>NC_141878.1:333525506-335959256 GCF_056163025.1 Triticum urartu | reverse complement strand
ACAACAACCCCAATTAAATTTGGTTCCCAGATTTAATCGTTTGGGTCAATTCCGACACGTCAAAAGCCATTTCAAACGTCGTCATACTCCAGATAAAACATCCAAAAAAGATCCGCCATCAATCAGTGCGCTCGAACAACAAAACCGCCACGAGAGGCAGAAAGTGCAATCCACAATTTCTGAATGAATGAGCCAGCCAAATAGAATTAACAAAACGGGGAGGATTCAACCACCATTTCGAACGTCATCATGCTCCAGATAAATAAGAAAATGATCCCCATCATACTGTCCCTCGAACAAAAAACCACGGCCGGAGGCAGAAGATCCAATCGCCGGATTTCGATTTGTATGAGCTCGCATATTCAAATAAACAACATCGGCAGCATTGTGTCTCACTAATGCACACAAATCCACACCCAATTTGAACAGAAAACCTACAAATCTACAACAGCAGCCGAAACCAATCCTGCAGACAAAGAACAGAGGTGGCAGAACACCAAATCGAATGCGTTCGAAAATAACAACAAATCATGAAGTAAACTCATACCTAAACCCAATTCTCATCCTATTAGGGATCCTAGAACATCCAGTACATGCAAAACACTTGTGACAGACCCATGTTCATCACCGCCCGAGAGCAAATCCGCCAACGAGCTAGATTCCTAATCAAAACAAGCATTTAGATTCTAAAAACCGTGTAAACATTACACTTACATCGCCAACAACACAAACAATCAGAAAAACTCGCGGTAGAAGGCACGGTTGAGAAGATAGCCCGAAGGTCGGGTTCGTACAGAGGGAAGGTCAGGCGCGTTACTCAGGCAGTTCAGGTTGTGATCAGAATATTATTCTAATCCCGTGATCAGAATAGTGTTTATATATATGGCTTTTGTACAACATCTCCATCATCATTATCAGTACATCCTACGCAGGTGAGTTAGGATGCACTTGTTCCCAGAAAGGTATCTATCCTTCAAACAAGAGGAGTGCTTCAAACTAACAATAGTACATAATATCCAACAAAACAGGGGCATGCTACAGTAGCAGGATACATGGCTCAGTCTAGATATCAGTACGAATCAAGTTGCGCATATTTGCTGTTGGCATGAACCACATCACCGCATGTCGGCTTTGCAAAATCCATCCATCGCATGGAAGCTTGATGCCTTTCACACACTAAAGATTTTCTGGCAACAAGCTATGTTAACGAATCTCTAGATATTGTGATTCATGAAACCCATGGTATGATGTGTAAACATAGTTCCCCCTGGCAAATGGAAGTTGAATAGCACGGTAATCATCGCCGGTGATATGATTGATGATTGGTTGGATGATCGAATAATTGAGCCCGAGGAACATGGAGTGGTTTCCGAGGCTGTAAACCCGATTTCAGATGAATATGACTGGTCCAACGGAGCTGGGAACTTTCTTGAACACAAAGCAGCCATAGCCATCAATGTCACGAATGCCCTAGGCATTGTACTGCATGTGTTTTGATGTAATGGTTTGGTCAATTTGGTACGTCCGAATGAGCATCAAATGACCGCCGTTAGCTGAATGAGATATAAACCACCACCCATCGAGTTGGACTCTCTTCGAGACGTCTCTGGCATGCTTATCGATGACTACTACAACAACATGAAGAAGAAGATCACCGACGACGAACATAAGCGCTGGGCCACCCTGCCTCTGTCCATGTGGCACATCGAGTACGCGGCCAAGGACGCCTACGCAGCGTACGAGATATGGAACCGCATCACCCTCACCCAGGACGGGCTACGCCGTGCAAAGCTGGAGAAGGAGGAGCCCCCCAAGAAGCGCGCCAAGAGCAGCTGGGGATGGGGAGACGCTAACTGGTGAAGTAGAAGATGGTGCCGGCCAAGAGTCAACAATGCTAGCGTCGTTTTAGAATTATCATCTAATTTTCTTATGTTGTTTACTTATGTATCGTTAGTTTGATTGTGATCATTTGCTTTCGCTGAACTCAGTTTTCTTGTGATGCAGAATCGCTTGTAATGATGAACTTAGTTTGCTTGTGATGAACTTGTCGTATAGAATGCTTGTGATAATTTGTTTTCTGTTGTTAGCTTATGTATCATTAGATTTGAGCAGTGCACAAAACGAAATAAGATGCAGTGTGAAAATAGGACACATGCAGTGCAAATTGTGAATGAATGCAGTACAGACTCTGTCGAATGAAGTTTACACATAGCCAACAAAGCAGTGCACGCCCCTAAATTTGAAAAAAAAGAATACATAAGAGCAAAAACACAAAAAGAAAAATGCGACCTGTATATGTAGTGCAGAATATGTGAACATGCAGTACAGAAACATAATCAATGCAGTGCATGGATGATTTACTAAGAAATGCACGCCCCTACATTTGAAAAAAGAATACATAAGAGCAAAAACACGAAAACAAAATGAGAACTGTTCATGTAGTACGGAATGCGTGCACATGCAGTATAGATCCCTGATCAATGCAGTGCATAGACGATTTACTAAGGAGTGCATGCCCCTACATTGGAAAAAATACATGAGAGAAAATATTAAAAAGAAATTGACCACCCAGGTGCAACCGACCCCAGCCAGTCTCGTAGTAGATCTACGCCCATTCCAGCCGAGTCGTTCTGAGCCACGATGCATGGGGCTGGGCCCACATGGGCCCACAGGTCAGAGAGCATAGAGAAGCGAGCACCGTGTATAAGCGCCCAAATAAGTAACCAGAGGAGATCGATACTGCTGCCTTGCCAGCACTTATAAATAGGTCGGGCGCGCCTTTCGCAGGCGAGGTGGGACTAAACATTAGGCCGCACACACACTGTACTCACTGGCTGACTTGGGCCCAATGCGTCTTCACTCCCCGAACACCGGCCCAACAGACAAAAGAGAGGCCATTGAAAATTAAAAAAAATCCCACATGCCACTCCACAAACACAGAACCAACCACACGTTCCGCAGTTCGTCATGATATGACAATGTAGTTCGGTATTTTCAAGTAAGCAGTCATGTTGCTTCTCAAATGCATTCGCGTACACTGAATCAGAACAAATCCACCACCTAACACCAACCACAACATTTATTACTTCCGTTGCTCAATTGGTTGCATAAAAACGTATCCATTCGTGCTCCAGACTAACACAACTCCTCCCCCTGTTCCTCTTTTTTCATCAAGTCGTAGATCTAGGGTTCATCCCATCCCCAGCTCTACTCTGAAATTCCACTGAACCTGCCATGGACTGTAAGTGTGAGTGTTTGACAAGAATGGTGCCGGTAGCGGACACATGCGTGTACACAGAAGGTCTAGAGCTTCACCAACACCGAGTGGCGCAGCATGCTCGGGTGCCTGATGATACCCAACAAGGGGTTTCGGGCTCCATTTCTTCATCGCCTCACAACCGCTGATCTGCAGGAAAGTTGGGTATGTTTTCCCCTCACAATTTTTGACATAATCTAGGCTGCAAATCCACATTGGAATATATAGTTCAATCAATTTGTTCAGTAGTGACAACAAAATACAAAACAGAATTTGTATTGTTGTTCAGATTTGTTAGCTATTAAGGCTAGATGCTTCCACCTACTTTTATTCAGTACCACACGAGGTATCGACACTAGTTAGATCAGAACCCAACACACGAACAAAAAAGAGGGTCAGTAGATCAGTGTTGCAGTTCTCTTAACATGCTGGCGAAGTACACTGTAACTGACCTTGCAGTACAAGCATGTTGCAGTATAATATATATCCTAGTAAAACTAGAGGTCAATTCCGTATATAAGTTTGTTCATACATTGCAATTCCGTATATATATATATGTAAGTATTTAAGTCAAAATAAACAGATCATCCTACTTATAAAGAAAAACATTTGCTGTTTACTTATAATTTTTTTCCACCCATTCCAAAATGCAGAAACTGCCATCCACAATAAAATTTCCCGCTCTGAGTTCAAGGAAGGTTACTATGGAGACACAACACAACAATGGGTATGCAGACATGCAAGCTGACTACCACATCGACTCTGAAGACTGCATCAACATAACTACTGGTTGGAAAGATTTTGTCTCCCAGAATGGCTTTGAGGTCGGAGAAGTGGCCATGGTGTTTTTCTACAAAGAAGAAGGCTCCCTCTAGTTTACAATATTTGCACTTTAGGTTGTCTAATATGAAGCAAGCCATCAGTGGCATATTTCTAATGCTTTGCTTATGTTGTATGCTTTTAAAATTATGTCCATCAGACACTTTGAACGATGCCTATTTAAAGTATCCGACCCCAACTGCATCATTTTATCGCCCTTTTTAGACAAGTTGCTGTTGGCAGTAATGCAGTTCTCTCAAACACATAGTGTGGTCCTAAAATATAAAAAAAGGAGTCCTCTAAACAGTGACAGGGAAATGCGAATGGTCGAAACTTTGCAGTTAACATATGATGTTCAAAAGAATTCTCATAGTATGTAGTTCAATTTTTTTATAATAACTATTCAGCTAACACAAGCATATAATGGACATCAACCATACTGCTAATGTAGTACAAAATGCATATTATGCAGTCCTCTAGAACACAAAATGCAATTTAAGAAAAGAGAAATCTCATAAGCTGCCATAACCACTCTAATCCAGCTACAACAAGTACACTACTAACGAAAATGCAGTGTACTACAACGTATGCCACAACTACAACAAATAAAATTAAAGCAGTAAAAATCCAGACATGTGGCAGACTAACAAAGGTGTCAATTCACTCACACTTCCATGACTCGCCTAATAATTGTCCAAGCACTAAACTGTCGAAAAATATCCCCGCAAAGAATTACATGGAAGACACGGCAATTGGACGAACAACATGAGCTTTCATCTATAAATTACAATTCAAAAAATGATGATTATTGTAACGCCCTCGATGCGGCTATATCTCCCACGTGTCGAAGCACGACTTAGAGGCATAACCGCATTGAAAGCAATGTCGCAAGTGAGGTAATCTTTTCAAACAACCCATGTAATACATAAAGGGAAAGAGATACATAGTTGGCTTACAATCGCCACTTCACACAATTACATGAAAATAACATTACATCATCCAAATACACTCAAGGTCCGACTACGGAACCAAAATGAAGATCAACCCCCAAATGCGACAAAGTCCCCGGTCGCCCCAACTGGGCACCACTACTGATCATCTGGGAAAGACACGTAGTAACGGCGAGAGTCTTCATCGAACTCCCACTTGAGCTCGGCCATATCATCTGGAGCGTTATCATCGGTCCCTTCATCTGGTTTTGGAAGTATCTGTGAGTCACGGGGACTCAGCAATCTCACACCCTCGTGATCAAGACTATTTAAGCTTATAGGTAAGGTAAAGGTATGATGTGGAGCTGCAGCAAGCGACTAGCATATATGGTGGCTAAACATACGCAAATGAGAGCGAGAAGAGAAGGCAAAAGCACGGTCGAACCACTATGATCAAGAAGTGATCCTAGAAAAACCTACGTCAAGCATTACTCCAACACCGTGTTCACTTCCCGGACTCCGCCGGAAAGAGACCATCACGGCTACACATGTGGTTGATGTATTTTAATTAAGTTCAACTTTAGGTTTTCTACAACCTGACATTAACAAATTCCCATCTGCCCATAACCGCGGGCACGGCTTTCGAAAGTTCAAATCCCTACAGGGGTGTCCCAACTTAGCCCATCACAAGCTCTCACGGTCAACGAAGGATATTCCTTCTCCCAAGACAATCCGATCAGACTCGGCATCCCGCTTACAAGACATCCTCGACAATGGTAAAACAAGTCCAGTAAAGCCGCCCGAATGTGCCGACAAATCCCGATAGGAGCTGCACATATCTCGTTCTCAGGGCACACTCAGATAGGTCAAGCTACGAGTAAAATCAGCCCTCGAGTTACCCCGAGGTGGCCCCGCAGGCTGCCCGTTTTGGACCAACACTTAGAGAAGCACTGGCCCGGGGGGTTAAAATAAAGATGACCCTTGAGTCTGCAGAACCCAAGGGAAGGTGGTAGGTTGTTAGTGAAAATGGTAAAACCAAGGTTGGGCCTTTCTGGAGGAGTTTTATTCAAGGTGAACTGTCAAGGGGTTCCCATTATAACCCAACCGTGTAAGGAACGCAAAATCCAGGAACATAACACCGATATGACGGAAACTAGGGCGGCAAGAGTGGAACAAAACACCAGGCATAAGGCCGAGCCTTCCATCCTTTACCAAGTATATAGATGCATTAATATAAATAATAGATATTGTGATATCCCAACAAATGTCCATGTTCCAACAAGGAACAAACTCCAATCTTCACCTGCAACTAACAATGCTATAAGAGGGGCTGAGGAAAGCGGTAACATAGCCAAACAATGGTTTGCTAGGACAAGGTGGGTTAGAGGCTTGGCTTAACAAAATGGGAGGCATGATAAGAAAGTGGTAGGTATCGCAGCATAGGCATGGCAAAAGAGCGAGCAACTAGCAAGCAAAGATAGAAGTGATTTCGAGGTATGGTCATCTTGCCTGAAATCCCGCAAGGAAGAAGAACGAGTCTATGAAGAAGACAAACGGACGTAGTCGAATGGTTCCTCACAAACGCGACGTTATCGGAACCGAACCGAAGAAGCAACACCAGAAAGAAGCACACAACATAGTAAACAACCAACACATGAACATGGCATGATATCGATATGCAAGATGCGGTATGCGGTGCATATGCATGATTTGGAAAGGAATGATTGAACCTGGCCTCAACATGGAAATCCAAGAGTGCCACTAGAAAGAGGAGTTGATTTCGGTTGAAATCGATATAAAGATCGGCGGAATCGAATGCACGGTTTGGAAATGGCAAGCAAAACAAATATGGCACCGGTCTGCGATAAACAGCAAGTAGCCTCCTAAATGCATCAAGATAATTAAGCTACTGCACTCAAGCATGGCAACAAAATACATGGCAGGGATCCACTCATCATGCTTGACAAAAGATGAACACTGAGCTACAGCTAATTCACTCAATAACAGGTTCAAAGAAGCATGGCAAAAGAACAAAAGATTACATGTTTCAGACTTTGTGAAATTAACAGCATGTCAGAAATTTATCATCAGGAAGCAATGTTTAGAGCACGATAAATACATGCTACAGGAACATATCATGACAAAGAAAGGCATGGTATGAAGTTACTCAAAGCATACAACAAAAGTCCCTTAGTGACCATGAGCCAAAAGGGATCAGAAAATACAATTGCAAGCATGTGAACATAGCAAAAACATAAACAGATTCAGACTTAGTGAAAAACTGGAACATGGCAAAACAGACATCAAGTAGGCATGTTAACGAGCTCGATGCACTCGCTACAAAGCATGACATGATAAACTAAGCACACACCCAGCAAGTAGACATGGCATAGAAGCTAGACATGGCAAGAACAACATCATAGCATGCACGGATCAACTACAACAAGCTTGGGAAAATGGCTAAACATGTTAACCATCTACCAGGAACATTTTATAGCAAAACTAGAGCTCGATTGACTCAAGCTAGGGTGCTCCATAATTGCAAACAAAGACATGGATGGATAGAGCACAACATTATCTACAAAACATCCTTACTGATCATGCTCAAAAGAGGCACGGATCACTAGGAATCAACATGAACATATGGCATAAAAATAATGACAGGGCAAGGAATTAGTGAAATTCCAAGTCCCTGAAATCAGCATCATTGAGTAAGCTACTTTGAATGCTTGTGCTATTCACCACAAAGATCACAAAAATACATGGCATACACCCCTATAAAGATGGCATGGCATATTACAAAACACATGTAGAGCTCAGGATCATAGCATGCACACATTAATCATGGCAAAAATGACAAAAGGGCATTTGCTGAAACAGATCTGAAACTATCATCACATAGCCCTCTTCCAACAGCATTTCTGGCATCAAGATGAGCTCAAATGAAAATGATGCAATGAGATGAAATGATGTACTTGACGAAACGAACATTTTGACATGCTACATGCACGAATCGGAGCTACGGATGCAGAGTTATTGCATGATGAAGATCACATAAAAAATTATGGAGAGAGGGGAGAAAGTCAACCGAGGTGATTAGGGTTTTCCAGATCTGGATCGGCCGTGGCACTGTAGTAGCACGGGCCCCGATGATCGCCGGAGTAGGAGGCGGCCGGAGTTGCGGACCTCCCCGGAGCGGCGAGGCGCGGCGAGGGCGGCGAGGGAGCTCAGGGAGCCGGGCGGCGATGGCGGCGATTCCGGTGGCGGGGCGATGGCGCTGCGGTGGCGGAGCTCGGCCGGCGCGATGGCGGCGGGGAGCCAGCGGGCGGCGCGGCCCTGGAGCCAGGCGGCGGCGGCGGGCGCTCCATGCGCGGGGCGCCCCGATGGGCTCGGGGGCCCGCTTTAGGCCGAGCGGGCCTCGGTGGCGAGATGGCGGTGGAGGCGATGTGGCGGGCCGTGGTTGGCTGAGGAGGGCGGCACGGACATGTCCGGGCGCGGAGAAGAAATGTCCGGCGGCGCGAGGAGAACGAAGTTAGGGTTTCGCCCGCGATTTCGGGGAGGGGATCTATAAATAGAGGTAGAGGGAGCTAGGAGAGTCCAAATGAGGTGCGGTTTTCGGCCACGCGATCGTGATCGAACGATCTAGATGATGGAGGAGGTTTAGGTGGGTTTTGGGCCACTTTGGAGAGGTGTTGGGCTGCAACACACACGAGACCTTTTCGGTCCCTCGGTTAACCATTGGAGTATCAAACAAAGTCCAAATGACACGAAACTTGACAGGCGGTCTACCGGTGGTAAACCAAGGCCACATGACAAGTCTCGGTCCAATACGGGAATGTTTAATACCCGCATAGGAAAAGAGGTAGAAAGGGACACCGGAGGACATAGGAGCGCCGGAATGCAAAACGGACAACGGGGAAAATGCTCGGATGCATGAGACAAACATGTATACAAATGCGATGCACATGATGACATGATATGAGATGCATGACACGCAAGAAATGACAAGGAAACAACAGCGAATAACTGGACGACACCTGGCACATCGGTCTCGAGGCGTTACAACACTCCACCACTACGAGAGGATCTCGTCCCGAGATCTAGAATGGCACCGGAGGGAAAAACAGAGGAGAAAGAGAAGAGGTAAAACTAAGTTGCTTTTTTGACCAATGGGTGAAACCAAAGAACCTTGAAAAGGTTAAGCCATTTCGAGAAAAGAATACAATGGAGATGAACGAAGCTGAACACACTCCGTTAGAAAAGAGGAACAAGGAAGAACAACTTCGGGCAGCACTCCGATTGAAAAGAAAAGGAACTGAATAAGAACTTGGTAAGATGAGAAGATACTTGATGAAATCACAACACACTGCCTCCGGAACTATTGAATGAATGGATAAGGGGTAACAAAGACCTTAGACAGCACTCCGGTTGAAAAGAGATGCAAGGTTTGATAAGGCGAAAAGAACTTGAGCAAAATGGCACCACACTCCGGTTAAATGGATAGGCATGAAAAGAACATGATCTTTGACAAAACGAGATGATGGGTTGAAAAGAGCAACATCACAATACATCCGAAACAAAAGAATAGAAGACAGATAATTTAAATAGGAGAATGGAGAAGAAAATGCCAACTTTTGCCGCGATTGAGCTTGGAAAGCACCCTTCCAAGAAGGTTATAACGGAGTTGTTGTAAAACCACAACGAAAAGAATAAGTTTGTAGTGGGCTTATGGAGAACATCTCAAAACTATGAGGTGAAATTCTCCCACTCACGGAAAACAATAGATTGGATTGATATGAACAAGGAGACGAGAAAGTATTTCACCGGGAGGATAAAGAAGAACTTGGGTCCTTTATAAGCACCATAGATAGCAACTATCCTCAGGGAAGGCTTTAGGTGAAATATAACCCAAGATAACTCCAACGAAGAGGTTGATGGAATTAAAATATCTCATTCTTAACAACATGTGAATCACGAAGCATGAACTCAAATTATCAAGAATGATATAATACCACCTCCAATGATATGGAAAAAGAATTGCACTCCAGATAGCAAGATGAAGAATGCTTGAGTTCCTCTGCAAAGAATCTCGATGAACACTTCGAAAAAGAATTGAATCCTTTATGAACCATCATGTAGAACCTTCACGAAGAACTCGGGTAAACAAAAGAATGATCAAACGAAAGGAAAGAGAAGTTGAAAACACAAGGTGAATCCTTGTACCGATTTAGATGAATCTTCGTGATAATCAGAGCTTGGAACTCCGAGAAAGAAAAAATGAACAAAAGAAAATCAAGAATTTGATAAGCCTCTAGAATAAGGAATTAATCACTTGGGTGAAACAAAGAATAAGAATTATGTTATGCGTATCATTCCCCAATTTAATTGATGACGAGCAAATGGATTTTTGCATACTACTTATTCTCGTTGAAAAAGATTAATAGGGGTATAGCATAAATTTGAGAAGGTCTTCAAGAAATCAGCGGTAGGATTGGCAAGAACGAGTGACTTGATACGGTACGAAAGAAGAGATCTCTTGAACGAACCACCGTAAGAATTGAAAATGAACGAAGGAAAGATAAAGAAACACCGGGTATAATTAGCAGATGAACGAAGATGCTTGCTAGGATTTAGATACATGAGAGCGAAGAGATCATGAATTGATTACAGAATATTTGAATGATGCACCGGTAAGATTTAGTGAACGAGAGCTGAAAGCTGAGAATGAATAAACCTGAATTGATGGACTCCGGATAATCAAACTGAGAAGACTCTTGAATTGCTCCGGATAGGTGAAAAGAATTCCCACAATCGAAAATAATTATGAGAGGATGGAAAACAAGCTAGCATCATGAATCTTGTAGAGAATGGATAAGATTGAAGAGAAACTCTTCTTCGGTCTTCAATTGTTGAGATTGATGACGAGAAACCACCATGAATTGTTGACGCACTCCGGAGTTAAAATTAGAAATGTTGAACCAACGATGAAAAGAATTTCAAAACGATATTGGAGAAATACATATGACTAATGATGAATCATTCTTACATCAAACTTCGAAAAGAATTTTGGGAGTCACTCCAGGAAAATAAGAAGAGTCAGGTAAGATCCTGGGAAAAGACCTGTGGGTTAGGGCCCACTGACAAGAAACACCATTGAAAAGATTTAAAAGGAATATTGTGACGGTTGAATTAAATGACTTGAATGAGATAACATCCTCGAAAGAGCTTGAACGAATGTAGAGTGGAAAACGAATCTTTGAGATATCTTGAGCACTCCGGAAAAATTGAATAGCGAGAAATGAATGAATATGAGGAGCACCGGCAAGAGAAGGTACTTGAAACGAGGAAAAGGGATATGATCAACACCAAAAGCTTGAATTGGTTCCACCGGAGAAGAAAAAGCACATAATGATTAACTTGAGGCTCCGTTAGGATCTTCATGAGAATCACCGGGTAATAACATTGACAGAAAAGAATGGAGAGACTTCATAAACATAAGATAGATACTTGATAAAGAAATCTTAGTCCCTGAAGAAAACAAGGGTGGGTGGGCGGGAAAAAACAAAGGCAACTTGGAGACGGATGAAAAAAACACCGTTGAGAAGAACTTATACTTGATCTTGCGGATGTTGAAATGATCGGATCCACTTGAAGGGATAACACGCCGGTTGAAAAGGATTGACATGACAGACTCGATGATCGAGAAGGATTAGTATTCACATAGAAATATGAGAACACCGCTTAGGCAAGGTATGGAATCAACATTTGACTTCGAAGCAACTCGAATACCACAACTCAAAACAACCCAACGGATTGGCTTGCAAAATAAGCCGGAACAAACATATGATAGAGATTTCATCCGAAGTTTTCGTGGTGGGGCCTACACGGGCTCGATCGTACAGCACCATCATGTACAAGGCAGTGCACATGACATACGAAGTGTCCCCGAGTCAGCATAGCCAAGGACTCTTTAAGACACAACGAGACCACTGTAAAACCAACCGTGGATAGGCGGACCACTAGACGTCGAACCCCAATTTCATATCATACATCTGTCGGAAAGATATCCTAAGAGCTACTTGAATTCCCACTTATGAACTCCCAAAATTTTCCGGTTATGCAATCAGGTGTTGGGGATACAGGGGAAGCATAATATCTCACCCAAAACTAGCAAATCGTACATCCAGATGTATCCATCCTTCAACACATAACCAAGAAACCTTCGGAAATCGTTTACCTCAACCTTCGAAAAGCATCCGTTATACAAGTTATGGCAATACTCCCGAACTCCCACCCCAGTGCTGGGTGGCGTCGAGGTTATCTCACCAACAACTGCATAAAAGAGATTTTCGATGTCGGCGAAACTCATGTATTCCAAAATCTCAACGATAAAATTGTGACGACAACACCTCGGAGCTCAACTCCCGGGGACACTGCCACAACCCCTAAATGACAGGAGGCACCAAGAACAATGTTCTCGTCACAAAACCATCAGAACGATTCCAAGATACCCGCGTGATCCTAAAAAATTTTTAGTGAAATTTGAGAAGATAAGAGTCAAAACTCTACGTCAGGATGCCTCACCAAAGCGATGAAGGGACTGAGGAGTAAAAACAATTCCTAACTCTTTGATATATATAATTCCTAAATGACTCAAAACATTTTTCTAGACTCAACAACGCCAACGATTCGATCAAGCAGGGGGCTACTAAGGTCGGGGAAGGCTCTGATTACCAACTTGTAACGCCCTCGTTGCGGCTATATCTCCCACGTGTCGATGCACGACTTAGAGGCATAACCGCATTGAAAGCAATGTCGCAAGTGAGGTAATCTTTGCAAACAACCCATGTAATACATAAAGGGAAAGAGATACATAGTTGGCTTACAATCACCACTTCACACAATTACATGAAAATAACATTACATCATCCAAATACACTCAAGGTGTGACTACGGAACCAAAATGAAGATCAACCCCCAAATGCGACAAAGTCCCCGATCGCCCCAACTGGGCACCACTACTGATCATCTGGGAAAGACACGTAGTAACGTCGAGAGTCTTCATCGAACTCCCACTTGAGCTCGGCCATATCATCTGGAGCGGTATCATCGGTCCCTGCATCTGGTTTTGGAAGTATCTGTGAGTCACGGGGACTCAGCAATCTCACACCCTCGTGATCAAGACTATTTAAGCTTATAGGTAAGGTAAAGGTATGATGTGGAGCTGCAGCAAGCGACTAGCATATATGGTGGCTAAACATACGCAAATGAGAGTGAGAAGAGAAGGCAAAAGCACGGTCGAACCACTATGATCAAGAAGTGATCCTAGAACAACCTACGTCAAGCATTACTCCAACACCGTGTTCACTTCCCGGACTCCGCCGGAAAGAGACCTCACGGCTACACACGCGGTTGATGTATTTTAATTAAGTTCAACTTTAGGTTTTCTGCAACCGGACATTAACAAATTCCCATCTGCCCATAACCGCGGGCACGGATTTCGAAACTTCAAATCCCTGCAGGGGTGTCCCAACATAGCCCATCACAAGCTCTCACGGTCAACGAAGGATATTCCTTCTCCCAAGATAATCCGATCAGACTCGGCATCCCGGTTACAAGACATCCTCGACAATGGTAAAACAAGTCCAGCAAAGCCACCCGAATGTGCCGACAAATCCCGATAGGAGCTGCACATATCTAGTTCTCAGGGCACACTCAGATAGTTCAAGCTACGAGTAAAACTAGCCCTCGAGTTGCCCCAAGGTGGCCCCACAGGCTGCCCGTTTCAGACCAACACTTAGAGAAGCACTAGCCCGGGGAGGTTAAAATAAAGATGACCCTTGAGTCTGCAGAACCCAAGGGAAGGTGGTAGGTTGTTAGTTGATACGTCTCCAACGTATCTATAATTTTTGATTCCTCCATGCTATATTATGTACTGTTTTAGGCAATATTGGGCTTTATTTTCCACTTTTATATTATTTTTGGGACTAACCTATTAGCCGGAGGCCCAGCCCAGATTTGCTGTTTTCTGCCTATTTCAGTGTTTTGAAGAAAAGGAATATCAGACGGAGTCGAAACGGAACGAAATCAACTAGAGAAGTTATTTTCGTAACGAAAGCCACCCGATGGACTGGGACCCCACGTCAAGGAAGGAACGAGGAAGTCATGAGGGTGGGGGTGCGCCCCCTGCCTCGTGGGGCCCTCGTGGCTCCCCTGACGTACTTGTTCCGCCTATATAACTCCACGTACCCTAAAACTTCCAGAACGGAGATTAGATCGGGAGTTCCGCTGCCAAAAGCCTCCGTAGCCACCAAAAACCAATCGGGACCCTGTTCTGGCACCCTGCCGGAGGGGGGATCCCTCACCGGTGGCCATCTTCATCATCCCGAAGCTCTCCATGACGAGGAGGGAGTAGTTCTCCCTCGGGGCTGAGGGTATGTATCAGTAGCTATGTGTTTGATCTCTCTCTCTCGTGTTCTTGAGATGATACGATCTTGATGTATCGCGAGCTTTGCTATTATAGTTGGATCTTATGTTTCTCCTCCCCCTCTTCTCTCTTGTAATGAATTGAGTTTCCCCTTTGAAGTAATCTTATCGGATTGAGTCTTTTATAGATTTGAGAACACTTGATGTATGTCTTGCGTGGGATAACCGTGGTGACAATGGGTTATTCTATTGATCCACTTGATGTATGTTTTGGTGATCAACTTGCGGGTTTCATGACATTGGGAACCTATGCATAGGGGTTGGCACACGTTTTCATCGTGATTCTCCGGTAGAAACTTTGGGGCACTCTTTGAGGTCCTTTGTGTTGGTTGAATGGATGAATCTGAGATTGTGTGATGCATATCGTATAATCATACCCACTGATACTTGAGGTGACATTGGAGTATCTAGGTGACATTAGGGTTTTGGTTGATTTGTGTCTTAAGGTGTTATTCTCGTACGAACTCTAGGGCTGTTTGTGACACTTATAGGAATAGCCCAACGAATTGATTGGAAAGAATAACTTCGAGGTGGTTTTGTACCCTACCATAATCTCTTCGTTCATTCTCCGCTATTAGTGACTTTGGAGTGACTCTTTGTTGCATGTTGAGGGATAGTTTTATGATCCAATTATGTTAGTATTGTTGAGGGAACTTACACTAGCGAAAGTATGAACCCTGCGCCTTGTTTCAACTCATTGCAATACAGTTTATGCTCACTTTTATCACTTGCTACCTTGCTGTTTTTATTATTTCAGATTACAAAAACTATTATCTACTATCCATATTGCACTTGTATCACGATCTCTTCGCCGAACTAGTGCACCTATTCAATTTAGCATTGTATTGGGTATGTTGGGGACACAAGAGACTCTTTGTTATTTGGTTGCAGGGTTGCTTGAGAGAGACCATCTTCATCATACGCCTCCTACGGATTGATAAACCTTAGGTCATCCACTTGAGGGAAATTTGCTACTGTCCTACAAACCTCTTCACTTTGGAGGCCCAACAACGTCTACAAGAAGAAGGTTGTGTAGTAGACATCAAGCTCTTTTCTGGTGAATTGAGTTTACCCTTTGAAGTAATCTTATCGGATTGAGTCTTTATAGATTTGAGAACACTTGATGTATGTCTTGCATGGGATAATCGTGGTGACAATGGGTTATTCTATTGATCCAATTGATGTATGTTTTGGTGATCAACTTGCGGGTTTCGTGACATTGGGAACCTATGCATAGGGGTTGGCACACGTTTTCGTCGTGATTCTCTGGTAGAAACTTTGGGGCACTCTTTGAGGTCCTTTGTGTTGGTTGAATAGATGAATCTGAGATTGTGTGATGCATATCGTATAATCATACCCACGGATACTTGAGGTGACCTTGGAGTATCTAGGTGACATTAGGGTTTTGGTTGATTTGTGTCTTAAGGTGTTATTCTAGTACGAACTCTAGGGCTGTTTGTGACACTTATAGGAATAGCCCAACGGATTGATTGGAAAGAACAACTTTGAGGTGGTTTCGTACCCTACCATAATCTCTTCGTTCGTTCTCCGCTATTAGTGACTTTGGAGTGACTCTTTGTTGCATGTTGAGGGATAGTTTTATGATCCAATTATGTTAGTATTGTTGAGGGAACTTACACTAGCGAAAGTATGAACCCTAGGCCTTGTTTCAACTCATTGCAATACCGTTTACGATCACTTTTATCACTTGCTACCTTGCTGTTTTTATTATTTCAGATTACAAAAACTATTATCTACTATCCATATTGCACTTGTATCACCATCTCTTCGCCGAACTAGTGCACCTATACAATTTACCATTGTATTGGGTTTGTTGGGGACACAAGAGACTCTTTGTTATTTAGTTGCAGGGTTGCTTGAGAGAAACCATGTTCATCCTACGCCTCCTACGGATTGATAAACCTTAGGTCATCCACTTGAGGGAAATTTGCTACTGTCCTACAAACCTGTGCACTTGCAGGCCCAACAACGTCTACAAGAAGAAGGTTATGTAGTAGACATCAAGCTCTTTTCTGGCGCCGTTGCCAGGGAGGTGAGTGCTTGAAGGTATATCTTTAGATCTTGCAATCGAGTCTTTTAGTTTCTTGTTTTATCACTAGTTTAGCTTATAGAAGAAAATTACAAAAAATGGAATTGAGTTTGTCACATACGCTTCATCTTTTTAATATCTTTCGTGAGTATGAAGGAAAGGATAATTGTGCTCAAGTGCTAGAAGAAGAAATCTATAAAATGTTTGGCACTAAATATTTGAATGATGAGCATGATTGCAATGTTGTTAGTATGAATTCCTTGAATATCCATGATGCTAATGATATGCAAAGCCACAAGCTTGGGGAAGCTATGTTTGACGAATATGATATTTTTTGTCCCCCAAGTTTTGATGAGGAAATTTATTATGATGAAAGCATGCCTCCTATCTATGATGATTATTGTGATGACAGGTATGCTTTAGATAATAATAATAACAATGAAACTTGTCATCTTTATTTCAATTTTCAATCCCATGATAGTTACTTTGTTGAGTTTGCTCCCACTATTATTCATGAGAAGAATTTTGCTTCTGTGGAGAGTAATAAAATTTCTATGCTTGTAGATCATGAAAAGAATGCTTTAGGTGCTGGTTATATTGTTGAATTCATTCATGATGCTACTGAAAATTATTATGAGGTAGGAATATATGCTTGTAGGAATTGCAATAATATCAAGTTTCCTCTCTATGTGCTTAAAGTTTTGAAGTTATGCTTGTTTTACCTTCCTATGCAAGTTGATTCTTGTTCCCACAAGTTGTTTGCTCAAAAAATCCCTATGCATAGGAAGTGGGTTAGACTTAAATGTGCTAGTCATATTCTTCATGATGCTCTCTTTATGTTACAATTCCTATCCTTTATGTGAGCATCATTGAAATCATCGTGCCTAGCTAGGGGCATTAAACGTTAGCGCTTGTTGGGAAGCAACCCAATTTTATTTTTGTTCCTTTATTCTTTTTCCTGTTTAGTAATAAATAATTCATCTAGCATCTGTTTAGATGTGGTTTTATGCTTTTAATTAGTGTTTGTGCCAAGTAGAACCTTTGGGAGGACTTGGGGAAAGTCTTGTTGATCATGCTGTAAAAAAACAGAAACTTTAGCGCCCACGAGAACTGCTGCCATTTTTATTTGGAGAGTGATATTTAGTTAATTCCTTTTGAATATGATTAATAGATAAATTCCTCAGGTACATCAATTTATTTGAGAATTTTATGAGTTCCAGAAGTATACGTTTGCTCCATATTACTACAGACTGTTCTGTTTTTGACAGATTCTGTTTTTCGTGTGTTGTTTGCTTATTTTGATGAATCTTTGGCTAGTAAAATAGCTTATAAACCATAGAGAAGTTGGAATACAGTAGGTTTAACACAAATATAAATAAAGAATGAGTTCATTACAGTACCTTGAAGTGGTGATTTATTTTCTTATACTAACCGAGCATACGAGTTTTCTGTTAAGTTTTGTGTTGTGAAGTTTTCATGTTTTGGGTAAGGATTCGATGGATTATGGAATAAGGAGTGGCAAGAGCCTAAGATTGGGGATTCACAAGGCATCCCAAGGTAATATTCAAGGATAGCCAAGAGCCTAAGCTTGGGGATGCCCCGAAAGGCATCCCCTCTTTCGTCTTCGTTCATCGGTAACTTTACTTGGAGCTATATTTTTATTCGCCACATGATATGTGTTTTGCTTGGAGCATCATTTTATTTTGTTAGGATTTTCTTTCTGTTATTTGGAATAATGTTTTGCATCTTTTATTTCAATAAAAGTGGCATTGATAGCCTTTACTATGCCTAGGTTACAATTATACATGTTGCTGTTTGAAAACAAAAAGTTTACCGCTGTTGCTATAATTCCCTAGAAAAGTCAGAATGTGATAAAATGTTGAAACCTTTTGCATATTAAGCTCTGATAAATTTACTACAGTGGAAATTTTATTTCATAATTTTTGGAGCTAGGGAAGTATGGATGTTGCTGCATTCTTTACAGACTATCCTGTTTAGGCAGATTTCTGTTATGTTTGCATTGTTTGCATATGTTTGCTTCTTTAATGATTCTATTTGAGGATAGGACTATTAAATATGCAGAGGCATTTAGTATGCAATGTTGAATAAGAATTTTAGTGATTTGCTACAGTAGAGTATAATAAGGTTTTGGCAATGATTTATACTTACTTATCTCACGAGTCCTTGTTGAGTTTTGTGTGGATGAAGCTTTTGAGATTTAGGGAGACCGTGATATGGGAGGAATTAAGGAGACACAAAAGCTCAAGCTTGGGGATGCCCAAGGCACCCAAAGATAATATTTCAAGAAGTCTCAAGCGTCTAAGCTTGGGGATGCCCCGGTTGGCATCCCACCTTTCTTCTTCAACAACTATCAGTTAGTTTCGGTTGATCCTAAGTTTTTGCTTCTTCACATGATGTTTGCCATTCTTAGAATGTAATTTTATTTTGTTTTTCTTGCTGTTTGAATAGAATACCAAGATCTGAAATTATTAAATGTTAGAGAGTCTTCACATAGTTCCATAATTATTTGACTACTCATTGATCTTCACTTATATCTTTCAGAGTAGTTTGTCATTTGCTCTTGTGCTTCACTTATATCTTTTAGAGCATGGTGGTAGTTTTATTTTGAAGAAATAGATGAACTCTCATGCTTCACTTATATTATTTTGAGAGTCTTAAATAGAATGGTAATTTTCTTAAAATCCTAATATGCTAGGTATTCAAGAATAATAAAATTCTCTTATGAGTGTGTTGAATACTATGAGAAGTTTGATACTTGATAATTGTTTTGAGATATGGAGATGGTGATATTAGAGTCATGCTAGTTGAGTAGTTGTGAATTTGATAAATACTTGTGTTGAAGTTTGTGATTCCCGTAGCATGCACGTATGGTAAACGTTATGCAACAAATTTGAAACATGAGGTGTTATTTGATTGTCTTCCTTATGAGTGGCGGTCGGGGACGAGCGATGGTCTTTTCCTACCAATCTATCCCCCTAGGAGCATGCGCGTAGTACCGAGGTTTTTGATGAATTGTAGATTTTTGCAATAAGTATGTGAGTTCTTTACGACTAATGTTGAGTCCATGGATTATACGCACTCTCACCCTTCCATCCTTGCTAGCCTCTACGGTACCGTGCATTGCCCTTTCTCACATTGAGAGTTGGTGCAAACTTCGCCGGTGCATCCAAAACCCGTGATATGATACACTCTTTCACACATAAATCTCCTTATATCTTCCTCAAAACAGCCACCATACCTACCTATTATGGCATTTCCATAGCCATTCCGAGAAATATTGCCATGCAACTTTCCACCATCCAGTTTATCATGACACATTCATCATTGTCATATTTCTTAGCATGATCATGTAGTTGACATAGTATTTGTGGCAAAGCCACCGTTCATAATTTTTCATACTTGTCACTCTTGATTCATTTCATATCCCGGTACACCGTTGGAGGCATTCATATAGAGTCATACTTTGTTCTAGTATCGAGTTGTAATCATTGAGTTATAAATAAATAGAAGTGTGATGATCATCATTCAATAGAGCATTGTCCCAAAAAAGGCCAAAGAAAAAAAGAAGGCCCAAAAAAACAAAAAGGGGCAATGTTACTATCCTTTTTTCCACACTTGTGCTTCAAAGTAGCGCCATGATATAGGGAGTCTCATATATTGTGCTTCAAAGTAGCACCATGTTCTTCATATAGAGAGTCTCTTGAGTTATCACTTTCATATACTAGTGGGAATTTTTTCATTATAGAACTTGGCTTGTATATTCCAACAATGGGCCTCCTCAAGTGCCCTAGGTCTTCGTGAGGAAGCAAGTTGGATGCACACCCACTAGTTTCTTTTGTTGAGCTTTCATACATTTATAGCTCTAGTGCATCCGTTGCATGGCAATCCCTACTCCTTGCATTAACATCAATCGGTGGGCATCTCCATAGCCCATTGATTAGCCTCGTTGATGTGAGACTTTCTTCTTTTTTGTTCTCTCCACATAACCCCCTCATTATTCTATTCCACCCATAGTGCTATATCCATGGCTCGCGCTCATGTATTGCATGGAAGTTTATGAGTTTGAGATTACTAAAGTATGAAACAATTGCTTGGCTTGTCATCGGGGTTGTGCATGATGAGAGCATTCTTGTGTGACGAAAATGGAGCATGACTAAACTATATGATTTTGTAGGGATGAACTTTCTTTGGCCATGTTATTTTGAGAAGACATAATTGCTTAGTTAGTATGCTTGAAGTATTATTATTTTTATGTCAAAATGAACTTTTGTCTTGAATCTTTCGGATCTGAATATTCATATCACAAGTAAGAAGAATTACAATGAAATTATGCCAACTAGCATTCCACATCAAAAATTATCTTTTTTATCATTTACCTACTCGAGGACGAGCAGGAATTAAGCTTGGGGATGCTTGATACGTCTCCAACGTATCTATAATTTTTGATTGCTCCATGCTATATTATCTACTGTTTTAGGCAATATTGGGCTTTATTTTCCACTTTTATATTATTTTTGGGACTAACCTATTAACCGGATGCCCAGCCCAGATTTGCTGTTTTATGCCTATTTCAGTGTTTTGAAGAAAAGGAATATCAGACGGAGTCGAAACGGAACGAAATCAACTAGAGAAGTTATTTTTGGAACGAAAGCCACCCGATGGACTTGGACCCCACGTCAAGGAAGGAACGAAGAAGTCACGAGGGTGGGGGGGGCGCCCACCCCCCTAGGGCGCGCCCCCTACCTCGTGGGGCCCTCGTGGCTCCCCTGACGTACTTCTTCCGCCTATATAACTCCACGTACCCTAAAACTTCCGGAACGGAGATTAGATCGAGAGTTCCGCCGCCAGAAGCCTCCATAGCCACCAAAAACCAATCGGGACCCTGTTCCGGCACCCTGCCGGAGGGGGGCTCCCTCACCGGTGGCCATCTTCATCATCCCGGCGCTCTCCATGACGAGGAGGGAGTAGTTATCCCTCGGGGCTGAGGGTATGTATCAGTAGCTATGTGTTTGATCTCTCTCTCTCTCGTGTTCTTGAGACGATACGATCTTGATGTATCGCGAGCTTTGCTATTATAGTTGGATCTTATGTTTCTCCTCCCCCTCTTCTCTCTTGTAATGAATTGAGTTTCCCCTTTGAAGTAATCTTATCGGATTGAGTCTTTATAGATTTGAGAACACTTGATGTATGTCTTGCGTGGGATAACCGTGGTGACAATGGGTTATTCTATTGATCCACTTGATGTATGTTTGGGTGATCAACTTGCGGGTTTCGTGACATTGGGAACCTATGCATAGGGGTTGGCACACGTTTTCGAAGTGATGCTCTCATAGAAACTTTGGGGCACTCTTTGAGGTCCTTTGTGTTGGTTGAATAGATGAATCTGAGATTGTGTGATGCATATCGTATAATCATACCCATGGATATTTGAGGTGACATTGGAGTATCTAGGTGACATTAGGGTTTTGGTTGATTTGTGTCTTAAGGTGTTATTCTAGTACGAACTCTAGGGCTGTTTGTGACACTTATAGGAATAGCCCAACGGATTAATTGGAAAGAATAACTTCGAGGTGGTTTCGTACCCTACCATAATCTCTTCGTTCATTCTCCGCTATTAGTGACTTTGGAGTGACTCTTTGTTGCATGTTGAGGGATTGTTTTATGATCCAATTATGTTAGTATTGTTGAGGGAACTTACACTAGCGAAAGTATGAACCCTGCGCCTTGTTTCAACTCATTGCAATACCGTTTATGCTCACTTTTATCACTTGCTACCATGCTGTTTTTATTATTTCAGATTACAAAAACTATTATCTACTATCCATATTGCACTTGTATCATGATCTCTTCGCCGAACGAGTGCAGCTATACAATTTACCATTGTATTGGGTGTGTTGGGGACACAAGAGACTCTTTGTTATTTGGTTGCAGGGTTGCTTGAGAGAGACCATCTTCATCCTACGCCTCCTACGGATTGATAAACCTTGGGTCATCCACTTGAGGGAAATTTGCTATTGTCCTACAAACTTGTGCACTTGCAGGCCCAACAACGTCTACAAGAAGAAGGTTGTGTAGTAGACATCGTTAGTGCAAATGGTAAAACCAAGGTTGGGCCTTGCTGGAGGAGTTTTATTCAAGGCGAACTGTCAAGGGGTTCCCATTATAACCCAACCGTGTAAGGAACGCAAAATCCGGGAACATAACACTGATATGACGAAAACTAGGGCGGCAAGAGTGGAACAAAACACCAGGCATTAGGCCGAGCCTTCCACCCTTTACCAAGTATATAGATGCATTAATATAAATAAGAGATATTGTGATATGCCAACAAATGTCCATGCTCCAACAAGGAACAAACTCCAATCTTCACCTGCAACTAACAACGCTATAAGAGGGGCTGAGCAAAGCGGTAACATAGCCAAACAATGGTTTGCCAGGACAAGGTGGGTTAGAGGCTTGGCTTAACAAAATGGGCGGCATGATAAGGAAGTGGTAGGTATCGCAGCATAGGCATAGCAAAAGAGCGAGAAACTAGCAAGCAAAGATAGAAGTGATTTCGAGGGTATGGTCACCTTGCCTGAAATCCCGCAAGGAAGAAGAACGAGTCCGTGAAGAAGATAAACAGACGTAGTCGAACGGTTCCTCACAAACGCGACGTTATCGGAACCGACCCGAAGAAGCAACACCGGAAAGAAGCACACAACATAGTAAACAACCAACACATGAACATGGCATGATATGCGGGATGCGGTATACGGTGCATATGCATGATTTGAAAAGGAATGATTGAACCTGGCCTCAACATGGAAATCCAAGAGTGCCACTGGAAAGAGGAGTTGATTCCGGGTGAAACCGATATAAAGATCGCCGGAATCGGATGCACGGTTTGGAAATGGCAAGCAAAACAAATATGGCACCGGTCTGCTAGAAACAGCAAGTAGCCTCCTAAAAGCATCAAGATAATTAAGCTACTGCACTCAAGCATGGCAACAAAATACATGGCAGGGATACACTCATAATGCTTGACAAAAGATGAACACTGAGCTACGGCTAATTCACTTAGTAACAGGTTCAAACAAGCATGGCAAAAGAGCAAAAGATTACAGGTTTCAGACTTGGTGAAATTAACAGCATGTCAGGAATTTATCATCAGGAAGCAATGTTTAGAGCACGATAACTACATGCTACAGGAACATATCGTGGCAAAGAAAGGCACGTTATGAAGCTACTCAAAGCATAAAACAAAATTCCCTTAGTGACCATGAGTCAAAAGGGATCAGAAAATACAATTGCAAGCATGTGAACATAGCAAAAACATAAACAGATTCAGACTTAGTGAAAAACTGGAACATGACAAAACAGACATCAAGTAGGCATGTTAACGAGCTCGATGCACTCGCTACAAAGCATGGCATGATAAACTAAGCATACACCCAGCAAGTATACATGGCATAGAAGCTAGACATGGCAAGAACAACATCATCGCATGCACGGATCAACTACAACAAGCTTGGCAAAATTGTTGAACATGTTAACATTTTATAGCAAAAGTAGAGCTCGATTGACTCAAGATAGGGTGCTCCATAATTTCAAACAAAGACATGAATGGATAGAGCACAACATTATCTACAAAACATCCTTACTGATGATTCTCAAAAGAGGCACGGATCACTAGGAATCAACATGAACATATGGCATAAAAATAATGACAGGGCAAGGACTAAGTGAAATTCTAAGTCCCTGAAATTAGCATAATTTAGTAAGCTACTTTCCATGCTTGTGCTAGTCACCACAAAGATCACAAAAATACATGGCATACACCCCTGTAAAGATGGCATGGCATATTACAAAACACATGTAAAGCTCAGGATCATAGCATGCACACATTAATCATGGCAAAAATGACAAAAGGGCATTTGCTGAAAACGATCTGAAACTATCATCACGTAGCCCTCTTCCAATAGCATTTCAGGCATCAAGATGAGCTCAAATGAAAATGATGCAATGAGATGAAATGATGTACATGACGAGACGAACATTTTGATATGCTACACGCATGAATCGGAGCCACCGATGCAGAGTTATGGCATGATGAAGATCGCATCAAAAATTATGGAGAGAGGGGAGAAAGTCAACCGAGGTGATTAGGGTTTCCCAGATCTGGATCGGCCATGGCACTGTAGCAGCATGGGCCCCGATGATCTCCGGAGTAGGAGGTGTCGCATGCCGGCGACGTGGGTGGAGGCAGCCGGAGTTGCGGACCTCACCGGAGCGGCGAGGCGCGGCGAGGGAGCTCGGGGAACCGGGCGGCGATGGCAGCGATTCCGGTGGCGGCGCGGGGCGTCCGAGGCGGCGGGGCGATGGCGGCGGGGAGCCGGCGGGCGGCGCGGCCCTAGAGCCAGGAGGCGGCGTCGGGCGCTCCAAGCACGGGGCGCCTCGATGGGCTCGGGGGCCCGCTTCGGGCCGAGCGGGCATCGGCGGCGGGACGGCGGTGGAGGCGACGTTGCGGGCCGTGGTTGGCTGAGGAGGATGGCGAGGACATGTCCGGGCGAGGATGAGAAATGTCTGGTGGCACGAGGAGGACGAAGTTAGGGTTTCGCCCACGATTTCGGGGAGGGGATCTATAAATAGAGGTAGAGGGAGTTAGGAGAGTCCAACTGAGGTGCGGTTTTCGGTCACGCGATCGTGATTGAACGATCTAGATGATGGAGGAGGTTTAGGTGGGTTTTGGGCCACTTTGGAGAGGTGTTGGGCTGCAACACACACAAGGCCTTTTCGGTCCCTCGGTTAACCATTGGAGTATCAAACAAAGTCCAAATGACACGAAACTTGACAGGCGGTCTACCGGTGGTAAACCAAGGCCACATGACAAGTCACAGTCCAATCCAAGAACGTTTAATACCCGCACACGAAAAGAGGTAGAAAGGGACACCGGAGGACATAGGAGCGCCAGAATGCAAAACGGACAACGGGGATAATGCTCGGATGCATGAGACGAACATGTATGCAAATGCGATGCACATGATGACATGATATGAGATGGATGACACGCAAGCAATGACAAGGCAACAATAGCGAATAACTGGACGACACCTGGCACATCGGTCTTGGGGCGTTACAATTATACCCGCAATACAATGAATTCAAACCTATAGCAACAGTAATTACAAGATTCAAACACGCATGGACGCAACAAAATCCAAAAAAAACAACAAGAACAGAGAAGCAGACGAAGCTCACCCGTCCACACAATCAAATTCACAGGAATTGAAAAGTAACTTCTAAAAATTAACAAATGTAGAGTGAACAGACCGATTAAAACGAACGCAACAAAGAATTCCTACTAACAAACAACATCTGAGCACAAAAAAGTCGCAACGACGCGAACATGAACGAACAGAGAAAGCTCGTCCACCAAATCGCTCGATTTGCCAGCACTCTAGTAGATTTTCCTGTAAATTAGAAAGAATAAAGGTCAAATGGGATGTAGAGACAAACTAAATCATCCCGCAACACCCGATTCCACATAGAAAACGCAGACGGACCACTAGAAAATGAAGTAGTTCCCCCGTGAAGCATTGCAGTGCCCAACGTCAAGACGATGCGGTTCGCTTCTGTTGAGAGTGCAGTGCGGAAGTGTTAGCAGAATAACTATTCTGCTAATATTAGCATAATATATATATATATATATATGTATACAGCCAGTCTATTCTGTTACCCTACTTGAACTGATGATTTCAGGTGGTTGTACTGATGATTTTCATCTCGTCGAATTGATCGTCTTTTCACCGGAATGGGGCATGTAATATATCCTTGGAAAGCTCTTGATATCTACATTACAAATATATAGGAATTTTTTGCAAAATCATCACGGTTTAAGAGCAGTTTTGAAAATAACATTTTTTCAAAATTGAAAACACGAATCATATTTTGGACTCAATTTTCAAACGGTTTGTCAGAATTGAGAAAATAAGATGGCGTTGGAAAGCTGGTGAAAATATGCATCTCCCATATATCTACTATTTTTTCAAATTATATATAGTTTAAAAGTAATTTGAAAAAAGGTGAAATACTGGGCGAAACATATTTTCGTGTTTGTTTGCAAACATTTTGTCGGATTGACGCAAATGATACAGGAGTTGGAAAGCTATGGAAAATGCGCAACTTTTTCGTATAGAAATATTTTTCTAATTCCTTACGGTTTAAAAACGAATTCAAATACGGTCAAATTTGATTTTGAACGCGATTTTCTTAAAAAGTTTGTCGAAATGGGGAAAATAATATACCGTTGGATAGCTATCAAAAATGCGAAACTTAGTCATGTTGAATGTTTTCTCTACTTCGCAACCATTTAAGAATAATTTTGAATACGGTGAAACCCATCGTGTTGTTTTTTCCTGTCTAAAAAATAGAGTACTTGTACTGATGTATGTATGTGTTTATACTGAGGTATTTTTGACAGTAGTTTTGAATGGTTTCAAAAAAGGGGTACTTGAACAGATGCCCGTATGGTTTTGTACCGAGCATGTTTTTCACATACTAGACTTTTCTCTGTTTTTGCGGTATTGTTTTCCTTGTAACTTTTCAATGGTTTACGATATTATCGTTCCCGAACTTGCATGGTCTTATATTGTTCAATTGAATGACATTTTATTTATAGAAAAATATTGTGTGTTTGTTTTTTCAAACTCTACCATTTTTTCAACTTTGTTCCGGACTTCTCTCATTCCACGACCTGAACTTTTACCATTTGAATTTCCGTGGGGTTTCTTTTTGTTTGAGCTTTTTCCTACAACTTATCTGGTACATCATATTGAACTTACAACTTTTTAAATTTTGAACTTATTGTGTTTTTACAATTCCAAAGCTAGCAAGTAGTAGGAGATTCACCCAACAAAGGAGCTAATTAAATGGAGTAGCCACAGTAATAGCACTTGAACTTATAGAAGTGCATGGTTTTGGTTTTAATTCATATTTGTTTACTTGTCTGAACTTATAGTACCATCATCATCAAAACTACATGGCTTGTGTAGCTGAACTAAAATAAACTTTTACCCAAATAAATGTGTTGTGTTTTTTCTTTGAGCATATATTCCTCGGGTCAATAGATGAACTTTCTCAAATTTCATAGATGAGCTGACATCGTTTTATTTTTTAACTTATATGGTATGAATATCAGTCAAGTCAAGAAACTCAGAAAGCTTGTTATGATAAAGAAATTGGCGACAAAAAAACACAAGATCTTTGTCTGCACAATGAAGAAGGCATCAGTTCACTACAGGATGGTACTGACTATTATACCTTGCCTTTTTTATTCCTTTGCCCCATTTCCAATATAGAGAAGATATTTATGCACATCCTTGTTTTCAGTCATTTCCAAAGCAGTTCACTAATGATTACCTCTCAAACCACCTGTATGGTCAGGAGGCGAGGAAGGTATTCATATAACACCCACGGTTCAATATTGAAGTGTTCCTGAAGGGGACGAATGGTGGACAGTCAATCATCCACATGCACTGGCCTAAAGTTACAAAGACCTTCAACATCAATTAAGGCTCAATATTCGCCTTCTGCTTCAGCAGTTTTCCAGATGAGATACATCTGTCTATGTACCATCTATGATGCTAATTTTGAAAGGTTATAGATGTTGCATGTGAAACTTGGTCCTGGTGTAGTTGTGTAATGGGGTAGCTGAGTGCTGGAGTTATATGATGTTGCACTCTGATGGATTTCAATTATGAAAATGAAATATATTGTGTGCTTAATATGAAATGTCAATTAGATTAATAAATGGATTATGAATAATCGGATAATTAGCCTCCTAATGGAGAATTAGCCTGCTAATTTGGTTTTGCTATTGCAAACGGTTGTTGAAAAAATACCGTGGGCGGTGACCTCAGGCAACGCACACAGTTTCTAGGAATAAACCGTGTTGCATCAATGAATAATAACACACGACTTTCTCTTGAAAACTGTTTGCATTAGGCCACCTTGCACAAACGTATACCACATAAAAACTGTGTGTGATGGAGAGCCTTTGCCACACAGTTTCTTCTATGGACCATGTGTGATACATTCAATAACACAAACGATTTAACAGGAAAAATGTTTGTGATGTACCTGTGAACGAAAACGTTTTCCTTGGAGCGACTGTGTGAGATGTACATACGAATGGAAACGTTTGGTGGGGACTGACTGTGTGGGATGTACTTGTGACCGAAAACAATTTCGCTATATAATTGTATTTTTAGCTCTACTATACGTATTTCCCTATTTGAGCGCTCGTCGGTCGCACACGTTCTCATTTTACCGAGCCTGCGTGCAAGGAGGGCATCTCCCCGATGGTTTTTGGGTCGTGTGGGAAGCACCCCCCTATCGCCCACACTCACTTGGTGACGGTTCCAAATGCCGTCGCGAATGGGGGTTAAAAACAGTTTGTTTAGGAGCTCGTTGTACTAGTGTGAACTATGCTGATAATCTTTGAGTGTTGTCTGGTGTGAAATCTTTGGCGCGATTGGTTGCTCTGCGGTTCTTGGATCTCACGGGACTCGAAATTTTGGAGAAGCGCGCAGGACGGAGCGTGCCGCAGTAATTGAAGTGGGTAGACAGGGGTGCCTCGATCCTTGTGCCACTTTTTTCGCCACATATCGAGCGAGCGGCTATTGTGGGATATGACAGGATCGCTCGGGCCCATGAGTCAACCACTCGAAAACAGGCCAATAAAAGGCGTCGAGGCTGATGTGATGCACAATGCGCCTCATTCTCTCTCTCCTTCCTCTGCACATCCACCATGCGCTCCTCTTCTCTCGGCGCTCCCGCTTGGCACGTGCACAGTCCGCCGCAATCCGGAAGGAAAAGACGGTGGCCTTGGAGCGTGCAAAGAAGGTGACAGCAACAACGAAGGGCAAGAAGACGGCTCAGGGGATGTCATCGCGATCCGATCTGCCACCGGGCGGGATCCAGGGAGATTGGATCTGCTCCACCGTCGAGCGGGATGACCTGGAGAGGCTCGTCGAGGACGGTATGATTGCTGACAAGTCTTGGAGATTGCCTGAGGGGGAATCTGAGCGCCAGCCGCGTGAGGGTGAGCGTGTCTTCCTCACCACCCATGTCGACCGAGGTTTTTCTCGTCCTCCGCATCCATTCTTTAGGGAATTCTTCAACTTCTTCGGTGCCCAAATCCACCATTTCCCTCCGAAAACCATCATGTATCTTGCTGCTTTCATCCCGTTGTGCGAATTTTTTTGGGTTGCCAACCACACTGGGGTCTGTTCAAGCATATCTTCACTTGTCTATCTCAGTCGATGAAGAAAGCCCATCCGAGTGACGAAAAGACGCATGTGATTCAGATGTACGGGGGTTTAGGGATTCAAACCAGAGGTAGAAGTACTTTTCCTTCCATTACCATTCTCGAGTCAGTTCGAGGATGGCAGTCGACCTAGTTTTACTGCAAGGACATTCCGACACCTGGTGAATCGACCGGTCTCCCCCTTTTCACTATGGAGTGACTCCACCAACCTTCTTCATTGATTGTGACCCCCGAGGAGAGAGGCGAGGTGAATCTTTTAGTCGACCAGGTCATCAACTTAGTCCGGGAGGGGGTGACTGGCATGGATCTGTTGGAGGTGTTCCTCAGTCGACGCATCCATCCTCTCCAAGCCTAAGACCACCCGATGTGGATGTACTCAGGCCCTAGAGACACCGCTCGGGTCCACCCAGAGGAGGTCGCTAAGGAGGCGGTGGCTCAATGGCTGCAAGGCATCACCGGAAACAAGGACAACCCCAGGGGGCCTAGGAGAGTTCAGCCCTTCGACACCAACCATGAGCCAAAAGAGGTTATGCTTAAAATACCGAGTGCTTTCTTATTTTAATTTGCAATCGCTCTTATATCTGACTGACTCTTGCTGACTTGCACCTTGCAGAATTACACCAAGATGTACTCGATGCCAAACGGGGAACAGCTCCACGAGGGAGAGGAGAGCACAGACTGGCAATCTGGAGATGACAGTGATGATGATAGTGACGACTCGGGGAGCAGCGAGGAAGTCGACTCCCCGCCCCGCTCAGAGCGTCGATCCGAACAATCCCAAGACCCTGCAGGTGGCGTGGCAAGGCAGCTCCTCCAAGCACACAAGTGCCAAAGTGCACTCGGACTTCGTCTCCAGAACCGTCCGAGAAGGCCGCTAGGCAGCCCAACGTCGCCCCATCGAAGCCTCGGAAGGCCTTGCCCAAGATCGAGGTGGATGTTCTTGTCGCTTCTGTGTAAGTGTTTTGTTTCTTGCCTTTGTCTTCTATGTTTTTGTCAACTCATCTACTTACTTTGACCGAGTGGGCTTTGGAGCTTTTCAGTTGAATTGACCAGCTTGTGTTGAGTGAACTCTTGAACTAGTGGGGGCACACTGAGTGCACCCACTTGGTGTAGTCCCCGAGACCGCCGTCGAATGTTTGATTCGGCGGGGGTCTTTCCAAACTGTTATTTCTCCACGGGAGCCTTAGAACTTGTTTGTTTCTAGTATATCCACTCGGCTTTGGATGGATCACGTTGTGTGAACTCCGAGCCAGTGGGGGCACGCTAAGTGCACCCACTGGGTGTAGTCCCCGAGATCGCCGTCGACTGCGGGCAGTCAGCGGTGGTCTGAGCACAAATGTTGTTGTTGTTGTTTTACTCCTTCCACTCGGGCTGGACGGGCCATGTCGAGTGGGAAGTCGAACCAGTGGGGGCATGCCAAGTGCACCCACTGGGTGTAGTCCCCTAGACTATTGTTGAATGTTTGATTCGGCAGTAGTCTTAGAACTCTTTTTGTTGTAATAATTTGAACTTGCATCTTATCACTCAGAAGTCATCGGTCTTTGTCTCTGTCGACTGATGTGCCTTGTTCATTGACTGCAGAAATCTTGTGAGCTTGGGGCCCAGTTTGCTGAATTGGAGAGGATACAAATTCAACTCAACCTCAATCTGGAGCTGGCCAAGGAAAATTTGAAGAAGGCCCAAGATGAAGCAGCCATCATGGGAGGTAACAATTCTGTCAACTGCTAGTCTTGCCATCTTTTCATTTCAACCTTTAAATCGAGTGACTCCACTTGAACTGATGTGCGTAGTGAAAATCGTTAACTCCAAGCTCGTCTGAAGAATGTTATTTCTTTAGACAAAATGAAGCAGGCTCTGGAGCAGAAGGACCTTGACCTAGCAGCAGCACAGAAGACGGCACGGGAGAAAGCTGAACCTGCTGACAAGAAGTTGGCTTCAGTCAGCAAGTTAGAAGAAGAAAATGCCAAGCTGAAGAGTGCTATTGATGAAGCCAAGAAGGAGGTTGTGTAGCTGAAGGAGCAGAAGGCATCCTTGACAGACAGAGTCGGGGATCTCACTCGGAAGAAGGATGAGCTAGAAGCTTATCTGGGAGGGCTTGCTAAGAAAATGTTCGCCATGCTTGAAGGTACCTTTCCTTATCTGGCTGACTGCAAAGAACTTTCCTGTTGTGTCTCTGTGACTCCAATCCTTTTTGTTTGTGCGGAGTTTTGAGAACTATGAGGACGAAACCGGGCGGATCGAGACAAGCTTGGACCCCATCAATTTTCCCGTCAAGGACGAAGCTGCCATGAACGTGTTGCGACTGGAATCCTGCCTTGCCAGCATGCTGAACTACCTCGCCCAACTGAAAGTGGTGGTGTCACAGATTGACACGGAGCTCTGGCCAGGTGTAACATTCCAGAATGATCTCGAGGCTCTGATGACTCGACTTAATGACATCCCTGGTCGAGTGCAGGTGCGGAAGAAGTCATCTGCTTGTTGTGGTGCCGGCGTGGCCCTGTCGCTGGTCTGGGTCCATTGCAAGGAGGTTAGAGAACATAATTTGGCGGCTCTCAAGGTTGCTAACACCAAGAAACTTCAATTCCAGTCCTTCATGGAGACCTTCATCGACGCCACAACTCATATTGTGGACATCATCAACCTTGACAGTTTCGTCGAGCCAGCAAGTCCTACTCCTGCCGAGTGAAAACTTGATAATCTTGATTTAATTTGCCTTGGGATGCCGAGTGATCCTGTAATCGTTAAAACTCTTTTGGTCTTGATGCCCGATTACTTCTGCCAGTGGTTCTGAACCTTCATGAATTTATCCGAACTTGGTCTTTCTTTTGAATGTAGTTGCTTTGTCTTTAATGCCTTTGAATTTCTTGACTCGAGCAAATTGAAAATCATAACTGAAACTCTGAGTGGAAGGGTCGTTCTCCACTTGGAGTTGACATTGTATTTGTGGCGCAGCTCCGAGAGCAGCCAGTCGTTGTAATTGTGGCGCAGCTCTGAGTGCAATCAGACGTTGTAGTTCTGGCGTAGCTCCGAGTGTAGCCAGATGTTGTATTTGTGCCGCAGCGCTGAGTGCAACCAGATGTTGTATTTCTGGCGCAGCTCTGAGAGCACCAGTCGTTGTACTTGTGGCACAACTGAAAGTGTGTGGCCGAGCATCTGAGTGAGAAGGTAGTTCACCACCCAAAGTATATTTTGTAACTTAGGCGAGTGCAGGACCGTGGCTAAGCCCCCGAGTGGGAGGGTCTCTCTCCACTTGAGGTGTTATTTTGAAACTTAGGCGAGTACGGGATCGTGGCTAAGCCTCCGAGTGGGAGGATTGCTCTCCACTCGAAGTATTTTTATAACTTAGGCGAGTACGAGATCGCGCCTAAGCCCCTGAGTGGGAGGATTGCTCTCCACTCGGAGTATTTTTGTAACTTTGGCGAATACGGGATCGTGGCTAAGCCCCCAAATGGGAGGATTGCTCTCCACTCGGAGTAGTTTTTTAACTTAAACGAGTACGGGATCGCGGCTAAGCACCCGAGTGGGAGGATTGCTCTCCGCTCGGAGTAGTTTTGTAACTTAGGCGAGTACAGATCGCGACTAAGCCCCCAAGTGGGAGGATTGCTCTCCGCTCGTAGTAGTTTTGTAACTTAGGCGAGTACGGGATCGCGGCTAAGACCCCGACTGGGAGGATTGCTCTCCACTCAGAGTAATTTTGTAACTTAGGCGAGTATGGGATCATAGTTCATCCCCCGAGTGGGAATATTGCTCTCCACTCAGAGTAGTTTATTGAAACTTAGTTGAGTACGAGATCGCAGCTAAGCCCCCGAGTTGGAGGATTTCTCTCTGCTCGGAGTAGTTTTGTAACTTAGGCGAGTATGGGATCGTGGCTAAGCCCCCGAGTGGGAGGATTTCTCTCCACTCGGAGTAGTTTCGTAACTTAGGTGAGTACGGGATTGTGGCTAAGCCCCTGAGTGGGAGGATTGCTCTCCACTCGGAGTAGTTTTGTAACTTAGGCGAGTACAGGATCGCGGCTAAGCCCCAGAGTGGGAAGATTGCTCTCTGCTCGGAGTAGTTTTTTGAAACTTAGGCGAGTACAGGATCACGGCTAAGCCCCCAAGTGGGAGGATTGCTCTCCACTCGGAGTATTTTTATAACTTAGGCGAGTACGGGATCGCGGCTAAGCCCTTGAGTGGGAGGATTGCTCTCCACTCAGAGTATTTTCGTAACTTAGGTGAGTACGGGATCGCGGCTAAGCCCCCAAATGGGAGGATTGCTCTCCACTCAGAGTAGTTTTGTAACTTAAGAAAGTACGGGATCGCGGCTAAGCCCCCGAGTGGGAGGATTGCTCTCCGCTTGGAGTCGTTTTGTAACTTAGGCGAGTACGGGATCACGGCTAAGACCCCGAGTGGGAGGATTGCTCTCCACTTGGAGTAATTTTGTAACTTAGGCGAGTACGGGATCACAGTTCAGCCCCCGAGTGGGAATATTGCTCTCCACTCAGAGTAGTTTTTTGAAACTTAGGCTAGTACGAGATCGCAGCTAAGCCCCCGAGTGGGAGGATTTCTCTCCGCTCGGAGTAGTTTTGTAACTTAGGCGAGTAGGGGATCGTGGCTAAGCCCCCAAGTGGGAGGATTGCTCTCTGCTCTTAGTAGTTTTGTAACTTAGGCGAGTACGGGATAGCGGCTAAGCCCCCATGTGGGAGGATTGCTCTCCACTCGGAGTAGTTTTGTAACTTAGGCGAGTACGGGATTGCGGCTAAGCCCCCGAGTGGGAGGATTGCTCTCCACTCGGAGTAGTTTTGTAACTTAGGCGAGTACAGGATCGTGGCTAAGCCCCTGAGCGGGAAGATTGCTCTCTGCTCGAAGTAGTTTTTTGAAACTTAGGCGAGTGCGGGATCGCGGCTAAGCCCCCGAGTGGGAGGATTGCTCTCCACTCGGAGTGTTTTTTGAAACTTAGGAGAATGGGATTCGTGACTAAGCCCCCGAGTGGGAGGGTTGCTCTCCACTCGGAGTGTTTCTCGAAACTTAGGCGAATCGGATTCGCGGCTAAGCCACCCAATGGGGGATTTGAACACATATGCTTATGCAAAAAAAATCATCAAGATACTGCGAGAATCATGTCTTTGATAAGAAAACTAAAGGATTCTTTATTACAACTCGTCGATCCGAGTGTTTAGGTATAAAAACGGCGGAGCAGATCCGCATTCCACGAGCACGGCTCATCTTCTTTCTTGGCTACATTGTACAGGTGATACACCCTGTTGTGGAGCACCTTGGTGATGATGAAGGGGCCTTCCCAGGCCGGATCGAGCTTGTGAGGCCGTTTATGGTGCACTCGGAGCACAAGGTCTCCCTCTTGGAATGCTCGACCTCTAACATTTCGGGCATGGAATCGACGCAGGTCTTGTTGATAGATGGTCGACCAGATTAGAGCCATCTCTCTTTCTTCCTCTAGGAGATCAACTGTGTCCTGGCGCGCCTGTTCTGCTTCAGCTTCTGAGAAGAGTTCCACTCGGGGGGGCATTGTACAGGAAATCACTTGGAAGCACGGCTTTAGCACCATACACCATGAAGAAAGGAGTTCGATCAGTTGACCGATTGGGAGTCGTTCTCAGTCCCTGTAGGACAGATGGCAATTAAGTGACCCAAACTCCAGCAGCATGTTTGAGGTCGCGCATCAGCCGGGGTTTTCAGCCCTTGAAGGATCAAACCATTTGCTCTTTCTGTCTGTCATTCAACTGCGGGTGCGCAACGGATGCATAATCGACTCGAGTGCCTTGGGACACGCAAAATGCTCTGAACTCATTAGAATGAAAGTTGGAGCCGTTGTCTGTGATAATGCTATGAGGGACTCCATATCTGAATATCAGCTCTCTGATGAAACTAATGGCGGTACTTGAGTCGAGATTCTTGATAGGCTTGGCTTCGATCCACTTGGTGAACTTGTCGACTGCTACAAGCAAATGACTAAAACCACTTCTTCCGGTCTTGAAAGGTCTGATCATGTCCAATCCCCAAATCACAAAAGGCCAGACGAGTGGAATAGTCTTCAAGGCAGACGCAGGCTTGTGAGACATGTTTGAGTAAAACTGGCAGCCTTCGCACTTGTCAACTATATCCTTAGCCATCTCATTCGCTCGTTGCCAGTAAAATCCCGCTCGGTATGCTTTGGCCACGATGGTCCGAGAGGATGACTGGTGACCAGAGGTCCCCGAGTGAATCTCATTTAGGATCGGTCGACCTTATTCTGGAGAGATGCAACACTGAGCCACCCCGGTAATGCTTTCTCCATAAAGTTGTCCACCTATTACTCTGAAGGCTTTGGATCGGCAGACAATCTGGCAAGCCTCATCCTCATCCTCTGGGAGTTCTTGCCTGAGAAGATATGCAATATAAGGCACCGTCCAATCGGGAGACATCACCAAAACCTCCATGATCAAGTCGACTACTACTCGAACTTCAATCTCAGTCGGATTGGTCGAACTTATTGGTTGGAGGGGCTCTTCTGTAAAGGGATCTTCTTGGACTAATGGGGTATGAAGATGCTCTAAGAACACATTACTGGGAATTGGTTTCCGAGTGGAACCCAACTTCACCAGATCATCAGCCGCTTGATTCTTGAGTCAGGGTATGTGATGGAGTTTTAGCCCTTCAAACTTCTTCTCTAGCTTTCTCACCGCATTGCAGTAGCCAATCATAGCTGGGCTCCTAATATCCCACTCCTTCGTCACTTGATTGGCCACCAAGTCTGAGTTGCCGTAGACCATCAGGCATCGGATGGCGAGTTATATGGCCATACGCAACCCATAAAGAAGTGCTTCATACTCAGCTTCATTGTTTGAAGAATCAAAGTTAATCTGGAGGACATAACTGAGCTTATCACCTCTTGGAGGTACCAAGACCACTCCAGCGCTGGAGCCATTTAACATTTTGGCTCCACCAAAGAACATAGTCCAATGTTCCGAGTGAATCTGAGTCGGTTGCTGCTGTTCGATCCATTCGGCCAGGAAATCTGCTATTGCCTGAAACTTGATCGCCTTTTTTGCCACAAACTTGATATCCAAAGGGAGGAGTCCAATTGCCCACTTGGCCACTCGACTGGTTGCACCTCGATTGTTCAAGATTTTTGATAACGGAGCGTCGCTGATGACTGAAATCGAGTGGTCTGCAAAGTAATGTGCAACTTTCTTCATGGTCAGATAAATCCCATAGACAAGCTTCTGATAGTGCGGATACCGTTGCTTGGATGGGGTCAAGACTTCAGAGATATAGTACACTGGGCGCTGAACTTTATACGCTTTGCCTTCTTCCTCCCGCTCGACTGTGAGCACTATGCTGACAACTTGTCTCGTGGGTGCAATATACAACACTAGAGGCTCTTTGCTGACTGGGGCAGCAAGCATCGGCTGGGTCGAAAGTAGGGCTTTGAGCTCTACAAATGCTGCTTCAGCTTCAGGAGTCCACTTGAATTTGTCAGGCTTCTTCATCAGTCGGTAAGGAGGCAATACCTTTTCACTAAGGTGCGAGATGAGTTGACTTAATGCAGCCAGACAACCAGTAAGCTTCTGAACATCATGCACATACACAGGATGTTTCATTCGGAGAATTGCTCTAATCTTCTCTGGGTTTGCGTCGATTCCTCGTTCGGAAACAAGAAAACAGAGTAACTTTCTGCCTGGGACTCCAAATGTGCATTGTGACGGATTGAGCTTGATGTCAAATCTTCTTAAGTTGGCGAATGTTTCGGCGAGGTCAGTCAATAGGTAGGAACCTTTACGTGACTTAACCACGATATCATCCATGTATGCTTCCACATTCCGACAGATTTGAGTGAGCAGGCAGTTCTGAATCATGCGCATGAATGTGGCGCCAGCATTCTTAAGACCGAAGGGCATGGTGATATAACAAAAGCACCCCAATGGGGTGACGAAGGTTATTTATTTCATCTGGTCCATACAGTCGGATCTGATGGTACCCGGAATACGCATCGAAAAAGGACAAACGCTCACAACCCGCAGTTGAGTCGACGATCTGGTCGATGCGAGGGAGAGGGAAGTGATCTTTCGGCAAGCCCGGTTGATGTGCTTGAAATCTATACACATACGAAGTGAATCATCTTTCTAGGGGCCAGGACAACATCGGCGAGCCACTCGATGTGGTATATCTCGCGGATGAACTTAGTTTCTAGGAGTCGAGCCACCTCTTCGCCAATTGCTTTCCTCTTCTCCACGGCGGACCGACGACGATGTTCTTTGACATGTTTTACTTTTGAGTCGACACGCAAACGGTGCTCAGCCAGTTCCCTGGGTACACCTGGCATGTTGGATGGTTTCCATGCAAAGATGTCCCAGTTCTCACGGAGGAACTGGATGAGCGCTTCTTCCTATTTGTTGTCGAGTGTTGTCGAGATGTGGGTCGGAGTGGCATTGGGATCAGTCGGGTGAATATGAGCGGGTTTTGTCTCACCGGCCAACTGAAATGCAGACTCTGAAGCAGTCTTCTTGTCACATAACAAATCACTCGGATGTGCATTTTTTTTGTATTCTTCCATCTCAACTGCTGCCATCAGCTCATCGGCAATTTTTGAACCCTTCTGAAGGCACTCTTCTACTCTGTCGGTTCCCTGTGACTGTGATCACACCCCTGGGACCAGGCATTTTCAACTTCAGGTATACGTAACATGGTTGAGCCATGAAACGAGCATATGCGGGCCTACCCAGAATTGCATGATAGGCACTCTAAAAATCCACCACCTCAAATGTCAACTTCTCCTTGCGGTAATTCTTTGAATCACTGAAAACCACGTCAAGAGTAATCTGACCGAGTGAATCTTCTTTCTTTCCTGGGATGACTCTGTGAAACTGCATATTAATCTCACTAAGTGTGATGACTCCTTGAGAGTCTCAGCATACAGAATGTTCAGGCCACTGCCGCCATATCAGGACCTTGGTCAGTCGGGTACCCCCAACGACTGGGTCGACTATCAACGCTTGCTGCCCAGGGGTAGCAACGTGCGCTGGGTGATCAGAATGGTCGAATGTTATGGGAGTTTTTGACCACTTCAAATACGTTGGGGTTGCCGGAGCGACCATGTTCACTTCTCTATTTATAACTTTCAGTCAACTTTTGCTCTCGACGTCAGCAAAAATCACCAAAGTGGCATTGACATTGGGGTAACCCTCATCTTGATCCTTATCCTCATCCATATCAAACTATGTTCCCTTCTCACTGGGATAACCTTCTCAAAACTCTGAATCATGATCCAACACTGTCGAGTGGTATGCTTGGGCAGAATCAAGTTACCCTCTTCATCTATTTTGGTGTGTATGTGCCATGGCAAATCAAGAACATCATTTCCTGCCTGATCTTTCACTTTTTTGGGGACCCATGGCATTTCGGTTTTCCCATGAACTTCCCCTGATTCAAAGCTGCAGCTTCAGCAGGACCTGCAGTTTCAACCTTGCGCTTCTGCTTCCGACTGGAATTTGCTCCTCCGGTGTCTTGGGCGACTTGTTTTGTTCTTGCCGCTTTGGAGTCGGTCTTCCTCTTCGCCGTTGGCGTACCGAGTGGCTATTTCCATCATTCTGGTCAGGGACATGTCACCTGATCGACCGAATTTCAGGTCGAGCTCTCTGTACCGAATGCTCTCTTTGAATGCGCAAACTACTTGGTTCTCTGATACATTTTCTATAGTATGATGAAGAGTAGTCCATCTCTAGATGAAGTCTCTCAAAGTTTCATTCTGCTTCTGAACACATTGTTGTAATTCAGTCAGTCGGGCAGGCCGCCTATAGGTGCCCTTAAATGTTTTGATAAACACTCAGGCCAATTCCTCCCAACTGAAAATACTTACAAGGGCCAACTAATTCAACCAAGCCCTTGCTGAAGCCTCGAGCATCAGGGGGAGGTGCTTCATGGCTACATCATCGTTGCCTCCACCACTCTGCACTGCCACTCGGTAATCTTCTAGCCAAGTGTCGGGCTTCGACTCACCAGTGAACTTACTCACACCCATCGCCAATCTGAAGTTGGGAGGGATCTCTGCAGCATGGATGGCTCTACTAAAACATTTTGGCCCAGAAACATGCACTCTGCTTCCGCTCGGATGGTTTCTGTCTTTTCATTCTCTGTGCGCCCGGCCCTTGTCGACCAGGCCTTGTACAAGAAGGGATCTCGCATCAAAACCAAGCTCTCGAGGGTTGACTAGAACTCTCTGCTCATCACCATATGGCCGCCTATCATCGTACCGCCGGGGCACGTATGACCCGCCCCTCGGAGGGGGCGTAGGCGCTCGACAGTGGTCATCGCGAGCGTACGGGTGATCATACTATTCGTGGCCTTGATCCAGGTGCTAATCTTGGCGATGCCCTCGATTGTCACACCACAGGGGCGATCTTGGCTGTGTGCGGACTGAAGTGTGTCCGCAACCACAGATATACTATGGATACTATTGCGCGACTCGGAAATAGCTAAGTTTTGTTCTCCTACAGCTCGGAGCAGCGCGCGGATCTGCAGCAAACCTCTACCAGCTTCTGAACGGGACGGCTGAATTGACTCTGCTATTCGAGTTGCAACTGCAAGATTCTGGATTGGAGTACAACATACCCGAGGTTCAGGCGGAAACAATTGTTGATGCCGTCGACTGGATTCAGGGATTTGACGACGGGCGCGCTCATCGAGTGAATGTTGGAGAATCTCCAGTCGAGTGTGCTCAGCAAAGGTGCCTAGACACACGGCCTCCAAGGCCCGGGCCTCAGAGGTCTCCCTAATGATCACTACAAAAAAAGACACATCCGTGACATTTTGGGCTGAACGAATTTTTTTCTGTCATGCTTACAACACTTCTATGACAATAATTGTGACTGTCGGTGTCAAAACCGGCGGATCTCAAGTAGGGGGTCCCGAACTGTGTGTCTAGGCCGGATGGTAACAGGAGGCAGGGAACACTTTGTTTTACCCAGGTTCGGGCCCTCTTGATGGAGGTAATACCCTACTCCTGCTTGATTAATATTGATGATATGGGTAGTACAAGAGTAGATCTACCATGAGATCAAGGAGGCTAAACCCTAGAAGCTAGCCTATGGTATGATTGTTGTGTATGGAGTTGATTGCCTACGGACTACAACCCTCCGGTTTATATAGACACCGGATAGGGTTAGGGTTACACAGAGTCGGTTACAATGGTAGGAGATCTTGAATATCCGCATCGCTAAGCTTGCCTTCCACGCCAAGGAAAGTCCCATCCGGACACGGGACGAAGTCTTCAATCTTGTATCTTCATAGTCCAGGAGTCCGGCTGAAGGTATAGTCCGGCTACCCGAACACCCCCTAATCCAGGACTACCTTAGTAGCCCCCGAACCAGGCTTCAATGACGATGAGTCTGGCGCGCAGATTGTTCGGCATTGCAAGGTGGGTTCTTCTCCAAATCTTGTGTACATGTAGGAATAATGTCCGGTTTCTGTAATGTAGTACTCTTTGGCTTCCATGCCCAATAATGGTCGTTTTCCTCGTGTTCAAACAAATGCGAAAAGCCGAGGCATTTTTACATCCACACCCCTAGCCATATAAATGAGCCGCCTATTTAACGGGATGGGGATTTAGGTCCAAACCACATCTTCTCCTTTCCGCGAGTTATCATCAGAGCGCTCCCAGCAAAGGTCCATTCCAACATGACCAGCCGTCGCAGCTCCTCCCCTCGCCCCTCCGGTCCCAAACCCGGGGACTGGGAGATTTGCACCATCCCGCATAGCAAGTTAGCGTCACTTCAGGCCAAGGGATTCCTCCCTCAAGCATACATGGTCCCGGTCCGAGCCGGTCTCGCCACCTATAATGGCGGAAAACAAGCGGAGAGCACCCCCAATCCTTCTAAAGGAGAGCGAGTGTGCCACGTCCCCTATCTAATAAGGGGACTGGGATTTCCAATTCACCCATTTCTCCGCGGGCTTCTGGAGTTCTACGGCCTCCAGCTGCACAATCTCGCGCCCGCCTCCTTATTGCACATTGCGGGTTTCGTCGCCCTTTGCGAGCTATTTTTAGGCGTTGAGGCTCATTTCGCGCTGTGGAAGAGGTTATTCTGCCTGGTGCCCCGTTCTGAAAAGGGGTCTATATATCAAGTGGGCGGAGCCGAAGTATGGCGCATCGCCGAGACCGGATACCTATCCGGAACCCCAAAGAAGGCGTCCGAGGACTGGCCTTCGGAATGGTTTTACATAGATGACGTCCTGCTACCGGACCCTATCCGGGTCGGTCTCCCTGAGTTCGACAGTGCTCCATTGAAGAAACGCTTGAGCTGGCGTCCGCGGAGCTCTCAGAGAGAAAGTGACAGAGACGTCCTTTACCTGATGGGCCGGATAAGACTGTTGGCTCATTCCGGACTAACCATGATTGGAGTCATGTCCGCATGCATTATGAGGGGGGTGCAGCCGCTTCAATATAGAGGCCACCCCATGTGGGATTTCAACGGGGAGGATGACGCCACACGTTACGGTCGTAAGGGGCCGGCCTCAGCCGCCGACTTAGTAAAGATCTTATCCTCTTTGTATAAGGGAGAAAAGGAGGAATTCCTACGCGTCAATCCGCGGGCCGGATTTACTATGTACGATCCTCCAAGTTGGGTAAGTGAATAATTGCGCTTGCCCGTTTGTTCTATACTCCCATGGTTAGATATGTAGTCTGACGACTTCAGTGCAGGAACTGCGACAGGAGGTAAAGGATATAAACAGCCGCCCTCCACAGCCCAAGGACCCAGAACGGTCCCTCGATCCGGACTCCGAAGAGGATCTGGACATATCAGTGGAGCTTATCGACGGGGTGTTCCATCAGCTAAGCAAGGACAATACCTTGGTAGCCATCATGGCTGATTACCCAGGGTTAATCCCGGCCTCCCAGGTGACAGAAACCGGAGTCTCATTCCCTCAAGAGAGATTGCACTCTCGCGTATTCCGGTGTTTCTGACGACAACCGTGTTTTGCAGGGGAGTTTTCCGAGGTAGGAGGCCAAACCTGTGGTGGCTAGCCAACGAGGGGCCGCAGGGCCCCATGGGGCAAAAAGGAATGAAGTCCGAACTGAGATGCCGGCGCAAAGGTATAGTGCACCCTCTGTTTCCCTGGAGTTATTCTATCAGGGCATATTAACGTTCATGCTATCTTCAGAACGAAGAGACCTCGCCGGACTACATCCGGAGAGGTTGCCAATCGCGCCTCCACTAGCCAGGCTCCAACGTCTGGCCAGGAAGCAGAGGCGAGCACAAGGCGCGCACCGGACGCTCCTCCGACAGAGGATGCGGACAGGCTGTCTGCCACAAATTCTGAAGTGGAGAGTGCCATGAACCACAGGCGTCGCCGGACAGTTCTACGCGGCGCTTGTTTCTCCCAAGAGGCTTTAGATGCCTTTAATTCAGGAGATGCGTACCTCCGTGCCGCTCAAAATGGTTTAGCCAGAGCCACGGAGCAGTATGTAAAGACATACGGGTAAGAAAATTTTGGTCAAATATATATATACCAGTAGCCCCCGAGACTTGAAACAGTTAGAGCAACTGATTTAAGGATCATTTAATATGCAGGTTCTTACAGAGAAGAATAGTGTACTGTCCCAGGAGCTGGAAAAGTGCAAGGCCCAACTAGAGGCCACACTAGCTGCAGCAGGGGAGTCCAAAGAGACCCCCTCAGGTAAGATACACTTCGAAAGATTAGTATTGTGTGGTGTGGGTGCAAATCTGACAGATCATATTGCAGATGGCGCCGGACTCGATCCAGACAAGCAACAACTCTTACGCCAGCTAAAGGCCGGTGAGAGTATGTTGACAAAGGTGAGGCGAGAGAAGAATGATCTTCAGGATGCCAACACCAAGCTGGACATCGAACTTAAAGATGTTCGTGGCCAGCTGTCGGACTCCGCGAAGGAGAATCAGTGGCTTCAACGCGGCATTTTTAGTAAGTGCTTGAACGAACTTTGAAAAAAGAGTTCGGCGAGGAAGTCGACTAACAGAGTAATGTCTGTAGGTATGCTCACAGGTCGTCCTGAAGAGGAGATGCCCGGTTCTACGGGTGACCTTCTTCCCGAACTCACGCAACTGCACGAGCGAATTCGGCAGGCGATGCGGGGTGTTGCCCAAGCCTTATGGCCTGCCCACTCCATGCCCGAGGGCCTTGGAGAGCTTGCGGAGAAGCTGAAGGGAGCTCGGCGACGCTTTCGGTTGTGGAAGATATCGGCCTGCCGACAAGGCGCTAGGGAAGCCTGGGCCGTGGTGAAGACCCGTCTTACGAAGTCGGACCCAAACCACATGGCCGAGGTCGGACCAGTGGGGCCTGACGGGAAGGAGATCCCTGTGAGCTTAGTATACGGCCAAGTAGAGTTGGCCGCGAAGTATTCCCAGCAGGACTGTAAATTAGACAGCCTGTTAGATGGTATAGAAGAGGAATACAATCAGTCAGAATGACTATGTAATTTTGAATTGACATGTGTAATGCCATCTAGCCGGATTGTAGATCGTTTGTCGTTGCCGACCTTTTCGCTTCAACCTCGGGACCTGACGGTCCGGAGTGTGTCCGAATACCATAGCGGTTATATAAGAACCGTGGTATGCATGGAGACCAGGCGTGGGGGTCATTAGTGCTTTATCAGACAAGTGCCTGACTAGTTATGTTATATTACATGGTTAGTAAGAAACATCTTCCAGAGAGAATAGTTCCGTTAGGGGTTCCTTTTGCTGGGAGGCATGCCCTAAAGTGCATGTCCTGACTGCGTAAAAAGACGTAGAAAAAAGCATCTGGGGGCGCATAAAATGAGTAAAAAGATCATCTTTTATCTCACCGACCGAATATTCCCTTAAGAACACTAGCTTTCGGCTTCACCCAGTCTGAGGTACTCGTCCGACTGACCCGGCAGTAACAATCGCAGAGGTGCTCCCTTTATCGCCTAGCCGAACAATCGGGAACGTAGGGGTAAGCATAGGAGCCAGGCAACCCAGCTTGGCTAAAACTTAAGTCATATCGATGCATATAATGGTGAAGAAAAAGGTACATGCAGAAGTTTGACGCATGTGTTGGGCATGAAGCCCGTATAAATAAGCTTCTGTTAAAGAAGCCCCCAGGTTTAATGAGCGCAAGTGGCGCGTCACTAGATAAGCCTTTAAGGGCTATAAAAGAAAAGAGGGGAAGGAGAGAAATGTAAGACAGAAAAATGCAAAAAATGGACAGAGGAAGGAGACGAACACAGAGTCCAGCGCTAGGCATAGAATCTTCGGAGACGGGTGGTGTTCCACGGGTTCGGCTCGAGTCGGTTATCCGACGCATCTCGCAGGCGGTACGCCCCGCCAGTCAGGACTTGGTCGATTATGAATGGACCTTCCCACTTGGGCTTGAGTTTGTCCTTTTTCTTATCCGGCAGGCGTAGAACTAGTTCGCCAATATTGTAATTTTTGGCCCGTACTTCTCTGCTTTGATATCTTCAGGCCTGCTGTTGATAGAATGCGAAACGGGCTTTTGCCACGTCACGCTCCTCCTCCAGGGCGTCCAAGTTGTCCTGCCGATCGAGCTCGGCTTCTCTTTCTTCGTACATGCGCACTCTAGGTGAGTCATGAATTATGTCGCAGGGCAGAACTGCCTCTGCGCCTTACACCATAAAAAATGGTGTGTATCCGGTGGTGCGATTTGGCGTGGTCCGCAGCCCCCATAGCACGGAGTCGAGCTCCTCTACCCAGTGCGTGTTAGATTCCTTGAGGGACCGCACCAGTCTGGGTTTAATGCCGCTCATGATAAGACCATTTGCACGTTCGACCTGGCCGTTGGTTTGTGGGTGATAGACGGAAGCATAATCGAGCTTGATGCCCATGTTTGTGCACCAGAGTTTTACCTCGTCGGCGGTAAAGTTTGTACCGTTATCGGTTATGATGCTGTGGGGGACGCCATAACGGTGTACAACCCCGGATATGAAGTCTATCACAGGTCCGGATTCGGCCGTTTTAACAGGCTTGGCTTCTATCCATTTGGTGAATTTATCCACCATGACCAGTAAGTATTTTTTCCTATCGGTCCCACCTTTAAGGGGTCCGACCATGTCAAGCCCCCAGACCGCAAAAGGCCAGGTGATGGGTATAGTTTGGAGTGTGGTGGGTGGCATATGGCTTTGGTTGGCAAAAAGTTGGCAACCAGCACATCGTTGGACTAAGTCCTGAGCGTTTGCCCGGGCCGTCGGCCAATAAAAGCCTGTACGGAAAGCCTTGCTAACAAGGGACCGAGCAGCGGCGTGGTGACCACCGACTCCGGCATGAATTTCAGCCAGAAGGTTCCGCCCTTCCTCTTCGGAGATGCACCTTTGAAGGACTCCGGTAGTGCATTTCTTATAAAGCTCTCCCTCATGGACTCTATAGGCTTTAGATCGCCGCACTATGCGGCGGGCCTCGTTTTGGTCCTCCGGGAGTTCCTGCCTAGTAAGGTAGGCTAGGAATGGTTCTGTCCACAGGGCGATGACGGCCATTATTACGTGGGCTGAAGGTGTAATTTCATTGGTAGAGCCTCCAATTGTGTCAGATTGTTCGGCGTCGAGTGGTGCGGCTGGGTCCGGGCTGTTATTTGTGGGTTCCCCCTCCCATGCTACGGATGGTTTGAACAATCTTTCCAAAAAGATGTTGGGGGGACTGCATCGTGTTTTGCTCCGATGCGTGCCAGGACGTCCGCTGCTTGATTGTTTTCTCGGGCTATATGGTGAAACTCCAGCCCTTTGAACCGAGCTGACATTTTTAGGATGGCATTGCGGTAAGCTACCATTTTTTGGTCCTTGGCGTCAAAGTCTCCATTTATTTGGGATATCGCGAGGTTTGAATCCCCGCGTACCTCTAGGCGCTGGATACCCATGGATACTGCTATCCGAAGACCATGTAGGAGGGCCTCATATTCGGCTGCATTGTTGGAATCCATGTACATGATCTGGAGCACATATTGGACTGTGTCTCCTATGGGGGACGTCAGGACGACGCCAGCCCCCAGTCCGGCCAACATTTTGGAGCCGTCGAAATGCATGATCCAGTTTGAATATGTGCCGTACTCTTTAGGGAGCTCGGCCTACGTCCATTCTGCGATGAAGTTGGCCAAAACTTGCAATTTAATAGCTCGTCGTGGCTTATAGGTTATGTCGAACAGGAGGAGCTTGATGGCCCATTTTGCAATCCGGCCCGTTGCTCGCGGTTGTTGATAATATCGTTGAGTGGTACTTCCGAGGCTACTATTATGGAACACTCTTGAAAGTAGTGTCGTAGCTTCCGGGATGCCATGAATACCGCGTATGCAATCTTTTGATAATGTGGGTACCGTGATTTGCATGGAGTGAGGATAGTGGATACGTAGTAGACCGGCCTTTGAAGGGGGAATTTGTGTCCACCCGTTTCCCGCTCGACAATGAGCACTGCACTGACAACTTGATGTGTTGCTGCAATGTACAATAACATTGGTTCGCCGGTGTTCGGCGCTGCCAGGACTGGGTTTGTTGCCAATATGGCTTTTATTTCATCAAGTCCGGCCGTGGCGGCCTCCGTCCACTCAAAGTGTTCGGTGCGCCGAAGGAGGCGATAGAGGGGTAGTGCCTTTTCTCCCAAGCGGGAGATGAAGCGGCTTAGAGCCGCCACGCACCCGGTTAATTTTTGTATTTGTTTAAGGTCCTTTGGGACATACAATTGTGACAAAGCTCGGATCTTGGCTGGGTTTGCTTCAATTCCTCTACCGGATACAATGAAGCCCAAGAGCTTTCCGGCGGGAACGCCAAAGACGCATTTTTCTGGGTTGAGCTTGATGTCATATTGTCGGAGGTTATCGAATGTAAGCCTCAAGTCGTCTATTAGAGATTCGACATGTCTTGATTTGATGACCACATCATCCACATACGCCTCCATTGTTTTGCCGATCTGGTTTGCCACACATGTCTGGATCATGCGCTGATATGTTGCGCCGGCGTTTTTCAGCCTGAAGGGCATTGTGTTGAAGCATAATGGGCCGTATGGTGTGATGAATGTTGTTGCAGCTTGGTCTGATTCTGCCATTTTGTTTTGATGGTATCCGGAGTATGCGTCGAGGAAGCACAACGAATCGTGCCCTGCGGTGGCATCGATAATTTGATCGATGCGGGGGAGGGGGAAGGGATCCTTTGGGCAAGCCTTGTTAAGGTCTTTAAAATCGACACACAGGCGCCAGGATTTGTCCTTCTTTGGTACCATCACCAGGTTTGCTAGCCAGTCCGGATGTTTTATGTCTCTAATGAATCCGGCCTCCAATAGCTTGGCTAGCTCCTCTCCCATAGCCTGTCTCTTGGGTTCAGAAAAACGCCGAAGGGTTTGTTTGACAGGTTTGAATCCTTTTAGGATATTTAAGCTGTATTCGGCCAGCCTGCGTGGGATCCCTGGCATGTCTGAAGGGTGCCAGGAGAAAATATCCCAGTTCTCTCGTAGGAACTCTCGCAGTGCGGCGTCTACATCAGGGTTCAGTCGCGCCCCGATGGAAGCTGTTTTATTGGGGTCCGTTGGATGGACCTGGAATTTGACTATTTCGTCAGCTGGCTTGAAGGATGTGGATTTGGATCTCTTGTCGAGTATCACATCATCCCTGTTAACCGTGGAGCGCAGCGCAGTCGGTTCCTCGGCCGCTAAGGCTTCAGATAGTGCCTTAAGGGCTAATGCGGCCGTCTTGTTTCGGCGCGGAGTGCTATGTCCGGATCACTAGCTAGAGTGATAATTCCATTCGGCCCGGGCATCTTAAGCTTCATGTACCCGTAATGGGGTATTGCTTGGAAGATTGTGAATGCTTCCCGCCCTAGTAAAGCGTGATGTCCGCTCTTAAACGGGGCCACCTGAAACGTGACTTCTTCGGACCTGTAATTATCCGGCGTGCCGAACACCACATCTAGTGTGATTTTTCCTATGCAGCGCGCTTCCCGACTGGGGATTATTCCTCTAAAGATTGTGCTGCTTCGCTCGACGCGGTTCCAGTCTATTTCCATTTTTGAAGGGTTTCCTCATAAATGAGGTTCAATCCGCTGCCTCCATCCATGAGCACCTTGGTGAGGCGAAAGCCGTCCACTATGGGACTGAGGACCAATGCGGCTGGTGCTCGGGCTGTTCCGAATCTAGGTTCATCACTTGCGTTGAAGGTAATAGCAGTGTCGCTCCATGGATTTATTGTTGCAACTTGATAGACTTCGGCGAGGCTGCGGAGTGTCCTTTTTCACATATTGTTTGATGCGAAAGTATCGAAGACCGTGAGAACGGTACTGGTGTTCTCGGGCTGGTTTTCTGCGGCCTCCAGAATTAAGAGATCCTCGCCAATTTTGGCCACCTGCCGGAGTATCCAACATGCTCTAAGGCTGTGAGTTGGTGTGGCGTCCTCTATACTGTGAATTCTACAGGGTCCATCAAGCCACCTTTCCAGTACAGTTCCATGCCCTGTAGAGGGTTTTGGCTTTTTGGTGTTTATCCCGGGTGTCCTATGATGATGCACCCTCTTAGTTCGGACGGGATTACTATTCAAGGCCGGATTATCCCAAAATTTTATTTCGGTTTTCCAAGCGCTTTCCATCACACGGTATTTTTGTACTATGGACGCCAAGTCAGCGAAGCGTGTAATATCACGGCGACTTACGGCGTTAAGGATTCCCTCGTCCGTGCAATTAATGCAGAAAATTGAGATTGCGTCTCCCTCGCGGCAATCCTTTATCCTATTCATAAGCAGGAGGAATCTGGCCCAGTAATGATGTACTGTTTCCTCGGGCCTCTGCCTGATTTGGGAGAGATCTCTTATGTTCGGGTGGGCGGGTGTCGTTGAATCTGGAACCTCACCCAATCCAAGATTCGGAGGCCGAAGAGTTTCCGAACACTGAAGTTCGGATTTTTGGATGTTGTCCAGTGAATCTGGCCCGTTGCCTGATCCTAAGCTCAGGTCTTGAGTTATATCTCCCCCTCCGCGGGTATCCGGCTTGGAGGGGTCGGGAATTCGGACGTAGCTAGTCCTTCAAATAGATGAAGGGTCGCCGCACAGCGTCTCTACCACGGCAACGTGGTGGGTGACTTGGGGAGAGTTAATTTCTCTTAGATCGGGTTTAAGCCCAAACTGGTCGTAATCCGTAGCGACCCCCAGGGCAGCGATGCGATCCAAGAGCTCGTTTACGGAAGAGAGCTCCATTAGATCTAGCTGCTCGACAAGCTCCGAGCTGACATGTAGGTTGCTTTTGATGACCCGAGAGGTCACCGTCGGCGCAACAGCCGAACAGGCGGTCATGAGAAAACCACCTAGCCGGAGGGTTTGGCCGACAGCCAAGGCTCCCTTAGCAACGGCGCTGTCTTTAAAGACGGGAGGAGGCATCCTTCCTGATTGTGATGGCACAGAGGAACTCTCAATGAAAGCACCAATGTCGGTGTAACGCCCTCGATGCGGCAATATCTCCCACGTGTCGAAGCACGACTTAGAGGCATAACCGCATTGAAAGCAATGTCGCAAGTGAGGTAATCTTCACACAACCCATGTAATACATAAACGAAAGAGATACATAGTTGGCTTACAATCGCCACTTCACACAAATACATGAATAAAGCATTACAACATCCAAATACAATCAAGGTCCGACTACGGAACCAAAATAAAAGAAGACTACCCCAAATGCTACACAGATCCCCGATCGACCCCAACTGGGCTCCACTACTGATCAACTGGAAACGGAACAACACAAAGGACAAGATCTTCATCGAGCTCCTCCTGAGCTTGGTTGCGTCATCTGCACGGACTCATCGGCAACTGCAAGCTGGTTTTGGAAGTAACTGTGAGCCACGGGGACTCAGCAATCTCGCACCCTCGCGGTCAAGACTATTTAAGCTTATGGGTAAGGTAAAAGGTATGAGGTGGAGCTGCAGCAAGCGACTAGCATATATGGTGGCTAACATACGCAAATGAGAGCGAGAAGGGAAGGCAAAGCACGGTCGATACAAGTATGATCAAGAAGTGATCCTAAAACAACCTACGTCAAGCATAACTCCAACACCGTGTTCACTTCCCGGACTCCGCCGGAAAGAGACCATCACGGTAACACACGCGGTTGATTCATTTTAATTAAGTTAAGGTTCAAGTTATCTACAACCGGACATTAACAAATTCCCATCTTCCCATAACCGCGGGCACGGCTTTCGAAAGTTCAAATCCCTGCAGGGGTGTCCCAACTTAGCCCATCACAAGCTCTCACGGTCAACGAAGGAATAGACCTCCTCCCGAGACATTCCGATCAGACTCGGTATCCCGGTACAACAAGACATTTCGACAGGGTAAAACTAAACCAGCAACACCGCCTGAATGTGCCGACAAATCCCGATAGGAGCTGCACATATCTCTTTCTCAGGGCACACTCAGATGAGACAAGCTACGAGTAAAACCAAACCTCAAGTTTCCCCGAGGTGGCCCCGCAGGCAGCTCAGTCGGACCAACACTCAGAGGAGCACTGGCCCGGGGGGTTAAAATAAAGATGACCCTTGAGTCCGCGAAACCCAAGGGAAAAAGAGGCTAGGTGGCGAATGGTAAAACCAATGTTGGGCATTGCTGGAAGAGCTTTTCTTAAGACGAACTGTCAAGGGGTTCCCATAATGGCCCAACCGCATAAGGAATGCAAAATCCGGGAACATAACACCGATATGACGGAAACTAGGGCGGCAAGAGTGGAACAAAACACCAGGCATAAGGCCGAGCCTTCCACCCTTTACCAAGTATATAGATGCATTAATTAAATAAGATATATTATGATATCCCAACAAGTAAACATGTTCCATCAAGGAACAACATCTCCATGTTCCCACAAGGAAACAAACTTCAATCTTCACCAACAACTAACAACGCTATAAGAGGGGCTGAGCAAAGCGGTAACATAGCCAATCAACGGTTTGCTAGGACAAAGTGGGTTAGAGGCTTGGTTCAACAATATAGGAGGCATGATAAACAAGTGGTAGGTATCGTAGCATAGGCATAGCAAAAGAGTGAGCATCTAGCAAGCAAAGATAGAAGTGATTTCGAGGGTATGATCATCTTGCCTGAAATCCCGCAAGGAAGAAGATCGAGTCCATGAAGAAGATAAACGGACGTAGATGAACGGGTCCTCACAACACGACGTTACCGAAACCAACCCGAAGAAGCAAACACCAGAAAGAAGCACACAACATAGTAAACAACCAAGCATAACATGGCATGATGCGCAAACAAGTATGATGCATGTCCGGATTAAAGAGGCATGGCAAAAGAGCACAAACAATCCTACAAATTAAGTGGAGCTCAATATGCAACGAGTTGCATATTGACGGAACACCACATCAATTATTTAGTTCTCTCTCGGTTAGGTATCCAACAATATTAAATGTTATTAAGCATGGCAAGAGGTAAAGCATAAAAGAAACTATCTAACTAAGCAATTTAAATGGGGCCGTATATAACAAACAGCAAATCCGGTAAATCCCCATATGCCTTAGTAATTTAATGCAACAACAAATTAAACATTTTAATTGTTGTTATCATGATGCAGATGACATGTTCAAGTTTATGCAATTTTTATTAAAACTTGACAAGAGCATTATTATGAAGCATTTGACATCGTGGTGGAAAGGAAAAGGGTGCTACGACGACGAATCCAAAAATGATGCCACGACAACATATCGGTTATCCGGTAGCCCACGGGGATACCGGTGCAAAAGGAAGTGACGGGAGCGTGTCATGCCAGGATGGTGGGGTGCTCCCGATTACGGGGTTCCCACATGTCGGTGGCAAGGCAAAAGAGGGGCAACGTGCACCGAACAACTCCGACACGGAGCAAACACGAGCATTTCCTACAACATGCATTCATTCTCGGAAGGTCGTTTCGGTGGTATACCTTCGAAGCATGTGTTTCGGGCGGAACGAGTTCGTAGAGGGAAGTAGACGTTCTCGCAACGGCGGTAGTGGAAGTAGTTGTTCACGCGGCGGTAGTCGAACTTGACGATACCTTTACATGGGTCTTTGGCAACGGTAGTGGTACCCATTTTGTAGTCGTGCACATTCTGTAGATGTTCGAGGTCAAGGCGAGGATCTTGACGTCCACGGAGTCTTCGAGGGTCGACGGTGGTGGTACTTGGGTCGTCGGCGACGGTAGTTGTTCTTAGCGGTTCTTAGCGGTTCCGAAAACGGCGGTAGAGGTACTTGGCGCTCCGGTTCTTGTGGGGTAGTTGAACTCGACGAATTCGAAGGGATACTCAGCGAAACCGCGTAGTTGTACACCTGTTGAAGTAGTGGTACTCCGATGTCGAAGATTTGTTGAACTTGGAGGGCCATCGGTAGTCTCCTGACTTGGGTCTCCGTGTACACGTCTTGACAGGTCCGGGGGTTCTCGGTGGTGGCCAGAGTCTTCCTGATGGCGCCGTGGTGGTCTAGCAGCCGCAGCAACAAGGGCGTCGAGGCCCATGGGCGCAGAGGAGATGGAGAGGAGGCCGGTTCAGCGGTGAGGAGGATGCAGGGGAGGCCCGGGCAGTGCATGGGGCTGCTGTTGCTGCTCCGGCAAGCAGGCAGCGGGTCGAGGCGCTCGGGATCCCGCGTCCAGATCGAGCGGGACGAGGGAGCTGTGGGACGACATGGAGGTCGAGGAAGATGAGCTCGAGGCGGTGCTGGAGCATGGTGGCATGGCGGCCGGATGAAGCAGGGGAACTCGATGGAGGTCACCGGCGTGGAGAAGTCGCAAGCGAGGTGCGGGCGGCGGCTTCCGAGCGTGCAAGGCTCCTGGCATGGCGACGGCGAGGCGGCGACGGCGAGGCAGCGACGGTGGAGGCGCTGGCTGCCGGAGAGCGGTCGGAGACACGGCGCTTCGGGTAGGAGGTGTGTCGCACGAGGAGGACGAAGGGGGAAGGGAAGACAGCGAGAGAGGGAGGGATCGAGAGGTAGATGGATCGGGCAGCGCGCTCACTGTCTCCTGGCGGCGCGAGGGAGACCGAGAGGAGGGGGTTGCGCGAGGGACTCGGGCTAGGTTTAGGTGGGAATGGGGTGGCCGGGCCTTAGGAGAGGGATGGGCCGGTGCTGGCTGAGCTAATGGGCCGGCCGGGTGGCCGAGGCCCAGGTAGCTGATGCCGCTGCTTTTCTATTTCTTCAGACAGAAATACAAAAAGGAAAAAGCAGGGGGAAAAGGAGAGGAGCTAGAGAAATATAAAATATATACATGATCCTGAAAATGTGCTCTATTTAACAAAATTGGTTTGGAGATTTTAAAGGAAGTAAAAATAATTCAAGTTTGAATTAAATTCAAACTTGAACCATTTTAAACCCTAACCAAAACAATTTCAAAAGAGATGAAATTTGACAGAGAGGCTAGGTGCATGGTGTTAGAATATTGAGGCAAAGATGAACATTAAAAGAGAAGGGAACGTGACACTTGCCAAAAGAAGGAAGTGGAGGGAAGGAGAAGGAGATGATGCATGGGACAAAGGCATGGGGAATTATTTTGCAAGTGTGTTGAGGTGAATTCCAAAATAAAGGAATATTTAATATAGCTCCCTAATATCGGGAGGATATGTTATAAAGAGAATCGCCATGTGAATTCCCTCGGCTTAAATAGATCAACGATCTATGCAATTTATTTAGTTGATTTCAGAAAAAGAAATGACATGATGGCATGATGACATGATGCAATGCAACACGCAAGCAAATGACAAGGAAACGACGGTGAATAACTAGACGACAACTGGCACATTGGTCTCGGGGCGTTACAGTCGGTGTCAAAACCGGCGGATCTCGGGTAGGGGGTCCCGAACTGTGCGTCTAGGCGAGATGGTAACAGGAGGCAGGGAACACTTTGTATTACCCAGTTTCGGGCCCTCTCGATGGAGGTAATACCCTACTCCTGCTTGATTAATATTGATGATATGGGTAGTACAAGAGTAGATCTACCACGAGATCAAGGAGGCTAAACCCTAGAAGCTAGCCTATGGTATGATTGTTGTGTATGGAGTTGATTGCCTACGGACTACAACCCTCCGATTTATATAGACACCGGATAGGGTTAGGGTTACATAGAGTCGGTTACAATGGTAGGAGATCTTGAATATCCGCATCGCTAAGCTTGCCTTCCACGCCAAGGAAAGTCCCATCCGGGCACGGGGCAAAGTCTTCAATCTTGTATCTTCATAGTCCAGGAGTCCGGCTGAAGGTATAGTCCGGCTACCCGAACACCCCCTAATCCAGGACTCCCTCAGTGACAAAACCCGGTATCATCACAGATGTGGTGGGCTCCTACTTCTATGACAAAAAAATCATGACAGAAAATGGGCTTTTCGTCCTCGGCGGGCTGGAGGTGCAGCTACATGACATTCTTTGGGCCGTCCATGACAGAAAAAACTGTGGTAAAAGCAAGGGCAAGGAAAATATCAGGGAGTTCCTGGTTACGGTGGGTGGTCAGGGCCGAGCGATGCGCATTTCTCTCGTACGTACGCGTGTGTGTGTGAGGCGTTGGGCTCTAACTGAACCCGAGTGATTGCACTGCAGGCTACGCGTTACTGAACCGAGCGATCGATCGATCCCGTGCTGTTAACTGAACCCGAGTGATTCCTTCGCTACTGCTGCTAACTGAAGCCTATTGCTGCTGCCTCTGGATGAACAGTGAGCGTTGTTGGGGGGTTTGGATGAACAGTTCCCAATGGGGGTTGGATGAATAGGACCCCGTGGTAGTAGAGGCCGTTGTCACTGGATGAACAGTACCCCGATCGATCGACCGGTGGATGAACAGGACCCCGTGGAGGGCTGTTGAACAGGAGCCGGTGGAGGGCTGGTTGAACAGTAGCCGGTGGAGGGCTGGATGAATAGTAGCCCGTGGAGGGGTGGTTGACCAGGACCCCATGGAGAGGGCTGGTTGAACAGTAGCCGGTGGAGGAGCGCGTGGTGGAGGCTGGATGAACAGGAACCCGTGCATGAATAGTCGCTGGTGGAGGCTGGTGTCGGTGTCAAAACCGGCGGATCTCGGGTAGGGGGTCCCGAAGTGTGTGTCTAAGGTCAATGTTAACAGGAGACAAGGGACACGATGTTTACCCAGGTTTGGGCCCTCTCTATGGAGGTAATACTCTACATCCTGCTTGATTGATATTAACGAATACGAGTATTACAAGAGTTGATCTACCTCGAGATCGTAATGGCTAAACCCTAGAGGTCTAGCTGGTATGTCTATGATAATGAATCTCTTCTATCCGAACTAAGTCCTCCGATTTATATAGACACCGGAAGGATCTAGGGTTACACAAGGTCGGTTATAAAGAAGGGAATCTACATACCCGGTCGCCAAGCTTGCCTTCCACGCCAAGGAGAGTCCCATCCGGACACGGGTGCAGTCTTCGGTCTTCGTATCTTCATAGCCCATCAATCCGGCCCATGGCTAACAGGCCGGTCGCCCGAGGACCCCTTTGTCCAGGACTCCCTCAGTAGCCCCTGCACCTAGCTTCAATGACAAGGTATCCGGCGCATAGATCTGTCTTTGGCATTGCAAGGTGGGTTCCTCCTTCCGAACTCCAAAACAATCTTCGGATGAAACAAACCTCTCCGGATCTGCAACACACAACTGTAGAGAGTATAGTATTCCACGAATCCAATCTGCTGACAACTTTAGTAATGTGACGTCATGCTTCCCGGTCATTATTTCAAACCATTTCCCGTCCCGATGTTCCACGTTTTGAGGCATGGTTTTCATTGACACGTTTTGTCGAAACAGAGATCGTGTCCCCTAACTGCGGGATTTTCATCAATACAAGCGGGGGTAACCCAACCATCCTCCAGGAAAGATTCCTTAGGAATAGGCAGGTCCTCAGGCTTAGGAGGAGGCGTTCAATACCCGCTGCCTTTATAAAGGAACCAAGGGTCGTCCGTTTATGCCAAACCTCTCCTTAGCCTTCCCAACCTTGAGTTCTAGCACCCATGGTTCGACTTCATTGTTTCAAGCCTCCCCATCATATCCGGACCCAGCTCTCAAGGCCGATGGGTGGCTTCCTCCGTTATAGGGGAGGATATCGCAAAGCTTCGGGAGGCCAGATATTTGACCGCGGAGGTCAACCACAGGCTTCCTGCTCAAGGACTGGTTATTCCGGTCGTATTCATCTCCCACTTTCTCCGAGGGCTAGGTTTCGCTCTTCATCCCTTTGTTCGGGGGCTAATGTTTGATTACGGGCTAGATTTTCATGATCTAGCCCCGGAATCTATCTTCCACGTCCCGGCGTTTATCATTACATGCGAGGCCTTCCTCCGAATCCCCCCACACTTCGGTTTATGGCTCAAGACGTTCAGTGTGAAGACGAAGGTAGTTGACGGGGAACAGGCGGAGTGTGGTGGTGCTGTTGTGAGCAATCTTACCAGCACTCTCTGGCCAAAAGGCTTTTTCACCGAAACCTCCCACCAGTGGCAGCGAGAATGGTTTTATGTCACGGAACCCCGCAGCACCAAGTGGGTATCTATTCCTGCGTTTCATTCCAGCCCTCCGCCACAGCTTGCATCATGGATTAACAACGGCTGGACTGGGGATCAGTTGATGAAGTGCAGACTCTACGGAGCCGCATCTGAACCCTCCTTGAGAGAGACATCGATCTTGTCAACGTGATTCAAGTGATGCTAGTCCGCCGGATCGTGCCCTGCCAGCGCCGGTATCGCCGCATGTGGGAGCTCAATCTGGAGGGACCACGAACCCTCCAACACTTGCTCGGCACTACGCATGAAGGGATGTGGAAGTTGTTTTTTGGGAAGCGAAAACGTTGGTCGGACACTACCGAGGACGCTGGCCTTAACTGCAACCGTCCGGATACCCCGGTAAGAACTTGTCTTCCGAACACTTTGTAATTACGCATACCGTAATACGGTAGTGAGCAGGCTATCTTTCTCCAGGGCTGGAGAAAGAAGGCGGAACTAATTATGTGTTCGGCCCCTCTGCCCGAAGGCCCAGCGAATCCTGTTTTAACAAGGATGCTAGTCCCGGCACCATACCAGATGCCTGTGAAGGAGGGCGAGGCGGAGAGTGGAAAGACCAAAGATGACCCCTATTCCAATGGTAGATCAGACATTGTGTCCGTAGGAATCAAAATTCCCTCATCCGAAGACAAAAGTGAAGGGGGCATTGTTCCTTCCTCTCATGGGAAGAAAAGGGCCGCCTCTGAAGATTTGGAGAAACAAGCTCCTAAGCGAGGCAAGATGCCTCTGTTGGATGGCTCGGGCTTGAAGGATGTTGAAGCAAAGTATCATAATGAGGACAAGCCTCAGGCCAAATCGTAAGTGAACAAGGATGTTTTAAACATATCATGTTCTGTTCTCGTAATGCTTAGAATATATATTTTTTGCAGTCTGCTGTGCAGTCTTCTTCAACAATCCTCTTCCTTGGGGGACCTTCTCCCAGAGATGATGGAAAGTGAGACGCCTCCACCGGCCTCTCCGCCCGATAGGGCGGACGACTTCGAGGTGTCCTCGTGGAGGGTCTCCCGCGACCAACAGGTGGTGCGAGGAATGATGAAGACATTGCCCGAAGGTGACACTTTGGTGTCTGAGGGTCTGGGGACCAACCATGAAGGCCCCGAACAGTCCGGTCTACAATCGGATACGAATGAACGGATCCCTTCAACAGGAGGCCGTACTCCTATAGCAGCCTCCGGAGACCCAGAGGCGCCGGATATATTGACGAACATGTTGTGACAGGCGCTCGTCTCAGAGGAACATCGTACTTTGATGGGCAAAGTGGTCGACAAGATCCTGTCCGCGAAAAGCGGATTGAATGAGGCCTTCGTGGGCCTGCTGAGAGGCTTCGAGGTTTGTGATGTAATGTTTTCAACTATATTTTATTTGCAAAGATGCACCTATCACTGGTAGAAAAGGGGTCAAATGTGAGACACATTAGTCCCGGTTTGTAACAGAACCGGCACTAATGTGTCCATTAGTGCCGGTTCCAACGGCTAGGCGGGAGGAGATCTTTTGTACCGGTTCATGGTGAACCTTTAGCACTGGTTCGTGCCACGAATAGGTACTAATGAGAGTGGTGGCAGGATGTTGTCAGAGTGGGGCCCCTCCAGCACCTTTAGTATCGGTTCGTGCCACGAACCGGTACTAAAGGTAGTCCTATATAAACCCTTCATCCACCAGCACTCTGTTCTCCCCCCTTTCCCCTCTCCCTCTCCTCTGTTCTTCCCTTCTTCCTCTCGAGTTCATCACAAAATTTGCCCCAAATTTGTCAAGATTTGCAGGCCCCCATCCGTTCAAATGATCACAAAGGTTAGCAACTTTGTCCTTTCATCTCTCATTGCTAGATTAGCTCTTGCATTGGTTTATATAGTGATTAATTGTGGGTTTTAGTAATTTGGGAGGAATTATATGTTGTAGTATTTGATTTATATGCAAATTGAGGTCAAAATAACACTTAGTTTGCATATGTAGGTGTGGTTTACTTAGTGCCTTCTAAATCTCCATCGTAACCACCGTCGATCGCCCGCACCGTCCCGTCGCCGGCAACACCTTGTGGTGAGCCTCTTGTTCATGAAATTTTATACAAAAAATTGATGTTTGTCTGATTCTGATATATAGTTAATCGTATAATTATCTTACCCGTATGTTGTTTGTTATCCGTCCCCGTCGGCCCTCGTCCTCGTTATGATTCGGATGTGGTATATTCTCTTTTAAAACTTTTGGTTGCAATTTGTGTTTATGACAAATTATGCCCATCAAGCTGACATAGATATTTGTATGTAGGAGGTAGTTCGGAAATTCCAACCGACCCTATTGTCGAGAGGTTAAATTTAGTTGAAAGAGAAAACGAGGATTTGAAAGAAAAATTGAAAAGAATTGAGGGGGAGAAGATGGAATTGGAGTTGCATGTTGCCGATGTCGTTGATGATCACAAGATTAAGATGGAGAAAATGCGCTTGAAGATTAGAAAGATTAGAAAATATGCCATTCATAGTGAGGCTTGGTATCATTATGCTGTTGGATCAATTGTTACCTTAGTTGCGATCTTGATCGCATTTGTTGTTTCATTTAAATTCTTTAGGTAGAGAGCTATTTGTTTGTTGCATTTAAGTGTTGTATGAACTTTATGTATGAACTTTATGTATTGTATTAATTTGGTGTTTTCGGTGCTCTGTATTGAAGATGAGTCGGCAATGGATGTATGATGACCGATGCTCTCCCAAGTTCATTAATGGCGTGCATACTTTTCTGCTTGCGGCTGAGGCAAACAAGCGGGCGGATGGTTTTATGCCTTGTCCATGTGTTGGCTGTAAGAATGGTCACAATTACTCTACATCATGAACCATTCACGTCCACCTGTTTGAGTCCGGTTTCATGCCCCACTATAATGTTTGGACCAAGCATGGAGAAAGAGGGGTTATGATGGAAGACAATGAAGAAGAAGAAGAGGACGACGATAGCTATCCTGGCCATGGGTTCCCTGAATACGATGATACAACAATGAGGGAAGAAGCTGAGCCGGTAATGCGGGAAGAAACTAAGCCGGCAATGCGGGAAGAAGCTGAAGAAGAGGCATCGTTTAAGCCCGTTGATGATCTAGGTCGGGCCATTGCCGATGCAAAGAGAAACTGCGCAAGTGATTTGGAGAAGAAGAAGTTGCATCGCATGTTAGAGGATCAAAAAAAAATGTTGTACCCGAATTGCGTAGGTGACAAGAAAAAGTTGGGCACCACGCTGGAATTGTTGCAATGGAAGGCAGAGAATGGTGTATCTGACAAGGGATTTGGAAAGTTCCTGGTAATGATAAAGAATATGCTTCCAAAGGACAACGAATTGCCCGAGAGTACGTACGAAGCAAATAAGGTTGTCTGCCCTCTAGGGTTAGAGGTGCAGAAGATACATGCATGCCCTAATGATTGCATCCTCTACCGCGGTGAGTACGAGGATTTAAACGCTTGCCCGGTATGCGGTGCATTGCGCTATAAGATCAGCAGCGATGACCCTGATGATGTCGAGGGCGAGCGCCCCAGGAATAAGATTCCTGCCAAGGTGATGTGGTATGCTCCTATAATACCACGGTTGAAACATTTGTTCCAAAACAAAGAGCATGCCAAGGCGACGCGATGGCACAAAGAAGACCGTAAGAAAGACAGAAAGTTGAGAGTACCCGCTGACGGGTCGCAGTGGAGAAAAATCGAAAGAAAGTACGGGAAGGAGTTTGCAGATGATGCAAGGAACGTATGGTTTGGTCTAAGCGCAGATGGCATTAATCCTTTTGGGGAGCAGGGCAGCAACCATAGCACCTGGCCTATGACTCTATGTTTGTATAACCTTCCTCCTTGGTTGTACATGAAGCGGAAGTTCATTATGATGCCAGTGCTCATCCAAGGCCCTAAGCAACCCGGCAACGACATTGATGTGTACCTAAGGCCATTAGTTGAACAACTCTTACAACCGTGGAATGGAACAGGTGTGCGTGCGTGGGATGAGCACATGGGGGAAGAATTTGACCTAAAGGCGTTGCTGTTCGTGACCATCAATGATTGGCCTGCTCTCAGTAACCTTTCAGGACAGACAAACAAGGGATACCGCGCATGCACGCACTGTTTGGACGATACCGACAATATATGTTTGGCTAATTGTAAGAAGAATGTGTACCTGGGACATCCTCGATTTCTTCCGAGTAGGCATCCCATAAGAAAGAAAGGCAAGCATTTCAAAGGTGAGGCGGATCATCGGACGAAGCCTCGCCACCGTACTGGTGCTGATGTACATGATATGGTCAAGGATTTGAAGGTGGTCTTTGGAAAGGGTCCAGGTGGACAACCTGTTCCGGATGACGCTGACGGACGCGCACCCATGTGGAAGAAGAAATCTATATTTTGGGACCTGCCCTATTGGAAAGACCTAGAGGTCCGCTCCACAATCGACGTGATGCACGTGACGAAGAATCTTTGTGTGACCCTGCTTGGCTTCTTGGGTGTGTATGGGAAGACAAAAGATACACCTAAGGCACGGGAGGACCAGCAACGTATGCACGGAAAAAAAGGCATACATCAGGGTCATGCAAGCTATGCTCTTACCAAAGAAGAGAAGGAAATCTTCTTTGAATGCCTGCTCAGTATTAAGGTACCGTCTGGCTTCTCGTCGAATATAAAGGGAATAATAAACATGGCATAGAAAAAGTTCCAGAACCTAAAGTCTCATGACTGCCACATGATTATGACGCAACTGCTTCCGGTTGCATTGAGGGAGCTTCTACCGGAAAATGTTTGATTAGCCATTGTGAAGCTATGTGCATTCCTCAATGAAATCTCCCAGAAGATAATCGATCCAGAAATCATACCAAGGTTAGAGAATGATTTGGTGCAATGTCTTGTCAGTTTCAAGTTGGTGTTCCCACCATCCTTCTTCAACATCATGACGCACGTCCTAGTTCACCTATGCGAAGAGATTAACGTTTTGGGTCCTGTATTTCAACACAATATGTTCCCCTTTGAGAGCTTCATGGGAGTCTTAAAGAAATATGTTCATAACCGTGCTAGGCCAGAAGGAAGCATCTCCAAGGGCCATGAAAATGAGGAGGTCATTGAGTTTTGTATTGACTTTATTCCTGACCTTAAGCCGATTGGTGTTCCTGAATCGCGGCATAAGGGCAGACTGGATGGAAAAGGCATGCTAGGAGGGGATCAAATAATATGTATGGACGGACATTCTCTCACTGAAGCACACTACACAGTTCTACAGAATCCCGCCTTGGTGACTCCGTATATGGAAGAACACAAGAATTTGCTACGTTCCAAACACCCGGAGCGGTCTGATGACTGGATTACACGTGAACAAACCAGGAGTTTCGCCAGCTGGTTGCAGACATGTACCATGCATGATGCCTCTATTGAAGATGACCTGTACTTGCTGTCCCAGTTACCATCTTCGAATATAATGACTTTCAAAGGGTACGAGATAAATGGTAATACATTTTACACGATCGCCCAAGATAAGAAGAGCACCAACCAAAACAGTGGTGTCCGCTTTGATGTAGAAACCAAGACGGGAAAGGAAACTTATTATGGTTATATACAGGACATATGGGAACTTGACTATAGACGTGGTTTGAAGGTCCCTTTGTTTTGGTGCAAATGGGTTAATATGACACGAGGCGGGGTAACGGAAGACCCGCAGTATGTAATGACAACAGTGGATCTCAACAATCTTGCGTATGCAGACGAACCATTCGTCCTAGCCAATGATGTGGAACAGGTTTTCTATGTGAAGGACATGTGTACCAAGCCGAGAAAATGAAAAGATAAGGAAGCGAACGCATCATACGATGAGCCAAAGCGACACATTGTTCTTTCTGGGAAGAGAAACATCGTGGGAGTGGATGACAAGATAGACATGTCAGGAGATTATGAGAAGTTTGATGAAATTGTTCCATTCACAGTGAATATTGACCCGAGCATCCCGTTAAATGATGAATATTTTCCATGGTTACGGCGCAAAGGGACACACGCGAAGAAAAAGTTTCACACCCAAAGATCTGGGATGTGATCGGCTTCACTATATATCATCACTTTCTTCTGTGTTTCACACTCAAGAGGGAATCTTTGTAATAGTTAGGGGTAGTTATGTGTTTTGGCATTTGAAACGCGAAGAAATTTTATGTGCAAACAAATTCTTTCGTGCATTTACTAATTTTTTCAGCTAAATTGAAAACACTTCATATGCACTCCGAAAAGGTTGAAAGTTGGCATCTTATCATAATTTCACCCACATAGGATGTGCAAAAAAGTAGAGAGGGTTACGACAAAAACTGGATGCACTTCGTGTACAAAATGGACAATCCCTTTCGAACTATCAGGGTTTCGGACGAAAACTCATCTGTTACAAAGGCATTTCATTTTTTGAATAACCTAAGCATTACCAAATTGAATATAATGATAAAACACACTAAGATTAAACATAATAAAAAAGAATCACTGAAAAATGTATTTTTAAAGTTAAGTTATTCACAAACTAGTGTTTAACACAAATTTCAAATAATTCAAAATTTAAACTATTCAAATTTGAAAACTACCGGCACTAACAGAAAGTTTCTAATTTTTTGTACCTAAAGCAAAAATATTCACAAAGAAACTCTAAATACAACGAAAAACAACTAAAAATAAATAAAAGAAAATAAATAAAGAAGAAAAGAAAAAACTAAATGAAAAAAGCCCACCTACTGGGCCACAGCGGCCTGCATACGACTAGAAACCCAAATTCTAATTGGGCCAGGATGCAGGCCCGCTAGCCTAATAGGCCCATCAGGGCATAGCAGCAGACGTAGGCCCGGAAGGCCTACTTATGAGAGGAGATCGAGAGAGCTACCGCACTGGGGCTTATAAACCAGTGCGGGCGCCCCTCGGCTAGCGAGGTGGGACTAAACTTGCCGCACAGCACCTGCGCCAGCGCACCACCTTTAGTACCGGTTGGTGGCTGGAACCGGTACTAAAGGGTGGGTCATTAGTACCGGTTCCAGCCACCACCCGGTACTAAAGGTGTGCTCTTCCCGCTGCTTGGCCTGGCCAAAATAGGCCTTTTGTATCGGGTGGTGGCACCAACCGGTACTAAAGGTGTCCCCTATATAACAAACACTTCGAAAAATTTCAGTTTCTCATCTCCCACTTCTCTCTTCCGCCGCCCCGTCCCGCGCCGTCGCCGCCCCTGTCGCGCTGTCCCCGTCGACTCCGCGACACCCCCGTCCTCGTCGCGTCGTCCCCATCGACTCTGCGCCGCCCCCATCGCCGGCCCGTCCCCATGGCCGCACCGGCCCGTTGCCGTCCCCTCGCCTCGCCGTCGCCGTCGCCTTGGATCGACCTCGCCTCGACCTCGCCCGTGCGCGCTGTGAGCCCCTCCCCCGGCCCCTCTCCTCCCTCCAATCGATCAAAGCCACCACGCCGCCGGCGCCGGCCGTAGCTACTGCACACACACACGCGTGCACACACACACACTACACGCGCGCGCGCGTGCACACACACACACACACACTACACGCGCACACACGCAATTTTTCTGTTTTTAGTTTTTAGTTTTTTCTGTTTTTTTGTTTTTCATACAAAGTTTTAGATGAATTAATTAATTAAATTAGATTATTGTCAAATAGTATATAGAAATGTTAGTTATAATATATATAATGTCAAAGGTTTTTTCTATTTTTTATACAAATGTTAGTTATATTGAAATGTTAGAAATTTTGGAAATGTTAGTTTTAGCTAGATGAATTAGATTAATTGCAAATTGTTAGACGATGATCGATGTTTTTTTAGTTTCTTATATTTTAGTTATAAAATTTAGATTTTGCATATATGAAATCACAATCCATCATTTAAAAAATGTTACTTTACTTTTGCGGCATATAGTATTTGTTGTCGACGATGCCCAGCCCGCATCCTCGCCGTTGACCCGTTCGCGATGATGTCCTGCTTCAGAGGACCCATGTCTAGGACTGGGCTCCGTTGGGATGGCACTGGGAGGTGTTACCTTCAGGGGCGCGACACTTGGTGAGGAACTCGGCCCCGGGTCCCGTCGTCGACCCTGATCTCCTTTGGTGGCGTTCGCGTGGGCCACTTTCGGTGCGGAGGGAGCCGGCCCCGCCGGAGGTGGTACATCGCCGTGTCAGGGAGGAGGACGAGCACGTCCATCGCTACATGGCTTCTACGGACAGCAGGTTCTCCTATACCTGGCAGGTTCTTTGGGGAGATCACCCGAGCTATGATAAAGTGATGGTTCCTTCACTTTGGTTGTCCACCGCCCGCGCCTCAGGAACTGCGAGTGGCCTATATTACTCTTTAGTATTTGATCTTTATTAGCTAGCTAGCTAGTGATCTATTTGATATATATTATTTGAGACGATGTATTCAAGATTATATCTATTATTCTAGACGATGTATTCGAGATTATATTCGATGATGCTTATTATGTACTATGATTGATTCAATTTTTCCTTATTAATTGATTGCATCCATGCATTGTAATTTGAATACTAAATTGTTTTATATTTCTTTTGGATTAGTTAAATAAAAGCTATGGCGGACAATATTGGCAGAGCGGGAGAAGAGACCCTGTTCGATATCATACGCCATCCTCGCAGGCCAGATGATGATCAGAATGAAGAAGATTATGACGGCTCCGGATATCTAAACAACACCGGGGAGGGTGATATGATATTCGATCGCGACGACCGAATTGATGAAGTCATGAACTATGATTATGATATTGATGACGAAGAAAACGCTGATCTTGAAACAACAAAGACTGGCGAGGTATATTTATATAAGCAGGCATCTGGTGATCATCACATGTTTTAAATGACTTGAAGACATATTAAGGAATTGATCTTTCTTCTTTCAGCCATCCGGATCGAGCAAATCTTCAGGCAGCAGGAAACGAGGCCCGAACAAAAAGTTGAAGGAGGGCGTAAAGTACAATATCGAGGCCATCAAACCTAATGGCGAACCATTGCCTAAGAAGATTGCGGACAAGTTGATTCGTCAGTGTGGAATTCTTGTGAAGGACCAACTCCCGATCTCCCTTCAAGAATGGAGAGAGCCAGCAAAGCCACGTCCAGATCTTACTTTTGTCGATGACAGACAAAAAGTATTGCTTTGGGAAACTCTCATGGAACATTTCACCCTACCAGATCATTTCACAAATGCAGATGTGGAGAAAGTCAAGGACGCTGCTCTTAGGAAGATGGCGGTTGCATTCAACAACCACAAGAATCGTGTATGGGACAAGTACGTCAAGGGAGGAAGGAAGACTCCAGTATTCGAGGGAACACTAGAGAAGCAAAGTGCTCATTGGGACGATTTCGTGAAATTCAAGGATTCGGAATTATCTAAGGAACGGTCGAGAATAAACAAGGCCAATGCCGAAAAAAGGATAAGTTCCATAAGCTGGGGCCAGGTGGCTATGCGGTGGCAATGCCTAAGTGGGCTAAGTCTGAGAAAGAGATGGAGGATTCAGGTGTCACTCTAGAAACATTGAGCTGGCCCCCCAGGTGCAGGACTTGGTTCTATGCGCATGGGGGGGGGGGTTGGACCCGAAGACAGGCAAAGTTTCGAAGAAGGCATGTCTGAACGGAGCCGAAGATAAGCTACTTGTTGCAATAGAAGAGGCTCGATCAGGGGTGCTCCAGCCCAACAGAGAGAACGACGAGCTTATGCGTGCCCTGGGAAATCGTGAACACCCAGGAAGAACACGAGGCAAGGGCGCTATTCCATGGTATGAGGGGTTTTCGGACTAGAACGCCGACTACAGAACCCGTGCGAGAAAGAAGATTGAGGAGGAGAAGAAGAGGAAGATGGAGGAGGAGCAGAGGAAGCTGGACTATGAACGCCTTCAAGGCCTAGAATCAGCGCACGCGGACTTGGCAGTCAAATTCCAGCGGCAGCAGGAGCAGATCGACTCACTTAGCCAGCAAAGGGGGTCTCAGCAGCTACAGTAGCTAGCAAATGATCCAACATTGGATAGCCCCATCCCATCCATGCCGAGAAGCAGCGTGGGTTCCGCCCCGGGCGACGCAATGCTGGATAGATACCCCATGGATGAGATCATGGAGAACACTAACTGCGAGCTACACTTCAAAATGAAGAACATATCCATGAAGGTGGCGGACGCCGTTACTTTTACAAATCGCCCCGAGGAAACCTTCCATTGCAACCCGATTCCAGCGGGCTATGCTCGTGTCTTGGTTGATGAGTTCGTGGACCAATATTCAGGGCTAGAGCTTGACATTCCTGGAGGTGACGAGGAGCACACACTGGGAGAGGCCAAACATCGTATCATCCTATGGAGAAAGAATTGCATCATCTTTCGAAGGCCACGGACACCGCATCAGCCGACTCCTCATCGAAGTCCGCCACCGAGTCAGCAGACTCCCGCTCCTCCAAGTCCACCAACGCGTCAGGCCACTCCTCCTCCTCCAAGTCCGGCAAAGCGTCAGGCCACTCCTCCTCCAAGTCTGACACAGCGTCAGACCACTCCTCCTCCAAGTCCGGCACAACTTCAGGCCACTCCTCCTCCAAGTCCGGCACAGCTTCAGGCCACTCCTCCTCGTCCAACTCAGCCACGTCAGCCGTCTCCGCCACCTCAGCAATCACGGAAGAGAGCCGCCACAGCTATGGTGCGTAGCGGTACAAGTCGAGGTAGGACGGGAGGTACAGGCGGAGGCAAGCGATTTCAATATGGTCCAAGCAGCCTCGCGCCTCTTCCGCAGAGGCCTTACGACAAGTTCGAGGAGGAAAACGCAGCCATATCGAAGGCCGAGGTGGAAGCCCATTTTGCACCGAAACTGCCAGCGCCACCAAGGGAGAAAGTGCCTGAGGAAAAGATTGACCACTTCATTCGTATGGCTACACCACCAGCTCCCAAGCCTGTTGACACAGACTATGAGCGCCACCTCAGGAAGTTAAATCGAGCACGTCTACAGAAAGAGGCGAGCTCGAGCTCGAGCAAATCAGCTGGCAAAAAATGCGGTAAAACCGTTCCCCAGCTGGGAGAACAGGCAGCGCAATCAATCCCCCCACTTTTTGTGCCAACAACACATGAGAGTAGGCGCACCCAATATTATTGTGGGCAAACCGTTTACGTTCCCGAGCTGGGTGATGTGGTAATAACCGAGGAGCATATAAGGCAGGCTGAAATGCTCAAGATCACTGTTGGACAACTCCTCGATATCGAGCCCATGTCTCCGCTTAGAGAGGAGGAAATAAAATGGAAATATGTCCGGGGCCAACCTTTGGTCGAGCCAGACGAGGTCAAGAGGCTCCCAACGAGAATGTATGAATTGCATCAATGGTACATGAACATTACCAAGATTTCCAATCGAGAGTCCCTCGTGGTGAATGTCAAGAAGGATCATTACTTCCATGAGAAAGTTGTGTCCATTGAGTATTCAGAACTATTTCAGTTATACAATCAAGATGCACTCGACAAATCTATCGTCAGTTGCTATTGTCTGTAAGTGATTTCTTTCTGTAATTTAAGTCTCAAGCTAGTTGTAGTGATCATTTTGATCAATCATTACCTGTAATTATCCTCACTATATTCTTTTCTGTGGTATTATGTAGGATGAAGATGTATGAAATGAAAAAAGGTGGACGCTATGGCATTGGGTTCATTGACCCAAATACCATTAATGAATACACATGGAAATTAGATGCATATTATGAAAAAAGTGTAGAGGAAAGCATGCTAGAGTTCTTCAAGCGCCTCAATACCAATGAAGATATACTACTTCCTTACAACTTTGAGTGAGTCACACTGTCTTGTACTACAAATTCTGTTTTTGCCTACTAGCTAGCTACATGTTTTTGCTTACATATGCCCGCTTAATTAAGACATGCAAACGTGTGTGCATGCAGATTTCACTAGATCTTGTTAATCATTAAAGTTGATGAAGGAACAGTTGAAATACTGGACTCATTACTTAAAAAAGAAAGTGACTACACAATCTTGTTTGGGATAGCCAACAGGTAATTTCAATCATTATTAACTATATCTTGGCCTACTTAGTTTGTTATTTCCTGATATGAACTATTTAATAACCCCTGTATTGATTTTCTTTGTCGGTGGGTAGGGCTTGGGAAAAGTTCATCAGCGTCACTCCAGGCCAATGGAAACGAAAGCTGAAATGGTATCGACCCGAGGTAAGTAATTAAGTAGTACTAGCTAGCTAGCTGCCATCTCTTTAATTATCATGCTCGATTAATTATTATCTGATAAAATTCCATTCTCGTAAAGGCCCTGAAGAAGGCGCCGGGGAATAATCTGTGTGCATACTACGTTTGCGAGAACATTCGCATGATGGCGTCCGAAAGGAGCAGATCTCAATGACAGAACTGGGCACGTTTGTTAGAACACTATTCACAATTTTTACAGCATTATCGATATCTAGTCACACAACTAATACACATGCATATTGATCTCCTTCTTAACAGTTCAGAGAGGTGCAGGAGCAGCTCCTAGCAGAGGAGCACATAGAAGCAATTCAAGAGGAAATAGCGGGATTTTTGCTCGACCAGGTCATAGATCCCAAAGGAGAATACTATTACCCGCTACCTCCCCCATGAACCACTTCCAATTGTCATCGTGCTCCGAAGGCACCAATTAGTAGGAATTGTATATAGCTAGCTAATTGTATATATATATATATACATGTGTGTATATATGTGTGAATTAATGGTTGTTGTGAGACATTCCATGATATATATACATATATATATATATATATACTTCTACTAGAAATTCTATTTATATATATGCATAACGTGTACAATATGTAGTATCATAGAATACCAGCAAACGAAAAAGAATTAAATGGCAAACACAAAATTAAATGAAAAAGAAATCATAAACCCAAAACCCCCCAACCTTTTAATACCAGTTGGTGTCACCAACCGGTACTAAAGGGCTCCCTGCCCCCAGAGCTGGCTCGTGCCACGTGGTTGCCCTTTAGCACCGGTTCGTGCTGAACCGGTACTAAAGGGGGGGCCTTTAGTGCCCACACTTAAGTGTCGGTTACCGAACCGGCACTAAAGGGCCTTACGAACCGGTGCTATTGCCCGGTTCTGCACTAGTGTGTGTATAGGTGGTAGCCCCTGAGACTCGGGTTGGCTTCCCATGGGCGGTGAACGGAGGATCAAGAAGAAATATTCAAGGACTAATCTGATTAACTTGAACACAGGCTGCCTCCCCCCTGGCTACTTCACAGACTACGGATATTACCGAGCTGCAGCGGAAGCTTGACATGGCCGGGGATGACATTGCGTTAATCAATATGCATCTTGACAAGGCGCAAGGTATGTATTCGGGGCAGTCCCTTCACGTACATTTTTGTTATATAAGCATGACACTGAAAGTTATATACTGGAATATGGATGAGTGCGGATGGTGCTGCCGCCCTTGAAATTCATCGAGCGGAGCTGGCCCAGGCCAAGGAGTGGGCCCGGTTTAGTGATGCAGCTGCCGAGAAGGCATCGACTGAGTTAAAAGCCGCACAAGCAGCTCAGCGCCAAGACGAGGAGAAGATATTCATGATGGCGCCCAAACTGAAAAATGCTGCTAGCCGCTGTGAACTTCTTGAGAAGGAAAATGAAGCCAAAACAGCTGAACAAGACAAGGCCTTATGATAGGCAAGAGTAGCGCGGTATGAATCCAGAGCAGCTCGTGAGGAGATCCGGCAAGCTGGGGAGATTGCGGATGGTAAGCCCTTTTTATTACAGACTAAGTTTGGAGATCCGAATTATGCTCAGCTTAACCAAGTGTGGAGTTCTCCAGATGTGTTTTTGGACCTGCCGAAGAGTTCATCCGATGCGGCGCAGTTTTACCAAGCGCTAGAGGGGTATGCGATGGAGAAGCCTCTCTGGTCACAGTTAGGCATATCAAAACGCCCTCTGCTACTGAATGAACAGATATCCCAATGGGCCGAGCTTCACAGGATGTCCGGGGCTGCCATGAAGAACGTCATACTTCAGTTGTAGCCGACTGAGCCTATTCCGAATAGCTATTTTGGCTTGGTGCGGCGGCTTGCTGATGCGGTGCCACGTATCGACGCCGTAAAGTGGTCGGCGTGCATCGAAGGTGCACGGATGGCCTTTGCCCGAGTCAAGACGTACTGGGGGAAGATGAAGGCCATCGATGTTGCAGTGCAGGGTCTGCCCAAGGGCAAGGACCATCACACACCGGAGCATTATTTTGAGGACGTCTTAGAGGCTGCCCGCTTGATAGAGGGTTAATGTTCGAAAGGCATAATGTTCCAGTGAATTCTTTACGAATTGTAAAAAACAATTGTTGTAATCAATCCAGTCGTCGGCTTCAGCCCCCTCGTAGGAAGTACGGGGGTGTTCGAAAAAAGCATATGATCACTCTTGACCCAACGTCTTGGTCCGTGAAGGAAGTGTCAATGCGGTGAACCAGGCAACTAGACTATAGGGCGTTAACACTTTCACTTAGCCATAGGATTTTTATGGTGGGACTACGACATAGCCCCTGGTATGCATGCGGCTTAATCGTATGATGCGTTTACATGTTTGACCAAAAAGAGGTCCTTCGTGTAACACGGAGGAATCGCTAAAGATTCAGATAAGTCATCGAGTGGTTGACCAGCTCTCGTCGCGTCATGTCAGTCAGTTTTCGGCTTTCTCTACTGAGGTGATTGACCAGGTGAACCGGAAGCACAATCGCAGTAGTTCTCCCTTTACTACCCTAGCCGATAGAGCGGAACGTAGGATAGCAAGCACAGGAGCCGGGCAACCCAACTATTGATCCAAGACAAGATTCGAAGCTGATGCATATAAGGCCAAACTCGTGACGCCGAAGTACGCTATAGAGTTGTTCGGACTTGTCGGCAACTCGCATGTTCCCATACCGAGCCCCTGGCAAGTTATGCCGAGGTGTATGTTTGAAACAACCGTAGGGGCAAAACTCGGTCCTTTAGAAAAAGAATGGATTAATTTTACTGGGATCTGAGTGATGTGCCATTCATGTATATAGATGACAAAGCCGCAACCCCGGCTATTTAATATGCCAGGGGTCGAAGGCGGAGGAAAAAGGCACTTTACAGGCTCGAAATAGAGAGTGCGGTCTACAAAAAGTAATTTTGGACCTCCTGTTGCACATCTGCGCCGCCTGTCCTCGGTGACGGGACTCCTTGACGGGAATAGCCCCTTAGGTAAGTGTATGGATCCGAACTCCAATGGAGTCAGTTTATATGTTTGTCCTTTGCGTCACCTGTTTTTAAGAGAAAAGAAAGAAACAGGAAAGCAGATAAAAATGTTACTGGAATGCTTGCAGGCTTGTCCGTATTGTGCTTCCGCCAATGCCCATGGTTTCTTGAGTGCGTAGTGATGTATGCGTGGTACAAATTTTCCGGGTATATGAAGTGGGCGGCGGAAGCCGAACTGCTATTTCCGCTCCGTGATTGATCGATCCTCGGGGGGAAATTGCTTCTGACCACTGGTATTTGGTTGGTGAACCCTTCCATCGTCCCTATCGCCTGGCGGCACCCTCCCCTTGTGTTCGGCATTGAGCTTGCCGGCCTGCTTGAAGACCAACAGCTTCTGTTGGTATGATTAGCTGGTTTATCGGGGTGTCCGTGAATCTGGCAGGGTCGGTCCAATATCTTGTCTAGGTTGGATGGTCCGTCTTGGTTCGCCTTGAATGGCTTTTTCCATTTACCAGGTTTGGGATTGCCGAATTCGGTGTTGACCGCTGTGTCGCGTAATCTGTCATTATCATTGCGACTGTTGTGTTTGATTCGTCGTGGTTTGCCATTGATGTCTCGAATTTCCGAGGTGCCCGAGTCGCTGGCGCTGTTGCTTCTACGAGCAAGCTAGTTGTCTTTGCCCGCGCAAAAGTGAGTCATTAGAGCGGTAAGGGTTGTCATGTATTTAGGTCCTTCTTGACCGAGGTGGCATGCAAGCCATTCATCCTGGACGCTGTGTTTGAAGGCCGCAAGGGCTTCCACGTCTGGACAGTCGATGATTTGGTTCTTTTTAACTAAGAACCTAGTCCAGAGCTTCCTGGCTGACTCTCGGGGCTGCTGGACAATGTGACTTAAGTCATCGGCATCCGGTGGCCGGACATATGTTCCTTGGAAGTTGTCGCGAAAGGCGTCCTCCAAATCATCCCAGCTGCCAATAGAATATTCCGGTAAACTATTTAACCAGTGCCGAGCTGGTCCTTTGAGTTACAGTCATAGGTATTTGATGGCATGAAGGTCATCACCGCAGGCCATGTGGATATGGATGAGGAAGTCCTCGATCCATACCGCAGGATCCGTTGTTCCGTCGCATGGGTTTGAACACATCTGGGAATTCATGCTCCATTACTTCATCTGTGAAGCAAAGCGGGTGTGCGGCACATCTATGTTGGGCCACACTACGACGTACCTCCAATGGAGTCCATTTGCGGTCTTCGGCCCGAGTGTGGCTAGGTTTGTCATGTCTGAATAGGTAGCCGTCGCCGCGTGTCGAGGCACGTCCTCGTGATCCATAGATCGATCTGGTATGCCCCGCTCTATTATTCCGGTCCTGCCAGAGGTCATATGTGTGACCGAGAGTTGTTTTATCTTTGCCTTTATAATAAGGCGGGGCGGGCTGGTGCTCGGCTTGAGTTGCCACTTTATCCCGGCCACGTGGTATTCTGTCAGCCCAATTGCTGATGATGGTATGAGCTCTAGTGCCTCATCGTCGAATTGAGGTAATAATTTGCGCTTTGGGTAACTTTTGGCTAGGCGCTTAAGGCCGTATTCTTCGGCTGCTAGGACATCGGTCCATCTATCATTTAGCAGATCTTGATCAGCTTGAAGTTGTAGCTGCTTCTTTTTTAGGCTTCTTGCAGTGGCTATTCTTGAAGCGCTCGTGCTCGAGAGGTTCCTCAGGCACGATGAAATCCTCGTCGCTGAGGCTCTCCTCATCCTCGGATATCAGAAGATAATTACTGTCCTCCGAGTCTTCGTGTATGGCCTGTTCATCAGGGCTATCGTGCCCGTCTTCCCATTCATTCTGTTCGGACGTTGCCCCAACGGGGTCTTCATTGTCTTGGGTGTCGTCCAGAGTATTATTTTCTCCGATGCCGGTGTTGCTGTCTTTTGCATGGCATGACTTAGAGCGGGGCCGCTGACGCCGGTGTCTAGGTTGTGTCCCCGGAGGTTTATCCTCAACTGGATCTTCTTTGTCATCGTCGTGAGGTTCTCCAGGTGTGTCCACCATGTACATGTTGTACGAAGAAGTGGCCGTCCGGCATCCGATAAGCGGCGGGTTTTGGCCATGTTCCTCCTCCACATTGTCGTCCATACCGTCGATGTCTTCGGAGCCGTAATCGAGCATGTCGGTTAAGTCGTTAGTGGCCATGAAGTGGGTGGCGGGTGGGGAGCGAAATTCCCCATCATCAGCCCCTGGTTCGAACCGGATATAATTCGGTTGCGGGTCCTTTGCTAAGGACAGGTTTTTTAATGAGTTTAGCATGTTGCCCAAAGGAGAGTGCTGGAAGATGTCTATGACGCTGAACTCTAAGATCGATGAACGATCAAGTTCGGCGTCCGCGGGCTCACGTGGTTCGGAACTTACAACTGGAGACAAGTCCGGAGTTCCGGTGACAAAGATGTCGTGAGAGGTTAAGTCTATGTGCGGCTCCAACACCGTAGTATCCGTGGCCTCCGTGGTGGGGTTGATCCTCCTGTCCCCGGATGGCGCAGTCTGCTCCGGCTCTAAGGCCAGAGCGGTTATAGGAGCGATCTCCTAGATGCGGTCTGATGACAGATTTAGGTCATGATCATCGGGGTGACCGGCGGTGGCAGCCACGGTCTCGAATCTGGCAAAGATCAAGTCTCCACAGATGTCCGCAACGTAGTTCAAGATCCCAAATCTAACCTGATGGCCAAGGGCGTAGCTTTCGATCTGCTCCAGATGGCAAAGCGAACTGGCCCGCAATGCGAAGCCGCTGAACACAAAGATTTGTCCAGGGAGGAAAGTTTCTCCTTGGACAGCGTCGTTATTGATGATTGAAGGGACAATCAAACCTTTCGGTGACAGCATAGTGGAACTCTCAATGAAAGCACCAATGTCGGTGTCAAAACCGGTGGACCTCGGGTAAGGGGTCCCGAACTGTGCGTCTAAGGTCGATGGTAACAGGAGACAAGGGACACGATGTTTACCCAGGTTCGGGCCCTCTCTATGGAGGTAATACCCTACGTCCTGCTTGATTGATATTGATGAATACGAGTATTACAAGAGTTGATCTACCTCGAATCGTAATGGCTAAACCCTAGAGGTCTAGCTGGTATGGCTATGATAATGAATCTCTTCTATCCGAACTAAGTCCTCCGGTTTATATAGACACCAGAAGGATCTAGGGTTACACAAGGTCGGTTACAAAGAAGGGAATATACATATCCGGTCGCCAAGCTTGCCTTCCATGCCAAGGAGAGTCTCATCCGGACACGGGTGCAGTCTTCGGTCTTCGTATCTTCATAGCCCATCAGTCCGGCCCATGGCTAACAGGCCGGACACCCGAGGACCCCTTAGTCCAGGACTCCCTCAGCTGGAGGAGGTCGACGGTGGATGAACAGGAGCCCGTGGATCCAGTCGACTGTGGATGAACAGTAGCTCGTGGAGGCAATTGACGGTGGAGATGAACAATATCCCGTGGAGTCCCCTTTTGCGGTACGCCACACCCCTCGCGATGAACAGGACCCCTGTTTCGACCGTAGCGCTCCAAAACAAGTCCGTTTCCTCCCTTTTGTGGTACACCACACCCCTCCCGATCAACAAGACCCCGTTTCGACCGTAGAAGGTCCATTTCTTCTGTTTTGCGGTACGCCAGACCCCTCCCGATGAACAAGATCCCGTTTCAACCGTGGCCAGTCAAACACAAAGTCGTTTCCTCCGCTCTGTGGTACCCCAGGCCTCGTTTCCATCGGCTGTTCCGTCCAAGCCGGTTGGCTTCCAATGAACACGATGACGCATTTGGTTCCGACCCAGCTGGTTGGCTCCCCATGATCACGACGATGGCCATCTTCTCCGTTCTGACCCAGCCATGTACACGAGCCCTGGCCGTACGTATGCGCGAGTAGGCGTTCGAGACCCCGCCCGTATGTACGCATGTGGCCGTATTTTCTTTCTTGAACCCTGGCCGTTGTATGTACGTGTACATGCTACGTGCGTGCCTCTACTACGACACATGCGCGCCTCTACATCGACTAGTATGTACGTACACGTTCGCGACCAGAATGACAACGCTACATATGCTCTGACCAGGTGGTTCTTGACTGTCAGGCACATCCTTCCGTGCAAAGATGTAGCTAGTGGGTCCCAGCTATCACGGGGGAAACATTTTTTTCGCAAAATACGATGGCCCGTCCGGTGGGTCCCTGCTGTCCGGTGGAGGAATCATTATTTTTTTGCGTAATAAGGAGGCACTTCCTTACTATGGCCATGGACCCAACTGTCAGCCTCTCCACGTACAGTACTCTTCCAATGGAAGTCAGTCGTTGACCACATTAACCACGCTGCACCGAGAGCACCAAGGCGGTGGACGATGGCGAGGCCTAGGAAGGGGACGACGCGGAGTCGGGGAAGACGCGGTAGTGGATGTCCACATGGAGAGGAGTACGAGGGTTCACTGGTTCTGCTGCTGTGTGAGGCTGCCGTCTCCGTAGGGCCTGGCGAGCGGTGGGAGTAGTAGAGGGCGGTGAGGCCTCCGCGGCAGCACAGCCGGCCACGGGAGGTAGGAGCAGGTGGCACGACCGGCGCTGCTTTGGGCGGCTGGAGCAACAAGACCAGAGTTTGAAGAAGAACTACGGCCATTGGATGGACATCGTACGGTCACTAGAGCTAGAATCGTTCATATTGACTAAGTTGACAAAGCCCTCCCTCCCCGTCAACTTAGTAGGCCCATATGTCAGCCTCCCACTAAGCTGGGTCCCAGCTAGCATGGGGAGTATTCATTTTTTTGTGCGTAATAAGGAGGCACTTCCTTGCGTGCGAAGATATAGTTGGTCGGTCCGACCTGTCAGCGGGGGGGAATGTTTTTTTCATGAAATACAGAGGCCCTTCCGATGGGTCCCAGATGTGATGTGGAGGAATCATTATTTTGCGCATAATAAGGAGGCATTTCCTTATGTATGGTCGTGGCCCAGCTATCGACCTCTCCACGTAAAGTCCACGTCCGATGGATATCGTTCGTTGACCATGTTGACCACGGCGCGCCGAGAGCACCAGGGCGGTGGACGACGGTGAGGCCTAGGAACGGGATGACACGGAGCCGGGGAAGACGTGGCAGTGGATGCCCACGCAGAGAGGAGTACAAGGGTTCACTGGTTCGGCTGCGGTGTGAGCCTGCCATCGCCGCAGGGCCTGGCCCGTGGTGGGAGTAGTAGGGGGCGGTGAGGCCTCAATGGTAGCACAACCGGCCACTGGAGGCAGGAGCAGGCGGTCTCGCCGGCGCTGGTTTGGGAGGCTGGTGCAATAAGAGCAGCGATTGAAGAAACAGCAGGACCGTTTGATTCAAATCCAACGGTCACTGCTGCTAGAATCATTTGTTGACTAAGTTGACAAAGCCCTACGTACGCGTCAACTTAGTAGGCCCACAAGTCAACCTCCGAACCGGTGCACCCCAGATGTCAGTGGGAGGAATCATTTTTTTGCGTAATAAGGAGGCAGTTGATTGCGTGCGGCCAGGCCAGCAGAGGGAGTATGGTGGGCCGGTGAAGCCTGCGCGGCATGGCAGCGGGCCACAAGAGAATGGAGCACGCACTTCCGTCGGCGCTGGTTTAGGCGGCTGGACCAGGAAGATCAGAGATTGAGGAAGCACGTCGGTCGTTGGATGGACATCCAACAATCACTGCTGCTAGAATCGTGTGTTGACTGACAAAGCCTTGCGTAAACAAGTCAGCCTCAAAATTTGTGGCGTGTACAGCCCATTTGCTATTATTTTTATAATTTTTACTCATTTTCTAATTCATATGGAATTTATTGCAGCCCATTTCCATTTTTAGAATTGCTGCCCACTTTCTGGTCAGTAGGAGGGTCAAAAATTGAACTAAAAATGTGCGAAATTTTGAAAATTTGCAATTTTTTGCTCGGGAACAAAATATTCTTCATCCAAAAATTATTATCCATACTAAAACAAATTTAAAAATTAAATTAATACTATGTCATGTTAAAATCCAATGAAATATAAAATATCAGTGAAGAAAAAAACAAAAAAAAGAAACTAATTTTCCCATTTACTTTCAACAGATACTGACCAAACTCTTTTCCAGGCCAGAATGCATCCCTCCTCGTCTTGAAAGATTTGCAGCCCAGTAAGTCGGAGAAAACAAATAGGCCTAGCTTGGGTATTCTTCAAAAAGAAATAGTGGCCTACCTATTTTCCCAAAGAAAAAACTGTTGGACTGGTCATGTTGTTAGACGGGCCACAGAGACCGCACAACCCAGTTTATAGCCTGCTCCTCCGAACAAATCCTAAAAAATTGTGCAATTCTGTTGTTAATTAACTATACGTTGAAAATTATGTGGGTCCCAGATATCAGTAGGGTGGATTAGTGTAAAAATGAGGGGTGCATCTGAGTAGTAAAAGAAGCACTTTTCTTGTGTTCGGGAGTGGACCTGGTGGGTCCATACTATCATACCCACATCTATAGTCCTCTCCCAATTCACTATGTTGATAGGACCGGACGGCGGTGCTGCGATAAGCGCGCTAAGGCGGAGGATAAAGTGTTGTCGCCAATGTGCTGGGCTAGGTTGGACATTCTTATTGAAAAATAAAAATGGACCAGAACTATTTACGACGTTGACTACGATTTGCATGGGGCCTTTGGTTGCAGGAAGAAAATGGTGGGAGAAAGATGACTCGTCGCTATCTTTGCCTAAGAATTATATCGACTGAATGTAACGACGCTATCATAGGAATTAATATCCTCTAGTTAAATCGTGAATATAAAGAACTGGTCCATGAGCATTTAGATTTATTTATTTACTTACTTGTTTATGTTTAGGAGACCATGAGCATGTACCTAGTACGGATTCATGTGAGAGCCTCTATTGGGTCTTCATCAGTGGGCTGCATGTTATCAACAAGTGGAAAATGTGTTCCTACGAAAAATAGTATGCGCTACGTACGGTACAGGGTAGTAAAGGATCGGACCGTGCAACGACTTCCAAAACATTGTGTTTGTCGTTCTAACAACACATCTATTCAACCAACAGACGAAATATACCACTGATTGTACATTGAAAACAGCAGCAACAACCAGGTCTGGGGGTGCAACAGAAGCAGTAAGCAGGCCAGAAGAGTAAAGACGCAGCTCTCTCTTCCAAACCAAACATCAGCCATCATTACAAAAGGGCTACCAAACAAGAACAAGTATATGCATCAAACTAAATAAAGATCCTACTATACCAACTGTACACATCTAACTAACTGGCTCAGTTAGACGTTACTATTTATTAAGCTATGTAGATTGGCTGACAGCTTGAACCAGATGGGAGCCTGACGGGGGAAACTCCAGCCAGTAGGTCGAAGTCTGATACTTGCGACCCTCTCTCCTACTTTGAGCTGCAGAGCGTGGTGGCACATATCAGGGTATGGTGCATGCAGAGACACATCATACGCTGTGTACACACAGTTTTGCCTAATGAACGAAACCGCACTGCCATCATGATCCTTGTCGTTGCTTATCTCCTGGTTAATCGGATAATTCAGTCCGAGAAACAGAGTGCGTGTACCAAGGCTACTTACCAGCCTCCGGCCAAAATTCCTGAAGGCCTAGAGAAGCTGGGATCCTGCAAAAATACTTTGTAGTGACTGTGATTGTATTCCATGAAACAACACGTTTGGTATGTGCGAACGATCATCAATCGTTCGCCGTTGTCTGATCGAGCCAGGAACCACCTGCAACTGCCATGCTGCTTTTCTTTGAAAGGTTCTAGGATTAGGAAGGGTATGGACACCAGGCGGCCTACAACATCATATCAAGTTGAAGTCAAATAAAAAAGGGTTCTTAATGTAGTCAATCTTAAGAACAACATGTTATGAGCATGAATATTTTTCAGTAAATGTTGACAGTGATATAAGCAAGCCATCGTGATATCATAGGAAAGTAACATATTGCTGTAATAGCCGTTTGCAACGATGACTAGAGTAGGCCAGCAATACATCCAGCCATAGAAGGAGTCGACAGCTTAAATGAAGCCCTTGTGTTCAATGGCATCAGAGAACCATGGAGGATGTATGATCCTGCGCTAGACGGTGTAGATTTATCCACTTACCGTAGTGACCTGTCCGATAGGCGAGACCGCGGTTGAAGAAGCAATTAGCCTGAAGTCTTTATAATTCGCAGATCTTGTGGGCACTTGGCAGATTACAACCTTGAGCAAATCAAACTTGGTATCATGTTGGCTACTGTAAGATTCTGAGTATTTTGGGCTCGGTGCCAAAGCAGTGTAGTGTTAGTTGAAGGAAGGGGGATCAATCGCCGGGTGTAGACCTCCGCGAGCATCCAGCTGCCACCACCGTCGATGAGCACCATTCAAGACGTGTTCATGCCGGCCCATACATACCGTTAATGTTGTTGAGGGTGACGGGGATCAGATCGTAGTCAAGAGGGTTGATGCTCGCCACCCTACGATTGTTATGCTGCGTGGCACACTGTTTCTGAAGATCAGGCGGCATCAACAACCAAGGAGCTGGCTTAAAAAGCTCCAGCCTAAGGGCTTTCAGTAAATGGTACAGCCCCGACGAGCACGCGGCGAGCGGCATGGTACTGAGATTGTCCACACGCAAAACAATGAGCTTGATTACCTCTGTGGGGAGCGAATTCCAGCCACTCTTTCGGCGGATGCTGCTCGGTTCTGCCATTGTTAGTGCATGGGTTTCGGAAGAGGGGGGAGGTGCCTTAGCGGGGATGGAAGATTGGACGATTATGTGCAGACAAGGATGGATAAGCGAATATGTGCTGCGGGAAGTGGATAGGTGATGATGACTACGGCACGCCTCTTGACTTACGAGACATGTACCAGCAGCATAGGGTCATATCGATGCCAGACAACTTGCTTGAGTGATCACAGTACTGGTACTCCCTATAGTACCTACTACTATGCCCTAACTTGCTTGACTAGAGTAGTAGTGGAGCAAGACTCTGCTCTACTACTAGCACTAGAGGATTAGTATATTCTAATCTAAAATAGTTACAAACTTCGATGCAAGTAATGTACACTATACTGATAGTGGAACCCACAGAGTACATAGAATACAAGATTAGGGATGCAATTAACTTTTTATAGAGGGAGAATCATACACGCAATTAACTCAAATGGATTCGACGTGACTCTATTATTCTCCAACGGCAATCGGCAAATTTTCTCCCGCGGGCCAGAGTAGGTTTCTTGGTTTGCATGCGGGTTTAACAGAGGGGTTTGATGGAGGTGAGGAGGCATGTTCAGCCAGGCGTGTAGCGGGCAGCGCAGTACTATTCGATTTGACAGCTACTAGTATATTATAAAAAAGAAAGAAGAGTAGTAGAGATAGAGATAAGAGTAGAAATAGAGACTAGGGAGGAGCACCATCTACTGCTTCGTGTGCTACTCCTGTGCTCCATTCGGCCGCCGCAACCTCCCCTACCAAAATGCTAGACCTACAAACAATTACATGGTTTTACAGACTCTTTTTATCTACTGACCATTCAAAAACTTTGCCGCCCCTGATTATGGGGAGTGGGTCGGCTTCACAACCTATTGACCAATCACAAACACATAAGATAATCCTTCCCTGTAAAATGTTGTACTTATTTGTACATGTAGCATTGCTTCCAGCCAATCCCTCCTGTGCTCCATTCGGTGGGCGCTATTGAAATTTGGGGAGCGCACTCTCGTGACTGCTGGCAGCGACGACTTTACCGACGACGACTTCTTCCCCGACCTCGGCAACCTCTTCCTCAACGACATGGGTGACATCCTCAATGCCAACGATGCTGCTCCCGTTGCACCATATGTGTTTCTATCCTTCATGTTCGAAATCGTGGTAGAATTCATGTTTCTAGTCTGTGTCCTAGATTTGATGTGTTCATCTACTATGCTAGTCCACATGATTAGTTTAATTCCTGTTATAGACGCCATGACTTATTTTGTGCTTAATCAGACTAAATATCGTAGTAACTTGCTCATATATTCAACTGGTGCACCGTCCCCTACAACCACTCCCATTCATGGACAGCCTGGTCGATGCCTCCAAGGAGCCCTTCGTCTACTGCTATGACTGCCCGATTCCATTTTGGGGCTTGTTGGTGGACCTCGTGCATCACCTCACGCAGCCGTCCGTCTATCACTACTGGCCCTTGGCGGAAAACATCAAGTACGAGACGTTCTACCCGTTCACCGTGCCGGAGTCGCTAGAGGATCACCGCCGCCTGCTAGTCTCAGAGGAGGACAGCAGCATCTTCCTCTTGATTGTGGGCACCAGCGAGGCCCGCGCAGGCCGCCACCCCATCTTTGTAGTGTGCGTCAGGGGCAACGTCGCTGACGCTGACACTGACACGAGGCCGATGTACGGGTGCATGCTCACTCTTACGACCCCTCCGAGTTACGTGGGCGGCGACACTGGCTACAGGAAGCTGACTAGGACTGTGCCGAGATGGGACATTCCCGCCGATGTGGACACGGAAGACACATGGTATGATTCCCCCCCCCCCAACATGGTGCACGGGGACTCCAAGGAGTTTCTCCTGGACATATGCATTACCATGTTAAATGTTGATCATTAGTCTTCGCTGAATGTAATCCGCTATCTAAGCATGTGGAGACTTCCATGCATGATCTTGCTCTATTGGAGTATCGCGCAAGAATAAAAGTGTATCCATTTATGGTTTACTCTAGAATCTTCCATGTATGAAATTTTTACTACAGTACTGGTGAAAGACTTATGATGAACCATTTATTACATCTCCTTTGCCCACTTCCAAGTCATCCTGATTTAATCCCTCCGTCCAGGTGTATAAGGGCATGGTTAATACTTAATAGAATAGCCAACCGTTGCCTATAAGAAAGTGCCATGTCATGTGTAGCCAACATGTATAACAATCGATACTCAAAAACTAATTCTTAAAGATCATTTCTTGCAAAGCACAATAAGTGTTATTTCTTCACAAGTTTTGGATGCGGGTTGAACAGTTGAACGCTTTTGTTTGCAAAAGATACTTTTTTATCTATTTCACCCGGATGTTTGTGAGCTCTAGAGATGAAATAATATTCGAAGAAACCTAACGATACCCATTACACATGAGATGACCCCCACATCCTTTGTCAAAATAAACAACTCCCTGATCAATACATTTCACTGTTCCTTGCAACGCACGGCCACCTTAATATAGATTAGTACGACCAAAAATAGAACTAACATTATGTATAGTACGATAAATGCAGATGCATGTAACCTAAAATTATATCATTGAAAACTATGTTCAAATGTGAATCAAACGATATAGTTTTTGTCGACATGCACTAACATTTTGTCAGTTAAATATTCAGTCAAATTCAATGGGGGACTAATAAACCACGACCGATGTAGTACTAGTGTAGAGCGCGGAGCTGCACGCAAGTCTCACCCGGCTCGTGGCGCGGCAGTAAAGTCATCATATCACAAAACCCAACCACTCCCAGTAATAAGTGGCCTGGTAAAATAAATGGACAAGCAACCATCACATCCCTCCGTCTTTTTTGCATTTCATGTCTCTACATTTACTTTCTCCGGTTCATCTCACACACTCGATCCCTAGCTACTACCCCTAGTATCCCTAGCAACCACTACTAGGGAAAACCCTAGTAGTAGCACTTGAAATATGCATAGGAGTAGCGCCGGGTCCAGCGCTACTGCTAGCGCACTACATCTAAGTTGTAGTAGTAGCGCTGGTATAGGCAGCACTACTACTAAGTATTGTTAGCAGTAGCGCTTCTTGGACCAGCGCTACTGATAACTATTTGTAGCGCTTGTTCATATGAAGCGCTGCTGCTAAGCCAGCGCTACTGCTAATGTTCCTTCTTTCGCCGACCCTCACCCCCTACGTATTTGTGGTGTATTTATACAGGCTTTATACAATAGTTTCATCAGCTCATACTAAACATACACTATTCTCATCATATCATAGACATACAGTAGTCTCATCATACCATCATCATCATTCAACACAAATATCATCACATCTCGAAAATAGCGATACACAAGTGCGATAATGTCATGTCTCGAATAAGTGCAACTGCATGGTCATGGCACACACACAAGTTTCATCATCTCTATCTAAACCATCATGTAGAAGATAAGAGCGATCAGCATGAGCAAGAGCGCGACTATGTAGTACCGACGGTCCCGCCCCTGCTCATGCTGGAGTGTCCACCTCAAGTAACTACTTTCCTCTTCGGCCCTGCTGTCGAACCAACTATGGCTAGCACCCGGGTACCTGTGCACCTGGGCCTGAGCAGTTGCCCAGTGTTCGTAGACTCCTGGAACCCTCCCAACGTACACGGCGTAGTAGCCCTTCGACATCTCTGATCTATGTACCTACATCGTGAGTTGATGAATTGAACGATAATATGCAACATAATGTACTTAAGAAAACAAAGAGGTATCTGGGAGAAAAATACAAGCAACCAATAGTAAACATAAATGACAAAGTTCGTCACACCCGAACTAATTAACTAGAGTGATCTACGCTAGTTCAGGACCATGGTTTAGTTACATCACATAGTTTCGCCGTGCATAAATTCAAAGTTTTGCCATAGGAAGACAGTAGTGACAAATTGTCATCAACAATCAGTCCTCCATGTCGGTGGTCCAATCTTCATAGTCAGGGAGGAAGCACCCGAGCTTCTTGAAAGGCTTTGGGTCCAGACACTGAGCGAGTAGCAGTGCTCGGACATCTTCCCGCGTGATTGGCCCATGGTAGAAAATCCATGTTGGTTCGAGCACCTGCTTCAGGATCACTTGGGCAAGTTCACACTGTACGTGGTAAAACTCAGCTCTGATTCGATGATCCGGTGTCCTTCCTATGCTTGTGACCTAGCTGACAATCTCGACATCGTTGGTAGTAGGTGACATGCGAAGGCATTGATTATCCCTTCTGTACTTGAGCAGGTGATGCATGAGGTAGAATCCATCAGCCATACTAGTGTGCGGTTGCTGGATGCAGCAGAAGTCGGTCTTATGACCGAAAGCCAGCCCGCGATTCTTGTACTTTTTCACCTTGATATATCCACCAGACAGGCTGAAGGTTAACAGGGCACTATCGAGTACACTCTTTATGTGCTTGTAATCCTTTTTCCTGAGGTTCTTCGATGAGTCCAAGTACATCGCATGGGAGTATTCCGGGGACAGAAGGGATGAGGACCCCCCCCCCCCCCGCTGCACAAATTAAGTACACCTCAAATTAGCCTCCATGCTTGCGAAGGAATGATTAAAACTTACGAAAGATATGTGCGGATGACTTACATGGGATGATAAGGCAAGAGAATCAATTTCTTGTCCTTATTGGCGATCATGAAATCACTGAGGTACTTGCTATCATAGTCGCGGTGCTCTTTGCAAACTGCCAAGAAGCTCTCGTGCATATAGAACGGGTCCGTGATGCAGATATATTTGATATTCTTGACCCTAATGAAGTAGTTCAGATATAGCGCATATGTGCGGATGAACTGGAAATCCAGCTTGGTCATGTGGAACATATCGTAGATGTAGTCAAATCACAGGATGAACTTATTCACGGGCCATCTCTCGACGTACAACCTCCCACCCGGCACCTGAGCCACGTAAAGAGGGTATTCTGGTTTTTCCGCGTGCAGAAGGCTTTTCTCTCTGGCCAACACATCTTCATGGAGTCTCCGTAGATCATTGTTCATTATGTTCTCTAGCTCTTTTGTAGGTAGGATCGGCTGGTAGGCGACATGGAAGCGTTGCACACCTTCGACGGGTATTCTGTCTAGCACCCAGGGCTCCAGAGGCGGCTGGCTGCTTGAAACAGCTCTGGCTCCTTTAGGTCCTTTCTTGTCCGATCTCCTCCTTTGCTTCTTGGGGGGTGGATGTAGTGAGCCCACCATACCTTCCCTAACGACCACCCCCAGTGTCGTCGGGCTAATCAGTGGATGGGCCTCGGGGGGTTGCAAGGTATAGGCGGCATTTAGAGGTGTCTCTTGCGAGGATCGCTTGAAGAGAGACTTTTTGCATTCCGCCTTAGGACGTTCCGGCTCCGGCAAATCAGGCAGCATCAAGTCATCATCTCCACGCTCATAGCTTGAGTCTTTGCCGTCCGGAGCCATCAATCCTCCATCATCATAGGCGGTATTGAAATACTTGTCTGGGTCATCATCATCACCCTTCATGTCATCATCAACATTTGCTTCTTTAACATTGGGGGCTACATCATCTAGCACTAATGGAGGCTCTCCCTCACGTCGTCCGCTATCACTCGCCACGACTGGTGCAGGTAATGTGGTAGGTGGGGTGGTGTTCTTACCTTCTTGAGAAGGTGGCGTTGGTGTGATATTGGGCGCCTCGAGACGAAGAAGAGACTTTGGCCAAGGCAAGAACCAGCTCTTGCATGCGCCAATCATCTTAGGGGTCTCATCGTCATCGACTGGTACCGGAGGAGGCAATACCTCGAAGCCCGCAAAGACACTGGCCACGTTAACCTTGAAGATGCGATCGGGCATCTCTCGGTTGTGGAACATGTGGTCCTTCGGCTTCACGATCATGGCCTTTCCCATGACCACCTTCTGGCCCTTGATGTCGTAGAGTAGGGTGCATGGGGTGTCGTCGGCCTACGAAGGAGACATGTCTGCGATGTTGAACATCTGAAGGGCAACTAAAACGGAACACTATAGACATGCTGGTGAAAAGGGTATGACGTGTAATTACCGTGAGGGCGTCGATCTCAGCCAGCGATGAAGGCCCACTGAGCATGCAAGAGACGGAGGTCGGGCTGCTATGAACAGGAGCGGGACCTTTTTGCGGTTGCTTGAGAAGGTGTTGGTGCTTTGGTGTTCGTCGAATTGCTCCCGACAAAGCTAGGAATGGGAAAGTCCTTCGGACGTGCATGTGGATTTTTCTTCGTGAATTCGTAAAGTGCCGGAATCAAGCTGACCACCGCATCAGTGACCGCTGCACTGACGACCCCGAGCAACTCTTCTTCGGTCTCAACTTTGGTCTTATTGACCGAAATCGCGACCTTCTCGTCGATGCTTTGTTGAGTGATGACCGACCGTCTCTTCCTTATTTCATCTAGCTCCTCAGGGTAGCACGTCTTTCACGTTTGGCATCCTCCTTGGCCCATACAGTCCTCTTCCCCTCGCAACCACAGCTTCTGAGGCGGTGGGGAGGCGTATTCCTGGCTTGGAGCGCCTTCATTTTCTCTAACTTTGCCTTGGGACTTTCTTTAGCAAATTCTCCTTGGATTTTGCAAAGTCCTCTTCCATTATTGGTGGATTGTCCGCATGAATCTTGGACCATGGTTCATTCTTCACAATCGCTTTTTTCATCCGAACTTTCCATGCGGAGAACTCACTGGTGAACGTCACCATCGCCTTGTCGTTTATCTTTGTCATGGCGATGTCTTCCCACGGACCTTTATATCCTTGTTCATTCCGGTCGGGGAACAAGAACCTATTGTGCAACTTCTTTAGGAGCATGTTCTCCATATGTGGAATGAGCCTCAACCTCTCGTCGTTGATGTTGGTGGTTTCCCTGAGGATGCATCCAAGTTGATTGCCCCAGCACTTGCGCGCTTCCTCGGGCGCCGTTGGCTCTAACTTCTTGGGGTGCCTCTCAATGACCACAGTTTGTCTGATGCCAAGCCCATTTAGTCTTCGTGTCCTCTTCTTCTTCGTTGCTTTACTGGCTACGACAGCATCGTTGTCGGTCTCGGGGGTGGTGTTGGTGTCGGTGCCAGTGCCGGTGTTGGGGGTGGCATCGGTTACACTGCCGCCACCATGCAACCCCATCTGGTGTTCGTCCAGGTCATCGAAATAGTGATTTTCTCCCTCGATGGGGTCTTCGAGGCGAGCAGAACCACCCGCGACATTGGCGTCGGTAGACATGCTTCCTATTCAACAATTGTAAATAAAAGATATAATGAAGAGAAAAAAGGGGCCTATATTTGGTCGGAATGTTGATTCATTCCCCTTCCGGCAAATCCCGGGTACTCCATATGTCATAGTTTCTAGCACAAGTCATGCCGAAAATCACGGAAATTTTTGGCATGACCTTTGCTAAAAAGTGGACATATGGAGCGCCTGAAATTTGCCAGAACGGAAATGAATCAACATTCCGACAAAACATAGGCCACTCGGATATTCTTCAACATGCAACCAACATTGCAAAATCATATAACATCAATGACATATATCATATAACATCAATGACATATGAGCATCACAGGATCACATAGTGAAATGACCTCACTAAACATTGCAAAATAGTGGTCTTTTCAAAAACCAAAAACCTTTGCCAAATGATCTCACTAAACATTTGCTACTGTTCTTTATTTATGAGAAGGGAGCTACTGTTTTTTGCTACTGTTTTAGATTTATAGCTATTTTATATACCTACAAAAATTGCCTAGCTAATTTTAGTTTATAGCTATTTGATATACCTACAAAATTTGCTACTTTTTATAGCTAATTTCTATTTATTTATAGCTATAATGGTACTGTTTTTTATTAATAGCCATTTTTTGCTAATTTACCTAAATTGGCTACTGCCCTAAACTAAATTTTCTACTGCCCTAAACATATTTGCTACTGCCCTAAACTAACTAGGGTTCATCTCCTAGGTTTAATCTAACTAGGGTTCTAATTCCGGCAAAACATAGAGAGAGCAGAGAGCAGATAGAGGGGGAGGTGGGGGGAGGGGGTAACTGAAGGGCAGAGAGCAGAGAGCGGGGGAGAGGTGGCTAGAGCGGCGGCAGCGCGGATGAGGAGGCTAGGGCGGCGGCAACGCAGAAGAGGAGGCCCGAGCGGTGTCGGCGTGGACGAGGAGGAGGTCGGAGCGGTGGGCACGGGCGGCGACGGTGGGCAGGAGCTGAGGTGCGATCACGGCGTGCAAGGCCGATGGCGGAGAGAGGGAGAGGGGGGGATGGGACTTGGTGAAATTTTGAGCCAGCGCGACAGGGGGGGTTAACTCAAAATAGCGGTAGCGCTGGTTTAGAAACAACCACTATAGCTAACTTAGCTATAGCGCTTGTCATAAACAAGCGCTACCGCTAACTGTTCTAATTTCTATTTTTTTAATTCTAAAATACTTAGCTATAGCGCTGGGTAGTAAAGCAGCGCTACTGCTAATGTCACATAGGAGTAGCATTGGTTCAGGATCCAGCGTTATAGCTAACTTAGCTATAGCGCTTGTTCACGATCCAGTGTTACTGCTAACTATTCCAATTATTTTTTATTTTCCTTTTCTATTTTTTAGTTTTCTTTTCTTTTATTATTTTCCTTTTTTTTTATTTATTATTTTCCTTTTCTTTTCTGTTTACTTTTATTTTTCTTTTGTACTGATTTCTCCCTTTTGTTTTTGTTTTTTTGTTTTTCTCCTGACGACGGCGTCTCCCTCTCCCCACTGCGTGAATATCACCGGAACCATGCATGTGATCGTAACATATCAGTTGACCGAGAACAGTTACTTAAGTGCATACACAAAATAGATACATATATATATAAATGTAGGTTTCTGATTAGCTGCTCCGACGATGTTTCACATTGAGCTTCTTCCCTTTCTTGTTCGTTGCCGAGTAATTGAGCCCCTCCTTGTGACTTTTCCGGATGGATTACGATCTTTCTAAGGTAATGTAGTATTGATTCTTCTTTTCACGTATGCTTCATCGTCATTGTCATCTTCCCTCATCGGGTTGCTGTATTGGTCGTAGTCTTCCTCGTTGGCTACTCCATCCATTCCAACGATGATCCTTTTGGATCTCCTCACGACAACATGACTGGAATTGGCCGGGTCGTTTATGAAGAAGCATTGTGTCACGTGCTTAGCGTGTACTCATGGCTCATTTTTGGCGATGACGTTAACGTTCACGGGAGTGCTCTTCGCGTCGGGTATAGACATGGTGGTGAAATACTTGTTTTCTCTTACGACGTACTTGGCCCATCTGACACGTAAAATTGTCGCATCGTGCATTCCAGCATAGTCAAGCTCCCAGATCTCGTCGACCCTTCCGTAGAATCTCTCAGTTGTGCCGTTGGCGTCAGTCACGCATTGAATTGTCACCCCAGAGTTCTGGTAATTACTATCCATGTCTTTGGCCTCCGTGTAGAACGTGTACCCATTTATATCATAGGACTGATAGGCCGTGAGCTTGGGCGCGGGGCCATGTGCTAAGGCGTTGATGAGCAATCCGTCCGAACTGCCCTCTTCCGGGGGATTTTCAAGAACTTGTTGTTTAAACGAGCGCAAGAAAGTGGCGTTGTGCTCTACAGTAACTTCTTCGTCCATCTTGAGCATCCCCTTATCATGGTACTGCTTTGTGATGGTTTCTTTGTGCTGTGCCACATAATCATCTACCACATCTAGGTGTTGTAGCACTACTAGGTTAGCCCTGTCAAAGTCGTTCTGTCTATCCGAGTAGTCCACGTGCAATTCCCTCCGGCCGTTGTTGTGACCATCTCCATTGAGCTTCCCATCGTGCTTCTTGACGGGCAAACCAACAACAGGGTCTCTGGCGCTTATATAATTCTCGCAAAAGGAGACACACTCATGCGTCAGATACCTCTGGACGATGCTCCCTTCCGGACAGGACATGTTACGAATGAATCCTATGATGGCCCCATTCATCCTCTCGAACGACATCATGTTGTGAAGGAATGTCGGCCGAAGGTCGATGATGTCGTCTGCGATGTCGACACACAGATGCACCATGACGTCAAAGAACGCGAGCGGGAAGTACATCTCAAGCTCACATAGTATGAAAACGATCTCTTCCTGTAGCCTTCGGAGCTTCTTCACACTTATGGACTTACGAGATATAACGTCAAAGAAGTTGCAGAGACCAGCAAGCATGTCACGTACTTGCTTCTCCATTATCCCTCTAATGGCAACCGGGAGTATCTGCGTCATCATCACGTGATAGTCATGAGACTTCATCCCGCTGAACCTTTTCTTCTTGGGGTCTAGAAATCTGCTTATCTTCCCATAGTAACCACAACTGACTTCGATTCCCATAAGGCACTTGATGAATTGATCGATCTCCTTCGCACTTAAGGTGAAGCAAGAAGGGGGGCAATAATTCTCCTTCTTGTTGACTTTTCTGCCCTATTCCCCCTCCTCCCTCCCCGTCTCCGTCTCCTCCATCAACTTTTTACGGTGGAGATCTTTCCTAATCTTCAAATCTTCCAAGTCTTTCCTTGCCTTCGGCCCATCCTTGGTCTTCTTCGACATGTTCATCAGTGTGCCAACCAAGCTCTCGAGGACATTCTTCGTGATATGCATTGGATCAAGGCAATGAGGTGTGTCCTGATTGGTCCAATACTCCAAGTCCTAGAAAACAGACCTCGTTTTCCATACCTTCAGCAGCGGCTTCGACGCCTTTTTGATCTTTTCCGGCGCGGAGCATTGTTCCCAGTTTCTCAACAGCTCGTCGATTATGTCGATTACGACACTACTCCTCTTACGTGGAGGTCCTCGAAGCTCATCCAACCGATTGAATAGATCTCCACGCTTTCTCCACGGGTCATCCTTCTCGAGCCATAAACAATGCCCCATGTACACGATTTCCCGGATGCGCCATCCTTCATTGACGTAAGCTGCTGAGACGTTGTATCATCCATGCACCTCGTGTATCCGCAGTATCCGTGGCACACCTGGCCTGAGGTGTACCCGTAACCGAGATAGTCGTGCACCGTCGTCATAAGCGCAACTCTCATATGGAAATCTTCTCCTTTGTTGCCCGGTTGTTTCGGCCCTTGAATCAGCATGCTCATGTGTATGTACTTTGTCTTCATGCACTTTCATGGGGGGAGGTTGTACATCCATACAAACACGGGCCATGTGCTGTGTTTGGTGTTCTGGTTTCCAAACGGATTCATGCCATTGGTACTCGCACCAAGCACGATGTTCCTTGGATCTTCTGCAGCAAATCCATATACGGTGTTGAATGCTCTCCACTGGCTACCATCTACGAGGTGTCTCAGCCTCGTATCATCTCCATCGTCAGGCTTCTTCCTCTCTGTGTGCCAGCGCATGAGCTTTGCTTCCTTAGGATCTACGAAATACCGCTGCAGATGGGGAGTGATCGGAAAGTACCATACAACTTTTTGAGGAGCTTTCTTTCCTGCCTTCTTGCATCGAGAAGCATTGCAAATTGGACAACTGGTTTTTCCCGCGTGCTCCCCCCGATAAATGATGCAATCGTTGATTCATGCATGGTACCAAATGTGCAGCAAATCAAAAGGGCAAACGATTTTCATGGCCTCCTCGACACTAGTAGGACACAGGTTCCCCGCGGGAAGAACTTTATTATGTAGAAACTTCAAATGCTCATCAAGGCTTTTGTCTGTCCATTTGTTTTTGGCCTTCATCTCTAGAAGTTCGAGCATGAAACTCAAGCGGGTCACCTCGGGATCGCAGCCATCATACAATGGAGTCCTCGAGTCTACTTCAAGTTGCACCAGCTTGGCCTCCTCTCTAGAAGCAGCTCTCTCGCTAGTCGTCGTCTTGCGAAGGAGGTCTCGGACATGAGGGTCCTGCACGACTGTACTTAGTAGCGTCGAAGACTACAGCGTGACCGCCGCCTCTTCTCTGCCATGTCCGGACTCTTCTTCGCCGTGTCCGGAATCTTCTCCGCCAACGTCATCATTTCCAGACTCTTCCCTGCCGACATGTCCGGCGCCATCGTCTTCTAGTCGATCGGTCATCTCTTTGTCTAGCCCCATGTCGTTATTCCCTGCCATGTGGATGTCCTCATCATCATCATCTTCTTCACTTATCCACTGAGTATAGCCATCCATGAAACCATTCATCAGCAGGTGCGCCTTCAAAGTGCCACGATCAAAGGGGTCCAAAAGGACTCCTTCCTTGCATCTTGCACACGGACATCTAATCCTAGTCTAATTATTTGCATACATGGCCATCACCGCGGATTGCATGTACCGCTCCACCTTCCATCCACTCAGCTTCATGATCGACTACACGGTATAACGAGCAAAAGGGTTATGAAATAAATAATGCATGCTTCAAAGTCATATATATATAATTTTGGCATGACCTTGCCTAAAAATAGGACATATGAGTTTGGTCAAAATTCACCGAAACGGAAATAAATCGACATTTCGGCAAAACATAAGCAACTCGAGGGCATGTCACTACCACAAATCTCTCCATATATATATATATATATATCCCAAACACACATATTCTCATTCACACACATATTCCCATTCTTGAAATGAACAACTTTTTACTCACCTATATATATCTCCCGAGAGAGACCGGGAGCATGCGGTTAATTAGCTGATGAGAGAGAATGATCGACAGAGCACGTGTGGTTGGCTAAATAGCTAGCTAGATCGAGTTGTTGGGGAGGAGAGGGAATCTAGCTAGCTAACTAATGGAGAGGGGTTACGGTGAATGGGGGCATTAATGGGGGAGAGAAGAGAGGTGTAGGAGAAAGAGAGAGGCCATTTATGGAGGAGGGTGCCATTAATGAGGAGAGAAGAGAGGTAGGAGGAAGAGAGAAGAAGAGAAACAATGCTGGAGCTAGAGTGGACAGGGGGGAGGGGAAAGAGGGGAGAGATGGCAAAGTGGGGGAGAGGAGGGGAAGGGGGTGGAAAAGGTGGCACCAGCTGCAACTAGCAGCAGCGCTGCTTTGCAAAAAGCGCTGCTACTATTGGACTTAGTAGTAGCGCTTTCCAGGAAAAGCACTACTACTAAGTGGGGCCCACTAGCCGTAGCGGCGCGTAAAAACAGAGCGCTGCTACTAAACTGTTAGTAGGAGCGCTTTTTCTGTACACCGCTACAACTACAAAAACTGTCGGTGGCCTCATCTGGTCCCGCATAGTAGTAGCGCGTTTCTGCTTCACAACGGTACTACTATGGTGTTACTAGTAGTTCTTTCTAGGAAAAGTGCTACTTCTAAATAGCAGCAGTGTTTACTTCTTTCCAGCGCTACTACTATGCTACTATGTATAAGCATGTTCCTAGTAGTGTACCACTCCTAGGGCCAGTTCTTTTGGTGGCTTAAACAATAAGCTGTTTCTTCCCCAGCTTTTCCCATAAGACTAGTCACAGTGGAGAGTAACATTAAGGCGCCTCACTCATTTATTTGGGCTTCTAAACTACTACTAGTACCTATGTCCTGGTTTATTTGTCACCATTGCAATTTGTGCTAAATTTTGACCAAAAACCTAACTGTTAAAATGTTAGTGCAGTGACATATGCAAGTACTTACAAAATGTGTACGTATCCACAAGGTTTCCAGACTTTTCCTTGTACGTACTTAATTAAGGATGCTAATAATTCCTGAATGTTTGGGATTTATCATTTGCGTCCCAAAATTAATGAGATGCCTTACAAAACTAAATTATATTCCTAATAAAAGCCATGGCGCTCGCAAGAGCGCTTGCGGCACGCCATGAGTGCCCTAGTGCACGGCCGTTTCCCAGCGCCGACACAACGCCTCTTCCTCAGCCTCGCAACTCGCGAGGTGCTGATTGGCGGCTTGCCGGCCGCGGGCGCAATATCATCAGTGTGGTGATCCGGCACCAACAGGTACTCCTCCTCGCTAGAAGTGTGCACCCCGTCCACGTACCACCAAGCGTAGATGAGGAGCTTGGGCCCGACTGCACTTAGAGCTTGGCACGGGCGTCCTCCGCCACCCTCACGGCCCTCGCACAAGCCTTCTGCCAAAGAGCCAATTGCCTGACTCTCTCGGACGCGACATAGGCCTGCCAGGCAGCTTGCCCCGCGGTGCGCTTCTCTTCCTCGACCTTCTTCTCCGCCTCTATTTTGGCACGCTCTGCCAGAGGCAAAGCCTCCCACAATTCGAAATCCATTTCTTTCCAAAGCTCCTCAAGGATGGGGGGCTCGGCGGACGGCACGGCGTTCTCCTCATAGCAGGGAGCCGACGCATCCTCCAACGCGTGTGCTGGTGAGATTGGGAACGCTGACGCGTCCACCTCGACGCATCGCGGCAAGGAGTGGAACGGCGACGCGCCCTCCTCGACTAGTGGTGCCGAGGAATGGAATGACGACGCGTCCTCCTCGACTAGTGGCAGCAAGGAACAGAAGGCGACGCGTGACCGTCCGCGCGGTGCAGCGAGGGGTGCCTAGGGCTTCGGAGGGAGATGCCATGGTGGTCGACGTGAGAGGGAGGGGGAGGAGATACAGATGAACGTGAGCGTTCTTCCGAATGTCGTGGGAGGTGCAGTATTTATAGCAAGCAATGGTGCACCTACGTAATATATGGATTTAGCTTCACTGGTTGAACTACAGGTCCAGTTGAGTCACTAACATGTGGGCCAGATGCCTGTTGGGCCCACATGTCAGTGACCAAATGCAACTATAGTTAAGTAACTGAAATAGCTACGTGGGCATATTTGTTGGAGTAAATTACGGGTGGGAAGGGGTGGAAATATTGCTGGTCACAATGGATTGGACGAGCGCGGGGGAGGAGAGTCATGCATGTAGATTTATTCCACACGGGGTAGAGTGGTGGGACTGCTGGAGGGAGAAGGAGAGTCGAGTAGGCGTTCAGATTTCAAGGTGCACTAAATTATTGCATGTGATGATTAAGGCTAGTCATAGTGGTGGTAATATGGTACTCCCTCCTTTCCGGTTTATATGGCTTAATTCGAAAATCTCTTCAACCAAGGTAGATGATGAATGGTGGAATTAATTCCATAGTTTGCAAAAGCACTTAATTAGTACTCTTGTTTTTCTCAAAAATTTGTGTAAACTGATGCATTAATTACACCACATGCATGACCACTCCTATAAAAATCTCAGTTGGTGGTGATGGTATGTCTGCCTCTGGACAACGTGATCCATTCAATCTACTTGGAACCAACGGCTGAGATGTGTGTGCATAGAGACATGGCCTTGCCACCGGAGGTACTGTATAGCAGATATTTACCCACCTCTGCCACTATATAAGATACAGAACTACTCATTGCAGCCTCATTTCCTTTCTGGGTTATCTCCTTGCATTCTTGCCGGCGGTGGCGAAGGTTCCTGAAGATGGAGTCCAGACTCTATAAACCACTACAAAAACTATTCCACCACCTCTATCTTGGTAAGAGTAAAAGGGAGGTAGTGGTACTCTAATGGTTAACCTTGTTGTGATGACTAGATAGGACATGGCATACACCTGGACGGAGGAACTAGTCTGCATTGTGCATTTAAGTTTGGTCTGAAGTCAATGTACCTCTACTTTGACCAAACTTATAGAAAAATGTACATCAACATTCACAATGTCAAATAAATATTTTTTATACTCATTATAAAACATAGTTTTTATACTCATTATAATCAGTATTGTAGATATTGATATTTTTAGTATAAATTTGGTCAAGAACTTTGCAAATGGTTGACAGAAGTAAAAAAGGACCATAGGGAGTATCATGCATGCGGAGTAGGCAAAAAAATTGCTCATTTATAGCCGGTCGAAGTCTCAAAGGGCGCGACCGCGTGAGGGAGGCGAAGGTCGTGGGAGGCGCGGCGGTTGAGGGAATTAAGTGAAGTTACATCCATGCGCCGGCATGGCGTGCGAACAGGCAGAAGCTATACCATCAGGCCTATGATATGAGTCTAGTAGACATGACATCTAGTGGGTCCCGCATAGTACTCGAGAACTCTTTGCGGGCTTACAGTCGTTTATCCACCAGGCAAGCCAATAACCCAACGCGGTTCGCATGCCCTACTTAGCCCCGTCTTCTACCTTACAATAATTCACTCCCAGTCGTCCCGTCCTTTCACATTACACTAGTTCAACTTCTCCTAACCCTCCTCCAAAATCCATGGCCTCCCAAATCTCCATGGTCGCCGCTGAGTACCAGGTTAGAGCCATCACCGGTGATGAGTTCATCGTCATCTACACCAGTGGATCCACGATGGTGAAAGGTACCTTGCTTGCTTCAGAAGCATGTTCGAAAACTCAAAGGATGAGTGGGTCGTTGGGCTAGATGTTGAGTACACCACAGTCCTAGAAAGCGAGAAGATTCTAAAGGAGGCAGAAAAGAAGAAGCCCCCCGTGATCGAGGTTTGCGTACATAATGTGTGCTTTGTCTACCACATATGCCATGCCTACGTTGAGTGCCATGATTTTAAGAACTTCCTCAAGGACGAAAGAGTGAAATTTGTTACTCTAGGCTTTAGGAACGACAGGGATGTCCTGGGTCAGATAGGCCTCATTGTAGGCCAGCCCTTCGATCTCCAGAAGGCAAGCCTGGTGTCCTCCTCTCAGCCTTCAATGCTGACCCTGGCAGCAGCCATGATTGATCCTTCGTACGCTAAACTGAAGAAACCTCACCACGAGTTTCATCATGTATGGGAGTCGAAGACAATATATGAAGATCACATCCTGTATGCAGCAATGGATGCCTACCTTTGTTTAAATATCTACAGGGGTTGGATGAAGAAGCAGAGCCCAGTGTCCGATTCAAGCAAAGAAGCGGCGGCGAAGAGGAAGAGGAACGAGGACGAAGACGAGGACGTGGACTCGGACTCCGAGTAAGGTGGCAGTGCCGTCGCTCATGCCGGTTCTATTACAGTGTCAAACAGACTAGTTGGTTACTTTTATTTCAGGGGTGTGTTGTGCTGAGCCCCTAGCAGAACTATGTTTATGTTCTTTCTCGTTATTTGAACTCTTTAGTACGTATAGTAGTACTAGTACTATGTCTTACTACTGTTCTTCTTGCAGTTGGTACTACTGCTCGTATCTTCATGTTCCTACTGTACTTAATACGTTCGTACTAATAGTATAATTTGGGTGAGTCGATTTGTGAAAGAAGTTCGACGGAGCGAAGGAAGAAGACGGTGGAGAAGCTACCCTAGTATCTATATTAGGGTGGCAGGGTGCCCATGATCTATCTTATGAGTTTTGGGTGTGGAATGCAGTTCACCGGAAAAAATGGATCGTGCCTAGGGTTAAACGGATGGCGGGGGTGGGGGGAGCGTGGCGGTGGCAGGCGGTTCAGGGGAGGGTTGGGCGGCGGCGGCAGGCGGTTAGGCGTGTGGTGGGCTGAGAAGATGAACAATGCATCAATTTCGGAGGTTGAAGAAGCCCTTCTAGCCATCCACGTTGCATCCAACGGCTAACAAGAGTAGACTGACCAAAATTGCTCCTTCATATTGCAGGATCCACGTGGCATTCAAGGTCTCGCAGGTAGATTCCGTGTCCGCACCCAGTTTGCGGGCTCGGCACGGGCGCGACCGGCTTCCGCTGCGACAGCTACCATGTGCGCCTCCTCCGCGCGGGCGGAGACGACAATGACACACTACTTCCTCCTCACCGGCATGCTGGAGCACGCGCTCGTCCTCCTCTTCGTATGGTGCGTGCATAGACGCGGCTCCACCAGCTGCTCGCGTGCTTGGCAGCGTGGCCGCATCACGAGGAGGGACTGCAGACGACGTGAGCAGGCGAGCCTTCGTCTTCATGGTACAGGGATGGCGGTGACACGGCGGTGATGGGCAAGAAATGGTTTGCCGGAGCAGGCGGGCGTCGGCATGCGCAACGGCGGTGGCGACATATTGATGAGTGTGCGTATGGGAGCCTAGTTTAGTTTCATATAGGGTTGGTCAAACTTAAAAGAAAACCGTACTAGTACACGTAAACATTAGACTGAGGCAGCGCTTATATTAGTTACCATAAACACGATACGAAATCCTGTGCAAGCGCGTGAACCGTGACCGCGCGGTCGATCGAACGGTGCATCACCGTGTCACGCTCGAAGGACACCCACCGAACCTTTTTGTGTGTGTGAAAACAATCCCCGAAATTACTAACTTTTTTTCCTGGAAAAGTTCTTGAGCTACAATATTTCCATATATTTGAATTTAGCTCCAGTTTGTGTTGATTTGGATTTGGACGCTTTAGGTGCATCCTAGTTTTTTATACTGATTTTGTGTGTGTGACTGAGAGAGAACGTGTGTATGTGTCCATATGTGTGTTGTGGTGGAAGGGCAATGTGGAGATGGTGTGCATGTGATAGAGACATAGAGAGGTGTGAATGTGCAAATGATCGTGCATGAGTGATACAAAGACAGACGCCGATACGTTGTGTATACATGAGAGACCAGTCTTCTATTTGTACTTGTGTGTGTGTGTGAGAGAGAGAGAGAGATAGGGGCATCCATAACACAATAACCATCTCTCTCGATTCGTCTGTCCCTTGCACGATCGCATGTAACACATGCATCAACGCACACATTTTGACACGCTCACCCGGCCCCTGCCCACCTCAAGGCCCGCACATCGCTCTCTATCTCGCACGCATAATCTCTTCGTGAAACCCTATTTAGCATGTAGCTTTTCGTCACATACACACACATTTCTCTCCATAGGTTTGACTTCTCTCAATACCTAACACACACACACCCACACACACACACACCGCACACACACTCCCCCTCCCCCGAGCACACAATTCATCCCGAACCAAGGCTATATGGTCGGCGACCACTCTCGCTTGTGCTTCTCTCCAACCCAGCATTCACAACACCTCAACCTTCAAAGAGGGCATCAAGGAGATCGAAGACGAGCGACCACACTGCACTACAGAATGCGGGGCCATGTGGAAGCAGCATGATGTGACGACGGCTGACTGACTCCTCCCCCTCTCTCTCCCGCACAAAATTACCAATCCCTCTCTCTCCCGCACAAAATTATCAATCCCTCAACCCACGAGATCCTTCCCCTCTCGCCCATGTTTTTCCAGTTCTCTCATCAAACCTGTTGTCTCTTCTCCTTCCACGTCTACAGAATCCGGATGCACACACAACTCATGTACATTACATGTCTCCATCTATCTCACAGACCTAACTTCTTCCTCTCTCTCTTTCTCTCTCTCTCTCTCTCTCTCGTTAGGTTTGTCTCCCAGTGTCTTGTCCACATAGACACAATCTTTACCGCCCTATCTGCTCCATCTTCGCAAGCTCTCTCTACATGTTTCATTCACACATTGGGATGTGTTCAAAATGTTGCTTTTATAATGGATGATGTAGAGTTATGGTTGGTTTTGTTGCGTCCTACAAACTAATAACTATGAAATGCATTTTGATTCACATTTGATTGGGATTATGTGAGTTTGAGCATATAGTGAAGTACTATAGACCTCGTATACATCTTGGAATTCAACAATGATTGTAACTATTGAATTGTATAGACCATTACATTCGAAGAAAGCAGCCTAATATATTTATTTCACAATTACAACAAATGATTAATTCACTACAAACTAAGAAAAAATGTGTGCTCCCTTCGTTTTTATATAAACTTGGTCAAAATTTTGGAAGTTTGACTTCGGTCAAACCTAATATGCAGAGTTAATAAAATCGGAGGGAGTACTAGTAGTTACTAGTACTAATCGCTAGTTTCTTAGCCCAATCACCGAACACGCCACACGGGGAGTTCAGTGTCACAAAATTTTGAGGTCGGCGAGAAAATCTCCCGAGACCCTGATTCGAGCAATGCGAAGTTACCATCATAACCTTCGGAACAATTCTATGAATTACGCTTGGTAGGGGCCTATTTTCGTAACTTCAGGTTCACCCTATCCAGCCAACCCCACCCCGGTACCCAGAGTAGTACACCTGAATACTCTCCATTTTCTATCCCCACACCAAAAGAGACTTCTCCATGGCACCGCAGCCTTTGTGCTCCTCCCCTTCTCCATCGGCGCACTCATCCACCGCAGCGCATCTGCCTCATCGACGACCTCGTACGCTGCACTGGAGCCGGTCCACCGTCGTTGTTGTACATGGAGCCTCTTCCCCGGCACCGTCTTCCAAGGTCTTGGATCTGCATCCCAGAAGACGACGCCAAGCGCAGAAGCACCACCGTCGTGGACAATGAACTCGCTCCCGTTGCCGACCATGATGCACAGAGGCCGCCGCGACCATCGTTTTCCTCCTTGATTGGTAATGTGTGTATTGAATCACTTAGCAGTACATGTGCAGTTCCAATTTTGTTCATACCTACCCTTCACATTTCCTGGTTGCTATTGTTCCTTTAAAAGTAATTGGTCATAGTCTCCATTGTCCAACAGAATATTAGCTTGTAATTGTGCGTTGCTCCTGTATCGCGCTGTGCTTGGGTAGGTTCTTCATCTGCAACCAGTAGTGTGGCAAATGATGGAAAGTTTTTTTGAACAAGAAAGATGCCCATGCATTGCACGAAACATCAAGAGGCATTTGTATGAGTAGTTTATCTTGTAGGAGAAAAGGATGAACGAGGGAAGGCCTTATATGCAAATCTGGAGAGGGGTGCGGGTATCTCTTTGCAAAATTGTCATAGTTTGCTTTCTATCTGTCAGATATAGATTGGATGGTCTATATTGTAGGATGGCAGGCACACCATCATCACCAACTCGGTTTTTTATAAGAGTACAGAGTAGAGAAAAGAAAAGAAAGTAGAAAAAAGAGTAGAGAGTAGAGTAGTAGAGATAAATATTAAATATAAAATAAATATAACAGGAGAGAAGACAGAAGCGATAAATATACAATATAAAATAAATATAGTAGTAGAGAAGAGAGTACAGATAGCAGGGACGCCGGGAAAGAATCGCGCGCGGGGGAAAAAGCGGTCAGGCGCGCGCTAGTTTTGGCTCTTGGCGTCCGGCGCGCTTTATAAAATCCAACGCCCTCCCACTGCTCTGTGCCTTGCCACCGCTCTCTCCCTGCTCTGGGCCTCGCCACCGCTCTCTCCAAGCTCTGCGCCACGCCACCACTCTCTCCCCGCTCTTTCCCGCCTCGCCGCCACTGTGGCATGATAACCCACATGTATAGGGGATCGCAACAGTTTTCGAGGGTAAAGTATTCAACCCAAATTTATTGATTCGACACAAGGGGAGCCAAAGAATATTCTCAAGTATTAGCAGCTGAGTTGTCAATTCAACCACACCAGGAAACTTAGTAATTGGACCAATTGAGGAGTCACATACCAAGGAACAATCTCCCCAAGCAGTTTTGTGAGAGGTGCTTTGAGCAAGGAGATCGAAAATGGCAGCAAAACGAGCTTGGACTCGGGTTTGAGCTGGTTATTCGTGTTTGTGGGAGGAAGATGAAGTGTGTGGGTGCAGGAATAAGTGGAGGAGGGCCACCATAGGCCCACGAGGCAGGGGCGCGCCCAGGGGGGTAGGGCGCGCCCTCCACCCTCGTGGGCAGGTGGTTGACCCCCCTGGTGTGTTCTTAGTTCCATAAATCCTCAAATATTCTAGAAAAAATCATATTTAAATTTCAGGGCATTTGGAGAACTTTTATTTTCGAGGTATTTTTATATTGCACAGACAATTAGATAACAGACAGAAAAAAATTATTTTTATTTTATTTAATATAAATATCAGAAAGTAAAAGTGGGGTATAGAAGGTTGTGCCTTCTAGTTTCATCCATCTCATGATCATCAAAAGGAATCCTCTAACAAGGTTGATCAAGTCTTATTAACGAACTCATTCCGAATAACATGGAACCGGAGAAATTTCGAATAACACTATGTTACCTCAATGGGGATATGCACATCCCCAATAATAAGAATATCATATTTCTTCTTAACAGTAGGAAGAGGAAACATAATTGATGGAGTTTTTCCAATAGAGTTGATACTATGAACTTGAGGTTGTTTCCTCGGAAAGTGTACCGTGTGCTCATTACCATTAACATGAAAAGTTACATTGCCTTTAGTGCAATCAATAACAGCCCCTGCAGTATTCAAAAAGGGTCTTCCAAGAATAATAGACATACTATCGTCCTCGGGGATATCAAGAATAACAAAGTCCGTTAAAATAGTAACGTTTGCAACTACAACAGGCACATCCTCACAAATACCGATAGGTATAGCAGTTGATTTATCAGCCATTTGCAAAGATATTTCAGTAGGTGTCAACTTATTCAAATCAAGTCTACGATATAAAGAGAGTGGCATAACACTAACACCGGCTCCAAGATCACATAAAGCAGTTTTAACATAATTTCTTTTAATAGAGCATGGTATAGTTGGTACACCGGGATCTCCAAGTTTCTTTGGTATTCCACCCTTAAAAGTTTAGTTAGCAAGCATGGTGGAAATTTCAGCTTCCGGTATCTTTATTTTATTTGTAATGATATCTTTCATGTACTTAGCATAAGGATTGGTTTTGAGCATATCAGTTAATCGCATACGCAAAAAGATAGGTCTAATCATTTCAGCAAAGCGCTCAAAATCCTCATCATCCTTTTTCTTGGATGGTTTGGGAGGAAAAGGCATGGGTTTCTGAACCCAAGGCTCTCTTTCTTTACCATGTTTCCTAGCAACAAAGTCTTTCTTATCATATCGTTGATTCTTTGATTGTGGGTTATCAAGATCAACAGCAGGTTCAATTTCTATATCATTATCATTACTAGGTTGAGCATCATCATGAACATTATTATTAATATTATCACTAGTTTCAAGTTCATTAGCAGATTGAGTTTCAGCATCAGAAATAGAAATATCATTTGGATTCTCAGGTGTTTCAACAATAGGATCACTAGAAGCATGCAAAGTCCTACCATTTTTCTTTTTCTTCCTTTTAGAAGAACTAGGTACATCTATATTATTTCTCTGAGAATCTTGCTCAATTCTCTTAGGATGGCCTTCAGGATACAAAGGTTCCTGAGTCATTCTACCACCTCTAGTCATAACTCTAACATCATTATCATTATTCTTGCTATTCAATTCATTGAGCAAATCATTTTGAGCTTTAAGTACTTGTTCTACTTGAGTGGTAACCATAGAAGCATGTTTACTAATAAGTTTAAGTTCACCTTTGACATTAGCCATATAATCACCCAAGTGTTCAAGCATATTTGAATTGTATTTCAATTGTCTACCTAAATAAGCATTCAAGTCTTCTTGCTTAGCCATAAATTTATCAAACTCATCTAAACATGGGCTAGCAAATTTAGTAAATGGGATTTCAGCTTTATCATATCTATAGAGAGAATTTACCTTTACTACCTGTGCCGGGTTATCAAGACCATGAGTTTCTTCAATAGGAGAAGGATTTGGATTATATGTTTCTTCAACAGGCGGTAAATTAAGACCAATGTATTTCTTCAATAGGAGGTAAATTCTTAACATCTTCAGATTTAATACCCTTTTCTTTCATAGATTTCTTTGCCTCTTGCATATCTTCAGGACTGAGAAATAGAATACTCCTCTTCTCCGGAGTTGGTTTAGGAATAGGCTTAGGAATTGGTTCTGGAGGTGTGCAATTATTTTCATTTGTTAACATATTGTTCAACAGAATTTCAGCTTCATCTGGTGTTCTTTCCCTGAAAACAGAACCAGCACAACTATCCAGGTAATCTCTAGAGGCATCGGTTAGTCCATTATAAAAGATATCAAGTATTCCATTTTTCTTAAGAGGATGATCATGCAAAGCATTAAGTAATTGGAGAAGCGTCCCCCAAGCTTGTGGGAGACTCTCTTCTTCAATTTACACAAAAATATATATATCCCTTAAAGCAGCTTGTTTCTTATGAGCAGGAAAATATTTAGCAGAGAAGTAATAAATCATATCCTGGGGACTACACACACAACCAGGATCAAGAGAATTAAACCATATCTTAGCATCACCCTTTAATGAGAATGGAAATATTTTAAGAATGTAAAAGTAACGGGTTCTCTCATCTTTAGTGAACAGGGTGGCTATATCATTTATTTTAGTAAGATGTGCCACAACAGTTTCAGATTCATAACCATGAAAAGGATCAGATTCAACCAAAGCAATTATATCAGGATCAACAGAGAATTCATAGTCCTTATCAGTAACACAGATAGGTGAAGTAGCAAAAGCAGGGTCAGGTTTCATTCTAGCACTTAGAGATTGCTTACTCCATTTAGCTAATAACTTTTTAGTTTATTTCTATTTTCGCAAGCTAAGATAGCGAAAGAAGCTTCTTGATCAAAAACATAACCCTTAGGAATAACAAGTGATTCTTCATCATCACTTTCATCGGTATCATCAGATTCAATATTTTCAATTTCTCTAGCCTTAGCAATTTGTTCATCAAGGAAATCACTAAGTGGCACAGTAGTATCAGGCATAGAGGTAGTTTCATCATGAATATCATGCATAGCAGAAGTGGCATCATCAATAACATGTGACATATCAGAACGAATAGCAGAAGCAGGTGTAGGTGTTGCAAACTTACTCATAACAGAAGGTGAATCAAGTGCAAAGCTAGATGGCAGTTCCTTACCTCCCCTCGTAGTTGAGGGATAGATCTTGGGTTTTGCATCTCTCAAGTTCTTCATAATAATAAGCAGATATATATCCCAAGTGATTCAAAGAATAGAGCTATGATCCCCGGCAACGGTGCCAGAAAATAGTCATGATAACCCACAAGTATAGGGAATCGCAACAGTTTTTTATGGTAAAGTATTCAACACAAATTTATTGATTAGACACAAGGGGAGCCAAAGAATATTCTCAAGTATTAGCAGTTGAGTTGTCAATTCAACCACATCTGGAAACTTAGTATCTGCAGCAAAGTGTTTAGTAGCAAAGTAATATGATAGTAGTGGTAACGGTAGCAAAAGGTAATAGTAGTAAAAGTAATGTTTTTGGTATTTTGTAGTGATGATAGAAATAGCAACGGAAAAGTAAATAAGCGAAGAACAATATATGGAAAGCTCGTAGGCAATGGATCAGTGATGGAGAATTATGCCGGATGCGGTTCATCATGTAACAGTCATAACCTAGGGTGACACAGAACTAGCTCCAGTTCATTGATATAATGTAGGCATGTATTCCGAACATAGTCATACGTGCTTATGGAAAAGAACTTGCATGACATCTTTTTTCCTACCCTCCCGTGGCAGCGGGGTCCTTATGGAAACTAAGGGATATTAAGGCCTCCTTTTAATAGAGAACCAGAACAAAGCATCAACACATAGTGAATACATGAGCTCCTCAAACTACGGTCATTGCCGGTAAGTATCTCGATTATTGTCACTTCGGGGTTAACGGATCATAACACATAATAAGTGACTATAGACTTGCAAGATAGCATCAAGAACACTCATATATTGATGAAAACATAATAGGTTCAGATCTGAAATCATGGCACTCGGGCCCTAGTGACAAACATTAAGCATAGCAAAGTCATAGCAACATCAATCTCAGAACATAGTGGACACTAGGGATCAAACCCTAACAAAACTAACTCGATTACATGATAGATCCCATCCAACCCATCACCGTCCAGCAAGCCTACGATGGAATTACTCACGCACGGCGGTGAGCATCATGAAATTGGTGATGGAGGATGGTTGATGATGACGATGGTGACGGATTCCCCTCTCCGGAGCCCTGAACGGACTCCAGATCAGCCCTCCCGAGAGGTTCTAGGGCTTGGCAGCGGCTCTGTATCGTAAAACGCGATGATTTCTTTTCTCTGATTTTTTTTCTCATCGAAACTCAATATATGGAGGTGGAGTTGGAGTCGGAGATGCAACAGGGGGCCCACGAGGTAGGGGGTGCGCCCTAGGGGGGCAGGCGCGCCCCCACCCTCATGGAAAGGTGGTGGGCCCCTTGGCCTCCATATTTTGCAGGTATTATTCTTATTTTCTGAAAAGTCGCTCCGTGAAGTTTTAGGTCATTCCGAGAACGTTTGCTCCTACACATAAATAACACCATGGTAATTCTGCTGAAAACAGCGTCAGTCCGGGTTAGTTCCATTCAAATCATGCAAGTTAGAGTCCAAAACAAGGGAAAAAGTGTTTGGAAAAGTAGATACGTTGGAGACGTATCACGGCACCATGCCGCCGCGACGCTGGGAAACTTGGGGATACCGTGGCGTCCGCGCGCGCCCCTCCAGCAGCTTCTCCGCCGAGATCCGGTTCCGCGGGATGCGCCTCGGCTTCGGCAATTTCGACACTGCCAACGAGGCCACCCGCGCGTACGACACGACAGCGTGGTGCCTCTGGTGGCCTCATAGAACGTTGAACTTCCCCGACGAGCCAACGTGACAGCGGGCGCAGGAGCTCGCGCCTCTTCCGCGGCTTATGACCGACGAGGATCGTCACGACAACCGGAGGCGGGAGCATCGTCTCGGCATCGCCGAGCTGGATGAGGAAGCCATGGCGCTGTGGTGCCAACGCTTCCCACAGGACATCATCAATGAGTGCAAGTTCTATGCGCAAAGGAGGGCAGAGAGGAAGAAGAGGAGGGCGGAGCGAGCCGCCTATCGCGACGACAAGCGTACACGAAAAGCTGACGCTCAATTCAACATGAGGCTAGGAGCATCATCACCTTGGGAATCCAACGACGATCGGTATCTTCACACCTACATTGAGACGTTGGAGGAGGACATCACCGAGGAGGAGTCGGACGACGAGGAGTAGTTGAACTATCTATTTTTTTTTACCTATCTATGCTATATCTATGCTGAGAACTATCTATGTCTCTACTCACTAGTCTCTACTCTCTATCTCTACTTCTTGATCTCAGCACTGTAAATTCTTTTTTAAAGCGCCGCGTGTTGCGCTTCTGTTTGAGATGCTCTAACATGGCAGACAAGTGCTTTAATGTTGCCCACAAGATGCGTGAGTATTACTAGTATATTTTTCTTGCCATGTTGAGATTTTAAAACCACAAGTGCAAACATGCAGAGGAGCAATGAAGACCAAACATGGGATATTGGGGACATCTTCAAGGAGCATGGCAAGTTAAAGAGGAGCTACACCAAACCTGTAAAATGAGCTTTGGTAAGTAACACCATTTCAATTACTTTTGTTTAGCCTCTTGTTCTTCGATGTGTATATGTTGTAGTTTCCTTTTTCTCTTAGCCTCGTGTTCTTTGATGTGTAATAAGAAGAGTCTTAATCGTCCTGGTGCTTTCGTTTTTAGCTTGATGTAGGAAGTCGGTGTTCTAACCTTGTAGTCTGTTTTTATATTTTTCCTTTTGAATTCACTTCTCCGAGTCCTGTTTATCTGGCTTCTACTAAATGGATCTGGGTTGGTCTGAGTATTGATCTAAAAAATAAGTTATTTCATGTCAGGGCTAGATTACGAGGAGGGAAGTATGGTCAACCTCGAGATCATGTTTCCAAAATGAGGCTCGATTACACACAAGGTGCCAGTTCCCTAATGATGCTGGATTAGACACAAGGTGCAAATTCCCAGATGATGCTGGATTACACACAAGCCAGGTGGAGTTGTCAACTGTTCGTGTCCTCGTGGCTCTAGTAAAGGCTGAAAGAAAGCATGTAGCAGCCGTTGAGAATGTAGCTAAGTTCCTGAAGAAGCGAAAAGAGCAATCAGATGGTCTCTTCACCCGAGCCCAAGAAGAAATGGAAGAAACCAGAAAGAAGCTAGCAGAGGCAGAGTAGGCTAGGTGTCTCCTGCTATCTAAAACTATTATCAATACAAATTTTCCTTCATAATAGCTAGGTTCAAATGTTTATCCAATCAGCATGCCTGTTGTGATGTCCGTGCATCTACTGATGTGGCACAAAATATATTTTTTCGGGTCATGTAATAAGAACAATTACTTTCTAAACAATAACAGACGAAGCATTGGACATGTTATAGTTCACGCGGAAGCCCAACATTCCAAGTTCAACTTCCACATCAAACTCATGTTCACAGATATCTGCACGTTCATAGATAATGTCCACAACCATGATTCACTTCAAAGCCAAAAAAATGTGAGGGGAGTTATAAATAAGGAATAACCTCTAGTTCCTACTACCAGTGCGAGCACAACAAGTCAAGACCATGCGTAATTAATTATATTTTGGTCATTTTTTGACTAATCGCGAATAACTTCTAGAAGCGGGTATAATTTCTAATGCCGGCCACGGCTGGGGTCCACGATGTTTTGAGCCAAACTGGGCAACACACCGGGTGTCTATGCCGGCGACGCGGTGGTCGTAGCATTCGTGGATTCAGAGCGGCGGCGGCTCCCGTGGTCTACAATTCCTCGGTGTCGGCGATGGCCGCAAACGTGTTGGCCACCTCCGCCAGCATGCCGTGGTTCCGCCAATGCTTGCGTCGGATGGCGCGGACAACCATGGTGCATTGGACGCCATGGTCCCCCATGTGCCGGCGTGCAGCAACTGGCCACTCCTCTGCGAGCAGGCTTGGAGCGTCAAGTTGATGCACCAGGGGCCAGCTTGGAGCGGCAGCTTGCTCCTCCGCTTGCCTACCTGCAGCCTCGCCCATCGTACTGACGGCCTGGGGCGGGGAGGGAGGTGGGGAAGCGAGTTGCCTGGCTTGTCGAGGCACCCAGCCGGCTTTTATGCCGGAGAACTCGTCATCCTGATCACCGGATGCTATGCAGAGTGTGGAGAAAATGGTGTAAGGAGGATATGGGGAGTAGCGGTGTGGTGCGGTTCTTGCCAGGCGTCTAGCCTCGTTTAAATAGCGAGCGGACGAGAGGAGCCAGTCGACATTGTGTTCTAAAATGCCAGCTGGCTCGCTGAAGGACGTGTTGCCGGCACACGCGCGGATTCAATGGAGGCAGGCGGGGCAGTCTGAACACGGTTGCATGTGGCGAGGAAGCATGTTCAGCCTGGCCTGCAGTGAGTGGGGCCCTCTTGGCCGGCGCGCCGATTCAATGCCTGCGCTATGAGAGGTTGCGTCCATGTCAGAGCAATCACTCCCTCCAGTCCTTTATTGTTTGGGTATAAAAAATCTCGTTTTCCATTCACATTTTACAAGTAAAATTCGTGGACAAACTTTGACCCAAAATACGATGGGGACTAGTAAACCGGGACGGAGGTAGTAGTCTTTTTAATCAAAGAAGGGTTTCCCCCTTCCGATTTTCATTACTGAAAAACAAACATCTAAACCATAGTATTTGCCCTAGAACTACCAGGTTCAACATCTCGCAAAATAAACCCATACAACCATACGCCAAGGAGGTAGTAGTTATGAATTCCATTTTCGCTCCATACCAATCATTCTAAAAACTACTTAAGTACTTATAACGCGCCCTTGAAAATCGGAACTCTCACCCCGCTAAAAAATGATATTTTAAAAGTGGCTACTCGATCTGTGGCAACTGGCGAGCCACCGCCTCCAGGTCGTTCACCTGTGATCCCGACCATCAACTCCTACAGATCAAATTATCACGCGAGCTGACTATTCCTACAAAGGTAAGCTCCACCACTTACCCGGTACCCGCGCATGCAGCAATCATGCACCTAGAGTTTTAGGGTTTATTTGTTAATGGTGCCTTTATGTAACTCTCATGCGTGCGAGACAGCGAGAGACCGACTGCGTGCGTGCGCCTCTTCTCATCGTATATGTACTCCACCGTTTGTCTGGTGTCCAAAAAATTATACAATAGTAATAACTACTAGGAATGTACCAATGTGTTGCCACACGATCAAAGTAGATTAATACATATTCACCGATTTTATAGTACAAGACTCTAGTTTTGGAATATGTGTATCACTAGAAATATATTGTGTTTCACTCAAAATATATTCCTTTGGCGGTTTTGATGAGATAAGGGAGGAATGTTATTGGTTTCAAGATTCGAGAAGTGGTATATCTCTAATTTCTATTATTACTAGCAGGATGCCCATGTGTTGCACGGAACATCAAGATCTTGTGGGAGAAAAGGATGAACGAGGGAATGCTTTATCTGCAAATGTGGAGAGGAGTGCGGGTAAATTGCCATAGTATCCTTCCTATCCGTCAGATATAAACCGGACGGCCTATATTGCAGGATGCCAGGCACACCATCATCACCAACTCTATTTTTTATAAGAGTATATATATACATATTACTAGCAAAAGAGCCTGTGCGTTGCAACGGGAGAGAAAACATAACACACGCTCTTAACTCAACAACCATCACTCAAGACCACAATAGGTCCATCTCCTTTATTTTTGCGAGGCATCATATTTGTGTTGCCGCTTATCCTCCTTCCCACCCTCGCCGGCGATGGCCTCGGTATTCACACAAAACAACAAAATATGTGTGTTGAATATGGTTAATCTTAAGGCGTCTCTCTCTCCTCTCTACTCCCTCTCTCTCTCTCGCTTGCTCACTCGCTCACTTTCTCTCACTCTCACGATGAGAAATCTGTTGTTTTCCCCTACGACATTTTTCAGAGGTATGCATGTGTAGTTATCGATGTTTTCTTTTGCATATATGGTTATAGTGAGGTGTTTATTTGCAATCCGGATCGCCGCCGGTTTGAAAAAAATGAATCTTGCGCTATAAATTATAAGTTTGCTTCCATAAAAATATTTAAAAATATTTAACAGGTAAAATTAACATCATATTTAGATTCCACACATTTTTCTAATAAAATTTCATATATAATATGTTAAAATCAAAGTTACGGTTTAAAAGATACAGATAATTTAGGAAATCATTTGGTTTGACTCAAATATATTCCAAAATAATATTTAAAAATATTTAACAAGTAAAAATAATCTCATATTCATATTCTACATATTTTTCTAATCAAATTTCATATATAACATGTTCAAATCGGAGTTACGGTTTAAAAGATATGGATGGTTTTAAAAACCATTTGTTTGACTTAAATATGATCAGTGGATGAATTATCTAAAACATCAGGAGGGGTTTCGAAAAATGTAAAATAACGGTTCGGGTGTGACTTAAATCCGGACGATGGGTTGATTTCAAAAAAAGACAGGGACTTTTTTTGTAAAATATGAAAATAACGGTTCATTTTAACTTAAAACAGGACTGCGGATTGAATTCTCTGAAATAGAGGCACTTTTTTGAAAAATGCCAGGACGGACGAAGAAACCCAATTTGCTTTATTATTAAGTAAAGATATACTCTTATGAAACAAAAAGGTACCCACACACCTCTCCAAATTTTCAAATAAGGCCTTCCCTCGTTCATCCTTTTCTCTCACAAGATAAACTAGTCATACAAATGCATCTTGATGTTATGTCCAAGCACGGGCATCTTGCTAGTTAGAGATAAAAAACAAAGTTGGTGATGATGGTGTGCTTGCCATCCTGCAATAGAGGCCGTCCGATTTATATCTCACAGATAGGAAGGAAACTATGGCAATTTTGCAAAAAGATACCCAAACCCCTCTCCACATTTGCAAATAAGGCCTTCCCTCGTTCATCCTTTTCTCCCACAAGATAAACTACTCATACAAATGCATCTTGATGTTCCGTGCAACGCATGGGCATCTTGCTAGTTGTTGCAAAAAGCCCATGTGTGTGTGTTGTGTGTGTGAGAGAGAGGGAAAGAGGAGGAGGACGGAGTGCATGTATGACAAATACACTAAGAGTGTGTGTGCAAGAGGTATCAGCTTAAAATGAGGCGATAGTGTGTGTGTGCACGATCGAGAGGGCGTGTCTCAAGAAGGGACGAAAAATCTACATAGATATAGGGAGCGCGAGAGAGACATGTACGCGATAGTTGAAGCACGTGTGCGGGTGTATAAACCTATCTGGAGGCTAGTCGATCATAGATGTGAGAGAAATATGAGTCGGGGTGCGAAAGCGAGAGTTTTGTGTGTGACAGAGAGACGATAGTTAGGAAGGGGGTGGAAGCAGGAGTTGTGTGAGATAGAGAGAGAGCGGGGTTGGGGGGTTTGTCTGATCGGTAAACAAATGAATAATGTCAGTTTATGAAAGTGCGTTAAGTTGACTAGAGGGGGCGTGAATAGGCGATTTTTATGAATTCTTCACTGAGGAATTTTAGGGTGAGGAAATTCCTAAGCGAAGAACTACTTGCAGCGGAAAAAGTACTCAGATGCATACATGACATAACATAAACATGGATATCATGATGAAATGAAAACAAACACAGAGTACAAAAAGTGTAAACACACGATAAATAGAATGAAGACAAACAGACTGAAGGAATTAAGCTGAGGAAATAGAGAAAGTCTTCAGTCAAAGTCTTCAACCAGATATGAACAAGCACACAACACAGAAATGAGGAAATGGAAGGGTTGAGGAAATGGAATCAATTAGCTCGGTGAAGATAAGGATTTGGTAGACCAGTTCCAACTGCCGTGACAGTTGTACATCTGGTTAGGGCGGCTAGGTATTTAAACCTGAGGACACACAGTCCCGGACACCCAGTCCTGAACACGTAGCTCAGGACACTTAGTCCTCACCGTATTCCCCTTGAGCTAAGGTCACACAGACCTCGCCCAATCACTCATGGTAAGTCTTTAGGTGACTTCCAAACCTTCACAGACTCGGTCACTCGGCGATCCACAATTTCCTCTTGGATGCTCTAGACCATGACGCCTAACCGTCTGGAAGATGCACAGTCTTCAAAGGTAACAAGCGTTGGATCCACGCAGGATCAATCTCTTCAGTGATGCTCAATCACTTTGGGTTTGAAGGTGTTTGGGTTTGGGTTTGGATTTTCGCTCAAAGTACTCGGAGGATGGGATGCTCTCAAATGACAAGTATCAGTTTCTCTCGGAGCAGCCAACCAGCTAGTGGTTGTAGGGGGCGGCTATTTATATCCTAGGGAGCAGCCCGACATGATAAGACATAGGTGGAAGGATATTTTGGGACAGCTGGTGCGTAGCACAGCAACGGACGGAAGTTTGACTAACAAACTCCTCAGGGCTATCATGTTCCTCACTTGTAGGCAATTCGCACTGGTGAATTCCTATCTCCTCAGTCAGAACAAATTCCTCAGAGACCATAAGAGCTTCATCTCTTTCACTGAAGAAATTTGACTGAACTGTATGAGATTTCCAATGGCTTCACTCGAAAGGATTGGTAGGTGTAGGATTTGAGTTGAGCATCACTTGGAAACTTTTCCTTAGTATTTCCTCGACCCCCTTTAATAGTACGGTATTTCCTATGACTCAAGAAAGAGAAAATGAAACTACGAAAACAAAAGTCTTCACGCTTCATGTTCCTCGAATGAATACCAAGTCTTCAGGATCACACCAATTTCTTCACTTTCAAAGTCTTCAGATATCCAAAGTCTTCAGTCGAAGAACTTCATTTTTAGGGGTCGACTTTCTCTGTAAATATCAAATCCTCATAGACTTATAAACCTATGTACACTCACAAATGCATTAGTCCCTTAACCTATAAGTCTTCAATACACCAAAATCACTAAGGGGCACTAGATGCACTTACAATCTCCCCATTTTTGGTGATTGATGACAATATAGGTTAAGTATTCAACGGGGATAAACATATGAAGTGTAAATACAGATATTGAGAAATTTGATTGCAAGATATAGAAGAACTCCCCCTGAAGATGTGCATAGTGAGGAATTAGCTTTTGAAGCAATGCACACTTGACGAGTAGAATCATGGAGATCTCTCCCTATATCTTGTGATCCATACACGCATTTAACATATAATATGAAGAATTTTAAATGCATGATGAAATATGCGGCTGAGACCATTCAAAGTCCTGCTTCAACAACCGAGCCCCATAATACTGGCGCTCCGTCATCGACTCAACGATGATATTCATCAGGGGCGTTAGTCGTCATTTTTCATCCCTTTTGGTCATTCGATGACAAAGGGGGAGAAATTTTAGTTAGTCCTCAAGCGGGTCTACTTATATGGGCGTTTTTTTCTAAGTTACAACTCTTGTTCTTTTGAAGACTTTGCTGGAGCGAGTTGTAAACTTAAACCTGATGGTGGTCTGATACTTCTGCTGTGTTCTTCTGCATTAACATATATGAGGAATAAGCATATAGAAGAACACACCAAAAGTATCAGACCACCATCGGGTTTAAGTTTACAACTCAATTCAGCAAAGTCTTCAAAAGAACGAGAGTTGTAACTTAGAAAAACGCCCATATAAGTAGACCCACTTGAAGACTAACTCAAATTTCTCCCCTTTTATCATTGAATGACCAAAAGGGACAAAAAATGAGGACTAACGCCCCTGCTGAATATCATCACTGAGTCGATGACGGAGCGCCAGTATTGTTGGGGTCGGTTGTTGAAGTAGGGCCTGCCGCAGTGTCGTCCAAGTCTTCATGTTCATCTGTCGCGCGTGATGAAGAATATGAACTAACTACCAAGGAAGGAACTTTAGTCTTCTTGAATTTCTTCGCCGGTGGCGGATGAGACCATTAAAAGTCCTGCTTGAAACCCATTTGCTTCAGACCATCTTCACCATACAGATGTGACAAAACAGCCCAGGTGCGACCGAAGTCTTCATGGAGGTAGTAATGATTTTTCTTCACTTGATTGTGTGTGGCAGTCATGTTGTGAAGAATATAACCAAACTGATGCTTAACCCATTTGTGGTTGCGATCGACCTTCTGGTGAAGACTGAGGAGAAGCTCACGATCATTCATCACCCTTGGAGCTGTGCCTTGAGGATTTTGCTTTGAAGCATTTGCGGCAGAGTCATGAGTGACAGAGTCATCATTAGCGGAGTAGGATGCAGCTTTGCGGAACAGACCATCCAATGGACGAATGCCTTCATCAATAATTGCAGTAGCCTTGCCCTTTTCATCAGATGAGGAAAATGTCCGCTTGAGGACTTCAATGGGGGGAAAGTAACTGACATGATTCTGATAATCAGCCTTGTAGTTGAGTGAAGACCTAGTTCTGAGGAATCTCATAATCCAGGGAGTATAAGGCTTCAACTCAAATGGAGAGAGGGCAACATTTGCCAGAGTCCTCATGAAGAAATCATGGTAGTTTATACGAATGCCATTTGTGATATTGAATAGCAGATTCTTCATGATGCCAACAACTTCTTCATCATTTGAATCGTGGCCTTTGATTGGACTCAATGTCTTCGTCAGAATGTGATAGACAGTTCTAGGCACAAACAACAAATCCTTCACGATGAATTTGGTCCTTGGAGCTTGGCCGGGCTTCAGCGGCTTCATCAACACTTGCATGTAGTGAGCAGTAAGTTCAGGTTCATGATAGATGCAACGAGCACCTTTAAGGGGAGGACTGACAAGCAGGGCATGAAGTAATTCAAAGGCTGGTGCTTTGAAATGTGTGTTCTCTGTCATCTAGTCAAATACCTAAGTGTTCACACCTTCAGCTTCTCCTGTGATGTGCAACATCGCATAGAACTGAAGAATAAGCTCCTCATTCCAATCAACAATATCCTTGCAAATGTTGAGCAGCCCAGCATCATGAATAACACTGAGGAGTGGCACGAAGCAGGGCAGTGATTCCATGTCCACGTGAGGAATATGCTAATGGTCGAAGACTTTGTCTTTGTTGAATAGCATCGAAGAATAGAAGTTTGCTTGGCTGGTAGTCCAGAAGCGCTTCCTTCTAAGGTGAGCAGAGTCATATGGGTTGTAATCTGTGAAGAAAACATGCTCGTGGAAGAATTCGTCAGCCTTGAATTTTTGCTTCTTTGAGAAAGGATCCTTTGGCTTGGGGTGAGGAGTGTCAGTCTATTGCATCATAACCTCAGGAATCACGATCTCAGGTTCCGCAGGCTGAGGAATTTCAGCTTCTTCTTCAGTGGCAGCCTGGGTCTTTAATTCTTCAGCAGCAATGTCATCAGCGCTAGTGGAGGGAATCTCCTCAGGGATGGACGGAGTGGGGTGTGGTTCTTCAGAACACATTTCAACTTCAGTAGTCACTGGGAACTGAGGAATTTGTTGCAGAGGAGTGAACAATGGAGAATTGGGGTGCTGACTTTCCCAAAAGTCATCATTCAGAACTGGCATTGTGCACCCAATGTCCACATCCTCATCTTCTCCATTCATTTGCTCAACGCCGGCCTCTTCAGCAATAAACTAAGGCATGGGTGATGAAACAACTAGGGTTGAAGGGATTGCATCCACTTCAATTTCTTCATCCAACTGCTCTCAGGAAGCAGTAGAAGGAATTTCTTCATCGAATCCGCTTGGGATCATGTATTCTTCATCAAAAGGAACGAGTTCCTTTGATAGCATGCTTGAGACTGGAACAACATCAATTGGATTTTCAAACAAGCTGGTCAATTTCTTCATCTTCTTCGGAGCTGAAGTGTCTAATGAAGTTGATGCTTTCTTTTCTTGACAGCTGCATGCTCCGCAGCCTTTGTCTTCTTAGCTTCTGATGCAGAAGGAGGAATTGGACTTGATGCAGGTGCAGGAGGAGTAGAGGAAATTGGGTTCATGTCTTCCGGCACAACATATGTGGTTGCCCTGGTAGAAGCAGTTTCTTCAGGCACAGGGGTTGAAGCTTCAGCTGTCCTGGCAATTCCTTCAGGTGAAACACTAGTGGTTGCCCTGGCAGTTTTATCAGCAGCTCGAATGCAGTCATCAGCCCTGGTACTAGCATTTTCTTCAGCAACCTGATTATCATCAGCGGTGCTGGCATTTTCTTCAGTAGGCTGAGCAGATGCTTCAGCCTGAGGAATTTCTTGTTGCGTAGTGGCTGCAACATTGGTAGTGAACTTTTCAGTTAACTTTACAAATCTGACTTTGGCTCCAAGCCACTCAGGATAGTAGCGATCAAATTCATTACTCAGTTTCTTGATCTCTGATTGCATAGCTACAAGTTCTTCAGGTGAAAGCTTCAAGAAGTTTTGCTTCAAAAAGCGCTCTTTCTTGTATTGCACTTTCTTCACCTTCCTCCCCTGTTCATATTTCCATTTTTCTTCGTCAATGAAGTGAGTCAGCACATGACTTTGACTAGGAGTGAGATTCAGCTCAGGAAGAGGTGTGTTGGGGTCCTTGTGCCACAAGTCAATGAAGTCGAGGATGAAGTTTGGATCCAGCATCAATGGCACATTACTGTCTTTGGCTGTAGCGGCCTGGTGCTACCTATCTCTGATGATTTCAGCGAGTTCTTCATCATCAGCTTCGTCGTCATCGACGGTACTTGGAAGACGACCTGCTTCTTTTGAGGACTTGGTCTAGTGCCTCGTACTGGAGTGGCCTTGGTCTTTAGCAGATTGGGGCCAGTTGAAGAGTGCAGAGGAGCTGATGAACTTACAGAGGCTCCTGAGGCAATAGAGATGCTTGTTGTCCTTTGGCACGAGGCGAGATGCGCAGGTGCTGAGGATTTGGACGGAGGAGCTGAGGATTTTGCAGGAGCTTGTGCGGCCTAAGGAATTGGCCTTGAGGGCTTATCAGAAGTTGGCCGTGAGGGCATTGCAGAGGAGCTTGGCCGTGAGGGAATTGCAGAGGAAGAGGTACTGGGCTTGTGTGTGGGCTTCTTTGGCATGGCCTTCTTAGGCTTGCTAGCAGAGGCCTCAGCAGCCGCAGCAGCAGAGTCTTCATTGAATTTCCTCACTGCTTATTTTGCTACTCTGGCCAACTTAGCTTGACGCTTGGCCCATTCATCAGGATATGCCTCACCGCGCTTGAGGCTAATGGGATCAGCTTCTTGGCCAGGTGCCAATGGAGGTCTTGGGCAAGGAGGGTGAAGAGCGAATTTCTTCATACACTTTGGAGTGACATAGCTATATTCCCTCCATTCTCGTGCCCATCTCCTCTCTATCTTCTGAATGCGCACCTTGCGCTGATTTTTGGTCTCCTTCCCATGTTTGGCCTCATCAGGTGTGCAATATTCATCATAGATATCCTCAGGGATTTCAAACGCAGTGTTGACCTCCAGTCTCTTGCCTCCCTTCTGAGGGTTTTTGCCATCTGCCATTTTCTTCAGCTGAGGGTTTTGAACTATTGAGTTCTCTGAAGAGGTATGCAACTTTTCTTCAAGGAACGCTGCAAATGAGTTAAGTTGATGAGAACCTAGAGATTCAGCAGCGGACATGTGTACCTATGAATAGAGTATAGGTGCGAAGAATTTGGAGAGGTCATATGCGTTCTCAAAAGTTTTGGCAAAAAATCAAGTTTGAGGAATTTGACCGGATGAGTCTTGAGGAATTTCACTAAGCGTTTTTCGACATAGGTTCCAGAGTTGTACAGATTTGAAAATCCACACAATTGAGGAATCTTGAAGAAAAATGTTGCTTAGAGAAACAGATCAAGAGCAGATGATATGTCAGGTGTTTAGTGTGTGAAGAGTTGAGGAACAAACACCTTTTGAAGATTTGAAGAAAACATCAGAATCAACAAGGGTAGTAAAAGTAATTTTTAATTACCCTTAACGAAGAACACGACAAACTATGAAGTGTAGATTTGAAGCTTGTCAGTTCAGATCTTTCACGCCCTAACTTGGCTGAGGAAGACAGCTACGGCGGTGATGAAGACATGTACCTAGGGTAGGGACACGGACCTGACCAAAGAGTCCTACCCTAGGACATCCCTAGGAGAAGTCACCTTTCAATCGACTTAAAGGTATCCCACTCGACGGACTCAAGACACTCGACCAGAAAGCTATCACTCGACCATGAAGCCAACCACTCGACCGCCAAGAGACCTACAGTCACTCCGCAGGCAAACGGTCAGCTGTTAAGTAGTCTTTATGGTCATCATAGCACTTTATTAGGGGCGTTACCAGTAACGCCCAACCTTAAATGTACCTTAACCCTGCATTACTGAGGGCAGGAGGGGGCCGGCGAACTCTATATAAGCCACCCCCCTCCTCAGTATGAAGGGTTCGCACCCCTGTTATTCACACGCCAGTAATCCAATCGACCTCCTCCGGGCACCGAGACGTAGGGCTGTTACTTCCTCCGCGAAGGGCCTGAACTCGTACATCTTGGTGTGTTTACAACTTCCCAATAGCTGAGATCTAGCCTCTCCATACTTACCCCCCTACATCGTTGTCAGAGTTAGGTGTTTACAACTTCCCAATAGCTGAGATCTAGCCTCTCCATACTTACCCCCCTACATCGCTGTCAGAGTTAGAACCACGACAGTTGGCGCCCACCTTGGGGCCGGAATCTTAGCGCCTAATTGGAGGAGTTGCGATTTTTCCGATCCCTTTGATCATGGTTTCGTGCGGAGTTTTGGTGGAGGGCCGCGAGATCCGTCTCGGCGCGCTCACGTTCATCGTCGACGACTCCGCCTGGCTTCAGGAGGCGCCACTCGACATCGACGCGCTCCCCGTCCGCGGTGCGACGCATTTCCGCGCATGCGTTCATGGCGTCCTCCTGCGGCAGTCGTCGACCCAATATCGGTCGGCCCCCATATCGTCTCCCCGCTCTGTCTCCCACCGGCGCAAGCGCTCCGGTCGGTCGAGACTTCAGAGGTGGGTGAGACATGTCATGGCTCGCCAGTCGGCCGCCTCGCAAGTCGCGGCAATCGAGCCCGACGAATCCCTCTGCGGCCTGTTCGAACTGTCGACTGGCTCCGCGGAGACCGCATCCGAATGTGACAGCAGCGACCAAGCGGCTGAGGTTCTGGCAGTCGATGGGGCGCACGGTCCTCCCGGTTTCCCTCGCGCTGATGGAGGCGCAGGTGGGGGCGACCCGTCGCATCCTCACGATGAGTATCTCCCCGAACCTCTCACGTTATTGCAGCGAGAGGAGCTTCACCGCCGGAACATGGACGCGCTCCACACTCCTATTGTCGGAGAAACCCCTGAGGCTCGGGCCTTGGAGGACGCGCGCTTGGCTAACCTGGCCGAGCGCACTCGACTAGAGAATCTCCAGCGAATACTCGACGAGCAAGCGCGTCAGCGGGCTCCCGAGTCCAGTCGACGTCAGCAAGCTCCCGAGTCCAGTCGGCGTCTGCTCTTCCCACCGCCGCAGGTATACCGAACCCCAATTCAGAATTTGGCCGTTGTGGCCCGTATAGCAGAATCAATTCAGCCCTCCCAGTCGGAGGCTGGCAGGGGCTTGTTGCAGATCAGAGCGTTGCTCCGGGCGGCGGGAGACTAGAATTCCGCCATCTCTCAGTCACGGAACAGGATCCACAGTCGACCCGTCGCAACCGATACAGTCGAGTCGGCTCACAGCCCGAGATCGCCCCCGAGGCGTGAGGGACGTGGTGACCGACATGATCGGTACAGGAGGAATGAGCAGTATGATCGCCGGCTCGATCGTGATGATCAACGTCGAGTGCCAACCCCTCCCCCGAGGAGTGGGTCATATGCGCCCCGACGGCAAGATGACAGACGCCCTCATAGTGTTGGGCAGGGGATTCCAGTCGACCCCAGGGACCCAGGCTTTGACGCGAGATCTGTCCTCGTTCAAGGCTTGGTTGACAGGAACAGGGCTCATCGAGAAGGCCAGAACAGAGATGCGCTCGCCAGCAGCAGAGCATGTGTTTTAGGGCCAGAGTGTTTCAGTCGAGCCATCAGGGCCACAGTGATTCCTCCCAACTTCAGGCTGGCGACTGGGGTCAGCAAGTTCACCGGTGAATCTAAGCCTGACACTTGGCTCGAAGATTACCGAGTGGTTGTACAGATTGGCGGCGGCAATGATGAGGTGGCCATGAAGCATTTGCCTCTCATGTTAGAGGGCTCAGCCAGAGCGTGGCTGAATCAGTTGGCACCCAGCAGCATCTACACTTGGGAGAAACTCTCCCGAGTGTTTGTCACAACCTTTGAAGGAACCTGCAAGCAACCTGCAGGCCTTACAAAGTTGAGGTCCTGCGTACAGAAGCCGAATGAAACACTGAGGGATTACATCCAGAGGTGGATCACGCTGCATCACACGGTTGAGAATGTGCCAGACCATCAAGCAGTTTGTGCCTTCAAGGAAGGCGTTAAATACAGAGAGTTGAATCTGAAGTTCGGTCGAACTGGAGAGATGTCTCTGAATCGGATGATGGAGATTGCCACCAAGTACGCTAATGGTGAAGACGAAGATCGACTCCGAAGCGGCAAGCTCAAGGCAGTCGCCCAAGAAACCGGAGGAAACTCCAGTCGGAAACAGAAGTGGAAGGCCGAGCCAGCCGCTCCTGGGGAGGCCCTGGCCGCAGCCCAGGGAAACTTCAAGGGAAAACCCAAAGGCCCCTGGAAGCCCAAGAAAGTCAAGGATCAAGATGGAAATGATGTTTTGGATCTGCCATGCCACATCCACACCAAGAAAGATGAAGAGGGTAATTTTATTTACCCAAAGCATACCACTCGACAATGTCGAGTCCTGATCCAGCAGTTTCAGGGCAAACAGCCCAAAGACAAGGAAAAAGAGTCGGACAGAGTTGAGGACAAGGAAGACAGTGACGATGGATACCCCCAAGTCAATTCCACCCTGATGATTTTTGCCGATGTCGAGAGCAAAAGTCGACTGAAATTCATTAACCGTGAGGTGAACATGGTTGCCCCAGCAACACCCAGTTACCTGAAGTGGTCTCAGACTGCCATCACATTCGACCAGTCCGATCACCCGACGCACATTGCCACCCCTGGGAGGCAAGCTTTGGTGGTTGACCCAATTGTCGAAGGCACTCGACTGACCAAAGTCCTGATGGATGGCGGCAGTGGCTTGAACATACTATATGCTGAAACATTGAAAGGGATGGGCATTCCAATGTCCAGACTCAGTACCAGTAACATGAGCTTCCACGGAGTCATTCCCGGGAAGAAAGCCGTGTCACTCGGCCAGATTGCTCTTGATGTGGTTTTTGGAGATTCAAAGAATTACCGCAAGGAAAAGTTGACATTCGAGGTTGTGGACTTCCAAAGTGCCTATCATGCCATTCTGGGCAGGCCAGCTTACGCACGCTTCATGGCTCGACCATGTTACGTGTATCTCAAATTGAAGATGCCTGGTCCCAAAGGTGTGATCACCGTTACAGGCAATCGGAAGAAGGCAGAAGAGTGCTTTCAGAAAGGCTCAAAGATTGCAAATGCTCAGATGGCAGTGGTCGAGCTGCAAGAGTACCAAAAGACTGCCGATCCGAGTGAATTGCTACGGGCCAAGAAGCCTGCTTCAGAGTCAGCTTTTCAGTCGTCCGGTGAAACAAGGACAGCTCACATTCACCCGACCGACCCCGACGCTGCTCCGACTCACATCTCGACGACGCTCGACTCCAAATAGGAAGAAGCGCTCATCCAGTTCCTCCGTGAGAACTGGGACGTCTTCGCATGGAAGCCTTCTGACATGCCTGGAGTTCCCAGGGGGCTGGCTGAGCACCGTCTACGTGTCGACCCAAAGTTCAAGCCTGTGAAAGAACATCTTCGACAGTCCGCCGTCCAAAAGAGGAAATCCATTGGCAAGGAGGTGGCTCGGCTCTTAGCAGCGGAGTTCATCCGAGAGATTTACCACTCCGAGTGGCTCGCCAATGTCGTCATGGTCCCCAAGAAGGACAAGTCACTTCGCATGTGCATTGATTTCAAACATATCAATCGGGCCTGCCCGAAAGATCATTTCCCTCTTCCCGGCATCGACCAGATGGTGGACTCGACCGCGGGATGTGAGCGTTTGTCTTTTCTAGATGCTTATTCAGAGTACCATCAGATCCGTCTGTATGGACCCGACGAGATCAAAACGGCTTTCATGACCCCATTTGGGTGCTTCTGTTATGTCACCATGCCCTTCGGCCTCAAGACTGCTGGAGCCACGTTCATGAGGATGATTCAGAAGTGTTTGCTCACTCAGATCAGTCGGAACGTAGAAGCATACATGGATGATATTGTGGTTAAGTCACGGAAAGGTTCCGACCTACTGACTAACCTTGCCGAAACCTTTGCTAACCTCAGGAGATATGATATCAAGCTCAATCCATCAAAGTGCACATTCGGAGTTCCAGGTGGAAAGTTACTCGGTTTTCTCGTTTCCGAACGAGGAATCGATGCTAACCCCGAGAAAGTTGGCACCATACTCCGGATGAAGCGCCCCGTGCGTATACACGATGTCCAGAAGCTTACAGGTTGCTTGGCCGCTCTAAGTCGATTCATTTCTCAACTCGGTGAAAAGGCGTTGCCTCTTTACCGACTGATGAAGAAGTCTGACAAGTTCAAGTGGACTCCAGAAGCTGACGCAGCGTTTGCAGAGCTCAAAGCTCTGCTCTCCACCCAGCCGGTGCTTGCTGCCCCAATCAGCAAAGAGCCTCTGCTGCTGTACATTGCGGTCACGGGACAAGTTGTCAGTACAGTGCTCACGGTCGAGCGGGAAGAAGAAGGAAAGGCCTTCAGAGTTCAGCGCCCAGTATATTATGTGTCTGAATTTTTGACCCCTTCGAAGCAAAGATATCCCCATTACCAGAAGCTTGTATATGGGATTTATATGACCACGAAGAAGGTTGCACATTACTTCTCTGACCACTCCATTACAGTCGTCAGCAACACCCCATTGTCAGAAATCCTGCACAACAGAGATGCAACTGGTCGAGTGGCTAAGTGGGCGATTGAACTCCTTCCCTTAGATATCAGGTTTGAAGAAAAGAAGGCTATCAAGTCCCAAGCAATCGCAGATTTCATCGCCGAGTGGATTGAACAGCAACTTCCGACTCAAGTCCACTCGGAGCACTGGACCATGTTCTTTGACGGATCTAAGATGCTGAATGGTTCCGGTGCTGGGGTAGTATTAGTATCCCCCCGAGGGGATAAGCTCAGATACGTTCTCCAGATTCACTTCGATTCCTCCAATAATGAAGCAGAATATGAAGCACTTTTATATGGGTTGCGCATGGCCATTTCACTCGGCGTCCGTCGCCTCATGGTCTATGGCGACTCAGATTTGGTGGTCAACCAGGTGATGAAGGAGTGGGACGTCAGAAGTCCGGCTATGACTGGTTATTGCAATGCAGTGAGAAAGCTAGAAAAGAAATTCGAGGGGTTGGAGCTTCATCACATTCCCCGACTGAAAAATCAGGCAGCTGACGACTTGGCAAAGATAGGCTCCAAGAGAGAAGCCATTCCCAGCAACGTGTTCCTGGAACACATTCACTCATCGTCAGTCCAAGAAGATCCTTTTACAGAAGAAGCCCCGCAGCCGAAAAGCGCCACAGATCCGACTGAAGTTGAAGTTCCTGCTGTGGTCGACCTAATCATGGAAATCTTGGCAATCACTCCCGACTGGACGATACCGTACATCGCATATATCCTAAGGAAAGAACTCCCAAAGGACGAGGAAGATGCTCGACAGATCGTCCGTCGATCCAAGGCCTTCACAGTCATAAAGGGACAGTTGTATAGGGAAAGCGCAACTGGAATTGGTCAGAAATGCATAACACCAGAAGAAGGTCAGATGATCCTTAATGATATCCACTCGGGGACCTGCGGTCACCATGCGTCCTCTCGGACCATTGTGGCTAAAGCATACTGAGCAGGATTTTACTGGCCAAGAGCAAATGAGATGGCAAAAGAGATAGTCAACAAGTGTGGAGGGTGCCAGTTCTACTCCAACATGTCACACAAGCCTGCATCGGCCCTGAAGACCATTCCACTCGTCTGGCCCTTTGCTGTCTGGGGACTAGACATGGTTGGTCCACTGAGAACAGGCAGAAGTGGTTTCACTCACGTGCTTGTGGCAGTCGACAAGTTCACCAAATGGATTGAAGCTAAGCCTATCAAGAATCTTGATGCTTGCACTGCTATCAGTTTCGTCAGAGGGCTAACATTCAGATATGGAGTCCTGCATAGCATTATCACTGACAATGGGTCAAACTTCGATTCGGACAAGTTCAGAGCTTTCTGCGCCTCTCAAGGCACCCGAGTCGACTACGCTTCGGTCTCCCATCCCCAGTCGAATGGACAAGCTGAAAGAGCAAATGGTCTGATTCTCAAAGGACTAAAGCCTCGATTGATGCGTGATCTCAAGCATGCGGCAGGCGCTTGGGTCGACGAGCTTCCGTCAGTTCTGTGGGGATTGAGGACCACCCCTAACCGGTCGACTGGAAGAACTCCATTCTTTCTGGTTTATGGAGCCGAAGCAGTTCTGCCAAGCGATCTTCTTCACAACGCGCCCCGAGTCGAGCTTTACACTGAAGATGAAGCAGAACAGGCCCGGCAAGACGCAGTCGACCTCCTAGAAGAAGAGAGGGAGATGGCCATGATCAGATCGACCATTTATCAGCAAGACTTACATCGATTCCACACCCGGAATGTGAAGAGTTGAGCCTTCCAAGAAGGAGATTTGGTCCTCCGAGTGGATCAACAGAAACCACACAAACTTGCTCCTACTTGGGAAGGCCCATTCATCGTTACAAGAGTCCTCCACAATGGAGCATATCACCTCTACAATGTTGATCACCAGATCGACGAGCCACGAGCTTGGAATGCGGAACTACTCCGCCCCTTTTACACTTGAGTTCTCCCTTGGCAGAGATGTAATAAGATAAATTTCTGCAGTTCGTTTTTATCAAAGGCAAGAGTGTTCCAATAATTGTTGTCACTTTTGTTTACATACGAAATCCCCCAGTGGGTGGCTTAGCTACGAATCCATTTCGCCTAAGTTTGAAAAAATCCTACCAAGTGGAGAGCAATCCTCCCACTCGGGGGCTTAGCTGCAGCCCAGCGCTCGCCTAAGTGTTTAAAAATCCTACCGAGTGGAGAGCAAACCTCCCACTCGGGGGCTTAGCTGTAGTCCAGGACTCGCCTAAGTTCTCCCACTAAGAGACTTAGCTGCAGTCAGTGCTCGCCTAAGTGTTTAAAAATCCTACCGAGTGGAGAGCAAACCTCCCACTCGGGGGCTTAGCTGCAGCCCAGCGCTCGCCTAAGTGTTTAAAAATCCTACCGAGTGGAGAGCAAACCTCCCACTCGGGGGCTTAGCTGCAGCCCAGCGCTCGCCTAAGTGTTTAAAAATCCTACCGAGTGGAGAGCAAACCTCCCACTCGGGGGCTTAGATGCAGTCCAGGACTCGCCTAAGTTCTCCCACTAAGAGACTTAGCTGCAGTCAGTGCTCGCCTAAGTGTTTAAAAATCCTACCGAGTGGAGAGCAAACCTCCCACTCGGGGGCTTAGCTGCAGCCCAGCGCTCGCCTAAGTGTTTAAAAATCCTACTGAGTGGAGAGCAAACCTCCCACTCGGGGGCTTAGCTGCAGTCCAGGACTCGCCTAAGTTCTCCCACTAAGAGACTTAGCTGCAGTCAGTGCTCGCCTAAGTGTTTAAAAATCCTACCGAGTGGAGAGCAGACCTGCCACTCGGGGGCTTAGCTGCAGCCCAGCGCTCGCCTAAGTGTTTAAAAATCCTACCGAGTGGAGAGCAAACCTCCCACTCGGGAGCTTAGCTACAGCCCAACGCTCGCCTAAGTGTTTAAAAATCCTACCGAGTGGAGAGCAAACCTCCCACTCGGGGGCTTAGCTGCAGCACGACGCTCGCCTAAGTACAGGACACAGCCCAATTCGCGAGTCGACTGCTACCTTCTCCCTCGGAGCTACGTCGCAAATACAAGATTATTCCGAGTGAAGATCAAGTTCCACTCGACGAATCAAACCGTGAAGATATCCAACGAGAAATCAAGTTCAGAAAAAGCCCAAAAGGTCCCAGACCTCAAAGTACTCGAGCCCTCGGCTCGGCAGAGTTTAAACGATTACAAATCCACTCGGCATCCCGAGGTAAATTCAAAGTTTTTCACTCCTCAGGAGGAGGACTGGAAGGGGCGACGAACTCATCCAAGTCGATCCCGTCGGCAATGCGGGTGGCAGCAGCGATGAAAGTCTCCATGAAGTCTTGAAAGCTGTGCTTCCTGGTATTGGCAACTTGGATGGCCGCCAGCTTTTCTTCTCGCGCCTCCTTGCAATGGACGCGGACCAGAGACAGAGCGACATCAGCACCACATCTAGCAGAAGATTTCTTCCATTCCGCCACTCGACCTGGGACTTCGTTAAGTCGAGCCATCAGAGACTCGAGGTCGTTCTGAAGCGTCGTCCCAGGCCAGAGTGATGTGTCGATCCGCGACATCGCCACTTTCAGCCGAGCCAGATAGTCAACGACGCTGGCAGTACGAGACTCCAGACGGAGCACGTTCATTGCAGCCTCGTCCTTCACAAGAGAGTTAACAGGGTCCAAGCTTGGCTCCACTCGACTGGTCTCCTCTTCAAAATTCTGGCAAAGCTCTGCATACACGATCCAAGGATAAGTCAATTTTCATAGACTGAGTCGACACAAAAACCAGTCGGAACTGAATGTGCACCTTCAAGCTTAAGGTACAATTTCTTGGCGAGGCTCCCCAAGTAGCTCTCCAGGTCGTCCCTCCTGCAAGCGATGCCTTCCAGCTTCTCGCTCAGGGTGAGGTTCTCCTTCTTCCAACGTGAACACTCCCTATTGGCTTCATTCAGAGCGGTCTTAAGCTTGGTATTCTCTTCTTCTAAGTGGTCGACCGAAGCCAGCTTCTGTGCGGCCAGAGCGGTCTTGTCATCAACCTCCTTATGGGCAGCAGCAAAGTCCTGATCCTTCTTTGCCAGAGCTTCGTTCAGTTTTTCTGCGAAGAAATGATGATTGAATCAGAAATAACAAAAGGGTACTCAAGCCCAAAGACTAACCAATCGACAAAGTCGTCTTACCTGCGGCGCCGTCTCTGACCTTCTGCAGCTCTGTTCTGGCCAGCTCCAGATCAAGGTTCAGTTGAATCTTCTGCTTCTCCAACTCAGTATAGTGAGCTACGAGTTCGCAGGATTTCTATAAAAGCAAAGTCAGTCGACAGACGTCCAAGATAAGTTGCTTCCGAGTAACTAAGGGACAATGACGACGTTTCTAAGACCACAGCCGAATCAAAAACATTCGACAGTAGTCTCGGGGACTACACCCAGTGGGTGCACTCAGCGTGCCCCCACTGGTTTGACCAAAAAAAAGAGAGAAAAAGTTCCACTCGACCTGGCCCGACCAAACCGAGTGAAGAAATACAACTGCAGCAACACAATGTAAAGACTACAGTCTCGGGGACTACACCCAGTGGGTGCACTCAGCGTGCCCCCACTTGTCCAAGGATTGGCAGACACACCCAGTGGGTGTACAAATACAAAGATCTTCGGAAAAGAGACTCTCCAAACAGCATATCATAACAGACCAAGTGTTGAGTCGACTGACCTGAACGTTGCTCTGAAGAGCCAAACTCGCGTCATAGGCTGCTTGGCTGGCCTCCCGAGCCATCTTCACTTGCTCCATCATGATCCCTGCCTGGCGTATAGCCTCCTTCGCAGCAGCCGCTTGGTCCTCAGGGACGGGGTATGTGGCAAAAAGCAAAGACGGATCCGCAGTCGACGACGAGGGCCGCGCACTCGCCAGAGGAATGGCGAAGGTCACTGAAGCCCGAGTGGTGTCACCACCATCCCGAGCCTCGGCCTCGGACGCCGGAGCAGATTGGGGGGTCTTGTCAGCCGACGCCCTCTTGTGCCTCCTCACTCTCAACGGACCATTGTCATCGTCATCCGAGAGGTCGATAACATGAGGAGGGGCTACAAAGGAAAGGTTCAATCGACCAGGGTTGCAATAAATGATCAGTCGACTCAAAGCAGAACATCAGTAACCGTACCAGGGTTGGAGGTAACAGCATCCTCCATCTCTTGGTCACCGTCCTTGGCGGGGACCTCAGAAGTAGCAGCGCTGCAAATCTCGAAAGTCAGTCAGTTGGCTCAATGAATCGACCAAGGATCTGTCCATGGTCGACGAAGGAAAGCAAGTTTTATTATTACCCGGAAATGGTAGGGAGAGCTATCTTCATCTTAGGCAGAGCCTTGGGCGGCTTGGACAGCGTCGTGCGTGGGTGCTTGGGAACCTTCCCAATCGGCGTAGGAGAAGAGGTCCGAGGGCGTTTCGACGACTGCCCAACAGAATCAATCGCCTTACCACGTTCCCGCGCTGGGTCGTGTGCGTGCTTGGACCGCCCCTCTGGGCGAGGGGGTTCGACCTCCTCCTCCTCCTCTTCGCTGGAGTCGACGTCGTCGTCTCCCTCTCCTTCCCCGTTGGACTCCCACTCGCCTTGGTCGTCCCCACTCTCACCTCCGCTGGCCTCCCCTTCCTCAGTTGGCTCCTGAGCCCCGTTGGGCGCCGAGTACATCTCGGTGGTCGTGTGGAAGACAATAGACAAGACGAAAGTCAATCGACCAACTCAAAGAAGACCAATGCAGAAAACAAGATTTCAGTCGGGAACATAAAGACATACCTGGTCCACCTCATACGAATTGTCGAGTGGAACCACCCTCCTGGCTCCTCGGGGGTTGTCTTTGTTCCCCGTAATGCTCGACAGCCACCCCTCCAGCATCTCGTCGGTGACCTCCTCCGGGTGGACCCGAGTGGTGTCGTCAAGGCCCGCGTACAACCACATCGGGTGGTCACGGGCCTGGAGCGGTTGGATACGCCTCCGGAGGAAGACCTCCAGCAGGTCCATGCCAGTCACACCCTCACGGACGAGCTCAACCACTCGACCCGCCAACACTTTGACCTGGGCCCTTTCCTCCGACGACACTTTCAGAGAAGCAGGCTTTTCAGCTCGGTCGAGAGAGAATGGAGGAAGTCCAGTCGACTGCCCTGGGGTCGCCTGGTCTTGACGGTAGAACCAGGTTGCCTGCCAACCGCGGACCGACTCCGGGAAAGTGATGGAAGGAAAACAACTCTTCCCCCTCGCCTGGATCGCCAGACCCCCGCACAGCTGGATCACCTGCGTCCTCTCGTCACTCGACTTGGCCTTCTTGACCGATTGAGAGCGACAGGTAAAGATGTGCTTGAAGAGTCCCCAGTGGGGGCGGCAACCCAAAAAGGCCTCGCACATAGAAATGTAAGCGGCGAGGTATACGATGGAGTTGGGAGTGAAGTGATGGAGCTGCGCTCCGAAGAAGTTCAGAAAACTCCGGAAAAAGGGATGGGGCGGCAGAGAAAACCCTCGGTCGATGTGGGTGGCTAGGAGCACGCACTCACCGTCACGGGGTTGAGGTTCGATCTCTCCCCCCGGAAGACGCGCGGCTTGGTGGGGGATGACTCCCCCCTCGACCATGTCGTCGAGATCCTCTTGACGGAGCACCGACGGCATCCAGTCGCCCTGAATCCAACCTTTGGGCAGAGCGGTCCTAGAGGAGGATCCGCCCCGAGCCGATCTTCTTCCCTTCCCCTGCGCCGCCGCCTTCTTCGCGTGCTCCAGAGCGGAGGTCTTGCCCTTCGTCATCGTCGCCGGCGAGGTCTTGCACGAGCCTGCTGCGTTAGGGCGAGAACGGAGGTGGCGGAAGGACTTGCGAAGGGAGAGAGGAAGAAGAGAGGAGGAGAAGAGAGCGCACTGCTGGGAAACCCCGAGCCGGCGATTTTAAGGGACCGCTTCCGAGTGGATGACTGGTAGGCCCAGGCTATCCAGTCAAATCCCGCAGCAGACGCGCGCGCGGTACGTGGCGAAAAAGGCGACGCGGGGATCGAGGAGCTTCCGCTTTATCGCTTCCGATTACTGCGGCCGCTCCCGTCCCGCGCGCTTCCCAAAATCCGAATCCCGCGACATCCGCGGGCCACAAAACAACTTGTCAAAATAGAAGACCCCGATCGCGCCGGCGCTCGGTATGTCACAAGCAAAGAAATTCACTCGACGAAAGGCCTGGAATGGATCAAGGCGACTGAAAAAGGTTGGCAACGTCATCCGTGACGATTGGCCCAAAACGAGGCGCTCACGTAGCCCAAAGAACCAGTCGGAAAGATCTCCAACTCTTTCCCCACTCTAACCTCGATCCATTCGGGGGCTAATGATGAAGACATGTACCTAGGGTAGGGACACGGACCTGACCAAAGAGTCCTACCCTAGGACATCCCTAGGAGAAGTCACCTTTCAATCGACTTAAAGGTATCCCACTCGACGGACTCAAGACACTCGACCAGAAAGCTATCACTCGACCATGAAGCCAACCACTCGACCGCCAGGAGACCTACAGTCACTCCGCAGGCAAACGGTCAGCTGTTAAGTAGTCTTTATGGTCATCATAGCACTTTATTAGGGGCGTTACCAGTAACGCCCAACCTTAAATGTACCTTAAACCCTGCATTACTGAGGGCAGGAGGGGGCCGGCGAACTCTATATAAGCCACCCCCCTCCTCAGTATGAAGGGTTCGCACCCCTGTTATTCACACGCCAGTAATCCAATCGACCGCCTCCGGGCACCGAGACGTAGAGCTGTTACTTCCTCCGCGAAGGGCCTGAACTCGTACATCTTGGTGTGTTTACAACTTCCCAATAGCTGAGATCTAGCCTCTCCATACTTACCCCCCTACATCGCTGTCAGAGTTAGAACCACGACAGGCGGCGGCGGAGTGAAGAAATCTGCGGCCGGCGTGAGTACGGTGGCGGCGAGGTAGAAGCAGTGAAGCTCTTCCTCACCGGCGACGATGGAAGTAGCAGCGGCGCTAGGGTTTGAGAGCTCGAACGAGGGAATGAGGTCGAGTGCACTAAAAACGAAGTGAGGAAGGGAGAGAGGTATTTATAGCCGAAGTGAAAAACTGCTCGCCCGAGGAAATTGGACGAACGTGCCCCTGACACTTCTCATTCGCGTGACATGTGTCACCCACATACTGAGAGGTGACGATCGTGTGCGATCGTGGGTGAATAGGATATATATCGTGGAAGCGGAGCGGTTTGAGCGGCAAAAGCCGAAAATTCAGATAAGATAAGTTTAAAGTTCCGTTCGCAATTTTTTCAGCTGACAAGGACACAGTGAAGATTTTTTACGAGTTTCAAATAGAACACACATGAAGAATTCGTGAATAGACTAGGTCGAGTTTAGCATAAAGGGGAAGGGTCCGATCACATTCACTTAGTAGAACAAACAACTTAAAAAAATAGCAATAAGTGAATGTTGTAGAGGACATAAATTCATATATATATATATATGTATATATATAGGGGTGGGCATTAGGTAGAAACCGAAAATTTGATTTATACCGTTCGGTTTATTTTTAAATTCGGTTTTGAAAACTAGAAACCAAAAATAGCAAGCCAAAATGGCTAACCGATTTTTTGGTTAACCGACACTTCATTTCAGTTTTCGGTTTATTACTGAACAGTGCTTACTACGCAGCAGCAAGCGCTTCTGGTCTAAGCAGTAAACACCTCACGGTCTTATATCAGCCAGCGCCTTGCCCCTCGAGTGTTCGCAAGCGATGTGGGACTAAGCAAATGCTGCACACTCCACCCGGCCGCAAGAAGTACTAGTTTTTGCGTTGGGCTTTGGAGTTAGTGATGGGCCCATGTCAAGAAAAGTAGAAGTACTATAGGACAAAGAGGATGCATGGGCCTTCGTACGATGTGTGGTTGTAGCTTGGAGACGCGCACGCGGCCGCGAGCGTTTGGCGCTACGCGCGGGAGCGTACGGAGGGAGCCTCGTACAGGAGTCAGGAAGTCAGGAACTCGTTGCACTTCGGTTTTTTGTTCGGTTATTGGTTTAATACCGAACTGACCGATTTAAATTCGGTTATTAAACATAAAAACCGAATTTAATTATGGCAGCACAAAAAATTGAAAATTCGGTTTATTCGGTTTCGATATTCGGTTTGGTATTCGGTTGGTCGGTCTATTCTGATAATATTATCAGAATAGTTATTCTGACAACACTTCCGCACTGCACTCTCAATGCAAGTGCACGTCATTGTTTGAACCAAGTGTGCTGCAGTACTCACACGAGTGAACTTCGTTTCGAAAAAAACTGCACGCAGTGTTTCTCCGATACTATTTTCGCTCTAATTTTTTAACCGTTTATCGGAACGAGGCGTATAATATACCGTTGGAAAGCTATTGATTAGGCGCAACTTCGCCATGTTGAACACTTTTCGAAATTCCTCTCGGTTTAAGAGCAGTTTCAAAAATAGTGCAGCGGATGACGAGTGACAGCGAGCGTATTTTCGTGATTTTTTCTAAACCGCTCATCGGAATAAGGTAAATGATACGCCGTTGGAAACATATCATCGAGGCGCATCTTTTTCATATCTATTATTTTCTCTAATTCGTTATGGTTTAAGAGCAGTTTCAAATTTACTAAATCGCGGACTTCTGTTTTTTTGAAAATTTTACAATTTTCTGTACTGTTTTCGCTCTAGTTTTTGAACCGTTTGTCGAAACGAGGCATGTAATACGTCGTTGGAAAGCTATGGATAAGGCGCAACTTTCATATGTAGAAATTGTTTTGAGATTCTTTACAGTTTTAAGTTAATTTTGAAAATCGTGCGGTGGACGACGAGTGGCAGCGGCCGTTTTTCGTGAAATTTTTACAAACCGATTGTCGAAATAATTCAAATGATACACCGTTAGAAAGATATCGACGAGACGCAACTTTTTCATGTAGAACACTCTCTCTAATTCCTTACGGTTTAAGAGCAGTTTTAAATTTACCAAAATGTGGACACTCTGTTTTTCGCGACACCCAAATCGACGTGGGTACTTCATCCGACTGAAAACCGCACTGCATCAGACGCAAAACCGCACTTCATCGAACAAACAAGTGCACTGCATGATTTCTTTTTTATGGGATATAAAGTTTTTCAAATAAGGTGGAGTGCACTTCATGTCGAGTGTTGGTGAACCTCAATACTATGAAAAGTGAACCACATTATTTTTCTTTTATCGCCTCCGTAACGTTTTTATCAACGAGTATGTACTACAAGGACGAGTTGAGTGTACTGCATCAATTGTTCTTTTCCAATTTTCTTTCTCCTGCACACAAACAACAGAGTGAGATGCATTAAAAAAATCAACTTTTCCAGTTTGTTTTCTTCTAAAAAAATTTGCACTTGGCAACATAGCGAACCGCTCGGAGAGAGATCACTACAGCAATGAAACAAGTGAGTTGCACTTATTTTTTTTCCTTCTATGCATATTTTCGAGAGCCACAAACGAAACAAAGTGCATTACAAAAAGTGAACTTCTCATGGGAATTTATTTTTCTCCTTTTTACAAAGTAAACCACTAATCACCACAAAATGGACCACATCATTTTTTTCTCAAAGTACATAGCATGATAAAAAAATCCAGTTCGACAAAAGAACTGCTCAGTACAGTCAAGCGAACATCTTCATCCCAAAGCGACTTTACTTTTTTGTGATATGGGCTTCAACTTCTCTCAAAGAGCACTGCATTTGTTTGAATAATTTACACAAACAACATAGGCAAAATTAACAAACTGCTCAATACTTTCAAGCGGACATCTTCGGTCCAAATTACTTTAGTTATTGTGATATTGGCTTCAACTTCTCTCAAAGAGCACTGCATTTTTGTTTGGATAATTTACACAAACAACAAAGGAAAAATTAAAAACAATTACAACAAGGAGGACTACCTTTGTTCAAGTAATTAAAAAAACATCCTTCAATGATAGTTTTTTCTATTTTTGCGCACTACACGAGCCCTTGCTGGTGTAGCTCCTGCAGCAGAGAAGATTAGGAGTGCCCACTTGAGGATCCTGCCGGCAGACGGATTCAGAGAGAGGAGTGGTGGATATCTTCATGTGGTGCCCGGGCGAACCGCAAGCACGCACGCACCAAACTGCACACGGAGCGCGACCAGAACCAAATGCAGGGTGAAGAACCGCGCTGCCGTGCCAAGCAAACCGCACAGGGAGCAGAGGAGTGGTCGAGGAGGCTGTTGGTTGCCGGTGAACTGCACGGCATCCCCGTCCGCACTGCATGCCACAGGGCGGCTGGGAACTCAACGGGAAATGGGGAAGGGGAGGTTGACACCGCTGTTCAGTCGAGTACTGCACACGCCCCGCCATCGGGCTGCAGCTCACCTAAGAAATACATGTCTAGTACCTTTGCACAGCACGCATAAGAGAGCATCACACTACACATTTGACTGGGCCGTGGACTGCATGACGCGCGCGGCGGCGGACGGGCGGCGGCCGACGCAGCCGTGCTTCTAGGAGGCCGTCGAGGCGAGAGGTTGGACGGCCGGAGATGCACCTAGAGGCACCGATGTGGGGCAGCAGGCTAGGCACCCACGCCCACGGTGACAGTACCACCCGTGGGTTGAAGAAGATGGTGGAGAGCTAGCCGCGTACATGCAGGCATCGGCGCCACAGCGTGCAGCCACTGAACTGCAACGAGCTGGGGGGAGTGGGAGAGTCTGGATCCTGTGGAAGACGCGACGGATCTTGCTGGAATCCAGCGGCACCAATGCAGCCGTGTCTTGAGGACGATGGGATTCGGGGTCGACTCCATGGATCCGGCCGCGGCTCGGCACCTCCGACGCGCGCCTGACGGATCTGGGCGGGGGTGGTGGTTGGTGGGGCCCAACTCGGCTGAATCTGGAGAGGAGTACGGAGGTAGCAGAGGGCGGCACATCGGTGGCGTGAGGAGGGGCGGGCGACCGGGACCCGTGCGGCGGCGGAGATTCTGAGGAGGGGGAGATGAGAGGAGGTGGAGCCGGATCCCGCCGGATCCGGTGGTTGCTAGGCGGTCCTTGGCCGGTGGAGGTAGGTGGCTGGGGGGATGCGGCGGTGGGCAGGATAGGAAGGAGGTGTAGGGGAAGGGGGCTGGTGGTGATGGGGTAGGGCGCCGCGGTGGTTGGCGCCAACGCCGTGGTCGCCGGGCAGGAGGGTAGTTCGGCGGCGCGGGGGAGCGGGTGGTCGGGCGGCGGGGGGCAGGGGATGAGGTCGTGGGTGGGTGGGTGCGCAGGCAGAGGAAGAAGGTGGGGGTTGTCAGTTTTATTGTTTTGCTGCGGTTCGCTCCGGTGTTTTGTGCAGTGTCAAACTGTTAGTAGAATAAGCCTGCTGTTATTAGAATAAAATTTTTAAGGATATTATCATAATATACCCATCCTATATAGCCAATGAAGAAAAACCATGAAAAGAGTGAAGACAATGCAAAGTTGAAGAAAAAGAGAACAATTAAGGAATTTCAAAGATGAAAAACTCAGATTGAGGATTTTCAACTTTTGGTGGTGGTGTGACCCACCGTATAAGAATGATGATTTCAGACACCGCGTACAATTGTCGTAGGGTTCTGAGAATCAAATTCTTCATTAATTTATTCACACTTAGAGGGTTAGTCTTCATTGATTGAAGAAAAACGTTACTTTGTGTGTTGCACGTCTAAGTCATCAATTTTGCATAAGTGTTAGCATGTGTGTCCTTTTCAAAGGACATTTGAAGATTTTAAGATATTTAGCTCACACCTCAACATGCTAAATCTTTTCTCATCCAAGGGCTTAGTGAAGATATCGGCTAGTTGTTCTTCAGTCTTCACATGCTCAATAGAGATGTCGCCCTTCAACACATGATCACGAAGAAAATGATGACGAATCTGAATGTGCTTTGTCTTCGAATGCTGAACTAGGTTATGAGCAATCTTGATGGCACTCTCATTGTAACAGTAGAGAGGCACATTCTTCATGTTGAAATCGTAGTCCTTGAGGGTTTGCTTCATCCATAGCAATTGAGCACAACAAGAACCAGCAGCAATGTACTCAGCTTCAGTAGTAGACAGTGATACGGAGTTCTGTTTCTTCGAGGACCAACAGACAAAGGATCATCCGAGGAAATGGCAGGTGCCAGATGTTGACTTGCGGTCCATACGATCACCAGCATAGTCAGAGTTTGAATATCCAATGAGATCAAAAGCCGAGCCCTCGGGATACCATAATCCAAGTGTTGGTGTGTGAGCTAGATATCGAAGAATGTGCTTCACAGCCTTATGGTGTGATTCCTTCGGTGTAGCTTGAAATCGGGCACACAGGCAAACACTAAGCATAATATCTAGCCTAGATGCACATAAATACAATAAAGAACCAATTATGGAGTGGTATACCTTTTGATCGAAGTCAATACCGTTTTCATAAGTGCATAGATGCCATTTGTGGGCATAGGGATTTTCACTCCTTTGCAATCTTGCATGCCGAATTTCCTCAGTACATCCTTGAGGTATTTCTCCTGAGATATGAATATGCCGTGTCGCTATTGACGAATAAGAAGAATTTCAATTCTCCCATCATAGACATTTGATATTCTACACTCATCGTATAGGCAAATTCATCACTTTAACATTGGTCAGTATAACCAAAAATCTTATCATCAATATATATTTGGCACACAAACAATTCACCATCATAAGATTTAGTGAAAAGAGTTGTGTCAGTGAACCGGGTTTGAAGCCTTTCTTCATGAGGAATTCCTTCAAAGTATCATACCACGCCCGAGGGGCCTGCTTGAGGCCTTAGAGAGCCTTATTGAGTGTGAAGACTTTGTCGGGATGCTTTGGATCTTCAAAACCTGGGGGTTGAGCAACATATACTTCTTCCTCAAGCTTACCATTGAGGAATGCACTTTTCACATCCATTTGATATAAGATGATATCATGATGGTTAGCATAAGAAAGTAATATGTGAATAGCTTCAAGTCTAGCACCAGGTGCAAAAGTTTCATCGAAATCAATTCCTTCAACCTGTGTGTATGTAACGCCCTGGATGTAACTTACCATATTTGTACTCCAACTCTTGCCATTTTTGGTGTTAAGTTATGAGATTCGTGGTTGGGTTCTTGCCTTTGTTTTGCATTTTGTCCATGCCATGCATTTCATATCATGTCATCATGTGCATCGCATTTGCATACGTGTTCGTCTCATGCATCCGAGCATCTTCCCCGTTGTCCGTTTTGTAATCCGACACTCCTATGTCCTCCGGCGCCCCCTTCTGTCTCTTCTCGTGTGAGGGTGTTAAACATTCTCGGAAGGGACCGAGATTTTCCAAGCGGCCTTGGTACACCACCGGTAGACCGCCTGCCAAGTTTCGTGCCATTTGGAGTCCGTCTGATACTCCAACGGTTAACCAGGGAACCGTAAAGGCCTCGTGTGTGTTGCAGCCCAACACCCCTACAAAGTCGCCTAATAATCCATCCAAAACCCCTCCATCCTCACGGCCGTTCGATCACAATCGCGTCATCGAAAACCTCACCTCATTTGGACATTCCAAACTCCTTCTAGCTATAAATATGTGCCCCTCCCGGATTTTTTCGCGCAGTCTAACCCTAGCCTCTTCCTCCTCCCGCCGCCTGACGTGTCCGGATCGGGCCAGACATGCCCGCGCGCCGCCGCCCAGCAAACCAGGACGCGACACGTGGCAGCCCCGGCCACCGCGCGTGTCGCCCGCCTGCCAGGCCCGCCGCCGGCCCCCGCGGCCCATCTCCGTCGCCCGCGCCCGCGTTCGTCCTCCACCTGCCCGTGCCGTCGCTGGCCTCCACCGCCGCCCCTGTCTCGCCGGACCACCGCGGCGCCGGCCGCGCTCGACGTCGGCTGCACCTCATCACCCGACGCCGCCACATCCCCGCGGCCCCGCCGCCGCTCGTCGCCTCGTCGCCGGCCGGCCACCGCCCGGATCCGGCCGGGACCGACCCGGCCCCGCCGTCCCCGACCCCCACCGGCGCCTCCCGAGCTTCTCCGGCCCCGTGCAGCCCATCTCCGACCATCCTCGTTTCCCGCGCCCCAGATCCAGATCCACGAGGTTGACCCTGTTTTTTTTCTCCATAAATTTTAGCATTCTGGAGCCCTGTTCATCATGCCATAACTTTGTATGTGCTGCTCCGTTTCGTGCGCTTGATATATCAAATGTTCACCATGATGTGCTCTTCATTTTTTTCCATTGTGACATGCTTGTTTGAGTCCATCATGATGCCCAAATCGTTGATGCAAGAGTGCTATAAAATTTTAGTTCATGTTTCTTAGCAGAGTATGAGCTTTTGTCTTTTTTGCTACATTTGTTGTGTGCTTCGTATGGGCATGAGCTCTACATGTGTTTTGGACTATGCCATGCCTTCTTTACAGGGGTGTATGCCATGTATTTTAGTGATCAATGTGGTGACTAGCACAAGCATGCAAAGTAGCTCTCGTGATATTGCTGATTTCAAGGACTTGGAATTTCACCAAGTCATTTCCCTGCTGTTATTTTTATGCCATGTATTCATGTTGCTACAGTGAGATCCATGCTTCTTTTGAGTATGTTCAGTAAGGATGATTTGGAAATATGTTTATGCTCTATCCATTCATGCCCATGTTTGATTTTATGGAGTGCCCTAGCATGTCTTAATCTTGCTCTACGTTTGCTATAAAGTGTTCCTGGCAGATTGTTTACGTGTTAATCAATTTTGCCAAGGATGTTGTAGTTGATCCATGATGCTATGAGCTTGTTCTTGCCATGGTTAGCTTCATGAACATTCCTTCTTGCTGGTAGTATGCTTAGTTTGTCATGCAATGCCTTGTGACGAGTGAATTGAGCTCGCAAAGATGCCTTCATAATTCTGTTGATGCCATGCTCTGTTTTCTGCCAAGTCTGAATCTGTTAACGAAACTTGCTATGTTTACATGGGTGCCATCATATCTTATTATCCTTTTTGGCTCATGGTCAGTAAGGGACTTTTGTTCTATGCTTTGAGTAGATTCATGCCATTCCTTGGTTTGCTATGTCCTGTTCCTGTAGCATGTTGTTATCTTGCTCTAAACATTGCTTACTGATGTTAATTCCTGGCATGTTAGTATTTTCACAAAGTCTGTGAAGCTGATGTCTTTTGCACTTTTGCCATGCTTGTTTGAACCTGCTATTGTATGATTTAGTCATAGCTCAGTGTTCATCTTTTGTCAAGCATCTTGAGTAGATCACTGCCATCTTCTTTGTTGCTATGTTGGAGTACAGTAGCTTAGTTTCTTGTTGCATTGTAGATGGCATCGTTTTGTTAATCGCAGAATTGTGCCATTCTTGTTTTGCTTGTCTTTTGCAAACCGTGCATCCGATTCCGGTGATCTTTATATCGATTTCGACCAAAATCAACTCATCTTTCCAGCGGCACACTTGGTCTGCTAAGTTGAGGCCTGGTTCAATATTTCCCTTCCGAAGCATGCATATGCTTTGCATATCACATTCCGCATGCCATGTTTTGCATCATGTTGATTGTGCATTGCACCATGGTTGATTGTGTTTCCTTTGCTTGTGTTCTTGCCTTGGGTAGATCCGGCAGACGATTACATGATCGAGGAACCCGTTGAGTACGCTTACGAGGATCAAGTTTTCGTCAACTTAGAGAACTTTGCAGGCAAGATGACCATACGCTCGAAATCACTTCTATCTTTGCTTGCTAGTTATTCGCTCAATTGCTATGCCGCGATGCCTACCACTTGCTATATCATGCCTCCCATATTGCCATGTCAAGCCTCTAACCCACCTTTCCTAGCAAACCGTTGTTTGGCTATGTTACCGCTTTGCTCAGCCCCTCTTATAGCGTTGCTAGTTGCAGGTGGAGATGAAGTTTGTTCCTTGTTGGAACATGATTATTGTTGGGATATCATTATTATATCTTGTTTACTTTAATGCACCTATATACTTGGTTAAGGTTGGAATGCTCGGCCTTATGCCTAGTGTTTTGTTCCACTCTTGCCGCCTTAGTTTCTGTCATACCGGTGTTATGTTCCTTGATTTTGCGTTCCTTACGCGGTTGGGTATTATGGGAACCCCTTGACAGTTTGCTTTGAATAAAACTCCTCCAGCAAGCCACAACCTTGGTTTTACCATTTGCGTACCTACCACCATATACCTTCCCTTGGGTTCTGCAGACTCAAGGGTCATCTTATTTTAACCCCCCTGGGCTAGTGCTCCTCTGAGTATTGGTCCTAACCGAGCCGCCTGCGGGGCCACCTCGGGGAAACTCGAGGTTTGGTTTTACTCGTAGCCTGTCTCATCCGGTGTTGCCCTGAGAACGAGATACGTGCGACTCCTATCAGGATTTGTCGGCACATCGGGTGGCTTTGCTGATCTTGTTTTACCATTGTAGAAATGTCTTGTAACCGGGATTCTGAGACTGATCGGGTCTTCCCACTAGAAGGAATATCCTTCGTTGACCGTGAGAGCTTGTTATGGGATAAGTTGGGACACCCCTGCAGGGTTATGAACTTTCGAAAGTCGTGCCCATGGTTATGGGCAGATGGGAATTTGTTAATATTCGGTTGTAGAGAACTTGACACTTAACTTAATTAAAATGAATCAACCGCGTGTGTAGCCGTGATGGTCTCTTTTCGGCGGAGTCCGGGAAGAGAACACGGTCTCGTGTTATGCTTGAACTTAAGTAGCTTAGGATCACTTCTTGATCTTTATAGCTTCTCGACTATGCATTGCTTCTCCTCTCGCTCTCATTTGCGTAAGTTAGCCACCATACATGTTAGTGCTTGCTGCAGATCCACCTCACTACCTTTTCCTACCCATAAGCTTAAATAGTCTTGATCGCGAGGGTGTGAGATTGCTCAGTCCCCGTGACTCACAGATTACTTCCAAAACCAGATGCAGGTGCCGACGATGCCAGTGCAGGGAACGCTACCGAACTCAAGTGGGAGTTCGACGAAGATTTGGGACGTTACTATGTTCCCTTTCTGGACGATCAGTAGAGGAGCCCAGTTGGGGCGATAGGGGATCTATGCATTTGGGGTTGTCTTTATTTTGGTTCCGTAGTCGGACCTTGATTGTATTCTGGATGATGTAATGCTATTTATGTATTGTGTGAAGTGGCGATTGTAAGCCAACTCTTTACCCCTTTCATATTTAGTACATGGGATGTGTAGATTACCCCTCTTGCGACATGCCTACTATGCGATTATGCCTCTAAGTCATGCTCCGACACGTGGTAGATATAGCCGCATCGTGGGTGTTACAAGTTGGTAATCAGAGCCTTCCCCGACTTAGGAGCCCCCTGCTTGATCGAATCGCTGACGTTTTTTAGTCTAGAAAAATGTTTTGAGTCTTATAGGATTATATATATATCGGAGAGTAGGATTCTTTTTACTCCTCAGTCCCTTCGTCGCTCTGGTGAGGCCTCCTGATGTAGTGTTTTGATCCTTCTCCTCTCAAATTTCACGAATTTTTTTAGGATCACGCGGGTATCTTGGAATCGTTCTGATGGTTTTGTGACGAGAACATTGTTCTTGGTGCCTCCTTACATTTAGGGCTTGTGGCAGTGTCCCGGGGAGTTGAGCTCCGAGGTGTTGTCCTCACAATTTTATCATTGCAGTTCTGGAATACCTGAGTTCGCCGACATCGAAAATCTCCTTTATGCAGTTGTTGGTGAGATAACCTCGATGCCACCCAGTACTGGGGCGGGAGTTCGGGAGTATTGCCATAACTCGTATAACGGATGCTTTTCGAATGTTGAGGTAAATGATTTATGAAGGTTTCTTGGTTATGTGTTGAAGGATGGATACAGCTGGATGTAGGATTTGCTAGTTTTGGGTGAGATATTATACTTCCCCTGTATCCCCAACACCTGATTGCATAACCAGAAAGTTTCGGGAGTTTTATAGGTGGGAATTCATGTAGCTCTAGTATTTCTTGCCGTGGATATTTGGTTTGTGATTGGGTAATCCTTACCAATTATTTGTTCATATCCGTACCTTGTTGTTTTATTCATCTATCTCTATCTAAGTGGCTTCTCAACTTATGGAAGTGTGATGATTTACTTTGGAATTCATTCGTTCATTCTTGTTCGAATGTTAAGGATATATGTTGCAATTTTGATCCTTTGATTCAGCTTGAATATATGTCTTTCAAGATGCTAACGGATGTCAACCTCTTCAGGATGGCTCCTCCAATGCATCAGAATCCGAAACCTCCGCCACAACCTCCACCTCCGGAGGCATGGCAAGCTGTCATGGCCGCCACCAACGCCAACACGCAGATGCTTTTGCAAATCTTGCAAGAGCGCAACCAAGGAAATCAAGGCCAAGGCAACAATCAAGCTTAGTTTGCTACCCTCAACCAGTTCCTCGCAAACTAGCCGAAATCCTTCAGTAACTGTGTCGAGGCCACAGACGCTGACGATTGGATCATGGATATCTGCAAACATTTTGAGTGTAGCAATGTCAGGCCTGAGGACTTTGTCAAGTTTGCTTCGTTCCAACTCAAAGACCAAGCTGTTGAGTGGTATCAACAATACAAAGATTCCAGAGGAGGTCGTGTGATTACCTGGGATGATTTCCGCCGAGACTTCAAAGCTCACCACATTCCACAAAGTGTTGCTGAGAGTAAGCGCGAGGAGTTCCGCAATCTGAAGCAAGGGAGCATGTCTGTTTACCAATACAACATCCTGTTTCAGAGGCTCGCTCGCTTCGCCAAACAAGACGTCCCTGATGAGAAGAGCATGATTTATCAATTCAGAGGTGGCCTTAGAGAAGATCTGCAACTAGCTCTCGTGCTTTTCGAGCTGACCAAGTATGATGATTTCTACAACATGCACTAAACAAGAAGCTGCTCAGATCAAGTGCGATGCATCTAAGCAGAGGGTCAGGGATGCAACTCCATCTTCTTCTTCAACTCAAATGGCAGCTAAGCAACAGAATTTCTGGTTGCCTCCTCCTCCTCCATTTCGTCAGCCTTATCAGCAGAAGAGTAAAGGTGGCAATGGATCTTCCCACCCACCCAACCCAGGCTATCAGAACAAAGCTCTGTCTCATGCTCCAAGGTCAAGTGCTCCGTATCACCGCCCTCTCTCAGAGGTTACTTGCAACAAGTGTCAGCAGAAGGGGCACTATGCAAACAAATGCTTCAACCAGAGGCGCCTTCCGCCTCCTCCTCCTGTGAGTTCTCTCTCCAATGCAGTGGTCAAGCATAATCCCAAGCATGCTAAGGTCAACATGATGAACGCAGCTCAGGCAGAGGACTCTTCAGAAGTGATCATGGGTGACCTTCCAGTTAACTCCATTCCTGCTAAAGTCTTATTTGATACTGGTGCATCGCATTCTTTCTTGTCATTCCCATTTGCATCGAAGCACAACTTTGACACTAAGGCATTACCTAAAGCATTGCAAGTTGTTTCTCTGGTTAAGCGTTTGAGATCTACCATGATGGTTCCGAATGTCGGTATCGAAATGGGCGACTACAAATTTCTGGCTTCTCCAATTGTTCTAGGTGACTCGGATATTGATCTAATTCTCGGCATGGACTGGCTTTCTAAGCACAAGGCTATGCTTGGTTGTGCTGCCAGAGAAATTCAATTGACACACTCTTCTGAGGAAGTGATCATCTATGCTGCTCATGATGAAACCATTCGACTGTTTTCTCTCAATGAGAAGGGCAAGTTGAATGCCATCTCTCAGATTCTAGTTGTTTGTGAATATCAAGATGTCTTTCCAGAAGAGCTTCCAGGAATGCCTCCTCACCGGCTAGTTGAATTCGTCATCGATCTTGAGCCTGGCACGGAACCTGTTTGCAAACGTCCTTACAAGCTTGGACCAAAGGAATTGAAGGAATTGAAGAAACAGCTCAATGAACAAGAGCATCTGGGTCTGATCAGACCGAGTTCATCTCCATGGGGTTGTGGTGTTCTTTTTGTCAAGAAGAAAGATGGCACGGACCGACTCCGCGTCGACTACCGTCCGTTGAACAAGAAGACAATAAAGATCAAGTACCCACTTCCCAACATCAATGACCTATTCGAGCAACTTAAGGCTGCTCAAGTATTCTCCAAGCTTGACCTCCATATGGGTTATCATCAGATTCACATTCGTGAAAAATATATCCCTAAGACAGCATTCAGAACAAGCTTTGGTTCTTATGAATACACTGTCATGTCTTTCGGCCTTGTCAATGCTCCTCCAACGTTCTCTCGCATGATGAACTTCATCTTCAACCCTTACACAAATGATTTCGTCTTGGTGTATCTCGATGATATTTTGGTCTTTTCCAAGAACAAGGAGGATAAATGCCAAACATTTGAGATTGGTGCTGGACAAACTCACAGAACATCAATTCTATGCGAAGTTTTCAAAGTGTGAGTTTTGGCTCGATGAGGTTCTCTACCTTGGGCATATCATCTCCGCCAAGGGCATAGTTGTTAATCCTGAGAATGTGTCTGCAATTGTGAATTGGGAACCGCCTCAGAATGTGAAGCAGCTCCGCAGTTTCCTTGGGCTTGCAAGCTATTGTCGAAGATTCGTTGAGAATTTCTCTAAGATTGCAAAGCCTCTTTCCAACCTCCTCCAGAAGTATGTGAAGTATGTCTGGACGCCTGAATGTGATATCGCTTTCAACACCCTCAAAGAGAAGTTTATCACAGCTCCTGTTTTGACTCCTCCTGATGAATCCAAACCATTTGAAGTTTTCTATGATGCCTCCCTGCAAAGGTCTCGGTGCTATGTTAATGCAAGAGAAGAAAGTTGTGGCCTATACCTCTCGCCACTTGAAGACCAATGAAAAGAACTAACCCACTCATGACCTCGAGTTGGCGGCAGTTGTCCATGCTCTTTTAACATGGAGACATCTCTTGTTGGGAAGGAAAGTGGACATCTTCACGGATCATAAGAGCCTCAAGTACATCTTCACTCAGCCCAACCTCAACCTCAGGCAGACTCGTTGGGTTGAAATGATTGAAGAGTATAATTCGAGTATTGAATATACTCCAGGGAAGGCCAATGTCATTGTAGACGCTCTGAGCAGGAAGGCTTACTGCAACAGCTTAATTCTCAAGCCCTTCCAACCGGACCTTTGTGAAGCTTTCCGCAAACGTAATCTCCAAGTTGTTCCTCAAGGATTTCTTGCCAACCTCCAAGTCTCTCCTACTTTGGAAGATCAAATTCGTGATGCACAACTTCTTGATGCCATGGTGAAGAAGGTGAAGAATGGGATTGCCAAGACTCAAACCAAGTACAAGTGCTATCGCCTTGATGACAAAGATACTCTATTCTTCGAGGATCGAATTGTGGTTCCTAAGGGTGATCTTCGTAAAGTCATTATGAATGAGGCTCACAATTCAATGCTATCTATTCATCCTGGAAGTACAAATATGTACCATGACCCCAAGCAGTCGTATTGGTGGACTCGAATGAAGCGAGAGATTGCTCATTTCGTGAATGAATGTGATGTCTGTAGAGGAGTGAAGGAAGAACACCAACGGCCAGCTGGTCTCCTCCAACCTCTTGCCATTCTAGAATGGAAGTTTGACCATATTGAGATTGACTTCGTGACTAGATTTCCCAAGTCCAAACATGGAAATGATGCTATCTTTGTTGTCATCGACAAGCTTACAAAAGTGGCTCATTTTCTTCCTATAAAAGAATCTATCACAGCAGCTCAGTTGGCAGAGCTATATACCTCCAGGATTGTCTCCTTGCATGGCATTCTGCAATTGATATCTTCAGATCGTGGAAGCATCTTCACTTCTAAGTTCTGGGACTCCTTTCAGAAGGCCATGGGCACCAAAATTCGCTTCAGCACAGCCTTCCATCCTCAAACTAGTGGACAAGTCGAGCGAGTCAATCAAATTCTTGAAGATATGCTCAGGGCTTGTGTCATTTCCTTCGGTATGAAGTGGGAAGATTGTCTTCCATATGCCGAGTTCTCCTACAACAACAGCTTCCAAGCGAGTTCGGGCAAGGACCCATTCGAGATTCTCTATGGCAGAAAGTGTCGTACTCCTCTTAATTGGTCAGAGACTGGTGAACGCCAACTTCTTGGCAATGACTTAATAACAGAAGCTGAAGATGTGTGCAAAGTCATCTGTGAAAATCTCAAAGCCGCGCAATCGCGTCAGAAGAGTTACTATGATAGTGATTTGGCTTTCGAGATCGGAGACCATGTCTACCTCCGCGTCTCTCCAATGAAAGGTACTCATCGCTTTGGTATCAAAGGGAAGCTTGCTCCTAGATACATGGGTCCTTTCAAGATCATTGGCAAAAGAGGCGTCCTCGCCTATCAACTTGAGCTTCCGCCCAACTTTGTAAATGTGCACGATGTGTTTCACGTGTCTCAGTTTCGCAAGTGCTTCAAGACGCCTGAGCGCACCATCAACTTTGAAGATATTGATCTCCAAGAAAACATGTCTTATCATGAGCATCCCGTTGCTATTCTTGAAGAAACCGAGCGCAAGACTCGCAAAAAGTCTATCAAATTCCTGAAAGTGAAGTGGTCACACCATTCCGACCGAGAAGCAACCTGGGAACGCGAGGAGCACCTCCGTTCTGAATATCCAGACTTCTTTCAGTCCTAGATCTCGGGACGAGATCCTTTCATAGTGGTGGAGTGTTGTAACGCCCCAAATGTAACTTACCATATTTGTACTCCAACTCTTGCCATTTTCAGCGTTAAATTATGAGATTCGTGGTTGGGTTCTTGCCTTTGTTTTGCATTTTGTCCATGTCATGCATTTCATATCATGTCATCATGTGCATCGCATTTGCATATGTGTTCGTCTCATGCATCTGAGCATCTTCCCCGTTGCCCGTTTTGCAATCCGACACTCCTATGTCCTCCGGCGCCCCTTTTGTCTCTTCTCATGTGCGGGTGTTAAACACTCTCAGAAGGGACCGAGATTTGCCAAGCGGCCTTGGTACACCACCGGTAGACCGCCTGTCAAGTTTCGTGCCATTTGGAGTCCGTTTGATACTCCAACGATTAACCGGGGAACCGTAAAGGCCTCGTGTGTGTTGCAGCCCAACGCCCCTACAAAGTGGCCCAATAACCCATCCAAAACCCCTCCATCATCTCGGTCGTTCGATCACGACCGCGTGGTCGAAAACCGCACCTCATTTGGACATTCCAAACTCCTTCTAGCTATAAATATGTGCCCCTCCCGGATTTTTTCGCGTAGTCTAACCCTAGCCACTTCCTCCTCCCGCCGCCGGACGCGTCCGGATCGGGCCGGACATGTCTGCCCGTCGCCGCCCGGCGAACTAGGACGCGACACGTGGCAGCCCCGGCCACCACGCGCGCGTTCGTCATCCGCCTGCCCGTGCCATCGTCGGCCTCCACCACCGCCCCTGCCTCGCCGGACCACCGCGGTGCCCGCGCGCTCGACGCCGGCCGCGCCTCGTCGCCCGACGCCGCCACGTCCCCGTGGCCCCGCCGCCGCTCGTTGCCTCATCGCCGGCCGGCCACCGCCCGGATCCGACCTGGACCGACCCGGCCCCGCCTTCCCCGACGCCTGCCGACGCCTCCCCAAGCTTCTCCGGCCCCCGCGTAGCCCATCTCCGGCCATCCTTGTTTCCCGCGCCCCTGATCCAGATCCACGAGGTTAACCCTGTTTTTTCTCTAAGTCCATAAATTTTAGCATTCTGGAGCCATGTTCATCATGCCATAACTTTGTATGTGCTGCTCCATTTCGTGCGCTTGATATATCAAATGTTCATCATGATGTGCTCTTCATTTTGTTCCATTGTGACATGCTTGTTTGAGTCCATCTTGATGCCCAAATCGTTGATGCAAGAGTGCTATAAAATGTTAGTTCCTGTTTCTTAGCAGAGTATGAGCTTTTGTCTTTTTTGCTACATTTGTTGTGTGCTTCGTATGTGCATGAGCTCTACATGTGTTTTGGACTATGCCATGCCTTCTTTAGAGTGGTGTATGCCATGTATTTTAGTGATCAATGTGGTGACTAGCACAAGCATGCAAAGTAGCTCTCGTGATATTGCTGATTTCAAGGACTTGGAATTTCACCAAGTCATTTCCCTGCTGTTATTTTTATGCCATGTATTCATGTTGCTACAGTGAGATCCATGCTTCTTTTGAGTATGTTCAGTAAGGATGATTTGGACATATGGTTATGCTCTATCCATCCATGCCCATGCTTGCATTTATGGAGTGCCCTAGCATGTCTTAATCTTGCTCTAATTTTGCTATAAAGTGTTTCTGGCAGATTGTTTACGTGTTAATCAATTTTGCCAAGGATGTTGTAGTTGATCCATGCGTGCTATGAGCTTGTTCTTGCCATGGTTATCTTCATGAACATGCCTTATTTCTGGTAGTATGCTTAGTTTGTCATGCAATGCCTTGTGATGAGTGAATCGAGCTCGCAAAGTTGCCTTCATAATTCTGTTGATGCCATGCTCTGTTTTCTGCTAAGTCTGAATCTGTTAACGAAACTTGCTATGTTTACATGGGTGCCATCATATCTTATGACCCTATTTGGCTCATGGTCAGTAAGGGACTTTTGTTCTATGCCTTGGTTTGTTATGTACTGTTCCTGTAGCATGTTGTTATCTTGCTCTAAACATTGCTTCCTGATGTTAATTCCTGGCATGTTAGTATTTTCACTAAGTCTGTAAAGCTGATATCTTTTGCACTTTTTCCATGCTTGTTTGAACCTGCTATTGTGTGATTTAGCCGTTGCTCAGTGTTCATCTTTTGTCAAGCATCTTGAGTAGATCACTGCCATCTGCTTTGTTGCTATGTTGCAGTGCAGTGGCTTAGTTTCTTGTTGCATTCTAGATGGCATCGTGTTGCTAATCGCAGAATTGTGCCATTCTTGTTTTGCTTGTCTTTTGCAAACCATGCATCCGATTCTGGTGATCTTTCTATCAATTTTGAACGAAATCAACTCATCTTTCTAGTGGCACACTTGGTTTGCCAAGTTGAGGCCTGGTTCAATCTTTCCCTTCCGAAGCATGCATATGCTTTGCATATCAAATTCCGCATGTCATGTTTTGCATCATGTTGATTGTGCATTGCACCATGGTTGATTGTGTTTCCTTTGCTTGTGTTCTTGCCTTGGGTAGAGCCGGGAGACGATTACGTGATCGAGGAACCCGTTGAGTATGCTTACGAGGATCAAGTTTTCGTCAACTCGGAGAACTTCTATCTTTGCTTGCTAGTTGTTCGCTCTATTGCTATGCTAGTGCTTGCTGCAAATCCACCTCACTACCTTTTCCTACCCATAAACTTAAATAGTCTTGATCGCGAGGGTGTGAGATTGCTCAGTCCCCGTGACTCACAGATTACTTCCAAAACCAGATGCAGGTGACGATGATGCCAGTGCAGGGGATGCGACCAAACTCAAGTGGGAGTTTGACGAAGATTCGAGTCGTTACTATGTTTCCTTTTCGGACGATCAGTAGAGGAGCCCAGTTGGGGCGATCGGGGATCTATGCATTTGGGGTTGTCTTTATTTTGGTTCCATAGTCGGACCTTGATTGTATGTTGGATGATGTAATGTTATTTATGTATTGTGTGAAGTGGCGATTGTAAGCCAACTCTTTATCCCTTTTATATTCAGTACATGGGATGTGTAAAGATTACCCCTCTTGCGACATGCCTACTATGCGGTTATGCCTCTAAGTCGTGCTCCGACACATGGGAGATATAGCCGCATTGTGGGTGTTACAGTGTAGCCTTGAGCTACAAGTTGTGCCTTATTCCTCACCACAAGGCCATTTTCGTCTTGCTTGTTGCGGTAGATCCACTTTGTGCCAATGATATTGTGCTTGCGAGGATATGGACGTTTGACCAGTTCCCAGACGTTGTTGAGCTCAAGTTGATGTAATTCCTCTTGCATAGCTTGAATCCACTCAGGCTCCAGAAATGCTTCATCTATCTTAGTGGGCTCTGTGATAGAGAAAAAAGCAAAGTGCCCACAAAAATTAGATAAATGTGAAGCTCTTGATCGTGCGAGAGGACCTGGAATGTTGATGTCGCTGATGATTTTCTCAATCTGCACTTCATTTGCATCGCGAGGATGAGCTGGTTGTCATTGAGGAATTTGATCAGCATTTTCTTCAGCACCATTTTCCTTAGGTGCATCAGCATGACGTTCTTCACGTTCTGGATCGACTTCTTCAGCAGATTCTTCAGTAGGAATGACATCCTCAGTAGCTTTGAACTTAATAGATTCCTCAGGAGGTATTTCATCTGTCACAGGAGGTAGGTGCTCTCTTTGCGAGCCATTAGTTTCATTGAACCACACATCTACAGTTTCAACAATCTTGTGGTGATAGGTGTTGAAGACTCTGTAGGTGTGCGAGTCCTTACCATAACCGAGCATAAAACCTTCATGTGCTTTCGGTGCGAATTTAGAACTATGATGAGGATCTCTAATCCAGCATTTAGCACCGAAGACTTTGAAATAACTCATATTGGATGTCTTGTCAGTGAGAAGTTCATATGCAGTTTTCTTGAAGAATTTGTGAAGATATACCCTGTTGATGATGCGGCACGCAGTATCAATTGCCTTAGTCCAGAAGCGAGTAAGCGTCTTGTACTCATCAAGCATAGTGCGAGCCATCTCAACAAGAGCCCTATTCTTGCGCTCCACGACCCCGTTTTGCTGAGGAGTATAAGGAGCACATAACTCATGAGTGATACCAAGTTCATCAAGATAGTCATCAAGACCAGTGTTCTTGAACTCAGTTCCATTGTCACTTCTGATGTGCTTGATGTTCACACCAAAGTTGGTTGAAGCCCTTGAGGAAAATCATTTGAAGACTTCCTGCACTTCAGTTTTGTAAGTGATGATATGCACCCATGTATATCGAGAATAATCATCAACAATGACAAAGCCATATAAAGATGCAGCAATAGTAAATGTGGCATAGTGAGTAGGGCCAAAGAGATCCGTGTGAAGCAATTCAAATGGACGAGTGGTCGTCATGATGGTCTTTGAGGGATGCTTGGCCTTGGTCATCTTTCCGGCTTCACAAGCTCCACACAAATGGTCCTTGAGGAATTTGACACCCTCGATGCCAATGACATGCTTCTTCTTCGCGAGCGTGTGCAAGTTCCTCATCCCAACATGACCAAGTCGTCGATGCCATAGCCAGCCTTTTGAAGCTTTTGCAAGTAGACATGTAGCAGGTTGCGGTCCTGTAGAGAAATCAACAATATACAAATCTCCTCTCCTAAAGCTTTCGAAGACTTTGGAATTGTCAGCTTCCATGATCACAACACAACGATACTTGCCAAAGAAAACAACCATATCAAGGTCACAAAGCATTGAGACAGACATGAGGTTGAACCCTAAGGACTCAACAAGCATGACTTTGTCCATGTGTCGATCCTTTGAGATTGCAACGTTACCTAGACCCAATACCTTTCTTTTTCCTTTATCAGCGTAGGTGATATGCTTCAGATGTGATGGAGATAAAGCAGAGTCCATCAATAAGCTCCTGTCACCAGTCATGTGATTTGTACATCCACTATCGAGGACCCACTCAGTGGCTTTGGGTTGCTCAGCCTACAGATGAATTAGTGCAGCTTACGAACTCATATACTTCATTAGTGAAGAATATGATATCAATTTCATTAGGTCAATTTCATCAAGCAATAGAATAGTTAAAGTAGTATGAGGACGTGAGAAATGAGAATTCATTTCTTCATGATTAGCCTGCGTCCTTTCAAGCATATTCAGGTCTCCATCAAATTCTTCAGATGTTTAAGTTCGTTTGGAGACATGACCATGCATAAGAGATTAGTTCTTTTTCTTCACCACCCATATCTGAAGGGGTGGCAAAGAGTTCATCATTCTGTGAGCTCCATAAGAGAAAGGTGGCATAGATGCCAATCCACTTTGTTTCACATAAGAGGGATTAGGGTAAGCATAAGAGTAAGCAGAGAAATTCTTCAAGGATTTATGAACATAATGATTTGAAGAATAATGCACATATCCATAATCCTTAGATCTTCCCTGTGAAACAGACGGGTTAGCACGATGATGATCATATGAGGACTTTGATCCTTTTGAGGAATTTGATCCATGTGAGGAATTTGGTCTGTATGACAACTTGGATCTATATGAAGAATTTAGTCCATATGAAGAATTTGATCTGGGGTTCCTATTCTTCATAGGTGGTGTCATGATGACGTTCACTTGAAGATTTTCAAGGCACCTCTTGGGAACCCAGATTTTCTTCATAGGAGGACCATTCCTACAGTTAGTGCCAACATATCTAGCAAATACTTCACCATTCTGATGTTTGAACAATTTATAGTTGGAGTCAATTGACTCATCAGAAGAATATGAAGATTCACATGTAAAGCCAGATAAAGTAGATGGATCCACTGAAGGTCCCTTTGCAGCAACCCATGAGGTTTTGGGATACTACTCAGGTTTCCAGTAGGTCCCATCAGTATTAAGTTTCCTCTCAAAGGCAATACCCTCTTTCCTAGGGTTCCTATTGAGGATCTACTTTTTAAGCATATCACAAAGAGCTTGATGCCCTTTGAGGATTTTGTACATGCCTGTCATATACCATTCCTTCATACCTGCATCATCAGTGATACTAGCAGTGTCCTCAGATGAGGAATTAGTGATAGCAGAGGCATTTGAAGAATTTGCAGCAATGGAAGTATTTGAGCATTCAGGTGAACAATTAGCAGATTCATGTTTAGTGCACTTCAAACATGGAGGAATAAATTCTTCCTGAGTAGCGCTGATTTGTTGAGCAAGTAATGAATCACACTCCTTCTGAAGATCTTCATAAGTCAATCTTAACTGCTCAAGATCTTGCTTTCTTTGAAGAAATTCATAAGAAAGCTTCTCATGATCAGATAGGAGAGTGTTATGATGACCTTGAAGATTGTCAAACTTGGACTAAAGTCTCTGAAGATTTTCAGTCAAAATTTTAGTGCGATGCATTTCCTCGCCCAACATATCATCGCTTTTATCTAGCATGTTTTGAACCCTTTCCAGAGCCTTTTGTTGTTTAGTGGCAAGGGAAGCAAGTTTGACATAACTGGGTCCAAATTCATCACCATATTCATCATCACTGGACTCAAATAAGTAGCATTCAGTTACCTTGGCACCTTTTGCCATAAGGCATGGTGCAGAGGATGATGATTCTAGATTGAAAGTCATAGCCTTGCGCGATTCCATGAAGTTCTCAAACCAGGGTTCATGGTGAGATCGATGGCCTTCATAGACCCTAGAGAGTCGGTCCCAGATGAGTTTTGCATGGCTGAGATGCATAACGTTTCTGAACTGATTTTGTTACAAGATGAAGCAGATGATGTCCTTTGCCGTGAGGTTGAGTAGCGTGTATTTGCAGATATCATCAGCCTCCGCCATCTTGCATAGGTCAGTAAGACCGATCTCGGTGACGGTCCAGAGTTCGATGTTCATTGCCATGAGGCACTTCTTCATCATGGCCTTCCACTTGGGATAATCATGACCGTCAAAGATGGGGCAAGTCACAACCTTCATTCCTGTGGTCGACATAACTAAAACTCCAGGAGGTTAAACCAAAATCACACATAACAAGGGAGTACCTTGCTCTGGGACCAATTGAAAGTGCTTTAAGTCGACTGGAGGGGGGGTGAATAGGCGATTTTTATGAATTCTTCACTGAGGAATTTCAGGGTGCGGAAATTCCTAAGCGAAAAACTACTTGCAGCGGAAAAAGTACTCAGATGCATACATGACATAACATAAACATGGATATTATGATGAAATGAAAACAGACACAGAGTACAGAAAGCATAAACAAAGGATAAATAGAATGAAGACAAACAGACTGAAGAAATTGAGCTGAGGAAATAAGCAAAGTCTTCAGTCAAAGTCTTCAACCAGATATGAACAAGCACCCAACACAGAATTGAGGAAATGGAAGGGTTGAGGAAATGGAACCAATTAGCTCGGTGAATACAATGATTTGGTAGACTAGTTCCAACTGCTGTGATAGTTGTATGTCTGGTTAGGGAGGCTAGGTATTTAAACCTGAGGACACACAGTCCCGGACACCCAGTCCTGAACACATAGCTCAAGACACTTAGTCCTCACCGTATTCCCCTTGAGCTAAGCTCACATAGACCTCGCCCAATCACTCTTGGTAAGTCTTTAGGTGACTTCCAAACCTTCACAGACTCGGTCACTCGGTGATCCACAGTTTCCTCTTGGATGCTCTAGACCATGACGCCTAACCGTCTGGAAGACGCACAGTCTTCAAATGTAAGAAGTGTTAGATCCATGCAGGATCAATCTCTTTAGTGATGCTCAATCACTTTGGGTTTGAAGGTGTTTGGGTTTGGGTTTTCCTCACTTGATGATTTTTGCTCAAAGTCCTTGGAGGATGGGATTCTCTCAAATGACAAGTGCCAGTTTCTCTTGGAGCAACCAACCAGCTAGTGGTTGTAGGGGCGGCTATTTATAGCCTAGGGAGCAACCCGACATGATAAGACATAAATTCCCTTCATTGATATGACCGTTAGGTTGAAGGATATTTTGGGACAACTGGCGCGTAGCACAGCAACGGTCGGAAGTTTGACTAACAAATTCCTCACGGCTATCATGTTCCTCACTTGTAAGCAATTTGCACTGGAGAATTCCTAACTCCTCAGTCAGAACAAATTCCTCAGAGACGAGAAGATCTTCGTCTCTGTCACTGAAGAAATTTGACTAAACTATATGACATTTCCAATGGCTTCACTCGAAAGGATTGGTAGGTGTAGGATTTGAGTTGAGCATCACTTTGAAACTTTTCCTTAGTATTTCCTCGACCCCCTTTAACAGTATGGTATTTCCTATGACTCAAGAAAGAGAAAATGGAACTACGAAAACAAAAGTCTTCACGCTTCGTGTTCCTCGAATGAATACCAAGTCTTTAGGATCACACCAATTTCTTCACTTTCAAAGTCTTCAGAAAGTCTTTAGAAATCCAAAGTCTTCAGTCGAAGAAATTCATTTTTAGGGGTCGACTTTGTCTGTAAATATCAAACTCCTCATAGACTTTATAGACCTGTGTACACTCACAAACGCATCAGTCCCTTAACCTATAAGTCTTCAATACACTAAAATCACTAAGGGTCACTAGATGCACTTACAGTTTATAACTGAGATGGAGACGGAAAGGAGACGGCAACAAAAGTTGTGTCTGTAGGAGAGAGTAATTTTAGTGGTATGAGTCATATCTAGAGACATATAGGTTGTGTGAGAGAACCCCATAGATAGAAAGATAAAGTGAAAGACGAGTGAAACTGTGTGTGGCGGTGAAAAATAAAGCTTAGGTACCTAGTGATACCAGAGAACGGTAGAGACGTGAGAGATAATGAAAACCGTGTAATGTATAATGATAGGGAGAGTGTGACACTTCTCAAGGGAGACATCGAGCGACCATGTTTGCAAAGATAGGAGAAACATGAAGTGAGCGTGCGGGTGAGCTGGAGAAAAGAGAATGATAGCTACATGAAGGAGCATGCCAGAGAGATGGGCGTGAAAGGAGTCAACATAAAAGGGATACAAATATTTGAATTTGAGATGATGATACATGTAATTCATACTCGAACCAAAATTGATCTATCAAACATGCATACTCATATGAATTCACGTGCATCTATGTTATTTAATATGTAGATATTACTGATCCATACATTTTAGTAGAACATAATTTGGTTTAAAATTTTTGAATTCAACCTTTTGATTTTGAGATCATTGTATTTGTAAATCATATTATATACATATAAAGCAGCAGAATTCTTTGTTGTGATTTCAAAAGTATATATAAAAAAATTATCTATATAGAATTTTATTCCAATCGCAAATGGATCGTGTCCGAACAAAAATAGAATACAAACTAGATTGGGATTGAGTTGGCACGGTAAACGTGCACGCTTGCTTTGCAAAAATATGAACGAAGCGCGGCAAGTCACAGTAACTGCCTGAAACCAAAATCTGCGAGATGGAAATCACTGCCTATCCCTAACACGCATAGCCTATCGGCTCGATTTCTATAGGTTTCGATAGGGGTAGGTTTGTAATTTCACTCAAATGTGACATAACCGCCTATCAGCCGGATTCATACACGATGGGCGCCAAAACATAGTGTCTCCTTGACCGAAATCTACTCCCTCCCCAATTCATACACGGTGGGCGCCAAAACAAACTCTCGTCGGTAAATATTCATTGTATGCGAGATTACCGTCCTCTCCCCAACCGAGTAATATTGCTGTGATGTAGGAAATTTTAAACGGGGGCTAAGTTTGTAAATTTCCTTGCATTTGGGACAAGCACACCCCGAAGACATGGTTCCCCCTTCCTCTCTCACTCCATTTCCCCATTCGTACTCCTTGTGCGCGAAAACAACCTCTCCACCCCAGCCTCCTCCGTCTGCCACCCCATCCACCGCCGTCCTCCTCCACCATGCCGGAGCTGATACCCTGACGCCGTCTTCCATTACAAGAGATCGACCTCTCTCATCCACGGCTTCAGACCGGGATCCTTGCATCCCGTCCTCTCGCTTCATCCATGTGGACATCCACCTTGTCGGCGCCGCTCCTACGACCGTCTCGTCCATCGTGCCCCGCCGCCACTGTCTACCCTCCTAGATCTGCTTCCACGCCGCCGACAGCCATTGCTACCACAGCACCGTCAAATTCTCAGCAGATGCATATACGGCGCCACACTAGAGGCAGCACTCTTTCGTATCTGCTCAACTTATTTATCGCAGCAAGAAAATAGATCGACACTGCTTTACTTTGTTTTCTTGTCCATCACTTACTTGCTAGTTGAAAGCAAACATTGGTTGAGAAGTTGCCTTTGTCCGGTTTGCACCTTCAGATCCTCCATGGCACGCTCAACACTATACTCGCAATGCTTATGGTTTTCCCCTTTTAAATTCCACACTAGTTAAATGATAGTAGACTAAATTTCAAAATTGGGTCAGTCGATTTTTGAGAGCTCGCCGAAGTTCGCCACTGCGAAGGAAGGGGCTTGGGTGGGGATGGTGGTTGTGGGGGGCGGTGGTGGGGCCTCGCCGAACGAAGAAAACTCAACGCAGGTGGGGGTGGGGCTGGGGGTGGGGTGGTGGAGGAACACATGCGGTGGGGGGCAGTGGTTCGGCCGGTGGCCCGTGCAGTGTTCTGTATGGGAAGAATCTGAGACGAGGAAGAAGAAGGGTTAGGAGACGTAGGATCTTCATCCAACCGCCTGAAATGGTCGACTGACCCAAATGACAAAAGTCATGCTACTTGCATGCGGACATGCCTTTATATTCAGTACCATCATCGTACCTGCTTAGCACTGCTCCTGAATCCATCAAGCTAAACAACATGCCATTCATAATTCCAAACTTGTTCCTCAAATACGAATCTGATATGATGTTGATATTACTAAAACAGATAATGTTTAATTGGTCAGCTAATGTTCCTACTTTACTTTCAAAAATCACGTGCACCACATATAGAGAGACGGCAGGGAGTCGCATCCTTAATGAGCACTGGTTCATCATGTGTGGGCACTGCGCAACGAACATTTTATTATCCAAAATCTGCTTGCTCTTATTTAGCATGTTCCTCTTCCGTTCTTCTTTAATAAGTACTCTCTCCGTTCCTAAATACAAGTCTTTGTATAGATTCCACCATGGACTACATATGGAGCCAAATGAGTGAATCTACACTCTAAAATGTATCTGTATACATCTGTATGTGATCCATAGTAGAAATCTCTACAAAGACTTATATTTTGGAATGGAGGGAGTATGATAGTAGTACAGTATGTTCCTTGTAGTGAAGATGAGCAGGGACATTTGCAGCGTAGAGGTCTATACGGTCGGTTGTGATGGACACTTTGAACTCTTCGGGCCTCCTTGATTCGTAGGATTTTGTAAGCATATGAATAGAATCTGTAGCGGCCTGCCCACTTGAATCCTATAAGATTAGCAAGAAAATGCAGGGAGCTGTGTCGCCTTTGAGAGTTACACTAATATTAACAGTACCTCACCTTCAGTTGAAGAGAGCTGGTATCCGAAGCCTTTCTAGCCGTACCGGCAATACTAGCTCATATATTCCAGCAAGTTCCACTTTGCTGATTTTACTCCTGATGCTTATGGTTTTCCTGTTATATCTACACTATGATCTGTGTAGCTGCTTTGTGTCGCTCTAGCAGTAGTCCACTCTTGAAGCTAAACAACACACCAATCATAAGTCCAAAGCTTACTTCTTCAAATACGAATTGTGATATGATACTGATATTAGTTAACAGACACACATTTAATTGGTCAGGTAATGCTCCCACTTTATTTTCCAAATGCATGTGGCCACATATAGAGAGATAACATGGAATTGCATTTCTTTGGGTGCTGATTCATCATGAGTGGGCAACCAACATTGTATGTAATGCAGTGGAACATCAAGAATATGCTTCCTCTTCTGTTCTTTAACAATATCCTCTTTGTTATTCTGTATTTAGTACGTACAGTATGTTCCTTGTCCGGAAGGGGAGCGGGAACATCTGCAGTCAACAGCAGATAGAGCTGGCCCGTAATCGATAGGCTTTCAATTAGTAGTGGCAATACAACACCGTATTTTCCAGCCACTTCCACTTTCCCAATTTATATATCGTGGTTATGGTGTACCCCATTTATGTACACTATGATCTGCCTAGTTGTTGTGTGCTCTCGTTATCATGGTTTGGCAATAAACTCTCTATACAGTATATTATGAACCTATCATCTGCCAACTATCCTTACTTCTGGAACCTATTTTTTTGTGCACTTGTGCCAGATTATATTAATGCACGCACCATATTACATCACACATGAGCTCTCTTGTCAGAATCCAGTGATAGCACACAAGGGTTTACAGGGGCGCCCCTATATTAGAATATCCTCTGCATTACAAAGATAATCTCACTACTATTTATGTTTTCATGGTTCTCAGATATTATACGTAATTACAGTGAATATCAGAATCCGCGCATCAGAAGAATATTGTGGAACACTACAATGACCTACAAAATTGGCACCAAGGCATTGAGTGCCATTCTGGATTCAATGAGACTCATACGCTCCCCACCTCTAGATTCTTGTTCAGTATATGACCCTAATGACTATTCTAACCGCAAGGAGTCAAAGGCAGATGGCTTGTCCTATTCACCCATCAAGGTGCATGTTCTAATTTGGCAAGGTTTTATTGATTGCGCGTATCTTGCATATGTTGTCTTGCATTTCTTCTACTTTGTTGCACCGCCATGTGCTTAGTTTACTCATCATATATGTCAACATGCCATGCCCATCCATTATCAATACATATTCCATCTGTCATCATACCATGTTTTTCCACTCAAATGTTGTTCATGTGCATCAGACATCAAAAAGGAAGAGGGTGATTGCCAAACCTGAAGGAGCACCAGCAAAGTCCTTGAAAAACATGGTGGTGCCGGAGAAATCAGATAGCACCCCACTTATATTGGCTATTCAACCAGTGACACAAAACGTATGACCGACTCCAGCAGACTGTACCCATACTCCACTAGCCACACCACTAGCCCCACCACACAGGACCTGCACTCCAGCTAAAGGTATGCCGATTTCAGTTGCCACCAGCCGTACCACAGAAAATTCCCACTCCAGCAAAAAGTACAACAAGTCCACCGGTCGAAGACCTATCCCAACTGCAGAGACGGGCAATTCCTGCAGATTGGAATCCATTCCAGTTATTCCCAGTTTTAAAGACAATGGTTTCAATGTTGTTAGGGACTATGTGCATATATTCCCATCATGGAAAGATTATAGTGAAGACAAACACCATTTTCACATCTTCTTGTCCCACTTATGTGTAAGTGCTGTTATTCATGGTGATTATTTTCCTGTTTTTTGCTACTTGAACACATCAATGATTTACATTACATTGTTGTAAGTAGGCGAGGGTAAATCTGGATAGTCATGACAAGAAAACCTTGCTTGCGCTTTTCAAGGAAGCATTGCAACAGTATCGGTGTTACCTGAGGAAATCACACTTTGATGGCAAGTCTATAAACGAATTTCCGGTGAAGTCTCCTGCGCTAAATTTAGAAGACATTGAATGGAAAACCTTGTTATGGACTGGTCTCATTCCCAGGATGAGGTACTGTCTATGATATCACATGACTCTTTGAACTTCTACTTTTTCGCATGTGCCTTATGGATCTTTTTTGCAGGAAATCAACTTGAAGAAGAATTCCGGTTTGAAAAGAACGACATGATATCACAAATATGTTGCCCACTGCTTTGCTCTTGTTAGTACCTGTTGTCTTGTATCACTGTACTTGCATTCATACCTGGTTCATTATGTGACAGCAGTATGCATGATAGCTTGCTTATCAATTGTTCTCTCAAAATTATCTGATCTTTATGAATTGTTACATTAGTGTAGAATATATACAATGCCAATGAAATTTTTAGCTCTGCATTGTTCTTGTAAGTGCCTGCTGTCCTTTATTAGTGTACTTATATTGATAGGTAGTTGTTCATGTACCATCACTCTACAACTTATTTTCCTTTGCCCTCCATTTTCTACGCATCAAATCTATATTTACACTTACCATAAGGTTGTATAACACCGATGGTCCTGAAGAAGTTTAGCTTTGCATTGCTCTTGGCTGTACCTTTTGCCTGTATCGGTGTACTTACATTTATAGCTACTTGGTCATGTAGCATCACTCTTCATCTTATCTTAAATATTATCTATCTTTTCTTATATTATCACATCTATATTTACTCTGAACAAAATGTAGAATAAAGGCACTTCTTATGAAGAAGATTCTATGGTAAACTTCTTGAATTGCCCCCCCCCCCATCAGCATGGACAAGGGCTTTATAGAGCCTGTCTTCACCAATAATGTAAGTTTTTCCTTCTCAAGACTTCAAACTTTGTTGTGTATATTTGGTTAGGCATGACTGCAACAGCTATTTATTTTTGGTGTTTGCATAAAATTGCATGTTTATAGTTTATTACGTAGTTCATAAACAAAAGTTTGTCCTTATCAATTTAAGTTTTCAGTTGTACAACGAAGTTCCTTGTTCGTACCATGTAAGTTAAACTATACAGAGCAACTGATCTTTTTTTCCACTTCATGTATGCTTCTGTTCTTGATCCGTAATCCAGTGTTGTGGTAAACCTACCCACTACAACACAATGCCATATTCTGCAATGTCTTAACTATGAACAATGTCATATTGTTCTACTATTATTTAAACTATCTCTTTATTTGCCAACCTGAAATGGGATAAATTGACAGCACACTAACCATTGATACTTATGAGTTCTTGATCTGTAATCCAGTGGTGTCGTGAAGCTGCCAACTCCTTCACAATGTCATTTCCTGCCATGTCTTAACCTGAACAATACAATATTGTGTTAATGCTATTTTAAACTATGTCACTTTATTCATCAGTAAGAAATGTGATGAATTGTCAACACTGATACTTATATGTGCAAAACCTGTCTTCTGTCTGCTTGTTTATCTTTCAGAGTGAGGAGGATATAAGTGTCAAACAAGCACAGTTTCATCAGCTTGCTCAGATGCTTGCGCTGCAGCTCCCGAGTAGGGCTAACCTTTCTTGAACTCTATTAAAGTGTTGTCGGTTTTGTATATTATTTTGTTGATGTTTTTATTTGCACTAGTGGCGATCTTCGATGCACAGTGGATGTAATCTGCTATTTGCTTGTGCTTTATTATCATAGTGGTTAACTTTGATGCCCAATGGATGTAATATGTTGTAATTTCTTTATTGTATAGTCTAGGTTTTTTCTAATTCACGATGTCGTAGTTATTTTACTGTATATACATCATATCTTCACAGTAAACCGGCCAAACCATAAAATTATGGTACATAATCGGGCCGTCATGCAAATCACTACATAATCGGTCCATTAACAGGCCTAAATGTAAACTGATCCACTAGTAGATTTGGGCCTCTAATAGGCCGAGTAAACCGCCGGCCCTATTTTCCGCAAGAAAACTCAATGGGCTTTTAGGAGGCTGAAAAGTAGGTTGGGCCTGAAACGTGCCGAACAGCTCATGGGCCGGCAGCGGGCCGAAATAGACCCCGGCCCATGATTGTGCCAATCACATCACGGGCCGTTAATAGGCCAAAATTGTCTCGATCCTTGTTTGGCCCAATCAAATTATCAGTGGTGAGAAGGCCGGATGCAAACCAGACCGTAGTTAGGCCCAACTATATGACGGGCTTTTAATAGGCCGAAATAAATATAGGGTCGAAATGTTAAACATGCCTTTAACAAGCCAAAACTAATATCAGACCGAATTACTAAATGGGCCTTTAGCAAGTGGGCCCAAAAGCATAGCATCCAGTTGACGGGCCAAATCTGATATGGACCATAATTTAGCTCAAAGTCTCTTAAAGGGCCGGATCTGATCTGGGTTGTAATTTGGCCCAGGACGTGGTAGGCTTTTAACGGGCTGGATCTCATATGGGCCTTTATTGGGCCCGGAATGTGGTAGACTGTTAATGGACCGGATCAATTATGGGCCGGCATTTGGCCCAAAACATGGCAGCCTGTTAACGGGTCATCCCATTAGTGTCCTCAAAATCTTGTGGGCCTTTAGCTGGGCTGGCCCATTATGGTCAGCGAAATCTCGTGGGCCTTTAGCTGTGCTAGCCCATTATGGTCGGCGAAATCTCGTGGGCCTTTAGTTAGGCCGACCCATTATGGTCGGCGGAATCTCGTGGGCCTTTAGTTGGGTCGACCCATTAATCTTTATGGGCCACTTTTGGGCCGGCCCACATGTCAACATATCATAGGTGCATCTCGCCCATTCGATGAGTGACACATGTGCTGACTTGGAGCTGACACGTGGTTCCGTCAGCCAATGAGAATTTTACACGCAGAAAATCATCATTGGTCGTGGTTGTTAGCGGGTTATCGGATCCAAAACTATACCCGATAGCTTAATGGCGACCCGTTATGGTGGATGCCATGTGTCGGTCACCCTTGACAAAAGCACTTCCATGACACGACATTTATCGTCATGGAAGTGAACACTTCTATGATGATAATTTTGGTAATGTCATGGAACACTTCTATGACAGCACATGTATGACTATCTTGATTCTGTCATAAAATCGTCATGGATGTACATGCATGATAGAAAACGTGACCTACTATGACAAACACGTATCATCACGAAAGTGTCTTTTTTGTAGTGGATGGGGGTGTGGAGTGCCTCCACATTGCGACGATGCAACTCGTCCCTCTACTTCGAAGTGAGGGCTTCAGGATGATATTCGTCGTGACCATGTGACGGGCCGCCGCCATCAGCGCCGCCATCAGGATGGAACACAGGTGCGCTACGCGGCGTGTTGACCATGAGGACTTCTGCTGCTGGGTCGCTGCTTCCGCACTCAGAAAGATTCTCCGCGGAACCAGTCGAATGGTTCGTAGGGAGATTCATCGAGCTCGATTTCCGCGACTTGAGGGGTGGCTGTCTGTCAAGCCACCGCATGCCTAACCCACCGCTGGAGCCGCGACTGGTCGAATAACTTGCGGCGGTGTACGACGGGGAGAGTGGATGATGCGGGAGCCAACTGATACTGGGTCGACGGCTACCGCAGGAGGACGCCGCAGGCACTCGGGCGAAAGTGCGCCGCCCGTGGACAGGAAGGGCCTCGACATCGAGTGGGGCCTCCTAGAGCCAGGCGGAGTCGTCGGCAATGAAAACGAAAGCGCTGAGACGGATCTCACGGCCCAAAGACAAACCGCCGCCAGAAACCATGTTGATGGAGATCGGATAAACTGCAACCTCACCGGAAGTCGCTAAGACACCTGCCCCATGGTGGGCCCCAACTGTCGTGGGAGAAAGTCTGACAGTAAGAACAGGGGGTACGTAGGAGGAGGCAAGGTCCTAGCTATGGCGAGGTTGTGCACGCAACGTTTACGAGTTCAGGCCCTTCTCGGAGGAAGTAATAGCCCTACGTCTCAGTGCCTGGAGGCTTGCTCGACTGGATATGCATGAAAGTTACAGGGGGTGCGAACCCTTTTGCCAGAGGTGGGGGTGGCTTATATAGAGTGCACCAGATCCCTCCCGCCCTTAGTTACACAGGGTTCAATGTACATTAAGACATTGTGTTACTGGTAACACTAGCTATAAAGGACTGTAAATGATCTTGAAGACTACAGAGTGAACGCCTGACCGTTGCCATCCTGGGGTGGCTTTACATCTTCCGTACTCCGAGTGATTCTTCATGTGGCCAAAATGACTATATCTTGGTCGAGTGGAATTGGGATATCTGAGTGGGATACCTGGTTGAGTGGATTGCACTCCAAGGTGATTTCAGTCGGTACCTTATGTTGTACTTTGAATGCTCTTGACTCTAGGGCAGTGTCCTTGGGTAGGGCGTCTAGGACAGGCCTATGACCCGACCCTAGGTACATGTCATCGTCAAGCATCACCCGAATCACATCAGTGAGACTCGTGTTCTTGCCTATCATATTTTTGATGCGCATTACAGCGTCATCACTTCCGCGGTCGACCCCTAGTCCAGACCATTGTTGGTCCACGATGCATGCCGCATAGGGGGCCCGGATATGAACTCAGGAGTGGCCGCCCATCTAGCGCGGCGGGGTTGAGTGATACAAAACCACTCCTGCGGCCATGCCTTGAGGGTTTCCACGAAAGACCCTTTAGGCCAAGTGGTGTTGGGGAGTTTTCTCACCATGGTGCCGCTGCAGTCCACGTGCTTCCCGTTGACCACCTTCGGCTTCACGTTGAAGACCTTGAGCCATAGGCCGAAGTGTATGGGGGGTGCGGAGAAGCGCCACGCACACGACGATGAACGCTGAGATGTGGAGGAAAGAATTTGGGGCTAGATCATGAAAGTCTAGTCCATAGTAGAACACGAGGCTGCGGAAAAAGGGGTGGAGAGGAAACCCTAGTCTGCGGCGAAAGTGGGGGATGAACAAAACCTTTTCGTCGGGCTCCAGAGTGGGGATGACTTGCGTCTTGGCAGGGAGCCTATGCGCGATGTCCGTAGTCAGGTACCCCGCCTCCCGGAGCTCCTTGTGGTTCTTCTTCGTGACAGAGGAGGCCACCCACTTGCCCTGTGAGCCGGATTCGGGCATGGCTGGAGTGGTTGGTGGCAGTGAAAAACATTGAAGCTTGGGCGCTGGAGCTTGAGGATGGAAAACAAGATAAGGAAGAAGGCGTGGGGTGAAAAGAGGGATCTTTGTCCACTTATATAGGCCGTGAATATCAAGCGCCCCCTCAAGCCTTAAGACTCGCTTGTTCCCAAGGGGTATTGTGAATGGCATGGTTGGATTAACCCAACTCGTAAGATGAGGATCCCGCAATAAGTGGACACGATCTCTGCTTGGACAAGACGTGTCATTAGAGGCCGCGCCTCGAAACGTGAAGCGGGAGGCCAAAAAACGGTTCGAAATGATAAAGAGACCAGACATGGTGTTTCGCCGAAAAAGTTGTCAATTAACAGACCTTATTTTGATTAAGTATTTTGCCTTCATGGTTGAGGGTTGTGACTGTTATACAGAACCGGATACAAATTTTTTATTCAGAAGATTACTTTGAAGTATTCGAAGGAGGAACCCGCCTTGCAATGCCGACGACTATCTGTGCGCCGAACACATCGTCATTGAAGATTAGTTCAGGGGCAACTGAGGGAGTCCTGGATTAAGGGGTCCTCGGGCTATGTGTTATGGTCCAGACTGATGGGTCATGAAGATACAAGGTAGAAGTCCTTCCCCCGTGTCCGGATACGACTCTCCTTTGCGTGGATGGCAAGATTGGCATCCGGATTCTTGTGTAAATTGATTCTGTACAACCCTAGGCCCCTCCGGTGTCTATATGAACCAGAGGGTTTAGTCCGTAGAGGCTATCAGAATTCATATAGGCTAGACATCTAGGGCTTAGCCATTACGATCTCGAGGTAGATCGACTCTTGTAACCCGTATACTCATCAAATACAATCAAGCAGGACGTAGGGTTTTACCTCCATTAAGAGGGCCCGAACCTGGGTTAACATCGTGTTCCCTGTGTCCTTTGTTACCTTCGATCCTCAGACGCACAGTTCGGGACCCCCTACCCGAGATCGACCGGTTTTGACACCGACACCCATACCCATGTATTTACATCCTTCCTTCGGAGGTGGTGATGAAGGAGTTGTTGATGAAGTAGGATTGTCATCCATCTTCCAAGGCATAGGTTCACCATCATAGAAAGATGAACGAGTCTCCGGGATCCTCGAATCTGCAGCCAAACTCATCCTCTTGAATCTATATTCATACTCACAGTTTTGGTTTGGCAGGTCATAGATCTGGGCTTGGAGATGCTCGACTTTCTCATGAAGCTTGAAGATGCCCCCCAATGTTCTTGGCATCCAGCTTGTGATTGATGGTGAACTCCACGATCATCATGTGATTAGCGTTGAGTCTATGTTCCACCATCCCTTGGCACTTGAAAACTTGCTGATCCATTGCTTTGAGTCTTGTCTCCATGCTTCTGGTCTTCTTTGGCCCCTCAACATCGTGGATATGTAGCACACCCTCACGCAACTCAATGGCTTGAGGGTGTCGCAGCATCTCCACAAGGTAGGGGTTGATGACCTTCTCAAAAAACTTATCCTTGGGGGTGCTTGGAGATGTCATGATGATCTAGATCTGTCAGAAGAACAGCTCAAAAAAAACAAGAATATTTGCGTGGTACGAGGGTCAAAACTTTTGGGAGATTATATAATGAATTTTTACCGACCATAAGAAGTATTGTGCAAGAAAATGGAGTCCGAAAGGCACACGAGGTGGCCACAAGGACGGGGTGCGCGCCCAGTGGGTAGGGCGTGTCCTCCACCCTTGTGGATGCCTCGTGTCTCTTTTAGACTACTTTTAATTTTCCTAATTTTTTAAATATTCCAAAACGGAGAAAATTTATCATTGGAAACGTTTTGGAGTCGGTATACTTACCGTACCCCATACCTATTCCTTTTCGGAGTCTGGACCGTTCTGGAAAGTGTCCCTTATGTACTCCTCCGGTGTTACGGTATTAATAATATTGGTCTCAACATTTATGGGAGTACCTGAGATATAATGTTTGATTCTTTGACCGTCTACCACCTTCGGATTTGTGCCTTTGGCATTGTTGATTTTATGGCACCAGAACGATAGACCTCCTCGATGATGTAAGGGCCTTCCCGTTTAGAGAGAAGCTTTCCTGCAAAAAAATCTTAAATGTGAGTTCTATAGCAAAACATAATCACCTACATTAAACTCATGCTTTTGTATCCTTTAATCATGCCATCCTTTAACTTTTTCTTTAAAGAACTTGGCATTCTCATAGGCTTGGGTTCTCCATTCATCAAGTGAGCTAATGTCAAATAACCTCTTCTCACCGGCAAGTTTGAAATCATAATTGAGCTCTTTAATAGCCCAATATGCCTTATGTTCTAGCTCAAGAGGTAAGTGACATGATTTTCCATAAACCATTTTATACGGAGACATACCCATAATATTTTTATAAGCACTTCTATAAGCCCATAATGCATCATCAAGTTTCTTAGACCAATTCTTTCTAGATCTATTAATAGTCTTTTGCAAAATTAATTTAAGCTCTCTATTACACAATTCTACTTGACCACTACACTGAGGATTATACGGAGATGCAATTCTATGGTTAACATCATACTTAGAGAGCATTTTACAGGAAACACCATGAATAAAATGTGAACCACCATCAGTCATTAAATATCCAGGGACTCCAAACCTCGGAAAAATAACATCTTTAAGCATCTTGATAGAGGTGTTATGATCAGCACTACCAATCAGAATAGCTTGTACCCGCTTAGTGACATAATCAACAGCAACTAAAATATGTGTATACCCATTAGAGGAAGGAAAAGGTCCCATATGATCAAAGCCCCAAACATCAAATGATTCAATAACAAGTGAATAGTTCATAAGCATTTCCTGACTTCTACTAATATTTCCAATTCTCTGGCATTCATCACAACACAAGACAAACTTACGAGCATCTTTAAAGAGAGTGGGCCAATAGAAACCGGATTGCAATACCTTATGTGCAGTTCTATCTCCAGCGTGGTGTCCTACGTAAGATTCGGGGTGGCACTTACGTAGGATCTGTCCCTGTTCATGCTCAGGTACACTGTCGGTGTCAAAACCGGCAGATCTCGGGTAGGGGGTCCCGAACTGTGCGTTTAAGGATCGAAGATAATAGGAGACAGGGGACACGATGTTTTACCCAGGTTCGGGCCCCCTTGATGGAGGTTACAAGAGTATAGGGTTTACAAGAGTCTAGCCTGTATGATTATGACTGCCTCTACAAACTAGACCCTTCGGTTTATATAGACACCGGAGGGGGCTAGCATTTTTACAGAGTCGGTTTACAGAGAAAGGAATCTTCATATCCGCATGCTAAGCTTGCCTTCCGCGCTGAGGAGAGTCCCACCCAGACACGGGGGAAAGTCTTCCATCTTGTATCTCCACGACCCTTGTTGCATAGCCCGGACGCCCGAGGACCCCGTAATCTAGGACTCCCTTAGTAGCCCCCAAACCAGTCTTCAATGACGACGTGTCCGACGCGCAAATTTTCTTCAGCATTGCAAGGCGGGTTCCTCCTCTGCAGATCTCCAAGCATCTGAACCAAAGGACTTTATTCGGATTTACATCTTCGGTCTTCGGCTTTACATTAATAGTTATATCCTTCGGCTTCTGCGCCATCACCACTTCAGCTCTCACGTGTCGGACGAATACGAAGGGTCTAAGCATTTTTACACATAACACCCGGGCTGTGTAAGGAAGGCGTCTATTTAAGGAGATTGAATCTAAGATGCCATTCCACACCAAGCGGAAAATCCTTAGAGCTTGTCACAAGAAACCACGCAAACATGGCCAGCGCTCCCAGTTCTTCTTCCCGCCCCCACGGTCAGCCAAACGTCGATTGGAAGAGCTGTTCTATATCCCATGCCCAGCTGACCAAGCTGCAGATGCAGGGATATCTCCCCCTGCAGATCTAGTCCCTGTTCGGGCAGGATTAACCTCTTTTATTGGTGAAGCCTTGGCAGAAAATTTCCCTAATCCTTCATAAGGGGAGCAAGTGTGCTTCGTTTCCTTTTTATTAAGAGGCGTTGGATTTCCAATCCATCCTTTCCTCCGAGGTCTCCTGGAGTACTATGGCCTCCAACTGCACAACCTTACGCCAGGCTCCATTATGCACATCGCGGGCTTCATCGCTCTTTGCAAGCTGTTCATAGGCTGTGAGTCCCATTTTGAATTATGGAGGAAGCTTTGCTGCCTCGTCCCTCACTCCCAAAAGGGATCCATATTCAAGGTGGGCGACACCGAAGTGTTGCGTATAGCCGGGACAGGATACCTATCCGGCACTCCAAAGAAGGCATTCGAAGAGTGGCCCTCGGAGTGGTTTTGTATTGAAGATGTCGTAGTATCTCACCCAGTCCGACAAGGCCTACCCGCTTTTTCCAATGCTCCATCAAAGAAGCGCCACAGATGGCACCCCTGAAGCCTCGAGGATGAAGATAGTGCAGAGGTTCAGAGGCTAATGTACAAGATAAAGACACTCGCCCAATCCGGACTGTCCATTATTGAGGTAATGGCAATTTCGATAACGCGGGGCGTTCAACCACTCCAATCCAGAGGACTACCCATGTGACATTACAACGGAGAAGATGATGTATTACGATGCAGCCGTAAGGGTCCGGACAACTCGCCGCCTTGGCCGCCATGCTAGCTGATCTTTTTAAGGGGGAGAAAGAGGAATTCACTCACCTTAAGTGCCCAGATGGCTTTTCCATGTACAATCCTCCTAGCTGGGTAAGCATTTGCTCAATAATTTTACTTAATACTCCTCCTGAGTCGTACCTATCTGAACTTAACTCCACCATTTCCTGACAGGAATGTAGGAAAGTTGTCACGGAGATCTATAACCCCGCCCCGCAACTGGAGGACCATAGGGACCTGGATCCCGGAATCAAAGAGGATCCGGATATATCTGTAGACCTCAAGGAGGGGGTTTTCTATCAAGCGAGTTATGATGGCACGGAAGTGGCCATTATAGCCGATTACCCCGGCCTTCTCCCTTCCTCCCACGTAAGTACCCTGAAGATGTCTCCTCAAAAAGAGTTTTTTCACTGCGCTTCACCCACTGCAATGTCTTGTGTTTTAAAAGGGACAGCGCTCGTCTCGCCATGCCGCATCGGGATCGTCCCTTAAGAAGGGTACGCCGACACAAGGTGGATCTTCAAAAAGAAGGGTGGACGGCGATTCTTCCAGGATCCAACCTTCATCAAAAAGGTACGACTTTTGATATGCCCTGCAGCAAACATGTCGAACTGTGACGTTTTTCTCCTCCCCCATATTCCAGGAAGAGCACGCACTGGACTATATCCGTAGACCTCACCGGACATACGTCCATCAATCTGACCCCGGACCCTGCCTCTTGGGCGAGAGTCGATACGGGTGCCATGCCGGATTGTTCTATCTCTGATATTTCAGATAATGTATCCGTTACCAACTCCGAGGTGGAGAGTGCCATGAACCATCGGCGCCGGAGGGCAGCTATGCACGATCCTAATTTTACTAAAGGGGCATTCAATGCCTTCAGTTAGACGAATGCATATATCTGAGTTGCTCGATATGGGCTTGCTGGGGCCACTCACCAGCTTACAAAGGATGTGCGGGTAAGATCATTTTTGTAGATTAAATAGCCATACACCAGTAGCCCCCGAGACTTAAAAATAGTTGAAGCAACTAATTTTAAGCATCGATGTATTACCAAATACTTACGGAGAAGAACAACATGCTATCTCGGGAGCTGGAGCAGTGTCCGACCTAGCTGACTTCTGTTAATGCCGAACTGGAAAAGTCCAAGGAAGCACCGACTGGTAATGTTTCCTTCTATCTGGAAAAATAATCATGTGCCAGTCATGTTTATGCAAATGAACACCGTTGCATTTTACAATGGCAGGATCAGTGGCGCAACTGGAAGAGAAACTGAAAGCCACGCAGGCGGACAAAGAACATGCCGAAAGGCAAGAGGCCACTGGTCATCATGTACTAACACGGACCAGGGACGAGAAGAACAAGATGCAGGACGCCAACACTCTTTTCACTAAATCTTATGATGGTGAATTGTTTGTGTGCCAAATATATGTTGATGATATTATCTTTGGTTGTACTGACCAATGTTATAGTGATGAATTTGCCTATATGATGAGTGAAGAATATCAAATGTCTATGATGGGAGAGTTGAAATTCTTCTTAGGTCTTTAAATTCGTCAATAACGCAATGGCATATTCATATCTCAGGAGAAATACCTCAAGGATGTACTGAGGAAGTTCGGCATGCAAGATTGCAAAGGCTTCAAAATTCCTATGCCCACAAATGGCCATCTGTGCACTGATGAAAATGGTATTGACTTCGATCATAAGGCATACCGCTCCATGATTGGTTCTTTATTGTACTTATGTGCATCTAGGCCCGATATAATGCTTAGTGTTTGCATGTGTGCCCGATTTCAAGCTACACCGAAGGAATCACACCATAAGGCTGTGAAGCATATTCTTCGAATGTTCTTTGAAAAGGACACTCAACCTAACACTTATGAAAAATTGATGACTTAGATGTGCAACACATGAAGAAACGTTTTTCTTCAATCAATGAAGAATAACACTCTAAGTGTGAATAAATTAACGAAGAATTTGATTCTCAGAACCCTACGACAATTGTACGCGGTGTCTGAAATCATCATTCTTATACGATGGGTCACGCAGCCACCAAAAGTTGAAATTCCTCAGTTGTTCAAATTCTTCAACTTCGCATTGTCTTCACTATTTCCGTCATTTTCTTCATTGGCTATATATATATGAGTTTATGTCCTCTACAACATTCACTTATATCTATTTCTTCAAGTTGGTTTTTCTGCTAAGTGAATCTGATCGGACCCTTTCCCCTCTATGCTAAACTCAACCCAATCTATTCACAAATTCTTCATGTGTGTTCTATTTGAAACTCGTTCAAAATCTTCACTTTGTCCTTGTCAGCTGAAGAAATTGCGAACGGAACTTTAAAACCTATCTTATCCAAATTTTCATCTTTTCCGCTCAAACCGTTCCGCATCCCACGATACACTTATCTATTCACCCACGATCTAACACGATCTCCACTTCTCAGTACGTGGGTGACACATGTCATGCGAATGAGAAGGGTCAGGGGCACGTTCGTCCAAATTCTTTCACCGAACAGTTTTTCACCGTGGCTATAAATACCCCTTCTCCCCTTCCTCACTTCCTTTACTCCGCTCGACCTCCTTCTCCAACTCGAGCTTCTCAAACCCTAGCGCCGCCGCTACTTCATCATCGCCGGTGAGGAAGAGCTTCACTGCCTCGACCTCATCGCCGTCGTAGTTGCGCCGGCCGTGGAAATCTTCACTCCGCCGCCGTCGTAGCTGTCTTCCTCCGCCGAGTTAGGGTGTGGAAGATCTGCACAGACAAACTTCACTTCTCCACCCATAGTTCATCATGTTCTTCGTTCAGGGTAATTAAAAGTTACTTTTACTACCCTCTACGATTCAAATGATTATCTATAAAATCTTCAAAGGTGTTTTTTCTTCAAATCCTCACACACTAAAACACCTCACATGTCATCTATTCTTGATTCATTTCTCTAAGCTGCAAATTTCTCTTCAAGATTCCTCAATTGTGCGGATTTCTGATCTGTACAACTCTGGAACCTAAGACTAAGAACGCTCAGTGAAATTCTTCAAGACTCGTCTGGTCAAATTCCTCAAACTTGTTCTTTTTTACAAAACCTTCTGAGAATGCATATGACCTCTCCAAATTCCTCGCAACTATACTCTGTTCACAGGTACTCATGTCCGCTGCTGAATCACTAGGTTCTCATCGACTTAACTCATTTGCAGCGTTCCTCGAAGAAAAGTTGCATACTTCTTCAAGAATTCAATTGTTCAAATTCCTCAACTGAAGAAAATGGCTGGCGGTAAGAAGCCACAGAAAGGAGGAAAGAGGCCTGAAATCAATACTGCCTTTGAAATCCCTGATGACATATACAAAGATTAGTGCACTCCTGATGAGGCCAAGTTTGGAAAAGAGGACAAAAATCAGCGCAAGGTGCGCATACAGAGGATAGAGAGGAGATGGGCAAGAGAGTGGAGGGAATACATATATGTTACTCCCAAATACATGAAGAAATTCGCACTCAATCCTCCATGCCCAAGACCTCCATTGGCACCTGGACAAATAGCTGATCCCACCAGCCTCAATCGTGGTGAGGATTATCCTGATGAATGGGCCAAGCGCCAGGCCAAGTTGGCTAGACAAGCCAGAGAAGCTATGAGGAAATTCAACAAAGACTCTCCTGCTGCTGCTGCCGCTGAGGCCTTTGTCAAACCTAAGAAGGCCATGTCAAAGAAGCCTGCGCACAAGCCAAGTGCTTCGCCTTCAGTGCCCTCAGGACCAAGTTCCTCAGCAATGCCTTCACGGCCAGAATCTTCAAAGCCCTCAAGGCCAATTCCTCATGTTGCTCCTGCTCCTCCAAAATCCTCAGCTCCTCAAAAGTCCTCAGCAGCTCCTTCAAAGTCCTTAGCTGCTCCGACAAAGTCCTCTGTACCTGTGCATCTTGCCACGAGCCAAAGGACTATAGGCATCTCTATTGCCTCAGGAGCTTCAGCTAGTTCCTTAGCTGCACCCAATTCTTCAACGGGGCCCTCTCCGCTGAAGACAAAGGCCACTGCTGGACGAGGTCCTCGCCCTAGTCCTCAGAAGAAGCAGGTCGCCTTCCAAGTGCCGTCTGAAGAAGACAAAGCTGATGATGAAGAACTTGCTGAGATCATCAGAGATAGGCAAGTCAAGCCGCTAGAGCCAAAGGCACAAATGTGCCACTGCTTTTTGATCCAAGGTTGATCCTCGACTATATTGATCTCTGGCACAAGGACCCAAACACTCCTATGCCTGATTTCAAGTTGACTCCTGGCCAAAGTCAGGTGCTAACTCATTTCATCCAAGAAGAAAAATGGAAATATGAGAAGGCCAGGTAGATCAAGAAAGCACAATATAAGAAGGAGAAATTTCTGAAGAACAACGTTGTCACCATGACAACTGATGAACTTGTAAAAATCCAGTCTAAAATCAAAACCCTCAGCGATGACTTCAAAGCCTACTATGCTGATTGGCAAGGAGCCAAGGTCAGCTTTGTTAAACTGACTAAGAAGTTCACCTCAAATGTTGCAGCTCCATCGCAACAGGAAATTCCTCAGGCTGAAGCATCTGCTCAGCCAACTGAAGAACATGCCAGGACGGCTGATGACTTTTAGGCTGCTAAAGAATGTGAGTTCTAGGGCTGATGAATGCATTCCAGCCGCTGAAGAAATTGCCAGGGCATCCACTTGTGGTGCGCCTGAAGAAAAAGAAGAAGTCAGGGCAACTGCATCAGTTGTGCCTGAAGAAAATCAACCAGATTCCTCTGCTCCTCCTGCGCCTACACCAACTCCGATCCTTCCATCTGCATCAGATGTGAAGAAGACCAAGGCTGCAGAGCGTGCAGCTGTGAAGAAAAGGAAAGCATCAGCTACTTCAGATTCTTCACCTTCGAAGAAAATGAAGTCTATGACAAGTTCGTTCGAAAATCCCATTGATGTTGTTCTGATCTCAACCATGCCATCAAAGGACCTTGTTCCTTTTGATGAAGAATATGTGATCCCTAGTGAATTTGATGAAGAAAATCCTTCTGCTGCTTCGTCAGAGCAGAAGGATGAAGAAATTGAAGCGGATCAAATCCCTTCAACACCAGTTGTTTCCTCGCCTATGCCTCAGTTCACAGCTGAAGAGGCTGGCATTGAAGAAATGGAAGATGAAGATGTGGACATTGGCTGCACCACACTAGTGATAAATGATGACTTTTGGGAAAGTCAGCATCCCAACTCTCCACTGTTCACACCTTTACAGCAAATACCTCAGTCCCCTGCACAAACTGTTCAAATGGGCTCTGAAGGAACTCACCCCACTTCGTCTGTACGTGAAGAAATTCCAGCCACTACTGCTGAAGAAACTGCTGCGGAAGAACATCTGAAGACGCAGACTGCCACTGAAGAGGAACCAGAAATTCCTCAGCCTGAAGAACCCGAGGTTGCGATTCCTGAGGTTGTGATGCAACTCACTGACACTCCTCTACCCAAGCCAAAGGTTCCATTCTCCAGGAAGCCAAAGTTCAAGGCTGATGATTTCTTCGACGAGCACGTATTCTTCACAGACTACAACCCCTATGACTCTGCTCGCATTAGGAAAAGGCATTTCTGAACTGCCAGCTAGGCTACTTTCTATTCCTCAGTGTTGTTTAACAAAGAAAAAAAATCTTCTATCATGAGCACATTCCTCACATCGATATGGAATCTCTGCCATGCTTCGAGCCAGTCCTCAGTGTTCTTCACGACGCTGGACTGTTAAATTTCTGCACTGACATATGTGATTGGAATGAAGAACTCATTCTTCAATTTTATGCGACGCTGCACATCACAGGAGATTCTGAAGATGTGAATTCATGGGTGTTGGACTGGATGTCTGAAAACACTCACTACACGGCACCAGCTACTGAATTGCTTCGTGCTTTACCACTCAGTCCCCCCTTGAAGCTGCTCGTTGCATCTACAGTGAATCTGAGCTTACAAATCACTACATGCAAGTTCTAATGAAGCCTTTGAAGCCAGGTCAGGCCCCACGAACCAAATTCCTCGTGAAGGAATTACTATATGTGCCTCGGACTGTCTATCGCATTCTAATGAGGACAATGAGTCCCATCAAAGGCCACGACTCATCTGATGAGGAAATAGTTGGCATCATGAAGAATCTGCTATTCAACATCATACATAGCATTCCTACCAACTATCACGATTTCTTCATGAGGACTCTGGCAAATGCTGCACTTTCTCCGTTTGAGCTGAAACCTTATGCACCTTGGATTATGAGATTCCTCAGGACAAGGTCTTCACTCAACTACAAGGCTGATTTTCAGAATCACCTTAGCTATCTGCCCCCGATTGAAGTCCTCAAGCAGGATTTTGCTTCAACTGATGAAAAGGGCAAGGCTCCTGCTGTCATTAATGAAGGCATTCGTCCATTGGATGGTCAGTTTTGCAAAGCTGCATCTTATTCCACCAATGATGACTCTGCTGCCAATGCACCCAAGTCTACTCCTCAAGCAACTGCTCCTCGTGTGATGACCGACCATGAGCTTCTGCTTAGTCTTCACCAGAAGGTGGATCGAAACCATAAATGGGTTAAGCATCAGTTTGGTTCATTTCTTCACAACATGACTGCTACACACAATGCAGTGAAGAAAAACCATTACTACCTCCATGAAGTCTTCGGTCGCACCTGGGCTATTCTGTCACATCTGTATGGTGAAGAAGATCTCAAGGCAATGGGTCTCAAGGAAGATTTTGACTGGTCTGCACCTCCACCGAAGAAATACAAGAAGGTCAAGGTTCCTCCTTTGGTGTCCAGCTCCTATTCTTCATCGCGTGACACGACGAGCATGAAGACTTGGACGACACTGCAGCAGGCCCTTCCACGACAAATGACCCCAATAACGTTGGCGCTCCTTCATCAACTTGATATTGTTCAGGGGCATTAGTCCTCATTTTCGATCCTTTTGGTCATTCGATGACAAAGGGGGAGAATTTTGAGTTAGTCTTCCAGCGGGTCTGTCTATATGGGCGTTTTTTTGCTAAGTTACAACTATTGTTCTTCTGAAACTTTATTGGATAGAGTTGTAATCTTAAACCCGATGGTGCTCTGATACTTTTGATATGTTTTTCTGCATGCTTATTCCTCATATATGTTAATGCACACAAGCTGAATTACATCAGTCACCATATTTCACCATGCTTTTCAAATTCTTCATTATGATATGTCAAATGCGTGTATGAATTACAAGATATAGGGGGAGATCTCCATGATTCTACTCTTCAAGTGTGCAATGCTTCAAAAGCAAATTCCTCACCATGCACATCTTCAGGGGGAGTTCTTCTATATCTTGCAAACAAATTCCTCAATATTAGTATTTACACTTCATATGTTTATCCCCATTGAAAACTTAACCTATATTGTCATCAATCAACAAAAATGGGGAGATTGTAAGTGCATCTAGTGCCTCTTAGTGATTTTGGTGTATTGAAGACTTATAGGTTAAGGGACTAATGTGTTTTTGAGTGTACACAGGTCTATAAGTCTATGAGGAGTTTGATATTTACAGAGAAAGTCGACCCCTAAAAATGAAGTTCTTCGACTGAAGACTTTGGATTTCTGAAGACTTTGTAAGTGATGAAATTGGTGCAATCCTGAAGACTTGGTATTCATTCGAGGAACATGAAGCATGAAGACTTTTGTTTTCGTAGTTTCATTTTCTCTTTCTTGAGTCATAGGAAACACCGTACTGTTAAAGGGGTCGAGGAAATACGAAGGAAAAATTTCCATGTGATTCTCAACTCAAAATCCTACACCTACCAATCCCTTCGAGTGAAGACATTGGAAATCTCATACAGTTCAGTCATATTCTTCAGTGACAGAGACGAAGTTCTTCTGGTCTCTGGGGAATTTGTTCTGACTGAGGAGTTAGGAATTCGCCAGTGCGGATTGCCTACACAGTGAGGAACATGATAGCCCTGAGAAATTTGATACTCAAATTTCCGACCGTTGCTGTGCTATGTGCCAGCTGTCCCAAAATATCTACCCACCTAACGGTCATATCACTAAAGGGCATTTATGTCCTATCATGTCGGGCTGCTCCCTAGGCTATAAATAGCCGCCCCCTACAACCACTAGCTGGTTGGCTGCTCCGAGAGAAACTGACACTTGTCATTTGAGAGCATCCCATCCTCCGAGGACTTTGAGCGAAAATCATCAAGTGAGGACAACCCAAACCCAAACACCTACAAACCCCAAGTGATTGAGCATCATTGAAGAGATTGATCCTGCGTGGATCCGACGCTTGTTACCTTTGAAGACTGTGCTTCTTCCAGACGATTAGGCGTCAAGGTCTAGAGCATCCAAGAGGAATTGTGGATCACCGAGTGACCAAGTTTGTGAAGGTTCGGGAGTCACCTGAAGACTTACCATGAGTGATTGGGTGAGGTCTATGTGACCTTAGCTCAAGGAGAATACGGTGAGGACTGTGTGTCCGGGACTGTGTGTCCTCAGGTTTAAATACCTAGCCACTCCAAACAGACATACAACTGAGACAGCAGTTGGAACTGGTCTACCAAATCATTGTCTACACCAAGCTCACTGGTTCTATTTCCTCAACTCTTTCATTTACTCATAATTGTGTTGAGTGCTTCTTCGTATCTATGTTTGAAGACTTTGACTGAAGACTTTCTCAATTTCCTCAGTTCAATTTTCTTCAGTCTGTTTGTCTTCATCCTGTGTTATCATGTGCTTACGCTTTCTGTACTCTGTGCCTGTCTTCATTTCATCATGATGACTATTCTTGTGTTCTGCTATGTTTACTTTTGAGTACTTATTCCGCTGCTAATGGTTCTTCGCTAAGGAATGTCCTCACCTGCAAATTCCTTAGTGAATAATTCATAAAAATCGCCTATTCACCCCCTCTAGTCGATATAACGCACTTTCAACGAGGGACTCGTGCGTGGCCTCCTACTGGATTGATACCTTGGTTCTCAAAAACTGAGGGAAATACTTACGCTACTCTGCTACATCACCCTTTCCTCTTCAAGAGAAAACCAACACAAGTGCTCAAGAGGTAGCATTCTGCCGTCGCAAGCCTCTGTAGCCACCAAAAACCAATCGGGGCCCTTTTCCGGCACCTTGTCGGAGGAGGGATCCATCACCGGTGGCTATCTTCATCATCCCAACACTCTCCATGACGAGGAGGGAGTAGTTCACCCTCGAGGCTGAGGGTATGTACCAGTAGCTATGTGTTTGATCTCTCTCTCTCTCTTGTGTTCTTGATATGGCACGATCTTGATGTATCCCGAGCTTTGCTATTATAGTTGGATCTTATGATGTTTCTCCCCCTCTATCTCCTTGTGATGAATTGAGTTTTCCTTTTGAAGTTATCTTATCGGATTGAGTCTTTAAGGATTTGAGAACACTTGATGTATGTCTTGCATGTGCTTATCTATGGTGACAATGGGATATTCACGTGATCCACTTGATGTATGTTTTGGTGATCAACTTGCGAGTTATGTGACCTTGTGAACTTATGCATAGGGGTTGGCACACGTTTTCGTCTTGACTCTCCGGTAGAAACTTTGGGACACTCTTTGAAGTTCTTTGTGTTGGTTGAATAGATGAATCTGAGATTGTGTGATGCATATCGTATAATCATACCCGCGGATACTTGAGGTGACATTGGAGTATCTAGGTGACATTAGGGTTTTGGTTGATTTGTGTCTTAAGGTGTTATTTTACTACGAACTCTAGGGCTGTTTGTGACACTTATAGGAATAGCCCAACGGATTGATCGGAAAGAATAACTTTGAGGTGGTTTCGTACCCTACAATAATCTCTTCGTTTGTTATTTGTTATTAGTGACTTTGGAGTGACTCTTTGTTGCATGTTGAGGAATTGTTATATGATCCAATTATGTTATTATTGTTGAGGGAACTTGCACTTTATTGTTGAGAGAACTTGCACTAGTGAAATTATGAACCCTAGGCCTTGTTTCGAAGCATTGCAATACCGTTTGTGCTTACTTTTATCATTAGTTACCTTGCTGTTTTTATATTTTCAGATTACAAAAACCTATATCTACATCCATATTGCAGTTGTATCACCATCTCTGCGCCGAACTAGTGCACCTATACAATTTACCATTGTATTGGGTGTATTGGGGACACAAGTGACTCTTTGCTATTTGGTTGCAGGGTTGTTTGAGAGCGACCATCTTCATCCTATGCCTCCCACGGATTAATAAACCTTAGGTCATCCACTTGAGGGAAATTTGCTAATGTCCTACAAACCTCTGCACTTGGAGGCCCAACGACGTCTACAAGAAGAAGGTTGTGTAGTAGACATCAAGCTCTTTTCTGGCGCCGTTGCCGAGGAGGTGAGTGCTTGAAGGTATATCTTTAGATCTTGAAATCGAATCTTTTTGTTTCTTGTTTTATCACTAGTTTAGTCTATAAAAGAAAATTACAAAAAATGGAATTGAGGTTGCCTCATATGCTTCATTTTTTAATGTCTTTCATGAAAATAAGGATTCCGATAATTGTGCCAAAGTGTTAGAAGAAGAATGCATTAAAATGTTTGGCACTAAATATTTGAATGATGAGCATGATTGCAATGTTGTTAGTATGAATTCCTTGAATATCCATGATGCTAATGATATGCAAAGCCACAACCTTGGGGATGCTATGTTTGATGAAGATGATATTTTTAGTCCCCCAAGTTTTGATGAGTAAATTTATTATGATGAAAGCATGCCTCCTATCTATGATGATTATTGTGATGACATGTATTCTATAAAGAATAATCATAACCATGAAACTTGTCATCTTGATTTCAATTTTCAATCACACGATAGTTATTTTATTGAGTTTACTCCCACTATTCTGAATGAGAAGAATTTTGCTTATGTGGTGAGTAGTAAAATTTCTATGCTTGTGCATCATGAAAATAATGCTTTATGTGATGGTTATATTATTGAATTCATTCATGATTCTACTGAAAATTATTATGAGAGAGGAACATATGCTTCTACATATTGCAATAATATCAAGTTTCCTCTCTATGTGTTGAAAATCTTGAAGTTTTGCTTGCTTTACCTTCCTATGCTAGTTGATTCCTGTTCCCATAAATTGTTTGCTCACAAAATCCCTATGCATAGGAAGTGGGCTAGACTTAAATGTGCTTGTCATATGCTTCATGATGCTCCTGTTATGTTTCAATTCTTATCTTTTATGTGAGCATCATTGAAATTATCATGCCTAGCTAGAAAGGCATTAAAGAAAAGAGCTTGTTGGGAGACAACCCAACACCTTTACCTACTGTTTTTGTGTGTTCACATGATTAAGCTACTGTAGTAATCATGTTTTATAACTTTTGTTTCAATAAAGTGCCAAGTAAGACCTTTGGGATGGCTTACGGTGATAGTTGATTTGATCTTGCTGAAAAACAAAAACTTTTGCACCCAGGAGATTAGTTTTCATTTTTAACATAAGCGTGATAAAATACTGATTCTTTTTGCAGAAGATTAATGAAAAAATTGCTCATGTTGTCCTAATTTTTCAGAATTTTTGAAGTTACAGAAGTATTCGATAGTTACAGATTACTACAGAATGTTCTGTTTTCGACAGATTCTGTTTTCGATGCATAGGTTGCTTGTTTTCTAGTTTCTATGGCTTATATTGCTTAATATAAATTGTAGAAATGATATGGTACAGTAGGCATAATGTGAAAAAATTATGAATCTTGTCTTGACAATACCTAAGTGGTGATTTGCTTTCTTATACTAACGGAGCTTACGAGCTTTTTGTTAAGTTCTGTGTTGTGAAGTTTTCAAGTTTTGGGTAAAGATTCGATGGACTACGGAATAAGGAGTGGAAAGAACCTAAGCTCGGGGATGCCCAAGCCACCCCAAGGTAATATTCAAGGACAACCAAGATCCTAAGCTTGGGGATGCCCCGGATGGCATCCCCTCTTTCGTCTTCGTTCATCGGTAACCTTACTTGCAGCTATATTTTTTTCACCACATGATATGTGTTTTGCTTGGAGTTTCATTTTCTTCTATTAGTATTTGCTTGATGTTATTTATAGTAATATTTTGCATCTTTTACTTCAATAAAAAGGTCAAGTATAGCCTTTACCATGCTTATTTTGCAAGTCCATATGTTGTTGTTTTAAAAACAGAAAGTTTGCTATTATGTTCTGAATATTTGTGAATAGTCAGAATATGATAAAATCTTGAAATTTTTACACAATGAGTAACAACAAATTATCTACAGTGTGGTAATATTTCATAATTTTTGAAGTTAAAGAAGTATGATTCTTCTTGCATTCTTTACAGACTATCCTGTTTAGACAGATTGCTGTTATGATTGCATTGTTTGCATACGTTTGCTTCTTTAATGATTCTATTTGATGATATGAGTATTAAATATGCAGAGGCATTTAGTATGCAATGTCAAATTATAATTTAAGTTATTTTCTACATTAGAGAATGATAAGGTTTAGCATGGATTTATACTAACTTATATCATGTGTTCTTGTTGAGTTTTGTGTGGATGAAGTTTTTAAGATTTAGGAAAACCGCGATATGAAAGGAATTAAGGAGACACAAAATCTCAAGCTTGGGGATGCCCAAGGCATCCCTAGTCAATATTTCAAGAAGTCTCAAGCATCTAATCTTGGGGATGCCCCGGTTGACATCCCACCTTTCTTCTTCAACAACTATCGGTCAGTTTTGGTTGAGCCTAAGTTTTTGCTTCTTTACATGATATGTGCTATCCTTGCAATGTCATTTTATTTTGTTTTTCTTGCTGTTTAAATAAAGTACTTAAGATTTGAAATTTTATTTATGAGAAGGATTATTCACATAGTTTTACATAATTATTTGACTACTCATTGATCTTCACTTATATCCTCTGGAGTAGTTTGTCATTTGCTCTAGTGCTTCACTTATATCTTTTTAGAGCACGGCGATAGTTTTATTTTGAAGAAATTTTTGAACTCTCATGCTTCACTTATATCAGTTTGAGAGTCTCTAAACAGCATGGTAGTTTGCTTTGGTTATGAATTTAGTCCTAATATGATGGGCATCCAAGAGGGATATAATAAAAACTTTCATATAAAGTGCATTGAATACTATGAGAAGTTTGATTCCTTATGACTGTTTTGAGATATGAAGATGGTGATATTAGAGCCATGCTAGTGAGTAGTTGTGAATTTGAGAAATACTTGTGTTAAGGTTTGTGAGTCCCGTAGCATGCACGTATGGTGAACCGTTATATAACGAAGTTGGAGCATGAGATATTTTTTGATTGTCTTCCTTATGAGTGGCGGTCGGGGACGAGCGATGGTCTTTTCCTACCAATTTATCCCCCTAGGAGCATGCGCGTAGTACTTTGTTTCGATAGCTAATAGACTTTTGCAATAAGTATGTGAGTTCTTTATGACTAATGTTGAGTCCATGGATTATACGCACTCTCATCCTTCCACCATTGCTAGCCTCTCTAGTACCGCGCAACTTTTGCCGGTACCATAAACCCACCATATACCTTCCTCAAAACAGCCACCATACCTATCTATTATGGCATTTCCATAGCCATTCCGAGATATATTGCCATGCAACTTTCCACCGTTTCGTTTATTATGACACACTTCATCATTGTCATATTGCTTTGCATGATCATGTAGTTGACATTGTATTTGTGGCAAAGCCACTGATTATAATTCTTTCATACATGTCACTCTTGATTCTTTGCACATCCCGGTACACCACCGGAGTCATTCATTTAGAGTCATATTTTGTTCCAAGTATCGAGTTGTAATTCTTGAGTTGTAAGTAAATAAAAGTGTGATGATCTTCATTATTAGAGCATTGTCCCACGTGAGGAAATAAAAAAAGAAAGGCCCAAAAAAATAAAAAAAATGAGAGAAAAAGAGAGAAGGTGCAATGCTACTATCCTTTTACCACACTTGTGCTTCAAAGTAGCATCATGATCTTCATGATAGAGAGTCTCCTATGTTGTCACTTTCATATACTAGTGGGAATTTTTCATTATAGAACTTGGCTTGTATATTCCAACGATGGGCTTCCTCAAATGCCCTAGGTCTTCATGAGCAAGCAAGTTGGATGCACACCCATTTAGTTTTCTTTTTGAGCTTTCATACACTTATAGCTCTAGTGCATCTGTTGCATGGCAATCCCTACTCACTAACATTGATATCTATTGATGGGCATCTCCATAGCCCGTTGATACGCCTAGTTGATGTGAGACTATCTCCTTCTTTTTGTCTTCTCCACAACCACCTTCTATTCCACCTATAGTGATATGTCCATGGCTCACACTCATGTATTGCGTGAAAGTTGAAAGGGTTTGATAACATCAAAAGTATGAAACAATTGCTTGGCTTGTCATCGGGATTGTGCATGATTTGAATATTTTGTGTGATGAAGATGGAGCATAGCCAGACTACATGATTTTGTAGGGATAAACTTTCTTTAGCCATGTTATTTTGAGAAGACATAATTATTTTGTTAGTATGCTTGAAATATTATTGTTTTTATGTCAATATTAAACTTTTTTTGAATCTTACAGATCTGAACCTTCATGCCACAATAAAGAGAATTACATAGATAAATATGTTAGGTACCATTCCACATCAAAAAATTTGTTTTTATCATTTACATACTCGAGGACGAGCAGAAATTAAGCTTGGGGATGCTTGATACGTCTCCAACGTATCTATAATTTTTTATTGTTCCATGCTACTATATTATCTATCTTGGATGTTTTATATGCATTTATATGCTATTTTATATGGTTTTTGGGACTAACCTATTAACCTAGAGCCCAGTGCCAGTTTCTATTTTTTCCTTGTTTTGAGTTTTATAGAAAAGGAATACCAAACGGAGTCCAATTGACGTGCCAATTTTTGATGATTTTTTATGGACCAAAAGAAGCCCCTGAAGTAAAAGAGTTGGGCCAGAAGAGTCCCGAGCCATCCACGAGGGTGGAGGGCGCACCCTACCCCCCTGGGCTCGCCCCCTATCTCGTGGATGACTCGGAGACCCCCCCTAACGTGAGACTGACGCCAAAAATACCTATAAATACAGAAACCCCTGAAAAGAAACCTAGATCGGGAGTTCCGCCGCCGCAAGCCTCTATAGCCACCAAAAACCAATCGGGACCCTGTTCCAGCACCCTGCCGGAGGGGGGATCCATCACCGGTGTCTATCTTCATCATCCCGATGCTCTCCATGACGAGGAGGGAGTAGTTCACCCTCGGGGCTGAGGGTATGTACCAGTAGCTATGTGTTTGATCTCTCTCTCTCTCTTGTGTTCTTCATATGGCACGATCTTGATGTACCACGAGCTTTGCTATTATAGTTGGATCTTATGATGTTTCTCCCCCTCTATCTCCTTGTGATGAATTGAGTTTTCCCTTTGAAGTTATCTTATCGGATTGAGTCTTTAAGGATTTGAGAACAATTGATGTATGTCTTGCATATGCTTATCTATGGTGACAATGGGATATTCACGTGATCCACTTGATGTATGTTTTGGTGATCAACTTGCGAGTTATGTGACCTTGTGAACTTATGCATAGGGGTTGGCACACATTTTCGTCTTGACTCTCCGGTAGAAACTTTGGGGCACTCTTTGAAGTTCTTTGTGTTGGTTGAATAGATGAATCTGAGATTGTGTGATGCATATCGTATAATCATACCCGCGGATACTTGAGGAGACATTGAAGTATCTATGTGACATTAGGGTTTTGGTTGATTTGTATCTGAAGGTGTTATTTTACTACAAACTCTAGGGCTGTTTGTGACTCTTATAGGAATAGCCCAAGGGATTGATCAGAAAGAATAACTTTGATGTGGTTTCGTACCCTACAATAATCTCTTCGTTTGTTCTCCGCTATTAGTGACTTTGGAGTGACTCTTTGTTGCATGTTGAGGGATTGTTATATGATCCAATTATGTTATTATTGTTGAGAGAATTTGCACTGGTGAAAGTATGAACCCTAGGCATTGTTTCGAAGCATTGCAATACCGTTTGCGCTCACTGTTATCATTAGTTACCTTGCTGTTTTTATATTTTCAGATTACAAAAACCTGTATCTACCATCCATATTGCAGTTGTATCACCATCTCTTCTCCGAACTAGTGCACCTATACAATTTACCATTGTATTGGGTGTGTTGGGGACACAAGAGACTCTTTGCTATTTGGTTGCAGGGTTGTTTGAGAGAGACCATCTTGATCCTACGCCTCGCATGGATTGATAAACCTTAGGTCATCCACTTGAGGGAAATTTTCTACTGTCCTACAAACTCTGCACTTGGAGGCCCAACAACGTCTACAAGAAGAAGGTTGTGTAGTAGACACCACGAGACCATTGGAGCACCGCAAAGCGAGAGGCGCAGCACGCCGCACAGCAAGAGCGGATCCATTAGCGCTTGCCTACTGTCGACAGGGCATCGCAGCTGGGTACACATCCCATCAGTACCCCCATTCCTCGCTAGGAGTGGGCAGAGGCCCTCTGCGCCATACTTGCACCAAAGGCCGGCCGCGCCGTACTTGCACCGGACGCCCGTCGCATCGTTCGCATGGGTCGCGACGTTCACCTTGTCCGCAGCGCGCTCGATGCCAACGCGCTGGTCGCTAGGCTCGACCACCTCCTTGGCCCAGGTGTCCACCTGGGCGCAGTAGAGGAACATGGCCCATCGCATCCTCTAGCTGGTGATCTCTAATGAAATAGCCAACTTGGAGCTCGAGATCGCGCTCTAGATGTACCGCGAGCGTGTCAACCGCTTAGATGAACGCATGCACGAGTTCAGGCAGAGCCAAGAGCTACCGTAGGCAAGGGTTGCTGGTCATGGTCTCATGGATGCATTTTATTTTTTTGAGTCATTTCGACGTGGATCTCTATGTATTCACAGCAATCATAATATTGCTTTGTTTATTGCTCTGTTTCAATGTGTGTACTTTGTTTTCCGTTCTTATATGTTCTGTTTCAATATGTGTATATATGCTTTCCATTCTGTATATGTGGATGATAGCAACTAGATACAAATTAGTATACAAAAAAGATAGGAAATGTGTCAGGGTTTTGGGAATGGGGGTACCCAGACTTGCCTACATGCGGCCCAGGGTGTGGCTCCACCAGCGGCCTGGTACGACCCATCTTCATCAGCAAACACTCAAGACCCTCGCGAGGGGCCAAGCCTCGCGAGGCGGATGACACAAGACCTCCTCAGGGGCAGCCTCACTAGGCTGGTTCGTGAGGAGCGGAGAGATCAAGGCAAGGGGCACCTCGTGAGGTTTCCGTGACGTGAGCCATGACGACCAAGGCCAGGCGGGCGCCAGCAGGTGCAGAGTACTAGTTGCCTCTTTGGTGCTAAAGAGGCAAGCACAGGCGAGGAGTCCCGAGGCATCAGGCAAAGGTTTCCATATCGGTGCAACGAGACCAAGACCAGCAGGACGGAGGTCATTACGGAGCCCACGACGGCGTCACGGAGCCCACGACCACCTTCGAATTGGCCATTGTGGGATCCCTTCCCACCTAATATTTGGGAAGAGGACCTGGGCCTCTATAAATAGGACCAGCCACCAGCATAGAGGGGAAAGGGAACCTCATCAGTTCTGGAGAGGAACCAGACCATCCACACACGCACAAGCTCATCGAGGTCAAGAACACCTCTCCTCATGAGGCTATTCTTCCCTTGTACTTGTTCATCCCCAGCCTACAAGGCAATCCACCACACCACACTGGAGTAGGGTATTACACCACAACGGTGGACCGAACCAATATAAACTCTTGTGTCCCTTGTTCCTCGGGTTCGGCGTGCTAGGCTTTGATATTGTTGCGAGAGTGTGATCTAGGGGGAGAGAGATCTTCATGCGCACCCCAGTGTTTGAACCTCAAGGGTTTTGCTGGAACCCGTAATCTGACATTTGGCGTGCCAGGTAGGGGTGCACCGAGGTTTTCCTCCCCATTGATCGACCTGCTGTCGCCCCGCGTCTCTGATGTCTGACGATCCAAGGACCTTGGCTGACTGCTAGGCGGCCTGGCCCACTCGAGCACCTCCATCCGCTCTAGAAGACCACAACTCCGCGCTCCAGGCGGCCCGCGTGCCGCCCAACACCCGCGAGCATGGCAGCGCGGATCGACGTCTGCTGCCCTCACGCCGCGGCGTGCGCGGGCCGCCGCAAGATCCGCAAGCTACGCAGCAGTGACGGCGCCACACACCCTACGGGAACAAGCATGCGATCCGCGCCTGTGGTGGCGCGGGAGCTACTGCAATGCCGACTGATGGAGAGCGGCCGCGACGCGTTGCTGGAGCGCGTCACCGAGCTGTTGGATGCTGCAGCCAGGGGTACGCCGCCTTTCTGTTCCCTACTTACATCTCAGGTTGTGGCCAGGTCACATGACGGGCCTCGATATGCCTGCTTGCTCCCAGGTGCACCAAGAGGGCTCACCTGTCGACGTTCTAGGAACAGGGGTCCCCAGACTTGCCTGCCTGCGGCCCACAGCGTGGCTCCACCAGCGGCCCTGTACGACCCATCTTCACCAGCAAACACTCAAGACCCTCGTGAGGGGGCAAGCCTCGCGAGGCAGAAGATGCAAGACCTCCTCAGGGGCGGCCTCACCAGGCTGGCTCATGAGGGGTGGAAAGATCAAGGCAAGGGACACCTCGTGAGGTTTGTGTGACGCAAGCCATGACGATCGAAGCCAGGCGGGCGCCAGCGCGCGCAGTGTCCTCATTTCCTCTTTGGTGCTAAAGAGGCAAGCGTAGGTGAGGAGTCTCGAGGCATCAGGCAAAGGTTTCCATATTGGTGCAACATGACCAAGAACAGCAGGAAAATAGGACGGAGGTCACCGTGGATCCCAAGACGGTGTCACCACCAGAGCCTTTGGCAGACGAAGACTACTTTTGTCAGTATAGCTTGTACTAGCTGTCCCCCTTCAAATTGGCCGTTGTGGGATCCCTTCCCGCCTAATATTTGGGAAGAGGACCCAGGCCTCTATATATAGGACTAGCCACCACCGTAGAAAAGGGGAGACATCGGAGATCGATCATCTTGGACCAGATCCATTCCACCAAAGCCACCACACTCACCAAGCACAAGAGCACCTCTCCTCAGGAGGTTGTTCTTCCCCTGTAACTGTTCATCCTCATCCCAAGAGGCAATCCACCACACCACACTGGATTAGGGTATTACACCACGTTGGTGGCCTGAACCAGTATAAACTCTTGTGTCTTGTGTTCTTTGGGTCCGTCGAGCTAGGCCCTGAGATCATAGTGTGTGTGAGCTAGAGGGGGGAGAGATCTTCGTGTGCACCCCAGTGTTCGAACCTCAAGGGTTTTGCCAGAACCCGAAATCCGACATTTGGCGCGCCAGGTAGGGGTGCGCTGAAGCCTTCCCCTTCATGAATCCGCGCTTCGCCACTCCACCAAGTTCATGGTTGACGCTCGCCGGGCCGCCCTCGCCGCCTGTGTCGCTCAGATAGCCCCTGTCGGCGGGCCTCCCCGTTGTTCTCCATCACCCGCCGCCAACGCCGCCACCGGCCTAGCGGCAAACGAGCAGCAAGCTTCCTCGTTGCACCCCTCCATGCGTCAAGATGGCCGCACCGCCACCCCGTCGCTAACTCTGGCCGACTCATCGTCTCACGCTCGCCGCGCACCCACGGACGCGCAGGCCACACTGCTCATGGCATGCGAGCTTTTGTGCTACCGCCCGGTCGACGACCTCTACGAGGACTGGTTGGACCGCATCGCCGAGCTCGTCAGCGCCGCGGGGGGCTCTCCTGCACCATCCCTATTGCTGCCTCGCCCGCCCCCGGCTGCGGGCGATGTGGCTCACGGAGCGCCTTCGCCCCCTCCGCACCAAGATGGCACCCTCGCACCGAGACGTGCGGCTCATGGAGCGCCTCCGCCTCCTCTGCGTCAAGACGACGTCCTCGCTCCAAGGTGTGTGGTCCCACGGCATGATCCACCGCGCCGTGTGCCCGTGCACGAAGAAAGAAGCTGCCAAGAGGTTCCCCGTCCGCAAGAAAATGCTCCACCGCTCCCAGCACCACCATGTCAGGACCGCTTGCCATGGCAGGGCCATGCGCCACTTGCCGTGGCGGCGCAGGGGCACCAAGATCAAGCTCCGCCTCCACGATGGGCCCCGGTGGCCACGGCAGGCTGCCACGCCTTCACTCCTGAGCTGTGTAGCATCGTCTGGCCAGCCAAGTTCAAGATGGACCTGCCTCCTTGCTACAACGGCACCCCCGACCCTGCGAAGTTCTTGCAGCTCTACGAGCTAAGCATCGAGGCGGCCAACAGCAATGAAAAGGTCTTGGAGAACTGGTTTCCCATGGCTCTCAAGGACGGCCCCCGTTCATGGCTCCTAAACTTGCCCCCGGGCTCGATCTCTTCCTGGGATGAGATGCGCGACCACTTTGTCTCCAATTTCAGGGCACTCGCGACCGCCCCCCAGATGTGGGTGACCTGCGCTACATCAAGCAATAGCCGGGAGAGACCCTGCAGAAGTACATCCAGCGCTTCAACAACGTGCGCCTCAAGATCCCCAAGGTGACAGACGAGGCCATCATCTCGGCGTTTTTCGATGGCGTCCGCGACATCAAGATGAAGGAGGAGCTCGCCATCCATGAGGAGTTGTGCACGACTTTGGAGTTGTTTGACATAGCAACCAAGTGTGCAAGAGCTGAGGAGGGGCGTCTCTCCCTCCTCAAGCTCCCTGCTGCGGATCCAGAGGAGAAGAAGGCCAAGGTCAAGGACGCGAAGCACAAAGGGGTGGCCGTACTAGCGCCAGAACTAGATACCAAGCGCAACCGAGACCTCCCCGAGTCGTCCAAGGGCAGCCGTACATTCTGCACCTTCCACAACGTGCGCAGCCACAACACCAACAATTGTCAAGAGCTCAGGGCCGAGATGGACGCTTCGGTCGACGCCCCGAGCGCAACGACTGGGGCTACGGATGAGGATGTGGACGAGGTGGAGGACGTTGGGACGACCGTGGGCCACGCCAGGAATGGCGTGGCCAGCCTCGCGAGGACTGCTGGCAGGATCAGCCTCATGACGGCGCCTGGTGGGATCCGCCTCGCGAGGACCGTCCTCAGGGCAACCCTGATCTCCCTCTGTTGCCGCCGCCACCAAGGAGGAACGACGACCACCATCAGGACGAATGGGCTGGGGGCTTCCAGGAGCCGCGCGCCATCGCCTGCATCTTGGGTGGCGCTCAAGCCCCAGCTTCCCAGTGCATCTTCAAGCAGTTCTCTCACGAGGTGAATGCAGCTGATCGATTGTATTATAGTGGGGTTTTTATGCCCAAACTACGGATGTCGTGTTCTCCTCAGGGACTAGGCAAGTCAATGATCATGCTTGGATAAAGCTAGGTAACGCGGTTCAGATTATGAATGCAAGAAAATAAAACCTAAAGTAACAAGAACTAACCAAAGTTGACGACAAAGAAAATGAAAATAAGCAAAAGGGAGATTCAGATTATCTTCACTATATTTTTGGTGTTTTCTTATTACTAGAGACAACAGAAACTAACACAAAAGGGAAGTAGCATGACAAAACATGTACAGAGGGAAGTAACAAGTTTATATGACAGAAGATAGATGTTTCACACCAAAAACACACACATATGCATTTATATCACAAGAACAATAAACTAGACACCAATCATCAGCAAGTACAGAATATATATGACATATATAGCTAGTTCTTACACATCAACAAAAGTGACAATAAATTGTTCTAGTTCTTGCAGATCAACAGAGAACAACCAAACAAGCACAAGTCTAAATAATACAAGGTCTAACACATCTCTAATAAATAGAAATTACAGCGAGAGGGAGAGATACAGAGAGAGAAATTGCAGTAGGTTCAGTTTGGTGAAGAAGAACAGCAGCAAGGGTTTTGGTTCAGAAAAGAAGCAGCGAGAGAAGTGGAGGGAGCAACAGCTAGGCGGAGAAGAGAAGAGCAGCAGGGGCATGAAGAAGAAGCAGAAGCAGGGGCATGGCGAAGAGGAGCTGCAGTTGGAGAAGGAGGAGGAGCAATGACAATCTACAAGTTTTGGGTTCAGAATAGTAGCAGCAAGAGAGAGAGGCAGCAGGGAAGAGCAGCAACAGAAGGGGCAAGGGGAGAAGAAGCAGTAGTAGGGATGGGGAAGAGGAGCAGCGGCAGAAGGCAAGGTCGCGCGGGTACCCAGACACCCATCTGGTCAGGCGCGCGAGGTGTGGCGGTGGAGTGATGGCGCTGTGGTGGAGATGGTGGCGCTGGTGGAGATGAGTGAATGGATGGCTGGGTGGCGCAGGTGGATGGAGGTGATGGTGGTACTGGGTGGAGTGGTGGAGTGGTGGAGATGGAGATGATCAATTGTAAGTACAGTGGGATATTTCACCTAAACTGCGGATGTCGAAGTTCTCCTCAGGGCCTAGATGATCAGCGACGCTAAAGCTAGGTGACACAGAATTGGGTGATGAAAACTGAAAATAAAACCTAAACTAACAAGGTTGTTCCAAAAGATCATTCACAAAGAAAATGACAAACAGCAAAGGGAAATTCAGATTTTACTCAATATCTTTTTGGTATTTTCATTACTTGAGAAACTACAATACTAGCACAGGTGTTACTACTTAAACAACAAAATGAAATCAGCAAGACAAGAATACGTATAATAACAACAAGTATGACAGAGGGAAGAAACAAGGTTGTAGGACAGAATATATGTATCACATCACAAACACACACATATGTATATCTCACAGGACACCACACACATATGAAGATTACTATTTCACTAAACAAAGTATAACAGATCAAGTACTTCTCTAAGTGACAAGGTATAAACTACTCAGGGCATACTAATTAAGCATTTATATTATAAATTCTAAACTGAGCCAAGCAGCAGGATACTACACTTATCAAGACTGAACATTACATAGTATTAGTTATAACACTTCTGAAGATTACAGAAATTTGAGAGAGAGAGAGAGAGAACAGCAGCAAGATTGGGAATGGAGCAGCAGCAGGGACGTGAGGAGAAAAGCAGCAGGGACGTGAGGAGAGAAGCAGCAGGGGGCGTGAGAAGAAGAAGCAGCAGCAAAGAAAGAGGAGCAGCGAACATCAGAGTTTGGGTTCAGAGAAGAAGAAGTGGTAGCAGCAACTTGAGGTTCAGAGTAGAGAATCAGCAAAGGAGGCACAAAGAGAAGGAGCAGCAGGGGCATCAGGAAGAGAGGATCGGCAGAGAGGGATAGGTCACACGGAGGACCAGACGCCCGTGCTCGCCCTTGTCTGGTCGGGCGCGCGAGGTGCGGCGGTGGCTTGAGATGGTGGCGCTGGTGGATGAAGTTGGTGGTGAGTGGTGGATGTTTGTGGTGGGTGTGCTGATGGTGCGGAGGCGCACCACCACGCCGGCCTAGCCGTGGCGACGGCCGGAGGTGGAGAAGGAAGGGTGAGGGAGAGAGATGAGATGCCAGGCCCGAGGGGAATTGAGGCTGCCCTAGGGATTTTGATCCCCTCCTCTGATCTGCCACTTTACGATTTGGCGCTGCTACTTCTCTTCTTTCTTCCCAAGTTGGTCCTGCCATCTATAGCTTGCCCCCTTGATTACTTCAATTCTTCTCGCTCAACTCCCTTTCTTCACTTCTTTCCTGCCCTTCTCTCTTCTCAATAGCCAACTTGTCCGAATCTTGAAGTTTATAGTGCCTTTGCGCACTTTTCTGCAAAATAATCAAATGACGAGTAAATGATCTTTTAAATGATATTCATTCAAATATATCATAGTTCACGGCAAGAATGGATCGTCGGATCACAATAAATGGTGTGTTTGTGTGCCAAAATATGAATAGGAAATGTACTTATCAAGTTCCCCCACACTTAAATCTTTACTTGTCCTCAAGTAACGGCATTTGACAAGAGCAAGGTAGTGAACAGCGAACTGACTAGAGAATGTCCCAGTGAAGTAGATCTCCAAACAATGCATGCTTTGAACTTTGCTAGTGAAAATCAATGGTTAAGAGTTCTACAAAGCAGTAGGATACTAGTAAGCATGACCATTTTAAACTTTTACAATGATAAAAGAGGATCAACAAGTTTAAATGATGACTGTGCCAAATGGTTCGTAAAGAGAGCATTATCCCGAGAACAAAAAGAACTGGAATTAAATCTTGTGATTAAAACACTTATTTACAGAGATAAAGCAATGATTATATTATTATTAGACTCACCATAGGAACATACCACCGATCCTGAGAACATGGTATACACCCGGCTCGACCAATTATTAGTTTTTTTGTTTGTCTCCCCAAAGGAACATACCACCGATCCAGAGAACATGGTATACACCTGGTTCGACAATTACATTTTTTATTATTAATTACTGCCCAAGCTAACCCGATTTCACATGCCACCGATCCAGGGAACATGACATGCTACTGTAGATAGTTAGACTTATTCATTCATTCATTATTACTTATCTTAAATGAACAACACATATAAGCACAAAAACAGGAATCATCACTTCTACATGTCTGGTTCACATGCTACCGCTCTAGGGAACATAGCATACTAGTCCATAGTGGTTAGGTGATAGCTCTGAATGGGAACACACTCAGCACAAATTCAGCATCTAAACATGGTGATCTAGGTGTATCATAGTAAATGCAGAAAATGATGAAGTTTTCTAGTGTACTAGGGATTTGAGCACTCAAAACTAATAGTTCTCACTAATTTCAGCCAAGCATGCATGGTGTAGATCACTAGTTTACAAGGCATTCAGAAAACAAGTTCACAAGTTCACATCAAGCACGATGCCAAAGGTGAATTTCAGCTTGACAACAAGTAATAACTGGCTCAAGCAACCCAACTAGCAATTGAATTCAGCATGTATTTATGATGTTCAGAATGGGTCATGAAACAGCTCACCGGGCACTATGAAGTAGCACTCGCTCGATCATCTCACCAACTACATCTCTTGCATTGTGACTCCCCTGCTTTTGCTTCTCTATCCTCATGCTCTCTATCCTCGTGCATGCTCCAGCTTCTCTCTTCCTTGTATGTGCCCATTGCTTCTCCTCTTCACCATGCTCTAAATCCACCGGGGTCCCAAGGAATGTCACCTCGAACCTGGTCAGCATGTAGTGAACGATGCAGTAGCAAAAACCTGAAAGAGCACTCGACAAAAGAGACCATACAAGTGAAAGGGGTAATGCCCTCTAAATCATCAATAGAGTACCCAATTACATAAGCATAGCTATAAAGAACATGACAAGTATGATACGAATCAACAAGCTCAATACTAACATGAGGATGATATTTATAATTAAGCATAGGACTAGCACGAGGAAAGTAACTATGATCATCACAAATGAGAGTACTGCCACTAACAGGGTATATATCATCATATCCAAGCAAATGAGTTTTCAAATCAATCTTAAGTGATGGCATCATGCAATGCAAGGTAGTAGCAAACAAATCATATGGAGACATGTCATTAAGAGGATTGAATGAACCTAACAAATCACACTCTTGTATGACAATAGGCAAATGAATCTCAGGTTCTTCATCTTCATCTACAACAACTTCTTTTACTTCTCCAGGAGTGATAGGCAACGGATCTTCATCTTGATCACTTGGGCATTCAAGCTCTGTTCCATCTTGTTCCTTGACTTCGAGAATTTCTTCTTGGATATGAAGTATCTCTTATGAAGGTGTTGGAACCTCACATGTATCAAGAGATATCCCAGAAACACTCAGCTCAAGCTGTGAAGAAATAGTGCTCCCAGCGTTAATGTTCTTCTCAATCTTCCTTACTTCTTCCACTAGCTCTTTTCCACTCATGATCTTCTTCATTTCCTCTAGTATCACCGGCCTAATTGGATCATCTTCGGCACTCCAAGTGAACTCGAGACTAAGCAATGTGAGCTTGTCTATATCATCAAAGTCATCTTGTGTGGGCACTTGTGTTGAAGGTGTTGGTTGACCAAATGGAGGACCATTTAACTCCATTGGCAACATCTCCCGGTGTTGAGGTATATGATTAGGAGGTGAATAGAATTGTTGTGGCGCATAGTTGTTGCTCTCCTCATTGTACCTAAATCCCTGCATATGATTACTAGAAGCAAATGGTGACATCTCAGGGTTGTTGCTCCTATATGACATATTCTAGTTTTCAGGCCACCCATATGAGCAATTGTTTTGGTATGAGCTAGGCTGTGGGGCAAAGTTCATGCCATAACAATCGGGAGAGTGAGAGTAACCACGCTGACATTCAGCGGGTGAATGGCCCTGAAATCCACAAATATGGCATGTAGGAGCAACATAAGGATGGCCTCTAGAATAAGGATCATAAGAGCTAGGCCTATCTTCAAAAACTACTTCTCGCTGCCGAGCTAAATCATCTAATCGATGGGAAATCTTACTAATCAGTTCTTGAATACTTTCTGTGCTATTTGTAGTGTTGCTCGCATAAGCATGATGATCTGAATAGTAAGCCATATCTGAAAAGATGCAATAACCTGCAGAATAACCAAGAAAAGAAAGAGAAAATAACTGGAACAATGGTTAGGGGTTAGAGATATATCACACACACACATATATATAGCACAAAAGAAAAAACAAGTAAAACCTAGTCTATAGCCTAACATGGTCACTCTACGCTACTCCCCGGCAACGGCGCCAAAATGATCAATTGAAATACAGCGGGATATTTCACCCAAACTGTGGATGTCGAAGTTCTCCTCAGGGCCTAGACGATCAGCGACGACGCTCGGCTAAAGCTAGGTGACACAGAATTGGGTGATGAAAACTGAAAATAAAACCTAAACTAACAAGGTTGTTCCCAAAGATCATTGACAAAGAAAATGACAAATAGCAAAGGGAAATTCAGATTTTACTCAATATCTTTTTGGTATTTTCATTACTTGAGAAACTATAATACTAGCACAGGTGTTACTACTTAAACAACAAAAGGAAATCAGCAAGACAAGAATATGTATAATAACAACAAGTATGACAGAGGGAAGAAACAAGGTTGTAGGACAGAATATATGTATCACATCACAAACACACACATATGTATATCTCATAGGACACCACACACATATGAAGATTACTATTTCACTAAACAAAGTATAACAGATCAAGTACTTCTCTAAGTGACAAGGTATCAACTACTCAGGCCATACTAATTTAGCATTTATATTATAAATTCGAAACTGAGCCAAGCAGCAGGATACTACACTTATCAAGACTGAACATTACATAGTATTAGTTATAACACTTCTGAAGATTATAGAAATTTGAGAGAGAGAGAGAGAGAGAACAGCAGCAAGATTGGGAATGGAGCAGCAGTAGGGATGTGAGGAGAAAAGCAGCAGGGACGTGAGGAGAGAAGCAGCAGGGGGCATGAGAAGAAGAAGCACCATCAAAGAAAGAGGAGCAGCGAACAACAGAGTTTGGGTTCAGAGAAGAAGAAGTGGCAGCAGCAACTTGAGGTTCAGAGCAGAGAATCAGCAAAGGAGGCGCAAAGAGAAGGAGCAGCAGGGGCATCAGGAAGAGAGGATCGGCGGAGAGGGAGAGGTCACGCGGAGGACCAGACGCCCGTGCTCGCCCTTGTCTGGTCAGGCGCGCGAGGTGAGGCGGTGGCTTGAGATGGTGGCGCTGGTGGATGAAGTTGGTGGTGAGTGGTGGATGTTTGTGGTGGGTGTGCTGATGGTGCGGAGGCGCACCACCACGCCGGCCTAGCCATGGCGGCGGCCGGAGGTGGAGAAGGAAGGGTGAGGGAGAGAGATGAGATGCCAGGCCCGAGTGGAATTGAGGTTGCGCTAGGGATTTTGATCCCCTCCTATGATCTGCCAATTTACAAGTTGGCCCTGCTACTTCTCTTCTTTCTTCCAAAGTTGGTCCTGCCATCTATAGCTTGGCTCCTTGATTACTTCAATTTTTCTCGCTCAACTCCCTTTCTTCACTTCTTTCCTGCCCTTCTCTCTTCTCAATAGCCAACTTGTCCGAATCTTGAAGTTTATAGTGCCTTTGCGTACTTTTCTGCAAAATAATCAAATGACGAGTAAATGATCTTTTATATGATTTTCATTCAAATATACCATAGTTCACGGAAAGAATGGATCGTTGGATGACAATAAATAGTGTGTTTGTGTGCCAAAATATGAATAGGAAATGTACTTATCAGCAGCCCTCCCCAAGATCGGGGCCACACGCCCGCTCAGATGATCCAAGTACGCCATCACCATTAGCTCGGCGGACCAACTCAAATGCGCGGCAACCGCCAGCGTTCTCCCGATGCTCTGTTCACCCGTCATCAGCAATGTCCAAGTCACCAAGTCCCTCATCGACGGCGGCGCAAGGCTCAGTGTCCTGTCCGTCGAGATGTTCGATAGCCTTCAAGTGCCGTACGATCAGCTCCGGCCCACCAAGCCCTTCTCAGGAGTGACTGACTGCTCCACCACCCCGATAAGCCAAGTTCGTCTCCCTGTTACCTTCGGTCAGCGCGACAACTACCACACCGAGCTCATCGACTTCGACGTCGCCCACATCCGTCTGTCGTATAACGCCATCCTTGGGTACCCAGCGCTAGCCAAATTCATGGCAGTCACCCACCATGGCTACAACGTCCTCAAGATGTCGGGAAGCTGCGGAATCATCACGGTCCCCTAGGAAGAAAGGTACACGGTGTGCTCCCTCGAGCACGCCTTCCAAGCTGCAGTAGTCGAAGACCCCGGCAACGCATATGTGCAGTACCCTCCTGAGGCCAACCCCAAGAAGAAGAAGAAGAAGCTACTCTGCATTGGTCCTCAAGGGAGCGGCGCCTCCAGCGGCGCCACCTCAAGATCTGCGCCCGCGCCTGGGGTGCCTCCCTTCCTCGCATAGGGAAGCGTGCCCGACGCCTTCCTCGGGCAGGGCTCAGGGGCTCCCTTCTGGAGGGCCTCAGACCTGGCCAACATCACGAGGGAGGCGCTCGGGCACCACGTGGAGGCGTGCTTCGCAGCACGTTTCCCTTAGGAGGACACCGGGCGAGGAGCGCATGGCGCTCAGGAGTTCATCGTCAAGACCGCTCAGGAGCTTCAGGAAGCAACGGCAATACGCGGCGACCGCCGCCCACCTGGCGCTACTCCCCATCCAAGTGAGGGTGGAGAGCTGCGCGTCTGCATCGACATCCCGGGGCTCAACAGGGCCGCATCTCAAGAGTGCTTCTGGCCTTCGCGTGCTGGACGGTGTGAGGGTCCGCCTCACAGCTACGTTTGCATGTGGTTCGGCCTGCTGAGTGTGGCGCCCGCCTTCCAGCGCAACCTGCGGAGCATCCTAGCAGGTCAGGAGGCCAGGCATCACGCAGTCTTAGCGGAGATGGAGACGGTCCTCAAGAGGCCACCAGAGCCTCCAGAGCCTCCCGAGGCTCTGGGTCTTGACGGCTCGTGAGGAGCGACTTCTTCATCACGTGTCTTCAGCTACCCCAACACTCCTTCGACAACCAAACCAGGTGACATTTTCCAAGTTTATTTAGCTGGGAGCGCCCCCTGGGCTGCATCATTCCCAGGCCGCGTGGGTCTGTCCCCGCGGCACGTATCCACCTGCATCTTTAGTTCACCCTGCCGGGGCGCCCCTCGGGCTGCATCATCCCCAGGCCGCTCGATTCTGATCCAGTGGCATGTATCGTTCTTGCATTTACCTAAGCCAGTCTGCTTCTCATGCGTAATCTATCTATGGTCATCAGCGCCTGCTCGATTATCCCCAGCCACGGGAACCTCTCATGCCGGCACGGCGCTTGCGCTTGAGTTCGTCCCTGCAACACTGACAAATCTGAGCGGTCGAGCTCTGGCTCGTGGCACGCTCGCACACGCCACCTCACCAGGCCCTCAGTGCCTTCACCACCTTGCGAAACAACCAGTGGCGGACCAGCAATCACCATGGCAATTTGTGCCCTTCCTCGCGCTAACTTGCAGGAACCTCCTGAGGACTACATCGGGCGGTATCATGGGCTCTCTCTCTCTCTTCTCCCATGCAATTCGCTTGCGCGTTAAAAGGGGGGCTCCTGAGCATTGTGACTTAGGAGCTCTTACTGGCTCTCCAGCCCTCACCCACTGGCCTTGACCACGGCATCGCGACCTGGCGTACCAGCGATGGCTGAGCTCACTCGAGGGCCGGGACCTGAGGACGTAGAGCACACAGAAGAGCATGGAGAAGAGGAGGAGGCTCACACGGGCCTAACCTAGCTACTCAACAGCGGCCGATGCACAAGTCTGGCGCAACACGAGGAACCAGCTTCGGAATGCCAAGATAAGTCTCGCGCCTGGATCAACCCAGCGCTACAGAATAAGATCCTCGCCTTTCGCTGCCCTGCTGCGGCAGCATCGCCTCCCTTTCCCATCCTCGGGTAGCTGCTTGCATGCTAAAGGGGACCTCTTGAGCATCGCGCCTCAGGAGCTCTTATTGGACCTCGAGCCACTCACCTCCTAGCCTTGACCACGCCATCGCGACCTGGCATACCAGCGACGGCTGCAGCCTGCCTGGGGACCGGGACCTGTCGGCGTAGAGCACCAAGCTGCCGCGGGATTGGAAAGGGGAGACCGAGCCTTAGCAGGATACGCGTTCGCAAGTTTTTATATAAAGGATAATATCAACAAAAGACACCGCAGACCCTTTACATGCCCCCACGGGGTCCGTTTCAATTCCTCGCATGGAACAAAAGGAGGGAGTTCCTATCTACACGTGCCTAACGTCGCCGACGCCATCATCAACAGTGGGCCTCTGGAGGTCGGTGCCAACCCCATCCAGATCAGCGACGGCGGCGGCCGGATGCTGCAGCCTCGCTCCGGGCATGGTGAGAGCTCGGGGGCACGTAGCTATCGTCGCTTGTCTCCGAAGTCTCGGCAAGCTCGGGAGAGTCGCTGGACCACCAGGAGTCACCATTGTCGCTGGAGGAGCTGTTGCGAAGCCCGGCGGCAGGCTCAACATTGGCCGCTGCGCCGTCCTGACGACCCCCTTCGGGGCAACACTCCAAGCGGCGGCCTTCCTGGTCGAAGACCTTGAAGAACATCGTGGAGGCGCCGTCAAACTTGAAGTGGATGGCGACGGCGCCTTCCGCACGGCAGACTCGGGCGACCTTGCCCCACCCGTGAGTCATGAAGATATTCCCAGAGGAGACGGCTTCAACCTCCGCTCCAGTCACCGAGGCATCGCAGTCGGTGTGTTGCAACCAAAGCTCGAGGGGGGCCCCCAGCAGCGAAGAATTGCGGGAAACGAATCCAAGTGCGCGGAGGCATCGCCGCCCACAGCACGAACTCGCGTGAGGAGTGTGCGGCATGGACCCCTGGGGCGATGGCGTGCGTCACCGCGGCGCGGCGACCATGGCCCTGGCGCGGGCGACGGTGTTCGTCGCCCCTCCCTGCGGAACCCGCAACTTGGGCATACGAGGGCAACGGATACCCGGGAGGTGGCTGCTCGTACCATGGCCGCGACACTTCCGGCCTCACGATGATGTCGCGACGATGAGACAGCCTCTTCTTCGGCGGGAGTGGCTCGGGCTCGTTAAGGGGAGTCTTTCCCTTTTCCGCGGCCGAGAACCTCCATATCGGCGCCATGGTCAATGCAGCGAGCAGTGAAGCGAGGAAGAAGAAGGAGCGGGAGAAGCAAAGGAATAGATGGGTGACAGGGGCTCCGCTCCCCTCTTCCCATTCATAGCCAAGGGGAGGTCAACTGCCGAGCTCCACAATCTAAGGTAATAATGATCTTCTCTGCATGCAGCAAGGACTCGTCAAGTCGGGCAGTTATCGAGGCAGCGTGGGGAAGCGGAGACACCCACGTCCAATCAGTCGCCCGCACCAACCATGGCCGCATGCTGTTGGGGCCCACGGTGCTCCGCACTTGCCCTTTGGCTTCGCCTCGAAGCCAAGCCCGAGTGCGCCTTGGGCCCGGGGGCTACTGTTGGCATTCTGGGAATGGGGGTCCCCAGACTTGCCTGCTCGCGGCCCACAGCGTGGCTCCACCAGCGGCCCTGTATGGCCCATCTTCACCAGCAAACACTCAAGACCCTCGCGAGGGGCCAAGCCTCGCGTGGCGGACAACGCAAGACCTCCTCAGGGGCGGCCTCACCAGGCTGGCTCGCGAGGGGCGGAGAGATCAAGGCTAGGGACACCTCGCGAGGTTTGTGTGACGCAAGCCATGACAACTGGAGCCAGGCAGGCGCCAGCTCGTAGTGTCCTCGTTTCCTCTTTGGTGCTAAAGAGGCAAGCGCAACCGAGGAGCCCCGAGGCAGCAGGTAAAGGTTTCCATATCGGTGCAACACGACCAAGACCAGCAGGACAGAGGTCACCGTGGAGCCCAAGACGGCATCACCACCAGAGCCTTTGGCAGACAAAGACTACTTTTATCAGGATAGCTTGTACTAGTTGTCCCCCTTCAGATTGGCCGTTGTGGGATCCCTTCCCGCCTAATATTTGCGAAGAGGACTCGTGCCTCTATATATAGGACTAGCCACCACCGTAGAAAAGGGGAGACATCAGAGATCACTCATCTTGGACCAGATCCATTCCACCAAAGCCACCACACTCACCAAGCACAAGAGCACCTCTCCTCAGACGCTGTTATTCCCTTGTAACTATTCATCCTCAGCCCAAGAGGAAATACACCACACCACACTGGAGTAGGGTATTACACCACATTGGTGGCCAGAACCAGTATGAACTCTTGCGTCTTGTGTTCTTTGGGTCCATCAAGCTAGGTCGTGAGATCATGGTGTGTGCGAGCTAGAGGGGGAGAGATCTTCGTGCACACCCCAGTGTTCGAACCTCAAGGGTTTTGCCGGAACCCGAAATCCGACATCGCTAGCGCCAGCACGGTTGGCGATGCCGGACATCCGACCGCGCCCTTGCCTCCTCCCGGGGGCGTAGGTGTAGGCGTTGCTCCTCACGGTCCCAATCGAGCACCACCCTACAGCCACCAGGGAGGTGCACCGAGCTCGGTGGCGTGGGGAACATGGCGCCTCGGCGGGGGTTCCAGAGAGGCAGCTCAGGAAGCATATGTGCCCCGCATGGTGGATCAGGAGTACATGCCAGAAGACGACCCCTGCTTGTTCCTCGAGCCGGGCTAGGAAGAAGAGATGCTGGAAGCTGAGGCCTTCCATGAGCCACCCAGGAGCCTCACCGACCCCGCCAACGACAACCACCGCAGGGTAACACTGGTATCTCAGGAGCAGGCTTACGCTAACCATGGGTCGCAGGTGGACCAGGCCGCAACAGCGGACGGCGACGCTAGCACGGCAGCCCCACTCCAGTCAGGGGCAGTGCACTGGGGGCTGCACGAAAGGGGTCCGGAGCAAGGCCCTCCCACAAGTCACGCGAGGCAAGGTGTCGTCCGGAGGTAGGTCCTCTACCGGGGAGGCGCCGGCGAGCCCTCCCCCCGGCAGAGGGTCCGTCGTTGCCGAGGGCGCCACTAGTGTCCCCTTTGCCCCTTTGGCATCGTCCTGGTTTCCGGACGCCCCAGTGGTGGTCGAGGGTGGCCCAAGGCGGGGCCCTCGTCTGGCGATATGAAGCAAGGCTCATGCCTGTGAAGGTCTCCGCCCGTGACACTCTCACATAATAATGAGTGGAGCTGTACACGCCCCGGAGTCTCTGAAGAGTCGCCCTCGTGCCTCGGGGGCTCCCTCCCACATTCTAGTGGAAGCACCATGCTCACCGCTGGCCGTCGACATAGTCCCCCAATGACTACGCTCACGGCCAGCGAAAGCACTAGGCTCCCCGCTGGTGAGAAGACAAGAAGAGCTAGGTGCCGAACGCGGCCATTTGCTTTCAACCCCTTTTCTGTAACTCGATTTGTCGTCTTTTGGATTTGAACTCGTAGTCGTATTTTCATTGACAAAGCATGGGGGCATCTTTTCTCGTTCACGCTGGTTTCTTGAGTTTTCTGGCTCCGTGCCTTGCTTCGAGGCCAGCGCCTACTGCCCCTCCCTTGCGAGCGCCTCACGAACGGGGGCTGGGCGTGGTATGCGCGTGCATCTCACCGTGATCTAACGCTTGCCTATCGCAAGGCCCTCTCGGACGGACCAGCGGGCTCCTCAGAAGCCCGAAACCTTGCGAGCCCGTGGAGGACTCCCCTCGAGAGAACTACACATCAACAACTACAAGGCCAGTCCGAGGCCCGCCTGGACCGAGGTAAGTTATACAGCAAGCTCGCGGAGGAACTGGAGAACCCACAAAAGTACGCCTTGAGTCTGGCTCAGGAAGTAAAACAATAGTCTGTTTACATGAGGGGCTCCCCCCCAAATGCACTTACATCTTCAGGGGCCACACCAAAGCTTTTGTGTGCAGGTTCTAAACAAAGAGCGCGAGCTCAATCGGACATGTCGCTCGCATCATCTTCCGAATATCTCTCGGACATGCTGCCGGCGTCATCGCCAGTGTCGTCTTCACCATCATCGACCACATCGCCTCCATCCACCATGTCCACCACTGCGTCATCGCCGGTAGCGAAAGCTCTGACCAGAGCATCCACATTATCATCCACCCAGCGTGCCAGGTTGTCCCGGATAGCTCCGGGCACTGGGGCGATGGTGGCGTCGAAGTCGAAGTTGGGGTCGGCATTCTGAAGATGGCTGAAGACGCGGGAGAATGCACGCCCAAGGAGGCCTCGGCTCTTTTTGTCCACAAGCTCGCGAGCCCTCTCGGCCCGGTCCTCCAGGCGCGTCACGACATCCGTGAAGAAGCGGAGGTGGCTGGCGTAGTCTTCTGCGTGGGGATGAGGGGCGTGTTCATCACAAATGGCGCCTAGCGCCCGGTTGGCCCTCGTCCTGAGGTCTCGAAGCATGGGGTATGCTCGCGCTGCAACGTCTATTGGCGGATCGCCTCCTCCCTGATCTGCTGCGTGAGGGGCTCAACAGCGGTAACTCGCTGCCAAAGCGAGGCCAGTTTAGCACGGGCAGAGGCCAACTTGGCCTGCATAGAGACCAAGGCAGCTGTAGCGGCCTTCTCGTGCTGCTCCGCCTCAGCCAACCTTGACCTGAGGGCAGTGGACCTGCCCTCAGCTTTAGCTTCCATGAGCTTCAACTTCAGGTCGTACCTATTGGCAAGATCAGTGCGAGCCTCCACCACCTTGTGGTCCACTTCCTCCTGGATCCTGGCCTCGCGCGCTAGCGGCATCTTCCGCCTGAGCAACCTGACGCTCCCTAGTCTCCAACCGCTCAAGCTCGAGGCTGCGCTCTGTGGCCTCCAGCATTAGCGCTTCCTCGCGCTTCAAGATATCTTCCTCCTTGGACGGTGCCCCCTTCATCGACGCCAAGGTAGCTCTACGCGCCTCCACTTGCTGCTCTAGGGAGGCATTCAGGGTCTGTAGATCCTGCGTGCGCTTCTCGGTGACCTCGCGGCGGTGGACTGCCTCCCTGGCCTCCTCCAAGGCTCGGGCGCTGGCCTCACGCGAGATCGTGAGGGATGCCTCGGCTTTCGCATTGGCGTGCTCACGCTGGAGGCGCCCATGGTTGATGGCCACCTTCAATTGACACCATTCATCCACTAGCCGAAGACCCTCAGTTTCAAGGCGGGCATCACGAGGTCTTCCCCAAGCCGGCTCAGCGCACCCATCGCTTCCCGGAAAGCTCGTGACGGACAGCACCCCGCCTGTGCGCAAGCTCGAATGCACGACCGGGTCCGTCTTCCACGTCGGGTGTCATTGAAGAGGTTTGAGGTGGCAGGCCTCCTCCCAGCAGGGGGCTGGAGGCCGACGCCTTCACAGTCAACCTTCGGGCCCAGACGTGGGCCCAGAGGGGTGGAGGCTCGTTACCCAAAGGAGAGGCTAGAGCCGAGGCCACCCAGCTGCGGTCAATAACCACAGGAGGAGCCCTTGGCACACTTCCCTCATCCCAGGCAAGGCCGAGAAGGACGGACAGCAAGAATGCGGGGTCCAGACTCCAAGCCGGCGTGCTTGCCTCTCTGGCCGACCCCGCACCAAGTACGACAGGCTAGCTTGGGGCGCTCAAGGTCAGCAGAGGACTCGAAGCAGGAGGAGGTTGCTTCTCGGGAGACTTCGTCGCCTTAGCGGAAGGGACCCTAAGAAACCATAGTCATGAGGGGAAGCAGTACTCGAGAAATTACAAAGATAAGGTACTCACTCGTTAATAGCAATGTACTTCCTCTGCTTCAATGGTTGGAAGGCGTCACCACTGCAGCTTGGAGACCTCCTCCTCTTGCGGAGCGCCGTGAAGTTTGGTCGGAGCCGGCCGAAGCCCTGGGCACAGTCACCAAGGCCGGGCACGGATGGTGTGACTCCTGAGGAGGCGACCTCAGGGGTGCTGGACCGTGCGGAGACCTCGGTACTCGCCTCGTGGTGGTTCACCGGGGTCTCGGGAGCCCCGGCCTCAGGAGCGTCAGACTGCGTCGTACCCCAGGCCGCTTCCTCAGGATGGCTCTCCAGGGTCCTGGAGGACGGCACCTCAGGAGTCCCGAGTGGTGCCGGCTCCTCAGCAGCAGCGTCGCCATCGCTCGGCAGCGACCACCCCCTTGCGCCCGCTCCTGGGGCGGGCATCGCGCTCACAGCAAGCAGGGGGGCCACGAAGACAGGGCTCTCGTGAGGCCCTTCAAGGCCAACTAGGCGTAGTCCCCATTCGTCGAAAAGGGGCATATGCTTCACAAACTCCACCTTGTTTGAGCAGCAAAACAGGAGGCAGCCCTCCTCCGGCAGGTCAGCTGGCGTCGGGTCGCCAGTCAGGAGCTCAAGCACCGTGCGCCGCGCCTTAGGAGGAAGGGCCGGGGCCTGAAGCCTCATGCGGTCCTCGTAGCCAGAGAAGGTCCACATCTGCCGGGAGTGGCGCTGAAGCGGAGCGATGCGGCACCTGATGAACTCCTTCACCACCATGGGCACCGTCACTCCGAGGTCCTTCAGCCTGGCAAGCCGGAGCCAGACATGGGCGAGCCGCCGATCGGTGAGCTTTGCGTGCCCCCAACCGGAGCTCGGAGCAACTGGAATCCGGGGGAGCAGCAGCAGGGGGCTGAGCACGCCAATGTCCACGAACACCCACCTCTTCCTGAAGCCTCTGATGACCGGCGAGAGATCAAAGTCAATCCCCGAGCCGGCCGTCGCCGCGACGGCCTGGAGGGATACACACCCTGAGCGCTCGAGAGGATCTGCCAGGTGCAGCGAGAAGAAGTGGCGAAGTAGGGCGATGGAAGGGGCAATGCCCACCATGGCTTCGCAGACAAAGGCAAAGACAACAAGGAGGATGATGGATTGGGGATTGAGATGCAGCGCGTTGATCTAGTAGTGCGAGAGCACCGCATTGAAGAAATTGCAGAAGGGGGGAATCAAGCGTGCCCAGAGGGCGTGAAGATGGATGGGGACCTCAGTGGCCGTCCTGTCGACTTCGGCGCGGGAAGCAGGCCAGGCCACCATCGCCCCCACTCATTGAAATCGGCTGCAAGCGTCGGGCGCACCTTGCCCATCGCCTCTTGGTTGAGCACCACCGACCGCTCGATGGCGGGCTCGAAGGTCGGCATCACGGGGGCCGAGGTACGGGACTCCTTCTTTCCCCTCTTCTTCCGACTTGGTGCCATGGCGGCGGGGGAGTTGGTGTCAGATTGGACCCGGGGAAGAGATCTGCTGCTTTCGAAAGATGAGGGAGCGGCGGAGAGTGCTGCCTGTAAAGGAGACAGAGCTACGAAGACGACGGTGGTTGCCTAGCCAGGTGGAAATCGAGGCTGTGTGGGGAAGTGGAGGCACCCACATCCCGTCAGTTGCCATGCGTCAATCAAGGCCGCAGGTTATTGGGGCCCGCGGCGCTCCGCACTTGCCCCTTGGCTTCGCCACGAAGCCAGGTACGAGCGCGCCTTCGTCCCGGGGGCTACTGTCGGCGTTCTGGGAACGGGGGTACCCAGACTTGCCTGCCTGCGGCCTAGGGCGTGGCTCCACCAGCGGCCTGGTACGGCCCATCTTCATCAGTAAACACTCAAGACCCTCGCGAGGGGCCAAGCCTCGCGAGGCAGACGACACAATACCTCCTCAGGGGCGGCCTCACTAGGCTGGCTCGCGAGGAGCGGAGAGATCAAGGCAAGGGCCACCTTGTGAGGTTTCTGTGACGTGAGCCATGATGACCAAAGCCAGGCGAGCACCAGTGGGCGCAAAGTACCAGTTACCTCTTTGGTGCTAAAGAGGCAAGCACAGGCAAGGAGTCCCAAGGAATCAGGGAAAGGTTTCCATATCGGTGCAACGAGACCAAGACTAGCAGGACAGCAGGACGAAGGTCATCACGGAGCCCACGACGGCGTCACCACCAGAGCCTTTGGCAGGCGAAGACCACCTTTTGTCAGGATAACTTGTACTAGTTGTCCCCCTTCGAATTGGCCATTGTGGGATCCCTTCCCGCCTAATATTTGGGAGGAGGACCCGGGCCTCTATAAATAGGACCAGCCACCACCATAGAGGGAAGAGGGAACCTCATCAGATCTGGAGAGGAACTAGACCATCCACACACGCACAAGCTCATCGAGCTCAAGAACACCTCTCCTCAGGAGGCCGTTCTTCCCTTGTACTTGTTCATCCCCGGCCTACAAGGCAATCCACCACACCACACTAGAGTAGGGTATTATGATACGTCCATTTTGCATCATGCTTTTATATTGATATTTATTGCATTATGGGCTGTTATTACACATTATGTCACAATACTTATGCCTATTCTCTCTTATTTTACAAGGTTTACATGAAGAGGGAGAATGCCGGCAGCTGGGATTCTAGGCTGGAAAAGGAGCAAATATTAGAGACCTATTCTGCACAGCTCCAAAAGTCCTGAAACTTCATGGAAGACATTTTCAGAATATATAAAAAATATTCAGTGGAAGAGATTCACCAGGGGGGCCACACCCTGCCCACGAGGGTGGGGGCGCGCCCTACCCCCCTGGGCGCGCCCCCTACCTCGTGGGCCCCCTGGTGGCCCTCCGGTGGCCATCTTCTGCTATATGAAGTCTTTCGATGGGAAAAAAAATAAGAAACCATCTTCTCAGACGAAACTCCGCCGCCACGAGGTGGAACCTTGGCGAAACCAATCTATGACTCTGGCGGAGCTGTTCTGCCGGGGAAACTTCCCTCCGGGAGGGGGAAATCATCGCCATCCTCATCACCAACGCTCCTCTCATCGGGAGAGGGCAATCTCCATCAACATCTTCATCAGCACCATCTCCTCTCAAAACCCTAGTTCATCTCTTGTACCCAATTCTTGTCTCCAAGTGTGGGATTGGTGCTAGTAGGTTGCTAGTAGTGTTAATTACTCCTTGTAGTTGATTCTAGTTGGTTTAATTGGTGGAAGATCATATGTTCAGATCCTATATGCATATTAATACCCCCTGATTATGAACATGTTTATGCTTTGTGAGTAGTTACGTTTGTTCCTGAGGACATGGGAGAAGTCTTGCTATTAGTAGTCATGTGAATTTGGTATTCGTTCTATATTTTGATGAGATGTATGTTGTCTCTCCTCTAGTGGTATTATTTGAACGTCGACTACATGACACTTCACCATTATTTGGGCGTAGAGCAAGGCATTGGGAAGTAATAAGTAGATGATGGGTTTCGAGAGTGACAGAAGCTTAACCCCTAGTTTATGCGTTGCTTCGTAAGGGGCTGATTTGGATCCATATGTTTCATGCTATGGTTAGGTTTACCTTAATACTTTTGTTGTAGTTGCGGATGCTTGCAATAGAGGTTAATCATAAGTGGGATGCTTGTCCAATTAAGGACAGTACCCAAGCACCGGTCCACCCACATACCAAATTATCAAAGTACCGAATGCGAATCATATGAACCTGATGAAACCTAGCTTGACGATATTCCCATGTGTCCTCGGGAGCGCTTTTCTCTGTATAAGAGTTTGTCCAGGCTTGTCCTTTGCTACAAAAAGGATTGGTCCACCTTGCTGTACCTTATTTACTTTTGTTACTTGCTGCTCGTTACAAATTATCCTATCACAAAACTATCTGTTACCACTTGTTTCAGTACTTGTAGAGAATACCTTGCTGGAAACCGCTTATCATTTCCTTCTACTCCTCGTTGGGTTCGACACTCTTACTTATTGAAAGGACTACGATAGATCCCCTATACTTGTGGGTCATCATATTACACCACAACGGTGGCCCGAACCAGTATAAACTCTTGTGTCCCTTGTTGCTTGGGTTCGGCAAGCTAGGCTTTGAGATCGTTGCGAGAGTGTGAGCTAGGGGGAGAGAGATCTTCGTGCACACCCCAGTGTTCGAACCTCAAGGGTTTTGCCGGAACCCGTAATCCGACAAAATGGAATTCATAATATATATTAATTGTTCATTAGTTCATCACATAATATATATATATAATATCATCACATATACGTGATGATACTTAACTACGAGGTACAATGCATAAAATTCAAAATGAACAATACTAAAACTAATAATCCCTCCTGGGGCAGTATTCTGGCAGCCCATCGCCAGCAACTCCCTAGTATGCGGCGTCTTCCCAGCGCGGTGGCAATACTCTGCCTCCTCCGCCTCACAGCGCTTGACATACCGATCTGCCTCTTGCTGGCGGACGAGCACGAACAATCTTGCCATTTTATTGGGCGCCCACCAGAGCTCCTCGTCCATGGCACGCTGGAGCTTATCGGCCCACCTCCACGCAGCAATGAGGCGCCTAGCGCCTTTGACCTTCCTCGCGACGACGACGCGCCTGCCCCCAAAGCTCCACCGCCTCCTTTTTACAGGCGGCATCACGGGCTTCATAGGCCGCCTGGTACCTGGCTTCCTCCTCCGCCATCTCTTCTTGAATGCCACTTGTCTGGCTTTCTTAGCCGGCGGCAACGACTTCCACAGACAAAGACTATACTAGCCCCAAAACAAATCCAAAGTTGGGGGTCCGGCGCAACCTCGTCCGGTGGCGCGTAGGAGTCCTCCTCGTTGCTGCTCTTCGACTGAGCGTCCTCGAGGGGCGGCGACTCCTCGTCGGTGTGTGGGCAGATCGGCGACGCCATGGCAGAGATTTGAGAGAGAGAGAGAGGAGGATGTAGATCAGAATGCAGGCGGGACGACGTGATCAAGGTAGTATTTATTGACGGCCAAAATCTAGATGGACGGGTGTCGGTGTCAAAACCGGCGAATCTCGGGTAGGGGGTCCTGAACTGTGCGTCTAGGATCGATGGTAACAGGAGACGGGGTACACAATGTTTACCCAGGTTCGGGCCCTCTCTATGGAGGTAATACCCTACTTCCTGCTTGATTGATCTTGATGAATATGAGTATTACAAGAGTTGATCTACCATGAGATCTTAATGGCTAAACCCTAAAATTCTAGCCTGACTATGACTATGAGGATATATCTACGAACCTAGCCCTCCAGTTTATATAGACACAGGAGGGATCTAGGGTTACACAAGGTCGGTTACAAAGAAAGGAATATTCATATTTGGTCACCAAGCTTGCCTTCCACGCCAAGGAGAGTCCCATCCAGACATGGGTAGAGTCTTCAGTCTTCGTATCTTAATGGCCCATCAGTCTGGCCCGTATCCAATAGGTCGGACGACCGAGGAACCCTTAGTCCAGGACTCCCTCAGTAGCCCCCGAACCAGACTTCAATGACGAGGTGTTTGGCGTGCAGATAGTCTTCGGCATTACAAGGCGGATTCCTCCTCCTATGACTTTAAAGTGATGTATTCGGCTTTCCATTTAATGTCGTACCCCTCGACTTCCGCGCCTTCCTGACTTCAGCTTCCACGTGTCGAGTGAGTACAAGAGGTCGGGGTATTTTTACATTTACCACCCTGACCGTACCGGAAAGGTGCGCATTTAAAGAGAATAGATCTGAGATCCCTTCCAAATCCCACGGAAAAAATCCTCAGAGCTTGCGGAGCAGAACCACCCCAACAAGGCTAGCGCTCCTAGCTCTTCCTCTCATCCCCACAACTCCAAAAAGGGTGATTGGGAGAGATGTTCTGTATCTCATAGTCAGCTGGTGAAGCTGCAAACACAGGGCTTTTTTCCTCCCGCGGATTTGGTCCCCGTACGAGCAGGGATGACGTCCTTCAATGGCGGGGCTCAAGCGGAGAACTTCCCCAATCCGTCCAGGGGGAACGAGTATGCTTTGTCCCCTTCTTGTTAAGAGGTGTCGGATTTCTGATCCATTCCTTCCTCCGGGATCTGTTGGAGTATTATGGCCTCCAACTGCACAGTCTCACTTCCGCCTCCATCCTGCATATTGCGGGTTATGTCGCTCTATGCGAGCTATTCCTGGGCTGTGAGGCCCATTTCGATTTATGGAGAAGATTGTTCTGCCTCGTCCATCGTAATCAAGGAGGGTCAATATTTGAAGTGGGGGGAGCCAAAATGTGGCACATCGCCGGAACCGGATACTTGTCCGGCACGCCAAAGAAGTCCTCCGAAGAGTGGCCTTCCGAATGGTTCTATATCGACGATGTCGCTCTTCTCGACCCAGTCCGTATGGGCCTCCCCGAATTTTCAAGCGCTCCATTGAAGAAACGCCATAGCTGGCGTCCTCGGAGCCTCGAGGAAGAGGATAGCGCAGAGGTCAGTCAGCTGCTGGGCAAGATTAAGATGCTCGCCCAGTCCGGATTGTCAATAGTCGAGGTAATGGCGATCTCCATAGCGCGGGTGTCCAACCACTCAAATACAGAGGGCTACCCATGGGGCACTACAATGGGGAAGACGACGCCTCACGCTGCGGTCAGAAGGGCCCAAAGACCCCCACCGCTCTGGCTAAAATATTGGCTGAACTATATAGATGGGAGAAGGAGGAGTTCACCCGTCTCCAATATCGAGACGGATTTTCCATGTATAATCCTCCTAGCTGGGTAAGCTCTAACTCCACTATTTTACTCCTCTCCCTGAATTATCTTTGACGGGCAGTATCCTATCCACTCATAATAGTAATGGCGAAAGGCTGTCGAGGGGATCCATGACCCTGCCCCTCAGCCGGAGAATCACAACCGGGATCTTGACCCCAGATATGAAGAAGATCCGGACATATTTGTGGAGCTCAAGGATGGAATATTCTATCAGACAAGCTATGACGGTACGGATGTACCTATCATCGCCGATTACCCCGGCCTCCTTCCTGCTTCGCATGTAAGTAATTTAAAAGGCACTTTATTCGAAAGAGATCCCTTACTATGCCTCACCCACCACACTATTCCGTGTTCCGAAGGGGAGGCGCTCAGCACCGCAACATGCACCAGAAGCATTTCCAAGGAGAGCAGCGCCCACGCCTGGCACATCTTCGAAGAGGAAGGCAAATGATAACACGGCAGAACCCTCATCAAAGAGGTAAGGATTTTCTTTTCAAGAATACCCTTTCTGATCGTCACATCAAATTGTAATGCCATTCGCCGCATTCTATCAGGAAAAGTATCCGCAGGACTGTGTTCGGGGATCCGGCCGGACGTGCCTCCACTAGTCAGGTTCCGGACCCTACCCAAAGGACGGGGGCTGACATGGGAGTGGCGCCGAAATGTCCTTCCACAGAGGATTCAGACGACATGTCCGTCACGAACTCTGAAGTGGAGAGCGCTATGAATCATCGTCGTCGGAGGGTCGTTCTTCGTAACCTTGGTTTTTCAAAAGAGGCATTTGATGCCTTCTATTCGGCCGATGCGTACATCCGAGCTGCTCGGGATGGGCTTGTCAGAGCCACTGTCGGGTGGTAGGTGCGACATATGCCAACGGGTGGCTTATCATTGTGGGAGCCAGTAAGACATCGCCGGTGCCTGGAAACGGGATAAGGCGAAGACATGCACGCCGGCGGATCTTACCCAGCTTCGGGGCTCTCCGTGGAGATAACACCCCTACTGCTGCTCTGCGGGGTCTCCGCATGCCCGCTAGATGAATCAAGTAGCTACACAACGCTCCTTGAGCTGTTTGGGGGGAGGAGGAAGAAGGGCACGGCTAGCCTGCTTCTTCTCCTTGTGTGGTGTCTAGAACTAGCAGGGGGTCGAACCCTTTGCATGGGTGCTCCGGGGGGTTTATATAGGCCTACCCCCCGGGGGTACAATGGTAATCCGACTGGGCGCGGGGCCCAGCCGTCTGTGACTGCGCTCGCCGGCTTCTGCGCCGGCTGCTGGGGCCCGCCGACTGGTGGGTCCCGCCGGCTGCCGGCCCCTTGGTCGATAGGCAGGCCCCACTGTCCAGGGCCTGGTCGGCGGCTGGTTACTGTGGCTCCATCTTGTTGACGTGAGCTTCATCGTGGTAAGTGCGGCTACAGTACCGCCGCCTGTCAGGCGATCGCTGTAGCCTTACTGCGTCTTGTCTCCTTAATGGGGCGTCTTCTTCGAGGGAGGCGGCAAGCCGGCTGCAGGGAGCCGGCTCTGTCTTGGGCCGACTGGCTGGAGGCGTGGCCGCCTTCGGGCGTCTCTCTGCTCAAAGGGGCCCACCGTTTGTGGGCCACGCTGGCGGCCCGTCGTGGGTGATGCCAGGGTCAGCATGGCAATAGTGCTGCGCCGGACGGGTCATGCCTACCCATACGGCGCACTGTGCCAGGTGTGCTCCGGGATTCGGGGTGGCAGGCTTTACTGTAGCCACGCCCCGTCGTACCGCCGTCAGGTGGGTGCAAACTTTTGTGGGTACGGTCCGGACCGCTTTATGGGGAGCCGGCTTCTTGGAGTCGGCCTTCTCATGGCCGGCTTCTTGGAGTCGGCCTTCTCATGAGGGCTAAAGTCGGACCGCCTTCCGAGAGCCGGCCTGGGTGGCAGCCAGCAAGGGGAAGGCGGCCCCATGTCTTTGATTCTTGAGAGCCGGGCGGGCTCGTAACTTTTTCAGAAGGGCCAGGGGAAGCCGGCTAGGCTACCCATGGCTATTTACTCCGACAGTAGTCCCCGAAGCTGATCGAGCTCCGAGGCGAGCAGGGGGACGAGAAGCTTGGTCAGCTTCCCATCCTGAAGAGCCGGCTTTGCGGGCGTATGCTGACTTCAGTGAGCCCCGCGTCTTATAGGCGGGAGGAGGGGGGACCTGCGTGCTGACCACGGGCTCTCCCGCGGCCACGTGGCAGCGAGATCCTGCGAGCGCACGCGCGCGACGGGACGCCGCCGCAGGCCCGGGCCCGCCACTCGCGAGCCTTGGTCCGGGCGCGGATCTTCCGTGGCCCACAGGGGCCGCTCGCCTTCTCGAGGCAGTTTTGTTTCGCCGTTAAGGCTCAATAATCGCGGGACGTGGGGAGTGGGCACGATCGATCCCCACGCTTCCCCATGCCGCGCCTCCTCGGCTCGCCACATGAGCCTATAAGTAGGGGGAGGAGGGAGAGCGATAGAGGTTCGCACGCTCTCTCCCGCTCCGCCCCTCCTAACCCTCGTTTCTTCCTCTCGCTGCCGCCGCAGCTTCCCGTCTCAGCGCCGCCGCGTCTCTACACCGCCTTGCTCCCATGGCGTTGTCAAGCTCGTGGGACGGCTCCAACGTCCATGACGACCATGTGGAGTTCCTCCGCCAGACTCAGCGCCTGCCCGGTGCTGACCTTGTACAGGTCCGCCTGGTGCCGGAGAAGGAGATCTCGCCGGCACCGGAGGAGGGTGAGCGGGTCGTCTTCCGCTCGCACTGCCTACGCGGCTTCGGCCTTCCGGCGAGCGGATTTCTGCGCTCTTTCCTGGAATTCTACAACCTCCAGCCGCATCACCTCACGCCCAATGCGGTGATGCTGCTGTCGGCCTTCGTCTCCCTCTGCGAAGGCTTCTTGGGACTGCTCCCCACGCTGGAGCTCTGGGGAGAGTTCTTCCAGAGCAAGCTCGGCACAGTCGTCACCGGCGTGCCCGTCCCCTGCGGGGCCTTCATCGCCATGAGGAGGGCGAGCGAGAACAATCCGTTCCCGCCCATCCCCCTGATCCAGTCAGTGAAGGTCTGGCAGAGATCATATTTCTACGTGAAGAACGTCGCCGAGCAAGGGGACTACATCAACCTGCCGGCTTACGTAGCCGGCCCGCCGGCTGGGAGGCAGCCCTCGTAGAGCTTCCGGTCCCGGTCACTGTCTCTGGCCGGGAATGCCGCCATCTCCCGGCTTCGTGTGATGATTCAGTCGGAAGGCCTGCGCGGGGCCGACTTGGTGGCCGCCTTCGTGGAGCGCCGGATCCTTCCTCTCCAAAGCCGGCCCCATATGATGTGTCAGATGAGCGGCCGCTTCGACCCAAGCCGGCTGAGCACATGGGAAATGCCCCACGCGGAGGTGGCGCTCATGGTTAACTACATAGCCAACTGCAAGCTCGCCGGGGACTGGCAATACGGCAAGGTGCCGTATTCTCGCGCCAATCCTCCGCCCGTGGTAAGCTTCTCTCTCTATCTTCTTTTTGTCGTCGGCCGGCTTTATGACGGCCGGCTTCTGACTAGTCGGTTCTTGTGAGCAGAACCCTCTTCTTGCGCTGCCGGCCGGGGTGGAGGGGATTGAGCGTCAGTATGCCCCCGACCGCACGGTGGACGATGTTGACGACCCGGACTTGGGAGCGGCCGCCATGGAAGACGCCGTCGTGGGGGACAACGCCGAGCCCGGAGGCTCAAGGTTCACCGTGAGCTTCGAGGACTGGCCAGACGATTTCGAAGCCGAAGTCGCCCCGCGTCGCCAGCCGGCGGCCGACCATCAGGGCGCGGGCTCGTCCATCGCACCGGCTGCCGGCGGCGCGCAGAAGCGTCGGGCCGCTCCAGGCCTCTTCGGCAGCCGGCCGAAGAAGTCCAAGCCCTCCACCGTGGCGACAAAACGGGACGAGGCGGCCGCGAAGGCGGCCCGCTTCCGCAAGGCGGTGAAGCAGCCTCAGGCGGTTTCAGCGTAAGTCTTCAATTGCCTTGCCGCATGCTCGTCATCATTCTCTTTCTCTTCGAATATTCTTCTTAACGTTTTCCTTGCTTGCTGGACAGGGCTCCGCTTTCGCTTGAGCGGGGCCCGGGCGGCTCCGTCGTGGGGCCGGCCGGAGGGTCTTCGAGCTCCCGCCACATGGACCCCCGTGCCGATCTCAGGGAGGCCACAGAGCGGAACGCCCGCGAAGCGCGGGGGGAGCGCAAGGCGGCGGAGAAGGCGGCCGCCCAGGCGGCGAGGGAGCAGGCCGATGCGGCAGCCAAGGCCCAGACGGAGGCGGCTACCGCGGAGACGGAGGCGGAAAGCTCGCGCAACCCGCCCCCGCTGCTCGCCATCCCTCTCTGAGCCGTAGCCCCTGACACCCCATTGCCTTTGGTGGAGGAGATCGTCCAAGACCCGCCGCTGTTGGAGAGGGGGGAGGACCCCGTGGCCTTTGCGAGGAAAGCGCCGCCAGCAGTGCCAACCGGAGTGGGCCAAGGCGGCCAATTGTCAGTGGCGCCGGAGGGGCCGACCGGAGGTGAGCCGGAGAACAGAGCCGGCCTCGAGGTGCAGCCGGCGATGGGCCGGCGTGCAGGGGGAGGTGCCGCTCCGCCGGAGTTGCGCCGAGTCGCGGGCGTAGGCCAGTCGACGGAGGATCTGGAGGCGGCCAGCACTGCCACCTCCGAGTGGACTCCCAGCAGGGGAACTGGCGAGCTGAATGTGGCGGCTCAAGGGGTCCGGAGCCGGCTGCAAGCTCAGGCCGCCCTGCTGCAGCAGTTCACCCAGGAGTTCTTGTCAACGCGAGCCACTATCCGGGTGAGTCCTTCGTTCTTGGCCACTTTGCTTTCTTAATTCCTTCCGTGGGGGCGCGTCAGCGCACCCACTGGGTGTAGTCCCCGAGATTCGGGCCGACTGCTGCGCAGTCGGGTCGGATCTTTCTCGATGGATACCTTACTTTGCTTTTTTCTGAACTTTCAGGAATACCACAACCTTCGTGTTGCCGCCTTCAATTCCCAGGCTCGGGAGTTGAGCCGGAGGACCGATGACCTGGCCGACAGCCGAAGTAAGTACTCGATCTTGTCTGTTTCCTGTGGGGGCGCGTTAGCGCACCCACTGGGTGTAGTCCCCGAGATTCGGGCTGACTGCTGCGCAGTCGGGTCGGATCTTTCTTGACGACCTTTTCCTTATTGGTTTGTCTTTTTCTTTGTCTTCAAGGGCCAACGCCGACTTGAGGAAGGAGCTCGGCGAAGCGAAAGCCGCCCTTTATACCAAGGAGGCCGAGTGCGCCGCCTTGGTCCAGGAACGGGATCGCCTAGCCAAGAAGCTGGCCGACCAAGAGGAGAGCCACAAAGCAGCCCTGCAGGCGGCGCAGGAAAGCGAAGCCGCCTTGAAGGCGGAGTATGAGACCCGGCGAGCCCTGGACGAAGGCTTCGGCCGGATCGAGGATTTGATCGATGGTGAGCCACCTTCCTCGACCCTCCCTTGCCCCTTGCCTCCTGGGTTTTTTGACTTATCTTGAGCTGATGCTCATTTTTTTCTTGCAGATTACTTCCCGGGCTACTCCGCCTTCGCCGCCCAAAGCATTGAGGCCCATCGCGAGGCGCGTCGTCAGGCGGGGGCCAACATCGCGCCGGATGCGAACCGGACGCTCGAGGAGCAGCTCTTGGCCATCCAGGCGCGGTTGCAGCCGGCTCATCGGATGCTTCGTCGGCTCCAACGTGCCGGGGCGCAAGTACTGGCCGACCTCTGGCCCGGCGAGACGATCCCCCGCACTCCAAGCCGAACTGCCGACTGGCTGGAGGTCGCAGTTGGTCGCTTTGAGGCTTGGAAGGCGTCGGCAGCCCTCCTCGGAGCCGGGCGGGCGTTGGAGTTCGTTCGGGCTTGGTACCCAGGGCTGAGCCTGGACCGGCTGTGTACTTGGCGGATGGAGGCCGACGCGGAGCTAGAGGAGGTGAGGCCGGCTATCGCCCAGCGAGCTTCGACGATCGCCGAGTGCACTGACATCAGCGTTTTCGCACCCGAAATCGATGATGACGGTGTCGCTCAGCCGGAGGAGTCGTTCGGGCTGAACCCGGCGGTGGGCGAGGACTCGGCGGAGGAGATTGCCTCCAGCGACGAAGGCGAGGATGACGAAGAGGAGGACGGCGAAGACGTCGAGCCGGCTGGTGGAACAACCGGCCGACCTCAGGCCGACCGTGCCTCCAGCAACGAGGCGCGTGGAAGCGCGCCCTCTGCGGGAGGTGGTGACAAAGCCGAAGTTCGCCAGCTGGCCGCTCCTTCAGCCGGCACGACCGTCTCCGCCAACCAGTCTGGCTCGTCGGCCGCTCCGCCAGCTTGACCTGCCATCTTTATCTTTCCTGCCTTGTTGTCTTTGAACAATCTTTGTTAAGCTTCACAGTTCCACCCACTGGGGGTGTATCCAAACTATGTTGAATGTTGGCCTCTCGGAGGTCTTTTTATGTAAATATTATCATGTGTATGTTTGGTTTCCATTCGCATATGCTTTTTTATCCTTAGGCTTTTTTCCTTTGCCGCCTTCCCTCTTTGAGGAGGCAAGTACTTGAGCTTTCTTGGATTGAAGTGAAGTGAATGGAAAACGGCCGGCCGGCTACTCTGGTAGCCAGTCGGCGGTGGGAGAAAAACCGGCTTTTGTTATATTAGTCCATTAGTCCCTAGCCATTTTTCGTGTGGGAGCCCGTTCCTGCCTTTAACTCTTGCCAGCCGGACAGCCGGTTCTTCGAACTGCGACTTTTGGCAAGAGAGGGCTTGGGAGCCGGCACACTACTTGTCTGACTGCGGGTAGGACTTCTAACATAACTCCAGTCGGCCAGTCCCCGAGCCGACTAGTCGAACTCGGTGCCGGACGGAATAAGTAAATGACACGACAAGGTCATAAGCATGATACTTTTCATTCATAAATAAGGGATGGCAGTCCCCGAGCCCTCCCCGGGGAGCCTATTGTCTTGTACTTAATACAAAAGTTAGCGCGGTACATATTGCATTTCAACTGTAAAATCTTCGGAGGAGGTTGGCATTCCATGGTCATTCCGACTCCTTGCCGGAGTCGTCTCTCTTGCGCGCCTTCGGCTTCTGTGCGTCGATCAGGTAGTAGGAGTCGTTGCCTAGGGCTCTGTTGATGACGAAGGGGCCTTTCCAAGGGGCTGAGAGCTTGTGCTGGCCGGCTGTTCGCTGGATCAGCCGGAGCACAAGATCGCCCTCTTGAAAAGATCTTGGTCTGACCTTCCGGCTGTGGTAGGGCGCTAACCCTGCTGGTAGATGGTAGACCGGCTGAGGGCTAACAGCCGGCTTTCTTCCAGCAGGTCGACGCCGTCTTCTCGTGCTTCCTTGGCCTCCGCTTCCGTGTACATGGTTACCCGAGGCGAGTCGAACTCGATGTCAGTTGGGATGACCGCCTCGGCACCATATACAAGGAAGAAAGGGGTGAAGCTGGTTGACTTGTTTGGTGTAGTGCGCAGACTCCAGAGGACAGCCGGCAGCTCATCGAGCCAGCAGCCGGCTGAGCGCTCCAGAGGTACGACCAGTCGAGGCTTGATACCAGAGAGGATGAGGCCGTTGGCTCGCTCGACCTGGCCGTTTGACTGCGGGTGGGCGACGGATGCTAAGTCCAGCCGGATACCTTGGGTTGCGCAGAAACGTGCCAAGGCTCCTTTGGCAAAATTCGTGCCATTGTCGGTGATGATGCTGTGCGGCACGCCGTACCGAGTTGTTATGTCTGCGATGAACGTCACGGCAGTCGGCCCATTCAGCTTCTTGATCGGCTTTGCCTCAATCCACTTGGTGAATTTTTCCACGGCGACGAGCAAATGCGTCATGCCGCCGCGCGCCATCTTGAATGGGCCCACCATGTCCAGTCCCCAAACGGCGAAGGGCCAAGTGAGTGGAATGGTTTTGAGTGCCGAAGCCGGCATGTGTTGCTTGGAGCTGAAGAGTTGGCATCCCTTGCAATGTTTGACTAATTCTTTGGCGTCATCCAAAGCAGTCGGCCAGAAGAAACCATGGCGGAAGGCTTTGGCGACAAGTGATCTTGAGGCCGCATGGTGGCCGCATTCTCCTTGGTGAATGTCTCTGAGGATTGCAATGCCTTTCTCTTGCTCGACGCACCGTTGGAGGACTCCAGTGACACTGCACTTGAGTAGTTCTCTGTTGACGATTGTGTATGCTCCGGATCGACGTTGGACTTGTCTTGCTTCTGTTTCGTCAGCCGGCAGGTCTTGGTTTACTAGGAAGTTGAGGATGGACTAAGCCCATGATGGAGCCGCGACTTCTTCTACTGCCAAAGTGGCTACTGCCACCAGGGTGGGCGGGCTGGGCGGTGAGGTGCTGGAGTCGGCCGCCGGCTGCAGTGCTAGTGCAGTCCTCGGGCCGGCTACCGCAGTCCCCGAGCCGGTCATGGCAGTCCCCGAGGCGGTTGCCGAAGTCGCCGGGCCGGCTACGGGGGTCTTGGGGTCGCCTACTCGGTTCTTCGAGCCAGACTCGGCCGCATCGTGGTCAGGCGGCACGAAGATGGAATCGGACTCTGGAGATGGCTTGATGGACGGCTTGAGGAGGCATTGTAGAGCGACGCCGGTTGGAATTGCTTGCCGAGTAGAGCCTATTCGAGCCAGGGCATCGGCTGGCTCGTTGTCGGCTCGTGGTACGTGGAGGAACTCGCATCCTTCAAAGTATCCGCTGAGTTGTTGGAACAGGAAACGGTAGCTCGCCATATTCGCGTCCTTGGCGTCCCAGTCACCGGATGATTGCTGGACCACCAGGTCCGAGTCGCCATAACATAGGATCCGGCGAATGCCAAGTTCTTTGGCAAGCCGGAGCCCGTGTATGAGCGCCTCGTACTCGGCCACGTTGTTGGAGGCGGCAAAGTGGATCTGTAGCGTGTATCTGAGCTTGTCGCCTTTGGGAGAGGTAAGGACGACGCCGGCTCCCAAGCCGGTGCGCATCTTGGACCCGTCGAAGTGCATGCGCCAATGGGTGGAGTCGGGAGCCGGCGGCAGGTACTGGGTCTCGGCCCAGTCGACGAGGAAGTCGGCCAGTGCTTGGGACTTGATGGCAGTGCGGGGCTGGTAGAAGATCGTGTAGGGGGCCAGCTCAATGGCCCATTTTGCCACCCGGCCGGATGCGTCCTGTCTGCCTATGATCTCGGCTAGCGGGGCAGTGCATACGACCGTGACGGGATTCTCTTGAAAGTAGGGTTTCAGCTTCTTGGCGGTGAAGTACACGCTGTAACACATCTTTTGGTAGTGCGGGTAGTTCTGCTTTGAGGCGGACAACACCTCGCTCAAATAATACACCGGCCTCTGGACCGGCTGGGCTCGGCCTTCTTCTGGGCGCTGGACTACGACGACGGTGCTGACCACCCGGCTGGTTGCGGCGATGTAGAGGAGCATGGGCTCTTTCTCAGTCGACGCTGCGAGGACAGGCGGCATGGCCAACATCTTCTTCAGCTCGTGAAAAGCTTGGTCGGCCTGGTCGTTCCACTCAAAGTGAGTGCTCTTCTTCATGAGGCGGTAGAGGGGGAGAGCTTTCTCTCCGAGCCGGCTGATGAAGCGGTTCAAGGAGGCCAAGCACCCGGTGAACTTCTGAATGTCTCGAAGCTTGGACTGGATCGCCATTCTCTCGATGGCCTTGATCTTCACCGGGTTGCATTCGATGCCGCGTTCGGAGACCAGGAAGCCTAGGAGCTGGCCGGCTGGCACTCCAAACACGCATTTCTCGGGGTTAAGCTTGATTTGGAACCGGCGTAAGTTCTCAAACGTTTCCTTGAGGTCTCCCAACAAGGTGCCGCGCTTCTCCGTCTTCACCATGATGTCATCCACCTAAACGTGAGCGTTTCTGCCGAGTTGCTTGAGGAGGCACTTCTGCATGCAGCGCTGAAAGGTGGCACCAGCATTTCTCAAGCCGAATGTCATAGTCAGGTAGCAGAAGGCTCCAAATGGCGTGATGAAGGCGGTCTTCAGGCGGTCATCTGGATCCAGCTTTATCTGGTGGTATCCAGAGTAAGCATCCAAGAAACTCAACAGCTCGCATCCGGCTGTCGAGTCTATCACTTGGTCTATCCTGGGCAGGGCAAAGGGATCTTTGGGGCAGGCCTTGTTGAGGCTCGTGTAGTCTATACACATGCGCCACTTGTTGTTCTTCTTTAGCACAAGGACCGGGTTGGCGAGCCACTCTGGAAAGAAAACTTCCATGATGAAGCCGGCCGCCAAGAGCCGGGCTATCTCCTCCCCTACAATCCTGCGTTTCTCCTCCGACAGTCGGCGAAGGGGTTGTCTGACTGGCTTTGCGTCTTCTCGAACGTGTAGTTTGTGCTCGGCGAATTTCCTCAGAACACCCGGCATGTCCTTGGGGGACCATGCGAAGATGTCCTGATTCTCACGGAGGAAATCGGCGAGCTCGCCTTCCTATTTGCTGTTCAGGTTTGCCTCGATGACGGCAAACCTTTCTGGATGCTCGGGGTCAAGAGGTATCTTCTTCGTCTCCTTGGCCGGCTGGAAAGATCCTTGAGTATCATGCTCCTTGGGGTCGGGGGACACGGCCGACGGCTTGCCGCCTATGGCCACGACTCGGTCCAACATCTTCTTCTCTTTGGCAATCACAAGGGACTCGGCCAGCCGGCTACTGGCCGCCGCGCACTCAGAGGACTTCTTGTAATCACCGGCTACGGTGATGACGCCTTTGGTTCTTGGTATCTTCATCTTGAGGTATGCATAGTGGGGAACTGCCATGAATTTGGCCAAGGCAGGTCGGCCAAGAAATGCATGGTAAGGGCTCTCCAGGTCCACCACTTCAAACCAGATCGCTTCCCGGCGGAAATGCTCCTTGTCCCCAAAAAGCACGTCGATCTTGATCTTGCCAATGGGGGCGCAGGATAAGCCCGATACGATGCCATGAAACACTGTCCGAGTTGGCATGAGCTACTTCGTCTTGACATTTAGCTTTTCCAGGGTGTCACGGTACAGGATGTTGATGCTGCTCCCGCCGTCTATCAACACACGAGAAAAGCGGGCGGCGCGTCTGTTCGTCGCAAGGGTGGCTTCCAGGACCAAAGCGTAAGAGCCGGGAGATGGCATCACCTCCGGATGGTCGGCCCGGCTCCAGCTGATGGGCTTTTCTGACCAATGCATGTGTCCGGCAGGGTTGGCAGCGACCACGCTAACTTCCTGGCGCTCTTGGCGTTTGCTGCGCCGGTCTTCGGGCTGGCTTGTAAAGACGATGCACGGCTCCGACTGCGGGCCGAGCGGCCGGAGGCGGCGGAGGCGGCGGGCCAGCAGGTGGAGGCGGCGCGAGCCCTTCGCCTTTAGAGATTCGGGTGAGCCAATGGCACTTCCGGGTCGTGTGGTTGGACGGCTTCGTGCCGCTGTGGAACTTGCAAGGGGCGTCGAGAGTTTGCTCGTAGGAGAAGGCGGGCTGCCAAGCCGGCCTGCCGCGCTTGGGCTTCTTGGGCGTCGGTCGCTCTTCAGGCGGCGCATCTTCGACTGTGGCCACCTGCCGACTGGCGGGAGGCGGCGCGGGGCCCTTGCGCTTGTGATCGTTCGAGTGGGGGAGTCGTCCACCCGAAGCTCGGTCTTCATCGAGGAGTCGGCGGTGGCGTACTTGTCCGCTATGTCCAGAAGCTCATCGAGGGTAGTCAGCTCGTCGCAGAGGAGCTTGTGCTTGAGGAGGGTGCCTTCTCGGCATCCGGCTGTGAAGTATTCTATGGCTTGCACCTTGTGCACCCCTTCATAGGAGTTGCGGAGCTCGGCCCAACGCGTGAGGTAATCGCGAGTGGACTCGGCGGGGCCTTGTACGCACAAGGAGAGCTGTCTGGGCTTGGGAGCCCGCTTGTAAGTGCTGGTGAAGTTGCGGATGAAGGCTTCTGTGAAATCTAGCCAGCTGTTGATGCTACGCGGCTTGAGGCTGTTGAGCCAGGTCCGCGCCATGCCTTCCAGCATGAGGGGCACGTACTTCACGGCAACGCGCCGGTTGCCGTTGGCTATGCTAACCGCCGTGGAGTAGTCGATCAACCAATCTTCTGGCTTCACGAAGCCGTTGTACTTGGGCGTGTCTCTTGGGAGCGAGAACCCTTTGGGAAAGGGCTCATTGCGGATGCGGGGGCCGAAACAAGGCGGGCCCACATCGTCTTCTTCTTCCAACGCCAGGGATCGCGCCAGGCGGTCGATCCGATGGCGGGCGTCGTTCTCGCGGATTCCTTCACGGCGGCCCAGCCGGCCGCTGAGAGTCGGGTGCGCCACTGGCGGCGGGGCGGGATATCTCTCTCCACGGGGCGGAGGCGGAGGCGGGTCGCCACGCCATTCCATGGCTCGGGGATGACCGTCCGCGTCTCGCTCGATGGAGATCCGAGTCCGGCTGCGGCTGACAGTCGGCTCCTTCTCGCGTCGCACACGGGTGTTGCTCGTAGTCGGCGTCCGGGACGTCGCGCCGTGTTCTCGGCGCGGGGGAGGGCTTTCCGCGCGGGCGTCATATTCGTGTCGCTGCGCGGCTGCATCAATCAATTGCTGGATGCGCCGGGTCATGTGGGGGAGGTCTTCGGCCTCCAAGCCGTCCAACTCGTCTACAGCCGCCTGGGCGGCACGCAGGTTTTCGAGCGGAGTGGCATAGACCGGGCGGTTGACTCCCAGCGTGTCGGCGATGACGGCGCCGCGTTGCTTGACAAGGCCGGCCCGGCTTGGCCCGCCCGGGGCCGGCGTGCCGAAGGCGGCGCGGTCAGCTTCGCGCTGATAGGCCTCAGTGAGGCGTCTTACGGAAGCCAGCCTCCGGGCCTCTGCGAGGAGGGCGAGGCGGCGTGCCTCCAGTGCTTCGTCGTCGGCATTAGCCGGGAGGGGAGCGGACAAGTCGTGGGCCGCCGTGTGCGAGGCGTCGCGGGCGCTCTCGTCGGCCGGGCCGCCGTGGCCGACAACCATCACTTCGGTGGTGACAGCATCGCAGCCGTCGGCTCGAGGAAGCGGGTCGGTCTAGATCATGACGTTGGTGGGGAAGGTGTCGTAGGAGGCCGTGTCGGAGTCGACAGGCATCGGGTCGGTGGAGCCAACCAACTCCAGGTCCGTAGCGGGCTCGCTGGAGACATGGAGCTGGCCGAGAAGGTTGGCGAGGTGGTCGGTGCCCGCATCGGAGGCGAGCTCGTCGGAGATGAGAGTTTTGTCGAGGAGATCGGCGAGGCCGCTTGCTGCGCAGATGCTGGTGACGCCTTGCAGCGCGTCGTGGCAAGCGCCATCGGGCATGGCAGGCTCGCTACGCTCGCGGGGGAGGAATAAGGTTCCCGTCCAGAACAGGTCCCTGGACGACGGTGCACCTGGCCCCACGGTGGGCGCCAAATGTCGGGTGGTAGGTGCGACATATGCCAACGGGTGGCTTATCATTGTGGGAGCCAGTAAGACATCGCCAGTGCCTGGAAACGGGATAAGGCGAAGACATGCACGCCGGCGGATCTTACCCAGCTTCGGGGCTCTCCGTGGAGATAACACCCCTACTGCTGCTCTGCGGGGTCTCCGCATGCTCGCTAGATGAATCAAGTAGATACACAACGCTCCTTGAGCTGTTTGGGGGGAGGAGGAAGAAGGGCACGGCTAGCCTGCTTCTTCTCCTTGTGTGGTGTCTAGAACTAGCAGGGGGTCGAACCCTTTGCATGGGTGCTCCGGGGGTTTATATAGGCCTACCCCCCGGGGGTACAATGGTAATCCGAATGGGCGCGGGGCCCAGCCGTCTGTGACTGCGCTCGCCGGCTTCTGCGCCGGCTGCTGGGGCCCGCCGACTGGTGGGTCCCGCCGGCTGCCGGCCCCTTGGTCGACAGGCAGGCCCCACTGTCCAGGGCCTGGTCGGCGGCTGGTTACTGTGGCTCCATCTTGTTGACGTGAGCTTCATCGTGGTAAGCGCGGCTACAGTACCGCCGCCTGTCAGGCGATCGCTGTAGCCTTACCGCGTCTTATCTCCTTAATGGGGCGTCTTCTTCGAGGGAGGCGGTAAGCCGGCTGCGGGGAGCCGGCTCTGCCTTGGGCCGACTGGCTGGAGGCGTGGCCGCCTTCGGGCGTCTCTCTGCTCAAAGGGGCCCACCGTCTGTGGGCCACGCTGGCGGCCCGTCGTGGGTGATGCCAGGGTCAGCATGGCAACAGTGCCGCGCCGGACGGGTCATGCCTACCCATACGGCGCACTGTGCCAGGCGTGCTCCGGGATTCGGGGGTGGCAGGCTTTACTGTAGCCACGCCCCGTCGCACCGCCGTCAGGTGGGTGCAAACTTTTGTGGGTATGGTCCGGACCGCTTTATGGGGAGCCGGCTTCTTGGAGTCGGCCTTCTCCTGGCCGGCTTCTTGGAGTCGGCCTTCTCATGAGGGCTAAAGTCGGACCGCCTTCCGAGAGCCGGCCTGAGTGGCAGCCAGCAAGGGGAAGGCGGCCCCATGTCTTTGATTCTTGAGAGCCGGGCGGGCTCGTAACTTTTTCAGAAGGGCCAGGGGAAGCCGGCTAGGCTACCCATGGCTATTTACTCCGACAGCCACATACCAGTATCTGAAAGATATGCGGGTAAGTGTAGATTTAATAATCATACACCAGTAGCCCCGAGACATAAAGTAGTTGATACAACTGATTTAAGGATCAATGTATAACCATATGCTTACGGAGAAGAACAGCCTGTTGTCTCAGGAACTAGAAAAGTGTCGGAGCCAGGTAACTGCTGCCAATGCCGAACTGGAGAAATCCAAGAAGGCATCTCCTAGTAATGTTTCCCTCCATCGAGAAAACATAATGGTATACCAATAATGCTAACACGATTTCTTACCTCTTAATTGGATCATTAGGTCAACTGCAAGAACAATTGGAAGCCGCTCGAAGCGGAGAACGAGGAGCCAAAAAACTGCTAGCCGCGGGCGAGCGTGTGCTAACAGAAGTCGTTGTGGAGAAAAACCAAGCTCCGGGATTCGAACACCCAACTGGGCGAGGAACTGAAAGATGTACGAGCCCAGCTGGCAGACTCCGTAAAGGAGAATAAAAGGCTGCGAGGCGGCATATTCAGTATGTGGTCAAACTTACCTTCAAATGATTCGGAGGCATAAGGGGCGGATAAAGTTATGTCTGCAGGTATGCTAACCGGTCGTCCCGAAGAGGAGATGTCCGGATCTTCGATCGATCTGCTACAAGAGCTATCGCAGGTGCACGAGCAAGCTCGGCAGGCGATGCGAAGTGTTGCCAAGGCCCTATGGCCATCCGCCGCCCCCCCGGGAAAGATGGAGGAGCTGATACATCTATTCAAGGGAGCGCGGCGGCGCTTTCGACTGTGGAAGATATCGGCCTGTCGGGAAGGTGCACGGGAGGCCTGGGTCATGGTGAAAACATGGTATACCAAGCTTGATCCGAATCATATGGCTCGGGTCGGACCTCTAGGGTCAGATGGAAAAGAAGTTCCCGTTAATTTGGTATATGACCAAGTAGAAGTAGCCGCCAAGTATTCCCAATAGGATTGTAAGTTAGACCGCCTGCTGGACAACATAGAGGAGGAAATTTTTGAGTCCTAGTGACTATGTACTTTCCTTGACATATGTGACTCTAGCTGAATTATAAAAACAATTGTAATGGCAGACCTTTTCGCTTCGACCTCTGGACCCGAAGGTGCGGAGTGTTTCTGAATACCTTAGCGGTAAAATAGACCGGGGAATGCATGGGAACCAGGCGTAGGGGTCATAGTTACTTGAACAGACAATGTGTATTTGGCTAGTTATGTTATATTACATTATGATTGTAAGAAACATCTTCCAGGGAGAATAGTTCCGTTATGGGTTCCTTTCCCTGGGTGTGCATGCATTAAAATGCATGTCCGAACTATGATTGATAACATTACAGTATAGGTAATCATCTGGGGGTTCATAATGGAAGGAATATAAAGCATCTTTAGTCCGCCGACCGAGTATGCTCTTAAGAACGCTAGCTTTCGGCTTCACCCAGTCTGAGGTACACATCCGGATGACCCGGCAGTAACAATCACAAAGGTGATCCCTTTATTCCCTAGCCGAACTAATGGGAATTTAGGGCACAAGCATAGCAGCCAGGCAACCCAGCTTGGCCAAAACTTGAGTCATATTGATGCATATAATGGCGAAGAAAAGGTACATATGAGAAAAAACACATATGTGATGAGCTTGATGCTCGGAAAATAAGCTTCTGTCCGGGAAGCCCCCAGGTATAGTGGACGTACATGCTCAAGGATGTGTACATCACAGGTGCATGGTTTAGCCGTGCGAAAGAGTTTAAGTTTTTAGGAAAAGGAAAAATGAAAAGAGAGGAGAAAATAAAGGAGACAACAGAGAGAAGGAGAAAAACACATAGTTCGGCGCTAGGCATAGAATCTTCAGAGTCTGGCCGCGTTCCAGGGGTTCGGCTCTAGGCGATTGTCTGATGCAGCAAGCAGGCGGTACGCTCCTCCCGTGAGAACCTCGTCAATTAAGAAGGGACCCTCCCACTTGGGCTTGAGTTTGTCCTTTTTCTTCTCTGGCAAGCGTAGGAAGAGTTCGCCGACATTATAAGTCTTGGCCCGTACTTCTCTGCTTTGGTATCTGTGGGCCTGTTGTTGATAAAATGCGGAACATGCTTTTGCAACATCGCGCTCCTCCTCCAGGGCATCTAGCATGTCCTTCCGATCCAGCTCGGCCTCTCTCTCTTCGTACATGCGCACTCGAGGTGAGTCATGGATAATATCGCAGGGCAACACAGCTTCCGCACCGTACACCATGAAGAAAGGTGTATATCCAGTAGTGCGGTTGGGCGTGGTTCGCAGCCCCCAGAGTACGGAGTCAAGCTCCTCAACCCAGTGCTTGTCTGATTCTTTCAAAGACCGCACTAGTCTAGGTTCGATGCCGCTCATAATAAGACCATTGGCCCGTTCGACTTGAACGTTTGTTTGCGGGTGATAGACAGAGGCGTAATCGACCTTAATGCCCATATTAGCACACCAAGTTTTCACCTCATCGGTTGTGAAATTGGATCCGTTATCGGTGATGATGCTGTGTGGAACACCATAACGGTGCACTACGCCGGATATGAAGTCTATTACTGGCCCCGCCTCGGCCGTTTTAACTGGTTTGGCCTCTATCCACTTAGTGAATTTATCCACCATGACCAGCAGATACTTTCTCTTATGGCTTCCTCCTTTAAGGGGTCTAACCATATCGAGCCCCCAGACCACGAAAGGCCAAGTGATGGGGATCGTTTGTAGAGCGGTGGGGGCATATGGCTTTGGTTGGCGAATAGTTGGCATCCGATGCAACGTTGGACAGGGTCCTGTGCATCTACTCAGGCCGTCAGCCAGTAAAAAACCTGTACGGAAGGCCTCGCTAACAAGGGCCCGAGCTGCAGCGTGGTGACCGCCGAGTCCAGCGTGAATTTCAGCCAAGAGCTGCCGCCCCTCTTCCTCGGAGATACATCTTTGAAGAACTCTGGTAGCACTTTTCTTGCAGAGCTCTCCTTCATGAACCTTGTAGGCCTTCGGGCGCCGAACAATGCGGTGAGCCTCATTCTGATCCTCTGGGAGTTCTTTCCTATTAAGGTAGGACAAGAAGAGTTTGGTCCATGGGGCAATGACTGCCATGATTAGATGGGCCGATGGTGTTATTTTGGAGGCCGAGCCCCCGATGATATCGTTGTGTTCAGGGGCTGGGGTTGTGTTCGGATCCAGACTGGTGTTACCGCTCTCCCCTTGCCACACCACGGACGACTTAAAGAGCCTTTCCAGAAAGATATTAGGTGGGACGGGGTCACTCTTGGCGCCAATGCGAGCGAGGACGTCCGCCGCTTGATTACTTTCTCGAGCCACGTGATGAAACTCAAGCCCCTCAAATCGAGACGACATTTTTAGGACAGCGTTGCGGTAAGCCGCCATATTCAGATCTTTGGCATCAAAATCTCCGTTTATTTGAGATATTGCGAGGTTTGAGTCCCCGTGCACTTCCAGGCGTTGTATGCCCATAGAGACAGCCATCCGGAGACCATGTAATAAGGCCTCGTATTCGGCTACGTTATTGGAGTCTGTGTATAATATTTGGAGTACGTACTGGACTACATCTCCAGTGGGGGACATTAAAATGACGCCCGCTCCTAATCTTGTCCGTGTTTTGGAACCATCGAAATACATAACCCTGTTGGAATATGTGCCGTACTCTTTAGGGAGTTCGGCCTCTGTCCATTCGGCGACGAAGTCCGCCAGTACTTATGATTTGATGGCTCGACGCGGTTTGTATGTTATGTCGAATGGAAGGAGCTCAATGTCCCATTTGGCTATCTAGCCCGTAGCATCCCGGTTGTTTATTATATCATTGAGTGGTACTTCGGAAGCCACCATGATAGAACATTCTTGGAAGTAGTGTTGTAGCTTCCGGGATGCCATGAAGACCGTGTATCCTATCTTTTGATAATGAGGGTACCATGATTTGCATGGTGTGAGGATGGTGGATACGTAATATACCGGCTTCTGAAGTGGGAATTTGTGTCCGTCCTGGTCTCGTTCCACGACGAGCACGACGCTCACCACATGGTGTGTTGCCGATATGTATAATAACATGGGTTCACTGACGTTCGGTGCGGCCAGGATTGGGTTGCTCGGCAGAAGGGTTTTTATTTCCTCTAGTCTGGCTTTTGCCGCATCCGTCCACTCGAAGTGATCGGTGCGCCGGAGGAGGCAATACAATGGCAATGCCTTTTCCCCCAATCTGGAGATAAAGCGGCTTAAAGCTGCCACGCACCCAGCGAGTTTTTGGACCTGTTTAAGGTCCGTTGGTGTGGCCAATTGTGACAAGGCTCAGATTTTGGCTGGATTTGCTTCAATTCCTCTATTGGAAACGATGAAGCCCAGCAGCTTTCCAACAGGAACGTCGAAAACACATTTTTTCGGATTGAGTTTGATGTCATATGCACGGAGGTTGTCGAATGTAAGACGTAAATCGTCTGTTAGTGAGTCGACGTGCCTAGTTTTAATGATGACGTCGTCCATGTATGCTTCAACTGTCTTGCCGATCTATTTCTCCAGGCAAATGTTTGAATCATGCGTTGGTAGGTGGCCCGAGCGTTTTTGAGTCCTAAGGGCATGGTGTTGAAGCAGAATGGCCCGTATGGGGTAATGAATGCTGTTGCAGCTTGATCGGACTCCTTCATTTTGATTTGATGGTATCCGGAATATGCGTCGAGGAGGCATAGCGAATCGTGTCCTGAGGTGGCATCGATAATCTGGTCGATGCGAGGGAGGGGGAAGGGATCCTTAGGGCAGGCCTTATTGAGGTCTTTGAAATCGACGCACAGGCACCAGGATTTCTCCTTCTTTGGCACCATCACCAAGTTTGCTAGCCAATCTGGGTGTTTTATTTCTCTAATGAATCCGGCCTCGATTAGCTTGGCTAGCTCCTGCCACATTGCTTGACGTTTGGGTTCAGAAAAATGCCGCAGTGTTTGTTTGACCAATTATATCCCTTCAATATGTTGAGGCTGTGTTCGGCCAATCTGCGTGGGATTCCTGGCATATCAGAAGGGTGCCAGGAAAATATATCCCAATTTTCGTGCAGAAATTCTCGTAGCGTGGTGTCAACCGTTGGGTCTAGTTGTGCCCCGATAGATGCCGTCTTCTTACGGTCCGTTGGATGGACTTGGAATTTGACTATTTCTTCTGCTGGTTTGAAGGAGGTGGATTTGGGTCGTTTGTCCAAGATTACGTCGTCCTTATCCACCATGGAGCGTAATGCGGTTAATTCTTCGACCGCGAGGGCTTCAGATAATGCTACAAGGGCCAGCAATGCGGTTTTGTTTTCAGCGCGGAGTGCTTGAAGGAAATATGCCCTAGAGGCAATAATAAAGTTATTATTTATTTCCTTATATCATGATAAATGTTTATTATTCATGCTAGAATTGTATTAACCAGAAACATAATACATGTGTGAATACATAGACAAACAAAGTGTCACTAGTATGCCTCTACTTGACTAGCTCGTTAATCAAAGATGGTTATGTTTCCAAACCATGAACAATGAGTTGTTATTTGATTAACGGGATCACATCATTAAGTGAATGATCTGATTGACATGACCCATTCCATTAGCTTAGCACCCGATCGTTTAGTATGTTGCTATTGCTTTCTTCATGACTTATACATGTTCCTATGACTATGAGATTATGCAACTCCCGTTTGCCGGAGGAACACTTTGTGTGCTACCAAACGTCACAACGTAACTGGGTGATTATAAAGGAGCTCTACAGGTGTCTCCAAAGGTAAATGTTGGGTTGGCGTATTTCGAGATTAGGATTTGTCACTCCGATTGTCGGAGAGGTATCTCTGGGCCCTCTCGGTAATGCACATCACTTAAAGCCTTGCAAGCATTGCAACTAATGAGTTAGTTGCGGGATGATGTATTACAGAACGAGTAAATAGACTTGCCGGTAACGAGATTGAACTAGGTATTGGAATACCGATGACCGAATCTCGGGCAAGTAACATACCGATGACAAAGGGAACAACGTATGTTGTTATGCGGTCTGACCGATAAAGATCTTCGTAGAATATGTAGGAGCCAATATGGGCATCCAGGTCCCGCTATTGGTTATTGACCAGAGACGTGTCTCGGTCATGTCTACATTGTTCTCGAACCCGTAGGGTCCGCACGCTTAAGGTTACGATGACAGTTATATTATGAGTTTATGCATTTTGATGTACCGAAGGTTGTTCGGAGTCCCGGATATGATCACGGACATGACGAGGAGTCTCGAAATGGTCGAGACATAAAGATTGATATATTGGAAGCCTATGTTTGGATATGGAAGTGTTCCGGGTGAAATCGGGATTTTACCAGAGTACCGGGAGGTTACCGGAACCCCCCGGGGAGCTAGATGGGCCTTAATGGGCCTTGGTGGAAAAGAGAAGAGGCAGCCCATAGTGGGCCGCATGCCCCTCCCCTCCCTTGGTCCGAATTGGACAAGGAGAGGGGGCCGGCCCCTCTCTCTCTTTCCCCCCCTCCACGAGTCCTATTCCAACTAGGATTGGGGGGGGGGGAATCCTACTCCCAAAGGGAGTAGTCCTCTCTTGGCGCGCCCTATGTGGCCGGCCAGCCTCCCCCCTTTGGTCCTTTATATACTGAGGCAGAGGCACCCTAGAGACACACAAGTTGATCCACGTGATCTATTCCTTAGCCGTGTGCGGCGCCCCAGCCACGATAGTCCTCGATAATATTGTAGCGGTGCTTAGGCGAAGCCCTGCAGCAGTAGTACATCAAGATCGTCACTACGCCGTTGTGCTGACGGAACTCTTCCCCGACACTTTGCTGGATCGGAGTCCGGGGATCGTCATCGAGCTGAACGTGTGCTAAAACTCAGGGGTGCCGTAGTTTCGGTGCTTGATCGGTCGGGCCGTGAAGACGTACGACTACATCAACCAAACGCTTCCGTTGTCGATCTACAAGGTATGTAGATCACACTCTCCCCTCTCGTTGCTATGCATCACCATGATCTTGCGTGTGCGTAGGATTTTTTTTGAAATTACTACGTTCCCCAACAGTGGCATCCGAGCCTAGGTTTTATATGTTGATGTTATATGCACGAGTAGAACACAAGTGAGTTGTCGGCGATATAAGTCATACTGCTTACCAGCATGTCATACTTTGGTTCGGCGGTATTGTTGGATGAAGCGGCCCAGGCCGACATTACGCGTACGCTTACGCGAGACCGGTTCTCCCGACGTGCTTTGCACAAAGGTGGCTTGTGGGTGACAGTTTCTCCAACTTTAGTTGAACCAAGTGTGGCTACGTCCGGTCCTTGCGAAGGTTAAAACAACACCAACTTGACAAACTATCGTTGTGGTTTTGATGCGTAGGTAAGATTAGTTCTTGCTTAAGCCCGCAGCAGCCACGTAAAATTTGCAACAACAAAGTAGAGGACGTCTAACTTGTTTTTGCAGGGCATGTTGTGATGTGATATGGTCAAGACATGATGCTGAATTTTATTGTATGAGATGTTCATGTTTTGTAACCGAGTTATCGGCAACTGGCAGGAGCCATATGGTTGTCGCTTTATTGTATGCAATGTAATCGTGATGTAATGCTTTACTTTATCACTAAACGGTAGCGATAGTCGTGGAAGCACAAGCTTGGCGAGGCGACAAAGATGCTACGATGGAGATCAAGGTGGCACGCCGGTGACTATGGTGATCACGACGGTGCTTCGGAGATGGAGATCACAAGCACAAGATGATGATGGCCATATCATATCACTTATATTGATTGCATGTGATGTTTATCTTTTATGCATCTTATCTTGCTTTGATTGACGGTAGCATTATAAGATGATCTCTCACAAATTATCAAGAAGTGTTCTCCCTGAGTATGCACCGTTGCGAAAGTTCTTCGTGCTGAGACACCACGTGATGATCGGGTGTGATAGGCTCTACGTTCAGATACAACGGGTGAAAAATAGTTGCACACGCGGAATACTCAGGTTATACTTGACGAGCCAAGCATATACAGATATGGCCTCGGAACACGGAGACCGAAAGGTCGAGCGTGAATCATATAGTAGATATGATCAACATAGTGATGTTCACCAATGAAACTACTCCATCTCACGTGATGATCGGACATGGTTTAGTTGATTTGGATCACGTAATCACTTAGAGGATTAGAGGGATGTCTATCTAAGTGGAAGTTCTTAAGTAATATGATTAATTGAACTTAAATTTATCATGAAACTTAGTCCTGGTAGTATTTTGCAAATTATGTTGTAGATCAATAGCTCGCGTTGTTGCTTCCATGTGTTTATTTTGATATGTTCCTAGAGAAAATTGTGTTGAAAGATGTTAGTAGCAATGATGCAGATTGGATCCGTGACCTGAGGTTTATCCTCATTGCTGCATAGAATAATTATGTCCTTGATGCACCGCTAGGTGACGGACCTATTGCAGGAGCAGATGCAGACGTTATGAACGTTTGGCTAGCTCAATATGATGACTACTTGATAGTTTAGTGCACCATGCTTAATGGCTTAGAATCGGGACTTCAAAGATGTTTTGAACGTCATGGAGCATATGAGATGTTCCAGGAGTTGATGTTAATATTTCAAGCAAATACCCGAGTTGAGAGATATGAAGTCTCCAACAAGTTCTATAGCTAAAAGATGGAGGAGAATCGCTCAACTAGTGAGCATGTGCTCAGATTGTCTGAGTACTACAATCGCTTGAATCAAGTGGGAGTTAATCTTCCAGATAAGATAGTGATTGACAGAATTCTCTAGTCACCATCACCAAGTTAGTAGAACTTTGTGATGAACTATGATATGCAAAGGATAATGGAAACGATTCCCAAGCTCTTCATAATGCAGAAATTGACGAAGGTAGAAATCGAGAAAAACATCAAGTGTTGATGGTAGACAAGACCACTAGTTTCAAGAAAAGGGCAGAGGGAAGAAGGGGAACTTCAAGAAGAACAACAAGCAAGTTGCTGCTCAAGTGAAGAAACCCAAGTCTGGTCCTAAGCCTGAGACTAAGTGCTTCTACTGCAAAGGGACTGGTCACTAGAAGCGGAACTACCCCAAGTGATTGGCTGATAAGAAGGATGGCAAAGTGAACATAAGTATATTTGATATACATGTTATTGATGTGTACTTTACTAGTGTTTATAGCAACCCCTCAGTATTTGATACTAGTTCAGTTGCTAAGATTAGTAACTCGAAACGGGAGTTGCAGAATAAACATAGACTAGTTAAGGGTGAAGTGACGATGTGTGTTGGAAGTGGTTCCAAGATTGATATGATCATCATCGCACACTCCCTATAAATTCGGGATTAGTGTTGAACCTAAATAAGTGTTATTTGGTGTTTACATTGAGCATGAATATTATTTGATCATGTTTATTGTAATACGGTTATTCATTTAAGTAAGAGAATAAATTGTTGTTCTGTTTACATGAATAAAACCTTATATGGTTACACACCCAATGAAAATAGTTCGTTGGATCTCGATCATAGTGATACACATAATCATAATATTGAAACCAAAAGATGCAAAGTTAATAGTGATAGTGCAACTTATTTGTAGCACTGCCGTTTAGGTCATATTGGTGTAAAGCGCATGAAGAAACTCCATGCTGATGGGCTTTTGGAATCACTTGATTATGAATCAGTTGATGCTTGCGAACCATGCCTCATGGGCAAGATGACTAAGACTCTGTTCTTCGGAACAATGGAGCGAGCAACAGATTTGTTGGAAATCATACATACTGATGTATGTGGTCCGATGAATATTGAGGCTCGCGATAGGTATCATTATTTTCTGATCTTCACAGATGATTTGAGCAGATATGAGTATATCTACTTGATGAAACAAAGGTCTGAAACATTTGAAAAGTTCAAAGAATTTCAGAGTGAAGTGGAGAATCATCGTAACAAAAATGGAAGTTTCTAAGATATGATCGCAGAAGTAAAATATTTGAGTTACGAGTTTGGTCTTCAATTAAAACAATGTGGAATAATTTCACAAACTCATGCCACCTGGAACACCACAGCATAATGGTGTGTCCGAATGTCATAACCGTACTTTATTAGATATGGTGCGATCTATGATGTCTCTTACCGATCTACCACTATCGTTTTGGGGTTATGCATTAGAGACAGCTGCATTCACGTTAAATAGGGCACCATCTAAGTCTGTTGATACGACACAATCTGAACGGTGGTTTGGCAAGAAACCAAAGTTGTCGTTTCTTAAAGTTTGGGGTTGTGATGCTTATATGAAAAAGTTTCATCCTAATAAGCTCAAACCCAAATCGGAGAAATATGTCTTCATAGGATACCCAAAGGAGACTGTTGGGTACACCTTCTATCACAAATCCGAAGGCAAGACTTTTGTTGCTAAATTCGGAGTTTTTCTAGAGAAGGAGTTTCTCTCGAAAGAAGTGAGTGGGAGGAAAGTAGAACTTGATGAGGTAACTGTACCTGCTCCCTTATTGGAAAGTAGCTCATCACAGAAATCTGTTCCTGTGACTACTACACCAATTAGTGAGGAAGCTAATGATGATGATCATGTAACTTCAGATCAAGTTACTACCAAATCTCGTAGGTAAACCAGAGTGAGATCCACACCAGAGTGGTACGGTAATCCTGTTCTGGAAGTCATGTTACTAGACCATGACGAACTTGCGAACTATGAGGAAGCGATGATGAGCCCAGATTCCGCGAAATGGTTTGAGGCCATGAAATCTGAGATATGATCCATGTATGAGAACAAAGTATGGACTTTGATGGATTTGCCCGATGATCGGCAAGCCATAGAAAATAAATGGATCTTCAAGAGGAAGACGGACGCTGATAGTAGTGTTACTATCTACAAAGCTAGAATTATCGCAAAAGGTTTTCGACAAGTTCAAGGTGTTGACTACGATGAGATTTTCTCACTCGTATCTATGCTTAAGTATGTCCGAATCATGTTAGCAATTGCCACATTTTATGGCAAATGGATAAACAAAACTGCATTCCTTAATGGATTTACTAAAGAAGAGTTGTATACGATGCAACTAGAAGGTTTTGTTGATCCTAAAGGTGTTAACTAAATATGCAAGCTCCAGCGATCCATCTATGGACTGGTGCAAGAATCTCGGAGTTGGAATATACGCTTTGATAAGTTGATCAAAGCATATAGTTTTATACAGACTTGCGGTGAAGCCTGTATTTACAAGAAAGTGAGTGGAAGCACTACATCATTTCTGATAAGTATATGTGTATGACATATTGTTGATCGGAAATAATGTAGAATTATTCCGCAAAGCATAAAGGAGTGTTTGAAAGGAGTTTTTCAAAGAAAGACCTCGGTAAAGCTGCTTACATATTGAGTAGCAAGATCTATAGAGATAGATCAAGACGCTTGATAAGTTTTTCAATGAGTACATACCTTGACAAGATTTTGAAGTAGTTCAAAATGGAACAGTCAAAGAAAAAGTTTCTTGCCTGTGTTACAAGGTGTGAAGTTGAGTAAGACTCAAAGCCCGACCACGGCAGAAGATAGAAAGAGAATGAAAGTCATTCCCTATGCCTCGGTCATAGGTTCTATAAAGTATGCCATGCTGTGTACCAGATCTATTGTATACCATACACTGTGTTAAGAGAGGGAGTACAATAGTGATCTAAGAGTAGATCAATGGACAGCGGCCAAAATTATCCTTACTGGAATAAGGATATGTTTCTCGATTACGGAGGTGACAAAAGGTTTGTCGTAAAGGGTTACGTCGATGCAAGCTTTGACACTGATCCAGATGACTCTAAGTCTCAATCTGGATACATATTGAAAGTGGGAGCAATTAGCTAGAGTAGCTCCATGCAGAGCATTGTTGACATAGAAATTTGCAAAATACATGCGGATCTGAAAGTGGCAGACCCGTTGACTAAACTTCTCTCACAAGCAAAACATGATCACTTTTTGGGTCTTAATCACATAGCGATGTGAACTAGATTATTGAATCTAGTAAACCCTTTGGGTGTTAGTCACATGGAGATGTGAACCAATCACATAAAGATGTGAACTATTGATGTTAAATCACATGGCGATGTGATCTAGATTATTGACTCTAGTGCAAGTGGGAGACTGAAGGAAATATGCCCTAGAGGCAATAATAAAGTTATTATTTATTTCCTTATATCATGATAAATGTTTATTATTCATGCTAGAATTGTATTAACCGGAAACATAATACATGTGTGAATACATAGACAAACAAAGTGTCACTAGTATGCCTCTACTTGACTAGCTCGTTAATCAAAGATGGTTATGTTTCCAAACCATGAACAATGAGTTGTTATTTGATTAACAGGATCACATCATTAAGTGAATGATCTGATTGACATGACCCATTCCATTAGCTTAGCACCCGATCATTTAGTATGTTGCTATTGCTTTCTTCATGACTTATACATGTTCCTATGACTATGAGATTATGCAACTCCCGTTTGCCGGAGGAACACTTTTGTGCTACCAAACGTCACAACGTAACTGGGTGATTATAAAGGAGCTCTACAGGTGTCTCCAAAGGTAAATGTTGGGTTGGCATATTTCGAGATTAGGATTTGTCACTCCGATTGTCAGAGAGGTATCTCCGGGCCCTCTCGGTAATGCACATCACTTAAAGCCTTGCAAGCATTGCAACTAATGAGTTAGTTGTGGGATGATGTATTACAGAACGAGTAAAGAGACTTGCCGGTAATGAGTTAGTTGCGGGATGAAGTATTACAGAACGAGTAAAGAGACTTGCCGGTAACGAGATTGAACTAGGTATTGGAATACCGACGATCGAATCTCGGGCAAGTAACATACCGATGACAAAGGGAACAACGTATGTTGTTATGCGGTCTGACCGATAAAGATCTTCATAGAATATGTAGGAGCCAATATGGGCATCCAGGTCCCGCTATTGGTTATTGACCAGAGACGTGTCTCGGTCATGTCTACATTGTTCTCGAACCCGTAGGGTCCGCACGCTTAAGGTTACGATGACAGTTATATTATGAGTTTATGCATTTTGATGTACCGAAGGTTTTTCGGAGTCCCGGATATGATCACAGACATGACGAGGAGTCTCGAAATGGTCGAGACATAAAGATTGATATATTGGAAGCCTATGTTTGGATATCGGAAGTGTTCCGGGTGAAATCGGGATTTTACCAGAGTACCGGGAGGTTACCGGAACCCCCCGGGGAGCTAGATGGGCCTTAATGGGCCTTGGTGGAAAAGAGAAGAGGCAGCCCATAGTGGGCCGCGCGCCCCTCCCCTCCCTTGGTCCGAATTGGACAAGGAGAGGGGGCCGGACCCTCTCTCTCTTTCCCCCCCTCCACGAGTCCTATTCCAACTAGGATTGGGGGGGGGGGAATCCTACTCCCAAAGGGAGTAGGCGCCCTATGTGGCCGGCCAGCCTCCCCCCTTTGGTCCTTTATATACTGAGGCAGAGGCACCCTAGAGACACACAAGTTGATCCACGTGATCTATTCCTTAGCCGTGTGGGGCGCCCCAGCCACGATAGTCCTCGATAATATTGTAGTGGTGCTTAGGCGAAGCCCTGCATCAGTAGTACATCAAGATCGTCACTACGCCGTCGTGCTGACGGAACTCTTCCCCGACACTTTGCTGGATCGGAGTCCGGGGATCGTCATCGAGCTGAACGTGTGCTAAAACTCGGAGGTGCCGTAGTTTCGGTGCTTGATCGGTCGGGCCGTGAAGACGTACGACTACATCGACCAAACGCTTCCGTTGTCGATCTACAAGGTATGTAGATCACACTCTCCCCTCTCATTGCTATGCATCACCATGATCTTGCGTGTGCGTAGGAATTTTTTTGAAATTACTACGTTCCCCAACAGTGCTATATCCGGATCACTAGCGAGAGTGATTATGCCGTTGGGCCCTGGCATCTTGAGCTTCATATACCCATAGTGAGGTATAGCCTGGAAGCGTGTAAATGCATCTCGCCCCAATAGGGCATGATATCCGTTGTTGAAAGGGGCCATTTGGAAGGTTAGTTCTTCAGTCCGATAGTTCTCCGGTGTGCCGAATACCATGTCGAGTGTGATTTGTCCCACGCATCGCGCCTCCCGACTAGGAATAATTCCCCGGAAGTTGGTGCTACTTTGCTTGATGCGGCTCCTGTCTATTTCCATTTTACTGAGTGTGTCCTCGTAAATGAGGTTTAGTCCGCTGCCACCATCCATGAGAATCTTGGTGAGCCGAAAGCCATCCACGATCGGACTAAGGACCAAGGCGGCTGGTGCCCGGATTGTCCTGAATTTTGGTTCATCATCGGCATTGAAAGTTATGGCTGTGTCGTTCCAAGGGTTTGTTGCTGCGATTTGGCAGACTTCTGCAAGGTGGCGGAGTGCCCTTTTACTCTTATTGTTTGAAGCGAAAGTCTCGAAGACCATCAGTACTCTGGGGTCGTCGTCTTCTGGAGGATATTGCTCTGGGTTATTTTTGGTGAGGATATCCTCGCCACTCTTGGCCACCTGCCAGAGTATCCAACATGCTCTAAGGCTATGAGTTGATATAGTGTCCTGTGTTGTGTGTAGCTTGCATGGTCCATCAAGCCATCCCTCCAAAACCGTTCCGCGTCCCGTAATGGGCTTATATTTCTTTGTCATTGGGCCGGGCGTGCCACTATGGTACGTCATTTTCACCTGAACGAGGGATTGGGTGGAAACCGGCGGTTCCCAGCAGGCTGCCTGAGTTTTCCAAGCGCTTTCCATTGTGCAGTACTTGTATACTTTGGTTGCCAAGTCTGTGAAGCATGATATGTGACGAAGGTTGATGGCGTTGAGGATTCCTTCATCCATGCAATTGTTGTGGAACGCTGTGATCGTGTCTTCGTCGCTGCAATCTTCAATCTTATGTTTGACAAGGAGGAATCTGGCCCAGAAGTGGTGGGTCATTTCCTTATACTGCTTCCGTATTCCCCTGAGAGCGCTTATGTCTGGGTGGGTGGGTGGATTGAAGTCCGAACCCTGACCCAAATTAGGATTCGGAGTCTGAAGAATCTCCGGATTTAGTAGTTCGGGCTCCGGGATGTTAGCTGATTTTTTCGGCTTGTCATCTGATTCTATGTTCGGAGGACAGGACATGTCTTTCTGCAAGTAGGTGTCCGGCTCTTCAAGTTCGGAGATCCGAATGTAGTTCATCCTTAGTATAGAGGGAGAGCTGTCGTCTTGCTCCTCTACTACCGCTATTTGATGGGTGATCGGCGGAGTTTTAATTGCTCTTTGGTGGGGTTTAAGCCCAATCCGATCATAGTCTGTGGCGACCCCCAGGGTGGCGATGCAATCTAGGAGCTCGTTTAAAGACGAAAGCTCCGCCGGATCCATCTGCTTGGAGTACTTAGAGTCAACATTAAGGGGATTTTTGATGACCCGAGAAGCCATCGTCGGATTAATGGCTGAACAGGCAGTCATAATGAAGCCACCCAGTCGGAGGGTTTGGCTTGGGGCCAGTGTTCCTCCGGAGGTGACGTTATCCTTGAGAACAAGGCGAGCCATCGATCCTATCTTTCAACGGCAAAGTGGAACTCTCAATGAAAGCACCAATGTCGGTATCAAAACCGGCGGATCTCGGGTAGGGGGTCCCGAACTGTGCGTCTAGGATCGATGGTAACAGGAGACAGGGGACACAATGTTTACCCAGGTTCGGGCCCTCTCTATGGAGGTAATACCCTACTTCTTGCTTGATTGATCTGGATGAATATGAGTATTACAAGAGTTGATCTACCACGAGATCGTAATGGCTAAACCCTAAAAGTCTAGCCTGACTATGACTATGAGGATATATCTACGGACCTAGCCCTCCAGTTTATATAGACATAGGAGGGATCTAGGGTTACATAAGGTCGGTTATAGAGAAAGGAATATTCATATTTGGTCGCCAAGCTTGCCTTCCACGCCAAGGAGAGTCCCATCCGGACACGGGTATAGTCTTCAATCTTTGTATCTTCACGACCCATCAGTCTGGCCCATATCCAATAGGTCGGACGCCCGAGGACCCCTTAGTCCATGACTCCCTCAATGGGAACAGTACACACGCCGATCACCGGAATTTACGAGTACTGTAGTTTGAATTACACACGATTCCTGCAGCAAAATCTGTGTGTGAAAGTTATAGCTGACAGTTTCCAATACAGAACCGTGTCTGATTAATAACATGTGTAGAGTGCCAATCGTGTGGGGTCATGTTGTCTTTCCAGATCTTTACATTTTCTTTATAGAACACCAGATATTTACATCTTCTGATGATTTTTTAACTCGCACACAAGTACACAAAAATATGATTTTTCAAACCGCTATGGTTAGCCGTTGCATGTAGATGTAGTTCAAATTTTAATTACGGTCATTAAATGGCTAGAAAATCACTTAAATGTCATTGAAAGGTCAAATGACCCCTAGAATTTTCCAAATTTTCACATGAAAGTTGTATTAGTGCACGTTAAATGTAGAAAAAAAATTGAAGGCCATAAGAGGAAGCTATCTCATGTTCGTTATCAAACATACATTGTTCCCTCTTGTAAACACGAGCCTTCTAGTGAGTTGCTACGGTTTGTAAGGGGTGTGTGTCCAAACTTTCGTCAAACATGCCAATTTTTTTTACCACATCATCTTGGTGGCATGACATTACATCAAGCAAGGGTTCATGTTTTCTGATCATTTTTTAATTTCTTGGAATTAAAATGCCATGGCACTCCATGCATGTGTCCATGCCGTGACACCAATATGTTTGAAAATTCCTTCTAATTTACTGTACATGGAATTAACTCGCACACAAGTATACTGTCGGGGAAAAGGACACCTATGGGATCACAGGGAATCCCTACTACAGTTGATGGGGGGGGGCTGTGGAAAGAGCGGGTTTAGAAGATCAACGCAGGGGAATTTTATCCAGGTTCGAGCCGCAAGCAATGCGTAATACCCTAATTCTGCTTTGGTCTATATTTGGTGTTCTTGAGTTCTTGAACTAGCTACGGTGCATCCTAGCTCAATAAGTCTGAATCCTTCCTCAGTACGCCTCGAGCCTCCTTCTATAGTCAAAGGGGTTCGCCGCAGTGGCACACATGAGGTGGAAAGTATCTACAATGTACAAGTCTAACTCCAGCAACCATAGGACAAACGCATTTAATGCGCTGCCGACGTGCCATCTTGCTTTACTAGGGGCGGCACAGGAGCTTGTCTTGTCTGTCACCGCCTTGCCCTGCTTTGACGCGCGTCCAAGCTGACAAGGCATGCAGCGCCACACTGGCTGGCTGGCTGCTGCGCTGGTGCGGTGGCATGGTCTTCTCAAAGATCTGCATGCCACCATGCAGGTGCTTGCTTGGTTGGCCTAGAAGCCGCATGCTTCCACATAGGTGTGTGCCTAGTTGGCAGGCTGGCTTTTGTGTCAGAACGGCCATGGGGTAGTGAAACCTTGGTAAGTGCGGGCCTGGTTGTGGCCCTGCAGATATCCCCGGCAAGGGTCTTGCTGGGTTTCTGTGGTCGTCCCTAGCAAGGATGTAACACCCACGATGCGGCTATATCTCCCACGTGTCGAAGCACGACTTAGAGGCATAACCGCATTGTAAGCAATGTCGCAAGTGAGGTAATCTTCACACAACCCATGTAATGAATAAGGGAAAGAGATACATAGTTGGCTTACACTCGCCATGTCACACAATAGCATAAATAACATTACATTCATCCAGATACAATCAAGGTACGACTACGGAACCAAAATAAAGAACAACCCCAAATGCGACAAAGTCCCCGATCACCCCAACTGGGCTCCACTACTGATCGTCTAGAAAAGAAACGTAGTATCATCCTGAGTCCTCATCGAACTCCCACTTGAGCTCAGGCGAATCACCTTGAGCGGTATCATCGGTCCCTGCATCTGGTTTTGGAAGGAATCTATGAGTCACGGGGACCCAGCAATCTCACACCCTCGCGATCAAGACTATTTAAGCTTATAGGAAGGGTAAAAGTATGAGGTGGAGCTGCAGGAAGCGACTATCATGTAAGGTGGCTAACATATGCAAATGAGAGCGAGAAGAGAAGGGAAAGGCGCGATCAATGAACTATGATCAAGAAGTGATCCTAGAACAACCTACGTTCAAGCATAACTCGAGACCGTGTTCTCTTCCCGGACTCTGCCGAAAAGAGACCATCACGGCCACACGCTCTGTTGATTCATTTTAATTAAGTTAAACTTTAGGTTTTCTACAACCCGACATTAACAAATTCCCATCTGCCCATAACCGCGGGCACGGCTTTCGAAAATTCAAATCCCTGCAGGGGTGTCCCAACTTAGCCCATCATAAGCTCTCACGGTCAACGAAGGATATTCCTTCTCCCAAGACAATCCGATCAGACTCGGAATCCCGGTTACAAGACATCTCGACAATGGTAAAACTAAACCAGCAAAACCACCCGAATGTGCCGACAAATCCCGGTAGGAGCTGCACATATCTCGTTCTCAGGGCACAATGGATGAGACTAGCTACGAGTAAAACCAACCCTCAAGTTTCCCCGAGGTGGACCCGCAGGCAGCTCAGTTTGGACCAACACTCAGAGGAGCACTGGCCCGGGGGTTTAAAATAAAGATGACCCTTGAGTCCGTGAAACCCAAGGGAAAAGGCTAGGTGGTGAATGGTAAAACCAAGGTTGGGCCATGCTGGAGGAGTTTTATTCAAGGCGAACCATCAAGGGGTTCCCATTATAACCCAACCGTGTAAGGAACGCAAAATCAGGAACATAACACCGGTATGACGGAAACTAGGGGCGGCAAGAGTGGAACAAAACACCAGGCATAAGGCCAAGCCTTCCACCCTTTACCAAGTATATAGGTGCATTAAAATAGACAAGATATAATAATGATATCCCAACAATAAACATGTTACAACAAAGAACAAACTCCAATCTTCACCTGCAACTAGCAACGCTATAAGAGGGGCTGAGCAAAGCGGTAACATAGCCAAACAACGGTTTGCTAGGACAAGGTGGGTTAGAGGTTTGACATGGCAATATGGGAGGCATGATAAGCAAGTGGTAGGTATCGTAGCATAGGCATAGCAATAGAGCGAGCATCTAGCAAGCAAAGATAGAAGTGATTTCGAGGGTATGGTCATCTTGCCTGCAAAGTTCTCAGAGTTGTCGAAAGCTTGATCCTCGTAAGAATACTCGACGGGTTCCTCGATCATGTACTCGTCTCTCGGCTCTACCCAAGCAAGAACACAAGCAAAGGGAGACACAATCAACCACGTGCAATGCACAAACAACAATGATGCAAACATGGCATGATATGCGGGATGCGATATGCGATGCTTATGCATGCTTCGTAAAGGAAAGATTTAACCTGGCCTCAACTTGGAAAACCAAGAGTGCCACTGGAAAGAGGAGTTTATTTCGGTCGAAATTGATATAAAGATCACCGGAATCGGATGCACAGATTGGAAATGGCAAGCAAAACAAATATGGCACCGATCTGCGATTAACAACACGAGGCCTACTAAATGCATCAAGAACAACAAGCTACAGCACTCTAAGATTTGCAACAAAATACATGGCAGGTATCCACTAAAGATGCTTGAAAAAAGATGAACACTGAGCTACGGCTAATTCACTCAATAGCAGGTTCAACCAAGCATGACAATATTGCAAAAGATATCGGTTACAGACTTAGTGAAAATAACAAGTCAGGAATTTAACATCAGGAAGCAATGTTTAGAGCACGATAACAACATGCTACAGGAGCATATCATGGAAAAGCAAGGCATGGCATGAAGCTACTCAAAGCATACAACAAAAGTCCCTTACTGACCATAAGCCAAAAGGGATCATAAAGTATAATGTCAACCATGTGAACATAGCAATTATCGTTAACAGATTCAGACTTAGTAGAAAACTGGAACATGGCAAAACAGATATCAAGTAGGCATGTTTACGAGCTCGATGCACTCACCACAAGGCATTGCATGATAAACTAAGCATACACCCAGCAAGTAGACATGGCATAGAAGCTAAACATGGCAAGAGCAACATCATAGCATGCATGGATCAACTACAACAAGCTCGGCAAAAATGCTTAACATGTAAACATTCTGCCAGGAATATTTTATAGCAAAAGTAGAGCTCGATTGACTCAAGCTAGGGTGCTCCATAATTGCAAACAAAGACATGGATGGATAGAGCACCACAATATCTACAAAACATCCTTAGTGAACATGCTCAAAAGAGGCATGGATCCCTCTGTAGCAACATGAATACATGGCATAAAAATATTGACACGACAAAGACTTAGAATATTTCTAAGTCCCTGAAATCAGCAACATTAAGAGGGCTACTTTGCATGCTTGTGCTAGTCACCACAGAGATCACAAAAATACGTGGCATACACCCCTGTAAATATGGCATGGCATACTTCAAAACTCATGTAGGGCTCAAGATCATACGAGGCACACAACAATCATGGCAAAAATGACAAATGAGCAATTGCTGATAAGAATATGGAACTAACAGAAACTAGCACTCTTCCAACAGCATTTAGGGCATACAGATGAGCTCAAATGAACATGACACAATGAGATGAAATGAAGTACTCATCGAGACGAACATTTCGATATGCTACACGCCCAAAACGGAGCCACAGTTGCAGAGATATGATGCGATGAAATATGCAAAAAATAACTAGGGTTAGGGCAAAATTAGCTCAACCCTCAGATCCAGATCCAGATCCAGCATGTGAACCGAGGAGATCACCAGAGTTCACTGTTCACCGGAGTTCGAGGTCGAGGCGGCCGGAGTTCACGCCGGAGCTCTCCGGGGCGGCGAGGCGCGGGCCGGACGGCGAGGGGGGCGGCGTGGCACAGGCCGGTCGCCGACGATGGCGCGCGGTGGCGTCGGGCGGTGGCTCGCCGGCGCGGCAAGGAGACGGGGCGGCGCGGCTCCCAGGCGGTGCGGGGCGCGCCGAACGGGCTCGGGGGCCAGGTTCGGGCTCCGGCGGGCCGCGCGGTCGGCAGAGGCGGTGGCGACAGGTGGCGGATCCCGATTGGCGGCGGCGATGTGTCCGGCGGCGGTCGGGCGTGTCCGCCTGCGCGGAGGGGAATAGGACTAGGTCTAGGGATGGAAATGACCCGAAATTTCGGGGAGGAGGCTATATTTATAGGTAGAGGGAGCTAGGGGAGTCCAAATGAGGTGCGGTTTTCGGCCACGCGATCGTGATCGAATGATCTAGATGATGGAGGAGGTTTAGGTGGGTTTTGGGCCACTTTGGAGAGGTGTTGGGCTGCAACACACACGAGGCCTTTTCGGTCCCTCGGTTAACCGTTGGAGTATCAAACGAAGTCCAAATGGCACGAAACTTGACAGCCGGTCTACCGGTAGTAAACCAAGGCCGCTTGGCAAGTCTCGATCCAATCCGAAAACGTTTAACACCCGCACACGAAAAGAGGTAGAAAGGGGCACCGGAGGACAGAGGAGCACCGGAATGCAAAACGGACAACGGGAAAAATGCTCGGATGCATGATACGAACACGTATGCAAATGCGATACACAAGATGACATGATATGAGATGCATGACAAAGACAAAAGCACATGAAGACAAAAACCCGACAATGAGGAAATATCATAACTTAGTGCTGGAAATGGCAAGAGTTGGAATACAAATATGGCATGTTACATACGGGGTGTTACAACACTCCACCACTACGAAAGGATCTCGTCCCGAGATCTAGGACTGGAAAAACTCCGGGTACTCAGAACGGAGGTGATCCTCACGTTCCCAGGTGGCTTCATGGTCGGAATGATGTGACCACTTGACTTTCAGGAATTTGATAGACTTGTTGCGAGTCATGCGCTCAGTTTCTTCAAGAATAGCAACGGCGTGCTCATGATAAGACAGGTCTTCCTGGAGATCAATCTCTTCGAAGTTGATGGTGCGGTCAGGAGTCTTGAAACACTTGCGGAGTTGAGACACGTGAAACACGTCGTGCACGTTAGCAAAGTTGGACGGAAGCTCAAGTTGATAGGCGAGATCGCCTCTTTTGCCAATGATCTTGAAAGGACCCACGTATCTAGGGGCAAGCTTCCCTTTGATACCGAAGCGACGAGTACCTTTCATTGGAGAGGGGGAGGTAGACATGGTCTCCGATCTCGAAAGCCAAGTCACGATGTTTGCTATCATAGTAACTCTTCTGGCGCGATTGCACGGCTTTGAGATTATCACGAATGACTTTGCACATCTCTTCAGCCTCTGTGATCAAGTCATTGCCAAGGAGTTGGCGTTCACAAGTTTCTGACCAGTTAAGAGGAATACGACACTTCCTGCCATAGAGAATCTCGAATGGGGCCTTGCCCGAACTCGCTTGGAAGCTGTTGTTGTAGGAGAACTCGGCATATGGAAGACAATCTTCCCACTTCATACCGAAAGAGATGACACATGCCCTGAGCATATCTTCAAGAATCTAATTGACTCGCTCGACCTGGCCACTGGTTTGAGGATGAAAAGCTGTGCTGAAGCGAATGTTGGTGCCCATGGCCTTCTGAAAAGAATCCCAAAACTTAGAGGTGAAGATGCTGCCACGATCTGAAGATATCAACTGCGGAATGCCGTGCAGAGAGACAATCCTTGAGGTATATAGCTCTGCCAACTGAGCTGCTGTGATAGATTCTTTGATAGGAAGAAAATGAGCCACTTTAGTGAGCTTGTCAATGACAACAAAGATAGCATTATTGCCACGCTTGGAATTTGGAAATCCAGTCACAAAGTCCACCTCAATGTGGTCAAACTTCCATTCTGGGATGGCAATAGGTTGGAGGACACCAGCTGGTCATTGGTGTTTTTCTTTCACTCTTCTGCACACATCACAATCATTCACGAACTGAGCAATCTCGCGCTTCATTTGAGTCCACCAATAAGATTTCTTGTGGTCCTGGTACATCTTTGTACTTCCAGGGTGGATAGAGAGGAGTGAATTGTGAGCCTCATTCATAATGAATTTACGAAGGTCACCTTTAGGCACAACAATGCGATCCTCGAAGAATAGAGTATCCTTGTCATCAAGGCGATATCACTTGTACTTGGGTTGACTCTTGGCACCCCAATCTTCACCTTTTTCACCATAGCATCAAGAAGTTGAGCCTTGCGAATCTGATCTTCCAAAGTAGGAGAGACTTGGAGGTTGGCAAGAGATCCTTGAGGAACAACTTTAAGATTGAGTTTGCGGAAAGCTTCACAAAGCTCCGGTTGGTAGGGCTTGATAATCAAACGGTTGCAGTAAGCCTTCCTTCTCAATGCGTCAGCAATTACATTGGCCTTGCCTGGAGTATATTCGATACTCGGATTATACTCTTGAATCATTTCGACCCAACGAGTCTGCCTGAGGTTGAGGTTTGGCTGAGTGAAGATGTACTTGAGACTTTTGTGATCAGTGAAGATGTCCACTTTTCTTCCCAACAAGAAATGTCTCCATGTAAAAGAGCATGGACAACTGCCGCCAACTCAAGGTCATGAGTGGGGTATTTCTTTTTGTTGGGCTTCAACTGGCGAGAGGTATAGGCCACAACTTTCTTATCTTGCATCAACACTGCACCAAGACCTTGAAGGGAAGCATCACAGAAGACCTCGAACGGTTTGGATTCATCAGGAGGAGTCAGAACTGGAGCAATGACTAACTTCTTTTTCAGGGTGTTGAAAAGCGATGTCACATACAAGCGACCAGACATACTTCACATGCTTCTGGAGGAGGTTGGAAAGAGGCTTCGTGATCTTAGATAAGTTCTCAACGAACCTTCGACAATAGCTTGCGAGCCCAAGGAAGCTGCGGAGTTGCTTCACATTCTGAGGTGGTTCCCAATTCACAATTGCAGACACCTTCTCAGGATTAACAGCTATGCCCTTGGAGGAGATGATATTCCCAAGGTAGAGAACCTCATCGAGCCAAAACTTACACTTTGAAAACTTCGCATAGAACTGATGTTCTTCGAGCTTATCCAGCACCAATCTCAAGTGCTTGGCATGATCCTCCTTGTTCTTGGAAAAGACCAAAATGTTATCAAGGTAGACCAAGACGAAGTCATTTGTGTAGGCGTTGAAGATGAAGTTCGTCATGCAAGAGAATGTTGGAGGAGCATTGACAAGACCGAAAGACATGACAGTGTATTCATATGAACCATAGCTTGTTCTGAATGCTATCTTGGGGATATATTCTTCACGAATGTGAATATGATGATAGCCCATACAGAGATCAAGCTTGGAGAATACTTGAGCACCTTTGAGATGTTCGAGAAGCTCATTGATGTTGGGAAGTGGGTACTTGTTCTTTATGGTCTTCTTGTTCAATGGACGGTAGCCGACCCAAAGTCGGTCCGTTCCATCCTTCTTCTTGACGAAAAGAACACCACAACCCCATGGAGAAGAACTTGGTCGGATGAGACCCATACGCTCTTGAATGTCGAGTTTCTTCTTCAACTCCTTCAACTCTTCAGGTCCAAGCTTGTAAGGACGTTTGCAAATAGGTTCCGTGCCAGGCTCAAGATCGATGACGAATTCAACTGGCCGGTGTGGAGGCATTCCTGGAAGCTCTTCTAGAAAGACATCTTGATATTCGCAAACGACTGGAATCTGAGATATGTCATCCAACTCACCCTTCTCATTGAGAGAAAATTGTTGAATGGTATTATCACGAGCAGCAAGACGATTACATCCTCAGACGAATGTGTCAATTGAATCTGTCTGGCGGCACAATCAAGCTGAGCCTTGTTCTTAGAAAGCCAGTCCATTCCAAGAATAACATCAATATCCAAGTTACCAAGGACCATTGGAGAAGCCAGAAACTTGAATTCGTCCATCATGATAGAAATATCCGGGACCATCATGCTAGAACTCAAACACTTAGCCGGAGAGACAACTTGCAATGCTTTAGGTAATGCCTTAGTGCCAAAGTTGTGCTCCAATGCAAATGGGAATGACATGGAAGAATGCGATGCACCAGAGTCAAAAAGAACTTTAGCAGGAATGTCGTTAACAGGAAGGTTACCCATAATCACATCTGACGAGTCCTCTGCCTGAGCTTCGTTCATCATGTTGACCTTGGTGTGCTTGGGATTATGCTTGACCACTGCGGTGCTAGCAGATCTCACAAGAGGAGGAGGAGGAGGAAGAAGCCTCTGATTGAAGCATTTGTTGGCATAGTGACCCTTCTGCTGACAATTGTTGCACGTGACCTCCGAGAGCGGACGGTGATACAGAGCACTTGATCTTGGAGCATGAGACGAAATCTTGTTCTGAAAGCCTGGGTTGGGTGGGTGGGAAGATCCATTTCCACCTTTGTTCTTCTGCTGATAAGGCTGACGGAACGGAGGAGGAGGCAACCAATACTTTTGCTGCTTAGTTTCCACTTGAGTTGAGGAAGAAGGTGTTGCATCCCTGACTCGCTTCTTGGAAGCATCGCACTTGAGCTAAGCAGTCTCTTGTTTCAGTGCCATATTGTAGAACTCATCGTACTTCTACAGCTCGAAAAGCTTGAGAGCTAGTTGAAGATCTTCTCTGAGGCCACCTCTGAACTGATAAATCACGCTCTTCTCGTCAGGGACGTCTTGCTTAGCGAAACGGGCGAGCTTCTGGAACATGATGTTATACTGGTAAACAGACAAGCTGCCTTGCTTCAGGTTGCGGAATTCCTCACGCTTGCTCACTCTGAGGAATGTGGTGAGCTTTGAAGTCTTGACGGAATTCATCCCAGGTAATCACTCGACCTCCTCTGGAATCTTTGTATTGCTGATACCATTCGGCAGCTTGGTCTTTGAGTTGGAACGAGGCAAACTTGACAAAGTCCTCAGTCCTGACGTTGCTGCACTCGAAATGCTTGCAGATATCCACGAGCCAATCATCAGTGTTTGTTGCCTCGACACAGTTACTGATGGTCTTTGGCTGGTTTGCGAGGAACTAGTTGAGTGTAGCAAACTGATTCTGATTGTTGCCATGGCCTTGATTCCCTTGGTTGCGCTTTTGCAAAATTTGCATGATCAGCTGCGTGTTTGCATTGGTAGTGGCCATCATAGCTTGCCATGCCTCCGGAGGTGGAGGTGGTGGCGGCGGCGGTTCAGGATTCTGACGCATTGGAGGAGCCATCCTGAAGAGGGTGACATCCGTTAGCATCTTGACAGACATATATTCAAGCTGAATCAAATGGATCAAAATTGCAACATATAGTCTTAACATCCGAACAAAATGAACGAATGCATTCCAATTGAAATGGTCACACTTCCATAAATCGAGAAGCCACTTAGATAGAGGTAGAAGAATAAAACAACAAGGTACGGACAAGAACAAATACTTAGTGAGGATTACCCAATCACAAACCAAATATTCGTGGAAGAAATACTAGAGCTACATGAATTCCCACCTATGAAACTCCCGAAATTCTCCCGGTTATGCAATCAGGTGTTGGGGATACAGGGGGAGCATAATATCTCACCCAAAGCTAGCAAATCCTACATCCAGCTGTATCCATCCTTCAACACATAACCAAGAAACCTTCGGAAATCATTTACCTCAACCTTCGAAAAGCATCCGTTATACGAGTTATGGCGATACTCCCAAACTCCCACCCCAGTACTGGGTGGCATCGAGGTTTTCTCCCCAACAACTGCATAAAAGAGGTTTTCGATGTCAGCGAAACTCAGGTATTCCAGAATTGCAACGATAAAATTGTGATGACAACACCTCGGAGCTCAACTCCCCAGGACACTGCCACAACCCCTAAATGTTAGGAGGCACCAAGAACAATGTTCTTGTCAACCATCAGAACGACTCCAAGATACCCACGTGATCCTAAAAAAATATAGTGAAATTTGAGAATAGAAGAGTCAAAACTCTACGTCAGGATACCTCAGCAGAGCGACGAAGGGACTGAGGAGTAAAAAGAATCCTACTCTCCGATATATATAATTCTAAATGACTCAAAATATTTTTCTAGACCCAACAACGTCAGTGATTCGATCAAGCAGGGGGCTCCTAAAGTCGGGGAAGGCTCTGATTACCAACTTGTAACACCCACGATGCGGCTATATCTCCCACGTATCGAAGCACGACTTAGAGGCATAACCGCATTGTAAGCAATGTCGCAAGTGAGGTAATCTTCACACAACCCATGTAATGAATAAGGGAAAGAGATACATAGTTGTCTTACACTCGCCACGTCACACAATAGCATAAATAACATTACATTCATCCAGATACAATCAAGGTCCGACTACGGAACCAAAATAAAGAACAACCCCAAATGCGACAAAGTCCCCGATCGCCCCAACTGGGCTCCACTACTGATCGTCTGGAAAAGAAACGTAGTATCATCTTGAGTCCTTATCGAACTCCCTGAATCTGGTTTTGGAAGGAATCTGTCAGTCACAGGGACTCAACAATCTCACACTCTCACGATCAAGACTATTTAAGCTTATAGGAAGGGTAAAAGTATGAGGTGGAGCTGCTGCAAGCGACTAGCATGTAAGGTGGCTAACATACGCAAATGAGAGCGAGAAGAGAAGGCAAAGGCGCGATTGATGAACTATGATCAAGAAGTGATCCTAGAACAACCTACGTTCAAGCATAACTCGAGACCGTGTTCTCTTCTCGGACTCCGCCGAAAAGAGACCATCATGGCCACACACTCTATTGATTCATTTTAATTAAGTTAAACTTTAGGTTTTCTACAACCGGACATTAACAAATTCCCATCATCCCATAACCGCAGGCACGGCTTTCGAAAATTCAAATCCCTGCAGGGGTGTCCCAACTTAGCCCATCACAAGCTCTCACGGTCAACGAAGGATATTGCTTCTCCCAAGACAATCCGATCAGACTCGGAATCTGAGTTACAAGACAATCCCGATAGGAGCTGCACATATCTCGTTCTCAGGGAACAACAGATGAGACTAGCTACGAGTAAAACCAACCCTCAAGTTTCCTCGAGGTGGCCCCGCAGGCAGCTCAGTTTGGACCAACACTCAAAGGAGCACTGGCCCGGGGGTTTAAAATAATGATGAACCTTGAGTCCGTGAAACCCAAGGGAAAAGGCTAGGTGGCGAATGGTAAAACCAAGGTTGGGCCATGCTGGAGGAGTTTTATTCAAGGCAAATAGTCAAGGGGTTCCCATTATAACCCAACCGTGTAAGGAACGCAAAATCAAGGAACATGGCACCGGTGTGACGGAAACTAGGGGCGGCAAGAGTGGAATAAAACACCAGACATAAGGCCGAACCTTCCACCCTTTACCAAGTATATAGGTGCATTAAAATAGACAAGATATACTAATGATATCCCAACAATAAAGATGTTCCAACAAGGAACAAACTCCAATCTTCACCTGCAACTAGCAACGCTATAAGAGGGGCTGAGCAAAGTGGTAACTTAGCCAAACAACGGTTTGCTAGGACAAGGTGGGTTAGAGGTTTGACATGGCAATATGGGAGGCATGATAAGCAAGTGGTAGGTATCATAGCATAGGCATAACAATAGAGCGAGCATCTAGCAAGCAAAGATAGAAGTAATTTCGAGGGTATGGTCATCTTGCCTGCAAAGTTCTCAGAGTTGTCGAAAGCTTGATCCTCGTAAGCGTACTCGACGGGTTCCTCGATCACGTACTCATCTCCCGGCTCTACCCAAGCAAGAACACAAGCAAAGGGAGACACAACCAACCACGTGCAATGCACAAACAACAATGATGCAAACATGGCATGATATGCGGGATGCGATATGCGCTGCATATGCATGCTTCGGAAAGGAAATATTGATCCTGGCCTCAACTTGGAAAACCAAGAGTGCCACTGGAAATAGGAGTTGATTTCGGTCGAAATCGATATAAAGATCACCGGAATCGGATGCACGGATTCGAAATGGCAAGCAAAACAAATATGGCACCGATCTGCGATTAACAGCACGAGGCCTACTAAATGCATCAAGAACAACATGCTACAGCACTCTAACATAGCAACAAAATATATGGCAGGGATCCACTCAAGATGCTTGACAAAGTATGAACACTGAGCTACGGCTAATTCACACAATAGCAGGTTCAAACATGCATGACAATATTGCAAAAGATATCAGGTTACAGACTTAGTGAAAATAACAACAATTCAGGAATTTAACATCAGCAAGCAATGTTTAGAGCACGATAACAACATGCTACAGGAACATATCATGGCAAAGCAAGGCATGGCATGAAGCTACTCAAAGCACACAACAAAAGTCCCTTACTGACCATAAGCCAAAAGGGATCAGAAAATATAATGGCAACCATGCGAACATAGCAATGATCGTAAACAGATTCAGACTTAGTAGAAAACTGGAATATGGCAAAACAGATATCAAGTAGGTATGTTTACGAGCTAGATGCACTCACCAAAAGGCATTGCATGATAAACTAAGCATACACCCAACAAGTAGACATGGCATAGAAGCTAAACATGGCAAGAGCAACATCATAGCATGCATGGATCAACTACAACAAGCTCGGCAAAAATGCTTAACATGTAAACATTCTGCCAGGAATATTTTATAGCAAAAGTAGAGCTCGATTGACTCAAGCTAGGGTGCTCCATAATTGCAAAAAAGACATGGATGGATAGAGCACCACAATATCTACAAAACATCCTTACTAAACATGCTCAAAAGAGGCATGGATCCCTCTGTAGCAACATGAATGCATGGCATAAAAATATTGACATGACAAAGACTTAGAATATTTCCAAGTCCCTGAAATCAGCAATATTAAGAGGGCTACTTTGCATGCTTGTGCTAGTCACCACAGAGATCACAAAAATACATGGCATACACCCTTGTAAAGATGGCATGGCATACTTCAAAACTCATGTAGGGCTCAAGATCATAGGAGGCACAGAACAATCATGGCAAAAATGACAAATGAGCAATTGCTGATAAGAATCTGAAACTAAAAGAAACTAGCACTCTTCCAACAGCATTTAGGGCATCAAGATGAGCTCAAATGAACATGATGCAATGAGATGAAATGAAGTACTCGTCGAGACGAACATTTCGATATGCTATACGCCCAAAACGGAGCCACGGTTGCAGAGATACGATGCGATGAAATATGCAAAAAATATCTAGGGTTTGGGAAAAATTAGGTCAACCCTCAGATCCAGATCCAGATCCACTACGCGAACCGAGGAGATCACCGGAGTTCACTGTTCACCAGAGTTCACACCGGAGCTCTCTGAGGCGGCCGGAGTTCACACCGGAGCTCTCCGAGGCGGCGAGGCGCGGGCTGGACGGCGAGGTGGGGCGGCGTGGCGTAGGCCGGTCGCGGCGGTTGAGGCGGAGGGCGGCGCGGTGGTGCGGTCGCTGGAGCGGGGCGGTCGCCGGCGATGGCGCACGGCGGCGTCGGGCGGTGGCTCGCCGGCGCGGGAAGGAGACGGGGTGGCGCAGCTCCCAAGCGGCGCGGGGCGCGCCGAACGGGCTCGGGGGCCCGGTTCGGGCTTCGGCGGGCCGCACGGTCGGCGGAAACGGTGGCAACAGGTGGCGGATCCCGATTGGCGGCGGCGGTCAGACGTGTCCGACCGCGCGGAGGGGAAGAGGACTAGGTCTAGGGTTGGAAATGACCCAAAATTTCGGGGAGGAGGCTATATTTATAGGTAGAGGGAGCTAGGAGAGTCCAAATGAGGTGTGGTTTTCGGCCACGCGATCGTGATCGAACGATCTAGATGATGGAGGAGGTTTTGGTGGGTTTTGGGCCACTTTGGAGAGGTGTTGGGCTGCAACACACACGAGGCCTTTTCGGTCCCTCGGTTAACCGTTGGAGTATCAAACGAAGTCCAAATGGCACGAAACTTGACAGGCGGTCTACCGGTAGTAAACCAAGGCCGCTTGGCAAGTCTCGGTCCAATCCGAAAACGTTTAACACCCGCACACGAAAAGAGGTAGAAAGGGACACCGGAGGACATAGGAGCGCCGGAATGCAAAACGGGCAACGGGGAAAATGCTCGGATGCATGAGACGAACACGTATGCAAATGCGATGCACAAGTTGACATGATATTGTTGACGTTCTGGGAACGGGGTCCCTAGACTTGCCTGCCTGCGGCCTGCGGCGTGGCTCAAGTGGGGGCCTAGGGCGACCCATCTTCATCAGCTCAAGCTCAAGACCCTCACGAGGGGCCAAGCCTCGCGGGGCGGACGACAGAAACCTTCCTCAAAGGCAGCCCCATCAGGCAGACTCGCGAGTAGGCAGAGAGATCAAGGCAGGGGTACCTCACGAGGAGCCCGTGACGCAAGCCATGACGATCGAGACCAGGCGGGCGCCAGGTGGGCGCCGGCCTGCGCAGTGTCCTTGTTTCCCCTTTGGTGCAAAGGGGGCAAGTACAGGCCAAGGCATCGAGCAAAGGTTACCACTCCGGTGCAACGAGATCAAGACCAACAGAGCGGCAGGACGGAGGTCACTGTGGAGCCCAAGACGGCGTCATCACCAATGCTTTTGGCAGCCGAAGACCACGTTTGGTTAGGATAACTTGTACTAGATGTTCCCCTTGAAACGGCCAATTGTTGGCGCCCTTCCCTCTCATTATTTGGGGAGAGGCCCAGGGCCTCTATAAATAGAGCTAGCCACCACAGAGTAGAGGAGATGGACACACCTAGACATCTAGAGATCTGGTAGAGCTCTAGCAGAGAGAGAGAGAGAGAGAGAGAGGCGACTGAACTCACCAAAGCAGTTCATCGCATCAGCTCAAGAACACCTCTCGTGAGGCTGTTCTTCCCTTGTACTGTTCGTCATCAGCCCCTGAGGCAATCCACCACACCACACACTAGAGTAGGGTATTACAGCACGACGGTGGCCCGAACCAGTATAAACGTCGTGTCCCTTGTGTTGTTCGTTGTTTCCAGCTTAGATCACGTGAGGAGATTGGACGTAGATCGGTAGGGAGAGATCTCCGCGCGCACCCCAGTGTTCGAACTTCAACCGTCTGCCGGAACCCGAAATCCGACATTTGGCGCGCCAAGTAGGGGTGCGCCAGAATCCTTCTTCCTCCGCAACGCGTTCCATCGCCTCGCCGTTCAGATGTCAAGCGACCTGGCTGCCAACACCGACCGTTGGGTAGCATGGCCCGCCCACGCCGTGTCACCGGCCCAGGGCGACCTCAACCTTGCGCCCTAGGCAGCCCGTGCTCCGCAGGGCACTTCGGGGCGCGGGCAACGCGGCCAGACGCCGCCTGCCCTCACACCACGGCAGGTGCGGGCCACAACAAGGGCCTCAAACCATGCCGCGGCCACGGCGCCGTACACCCGACGGGAGCAAGCGAACTCTAGGGCCGCGCTCACGGTGGCCCGAGAGCTGCTACGGTGCCGGCTGCTGGAAGGTGGCCGCGACGTGTTGCTAGAGCGAGTAGCCGAGCTCCTGGACGCCGCCGCCTCGAGAACACCTCCTTTCTGCGTCCAGCTGCCACCCCAGACCCAAGGCGGGCCGTATGGCGGCGGCGTGCGCGCGCACGCAACTTCCAGCGGACTCCAGGGCCCATTCAGCGTCAACACCTCCGCCGGCACCGGGCGACAAGTCACGCCGGCCTCTTCTCAGGCCGTGAAGGGGTGCACGCCACGGCCTTCGGCCTCGGCGGACCGCCGCGCCAACACCCCCAAGACGGCGCTCCAAGCCAGGCTGTGTGGCATACGGGGTGCTACGGCGAGGCGCATGGGGCGGTGGCCCCAGAAGCTTATGTGCCCCGCATGGTGGATCAGGGGTGCGCACTGGAAGAAGATCATGGCTCATTCTTCGGGCCAGGCTGGGGCGAGGAGACGCCAGGAGCTGAGCTCTTTCAGGAACCTCGGGAGTGCCTCGACAACCGCACCGGCGGCGGCAACTATCGGGTACCACTCATCCCTCAAGAGCAAGCTTATGCTAACCATGGGTCGCAGGAGATACATGTCATTGCAGCAGGTGGCTGCCCCAATTCTGCAGCCTCATACCCCTCAGGAGGAGGGCGCAGGGGGCTGCAGGAGAGGGGCCGAGATTCGGGTCCGTCCCCGTGGCGGTCGGAGCAAGACGTTCTCAAGAGGTAGGCCCTCTGCCGGGGAGGTGCCCTAGGGCCTGCCCCCGGCAGGGGACCCGTGGTCGTCGGGGGAACCACTGGCGACCGCTCTGCCCCATTGGCATCGTCCTTGGTTTCCGGTCGCCATCGATGGCGGCAGAGTGAGGCGCAAGGCGGGGCCCTCGCCTGATGATATGAAGCAAGGCCGGTACCTGTGAAGAAGGCCCAGTGCCTGTGAAGCTCGCTGCCCGTGACACTCTCACGTAATAATGAGTGGGGCTGTACACGCCCCGGAGTCTCCGGAGAGCCACCCTCGGGCCTTGGGGGCTCCCGCCCATGCCCAGTGGCAGCACTTAGCTCCGCGCTGGTGAGAAGACGTCGAAGACTAGACTAGGTGCCGGACGTGGCCTTTTGCTTTTGGCTTTCCTTGTTGACAAAGTTCTTCGATTTGGATTTAAGTTGGATTTGAGCTCGATGCTTGCGTGTGTTTGGGGGAAGGGGCATTTAGTCTCGTTCGAGCAATCTCTCGCGTTCTTGTTTCGGCTTTGCGTCCAAGTTAGCATCGGCTGCCCCGCCCCCCTCGCGAGCCCCTCGCGAGCCGGGCCGGTCCAGGCACGTTTACAACCAGGACCGCTGTTACCGCACCCCTTCCGGAGGTTTTCATCGCGGAATCTACAAGTTAATCAGAAGGCACCCGAGGTGCAGCGGCCCCCGCAGGCCCGCTCAGGACTCATCGGGGTCGGAAGGTACACAAGTCAGCTGACCCATCACCGGGCCAGCGGCTAAGTTCACACGCAACATTATGCTTACCAGGGTACTAATTGCAAACCTTTACATGAGGGGCTTCCCCTCCCAAAATGCTCTTACATTCTTTAGGGCCAAGCCTGAACCTTCTTCGTGCAGGATAAATAGCAATGACATGCGGTCAGTCGGACATATCACTCACCACATCTTCTTGGGCATCCTCGGAGGCATCACTCGCATCGTTGACATTGCTGCCGCTATGAGCATCTCCATCAGCGCCAGGCTCGTCCACAACACCGCCACGACCACGCCGTCATCATCAGATGCAAAGGCCCTGACGAGGGTGTCCACATTGTCATCCACCCATCGCGCCAGGTCGCCCCGGACGGCTATGGGCACGGGTGCGATGGCAGCGTCGAAGTCGAAGTGGGGGTCCTTGCCCAGTAGATAGCTGAAGACGCGTGAGAATTCACGCCCGAGCAAGGCTCGGCTCCTCTCTTCGACAAGCCAACGGGACCTTTCAGAGCGGTTCTCCAGAAGCGTCACCACATCGGTGAAAAACTGGAGGTTGTCGGCGTAGTTGACCTCGTGCGGCTCCTTAGCGGCAGCCTCGCGGATGTTGCCCAAAGCTGTGTTGGCCCTTTCTCTGAGCGTTTGAAGCATGGGGGCATGCTCACGCTCCAGAACCCGCCGCCGACGGATCTCGTCCTCATTCCGCTGCGCGACGGCCTCGGCGTCATCAACCCTCTGTTGGAGAAGAAGCTGCTCGGCCCGGGAAGAGGACAGCTCCGCCTGTGTTGCGCTGCGGGCGGCTACGGAGGAGTCCGCATGCCGCGTCACTTCGGCCAGTTTGGCCCTGAGGGCTGCGGTCCTGCCCTCAGCTCCGGCCATGATCAACCCCAACCTCGTATTGTATTCGCGCTCGAAGGCCGAGCGAGCTTTCGCCATGCGGCGATCGACTTCTTCCTGGGCCCGGCCTTCGCGCGCGGCAACGTCATCCTCCGCCCGAGCCACCAGGCGCTCCCTCGTCTCCAACCGCTCAAGATCAAGGTTGCGTTCGGCGGCCTCCAGCGTCAGCACCTCCTCGTGCTTCAGAAGCTCCGCCCGGTTAACAGGGGCCACCTCCATCGACTCAAGGGCCGCCTGGCGCAGTTCCACTTGCTGCTCCAGGGAGATGGTCTAGGCCTAGAGCTCCCATGCGCGCTCCTCTGCATCCTTGCGACAGCTCAAGAACACCTCTCGCGAGGCTGTTCTTCCTTTGTACTGTTCATCATCAGCCCCTGAGGCAATCCACCACACCACACACTAGAGTAGGGTATTAGACCACGACGGTGGCCCGAACCAGTATACACCTCGTGTCCCTTGTGTTGTTCATTGTTTCCAGCTTAGATCACGTGAGGAGATTGGACGTAGATCGGTAAGGGAGAGATCTCCGCGCGCACCCCAGTGTTCGAACCTCAAGGGTCTGCCGGAACCTGAAATCCGACAGATATGAGATGCATGACAAAGACAAAAGCACACGAAGACCAAAACCCGACAACGAGGAAATATCATAACTTAGTGTCGGAAATAGCAAGAGTTGGAATACAAATATGGCAAGTTACATACGGGGTGTTACAAAATATCTTGCCAGGGGCCTTCGTCTTCTGGTTCTTACCCAGTCTTACAGGCCTCTATTTATCACAAAGATCTGCATGCCACCATGCAGGCGCTCTCGAGCCTTGGTCTTGACGTTGTCGATGGCATCATAATCCTCAGGCTCAAAGGTGGCAGTCTTGATGGTGATGGGCAAGTTGCCCCGGCAAGGCTCTTGCCGGGGCAGTGTAGGTCGTCCCCGGCAAGGCTCATGCCGGGGGAAACCCTTCTTGTCCCTTTGCTCTTCGCGCATGTGGCTTCAGCGCTGCTCGGGTTGCAGCACGCTTGCGTCACATCATGGTGAATAGTAAAGAGGCGGCCCGCGTCTTCCCCATAAAAAAGAAGAACTATAGGGGCGCTGCTCATTTACCCCCTGTGCCTTCTCCAATCTCGGAACTGTTATTCCCCTCCTCTTCTCCAAACGCAAGTCGAAGCTCTCGCCCCCGCTTGCCACTGCCGTGCCCCCATTACCCTTGATACGTCACCCCCTCCCAGCCGCCATGGCGCCCAAGACCTGCAAGGGCAAGAGAGCGGCCAAAGACGACGGAGGGAAGGAGGCACAGGAGAGCGAGTTGGTGGAGCTTCGAACGCAGCATGCCTTCTTCACCTCGACGGTCGACGCGCTCATCCTCAGGGGATGGGGTGCCTGTGGGGAAGAGAGACGTCGGGGCACCCTGCCACACATATCATCCCCACCGCCTTCGCCAAGGACGGCCTGAATTGGTACCCCTTCTTTGTTGATTACTTCTCCTGCGGGCTCTGCCCCACTTTCTCCGATTTCTTCAACGACATCATGCACACCTACGGCTTTCACCTTCTCTACTTCATGCCGAATGCTGTGGCGTGCATGGCCTTCTTCGCCCATCTCTGCGAGGGCTTCGCCGGAGTGTTCCCCAGCACGGCGCTCTTCCGCCACTACTTCTATCCCCGCATCCAGCCAGGGGGTGCCATCTCTGGCTGCGTCACCTGGATCCCGAGGACACAGAGCAAGGGCACGTACCCGGAGGGTGCCCAGAGGGAGCGGTGGGAAGAGTGGCAGGGCCGGTGGTGTTGGATTGAGGAGGCAGATCCACAGGAGTTCTTCCGGGTCCATCGGTCACTGCGGTCCACAAAAAAGACTGGGGCGATGTCGACGCCAGCAACGAAAAGCTCATGGTGGCCACCACCAGGATCCATCGCCTCACTTCGGCCGGGCTCACCCTCGAGATGATTGGGGCTGACTTCATCCGCTGCCAGATTGCCCCACTTCACAACAAGGGGAGGCCGGCCTGGTACTTCAGGAATGCGGCCGACATCGTGAGGCTTCGACCTGGCTTGAAGCACAATTTCACGGTGTTTCAGCATGCCCACCTCGGCCAGAGGGTTTTTCAGCTCAAGGTCGACGAGGCCGGCGGAGTCGAGAGGACTGGCAAGGCCAAGAAGGCCGGCAAGGCCGTGAAGGCCGGCAGGGTCGTCAAGGCCGGCAAGGCCGTGAAGGCCAGTAGGGTCGTCAAGGCCGGCGGGTCTTTGTTTGGGTTGCCAGCGGGAGTGGTGCCGTTGAGCAACAACTCTTGCCAGACCGCCATCATTTCTAGGATGTTGGACTTCAACGCACACGGCCTCGATCCAAGCTGGGCCGAGCCAGAAGCGGAGCGGGTGCCGGCCTTCTTTGACAACCTATCGGAGAGGTATGTCCATGACGAGCCACTACTCATCCGCGACAGCACCAAGGTGGAGCTGGCGTATATTACCGCCAGGGCCGAGGAGGTGGAACTCGCCAAGGAGGCCGGCAGCGTCGGCACCATGGAGGACGAGGCCAACACGGCCACAGAGGATAAGGAACTCACCGAGTGGGCGGGGTCTGCCGGGGAGGCCAGCGGCGTCGGCGCCGGGCCCCCCGTGTTGAAGACACGACCGAGGAGTTGGCTGAAGAGGAGACCGAGGCGAATGACCCCCCGGCCCCGAGGAGAAAACGTGTCCTGCAGCGGGCTAGCTCCGGTGAGCCGGTCCGGCCCGGCAGGGCCACGCAGTGGCAACAGGCCCAGACGTAGCTCGGGTGCCAGACGAGGGCCGTGGTAGCGAAGAAGAAGGCAGCCGCCGCCGCCTCTTCCTCGTCCAAGCGGTGCAGGACCCCATCCCCTTCTCCTTCCCCTTCGTATAGTGACCCGGAGGCCGATTTCGACCTCGGGTCCTTCAGCCCGAAGAGGAAGAGGAGACCAGAGGAGGAGGAGTAAGCACCTTGCCCTTCATTATCTTTGACCTTCAGATCGTGCTATGTTTCCTGACATGATCTCATCTTTATAGGGACACGGAGACACTGGCCCAGAGGGCGGCAAAGAGGGTCAAGGCTTCGACGGGCGACAAGCCTTTGGAGAGCACTCCGCGCACGCCGATGGTGGTGGAGATCAGCGCGGACCCCAGCCCTCGACGCAACCCCCGCTTCAGCCCCCAGCGTAAGTCCATTACTCACTCCTCATCGGCAGGTGCTGGGGCAGGGATTTTTGGTGCTGACCTTGTCGGGTTTTGCAGGAGGAGAGCGGAAGGAGGAGGAGCCGTTGAGGACCGCCCCTGATATGCCGCCCCCATCGACCACGCCGCCCAGAGGGCGTCCCCAGCAAGGGCACCTACCGACGAGCCCACGCGCACAGAGGAGGAGGAGGCGAGCTTGGGTGTCGGCGGCTCCATCCCGGCAACAAACGTTGGCGGGGAGGGGACCACTTCTTCACAACTCGGCATGGGTAAGTGGCTTGCCTCCCGTCCCTATTTTTTCCCTTTGTTCTAAAACTTGATTCTTAGCCTTGTTTCGTCCTTCCTTTCTGCTTTCCAGACCCTCCCTCGATGGACCACGAGGACATCGACACCATCATTGGGGAGGTCGCCAAGGACACCAAGGCTGAGGCCGCCAAGACCGCGGCTGAGGAAACCGCCAAGTCCGCCACCGAGGAGGCCGACAAGGGGCCTACTGGGGAGACCAGTGGGACCGCTGCCGGGGAGGCCGGCAAGGCCGCTACCGAGGAGGCCGGCAAGGCCGCTGCCAAGGAGGCCGGCAAGGGGCTTGCCGGGGAGCCGCCGAGGAGGAGGTGGCCAATGACCAACCTTCCTCCACTGCAGCCCCTACCCCGGGCAAGTACCTGAGGGTGGGCGACGACCTGTTCATCTGCCTCCCAGGGATGGCGAGCACCAGAGCGCCAGCCGAAGGGGAGGTGTTCGATAATGAGGTGCTCGCCACCGTTGGGCTCCAGGATGTCGATGAACCAAGCACCGGCGATGGCGATTCCCAGGAGGAGCAACTTCTTCGGGCCATGAGCACCAACTTCCACAAGCTCCAAGTGCTCCAACGTGCCTGCCAAGACAAGGTGAAGTCCAGGATGGCAGCGATGGACAAGGCGGAGGCGGACATTGGGGAGCACATCGCCCAGACGCAGGTCTGGTTTGCTGAGGCCCGAGAATAGCTGAGGAGTGACCATGATGAGCTGGATGAGCGCAATTGAGAGCTCATCCTGAAGCAGGCCGACATCGAGAAGGTCCAAGAGGTGGTGAAGAGCAGGCCGCCAAGGATGAGGCCGCCCGGTAGCAGCAGCAAGCTCTGCTGGATAGCCAAGAGGAATACCTCGTTGCGCGTGAGTAGGCGCATGCCACCACACTCTGTGGCAAGGACGAGGAGGTTGGGAAGATTGTCGTGCAACGTACCCAGGAGTTGGAGCATAAGCACAAGGACACACTCAATGCTCTGGCTTTGGACCATGCTTGCAAGGTGAAGGAGCTGGAGCTGGAGCGGGAGGAGCTGAAGAAGAAGATCTTGGGGCTGACGGAGGAGAGGGATATGGCAAACCACACTCTGGAGGATGCGCAGGTCACCATCTCCGACAAGGCCAAGCTGCTCTCTAAGGCCAACGATTCCATCAACGACCTGAAGCTGAAGCTGGGCGGCTTGGAGGGGAAGCTTTCGGAGGCTGGGGCTCGTGAGGAGACCCTGAACAAGGCCCTGGAGGACGAGAAGCGGCTGTGGAGCAATGACGCCACCGTGCACAAGGATTACGCAAAGGGCGTAAACCTCTGGATCAACCGCCTCGTCGCCGTCGCCGGGAGGATCTCCGTAAAGCTAGCCGTCATGGGCATGCCTGATGTCAGGTACTCCCAGGAGCCGAACATGAGCCCTAATGCCAGGCTGGCCCTCTTCTTCGAGGGCGTCCTCGGCACCCTTGAGCAGCTCCGCCAATCGAGCAGTTTATCTGGCGAATGAGTCCCAGAGGCTCTGCCTGAAGGAAATATGCCCTAGAGGCAATAATAAAGTTATTATTTATTTGCTTATATCATGATAAATGTTTAGTATTCATGCTAGAATTGTATTAACCGGAAACTTACACATTTGTGAATACATAGACAAACAGAGTGTCACTAGTATGCCTCTACTTGACTAGCTCGTTGAATCAAAGATGGTTAAGTTTCCTAGCCATAGACATGAGTTGTCATTTGATTAACGAGATCACATCATTAGAGAATGATGTGATTGACCTAACCCATTCCATTAGCTTAGCATGATGATCATTTAGTTTGTTGCTATTGCTTTCTCCATAACTATACATGTTCCTATGACTATGAGATCATGCAACTCCCGAATACCGGAGGAACACTTTGTGTGCTACCAAACGTCACAACGTAACTAGGTGATTATAAAGGTGCTCTACAGGTGTATCCGATGGTGTTTGTTGAGCTGGCATGGATCAAGATTAGGATTTGTCACTCCGATTGTCGGAGCGGTATCTCTAGGCCCTCTCGGTAATGTACATCACTATAAGCCTTGCAAGCAATGTAGCTAATGAGTTAGTTACGGGATGTAGCATTACGAAACGAGTAAATAGACTTGCCGGTAACGAGATTGAACTAGGTATTGAGATACCGACGATTGAATCTCGGGCAAGTAACATACCGATGACAAAGGGAACAACATATGTTGTTATGCGGTTTGACCGATAAAGATCTTCATTGAACATCGAGCAACCAATATGAGCATCCAGGTTCTGCTATTGGTTATTGACCAGAGATGAGTCTCGGTCATGTCTACATAGTTCTCAAACCCGTAGGGTCCGCACGCTTAACGTTCGGTGACGATCAGAATTATGAGTTTATGTGTTTTGATGTACCGAAGGTTGTTCGGAGTCCCGGATGAGATCACGGACATGACGAGGAGTCTTGAAATGTTCGAGATGTAAAGATTGATATATTGGAAGGCTATATTCAGACATCGGAAAGGTTCTGAGTGGTTCTGGTATTTATCGGAGTACCGGAGAGTTACGGGAATTCGCCGGGGAGTATATGGGCCTTATTGGGCTTTAGGGGAGAGAGGGAGGGGCTGCCTTGGGCAGCCCCCCCCAAGGCCTAGTCCGAATTGGACAAGGGGGAGGGGCGGCGGCCCCTCCTTCCTTCTCTTCTCTCTTCCCCTTCCTTCTCTCCTACTCCTACTACATGGAAGGGGGGAATCCTACTCCCGGTGGGAGTAGGACTCCCCAGGGCGCGCCATAGTAGAGGGCCGGCCCTCCCCCTCCTCCACTCCTTTATATATGGGGGAGGGGGGAACCCCATGGACACACAAGTTAATCATTGATCTTTAGCCGTGTGCGGTGCCCCCCTCCACCATAATCCAACTCGGTCATACCGTAGCAGTGCTTAGGCGAAGCCCTGTTCCGGTAGCATCATCATCACCGTCATCACGCCGTCATGTTGACGAAACTCTCCCTCGAAGCTCTACTGGATCGTGAGTTCGCAGGACGTCACCGAGCTGAACGTGTGCAGATCGCGGAGGTGTCGTACCTTTGGTGCTAGATCGGTCGATCGTGAACACGTACAACTACATCAACCACATTGTCATAATGCTTCCGCTTATGGTCTATGAGGGTACGTAGACGATACTCTCTCCTCTCGTTGCTATGCATCACCATGATCTTGCGTGTGCGTGGGAATTTTTTTGAAATTACTGCATTCCCCAACAGTGGCATCCGAGCCTGGTCTATGCGTAGATGTTATGTGCACGAGTAGAACACCAAGGAGTTGTGGGCGTGGGTATATACATATTGCTTGCCATCACTAGTTGATTCTTGATTTGGCTGTATTGTTGGATGAAGCGGCTCAGACTGACATTACGCGTACGCTTACGCGAGATTGGTTCTACCGACGTGCTTCGCACATAGGTGGCTAGTGGATGTCTGTTTCTCCAACTTTAGCTGAATCGGATTCAATGAACAGGGTTCTTTCTGAAGATCAAAAAGCAATCACTATACCGCGTTGCGGTTTTTGATGCGTAGGTAAGAACGGTTCTTGCTCAGCCCGTAGCAGCCACGTAAAACTTGCAACAACAAAGTAGAGGACGTCTAACTTGTTTTTGCAGGGCATGTTGTGATGTCATATGGTTAAGACATGATGAAATATAAGTTGTTGTATGAGATGATCATGTTTTGTTAAAGTTATCGGCAACTGGCAGGAGCCTTATGGTTGTCTCTTTATTGCATAAGATGCAAGCGCCATGTAATTGCTTTACTTTATCGCTATGCGATAGCAATAGTTGCGAAAGCAATAGTTGGTGAGACGACCATGTGACGACACATTGATAGAGATCAAGATGATGGAGATCATGGTGTCATGTCGGTGATGATAGAGATCATGACGGTGTTTTGGAGATGGAGATCAAAGGCACAAGATGATGATGGCCATATCATGTCACATATTTTGATTGCATGTGATGTTTATCCTTTATGTATCTTATTTTTCTTAGTTCGGTGGTAGCATTATAAGATGATCTCTCACTAAATTTCAAGGTATAAGTGTTCTCCTTGAGTATGCACCGTTGCGACAGTTCGTCGTGCTGAGACACCACGTGATGATCGGGTGTGATAAGCTCTACGTTCACATACAACGGGTGCAAGCCAGTCTTGCACATGCGGAATACTCGGGTTAAACTTGACGAGCCTAGCATATGCAGATATGGACTCGGAACACTAGAGACCGAAAGGTCGAGCGTGAATCATATAGTAGATATGATCAACATAGTGATGTTCACCATTGAAAACTACTCCATCTCACGTGATGATCGGACATGGATTAGTTGATTTGGATCACGTGATCATTTGGATGACTAGAGGGATGTCTATCTAAGTGGGAGTTCTTAAGTAATAAGATTAATTGAACTTTAATTTATCATGAACTTAGTCCTGATAGTATTTGCATATCTATGTTGTAGATCAATAGCTTGCGATGTAGCTCCCTGTTTATTTTTGATATGTTCCTAGAGAAAAATAAGTTGAAAGATGGTAGTAGCAATGATGCGGATTAGCTCCGTGATCTGAGGGTTATCCTCATTGCTGCACAGAAGTATTATGTCCTTGATGCACCGCTAGGTGACGGACCTATTGCAGGAGCAGATACATACGTTATGAACATTTGACAAAGCTCGGTATGATGACTACTTGATAGTTTAGTGCACCATGCTTTACGGCTTAGAACCGGGACGTCAAAAACTTTTTGTATGCCACGGAGCATATAAGATGTTCCAATAGCTCAAATTGGTATTTCATACTCATGCCCGAGTCGAGAGGTATGAGACCTCTGACAAGTACTTTGACTACAAGATGGAGGAGAATAGCTCAACCAGTGAGCATGTGCTCAGATTGTCTGAGTACTACAATCGGTTGAATCAAGTGGGAGTTAATCGTCTAGATAAGATAGTGATTGACAGAGTTCTCTAGTAACTGTCACCAAGTTACTAGAACTTCATGATGAACTATAATATGCAAGGGATGAGGAAAACGATTCCACGAGCTCTTCACGATACTGAAATCGGCGAAGGTAGAAATCAAGAAAAGCATCAAGTGTTGATGGTTGACAAGACCACTAGTTTCAAGTAAAAGGGCAAGGGAAAGAAAGGGAACTTCAAGAATAATGGCAAGCAAGTTGCCACTCCCATGAAGAATCCCAAAGCTAGACCCAAGCCTGAAACTGAGTGCTTCTACTGCAAAGGAAATGGTCACTGCAAGTGGATCTGCCCTAGATACTTGGCGGATAAGAAGGATGGCAAAGTGAACAAAGGTATATTTGATATATGTGTTATTGATGTCTACTTTACTAGTGTTTATAGCAAACCCCTCTGTATTTGATATTGGTTCAGTTGCTAAGAGTAGTAAATCGAAACAGGAGTTGCAAAATAAACAGAGACTAGTTAAGGGCGAGGTGGCGATGTGTGTTGGAAGTGATTCCAAGGTTGATAAGATCACCATCACACACTCCCTTTACCTTCGAGATTAGTGTTGAACCTAAAATAAATGTTATTTGGTGTTTGTGTTGAGCATAATATGATTGGATCATGTTTATTGCAATACGGTTATTCATTTAAGTCAAAGAATAATTGTTATTCTGTTTACCTGAATAAAACCTTCTATGGTCATACACCCAAGGTGAATGGTTTATTGAATCCCGATCGTAGTAATACACATATTCATAATATTGAAGCCAAAAGATGCAAAGTTAATAATGATAGTGCAACTTATTTGTGGCACTACCGTTTAGGTCATATTGGTGTAAAGCGCATGAAGAAACTCCATGCTGATGGGCTTTTGGAATCACTGGATTATGAATCACTTGATGCTTGCGAACCATGCCTCATGGGCAAGATGACTAAGACTCCGTTCTCTGGAACAATGGAGCGAGCAACTGACTTATTGGAAATAATACATATTGATGTATGCGGTCCAGTGAGTGTTGAGGCTCGCGGCGGGTATTGTTATTTTCCGACCTACACAGATTATTTGAGCAGATATGGGTATATCTACTTGATGAAACATAAGTCTAAAACATTTTAAAAGTTCAAAGAATTTCAGAGTGAAGTGGAAAAACATCGTAACAAGAAAAATAAAGTTTCTACAATCAGATCGCGGAGACGAATATTTGAGTTACGAGTTTGGTCTTCAATTAAAACAATGTGGAATAGTTTCACAAACTCATGCCACCTTGAACACCACAACATAATGGTGTGTCCGAACGTCATAATTGCACTTTACTAGATATGGTGCGATCTATGATGTCTCTTACTGATTTACCGCTATCGTTTTGGGGTGATGCATTAGAGACAACTACATTCACATTAAATAGGGCACCATCTAAATCCATTAAGATGACACCGTATGAACTATGGTTTGGCAAGAAACCGAAGTTGTCATTTCTTAAAGTTTGGGGTTGCAATGCTTATGTGAAAAAGTTTCAACCTGATAAGTGCGAACCCAAATCAGAGAAGTGCGTCTTCATAGGATACCCAAAAAAAGAAATTGTTGGGTACACCTTCTATCACAGATCCGAAGGCAAGATCTTTATTGCTAAGAATGGATCCTTTCTAGAGAAGGAGTTTCTCTCGAAAGAAGTGAGTGGGAGGAAAGTAGAACTTGATGAGGTAATTGTACCTTCTCCCGAATTGGAAAGTAGTTCATCATAGAAATCAGTTCCAGTCATTCCTACACCAATTAGTGAGGAAGCTAATGATGATGATCATGAAACTTCAGATCAAGTTACTACCGAACCTACGAACTACGAGGAAGCGATGATGATCCCAGAGTCCGCAAAATGGCTTGAGGCCATGAAATCTGAGATGGGATCCATGTATGAGAACAAAGTATGGACTTTGATTGACTTGTCCGATGATCGGTGAGTCATTGAGAATAAATGGAACTTCAAGAGGAAGACGGACGCTAATAGTAGTGTTACTATCTACAAAGCTCGAATTGTCACAAAATGTTTTTGAAAAGTTCAAGGTGTTGAATAAGATGAGATTTTCTCACTCGTATCGATGCTTAAAAAGTCTGTCTGAATCATGTTATTAGTTGCCGCATTTTATATCTGGCAAATGGATGTCAAAATTGCGTTCCTTAATGTATTTCTTAAAGAAGAGTTGTATATGATGCAACCAGAAGGTTTTGTCGAACCTAAAGGTGCTAACAAAGTGAGAAAGCTCCAGTGATCCATCTATGGACTGGTGCAAGCATCTCGGAGTTGGAATATATGCTTTGATAAAGTGATCAAAGCATATGATTTTATACAGACTTGTGGTGAAGCCTGTATTTACAAGAAAGTGAGTGGGAGCACTACAGCATTTCTGATAAGTATATGTGAATGACATATTGTTGATCGAAAATAATGTAAAATTTTCTGGAAAGCATAAAGTAATGTTTGAAAGGAGTTTTTCAAAGAAAGACCTCGGTGAAGCTACATACATATTGAGCATCAAGATCTATAGAGATAAATCAAGATGCTTGATATATTTTCAATGAGTACATACCTTGACAAGATTTTGAAGTAGTTCAAAATGGAAAATTCAAAGAAGGAGTTCTTGCCTGTGTTGCAAAGTGTGAAGTTGAGTAAAGACTCAAAACCTGACCACGGCAGAAAATAGAAAGAGAATGAAATGTCATTCCCTATGCCTCAGTCATAGGTTCTATAAAGTATGCTATGCTGTTTACCAGACCTATTGTGTACCCCACCATAAGTATGGCAAGAGGGTACAATAGTTTGCCAGGAGTGGATCAGTGTACAGCGGTCAAAATTATCCTTAGAGGACTAAGCAAATATTTATCGGTTATGGTGGTGATAAAAGAGTTCGTCGTAAAGAGTTACATCGATGCAAGCTTTTTACATCAATCTTGTCAACTATAAGTCTCGATGTAGATACATATTGAAAGAGGGAGCAATTAGCTAGAGTAGCTCCGTGCATAGCATTGTAGACATAGAAATTTGTGAAATACATACGGATCTGAATGTTGCAGACCCGTAGACTAAGCTTCTCTCACAAGAAAAACATGATCACTCTTTGGTGTTAATCACATAGCGATGTGAGCTAGATTATTTACTCTAGTAAACCCTTTGGGTATTAGTCACATGGAGATGTGAACTAATCACATAAAGATGTGAACTAGATTATTGACTCTAGTGCAAGTGGGAGACTGAAGGAAATATGCCCTAGAGGCAATAATAAAGTTATTATTTATTTCCTTATATCATGATAAATGTTTATTATTCATGTTAGAATTGTATTAACAGGAAACTTAGTACGTGTGTGAATACATAGACAAACAGAGTGTCACTAGTATGCCTCTACTTGACTAGCTCGTTGAATCAAAGATGGTTAAGTTTCCTAGCCATAGACATGAGTTGTCATTTGATTAATGGGATCACACCATTAGAGAATGATGTGATTGACTTGACCCATTCCGTTAGCTTAGCACGATGATCGTTTAGTTTGTTGCTATTGCTTTCTCCATAACTATACATGTTCCCATGACTATGAGATCATGCAACTCACGAATACCGGAGGAACACTTTGTGTGCTACCAAACGTCACAACGTAACTGGGTGATTATAAAGGTGCTCTACAGGTGTCTCCGATGGTGTTTGTTGAGTTGGCATGGATCAAGATTAGGATTTCTCACTCCGATTGTCGGAGAGGTATATCTAAGCCATCTCGGTAATGTACATCACTATAAGCCTTGCAAGCAATGTAGCCAATGAGTTAGTTACGGGATATAGCATTACGTAACAAGTAAAGAGACTTGCCGGTAATGAGATTGAACTAGGTATTGAGATACCGACGATCTAATCTCGGGAAGTAACATACCAATGACAAAGGGAACAACATATGTTGTTATGCGGGTTGACCGATAAAGATCTTCGTAGAATATGTAGGAACCAATATGAACATCCAGGTTCCGCTATTGGTTATTGACCAGAGATGAGTCTCGGTCATGTATACATAGTTCTCGAACCCGTAGGGTCTGCACGCTTAACGTTCGGTGACGATCGGAATTATGAGTTTATGTGTTTTGATGTACCGAAGGTTGTTCGGAGTTCCGGATGAGATCAGGGACATGACGAGGAGTCTCGAAATGTTCGAGACGTAAAGATAGATATATTAGAAGGCTATATTCAGACATCGGAAAGGTTCTGAGTGGTTTGGGTATTTATCAGAGTACCAGAGAGTTACGGGAATTCGCCGGGGAGTATATGGGCCTTATTGGGCTTTAGGGGAGAGAGAGAGGAGCTGCCCAGGGCAGGCCGCGCGCCCCCCAAGGCCTTGTCCGAATTGGACTAGGGGAGGGATGGCGCCCCCTCCTTCCTTCTCTTCTCTCTTCCCCTTCCTTCTCTCCTACTCCTACTACATGGAAGGCGGAATCCTACTCCCGGTGGGAGTAGGACTCCCCAGGGCGCGCCATATTAGAGGGTCGGCCCTCCCCTCCTCCACTCCTTTATATATGGGGGAGGGGGCACCCCATGGACACACAAGTTGACCATTGATTTTAGCCATGTGCGGTGCCCCCCTCCACCATAATCAACCTCAGTCATATCGTAGTGGTGCTTAGGCGAAGCCCTGTTCCGGTAGCATCATCATCACCGTCATCACGCCGTCATGTTGACAAAACTCTCCCTCTAAGCTCTACTGGATCGTGAGTTCGCGGGACGTCACCAAGCTGAATGTGTGCAGATCGCAGAGGTGTCGTACCGTTGATGCTAGATTGGTCAAGCGTGAAGACGTACGACTACATCAACCGTGTTGTCATAACGCTCTTGCTTATGGTCTATGAGGGTACATAGACGATACTCTCCCCTCTCGTTACTTTGCATCACCATGATCTTGCGTGTACGTAGGATTTTTTTTGAAATTACTGCTTTCCCCAACACTATTGAGCGCGGCCGCATTCGCCGAGAGGGCGTCTGCGGCAGTCGACAGGGCAGTTGTTGTTGGGGAAAGTAGTAATTCAAAAAAAAAAGTCCTACGATCACGCAAGATCTAACTAGGAGATGCATAGCAACGAGAGGGGAGAGTGTGTCCACGTACGCTTGTAGACCGAAAGCAGAACCATTTAGTAACGCGGTTCATGTAGTCGAACGTCTTCACGATCCAACCGATCCAAGTACCGAACATACGGCACCTCCATGTTCAGCACATGTTCAGCACATGTTCAGCACGATGACGTCCCTCGAGCTCTTGATACAGTTGAGGACGAGGGAGAGTTCCGTCGGCATGACGAAGTGGCGACGGTGATGATGAAGTTACCAGCGCAGGGATTTACCTATGCACTACGATGATATGACCGAGGTGTTGAATTGTGGAGGGGGGCACTGCACACGGCTAAGAGATTGTCTGTTGTGCTATTGGGGTGCCCCCTGGCCACATATATAAAGGAGGGAGGGAGAGAGGTGGCCGGCCAGGAGAGGCGTGCCAGGGGGAGTCCTACTTGGACTCTTAGTGTAAGTAGGATTCGGCCCCCCTTTTCCTCTCTTCCACCGGAGGGAAAGGAAGGAGGGGAGAAGGAGAAGGAAGGAGGGGCCCGCGCCCCCACGCCTTGTCCAATTCGGTTTGGGCAGGGGGAGGCGCGTGCTGATAACCCACAAGTTTATGGGATCAATTGTAGCCTCTTTCAATAAGTAAGTGTGTCGAACCCAACGAGGAGCTAAAGTTAGAACAAATATTCCTTCAGGTTCTATCGACCACCGATACAACTCTACGCACGCTTAATGTTCGCTTTACCTACAACAAGTATGAAACTAGAAGTACTTTGTAGGTGTTGTTGGATAGGTTTGTAAGATAATAAAGAGCGCGTAAATAAAAAGTAGGGTCTGTTTAGATGAAGACACAACTAAGTTAGTTTTAGTAGAGAGCTTGTTGTCACGAGAAAGTTATTTGTCCCTAGGCAATCGATAACTAGACCGGTAATCAGTATTGCAATTTTATTTGAGGGAGAGGCATAAGCTAACATACTTTCTCTTCTTGGATCATATGCACTTATGATTGGGACTCTAGCAAGCATCCGCAACTATTAAAGATCATAAAGGTAAAACCCAACCATAGCATTAAAGTGTCAAGTCCTCTTTCTTCCCATACGCAAACAACCTACTTACTCGAGTCTGTGTTTCTATCACTCACGCCACCCACCATAAGCAAATCATGAACATATTGCAAACCCTACACCGGGGACCCCTCATGCTTGTGCAACACGGAGAGCACCATAGGACAACACCAATAATAAAATATGCAACTCAAACCAATCACGATCATCAATTTACCCATAGGACAAAATGAATCTACTCAAACATCATAGGATAGCCATACATCATTGGGAAATAATATATAGCGTTGAGCACCATGTTTAACTAGAGATTACAGTGGGTAAAAGAGGGTTTACACTGCTGCATAGAGGGGGGAAGAGTTGGTGATGATGCCGGTGAAGTTGTTGGTGTAGATTGCAGTGATGATGATGGCCCCGGTGGCGTTCCGGCGCCACCGGAAGAGAGGGGGAGAGAGCCCCCCATCTTCTTCTTCTTCCTTGACCTTATCCCGATATGGGAGAAGGGTTTCCCCTCTGGTCCATGGCCTCCATGGCATGGGAGGGGCGAGAGCCCCTCCGAGATTGGATCTGTCTCTCTCTGTTTCTACATTCTCTGATTCTGCCCTTTCACCGTTTCTTAAATTCCCGGAGATCCGTAACTCTGATTGGGCTGAATTTTGGAAACAATTTTTATATGGATATTGGATTTCTTGCGGCAAAAGAAGGGCACAGACTGCCGTACGGGGTGTCCACGAGGGCCCAGGGCGTGCCTGACCCCCTAGGCGCGCCCCCCTGCCTCGTGGCCCCCTCGGGCATCGTCTCGCGTTGATTCTTCTCCCAAAAATCACATATATTCCAAAAAAATTCCGTCAGATTTTATCCCGTTTGGACTCCGTTTGATATGGATTTTTTGCGAAACAAAAAACATGCAACAAACAGGAACTGGAACTGGGCACTGGATCAATATGTTAGTCCCAAAAATAGTATAAAAAATTGCCAAAAGTATATGAAGTTGTATAATATTAGCATGGCATAATCAAAAATTATAGATACGACGGAGACGTATCACACACCACCTTGTAGCCCTTCTTCCCTCTCTCGACTAAAGCCCACTAAGGCCCATTAATTTCCCCGGGGGTTCCGGTAACCTCCCGGTACTCCGGAAAAATGCCCGAACGTCTCGGAACCATTCCGATGTCCAAATGCAACCTTCCAATATATGAATCTTTACCTCTCGAGCATTTCGAGACTCCTAGTCACATATTTGATCTCATCCGGGACTCCGAACAAACTTCGGTAATCAAATCACATAACTCATAATACAAATCATCATCAAACGTTAAGTGTGCGGACCCTACGGGTTCGAGAACTATGTAGACATGACCGAGACACATCTCTGGTCAATAACCAATAACGGAACCTGGATGCTCATATTGGCTCCTACATATTCTACGAAGATCTTTATTGGTCAAACCGCATAACAACATACGTAATTCCCTTTCTCTTCAATATGTTACTTGCCTGAGATTCGACCGTCGGTATCCTCATAACAAGTTCAATCTTGTTACCGCCAAGTCTCTTTACTCGTTCCGTGATGTATCATCCTGTAACGCACTCATTAGTCACATTGCTTGCAAGGCTTATAGTGATGTGCATTACCGAGAGGGCCCAGAGATACCTCTCCAATACATGGAGTGAAAAATCCTAATCTTGATCTATGCCAACTCAACAAACACCATTGGAGACACCTGTAGAGCATGTTTATAATCACCCAGTTACGTTGTGACGTTTGATAGCACACAAAATGTTCCTCTGGTATTCGGGAGTTGCCTAATCTCATAGTCAGAGGAACAAGTATAAGTCATGTAGAAAGCAATAGCAATAAAACTAAACGATCATTATGCTAAGCTAACGGATGGGTCTTATCCATCACATCATTCTCTAATGATGTGATCCCGTTCATCAAATGACAACACATGTCAAACTTAACCATCTTTGATTAACGAGCTAGTCAAGTAAAGGCATACTATGGTCACTTTGTTTGTCTATGTTGTCGGCGTTCTGGGAACGGGGGTCCCCAGACTTGCCTGCCTGCAGCCCACGGCGTGGCTCTGCGAGCGGGCCCATACGGCCCATCTTCACCAGCAAGGACTCAAGACCCTCGCGAGGGGCCAAGCTTCGCTAGGCGGGCGACACAAGACCTCCTCAGGAGCGACCTCACCAGGCTGGCTCGTGAGGGCGGAGAGTTCAAGGCCAGGCGAACCTCGCGAGGTTCTAGTGACGTGAGCAATGACGACCAAGGCCAGGCAGGCGCCAGGAGGGCGCCAGCGCGCACAATGTCCTTGTTTCCCCTTTGGTGCCAAGGGAGCAAGCGCAGGCGCAGAGTACCGAGGCGTCAAGTAAAGGTTTCCATATTGGTGCAACGAGACCAAGACCAGTAGGACAGCAGGACGGAGGTCACCGTGGAGCCCAAGACGGCGTCACCACCAGAGCCTTTGGCAGGCGAAGACTGCTTTTGTCAGGATAGCTTGTACTAGTTGTCCCCCTTCAAATTGGATGTTGTTGGGTCCCTTCCCGCTCAATATTTGGGAAGAGGACCAAGGCCACTATAAATAGAAATAGCCACCACCGTAGCTAGGGGTGACCTCATCTGAGACTAGAACTAGTCCATCCCCACAAACACGTTCACCAAGCACAAGAACACCTCTCCTCAGGAGGTTGCTCTTCCCCTTGTACTGTTCATCCTCAGCCCAAGAGGCAATCAACCACACCACAATGGAGTAGGGTATTACACCACAACGGTGGCCCAAACCAGTATGAATCTTGTCTCCTTTGTGTTGTGAGTTCGTCGAGTTAGTTCGTAAGATCTTAGCTGAGTTAGGAGGTGGATCGGTAGGGGGAGATCTTCGTGCGCACCCTAGTGTTTGAACCTTGAGGGATTTGCCGGAACCCGTGATCCGACATTAGGCACGCCAGGTAGGGGTGCGCTGGAGTCTTTCTTCCGTCGACTCGCGCTCCACCATCTCCACGCCCGCTCCCCATGGTGGGCGCCCCTCCAGCTCGATCTACCGGTACCCACGGCGGCGCTCGGGGGCTACGAGCCCTTTCCCCTGCCTTGCGGCAGGTGCGGTGGCCACCCAAGTTCAAGCCGGAGATGCCGCCGTGCTACGATGGCGCGGCGGACCCATCGGCTTTCCTGCTGGTGTACGAGGAGGCCGTTCTGGAAGCCGGGGGCGATGGCAAGATCATAGCCAACTGGTTCCCAATGGCCCTTGTAGGCGCGCCGCACGCCTGGCTCCTCCATTTGTCAGAGTCTTCTGTCGCCACCTGGGAGGAGCTGCCCAACCTCTTCATCACTCGCTTCGGGGAACCGGCGGCTCCCATTGTCATAGCTCTTCTCGATGATTCGCAAGCACCACCCTCTGATCGGCATGTCAAGCCGTACTTTTGCCAGATCGGCACCGCTTCCAAGCACCCGGGGGCTCCGCCGGGCTGGGCCATGCCTGAGGCCGACCCCACCTTCGACTCAGAGGATCATCCCGCCTCCACCTCGGCTCGGGTGCGCTCCCGATGTTGTGCGCGCCCACCATCTGCCACGTATCCATCACCAAGACGGTCGACGACGGCGGCGCCGGCCTCAATGTGCTCTCCGTCGAGGCCTTCAGCCTCCTTCACATACCGTTCGAGCGTCTCCGCCCCAGCAAGCCCTCCTCGGGGGTTGGTGGGGGCTCCGCCCGCTCCCTGGGGCAGATGCGCCTCCCTGTGACCTTCGGCACGCGCGACAACTACCGCACCGAGCTCATCGACTTCGACATCGCCTGCATTGGCCTCCCGTACAACGCCATCCTCGAGTACCCAGCTCTGGCCCAGTACATGGCAGCAACCCATCCTTCTTACAACCTCATGAAGATGCCGGGGAGTGAAGGTGTCCTCACCATCAAGGGGGACGCCAAGGAGGCACTGGCGGTGCTCAAGCTTGCCCTCAAGACCGTCGCGACAGCACGACCCGCCGATGCGGATACCTCCAAGGCCAAGGGAGCTGCACCAACCAAGAAGAAGCAATTCTTCACTCAGGAAAAGGCAGAAACCAAGCAAGTGTCGGTCGAGGAGGACGGGTCCTCAGGGGCAACCTTTACCATAGGCGCCAACCTTGAGCCTGGTCAGGAGGAGGCGCTAGTGAAGTTCTTGCGTGCAAACAAGGGAGTGTTCGCTTGGGAGCCCGATCAGCTGGTAGGGGTCCCAAGAGAGGTAATAGAGCACCACCTGAAGGTGTGCCCCAACGTACGCCCCGTGAAGCAGAAGGCGAGGCGGCAGTCCACGGAGAAGCAAGCTTTCATCGTCCAAGAAACCCGCAAGTTGGAGGCTGCGGGTGTCATTCGCGAGGTTCGGTACCCCAAGTGGCTGGCAAACCCTGTCGTCGTCCCCAAGAAAGGCGGGAAGGAGCGGATGTGCATCGACTTCACCAACCTCAACAAGGTCTGCCCCCAAGATCCGTTCCCGCTTCCACGTATCGACCAGATCGTCGACTCCACCGCCGAGTGCGGCTTGCTATGCTTCCTGGATGCGTTCTCAGGATATCACCAGATCAAGATGGCGGTAGAAGATGTGGAGAAGACGGCCTTCCTGACCCCGTGTGGGGTGTACTGCTACACTTGCATGTCGTTCGGGCTGCACAACACGGGCGCAACTTTCCAGCGGCTTATGCACATCGCCTTAGGGTGGCAGCTCGGGAGAAACGCTGAAGCCTACGTTGACGACATCATGGTGAAGTCTCGGGAGGCGGGGACCTTGATCCAAGACCTGGAGGAGACCTTTGAAAGCCTCCACCAGGTAGACTTGCGGCTCAACTCGGAGAAATGCATGTTTGGCGTCCCTTCTGGCAAGCTTCTGGGTTTCCTGGTGTCCCACAGGGGGATCGAAGCCAACCCAGAGAAGGTCAAGGCCAACCCAGAGAAGGTCAAGGCCATTGAAGACATGAGTCCACCGCAGACCCTCAAGGAAATGCAGAAGTTGGCTGGTCGGGTGACTGCGTTGGGGCGCTTCATCTCCAAGCTGGGAGAGCATGCCCTACCCTTCTTCAAGCTGATGAAAGAGAAAGGCCCGTTCGAGTGGACCCCAGAGGCCGACCAAGCTTTTCAAGACCTCAAGAGATACCTGACCAGCCCTCCAGTGATGGTAGCGCCACAACCTCGCGAGCCCCTAGTGCTCTATCTTGCCGCCACCCCGTACTCAGCCAGCGCGGCACTGGTGGTGGTCCAGGAAGAACACCAAGACAAGGGCGCATCGCGCCATGCCACGCCTCCAGCAAAGACGATGCAAGACCAGAAGGGCGCCACAAGGGCCGCCGCAGTAGCAGCAGAAGAGCAAGCTCAGCAGGACAACTCTCTCGAACCCCCAAAGGCCTCGGCAAGCGATCAAGCGTCGGGGGCTCCACCACCTCAGGAGGCACCCCAGCTTCCGGAAGACGCAAGCCTCATCAGCATGCCTACCCTCGTCGAGCACTCGGTATACTTCGTCGGCACGGTGTTACGGGACGCAAGAGCATGGTACCCCATGCCTTAGAAGCTCCTGCTCACGCTCCTGCTGGCCTCATGAAATCTGCGGCACTACTTTCAAGGCCACCCCATCAAGGTCATCTCAGCCTACGCATTGGAAAGAGTGCTCAGGAGCCCCAACTCTGCTGGAAGGGTCGCTGAGTGGAACATCGAGTTGCAATCATTCCAGTTGGAGTTCAGTACTACCAGGGTTATCAAGGGAGCTGCGCTCGCTGATTTTGTGGCAGAATGGACAGATGCCCCGGCGCTTGAAGTAGCCGAAGACCGGTCCCACTCACCGGGAAGCGAGGCGCCCGACGGCTGGGTCATGTATTTCGATGGTGCCTTCGCGCGCCAGGGCGCGGGGGCTGGAGCAGTGCTCATCTCGCCCACTCAGGACAAGCTCTACTACACCATGTAGCTTTGCTTCCAGCAGGGCGAGAAGGTCTCTAGCAACATTGCAGAATACGAAGGCCTCATAGCTGGCCTAAAGGCTGCCGCGACGCTGGGGGTGAAGCGTCTCACTATCAGGGGCGACTCACAGCTCCTCGTCAACTTCTCCAACAAGTTATACGAGCCGAAGGACGAGCACATGGAAGCATACCTCACGGAGGTGCGCAAGATGGAGAAGCAATTTCTGGGCTTGGAGTTGCAACATGTGCCCCGTGGCACCAACCAGGAAGCTAACAACATCACCAGAAGAGCATCCAAGCGACAGCCCCAGGAGCCTGACGTTTTCAAGGAGCGGCTCTTCAAGCCATCAGCAACGCCACCGCTTTCAAGAACAGCGCAGTCTCGGGAGGAACTCCCGCAGCCGCCTGCCACAGGAGCCCCGGCCTATGGCCCGACCTCGGGAGCGCGCCTACTCCTGGCGCTCGAGCCTCAGGAGGGATGCTGGACCAAGGAATTCAAGGGATACCTGATGCAAGGGACGTTGCCGGAGAAGGAGGAGGAGGCGGAGCGCGTGGCCCGTCAGGCCACAACATACTGCATCTGGGATGGTGAGTTATACAGGAAGAGACCAAATGACATTTCACTATGTTGTATCTCCAGGGAACAGGGGAAAGAGCTGATAGCCGACATGCACGGCGGGGACTGCGGGCACCACTCGTCGTCGCGAACCCTCGTCGGCAAGGCATTCCGAAGTGGATTCTACTGGCCTACGGCGCTCAGCGACGCAGCTGAGCTGGTGAAGTCCTACTAGGCCTGCCAATTCCACGCCAAGCAGATCCATTAGCCAGCTCAGGGCCTCCAGTCCATTCCACTCTCGTGGTCGTTCGCAGTTTGGGGGATGGATATTCTAGGCATGTTTCCTCGGGCGCCTGGGGGCTATCGATACCTCTACGTCGCCATCGACAAGTTCACTAAGTGGCCGGAGGTTGAAGCCGTTCGTGCCATCCCAGTTGGCTCTGCAGTCAAGTTCATCAAGGGCCTCGTGAGCCGTTTTGGAGTCCCCAACCGCATCATCACCGATAATGGCTCGCAGTTCACTAGTAATCTCTTGAAGTCATATCATGCTAAACTTGGAACGTAGATCTACTACGCCTCGGTAGCACACCCCAGGAGCAATGGCCAGGCCGAACGTGCCAACGCGGAGTTCTTGAGGGGCCTCAAGACTAGGACCTTCAAGAAGAAGCTCGAAGCCTGCGGCAGGGGCTGGCACGACGAGCTCCAGTCCATGATGTGGTCGATCCGCACCACCGCCATGAAGCCAATGGGCGAAACCCCGTACTTCCTCGTCTACGGAGCAGAAGCAGTCCTCCCTCACAAGGTCAAGCATCACTCCGCACGGGTCCTGGCGTTTGATGAGACGCAGCAAGACGCCACGCGGGGGATGGACCTCGTGCTAGGGGAGGAACATCACCGCGAAGCCGCACTACGGGCGACAAGATACCAGCAGGCACTGCGGCGGTACCACTTTCGCAGCGTCCGCTCCAGGACTCTTGAGGTGGGTGACCTCGCCCTGAGGCGGGTGCTCTCCAGGGAGGGGCTGCATAAGCTCTCACCCATGTGGGAGGGCCCGTTCAAGGTCGTCCACGTATCCAGGCCTGGCGCCACGCACCTGGAGACGCAGGACGGGGTACCCGTCCAGAACGCCTGGAACATCCTACACCTCCGAAAGTTCTACCCATGAAGAAACGCCTAGTGCCTGTGAAGAAGGCCCGGTGCCTGTGAATAAAGGCCCAGTGCCTATGAAGCAAGGCCCCGTGCCTGTGAGGAATCGCCGCCCGTGACACTCTCACGTAATAACGAGTGGGGTCGTACACGCCCCGGAGCCTTAGGAGTGCCGCCCTTGGGCCTCGGGGGCTCCCTCCCACGCCGAGTGGCAGTACTTAGCTCCGCGCTGGTGAGAAGACGTCGAAGACTAGACTAGGTGCCAGACGCAACTTTTCATTTGCTTTCCAAAGTTGGCTCACCCCTCTTTTAATTGAAATTTTCTTTCTGGTGTCTCTTGCTGGTCCCGTCATATCGCTTTCTGCCTCTATTTCTGCCTTCATCTCTTTGGTCGACCTGTACTCTCCCTCACGTCCCTCGCAAGGGGGCTGAACACGTACCTTCGTGAGCTTCCTCCTTCTATCTTTTCGCGAGGCACCCTCGTTCGAGCCCACAAGTTGGCACACCTCTTCTAATCCGTGCCCCACGGGTATCGCGACACGAAGCAGCGGGTCAAGACCAGTGGCGCGTATGACCAAACCCCGGGTGAACGATAAACCTCTTGACGAATTTTTTGCAGTTCCTAAGCGCATATCAGGTCAAGTAGGCCTCCACACGTACCAGGAAGCAAGCGCCTCGTGAGGAGGAGGCCACTCAAAACAAGTCGAGCTAAGTTATCCCTACATAAAACAATGATGTTGCGACACAGCATAGGAATGGCAAACACAACATAACAATTGAGATCACAGTTCGATACACGCCCCTCCGGGGCCCATTCTGGTTTCTTTCTGATGCAGGAAGGAAAATAAGTACAAAATAAAAGTGGCGCCTACAGCGGTCCATGGGGGCAGGCCCCAGCGCCTTCCTGAGCTCAACTGGACCCCTCCTCACGCTTCATGGAGGCGCGGCGACGAGATGACCTGCCACCGTCTTCGAAGCGGGCACAGCGGCGTGGCGTCTGGTCGTAGCCACCACTGTTGGAGCTGTCGTTGGGGGAAGAGCTGCCATAGCCGGACGAGACGCGGTCGGCACCGAGGGCGGGTTCGCCCTCATCCTCGTCGCGGTCGTCGCCAAGGCCGAGCAGCTCCTCGCCGTCGTTCACCTCGGGGCAGCACCCGGCGCGGCGACCATCTTCCCCAAACACCCTCACATAGAGGGTCGCGTCGCCGTCGTACTTGAAGTGGAGGGTGCATCGCCTGCCCAGGCCGCGCGTGCGGGCGAACGTCTGCCAACCGCGGGCCAGAGCTATATTGCCCACGGCGGAGACCTTGACCGCGACCAAGGAAGCCCTACTGCTACAGCCGTCTGCCTGTAGCCAAAGCCCACCTGGACCCGCGGCCGGCAGCTCGTCGGCGAAGAAGTGCGGGAGCTGAAGCCAGTTGCCGGCCGGGTTCTCCGACCAGACGACGAACTCCGGCAGCATCTCCGCCGAGTGGAAGCGCTGCCGGGGAGGCTGCACGACCACGGCCCTTCATCAACGGGACCGCCACGACCAGAGCGACCCCTTCCCCGTGAAGCGGCACCACCACGGCTGCGTGGGGCCGCGGCGGGGGTCGCGGTGTGCTTGCGGAGACGACCGCGTCCACGCTTGGGCATGGCTTTCGAAAATTCAAATCCCTACAGGGGTGTCCCAACTTAGCCCATCATAAGCTCTCACGGTCAACGAAGGATATTCCTTCTCCCAAGACAATCCAATCAGACTCGGAATCCCGGTTACAAGACATCTCGACAATGGTAAAACTAAACCAGTAAAACCACCCAAATATGCCGACAAATCCAGGTAGGAGCTGCACGTATCTCGTTCTCGGGGCACAATGGATGAGACTAGCTATGAGTAAAACCAACCCTCATGTTTCCCCGAGGTGGCCCCGCAGGCAACTCAGTTTGGACCAACACTCAGAGGAGCACTAGCCCGGGGGTTTAAAATAAAGATGACCCTTGAGTCCGCGAAACCCAAGGGAAAAGGCTAGGTGGCGAATGGTAAAACCAAGGTTGGGCCATGCCGGAGGAGTTTTATTCAAGGCGAACCGTTAAGGGGTTCCCATTATAACCCAACCGTGTAAGGAACGCAAAATCAGGAACATAACACCGGTATGACGGAAACTAGGGGCGGCAAGAGTGGAACATAACACCAGGCATAAGGCCGAGCCTTCCACCCTTTACCAAGTATATAGGTGCATTAAAATAGACAAGATATAATAATGATATCCCAACAATAAACATGTTCCAACAAAGAACAAACTCCAATCTTCACCTGCAACTAGCAACGCTATAAGAGGGGTTGAGCAAAGCGGTAACATAGCCAAACAACGGTTTGCTAGGACAAGGTGGGTTAGAGGTTTGACATGGCAATATGGGAGGCATGATAAGCAAGTGGTAGGTATCGTAGCATAGGCATAGCAATAGAGCGAGCATCTAGCAAGCAAAGATAGAAGTGATTTCGAGGGTATGGTCATCTTGCCTGCAAAGTTCACAGAGTTGTCGAAAGCTTGATCCTCGTAAGCGTACTCGACGGGTTCCTCGATCACGTACTCGTCTCCCGGCTCTACCCAAGCAAGAACACAAGCAAAGGGAGACACAATCAACCACGTGCAATGCACAAACAACAATGATGCAAACATGGCATGATATGCGGGATGCAATATGCGATGCATATGCATGCTTCATAAAGGAAAGATTTCACCTGGCCTCAACTTGGAAAACCAAGAGTGCCACTGGAAAGAGGAGTTGATTTCGGTCGAAATTGATATAAAGATCACCGGAATCGGATGCACGGATTGGAAATGGCAAGCAAAACAAATATGGCACCGATCTGCGATTAACAACACGAGGCCTACTAAATGCATCAAGAACAACAAGCTACAGCACTCTAAGATAGCAACAAAATACATGGCAGGGATCCACTAAAGATGCTTGACAAAAGATGAACACTGAGCTACGGCTAATTCACTCAATAGCAGGTTCAACCAAGCATGGCCATATTGCAAAAGATATCAGGTTACAGACTTAGTGAAAATAACAAGTCAGGAATTTAACATCAGGAAGCAACGTTTAGAGCACGATAACAACATGCTACATGAGCATATCATGGGAAAGCAAGGCATGGCATGAAGCTACTCAAAGCATACAACAAAAGTCCCTTACTGACCATAAGCCAAAAGGGATCATAAAGTATAATGTCAACCATGTGAACATAGCAATTATCGTTAACAGATTCAGACTTAGTAGAAAACTGGAACATGGCAAAACAGATATCAAGTAGGCATGTTTACGAGCTCGATGCACTCACCACAAGGCATTGCATGATAAACTAAGCATACACCCAGCAAGTAGACATGGCATAGAAGCTAAACATGGCAAGAGCAACATCATAGCATGCATGGATCAACTACAACAAGCTCGGCAAAAATGCTTAACATGTAAACATTCTGCCAGGAATATTTTATAGAAAAAGTAGAGCTCGATTGACTCAAGCTAGGGTGCTCCATAATTGCAAAAAATGACATGGATGGATAGAGCACCACAATATCTATAAAACATCCTTACTGAACATGCTCAAAAGAGGCATGGGTCCCTCTGTAGCAACACGGATACATGGCATAAAAATATTGACAGGACAAAGACTTAGAATATTTCTATGTCCCTGAAATCAGCAACATTAAGAGGACTACTTTGCATGCTTGTGCTAGTCACCACAGAGATCACAAAAATACATGGCATACACCCCTGTAAATATGGCATGGCATACTTCAAAACTCAAGTAGGGCTTAAGATCATACGAGGCACACAACAATCATGGCAAAAATGACAAATGAGCAATTGCTGAGAAGAATCTGAAACTAACAGAAACCAGCACTCTTCCAACAGCATTTAGGGCATAAAGATGAGCTCAAATTAACATGACGCAATGAGATGAAATGAAGTACTCGTCGAGATGAACATTTCGATATGCTACACACCCAAAACGGAGCCACGGTTGCAGAGATATGATGCGATGAAATATGCAAAAAATAACTAGGGTTAGGGAAAAATTAGGTCAACCCTCAGATCCAGATCCAGATCGAGCACGCGAACCGAGGAGATCGCCGGAGTTCGAGGTCGAGGCGGCCGGAGTTCACGCCGGAGCTCTCCGGGGCGGCGAGGCACGGGCCGGACGGCGAGGTGGGGCGGCGTGGCGCAGGCCGGTTGCGGCGGTTGAGGCGGAGGGCGGCGTGGCGGTGCGGTCGCTAGATGGGGGCGGTCGCCGGCGCAGGGCGGTCGCCGGCGATGGCGCACGGCGGCGTCAGGCAGTGGCTCGCTGGCGCGGGAAGGAGACGGGGCGACGCGGCTCCCAGGCGGCGCGGGGCGCACTGAACGGGCTTGGGGGCCCGGTTCGGGCTCCGGCGGGCCGCGCGGTCGGCGGAGGCGGTGGCGACAGGTGGCGGATCCCGATTGGGGCGGCGGTCGGACGTTTCCGGCCGCGCAGAGGGGAAGAGGACTAGGTCTAGGGTTGGAAATGACCCAAAATTTCGGGGAGGAGGCTATATTTATAGGTAGAGGGAGCTAGGAGAGTCCAAATGAGGTGCGGTTTTCGGCCACACGATCGTGATCAAACGATCTACATGATGGAGGAGGTTTTGGTGGGTTTTGGGCCACTTTGGAGAGGTGTTGGGCTGCAACACACACGAGGCCTTTTCGGTCCCTCGGTTAACCGTTGGAGTATCAAACAAAGTCCAAATGGCACGAAACTTGACAGGTGGTCTACTGGTAGTAAACCAAGGCCGCTTGCCAATACTCGGTCCAATCTGAAAACGTTTAACACCCGCACACGAAAAGAGGTAGAAAGGGACAACGGAGGACATAGGAGCGCCGGAATGCAAAACGGGTAATGGGGAAAATGCTCGAATGCATGAGACGAACACGTATGAAAATGCGATGCACAAGATGACATGATATTGTCAGCATTCTGGGAACGGGGGTCCCCAGACTTGCCTGCCTGCGGCCTGCGGCGTGGCTCAAGTGGGGGCCCAGCGCGACCCATCTTCATCAGCTCAAGCTCAAGACCCTCGCGAGGGGCCAAGCCTCGCGGGGCGGACGACAGAAAGCTTCCTCAGAGGCAGCCTCATCAGGAAGGCTCACGAGGAGGCGGAGAGATCAAGGCAGGGGTACCTCATGAGGAGCCCGTGATGCAAGCCATGACGATCGAGACCAGGCGGGCGCCAGGCGGGCGCCGGCCTGTGCAATGTCCTTGTTTCCCCTTTGGTGCAAAGGGGGAAAGTACAGGCCAAGGCATCGGGCAAAGGTTACCACTCCGGTGCAACGAGACCAAGACCAATAGAGCGGCAGGACGGAGGTCACCGTGGAGCCCAAGACGGCGTCATCACCAGTGCTTTTGGCAGCCGAAGACCACCTTTGGTCAGGATAACTTGTACTAGACGTTCCCTTTCAAAACGGCCAATTGTTGGCGCCCTTCCCGCTCATTATTTGGGGAGAGGCCTAGGGCCTCTATAAATAGAGCTAGCCACCAACGAGTAGAGGGGATGGACACACCTAGACATCTAGAGATCTGGTAGAGCTCTAGAAGAGAGAGAGAGAGGCGACTGAACTCACCAAAACAGTTCATCGCATTAGCTCAAGAACACCTTTCACGAGGCTGTTCTTCCCTTGTACTATTCATCATCAGCCCCTGAGGCAATCCACCACACCACACACTGGAGTAGGGTATTACACCACGACGGTGGCCCAAACCAGTATAAACCTCGTGTCCCTTGTGTTGTTCGTTGTTTCCAACTTAGATCAGGCTGGGGCCAGGAGACGCCAGGAGCTGAGCTCTTTCAGGAACCCTAGGAGAGCCTCGACAACCGCACCGGCGGCGGCAACTATCGGGTACCACTCATCCCTCAGGAGCAAGCTTATGCTAACCATGGGTCGCAGGAGACACAGGTTGCCGTAGCAGGTGGCTGCCCCAATTCTGCATCCTCATACCCCTCAGGAGGAGGGCGCAGGGGGCTGCAGGAGAGGGGCCGAGATTCGGGTTCGTCCCCGCGGCGGTCGGAGCAAGGCATTCTTAGGAGGTAGGCCCTCTGCCGGGGAGGTGCCCCAGGGCCTGCCCCCGGCAGGGGACCCATGGTCGTCGGGGGAACCGCTGGCGACCGCTCTATCCCATTGGCGTCGTCCTTGGTTTCCGGTCACCGTCAATGGCGGCAGAGTGAGGCGCAAGGAGGGGCCCTCGCCTGGCGATATGAAGCAAGGCCGGTACCTGTGAAGAAGGCCCAGTGCCTGTGAAGCTCGCCGCCCATGACACTCTCACGTAATAATGAGTGGGGCTGTACACACGCCGGAGTCTCCGGAGAGCCGCCCTCGGGCCTTGGGGGTTCCCGCCCACGCCCAGTGGCACCACTTAGCTCCGCGCTGGTGAGAATGCATCGAAGACTAGACTAGGTGCCGGACGCGGCCTTTTGCTTTTGCCTTTCCTTGTTGACAAAGTTCTTCAATTTGGATTTAAGTTGGATTTGAGCTTGATGCTTGCGTGTGTTTGGGGGAAGGGGCGTTTAGTCTCGTTCGAGCAATCTCTCGCGTTCTGGTTTTGGCTTTGCGTCCAAGTTAGCATCGGCTACCCCCCCCCCTCGCGAGCCGGGTCGGGCCAGGCACGTTTACAACCAGGACCGCTGTTACCGCACCCCTTCCGGAGGTTTTCATCACGGAATCTACAAGTTAATCAGAAGGCACCCGAGGTGCGGCGGCCCCCGCAGGCCCGCTCGGGACTCGTCGGGGTCGGAAGGTACACAAGTCAGCTGACCCATCACCGGGCCAGTGGCTTAGTTCACACGCAACATTATGCTTACCAGGGTACTAATTGCAAACCTTTACATGAGGGGCTTCCCCTCCCAAAATGCTCTTACATTCTTCAGGGCCAAGCCTCAACCATCTTCGTGCAGGATAAACAGCAGTGACATGCGGTCAGTCGGGCATATCACTCACCGCATCTTCTTGGGCATCCTCGGAGGCATCACTGGCGTCGTTGACATTGCCGCCGCCGCCAGCATCTCCATCAGCGCCAGGCTTGTCCACAACACCGCCTTCATTGGCGGCCATGACCACGCCGTCATCATCAGACGCAAAGGCCCTGACGAGGGCGTCCACATTGTCATCCACCCATTGTGCCAGATCGCCTCGGACGGCTATGGGCACGGGTGCGATGGCAGCGTCGAAGTCGAAGTGGGGGTCCTTGCCCAGTAGATAGCTGAAGACGCGGGAGAATGCACGCCCGAGCAAGGCTCGGCTCCTCACTTCAACAAGCCAACAGGACCTTTCGGAGTGGTTCTCCAGAAGCATCACCACATCGGTGAAAAACTGGAGGTTGCCGGCATAGTTGACCTCGTGCGGCTCCTTAGCGGCAGCCTCGCAGATGTTGCCCAAAGCTATGTTGGCCCTTTCTCTGAGCGTTTGAAGCATGGGGGCATGCTCACGCTCCAGAACCCGCCACCGACGGATCTTGTCTTCATTCCGCTGCGCGACGGCCTCGGCGTCATCAACCCTCTGTTGGAGAAGAAGCAGCTCGGCCCGGGAAGAGGATAGCTCCGCCTATGCTGCGCTGAGGGAGGCTGCGGAGGAGTCCGCACGCCGCGTTACTTCAGCCAGTTTAGCCCTGAGGGCTGCGGTCCTGCCCTCAGCTTCGGCCTTGATCAGCCCCAACCTCATCTTGTATTCGAGCTCGAAGGCCGAGCAAGCTTCCGCCACGCGGCGATCGACTTCTTCCTGGGCCAGGGTTCGCGCGTGGCAATGTCATCCTCCGCCCGAGCCACCAGGCGGTCCCTCGTCTCCAACCTCTCAAGATCAAGGTTGCGCTCGGCGGCCTCCAGCGTCAGCTCCTCCTCGCGCTTCAGAAGCTTTGCCCGGTCAACAGGGGCCCCCTCCATCGACTCAAGGGTCGCCTGGCGCAGTTCCACTTGCTACTCCAGGGAGTTGCTCCAGGCCTGGAGCTCCCATGCGCGCTCCACTACATCCTTGCGCCGTCGGTCTGCTTCCCGAGCCTCCTCGACGGCCTGGGAGCAAGCCTCCCGCGAAGCTGCCAGTGACGCTTCAGCCGTCACGTTTTTGAGATCACGTTGGTGACGCGCGAGGGTGATGGCTACCTTTAGTTTGCGCCTCTCCTCAGCAAGGCACAAGCCTTCGGCCTCGAGGCACGCATCCTCGTGAGCAAACTCTGCCCCGATCTAGCTCACCGCATCTGCCGCCCTCTGGAGGAACTCTTCGCAAAGGGCGCGTCGCTCCCGGATGCGCCTGCGCACGTCATCTGCATCACACTCTTCCACTGGAGCATGCGGAGGGCCCCGAGGCGGCAGGCCCCCTCCCGGTGCGGGGCTGGGGGCTGGCGCCCTAGCCATCGCCGAACGGGCCTCTCTGGGAATCCGGCCTGGCGTCGGTCCACCCACGGAGGAGGCGCCAATGACAGACTTCAGCCATTCACCGTCTATGATCAGAGGAGGAATGCGGGGCAAGCCGGATGTGCCCCAGGAGGACTCATGAAGAAAGGATAGCGGGCGCGCGGGCTCAAGGTGCCCTATGGAACGGACCGCTCCACCAACCGGTCTGGCAGCAGGGGTGCCGCTCGAGCTCGGCGAGCCCAGGGCCAGCGGAGAAGGCGAAGCATGGGGGGATGGCTCCCGGGCTGACTCGGCGAGTTTCGCAGGGCAGGGCCTGAAAGGGCCACAATCAGTCGCAGGGATAGCAAAGTAAATGAGCAAGGAAAGAAGAAGACTTACTCGTCCATGGCAAAATACTTCCTGCGCTTCAACAAGCGGGAAGCACGGTCGTTGCCACCCAAGGCCTCCTTCCTCTTGCGAAGGGCCTCGAAGTCTACGTAGAACCAACCTAAGCGCTTGGCGCAGGGGTCGGCCTCTTGTGCGGAAGAAGCGTCAAGATGATCAGCGCTGGAGGAGTCAGCCTGGGGGCGCCGTTAGGCGTTGCCTCGCGAGGAACGGCCGGGGCCTCGGGAGTCCCGGCCTCAGGAACCATAGGCCGCGACTCCGCACCTGCGGCCGCTCCAGGGCGGGCCTCGGGAGACGCCGCCTTCGAGGCTTCTCGCGGCGTCAGCACCTCAACATCGGTCGCCTCAACTCCCACCGGTTCTCGTTTCCCCGCCTTGTCGCCCGAGGAAGGACCGCTATGGGCGGCAGGGGAAGCAACTACGGCGGCTGGGTTCTCACGGGGCCCCATGAAGCCAGCCGGGCGCAGTCCCCACTCGTCGAAGCTGGGCATCTGCCTCACCAAATTGACCCTGCCGGAGCAAAGATACAAGAGGACAACATTGCTCCGAAGGCTGCCTGGGGAAGGATCGCCAGTCAAGACCCTGAGCACCGTCCGCAGCACTTCAGGCGCCAAGTCCTCCTCCTGAAGCCGCATGCGGTGTCTATGCCCCGCAAAGTCCCACATCCGGCGAGAGTGGCGCTGGAGAGGAGCAATGCGACATTGGAGGAACTCCTTCACCAACTTGGGCGCTGACACATTGAGCGCCCTCAAACTCTGAAAGCGGTGCCAGACGAAGGCGAGCCGGGGGCTCGCGAGCACCTCATGATCCCAGCCTGGGTTGGGAACAGCAGGCGAGGTCGGGTGCGAGAGCAAAGGGTTGGGCACTCCAGCGTCCACGTACAGCCACCGCTCTCTGAACCTGGCCTCAGGAGAAGGAAGGCCGAAGTCGATCCCTGAAGCGGTCGTCTCTGGCACGGCGAAGAAGCTCACACACCCTGAGCACCGAGTGGGGTCGCTCAGGCGCATGGAAAAGAAGTGGCGCAGCAGGGCAACGGAAGGAGGAATGCCTATCATCACCTGGCAAACAAAAGCAAAGAGAGCCAGAAGAGTAATGGACTCCGGCCCAAGGAGCATCATGCGGATCTGATAATGGGAGAGCACCGCATTGAAGAAGGCGGAAAAGGGGGGGAACCAGACCCGCCCATAGGGCATCGGCGAAGAACCGGACCTCCGTGGTGATCCAATCAAGGGAGGCATGGGACGCAGGCCAGACTGTGGTCCTGCCGCACTCATTGAAGATCGTGGCAAGGGCAGAGCGGACCTTGTTCAAAGCTTCTGGATTGAGTATGATCGACCGAGCAATGGCGCGGGCCGCCGCTGGAGGTGTGCGGGGCGAAGGCGCTGGCTTCTTTCCCCTTCCTTTCTTCGTCGGCGCCATGGCGGTGAAGAGAGGGAAGAACTCGAGCCAGGTTGGTGGCGGAGGCTGGAGCTCGAAGAGGAAGGAAAGGTAGGAGGCGGGCGAGCAGCGGAAAGGAGGAACAATTGTGTGCAACTGCGGGTCCGCTTAGCTGGGCGCACAACAAGGACTCGTGGGGAAGCACAGGCGCCCACGTCCAATCAATCGCCACACAGCGCCCAAGGCCGCAGGCTTTTTGGGCCCGCGGCACTTCGCGCTTGCCCCTTCGCTTCCCTGCTAGGCCAAGCCCGGGCGCGCCTTGGGCCCAGGGGCTATTGTCGACGTTCTGGGAACGGGGGTCCCCAGACTTGCCTGCCTGCGGCATGCGGCGTGGCTCAAGTGGGGGCCCAGCGCGTCCCATCTTCATCAGCTCAAGCTCAAGACCCTCGCGAGGGGCTAAGCCTCGCGGGGACGACCGCAGAAAACTTCCTCAGAGGTAGCCTCATCAGGCAGGCTCGCGAGGAGGCGGAGAGAACAAGGCAGGGGTACCTCATGAGGAGCCCGTGACGCAAGCCATGACGATCGAGACCAGGCGGGCGCCAGGCGGGCACCGGCCTGCGTAGTGTACTTGTTACCCCTTTGGTGCAAAGGGGGCAAGCATAGGCCAAGGCATCGGGCAAAGGTTACCACTCCGGTGCAACGAGAGCAAGACCAACAGAGCGGCAGGACGGAGGTCACCATGGATCCCAAGACGACATCATCACCAGTGCTTTTGGCAGCCGAAGACCACCTTTGGTCAGGATAACTTGTACTAGATGTTCCCCTTCAAAACGGCCAATTGTTGGCGCCCTTCTCGCTCATTATTTGGGGAGAGGCCCAGGGCCTCTATAAATAGAGCTAGCCAGCACAGAGTAGAGGGGATGGACACACCTAGACATCTAGAGATATGGTAGAGCTCTAGCAGAGAGAGAGAGAGAGAGAGAGGGGACTGAACTCACCAAAGCAATTCATCGCATCAGCTCAAGAACACCTCTCGCGAGGCTGTTCTTCCCTTGTATTGTTCATCATCAGCCCCTGAGGCAATCCACCACACCACACACTGGAGTAGGGTAATACACCACGACAGTGGCCCGAACCAGTATAAACCTCGTGTCCCTTGTGTTGTTCGTTGTTTCCAGCTTAGATCACGCGAGGATATTGGACATAGATCGGTAGGGGAGAGATCTCCGCGCGCACCCCAGTGTTCGAACCTCAAGGGTCTACCGGAACCTGAAATCCGACAGATATGAGATGCATGACAAAGACAAAAGCACACGAAGACAAAAACCCGACAACGAGGAAATATCATAACTTAGTGCCGGAAATGGCAAGAGTTGGAATACAAATATGGCAAGTTACATACGGGGTGTTACAAAAGATCTTACCAGGGGCCTTCGTCTTCTGGTTCTTGCCCAGTCTTACAGGCCTTTGTTTATCACAAAGATCTGCATGCCACCATGCAGGCGCTCCCAAGCCTTGGTCTTGACGTTGTCGATGGCGTCATAATCCTCAGGCTGAAAGGTGGCGGTCTCGATGGTGATGGGCAAGTTGCCCCGGCAAGGCTCTTGCCGGGGCAGTGTAGGTCGTCCCCGGCAAGGCTCCTGCCGGGGGAAACCCTTCTTGTCCCTTTGCTCTTCGCGCATGTGGCTTCAGCGCCGCTAGGGTAGTCCTGTATCTTCGCTTCCTCTGCCCCGCCAAGCGTGGTCGCAAGTGCGGCTATGACTGCCCGTGCACAAGTAAAGGGGTATAGAAGGCCCCTACTTTTGTACACCGACAGGAGCCCCCGGGCCTGGGCCACACATAAGCGCAGAGCGTTGTTGGGACAGGCCCAGAACGGTGTGCGGGCACGTGTGGCAGGGTTTTAACTGCGGTAACTCCTCTGCCAGTTGCGCTTCCCCACGACCCGCGTTGAATGCGTGACATGGGGGTCGTGCGTGGGGCGGTTGCAGCACGCTTGTGTCACATCATGGTGAATAGTAAAGAGGCGGCCCGCGACTTCCCCATAAAAAGAACTATAGGGGCGCTGCTCATTTACCCCCTGTGCCTTCTCCAATCTCGGAACTGCCGTTCCCCTCCTCTTCTCCAAACGCAAGTCGAAGCTCTCGCCCCCGCTTGCCACTGCCATGCCCCCATTACCCTTGATACCTCACCCCCTCCCAGCCGCCATGGCGCCCAAGACCAGCAAGGGTAAGGGAGCGGCCAAAGACGACGGAGGGAAGGAGGCGCAGGAGAGCGAGTCGGTGGAGCTTCGAACGCAGCACCCCTTCTTCACCTCGACGGTCGACGTGCTCATCCTCAGGGACATGTTCAGGCCCCTGTGGGGAAGGGAGACGTCGGGGCACTCTGCCACGCATATCATCCCCACCGCCTTCGCCAATGTCACATCCCTAGTTCTGGTATGACCTAGGCTAGCTAGTCATGTGTGCATCATGTTCAAATTCCATTTAAATTTGAAATGAGGATTTGTGAAACCCTCAGAATCATCTCTGGAAATGACCCAAATGAAAAGTGCTCCAAAAGTCTCCAAGAAAATGTTCATGTTGCTCTCTGAAAATATTGGACAGAGATAAAAATCAAACCAATATTATTAGGAGCTCATAGATATTTATTTTGGGCATTTGGATTTAATGAATAATTATTTGCTTTGGATATATATTTGTTATATATATAATATATGTCCAAAAATTATGTTAGTTGTTGAGGAGCTCTGGAATAATACCACTAGCTCCTGCAAAAATTGGCATAAGTAAATAAAATGATTTAGTATTTTATTAAATCCAAACAAATGTCAGAAAAATAGAAAACAGAAACAAAAATAAAAACACAGAAAGCTTACCTGGCGCCTCAGCCGGCCCAGTGGTGCGGCCCACTGGCCCAACCGCCAATCGTCGTCCTCCTGGCGACGACAGAAGGACAGGGGCACGCGCCGGCGCGCGCGGCCACGCAGCCGGCCGTGGCCACGTCTCCCCGCCACCTCCTGCTTCCCCTCCTCGTCGCTCTGGCCTCCCTGGACGACGCCACGCGCCGCCCCGGCTCCCCTCGCTCTCAGCCACGCTCATTCCCTTCCCTTTCTCTCTCTCGCGAGCATCACCGAACAAGCCGTCACCGCCGCTCGCTGTTGACGCGCTCCCCGCCGTTCCCTCGCCCTCCTTCGAGTCCACGAGCTCCGCGCCGTCACCTGCTACCTCTCCGTCGAGCCACACGCCTCGGGAGGCCCTGGAGCATCGCCATCGCCGTCGTCTTCAAGCTTCGGCCGACGAGATCGTCGTCGTTGCTCCGGCTGCCCCAAGCCTTCCCCAAGCTCGCCGACGACGCCGTTGGTTTCGCTGTGAGCCCCACCGTCGAACCCCCCCTCTCCCCTGCCTCCCCGTGCCCCGCAGGCCGATCCCGCTTGCGCCCAAACTCCGGCCGCCGCCCAAGTGGTCGCCGCCGTCGATTTAGGCCGTCTCCGGTGAAACGGAGGGCACCAGTGGATGCGCGCGAGCACCAGCTCCTCGGAGATGGTCTCCGCGGCCCATTTGGTCGCCGGAGATGCGTTTCCGACGCCCTCCGCCGCGTCTGGCTCGCCTGCGTCAAGCCGCCAGTGGCTTTGACCCGCTGACCGGGGTTGACCCTCCCCCTTGTGTCACTGACGCGTGGGCCAGCCCCCCTGACATCTTTAGTTAGTATTAGATTAACACTAATTAATCTAGGTTAGTTACCTAGTTAGTCACTGACCAGTGGGCCCGGCGCCCACTAATCCTAATTAGACTAACTAAACCCCATGTTAACTAACTGAGTCACTGACGTGTGGACCCCACACGTCAGGTTTGACTTGGTCAGCGCTGTTGACTTGCTGACGCAAGCATGATGCAGTGCTGATGCAATTAATCCTTTTCTGGTATTAAAATTAATCAGGAAATTCCAGAAAATGATATAAACTTCAAAAATTCATAGAAATTCAACCGTAGCTCAGATTGAAATAATTTATATATGAAAAATTATCAGAAAAATTCAATCTATCCATCTGTACCATTTTCATGCATGAAAAACCAATCTATACATGCTGTATAAGGGAAACACTAAAATGGCATATTTAAGAGCTTATGTTAAAGATGCATTTGAACCTTTAGTTCAAATGGACTTTAACCAATTGAATGCTGGTTGCATTAGCTCAAACAACATCACATCTTCATGCCATGTTCATGCATCATAATGTTGCATATGCTTGTGTTTGATTTCCGACACCGTTCCTTCTCGATAGGTCCTTCTCCGGAAAGTGTTCGAGAGTACCTATCAGTGGAGCAGTGCCCCCCTGTTGATCTACCAGGCAAGCAAACCCCCTTGTTCATTCCGATACAATCCTACTCTCTCTCTCTCCTGCTCTCATTATTGCATTAGGACAACAACGATTCAACTGCTACTTTATGCTGCGGTAGTTGAACCCATTCCTCTGCATGACCTGTCATTGCCACAGTAAATAGTTAAAACCCACTAGCATGTGTAGGAGTTGATTGAGCCATGTTGTGTTCTTGCCATGCCATGCCTGCTATTGCTTAGAGTTGTGTCAGGTCTGATTCATCGGGAATGAATTGGAGTGGTACGATATGTTCTGGTGCTGAGAGTTAAGCGTGTGAACACGATTTGGTAAAGGTAGCGGTGATAGGCCATGTAGGAGTACATGGTGGGTTGTCTCACTGGAACCGTCCTTAAGCACTGAGTTCTGTGTATGTTGTCCAATGACTAGCTACTACCACACATTGGGCTCCGGGCACTCCAAGCTCTCTCGACTTATTAACCAACTTGATCTTTGTACAGGAGTTGCAATTAGTTTCTGGTGTTTGTAGGTAGTGTTAGTAGTCTACCAAGTGGCACCCGGCCAGGTGGGCTTGGGACAGACTAGGCACAAGTGGCACGGTGTACCAAGCGTAGATCCATCCGGCGAGGTGGGCTTGGGAACCCTGCACACATCGTTTGGGGCCGTGAGCGACACCCCGGCCGGATCTCCTTGCGGATGGAACCCGAATAGGCGATAAACCTGGACTAGAGTCTTGTGTGGTTAGTCAGGTCGTGGCCAACACCCTCGCCAGGCTTCCGCTTGAAGGTTGCCGAGATACATGACGTGTACATGGTGATAAGTGGTGAGAGCGTGTGTGAAGAAGTACACCCCTGCAGGGTTATCATGATCTATTCGAATAGTCGTGTCCTCGGTTACGGCCTTCTTGGATGCTTACGTGGTACATAGACAACTTGAAGTGGATACTCTAAAATGCTCAAGACAAGTGTGAGTGCTATGGATGGCCTTCTCATAGGAAGACGGGAATGAATCCATAGTAGTGTATTGACGTGGTGATTAGTGGACTCGTGTGCGCCACCTCAAAAGAGTTACTAGCAGTCGTAGTACAGGATAGCCACTGAGTCAAAGCTGGCTTGCCGCAACTAAACTCCACATTACCTTCTTGATACAAGTGCATGTATGATAGGATCTGATGTAAGTCTTGCTGAGTACCTTTGTACTCATGTTGCTTTATTTATGTTTTTGCAGCGGAGACTTCAGTCTTACTAGTTTACGTGGACTTCGACAAGTAGCTTGTACCTCAGCTACGATCTTGATCGGATGTTGTAGATAGTCAGGCTCTTCAGCCTTTTTCATTTGTAGTTATCTGTACTCAGACATGTAATGCTTCCGCTTGTTGCTTGTATGCTCTGAATGATGGGTCATGTGACCCCTGTTTGTATTTAATGCTATGTGGTTCTTCTGAGCCTTTATCTATATGAGTTTGCGTTATGTTGTGATGCCATGTTGTACCTCACATACTTGCATGTTATGCGTACGTGTGACGTGTATTGCTATGTGTGGGATCCGACAATCTAGTTGTTTGTCCTTGGCAGCCTCTCTTATGGGGAAATGTAGTCTAGTGCTTCCTTGAGCCATAGTAGTCCGCTACAGCCCGGTTCACCGGAGTCCTGCTAGCCCAGCACTACTACTCAGAACACTTGACTGGCCGGCATGTGTTCCACTTCGTTCCTGTGTCTGTCCCTTCGGGGAAATGTCACACGGTGACTTCCGGAGTCCTGTTAGCCCAGTGCTACAGCCCGGATTCATATGCTGTTGACCGACATGCTCGATGTGATTCATGTATGCCTGTCCCCATAGGTTAGCACCGCTTTGGGTTCACGACTAGCCATGTCGGCCCGGGTTCTTTGTCATATGGATGCTAGCGACACTATCATATACGTGAGCCAAAAGGCGCAAACGGTCCCGGGCCAGGTAAGGTGGCACCCGTGGGAATACCGTGCGTGAGGCCGCAAAGTGATATGATGTGTTACATGCTAGATCGGTGTGACTTAGGATCGGGGTCCCGACAGCTTTGGTATCAGAGCCTGACTGCCTGTAGGATTTCCAAGCCAACCTGGTCGAAGTTGAGTCTAGAAATTCTTTAGTTATGTAAGGGAATTGATTGTGGAAGGGAACGTAAGGCTCTTTTTACTCCTTATATCTCATGCCCTTCTGATCTGAGTCATCCTATCTTTCCTACAGGGTTAAGGAACTAGGCTTTCTTTTCTGTCTATCAGGATCACGTGTTACTACTTCATAGTCTCTTAGGATTGGTTGACCAAAGTCATATCCCAGTTCGAGTACCTCTGGTGTAGCCTGTTTAGTAATATCTCAGAACCTTGAGTGATGATGTTGAGTATGGTGCTACCCCGTCTTTCACAGAATGTCTCATTCTGAGCATTTTACTGCCGTTATGCTGCCGGAATTGTCCTAGGAGTTTGAGAGATACTAAATTTCCTTGTGCTACATGTTGCATCCTATAGTTGTTGTTGACCACGTCCTTGGTTCCGCTTCTCAGGATGTCGTCAGTTAACCGAAGTTCTGTTGCTCGTTGCCTGAACCACGGAGGTGGTAGGGATGAGGAGGATCCTCCCGACCAACCTTCATTGGCAGAGTTCATGATAGAGATGGAGAGGAACAAGCGTGAGTCTAACCGCTTGTTGGCACGTGTCGAGGAGAACACCGCACATCGGTGCAAAGAGTCAGCGACCATCCAGGATATCATTGATCTGAGACCACCCACCTTCCATCATTCCATTGAGCCACTCGATGCAGATGACTGGCTCCATAGTATCACACACAAGCTGCGTTCTGTGAACGTAGGTGAAAGTGACAAGGTCACTTATGCTGCATATCACCTGGAAGGTCCTGCTAGTCTCTGGTGGCAGAACTATGAGGCTATGCTTCCAGCTGGTCAAATTCCTACCTGGAGAGATTTCACTGAGGCTTTTCGCGAGCATCACATTCCTGAAGCCCTCATCGATCGCAAGAGAGAAGAGTTCTGTAGTTTCACCCAAGGTAAGATGGCTGTTGATGCTTACAGTAGAGAGTTTGAGAACCTCGCCCGCTATGCTACAGAAGAAGTGTCCACAGATGCCAAGAAGCAGGCTAGGTTCCGGAAGGGTCTCAACCCCAAGTTGCGTCGTGATCTCCACTTGCATCATTGCAATACATTCCACGCTCTTGTGAACAAGGCCATTAATGCAGAGACAGCTCAACTCACCTACGAGGAATCTCGTAAGCACACCCGTGATTTGGGTTCTTCCTCTGGTTCTAGTTCTCAGAAGCGCCGGATTTGGGTTCCGAACTCCGCTCTTCCACCCGGTTATACACCAAGGCCTTCTTGTGTGGCACCTCACCCAGTTCAACCATATGCTATACCCATGCCTATTGGTAGACCACTTGTCAATGCGGGTCCTTGTCCTACCTCCAAGATTTCTTACAAGTGCGGAGAGCCAGGCCACATTGCCCGTATTTGCACTCAAACCGTTGTTGCTCCACCTCAGCCCGAGAAGCCTTCACACCAGATGATCAGTGCCAAGTCAGCTCCCACTGAACTTGGACGTGTGCATCACGTCTCAGCTAAAGACGCTCATGATGATCCAGATGTCGTTCTTGGTACACTCCTTGTCAACTGTCACCCAGCTTCGGTTCTATTCGATACCGGGGCATCTCACTCCTTCATTTCCGAAAGTTATGCCCGTTTGCACGACATGTCATTTTGTGATATGCCCTCCCCACTACTCATTCAAACTCCTGGATCCAAGTGGCAAACTTCTAGGATAAGTTATGGCAATGAAATACATGTTGACAGACTTGTATTTCTAGCTTCCTTGATATCCCTCAAGTCTTCAGATATTAACATCATTTTGGGTATGGACTGGATGAAAGCTCATTATGCCAAGATCGACTGATACACCAGGTCTGTTCAGCTCACACACCCCTCTGGCAAGGTAGTCACTGTCTCCACCAAAATTGCAAGGCGTCAACTATATTCTCTAAATGCCAGCCCTCTTCCTGACCTTGAAGATATTCTGGTAGTCCGCGACTTTCCGGATGTCTTTCCAGAAGAACTGCCAGGTATTCCACCTGACAGAGATGTAGAGTTTGTTATAGATCTTATCCCCGGAACCACCCCAATTTCTAGGAGACCTTACAAGATGGCACCCTTAGAGCTAGCCGAGCTTAAGAAACAACTTGATGAATCCTTGCAAAAGGGTTTCATCCGTCCTAGTTCTTCTCCCTGGGCTTTCCCCGTCCTCTTCGTCAAGAAGAAGGATGGTACAGACCGAATGGTTGTAGATTATTGTCCCGTTAATTTGGTCACGATAAAGAACAAGTATCCGCTCCCCGGGATCAACGATCTGTATGATCAGCTCGCTGGATCCTCAGTCTTCTCCAAGATGGATTTGAGGTTAGGCTACCACCAAATCAAGATCAGAAATGGGGATATTCCTAAGATGGCTTTTGTCACTCGTTATGGTTAGTATGAGTACACTGTCATGTCCTTTGGTCTAACCAACGCTCCAGCTACTTTCTCTCGCTTGATGAACTCGATCTTCATGGAGTACTTAGATAAGTTCGTCGTGGTTTACCTTGATGATTTCCTTATTTAGTCGAAGAACGAGGAAGAGCATGCCGAACATCTTAGACTTGTGTTAGAAAAACTCAGAGAGCACCGCCTTTATGCCAAGTTCTCCAAGTGTGAATTTTGGTTGCCAGAAGTGACCTATCTCGGCCACGTAATCTCTGGTAAGGGCATTGCTGTCAATCCCGAAAGAGTTCAGGCCGTTCTTGATTGGACTCCGCCTGAAACAGTTAAGCAAGTTAGGAGTTTCCTTGGTCTAGCCAGTTATTGTCATCGATTCGTTGAGAACTTCTCCAAAGTGGCCAAACCTCTCACGGAACTTCTCAAGAAAGATAAAAAGTTTGAGTGGTCCCCACAGTGTGAGCACAGTTTTCAGGAACTGAAAAGACGCCTGACTTCCGCTCCCATACTTGTGCCACCGGACTTCACTAAGGACTTTGTTATCTATTGTGATGCCTCACGACAGGGACTAGGTTGCATTCTTATGCAAGATCGCCATGTGATTGCCTATGCATCTCGACAGTTGCATCCACATGAGGAGAATTATCCTACACATGATCTAGTGCTTGCAGCCGTAGTCTATGCACTTAAGACATGGCGACATTACCTTCTCGGTAAACGTTGCGAGATTTACACCGATCACCAGAGTCTCAAGTATATCTTCACCCAACCAGATTTGAACCTTAGGAAAAGACGTTGGTTGCTATGTGTGGGATCCGACAATCTAGTTGTTTGTCCTTGGCAGCCTCTCTTATGGGGAAATGTAGTCTAGTGCTTCCTTGAGCCATAGTAGTCCGCTACAGCCCGGTTCACCGGAGTCCTGCTAGCCCAGCACTACTGCTCAGAACACTTGACTGGCCGGCATGTATTCCACTTCGTTCCCGTGTCTGTCCCTTCGGGGAAATGTCACGCGGTGACTTCCGGAGTCCTGTTAGCCCAGTGCTAGAGCCCGGATTCATATGCTGTTGACCGACATGCTCGATGTGATTCATGTATGCCTGTCCCCATAGGTTAGCACCGCTTTGGGTTCACGACTAGCCATGTCGGCCCGGGTTCTTTGTTATATGGATGCTAGCGACACTATCATATACGTGAGCCAAAAGGCGCAAACGGTCCCGGGCCAGGTAAGGTGGCACCCGTGGGAATACCGTGCGTGAGGCCGCAAAGTGATATGATGTGTTACATGCTAGATCAGTGTGACTTAGGATCAGGGTCCCGACAGCCAAGGACGGCCTGAATTGGTACCCTTTCTTCGTTGATTACTTCTCCTACGGGCTTTGCCCCACTTTCTCCGATTTCTTCAACGACATCATGCATACCTACGGCTTTCACCTTTTGTACTTCACGCTGAATGCCGTGGCGTGCATGGCCTTCTTCGCCCATCTCTGTGAGGGCTTCGCCGAAGTGCTCCCCAGCACGGTGCTCTTCCGCCACTACTTCTATCCCCGCATCCAGCCAGGGGGTGCCATCTCTGGCTGCGTCACCTGGATGCCGAGGACACAGAGCAAGGGCACGTACCCGGAGGGTGCCTAGAGGGAGCGGTGGGAAGAGTGGCGGGGCCGGTGGTGTTGGATTGAGGAGGCAGATCCGTAGGAGTTTTTCGGATTTCGGGTTCCGGCAGACCCTTAAGGTTCGAACTCTAGGGTGCGCGCGAAGATTACGTCTTCTACCTCTCTGTCTCGCAAGGACCTAAACTACTGAAAGAACTGCGCAAGAGACACAAGGTTTATACTGGTTCGGGCCACCATTGTGGTGTAATACCCTACTCCAATGTGTGGTGGGTGGATTGCCTCTTGGGGCTGATGATGATGAACAATACACGGAAGAACAGCCTCGCGAGGGTCTGCTCTTGGCTGGGGCAATGAACTGCTGGGAGGAGTTCAGCCACCTTTCTCTCTCTCTCTATGCTTCCAACTTCTCTATCGAGCCTCCCCTTCCTTTTTTCCAACCCCTTGCTCTGTGGGCGGCTGGTCCTATTTATAGAGGCCCTGGTCCTCTTCCCAAATATTGAGCGGGAAGGGAGCCAACAATGGTGGGCTAATTTGAAGGGGGACAACAAGTATCAGCTATCCTGACAAAAGTAGTCTTCGCCTGCGCAAAGCTCTGGTGATGACGCCGTCTTGGGCTCCACGGTGACCTTCGTCTCGTAGTCCTCCTGGTCTTGGTCTCGTTGCACCGAAATGGCAACCTTTGCCTGATGCCTCGGTACTCCGCGGCTGCGTTTGCTCCCTTTGCACCAAAGAGGAAAGGAGGACGCTGCGCGGGCTGGCACCCGCCTGGCACCCTGAGTCATCATGGCTTGCGTCACGGGCACCTCGCGAGGTATCCCGCCTTGATTTCTCCGCCTCCTCGTGAGCCAGCCTGACGAGGCCACGCCTGAGGAAGCTCCACGTCGTCCGCCCCGTGAGGCTTGGCCCCTCGCGAGGGTCTTGAGTCTTGTGTTGGTGAAGATGGGCCGTGCTGGGCCCCCTTTGAGCCACGCCGCAGGCAGGCAAGTCTGGGGACCCCCATTCCCAGAACACCGACAGTAGCCCCCGGGCCCAAGGCGCGTCCGGACTTGGCCGTGCTGAGAGGCGAAAGGGCAAGGGCGAAGCACCGCGGGCCCTAACAGCCTGCGGCCTTGGGCGCCGCGTGGCGGTTGATTGGACGTGGGCGTCTCCACTTCCCCATGGCGCCTCGGCAACTGCACGGATTGGACAAGTCCCTACATGCAAAGCGGGTCATAATTACCTGTGATCGTGGGGGCCGTTGGTTGGCCATCGCCAGCCATAAGTATGGGCCGGCGCGCGCCCTTTCAGTTCATCCCCCCTTGCTTCTCCTTTTTCTTCATGGCCCCGTCGAGGAGGTTCCCAGCCGCCGAGAAGGGGAAGGCTTGCCGGGTTGAGCCCGCCTCTCCCCCACCCAAGCGCGGCCGAGGGCGCCCTCGCAAGCATCCTGTGGCCACCACGGTGGCTCCCCGCGGCCGTGGAGGCGATCTTCAGCACGGCGACGGGCGGATTGCTGCAGCCGGGGGGCGCGCTCCGGCTACGCGTCCCCCCAGGCCGCGCGTTCGTGCTGCTGAAGCGCTGCCAGAGTTCGTCGTGTGGTCGGCGAAGCCGACTAACACCCGGCTCCCGCTTCCTTGCTTCCTCCTCGGCGAGCTCCCGGCCGGCGCCCCGGGCGGCCTCTGGCTCCAGGCCGACGACTGCTGCAGCCGGGCCTCATGGGTCTCCCTAGAGGTCTCCGCGGTCGGGAGCCTGTCCCTGGCCCGAGGTTGGCAGACGTTTACCCGTGCGCGTGGCCTGAGCCATCGGTGCACCCTACACTTCAAGTTCGATGGCGACGCCACCCTCTACGTCAGGGTGTTCGGGGAAGATGGTCGCCGCGCAGGGTGTTGCCCCGAGGGTGACGACCGCGGCTGGGAACCCAGCTCCGGTGATGATGGAGGGAGCAGCGCTCGCGCGGCTGGCGGCGTTCGGAGTTCCTCAAGCTTCTTCGGTTCTTCTTCAGGCGGCGACTCCTCTAGCGGTTGTCACGATCAACCTCCACGCCGTCGTGTCTGCTTGGGGGGTGGCAACGTGTCCGCACGCCACCGCGCCCTGGTGAAGCGCGAGAGGGAGTCCGCCTGAGCTCCGGAGGCAGCTCGGGCCTTCCCCGCGGGCCGGTGTGAGGCGAGCCGCGCCGGATTTGTTCTTCCTTTTCCCTTTTTCCTGCGTAACAAAGACAATAGTGCGGAGCCTCGCGGGGGCGTGTTTGGGTTATCGCTGTTAATCATCGTTTTGCTTTCGTTACCGTTCCTTCCGGCTATGTGCCCGAGCGTGGATAGTTCCCGACCCCGGCCGTGAGGGGGGCGACCGACCCAGGCCCTTTGTTTGTGTCGCGGTGCCCGTGGGGCACGGACTGGAGGGGTGCTCCTGTAAGGGGCCCAGGTCGCGAACTCTTTGAATGACTAGGATAGGAACGCTCGCGAGGGCGCTCAACTGCCCCCCCCTTGCGAGGCCTTGCGCAAAAGAAATCGAGGCAGGAGAGTGAAAAGCCGAAGAATCGCAAGCCAAAGATGGCAACAACTTCAATAAAACTTCAAATGCGAACAAACAAGCCAACTGCGGAAAGCAAATGAAAAAAGCCGCGTCCGGCACCTAATCTAGTCTTCGACGTCTTCTCACCAGCGCGGAGCTAAGTGCTGCCACTGGGCGTGGGAGGGAGCCCCAGGGCCTGAGGCCGGCGCTCCTGAGACTCCGGGGCGTGTACAGCCCCACTCATTATTACGTGACAGTGTCACGGGCGACGAGCTTCACAGGTGTTGGCCATCTTCACAGGCTCCGGGCCTTTCTTCTTAGGGGAAACGAGCTTCATAGGCATTCGCCTTCTTCACAGGCTCTGGGCCTTTTCCAAAAAGGATGATCTTCATAGTCGTTCACCTTCTTCACAGGCTCTGGGCCTTTTCCAAAGAGGATGATCTTCACAGGCGTTCGCCTTCTTCACAGGCTCTGGGCCTTTTCCAAAGAGGATGATCTTCACAGGCGTTCGCCTTCTTCAAAGGCTCTGGGCCTTTTCCAAAGAGGATGATCTTCACAGGCGTTCGCCTTCTTCACAGGCTCTGGGCCTTTTCCAAAACGCGATAGCTTCACAGGCACTCGCCTTGCTTCACAGGCTCTGGGCCTTTTCAAGGGTAGAACCTCCAGAGGTGCTGGATGTTCCATGCATTCTGGACTGGCACTCCCTCCCGAGTCTCCAAGCGCGTGGAGCCGGGCCTGGAAACATGAACAACCTTGAACGGGCCCTCCCACATGGGAGAGAGCTTGTGTAGTCCCTCCCTGGAGAGAACCCGCCTGAGCACGAGGTCTCCTACCTCGAGAGTCTTGTGACGGATGTTGCGGCAGTGATATCGCCGCAGCGCTTGCTGGTACCTCGCCGCTCGCAGTGCGGCTTCTCGGCGACGTTCCTCCCCCAGCACGAGGTCCATCGCACGCATGGCGTCCTGCTACGCCTCGTCGAACGCCAGGACCCGCGCAGAGCGACGTCTGACCTCGTGAGGGAGGACCGCTTCTGCTCCGTAGACCAGGAAGAACGGGGTCTCTCCAGTCGGTTTGGTCGCGGTGGTGCGGATGGACCACAGCACGGACTGAAGCTCGTCGTACCAACCTCTACCACAGGCCTCCAGCTTCTTCTTGAACGTCCTGGACTTGAGGCCCCTCAGGACCTCCACGTTGGCTCGCTCGGCCTGGCCGTTGCTTCGGGGGTGCGCCACTGAGGCGTAGCATATCTGCGTTCCAAGGTTAGCACAGTATGTTTTGAAGAGGTTACTGGTGAACTGTGAACTATTGTCTGTGATGATGCGATTCGGCACCCCGAACCAGCTCACGATGCCCTTGATGAACTTGATCGCGGAACCCACGGGAATGGTGCGGACAGCCTCTACTTCAGCCCACTTGGTGAATTTATCCACGGCAACGTACAGGTAGCGGTAGCCCCCTGGCGCCCGAGGAAACGGGCCCAAGATGTCCAGCCCCCAGACTGCGAATGGCCACGAAAGGGGGATAGTCTGCAAGCCTCCTGCTGGCTGGTGGATCTGCTTGGTGTGGAACTGGCAGGCTTCACAAGCTTTCACTAGTTCCACGGCATCGTTGAGCGCAGGAGCTCCCGAGGCAGGTGGTTGGGGGAGCTCCTCCTAGGGCTGAGCCGTGTTTGATAATGACGGTAGAGCTGACGGCTTGAAGAGCTGCTCCTCGAAAACGCCAGGCTCCTGGGGTAACCGTCTGGACGCATGCTTGGCGATGTCGTCGGCCTCCTGATTGGTGCCACGGGGCACATGCTGCAACTCCAACCCCCAGAATTGCTTCTCCATCCTGCGGACTTCCGCAAGATAGGCTTCCATGTGCTCATCCTTCGACTCGTACACCTTGTTGGAGAAATTGACAAGGAGCTGCGAATCGCCCTTGATGGTGAGTCATTTCACTCCCAGGGCGGCCGCGGCCTTCAAGCCCGCTATTAAACCTTCATACTCCGCTATGTTGTTGGAGACCTTTTCGCCTTGCTGGAAGCAGAGTTGCACGGCGTAATAGAGCTTGTCCTGTGTGGGCGATATAAGCACCGCCCCAGCTCCAGCGCCATGCCTGGAGAACGCCCCATCGAAGTACATGACCTAGCCTTCTGGCGCCTCGCTTCCCGGGGATAGGGACCGATCCTCATCGGCCTTGAGGCCTGGCACCTCCGTCCACTCTGCCACAAAATCAGCCAACGCTGCTCCCTTGATGACCCTGGTCGTGCTGAATTCGAGCTGAAACGCTTGCAGTTCTATGTTCCACTTAGCGACCCTTCCAGCTGAATTAGGGCTCCTGAGCACTCTCTCCAGGGGGTATGACGAGACGACCTTGATGGGGTGACCCTGAAAATAGTGCCGCAGCTTGCGTGAAGCCACCAATAGCGCGAAGAGGAGTTTATGAGGCATGGGGTACCGTGCTCTTGCATCCCGCAGCACTGTGCTGACGAAGTACACTAGGTGCTCAATGAGGCGGAGTGCGTCAGTGCTGGTGGCTCCTTCCGAAGACCGTGGCGCCTCTTGAGGCAATGAGGCCTCCTGAGACTGGCCATCTGGAAGAGGGGCCTCTTCCGCCTCTGGTGCGCCCCTCTGCGGCGGCTGATCCTCCTTAGCCGTGGTGGCGGTTTCTATTGGCCTTCCTTGTCTCTGCTCTGCCTTGTCCCGGGCTGCTGCCGTGGTTTTGATTCGGCGCTCCTCTCTGACTGCCACCAAGGCTGCACTGGCAGAGTAGGGAGTGGCGGCGAGGTAAAGCACCAGGGGCTCCTGAGGGCGCGGAGCCACCATGACCGGTGGGCTGGTCAGGTATCTCTTGAGATCCTGGAACGCCTTGTCGGCCTCTTCAGTCCACTCGAAGGGCCACCTTTTCTTGATTAGCTGGAAGAAGGGCAGGGCTCGTTCTCCCAACTTGGAGATGAAGCGCCCTAGCGCGGTCACGCGGCCCGTGAGCTTCTGCATTTCTCTGAGAGTCTTTGGCGGGCTCATGTCTTCCACCGCCTTGACCTTCTCTGGGTTAGCCTCGATGCCTCGGTGGGACACGAGGAAACCCAAGAGCTTGCCCGAGGGGACTCCGAACACACACTTCTCTGGGTTGATCCGTAGGTTCACTACGTTGAGGCTCGCGAAGGTTTCCTCCAAGTCCTGTATCAAGGTCCCAGCCTCCCGAGACTTTACCGCAATGTCATTGACGTAAGCTTCAACATTCTTCCCGAGCTGCGGGCCCAAGGTGATGTGCATCAGCCGCTGAAAGGCCGCCCCTGCGTTACGCAGCCCGAATGGCATGCACGTGTAGCAGTATACCCCACACGGGGTTAAGAAGGCTGTCTTCTCGACGTCTTCTACCGCCATCTTGATCTGGTGATACCCGGAGAAGGCATCCAGGAAGCATAACAGGTCGCATTCCGCAGTGGAATCGACGATCTGGTCGATGTGGGGGAGCGGGAACGGATCTTGCGGGCATGCTTTGTTGAGGTTGGTGAAGTCGACACACATACGCTCCTTCCCTCCCTTCTTTGGCACAACGACAGGGTTGGCCAACCAATCTGGGTATCGGACCTCGCGGATGACCCCAGCGGCTTCTAATTTGCGGGTCTCTTGGACGACGAAGGCCTGCTTTTCTGTGGACTGCCGCCTGGCCTTCTGCTTCACAGGACGCACGTTGGGGCACACATTGAGGTGATGCTCGATTACACTCCTGGGGATCCGTGCCAACTGGTCTGGCTCCCAAGTGAATACCTTCTTGTTTGCACGCAGGAACCCGACCAGGGCCTCCTCCTGCTTGGGTTTGAGGTGGGCGCCTATGGTGAAAGTGGCGTCGGTGGATCTGTCCTCATCGACGGGTATCTGCTTGGTTTCTGCCTTGTCTTGGGTGAACAACTGCTTCTTCTTGGCGGGTGCAGCCCCCTTGGGCCCGGGGGTCTCCAAGTCGGCGGGCTGTGCCGATGCCACCGTCTTGAAGGCGAGCTTGAGCGCCCGCAGCGCATCCCCGGTGTCTCCGTGCACAGTGAGGACACTGCTGCTCCCGGGCATCTTCATGAGGTTCTACGCCGGGTAGCCGAGGATGGCGTTGTAGGGGAGGCCGATGGGGGCGATGTCGAAGTCAACCAGCTCCATGCGGAAGTTGTCGTAGGTGCCGAAGGTCACTGGGAGCCGGATCTGCCCCAAGGAACTGGATGACTTGCCCCCAACGCCCGAGAAGGGCCGGCTGGGTTGCAGCCATTCCAGGAGTATGCGGAGGAGGTTGAAGGCCTCGACCGAGAGCACGCTGAGGCCCACGCCGCCGTCAACGAGGGTTCTGGTGACGGCCACCTGGCAGATGGTGGGGGTGCACAACATGGGGAGCGCGCCCGAGCAGGCCGAGTTGGAGGGGTGGTCCTCCGAGCTGAAGGTCAGGCCGGTCTCGGGCGCCGCCCGATCCAGGGGAGCCCCCTGCCGCGTGGAAGCGGCGCTGACCCGGCGGACGAATGACTTGACGTGGTGACTTGTGGGCGGTGCCTGCGAAGCCGCCCAGGAGGGCCGCGGCGACCGGGGGTGCTGGTGTAGCGCGATGGGACGGCGCAGGAGAGCCCCCTGCGGCGCGGACGAGCTTGGGGGCGGCCCGGCGCTCCGCCCGGGCTCGTCGAGCGTCAGACATGAGCGTGATGGTCGGAGGAGAACGGAGCGGTGGAAGACGAATTCTGGCGCACCCCTACCTGGCGCGCCAAATGTCGGATTTCGGGTTCCGGCAGACCCTTAAGGTTCGAACTCTAGGGTGCGCATGAAGATTACGTCTTCTACCTCTCCGTCTCGCAAGGACCTAAACTACTGAAAGAACTGCGCAAGAGACACAAGGTTTATACTGGTTCAGGCCACTGTTGTGGTGTAATACCCTACTCCAGTGTGTGGTGGGTGGATTGCCTCTTGGGGCTGATGATGATGAACCATACAAGGAAGAACAGCCTCGCGAGGGTCTACTCTTGGCTGGGGCAATGAAATGCTAGGAGGAGTTCAGCCACCTTTCTCTCTCTCTCTTTCTATGCTTCCAACTTCTCTATCGAGCCTCCCCTTCCTTTTTTCCAACCCCCTTGCTCTGTGGGCGGCTGATCCTATTTATAGAGGCCCTGGTTCTCTTCCCAAATATTGAGCGGGAAGGGAGCCAACAATGGCGGGCTAATTTGAAGGGGGACAACAAGTATCAGCTATCCTGACAAAAGTAGTCTTCGCCTGCACAAAGCTCTGGTGATGACGCCGTCTTGGGCTCCACGGTGACCTCCATCTCGTAGTCCTCCTGGTCTTGGTCTCGTTGCACCGAAATGGCAACCTTTGCCTAATGCCTCGGTACTCCGCGGCTGCGCTTGCTCCCTTTGCACCAAAGAGGAAAGGAGGACGCTGCGCGGGCTGGCACCCGCCTGGCACCCTGAGTCGTCATGGCTTGCGTCACGGGCACCTCGCGAGGTATCCCGCCTTGGTTTCTCCGCCTCCTCGTGAGCCAGCCTGACGAGGCTGCGCCTGAGGAAGCTCCACGTCGTCCGCCCCGCGAGGCTTGGCCCCTCGCGAGGGTCTTGAGTCTTGTGTTGGTGAAGATGGGTCGTGCCGGGCCCCCTTTGAGCCACGCCGCAGGCCGCAGGAAGGCAAGTCTGGGGACCCCCGTTCCCAGAACGCCGACAGAGTTCTTCCAGGTCCATCGGTTGCTGCCGGTCCACAAAAAAGACTGGGGCAATGTCGACGCCAACGACGAAAAGCTCATGGTGGCCACCACCAGGATCCATCGCCTCACTTCGGCCGGGCTCACCCTCGAGATGATTGGGGCTGACTTCATCCGCTGCCAGATTGCCCCACTGCACAACAAGGGGAGGCCGGCCTGGGACTTCAGGAATGCGGCCGACATCACGAGGCTTCGCCCTGGCTTGAAGCATAATTTCACGGTGTTTCAGCATGCCCACCTTGGCCAGAGGCTTTTTCAGCTCAAGGTCGACGAGGCCGGCGGAGTCGAGAGGACCGGCAAGGCCGAGAAGGCCGGCAAGGCCGTGAAGGCCGGCAGGGTCGTCAAGGCCAGCAAGGCCGTGAAGGCCAGTAGGGTTGTCAAGGCCGGTGGGTCTTTGTTTGGGTTGCGAGCGGGAGTGGTCCCGTTGAGCAACAACTCTTACCAGACCGCCGTCATTTCTATGATGTCGGACTTCAACGCACACGGCCTCGATCCAAGCTAGGCCAAGCCAGAAGCGGAGCGGGTGCTGGCCTTCTTTGACAACCTATCGGAGAGGTATGTCCATGACGAGCCACTGCTCATCCGTGACAGCACCAAGGCGGAGCTGGCGTATATTGCCGCCAGGGCCGAGGAGGTGGAACTCGCCAAGGAGGCCGGCAGCGTCGGCACCATGGAGGACGAGGCTGACACGGCCGCAGAGGAGAAGGAACTCGACGAGTGGGCGGGGTCTGCCGGGGAGGCCAGCAACGTCGGTGCCGGGCCCCCCGTGTTGAAGACGCGGCTGAGGAGTCGGCCGAATAGGAGACCGAGGCGGATGACCCCCCGGCCCTGGGGAGAAAACGTGTCCTGCAGCGGGCTAGCTCCGGCGAGCCGGTCCGGCCCGACAGGACCACGCAGCGGCAGCAGGCCCAGACGTAGCTCGGGTGCCAGACGAGGGCCGCGGTAGCAAAGAAGAAGGCAGCAACCACCGCCTCTTCCTCATCCAAGCGACGCAGGACCCCATCCCCTTCTCCTTCCCCTTTGGAGAGTGACCCAGAGGCCGATTTCGACCTCGGGTCCTTCAGCCCGAAGAGGAAGAGGAGACCAGAGGAGGAGTAAGCACCTTACCCTTCATTGTCTTTGACCTTCTGGTCGTGCTATGTTTCCTGACATGATCTCATCTTTATAGGGACACATGGACACTGTCCCAGAGAGCGGCAAATAGGGTCAAGGCTTCGACGGGCGACAAGGCTTCGGAGAACACTCCGCGCACGCCGACGGTGGTGGAGATCAGCCCGGACCCCAGCCCTCGACGCAGCCCCCGCTTCAACCCCCAGCGTAAGTCCATTACTCACTCCTCATTGGCGGGTGCTGGGGCGGGGATTTTTGGTGCTGACCTTGTCGGGTTTTGCAGGAGGAGAGCGGAAGGAGGAGGAGCCGTTGAGGACCGCCCCTGATATGCCGCCCCCATCGACCACGCCGCCCAGAGGGGCGTCCCTGGCAAGGGAACCTACCGACGAGCCCACGCACACAGAGGAGGAGGAGGCGAGCTTGGGTGCCGGCGGCTTCATCCCGGCAACGAACGTTGGCGGGGAGGGGACCACTTCTTCACAACTCGGCATGGGTAAGTGGCCTGCCTCCCGTCCCTATTTTTTCCTTTCTTCTAAAACTTGATTCTTAGCCTCGTTTCGTCCTTCCTTTTTGCTTTCCAGACCCTCCCTCGATGGACCACGAGGACATCGACACCATCATTGGGGAGGTCTCCAAGGACACCGACGCTGAGGCCGCCAAGACCGCGGCTGAGGAAACCGCCAAGTCCGCCACCAAGGAGGCCGACAAACGGGCCTGCTGGGGAGACCGATGGGACCGCTGCCGGGGAGGCCGGCAAGGCCGCTACCGAGGAGGCCGGCAAGGCCGCTGCCGAGGAGGCCGGCAAGGGGCTTGCCGGGGAGCCGCCGAGGGGCCCGCCAAGGAGGAGGTGGCTAATGACCAACCTTCCTCCCCTGCAGCCCCTACCCCGGGAAAGTACCTAAGGGTGGGCGACGACCTGTTCATCCGCCTCCCAGGGACGGCGAGCACCAGAGCGCCAGTCGAAGGGGAGGTGTTCGATGATGAGGTGCTCGCCACCGTTGGGCTCCAGGATGTCGATGAACCGAGCGCCGGCGATGGCAATTCCCAGGAGGAGCAGCTCTGCCTGAAAGAAATATGCCCTAGAGGCAATAATAAAGTTATTATTTATTTCCTTATATCATGATAAATGTTTAGTATTCATGCTAGAATTGTATTAGCCGGAAACTTAGCACATTTGTGAATACATAGACAAACAGAGTGTCACTAGTATGCCTCTACTTGACTAGCTCGTTGAATCAAAGATGGTTAAGTTTCCTAGCCATAGAAATGAGTTGTCATTTGATTAACGAGATCACATCATTAGAGAATGATGTGATTGATCTAACCCATTCCATTAGATTAGCATGATGATCATTTAGTTTGTTGCTATTGCTTTCTTCATAACTATACATGTTCCTATGACTATGAGATCATGCAACTCCCGAATACCGGAGGAACACTTTGTGTGCTACCAAATGTCACAATGTAACTAGGTGATTATAAAGGTGCTCTACAGGTGTCTCCGATGGTGTTTGTTGAGTTGGCATGGATCAAGATTGGGATTTGTCACTCCGATTGTCGGAGAGGTATCTCTAGGCCCTCTCGATAATGTACATCACTATAAGCCTTGCAAGCAATGTGGCTAATGAGTTAGTTACAGGATGTAGCATTACGGAACGAGTAAAGAGACTTGCCGGTAATGAGATTGAACTAGGTACTGAGATACCGACGATCGAATCTCGGGCAAGTAACATACCGATGACAAAGGGAACAACGTATGTTGTTATGCGGTTTGACCGATAAAGATCTTCGTAGAATATGGAGGAACCAATATGAGCATCCAGGTTCTGCTATTGGTTATTGACCAGAGATGAGTCTCGGTCATGTCTACATAGTTCTCAAACCCGGAGGGTCCGCACGCTTAACGTTCGGTGACGATCGGAATTATGAGTTTATGTGTTTTGATGTATCGAAGGTTGTTCGGAGTTCCGGATGAGATCAGGGACATGACGAGGAGTCTCGAAATGTTCGAGATGTAAAGATTGATATATTGGAAGGCTATATTCGGACATCGGAAAGGTTCTGAGTGGTTCTGGTATTTATCGGAGTACCGGAGAGTTATGGGAATTCGCTGGGGAGTATATGGGCCTTATTGGGCTTTAGGGGAGAGAGGGAGGGGCTGCCTTGGGCAGCCCCCCCCCCCAAGGCCTAGGCCGAATTGGACTAGGGGGAGGGGCGGCGCCCCCTCCTTCCTTCTCTTCTCTCTTCCCCTTCCTTATCTCCTACTCCTACTACATGGAAGGGGGAATCCTACTCCCGGTGGGAGTAGGACTCCCTAGGGCGCACCATAGTAGAGGGCCGGCCCTCCCGTCCTCCACTCCTTTATATATGGGGGAGGGGGGAACCCCATGGACACACAAGTTAATCATTGATCTTTAGCCGTGTGCGGTGCCCTCCTCCACCATAATCCACCTCGGCCATACCGTAGCAGTGCTTAGGCGAAGCCCTGTTCTGGTAGCATCATCATCACCGTCATCACGCCGTAGTGCTGACGAAACTCTCCCTCGAAGCTCTACTGGATCGTGAGTTCGCAGGATGTCACCGAGCTGAACGTGTGCAGATCACGAAGGTGTCGTACCTTCGGTGCTAGATTGGTCGATCGTGAACACGTACAACTACATCAACCACATTGTCATAACGCTTCCGCTTATGGTCTACGAGGGTACGTAGACGATACTCTCCCCTCTCGTTGCTATGCATCACCATGATCTTGCGTGCGCGTGGGAATTTTTTTGAAATTACTGCATTCCCCAACAGTGGCATCCGAGCCTGGTCTATGCGTAGATGTTATATGCATGAGTAGAACACAAAGAGTTGTGGGTGTGGGTATATACATATTGCTTGCCGTCACTAGTTGATTCTTGATTTGGCGGTATTGTTGGATGAAGCGGCTCAGACTGACATTACGCGTACGCTTACGCGAGATTGGTTCTACCGACGTGCTTCGCACATAGGTGGCTAGTGGGTGTCTGTTTCTCCAACTTTAGCTGAATCGGATTCAATGAACAGGGTTCTTTCTGAAGATCAAAAAGCAATCACTATACCGCGTTGTGGTTTTTGATGCATAGGTAAGAATGGTTCTTGCTCAGCCCATAGCAGCCACGTAAAACTTGCAACAACAAAGTAGAGGACGTCTAACTTGTTTTTGCGGGGCATGTTGTGATGTGATATGGTTAAGACATGATGAGATATAAGTTGTTGTATGAGATGATCATGTTTTGTTAAAGTTATCGGCAACTGGCAGGAGCCTTATGGTTGTCTCTTTATTGCATAAGATGCAAGCGCCATGTAATTGCTTTACTTTATCGCTATGCGATAGCAATAGTTGGTGAGACGACCATGTGACAACACGTTGATAGAGATCAAGATGATGGAGATCATGGTGTCATGTCGGTGACGATAGAGATCATGACGGTGTTTTGGAGATGGAGATCAAAGGCACAAGATGATGATGGCCATATCATGTCACATATTTTGATTGCATGTGATGTTTATCCTTTATGTATCTTATTTTTCTTAGTTCGGCGATAGCATTATAAGATGATCTCTCACTAAATTTCAAGGTATAAGTGTTCTCCCTGAGTATGCACCATTGCGACAGTTCGTCGTGCCGAGACACCACGTGATGATCGGGTGTGATAAGCTCCACGTTCACATACAACGGGTGCAGGCCAGTTTTGCACACGCGGAATACTCGGGTTAAACTTGACGAGCCTAGCATATGAAGATATGGCCTCGGAACACTGGACACCGAAAGGTCGAGCGTGAATCATGTAGTAGATATGATCAACATAGTGATGTTCACCATTGAAAACTACTCCATCTCACATGATGATCGGACATGGATTAGTTGATTTGGATCACGTGATCATTTAGATGACTAGAGGGATGTCTATCTAAGTGGGAGTTCTTAAGTAATAAGATTAATTGAACTTTAATTTATCATGAACTTAGTCCTGATAGTATTTGCATATCTATGTTGTAGATCAATAGCTTGCGATGTAGCTCCCCATTTATTTTTGATATGTTCCTAGAGAAAAATAAGTTGAAAGATGGTAGTAGCAATGATACGGACTAGCTCCATGATCTGAGGGTTATCCTCATTGCTGCACAGAAGTATTATGTCCTTGATGCACCGCTAGGTGACGGACCTATTGCAGGAGCAGATACAGGCATTATGAACATTTGACAAAGCTCGGTATGATGACTACTTGATAGTTTAGTGCACCATGCTTTACGGCTTAGAACCGGGACGTCAAAAACTTTTTGTATGCCACGGAGCATATAGGATGTTCCAATAGCTAAAATTGGTATTTCATACTCATGCCCGAGTCGAGAGGTATGAGACCTCTGACAAGTACTTTGACTACAAGATGGAGGAGAATAGCTCAACCAGTGAGCATGTGCTTAGATTGTCTGACTACTACAATCGCTTGAATCATGTGGGAGTTAATCGTCTAGATAAGATAGTGATTGACAGAGTTCTCTAGTCACTGTCACCAAGTTACTAGAACTTCATGATGAACTATAATATGCAAGGGATGAGGAAAACGATTCCACGAGCTCTTCATGATACTGAAATCGGCGAAGGTAGAAATCAAAAAAAGCATCAAGTATTGATGGTTGACAAGACCACTAGTTTCAAGTAAAAGGGCAAGGGAAAGAAAGGGAACTTCAAGAATAATGGACAGCAAGTTGCCACTCCCATGAAGAATCCCAAAGCTAGACCCAAGCCTGAAACTGAGTGCTTCTACTGCAAAGGAAATGGTCACTGGAAGTGGATCTGCCCTAGATACTTGGCTGATAAGAAGGATGGCAAAGTGAACAAAGGTATATTTGATATATGTGTTATTGATGTCTACTTTACTAGTGTTTATAGCAAACCCCTCGGTATTTGATATTGGTTCAGTTGCTAAGAGTAGTAACTCATGAGTTGCAAAATAAACAGAGACTAGTTAAGGGCGAGGTGGCGATGTGTGTTGGAAGTGATTCCAAGGTTGATAAGATCACCATCGCACACTCCCTTTACCTTCGGGATTAGTGTTGAACCTAAAATAAATGTTATTTGGTGTTTGTGTTGAGCATAATATGATTGGATCATGTTTATTGCAATACGGTTATTCATTTAAGTCAAAGAATAATTGTTATTCTATTTACCTGAATAAAACCTTATGTGGTCATACACCCAAGGTGAATGGTTTATTGAATCTCGATCGTAGTAATACACATATTCATAATATTGAAGCCAAAAGATGCAAAGTTAATAATGATAGTGCAACTTATTTGTGGCACTACCGTTTAGGTCATATTGGTGTAAAGCGCATGAAGAAACTCCATGCTGATGGGCTTTTGGAATCACTGGATTATGAATCACTTGATGCTTGCGAACCATGCCTCATGGGCAAGATGACTAAGACTCCATTCTCCGGAACAATGGAGCGAGCAACTGACTTATTGGAAATACTACATATTGATGTACGCGGTCCCGTGAGTGTTGAGGCACGCGGCGGGTATTGTTATTTTCCGACCTACACAGATTATTTGAGCAGATATGGGTATATCTACTTGATGAAACATAAGTCTGAAACATTTGAAAAGTTCAAAGAATTTCAGAGTGAAGTGGAAAAACATCGTAACAAGAAAATAAAGTTTCTACAATCTGATTGCGGAGACGAATATTTGAGTTATGAGTTTGGTCTTCAATTAAAACAATGTGGAATACTTTCACAAACTCATGCCACCTTGAACACCACAACATAATGGTGTGTCCGAATGTCATAATCGCACTTTACAAGATATGATGCGATCTATGATGTCTCTTACTGATTTACCGCTATCGTTTTGGGGTTATGCATTGGAGACAGCTGCATTCACATTAAATAGGGCACCATCTAAATCCGTTGAGATGACACCATATGAACTATGGTTTGGCAAGAAACCTAAGCTGTCATTTCTTAAATTTTGGGGTTGCAATGCTTATGTGAAAAAGTTTCAACCTGATAAGCGCGAACCCAAATTGGAGAAGTGCGTCTTCATAGGATACCCAAAAAAAGAAAATGTTGGGTACACCTTCTATCACAGATCCAAAGGCAAGATCTTTATTGCTAAGAATGGATCCTTTCTAGAGAAGGAGTTTCTCTCGAAAGAAGTGAGTGGGAGGAAAGTACAACTTGATGAGGTAATTGTACCTTCTCTCAAATTGGAAAGTAGTTCATCACAGAAATCAGTTCCCATGATTACTACACCAATTAGTGAGGAAGCTAATGATGATGATCATGAAACTTCAGATCAAGTTACTACCGAACCTTGTAGGTCAACCAGAGTATGGTCTGCACCAGAGTGGTACGGTAATCCTATTCTAGAAGTCATGTTACTAGACCATGGCGAACCTATGAACTATGAGGAAGCGATGATGATCCCAGAGTTCGCAAAATGGCTTGAGGCCATGAAATCTGAGATGGGATCCATGTATGAGAACAAAGTATGGACTTCGATTGACTTGTCCGATGATCGGTGAGTCATTGAAAATACATGGACCTTCAAGAGGAAGACGGACGCTAATAGTAGTGTTACTATCTACAAAGCTCAAATTGTCACAAAATGTTTATGAAAAGTTCAAGGTGTTGAATACGATGAGATTTTCTCACTCGTATCGATGCTTAAAAAGTCTGTCCGAATCATGTTAGCAGTTGCGGCATTTTATATCTGGCAAATGGATGTCAAAACTGCGTTCCTTAACGGATTTCTTAAAGAAGAGTTGTATATGATGCAACCAGAAGGTTTTGTCAATCCTAAAGGTGCTAACAAAGTGAGAAAGCTCATGCGATCCATCTATGGACTGGTGCAAGCATCTCGGAGTTGGAATATATGCTTTGATAAAGTGATCAAAGCATATGATTTTATACAGACTTGTGGTGAAGCCTGTATTTACAAGAAAGTGAGTGGGAGCACTATAGCATTTCTGATAAGTATATGTGAATGACATATTGTTGATCAGAAATAATGTAGAATTTTCTGGAAAGCATAAAGGAATGTTTGAAAGGAGTTTTTCAAAGAAAGACCTCGGTGAAGCTACTTACTTATTGAGCATCAAGATCTATAGAGATAGATCAAGATGCTTGATATATTTTCAATGAGTACATACCTTGACAAGATTTTGACGTAGTTCAAAATGGAAAATTCAAAGAAGGAGTTCTTGCCTGTGTTGCAAGGTGTGAAGTTGAGTAAAGACTCAAAACCCAACCACGGCAGAAAATAGAAAGAGAATGAATAGTCATTCCCTATGCCTCAGTCATAGGTTCTATAAAGTATGCTATGCTGTTTACCAGACCTATTGTGTACCTCACCATAAGTATGGCAAGAGGGTACAATACTGAGCCAGGAGTGGATCACTGTACAGCGGTCAAAATTATCGTTAGAGGACTAAGCAAATATTTATCAGTTATGGAGGTGATAAAAGAGTTCGTCGTAAAGAGTTACATCGATGCAAGCTTTTTACATCGATCTTGATGACTCTAAGTCTCGATGTAGATACATATTGAAAGAGGGAGCAATTAGCTAGAGTAGCTCCGTGCAGAGCATTGTAGACATAGACATTTATGAAATACATACGGATCTGAATGTTGCAGACCCGTAGACTAAACTTCTCTCACAAGCAAAACATGATCACTCTTTGGTGTTACTCACATAGCGATGTGAGCTAGATTATTGACTCTAGTAAACCCTTTGGGTATTAGTCACATGGAGATGTGAACTAATCACATAAAGATGTGAACTAGATTATTGACTCTAGTGCAAGTGGGAGACTGAAGGAAATATGCCCTAGAGGCAATAATAAAGTTATTATTTATTTCCTTATATCATGATAAATGTTTATTATTCACGCTAGAATTGTATTAACTGGAAAACTAGTACATGTGTGAATACATAGACAAACAGAATGTCACTAGTATGCCTCTACTTGACTAGCTCATTGAATCAAAGATGGTTAAGTTTCCTAGCCATAGACATGAGTTGTCATTTGATTAACGGGGTCACACCATTAGAGAATGATGTGATTGACCTGACCCATTCTGTTAGCTTAGCACGATGATCATTTAGTTTGTTGCTATTGCTTTCTCCATAACTATACATGTTCCCATGACTATGAGATCATGCAACTCACGAATACCGGAGGAACACTTTGTGTGCTACCAAACGTCACAACGTAACTGGGTGATTATAAAGGTGCTCTACAGGTGTCTCCGATGGTGTTTGTTGAGTTGGCATGGATCAAGATTAGGATTTATCACTCCGATTGTCGGAGAGGTATATCTAGTCCATCTCGGTAATGTACATCACTATAAGCCTTCCAAGCGATGTAGCTAATGAGTTAGTTACGGGATATAGCATTAAGGAACAAGTAAAGAGACTTGCTGGTAACGAGATTGGACTAGGTATTGAGATACCGATGATCGAATCTCGGGCAAGTAACATATCGATGACAAAGGGAACAATATATGTTGTTATGCGGTTTGACCGATAAAGATCTTCGTAGAATATGTAGGAAGCAATATGAGCATCCAGGTTCCGCTATTGGTTATTGACCAGAGATGAGTCTTGGTCATGTATACATAGTTCTCGAACCCGTAGGGTCTGCGCGCTTAACGTTCGGTGATGATCGGAATTATGAGTTTATGTGTTTTGATGTACCGAAGGTTGTTCGGAGTTCCGGATGAGATCAGGGACATGACGAGGAGTCTCAAAATGTTCGAGACGTAAAGATAGATATATTGTAAGGCTATATTCAGACATCGGAAAGGTTCTGAGTGGTTTGGGTATTTATCGGAGTACCAGAGAGTTACGGGAATTCGCCGGGGAGTATATGGGCCTTATTGGGCTTTAGGGGAGAGAGAGAGAGGAGCTGCCTAGGGCAGGCCGCGCACCCCCCCAAGGCCTTGTCCGAATTGGACTAGGGGGAGGGACGGTGCCCCCTCCTTCCTTCTCTTCTCTCTTCCCCTTCCTTCTCTCCTACTCCTACTACATGGAAGGGGGGAATCCTACTCCCGATGGGAGTAGGACTCCCCAGGGCGCGCCATATTAGAGGGTCGTCCCTCCCCTCCTCCACTCCTTTATATATGGGGGAGGGGGCACCCCATGGACACAAGTTTATCATTGATCTTTAGCCATGTGCGGTGCCCCCTCCACCATAATCCACCTCAGTCATATCGTAGCGGTGCTTAGGTGAAGTCCTGTTCCGGTAGCATCATCATCACTGTCATCATGCCGTCGTGCTGACGAAACTCTCCCTCGAAGCTCTACTGGATTGTGAGTTCGCGGGACGTCACCGAGCTGAACGTGTGCAGATCGCAGAGGTGCCGTACCGTTGATGCTAGATTGGTCGATCGTGAAGACGTACGACTACATCAACTGTGTTGTCATAACGCTCCTGCTTATGGTATATGAGGGTACGTAGACTATACTCTCCCCTCTCGTTGCTATGCATCACCATGATCTTGCATGTACGTAGGAGTTTTTTTGAAATTAATGCGTTCCCCAACACTACTGAGCGCGTCCGCATTCGCCGAGAGGGCGTCTGCGGCAGTCGACAGGGCAGTTGTTGTTGGGGAACATAGTAATTCAAAAAATCCTACGATCACGCAAGATCTAACTAGGATATGCATAGCAACGAGAGGGGAGAGTGTGTCCACGTACGCATGTAGACCGAAAGCGGAACCATTTAGTAACGCGGTTCATGTAGTCGAACTTCTTCACGATCCAACCGATCCAAGTACCGAACATACGGCACCTCCGTGTTCAGCAAATGTTCAGCATGATGACGTCCCTCGAGCTCTTGTTACAGTTGAGGACGAGGGAGAGTTCCGTCAGCACAATGAAGTGGCGACGGTGATGATGGAGTTACCAGCGCAGGGCTTTACCTATGCACTACGATGATATGACCGAGGTGTTGAACTGTGGAGGGGGGCACCGCACATGGCTAAGAGATTGTCTATTGTGCTATTGGGGTGCCCCCTGGCCACATATATAAAGGAGGGAGGGAGAGAGGAGGCTGGCCAGGAGGGGCGCGCTAGGGGGAGTCCTACTTGGACTCTTAGTCTAAGTAGGATTCGGCCCCCCTTTTCCTCTCTTCCACCGGAGGGAAAGGAAGGAGGGGAGAAGGAGAAGGAGAAGGAAGGAGGGGGTCGCGCCCCCACGCCTTGTCCAATTCGGTTTGGGCAGGGGGAGGCGCGTGCTGATAACCCACAAGTATATGGGATCAATTGTAGCCTCTTTCGATAAGTAAGTGTGTCGAACCCAACGAGGAGCTAAAGGTAGAACAAATATTCCTTCAGGTTCTATCGACCACCGATACAACTCTACGCACGCTTAATGTTCGCTTTACCTAGAACAAGTATGAAACAAGAAGTACTTTGTAGGTGTTGTTGGATAGGTTTGCAAGATAATAAAGAGCACGTAAATAAAAAGTAGGGTCTGTTTAGATGAAGACACAACTAAGTTAGTTTTAGTAGAGAGCTTGTTGTCACAAGAAAGTTATTTGTCCCTAGGCAATCGATAACTAGACTGGTAATCATTATTGCAATTTTATTTGAGGGAGAGGCATAAGCTAACATACTTTCTCTTCTTGGATCATATGCACTTATGATTGGAACTCTAGCAAGCATCCGCAACTATTAAAGATCATTAAGGTAAAACCCAACCATAGCAATAAAGTGTCAAGTCCTCTTTCTTCCCATACGCAAACAACCTACTTACTCAGGTCTGTGTTTCTATCACTCATGCCACCCACCATAAGCAAATCATGAACATATTGCAAACCCTACAGTGGGGATCCCTCATGCTTGCGCAACATGGAGAGCACCATAGGACAACACCAATAATAAAATATGCAACTCAAACCAATCACGATCATCAATTAACCCATAGGACATAACGGATCTACTCAAACATCATAGGATAGCCATACATCATTGGGAAATAATATATAGTGTTGAGCACCATGTTTAACTAGAGATTACGGCGGGTAAAAGAGGGGTTACACTGCTGCATAGAGGGGGGAAGAGTTGGTGATGATGGCGGTGAAGTTGTTGGTGTAGATTGCAGTGATGATGATGGCCCTGGTGGCGTTCCGGCGCCACCGGAAGAGAGGGGGAGAGAGCCCCCATCTTCTTCTTCTTCCTTGACCTTATCCCTAGATGGGAGAAGGGTTTCCCATCTAGTCCATGGCCTCCATGGCATGGGAGGGGCGAGAGACCCTTCGAGATTGGATCTGTCTCTCTCTGTTTCTACGTTCTCTCATTCTGCCCTTTCACCGTTTCTTAAATTCCCGGAGATCCGTAACTCCGATTGGGCTGAATTTTGGAAACGATTTTTATACGGATATTGGATTTCTTGCAGCGAAAGAAGGGCATAGACCGCCTTACAGGGTGTCCACGAGGGCCCAGGGCGCGCCTGACCCCCTGGGCGCGCCCCCTGCCTCATGGCTCCCTCGGGCATCGTCTCGGGTTGATTCTTCTTCCCAAAAATCACATATATTCCAAAAAAATTCCATCATATTTTATCCCGTTTTGACTCCGTTTGATATGGATTTTCTGCGAAACAAAAAACATGCAACAAACAGGAACTAGAACTGGGCACTGGATCAATATGTTAGTCGCAAAAATAGTATAAAAAATTGCCAAAAGTATATGAAGTTGTATAATATTGGCATGGCACAATAAAAAATTATAGATACGACGGATACGTATCACGCGCCACCTCGTAGCCCTTCTTCCCTCTCTCCACTAAAGCCCACTAAGGCCCATTAACTTCCCCGGGGGTTCCGGTAACCTCCCGGTACTCCGGAAAAATGCCCGAACGTCTCGGAACCATTCCGATGTCCAAATGCAACCTTCCAATATATGAATCTTTACCTCTCGAGCATTTCGAGACTCCTAGTCACATCTGTGATCTCATCTGGGACTCCGAACAAACTTCGGTAATCAAATCACATAACTCATAATACAAATCGTCATCAAACGTTAAGCGTGCGGACCCTACGGGTTCGAGAACTATGTAGACATGACCGAGACACATCTCTGGTCAATAACCAATAACGGAACCTGGATGCTCATATTGGCTCCTACATATTCTACGAAGATGTTTATCGGTCAAACCGCATAACAACATACGTTATTCCCTTTCTCTTCAATATGTTACTTGCCTGAGATTCGATCGTCGGTATCCTCATAACAAGTTCAATCTCGTTACCGCCAAGTCTCTTTACTCGTTCTGTAATGTATCATCCTGTAACGCACTAATTAGTCACATTGCTTGCAAGGCTTATAGTGATGTGCATTACCGAGAGGGCCCAGAGATACCTCTCCAATACACGGAGTGAAAAATCCTAATCTTGATCTATGCCACCTCAACAAACATCATTGGAGACACTTGTAGAGCATGTTTATAATCACCCAGTTACGTTGTGACGTTTGATAGCACACAAAATGTTCCTCTGGTATTCGGGAGTTGCATAATCTCATAGTCAGAGTGTCGTGGTTTTGTCACAGCAGATGTCCTCGTGAAAGGACTTAGTCGTGGAGCCATCGCGACGGGTTAGCTTGAAGGGGTTAAAGCCGACACAGGGACACAAGAGAGTTTATACTAGTTCGGCCCCTTCGATGAAGGTAAAAGCCTACGTCTAGTTGTGATGGAATTGATGGGGTTTCGATGACTAGGGAGCAAACAAGCTTCGCCTAAGTCTCGAGTTGTTGTGTGTTGTCCTTGAACCACCGCCGGGTCATTCCCTTATATACATGGGTGACGCACGTCGGTTTACAGAGTCCCAATACCGGCTCATAGATGTGTCCGGTTTGGTCTCTACTTACTCCTAACTTACAATACAAGTTACATACTAACGCCGGTTTACGGCTACAGGCCTTGAACCGACTATGGGCCTTGAGCGCTCATCTGCCTTCTTGGGCTTTAACATAGTTAACTACTGACGAAGTTAACCCGGCCCAGATAGGCCGGTTTACGCCCAGTAGTGATATCCCCAACATTAGGCCCCAGATTGATTTGAACAGGTTCATGTCAATCCTTAGCAAAAATCTTCATCTTCAACATCTTCTTGTAGTTTGTTGAACCGCCGTGATGTCATCTTCTCTGGTCGTTGTAAACCGGCGTGACGTCACCTGTTATAAATAACCTTATTCATGATACCTTTTTTTCGTTTAATAGGTCTGCCACAATTGAGGCGACAGCTTCGTTTCCAAACCCACGGTCCCTTGATTTTAGCACCCGACACATGTCCCTTGCCTTATAAATAGGACCGAAGGGTCATTTCTTTTTCCCCTTCGTGCCCTTCTGCTTCGTCTTCCCCGCGTCGTCCAGCTTCGGAGCTCCGCCGCCGTCGACGACCTCTGCTCCAACCTTGGCCGCTGCATCACCCTGATTGTACCAGAGCATCGTGGCGACCATCTGTTTCTTCCTCGGCTCCGGTGAGTTCTTCACCTTTTCCTCCGTAGATCCGTTCTAGGGTTTCCAAGTTCTTCAGTGTTCATCGTCTGCTTCGTACTCATATGATAGATATTAGATGAACATGCGAACCTTTGCTCTGTGTAGCGGTAGTTTTTAGCATCCGCCTTCACTTACATGCCTCAAGACCATAGATCTACCTGTATCTCTGCCCATTGATTCGGTACTGTTCTTTTTTGAACCTTGAATATTTTCCTTCTTTTCTGAACTTGCCTCAGATCCGTCGCCGTAGAGAAATCTTGTGAAATCTGTTTCTGTACACTTACCCATCCGCAACCTCAACTGTTTCAATGCTTAGATCTGGCGGTTTAACTTTGTAGAAAAATTGCCAAACCGGTATATACCATTAGTCCCCTTGTTGAACCGCCAGATGCTGTTGCTTCATAAAACTCCGGTTTAGATAGAGCTGTCTCCGGTTTAACATTGTACATACCAGTGTACTTTAATCAATGCATTCTTGAACCAGAATCACCTATCTTGTAGATTTCATCACGGCCAAGCAAGTATATGAGTGCAACTGGGTTCCTTCTCGCGTCACAGAGACTGAACTGAACAATTTAGTCCTGATCGGCGCTTTAGGCAGCAAAAATTCCATCCATTGGAGGGTCCCTGGCAAAGAATGCCCTCCCACACCTCAAGAAGAAGAGGTAGTCGTTTTCGTAGATCACTTAGCCCGGGGCTTTAAGCCGCCCGGTTCTAAATTTTACCGGGATGTTTTGGCCAATTTTCAACTCCGCCCACAATACACTGGCCCCAACACTGTTACAAACATGTGTCACTTCCAAGTGCTCTGTGAGGTGTTCTTTCAAGAGGAGCCCACAGTTGAGTTGTTCAGAGACTGCTTCCATCTAAACCGCCGTACTGAGTTTACTGACGGTTCATACGGAATTGGGTGGCGTGGCGATTCAGAAAAGAAAAGAGGTCACATACCCTCACGCCAAACTGCACAGCCACCCCAAAGAGTGGAATCAAACATGGTTCTATTGCAGAGACACCTCCCCTGCTAGTGAAAATCCTTTGCCTGGCTTTCGTCCGGAGCGGCTTAGCAATACACACCCCTTTCCGCAAAGGTTGACTGCCAAGGAGAGAAGCAAATACGCTCCTCAACTGTCCAAGCTCAGAGCCTTCATGGCCAACGGTTTAACAGGGGTTGATCTTGCTCGCTATTGGATATTGTGGAGCATACTTCCCCTTAGTCAGCACTCCGGTTTGATGTGCGAGTATACTGGCAGTGTTGATGACCCACTGCGACATGCTAACATCCAACTCACCGACGAAGAAATCACAGAGGCTGTGAATAAAATGCTGAATGAACCGGAATACATCTGTGCTCGAACCGGCCTGCTTCCCTTCTGTGCCACCAATAAACCGCCAGCTGTAAGAGTTTGATTTTTCTTTTTTCTGAACCTGTTATTGATATATCTGGTCATTGTTTAATATCAATGCCTGTTTAAACAGGGCAATGATCCATTTTGGAGCAAGAAACTTCCACAGGAGAAGCCAAAAAAACCAGACAAACCGGAAAGACCAACCCGGCCAAAGACTAAAGTCGTGAAACGGTCTGCTCATAAGAAGAAAACCACTGCATCTTCTGATCCGGCCCCTGATGATGATGTGGGTAATCCGGACCTTGAGGTAGAGCTTGACTCACTTGGCTTATTTTTCATGCGCCTTATTGATGATGATATTTGTCAGGATGACGCCGAAGCCAGCCATGCTGATGCTGCAGAGGTAATTACTCTCTCTTCCGATTCAGACCCTTTGCCTTCACTAAAAATCCGTCAGGCAAACCGGAAGGTTAAATTTTCTCATCCTCTTGCTTACTTGGATCCCAGATTTCTTATGAAGACCCAACAGCACGAAGCTCGCTGTACAACCCGGCACAGCGGCCAGGTAGTTACCTCCGCCGGTTTACCGAACAGTCTAGTTCGGAAACGCCGTTCAGAGGTCTCTAATTTGCTTGTCGGTGCTTGTCCTAAAGCGGGCTGTTTTCTTCAACCTCTTAATCCATCTGACTCCGATTATCAGGTTACTTCCCACTTATCCTCTGGCGAGTCATCGGCTACTCAGCTGCCACCGCTCAAAACGGTGCTTGGGTAAGCTATACTTATCATAATATTTTTGGTACATCACCTTGGAACATATGATGTATTTGACTTGTTATTCCTTTCAGGGCCAAGCCTAGGCCGAGCAAGAAGGCTTGCCTGGATAAAGCGGTCGAGGAAGACGCCATCCCTGAACCGGGCAAAACACCAGATCTTGAAGCGGCTATTCCTGAAGATATACCCAATGATCCACCACAGCAGGATGACGATTTTATTGCTGAAGAAAGGCCTATTGACACTTCAAGCCCTGTCAACCTGCCCACAAGCCCCATCCGGTTTGGGAGATCCACCAGTCCATCCCAGCCTGCTGTCAAACCGACTGCCCCAGTGCAAACCGGCGATGCCAAGGATGATGAGGTTGTCATTACTGGCATTGGTCGCACAGAGCCAGGCAATCCCGTTGCTTTATCCAGACACACCGCCAAGGAAGAATTTGCTGCCATTGGCAAGGGAAAATGGAATGCCGATCTCACAACTTATGCCGCTTTGAACGCCCAAGATCTCCATTCCGGCTATCTGAACCAGCTATACACCAGCCGTGACTATGAAGCTGGTCTGGTTAATATGATGAAAGAGAAATATGAGGTAACTTCCATATGCTTATCTGCGTATGTACTTCAATCTGTCAACTCTCCTAGCCCCCAAGGGCCGGTTTAGAATCTCCGTTCAAACCGGGACTTGTCAATGCAAACTTCAATGTTTTCTGAATTTGCTGATATAGCCCCCCAAGGGCCGGTTCAACCTAGTGTAGTTAAACTGGGACTTTAGGTAATCAAGATTGTAGCAGCAGTATTAACTGAACAAATAGCCATTAGCCCCCAAGTGCCAAGTTGAATACTTGTATTGAGCTTGGGACTTTTCTGAATAATTGAAGAGCAAATATGCATTAGCCCCCAAGTACCAAAGGCATAACTTGTTATGTGGTTGGTACTTCAATTCTTGTACCGTTATCTGAATCATATGACTGTCTGTATGCAGGCTGAGCTGAAGACAAAAGAGAAACAAGTCGCCGATCTCCAAGAAAATCTGAAGTCCCAACAGACTAAAATCAAAAGAGGAGTTGACCAGCGCCTTAAGCGTCATGGAACAGCTTAAGAAGGATTTCAAGAAGGAGCGGGCGGATTGGGCCACTGAAAATCCGCTTTAACCAAACGAGCAGAAGATGCCGAGGCTGCACTGAAACCGGTGGTGGACGAACTGACCAGCATAAAATGGCACGTGCATGCCATGACCGCTGCTATCTTTGGTAAGCTGGTTTGATTTCCGGATTGATTCGTCTGTCTTATAGAGCTGCCGGTTTGTTAACCCTTTGTAATATTTCAGGGACACGCATTGGTCACTTGGGGTCAGATGTGCGGAAGAAATTGAAAGCCGCCTACACATTGATCGGACAACTGTACACTGGTGCACAGCGGATCATCTCTACTGCATCCCACAACAACTCGGTGCCCACTTTGATTCAGGACACTCTGAAGAGACTGTCGATGCTTCCTGCCCGGGTTGAAGAGCTGAAGAAATCTGCTGCTCCAACCGGTGCGATCAATGCCTTAATCCGGGCAAAAGCTTGGGTGCTGGATTTTGATCCTGTTGAAGCGGCTCAGGGCTATCCCAGCTTGAAGGAAGACTGGTCAGAGTTTAGTGAAGCGGATCTGCGAGCAATAAACCAGGAGGTGCGTCCGCCAGGTTGCCAATTGGTTGAAGAAGCAGACTTGTCTCATTATCAAGCCCAATATGACAGCCAAAACAAGCGAGTAGCTGCACCAATTCCTGAAGCGGAAAATCTTATCCCTCCAATCTGTAAGCATACTTATGCTCCCGATATTGAACTGTCATTGTTGATCCATGATGAAGCTGTCTTTCGAGCATTAATGGGAATCGACTGGACAACTATTGATTTCCAGTAGCTGGGTAGAGAAGCTGAAGTTGAAGCGACGCGGGATGACCCACAACCATCAGGCCAGGCTGGTGACCAAGCTTGAACCGAAAGCCGGTTTAGACTGCTTCTCCTTTGTGAAAAACAATGGTCTTATTTTGGGCACCGTGTTGCCTTGTAATAGGCTAGCCGATACTCTTGATTTTGATATGCCTTCGTGCATAATTACTGCAACTTGTTCTTCCTTTGGGTGATGAACTTTCCAAAGTATTTTCTGCCATTGTTGGGCATTAAGTTGGCTTGGCCAATCTTGAAGTGGAGGTTTATAAACCCACACTTGTTGGAGGAGATAGCAGCTCATGTAGATATGTAATGCCGGTTTACCATGTACACCGTGCCGGGTTATAATAAAACACCATGTTACTCCGTAATAGGATGTTTATAAAAAATCAAACCGGGCAAATAGTCTCCGGATTAAAAAATGAACCGTGTTCCGTCAATTGACAATTTGAACCAGCTTAAAACTTTGTCGGTTTAAAAAACGCAAGAAAAAGAAGGAAATATCTTTCAAAGAAAAATGTGAAGCAAAGGCAATGATAAAACCGTTTGCAAAAAGAGGCTTTATTTGAGCCGATCAGATGGCGTTACCATGGTCGGACACGACCAAGCTCCTGATAGGTGTAGCTATGGTTCAAGTCAGCCAGGTCCCCAAATGAAACCATGGCATTTATGCCGATCAAGAGGCGTGGCAATGGTTTGGGTTCGACCAAGCCCCCAAGTGATTCTGTGGCCTTAGGCCGATCAAGAGGCGTGACTGGTTTAGACGTGACCAAGTCCCCAAGTGATTCTGTGGCCTTAGGCCAATCAAGAGGTGTGACTGGTTCAGACGTGACCAAGTCCCCAAGTGATCTGGTGTAACGCCTCGAGATCGATGTGCCAGGTGTCCTCCAGTTATTCGTTGTTGTTGCCTTGTCTTTTGCTTGCGTGTCGCATCTTGCCATGTCATCATACGCATTGCATCATCATGTTTTTCAAAACTTGCATTCGTCCGGGTTCTCCGAGTTCTTTCCATTGTCCGTTCTGAGCCTAGACACATTTGCACGCGCCCATGGCATGTCCGAAATAGTATTTTATAAGTGGCCGGAAAATGTTCTCGGAATGGTTTCAAAGTTGGCATGTGGTGTTTTTATGTTCTAGGTAGGCCGCCTGCCAAGTTTCATCGCATTCGGAGTTCGTTTAATAGCCCAACGGATAACTATAGCGACATTATAGTCGGTCTAACGTCGGACGTTTTTGGTCTCCGGAAACAGATGCCGGGCCCTCCCTCTCTCTTCTCCCCCTCGCAGTCTCAGCACGGCCCACCTAGTCCATCCTCCTTCCCCTCTTCGCTTCCGGAGTTGTCCGATGCGACCGCACGGTCCGAAACCCTCTCTGCACAGTGCATCGAACCCCTCACGTGCACGTCCAAAATTGTCCCGGACCCGACCCGAACAGTCGTCGCCGTTGTGTCCGGATCATCCCCAAACATCTACAAAACGTCACCGTTTTCTTATTTGGACCTCCTAACTATTTATTTTCTCGACCGCCCGATTACGATCGGAGGGATCCGATAGCCCCAACTTAATCCACCTGCCGTATAAATACACAAGGTCCAACCCTAAAAATCAGGTACCTTGTCCCATCCTACCTAGCGCCGCCGCCACTCCCTTGGGATCCTCTCATTCCAATCTGCCCAACCACAGCGCTGCCTCCACCTACCAATCCATTGATCCACCCAACCAGAGCCCTCTCATGGCTCCCTTCGATTCCTCCTTCCTCCTGGCCGAGGAACCAGCGCCGCTCGCCGATCTCCTGCCCGAGGCCTCGTCCCCGCCGACGACCAAGCCCAGCAGGAGCTCCTCGCGCATCCTCTGCTCCTCGACATCCTCTGCTAGCAGCCGCCTCCCCTCCCGACTCCCGTGCGGGTCCAGCACCAAAGGAGAGCAGCTCCTCGAGCTTCGATCCAGCGGGCAGGTGTCGAGAACCAACTCACCCCGCCCCCGTCTGCTCGCCGTATTGTCTCTGGAGACCTCGTCGCCGGCAAGCCTTGCCGGAGAACCTCCCAGGCCGGATACCGCCGACCTGCTCTGTTTTTCCTGGCCATCTCCTTCTCCTCCTTCCTCTAACCTCCATCTATCTCCAGCCTTGTATAGGGACCCCCATGGCCACCGGATCTGGGTGCCCCGCCGTCGTCCTGCCCGTGTTCGGCCTCCCCTGCCGCTGCCTCGCTTGGATCAGGCGGATCCGGCGAGCTGTTCGCCACTGCCGTCCGCATCAGCTGCCTGCTCGTTCCTCGCTTCAGGGACGAGTCGAGTGCTGCCCCGTTGACCGCCCTTTTCCTTCGCCTGCTCGACCGCACCCCTTGGGCCGCCTCCACCAACAATCGCCAAGGCCCAGGCGCTTCCTCCCCAGCCAGCCTCCTTCACCAACGGGCCGAAGCCCATGGTGAGCAGTCGCGTAGATCCTATGCACTGTTGGGCCGGCCTTTGTTGCGACCCATATCTGTTTTTTTCCAGTTATGCGAATTTGTCTACTTTTTTCCAGTTAACCTGTTTTACAGTTTAGTCCCTGTAGATCATGCATTTAATAACTCATCAATGGTGCATCATATTAAAATGATTTATATATGAAACTTGCTTATAATTTCATCTAGTTTAATAATATGCAACTTTCATCCATGTTAAAAATGCTTAAACTGTTGTTTGCATTAATTTACTCCTATGCCATGCTAAAATGATTTAATTCATAACTAAATAAGCGTAGCTCCAAATTTAATAAACTTTATATGTAAATGGGTAGAAAAATGCCTAGTTTAACATGGTGGCCTCACTTTGCATGTTTAAAAACTCTAAAATATTGTTTAGGGCAGAACAGTACCAAACTTTAAAATATGCATATGAGGAGTTTCCAGAAATTGTTGTTCGTTGTTTCCGGCCTCATTTAAACTTGACTAGATAGGTAGTTTTCATTTGCTTCACCTCTTTCCATGCTAACAACATTTAATCTTGTTGGGTACATAAACGAGAGAAAACTAAATAAGTCATGTGGTGTTTCGTCAATATGCAACGGAGTTGCATATTGAGCTCCACTTAATCTGTAGGATTGTTTGTGCACTTTGCCATGCCATGCCATGTATCATTAAACCGGACATGCATCATACTTGTTTGCACATCGTGCCATGCTTATGTGGTGTTTGTTTACTATGTTGTTTGCTTCTTTCCGGTGTTGCTTCTTCGGGTTGGTTCCGATAACGTCGTGTTTGTGAGGACCCGTTTGACTACGTCCGTTTGTCTTCTTCATGGACTCGTTCTTCTTCCTTGCGGGATCTCAGGCAAGATGACCATACCCTTGAAATCACTACTATCTTTGCTTTGCTAGATGCTCGCTCTTTTGCTATGCCTATGTTGCGATACCTACCAGTTGCTTATCATGCCTCCCATATTGTTGAACCAACCTCTAACCCACCTTGTCCTAGCAAACCGGTGATTGGCTATGTTACCGCTTTGCTCAGCCCCTCTCATAGCGTTGTTAGTTGCAGGTGAAGATTGAAGTTTGTTCCTTGTTGGAACATGGAGATGTTGTTCCTTGTTGGAACATGTTTACTTGTTGGGATATCACTATATATCTTATTTTATTAATGCATCTATATACTTGGTAAAGGGTGGAAGGCTCGGCCTTATGCCTGGTGTTTTGTTCCACTCTTGCCGCCCTAGTTTCCGTCATATCGGTGTTATGTTCTCGGATTTTGCATTCCTTACGCGGTTGGGCTATTATGGGAACCCCTTGACAGTTCGCCTTGAGTAAAACTCTTCCAGCAATGCCCAACATTGGTTTTACCATTTGCCACCTAGCCTTTTCTTTTCCCTTGGGAGTCGCACTCCTGGGGCTCATCATTATTTTACCCCCCCGGGCCAGTGCTCCTCTGAGTGTTGGTCCAACTTGTCAGCCGCCGGTGGCCACCAGGGGCAACTCTGGGCTGGCCTACCGGAAGTTTGGACGATCCGGTGTGCCCTGAGAAAGAGATATGTGCAGCTCCTATCGGGATTTGTCGGCACATTCGGGCGGTGTTGCTGGTTTAGTTTTGCCCTGTCGAAATGTCTTGTTGTACCGGGATACCGAGTCTGATCGGAATGTCTCGGGAGGAGGTCTATTCCTTCGTTGACCGTGAGAGCTTGTGATGGGCTAAGTTGGGACTCCCTTGCAGGGATTTGAACTTTCAAAAGCCGTGCCCGCGGTTATGGGCAGATGGGAATTTGTTAATGTCCGGTTGTAGATAACTTGAACCTTAACTTAATTAAAATGAATCAACAACGTGTGTTACCATGATGGTCTCTTTCCGGCGGTGTCCGGGAAGTGAACACGGTGTTGGAGTTATGCTTGACGTAGGTTGTTTTAGGATCACTTCTTGATCATATTTTTATCGATCGTGCTTTGCCTTCTCTTCTCGCTCTCATTTGCGTATGTTAGCCACCATATATGCTAGTCGCTTGCTGCAGCTCCACCTCATACCTTTACCTTACCCATAAGCTTAAATAGTCTTGATCGCGAGGGTGCGAGATTGCTGAGTCCCTGTGGCTCACATATACTTCCAAAACCAGTTTGCAGGTGCCGTTGAGTCCATGCAGATGACGCAACCAAGCTCAAGGAGGAGCTCGTTGAAGATCTTGTCCTTTGTCTTGCTTCGTTCTAGTTGATCAGTAGTGGAGCCCAGTTGGGGTCGATCGGGGACCGTGTCGCATTTGGGGTTCTTCTTTTATTTTGGTTCCGTAGTTGGACCTTGATTGTATCTGGATGATGTAATGCTTTATTCATGTAATTGTGTGAAGTGGCGATTGTAAGCCAACTATGTATCTTTCCCTTATGTATTACATGGGTTGCATGAAGATTACCTCACTTGCGACATTGCTTTCAATGCGGTTATGCCTCTAAGTCGTGCTTCGACACGTGGGAGATATAGCCGCATCGAGGGCGTTACAAGTTGGTAATCAGAGCCTTCCCCGACCTTAGGAGCCCCATTGCTTGATCGTTTTTAGCAGCCGTTGTTGAGTCTAGAAAAATGTTTTGAGTCATTTAGGAATTATATATCAGAGAGTTTAGGAATTCTTTTTACTTCCCAGTCCCTTCATCGCTCTGGTAAGGCATCCTGACGTAGAGTTTTGACTCTTCTCTTCTCAAATTTCACTAAAAAAATTTAGGATCACGCGGGTATCTTGGAATCGTTCCGATGGTTTTATGATGAGAACATTGTCTTGGTGCCTCCTGTCAGGGGTTTTGTGGAAGTGTCCCGGGGAGCTGAGCTCTGAGGTGTTGTCGTCATAATTTTATCGTTGCAGTTCTGGAATACCTGAGTTTAGTACGCCGACATCGAAAATCTCTTTTATGCAGTTCGTTGGTGAGATAACCTCGACGCCACCCAGTACTGGGGCGGGAGTTCGGGAGTATTGCCATAACTCGTATAACGGATGCTTTTTCGAAGGTTGAGGTAGATGATTTCCGAAGGTTTCTTGGTTATGTGTTGAAGGATGGATATAGCTGGATGTAGGAGTATTTAGTTTGGGTGAGATATTATGCTTCCCCTGTATCCCCAACACCTGATTGCATAACCGGAAAAGTTTCGGGAGTTTATAAGTGGGAATTCAAGTAGCTCTTAGGATATCTTTCCGTCAGATGTATGATATGAAATTGGGGTTCGACGTCTAGTGGTCCGCCTATTCACGGTCGGTTTTACAGTGGTCTCGTTGTGTCTTAAAGAGTCCTTGGCTATGCCGACTCGGGGACGCTTCGTATGTCATGTGCACTGCCTTGTACATGATGGTGTTGTACGATCGAGCCCGTGTAGGCCCCACCACGAAAACTTCAGGCGAAATCTCTATCATATGTTTGTTCCGCTTATTCTGCAAGCCAATCCTTTGTTTTGTTTTAAGTTGTGGTATTCGAGTTGCTTCAATGTCAAATGTTGATTACATACCTTTTCTAAGTGGTGTTCTCATACTTCGATGTGAATACTAATCCTTCTCGATCATCGAGTTTGTCATTTCAATTTCTTGTCAACCGGTGTGTTTCTTTTCAAGTGGATCCGATCATTTCAACTTCTGCAAGATCAATTATCACTTCTTCTCAACGGTGTTTGTTTCATTCGTCTCCAAGTTGCCTTTGTTTTCCCACCCTCCCACCCTTGTTTCTTCAAGGACTCATATATCTTAATCAAGTATCCTTTTACCCTTGTGAAGACTCCCCATTCTTTTCCGTCAATGTTCTTACCCGGTGATTTTCATGAAGATCCTAATGGAGCTTCAAGTTCATCATTCTCCATTCTTTCCTTCTACGGTGGAGTTAATTCAAGCTTTCGGTGTTGATCATATTCTTTCCGTATGTCAGATGCCTTCTCATGCCGGTGCACCTCACATTTAGTCATTTCTCGCTATTCATTTGTTCCGGAATGCTAAAGATATCTCAGATGATTCGTGTTTCCACTCTTAATCCGTTCAAGCTATTTTGAGGTTGTTATCTCATTCAAGCCATTTAATTCAACCGGTGGAATCTCTCTTTTCAAGCAATCACTTCAACGGTGTTTCTTTTGAGTGGGCCCTAACCCACAGGTCTTTTTCCAGGATCTTACCTGAATCTTCTTATTTTCCTGGAGCTATCCTCAAATTTCCTTTTGAAGTTTGACGTAAGAATGATTTATCATCAGTCAAATGCTTTTCTCCAAGATCTGTCGAATTTTTTTCATCGTTGGCTCAACCTCTTCGTTTTGATTCTTCCGGAGTGTCTAAATAATTCTTGGTGGTGTTTCTCGTTGTCATTCTCGGATTTTCAGGACCGAAGAAGAGTTTCTCTTTAATCTTGCTCCATTCTCTTCAAGATTCGTGATTCTAGCTTGTTGCCATCCTCTCGTATTTGTTTTGATCGTGAGAATTCTTTTCACCTATCCGGAGTAATTCAAGAGTCTTCTCAGTTTGTTATCCGGAGTCCATCAATTCAGGTTTATTCATTCTCAGCTTTCAGCTCTCGTTCCCCAAATCTTACCGGTACATCATTCAAATATTCTCTATTAAGCTCGTGACCTATTCGTCCTCTTGTATCTAAATTCTCTCAAGCATCTTCGTTTAATTGCTAATTCTTCCCGGTGTGTCTTCATGTTTTAATCGTTCTTTTGAATTCTTACGGTGGTTCGTTCAAGAGTTTTCTTCCTACGTGTATCATATCTATGCATTTGTGCTTTTCAAATTCTACCGATGGATCGTTGAAGACTTTCTCAAGTTTGCGCCATATCTCTCTTAATCCTTTCTACAAGAATAAGTAGTGTGCCAAATCCGTTGCTTGTCATCAATTAAATTGGTGAAGGTTAAGCATAATGTAATTCTTATTCTTGTTCCATCCATATGTTAATTTTTTCCTCCGGAGTTTGCTCATGACGAATAGTTTCTTGGTCGCTTTGGTTAATCTTTCTTTTACGGAGCTCCAAGTTATTTCAGTTATATCATTTCAAAGCTCCATCTAATCATTGCAAGGTTTCAATCTTATTCTTTTCATCCTTCACTTCCTTTTGATCATCCTTTTATTACCGGAGTTCTCACGAAGGTTCTACATGATGGTTCATCAAGGATTTAATTCCTTCTCGAAGTGTTCATCAAGATTCTTTTCAGAGGAGCTCCAGCATTCTTCTTCTTGCTATCCGGAGTGCAATTCTTTCTTCCGTATCATTGGAGGTGGTATTATGTCATTCTTGATATCTTGAGTTCATGTTTCATGATTCACATGTTATCAAGAATGAGATATTTTAGATCCATCAATCTCGTCATTGGAGTTATCTTGGGTCATATTTCACCTAAAGCCTTCCCTAAGGATTGTTGCTATTTATGGTGCCCATAAATGACCCAAATTCTTCATTTATCCTCCCGGTGAAATAGTTTCTCGTCCCCTTGTCTTATAAATCCAATCAAATCTTTTCCGTGAGTGGCAAGTTGTCACCCCATAATGTTGAGATGCCTTCTATAAGCCCACTTCAAGCTTGTCCTTCCGTTGTTGGTGTTCCAACAATTCCGTTCAACCCTTCTCCTAAAGATGCCTTTTCAGGCTCTTTTGTAGCAGAAGTTGGCATAGTCTTCTACATTCGTTTGTCTCAATTATCTTTACTCTACTCTTTCGTTCCGGAGGCATTGTGATGTTGCTCTCTAAAACCCAGCTTCTTGTTTTGTCAGGATCGTGTTCTTTTCGTCCTTATCCTTTTAACCGGAGTGTCGTGCCTGCTTTTCGAATTTTTCCCATTCTGCCAGGTTTTGCCTCCCTTCTCAGACGGAGTGCTGCTCAAATTATATCATTCTTAATCCTTCTCTATCTTGTTTTAACCGGAGTGTTTTCAATATACATCTTGCCCTTCAACCTCAAGGTTTTTCGCAATGTTCTTTGTCCCTCTTTTCTAACGGAGTGTTTTCAAATTTGCCATCTCCATTAATCTTTTTCTCGAAATGGCTTAACCTTTTCAAGGTTCTTTGGTCTCACTCGTTTGTCAAAGAAGCAACTTAGTTTTACCTCTCCTCTTCCTCTTCCTTTTTCCCTCCGGTGCCATTCTAGATCTCGGGACGAGATCCTCTCGTAGTGGTGGAGTGTTGTAACGCCCTGAGACTGATGTGCTAGGTGTCCTCCAGTTATTCGCTGTTGTTGCCTTGTCTTTTGCTTGCGTGTCGCATCTTGCCATGTCATCATACGCATTGCATCATCATGTTTTTCAAAACATGCATTCGTCCGGGTTCTCCGAGTTCTTTCCGTTGTCCGTTCTGAGCCCAGACACATTTGCACGCGCCCGTGGCATGTCCGAAATAGTATTTTATAAGTGGCCGGAAAATGTTCTCGGAATGGTTTGAAAGTTGGCATGTGGTGTTTTTATGTTCTAGGTAGGCCGCCTGCCAAGTTTCATCGCATTCGGAGTACGTTTGATAGCCCAACGGATAACTATAGCGACATTATAGTCGGTCTAACGTTGGACGTTTTTGGTCTCCGGAAACAGATGCTGGGTCCTCCCTCTCTCTTCTCCCCCTCGCAGTCTCGCCACGGCCCACCTAGTCCATCCTCCTTCCCCTCTTCGCTTCCGGAGTTTTCCGATGCGACCGCACGGTCCGAAACCCTCTCTGCACAGTGCATCGAACCCCTCACGTGCGCGTCCGAAATTGTCCTGGACCCGACCCGAACAGTCGTCGCCGTTGTGTCCGGATCATCCCCAAACATCTACAAAACGTCACCGTTTTCTTATTTGGACCTCCTAACTATTTATTTTCTCGACCGCCCGATTACGATCGGAGGTATCTGATAGCCCCAACTTAATCCACCTGCCATATAAATACACAAGGTCCAACCCTAAAAATCAGGTACCTTGTCCCATCCTACCTAGCGCCGCCGCCACTCCCTCGGGATCCTCTCATTCCAATCTGCCCAACCACAGCAGTGCCTCCACCTACCGATCCATCGATCCACCCAACCAGAGCCCTCTCATGGCTCCCTTCGATTCCTCCTTCCTCCTGGCCGAGGAACCAGCGCCGCTCGCCGATCTCCTGCCCGAGGCCTCGTCCCCGCCGACGACCAAGCCCAGCAGCAGCTCCTCGCGCATCCTCTGCTCCTTGACATCCTCTGCTAGCAGCTGCCTCCCCTCCCGACTTCCGTGCGTGTCTAGAACCAAAGGAGAGCAGCTCCTCGAGCCTTCGATCCAGCGGGCAGGTGCCGAGAGCCAACTCACCCCGCCCCCGTCAGCTCGCCGTACGGTCTCTGGAGACCTCATCGCCGGCAAGCCTCGCCGGAGAACCTCCCAGGCCGGATCCCGCCGCCCTTCTCTGTTTTTCCTGGCCATCTCCTTCTCCTCCTTCCTCTAACCTCCATCTATCTCCAGCCTTGTATAGGGACCCCCATGGCCACCGGATCTGGGTGCCCCGCCGTTGTCCTGCCCATGTTCGGCCTCCCCTGCCACTGCCTTGCCCGGATTAGGCGGATCCGGCGAGCTGTTCACCGCTGCCGTCCGCATCAGCTGTCTGCTCATTCCTCGCTTCAGGGACGAGTCGAGCGCTGCCCCGTTGACCGCCCTTTTCCTTCGCCTGCTCGACCGCGCCCCCTGGGCCGCCTCCATCGACAACCGCCAAGGCCGAGGCGCTTGCTCCCCAGCCAGCCTCCTTCACCAACGGGCCGAAGCCCATGGTGAGCAGTCGCGTAGATCCTATGCACTGTTGGGCCGGCCTTTGTTGCGACCCATATCTGTTTTTTCCAGTTATGCGAATTTGTCTATTTTTTTCCAGTTAACCTGTTTTACAGTTTAGTCCCTCTAGATCATGCATTTAATAACTCATCAACGGTGCATCATATTAAAATGATTTATATATGAAACTTGCTTAGAATTTCATCTAGTATAATAATATGCAACTTTCATCCATGTTAAAAATGCTTAAACTGTTGTTTGCATTAATTTACTCCTATGCCATGCTAAAATGATTTAATTCATAACTAAATAACCATAGCTCCAAGTTTAATAAACTTTATATGTAAATGGGGTAGAAAAATGCCTAGTTTAACATGGTGGCCTCACTTTGCATGTTTAAAAACTCTAAAATATTGTTTAGGGCAGAACAATACCAAACTTTAAAATATGCATATGAGGAGTTTCCGGAAATTGTTGTTCGTTGTTTCCGGCCTCATTTAAACTTGACTAGATAGGTAGTTTTCATTTGCTTCACCTCTTGCCATGCTAACAACATTTAATCTTGTTGGGTACATAAACGAGAGAGAACTAAATAAGTCATGTGGTGTTTCGTCAATATGCAACGGAGTTGCATATTGAGCTCCACTTAATCTGTAGGATTGTTTGTGCACTTTGCCATGCCATGTATCATTAAACCGGACATGCATCATACTTGTTTGCGCATCGTGCCATGCTTATGTGGTGGTTGTTTACTATGTTGTTTGCTTCTTTCTGGTGTTGCTTCTTCGGGTTGGTTCCGATAATGTCATGTTTGTGAGGACCCGTTCGACTACGTCCGTTTGTCTTCTTCATGGACTTGTTCTTCTTCCTTGCGGGATCTCAGGCAAGATGACCATATCCTCGAAATCACTACTATCTTTGCTTTGCTAGATGCTCGCTCTTTTGCTATGCCTATGCTGCGATACCTACCACTTGCTTATCATGCCTCCCATATTGTTGAACCAAGCCTCTAACCCACCTTGTCCTAGCAAACTGTTGATTGGCTATGTTACTGCTTTGCTCAGCCCCTCTCATAGCGTTGTTAATTGCAGGTGAAGATTGAAGTTTGTTACTTGTTGGAACATGGAGATTGTTCCTTGTTGGAACATGTTTACTTGTTGGGATATCACTATATATCTTATTTTATTAATGCATCTACATACTTGGTAAAGGGTGGAAGGCTCGGCCTTATGCCTGGTGTTTTGTTCCACTCTTGCCGCCCTAGTTTCCGTCATATTGGTGTTATGTTCTCGGATTTTGCATTCCTTACGCGGTTGGGCTATTATGGGAACCCCTTGACAGTTCGCCTTGAGTAAAACTCTTCCAGCAATGCCCAACATTGGTTTTACCATTTGCCACCTAGCCTTTTCTTTTCCCTTGGGAGTCGCGCTCCTGAGTGTCATCATTATTTTACCCCCCCCGGGCCAGTGCTCCTCTGAGTGTTGGTCCAACTTGTCAGCCGCCGGTGGCCACCAGGGGCAACTCTGGGCTGGCCTACCGGAAGTTTGGACGATCCGGTGTGCCCTGAGAAAGAGATATGTGTAGCTCCTATCGGGATTTGTCGGCACATTCGGGCGGTGTTGCTGGTTTAGTTTTACCCTGTCGAAATGTCTTGTTGTACCGGGATACCGAGTCTGATCAGAATGTCTCGGGAGGAGGTCTATTCCTTCGTTGACCGTGAGAGCTTGTGACGGGCTAAGTTGGGACTCCCCTGCAGGGATTTGAACTTTCGAAAGCCGTGCCCGCGGTTATGGGCAGATGGGAATTTTTTAATGTCCGGTTGTAGATAACTTGAACCTTAACTTAATTAAAATGAATCAACAGCGTGTGTTACCGTGATGGTCTCTTTCCGGCGGAGTCCGGGAAGTGAACACGGTGTTGGAGTTATGCTTGACGTAGGTTGTTTTAGGATCACTTCTTGATCATACTTTTATCGACTGTGCTTTGCCTTCTCTTCTCGCTCTCATTTGCGTATGTTAGCCACCATATATGCTAGTCGCTTGCTGCAGCTCCACCTCATACCTTTACCTTACCCATAAGCTTAAATAGTCTTGATCGCGAGGGTGCGAGATTGCTGAGTCCCTATGGCTCACAGATACTTCCAAAACCAGTTTGCAGGTGCCGTTGAGTCCGTGCAGATGACGCAACCAAGCTCAAGGAGGACCTCGTTGAAGATCTTGTCCTTTGTCTTGCTTCGTTCTAGTTGATCAGTAGTGGAGCCCAGTTGGGGTCGATCGGGGACCGTGTCGCATTTGGGGTTCTTCTTTTATTTTGGTTCCGTAGTCGGACCTTGATTGTATCTGGATGATGTAATGCTTTATTCATGTAATTGTGTGAAGTGGCGATTGTAAGCCAACTATGTATCTTTCCCTTATGTATTACATGGGTTGCGTGAAGATTACCTCACTTGCGACATTGCTTTCAATGCGGTTATGCCTCTAAGTCGTGCTTCGACACGTGGGAGATATAGCCGCATCGAGGGCATTACATCTGGTGGCTCTCGCCTATCAAGAGGTGTTGCATTGGTTCGGACATGACCAAGCCCCCAAGTGATATAACATGATGCTTTGAAAAGCTAACTCAAGGGGTAAACCGGAGGCCGCTTTAGAACAACTCCGTGTAACCACACATAATGTAAAAGAACAGATACCCCACTTTAGCTGAGGTTCCGGTTTATTATATTTAATCATAATATATACATCATCGTAATATGTACATAAGTAGAGCCAATGGCTCAGGTATAGTAAGGCCGAAGATGAGCTATGTTCCACGGCCTGTTGGTCTCCTCCTCTGATGTACGTGAGTCTTTATGCACTCGAATATCGATCAGATAGTATGACCCATTGTGTAGATTCTTGCTGACCACGAAAGGTCCCTCCCAAGGTGGGGATAGCTTATGCATATCAGTCTGATCTTGGATGAGCCGAAGCACCAAATCTCCTTCCTGAAAGGTTCTGGTTCTGACTCGGCGACTGTGATAACGACGAAGATCCTGTTGGTAAATCGCCGAGCGGGCGGCTGCTATGTCACGCTCTTCATCCAACAGGTCCAAAGCGTCTTGCCGTGCTGTCTCGTTGTCCGCTTCAACATAAGCCGCCACACGAGGTGAGTCATGACGGATATCACTTGGGAGAACCGCCTCCACTCCGTAGACCATGAAGAACGGCGTTTATCCTATTGATCTGTTGGGTGTAGTATTGATGCTCCATAACATAGATGGTAACTCTTCTACCCAACAACCCGGTGTTCTCTGCAAAGGAACCATAAGCCGGGGCTTGATGCCTCTCAAGATCTCTTGATTAGCCCTTTCTGCTTGACCATTGGACTGTGGGTGTGCCACTAATGAAATGTCAAGCCGGATGTGCTCCCATTCGCAGAACTCCTTCATGGCACCCTTGGACAAATTGGTACCATTATCTGTGATGATACTGTGTGGAAAGCCAAACCGGAAAATCACTTTTTTGATGAACTGAACCGCCATAGCCGCATCACACTTGCTAACAGGTTATGCCTCCACCCACTTTGTAAACTTGTCAACCGCCACCAGGAGGTGTGTCTTCTTATCTTTGGACCTTTTGAAAGGCCCAACCATATCCAGCCCCCAAGTCGCAAACGGCCAAGTAATTGGAATCATTCTAAATTCTTGAGCCGGCACATGAGCACTTCTTGAAAACTTTTGGCAACCGTCACATCTTCTGACCAGATCCTTCGCATCAGCATGAGCAGTTAACCAATAGAAGCCATGGCGGAACACTTTAGCCACCAAAGATTTTGAACCGGCATGATGACCACAATCTCCTTCGTGGATCTCACGCAAAATTTCACAGCCTTCTTCCAGAGACACACAACGTTGAAACGCTCCTGATACACTGCAATGATGCAACTCGCCATTGACAATAGTCATGGACTTGGACCGCCGGATTATCTGTCGGGCCAGAGTCTCATCCTCTGGTAACTCGCCCCGGTTCATGTACGCCAGGTAAGGAAGCGTCCAATCCGGAATGACATGAAGAGCTACCACCAATTGAGCCTCCGGATCAGGAATAGCCAAATCCGCTTCACCAGGGAACTTGACCGACGGGTTGTGCAATACATCCAGAAAAACATTGGGCGGGACCGATTTGCACTGAGAGCCCAGCCGGCTTAAAGCGTCCGCCGCTTCATTCTTCCGTCGGTCCACGTGATCCACCTGATAGCCTTTAAAGTGACCTGCAACAATATCCACCTCACGACGATATGCTGCCATGAGTGGGTCCTTGGAATCCCAAGTGCCAGATACTTGTTGAGCCATGAGGTCCGAGTCACCAAAGCACTTAACTCGACTTAGATTCATCTCCTTAGCCATCCGGAGACCATGGAGCAAGGCTTCATACTCAGTTGCATTGTTAGTACAAGGGAACATTAAGCGGAGAACGTAACAAAACTTATCACCTCGTGGGGAAGTTAATACGACTCCAGCCCCCGAGCCTTCCAATTGCCTGGATCCGTCAAAATGAATGGTCCAATATGTGTGATCCAGCTTTTCTTTAGGTGCTTGCAGTTCTGTCCAATCATTGATGAAATCAACAAGTGCTTGAGACTTAACCGCCGTCCGAGGCACATACTTCAATCCGTGCGGCCCAAGCTCTATAGCCCACTTGGCAATCCGGCCAGTCGGTTCCCGGTTCTGGATGAAATCCCCCAAGGGAGCAGAACTGACCACCGTAATGGGGTGCCCTTGGAAGTATTGCTTAAGCTTCCGGCTTGCCATAAAAACTCCATATACCAGCTTCTGCCAATGCGGATACCTTTGCTTGGACTCAATGAGTACCTCGCTGATATAATAGACCGGACGTTGAACCGGATGCTCCTTGCCTGCCTCTTTTCGCTCCACCACAATAGCCACACTGACCGCACGAGCATTAGCAGCAACATATAGCAGTAACAGCTCCTTGTCAATGGGAGCGGCGAGCACAGGCGGATTGGCCAATTGCCGCTTTAAGTCCTCAAATGCTTTATCAGCAGCAGAACTCCAGACGAATTGATCCGTCTTCTTCAACATCTGATATAAAGGGATTGCCTTCTCACCAAGGCGGCTGATAAACTGGCTTAACGTGGCAATCCGTCCTGCCAGGGGTTGAAAATCATTGATACACTTTGGTTTAGCCAGGGAGGTGATGGCTGTGATCTTCTCCGGATTAGCCTCTATTCCCCTGCTGGACACCAGAAAACCCAATAACTTGCCTGCCGGTACACCAAAGACACACTTGGCCGGATTAAGCATCATCTTGTACGTCCTGAGGTTATCAAAGGTTTCCTTCAAGTCGTCAACCAGAGTCTCCTTCTCTCTTGACTTAACCACGATATCATCCACGTAAGCATGTACATTACGGCCAATCTGCTTGTGAAGACAATTTTGTACACACCGTTGATAAGTTGCCTGGGCACTCTTGAGCCCAAAAGGCATAGACACATAGCAGAAGGCTCCAAAGGGAGTTATGAATGTCGTCTTCCCCTGGTCCTCAACTGCCATTTTGATCTGATGATAGCCAGAATATGCATCCAAAAACCTCAAACGCTCACAACCCGCCGTAGCATCAATAATTTGATCAATATGGGGGAGGGCAAAAGGATCTGCTGGACAAGCCTTATTAAGATCTGTGTAATCCACACACATGCGCCAGGTGCCGTTTTTCTTAAGGACCAGCACGGGATTGGCAAGCCACTCAGGGTGGAAAACTTCAATAATAAAGCCAGCTGCTAAGAGCCTGGCTACCTCTTCTCCAATCGCCTTGTGCCTTTCTTCGTTAAACCGGCAGAGGAACTGTTTCACCTGTTTGTATTTAGGATCCACATTAAGGGTGTGCTCAGCAAGTTGCCTCGGTACACCTGGCATGTCAGAGGGCTTCCATGCAAAAATGTCCCTATTCTCACGGATGAACTCGATGAGCACGCTTTCCTATTTCGGATCCAAGTTGGCACTGATACTGAACTGCTTGGACGAATCGCCAGGCACGAAGTCAACAAGCTTAGTTTTAGCTGCCGATTTGAACTTCAGGGCCGGATCATGCTCCGTAGTTGGCTTCTTTAATGGAGTCATGTCCGCCGGATCAACATTGTCCTTATAATACTCCAGCTCCTCGGTGGCACAAACCGACTCTGCGTAGGCCGCATCTCCTTCCTTGCACTCCAAAGCGATTTTACGGCTTCCGTGAACCGTTATTGTCCCCTTGTGACCCAGCATCTTGAGCTGCAAATACACATAACAGGGCCGTGCCATAAACTTGGCGTAGGCCGGTCGCCCAAACAAGGCATGATATGGACTTTGGATTTTTACCACTTCAAACGTCAATGTCTCCGACGTGGAATCATGATCATCTCTGAAAGCCACCTCCAGAGCTATCTTACCAACAGGATATGCTGAATTGCTAGGTACCACACCATGGAACACCGTATTGGACGGTTTAAGATTTTTATCTGTTAGTCCCATACGACGAAAGGTCTCATAGTACAAGATATTGATGCTGCTCCCTCCATCCATGAGCACCTTGGTGAACTTGTAACCTCCCACCTGAGGCGCCACCACCAGAGCCAACTGACCTGGATTATCAACTTGGGGAGGGTGATCCTCTCTGCTCCATATGATTGGCTGTTCAGACCAGCGTAGATAACGGGGCACGGCCGGTTCAACAGAGTTGACTGCCCGCCTCTGAACCTTCCGGTCTCGCTTGTCCAAGCTAGTGGTGAAGACATGGTACTGCCCACTATTCAACTTCTTTGGGTTGCTCTGGTAAACCGACTGTTGCTGCTGCTGGTTGTAACCTCCCTGGTTGTTCTGATTATTTTGATTGTTATGTCCGCCCGGATTAACATTAAATCCTGAACCGGAATTTCCTCCACTGTAACCCGGCCCGGATCCTGAGCCACTGCCAGAGCCGTGATCATACCAGAAAGCATTAGAATTCTTGAACTCCTGCATAATGAAGCAATCCTTACAAAGGTGGTTTGCTGGCGCCTCCTTCGTCCCATGCTTTGGACAGGGCTGGTTCAATAGATAATTTAAGCGGTCCGGGTTAGGGTTAGGCGCTCCACCGCGATTCGGCGGTTTACCCTTGCGTCGCTGACCCTTGTCCTGCGCGTTGGTATTAGCCACGAAGTCCATGTTGCCATCCGCTTTACGCTTGCCTCCGCTACCGTTACCTGCCGAGTGATGCTGCTGACCTTTGGAGTTGTTGTTCTTCTTTCCCTTCCCTGTCTTGTCATCATCAGACTCGGGGTCCTTGGTACTATCAGAATCAACATACTTTACCAAGGCAGCCATGAGGGTCCCCATGTCAGTGCAATGGCGCTTCATCCGTCCTAACTTCAGCTTTAGGGGCCCAAACCGGCAATTGCATTCTAGGGTTATAGCCGCGGTGTCGGCGTTGATGCGGTCTGATGAATGCAGAACCTGCGAGACCCGGCGCACCCAATGAGTCGTCGATTCTCCTTCCTCCTGGACACAGGCAGCTAAGTCCACTATCGACATAGGCTGCTTACATGTATCCTTGCAGTTACTGATGAACCGGGCTTGTAATTGGGCCCATGAACTGATAGAATTGGTCGGTAAGCTTTTTAACCAAGTGCGGGCCGTTCCTTCAAGAATCATGGTGAAGTACTTCGCACATGCCGCGTCATCCACATCAAGAATCTCCATGGCCATCTCATAGCTCTCCACCCACGTCTCTGGGGGTTGATCCGCCATGTAATTTGGTACCTTGCGCGGGTCCTTGAAATCCTTGGGCAGGCGCACATTGCGTAAAGCGGGGACAAGGCAAGGCACCCCCAAAGAACTAGAAGTAACACCGGGTTCGACCGAGATAGTTGGACGAACCAGCGTAAGCTGCCGAGCCTGATACTGTGCGCCTAACTCGGCCTCCCTGCGTGCTCAGGCCCGGTCCACCACTTCCTGAGCGTTATCAGCACCACCCGCCGGGTTGTTGCCGCGGGTTGCTCCACGTCGTTCATTACTTGACACTACCGATTCATCCATACGCCTGCTATAGCTCCGGCTTGGGCGAGGGGTCGAGGGTGGACCCGGTCGCGGCTGTACGAGTATGTTTCCTGTTGGTCCAAAGCTGTCCTAAGAAGCTCCTTGACCCGTCGCGTCTCTATCGCCTGCGGTGAGTCACCTTCAATTGGAATGGCCTCCAGCCGTGCAGCAGCGGCAATGAGATTGTCCATTGGGTTGGAGTAGTGACCCGGAGGTGTTGAAACAGCCTGAGGTATAACAGTGTTTTGACGAGGCAGATCCATCAGACGGGGCTGAACCGGCGCACCGGTCCCAGGAGCTTCCGCCCAGTTTCCCTCCAGCGGATTACTGGTTCCTGCTCCTGGGGTGTTGAAAAGGTCTCTGGCCTCAAAAACCAAAGGCAAACAGGATAGGATCTTCCTCTTCATGACTTCATGCGACGCGTTCTGGTCCAACATGAGCATGTAGGCTTGTGCGTCTAAAGCAGCCCGCTCTGTGGTCATCCTGGTATTCTCAGCTGCCAGGTCCGCCTTGGCCTGGGTGATCTGTTCCTTCACCTTTGCAATCTCCGCGTTGTGGACGTCCTGATCCGCCGGGTTAGCTTCTGCCATAAGCACAACCAATGCATCAAATAGATCTGACAGAACTTGAGCCGGTGGGCGTACAAAGCCTCCTGCCCCGGCAGCCGTCACTGCTACTGAATCGGAGTTTATTAGCGCAGCGGTCGAAGAATGAAGCGATGTTTGTTGCCGGCCATGAATATTCCGACTCGGTTGGGTAGATCAGAGGGGTCCGGAATACTGTCACCATCAGAACAGCCCCCAATTCGGCCATCTTGTAGCTGATATAGAGATTCGATTTCTCCGGTTGATGACTCGTCACCGGAATAAACGACGGTCTCGCCATGATATTCTGATCCATCCTCATAGCTTCCTCCATGGATGACTCCCACGAAGGCACGCTTCACGGCCGGTTTAACCCGGGCGGATCGCGCACGCTAAGCCGTTTCGATGAGGTCGGTGCAAATGTCCGGCTCAGGGCCCGGTTCACCGATCTTGCCGATGAAAACATGTATGCCACCAAAGGGGACCCGGTACCTGTACTCAACTGAGCCGCCCTCGGGGCCCCAGCCTGCATCATCGATGTAGAGCTTGCCGCGACGACTCTTAGTCATCCGGCCCACAGCGTAGCCCTTGAGTCCTTCAAAGCGGCCCTCCAAGAACTTAAAACCATCGTGCGATAGCCCCACGGTGGGCACCAACTGTCGTGGTTTTGTCAAGGCAGATGTCCTCGTGAAAGGACTTAGTCGTGGAGCCATCGCGACGGGTTAGCTTGAAGGGGTTAAAGCGGACACAGGGACGCAAGAGAGTTTATACTAGTTCGGCCCCTTCGATGAAGGTAAAAGCCTACGTCTAGTTGTGATGGAATTGATGGGGTTTCGATGACTAGGGAGCAAACAAGCTTCGCCTAAGTCTCGAGTTGTTGTTTGTTGTCCTTGAACCGCCGCCGGGTCGTCCCCTTATATACATGGGTGACGGCCGTCGGTTTACAGAGTCCCAATACCGGCTCATAGATGTGTCCGGTTTGGTCTCTACTTATTCCTAACTTACAATACAAGTTACATACTAACTCCGGTTTACGGCTATAGGCCTTGAACCGACTATGGGCCTTGAGCCCTCATCTGCCTTCTTGGGCTTTAACATAGTTAACTACTGACAAAGTTAACCCGGCCCAGATAGGCCGGTTTACGCCCAGTAGTGATATCCCCAACACACGGAGTGAAAAATCCTAATCTTGATCTATGCCAACTCAATAAACACCATTGGAGACACCTGTAGAGCATGTTTATAGTCACCCAGTTACGTTGTGACGTTTGATAGCACACAAAATGTTCCTCTGGTATTCGGGAGTTGCATAATCTCATAGTCAGAGGAACAAGTATAAGTCATGAAGAAAGCAATAGCAATAAAACTAAACGATCATTATGCTAAGCTAACGGATGGGTCTTATCCATCACATCATTCTTTAATGATGTGATCCCGTTCATCAAATGACAACACATGTCAAACTTAACCATATTTGATTAACGAGCTAGTCAAGTAAAGGCATACTAGGGACACTTTGTTTGTCTATGTTGTCGGCGTTCTGGGAACGGGGGTCCTCAGACTTGCCTGCCTGTGGCCCACGGCGTGGCTCTGCGAGCAGGCCCATACGGCCCATCTTCACCAGCAAGGACTCAAGACCCTCGCGAGGGGCAAGCTTCGCGAGGCGGGCGACACAAGACCTCCTCAGGAGCGACCTCACCAGGCTGGCTCGCGAGGGGTGGAGAGTTCAAGGCCAGGCGAACCTCGCGAGGTTCTAGTGACGTGAGCCATGACGACCAAGGCCAGGCAGGCGCCAGGCGGGCGCCAGTGCGCACAATGTCCTTGTTTCCCCTTTGGTGCCAAGGGAGCAAGCGCAGGCGCAGAGTACCGAGGCATCAAGTAAAGGTTTCCATATTGGTGCAACGAGACCAAGACCAGCAGGACGGCAGGACGTAGGTCACCGTGGAGCCCAAGACGGTGTCACCACCAGAGTCTTTGGCAGGCGAAGACTGCTTTTTTCAGGATAGCTTGTACTAGTTGTCCCCCTTCAAATTGGCCATTGTTGGCTCCCTTCCCGCTCAATATTTGGGAAGAGGACCAAGGCCACTATAAATAGAAATAGCCACCACCATAGCTAGGGGTGACCTCATCTGAGACTAGAACAAGTCCATCCCCACAAACACGTCCACCAAGCACAAGAACACCTCTCCTCAGGAGGCTGCTCTTCCCCTTGTACTGTTCATCCTCAGCCCAAGAGGCAATCCACCACACCACAATGGAGTAGGGTATTACACCACAATGGTGGCCCGAACCAGTATAAATCTTGTGTCCTTTGTGTTGCGAGTTCGTCGAGTTAGTTCGTAAGATCTTAGCTGAGTTAGGACGTGGATCGGTAGGGGAGAGATCTTCGTGCGCACCCTAGTGTTTGAACCTTGAGGGTTTTGCCGGAACCCGTGATCCGACATTAGGCGTTCCAGGTAGGGGTGTGCTGGAGTCTTTCTTCCGTCGACTCACGCTCCACCATCTCCACGCCCGCTCCCCATGGTGGGCGCCCCTCCAGCTGGATCTACCGGTACCCACGGCGGCGCTCGGGGGCTCCAAGCCCTTGCCCCCGCCTTGCGGCAGGTGCGGTGGCCACCCAAGTTCAAGCCAGAGATGTCGCCGCGCTACGACTGCGTGGCGGACCCGTCGGCTTTCCTGCTGGCGTACGAGGAGGCCGTTCTGGAAGCCGGGGGCGATGGCAAGATCATAGCCAACTGGTTCCCAATGGCCCTTGTAGGCGCGCCGCGCGCCTGGCTCCTCCATTTGTCAGAGTCTTCTGTCGCCACTTGGGAGGAGCTGCCCAACCTCTTCATCACTCGCTTCGGGGAACCGGCGGCCCCCATCGTCATAGCTCTTGTCGACAGTTTGCAAGCACCACCCTCGGATTGGCATGTCAAGCCGTACTTTTGCCAGATCGGCGCTGCTTCCAAGCGCCCGGGGGCTCCGCCGGGCTGGGCCGCGCCTGAGGCTGACCTCACCTTTGAATCAGAGGATCATCCTGCCTCCACCTCGGCTCGGGTGCGCTCCCGATGCTGTGCGCGCCCACCATCTGCCACATATTCATCACCAAGACGCTCGTCGACGACGGCGCCGGCCTCAATGTGCTCTCTGTCGAGGCCTTTAGCCTCCTTCACATACCGTTCGAGCGGCTCCGCCCCAGCAAGCCCTTCTCGGGGGTTGGCGGGGGCTCCGCCCGCTCCCTAGGGCAGATCCGCCTCCCTGTGAGCTTCGGCACGCGCGACAACTACCGCACCGAGCTCATCGACTTCGACATCGCCCGCATTGGCCTCCCGTATAACGCCATCCTCGAGTACCCAGCTCTGGCCCAGTTCATGACAGCAACCCATCCTTCTTACAACCTCATGAAGATGCCAGGGAGCGAAGGTGTCCTCACTATCAAGGGGGACGCCAAGGAGGCCCTGGCGGCGCTCAAGCTTGCCCTCAAGACCGCCGCGATAGCACGACCCGCCGACGCGGATACCTCCAAGGCCAAGGGATCCGCACCAACCCAGAAGAAGCAGTTCTTCACCCAGGAAAAGGCAGAAACCAAGCAAGTGTCAGCCGAGGAGGACGGGTCCTCAGGAGCAACCTTTACCATAGGTGCCAACCTTGAGCCTGGTCAGGAGGAGGCGCTAGTGAAGTTCTTGCGTGCAAACAAGGGAATGTTCGTCTGGGAGCCCGATCAGCTGGTAGGGGTCCCAAGAGAGGTAATAGAGCACCACCTGAAGGTGTGCCCCAACGTACGCCCCGTGAAGCAGAAGGCGAGGCGGCAGTCCACGGAGAAGCAAGCTTTCATCGTCCAAGAAACCCGCAAGTTGGAGGCTGTGGGTGTCATTCGCGAGGTTCGGTACCCCAAGTGGATGGCAAACCCGTCGTCGTCCCCAAGAAAGGCGGGCAGGAGCAGATGTGCGTCGACTTCACCAACCTCAACAAGGCCTGCCCCCAAGATCCGTTCCCGCTTCCACGCATCGACCAGATCGTCGACTCCACCGCCGAGTGCGGCTTGCTATGCTTCCTGGATGCGTTCTCAGGATATCACCAGATCAAGATGGCGGTAGAAGATGTGGAGAAGACGGCCTTCCTGACCCCGTGTGGGGTGTACTGCTACACTTGCATGTCGTTCGGGCTGTACAACGTGGGCGCAACTTTCCAGTGGCTCATGCACATCGCCTTAGGGCGGCAACTCGGGAGAAACGCTGAAGCCTACGTCGACGACATCATGGTGAAGTCTCGGGAGGCGGGGACCTTGATCCAAGACCTGGAGGAGACCTTTGAAAGCCTCCGCCAGGTGGACTTGCGGCTCAACCCGGAGAAATGCATGTTTGGCGTCCCTTCCGGCAAGCTTCTGGGTTTCCTGGTGTCCCACAGGGGGATCGAGGCCAACCCAGAGAAGGTCAAGGCCAACCCAGAGAAGGTCAAGGCCATTGAAGACATGAGTCTACCGCAGACCCTCAAGGAAATGCGGAAGTTGGCTAGTCGGGTGACTGCGTTGGGGCGCTTCATCTCCAAGCTGGGAGAGCACGCCCTACCCTTCTTCAAGCTGATGAAAAATAAAGGCCCATTCGAGTAGACCCCAGAGGCCGACCAAGCTTTTCAAGACCTCAAGAGATACCTGACCAGCCCTCCAGTGATGGTAGTGCCGCAACCTTGTGAGCCCCTAGTGCTCTATCTTGCCGCCACCCCGTACTCAGCCAGCGCGGCACTGGTGGCGGTTCAGGAAGAACACCAAGACAAGGGCGCATCGCACCGTGCCACGCCTCCAGCAAAGACGATGCAAGACTAGAAGGGCGCCACAAGGGCCGCCGCAGTAGCAGCAGAAGAGCAAGCTCAGCAGGACGACGCTCTCGAACCCCCAAAGGCCTCGGCAAGCGATCAAGCGTCGGGGGCTCCACCACCTCAGGAGGCACCCCTGCTTCCGGAAGACGCAAGCCTCATTAGCACGCCTACCCTCGTCGAGCACCCGGTATACTTCTTCAGCATGGTGTTACGGGACGCAAGAGCACGGTACCCCATGCCTCAGAAGCTCCTGCTCACACTCCTGCTGGTCTCACGAAAGCCGCGGCACTACTTTCAAGGCCACCCCATCAAGGTCGTCTCAGCCTATGCATTGGAAAGAGTGCTTAGAAGCCCCAACTCTGCTGGAAGGGTCGCTGAGTGGAACATCAAGTTGCAAGCATTCCAGTTGGAGTTCAGTACTACCAGGGTTATCAAGGGAGCTGTGCTCGCTGATTTTGTGGCAGAATGGACAGATGCCCCAGCGCTTGAAGTAGGCGAAGACCGGTCCCACTCGCCGGGAAGCGAGGCGCCCAACGGCTGGGTCATGTATTTTGATGGTGCCTTCGCGCGCCAGGGCGCGGGGGCTGGAGCAGTGCTCATCTCGCCCACTCAGGACAAGCTCTACTACGCCGTGTAGCTTTGCTTCCAGCAGGGCAAGAAGGTCTCTAGCAACATTGCAGAATACGAAGGCCTCATAGCTGGCCTGAAGGCTGCGGCGACGCTGGGGGTGAAGTGTCTCACTATCAGGGGCGAGTCACAGCTCCTCGTCAACTTCTCCAACAAGTTATACGAGCCGAAGGATGAGCACAAGGAAGCATACCTCGCGGAGGTGCGCAAGATGGAGAAGCAATTTCTGGGCTTGGAGTTGCAGCACGTGCCCCGTGGAACCAACAAGGAAGCTGACGACATCACCAGAAGAGCATCCAAGCGACAGCCCCAGGAGCCTGGCGTCTTCAAGGAGCGGCTCTTCAAGCCATCAGCAACGCCACCGCTTTCAGGAACAGCTCAGCCTCGGGAGGAACTCCCGCAGCCGCCTGCCACAGGAGCCCCGGCCTATGGCCCGACCTCGGGAGCGCGCCTACTCCTGGTGCTCGAGCCTCAGGAGGGATGCTGGACCAAGGAATTCAAGGGATACCTGATGCAAGGGACATTGCCGGAGAAGGAGGAGGAGGCGGAGCGCGTGGCCCGTCAGGCCACAGCATACTGCATCTGGGACGGTGATTTATACAGGAAGAGACCAAATGACGTTTCATTGTGTTGTATCGCCAGGGAACAGGGGAAAGAGCTGATAGCCAACATGCACGGCGAGGACTGCGGGCACCACTCGTCATCGCGAACCCTCGCCGGCAAGGCATTCCGAAGTGGATTCTACTGGCCTACGGTGCTCAACGACGCAGCTGAGCTGGTGAAGTCCTGCGAGGCCTGCCAATTCCACGCCAAGCAGATCCATCAGCCAGCTCAGGGCCTCCAGTCCATTCCACTCTCGTGGCCGTTCACAGTCTGGGGGCTGGATATTCTGGGCATGTTTCCTCGGGCGCCTGGGGGCTATCGATACCTCTACGTCGCCATCGACAAGTTCACTAAGTGGCCGGAGGTTGAAGCCGTCCGTGCCATCCCAGTTGGCTCTGCAGTCAAGTTCTTCAAGGGCCTCGTGAGCCGTTTTGGGGTCCCCAACCGCATCATCACCGATAATGGCTCGCAGTTCACAAGTAATCTCTTCAAGTCATATCGTGCTAACCTTGGAACGTAGACCTGCTACGCCTCGGTAGCACACCCCAGGAGCAATGGCCAGGCCGAATGTGCCAACGCGGAGTTCCTGAGGGGCCTCAAGACTAGGACCTTCAAGAAGAAGCTCGAAGCCTGTGGCAGGGGCTGGCACGACGAGCTCCAGTCCATGCTGTGGTCGATCCGCACCACCGCCACAAAGCCAACGGGCGAAACCCCGTACTTCCTCGTCTACGGAGCAGAAGCAGTCCTCCCTCATGAGGTCAAGCATCACTCTGCACTGGTCCTGGCGTTTGATCAGACACAGCAAGACGCCACGCGGGGGATGGACCTCGTGCTAGGGGAGGAACATCACCGCGAAGCCGCACTACGGGCGGCAAGATACCAGCAGGCACTGCGGCGGTACCACTGTCGCAGCGTCCGCTCCAGGACTCTTGAGGTGGGTGACCTCGTCCTGAGGCGAGTGCTCTCCAGGGAGGGGCTGCATAAGCTCTCGCCCATGTGGGAGGGCCCGTTCAAGGTCGTCCACGTCTCCAGGCCTGGCGCCGCATGCCTGGAGACGCAGGACGGGGTACCCGTCCAGAACACCTGGAACATCCAACACCTTTGAAAGTTCTACCCATGAAGAAACGCCCAGTGCGTGTGAAGAAGGCCCGGTGCCTGTGAAGAAAGGCCCAGTGCCTGTGAAGCAAGGCCCCGTGCCTGTGAAGAATAGCCGCCCGTGACACTCTCACGTAATAACGAGTGGGGATGTACACGCCCCGGAGCCTCACGAGTGCCGCCCTTGGGCCTCGGGGGCTCCCTCCCACGCCGAGTGGCAGCACTTAGCTCCGCGCTGGTGAGAAGACGTCGAAGACTAGACTAGGTGCCAGACACAGCTTTTCATTTGCTTTCCGAAGTTGGCTCACCCCTCTTTTAATTGAAATTTTGTTTCTGGTGTCTCTTGCTGGTCCTGTCATATCGCTTTCTGCCTCTATTTCTGCCTTCATCTCTTTGGTCGACCTGTACTCTACCTCACGTCCCTCGCGAGGGGGCTGAACACGTACCTTCGTGAGCTTCCTCCTTCTGTATTTTCACGAGGCACCCTCGTTCGAGCCCACAAGTTGGCACACCTCTTCTAATCCGTGCCCCACGGGTATCGCGACGCGAAGCGCCGGGTCAAGGCCAGTGGCGCGTATGACCAAACCCCGGGTGAACGATAAACCTCTTGACGAATTTTTTGCAGTTCCTAAGCGCATATCAGGTCAAGTAGGCCTCGACACGTACCAGGAAGCAAGCGCCTCGTGAGGAGGAGGCCACTCAAAACAAGTAGAGCTAAGTTATCCCTACATAAAACGACGATGTTGCGACACAGCATAGGAATGGCAAACACAACATAACAATTGAGATCACAGTTCGATACACGCCCCTCCGGGGCCCATTCTGGTTTCTTTCTGATGCAGGAAGGAAAAGAAGTACAAAATAAAAACGGCGCCTACAGCAGTCCATGGGGACAGGCCCCAGCGCCTTCCTGAGCTCAGCTGGACCCCCCCCTCATGCTTCACGGAGGCGCGGTGACGAGACGACCTGCCACCGTCTTCGAAGCGGGCATGGCGGCATGGCGACTGGTCGTAGCCACCACTGCTGGAGCTATCACTGGGGGAAGAGCTGCCATAGCTGGACGAGACGCGGTCGGCACCGAGGGCGGGTTCGCCCTCATCCTCGTCGCGGTCGTCGCCAAGGCCGAGCACCTCCTTGTCGTTGTTCACCTCGGGGCAGCACCCGGTGCGGCGACCATCTTCCCCAAACACCCTCACATAGAGGGTCGCGTCGTCATCGTACTTGAAGTGGAGGGTGCATTGCCAGCCCAGGCCACGCGCGCGGGCGAACATCTGCCAACCACAGGCCAGAGCTATATTGCCCGCGGCAGAGACCTTGACCGCGACCCAGGAAGCCCTACTTCGGCAGCCGTCTGCCTGTAGCCAAAGCCCACCTGGACCTCAGGCCGGCAGCTCGTTGGCGAAGAAGCGCGGGAGCTGAAGCCAGTTGCCGGCCGGGTTCTCCGACCAGACGACGAACTCCGGCAGCATCTCTGCCGAGTGGAAGCGCTGTCGGGGAGCCGCGCGACCACGGCCCTTCATCAACGGGACCGCCACGACCAGAGCGACCCCTTCCCCGTGAAGCGGCACCACCCCAGTTGCGCGGGGCCCCGGCGGGGGTCGCGGTGTGCTTGCGGGGACGACCGCATCCACGCTTGGGCACCGGAGAGCCGGGGCCCTCGCGAGGGGCCTTCACCTTTTCCACGGCAGTGAACCTCCTCGACAGCGCCATTGGTAGCAGGAGTGGAGCAAGGAAGGAGAAGAAGCGGAAGAGGCAGAGGAAGGAGAAGAACCCCCTCCCATTTATACCAGGAGAAGGCCAACCAGCACCCCCCACGATCACAGGTAATGATGGTTTTCCTTGCATGTCGCAGGGACTTGTCAAGTCGGGCAGTTGCCGAGGCAGCGTGGGGAAGCGGAGACGCCCACGTCCAATCAACCGCCATGCGTCGACCCAGGCCGCAAGCTATTGGGGTCGACAGCGCTTCGCCCTTGACCTTTGGCTTCACCTCGAAGCCAAGCCAGAGCATGACTTGGGCCCGGGGGCTACTGTCGGTGTTCTGGGAACGGGGGTCCCCAGACTTGCCTGCCTGCGACCGACGGCGTGGCTCTGCGAGCGGGCCCATACGGCCCATCTTCACCAGCAAGGACTCAAGACCCTCGTGAGGGGCCAAGCTTCGTGAGGCGGGCGACACAAGACCTCCTCAGGAGCGGCCTCACCAGGTTGGCTCACGAGGGGCGGAGAATTCAAGGCCAAGAGAACCTCGCGAAGTTCTAGTGATGTGAGCCATGACGACCAAGGCCAGGTGGGCGCCAGCGCGCACAATGTCCTTTTTCCCCTTTGGTGCCAAGGGAGCAAACGCAGGCACAGAGTACCGAGGCGTCAAGCAAAGGTTTCCATATTGGTGCAACGATACCAAGACCAGCAGGATGGCAGGACGGAGGTCACCGTGGAGCCCAAGACAGCGTCACCACCAGAGCCTTTGGCAGGCGAAGACTGCTTTTGTCAGGATAGCTTGTACTAGCTGTCCCCCTTCAAATTGGCCGTTGTTGGCTCCCTTCCCGCTCAATATTTTGGAAGAGGACCAAGGCCACTATAAATAGAACTAGCCACCACCATAGCTAGGGCGACCTCATCTGAGACTAGAACTAGTCCATCCCCACAAACACATCCACCATGCACAAGAACATTCATCCTCAGCCCAAGAGGCAATCCACCACACCACACTGGTGTAGGGTATTACACCACAACGGTGTCCCGAACCAGTATAAATCTTGTGTACTTTGTGTTGCGAGTTCGTCGAGTTAGTCCGTAAGATCTTAGCTGAGTTAGGACATGGATCGGTAGGGGGGAGATCTTCGCGCGCACCCCGGTGTTCCAACCTTAAGGGTTTTGCCGGAACCCGTGATCCGACATATGTATTCACACATGTACTAAGTTTCCGGTTAATACAATTCTAGCATTAATAATAAACATTTATCATGATATAAGGAAATTTAAATAACAACTTTATTATTGCATCTAGGGCATATTTCCTTCAGCTGTAGTAGCCGAGACGGCTACAACAGCTACTGCGATGGCGGCTGCAAACGGCGAGAGTGATCGATCTGCCGTTCGTGCCGCTGATGTCACCCTGGCCCGAGTCGAGGCCATCCACGCCAAGATCGAGGACGCACACGCCAAGATATTCCAGGCCACCTCAGAATCCAGCATGCAACCCATGTCCGAAAAGGCGGCGGTGTCCATGGAGCACCTGCTTCCTCATGAGATCGTCGAGTGGGAGATGGAGATGCAGGATGCGGTGGAGATCGAGGAGCGCCGGGAGGAGGAGTTGCACATGGCCGAGGTCGAGGTAGAGAAGAGTCTATCCGTCGAGGAATCGGAGGTGGAGTAGCAAAACAAGCTCTGGCGCAGCCACTACTACGAGTACTACCTTGAGGGCGGCACCGAGGACGAGGGCGAGGATGCGGTCGACTTTGGCAGGGGGGACGCGGAGTCCACCAACGGCGACATGTCGCCAGGACAAGTCATCGATGTCTCTCACACCGGCGATGCATAGGCCGGCGCGGTTTGTTAAAATTATGCGTACTTAGGCTTTGTTGTTAATGTTGGTCTTTTGTTAGATCAATGTTTAGGTCAACTAGCTCTGTTTAATTACTAAAATTGCTCGATTGAGTAAGTGTGGTGTGTGTGTTGTACCATCTTTTGTGTGCCCAAATTAGTAAGCGATGTTAAATTATGCAATGACATGGATGAGGACAGTACCCGGGGAAATTTCAACCAAAATTTGAATTATCAAACTCATCCCATGCGTGTAAAGCAGAAGAATCATTTGTGATGCACACAATCATTCAAAGTGAATGGTGTCCGGCGGCACCGCGTGCAAAGTTTCCCTCCACATTTCAAAAAATTTGGCCTAGCGCCGAAATATCTACCCCTGCCCCCTTCCCCATCCCCTTTTCTCCCCGACCAAAAGTCACATTTCCCTTGTTTCCTCCTTCCTTCCTTCCTAAGCTGTGGCCGCTTCCTCGCTTGCTTCCTCGTTCTTGCCATCTCGCATCCTACCGCTAGGGTCGCCATGGTCTTCTTCAATGACCTCTCCACCAGTTTCTCCTCCTCCGACGACTCCTTCACCACTCGGGTATGCCTCTCTTCTCTCTCTCGGGCTATGACATGGAATGAAGGATTTTAAATCGGCGGTCGATTTGAGTCATTTCTTCCTCTTGTAGCTCCCTAGGACTGTCAGTTGCAACGAATGGAGTGGCGTGGCTGAAGATCTGTCTGCTCGTTGTCACCATCAATCTCCATGCGTGAAGCTAGTTGCATTTGAATCTATGGACACTGGGAGGAAGTTTCTGGCATGTGCAGAGAAGGTTAGCCCCTCTTTTGTTATTACAAATCATTTGTTAGATGTGATTCAGACACTGTCACGGTCCCAACCCATTCATACCATACATTCAACCAAACGCATCCTAAGACAGTGTCACAGTTTGTACCTAGTATCTAAAAATTTTGCCATCTCATCAGCGGTGCCATTAGAAAATTATTTGGCACCGCTTTAGCAGTTTGTGCAGCCAACTTTGGTCCACACATCCGAGCAGCCAAGTAGTAAAATACTAGATCTTTATGGCACGAAGGAACTGGTCATCGGAGCAACTACGTGCTCCGGAGTCTGGGTCCCTGATTTTTTCCACTGCATCGACTCGCTAGTGAAGGGCACCTGTGCGAAATGTAGCAACAGTTGTCTTTACACCGGTTTTGGCATACATAGTGGATGGCCTTACTACTATTAGTTTTATGTTACTAAATTTGTGCATGTACACACTTGTTAGTATCAATTTGCTATCATCCAAACAGTGTCGCTATGCTATTGCAGTTATATTTAGCTTCCTCATAAAATGTTCAATTTGTTATTTATAGTACATGAGTAAGAACTTGTAGCGTTGTTGTAGTTAATTATAGCTTCTGATGTTTCAAAATTTGGTTGTTGTCTCAGTAGCTATTAATTCATTTCCACATTGATCTATTTGGGAAGATATGTCATAATTAATCTGTTTCTTCAGTTTTACAAAATAAGTATTGGTAATTTTCTATGTTGCTATAAACCCATTTCCCCTACAATTGTTACTAATCTAGTTTTAAATATTATAGGATGAATGGAAGTGTTCTTACTTGGAGTGGGTTGAGCAAGAGTGGCCACAGTCTTTGAAGATGTGCCTAGCAAAGCTCTAGAGCATGTATGAGGAATAGAACAGAGGTAGGTGTCAGTGTCAAAACCGGCAAATTTCGGGTAGGGGGTCCCGAACTGTGCATCTAAGGATCGAAGGTAACAAGAGACAGGGAACATAGTGTTTACCCAGGTTCGGGCCCTCTTAATGGAGGTAATACCCTATGTCATGCTTGATTGACTTTGATGAGTATAGGGGTTACAAGAGTTGATCTACCACGAGATCGTAATGGCTAAACCCTAGATTTCTATCCTATATGATTATGATTGCCTCTACGGACTAAACCCTCCGATTTATATAGACACCGGAGGGGGCTAGGGTTTGTACAGAGTTAGTTTACAGAGAAAGGAATCTTCATATCCGCACGCTAAGCTTGCCTTCCACGCCAAGGAGAGTCCCATCCGAACATGGGGAAAGTCTTCCGTCTTGTATCTCCACGGCCCATTAGTCCGGCTCATATCACATAGCTCGGACGCCTGAGGACCCCGTAATCCTGGACTCCCTCAGTAGCCCTAAACCAGTCTTCAATGACGATGTGTGTCCGGCATGCAAATTGTCTTCGGCATTGCAAGGCGGGTTCCTCCTCCAAATACTTCAAAGTAATTGATCATCAGTATTATATCCGGCTCTGTACAATAGTCACAATCCACAAACATAAAGGTAAAATACAGATAAGTTCTGTCTTCTGATAATTTTACGAAGGAGACATTACGTCCGGCCATTTTATTATTTCGAACCTTTTTTCGGCCTCCCATTTCACGCTTCGAGACGCAGCCTCCGATGACACGACTTTTCAAAGTAGAGATCGTGCCCCCTTATTATGGGATTCTCATCAATACGAGTTTTGGTAGCCTAACCGTGCGGTTCGCGTGACCCTTGGGAACAGGCGAGTTTTAAGGCTCGAGGGAGGGGACGCTAGATATTCACAGTCCATATAAGTGGATAGAACCCATGTATTCCACCCCATGCCTCATTCTCTTTTCCTCTTCGTCCCTGAGCTCCAGCGCCCAAACTCCAAGCTTTTCTCTCCCTGACAACTCCTCCGACCATGGCCGGATCTCAAGGCAAGTGGGTGCCCTCCTCCGTCACGGAGGATAACATCAAGGAGCTGCGGGAAGCGCGGTATTTGACCGCGGAAATCAAGCACAGGCTTCCCGATCCGGTGCAGGTCATCCCAGCTCCGGGACCCGGTGAGAGGGTGGTGTTTATCCCCCACTTCGTCCGTGGACTCAGATTCGCCCTTCACCCCTTTGTAAGGGGTTTCATGTTCTACTACGGGCTGGATTTTCATGATCTGGCCCCAAATTTGTTCCTTCACATCTCGGCGTTTATCGTCGTGTGTGAAGCCTTCCTCCGTGTCCCTCCACACTTCGGCTTATGGCTCAAGATTTTCAATGTGAAACCGAAGGTGGTCAATGGGCAACAGGCGGGCTGTGGTGGCGCCATGGTGAGAAAGCTTCCCAAAGTCAATTGGACAAAGGGAGTATTTGTGGACACCGTCAAAATATGGCAACAGGAATGGTTCTATATTACAGAACCCCACGGCTCCAAGTGGGCAGCCACACCCGCCTTTAGATCTGGACCCCCACTGAGGCTTACATCCTGGACCGACAAGAGTCTAGACTGGGGGTCACTCCCTGAGGTGTTGCTGCTGCAGAGACGCGTCAAGAGCATGATAGCAAAGGACATTACCCTTGCTGACGTAGTCCAAGTGATGCTGATCCGCCGAGCACTTCCCTGCCAGAGGCGGCCCCTCAAGATGTGGGAGTTCAATCCAGAAGGGCCATGGACCCTACAATGGTTCTAAGGCACAACACATAAGGGGATCTGGAAGCTTCTTTTTAAGAAGCAGAAATCATGGCCAAGGTCCTCAGATAACACCGGCCTCGACTGCAACCATCCGGACTTCGAGGTAAATTCTAAAAACTCCAAACACCAATAGGCTCCAATAACCCAAGGGAGAGGTGCTATGTAAACCATCCCCAAACAGGTCTGGATTAAAAAGGTGGAGCAGATTCGGTGTCCGGCTCCGCTCCCCGAAGACCCAGCCAATCCCCTTCTAATGAGAGTGCTGGTCCCGGTGCCATACCAGGCGCCGGCAAAGAAGGACGAGAAGAAGAAAAGAGAGGAGAGCACTTCGGACACAATGTCCGGAGACGCTGATGCCCCGTCCTCTCACGAGGGTAATGACGACAATGAGGAGGAGGGGGAAGAAGAAGATCCTCCCTACAAGGGTAAAAAGAGGGCGGCCTCCAAAGACCTAGAAGCCGAAGCGTCCAAGAGGGACAAAATTACCCTCCCCGATGACTCGAAGTCAGACGCCAAGGTTGTCCCAAATCACCGGCGTCGGACTAAGCCCCAAGCCGACCCGTAAGTGGTCCGGGATTTTTAGCACTTATTCAATCAATGAACTATGATGGTAACTCTAAGTTCTATCTTTTAGTCCGGCCCGCGATCTTCCCCCACTATCCTCGTCCTCGGGGGATCTGCCACCGAAGATGATGGAGAATGGGTCGCCTCCATTAGCCTCCCCGCTGCCTAAGGCGAATGATGCTGAGGAGTCGTCTCATAGGCCCTCCCAAAGCCTTTAAGAGATGCGGGGGGCGATTTAATGGCGCCAGAGGGTAATACCTCGACTGCCAGAGGGCCGGGGAGGACGGTCCTCATGGAGACCAGCGACGAGGGCCCTGATCACTCCATCCCCCAGTCGCAGACTACTCTGGAGACCCACATGGCCCCGAGGTCTAGTGAACGATCTCCTGTAGGCGAAGAGGGAGTGGAGACCTCTACTAATCCGGAGGCACCCAATACAATGGCGGGCGCACTTCAAAGTGTGTTCGTCCTAGACGAGCACCGCATCCTAATGGGCACGGTGTCTGAGAAGATTCAGTCTGCCAAGAGCGGGCTGAATGAAGCCTTCTCCAGCCTGCTAGCAGGCTTTGAGGTACGCAATGTAATGTTGTTGATCATTTTGTGTGAACTACATGACTGTACACAGATAGTAGCCCCTGAGACTTTGTTTGGTTTTTCAAAGAAATGAGAGCATAGGATCAATAATCAATTATCAGGTGGTAACACACTATTTTATTTGGATTAAAACAGGCCTCGCTGTTAGCGGCGACTGCCCAATCTGCAGAAGTTTTCGAACTCAAGCAAAAACTGGAGTGAGCCGAGGAGGACCAAGTCCTTGTTAACACGCGGCTTGACCAGGCGCAAGGTAGAAGATACATCTTACTGTATGCCCTTTTATGTCCTTTTTTCTATGAAAATTCAAGAGCTGCAATGTTCCTGTTTGTACAGATGGTGCTGCCGCGGTGGAAACCCTCAGGAGAGAGCTTTCTCAATCCAAGGAGCAAGCAAGGGTAAGCAAGGCAGCCGCCGATAAGGCGGCTGCGGACTTGATGGCCGAACAGGCCGCTCGGCGCCGTTTTGAGGAACAGGAGACCGAGATGGATCAAAAACTTAAGGACACCGCCGCCAAGTGCGAGTCCTTGGAAACAGAAAATAAGGCGAAAGGGATCGAACTCGCCCAGGCCCTTCAAGATGCTTCAGAGCCACGGTCTGAATCCCGCGCAGCGTGCAAGGAAGTCTGTCAAGTCGGTCAGATAGCAGCTGGTAAGCCTTTTCTTTTACAGGCTCAATTTGGGGACCAGAAGTATGCCTTGCTTAATTGACTATGGAGTTCTCCAGACGCGTATGCGGATAGGTCGACGAGTGTTGCGGACGCCGCCCAATTTTTCCAGGCCCAGGAGGGGTACGAGTCGGAGAAGCTCTTTTGGTCGCAGTTTGTGGGGCAGGAGCGTCCCCTACTGCTAAATGAATAGATGGCGCAATGGGCGGAGCTGCATAAGATGTCCGGCGCGGCCATGAAGGACATCATAGTCCGGTTGTGGCCGACTGAAGCCATTCCGGACAGCTACTTTGGCCTCGTGCGGTGTCTTGTCGATGCGCTGCCCCGAATTGACGCCGTCAAGAGGTAGTCCTGTATGGAAGGAGTGTGTATGGCTTTCGCCCGTGTTAAGATGCACTAGGTGAAAATGAATGCCGAAAAGGTGGCAGTCGAGGGTCCTCCTGAAAGCAAGGCCCACCGCACACCGGAGCGCTAATTTGAAGACGTGCTAAAAGGTTCTTGCCTTATAGAGGACCAATGCTCTAAGGACGTAATGTTCGAATAAAAGAGTCCGAACTGTCCGGGGTTTGTGTTATAAACTAAGTGTTTTTGTAATATATTCATTCCTTGATGAAAAGTTTTTATCCTCATGTGCTGCCGTTTATTATATCCGAGAGTTCCAAGTCGTCAGCTTCAGCCCCCATGTAGATGTTACTGGGTGTTCAGAATTGCACATAACTACATTTAACCCAACGTCTTGGTCCTTGAAGGAGGTGTCAGTGCGGCGAACCAGGCAATCAGACTATTCGGTTTTATTGCTCTCACTTAGCTATAGTAGTTTAATAATGGGTCTATTAGGTAGCCCCTAGAATGTACGTGGCTACCCGGATGCGGGTGCGTTACATATGCGACCGGGAAATGGTCCTTCGTGTAGTACGGCAAAATCGCTAAGGATTGTAATGAATCGCCGAGTGGCTGACCAGCTCTCGCCGCATCATGACAATTAGTTTCGGCTTTCTCTACTGAGGTGCTTAACCGAACGAACCAGAAACACAATCGCAGTAGTTCTCCCTTTACTACCCTAGCTGATCAGACGGAACATAAGGTAGCAAGCACAGGAGTCGGGCAACCCAACTATTGACCAAAGACATGATTCGGAGCTGATGCATATAATGCCGAGCTCGAGATGCCGAATTGTTCTATAAAGCTGTTCGAACTTTTGTTTGGCAACGCATATATTGTCCTATAGAGCCCCTGGCAATTTTGTGCCGAGGTGTGTGAGTGAGACAATAGTAAAGACGGAATGAATTCTATAAGTAAAGACGGTTCCGAATAAGAATTTGTTTCATTGGGATTTGATTGATATGTCAAAACATAATCTTACAGAATTTATCATAATCACCAAGGCCATTTTACATGTCGGGGGTCTAGGGCTAGGCGAAAAAAGCTTCTATACAGGTTCTTGAGTGAAGTTGTGGTTTGCAAAATGCTTTGCACCTTCCTGTCGCAAGTTTGCGCCACTTTCTCCCAAATAAGAAAGATTCATTTAAAGGAATAGTTTTCGGCCATGTATACAGAACCGGGCTCGGAAAGAGTCCTCGTGGGTCCGAAGAATGAGTAGACTTTGATTCACCTGTGGGAAAAAAGATGGTTAAATAAAGGGGAAGGCCATATAAGGCCGAACCTTTTTATAGGCCTGTCCGTATATTGCCTCCGCCGATGCCCAAGGTATTTTGAGTGCATAATTGTGCACACACAGTACAAATTTTGTGGGTGTACATGGCGGTCGACAGAGGCTTGATGTCTACTACAGAACCTTCTTCTTGTAGACGTTGTTGGGCCTCCAAGTGCAGAGGTTTGTAGGACAGTAGCAAATTTCCCTCAAGTGGATGACCTAAGGTTTATCAATCCATGGGAGGCGTAGGATGAAGATGGTCTCTCTCAAACAACCCTGCAACCAAATAACAAAGAGTCTCTTGTGTCCCCAACACACCCAATACAATGGTAAATTGTATAGGTGCACTAGTTCAGCAAAGAGATGGTGATACAAGTGCAATATGGTTGGTAGATATAGGTTTTTGTAATCTGAAAGTATAAAAACAGCAAGGTAACTAATGATAAAAGTGAGCGCAAACGGTATTGCAATGCATCGAAACAATGCCTCGGGTTCATACTTTCACTAGTACAAGTTCTCTCCACAATAATAACATAATTGGATCATATAACCATCCCTCAACATGCAACAAAGAGTCACTCCAAAGTCACTAATAGCGGAGAACAAACAAAGAGATTATTGTAGGGTACGAAACCACCTCAAAGTTATCCTTTCTGATCGATCTATTCAAGAGTCTGTACTAAAATAACACGAAGCTATTCTTTCCATTCAATCTATCCTAGAGTTCGTACTAGAATAACACCTTAAGACACAAATCAACCAAAACCCTAATGTCACCTAGATACTCCAATGTCACCTCAAGTATCCGTGGGTATGATTATACGATATACATCACAAAATCTCAGATTCATCTATTCAACCAACACAAAGAACTTCAAAGAATGCCCCAAAGTTTCTACCGGAGAGTCAAGACGAAAACGTGTGCCAACCCCTATGCATAAGTTCACAATCTCACGGAACCCACAAGTTGCTCACCAAAACATACATCAAGTAGATCACGTGAATATCCCGTAGTTACCACAGATAAGCACACGCAACACATACATCAAGTGTTCTCAAATCCTTAAAGACTCAATCCGATAAGATAACTTCAAAGGGAAAACTCAATCCATTACAAGAGAGTAGAGGGGCAGAAACATCATAAGATCCAACTATAATAGCAAAGCTCGCGATACATCAAGATCGTGTGAATCAAGAACACACGAGAGAGAGATCAAACACATAGCTACTAGTACATACCCTCAGCCCCGAGGGTGAACTACTCCCTCCTCGTCATGGAGAGTGCCGAGAGGATGAAGATGGCCACTGGAGAGGGATTCCTCCCTCCGGCGGGGTGCCGGAATAGGGTCCCGATTGGTTTTTGGTGGCTACAGAGCTTGTGGCGGCAGAACTCCCGATCTGGGTTATTTTCTGGAGGTTTCTGTATTTATAGGAATTTTTGGCATCGGGAACAAGTCAGGGGGGGTCCCCGAGTTGTCCACGAGATAGGGCGGCGCGCCCGGGGGGTAGGGCGCGCCCCCCACCCTCGTGGACAGCCCGGGACTCTTCTGGCCCAATTCTTTTACTCCGGGGGCTTCTTTTGGTGCATAAAAAATCGTCAAAAATTGGCACGTCCATTGGACTCCATTTGGTATTCCTTTTCTGTAAAACTCAAAAACAAGGAAAAAACAGAAACTGTTACTAGGCTCTAGGTTAATAAGTTAGTCCCAAAAATCATATAAAATAGCATATAAATGCATATAAAACATCCTAGATGGATAATACAATAGCATGGAACAATCAAAAATGATAGATACGTTGGAGACGTATCAAGCATCCCCAAGCTTTATTCCTGCTCGTCCTCGAGTAGGTAAATGATAAAAACAGAATTTTTGATGTGGAATGCTACGTAACATAATTTTCAATGTAATTTTCTTTATTGTGGCATGATTATTCAGATCCGAAAGATTCAAGACAAAAGTTTAATATTGACATAAAAATAATAATAATTCAAGCATACTAACCAAGCAATTATGTCTTCTCAAAATAACATAGCCAAAGAAAGCTCATCCCTACAAAATCATATAGTTTGGCCATGCTTCATTTTCGTCACACAAAATGCTCCCATCATGCACAACCCCGATGACAAGCCAAGAAGTTGTTTCATACTTAGCCTTTTCAAACTTTTTCCAACTTTTACGCAATATAGGAGCGCGAGCCATGGACATAGAACCATAGGTGGAATAGAATGGTGGTTGTGGAGAAGACGAAAGGGAGGAAGATAGTCTCACATCAACTAGGCATATCAATAGGCTATGGAGATGCCCATCGATAGATATCAATGTGAGTGAGTAGGGATTGCCATGCAACGGAAGCACTAGAGCTATAAGTGTATGAAAGCTCAACAAAATAAACTAAGTGGGTGTGCATCCAGCTTGCTTGCTCACGAAGACCTAGGGCAATTTGAGGAAGCCCATCATTGGAATATACAAGCCAAGTTATATAATGTAAAATTCCCACTAGTATATGAAAGTGACAACATAAAAGACTCTCTATCATGAAGATCATGGTGCTACTTTGAAGCACAAGAGTGGAAAAAGGATAGTAACATTTCCCCTTCTCTCTTTTTCTCTCATTTATTTATTTATTTTGTTTGGGCCTTCTCTCTTTTTTTTGCCTCTTTTTTTTCTTTATTTATTTTTCGTCCAGAGTCTCATCCCGACTTGTGGGGGAATCATAGTGTCCATCATCCTTTCCTCACATGGGACAATGCTCTACTAATGAAGATCATCACACTTTTATTTACTTACAACTCAAGAATTACAACTCGATACTTAGAACAAAATATGACTCTATGTGAATGCCTCTGGCGGTGTACCGGGATGTGCAATAAATCAAGAGTGACATGTATAAAAATTTATGAATGGTGGCCATGCCACAAATAAGATGTCAACTACATGATCATGCAAAGCAATATGGCTATGATGAAGCATGTCATAATAAACGGAACGGTGGAAAGTGTTGGGGAACGCAGTAATTCCAAAAAAATTCCTACGCACACGCAAGATCATGGTGATGCATAGCAACGAGAGGGGAGAGTGTCATCCATGTACCCTCGTAGACCGTAAGCGGAAGTGTTATGACAATGCGGTTTATGTAGTCCTACGTCTTCACGATCGACCGATCCTAGTACCGAACGTATGACACCTCCGCGATCTACACACGTTCAGCTCGGTGACGTCCCACGAACTCACAATCCAGTAGAGCTTCGAGGGAGAGTTCCGTCAGCACGACGGCATTATGACGGTGTTGATGAAGCTACCGAAGCAGGGCTTACCCTAAGCACTGCTACGATATGACTGAGGTGGATTATGGTGGAGGGGGGCTCCACACACGGCTAAAAGATCAATGGTCAACTTGTGTATCATGTGGTTCCCCTGCCCCCGTATATAAAGGAGCAAGGGGCGAGGCCGGTCGGCCCTAGGAGGGCGCGCCAAGAGGAGGAGTCCTCCTCCTAGTGGGAGTAGGACTCCCCTTTCCTAGTCCCACTAGGAGGGGGAAGGAAGGAGTGGGAGAGGGGAAAGGCAAGGGGGGCGCCCCCCCTTCCTTGTCCAATTCGGACTCAAGGGGAGGGGGCGCACGGCCTGCCCTGGCCGGCCCCTCTTTCTCCACTAGGGCCCATTAAGGCCCATTAGTCCTCGGGGGGTTCCGGTAACCCCTCCAGCACTCCGACTTTCTCCGAGATCACCCGAAACCCTTCCGGTGTCCGAATGTAGCCATCCAATATATCAATCTTTATGTCTCGACCATTTCAAGACTCCTCGTCATGTCCATGATCACATCCGGGACTCCAAACTACCTTCGGTACATCAAAACACATAAACTCGTAATACCGATCGTCACCAAATGTTTAAGCGTGCGGACCCTACGGGTTCGAGAACTATGTAGACATGACCGAGACTTATCTCCAGTCAATAACCAATAGCGGAACCTGGATGCTCATATTGGTTCCTACATATTCTATGAAGATCTTTATCAGTCAAACCGCATAACAACATACGTTGTTCCCTTTGTCATCGGTATGTTACTTGCCGGAGATTCGATCGTCGTTATCTCAATACCTAGTTCAATCTCGTTACCGGCAAGTATCTTTACTCATTCTGTAGTACATCATCCCGCAACTAACTCATTAGTTGCATTTCTTGCAAGGCTTATAGTGATGTGCATTACCGAGAGGTACCAAAGATACCTCTCCGACAATCGGCGTGACAAATCCTAATCTTGATCTATGCCAACTCAACAAGTACTATCGGAGACACCTGTGGAGCACCTTTATAATCACCCAGTTATTTGTGACGTTTGATCACACAAAGTGTTCCTCCGGTATTCGGGAGTTGCATAGTCTCATAGTCATAGGAACATGTATAAGTCATGAAGAAAGCAATAGCAATATACTAAACGATCAAATGCTAAGCTAACGAAATGGGTCAAGTCAATCACATCATTCTCTAATGATGTGATCTCGTTAATCAAATGACAACTCATGTATATGGTTAGGAAACTCAACCATCTTTGATTCAGCGAGCTAGTCAATTAGAGGCATACTAGTGACACTTTGTTTGTCTATGTATTCACACATGTACTAAGTTTCTAGTTAATACAATTCTAGCATGAATAATAAACATTTATCATGATATAAGGAAATATAAATAACAACTTTATTATTGCCTCTAGGGCGTATTTCCTTCAGTCTTCCACTTGCACTAGAGTCAATAATCTAGATTACACAGTAATGATTCTAACACCCATGGAGTCTTGGTGCTGATCATGTTTTGCTCGTGAGAGAGGCTTAGTCAATGGGTCTGCAACATTCAGATTCGTTTGTATCTTGCAAATCTCTATGTCTCCCTCCTTGACTTGATTGCGGATGGAATTGAAGTGTCTCTTGATGTGCTTGGTTCTCTTGTGAAATCTGGATTCCTTTGCCAAGGCAATTGCACCATTATTGTCACAAAAGATTTTCATTAGACCCGATGCACTAGGTATGACACCTAGATTGGATATGAACTCCTTCATCCAGACTCCTTCATTTGCTGCTTCTAAAGCAGCTATGTACTCCGCTTCGCACGTAGATCCCGCCATGACGCTTTGCTTAGAACTGCACCAACTGACAGCTCCATCGTTCAATATAAACACGTATCTGGTTTGTGACTTAGAGTCAACCAGATCAGTGTCAAAGCTTGCATCGACGTAACCATTTACGATGAGCTCTTTGTCACCACCATAAACGAGAAACATATCCTTAGTCCTTTTTAGGTATTTCAGGATGTTCTTGACCGTTGTCCAGTGATCCACTCCTGGATTACTTTGCTACCTCCCTGCTAAACTAATAGAAAGGCACACATCAGGTCTGGTACACAGCATTGAATACATGATAGAGCCTATGGCCGAAGCATAGGGAACACCTTTCATTTTCTCTCTATCTTCTACAGTGGTCGGGCATTGAGTCTAACTCAACTTCACACCTTGTAACACAGGCAAGAACCCTTTCTTTGCTTGATCCATTTTGAACTTCTTCAAAACTTTATCCAGGTATGTGCTTTGTGAAATTCCAATTAAGCGTCTTGATCTATCTCTATAGATCTTGATGCCCAATATATAAGCAGCTTCACCGAGGTATTTCATTGAAAAACTCTTATTCAAATATCCTTTTATGCTATCCAGAAATTTTATATCATTTCCAATCAACAATATGTCATCCACATATAATATTATAAATACTACAGAGCTCCCACTCACTTTCTTGTAAATACAGGCTTCTCCAAAAGTCTGTATAAAACCATATGCTTTGATCACACTATCAAAACGTTTATTCCAACTCCGAGATGCTTGCACCAGTCCATAGATGGATCGCTGGAGCTTACACACTTTGTTAGCATCCTTTGGATCGATAAAACCTTCAGGTTGCATCATATACACCTCCTCTTCCAGAAATCCATTCAAGAATGTAGTCTTTACATCCATTTGCCAAATTTCATAATCATAAAATGCAGCAATTGCTAACATGATTCGGACGGACTTAAGCATCGCTACGGGTGAGAAAGTCTCATCGTAGTCAACTCCTTGAACTTGTCGAAAACCTTTCACAACAAGTCGAGCTTTGTAGACAGTAACGTCACCGTCAGCGTCAGTCTTCTTCTTGAAGATCCATTTATTCTCGATGGCTTGCCGATCAACGGGCAAGTCAACCAAAGTCCACACTTTGTTCTCATACATGGATCCCATCTCAGATTTCATGGCCTCAAGCCATTTTGCGGAATCTGGGCTCATCATCGCTTCATCATAGTTCGTAGGTTCGTCATGGTCAAGTAACATGACCTCCAGAACAAGATTACCATACCACTCTGGTGCGGATCTTACTCTGGTTGTCCTATAGGTTCGGTAGTAACTTGATCTGAAGTTCCATGATCATCATCATTAGCTTCCTCACTAATTGGTGTAGGAGTCACAGGAACAGATTTCTGTGATGAACTACTTTCCAACAAGGAGTAGGTACAGTTACCTCATCAAGTTCTACTTTCCTCCCACTCACTTCTTTCAAGAGAAACCCCTTCTCTAGAAAGGATCCATTCTTAGCAATGAATGTCTTGCCTTCGGATCTGTGATAGAAGGTGTACCCAACAGTCTCTTTTGGGTATCCTATGAAGACACACTTCTTCGATTTGGGTTCGAGCTTATCAGGTTGAAGCTTTTTCACATCAGCATCGCAGCCCCAAACTTTAAGAAACGACAACTTTGGTTTCTTGCCAAACCACAGTTCATGAGGCGCCATCTCAACGGATTTAGATGGTCCCCTTTTTAACGTGAATGCAGCCGTCTCTAAAGCATAACCTCAAAACGATAGCGGTAAATCAGTAAGAGACATCATAGATCGCACCATGTCTACTAAAGTACGATTACGACGTTCGGACACACCATTACGCTGTGGTGTTCCGGGTGGCGTGAGTTGCGAAACTATTCCGCATTGTTTCAAATGAAGACCAAACTCGTAACTAAAATTTCTCCTCCATGATCAGATTGTAGAAACTTTATTTTCTTGGTACGATGATTTTCCACTTCACTCTGAAACTCTTTGAACTTTTCAAATGTTTCAGACTTATGTTTCATCAAGTAGATATACCCATGTCTGCTCAAATCATCTGTGAAGGTGAGAAAATAATGATACCCACCGTGAGCCTCTGTATTCATCGGACCACATACATCAGTATGTATGATTTCCAACAAATTTGTTGCTCGCTCCATTGTGCCGGAGAACGGCGTTTTAGTCATCTTGACCATGAGGCATGGTTCGCAAGTACCAAGTGATTCATAATCAAGTGATTCCAAAAGTCCATCAGAATGGAGTTTCTTCATGCGCTTTACACCAATATGACCTAAACGGTAGTGCCACAATTAAGTTGCACTATCATTATCAACTCTGCATCCTTTGGCTTCAATATTATGAATATGTGTATCACTACTATCGAGATTCATCAAAAATAGGCCACTCTTCAAGGGTGCATGACCATAAAAGATATTACTCATATAAATAGAACAACCATTATTCTCAGATTTAAATGAATAACCGTCTCGCATCAAACAAGATCCAGATATAATGTTCATGCTCAACACTGGCACCAAATAACAATTATTTAGGTCTAAAACTAATCCTGAAGGTAGATGTAGAGGTAGCGTGCTGACCGCGAGCACATCGACTTTGGAACCATTTCCCACGCGCATCGTCACCTCGTCCTTGGCCAATCTTCGCTTAATCTGTAGTCCCTGTTTCGAGTTGCAGATATTAGCAACAAAACTAGTATCAAATACCCAGGTGCTACTGCGAGCATTAGTAAGGTATACATCAATAACATGTATATCACATATACCTTTGCTCACCTTGCCATCCTTCTTATCCACCAAATAATTGGGGCAGTTCCGCTTCTAGTGACCAGTCCCTTTGCAGTAGAAGCACTCAGTCTCAGGCTTAGGTCTAGACTTTGGCTTCTTCACTTGAGCAGCAACTTGCTTGTCGTTCTTCTTGAAGTTCCCCTTCTTCCCTTTACCCTTTGTCGGTGTCAAAACCGGCGGATCTCGAGTAGGGGGTCCCGAACTATGCGTCTAAGGCGGATGGTAAGAGGAGGCAGGGGACACGATGTTTTACCCAGGTTCGGGCCCTCTTGATGGAGGTAAAACCCTACGTCCTGCTTGATTTATTATTGATGATATGAGTATTACAAGAGTTGATCTACCACGAGATCGGAGAGGCTAAACCCTAAAAGCTAGCCTATGGTATGATTGTCTATTATCCTACGGACTAAAACCCTCCGGTTTATATAGACACCGGAGAGGGTTAGGGTTACACAAGGTCGGTTACAAAGGAGGAGATATCCATATCCGTACTGCCTAGCTTGCCTTCCACGCCAAATAGAGTCCCATCCGGACACGAGACGAAGTCTTCAATCTTGTATCTTCATAGTCCAACAGTCCGGCCAAAGGATATAGTCTGGCTGTCCGGAGACCCCTAATCCCGGACTCCCTCAGTAGCCCCTGAACGAGGCTTCAATGACCATGAGTTCGGCGCGCAGTGTTGTCTTCGGCATTGCAAGGCGGGTTCCTCCTCGGAACACATCACAGAAGTGTTTGAATACCAGGATAGTGTCCGACCCTGCAAAATAAATTCCACATACCACCGTAGAGAGAATAATATTTCCACAAATCTTAATCTGCTGACACACTGTGGCAACATGACATCAGGCCATGGCTCGGTGATTATTCGAACCGTTTTTCTTCAACCAGCTCTACACATAACGCGAGCCGGTTTCTTGACACGTCTTGTCAAAGCAGAGATCGTGTTCCCCTAATTACAGGATTCTCATCAATACGATCGTGGGTAACCCAATCGTGCCTAGGACTCCTAGATTTTAGTCAAGTCCCAAACGGCCACTAGGAGGAAGCTTGATATTCACCCTCTTTATAAAGGGACAAGGCTTTTACTTTTTTTTCCCTCCCATGCTCAATCGAATCCTTCCACTGCCTCGAGTTCTAACACCCAAAGCCCAGGTCAGGTGCTTCAGACCTTCAAGGCCGGTGGATGCCCTCCTCTGTTATGGAAGAGGATATCAAGAAGTTGAGGGAGGCCAGATACCTGACCGCCGAGGTTTCGCATCAGCTGCCTGCCCGAGGGCAGGTCGTCCCTACTCCCGAACCCAACGAGAACGTTGTGTTCATCTCCCACTTCCTCCGAGGTCTAGGCCTCACTCTGGATCCCTTTGTTAGGGGTTTGATGTTCTATTACGAGCTAGATTTCCACGATCTAGCCCCGGACTCCTTTCTCCACATCTCGGCATTTATTGTCGCATGTGAGGCCTTCCTCCGCATTACCCCTCACTTCAGCCTACGGCTCAGGACCTTTGACATGAAGCCGAAGATGGTCGAGGGGCAGCACGTAGCATGCGGAGGCGCATTAACAAGCAAAATCACTGGAGCTCCATGGCCAAAGGGTTCCTTTCCAGAGGTGTCCAGATTATGGCAACGGGAGTGGTTTTATATCACAGCTCCCAGAAGTGCCAAGTGGGTGGCCGCCCCTGCTTTCCGCTCTGGCCCTCCACCACAACTGATGTCATGGAGTAGCAGAGGGCTGAGCTGGGATCCAGCCAAGGACGTGCCTATACTGCAAAGCCGCATTCAAGATCTCTTCGACAGAGATTTCAGTCTGGTTACGATGGTGCAAGTCATGCTGGTTCGTCGAGTCCAGCCTTGCAAACGCCGGCCCCTCCACATGTGGGAGTTCAACCCAGAAGGGTCATGCACTATTCAGAATTTCCTCGGCCTGACGCACAAGGAGATGTATAAATCATTCTTCGGACCCCAAATAGAGTGTTCGGATACTACCGAGGATGTGGGCCTGAGCAGCAACCGTACCGCCGACCAAGTAAGTAATCCTCTAGCCGAACACATCGTCTTTCATTTATCATGACGTCATTCTGAGAAATCGCTCTTTGACCAAGACTGGCTAACAAAGGCGAAGATGATTCGGTGTTCGGCCCCCCTTCCTGAGGGTTTGGACAATCCGGTACTGGAAAAGATGCTCGACCTAGCACCTTGCCCGGAGCCCTCAAAGGAAGATAAAGGGGGAATAATGAGGGCAAAAGCTGGCCCCCACCACTACCAATTCCAACCGAGGGAATGAGCGCCTCCGTGAAGGAGGATAACCAAGGGGAAGAATCTGACCTTCTCTCGCTTCGGGGAAGGAAGAGGACTGCCTCTAAAGATCCGGAAACCAAGGCTTCCAAACGGGAGAAGAAGTCTCCACCAGAGGGTCCTTCCTTGGAGGGTGCTTTTGCCGCACAAAGTCCGCGCGGGGATTAGCCCTCTAACGAGCCGTAAGTGATCAAAAAAACTTAATAGTAAAGATATTCTACCTTACTTCTGAGGAAAATAACCGAAGCGTTTATCTCACAGTTTGGATCTTAGCCCTTCTCAACGGAGCTCGTCTTCAGGGGACCTTCTTCCGAAGATGATGGAGAGCGAAACGCCTCCCCTGGACTCCCCCGCTCAAGAAGCGGGCGACCTTGAAGTGTCGTCACGGAGGGCCTCTACGGATCCGGTGAGGCCAAAAGATAATCCTATGGTCACCCGAAATCCCCAGCATCCGGCTCTTGAAGAGAGAAAACAAAAGAGTCCGGCGCCATTTGGTATGCGGTCGGACGCACTGAGGGATCTGCTAAGGCGGGTGACCATCTCGGAAGACCGTACATTGATGGGTACGGTGATGGAAATGATTTCATCCGCCGAAAGCGGGTTGCATGACGCCTTTATGAGTCTACTGACGGGCTTTGAGGTACGTAAAATGATGTACATTTGTGATGGTACCGCTCATTTTTAGGTGTGCCCTGTGTAGATAGTAGCCCGTGAGACTCTGGTTGTCACCGAGAACGGCGGCAAACAGAGGATCGTAGTCCCAGGTAATAACCATACCGCTTTATGTGCAGGTGATGGAAGCTCCGGTGGTTGGCCGGACTAATGAGTTTGCCGAACTAAAGCAGCAACTGGATGCGGCAGATGCCGACATCGAGCTTGTTAACAAGCGGCTTGACGAGGCACAGGGTAAGTAATGTTTTTCCGGTCAATGTCACATAGTAAGAGCAGTGTGATGCCAGTATCTTCAATATGTTGTGACTGCAGATGGAGCTGCCGCCGTGGAGACCCTTCAGGCGGAACTTGCCCGAGCCAAAGAACAAACAAGGATTAGTAATGCGGCCGCTTTAAAGGCGGCCGAAGAGTTAAGAGCCGAGAAGGCCGCGCATTACGAGAGCAAAGAAAAGATGGCCAGGATGGCTGTAAAGTTAAAAGACACTGCCGACCGTTGCCGATTCCTTGAAGAAGAAAACCGAGCGACGGCGACTGACCTCGAAAAGGCCACGATGGCGGCCAAAGGCACCCACTCTGCCATGAGGGCAAAGAAGGAAGAGCTGTGTGAAGCTGGTGATATTGTGGCTGGGAAGCCCTTTTTGCTGCGGAGGAAGTTCGGAGATCCGCGGTATGCCCCTCTGGATCGGCTGTGGAGTTCGGCAGACGCATATCTGGATTTGATGGCGAGTGCTGTCGATGCGGCCTAATACTTCCGAGATCAAACAGATCGTGAAGTGGACAAGCTATTCTGGTCGCTGTTTAACGTTCCAGAGCGTCCTCTTCCATTGACTAATCAGCTTGCCGAATGTGTCGAACTCAATAGATTGTCCGAACTCGCCATGAGGTCCGCCGTAGATCATCTGTGGCCGGAAAAGCCGAAGCCGAACAGCTATTTTAGCTTAGTGCAGCAGTTCCTTGGTGCGGTGCCGCGCATCAATGCGATGAAGAGGTCGGCGTGCATAGAAGGCTCGCGGATGGCCCTTGCCCGTGTCAAAGCATACTGGGTGGATATGGATGATACCACTGTTGCGGCGCACGGTTCGGCCATAGGCCAAGTGGCTGCCGAGCACTATTTTGAAGAAGTTCTTGAGGGTGCTTGTTTGATAGAGGCCCAGTGCTCGAAGAATATTATGTTTGAGTGACATGTATTCCCATTGTAAAAACAATGTTTATCAAATTTATTAAGGTTGTATTTATACTTTTGCCTGAAAGTAATATGATGCCTCCTGTGTGGCCGTTTATGTATATATGTATATAACCTGAAAGATTGCAGTCGTCGGCTTCAGCCCCCACGCATATAATGCGGGGGTGTTCGCAGAAGGCGCGTGTTCACACTTAATCCAACATCTTGGTCCTAATAAGGAGGTGATAGCGCAGCGAACGAGGCAACCGGACTATAATGCTTTAACACTTTCACTTAGCCATAGGAGTTTGACGGTGGGGCTACGATATAGCCCCTGGTGGCTCCGCACTCTCCCGAATACGGGGTGCGTACATGCCTGGCCGGGAAACGGCCCTTCGTTAAGGCGGAGGAATTCTAACATTCTGATAGGTCATCGAGTGGTTGACCAGTCTCACGCAATATCATGACAGTCAGTTTTCGGCTTTCTCTACTGAGGTGCTCGTCTGAATGAACCAGGGCACAATGGTAGTAGTTCTCCTGGTGCCGCCTTAGCCGATAGAGCGGAACGTAAGGCAGCAAAACACAGGAGCCGAGCAAACCAAACATTTGACCAAAGACATGATTCAGAGCTGATGCATATAAGGCCAAACTCGCGATGCGGAACACTCCCTAAGGTATTCGGTCTTTATTGTGGGCCTGAACAGTGCCCTTTGTAAGAAGTCCATGGTGTCCAGGTACGTGCATTACTCTGACGTAGCCACATGCCAAGACGTCCGCATCCTTCTCAATTGTACTGAGAATCCGAGGGATGTCTATCAACAAGAGACAGTAAAAAAGGTTGACGCAGGGTCTTAATCTAAAAAGAATCCTTGGAACGGGTCCCTGCTGCACGTCTGCGCCTGTGTCTCCATTGTGCCATATCCTGGACGGGTGTAGCACGATGGTCATCTGTAAAAGAGAGGAACTTAGGTGAAAATTTGTCGTGCAAAAAGGTAGGGTTAAAGAACCATGTACAATTCAAGATGAGTAAAAATTGCCACTTGTCTGCGCGCGTTGAGCCCCTTGTATTTGTAATAGGGGTGTGGCCATCAAACCTGTGTGAATTACATATAGCTGCGTCGGACTTGTCTAACCGTGTCAGTGGTCTTGACGACCCATCGAATGCTTTAGTTGGTGATGCCATTTTAGTGTGCGGCTGCCAAGGCAGCCGCACTCTCTTCGGCGCGCAGGGATAGCTCAATATTTCCATTCACTGCAATGATGCCATGTGGACCGGGCATCTTAAGCGTGAGGGAAGTGTAATGCGGTATTGCATTAAAGCGAGCGAAAGCTTCGCATCCAAGTAGTGCTTGATAGCCACTTTGGAACGGAGCAATGTGGAAGGTTAAATTTTCACTACGGAAGTTATCGGGGAAGCCGAATATAACCTCTAGTAGCAGGGAGCCCGTGTAATGAGCCCCTGGGCCTGGCGTTACTCCTTTAAAGGTAGTATTGCTGTGGCAAATTTTCATTGGGTCTATCCCCATTTTGCAGATTGTGTCCTGATATATCAGGTTTAGACTGCTGCCACCGTCCATCAGGACTCGTGTGAAGTGGTATCTGTCAATTATTGGATCTAATACCAAGGCAGCCCATCCTGCGCGTCGGATACTTGCCGAGTAATCCTGATGATCGAAGGTGATCGGTTGAGATGACCAGTGGCAGGAATCCGCGGTGATAGGCCCTTGGGCATATTTCTCTGGGAGTGCCGCTTTGTTTCTCCCCTTGATCACGTGTAACACGTGTACTGTTTTGACTTCTGGTGGAAATTTCTTTTGTTCCCCAGTGTCTTGCTTGAGATGCTCATCCTCGTCTTCGCTTGGTGTATCCTCCCCCTTGTGTACGGTGTTGAGCTTGCCGGACTACTTGAAGACCCAACATTCTCTGTGGGTATGATTTGCAGGTTTATCAGGGGTGCTATGGATCTGACATATTTGGTCCAGAATTTTGTTTAGGCTGGACAGTTCATCTCTGGCGCCTTTAGAGGGCAGCTTTTGCTGACCTGGCCGAGAGCTTCTGAATCCGGCGTTTACCGCCGTGCCCTTCGGGCTGTCTTCTTTATTCCGGTGCTTATTATTTTTGCTGCGTCATGATTTCCCGTTTCCATCTCTAACTTCGGATGTACTTGGGTCGCTGGTGCTGCATCGGGCTAGCCAGCTGTCCTCGCCCGCGCAAAAGCGGGTCATGAGGCTTGTTAATGCTGCCATTGTTCTCGGCTTTTCTTGGCCGAGGTGTCTGGCAAGCCATTCGTCTCGGACGCTGTGTTAAAAGCTGCCAAGGCTTAGGCGTCCGGACAGTCGACTATTTGGTTCTTTTTAGTAAGAAACCTGTTCCAAAGCTTTCGGGCTGACTCTCCGGGCTGTTGAGTTATATGAGTTAAATCGTCTGCATCCGGAGGTCGGACATAAGTCCCTTGAAAATTTGCCCGAAAAGTGTCTTCGAGCTCTTCCCAGCTTCCAATGGAGCTTTCGGTGAGGCTTTTGAGCCAGTGCTAAGCTGGACCTTTGAGCTTGAGGGGTAAGTACTTGATGGCATGGAGATCATCTCCTCGAGCCATATGGATATGGAGGATATAGTCCTCAATCCAGACCCCAGGGTATGTTGTTCCGTCGTATGCCTCTATGTTTACGGGTTTGAATCCCTCTGGAAATTTGTGGTCCAGCACTTCGTCGGTGAAACATAGGGGGTGTGCGGCACCCCTGTACCTGGGTGTACCGTGATGTTCGGATGTTTGTTGTGTTGCATCATATGCTGGAGCGCGCTTGCGTGGTCCATAAATGGATCTGGTTGCGCTGTCCTTTTGATGCGAGCCCTCGCGTGGATCGCGTATTGGCTCATGTGCGGCATTGTTTGCCGCTCTATGTTGGCCGTGAGGTCGTCTATCTGGCCAAATGGCTGTTTTAATTTTTGGTTGCGGGGGATCTAAGGCCTCCTCATCGAATTCAGGTACCAACTTCCGCTTCGGGTAGCTCTTGGTGGGGCGATTACCTCCGTACTTCGCTGCTGTGTTGAGTACTTTACTCCATCTGATTCTGAGTGTGTCTTGCGCAGCCTTGAGCCTTTGCTTCTGCTTTTTTAGACTCCGACGATGGTTCACCCTGCTCTAACGCTGGGTCTATATGATCGTTGTTTCTGCCGAGGCGGGATTTGGAGCGGTGCTTATGCCGCCTCTTTGACTGCTTCTCGAGGGGACAACCCTTCGTTGCGTCCTTCCGTTCCTCGTTGTCGTTTTCTTTTGGTGTGTCCACCATGTATACATCATGTGATGAAGTGGGCGTCCAGTGCCCTGTGGGCAGTGGTTCCTGTTCGTCTCCTACATCGTCGTCCATACCGTCGATGTCTTCGGAGTTGAAGTCGAGCATGTCGGTTAAGTCATCGACAGTGGCTACTAAGTGGGTGGTGGGTGGGCGGCGAATTTCTTCATCGTCCGCATCCCAATCCTGCCGGACATAGTTCGGCCAGGACTCCCCTGACAAGGAGAGAGACTTCAATGAATTCAGTATGTCACCGAAGGGCGAGTGCTGAAAGATATCCGCGGAGGTGAACTCCAAGATTGGCGCCCAGTCGGATTTGATAGGCACGGGCGCAGGCGGTTCGGAGTCTGTGGTCGGGGAAGGATCCGGCAGTTTGGCAACACGGCTCTCGTGAAGGGTAAGGTCGATATTCAGCTCGATCGCCGCTAAGATACGGCCTCCATGACGGGGTCTATCCACCCGTCCATCGATGGCGCAACTGGCTCCGAATTGAGGCTCGGGGCGGCTGCCGGTGCGATCTCCTGAATACGGCCCGATGGTAGAGCTAAATCGTACTCATCGTGACCGCGTGGCGCACATGGCAGGGGCTCGAATCCGTCGAAGATCAAGTCTCTGCGGACATCGGCCATGTAGTTTAAGTTTCCAAACCTGACCTGATGGCCAGGGGCGTAGCTTTCAATCTGCTCCAGGTGGCCAAGCAAATTGGACCCTAGTGCAAAGCCGCCGAACACAAAGATTTGTCCAGGGAGAAAAGTCTCACCTTGGACTGCATTGCTATCGATGATAGAAGGAGCCATCAAGCCTAACGGCGACGACACAGAGGAACTCTCAATGAAAGCACCAATGTCGGTGTCAAAACCGGTGGATCTCGGGTAGGGGGTCCCGAACTGTGCGTTTAAGGCGGATGGTAACAGGAGGCAGGGGACACGATGTTTTACCCAGGTTCGGGCCCTCTTGATGGAGGTAAAACCCTACGTCCTACTTGATATATTCTCGATGATATGAGTATTACAAGAGTTGATCTACCACAAGATCAGAGAGGCTAAACCCTAAAAGCTAGCCTATGGTATGATTGTCTGTTGTCCTACGGACTAAAACCCTCCGGTTTATATAGACACCGGAGAGGGTTAGGCTTACACAAGGTCGGTTACAAAGGAGGAGATATCCATATCCGTACTGCCTAGCTTGCCTTCCACGCCAAGTAGAGTCCCATCCGGATACGAGACACAGTCTTCAATCTTGTATCTTCATTGTCCAACAGTCCGGCCAAAGGATATAGTCCGGCTGTCCGGAGACCCCTAATCCCGGACTCCCTCACCCTTTTTCTTGAAACTGGTGGTCTTGTTGACCATCAACACTTGATGCTCCTTCTTGATTTCTACCTCCGCAGCTTTTAGCGTCGCGAAGAGCTCGGGAATAGTCTTATCCATCCCTTGCACATTATAGTTCATCATGAAGCTCTTGTAGCTTGGTGGCAATGATTGAAGAATTCTGTCAATGACACTATCATCCGAAAGATTAACTGCCGGTTGAATCAAGTGATTATTATACCCAGACATTTTGAGTATATGTTCACTGACAGAACTATTCTCCTCCATCTTACAGCTGTAGAACTTATTGGAGACTTCATATCTCTCAATCCGGGCATTTGCTTGAAATATTAACTTCAACTCCTGGAACATCTCATATGCTCCATGACATTCAAAACGTCGTTGAAGTCCCGGTTCTAAGCCGTAAAGCATGGCACACTGAACTATCGAGTAGTCATCAGCTTTGCTCTGCCAGACGTTCATAACATCTGGCGTTGCTCCTGTGGCGGGTATGGCACCTAGCGGTGCTTCCAGGACGTAATTCTTCTGTGTAGCAATGAGGATAATCCTCAAGTTACGGACCCAGTCTGTGTAATTGCTACCATCATCTTTCAACTTTGCTTTCTCAAGGAACGCATTAAAATTCAACGGAACAACAGCACGGGCCATCGATCTACAAAAGCATAGACATGCAAAATACTATCAGGTACTAAGTTCATGATAAATTAAAGTTCAATTAATCAAATTACTTTAAGAACTCCCACTTAGATAGACATCTCTCTAATCATCTAAGTGATCACGTGATCCACATCAACTAAACCATGTCCGATCATCACGTGAAATGGAGTAGTTTTCAATGGTGAACATCATTATGTTGATCATATCTACTATATGATTCACGCTCGACCTTTTGGTCTCCAGTGTTCCGAGGCCATACCTGCATATGCTAGGTTCGTCAAGTTTAACCTGAGTGTTCTACGTGTGCAAAACTGGCTTGCACCCATTGTATGTGAATGTAGAGCTTATCACACCCGATCATCACGTGGTGTCTCGGCATGACGAACTTTCGCAATGGTGCATACTCAGGGAGAACACTTATACCTTGAAATTTAGTGAGAGATCATCTTATAATGCTACCGCCGATCTAAGCAAAATAAGATGCATAAAAGATAAACATCACATGCAATCAATATAAGTGATATGATATGGCAATCATCATCTTGTGCCTTTGATCTCCATATCCAAAGCACCGTCATGATCACCATCGTTACCGGCTTGACACCTTGATCTCCATCGAAGCATCGTCGTCGTCACGCCAACTATTGTCTTCACAACTATCGCTACCGCTTAGTGATAAAGTAAAGCAATTACATGGCGATTGCATTTCATACAATAAAGCGACAACCATATGGCTCCTGCCGGTTGCCGATAATTGTGTTACAAAACAAGATCATCTCATACAATAAAATTTAGCATCATGTCTTGACCATATCACATCACAACATGCCCTGCAAAAACAAGTTAGACGTCCTCTACTTTGTTGTTACAAGTTTTACATGGCTGCTACGGGCTGAGCAAGAATCGTTCTTACCTACGCATCAAAAACCACAACGCGGTATAGTGTTTGATTTTTGATCTTCAGAAAGAACCATGTTCATTGAATCCGATTCAACTAAAGCTGGAGAAACAGACACCCACTAGCCACCTGTGTGCGAAGCACGTAGGTAGAACGAGTCACGTGTAAGCGTACGCGTCATGTCGGTCTGGGCCGCTTCATCCAATAATGCCGCTGAATCAAGAATCAACTAGTGACGGCAAGCAATATGTATATACCCACGCCCACAACTCCTTTGTGTTCTACTCGTGCATATGACATCTACGCATAAACCTGGCTCTGATACCACTATTGGGGAACGCAGTAATATCAAAAAAAAATCCTATGCACACGCAAGATCATGGTGATGCATAGCAATGAGAGGGGAGAGTGTCGTCCACATACCCTCGTAGATCGTAAGGGGAAGCGTTATGACAACGCGGTTGATGTAGTCGTAAGTCTTCACGATCGACTGATCCTAGTACGGAACGTGCGGCACCTCCGCGATCTGCACACGTTCAGCTCGGTGACGTCCCACGAACGCATGATCCACTAGAGCTTCAAGGGAGAGTTTCGTCAGCACGACGGCGTGATGACGGTGTTGATGAAGCTACCGACACAGGGCTTCGCCTAAGCACCGCTATGATATGACCGAGGTGGATTATGGTGGAGGGGGGCTCCGCACACGGCTAAAAGATCAACGATCAACTTGTGTATCATGGGGTGCCCCCTGCCCCTGTATATAAAGGAGCAAGGGGAGGCCGGCCCTAGGAGGGCGCGCCAAGAGGAGGAGTCCTCCTCCTAGTGGGAGTAGGACTCCCCATTTCTAGTCCCACTAGGAGGGGGAAGGAAGGAGTGGGAGAGGGGAAAGGCAAGGGGGCGCCCCCCCCCTTCCCTGTCCTATTTAGACTCAGGGGGAGGGGGCGCATGGCCTGCCCTGGCCGGCCCCTCTCTCTCTCTCTCCGCTAGGGCCCATTAATGCCCATTAGACCCCGGGGGGTTTCGGTAACCCCTATGGCACTCCGGTTTTCTCCGAGATCACCCGAAACCCTTCTGGTGTCCGAATGTAGCCGCCCAATATATCAATCTTTATGTCTCAACCATTTCGAGACTCCCCATCATGTCCGTGATCACATCCGGCATTCCGAACTACCTTCGGTACATCAAAACACATAAACTCATAATACCGATCGTCACCGAATGTTTAAGCATGCGGACCCTACGGGTTCGAGAACTATGTAGACATGACCAAGACTTATCTCTGGTCAATAACCAATAGCAGAGCCTGGATGCTCATATTGGTTCCTACATATTCTACGAAGATCTTTATCGGTCAAACCGCATAACAACATACGTTGTTCCCTTTGTCATCGGTATGTTACTTGCTCGAGATTCGACCGTCGGTATCTCAATACCTAGTTCAATCTCGTTACCGGCAAGTCTCTTTAGTCGTTCCGTAATACATCATCCCGCAACTAACTCATCAGTTGCATTGCTCGCAAGGCTTATAGTGATGTGCATTACCGAGAGGGCCCAGAGATACCTCTCCGACAATCGGAGTGACAAATCCTAATCTTGATCTATGCCCACTCAACAAGTACCATTGGAGACACCTGTAGAGCACCTTTATAATCACCCAGTTATGTTGTGACATTTGGTAGCACACAAAGTGTTCCTCCGGTATTCGGGAGTTGCATAATCTCATAGTCATAGGAACATGTATAAGTCATGAAGAAAGCAATAGCAATATACTAAACGATCAAATGCTAAGCTAACAGAATGGGTCAAGTCAATCACATCATTCTCTAATGAGGTGATCCCATTAATCAAATGACAATTCATGTCTATGGTTAGGAAACTCAACCATCTTTGATTCAACGAGCTAGTCAAGAAGAGGCATACTAGTGACACTTTGTTTGTCTATGTATTCACACATGTACTAAGTTTCTGGTTAATACAATTCTAGCATGAATAATAAACATTTATCATGATATAAGGAAATATAAATAACAACTTTATTATTGCCTCTAGGGCATATTTCCTTCAGAAAGTTGCATGGCAATATATCTCGGAATGGCTATGGAAATGCCATAATAGGTAGGTATGGTGGCTGTTTTGAGGAAGTTAAATGATGGGTTTATGGTACCGGCGAAAGTTGCGCGGCACAAGAGAGGCTAGCAATGGTGGAAGGGTGAGAGTGCGTATAATCCATGGACTCAACATTAGTCATAAAGAACTCACATACTTATTGCAAAAATCTACAAGTCATCAAAACCAAGTACTAAGCGCATGCTCCTAGAGGGATAGATTGGTAGAAAAAGACCATCGCTCGTCCCCGACCGCCACTCATAAGGAAGGCACTCAAAGAACACCTCATGCTTCAAATTTTTCACACAACGGTTACCATACGTGCATGCTACGGGACTTACAAACCTCAACACAAGTATTTCTCAATTTCACAATTACTCAACTAGCACGACTCTAATATCACCATCTTTATATCTCAAAACAATTATCAAGTATCAAACTTCTCATAGTTTTTAATGCACTCTATATGAAAGTTCTTATTATACCCATCTTGAATGCCCATCATATTAGGACAAATTTTATAACCAAAGAAAATTACCATGCTGTTCTAAAAGACTCTCAAAATAATATAAGTGAAGCATGAGAGATCAATAATTTCTGTAAAATAAAACGACCACCGTGCTCTAAAAATATATAAGTGAAGCACTAGAGCAAAATAATCTAGCTCAAAAGATATAAGTGAAGCACATAGAGTATTCTAATAAATTCCGATTCATGTGTGTCTCTCCCAAAAGGTGTGTACAGAAAGGATGATTGTGGTAAACTAAAAAGCAAAGGCTCAAATCATACAAGACTCTCCAAGCAAAACACATATCATGTGGTGAATAAAAATATAGCTCCAAGTAAAGTTACCGATGAAGGAAGACGAAAGAGGGGATGCCATCCGGGGCATCCCCATGCTTAGGCTCTTGGTTGTCCTTGAATATAACCTTGGGGTGCCTTGGGCATCCCCAATCTTAGGATCTTGCCACTCCTTATTCCATAGTCCATTGAATCTTTACCCAAAACTTGAAAACTTCACAACACAAAACTCAACAGAAAACTCGTAAGCTCCGTTAGTATAAGAAAATAAATCACCACTTTTGGTACTGTTGTGAACTCATTCTTTATTTATATTGGTTTAATATCTACTGTATTCCAACTTATCTATGGTTCATACCCTCCGATACTACTCATAGATTCATCAAAATAAGCAAACAACACATAGAAAACAGAATCTGTCAAAACAGAACACTCTGTAGTAATCTGTAACTCTCGAATACTTCTGTAACTCCAAAAACTCTGAAAAATTAGAACGATCTAAGAAATTTGTATATTGATCTACTTCCGTTGGAATTGGTATTTTATCGCTCTCTGGTAAAAAAATGTAAGTTATTTTTGTGAGCGCATACTTTCTGTTTTTATCAGCAAGATCAAACAATAATCACCCAAGAAGATCCTAAAGGCTTTACTTAGCACAAACACTAATTAAAACATAAAAACACAATCATAACAGCGGCTAGATGAATTATTTATTACTAAATAGGAACAAAAAGTAAAGAACAAAAAAATTGGGTTGCCTCCCAACAAGCGCGATCGTTTAACGCCCCTAGCTAGGCATGATGATTTCAATGATGCTCACATAAAAGATAAGAATTGAAACATAAAGAGAGCATCATGAAGAATATGACTAGCACATTTAAGTCTAACCCACTTCCTATTCATAGGGATTTTGTGAGCAAACAATTTATGGGAATAAGAATCAACTAGCATAGGAAAGCAAAACAAGCATAACTTCAAAACTTTAAGCACATAGAGAGGAAACTTGGTATTATTGCAATTCCTACAAGCATATATTCCTCCCTCATAATAATTTTCAGTAGAATCATGAATGAATTCAACAATATAACCATCACATAAAGCATTCTTTTCATGATCTACAAGCATAGAATTTTTATTACTCTGCACATAAGCAAATTTCTTCTCATGAATAGTAGTAGGAGCAAACTCAACAAAATAACTATCATGTGAGGCATAATCCAATTGAAAGTTAAAATCATGATGACAAGTTTCATGGATATCATTATTCTTTATAGCATATGTGTCATCACAATAATCATCATAGATAGGAGGGATGCTTTCATCATAATAAATTTGCTCATCAAAACTTGGAGGACAAAAAATATCATCTTCATCAAACATAGCATCCCCAAGCTTGGGCTTTGCATATCATTAGCATCATGGGTATTCAAAAAATTCATACTAACAACAATGCAATCATGCTCATCATCCAAAGATTTAGTGCCAAACATTTTAAAACATTATTCTTCTAACACTTTGGCACAATTATCGGAATCCTTATTTTCATGAAATATATTAAAAAGATGAAGTATATGAGGCACCCTCCATTCCATTTTTTTGTAGTTTTCTTTTATATATAGACTAAACTAGTGATAAAACAAGAAACTAAAAGATTCGATTGCAAGATCTAAAGATATGCCTTCAAGCGCTAACCTCCCCAGCAACGGCGCCAGAAAAGAGCTTGATGTCTACTACACAACCTTCTTCTTGTAGACGTTGTTGGGCCTCCAAGTGCAGAGGTTTGTAGGACAGTAGAAAATTTCCCTCAAGTGGATGACCTAAGGTTTATCAATCCGTTTGAGGCATAGGGATGAAGATGGTCTCACTCAAACAACTCTACAACCAAATAACAAAGAGTCTCTTGTGTCCCCAACACACCCAATAGAACGGTAAATTGTATAGGTGCACTAGTTCGGCGAAGAGATAGTGATACAAGTGCAATATGGATGGTAGATATAGGTTTTTGTAATCTGAAAGTATAAAAACATCAAGGTAATTAATGATAAAAGTGAGCGAAAACAGTATTGCAATGCGTTGAAACAAGGCCTCGGGTTCATACTTTCACTAGTACAAGTTCTCTCCACAATAATAATATAATTGGATCATATAACTATCCCTCAACATGCAACAAAGAGTCACTCCAAAGTCACTAATAGCGGAGAACAAACAAAGAGATTATTGTAGGGTACGAAACCACCTCAAAGTTATCCTTTCTTATTGATCTATTCAAGAGTCCGTAGTAAAATAACACGAAGCTATTCTTTCCATTCAATCTATCCTAGAGTTCATACTAGAATAACACCTTAAGACACAAATCAACCAAAACCCTAATGTCACCTAGATACTCCAATGTCACCTCAAGTATCCGTGGGGATGATTATACGATCTGCATCACACAATCTCAGATTCATCTATTCAACCAACACAAAGAACTTCAAATAATGCCCCAAAGTTTCTACCAGAGAGTCAAGATGAAAACGTGTGCCAACCCCTATGCATAAGTTCACAAGGTCATGGAACCCGCAAGTTGATCACCAAAACATACATCAAGTAGATCACATGAATATCCCATTGTCACCACAGATAAGCACATGCAATACATACATCAAGTGTTCTCAAATCCTTAAAGACTCAATCCGATAAGATAACTTCAAAGGAAAACTCAATCCATTACAAGAGAGTAGAGGGGGAGAAACATCATAAGATCCAACTATAATAACAAAGCTCGCGATACATCAAGATCATGCGAATCAAGAACACGAGAGAGAGAGAGAGAGGGAGAGAGAGATCAAACACATAGCTACTGGTACATACCCTCAGCCCCGAGGGTGAACTACTCCCTCCTGGTCATGGAGAGCGTCGGGATGATGAAGATGGCCACCGGAGAGGGACTCCTCCCTCCGGCAGGGTGCCGGAACAGGGTCCCGATTGGTTTTTGGTGGCTACAGAGGCTTGCGGTGGCGGAACTCCTAATCTAGGTTATTTTCTGGAGGTTTCTATATTTATAGGAATTTTTGGCATCGGGAACAAGTCAGGGGGGTCCCTGAGTCATCCATGAGATAGGGCGGCGCACCCGGGGGGTAGGGTGCCCCCCCCCACCCTCGTGGATGGCCCGAGACTCTTCTGGCCCAACTCTTTTACTCCGGGGCTTCATTTGGTCCATAAAAATTCATCAAAAATTGGCATGTCCATTGGACTCCATTTGGTATTCCTTTTCTGTAGAACTCAAAAATAAGGAACAAACAAAAACTGGCACTGGGCTCTACGTTAATAGGTTAGTCCCAAAAATCATATAAAATAGCATATATATGCATATAAAACATCCTAGATGGATAATATAATAGCATGGAACAATCAAAAATTATAGATACATTGGAGACGTATCAAGGCTAGGCTGCTAATTCGGCCCTGAAGTTGCCGGACTGCCGGCATGTGGAACTGACCGGTCTTGCGTGGAGAAGTCCCGTGGCCTAATAGCCAAGGAGGTGTGCGGCTTGATAGGACCGCTTTGTACTTCGGCCTCAATGGCCGCTCTATGCTCCTCGGTACGGAGGGAGCGCTCCATGTTTCCATTAATTGTAATGACGCTACGTGGATCGGGCATCTTGGGCTTCAAGTAGGCGTAATGCACGACTGCATTGAAGCGGGCAAAAGAGGTTCGTCCGAGCAGTGTGTGATAGTCGTTCCGGAAGGGGACGACCACATTCAAGGGAGTCCTCCTGGATGGCGGCAGCACTCTTCGCTTCAGAAGTTGTCCGGCGAGCCGAAGACTACTTCCAGCGTGATTGAGCCCATACAACGGGCCTCTTTGCCAGGTATGACTCCCTTGAAGGTAGTTCTAGTGGGCTTGATTCTTGACGGATCGATGCCCATTTTGCGGACAGTGTCTTTATAAAGTAGTTTCAGACTGCTGCCGCCATCCATGAGGACTCGCGTAAGGTGGAATCCGCTGATGATTGGATCGGAGACCAAAGCTGCCGAACCTCCGTGATGGATACTGGATGGGTGGGCCTTTCGATCGAAGGTGATCGGACAAGCTGACCATGGGTTAAATTTGGGGGCGGCTGGCTCTACGGCGTAGACATCCCGTAGTGCGCATTTGCGCTCCCTCCTAGGGATATGTGTGACATATATCATGTTCACCATTTTTACCTCAGGGGAAATTGCTTCTGTCCCCCTGTGTTCGGCTGAGGAGACTCTTGGTCATCGGCATCGCTTGGTGATCTTTTTCCCTTATGTTCGGCGTTAAGTTTGCCGGTCTGCTTAAAGACCCAACAATTTCTATTGGTATGATTGGCAGGTTTATCGGGGGTGCCATGAATCTAGCAAGGCCGATCCAGTATTCTGTCTAGACTAGATGGGCCATCTATGTTTACCTTGAATGGCTTTTTCCCTTGACCGGGCTTGGGGCCTCTAAATCCGGTGTTGACGGCCGTGTCTTGGGCTCCTTCATTATTGTTTCGGTGCTTGTGCTTGTCGCGTCGTGGCTTGCCATTGCCATCCTTGGTTTCGGAGGTACCAACATCGTTGGTGCTATTGCTTCTGCGAGCGAGCCAACTGTCTTCTACCGCGCAAAAACGGGTCATAAGTGCGGTGAGGGCTGCCATGGACTTCGACTTTTCTTGGCCGAGGTGTCGGGCAAGCCACTCATCTCGGGCACTATGTTTGAAGGCCGCGAGGGCTTCTGCATCCGGAAAATCCATAATCTGGTTATTTTTTATCAGGAACCTTGTCCAAAGTTGTCGGGCCAATTCCCCGGGTTGCTGGATTATGTGGCTAAGGTCATCGGCATCTGGGGGCCGAACATAGGTTCCTTGGAAGTTGTCTCTGAATGCATCCTCTAGGTCCTCCCAGCAACCGATAGAATTTTCTGGTAGACTCTTCAGCCAGTGCCGTGCTGGTCCCTTAAGTTTGAGGGGGGAGGTACTTGATGGCGTGTATATCGTCACCGCGAGCCATGTGAATGTGGAGAAGAAATTCTTCAATCCATACTGCGGGATCTATTGTGCCATCGTACGATTCGATGTTCATGGGTTTGAACCCTTCTGGGAACTGGTGCTCCATTACCTCATCGGTGAAGCATAGGGGGTGTGCGACGCCACTATATCAGACCGTGTCACGGCGCAGCTCGGATGAAGTCCGTATGTGGTTTTCGGCCGGGGCGCGGTTGTGCTTGCCGCGCCGGGATCGGGGCGTGCCCCCCGATCCATAGATTGATCTGGTCTGACCTACTCTATTTTCCAGGTCCTGTCGTATGTGTATCCCCGAGTTGTTGTTTCTGTGCTTTTACGACAAGGTGGAGCGGGCTGGAGTTCGGCTTGAGCTGCCGTTCTGCCCTGGCCACGTGGTGGTCGGTTGAGCCCGTCAGCCGCATTATGTGCGGGCGGTATGGGCTCCAGCGCCGTCATCGAATTGGGGTAGCAGCTTATGCTTCGGGTAACTCTTTATTGGGCGTTTGAGGCCGTACTCTTCGGCTACCAGGACATTAGTCCATCTGTCATTGAGAAGATCTTGGTCAGCTTGAAGCTGCTGCTGCTTATTTTTTAGGCTTCTGGCCGTTGCTATTAACTGGCGCTTGAAGCGTTCTAGCTCGAGGGGTTCCCCTAGCATGACAAAATATTCGTCGCCGAGGCTCACGTTGTGCTCGGAGAGTGGCAGATAGTTGTTGTCCTTTGAGTCTTCGTTCCCTGCTTGCTCGTCGGGATCAATTTGCATGTCCTCCCTATCATCCTGTTCGGATGTTGGTTCGGTAGGGTCTTCTTGGTCTTCAGCGTTCTCCGGAGTATCATTGTCTTTCGTGTCGGTATTGCTGTTCTTACCACGACGTGGTTTAGAGCGGAGCCGCTGACGTCGACATTTCGGCGGTATCTCAGGAGGTTTGTCCTCACTGGGTTTTTCTTATCATCCTCGTCACTGTTTTTAGGTGTATCTACCATGTATAAGTCATACGAGGAGGTGGCCTGCACCCACAATGCGGCTATATCTCCCACGTGTCGGGGCACGACTTAGAGGCATAGTTGCATGGTAGGTTTGTCGCAAGAGGGGTAATCTTCACACAATCCCATGTACTGTAAGAATGGGATAAAGAGTTGGCTTTCAATCGCCACTTTTTCACACAAATACAAGTTATACATACATCATCCAGAATACAATCAAGGTCCAACTACGGAACCAAAGTAAAAGGAAGACAACCCAAAATGCTAGATCCCCAATCGTCCCAACTGGGCTCCACTACTGATCAACAGGAAACGAAACAAAACAACTATCAAGATCTTCATCGAGCTCCCCTTGAGTTGGTGCATCACCTGCACTGGTATCATCGGCACCTACAACTGTTTGGAAGTATCTATGAGTCACGAGGACTCAGCAATCTCACACCCGCGAGAGCAAGACTATTTAAGCTTATGGGTAGGATAGGGTAGTGAGGTGGAGCTGCAACAAGCACTAGCATGTATGGTGGCTAACATACGCAAATAAAAACGAGAAGAGAAGCAACGCAACGGTCGATAAGCTAGAAGTGATCAAGAAGTGATCCTGAAACTACTTATGATCAGGCATAACACAAGACCGTGTTCTCTTCCCGGACTCCGCCGAAAAGAGACCATCACGGCTACACACATGGTTGATTCATTTTAATTAAGTTAAGTGTCAAGTTCTCTACAACCAGATATTAATAAATTCCCATCTGCCACATAACCACGGGCACGGCTCTCGAATGATTATACCCTGAAGGGGTGTCCCAACACTACAAAAAAAGACACATCCGTGACATTTTGGGCCGAACAATTTTTTTCTGTCATACATATGACACTTCTATGACGATAATTGTGACAAAACTCGGTACCATCATAGATGTGGTGGCCTCCTACTTCTATGAAAAAAAATCATGACAGAAAATGGGCTTTTCGTCTTGGGCGGGCCAGAGACGCAGCTGCATGACATTCTTGGGCCGTCCATGACGGAAAAAACCATGGTAGAAGCGAGGGGGAGGAAAATTTCGGGGAGTTCCTGGTTATGGTGGGAGGTCGGGGCCAAGCGATGCGTGTTTCTCTCGTACACGTACGCGCGTGTGTGCGAGGCGTTGGCTCTGACTGAACCCGAGCGAGGCATTGGGCTCTAACTAAACCCGAGCGATTGCACTGCATGCTACGCGTTACTAAACCCGAGCGATCGATCGATGGCTGTTAACTGAACCCGATCGAGCGATTCCTTCGCTACTGCTGCTAACTGAAGCCGATCGATGGGATGAACAGTGAGCGTTGCGGGGGGGTTTGGATGAACAGTGAGCGGTGGCGTTGCCTCTGGATGAACAGGACCCCGTGGTGTGGTGGAGGCCTGGATGAACAGTAGACGGTGGAGGGGTGCTCGTGGAGGGGTGGATGAACAGGACCCCATGGTGTGGAGGGCTGGATGAACAGTAGACGGTGGAGGGGTGGTTGAACAGGACCCCGTGGTGTGGAGGGCTGGATAAACAGTAGACGGTGGAGGGGTGCCCGTCGAGGGGTGGTTGAACAGGACCCCGTGGTGTGGAGGACTGGATGAACAGTAGACAGTGGAGGGGTGGTTGAACAGTAGCCGGTGGAGTAGCGCGCGGTGGAGGCTAGATGAACAGGAGCCCGTGGAGGCTGGATGAACACGAGCCCGTGGAGGCTGGAGGAGGTCGACGGTGGAGATGAACAGTATCCCGTGGAGTCCCGTTTTGCGGTACGCCACACCCCTCCCGATGAACAGGACCCCCGTTTCGACCGTAGCGCTCTAACACAAGTCCGTTTCCTCCATTTTGCGGTATGCCACACCCCTCCCGATCAACAGGACCCCCGTTTCGACCGTAGGAGGTCCGTTTCCTCCATTTTGCGGTACACCAGACCCCTCCCGATGAACAGGATCCCATTTCGAACGTGGTCGGTCGAACACAAGGCCGTTTCCTCCGTTCTGCGGTACGCCAGGCCTCGTTTCCACCGCCTGTTCCGTCCAAGCCCTCCCGATGAACATGACACATTCCATTGCCTCCCCATGAACACGACGCATTCCGTTGCCTCCCCATGAACACGACGGCGACGTTGTTTCTCTGTTCCGACCCAGCCATGTACACGAGCCCTGGCCGTACGTATGCATGAGTAGGCGTTCGAGACCCCGCCCGTATGTACACATACGTGGCCGTATTTTCTTTCTTGCACCCTGGCCGCTGTACGTACGTGTAAATACTACGTGCGCGCCTCTACTACGACACGTGCACGCCTCTACTACGACACGTGCGCGCCTCTACATCGACCAGTATGTACATACACGTTCGCGACCAGAATGACAACACTACATACGCTTCGACCAAGTGGGTCCCGACTGTCAGGCACTTCCTTGCCTGCGAAGATGTAGCTGGTGGGTCCCAGCAGTCAAGGGGCAAATCGTTTTTTTTTCCCGGACGCACTTCGTTGCGTGCGAAGATGTAGCTGGTGGGTCCCAGCAGTCAGGGGAAAATGTTTTCTTCGCGAAATACGGTGGCCCGTCCGGTGGGTCCCGCTGTCAGGTGGAGGAATAATTATTTTGCATGTAATAAGGAGGCACTTCCTTGCTGCGGCAGTGGACCCAGCTGTCAGCCTCTCCACATACAGTCCACGTCTGATGGAAGTCGTTCCTTGACCATGTTGACCACGCCGCGCCGAGAGCACCAGGGTGGTGGACGACGGCGAGGCCTACGATGGGGACGACGTGGAGCCGGGGAAGACGCGGCAGTGGATGCCCACGTGTAGAGGAGTACGAGGGTTCACTGGTTCACTGCGGTGTGAGGCTGTCGTCGCCGCAGAATAACAGGGGGTGTGGGTGAGTAGAGGGATGGCCTGGCCAACGGTGGGAGTAGTAGGGGGCGGTGAGGCCTCCGCCGCATCGCAGCCAGCCACGGGAGGCAGGAGCACGAGGCACGACCGACGCTTGTTTGGGCGGCTGGAGCAAGAAGACCAGAGGTTGAAGAAGCACTACGGCCGTTGGATGGACATCGTATGGTCACTGGAGCTAGAATCATGCATATTGACTAAGTTGACAAAGCCCTCCGTCCCTGTCAACTTAGTAGGCCCACAAGTCAGCCTCCCACCAAGGTGGGTCCCAGCTAGCAGGGGGTATTCATTTTTTTGAGTGTAATAAGGAGGCACTTCCTTGTGTGCGAAGATATAGCTGGTGGGTCCGAGCTGTCAGCGGCGGTAACGTTTTTTCGTGAAATACAGAGGCCCTTTCGGTGGGTCCCTGATGTCAGGTGAAGGAATCATTATTTTGCGCGTAATAAGGAGGCATTTCCTTGCGTGCGGCCGTGGACCCAGCTATCGGCCTCTCCATGTACAGTCCACTTCAGATGCATGTCGGCCGTTGACCACGTTGACCAGGCCGTGCCGAGAGCACCAGGGCGGTGGACGACGGTGAGGCCTAGGAAGGGAACGACATGGAGGCAGGGAAGACTCGGCAGTTGTTTCCCACGGGGAGGGGAGTACGACTGTACGAGGGTTTACTGGTTCGTCTGCCGTCGCTAGAGAATAACAGCAGGTGTGGGTGATTAGAGGGATGGCTAGGCCAGCGATGGGAGTACGGTGGGGCAGTGAGGCCTGCGCGGCAGCATAGCCGGCCACGGGGAGGAGGGAGCAGGCAGTCCCGCCGGCGCTTGTTTGAGCGGCTAGAGCAGGAAGAGCAGAGATTGAAGAAGCACGACGGCCGTTCGATGGACATCCAACAGTCACTGCTTGTGCGTCAACCTTTTTTTAGGAAAGCCTCAAATCTGTGGAAAACAGCATACAGCCCATCTGCCATTATTTCTAATAATTTACAGCGCATTTGCTAATTCTTAAGGTTTTTTTGGAGCCCATATTCTTTTTGTTAGCATTACAGCCCATATTGTGGCCATGGTTAAAAAATTAACGAAATTTTGCATATTTCGGTGTGGTCCGAACTGTTTTTAATCCCGAAATTTCGACTCGCATTCAAACTGATTTTAAAAATAAATGTATATTAATATAAAATCCAACAAATTCTCCACGCATAAAAATTAATGTAATTTAAAATCTTGAAATGAAAAAAAGATATTTTAAACTAATTGCCGGTTTGATGTGTTTTAAAAATGTACAGCCCATTTCTCATTATTGATGGGCCATTTTCTCGGCCAGCCGAATGAAGCTCTCCTCATCTTGAAAGATTTGCAGCCCAACATGCCTGACAAAGTGACTTACTTGGAAAATCACAAAAAAAAACTGGGTTGTGGCCGTGGACCCAGCTGTCAGCCTCTCCACGTACAGTACTCTTCCGATGGAAGTCGTAAGCATTGACCACGCCGCGTCGAGAGCACCAACGCGGTGGACGATGGCAATGCCTAGCAAGGGGACAATGCGGAGCCGGGGAAGACGCGGTAGTGGATGCCCACGTGGAGAGGAGTATGAGGGTTCACTAGTTCGGCTGTGGCGTGAGGCTGCCGTCGCCGCAGAATAACAGGGGGTGTGGGTGAGTAGAGGGATAGCATGGGCCAGCGGTGGGAGTAGTAGGGGCGGTGAGGCCTCCGCGGCATCACAGCCGGCCACGAGAGGCAGGAGCACGCGGCACGACCGGCGCGGCTTTGGGCGGCTGGAGCAAGAAGACCAGAGGTTGAAGAAGCACTACGGTCGTTGGATGGACATCGTACGGTCACTTGATCTAGAATCGTTCATATTGACTAAGTTGACAAAGCCCTCCATCCTCGTCAACTTAGTAGGCCCACAAGTCAGCCTCCCACCAGGTTGGGTCCCAACTAGCAGGGGGAATATTCATTTTTCTGTGCGTAATAAGGAGGCACTTCTGCTGGGTCCGAGCTGACAGCGGGGAGGAACATTTTTTTGCGAAATACGGTGGTCCGTCCGATGGGTCCCAGCAGTCAGGGGCAAACGTTTTTTTCGTGAAATACGGTGGCCCGTCCGATGGGTCCCAGCAGTCAGGGGGGAAACGTTTTTTCCACGAAATACTGGTGGCTCGTCCGGTGGGTCCCTGCTGTCAGGTGGAGGAATAATTATTTTGCGCGTAATAAGGAGGCACTTCCTTGCGGCTGCCGTGGACCCAGCTGTCAGCCTCTCAATGCACAGTACTCTTCCGATGGAAGTCGGTCGTTGACCACATTGACCATGCTGCGCCGAGAGCACCACGGCGGTGGACGACGGCGAGGCCTAGGAAGGGGACGATGCGGAGCCAGGGAAGACGCGGCAGTGGATGCCCACGCAGAGAGGAGTACGAGGGTTCACTGGTTCGGCTGCGGTGTGAGGCTGCCATTGCCGCAGAATAACAGGGGGAGTGGGTGAGTGGAGGGATGGCCTGGCCAGCTTTTGCAGTAGTATGGGGACGGTGAGGCCTCCGCGGCAGCACAGCCGACCACGGGAGTCAGGAGCATGCGGCACGACCGGCGCTGCTTTGGTCGGCTAGGGCAAGAATACCAGAGGTTGAAGAAGCACTACGGTCATTGGATGGACATCGTTGACCACGCTGCGCCGAGAGCACCAGGGCGGTGGACGATGGCGAGGCCTACGAAGGGAACGACACGGAGCCGGGGAAGACACGGTAGTGGCTGCCCATGCGGTGGAGAGTACGAGGGTTGACTGGTTCGCCTGCCCTCGCCGGAAAATAACAGGAGGTGTGGGTGAGTAGAGGGATAGACAGGCCAGGGATGCAAGTATGATGGGGCCGTGAGGCCTTCCCGGCAGCACTACCGGCCACGGGAGGCGGGAGCAGGCGGTTCCGACGGCGCTGGTTTGGATGGTTGGGGCAGGAAGATCAGAGACTGAAGAAGCACGATTGCCGTTAGATTGACATCTAACAGTCTGACGCTGGTAGAGTCGATTGTTGACTAAGTTTCTTTTTTGAGAAACCTTGTGTATGCATGAACTTAGTAGGCCCACAAGTCAGCCTCCAAATCTGTGGCAGACAACATAAAGCCCATTTGCTATTTTTTATAATTTGCAGCCCATTTGCTAATTCTTAAGTAATTTATTACAGCCCATTTTCTACCCAGGACCACGGTCAAAAAGTCCAACCTTATTTTGCATATTTCGGTGGAGTCCGAACTGTTGGAATCCCGAAATGATAAACATTTTTTAAGAACTTATTGATTTGCCAAAAAATCATTTTGTTTTTGTAAGCAAATAAGACGTGGGACAATTTAGTTGGTTTAAGGGAAAACCAGTGGTAAAAAATCAGAGCTGGGTGGGAAAAAACAACAAAAATAAGGATGTAAATATGAAGAGGAAATTTTATGTGTTTTCAATATAATGATATGTGTATATGAACTAGTAAAACTATAGGTAGAGATTAGAAAACGGATGTAGGACATGCGTTTCAAGAGGAAAATAGAACTGGGCTGTGTGTTTGATTCAGTAAAAAAACTGCCTGCGGATGTTGTAAGACAAAATATAACTAACACTGGCGGGCCAAAGGCCAGTAGATACCTGCTAGATCTTTATGCCCCGTTGTCGTCATGGGCTGGGCCTGTTAAAAACAAAACAACCCTGGGCAATCTACAGCCCAGTTGAAACTTGCTCGACCTGAAAAAACAATATATGTGCTCAATAAACGAGAGAATTCTGCAAGTACAGACTAATAACTGGGATGCAGCACGGATATTGTTTTTTATCGTGATAATAAGTGCATGTACTTGTTTCGAAAAAATTGAAGAACTCGGAGTTCGAACGGCGGGTGCTTATGCTACCCATCAAATAAAAATCAGGTCCCTGAAATTTCGTTTCGAAACAAATGATTCAGCTTTATATCCACGTCGACCCTCTGCATGATGGTTGGAAGCAAATGCAAGTTCATACCAAAAGATTGTTAACAACAATACCAACTTGCGGACGACAAGGTAGTACAACTACCAATACCAAACTAACTTATAATCTTTTTACTCCTGGCCCTAGTGTTCGTCTGGTAGAAAATCTTGCAGAGGACCAGCTCCCGCTCCTTCTCTTGCTCCAGGTCCCCGAGGTGGTACTGGTGCGTCACCCAGTTGGTCCTCTACTGGTCGAAGTTCTTGTTGGTGTGCAGCACCAGAACCTTTTTTGCTGCCCATCTGCCGGCCGTTGACCATCACCGGCAAGGTATTGCCGGTCTTGTGCCACATCGCCTGCATGCCGCACTCCAACTGTATCTTGCGATGCGTCCACACGCCCCTTTTGAACGCCCTGGAATTGCGCTGGAAGAAATGCTTCCTTAGGCCACTCAGTGTGATACCTGCAGTATTGTGGAATACAGGTTTTAGTGTACCTAGTTGGCATTTTCATAACATCTTTGGCATGTTGCAGTCACTTGTTTCACTTTTTATTAACTATAAAATTGTAATTGCTTCACCAGGTCTGCATTTAAAAAGAAAAATAGAGCTATAAATGAAGGAATATGTTTGTGCAAGTAGACGGACGATCGGTGTCTTACCTGGAAGTTTCTCAGGTTGGGTGTAACATATGCCGTGCTCGCTGTCGATGGTTGGTATGAACAAATCGATGAGAGACTGAAATCTCGCGCTGTCAGCCCTCACTTTGGCCTCAAGGTGCTCGATCAGCTCCTGATCCGTGGGATCGAACTTGACGCCAGCCGGCAGCACGGGCCAATCCTTCTTCGACTTGCATCGGTAACTCCAGTTATATGGTACTCAATGTATGATTAATCGACTGTTTTAAGTGAATGATGAAAGATTTCGACAGATAAGTGGTGCTCCAAATCTGAAGTCCAGAATACCCGAACACGCCACCGGGATTCTTGTGTCACCTCATGCGCAGTGTGTTGTCACGTCAATTCAATGTGTGGACATGATGAATAATTTGACCGACGTATACTAGTACTGCTACTGTACTACTTACTAGTCGTATTTAGTGTCATGATTTATACATAGGTTTAACTAACAAGTACGCACTTGAAGCCTAACTGATATATACATACATACATACATATATATAGGGTGGGTCTATTATGATAACACCCCTTAAGACCTTATTCTAATAACACCTACCCTTATTCTGATAACACTTCTACACTGCTTCATACACCTGAGCCGGACCGCATAGCAACCCGATAAAACCACAGTAGCCCAAGCCCAACCCCGCACCCCACCTTCTTCCCCCGCAGGTACCCACCACACATGCCCACCTTCCCCACCACCACACACACACCGGCTCCCCACCACGCCTCCCACATCCACCTTCCTCCACCACGCCTCCCACCCAGGCCGCCGCCGAGCCGCCCCGCGCCGCCCGCCCATGCCCAGGCCACCACTGCTCCAGCCATCCCCAGGCCCCGCGCCGCCCGTCGGCCCGATCCACCCTCGAGCAGCAGCCGGCGACCCCCCGCCGCCGAATCACTGTCCAACGCGGCCGTGAAACCCCTCCCCACCCACTCCCTCCTCCACCGCCTGCCTGCACTGGCACCACGGATCCAACCCGCCTCTCAACGGCGGCCTTCCAGCAGTTCGATTCACCTTCTTCGATGATTGGATCCGCCTGTCCGACAACCGGATCGGCCACTCTCACCACCAGACACGCCTCTCTCCAGTAGCCACCGCCCTTGCTTCGCCACCTTATTCTCCACCGACGGCCACCACCAGCGCCAAGCTCCACCCCCCCCCCTCATCTCCACCATCCCATCTCCTCCCTGCCGAAAATAGGCGATGTGGAGCTCCCCTCCTGGTGCACCGAGGCGCCGCGCGCCCACCAGTCTAGCCGCGCTGCTGACCTCCCTCCCACACTGCCCTTTCCGTGCCCCTCAACCTCTCTCTGTGTGGACTACACCAGATCCGACGAGATTCGCGTGGTACCGAGCTTCCATCGCCGGATCTCGTTCCTCTCGTTCCCGTGGGTTTGTTCTAGGTGAGATCGAGGTCGCCGTCCACCGCAGGGGAAAAGGACAAGGAGCTCGACCACCGGCCCCTCTACCATTGACGCGGTGAAGCCCTCCCACAAGCAGTTTTCAGCGTGTGCGCGTGCAGGAGAGCAGGCGCGTTGGTGCAGTGCGCCGACGTCTGCCATTGACGCGGTGAAGCCCTCCCACAAGCAGTTTTCAGCGTGTGCACGTGTAGGAGAGCAGGCGCGTTGGTGCAGTGCGCCGACGTCTGTGCAGTTCGTCCGGCTACCGCGTGCCATCCTTCCCCTCACGTGAATACTGCAATGGTGTGTGGCTCACTGTTTTGCAGTTCGCTGTTTCAGCCCATGGCTGTGCAGCTCACGCGCACGCACAATGCGGTTCGATGTTGGTGCAGTGTTTTTTGCGTGGAGCTGCATCCCGTTCTGCCTCGGCGTGCAGTGCAGATCGAGCGAGCCTTCGAGGCAAAAGTTCACTTATGTTTTTTCTGTTGCAAGGATCAGATCACCTCTTCCGTGGAAAAAGAAGGAAATTAAAACCCCACTCACTGACGAGACAACAACCCACGAGCATCATGCGCGTGCAGTCCCTTTTGGGTATGCTTGCAATGCGGTGTGTGTATGGCTGCAGTCCACCCCATCGGTCATCAAATGTATTTTTTGAGGAAAAGAAATGTTTGTTGTCACATGTGGCGGTTTCACTTATTTTTTGGATATGCTTGCAATGCGGTGTGTGTACGCATGTAGTGCGGTTCACTTTTGATGTCTGAAAAAATGCATTTAAAAAATCAATACAGTGCACTGGTCCACTTAAGCCTATGAAAAAGTTAGAACAAAGACAAAAAAGACAACAAAAACACATACGGTTCACTTACAGTAGTGTTGTGGTTTACTTTGGTACTATTGCGGTTCAATCACCCAAAAAAAATTTGAAGTGCAGAAAAATGTTACGGAAACAACAAAAAAGGTAATGCGGTCCACTTGTCCATAGTTTTGCAGTTTAGTTACGCCCGATGTGAAGCACGATTCACTTTCTCGTCCGGGAAATTTAAGTCTCACAAAAACGAATCATGCAGTTCTCTTGCCCGTCTGATGCAGTGCGGTTTTCAGTCTAAAACAGTACGGTCGGGCGTATGATGTTGTTCATCTCGTAAGTGTAAAGAAAAAATGTTACCAAAACGACAAAAAAAGTAATGATGTTCACTGCTCGATAGTGTTGCGGTTCACTTACATCCGACGTGAAGTGCAGTCCACTTCCTCGTCCTTGAAAAAAATGTGTATCAATAAAAGAAACCATGCAGTTCCCTTACCAGTCTGATGCAGTGCGGTTTTTCGTCCAATGCAGTGCGGTTTTCAGTCGGATGAAGTACCCACGTCGATTTGGGTGTTGCGAAAAACAGAGTGTCCGCATTTAGGTAAATTTAAAACTGTTCCTAAACCGTAAGGAATTAGAGAGAGTGTTCTACATGAAAAAGTTGCGTCTCGTTGATATCTATCCAACGGCATATCATTTGAATCGTTTCGACAACCGGTTTGTAAAAATTTTGCGAAAAACGACCGCTGCCTCTCGTCGTTCGTCGCACGATTTTCAAAATTAACTTAAAACTGTAAGGAATCTCAAAACCATTTCTACATATGAAAGTTGCGCCTTGTCCATAGCTTTCCAACAACATATTACACGCCTCGTTTCGGCAAATGGTTCAAAAACTAGAGCGAAAACAGTACCGAAAATTGTAAAAATTAAAAAAACAGAATTCCGTGATTTAGTAAATTTGAAACTGCTCTTAAACCGTAACGAATTAGAGAAAACAATAGTTATGAAAAATATGCGCCTTGATGATATCTATCCAACGGTGTATCATTTGCCTCATTCCGACAAGCGGTTTAGAAAAAAACACGAAAAAACGCTCGCTGCCACTCTTTGTGGGCCACACTGTTTTTTAAACTGCTCTTAAACCGCGGGAAATCTTGAAAAGGGTTCAACATGGTGAAGTTGCGCCTAATCCGTAGCTTTCCAATGGTATATTACACGCCTCGTTCCGATAAACGGTTAAAAAATTAGAGCAAAAACAGTACCAAAAAACACTACGCGCAGTTTTTTCCGACGAGAAGTTCACTAGTCTCTGTAATGCAGTGCTTTTGCTAAAGAAAGTGCAGTGTCGTCGCGTTGAGAATGTAGTGCGGAAGTGTTATCAGAATAACTATTCTGATAATATTATCAGAATAGACGGGTTGTGTGTGTATATATATATATGCATCTCCATCATCATTATCAGTACATCCTACGCAGGTGAGTTAGGATGCAATTGATCCCAGGAAGGTATCTATCCTTCAAACCAGAGGAGTGCTTCAAACTAACAATAGTACATAATATCCAATAAAAGAGGACCGTGCTACAGCAACAGAATACATGGCTCAGTCTAGATATCAGCACGAATCAAGTTGTGCATATTTGCTGTTGGCATGAACCACATCGCCGCATGTCGGGTTTGCAAAAGCCATCCATCACATGGAAGCTTGATGCTTTTCACACAATGAAGATTATCTGGCAACAAGCTGTGTCGACGAATCTCTGGATATGGTGATTCATGAAACCCATGGTATGATGTGTAAACACAGCCCCCCTCGCGAATGGAAGTTGCATAGCACAGTAATCATCGCCGGTGATATGATCGATGATTGGTTGGATGATCGGATAATTGAGCCCGAGGAACAAGGAGTGGTTGCCGAGGCTGTAAACCCGCCTCCAGTTGAATACGTCTGGCCCAACGGAGCTGGGATCTTTCTCGAACACGAAGCAGCCATAGCCATCAATGTCACGAACGCCCCACGCATTGTACTGCATGTGGTTTGATGTAATGGTTTGGTCAATTTGGTACGTGCGAATGAGCATCAAATGACCGCCGTCAGCTGAACGAGCGATAAACCACCACCCATCGGCTGGTATGATTCTAGGTCCTGGAATCATGAAGGCCGGCGCATTTGCGTCTGCTGCAACAATTCAAATTGGAGACCAAAAGGACAAAAATAAACAACCATGTTCAGAGTATGTGTGGAATTAAGATTATTATAATAGTGACACATATCATAGACAGAGAATTGCAATGCCGTGGTCATAATCATACCCCAAGTTAATAAAAATAAGCCAATGGCTTTCATATTCTAGCAATATGTCATGGTTCAAACATCATGTAACAATGAGAGAAAAACAACTATGACAGCGCCTACTCATATTCTACCCTAGCACTTACTACTACTGTTCTCATATCAACTCTAAGCAATAACATGCGTTGTTATAAAAATCTTGTAAACGAGAGTAACATATAGCAATCATGATGTTATGCTCATAATATGTATTCTAACAATCATTAGATGCCAATTGTTCTCATATCAACTCTAACAATAACATGTGTGGTCATAAAATCTAGAAAATGAGAGGAACATATAGCAATGATGTGGTTATAGACATGATATGCATTCTAAATTTGTAACAAATGAACAAGCAATCGTATTCATAAGGTAAAGATGAGATGAGATATAACAATTACACGACGATAGATTCCACCAATATAGGTAGCCAATCTGTGCGTCGACCGCGTAAATGATCCCACTATGCACTATAGCATCAGACAGAAATGTTTCCTCAACAGGATTGATGATGAGCCATAACCATGTATGGCAACCGGATTCTAGATAGACTAATCCCTTATTGAACAAGGCAATGAGCTTGTAATCCATGTAGACTTCTGATGGTGTGGGCACTTCGCAGATTACAACTTTCTGCAAACAGAGGTCGAGCCAAAAGCTTGACGCGTCTCGTGCGTAGTAGGCAGGAGTGTCCGGCAGGCCACGAGGCTCAATGGCGGCGGTATCCAACGATGGAAGGGTGATCTCTCGCTGGGTGTAGATATCCACGAGACGCCACGGACTACCGGTGTGGTGGATGAGGACGATCCAGTTGGCCTTCATGCCCGCCCAGTAGTGGCCGCGCATGAAGGACAGGTGGACGGGTAGTGGTAGCATGTCGAGGGGCACCACGGCAACCTCCGTAGGATCGTCAAGTTGGTGTTTGGGCCACCTGCGAGGATCGGGCATCAGCAAGCAGGGTGTCTTGAAATCTGCGAAGTGCCCACACCATCAGAAGTTGGTGTCTGGGCCACCTGCGAGGATCGGGCATCACACAACACACACGCTCACACTCAAGTACTCAGCCTACTCCCTATGTCCGTGAAAGACTGTACATTTAGAGATTTACACATTGACCAGGGCATAATTAACGCCCAAAAGTAGCAGACTTATGTGTGCATGCGACCATTGAGATAAGAAGATTAAATGAAGGCCGTTGCATGTTGTAATTAAGGATAGACATGTAGCCTATACCTACAGCACAAGTTGGTGCATTAGTCAATCAATATCGATTTCGATTAAAGGCTAAACACATTGGAAGTGTAGATGTACATCATGTAGTACACTCTTTGTTGGAAGACCAAGGGAGGACACGTGCATGCACTCACATACACAGCCAGGGCGGTTCGCGCGCAAGGGTTGGACTCGTGTCGCACCTGCGTAAAGTTTTGTTTAACTGATTTCTTTGCTCTGCCAACTGACAGGTGGGACCCAGAAACCAGGTGACAATTTAACCGGCCAACAAAGTGCCACGTCGACTATGTGGCCGGTCAGTAGGGTGCAATACGGTGCTCTACGATGAGCTAGTGATCGCATAATCACCGCAAAACTATATATAGTGACCGTAAAGAGCGTACTGTTACATACGTTGACCGCCATTGTATTTTTCTCGTTTCAAATTAAGCCATATTAATCGGAAAGGACGCCGTATGGACTACTACTACTAGTACTAGTACTACTTTGATGTGTCCCGTCAACTCGCCGAACGAGGAGAAGCTTGCTTACTACGCCTCTCCCTCGCCCATGCGTGCGGTGGTTCGCAGGACGAGGAGAGGGTTTTGACTACAGCGCCCTCTCCCTCTCCCTCTCCCTCTCCCTCTCCCTCGCCCTCGCCCTCGCCCTCGCCCTCGCCCTCGCCCTCGCGGTGGACGTGCAGTAGTTCAATCGGTGTCAGATTGCCAGAAGCATATTGTACTGTAGTATCATCATTGTTGGACCTTCCGAAGAAGCGAAGAGCCAAGTGCAAGGTTCACACGAGTACGAACTGTTGAACCTCCCGAAGAGGCAAAGAGCCAAGCGCAAGGTTTTATAGGAGTTGTCGTCCTAGTAGGAGTGTACTAGTACAACTATAGCGAACGATGCTACTGTATGATGCCGCCACGTCACGTATATCCAAAGCTATGCCACCTTTTTTTCTCAAAGAGCGTGTTGGAGCCCGTGCAACAAACACACAATTTGCACATACACATAACACATTTGCTAGTAATAAATTCTAAAGGACAAATGCTAGTATGCCACACAAGTTCATCTCCAACTCACGTGATAAATTTGTGCACGACTAGTCTACATATATTCACATCGCTACCATTCACAATTACCGTACTCCACTTACACGTTATAGATGGGCTACATGTCCTCCTCCAGGTTCCAGTCCCAGGTGTTCTTTCATGGATGGCACAATCCATAGCGGTGGGTAACGGGAATCATTGTTCCAGCTTTCTAGTCCAGTTCCGCACGATGGAGACTCATCCAAGCTGAAGCGGCATAAATCAGGGATAGCATGTCCCAGCATGTCATTCATCCGGCGGTGCGCACTGAAGACACAACCATACTTCATGAACGGCAGGCCTTCCGTGTCGTGCACGGAAGGTGGCATCCGCTTCACAATGGGGTAGCTGTCCCCGATGAAAAGAGAGTACTCTCCAAGAGTGTTCCTCGTCACCCACGTAGCATCACGGGGGTCGAACTCGGCATCGTTCATTTGGTACACGCGGCATCCCAGATCTGGACACATGGTGACGTACATAGTCAAGGTCCATGCATAATAATGTTGTGCTCAAATGTGTCGGTCAGTAATACTGTGCAGCAAATAGTACTACTCCGGTATAGAGGAAGTAAAATAACCGGCTTATTATATATATCCACTCTTGGCTACATGGATGAGATAGTAAGACATGGAAAAACAAAAATGGTGGCAACTAGTGGGTTCAAGTCTTCAAGGGCCTAGCTAGCTATACACGTCCTCCAAGGTAAAAAGTTCTCCTACTAGTACTACAAAGTATACTACTAGTACAAAAATGAAAGAGAAGGCGAGAGGGTTAAAAATGGAATACCTGGGTAGATGGTGACGGTCCGATCATGGTAGATTATGTGACCATGTTGCACATCAGTGGTACCATGGGTAACGACTGCTAAGATAGTTGATCCCAATATGCCAAAGTTAGCTACAAGGTTCCAGGTTAGACCAAATCGCGGATGCAAATGCACATCCAGGATCGGCGATCTTATTTTGATCGGGGTATGACTGCTCCCTGCAAAATAATGGAGTACCGTTAGGGATGCAAATGATGGTTTGTGCATTCCATTTGTAATCTCCCGTACCGTAGGATGTCAACCAGATGAAACAAGTCCCCTGGCATGTCACCGTGAATATGCGGCCTACATGGCGCATGGCGTCTTTGAACATGTAGGGGTACAAATCTGCCGCCACCAACATGCGCCAGCCTCTGCCATTACTGCCTCCTGCATTGATGACAATCCTTATGTCGAACACCGCGATGAGATAGTAATCGCCGTAGACACGTCGCTTTGTCGGCGGGTACGCAATTTCTATCTTCTTCAATCTCATGTAGGTATCATCATACGTATTCTTGCCTAGCCAGTTCGGAAGGCCGATCCCAATGGTGGAGAAGGGGTCTACCGGAACGGCCGCACTGCTATGGATGTTGTGCAAAATGATGGTGGTATCCGGCCGGAGGTATGCAAGCCAATCTTCGTTGGCACTGACCCAGACCTATATATAAGACGGTGGGAAGCGGAGAAATTACGGGATGGAAATGGAATAACTATGTACTACATGATCAAACTCCATTACTGACCTGCTCATCGGACAAAATCCGACTACCTCTCAACGTCGGCAAATCTAGCGGAGTCAACGTGCAACCATGGCCAGGGAGCGGTGGACTGTTCGAAGGATTGTCCCATAGAAGAACCTTCTCCTCGAGGATGCATGGAAGACCAACAAGCATGGCCTGCTTAAGCAGCGTCTTGAAAAAAGTTGGTGCAGGAAGCACCGAGTCTTGCGGCGGTGAGGACGTCGGAGCGGTGTGCGATTTCTCCCACAGGATCGTCGTCCAAGGTCTCCCAGCCCCGACGAGGAGGAGAACCGCTTGGCGAATCCATGGGAGCAGCGACGAACTGCCTTCTCTTCGGGGGAGGGGAACTGGCGAGGAGGAGATAAGAGCGTAGTAACCGCAGGGCCTCGTCCCTTCCAACTGTAGATCGTTCCTCAGCGAAGGGGTGAGGCTATTATTTACTACTAGTACTCCCTCCGATTCTTTTTACTCTGCGCATACCAAGGCAGGGGCTCGCTGCATGCTTTCTGGATGGAAATACCCCTGGCGCATGGATGGGAGGAGTTAGCAGCTATAAATGCCCCATGCAGCCCATTGGCTGTCCGCCCGTGTTCTCCTCTCTCTGCATGCTGCATGGATGTCTCCCTCTCTCTCACATGACTGCATGCGGTGGCGCTGGCCTATGAGAAGCTCGCGTGGAGATAGCAATCTTCTCTCCAGAAGTGATTTTTTTGAAAGAAAGGGATTATGGAACGTTATGGGATTGCATTATACTGTAAATAATAGCACTAGTAAGAAATTTTTGGCACTAGGTAGTAGTTTTTGGCGTGGATTAAGAAATTTTGGGTATGTTTTTCCAATTTTTTGTACATGCCAACTAGTGTCAAAAAATGTCTTACATTATGTGGCGGAGGAGTACGTACTCGTACTGTAGCAGTACTAGTACTACTTTTCTCAACTAGTAGTGCGATGTACTGTACTTCTAGTCTAGTCTAGTATAGTGCACCAATTTTGAAAACTTGAATCTCAGGGCCAAGGAGCTATAGTTGGAAGTGGAGGGTACTACTGTTCTCTAGAACCATCGCTGTACTATCAATGCAGGGGAAGTACACCTGCGTAGTGGCCTAGTGGGTACTCTCGGTGCTCTATTCAGCCGCTCCTCTCACATAGCTGGCCTACTCAGCCGCTCCTCTCACGCACACACTAGCAGCCTGTTTATCAGCGACGGTTACTACGGGGGCAGAACATTTGAGTTATTTGATACAACGAGACTAGGCTTTTCGCTTCCATTTGTGGAGGTGTAATGGATCTCGTCGAACTTTGTTAGTAGTTCCTTCTTTATGAATGAGATGAAGCAAAGCTTTTGCCTCCGTTTCAAAAAAAACACGGCAAAAGGAATTTCTTTTATAGTAGAGCCGATAATGGAGTGAAGTCCATGCATGCAACGCCACAAGCTACAGAGTAGTAGTAGAGCACTTTACGTACAGAGCCATATTGCACAGTTCCCAATGCCCCGCCAGGCTTTTCCGGCTCCTCGGGCTTAATTGGGAGGCGCTAGTTTAAATATGCTACTCGCTGGAAGCTGCAAGCGAGGTGCGGCTAGGGCGAGCACGCGAGCCACGGGATGCTGGGAAGGAAAACCCGTTCACGTGGCTAGGCTGTCCAGTTGTAACACCCACGATGCGGCTATATCTCCCACGTGTTGGAGCACGACTTAGAGGCATAAGCGCATTGTAGGCAATGTCGCAAGAGGGGTAATCTTTACACATCCCATGTAGTGAATAAGAAAGAGGTACAGAGTTGGCTTACAATCGCCACTTCACACAATACATGAATAAAGCATTACAACAACAGATACAAACAAGGTCTGACTACGGAACCAAAATAAAAGAAGACAACCCCTAATGCTACAGATCCCTGATCGCCCTGACTGGGCTCCACTACTGATCAACTAGAAATGGAACAACATAACGAACACGATCTTCATCGAGCTCCTCCTTGAGCTCAGCTGCATCACCTGCACGGTTACATCGACACCTGCAAACTGGTTTTGGAAGTAATCTATGAGTCACGGGGACTCAGCAATCTCACACCCTCGCGATCAAGACTATTTAAGCTTATAGGTAGGGTAAAAGGTATGAGGTGGAGCTGCAGCAAGCACTAGCATATATGGTTGCTAACATACGCAAAAGAGAGCGAGAAGAGAAAGGCAAGGCATGGTCAAGAATCTATGATCAAGAAGTGATCCTGAAACTACTTACGTTCAAGCATAACTCCAACACCGTGTTCACTTCCCGGACACCGCCGGAAAGAGACCATCATGGCTACACACGCGGTTGATGCATTTTAATTAAGATAAGTTTCAGGTTTTCTACAACCGGACATTAACAAATTCCCATCTGCCCATAACCGCGGGCACGGCTTTCGAAAGATCAAATCCCTGCAGGGGTGTCCCAACTTAGCCCATCACAAGCTCTCACGGTCAACGAAGGATATTCCTTCTCCCAGGAAGACCTGATCAGACTCGGAATCCCGTTTACAAGACATCTCGACAATGGTAAAACAAGACCAGCAAATCCACCCAAATGTGCCAACAAATCCCGATAGGAGCTGCACATATCTCGTTCTCAGGGCACACCGGATTGTCCAAACTTCCGGTAGGCCAGCCCAGAGTTTCCCCTGGTGGCCACCGGCGGCTGACAAGTTGGACCAACGCTCAGAGGAGCACTGGCCCGGGGGTTTAAATAAAGATGACCCTTGAGTCTACAGAACCCAAGGGAAAGAAAAGGCTAGGTGGCCAATGTTGGGCCTTGCTGGAGGAGTTTTATTCAAGGCGAACTATCAAGGGGTTCCCATTATAACCCAACGGTGTAAGGAACACAAAATCAAGGAACATAAGACCGGTATGACGGAAACTAGGGCGGCAAGAGTGGAACAAAACACCAGGCATAAGGCCGAGCCTTCCACCATTTACCAAGTATATAGATGCATTAATTAAATAAGAGATATTGTGATATCCCAAAAAAATATCCATGTTCCAACAAGGAACAAACTTCAATCTTCACCTGCAACTAGAAACGCTATAAGAGGGACTGAGCAAAGCGGTAACATAGCCAAACAACGGTTTGCTAGGACAAGGTGGGTTAGAGGTTTGACATTGCAATATGGGAGGCATAATAAGCAAGTGGTAGGTATCGTAGTATAGGCATAGCAATAGAGCGAGCATCTAGCAAGCAAAGATAGAAGTGATTTCGAGGGTATGGTCATCTTGCCTGAAATCCCACAAGGAAGAAGAACGGATCCACGAAGAAGACAAACGGACGAAGTCGAACGAATCCTCGCAACTCCGGAACGGAACCGAAGCTAACGAGAGAAGCTACCCGGAAAGAAAAGCAAGCAACATAGTAAACAACCACCACATAATCAAGGCATGATGCACAACCAAGTATGATGCATGTCTGGTTTAAAAAGGCATGGCAAAGTGCACAAACAACACTACAAAATAAGTGGAGCCCAATATGCAATGAGTTGCATATTGACGAAGCAACGCATCAATTATTTAGTTCTCTCTTGGTTATGTACTAACCAATATTAAATGTTGTCATGCATGTCAAGAGGTGAAACATAACAAAACTATACCATCTAAACAATTTAGATGGGGCCGGATATAATAAACAACAAACCCGGTAAATCCCCATATGCATTAGTAATTTAATGCAAACAACAATTTTAAACATTTTAATTGTTGTTATCATGATGCGGATGACATGAGCAAGTTTTATGCAAAATTTATGAAAATGTTGGCATGTTATAAGATATGGGGCATTTTTTCATCATGGTGGAAAGAAAGGGTGCCACGGTGATGAATCCGAAAATGATGCCACGACAACATATTGGTTCCGGTAGCTCACAGGGAGTGAGTGTGTCATGCAAGATGATGGGGTGATCCCGGTTGCCGGGTTCCCACGGGTGGACGGCATGGCAACGAGGAACTCGCAAAGAACAACTCGGACACGGAGCAACACACGGTTCAACTCAAACATCACAATCATTCGTTCACGGACGGTCGTCTCGGGGTTATACCATCGAAGCGTGCGTTATCGGAGCAGTTCGAGTTTGATGCGGTGTAGGGGAAGTAGACGTTCTCGGGACGTTCGTAGTGGAAGTATTCGTTCTCGCATGCCCTAGGGTCGACGTAGAGGTTCACGTTTTGTAGCCGTTCGAGTCATCGGTGGAGGAACTTGGAGAATACATATCCCTTCGAGGTTGTCGTGGTGCTACGGGTCTTCGGACTTGATGGATCTGATGTCTCCGGGCGTAGGGGTACATGTTCGTTTACTCCACGGTCTTGGCGGATCCATGCGATGGTAGTGGTACTCGCGAAGAGTTATTCGACGGTCATCGTGTAGGCGTTCACGGGGTCTTGGCGATGGTAGTGGTACATGTTTATCGTTGCACGAGTTTCTGTAGATGTTCCGGTCACAACGAGGGACTTGACGAATCCGCGGTCTTCGAGGTTCAACGGTAGTGGTACACATGTTGTTGAGGTACTTGGGGTCTTCGGACTTGTCGATCTCGATTCTTGCGACGGTAGATGAACTTGACGTATCCGAGGGTACTTGACAATTGACGAACGCCGCGGTACTTGTCGGTCCGGGTCTTCGTAGTGTCATGGTATTTGGGGCTGGGGATTGCTTCCAGGGTTCCATGCGTCCACGGCAACATATCGCGGGTGAAAAGAGGCATTGACTTGGCGCAGTTCTGGCCAAGGTCTCGGCAGCTTGTGTAGGAGCTCGATGGAATGGCCGAGCTTGGCTCGTACGACACATAAGCGGACGCTCAGGAGGAGAGCAAGCCGCGGGTGTGACAGGGACGAGGCGGATCTGGGCAACAGGCACTATGGCGCTGGGAACTAGGCGGATGCAAGCAGGTCCGGACGGCGTCAGCAACAGAGTTGGCCGGAGAGAGCGGCTTGGGCAAGAGTTCGTAAGCACGGGGAGGAGGCTGGCGGAGAACGGCGAGGTGAACACAGAGGAAGGCGGGGCCGCGGGCATCCATGGCGGTCTCCTTCCTCATGGTCGCCAGCGGCAGCGCCGGTCCTCGAACGACGAGGCGAGGTGAAGGAGCACGGGGAGGTGGCTCCATGGACTTGTTATTTGTCGATCTGGCCGGAGTTGAGGCAGAGGAGCAGCGGGGCGAAGGAGAGGCCGCTGGTGGAGGACTGGCGGGCGTTCATGGCGGTGGTGGCCTCCTGCTGGTCCAGCGGCTGGGCTGCAGGCGCAGGTCCTCAAGGAGCTCCTCTCCTCGAGCGCTTGGGCGACGGGGATGAGGTGCAGGGAGAGGCGCGGTCGCGGCCCAGCACTACATAGGGAGGTGTGCCATGGGGTCGGTGTGGTGGTGGCGAGAGCGAGGCGGGGGTCTGTTGAGGAGAGGGAGATGGGATCGAGCAGAGGGCATCCTCTCCTGGTGGCGCGAGCAAGGAGACAGGGAGGAGGGGATCGAGGAAAAAAGGGCTCGGTTGCGCCTAGGTTAGAGCAGGGGAGTGGGCCTTGGGAGGCCGGCCCAGTAGAGTGAGAGATTCGCCTAGGGAGGCCGGCGGCTGGTTGGGCTGCGGAAAAAAAATGGGCCTGGACTCTCTTCTCCCTCTGTCTCTTTAGAACTTATCTCTTTAGCAGAAAAGAAAAACTAGAGAGAGGAAAAGAAAAAGAGGGTTAGGGAAGGATTTTGCACATGGGGCTAATTTTCCTGAACTCACAGAAATATGCTCGTTCCGAGAAAAATAGAAAAAGCCAGATCGAACAAAAGATTTCAAACTCATTTGAATTTAATTCAAATGGGTTTGAATTGGGACGAGGTTTTAGGAGTGTCCAAAAATGTTGAGAATTTTTGTGGAGATCGGGAAAGCGATGAAAGAAATTATGGATAAAGTTTGGGGACCAAACTTGAAGCGGGAAAAGGCATGTGATTATTTGCATGTGTGTTAAGGTGAAATCCTAAATAGTGGAATATTTAATATAGCTCCCTAATATGGGGGTATATGTTATAAAGAGAAGTCATCCTTCCCTCGGTTTAAATGGATCGAAGATCCATACGATTTATTTAAAAGAGTTTTGGAACGGCTGCAATAATAATGGCATGATGACATGATGCAATGCACATGATGCAAAGATGAAATGCAACGGACCAAACAAATCACACGACGAAACCCGGAAATCAAGGAAGGCACCCGACTCTCCGGTCTTGGGGCGTTACACCAGTGCACCCAGATTGTGGGGCCGCACGTCCGTTTGACTTCAAAACTCAAACTACCCGTGTAAAATATTGGCTCGCAGTGAAGTGTAGTAGTACTATTTTTTAAAAGAAGGCCGCCGTGCGTTCAGCTGGGATCGAACCCACAAAACGAGGTATACACTCCCGCGACCACTAGTAGTACTCGTTGGAGTACAACGCAACCTAGAATCGTCTTTTGTCGCTAGTAGTACGTACATTGTTCCTTACAAGAAACCCCTAAGAGCATGGTTAATAGTATAGCCAGCTGTTGGCTATAAGCCAGTGCCATGTCATCTACAGCCCATCTTATAGCCAACATGTAGTGGTAGTTTATTTCTTAGCCCGCTGACTCAGCTCTATTGTAGTACTTGCTCTAATAATGCAAGAAACCAATAAAATGCCAAGAAACTACTACCACTTGCATACGTGGCAGACTTAAGATAAGACTACCTTATCAACCATTGTACATGCTCTTACCAACAAAAATCCTCGAGTGACCTCCTACCTCCGGCCCGTCCACCTAGTCATCCTCGGCCATGGGACGCAGCCAATGTTGGGGATATCGCTTATCGGGAATATATCGGTCGACCTATGATAAGGGGTAAATCGGCCATTTTATCGGCATATCGGCCGATTTATCGCCATATCGGCTGATTTATCGCCCGATTTATCTTATCGGTCAGACCACGGTAAGCGATAAATCGGCCGATTTATCAGAATATCGGAAGATATCTTGAACAGTGGACGCAGCTACCGCCGCCGGCAGAAGGCGAGGTTAAAACCGTCGGCGGTGCGGAGCCCATCTTGCGGCAGCCCGGATGCCAGCTCCGTCCGGAGCTCACGGCCACTAGCTAGCCAAGATAGCTCCATCCAGCTGCTTGTCTGCAAGGTTTGCTAGCTAGATTGGCAAGGCAGCGCGGCGGCTTGCTCGCGCGCGCCACGCTAAGGCCAGCCATATGGCTCGAGCGAAGGCCAGCGCGGCAGCTTGCTTGCTCATGAGTCACGCTTAGGCCAGCCTGCCAACCTGTGCGGAGGCCAGCGCGGCGTCCGGCCTGTCCGGCGGAGCAGCCGCCAACTCGCTCATCACTGGCGCCACCGACAAACACGCATCAGTACTGTTTGAAGTAATGTTCAGGAAAAATAATGATTTGAGGGGAAATAACAGGATAGAAGGTCAGATGTGGGTCCCTCATGTCAACGGTCAAATAAAATGTGTTGGTTTAAGCTGCCTCATCAGCACGGACATGTGGGCCAACCCTGTCATAAATGGGTTTAAACGAACCTAATCGGTAGGAGTACTAGGTAGTTTTTGGCGTGGTTTAAGAAATTTTGGGTATGTTTTTGCTATTTTTTGTACAATAGATTCCTCCTAGGGCTGGTTGAAAGTGGTAGTTTTTTGTTAAATACTCTACATATTGTAAGTAGGAGTGAAAGTTAAGCTTTGGAAGCCAATAAGCAAGGCTAGTTACATAGTGCATATGTGTACATGATTGAAAGTAAATATCAACCATGAGTGACTAATATCTTGATGGAAAACTCGAAACTATGGAATACTAGGAAAAGAAATGCATGGTTGGAAATACTAGAAATGTTCATGTCCGTTGCAACGAATCATAATTAGAATAATACTTATTCACAAACTTGGTACAAAACACTCTAATTTTGATATACATATGTCACTAGAGATATATTATGTTTCAATTAGAATATATTCCTTGGGCTGTTTTGGTGAGGTCAGGGAGGGATGTGGTTGGTTTTAAGATACTAATTATGGGTTTTTCTGCAAATTGGTAGACAAGTGGGATGTTGGTGAGAAAAGGAAACAACTTACCTCACAATCGTTAGATGTAGATCTAATGGTCAGAAACGACGGATGGCAGACACGCCGGCATCACCAACTTAGTCTTGTGTAGGAGTACTAGCAAGATTCGTGCATTGCACGGAACATCAAGATGCATTTTTTTATAAAACACTTGTTGTTATTGACCCTTGCGGGAGTAATCCCATGTGTAAAAACTAATGATATCTCGAGAAATATGAGATAAGGTGAAGAGGAGTGGGGTGTGGTGGTGGTTGGTGGTCGAACTGAGCGGAGGCATGGGGATTGACAACGCCGGCAGCGGCCACCAGGCCAGTTTGTTTGAGAGGCTTCCTTTCTTAATTGCTAATAATGAGGTTTGTTGGAGATAAGGATGAACGAGGGAAGGCCTTGTCTGCAAATGTGGAGAGGGGTGCGGGTATCTTTTAGTTTAATTTCCATCCGCCAGATATAGATCGGACGGTCTATATTGCAAGATGGCACACGTACCATCATCACCAACTCGGTTTTTTATAAGAGAAGAAATATAAGTATGGAGATACAAACGTATTACCGATACTTGCTTCCGTAAACTAGCATCTACATTCTATTCAACGCCTCGGCATGTGGGCCCTTAGCACAATGACTTCTCGACTATGTAAAATGAAGATTTTCCCGTCGCCGACAAGGAGGGGGTGACGGCGGCGCGCTTTTTGGCTTGCTCTAGTCCTAGTAGTCATACTAGGTGGTCTAAGCACGTGTAGATTTATTCTTTTTCACGCCTCGTGTTCATCATACTGCCACGACTGTTCATGAATAGACGGTAAGTTATTCACGGGGGAAACCCTTGTTGAGCTTGTTTGCGAGAGAGAGAGAGAGAGAGAGAGAGAGTGCGTGTGTGATATGTTAGAGACTGAGGCAATGATAATAGATTCTTTGTGTCTATGTGTGTGGAGGATAGAGAGAGACATGTACATGGGGCTTTGTGTTGTGTAACGTGGAGACACATATACATAATTAGAGAGTGAGTGTATGAGATACACATGCAGACATGAGGAGAGATGAGGATCCAGGTAAATGGGTGTTTGTGCGTGTCTGTGTGTGTTTGTGCACGCGTTTGTGTGTGAGAGGGAGAGAGTGTATGTGGAGTAGAGAGACCACCGATGATGTAAACCTAGTATAAGGGAAGGGGGAATGGTGTGACATGTGTAGTAGCGAGATAGCATGGCTGCGGGTGGGGGGAGCAGACTATTTGGGAGAGACATCGAGTGTGTATGGGGGAGAGGGGTGTGAGAGCGAGAGAAAGAGAGAGCTAGCGTCGGAAAGAGAGAGGAAGAGAGGGGGCGAGAGGGGTCATTTGTGTCCATAAATGGCGTATAGATAGGGAGACAATGTTGATGTTGTCCGAAATTGGCCTATGAACGGAGACGCAAGGGAAGCGAGTCATCGTGTGTGTGTGATAGGGACTTCATGAGAGAGCTAGAATAGATGGTGTAGAGAACAATGTGCAAAATCGAGAACAATTGTACATTAGGGAGCTATGCAAAGAGTCACGACATATATGTATACAGGGAAGGAGCTGGGGCGGGTCCGCATGTGGGAGAGATAGAAAGAGGAGAGTGGTGCACAAGGAGACAAAGTGTGCTTGTTTGCAGTGGGGGTGGTGTGTGAGGTGAGTGCGCGAGAACCACATAACTAGGGAGATAGACGTTTGGGGGCGACGTTTTGTGTGTATGGGAAATATACACTCTACATAGTGTGTGTGCTTGGGTAAGAGAGATAGCGGGAGACCTAGAGAGTGAGGGAAGAGATGTGTGCATGCTCAAGAGACAAAGTGAGAGAGACCTATGTTGGGGTCCGGACTTTACAAGAGAGAGGGGTGTTAATGTGCTCGTGTGTTGGTGTTTGGGGGAGAGAACGACTTCTCTCTCTCTGTGTGTGTGTGTGTGTGGTGGGGGGGTTGACTTCAGATAAAGAGTGAGGTGTCTATATTTGAGAGACTTTAGCGTAATTGAGATATTGTGCACTCATGGTTGATCAATTTGTTTCACAGTTTGTACTATGAGATAACGATACTTTTGAACATGCGTGATATACCTTGATGTACCAGAATTACAAACCTAAGATTGGAATTTTGGAATTCGACTCCATCATTAGCTTTTGTAATTCATTTAAATGGAGGTACATTTTTTAAGCCGGGATTTCGTGATTTCAAATTCATATATCAAACCTAGAGATATACACATACGGGCATGTTCAAACTTTATAATCATCCACTTTATTCATACACATACACTTTTTTGCTTTTGTCATCATATTTAGGATAAACACATTTGGAATTTCATTTGAATTGGACCGTATGATGGTATTTTCTTGTAGTAGCTCAATGATCCATATTTGAATTGAATGGACAATCTAAGTTTCGAGTTGGAGACATTGATTTTCAGAACTTGCACATTTTTTTGCATGCAAAACAAAAAAATTGTCGGCCATGATATCATAGTCGGCCGTACGAGAGCAGAATACTTATAATTTTAGGCGCCAAAAGCTTTCAAACTTCCCGCTCACATCGAAATATCACGCGCCCGAAAGTTTAGCCCTGCGATATTCCTGTTTTACCACTGCCACATGAACGGAAAAGGGCTGCTTTGGTAACTCCATTGTTTTCCCCTCTTTACCCCCAACATTCTTCCCCAGAGCCCCTCCCCTTCCCCTCCCCGACCCCCCCCCAACCACGGCAAGCCGCCGAATCTAGTCCTCCGCCGCAGCGGTGGACCTCACACCCCGCCGGATCTACCTTCCGCACCTTGGAACCCCCAACTGCCAACTCACCACTTCACCGGAGCCGCTTCAGCGACTGGCTTGTCCACCGCTCCAGATCTCCTTGACCGCCATCATGTTCCACCGCACCGGAGCTGCTTAATCGGCGCCCTCGTCTACCACAGCGTAGGCCCTTCACTGACTCCCTCGTCCGCCCCTTCACTAGCCCTTCATACAAGCCCTCGTCCGCCGCAACAGATTCGCCTCACCGAAAGCACTGTACAACGCGCCCGCCGAAGCCTTCGTCCACTGCACCGGACCCGCTCCACGGACACCATATTCAACTCCACCGGCCCTGCTTTACCGATGCCATAGCCTCATCAGGTTATTTCGATTTGTACTCCTTCGATTTTTCTCTTTATCGTGCAACTGTTCACTTACCGCAGATGAGCTTTCTTGTATGTCGACAGGCGCCGCAACCGTAGCACCGGAGCCGCTTCAGCGACGGCGACAGCCGGCCCAAACTCAACCGCAACACGAGCACCATCGATGATCCTTAGCTATCAAGTATGACAACGATACCCATACGCCGCCGAGAATCAGGTACTATTATCCAACGGCCAGCGCCTACATTCACTTTCCTAGCATAAGCACCGCACCTTTGAATTTCTTCAGGGCATCATTCAGTTTTTCATGAGACACGTTATTCTGCTTGCACCTGTAGGGCCATACTTCTGGCAGTGAACATGTTACATGTGCTAAATTACATACCAGTGCACATATAGTTAATATGCTTTAGTTTTGTTCTGATGCCACATGTTGGTTCCATCAGACTGCTTAATGTTCTCTATGCTTAATTACACATCAGCAAACTATCATGTGGTTCCACTGCTTTTTGTTCGTTTTACCCTACATTTTCTGATGCTAGCTATTACATCACTGCTCCGAGCCTCTGTTCATTACTTGTTTGTGTGTTCTTGATCTTCCCAAGTTGCATGACTAATTTGATGCTTCTATTAATTATGGAGCTGCCAACCCCATCAAGCAAAATATTTGTTCTTTTGGGGCTGGCACCTCGAAAAAGTATAAAAATAGAGGGAAGCAGATATACTCCCTCCGATTCTATTTACTCTGCCCATAAATCTTGACCCGCATACCAAGGAGGGCACTGGTTTAATTTTTCTGGACTAATTTGCCAATTAATTAGGGCGAGGCGGATGGGGCGGGGCACAAAACGAAACCAACGCTAGGAATTGGCAACGCACAGACTAATATGAGAAAACTGAGAAAAAGTTATACGCAAAGTAAAAAGAATCGGAGGGAGTATTGTCGTGTATGCACACACCCTTCTTTCATTAGTTTAGATGAACCATTGATGATCAATTCGGACCAGTGCTTGCGCTTAAAATTAATTTTACCTAAATAGATGGTGCAGAATAAACTACAACAACTAGATTTGCAACCACGGGATGCTGACGATATCTTCAAAGAACATTGCAACATCAGCTAGGCTTCACAGCAACATATGGTAAGCCAGTGTGTTTTAGTACATGTGAAATGTAATGCGAGTGGGCTGCTTTCTTGGCTTGTGCCCTCAATGTGTAATCCTACCAAATTACAAATAGTTTAGTTGTCTACTTTGTTGTATTTCTTAATTGAATGCTTATTTGTTGTTACGCTATACCTGAGTTGGCCAATATGTCAGCAGTGCCTGCTGTACTATCGTAAAGAAGTGCATGCCTATTTCATTTGAGTCCTTAACTTTTCCTCTCAACTGCATCACAAGACTGTCTTCGTAGTTTATATGAGGCCACACTGTTAAGTGCTTTCTCAGATTATTTCAACTGCTTAGATGCCTTGGCAACTTAAATATAGCGGTTGTACACTCCCTTTCAACTAGGGATGTCAACTGGGTCCGGTTTAATCCCTATTAAAGTCCACTAGTGGTATGATAGTTCAAAAGAGTTTTTGTTTTTTTGAGGAAAATGAACTAGGGAGGTAGCAAAAACTAACTAGATGGGACTGGCAGATTTCGTTTATTTGCCACTTACATCCCTAGTTTCATCTTACCATTTTAATTTCTTTTCGGCTGATGCTGCTTCAAACCATTTAAATATAGTTTGCCACGCTCGGCAATAGTTCGTCTGTCGTTTACCATGTAAGCTTACTGCCTGGATCATACGATAACTATCTCTTACTGATGTCCAGCGGAAACCTTTTAGGATGCCATTCACACTAGGACACAATGTACAACCCCAGAATCTATTTGTGGAAGTAGTGCGCCATCCATGTTACCAGATGGTAGCAGTTCAGAGGCACACCGCCGGAGAGCAGTCTGAGCACAGATATTATAGTGCTTGAGGCTCTACTAGAGGCAGAAAGAGATGGTGTGGCTGCCATGAATGAGGTAATATTTATCTTGAGGCTGGAAATTACGGAATTAGCGGCACGCATTATGCAAGCAACCCAAGAATTGGAGGAAGTAAGAATGTTGCATTTGAAGACGGAGGAGGTCCTGCTGTTTCTGCTATCTGAAGCCCAAGATAATCCCGGTTCTTCTTTAGATACCAGTTCAAATTTTCATTAGATTATTGTACTTGCATGTTGTGTCATGTCTCTGAATGGATTATGTTGCAAGAACCCCTATGTTGTCCATGTGTTGTAATGATCCGAATTTTTTAGGCGAGGTAATCCTCAGAACTTGTATGATTGACATAAGGTGAACTATTTGTCGTGTGAGCATATTGTATTGGATGAAATAACTGTTTGACTCAGAGTGTATCCAACCTACTGAATTTGAAGATCACGACATTTCTAAATAATAATCATATATAAAGGTGGAATAAATCTTTGTTGTGGTTTTGAAGAAATAAATAACAAAATGTATAATTATCTGTGGATATTCGTAATCGAATACAAATTGGATTTGAATTTAGTTTGCCAGGTCCCAGGGCAAACGTGAATGCTAATTCTCCCAAGTTTTGAACGAAGCGGCTAAACACCCACTATAATTTTTGAGCTGCTCGAAGCAAGTGTTTGCGAGATGGAAATTACTGTCTACCCCTAACACTTGACATCCTTATCAACAGGATTTACACTACTGTCGATAGGGGTAGACTAGTAACTTCAATCAGACGTGACACGACAGCCTCTGAGCCCATTCAGACACGGTGGGCGCCAAACGTGGGCGGCAAAACACATTTGATTCAAGCTCGTCTGAAAGACATGTGTCTCTTCCTCCATTTCCCCATTCATACACGGTGGGCGGCAAAACAAACTCTCCTCGTCCGAAATCGATGTAGGCTTATATTTTAAATAGGGGCAGATGTGTAACTTCCATTAGACGTGACACAACCGCCCTACCTGTCAGCCCCGTTCATACACCGCGGGCGCCAACCATGGGCGGCAAAACACCCTCTCCTCGCCCGAAATAGTTACCGGCAAATATTTGGGAGATGCGAGATTACCGTCCTATCCCCAACCAACGCGATGTCCGAAATTTTAAATGGGGGATAAGTTCGTAACTTTCCCCCATTTCAGAGAAGCGCGTCCCAAAGTTTGAGATCCCCCCTCCCCTCCATTTCCCCATTCATACACCGTCGGCAGCACGACAACCTCCGCACTGCGGCCAGCCTCCTCCGTCCGCCACCCCATCCTCCACCTTGCCGGAGCCGCTACCCCTACCCCGTCGTCCACTACAAGAGATGGACGTCTCTCATCCACGACGCTGGACCAGCATCCTTTGATCGCCTCCTCTCGCTTCATCAGCGCTGTCGTCCACCTTGCCATTGCCGCTCCTACTACCGCCTCGTCCACGGCAACAGGATATATCCCCCGACCCGGCTGTCTACCGTCTAAAGTCTTCTTCCCCGCCGCCGACAGCCATCGCACCTGCAGCACCCTCAACGTATCAGCATAGGCCTACACGGCGTCGCAAGAGAGGTGGTACTCTTCCATATGTGCTTAAGTTATTGATCTCACCCAAAAAATAGATCGTAATTTGTTTACTGTACTTTTCTTGTCCATAGCAAATCGTAGTGGCTAGTTGAAAGCAAACATTGGTTGCGAAGTAGCTTTGTCCGGTTTGCACTTTCAGATCCGCCATGGCACGGGCACTATACTCGTAAAGCTTATGGTTTCCCCCCTTTATATTCACTACCGTCATCGTAGGTGCTTCGTGTCGTGCTAGCACTGCTCCTCAAGACCTCAACCCAAAGCTTACGTGTTGAAATACGAATCTGATATGATGCTCATATAACTAAAACAGAGAACGTTTAATTGGTCACCTAATGTTCCTATATTCATTTTGAAAAGCATGTGCGCCACCCACTGGTCCAGCTAGTTCCACTTTCCTGATTTTTCTCTTGATGCTTAGGGTTTTCCCCTTTTATCTACTCTACTATGATCTGCGTAGGTGCTTTCTGTCGTACTAGCATTACTCCACCCTTCAAGCTAAACAACACAACACTCAGAATTCGAAAGCTTAGTTGTTCAAATATGATTGTGATATGATACTGATATTAGTTAACCGATACATTTAATTGGTTAGCTAAAAGTCCCACTTGAGTTTCCAAATGCATGTCGCGACATATAGAGAGACAACATAATTGCATTTCTTTGTCACTTGTTGACCGTACTTTCTTGTCCATACCAAATCTTAGTTGTTATTTCAAAGCAAACATCGGTTGCTAACTACCCTTTGCGCAGTTTGCAGCTTCAGATCTGCCATCCCACTGCCACGGTCAACACTGTACTCATCATGCTTATGTTTTCCCCATTTTATGATGACCACAATCAGCCTACGTGGTTCGTGTCGTAATAGCACTGCTCCACCCATCGAGCTAAGCAAGCTTAGTTGTACAAATTCATATCTGATATTATTGCTGATATTAGTAAAACTGAGAATGTTTAATTGGTTAGCTAAATGTTCCTACTTTAGTTTTGAAATGCATGTGAGCCACATATGGAGAGACCGGAAAGAATAGTATTTCTCTGTGTGCTCTGGTTCATCATGGGCGGCCAACCGACATTGTATTAAAATACTTGTAATATCTTCAATCTGCTTGCTCTTCTGCTCTTCTTTAAGATGATACTCTTCTCTTGCGATCGACTGGTCGGGTTGAGTTGTTCTCCCTTAGTATATTTTGAATCTGTCAGGTCAGGTCGACTTGTTCTTCTTTACTAAATGTTGAAGCTATCATCTGCGAAGTGTCATCACTTCTGGAGCTCTCATATTTTGAGTAGTAGGCCACATTATATTAATGCACACAACAAATTACAGCATGCATGGCATCTTTTAAAAGAATTGCAGAGATAGCACAAAGGGGTTTACAGGGAGGCGGTATTGGATTAGAATCACTTCTGCATTACAAAGAAAATCTCACTTGTTTTTATGTTTTCATGCATGTCAGATATTGAACATTATCAAAATGAATATGAGAATGGGCGCACGAGAGGAATATTGTGGAATGATCCACTACCTAACAAACTTGGCATGGTGGAGGATGGCCTATCTTATTCACCCATCAAGGTGCCTGCTCTAACTTTGCAAAGTTGTATTGGTCGCACATATTTTGCTTCAAACCTCTTGCATTAATTCAAACCTCTTAGTTTAAGCATCATATATGAGTATATGCCATACCTATCCATTTTCTGTACCTATTCCATGTGTCGTCACACTATGTTTTCCAGTCAAATGTTGTTCTTTCGTAATAGGTGTCCAAAAGGAAGAGGGTGAGTGCAGGTCGTCAAGGAGTACAAACTAGGTATTTGGAAAAGGTAGTGATACCTGTTAAATTAGATAGATCAACAGCCACAGAAAACACAGGCCCAACTGTACCACACTTTACCCCTACTCAAGTGGCCAAACCCCTATTAGAACTGCTGGGAGCCCAGCGTCAGGTACTGTCTATGATATCAATTCAAAATTTGAACTCCTAAATTTCTGCTTGTGCCTTACCTTCTCTCTTGTATGAAAACTAATTTCAGATGAATCTCCTTGCTCAAAGGATCATACGTTCTCAAAACAATAATGGGCTCTGCATTGCTCTTGTCAGTACCTCTCTCCCTTTTGCCTTGTAACGCTGTACTTAATTAATTGCTATTTGATTATGTATCATCAGTCTGCACCTGAGCTTCATTATCCTCCGTTTCTTCCAATATTATTTGATATATATTTACTCTCTGCAAAATGTAGAATAATGGCAACGCTTATAAAGAATTTTCTTTGGGGAATTTATTGAATTATCCTTCCATCAACATGGATAAGGGCTTTGTCCAGCCCGTGTTAACATGTAATGTAAGTTCATCCTTCTCAACCCTTCAAACTTTGTTCTAGTATAGATTTGGATAGGCATCATTTCCTCCACTGTTGTTTGCTTTGCTGTCTACATCTGATTGGATGTTTGCAACAACTACCAGTTTCAAATTGTAGTTGTAAAAACATGTTCCTTATGTAGAACAGATCCATTTATTTGCTTATATAACTGTGAAACCTGTTAAGTGTCTCCTTGTTTCTCTTTCAGACTCATATCTCTTACGCCAAGCAGAACTTTATGGAAGATAGTGAGCCAAACCATCTTGAGGACAGCGAGATGACCCCAAGGTCTTGTCTTGATGAAGACAGTGAGTTGAAACTACTCACCAGCAGGTGTGAGACAACCTCTGTGCAGTCGTTGCCTCAATCAATTCGACTTCTTCAGTCTCGACTTAAAGCGGAAAGGCTTGTTTCAGCTCAGCTCCGACTTGAAGTCAAAGATGCAATGAAGATGTCAGAGGCTGCCGTGCGCACCATCATGCCTTAAATCTAGTGTTGATGCATCTATCGTTGACACAACTAAGGTCTACTCAGCTTCTTCAGCTGTTTGGGGGGGCGACCTGGCCAGGCCTAGTGCCTTCTGAAGTGCTCTCAATTTTGTATATTCTTTTGTCGGTGCGTTTATTTGCACTGGTGGCGAACTTTGATGCCCAGTGGATGTAATATGTGTGATAGCTATGATAGCCTAGCGTAAGTTGCTTGCTTATTTATTTCCTTGTTGTCTTGTTTATTTGTTTGATTCTAGTCATTGCAGTTCTTTTTCCGCGGTTTGCTAGTGGCTGCAATAACCTATTTTTTAAAACTAGGCCACAATAACCATGGGCTAATATTTACTGTAGTGACACTGGGCCTCCTACGGGCCGTAGAAACAGTGGGCCTTCTACGGGCCGTAGAAACAGTGGGCCTTCTACGGGCCGTAGAAACAGTGGGCCTTCTATGGGCCGTAGAAACAACGGGCCTTCTATGGGCCGTATCATCAATGGGCCTTATACGGGCAGTATGATCGATGGCCAAACATGGGCCAATAACAGGCTGCATTATGGCTGTAAACGGGCTAGAGTTGGAATCGTCCGTTCATGGGCCGACCATAACGGGCCATCGTTAATAGGCCGTATTTGATGACGCTATGAAAACGGCCCAACATATTAACGGACCATAAACGGGCCGACTGTAACCACGGGCTGAATTTGACCCACAAGCAGAAAATGACAGTAACGGGCCGTAAGTAAACGAATGCTGGAAATGAGCCCAAGAATAAATGGGCTCTGAGAAGGCCGAAAGATAACATGGGCTGGAAACGGCCCAACGGAATAATGGGCCGTTAATGGTTATAAAGTGATACACTGTTCATTACGGGCCAGTTTCACCACGGGCAGTTAATGGGTGTAAAGTGATACACTGTTCATTACGGGCCAGTTTTACCATGGGCTGTTAGTAGGCCAAGAGTTACATAGGACCTCATATAGGACAAAATACGTCATAAGCCAAACATGGGCCAGAAGTGAAAACGGGCTGGAATCATATTGGATGGCCCAGATGACGCTACTGGGCCTAATTCGGATAGGGCAAGATGTTTGTCCTGCAATGAGATCGGTAGCATAGAGTTTGGTGCTTCGGTGGCACCAAAAAGGGTTCGGTTGGACCGAAGTAAAAGTCCCGGTGTGACCGAGTTCATCGCAGAGAAAATACTTGTCACCTCAGCTCACTAGACAAGTAAGACTTCACAAGGATTTGCAAGGAATTTTATGTAGAAGATGCAGAACAGAAAATAAAAGAGAAGAAACTAAAAAGAATCTATATGAAGTTTTACTTGAAATAAAGAGGGAAAAAAATATGCATGAGACAAATGCAAGAGCATAGAAAAGAACACAAGAGAACTTCATCTAGAATTGGGCGGTGACAAAGTCACCTATGTTAGAGTATATCGACTTAGGAGTCAAGTGAGATCACTTGATCTTTGGTCATACTCATCGTTTAAGCTCAAAATGGGGTTACCATTTTTCGTTAAAGCATCTTGATGTATTCACATCTCGTTGAGTTGCTTTAACCCATGACTTGGAGTAAAGCTTCTCTAAGATGGAATAACATACCTTGGGTGGTGGTGTTGACCATGATCATGTAGTTGAACTTGTGTGGGTTGCTCAAGGTTGATGTATCTCATCAAGAGTTGGGAGCACCACTTGGAGTTTGAGTTCATCCACCTACATGGGTTAGTTATTGCAAGGAAGAGCACTTGTGTATCCAAAATGATAATCATGATAGAATTTGTCAAAGGATATGTTTGAATGGTTGCATGCTTCCTTGTCTTCATCCACCATTGTGTAGTGACTTGGTGATATAGAAATTGCTCAGGATGTGAGTGAGTTGCAATCTCATAGATTTCGATTCATCCAAGTACCTACATGGGTTAGACAAAATGCAAGGTGCAAATATATCCAAGACATAGGAAAGTCAACATAAGAGAAATGTCAAGGATTAGTCATAGGCTCATGCCTTGCATGTATCAAATGGAGTTCCTACTCCAAGTTTGAAGCATCAATGATGTTCAATTCACCTCTTAACCTGCAAAACACTTTCTCATCAAGTGGTTTGGTAAATATATCCGCCAATTACTTATCGGTGCGAACATGCTTAAGATTAATGTCCCCTTTGGCAACATGATCTCGAATGAAATGATGACGAACTTCAATATGCTTAGTTCGAGAATGTTGCACGGGATTGTGAGCAATCTTAATAGCACTTTCATTGTCACATAGCAATGGAACATGTTTCACATATATTCCATAATCTTTAAGAGTTTGGGTCATCCAAAGTAATTGAGCACAACATGATCCAGCGGCAATGTATTCCGCTTCGGTGGTGGATAAGGATACCGAGTTTTGTTTCTTGGAGGACCAAGATACAAGAGATGTACCAAGAAATTGACAAGTACCTGAAGTGGACTTTCTATCAACTTCGTCACCAGCATAGTCCAAACCGGAGTAGCCAACAAGATCAAAGGAAGCCCCTTCTGGATACCAAATGCCAAAATTTGGTGTATGGATTAAGTATCTCACTATCGTTTTCACGGCCTTAAGATGACATTCTTTAGGAGCGGCTTGATATCGTGCACACATGCACACACTTAGCATAATATCGGGACATGAAGCACATAGATATAACAATGAACCAATCATAGAGCGATAAACCTTTTGATCAACCGGTTCACCATCTTTGGTTAAATCAAGATGTCCACTATTAGGCACGGGTGTAGTCATACCTTTGCATTCTTGCATATTGAACTTCTTGAATAAGTCCTTGGTGTACTTCATTTGAGATACAAAGGTGCCTTCCTTAGTTTGCTTGATTTGCAAACCGAGAAAGAATTTGAGTTCACTCATCATCGACATCTCAAACTTCTCCAACATTAGCTTTCCAAACTTTTCACTAAAATGAGGGTTAGTTGATCCAAATATAATATCATCGACATAAATTTGGCATACAAATAGTTCTCCATTAACCCTTTTAGTAAAAATAGTAGAATCTATTTTTCCAATTTCAAAGCCCTTTTCAATGAGGAACTTGGTCAAGCATTTATACCATGCTCTAGGAGCTTGTTTAAGACCATAAAGAGCTTTATGAAGTTTGTAATCATGATTAGGTTTCTTAGGATTGACAAATCCGGGAGGTTGCTTAACATAAACTTCCTCCTCAATTTCACCATTTAGAAAAGAACTTTTAATGTCCATTTGGTACAAGGTGATATCATGATGATTAGCATAGGCAAGTAAGATGCGAATGGACTCAAGTCTAGCAACTGGGGCATAAGTCTCACCATAGTCCATACCTTCGACTTGAGTGTAGCCTTGGGTGACTAGGCTTGCTTTGTTGCGGACGACTTGACCATCTTCATCTTGCTTGTTGAGAGATACCCATTTGGTACCAATGATGTTGTGGTTGTTGTCGGGATTTTCAACCAATGTCCACACTTGATTTCTCTCAAAGTTGTGTAGCTCTTCATGCATAGCGTTTACCCAATCCGAATCTTCCAATGCTTCTTCAACCTTCATAGGTTCAATGTAAGAGATGAATGAGGAATGTTCACAAAAGTTAGCTAAACGAGTTTTAGAGCGAGTGATTCTCCCGGTTTGGATATCATTGTAGATTTTCTCGATGGGATGATCTTTGGCGATTCTTGCTCGAACTTGTGAAAGCTTTTGCTTGGATCTTGGTTGAACATCTTCTTCATCTTGTTCTTCCTCTTGGCCTTCTTCGTTGTTGATGTTGTCGTTCTCTTGTCGTGGTGGAGAAGGATGTTGTTGGCGTTCATCTTGATGTACTTCCTCGTTTTCTTCATCTTGATGTGTCCCACTTGTGGATGCTTCCGTATCAACTCTTGGTTCACCTTGTCGTGAGGTAGAAGCTTCCACTTGGATTGATGAAGTACTCTCCTTTACCTCCGTTGGACAAATCTTGCCAATAGACAAGTCTTGGATTGCTTCCGAAGGGTCTTTGTCTCCTACATCAATTGGCAATTGCTCTACTTGCGAGCCGTTAGATTCATCAAACTTCACATCTACCATCTCTTCAACCTTTCGGGTGAAATTGTTGTAGACACGGTAAGTGTGAGAGTTTGAGCCATAACCAAGTAGGAAACCTTCATGAGACTTAGGAGCAAATTTAGAGCGACGATGCTTATCAAGAATGTAGCACTTTGAGCCGAATACTCAAAAGTATCCAACTTGTGGTTTGTTACCGGTGAGAAGCTCGTATGCCGTCTTGCCAAGTAGCTTGTGAAGATACAAGCGATTTGTTGCATGACAAGCTGTCTCAACCGCTTCCGCCCAAAAGTGCTTTGGCGTTTTGTACTCATCAAGCGTCGTTCTCGCCATTTCGATGAGTGCCCGGTTCTTCCTCTCAACGATTCCATTTTGTTGAGGTGTGTATGTAGCCGAGAACTCATGTGAAATCCCTTCTTCGTCAAGAAAGGTATCCACATTTGCGTTCTTGAACTCCGTTTCTTTGTTGCTTCGAACCTTCTTGATCTTCACGTCAAATTGATTTTGGGCCTTCCTAGCGAAGTTTTTGAAGATCTTTTGGACCTGCGATTTGTCATCAAGAAAGAACACCCACGTAAATCTTGAAAAATCATCAACTATGACTAGTCCAAATGAGTTACCACCGAGACTCTTGTAGGCATTTGGACCAAAGAGATCCATATGAAGTAGCTCGAGTGGTCTTCTCGTGGTCATGATGTTCTTCGCGCGATGACTTCCTCCAACTTGTTTTCCTGCCTGACAAGCACTACAAAGTCTATCCTTGTCAAATATAACATCTTTTACTCCAAGGATATGATCACCTTTAATAAGCTTGTCAAGGTTTCGCATACCAACATGACCTAATCGTCTATGCCATAACCAACCCTTAGAGGATTTAGCAATTAAGCAAGTTCTAGGTTGAGCCTTTTTAGTGAAATCAACAATGTAAAGATCACCTCTATGTATTCCGGTAAAGACCATTTTATGATTGTCTCTACGAAACACTTGGCAATCTACTTCAGTGAATAAAACATTGAAACCGAAATCAGCAAGTCTAGATACTGAAGGTAAATTGTACCCAAGAGATTCAACGAGCATGACATTTTGTATGGAGCTATCATGTGAGGTGGCCACCTTATCGAGGCCAACCACTTTACCCTTTGAGTTATCACCAAAGGTGACATATTTTCGAGGGCCGTTGTTTTCAGCAAGCTCACGGAACATATCTTTATCTCCGGTCATATGATCAGTACATCCACTATCAAGAACCCATTCCTTTCCTCCAGCCATGTAGCCGTGAAGATTTGCCATAAGACCAGAGTGTGTCATTGCATCATTAAGATCATAGTCACTGTCATCATCATCCTCATCATAGTATCCATGTTCAACATCATCTTGTGATTGATCAATTCCTAGAGAGGGTAATTCATTAGATAAATGATCATTTCTATAGTTATCTTTATGAATTCTAATAGCTCTGGAAATGATATTGCTAATGATTCCAACATCTTCTTTGGCACTCGTAAGATTAGTAAGCTCAAATAAGCAGTCACCAAATTTGGGATCATTGGAACTCATCTTAATCAAGGAAATATATTCATGGAGGATTTCATCTATATCTTCCAAGGAATAATTTGGAAAGCGTTCCTCAAGAAATCTCCATATAGTGTAGGCACAATCAAGAGTAGGCAAACATTCAATCAAGTTTCTAGGCAAGCCTCTAGTGATAAGATTAACAGTTCTAAGGTTGCAGATCATGTCAATAGACTCATCAAGGGTAGGATGCAAAGGATCAACATGAGGTGAACAAGGGCTAGTAATGTACTTGTTCAAATGATACTCATTGAAAATCTCAAGCATTTCATTTTTCCACTCATGAAAATATTCTCCATCAAGAATAGGCACTCTATGTCTATGACTCCCCAAAGTAGACTCATCCATCTTCCTCCAATGATGTTTAAACCAAAGCAATGGAGACCAAAGCTCTGATACCAATTGAAAGGATCGAGAAGAGGTGTCTAGAGGGGGGGTGATTAGACACTAGGTGCTAAAAGTTGCAGTTTTTTTTAAAATTCTTTAGGTTGAAGTGGATTTTTGACACAAGTTTAATAAACACAATACATATCAAGCAAGCATGCAAAGAGTATATGAGCAGCGGAAAGTAAAGCATGCAACTTGCAAGAATGTAAAGGGAAGGGTTTGGAAGATTCAAACGCAATTGGAGACACAGAGATTTTTGAGACGTGGTACCGATAGGTGGTGCTATCGTACATCCACGTTGATGGAGACTTCAACCCACGAAGGGCAACGGTTTCGCGAGTCCACGGAGGGCTCCACCCACGAAGGGTCCACGAAGAAGCAACCTTGTCTATCCCACCATGCCCATCGCCCACGAAGGACTTGCCTCACTAGCGGTAGAAATTCATGAAGTAGGCGATCTCCTTGCCCTTACAAACTCCTTAGTTCAACTCCAAAATCTTGTCGGAGGCTCCCAAGTGACACCTAGCCAATCTAGGAGACACCACTCTCCAAGAAGTAACAAATGGTGTGTTGATGATGAACTCCTTGCTCTTGTGCTTCAAATGATAGTCTCCCCAACACTCAACTCTCTCTCACAGGATTTGGATTTGTTGGAAAGAAGATTTGACTAGAAAGAAACTTGGGGAAGGCTAGATATCAAGATTCATATGGTAGGAATGGAATATCTTGGTCTCAACACAAGTGTAGGTGGTTCTCTCTCAGAAAAAATAGGTTGGAAGTGTAGGTTTGTTATGATGGCTCTCTCCGTGAATGAAGAGGAGGTGGAGGGGTATTTATAGTCTCCACACAAAATCTAACCGTTACACATAACTTCCCAAACTCGGTGGGACCGAATGGTTAAACTCGGTCTGACCGATTTAGCAAAGCTTGTGACCGTTAGGGTTTTTTGGTGGGACCGACATGCAACTCGGTAGGACCGATATGATTAGGGTTAGGGCATAACGTAATCTCGGTGAGACCGATTACACAAACTCGGTGCGACCGATTTTGGTAATAAGATAACCAGAGAGTTGGTCAGGTAAACTCGGTGGGACCGATCGCTCATTTCGGTGAGACCAAAATGTTACGAAGGCAAAATAGAGAGTTTACATTGCAATCTCGGTGGGACCGATCGCTCATCTCGGTGAGACCGAAAGTATTGCAATAGGCAACAAAGAGTTTGCAATCCCATCTCGGTGAGACCGAGATCCCTATCGGTGAGACCGATTTGCCTAGGGTTTGTGGCAGTGGCTAAGACATTTGAAACTCGATGGCGCTGGATAAGAAGAATCGGTGGGGCCAAGTTTGACTTTTGGTTTAGGTCATATGTGGATGTGAGAAAGTAGTTGAGGGCTTTGGAGCATATCACTAAGCATTTGAGCACGAGCCTCATTAAGCAACACCTCATCCCTCCTTGATAGTATTGGCTTTTCCTATAGACTCAATGTGATATTGGATCACTAAAATGGAAAATGTAGAGTCTTGAGCTTTGAGCTTGAGCCAATCCTTTGTCCTTAGCATCTTGAAGGGGTTTCACATCCTCTAGTCCATGCCACTTCACTGTTGAACTTATCTAAAATATACTAGATAAAAATGTTAGTCCAACAAGAGATATGTTGACATTAATTACCAAAACCACCTAGGGAGCACTTGTTCTTTCAAATGATGATCTTGAAGCTCCGTTAGTATCTTCCCGAGAATCGCCGGATAAGAACATTGACGGAAAAGAACGGAGAGACTTCCCATCAATAAGATGGATACTTGATTAAGAAAACCAAGTCCTTGAAGAAAAAGAAAGGGTGGGAGGGCTGGAAAACAACGGCAACTTGGGACGGATGAAACAAACACCGTTAAGAGAACTTAGCATTGATCTTGCGGACGTTGAAAAATGATCAGATCCACTTGAACAGGAACACGTCGGTTGGAAAAGAATTAACATGACAACCTCGATGATCATGAAGGATTAGCATCCACATAGTAATATGAGAACACCTCTTAGGAAAAGGTATGGATCCAACACTTGACTTTGAAGCAACTCGAATACCACAATCAAAACAAAAACAAAGGATTGGCTTGCAAAATAAACCGGAAACAAACATATGATAGATCCCATATCGTATCATGTGTCCATTGGGAAGATATGCTAGGAGCTACTTGAATTCCCACTTATAAAACTCCCGAAACTTTATGGTATGCAATCAGGTGTTGGGGATACAGGGGAAGCATAATATCTCACCCAAAACTAGCAAATCCTACATCGAGCTGTATCCATCCTTCAACACATAACCAAGAAACCTCCGGAAATCGTGTACCTCAACCTTCGAAAAGCATCCGTTATACGAATTATGGCAATACTCCCGAACTCTCGCCCCAGTACTGGGTGGCGCCGAGGTTATCTCACCAACAACTGCATAAAAGAGATTTTCGATGTCGGTGAAACTCGGGTATTCCAGAACTGCAATGATAAAATTGTCATGACAACACCTCGGAGCCCAACTCCGTGGGACACTGCCACAACCCCTAAATCTCCGGAGGCACCAAGAACAATGTTCTCGTCACAAAACCATCGAAATGATTCCAGGATACCCGCGTGATCCTAAAAAAAATTCGTGAAATTTGAGGAGAGAAGAGTCAAAACTCTACGTTAGGAGACCTCACCAGAGTGACGAAGGGGCTGAGGAGTAAAAAGAATCCTACTCTCCGATATATATAATCCTAAGACTCAAAACATTTTGTTCTAGACTCAACAACGTCAGCGATTCGATCAAGCAGGGGGCTCCTAAGTTAGGAAAGGCTCTGATTACCAACTTGTAACACCCACAATGCGTCTATATCTCCCACGTGTCGAGGCACGACTTAGAGGCATAGCCGCATGGTAGGTTTGTCGCAAGAGGGGCAATCTTCACACAATCCCATGTACTGAATAAGAATGGGATAAAGAGTTGGCTTTCAATCGCCACTTCACACAAATACAAGTTATACATACATCATCCAGAATACAATCAAGGTCTGACTACGGAACCAAAGTAAAAGGAAGACAACCCCAAATGCTAGATCCCTGATCGTCCCAACTGGGCTCCACTACTGATCAACAAGAAACGAAACAAAACAACTATCAAGATCTTCATCGAGCTCCCCCTTGAGCTCGTGTGTCACCTGCACTGGTATCATCGGCACCTGCAACTGTTTGGAAGTATCTGTGAGTCACGAGGACTCAGCAATCTCACACCCGCGAGATCAAGACTATTTAAGCTTATGGGTAGGATAGGTAGTGAGGTGGAGCTGCAGCAAGCACTAGCATATATGGTGGCTAACATACGCAAATAAGAGCGAGAAGAGAAGCAACGCAACGGTCGAGAAGCTAGAAGTGATCAAGAAGTGATCCTAAAACTACATACGATCAGGCATAACACAAGACCGTGTTCTCTTCCCGGACTCCGACGAAAAGAGACCATCACGGCTACACACACGGTTGATTCATTTTAATTAAGTTAAGTGTCAAGTTCTCTACAACCGGATATTAACAAAATCCCATCTGCCACATAACCGCGGGCACGGCTCTCGAAAGTTTATACCCTACAGGGGTGTCCCAACTTAGCCCATCACAAGCTCTCATGGTCAATGAAGGATATTCCTTCTCCCGAGAAGACCCGATCAGTCTCAGAATCCCGGTTACAAGACATTTCGACAATGGTAAAACAAGACTAGCAAAGCCACCCGATGTGCCGACAAATCCCGATAGGAGTCGCACGTATCTCGTTCTCAGGGCACACCGGATGGGCAAGACGTCGGGTTGGCATAGACCCTGGTTGCCCAGGGGGCGTCGGACATCGCCTAGTTTGGACCAACACTCGGAGGAGCACTGGCCCGGGGGTTAAAATAAAGATGACCCTTGAGTATGCAGAACCCGAGGGAAAAAGGCTTAGGTGGCAAATTGTAACGCCCCGAGACCGATGTGCCAGGTGTCCTCCAGTTATTCGCTGTTGTTGCCTTGTCATTTCCTTGCGTGTTGCATCTTATCATGTCATCATGTGCATTGCATTATCATGTTTTCAAAACTTGCATCCGTCCCGGTCTCCTCATTCCTTCCATTGTCCATCCTGAGCCCAGACACACTTGCACGCGCCCGCGGCATGTCTGAAATAGTATTTTATAAGTGGCCGGAAAATGTTTTCGGAATGGGTTGAAAGTTGGCGTGCGGTCTTATTATAGTGTAGGTAGACCGCCTGTCAATTTTCGTCGCATTCGGAGTTCGTTTGATAGCCTAACCGTTAAACTATAGCGGCATTATAGCCGGTCTAACGTCGGACGTTTTCGGTCTCAGGAAACAGTCGCCGGGCCTCCCTCTCTTCTCTTATCTCAGCTCGAGGCCATCTACACAACTCACTACCACTCGCCGCCAGGTCCTACCTAACCTCTCTCATCAGCCCGCGGCCCCCCTCGCGTGCGCGTGAGAAAAGCTGTCCCGGACCCGACCCGGACTATCGCCACCGTCGGATCCGGATCATCCCCAAACATCTACAAAACATCTCCTTTTTCCTATTTGGTCTTCCTATCTTTTATTTCTCGACCGTCCGATTAAAATCGGAGGGACCAAATACCCCTAACCAAAATTCTCGTTGCTATATAAATAGATGGAACCCTAGTCATGTCCCATCGATCCATCTAATCCTTCCGCCGCCGCCACCCATGTTCCTCGGGAGCTTGTCCTGTCGCCAACCAAATCCCCCTCGGGATCCATTCCCCACCAACCATCGCTCGCCACCAACTCCTCGTTGCCTTGATCCAGCCCACAAGAGAGGAGCTCCTCCTCTGTTTTCTTCTCGAGGCCGCAGCAACAGCGTAGGTCCCGAGCGCACCTCACCTCTCTTCTCCTCGCTGATGGCTCCGCCCGTGCCGGAGCACGCGAACTGCTGCAGCAACCGAGGCCCCCTGCTCCTGCCTCCTCGTCGTCGTCCAGCAGCAGCAGCGGAGCCGTTGCCAGGCCAGCCCCTCGCGTCCCTCTCCTTCCCTTCGTTCTCCTCCTCTTGTCGTCTCTCGGTCCCTCTCGCTCAATATTGCTCTCTCTCTCTCCCAGGGACGTCCGTGCAGGAACCGCAAGGAGGAAGCCGCCATCGCCAAGTCCCACGCCGCTGCTTCCATCACCCGGATTGAGACCAGACGGGCCACCGCGCTGGATCCCTGCGCCCTGGACCTCCCCGGCTTCGCAGGGTCCAGCGCCGCCGCCGCTCATCACGCCTCGAGTCCACCACCGCCGCCCTGCTTGCCTCCTCTGCTTCCGGCCATGTCCAGCACCGCGTCGACTCCGGCATCGCCCTGCTATCACGTCGTTAGCCGCCACTGCCGTGGTCTTCCCCTTCGCCAAGTCCCAGCACCCGCGGCCCTCCGCCTCTCGCCTTCCTGGATCTGCTGCGCCGCCACGTTCCCCGTCGCCGTCGACCTCCATGCCCCGCCATCGGCCTCTGCGTTTTCTGCATCAAGTAGGAGCTCGAACCGCTGCCCTGTTCGTCTCGATTCAACGAGACCGGGCCGGCCTCCTCGTGACCGTGTGGGTCGTTTCCTGCGGCGAGGCCCAGCGCGCCCTTCTCCTCGCCGTTGTGGGCCGAAGCCCATGGGTGAGGCCACACCCCAGCGTTTCCCTTTTGTTTTTTTACCTGTTGGGCCGGCCTGCCAGTTTTGGCCCGCGTGTGTTTTTTTTTCAGCGTCTGCGAATTTGTTCTTTTATCCAGTTAGATAGAATAGCAGAAAAGTCCCTCTAGATCATGCATATAATAACTCATAAACCGTGCATCGGATTAAAATGATTTATATATGAAACTTGCTTAGAATTTTGTCTAGTTTAATGATTAACAATTTTCATCCATGTTTAAAATGTTTAAAATGTTGTTTGCATATATTTGCCCCTATGCCATGTAAAATGATTTAATTCATAACTAAATAACCGTAACTCGGATTTTAATAATCTTTATATGTAAATGGGGTAGAAAAATGCCTAGTTTAACATGGTGGCTTTACTTTGCATGTTTAATAACTCTAAAATTGTGTTTAGGGTAGAACAGTACCACACCTAATATATGCATATGGGGACTTACCGGAATTGTTGTTCGTTGCTTCCGGCCTCATTTAAACTTGACTAGATAGGTAGTTTTATTTTGCTTCACCCTCTTGCCATGTTTAACAACATTTAATATTGTTGGGTACATAAACAAGATCGAACTAAATAAGTCACGTGGTGTTTCGTCAATATGCAATGGAGTTGCATATTGTGCTCCACTTAATTTGTAGGGTTGCTTGTGCACTTTGCCATGCCATGCTTCATTAAACCGGACATGCATCATAATTGTTTGTGCATCATGCCATGCTTATGGGGTGGTTGTTTACCATGATTGTTTGCTTCTTTTCGGTGTGGCTTCTTCGGGTTGGTTTCGATAACGTCGCGTTTGTGAGGAACCGTTTGACTACGTCAGTTTGTCTTCTTCATGGACTCATTCTTCTTCCTTGCGGGATCTCAGACAAGATGACCATACCCTCGAAATCACTTCTATCTTTGCTTGCTAGATGCTCTCTCTTTTGCTATGCCTATGCTGCGATACCTACCACTTGCTTATCATGCCTCCTATATTGTTGAACCAAGCCTCTAACCCACCTTGTCCTAGCAAACCGTTGTTTGGCTATGTTACCGCTTTGCTCAGCCCCTCTTATAGCATTGTTAGTTGCAGGTGAAGATTGAAGTTTGTTCCTTGTTGGAACATGGAGATGTTGTTCCTTGTTGGAACATGTTTACTTGTTGGGATATCACAATATATCTTATTTAATTAATGCATCTATATACTTGGTAAAGGGTGGAAGGCTCGGCCTTATGCCTGGTGTTTTGTTCCACTCTTGTCGCCCTAGTTTCCGTCATATCGGTGTTATGTTCCCGGATTTTGCGTTCCTTACGCGGTTGGGTAATAATGGGAACCCCTTGACAGTTTGCCTTGAATAAAACTCCTCCAGCAATGCCCAACCTTGGTTTTACCATTTGCACTAACAACCTACCACCTTCCCTTGGGTTCTGCAGACTCAAGGGTCATCTTTATTCTAACCCCCCCTGGGCCAGTGCTCCTCTGAGTGTTGGTCCGAACTGAGCTGCCTGCGGGGCCACCTCGGGGAAACTTGAGGGTTGGTTTTACCGTAGCTAGTCTCATTTGAGTGTGCCCTGAGAAAGAGATATGTGCAGCTCCTATCGGGATTTGTCGGCACATTCGGGCGGTGTTGCTGGATTTGTTTTAACTTGTCGAAGTGTCTTGTAGAACCGGGATACCGAGTCTGATCGGAACGTCTCGGGAGGAGGTCTATTCCTTCGTTGACCGTGAGAGCTTGTCATGGGCTAAGTTGGGACTCCCCTGCAGGGATTTGAACTTTCGAAAGTCGTGCCCGCGGTTATGGGCAGATGGGAATTTGTTAATGTCCGGTTGTAGAAAACCTGAAGTTGACCTTAATTAAAATACATCAACCGCGTGTGTAACCGTGATGGTCTCTTTCCGGCGGAGTCCGGGAAGTGAACACGGTGTTGGAGTTATGCTTGACGTAGGTTGTTCTAGGATCACTTCTTGATCATAGTTGTTCGACCGTGCTTTTGCCTTCTCTTCTCGCTCTCATTTGCGTATGTTAGCCACCATATATGCTAGTCGCTTGCTGCAGCTCCACCTCATACCTTTTACCCTACCTATAAGCTTAAATAGTCTTGATCACGAGGGTGCGAGATTGCTGAGTCCCCGTGACTCACAGATATTTCCAAAACCAGTTTGCAGGTGCCGATGTTACCGAGCAGGTGACGCAACCAAGCTCAAGGAGGGGCTCGATGAAGATCTTGTCCTTTGTGTTGTTTTGTTCTAGTTGATCAGTAGTGGATCCAAGTTGGGGTCGATCGGGGACCTTGTCCCATTTGGGGTTCTTCTTTTATTTTGGTTCCGTAGTCGGACCTTGATTGTATTTGGATGTTGTAATGCTTTATTCATGTATTTGTGTGAAGTGGCTATTGTAAGCCAACTATGTATCTCTTTCCCTTGTGTATTACATGGGTTGTGTGAAGATTACCTCACTTGCGACATTGCTTTCAATGTGGTTATGCCTCTAAGTCGTGCTTCGACACGTGGGAGATATAGCCACATCGAGGGCATTACAAGTTGGTAATCAGAGCCTTCCCCGACCTTAGGAGCCCCCTGCTTGATCGTTTTTAGCAGTCGTTGTTGATTCTAGAAAAAAATTTTGAGTCATTTAGGAATTATATATCGGAGAGTTTAGGAATTCTTTTACTCCCCAGTCCCTTCATCACTCTGGTAAGGCATCCTGACGTAGAGTTTTGACTCTTCTCTTCTCAAATTTCACTAAAAAAATAAAGGATCACGCGGGTATCTTGGAATCGTTCCGATGGTTTTGTGACGAGAACATTGTTCTTGGTGCCTCCTGACATTTAGGGGTTGTGGCAGTGTCCCGGGGAGTTGAGCTCCGAGGTGTTGTCGTCACAATTTTATCGTTGCAGTTCTGGAATACCTGAGTTTAGTTTCGCCGACATCGAAAATCTCTTTTATGCAGTTGTTGGTGAGATAACCTCGACGCCACCCAGTACTGGGGCGGGAGTTCGAGAGTATCGACATAACTTGTATAACGGATGCTTTTCGAAGGTTGAGGTAGACGATTTCCGAAGGTTTCTTGGTTATGTGTTGAAGGATGGATACATCTGGATGTAGGATTTGCTAGTTTTGGGTGAGATATTATGCTTCCCCTGTATCCCCAACACCTGATTGCATAACCGGAAAGGTTCAGGAGTTTCATAGGTGGGAATTCAAGTAGCTCTTAGGATATCTTTCCGACAGATGTGTGATATGAAATTGGGGTTCGACATCTAGTGGTCCGCCTATTCACGGTTGGTTTTACAGTGGTCTCATTGTGTCTTAAAGAGTCCTTGGCTATGCCGACTCGGGGACGCTCCGTATGTCATGTGCACTGCCTTGTACATGATGGTGCTGTACAATCGAGCCTGTGTAGGCCCCACCACAAAAACTTCGGACGAAATCTCTATCATATGTTTGTTCCGGCTTATTCTGCAAGCCAATCCTTTGTTTTGTTTTGAGTTGTGGTATTCGAGTTGCTTCGAAGTCAAATGTTGATTCCATACCTTTTCCTAAGCGGTGTTCTCATACCTCGATGTGAACACTAATCCTTCTTGATCATCGAGTCTGTCTTGTCAATCCTTTTCAACCGGCGTGTTTTCTCTTCAAGTGGATCCGATCATTTCAACATCCATAAGATCAATTCTAAGTTTCTCAACGGTGTTCGTTTCATCCATTCCAAATTGTCTTTGTTTTCCCGCCCTCCCTCCCTTTGTTTTCTTCAAGGACTCAGATTTCTTATCCAAGTATCCTTTTAGTGCTGGCAAGCCTCTCCATTCTTTTCCGTCAATGTTCTTATCCGGTGATTTTCATCAAGATTCTAAGGGAGCTTCAAGCTCATCATTCTTTGTTCTTTTCCTTCTACGGTGGATTCAATTCAAGCTTTTGGTGTTGATCATATCCTTTCCTCGTTTCAAATACCCTCTCATGCCGGTGCACCTCATTATCATTCCACTTCTCGCTATTTATTATTCCGGAGTGCTGAAGATATCTTGAAGATTCGCGTTTCCCACTCTTAATCCGTTCAAGCTATTTTGAGGATTGTTATCTCATTCTAGCCATTTAATTCAACCAGTGCAATCTCTCTTTTAAATCTTTTCAACGGTGTTCTTTTGAGTGGGCCCTAACCCACAGGTCTTTTCCCAGGATCTTACCTGACTCTTCTTATTTTTCCGGAGCTTCTCAAATTCATTTCAAAGTTTGATGTAAGAATGAGTTATCATCAGTCAAATGTCTTCTCCAAGATCTGTCAAAATCTTTTCATCGTTGGCTCAACCTCTTCGTTTTGATTCTTCCGGAGTGTCTAAATAAGTCATGATGGCATTTCTCGTCATCATTCTCAGTTCGGAAGACCGAAGAAGATTCTTCTTTCAACCTTGCTCCATTCTCTTCAAGATTCGTCATTCGAGATTGTTGCCATCCTCTCATAATTGTTTTCGATTGTCAGAATTCTTTTTCAACCATCCAGAGTAATTCAGGAGTCTTTTCAGTTTGATTCTCTGAAGGCCATCATTTCGGGATTATTCATTCTCAGCTTTCAGCTATCATTCTCCAATTTTATCGGTGCTTCGTTCAAGTGATCTTTAATCGGCTCGTGATCTCTTCGTTCTCATGTATCTAAATCCTCTCAAGCATCTTCGTGTATTTGCTAATTCTTCCCGGTGTTTATTTATCTTTACTTCGTTCGTTTTCAATTCTTACGATGGTTTGCTCAAGATTCTCTTCCATGGTTATCATATTAGTTCTTTCGTTCTTTCAAATCCTACCGGTGGATCAGCAAAGACCTCTTCAAGTTGGCGCGATATCTATATTAATCCTTTCTACGAGAATAAGTAGTATGCCAAATCCGTTGTTTGTCATCAATTTAATTGGTAAAGGATACGCATAACGTAATTCTTGTTCTTCTTCATCCAAGTGATTAATTCCTTATTCCGAAGGTTCATCAAATTCCTGATTTCAATTGTGTCATCTTCTCTTTTTCCCGGAGTTACAAGATCTCGCAATTACATCACCATGGAGATTCATTTAAACATTACAAGGCTTCAACCTTATTCTTTTCATCCTCCATTTCGATTGATCATTTCTTTTATTACCGGAGTTCTCATGAAGGCTCTACAAGATGGTTCATCAAGGATTTAATTCTTTCTCGAAGTGTTCATCGAGATTCTTTTCAGAGGAGCTCAAGTATTCTTTATCTTGCATTGTAAAGTGCAATTCTTTCAACCGTATCATTTCAAGTGGTATTATGTCATTCTTGATAATTTGAGTTCACGTTTCAGGATTCACATGTTGTTAAGATTGAGGTATTTTAAATCCATCAATCTCGTCATTGGAGTTATCTTGTGTCATGTTTCACCTAAAACCTTCCCTAAGGATTGTTGCTATTTATGGTGCTTTTAAAAGACCCAAGTTCTTCTTTTATCCTTCTGGTGAACAAGTTTCTCGTCTTCTTGTTCATATCAATCCAATTCTTTTTCTGTGAGTGGCAGAATTTCACCTCATAGTTTTGAGTTGTTCTCCATAAGCCCACTACAAGCTTACTCTTTTCGTTGTTGGTTTTTTCCAACAACTCTATTCGACCCTTCTCCTAAGGATGCATTTTCAATCTCTTTTGTGGCAGAAGCTGGCATTTTCTTCTCCATTCCTTTCTTTCAATTATCTATCTTCTATTATTTTGTTCCGGAGGCATTGTGTTGTTACCCTTTTCAGTCATCATCTCGAGTTGTGAAGATCATGATCTTTTCATGCTTATCCTTGTAACCAGAGTGTTGTGCCCTCTGCTCAAGTCCTTTTCATCCTATCAAGTTTTTGCCTCCCTTCTCAACCGGAGTGCTACCCGAATCGGTTCTTTCTTATTCCTCTTTCTTAACGGAGTGCTTTCAACTTTATTCATCTCCGTTGCTTTCTTTCTTTCAATTTGCTCAACCTCGCAAGGTTCCTTGGTTTCACTCATTGGTCAAAGAAGCAACTTAGTTTTACCTCTCCTCTTCCTCTTCCGTTTTCCCATCGGTGCCATTCTAGATCTCGGGACGAGATCCTCTCGTAGTGGTGGAGTGTTGTAACGCCCCGAGACCGATGTGCCAGGTGTCCTCCAGTTATTCGCTATTGTTGCCTTGTCATTTGCTTGCGTGTTGCATCTTATCATGTCATCATGTGCATTGCATTATCATGTTTTCAAAACTTGCATCCGTCCCGGTCTCCTCATTCCTTCCGTTGTCCGTCCTGAGCCCAGACACACTTGCACGCGCCCGCGGCATGTCCGAAATAGTATTTTATAAGTGGCCGGAAAATGTTTTCGGAATGGGTTGAAAGTTGGCGTGCGGTCTTATTATAGTGTAGGTAGACCGCCTGTCAATTTTCGTCGCATTCGGAGTTCGTTTGATAGCCTAACCGTTAAACTATAGCGGCATTATAGCCGGTCTAACGTCGGACGTTTTCGGTCTCAGGAAACAGTCGCCGGGCCTCCCTCTCTTCTCTTATCTCAGCTCGAGGCCGTCTACACAACTCACTACCACTCGCCGCCAGGTCCTACCTAACCTCTCTCATCAGCCCGCGGCCCCCCTCGCGTGCGCGTGAGAAAAGCTGTCCCAGACCCGACCCGGACTATCGCCACCGTCGGATCCAGATCATCCCCAAACATCTACAAAACATCTCCTTTTTCCTATTTGGTCTTCCTATCTTTTATTTCTCGACCGTCCGATTAAAATCGGAGGGACCAAATACCCCTAACCAAAATTCTCGTTGCTATATAAATAGATGGAACCCTAGTCATGTCCCATCGATCCATCTAATCCTTCCGCCGCCGCCACCCATGTTCCTCGGGAGCTTGTCCTGTCGCCAACCAAATCCCCCTCGGGATCCATTCCCCACCAACCATCGCTCGCCACCAACTCCTCGTTGCCTTGATCTAGCCCACAAGAGAGGAGCTCCTCCTCTGTTTTCTTCTCGAGGCCGGAGCAACAGCGTAGGTCCCGAGCGCACCTCACCTCTCTTCTCCTCGCTGATGGCTCCGCCCGTGCCGGAGCACGCGAACTGCTGCAGCAACCGAGGCCCCCTGCTCCTGCCTCCTCGTCATCGTCCAGCAGCAGCAGCGGAGCCGTTGCCAGGCCAGCCCCTCGCGTCCCTCTCCTTCCCTTCGTTCTCCTCCTCCTGTCGTCTCTCGGTCCCTCTCGCTCAATATTGCTCTCTCTCTCTCTCCCAGGGACGTCCGTGCAGGAACCGCAAGGAGGAAGCCGCCATCGCCAAGTCCCACGCCGATGCTTCCATCACCCGGATTGAGACCAGACGGGCCACCGCGCTGGATCCCTGCGCCCTGGACCTCCCCGGCTTCGCAGGGTCCAGCGCCGCCGCCGCTCATCACGCCTCGAGTCCACCACCGCCGCCCTGCTTGCCTCCTCTGCTTCCGGCCATGTCCAGCACCGCGTCGACTCCGGCATCGCCCTGCTATCACGTCGTTAGCCGCCACTGCCGTGGTCTTCCCCTTCGCCAAGTCCCAGCACCCGCGGCCCTCCGCCTCTCGCCTTCCTGGATCTGCTGCGCCGCCACGTTCCCCGTCGCCGTCGACCTCCATGCCCCGCCATCGGCCTCTGCGTTTTCTGCATCAAGTAGGAGCTCGAACCGCTGCCCTGTTCGTCTCGATTCAACGAGACCGGGCCGGCCTCCTCGTGACCGCGTGGGTCGTTTCCTGCGGCGAGGCCCAGCGCGCCCTTCTCCTCGCCGTTGTGGGCCGAAGCCCATGGGTGAGGCCACACCCCAGCGTTTCCCTTTTGTTTTTTTACCTGTTGGGCCGGCCTGCCAGTTTTGGCCCGCGTGTGTTTTTTTCAGCGTCTGCGAATTTGTTCTTTTATCCAGTTAGATAGAATAGCAGAAAAGTCCCTCTAGATCATGCATATAATAACTCATAAACCGTGCATCGGATTAAAATGATTTATATATGAAAATTGCTTAGAATTTTGTCTAGTTTAATGATTAACAATTTTCATCCATGTTTAAAATGTTTAAAATGTTGTTTGCATATATTTGCCCCTATGCCATGTAAAATGATTTAATTCATAACTAAATAACCGTAACTCGGATTTTAATAATCTTTATATGTAAATGGGGTAGAAAAATGCCTAGTTTAACATGGTGGCTTTACTTTGCATGTTTAATAACTCTAAAATTGTGTTTAGGGCAGAACAGTACCACACCTAATATATGCATATGGGGACTTACCGGAATTGTTGTTCGTTGCTTCCGGCCTCATTTAAACTTGACTAGATAGGTAGTTTTATTTTGCTTCACCCTCTTGCCATGTTTAACAACATTTAATATTGTTGGGTACATAAACAAGATTGAACTAAATAAGTCACGTGGTGTTTCGTCAATATGCAACGGAGTTGCATATTGTGCTCCACTTAATTTGTAGGGTTGCTTGTGCACTTTGCCATGCCATGCTTCATTAAACCGGACATGCATCATAATTGTTTGTGCATCATGCCATGCTTATGGGGTGGTTGTTTACCATGATTGTTTGCTTCTTTCCGGTGTGGCTTCTTCGGGTTGGTTCCGATAACGTCGCGTTTGTGAGGAACCGTTTGACTACGTCAGTTTGTCTTCTTCATGGACTCGTTCTTCTTCCTTGCGGGATCTGAGACAAGATGACCATACCCTCGAAATCACTTCTATCTTTGCTTGCTAGATGCTCGCTCTTTTGCTATGCCTATGCTGCGATACCTACCACTTGCTTATCATGCCTCCTATATTGTTGAACCAAGCCTCTAACCCACCTTGTCCTAGCAAACCGTTGTTTGGCTATGTTACCGCTTTGCTCAGCCCCTCTTATAGCGTTGTTAGTTGCAGGTGAAGATTGAAGTTTGTTCCTTGTTGGAACATGCAGATGTTGTTCCTTGTTGGAACATGTTTACTTGTTGGGATATCACAATATATCTTATTTAATTAATGCATCTATATACTTGGTAAAGGGTGGAAGGTTCGGCCTTATGCCTGGTGTTTTGTTCCACTCTTGCCGCCCTAGTTTCCGTCATATCGGTGTTATGTTCCCAGATTTTGCGTTCCTTGCGCGGTTGGGTAATAATGGGAACCCCTTGACAGTTCGCCTTGAATAAAACTCCTCCAGCAATGCCCAACCTTGGTTTTACCATTTGCACTAACAACCTACCACCTTCCCTTGGGTTCTGCAGACTCAAGGGTCATCTTTATTCTAACCCCCCCCCCCGGGCCAGTGCTCCTCTGAGTGTTGGTCCGAACTGAGCTGCCTGCGGAGCCACCTCGGGGAAACTTGAGGGTTGGTTTTACTCCTAGCTAGTCTCATCTGAGTGTGCCCTGAGAAAGAGATATGTGCAGCTCCTATCGGGATTTGTCGGCACATTCGGGCGGTGTTGCTGGATTGGTTTTAACTTGTCGAAGTGTCTTGTAGAACCGGTATACTGAGTCTGATCGGAACGTCTCGGGAGGAGGTCTATTCCTTCGTTGACCGTGAGAGCTTGTCATGGGCTAAGTTGGGACTCCCCTGCAGGGATTTGAACTTTTGAAAGTCGTGCCCGCGGTTATGGGCAGATGGGAATTTGTTAACGTCCGGTTGTAGAAAACCTGAAGTTGACCTTAATTAAAATACAGCAACCGCATGTGTAACCGTGATGGTCTCTTTCCGGCGGAGTCCGGGAAGTGAACACGGTGTTGGAGTTATGCTTGACGTAGGTTGTTCTAGGATCACTTCTTGATCATAGATGTTCGACCGTGCTTTTGCCTTCTCTTCTCACTCTTATTTGCATATGTTAGCCACCATATATGCTAGTCGCTTGCTGCAGCTCCAGCTCATACCTTTTACCCTACCTATAAGCTTAAATAGTCTTGATCGCGAGGGTGCGAGATTGCTGAGTCCCCGTGACTCACAGATATTTCCAAAATCAGTTTGCAGGTGACGATGTTACCGAGCAGGTGACGCAACCAAGCTCAAGGAGGAGCTCGATGAAGATCTTGTCCTTTGTGTTGTTTCATTCTAGTTGATCAGTAGTGGAGCCCAGTTGGGGTCGATCGGGGACCTTGTCGCATTTGGGGTTCTTCTTTTATTTTGGTTCCGTACTCGGACCTTGATTGTATTTGGATGTTGTAATGCTTTATTCATGTATTTGTGTGAAGTGGCAATTGTAAGCCAACTATGTATCTCTTTCCCTTATGTATTACATGGGTTGTGTGAAGATTACCTCACTTGCGACATTGCTTTCAATGCGGTTATGCCTCTAAGTCGTGCTTCGACACGTGGGAGATATAGCCGCATCGAGGGCGTTACACAAATGTTAAAACCAAGGTTGGGCCTTGCTGGAGGAGTTTTATTCAAAGCGAACTGTCAAGGGGTTCCCATAACACCCAACCGCGTAAGGAACGCAAAATCAAGGAACATAACACCGGTATGACGGAAACTAGGGCGGCAAGAGTGGAACAAAACACCAGGCATAAGGCCGAGCCTTCCACCCTTTACCAAGTATATAGATGCATTTATTAAATAAGAGGTATTGTGATATCCCAACAAATCCATGTTCCAACATCGAACAATCTTTAACATCACCTGCAACTAACAATGCTATAAGAGGGGCTGAGCAAAAGCGGTAAATTAGCCAAACAACGGTTTGCTAAGAAGGGGGGTTAGAGGCTTGACATGGCAATATGGGAGGCATGATATAACAAGTGGTAGGTAGCGCGGCAGCAATAGAGCGAACAACTAGCAAGCAAATATAGAAGTGATTTCGAGGGTATGATCATCTTGCCTGAGATCCCACAAGGAAGAAGAACGAGTCCATGAAGAAGACAAGCGGACGAAGTCGAACGAATCCTCACAAATGCGACGTTATCAGAACCAACCCGAAGAAGCAACACCAGAAAGAAGCAAACAACATAGTAAACAACCATCACATAAGCATGGCATGATGCACAACCAATTATGGTCCATGTCCGGTTTAATGAGGCATGGCATGGCAAAGTGCACACACAATACTACAAATTAAATGGAGCTCAATATGCAACGAGTTGCATATTGACGAAACACCACATGTCTTATTTAGTTATCTCTCATTTATGTATCCAACAATATTACATGTTGATTAACATGGCAATAGGTGAAGCATAAGAAAACTACCTATCCAGGCAATTTAAATGAGGCCGAAAGTAACAGACAACAATTCTGGAAAGTCCCCATATGCAATATTTGAATTTGGTACTGTTCTGCCCTAAACACAAATTTAGAGTTATTAAACATGCAAGATGAGTGCAACATGTTAAACTAGGCATTTTCCATCCCATTTACATATAAAGTTTATTTAAAATGGAGCTATGGTTATTAAGTTATGAAATAAATCATTTTAACATGGCATAAGAGTAAATCTACACAAACATCAATTTAAACATTTTAAACATGGGTGAAAGTGACATATTATGAAACTAGATGAATTTATAAGCATGTTTCATATATAACTTATTTACATAGGATGCATGGTTAATTAGTTATTATATGTATGAAGCTCAGGGTCCAAACTGTAAATATGTAGTTTTCTGGAAAATTGGACAAAATGCAGAACGGAAAAAAGCATGTCATGGGCCGAATCTGGAGCTACAGGAACTGGGCGGCTCACCAGACCTCATGGTCCGGTTGATGAAGGAGGCCCGACAAGGGGGCGCAGCTGGGCTTGGTGCGATCTGGTGCTGGGCCGCCCGGTTGCTGGTGCTCCAGACGAACAAGGACAGGGTCAAGCGAGACAGGAACAGGAGCGGGTCAACGCAGGGGCGCTCGTACTGTTGCACGAGCAGAGGAAACGAGCGCGCGAGCTCGGGATCGCGGGATGGAGCAGGGACTTGGTAGAACTGAGGAGGAGCGGTGGCGGCTGTGGTTGGTGGTTTTGGATCGGGAGGGGATCCCAAGGAGGAGGAGATAGTGGGCTGGCGGCGGCGGAGGATGGGACAAGATCCCTAGTTTCTAGGGTTGATCTGTTTAAATAGCAAGTGGATCTAAAAGTAGACTAATAGAAGCCCTTTGATCTAAAACGAACGGCTGAAAAAATAGGTTAGGAAGTCCAATTAACAAAATGGAGACGTTTTATAGATGTTTGGGGATGATCAGGACCCATCGGTAACAACATCCCGGGTCGGGTTCGGGTAAGTTTCTGACACGCGCGAGGGGTCGAAGCACTGTGCAAAGAGGCAAAGAGGGGTTAGGCGAACGAGGTCAAGTGCGTGGTTCGACTGAGAAGAGAGAGGAGGAATGCAACCCGGCAACCGTTTCTGGAGACCGGAAACGTCCGACGATAGACCGACTATAATGTTGCTATAGTTAACCGTTGGGGCGTCAAACGGACTCCGAATGTGATGAAATTTGGCAGGCGGTCTACCTACACTATAACAAGACTGCACGCCAACTCTCATCCCATTCCGAGAACATTTTCCGGGCACTTATAAAATAATATTTCGGACATGCCGCGGGCGCGTGCGAGTGTGCCTGGGCTCAGAATGGACAATGGGGAGAACTCGAAGACCGGGACGGATGCAAGTTTCGAAAACATGATGATGCAATGCGGATGATGACATGGCAAGATGCAACATGCAAGCGAAAGACAAGGCAACAACAGCGAATAACTGGAAGACACCTGGCGCGTCGGTCTCGGGGTGTCATAACACTCCACCACTACAAGAGGATCTCGTCCCGAGATCTAAGGATGGCACCGGAGAGAAACGGAAGAGGAAGAGAAGAGGTAAAACTAAGTTGCTTCTTTGACAAACGAGTGAAACAAAGAACCTTGCGCGGTTGAACAAATTAAAAGAAAGAATACAACAAAGATGAACAAAGTTGAAAACACTCTGTTAGAAAAGAGGAACAATGAACATTACGAGAACCAAGAGGTTTAGTGATAAGATAGATATTGAAACCACTCCGGTTAAAACTAGATAGAGAAGGAATAAGATTGATATAATTTGGGCAGCACTCCTACTGAAAGGAGAAGGAAAACTTGATAAGATGAAAAGAACTTGAAGAGATGACACAACACTTCGGTTACATTGATAAGCACGAAAAGAAACACGATCCTCACAACTCGAGATGATGAGAGAAGAGAGCAACATGATAAAGCCTCCGGAAGAAATGAAAGAATGGAATGGAATGAACGGAGGGAAACAAGATCTTGAGAGAGCACACTTACAACAAATGCTAGAACGGAGTTGTTGGATTATCAACAACGAAAGGATAAGCTTGATGTGGGCTTATGGAAGACATTTCAAAATTATGAGGTGAAATTCAGCCACTAGCGGAATCAATTGCTTGCTTGGGAGCAACGAAGAGAAGAAGACTTCTTTCATCGCGAGAATAAGAGGAAACTTGGATTATTGATAAGCACCACAATAGCAACATTCCTTAGGTAAGGCTTTAGGTGAAATATAACCCAAGATAACTCCAAGGAAGAAAATGATGTGTTTAAATATCTCATTACTGAACTTGTGAATCATGAAACACATAGATATTGTCAAAAATGATATAACACCATCTCAAAAGATAAGGTAGAAAGAATTGCACTTCAGAATGCAAGATGAAGAATACTTGAGCTCCTCTGAAAAAATCTTGATGAACACTTCAAGAAGGAATTACATCCTTGATGAACCACCATGTAGATCCTCCATGAAGAACTCCGGTAATAAAAGGATGATCAAAATGAAGTGAAGGATGAAAATAATAAGATTGAAGCCTTGCAATGATTAGATGGAGTTTCGCAATGACATAACCAAGAAAACTTGGCTCTCCGGAAAGAAAGATGAACAAATGAAATCAAGAATTTTGATAAACCTCCAGAATAAGGAATTGAATTTTACTCGATGTAACCAGAATAAGAATTTACATTATGCTTATCCTTCATCAATTTAGATTGATGACAAGCACGGATTTGGCATACTACTTATTCTCGTTGAAAAGGATTAAGATAGATATGGCGCAAACTTGGGAAGGTCTTCAACGAACCACCTGTAGGATTTAACCAACGAATAAATTGATATGATAAACAAGGAAGAGAAATTCTTGAACGAACCACCGTAAGAATTGAAAAAGAACGAAGAGAAGATAAAGAAACACCAGGAAGAATTAGAGAACGAATGAAGATACTTGAGGGGATTTAGATACATGAGAACAAAGAGATCATGAGCTGATAAGAGAATACTTGAATGATGCACCGGTATGATTTGGAGAACGAGAGCTGAAAGCTGGAATGAATAATTCTGAGATGATGGGCTCTGGAGAATCAAACTAAAATGACTCCTTAATAGCTCCAGATGGGTGAAAAGAATTCTCACAATCAAAAACAATGATGAGAGGATGGCATAAAGCTAGCACCATGAATCTTTGGAAGAACGGTAAGGATTTAAGAGGAACTCCTCTTCGGTCTTCGAAACCGAGAATGACGACGGGAAACACCACCATGATAATTGATGAGACACCCCGGGAGAATGAAAAGCGAGGAGGTTGAGCCAACAATGAAAAGAGTTTGAAAGGTCTTGGGGAAAGACATTTGACTGATGATAATTCATTCTTACGTCAAACTTTGAAAAGAATTTGAGGATAGCTCCGGGAAAATTAGAAGAGTCAGGTAAGATCCCAGGAAAAACCTGTGGGTTAGGGCCCACTCAAAAGATACACCGTTGAACGATTTAAAAGAAAGATTGCAGCGGCTGAATTAAATGGCTTGAATGAGGTAACAACCTCGAAATAGTTTGAATTGATGCGGAGTGGAAACACAAATCTTGAAAGAAATCTTCAGCACTTCGGAACAATTGAATAGCAAACGGGGAATGATTATGAGGTGGACCGGCATGAGAAAGCATTTGAAACGAAGAAAGGGATATGATCAACACCAAAAGCTTGAATTGAATCCACTGGAGAAGAAAAGAATGATGAATGATGATCTTGAAGCTCCATTAGTACCTTCCTGAGAATCACCGGATAAGAATATTGACGGAAAAGAATGGAGAGACTTCCCATCAGTAAGATGGATACTTAATTAAGAAACCGAGTCCTTGAAGAAAAAGAAAGGGTGGGAGGGCGGGAAAACAAAGGCAACTTGGGACGGATGAAACAAATATCGTTGAGAGAACTTAGCATTGATCTTGCGGACGTTGAAAAATGATCAGATCCACTTGAAGAGGAACACGCTGGTTGGAAAAGAATTAACATGACAACATCGATGATCATGAAGGATTAGCATCCACATAGAAATATGAGAACACCTCTTAGGAAAAGGTATCGATCCAACACTTGACTTCGAAGCAACTCGAATACCACAATCAAAATAAAAACGAAGGATTGGCTTGCAAAATAAACCGGAAAGAAACATATGATAGATCCCATATCGTATCATGTGTCTGTTGGAAATATATTCTAGGAGCTACTTGAATTCCCACTTATAAAACTCCCGAAACTTTATGGTTATGCAATCAGGTGTTGGGGATACAGGGGAAGCATAATATCTCACCCAAAACTAGCAAATCCTACATCCAGCTGTATCCATCCTTCAACACATAACCAAGAAACCTCCGGAAATCGTGTATCTCATCCTTGGAAAAGCATCCGTTATACGAGTTATGGCAATACTCCCGAACTCCCGCCCCAGTACTGGGTGGCATCGAGCTTATCTCACCAACAACTGCATAAAAGAGATTTTTTATGTCGGCGAAACTCATGTATTCCAGAACTGCAACGATGAAATTGTGACGACAACACCTCGGAGCTCAACTCCCCGGGACACTGCCACAACCCCTAAATCTCATGAGGCACCAAGAACAATGTTCTCGTCACAAAACCATCGGAACGATTCCAAGATACCCGCGTGATCCTAAAAAAATCGTGAAATTTGAGGAGAGAAGAGCCAAAACTCTATGTCAGGAGGCCTCACCAGAGCGACGAAGGGACTAAGGAGTAAAAAGAATCCTACTCTCTGATATATATAATCCAAAGACTCAAACATTTTGTTCTAGACTCAACAATGTTAGCGATTCGATCAAGCAGGGGGCTCCTAAGTCGGGAAAGGCTCTGATTACCAACTTGTAACACCCACAATGCAGCTATATCTCCCACGTGTCGAGGCACGACTTAGAGGCATAGGTGCATGGTAGGTTTGTCACAAGAGGGGTAATCTTCACACAATCCCACGTACTGAATAAGAATGGGATAAAGAGTTGGCTTTCAATCGCCACTTCACACAAATACAAGTTATACATACATCATCCAGAATACAATCAAGGTCCGACTATGGAACCAAAGTAAAAGGAAGACAACCCCAAATGCTAGATCCCCGATCGTCCCAACTGGGCTCCACTACTGATCAACAGGAAACGAAGCAACAACTATCAAGATCTTCATCAAGCTCCCCCTTGAGCTGGTGCATCACCTGCACTGGTATCATCGGCACCTACAACTGAATGGAAGTATCTGTGAGTCACGAGGACTCAGCAATCTCACACCCATGAGATCAAGACTATTTAAGCTTATGGGTAGGATAGGGTAGTGAGGTGGAGCTGCAGCAAGCACTAGCATATATGGTGGCTAACATACGCAAATAAGAGCGAGAAGAGAAGCAATGCAACGATCGAGAAGCTAGAAGTGATCAAGAAGTGATCCTGAAACTACTTACAATCAGGCATAACACAAGACCGTGTTCTCTTCCCGGACTCCGCCAAAAAGAGACCATCACGGCTACACACACGGTTCATTCATTTTAATTAAGTTAAGTGTCAAGTTCTCTACAACCGGATATTAACAAAATCCCATCTGCCACATAACCGCGGGCATGGCTCTTGAAAGTTTATACCCTACAGGGGTGTCCCAACTTAGCCCATCACAAGCTCTCACGGTCAACGAAGGATATTCCTTCTCCCGAGAAGACCCGATCAGTCTCGGAATCCCGGTTAAAGACATTTTGACAATGGTAAAATAAGACCAGCAAAGCCACCCAATGTGCCGACAAATCCCAATAGGAGTCGCACGTATCTCGTTCTCGGAGCACACCGGATGGGAAAGACGTCGGGTTGGCATAGACCCTGGTTGCCCAGGGGGCACCGGACATTGCCCAGTTTGGACCAACAGTCGGAGGAGCATTGGCCCGCGGGTTAAAATAAAGATGACCCTTGAGTATGCAGAACCCAAGGGAAAATGGCTTAGGTGGCAAATGTTAAAACCAAGGTTGGGCCTTGCTGGAGGAGTTTTATTCAAAGCGAACTGTCAAGGGGTTCCCATAACACCCAACCGCGTAAGGAACGCAAATCAAGGAACATAACACCGGTATGACGGAAACTAGGGCGGCAAGAGTGGAACAAAACACCAGGCATAAGGCCGAGCCTTCCACCCTTTACCAAGTATATAGATGCATTAATTAAATAAGAAGTATTGTGATATCCCAACAAATCCATGTTCCAACATCGAACAATTTTCAACATCACCTGCAACTAACAACGCTATAAGAGGGGTGTAGCTTTCAATCTGCTCTAGATGGCCAAGTGAGTTGGCCCGCAGTGCGAAGCCGCCAAAGACGAAGATCTGTCCTGGAAGAAAGGTCTCACCCTGGGCTGCATCGCCATTGATGATCGTAGGAGCCATCGGGCCTGACGGCGACGGCACAGAGGAACTCTCAATGAAAGCACCAATGTCGGTGTCAAAACCGGCGGATCTCGGGTAGGGGGTCCCGAACTGTGCGTCTAGGCCGGATGGTAACAGGAGGCAAGGGACACCAAGTTTTACCCAGGTTCGGGCCCTCTCGATGGAGGTAAAACCCTACGTCCTGCTTGATTAATATTGATGATATGGGTAGTACAAGAGTAGATCTACCACGAGATCAGAGAGGCTAGACCCTAGAAGCTAGCCTATGGTATGATTGTTGATGTGTATGTTGTCCTACGGACTAAAACCCTCCGGTTTATATAGACACCGGATAGGGTTAGGGTTACATAGAGTCAGTTACAATGGTAGGAGATCTTCGTATCCGTATCGCCAAGCTTGCCTTCCATGCCAAGGAAAGTCCCTTCCGGACGTGGGACGGAGTCTTCAATCTTGTATCTTCATAGTCCAGGAGTCCGGCTGAAGGTATAGTTCGGCTATCCGAACACCCCCTAATCCAGGACTCCCTCAGTAGCCCCTGAACCAGGCTTCAATGACGACGAGTGTAGGATCGAAAGTATGTCTAGAGGGGGGTGATTAGACTACTTGACCAAATAAAAACTTAACCTTTTCCCAATTTTAGTTCTTGGCAGATTTTAGCTATTGTAGGACAAGTCAAGCAATCATCACACAATTCAAGCAAGCATGCAAAGAGTATATTGGCAGCGGAAAGTAAAGCATACAACTTGCAAGAATGTAAAGGGAAGGGTTTGGAGAATTCAAACGCAATTGGAGACACAGATGTTTTTCCCGTGGTTCGGATAGGTGGTGCTATCCTACATCCAAGTTGATGGAGACTTCAACCCACGAAGGGTAACGGTTGCGTGAGTCCACGGAGGGCTCCACCCACGAAGGGTAACGGTTGCGCAAGTCCATGGAGGGCTCCACCCACGAAGGGTCCACGAAGAAGCAACCACCCACAAAGGGTCCACGAAGAAGCAACCTTGTCTATCCCACCATGGCCATCGCCCATGAAGGACTTGCCTCACTAGCGGTAGATCTTCACGAAGCAGGCGATCTCCTTGCCCTTACAAACTCCTTGGTTCAACTCCACAATCTTGTCGGAGGCTCCCAAGTAACACCTAGCCAATCTAGGAGACACCACTCTCCAAGAAGTAACAAATGGTGTGTAGGTAATGAACTCCTTGCTCTTGTGCTTCAAATGATAGTCTCCCCAACACTCAACTCTCTCTCATAGGATTTGGTTTTTGTGGAAAGAAGATTTGAGTGGAAAGCAACTTGGGGAAGGCTAGAGATGAAGATTCATATGGTAGGAATGGAATATCTTGGTCTCAACACATGAGTAGGTGGTTCTCTCTCAGAACATATGAGTTGGAATTGTGTATGTGTTCTGATGGCTCTCACCACGAATGAAGAGGAGGTGTGCCTCAGTATCCAATTTATGGTTGGCAGCCCTGACAGAAGATAGTGTACTGAGCCAAACTTGAAAGTTTCAAGAGCTTCATTTGGAATTTCCTTGTACATATTGGACATAGAGTTATGATCCATCTTCTTCTTGGCATATACATCCAAGTCATCTTCCTGCTCTTCTGGGGCATTAATCAGCTGAGCCCATTCAGCAATTGTAGATTGGTACCGCGTACCTTCAGACATCCATGTTATCCTACCATCTGGATAAAAATGTGCTGTGGAGTAGAACTGCATGATAAGCTCCTCATTCCACTTTGTGAGCTTCTGCCCAACAAAGTCCTCTACTCCACATGCCTTGAAGCTGTCCTGCACTCCAGGGTAGTGCTCTTCGTTTTCCTTGATGTATTCCCAGTCGACCCATCTCATATCACATACAATTGGCTTCTTGTCCAACAAAACTGTCTCATAGAAGTCCTGTTGTTCCTTAGTGTGGAACCTGTAATCCATAGCAGTTCTTCTCCTTGAAGCATACGGGTCTTCTTCTCTCCACTTCCTGAGCCCTGAATCTCTTCTGAGCTTCATGTCCTCAGCCACAGGATGAGCATCATTGTGGTCTGGGATCTTGGGCTTGAGCTTTCTCAGAACATGCTCTTCATCATCTTCTTCAACAACAGTCTCAGGCACTGGGGCCTTGTTCTTCTCAGCAGCTGGGATGCTTCTTGTATTTCTCTTTGGCTTTGGCTTTGGAGCTGGCTTGGCCTTGGAAGTAGCTGCCACTGATCTTATGGCATCACCCATCAGCTTGGGTGCCTTAGGTGCTGGTGCAGCTACCTCTTCTTCTTCCTCTTCTTCCATGATGGAAGCCTTTCCAAGCACTCTCGCTATGGTCTTCTTGACCCTTTCCTTCCTTTTCTTTCCTTCAGCAGCAACTGGCTCTATGGTTGCAGGCTTTTCAGGAATCTGAGTTGAGGCTCTGGCCTTTGGCATAGGCTGCCTACCTGCTGGCCTTTTGATTTTTAAGCCTGGCTTTGTGCCCTGTGCTGGCTCAACTCTCTTGGAAGTTGCTTCCTCTTCTGCCACGTAGTCTTCATCCTTAGAATCTGAAGTTCTCTTCTTTCTCTGTCTGGTGGCAGCTTTAGGCAGATTGCTAGGAGTACTTCTGTTGCCATCATCTGAAGAACTTGAGGGACTAGTGCCCTCACTCATCTGCACTTGCTGTTTTGACATGTTCTGGCTGTCACTCTGATCAGACATGTTGCAAACTCTGACTGCTGACCCTGTGAATAGGTTATAGATGAGATAGAGTGGATGAGCATCACAAAATGCAGAGATTTTTGCAAAAGAATGATCCAAAAACTTAGTTTTAGTTTCCCACTGAAATCATCTCGGATCTACCAATATTTAAACTCGGTGATACCGAAGCAGTTTTGGCACCTAAACTAGTGAACTCGGTCAGACCGAGTCACAGTTCGGTGGCACCGAGACTGCTAGGGTTTCACAGAGTTCCAAAATCGGTCACACCGATAAGTAATTCTCGGTCAGACCGAGTCTCACTTGTGCAATGGCATAAGCCAAATCGGTGGGACCGAGTTTTTCAACTCGGTGGGTCCGAGATGGTTTCGGCGGAAACCTAACCCTAAAATTTTCAAATCAAATCTAATCTACGAGCGCATTGACTGGATAGGAGTGTTTCAATCGTGGCAAGAATCATGATGATCACAATGTGCTAAGAATCGGATTGGAGAATAGCACAGAGATCGAGTCCATACCCTAGTTCGGCGGAGACTCGCTACGGCGGCAACGGCGGGGTAGAATTCCCGTTGACGGCGACGGAGACCAGCGACTGGAGGTGGCTGGCGGCGAGGAGACGATCCAGAGACCACGTTGGCAGAGCAGGCTATCGCGCGGGCGAAGGGGTTCGGAGAAATTTCCAAATTTTTGCCCGTGACTATATATAGCCCGACCCTGTCGGTGTGACCGAGTGGAACAACTCGGTGGCACCGAGATGCAAAACTGTATACAGTTGTTGCAACTCGGTGTGACCGAATGGTTCAAATCGGTTGCACCGAGATCGAAAACCTAGATCAACTTAATGATCTCGGTAGGACCGAAAGTGGGGTATGGGTCAGACCGAGAATCATAAAGAGGTTTTGGAAGTTTAAGTCTATGATGAATCGGGGACTCCGAGCGCTCCTCACACAGAGTGGTTCGAATCTGACTTGATCAAATTTTGTGATGTAGCATGAATAGAGTTTGAGACGAGAAAAGCATAGATAGCTATAGGAGGTTCTTAGGCATTCTTGTCCATCCACTTGGCAAAAGGAAATAAAACCGAACAATCAAAACAACAAGTGGATGTCCTTGAATGAGTAAAATATGCAACCAGCATGCTCACACAATAAGATGGCAAATGAAATATGTGACAAGGCATGCACAACCAATTCTAGCATCTATCAAGCAATTTGCGATGACAAGGTCATCTATATATGAGTATATTGACTTAGGAGTCAAGTGAGAACACTTGAGCATAGGTCATACTCATCGTTTAAGCTCAAGTGGGGTTACCACTTTTACATAAAGCATTGTTGTGTTCACATCTTTAGAGTTGCTTTAGCTCAAGTCTTAGAGTAAAGCTCCCCCTAGATGTGATATCCCCCCTTAGAGGGATGAACTAACCTCGGGTTTTGTCGATGATGACTTCATGTAGATGTTGAAGATGTGGATGCTCAATGTTGATGTAGATCACTTGGAGCTATCCATTTGAGTGAATTGCACTTTCAATACCTACATGGGTTAGTCCCACAAGGAACAAACAAGGATATCCATAGACATAGAGTGATGCACACACAAGATGATGTCCATGAAAACTTTTAGGTTACCCTGTCCCTTGTCTTACCAACAAGAGGGTTTGTGACTCCTTGAACTAGTGCAAGATGTGGAAGTTGATTGCACTTGTTCTTGCCAAAATGATAAGAGTGAAGTATGTTGGCGGAGTCACCCTCAAGAACTCTCTAGTTCTTCTTCTTTTGGATCCACACCATCTTGATGGGAATCCTTGGAGTTGTAGTCGTACTTGAAGAAGTGGAACTTGAAGTAGTCTTGGGAATCCACTTGACTAAGGTCTTAGGAGCTTCTTCAAATGCATCAATTTCCTCTTGAAGCTTGTCCTTGCCTTTTTGCTTGTAGTCTTGTGGTGGAAGATCATCTTGAGCTTGTGTCCCCTTGAAAGAAGTATCATACTTCTCTTGTTGAGGAACAAACTTTGTCTTGGGGTATTGATCTTCTTCCCACTCAACTCCATTGGCATTGAACTTTCGTTCAAAACCAACACCTTGATTCTTCCGGTGCATTCCTTGCTTGCGCACAATTTCCTCGAATTGCTTACTCCCGGCAAGGCTTTTGTACACTCCTTTCTCTATAATTCCCTTCAATAAGCTATTTTCTTGCTCAAGTGTAACTTGGCTAAGACAATCATTAGTGGAATCAAGAGAACTACTAGAAGCAACAATATTGGATTTAGCATGATCATTGTTACTGCTAGAGGAAGAATCTTTCTTGTTCTTGTTACTAGACTTGACTTGAGGCATGTAAGTGGATAAGAGTAAACGCTTGGCAATGTAAGAAGAACTTTTCTTGTGGAGATCATCATTGATTGCTTTTAAGAACTCATGCTCTTGCTCAAGATTGAGCTTTTCAAAGTGTAATTTCTCATGAGCTCTTAAAAGTTCTTGATGATCTTCGAAGATAGTTTCATGAGCTAACTTAAGAGTGTTTAGTTCTTTAGTTAGAGCCTCAATATTCTCCTTATCATTGTCATTCGTTTTATCTTGATTAGCATGATTAATTGACGTTTCATCATAGTATTCATCACTAGAGTTGTCAACAAGCAAATCATCACCTAACAAGTCATCTTCATCACTATTGAAATCAACATACTCAGGGTGTGTTACCTTAGGACCTTTGGCCATGAAGCATCTTCCAATTCCTTCATTTGGTGAGTCAAATATGTCGTAGGAGTTGGTTGACACAAGTGCTAGACCGGAAACACCTTCATCTTGAGTATCTTCGGGGTCGGAGTGATAACTTCTCTCGGAGTGGCTGTCGGAGTCGGAGCCGGATACCCATTCACCAACATGAGCTTGATGTCTTCGTTTTGTGTAGCTCCTTGATGATTTTTCCTTCCTTTCCGAATCCTTGCTTCTCCGTGAGTATCTTCGTTCATAACGATCATCTCTACTCCTTCTCTCTCTTGGTGGTGATTCTTTGCTTCTTCTTTTTGGAGAATCTTCTCTTCTCTTGTAGGGAGTCGTACACTCATTGGAATAGTGTCCGGGTCTTCCACAACTGTAGCAGTTTCGCTCTCGACTAGAAGATCTTTTGTCATTGTAGGACCTTGACTTGAAGCTTCTATCTTTTCTTCTACTCTTGTAGAACTTGTTGAAGTTCTTCACCATTAAGCTCAATTCTTCATTGAAGTTTTTTTTCTCACTTGATGATGTAGGGGCTTCACATGAGGCTTTGTAGGCACCACTTGATTTGTTGTGAAGTTCCTCTTTATCCTTAAGTGACATCTCATGAGCAACAATTCTTCCAATCACCTCCGTTGGCTTGAGATCTTTGTAATTGGGCATCATTTGGATCAATGTGCACACGGTATCATATTTTCCATCCAAGGCTCTTAGAATCTTCTTGATGATGAATCTATCGGTCATCTCTTCACTTCCTAAGCCGGCAATCTCATTTGTGATGAGAGCAAGCCTAGAGTACATCTCAGCGACACCTTCACCATCCTTCATTTTGAACTTGTCAAGTTGACTTTGAAGCACATCCAACTTGGATTCCTTGACGGAGTCGGTACCTTCGTGCATATCAATCAAAGTGTCCCAAATTTCCTTTGCATTCTCAAGATGGCTGATTTTGTTGAATTCTTCGGGGCACAATCCGTTGAAGAGAATATCACAAGCTTGAGCATTGTATTGCAACATCTTCAACTCATCCGCGGTAGCTTCACGGTTTGGTTCTTTCCCATCAAAGAAGTCACCTTGCAAACCAACACACACAATAGCCCAAACGGCGGGGTTATGTCCAAGAATATGCATTTTCATTTTATGCTTCCAACTAGCAAAATTAGTACCATCAAAGTAAGGACCTCTACGGTGATAATTTCCCTCGCTAGACGCCATACTCTCCTAGGTTGTGAAACCAAGGCTATGACCACCAAAAGCTATGGAGATCAAAGCAAATGGAGACCAAAGCTCTGATACCACTTGTAGGATCGAAAGTATGTCTAGAGGGGGGTGATTAGACTACTTGACCAAATAAAAACTTAACCTTTTCCCAATTTTAGTTCTTGGCAGATTTTAGCTATTGTAGGACAAGTCAAGCAATCATCACACAATTCAAGCAAGCATGCAAAGAGTATATTGGCAGCGGAAAGTAAAGCATGCAACTTGCAAGAATGTAAAGGGAAGGGTTTGGAGAATTCAAACGCAATTGGAGACACGGATGTTTTTCCCGTGGTTCGGATAGGTGGTGCTATCCTACATCCACGTTGATGGAGACATCAACCCACGAAGGGTAATGGTTGCGCGAGTCCACGGAGGGCTCCACCCACGAAGGGTAACGGTTGCGCGAGTCCACGGAGGGCTCCACCCATGAAGGGTCCACGAAGAAGCAACCACCCACAAAGGGTCCACGAAGAAGCAACCTTGTCTATCCCACCATGGCCATCACCCACGAAGGACTTGCCTCACTAGCGGTAGATCTTCACGAAGTAGGCGATCTCCTTGCCCTTACAAACTCCTTGGTTCAACTCCACAATCTTGTTGGAGGCTCCCAAGTAACACCTAGCCAATCTAGGAGACACCACTCTCCAAGAAGTAACAAATGGTGTGTAGGTAATGAACTCCTTGCTCTTGTGCTTCAAATGATAGTCTCCCCAACACTCAACTCTCTCTCATAGGATTTGGTTTTCGTGGAAAGAAGATTTGAGTGGAAAGCAACTTGGGGAAGGCTAGAGATCAAGACTCATATGGTAGGAATGGAATATCTTGGTCTCAACACATGAGTAGGTGGTTCTCTCTCAGAACATATGAGTTGGAATTGTGTATGTGTTCTGATGGCTCTCTCCATGAATGAAGAGGAGGTGGAGGGGTATATATAGCCTCCACACAAAATCCAACCGTTACAGACAGTTTTCCAATCTCGGTGGGACCGAATCAACAAACTCGGTCGGACCGAAAAGGTAAACCTAGTGACCGTTAGAGATTTTCGGTGGGACTGACATGCAACTCGGTAGGACCGATATGGTTAGGGTTTGGGCATAACGTAATCTCGGTGAGACCGATTACACAAACTCGGTGAGACCGATTTTGGTAATTAGCTAACCAGAGAGTTGGTCAGGCAAACTCGGTGGGACCGATTTGCTCTTTCGGTGAGACCGAAAAGTTACAAAAAGGAAACACTGAATTTACATTGCAATCTCGGTGGGACCGATTCGCTCTTTCGGTGAGACCTAAAAGTTACGAAAGGGAAACAGAGAGTTTGCAATCCCATCTCGGTGAGACCAAGATCCCTATCGGTAGAACCGAATTGCTAGGGTTTGGCAGTGGCTTATGACAAGTGAAACTCGGTGGCGCCGGATAGAAAGAATCGGTAGGAGCGAGTTTGGCTTAGGGTTTAGGTCATATGTGGAAGTCGGAAAGTAGCTGAGGATTTTGGAGCATATCACTAAGCACATGAAGCAAGAGGCTCATTAAGAAACACCTCATCCCTCCTTGATAGTATTGGCTTTTCCTAAAGACTCAATGTGATCTTGGATCACTAAAATATAAAATGAAGAGTCTTGAGCTTTTGAGCTTGAGCCAATCCTTTGTCCTTAGCATTTTGAGGGTTCCACTTTCACCATCCATGCCATGCCAATCATTGAGCTTTCCTGAAATAATCATCTTGGAATAGCATTAGCTCAATGAGCTATATGTTGTTATGAATTACCAAAACCACCTAGGGATAGTTGCACTTTCAACGAGTCCGGCGCGCAGATTGTCTTCGGCATTGCAAGGCGGGTTCCTCCTCCAAGTACTTCATCGAAGATTTTGAACACAAAGATAGTGTCCGGCTCTGCAAAATAAGTTTCCACATATTGCCATATAGAGAATAATATTTACACAAATCTAATCTGCTGACGTACTCCGTAGTGTGACATCACACCATGGCCAAGCTTTTATTCGAACTGTTTTACTGTCCCATCTTAGCGCGTTATGCGAGGCGGTTTCCTTGGCACGTCTTGTTAAAGCAGAGATCGTGTCCCCTTATTCCGGGATTCTCATCAATACGGGCGTGGGTAACCCAACCGCTTCTAGGACTCCTAGATCATAGGCAAGTCCAAACGGACACGGGGAGGATGCTCGATATCCACCCTCTCTATAAAGGGACGAGGCCTTTTATTTTTCCCTCCCGTGCTCAATCGAATCCTTCCCCCACCTCAAGCTCAAACGCCCAAGGTTCAGGCCAGGTGCTCTGAACCTTCAGTCATGTCCGGATCTAGCCTTCAAGGCCGATGGGTGCCTTCTTCCATCACGGAAGAAGACGTCAAAAAGTTGAGGGAGCCCAGATATCTGACCGCCGAGATTCTGCATCGGCTGCCTCCCCGGGGGCAGGCCGTCCCCTCCCCCGAACCCAACGAGAGCATCATGTTCGTCTCCCACTTCCTCCAAGGTCTAGGCCTTGCATTGGATCCTTTTGTCAGGGGCTTGATGTTTTACTACGGGCTAGATTTCCATGATCTAGCTCCGGACTCCTTTCTTCATATCACGACATTTATTGTTGTGTGCGAGGCCTTCCTCCAGGTTACCCCTCACTTTGGCCTATGGCTCAAGACCTTTGAAGTAAAACCGAAGATGATCGAGGGGCAACATGCGGAGTGTGGAGGTGCCTCAGTACGCAAGATCACGGGAGCTGCATGGCCCAAAGGTTCCATTCCAAAGGTGTCTGAATTGTGGCAACAGGAGTGGTTCTACATCACGGCTCCCAGAAGTGCCAAGTGGGTGGCCAACCCTGTCTTCCGCCCGGGCCCTCCACCACAACTGATGTCATGGATTAGCAGAGGATTGAGCTGGGGTCCGTCCAAGGACGTGCCTATACTGCAAAACCGCATTCAAGATCTCTTTAATGGAGATTTCAGTTTGGTTGTGGTAGCACAAGTTATGCTGGTTCGCCAAGTCCAGCCTTGCAAACGCCGGCCTCTTCACTTGTGGGAGTTTAATCCCGAGGGGCCACGCCACATTCAAAATTTCCTCGGCCTGACGCATGAGGAGATGTACAAGTCGTTCTTCGGACCTCAAGTGGAGTGTCCGGAAATCACCGAGGACGCAGGCCTGAGTAGCAACCGCGCCGCCGAACAGGTAAGGCATCTTCCGACCGAGCGTACTACCTCTCCTTTGATGCGAAGTTATTTCTGAGAGTCCGCTTTTTGACCAGGACTGGCTAACGAAGGCGAAGTTGATTCGGTGTCCGGCCCTCCTCCCTGAGGGTTTGGAAAATCCGGTCCTGGAAAAGATGCTCCAGATCGCACCTTGCCCGGAGCCCTTGAAGGAAGATACTGCGGAGGACAGTAAGGGCGGACGCGGGCCCCCAACGCTGCCCATTCTAACCAAGGGAGCGGGTGTCTCCATGAAGGAAGACGACCGGAAGAGGAAAAGGACCGCGCCCAGGGATTCGGAAGCCGAAGCTTCCAAACGGGAGAAGAAGTCTCCCTCCGAGGGTCCTACCTTGGGGGGTGCTGTTGCCGCACAAAGTCCGCGGGGGGATCAATTCTCCCGCGAGTCGTAAGTGACCCGGAATACTTTAACAGTACAGATATTCCATCTTTTTCTTCTGAGAAAATAACCACCGCATATATCTTAGCAGTTCGGGCCTTAGCCCCTCTCAAATGAGCTCGTCTTCAGGGGATCTTCTTCCAGAGATGATGGAGAGCGAAACGCCTCCTCCAGACTCCTTCGCTGCGGAAGCGGGCGACCCTGAAGTGTCGTCGCGGAGGGCCTCTCTAAGTCCGGCGAGGCCAAAAGATAATCCCGCCGACCCCCGAAGCTCCTAGTGTCCGGCTCCCGAAGAGAGCAGACAAAAGAGTTCGGCACCGTCTAGTGTGCGATCGGATGTTTTGAGGGAGTTGGTGGGGTGAGCGGCCATCTCAGATGAACACCGTGTGCTGATGAATACGGTGATGGAGAGAATCTCGTCCGCCGAAAGCGGATTGCATAAAGCTTTTATGAGTCTACTGACAGGCTTTGAGGTACGTAAAATAATGTATGATAGTCCTGCACATACTAGGTGTGCCCTGTGTAAATACTAGACCCTGAGACTCTGGTCGTCGTCGGAAACGACGACGAACAGAGGATCATATTCCCAGGTAATAGCCATACTGCATTTATGTGCAGGTAATGGAAGCTCCGGTGGCTAGCCGGGCTCACGAGTTTGCCCATTTAGAACGGCAGTTGGATGCGGCAGACGCCGACATCGAGCTTGTTAACAAAAGGCTTGACGAGGCCCAAGGTAAGTGTCATTATCTGGTAAAACGCCACATAGGAAGAGCAGCATGATGCCAGTATCTTTAATGTGTTGTGACTGCAGATGGAGCTGCCACTGTTGAAGCCTTGCGGGCAGAACTTGCCCGAGCCAAGGAACAAGGGAGGGTGGGTAATGCGGCTGCTTTGAAGGCGGCCGAAGAGTTGCAAATCGAGAAGGCTGCGCATGGCGAGAGCCGAGATAAGATGGCCAAGATGGCCATAGAATTAAAAGCCGCCACCGACCATTGCTGGGTTCTTGAAAAGGAAAACCAGGCGAAGGTATCGGACCTTGAGAAGGCTGCTGCAACGGGAAAAGACCTCCGCTCTGCACTGAGGGCAAAGAAGGAGGAGCTGCGGGAAGCCGGGGATATTGTAGCCGGGAAATCCTTTATGCTGCAGAGGAAGTTCGGAGATCCACGGTATGCTCCTCTGGATTGGCTGTGGAGTTCGGAAGATGTGTATATGGATTTGGCAGCGAGCGCTGCCGATGCGGCCAAGTACTTCCAGAGTCAGACGGACCATGAAGTAGACCAGCTGTTTTGGAAACAATTCCTTTCTCCCGAGCGTCCACTTTCGTTGACGGACCAATTAGCCGAATGGGCCGAACTAAATAGGTTGTCCGGACTCTCCATGAGGCCTTTTGTGGATCAGCTATGGCCGGAAAGGTCAGAACCAAGCAGCTATTTCAGTTTGGTGCAGCAGTTCCTTGACGTGGTGTCGTGCATAAATGCGATGAAGAGGTCGGCGTGCATAGAAGGCGCACGAATGGCCTTTGCCCGTGCTAAAGAATATTGGGCAGAGATGGATGCTACCACTGTTGCAATGCAGGATTCGGCCATAGGTCGAAGGGCTGCTGAGCACTACTTTGAGGAAGTTCTTGAGGGTGCTCGTTTGATAAAGACCCAGTGCTCAAAAGATATTATGTTTGAGTGACATGTAATCTCATTGTAAGCGAAATGCTTTTATAAATTTTCATAAGGCTACTTTTATACTTTTTCCTGAAAGTATTGTGATGCCTCCTGGGCGGCCGTTTATGTATACATGTGTATAACCTGAAAGATTAGAGTCGTCGGCTTCAACCCCCACGCATATACTGCGGAGGTGTTCGCAGAAACATGCATTCACACTTAACCCAACGTCTTGGTCCTATTAAGGAGGTGATAGCGGAGCGAGCGAGGCAACCGGACTATAATGCTTTAACACTTTCACTTAGCCATAGGAGTTTGACGGTGGGGCTACTAGATAGCCCCTGGTGGCTTCGCACTCTCCCGATCCCGGGGTGCGTATATGCCTGGCCGGAAAGCGGCCCTTCATTAAGGTGGGGGAATTCTAACATTCCCATGGGTCATCGGGTGGTTGACCAGTCTCACGCTATATCATTACAGTCAGTTTTCGGCTTTCTCTACTGAGGTGCTCGTCCGGATGAACCAGGGCACAATCGCAGTAGTTCTCCTGGTGCTACCATAGCCGGTAAAGCGGAATGTAAGGCACCAAAACACAGGAGCCGGGCAAACCCAGCATTTGACCAAAGACAATGATTCGGAGCTGATGCATATAGGTCCAAACTCGCGACGCCGAACACTCCCTAAGGTATTCGGTCTTTGTGGTATAAACCGGGCCTAAGTAATGGCCTTTGTGAGAAGCCCCTTGTGTCCAAGTACGTGCATTGTTCTGGCGTGGCCACATGCCAAGACGTCAGCATCCTTCTCAACGGTGGATGTGCATCAACAAGAGATAGTAAAAAAGGTTTACGCAGGGTCTTAATCTAAAAGGAATCCTTGGAGCGGGTCCCTGCTGCACGTCTGCGCCTGTGTCTCCGTTGTGCCGTATCCTGGACGGGTGTAGCATGATGATCGTCTGTAAAAGAGAGGAATTTAGGTGAAAAAGGTTGTCGTGCAAAAAGATAATTGAAGAAACTATGCATAATTCAAGATGAGGAGGAATGGCCACATGTCTGCGCGCGTTGAGCCCCTTGTAAATAGGGGTGTGACCATTTATTCGGTATAAGTAGCGGCGCCGGACTCGATTAGTTGTGTCTGAGGTCTTGACGACCTATGGGGCGCTTTGGCTAGTCCGGGCGCCTTTAGTGTGTGGCTGCCAAGGCAGCCTCACTCTCTTCGGCGCGCAGAGATCACTTGATATTTCCGTGCACTGAAATGATGCCGCGTGGACCAAGCATCTTGAGTGTGAGGGAGGCATAGTGTGGTATTGCATTAAAGCGAGCGAAAGCTTCGCGCCCGAGCAGTGCTTGATAGCCACTTTGAAACGGAGCGATGTGGAAGGTTAAATGCTCGCTACGGAAGTTATCGGGGGAGCCGAATATAACTTGTAGTAGGAGGGAGCCCGTACAACGAGCCCCTGGGCCTGGCGTTACTCCTTTAAAGGTAGTATTGCTATGGCGAATTTGTGTTGGGTCTAACCCCATCCCGCGGATTGTATCCTGGTATATTAGGTTTAGGCTGCTGCCGCCGTCCATCAAGACTCGTGTGAAGTGATATCCGCCAATTACTGGGTCTAATACCAAGGCAGCCCATCCTGTGTGTTGGATACTTGCTGAGTAATCACGATGGTCGAAAGTGATCGGTTGAGACGACCATTGGCAGGACTTCGAGGTGACAGGAACTTGGGTATATTTTCCTGGGGGTGCCGCATTGTTTTTTCCCTTGATCATGTGTAGTACGTTTACTGTTTTGACTTCTGGTGGGAATTTCTTTTGTTCCCCCGTGTCTTGCTTGGGGGGCTCGTCCTCGTCTTCACTTGGTGTGTCCTCCCCCTTGTGTACGGCATTGAGCTTGCCGGACTACTTGAAGACCCAACATTCTCTATGGGTATGATTAGCAGGTTTACCCGGGGTACTGTGGATCTGACATACTTGGTCCAGAATTTTGTTGAGGCTGGACAGTTCATCCCTGGTGCCTTTAGTGGGCGGCTTTTGACCTGGCCGAGAGCTTTTGAATCTGGCATTTACTGTCGTGCCCTTCGTGCTGTCTTCTTTATTCCGGCGTTTGTTATTGCTGTTGCGCCATGATTTCCCGTTTCCATCTCTAACTTCCGATGTACTGGGGTCGCTGGTGCTGCATCTGGCTAGCCAGCTGTCCTCACCCGCGCAAAAGCGGGTCATGAGGTTTGTTAATGCGGCCATCGTTCTCGGCTTATTTTGGCCGAGGTGTCTGCCGAGCCATTCGTCACGGACGCTATGCTTGAAAGCCACTAAGGCTTCGGCGTCCGGACAATCGACAATCTGGTTCTTTTTAGTAAGAAACATATTCCAAAGCTTTCGGGCTGACTCTCCGGGCTGCTGAGTTATATGACTCAGATCATCCGCATCCGGAGGTCGGACGTAAGTCCCTTGAAAATTTTCCCAAAAAGCGTCTTCGAGCTCTTCCCAACTTCCAATGGAGCTTTCGGGGAGACCTTTGAGCCAGTGACGAGCTGGCCCTTTGAGCTTGAGGGGTAAGTATTTGATGGCATGGAGATCATCTCCTCGAGCCATATGGATATGAAGGATATAGTCCTCAATCCAAACCCCGGGGTCTGTTGTTCCATCGTATGCCTCTATGTTTACGGGTTTGAATCCCTCTGGAAATTCATGGTCCAGCACCTCGTCGGTGAAACATAGAGGGTGTGCGGCACCCCTGTAGCTGGGTGTACCGCGATGTTCAGATATTTGTTGTGTTGCATTGTATGCTGGGGGGCGCTTGCGTGGTCCATAGATGGATCTTGTTGCGCCGTCCTTTGGGTGCGAACCCTCGCCTGGGTCGCGTGTTGTATTGTGAGTGGCGTTGTATGCCGCTCTGTGTTGGTAGAGGGGTCGTCTATCCGACCAGGTGGCTGCTTTGATATTTGGTTGTGGGGGGTCTGCAGCCTCCTCATCGAATTCGGGTAGCAGCTTCCGCTTTGGGTAGCTCTTGGAGGGGCGATTGTCGCCGTACCTTGCTGCAGTGTTGAGTATTTTGCTCCATCTGAATTGGAGTGTGTCTTGCGCGGCCTTGAGCCTTCGCTTCTGCTTTTTAAGACTCCTTGCGGTGGCAACAAGCCTTTTACGGGCGTTCTGCTGCTCCGGGTGCCTGTTCGGCGTTATGTCGTCCGGACCATTATCCTTGATAGGGTTTGTTTGTTCGGTTTGATTATCCGGATTGCCGTTGTCCGGCAGCGGTTCACCCTGCTCCAGCGCTGGGTCTGTGTGATCGCTATTTCTGTCGAGGCGGGATTTGGGGCGGCGCTTGCGTCGCTGCTTTGACTGCTTTTCGAGGGAACAATCCTTCGGTGCGTCCTTCCGCTCTTCATCGTTATCTTTTGGTGCGTCCACCATGTATACGTCGTATGACGAGGTGGCGTTCCAGGGCTCAATAGGTGCTGGTTCTTCATCATCTCCTTCATCGGCGTCCATACCGTCAATGTCGTCGGAGTCAAAGTCGAGCATGTCGGTTAAGTCGTCGACAGTGGCTACGAAGTGGGTGGTGGGTGGGTTTTGAATTTCTTCATCGTCCGTACCCCAGCCTTGCTGGCCGTAGTCCGGCTAGGGCTCTCCTGATAAAGAGAGAGACTTTAGTGACTTCAGGATATCACCGAAAGGCGAGTGCTGAAAGACGTCCGTGGCTGTGAACTCCATGATCGGCGCCCAATCGGATTCGATCGGCAGGGGTGCGGAGGGTTCGGAGTCCGGAGAAGAATCCGGCTCCATGGAGTCACAAGTCTTGCAGAGTACGGGGCTGGTGTTCGGCTCAACCGCCGTTGGGATTACAGCCCCCGAGGTGGCGTCCATCCGCCCATCCTCGATCGACGCGGTTGGCTCCGAACTAAGGGTCGGAGCCGATGCGGGTGCGGCCTCCAGGGCACTGTTCGGCGGCAGAGCTAGATCGTGCTCGTCGTGATAGTGCAGCGCGCTCGGCAGTGGTTCGAATCCGTTGAAGATCAAGTCCCTGCGGATGTCAGCCGTGTAGTTTAAACTTCCGAATCTGACCTGACGGCCAGGGGCGTAGCTTTCGATCTACTCTAGATGGCCAAGTGAGTTGGCCCGTAGTGCGAAGCCGCCAAAGACGAAGATCTGTCCTGGAAGAAAGGTCTCACCCTGGGCTGCATCGCCATTGATGATCGTAGGAGCCATCGAGCCTGACGGCGACGGTACAGAGGAACTCTCAATGAAAGCACCAATGTCGGTGTCAAAACCGGTGGATCTCGGGTAGGGGGTCCCGAAGTGTGCGTCTAGGCCGGATGGTAACAGGAGGCAAGGGACACCAAGTTTTACCCAGGTTCGGGCCCTCTCGATGGAGGTAAAACCCTACGTCCTGCTTGATTAATATTGATGATATGGGTAGTACAAGAGTAGATCTACCACGAGATCAGAGAGGCTAAACCCTAGAAGCTAGCCTATGGTATGATTGTTGATGTGTATGTTGTCCTACGGACTAAAACCCTCCGGTTTATATAGACACCGGATAGGGTTAGGGTTACATAGAGTCGGTTACAATGGTAGGAGATCTTCATATCCGTATCGCCAAGCTTGCCTTCCACGCCAAGGAAAGTCCCTTCCGGACGCGGGACGGAGTCTTCAATCTTGTATCTTCATAGTCCAGGAGTCCGGCTGAAGGTATAGTTTGGCTATCCGAACACCCCCTAATCCAGGACTCCCTCACCAGCCCCTAGTCCGGGCTGGGCATGATTCAGGAGCAGTTCCTCTGTGATGACGAGGGATCGCATTAGGTCCAAAGCCTCGTTTAAAAGTGGGGTTTGGAAAGGGTCGGAAGTTTCTAGGCCTAGCTCACATGACGCGGTCCTCCAGGGTTCGGAATTAGTGTCTGGAGAAGAGTCCGGCTTTGCAATGATTGCAGGAAACGCTATTCTCTCTGGTTTTCCAGTGTTGAGCTCTAAGGCCGTAGAGAGTCCGGCGGGCTCTAGACTCCCGTCTTCGGACCTGATGACGCTGTAACACCCCGGATGTAATTTAGCTTATCTGTATCCCAACTCTTGTCGTTTCCGGCACTAAGTTATTTTATTTCATCGTTGTCGGGTTTTTGTCTCTGTGTGTTGTTGTCTTTGTCATGCATCTCATATCATGTCATCATGTGCATTGCATTTGCATACGTGTTCGTCTCATCCATCCGAGCATTTTCCCCGTTGTCCGTTTTGCATTCCGGCGCTCCTATGTCCTCTGGTGGTCCTTTCTACCTCTTTTCGTGTGTGGGAGTTAAACATTTCCAGATTGGACCAAGACTTGTAATGCGGCCTTGGTTTACTACCGGTAGAGCACCTTTCAAGTTTCGTGCCATTTGGACTTCATTTGATACTCCAACGGTTAACCGAGGGACCGAAAAGGCCTCGTGTGTGTTGCAGCCCAACACCTCTCCAAAGTGGCCCAAAACCCACCTAAACCTCTCCCATCATCTGGAGTGTTTGATCACGATCGCGTGGCCGCAAACCGCACTCCATTTGGAGCTTCCTAGCTCCCTCTACGCCTATATATAGACCCCTCATTCCAAATCCCGCGTCTCTTCTCCCCCCTAACCCTAAAAATTCCATCTCCGCCGCTGGACACATCCGGTTCCCACCGAACGAGTCACCGCCGCCCGCAGCCAGTGGCGCGCTGCCACGTGGCCTCCCGCCAGCGCCACCGCCCGTGACCCGCCGAAGCCCGGGGAGGGCCCCCGCGGCCCATCCAGCCGCCGCCCGCGCCTCCTCGCTGCTCCGCTCGTGCGCCACCGCCTCCTCCCGCGCCGGTCGCCGTGCGCCACCATGCCGGCGAGCTCCGCCGCGGTGAGCCTCCTCGCCGATCGCGCCGCCCGAGCCGGCCCCGGCTCCGCCCCGCCTTCCCGTCGCCTCCCCGGCTCCTCGCCGGCCGGATCCGGCGAGATCCGGCCTGGGAGCACCTCCCCGCCTCGTCTTCGACAACTCCGGCCACCGCCGCGGCCATTTCCAGCGAACCTCGTCGCGCGAAGCTACAGTAATCGCCCGGATCTGAGACCTATTTCACTCGGTTGACTTTTCATCCCCGAACCCTAATTTTTTTGCAAACTTTGGCATGTCATAACTCTCATCGTAGCTCCGATTCATGCGTGTAGCATATCAAAATGTTCGTCTCGACGAGTACATCATTTCATCTCATTGCATCTTTACATTTGAGCTCATCTTGATGCCCGAAATGCTGTTGGAAGAGGGCTATGTGGTGAATTTGGCAGATCTGTTTCAGCAAGTGGCATTTTGTCATTTTTGCCATGTTTAATGTGTGCTTGCTATGATCCTGAGCTCTACATGTGTTTTGTTATATGCCATGCCATCTTTACGGGGGTGTATGCCATGTATTTTTGTGATATTTGTGGTGACTAGCACAAGCTTGCAAAGTAGCGTAATCGGTAATGCTGATTTTCAGGGACTTAGAATTTCACTAAGTCCTTGTTCTGTTTTTGTTGTTATGCCATATGTTCATGTTGTTTCCTAGTGATCCGTGCCTCTTTTGAGGATGATCAGTAAGGATGTTTTGTTAATATTGTGGTGCTCTATCCATCCATGTCTTTGTTTGCAATTATGGAGCAAACTAGCTTGAGTCAATCGAGCTCTACTTTTGCTATTTCGTGAATCCTGGCAGATTGTTGACTTGTTAGCGATTTTGCCGAGGATGTTGTATTTGATCCATGCATGCTATGTTGTTGTTCTTTCCATGTCTAGCTTCTATGATATGTATTCTTGATGGGTGTATGCTTAGTTTGTCATTCCATGCTCCGTAGTGAGTGCATCGAGCTCATAAACATGCCTACTCGTTAACTGATTTGCATGCTCCAGTTTTTCACTAAGTCTGAATCTGTTTGTGTTTTTGCCATGTTCACATGCTTGCAATTGTATTTTATGATCCCTTTTGGCTCAAGGTCACTAAGAGACTTTTGTTAAGTGCTTTGAGTAGCTTCATGCTATGCCTTGCCTTGTCATGTTCAGTTCATGTAGCATGTAGTTTTTCATGCTCTAAAGTGTGCTTCCTGATGATAAATTCCAGACTTGTGTTAATTTCACTAAGTCTGAAACCTGTTATCATTTGCACTTTTGTCATGCTTGTTTGAACCTGTTAATGGATGAATTAGCCGTATCTCAGTGTTCATCTTTTGTCAAGCTTCATGAGTGGATCCCTGCCATGTATTTTGTTGTCATGTTTGAGTGTTGTAGCATATTTATCTTGATGCATTTAGTTGGTCACTTGCTGATTATCGCAGACCGGTGCCATATTTGTTTTGCTTGCCATTTCCAAACCGTGCATCCAATTCCGGTGATCTTTATATCGATTTCAACCGAAATCACCTCACCTTTCCAGTGGCACTCTTGGATTTCCAAGTTGAGGCCAGGTTCAATCATTCCTTGTCAAATCTTGCATAGGCATCACATATCTCATCCCGCATAGCATACCATGTTTGCATCATGTTTGTTTGAGCTTTGCACGTGGTTGATTGTATTCCTTTTGCTTGTCTGTCTTGTTTGGGTTGAGCCGGGAGACGAGTTCGCTAACGAGGAGCCCGTTGAGTTTGCTTACGAGGACCAAGTCAACTCTGACAACTTTGTAGGCAAGATGATCATACCCTCGAAATCACTTCTATCTTTGCTTGCTAGATGCTCGCTCTTTTGCTATGCCTATGCTACGATGCCTACCACTTGCATATCATGCCTCCAAAATTGCCATGTCAAACCTCTAACCCACCATGTCCTAGCAAACCGTTGTTTGGCTATGTTACCGCTTTGCTCAGCCCCTCTTATAGCGTTGCTAGTTGCAGGTGAAGATTGGAGATCGTTCCTTATTGGAACATTGTTTATTGTTGGGATATCACTATATTATCTTGTTATCTTAATGCACCTATATACTTGGTAAAGGGTGGAAGGCTGGGCCTTATGCCTGGTGTTTTGTTCCACTCTTGCCGCCCTAGTTTCCGTCATATCGGTGTTATGTTCCTAGATTTTGCGTTCCTTACACGGTTGGGTTATAATGGGAACCCCTTGACATTTCGCCTTGAATAAAACTCCTCCAGCAAGGCCCGACCTTGGTTTTACCATTCGCCACCTAGCCTTTTCCCTTGGGTTTCGCGGACTCAAGGGTCATTTTTATTTTAAACCCCTGGGCCAGTGCTTCTATAAGTGTAGGTCCAACCCAGAGCACCGTGCGGGACCGTCCCTTGGCAACTTGGGTTATGTTGGCTCCAGTACACTTAGCTTATCCGGTGTGCCCTGAGAACGAGATATGTGCAGCTCCTATCGGGATTTGTCAGCACAGCGGATGGTCTTGCTGGACTTGTTTTACCATTGTCGAGGATGTCTTGTAACCGGGATGCCGAGTCTGATCGGAATGTCTCGGGAGAAGGAATATCCTTCGTTGGCCGTGAGAGCTTGTGATGGGCTAAGTTGGGACTCCCCTGCAGGGATTTGAACTTTCGAAAGTCGTGCCCGTGGTTATGGGTAGATGGGAATTTGTTAATGTCCGGTTGTAGATAACATGAAGTTTAACTTAATTAAAATGAATCAACCGCGTGTGTAACCGTGATGGTCTCTTCTCGGTGGAGTCCGGAAAGTGAACACGGTGTTGGAGTAATGCTTGACGTAGGTTGTTCTAGGATCACTTCTTGATCATACTTGTTCGACCGTGCTTTTGCCTTCTCTTCTCGCTCTCTTTTGCGAATAGGTTAGCCACCATATATGCTAGTCGCTTGCTGCAGCTCCACATCATACCTTGCCTTACCTATAAGCTTAAATAGTCTTGATCGCGAGGGTGCGAGATTGCTGAGTCCCCGTGACTCACATATTACTTCCAAAACCAGATGCATGGACCGATGATACCGTTCCAGACGATGCGCTTGAGCTCAAGTGGGAGTTCGATGAAGGCTCTCGTCGTTACTATGTGTATTTCCCAGATGATCAGTAGTGGTGCCCAGTTGGGGCGATCGGGGACTTGGTCGCATGTGGGGGTTGATCATTATTTTGGTACCGTAGTCGGACCATGAGTGTATTGGATGATTGTAATGTTATTCATGTATTTGTGTGACATGGCGAGTGTAAGCCAACTATGTATCCTTTCCCCTTTTATTTATTTACATGGATTGTTGTGAAGATTACCCTACTTGCGACATTGCTTTCAATGCGGTTGTGCCTCTAAGTCGTGCTTCGACACGTAGGAGATATAGCTGCATCGAGGGCGTTACAAGTTGGTAATCAGAGCCTTCCCCGACCTTAGGATACCCCTGCTTGATCGAATCGCTGGCGTTGTTGAGTCTAGAAAAATGTTTTGAATCATTTAGGAATTATATATCGGAGAGTTTAGGAATTCTTTTTGCTCCCCAGTCCCTTCATCGCTCTAGTGAGGCATCCTGACGTAGAGTTTTGACTCTTCTCTTCTCAAATTTCACTAAAAAAATTTAGGATCACGCGGGTATCTTGGAATCGTTCTGATGGTTTTATGATGAGAACATTGTTCTTGGTGCCTCCTGTCATTTAGGGGTTGTGGCAGTGTCCCGGGGAGTTGAGCTCCGAGGTGTTGTCGTCACAATTTTATCGTTGAGATTCTGGAATACCTGAGTTTCGCTGACATCGAAAATCTCTTTTATGCAGTTGTTGGTGAGATAACCTCGACGCCACCCAGTACTGGGGCAGGAGTTCGGGAGTATTGCCATAACTTGTATAACGGATGCTTTTCGAAGGTTGAGGTAAATGATTTCCGAAGGTTTCTCGGTTATGTGTTGAAGGATGGATACAGCTGGATGTAGGATTTGCTAGATTTGGGTGAGATATTATGCTTCCCCTGTATCCCCAACACATGATTGCATAACCAGAAAGGTTCGGGAGTTTCATAGGTGGGAATTCTTGTAGCTCTAGTTTTTCTTCCGCGGATATTTGGTTTGGGATTGGGTAATCCTCACCAAGTATTTGTTCTTGTCTATACCTTGTTGTTTTATTCTTCTACCTCAATTCTAAGTGGCTTCTCAATTTATGGAAATGTGACCATTTCAATTGGAATGCATTCGTTCATTTTGTTCGGATGTGAAGACTATATGTTGCAATTTTAACCCGTTTGATTCAGCTACAATATTTGTCTGACAAGATGCTAACGGATGTCACCCTATTCAGGATGACTCCTCCAACGCGCACGACTCCGAATCCTGATCCGCCACCACCACCTCCACCTCCGGAGGCATGGCAAGCTGTGATGGCCGCTACCAATGCAAACACGCAGCTGATCATGCAACTTCTTCAAGAGCGCAACCAAGGGAACCAGGGCCATGGCAACAATCAGAATCAGTTTGCTACACTCAACCAGTTCCTCGCTAACCAGCCAAAGACCTTCAGCAATTGTGTTGAGGCAACAGACGCTGATGATTGGCTCGTGGACATATGCAAGCATTTCGAGTGCAGTAACGTCAGGCCCGAGGACTTTGTCAAGTTTGCCTCCTTCCAACTCAAAGACCAAGCTGCAGAATGGTTTCAGCAGTACAAAGATTCCAGAGGAGGCCGTGTGATTACCTGGGATGAATTCCGTCAAGACTTCAAAGCTCATCATATTCCTCAGAGTGTGGTTGAGAGCAAGCGTGAGGAATTCCGCAACCTGAAGCAAGGCACTATGTCTATTTACCAGTACAACATCATGTTTCAAAAGCTCGCTCGTTTCGCCAAGCAGGACTGTCGTGGAACTGTCACGGCAGATGTCCTTAGTGTCAGGACTTAGTCGCGAGGCCAACGCATCTGTGTGGTAGCTTGAGAGGGGTTGAGTGGGACGAGAGACGCAGGGCGGATCAACACGCAAGACAAGGATTTAGACAGCTTCGGGCCCCGGGAAACATCATCCGGTAATAGCCCTACATGCTGTTTGAGGCTAGGTCTCATTATCATCAGGAGGGAGTCGCCGTAAACCGGCTCTCCTCTTTGTGTCTAGCCCTAAGATTGTTGATTGTTGTCTCTCCCTCTTTGGGGAGCCCTGCCCCTCCTTATATATGTTGAAGGGGCGGTTTACATGTGGAGTCCTATTAGGATTAGGACTAGTCTATCTCTAATACAAACCGGATACAAGTCCTGGTCTTAACTCCTTGTAAGGTAAATATTCCTCATGCCTTTCCTCTTAAACCGACCCATCATAGTATGAACCGGCCTTCATGAACCGCTCGTTGGGCCACCGGGTCTTGTCGCTCTTCTGACCCGCCTGCCGGATTACCAATGAACCGTAAACCGCCAGGTCCAAATGGGTCGCCAGTGAATCGTCAAGTCTTAGCCGGGTCTCAAGTAAACCGCCAAGTCCGGTCGGGTTATACTTCCGGCCGGTTTACGCCGCGGGGTATATCCCCGACATTAGCCCCCAGTTTAATTTGGATTTATCCATGTTAAACTGATCCTGTAAAATAAACACAAGAACAAATTTGACAGGTTGTGCTCCGGGTTAAGAATTCTTGTAGACCGGCACCTGATCATCCTTAAGTCCATGTCATTCCCTTCTTCTAGGAAATCCAGGTCAATAAGCCAGCGTCATACTCAATTTGCTGACATTGGTTTCTCACAAAAAAATATTGTGAAGAATAATCTACTTGAGTCGGCTTCAAAAAACATCGGCTTAAGAAATTTTGGTCTTGAAATACTCATCTGATATCCATCTGGTTTGAAGATGTAGAACTTGCCGGTTTATCATTGCTAAAACTGTCGGTTTATAAAAACTGATAATTCCGGTTTATGATTGTTGATGATGTCGGGTTATGATTGTTGCAGACACCGGGTCAATCTGGTTTGCTCAATACTGAGAATTTTGAAAATATTTCTCCTTATATGCATATTACCTGTAGCCCCCAAGTCTTAAGAGGAGAACATAATGATAGCTTAAGACTTGTGTCAATATAAATGTTGCAACCTTGAAGAAATCTAGATTGTTCATCTTAGTTACTAGTCACAACTGAATATTCCACAGATGTAGCCCCCAAGTGCCGGGTTGTTATGCTTGCAGCAACCTGGGACTTGTAATTGCCTTATACTCATAAAAACTTCAACCAATGTAGCCCCCAAGGGCCAGGTCATTATGCAATAATGAGCAGGGACTTTGTAAATATGATCATATAGATTTGAACAGCAAAGTGTAGCCCCCAAGGGCCGGGTCATTATGCAATAATGAGCAGGGACTATGTAGATATGATCATGTAGACTTGAATTGTTGACAGGAGCAACTGGTAGCCCCCAAGGGCCGGCTCATTATGATATGATGAGTCGGGTCTTCAATAAGATGAGCAAAAAATGACTTTGCATTAGACCCCAAGTGTCATGGTGCATGCTCGCAGTGACATGAGACTTGCATATTTGATATAATCTCAACTTTGAATAATGTAGCCCCCAAGTGCCGGGTCGTGAGCCTGCAGCGACTTGGGACTATTCCTTCCATTGCAGAATAAATCATATTCATATCCATTGCGCTAAAGCGACTTCGAAAACCTCAATCATAATATTAATAACCATAAAAATCCAGCCATGATTCCAATGGCGCAATCCAAATATATACTGGTGACTTATAGTCCAAAGCCAGGCCAGTTTAATAAACACCGGATAATTTATCATCATACTGGCGACATATAGTCGAAAGCCAGGCTGGTTTAAGAAACGCCGGTGATTTATAATCATGCTTTATTCAACCTATTTCTGCATACAACAAGTTTAAAGTGTCCTGGCGGTTTACCGCCAGACGGGTCATAATTCCCAACATATAACCTGGGTTTATAACCAAGGTTGCACTTAAGAATAATCAAATATGAAATATATCATACCTGTGACATTGAATCACATCGTTGGTTTACCAACCTTTTGTAGTAAAGGTAATAACCCAAATTTTGAGTACTGATAACTCCTTCCATATTGTGCCGGTTTATGATAAACCGTACCGGGTTGTGATAAACACTGGATTAACCATATATAATACTGGTGACTTATAGTAGAAACCAGACCGGGTTAATAATCGCCGGATTATAATTAGTCATGCACTGACAACTTGTAGTTGAAAGTCAAGCCGGGTTAATGAACGCCGGTTTACTCCATAATAAGATGGTAACATAAAATCAAACCGGGCAGATAGTCTCCGGATTAAGATTTGACCGTGTTCCGCCAATTTGTAATTGACAGTCGAACTGGATTAACAATGTCGATTTAAAAACACAACAGAAGTAAAAGGTCTTTAGCAAAAAAGAACAGAATTCAAGCAAAGGCAAAGATAAAACCATTGCAAATGAGGCTTTGAGCTGATCAAGAGGCATTACCATGGTCGGACACGACCAAGCCCCCAAGAAGGCGTAGCTATGGTTCGAGTCAGCCAGGTCCCCAAATGATGCTTTGGCATTACGCCGACCAAATGGCGTGGTCATGGTTCGGATTTGACCAAGCCCCCAAGTGATTCTGTGGCCTTAGGCTGATCAAGAGGCGTGACTATGGTTCAGACGTGACCACAAGTCCCCAAGTGATGCTTTGGCATTACGCCGACCAAATGGCGTGGTCATGGTTCGGGTTCAACCAAGCCCCCAAGTGATTCTGTGGCCTTAGGCCGATCAAGAGGCATGACTGGTTCAGACATGACCTAGTCCCCAAGTGATCTGGTGGCTTTCGCCTATCAAGAGGCATGGTATTGATTCAGACACGACCAATCCTCCAAGTGATATAACGCGATGCTTTTAGCAAAGCGAACTCAAGGGGTAAACTGGAGGCCGCTTTAGAGCCACTCCGTGTAACCTCACATGATGTAAAAGAACAGAGACCCCGTTTTATGAAGCAGAAGCCCCCATGTGATCAATAATAAGTCAGGCCAGTAAGGCGGGATACCCATGTTTGAACCGCGCATCATGGCAGCAGGTCCTCTTTGGCAATTTTTAACTTTTTGCAAGAGATAAATTCTTCTTGAACCGGGATCTTGAACCGGATATTGAGAGCTTCAAAGCTTTGTGGGAGACATCTTTCCCTTGAACCGGATTTTAAACCGGAATCTTCATTTTCAGCCGGAAAATTTTCTGACGGCCTTTAAACCTGAACTTGCGAGAAGTTAATTCCTTTTTGAACCGGACATTGTTAAACCGGATTTGAGCGCTTCAGAGCTTTGTGGGAGAACAGACTTCCCTTGAACCGGACTGTAAACCGGATATTTGAGAGCTTCAGTCAGACTGACTTCCCTTGAGCCGGATTTTAAACTGAAATCCTTTCTGATGACCCGGATCTTCTTCATTGAGCCGGATTTTGTAACTGTCATATACTTTCTAAACCGGAAATTTTCTAACGGCCTTTAAACCTTCATCAATATAGCAGTAGCCTCCGGGACCGGGTTATCCTTCCCTCCATCGTCCTGGGGTTTTTAAATTTGCTGAAACTGGCAATATTCGCTGAGTCATGTCATCGTAGCCCCCGAGTCTCAAAGGTGACTCGAGGAGTTGGCTTGAGGCTCTCCATATTTGTCCGTGATATAAACCGGCATAACTTGTATATCATTGGCGTTGATAGCACGATGTGAATCCATAGAAGGTTGAGGTGACTGCGGCGGGTGGTAAATGATCCCATATGAGCCGTGTCAGCAACTCGGCCAATTGTTCCTTCCAACTGGCAATTTGAAGTTAATCAAAACTGTAGTGGCGGCGACTTGTGCGCCTGCCCATTGAACCATCCAGTGCAAACGGCGGTTGATGATAATTTGTCTCCAATTTGAAAGAAAACCGGGCTACCCAAGCTGTGACTTGCTCATACCCAATAGACAGCTCATGCAGACAGGTGCAGCCCGGTATGTTGATGTGGACCAGGCCGTGGGAGCGGACGACAAAGATGACCGTAGCATCACAGGCGGCACAGACAGATGAGTCGGCCGCGGTGTTGTAAGCCGGTGCGGACGAGGAGAGTCGGCACTGGTGTTCTAAACCAGTGCGGACGCATGAACCAGCCGCGGGCATTGTAAACCGGCGCGGACGGAGAGTTGGCCGCAGGTGGCTCCATGGAGATGGAGCGAAACGGCGGCGTCTACTTGGCGCGCCAACGGCCTGGAGGAGGCCTAGTGGAGGCGGCTCGAAGGCGCACCGCCGTGGGCGGAGCCCAGCGGTAGAGGCGAAACAGCGGGGTCGTAGAGTCCGCGTCGATCCCCGTGTCTCCGTGCTCATCCAGGTCGTTGTCAGTTTGCCATCCCCGATCCGAGTCCTCTAGGTCGTGGGCTCGTGCCCCCTTTTTTTTAATATCAGATCGTATTAAACAATTTGCAACCGGCCGCCGGCTTCCATCCATAGATAGGATAAAGAATCAGAACCGTACTAGGATTAGTACTAGTCAAATTTGAGATTTGATCACGTGAACTACTACTCGAAGTAGTATTTTCCTTCGATCTTAACTCCATGTTTGTAATAGCAGCAGCAACAGCATGTACTGATATGATTCGGGTCTTGATGCACACGTATACGGCCATACGTACGAGCGCCCGGGTGATTACGCGTGTGCGTTTGTGCTATTGGTGACCCGGCGATTTGATGCATAGGCGCAGAAACGAAGATCGATTTTCTCTTGGTCTCGATGTATCACAGATCGCGGCGGCGGGTGCACAAACACAACCCTAATTTCCCTTGATCTCAAACTTGTATACACCAGATCCAAACTTAATCATGCTCCCGATCACAAAACAACAAATTTGTCGGCTCTTCCTCATCTGACGAATTTGCAAGCTTCTCGATCCCTAGGAGAGATCACTCCAAGAGCTCAACACCACCGTGCGCAGGCCCCACGGTGGGCGCCAACTGTCGTGGAACTGTCACGGCAGATGTCCTTAGTGGCAGGACTTAGTCGCGAGGCCAATGCATCTATGTGGTAGCTTGAGAGGGGTTGAGTGGGACGAGAGACGCAGGGCGGATCAACACGCAAGACAAGGATTTAGACAGCTTCGGGCCCCGGGAAACATCATCCGGTAATAGCCCTACATGCTGTTTGAGGCTAGGTCTCATTATCATCACGAGGGAGTCACCGTAAACCGGCTCTCCTCTTTGTGTCTAGCCCTAAAATTGTTGATTGTTGTCTCTCCCTCTTTGGGGAGCCCTGCCCCTCCTTATATATGTTGAAGGGGCGGTTTACATGTGGAGTCCTATTAGGATTAGGACTAGTCTATCTCTAATACAAACCGGATACAAGTCCTGGTCTTAACTCCTTGTAAGGTAAATATTCCTCACGCCTTTCCTCTTAAACCGACCCATCATAGTATGAACCGGCCTTCATGAACCGCCCGTTGGGCCACCGGGTCTTGTCGCTCTTCTAACCCGCCTACCAGATTACCAATGAACTGTAAACCGCCAGGTCCAAACGGGTCGCCAGTGAATCATCAATTCTTAGCCGGGTCTCAAGTAAACCGCCAAGTTCGACCGGGTTATACTTCCGACCGATTTACGCCGCGGGGTATATCCCCGACAAGGACGTCCCTGACGAGAAGAGCATGATATATCAGTTCAGGGGTGGTCTCAGAGAAGAACTCCAGCTTGCTCTCGTCCTCTTTGAGCCCAAGAAGTACGATGAGTTTTACAATATGGCAATGAAGCAAGAGACTGCTCAACTGAAGTGCGATGCTTCCGAGAAGTGAGTCAGAGATGCAACTCCTTCTTCCTCAACTCATGTGGCTAAGCAGCAAAAGTATTGGCTGCCTCCTCCTCCATTCCGTCAGCCTTATCAACAGAAGAGCAAAGGTGGCAGTGGATCTTCCCACCCACCCAACCTTGGCTTTCAGAACAAGACTTCGTCTCAAGCTCCAAGATCAAGTGCTTCGTATCACCGTCATGTAACATCCCGGATGTAATTTACCTTATATGTACTCCAACTCTTGTCGTTTTTGGCCTAAGTTATTTTATTTTCCTCGGGCTCGGGTTTTTGTCTCCGTGTGTTGTTGTTGTTGTCATGCATCTCATATCATGTCATCATGTGCATTGCATTTGCATACGTGTTCGTCTCATGCATCCGAGCATTTTCCCCATTGTCCGTTTTGCATTCCGGCGCTCCTATCTCCTCCGGTGGTCCTTTCTACCTCTTTTCGTGTGTGGGGGTTAAACATTTCCGGATTGGACCGAGACTTGCCAAGCGGCCTTGGTTTACTACCGGTAGACCGCCTGTCAAGTTTCGTGTCATTTGGACTTCGTTTGATACCCCAACGGTTAACCGAGGGACCGAGAAGGCCTCGTGTGTGTTGCAGCCCAACACCCTTCCAATTTGGCCCAAAACCCACCTAAGATCTCTCCATCATCTCGGTCGTTCGATCATGATCGCGTGGCCGAAAACCGCACTCCATTTGGAGCTTGCTAGCTCCCTCTATGCCTATATACAGACCCTCTCCCGAAAATTCCCGGATCTCCTCTTCCCCAAACCCTAGAAATCAGCTCCGCCGCCATCGGACATGTCCGGCCGCAACCGGACACGTCCGCCCGCCGCGCCCAGCCAGCCACACGCCGCCATGTGTCACCGCCGGGTCTCCCCCGCCGCCGGCCCGCTCGGCCCAGGGAGGGCCCCCGAGAGCCCGCGCTGCCGCCACCCTCCTTCCTCCCCGCGCCGCCCGAGTACATCGCCGCCGCCGCCTTCGTCCGCGCGCCGCCCTTCGCCGGCCGGCGCCGCCGCGTGCCATCGTCGGCGACCGCCACCGCCCCTCATCGCCCGGCGACCTCCGGCCGTCCACGTCGCCCCGCACCGCCCAAGTACCTCCACCGCCACCGCACCACGCCGCCCCGGCCAGCGCCTCTCTCCGGCGACCACGCCCCCGCCGGCCGCTTCTTCTCCGGCGACGGCCATCCTCGGGCGCCGTGCTAGCTACAGTGCTCCCAGATCTGGATCTGAGGAGATCCACTCGGTTGACTTTCCCCCAAAACCCTAATTTATTTGCATTTTTCATCATGCTATAACTCTGCATCCGTAGCTCCGTTTTGGACGTGTAGCATATCAAAATGTTCGCCTCAGATAGTACATCATTTCATCTCACTGCATCATTTTCATTTGAGCTCATCTCGATGCCCGAAATGCTGTTGGAAGAGAGCTATATGAGATATTTGTCAGATCTACTCCATCAAATAGCTATTTGTCATTTTTGCCATGATTAATGTATGCATGATATGCTCCTGAGCTCTACATGAGTTTTGTTATATGCCATGCCATATTTAAAGAGGTGCTCACCATGTATTTGTGTGACATGTGTGGTGACTAGCACAAGCTTGCAAAGTAGTGCATTCGTTAAAGCTGATTTCAGGGACTTAGTTTTTCACTAAGTCATTGATCTGATTTTATCAATATGCCATATGTTCTTGTTGTTTCCTAGTGATCTGTGCCTCTTTTGAGGATGATCAGTAAGGATGTTTTGTTAACATTGTGGTGCTCTATCCATCCTTGTCTTTTTTGCAATTATGGAACAACCTAGCTTGAGTCAATCGAGCTCTACTTTTGCTATTTCGTGAATCCTGGCAGATTGTTTACTTGTTAGCGATTTTGCCGAGGATGTTGTATTTGATCCGTGCATGCTATGTTGTTGTTCTTGCCATGTCTAGCTTCTACGATATGTATTCTCGATGGGTGTATTCTTAGTTTGTCATGCCATGCTCTGTAGTGAGTGCATCGAGCTCGTAAACATGCCTACTCGTTAACATATTTGCATGCTCCAGTTTTTCACAAAGTCTGTAATCTGATTATGTTTTTGCCATGTTCACATGCTTGCAATTGTATTTTCTGATCCCCTTTGACTCAGGGTCACTAAGGGACTTTTGTTAAGTGCTTTGATTAGCTTCATGCCATGCCTTGCTTTGCCATGTTAAGTTCTTGTAGCATATAGTTTTCATACTCCAAAGTGTGCTACCTGATGTTAAATTCCAGACTTGTGTTAATTTCACTAAGTCTGAAACCTGTTTATCATTTGCACTTTTGCCATGCTTGTTTAAACCTGTTAATTGATGATTTGGCCGTAGCTCAGTGTTCATCTTTTGTCAAGCATCATGAATGGATCAATTCCATGTATTTTGTTGTCACTTTTGAGCGCTGTAGCATAATTATCTTAATGCATTTAGATGGCTACTTGCTATTTATCGCAGACCGGTGCCATATTTGTTTTGCTTGCCATTTCCAAACCGTGCATCCAATTCCAGTGATCTTTATATCGATTTCAACTGAAATCACCTCACCTTTCCAGTGGCACTCTTGTATTTCCAAGTTGAGGCCAGGTTCAATCATTCCTTGCCAAATCTTGCATATGCATCACATATCGCATCCCGCATAGCATACCATGTTTGCATCATGTTTGTTTGAGCTTTGCACGTGGTTGATTGTATTCCTTTTGATTGTTTGTCTTGTTTGGGTAGAGCCGGGAGACGAGTTCGCTAACGAGGAGTCCATTGAGTTTGCTTACGAGGACCAAGTCAACTCTGACAACTTTGTAGGCAAGATGTGTTGGGGAACGTAGCAGAAATTCAAAATTTTCTACGCATCACCAAGATCAATCTATGGAGAGACTAGCAACGAGGGGAAGGAGAGGATCTACATACCCTTGTAGATCGCGCGCGGAAGCGTTCAAGTGAACGGGGTTGATGGAGTCGTACTCGTCGTGATTCAAATCACCGATGATCCTAGCGCCGAACGGACGGCACCTCCGCGTTCAACACACGTACGGAACGGAGACGTCTCCCATGCCTTGATCCAGAAAGGAGGAGGGAGAGGTTGATGGAGATCCAGCAGCACGACGGCGTGGTGGAAGTAGCGGGATTCCAACAGGGCTTCGCTAAGCGCTGCGGGAGGAGGAAGATGTGTCACGGGAGGGAGAGGGAGGCGCCAGGCCTTAGATTGGTTTGCTCCTCCTTTTTCCCCACTATATATAGGGCCAAGGGAGAGGGGGAGGCGCAGCCCTTGCCCCTTCCTCCAAGGAAGGGTGCGGCCAAGGGTGGGGAGGAGTCCATCCTCCCCAAGGCACCTCGGAGGTGCCTTCCCCTTGTAGGACTCTCCCCTTTTCTTCTCTCTTGGCGCATGGGCCTCTTGGGGCTGGTGCCCTTGGCCCATATAGGCCAAGGCACAACCCCTACAGCCCATGTGCCCCCCCCCGGGGCAGGTGGCCCCACCCGGTGGACCCCCGGGACCCTTCCGGTGGTCCCGGTACAATACCGGTGACCCCGAAACTTGTCCCGATGGCCGAAATAGCACTTCCTATATATAATTCTTTACCTCTGGACCATTCCGGAACTCCTCGTGACGTCCGGGATCTCATCCGGGACTCCGAACAACTTTCGGGTTACCGCATACTAATGTCTCTATAACCCTAGCGTCACCGAACCTTAAGTGTGTAGACCCTACGGGTTCGGGAGACATGCAGACATGACCGAGACGTTCTCCGGTCAATAACCAACAGCGGGATCTGGATACCCATGATGGCTCCGACATGTTCCACGATGATCTCATCGGATGAACCACGATGTCAAGGACTTAATCAATCCCGTATACAATTCCCTTTGTCTAGCGGTATGTTACTTGCCCGAGATTCGATCGTCGGTATCCTTATACCTTGTTCAATCTCGTTACCGGCAAGTCTCTTTACTCGTTCCATAACACATCATCCCGTGATCAACTCTTTGGTCACATTGCGCATATGATGATGTCCTACCGAGTGGGCCCAGAGATACCTCTCCGCTTACACGGAGTGACAAATCCCAGTCTCGATTCGTGCCAACCCAACAGACACTTTCGGAGATACCTGTAATGCACCTTTATAGTCACCCAGTTACGTTGTGACATTTGATACACCCAAAGCACTCCTACGGTATCCAGGAGTTGCACAATCTCATGGTCTAAGGAAATGATACTTGACATTAGAAAAGCTATAGCATATGAACTACACGATCTAGTGCTATGCTTAGGATTGGGTCTTGTCCATCACATCATTCTCCTAATGATGTGATCCCGTTATCAACGACATCCAATGTCCATGGTTAGGAAACCGTAACCATCTATTGATCAACGAGCTAGTCAACTAGAGGCTTACTAGGGACATGGTGTTGTCTATGTATCCACACATGTATCTGAGTTTCCTATCAATACAATTATAGCATGGATAATAAACGATTATCATGAACAAGGAAATATAATAATAACCAATTTATTATTGCCTCTAGGGCATATTTCCAACAGTCTCCCACTTGCACTAGAGTCAATAATCTAGTTCACATCGCCATGTGATTAACATTCACAGGTCACATCGCCATGTGACTAACACCCAAGAGTTTACTAGAGTCAGTATTCCAGTTCACATCACTATGTGATTAACACTCAATGAGTTCTAGGTTTGATCATGTTGCTTGTGAGAGAGGTTTTAGTCAACGGGTCTGAATCTTTCAGATCCGTGTGTGCTTTACAAATCTCTATGTCATCTCCTAGATGTAGCTACCACGTTCTATTTGGAGCTAATCCAAATAACTGTTCTACTTGGAGCTATTCTAAATTGTTGCTCCATTATCCGTATCCGGCATCTCTACTCAGAGCTATCCGGATAGGTGTTAAGCTTGCATCGATTTAACCCTTTACGACGAACTCTTTTACCACCTCCATAATCGAGAAAAATTCCTTAGTCTACCAGTTACTAAGGATAACTTTGACCGCTGTCCTGTGATCCATTCTTGGATCACTCTGGTACCCCTTGACTGACTCATGGCAAGGCACACTTCAGGTGCGGTACACAGCATAGCATACTATAGAGCCTACGTCTTAAGCATAGGGGACGACTTTCGTCCTTTCTCTCTATTCTGCCATGGTCGAGCTTTAAGTCTTAACTTCATACCTTATAACTCAGGCAAGAACTCCTTCTTTGACTGATCCATCTTGAACATCTTCAAGATCACATCAAGGTATGTGCTCATTTGAAAGTTCCATTAAGCGTTTTGATCTTATCCTTATAGATCTTGATGCTCAATGCTCAAGTAGCTTAATCCAGGCTTTCCATTGAAAAACACTTTCCCAATAACCCTATATGCTTTCCAGAAATTCTACATCATTTCTGATCAACAATATGTCAACAACATATACTCATCAGAAATTCTATAGTGCTCCCACTCACTTCTTTGGAAATACAAGTTTCTCATAAACTTTGTATACACCCAAAATCTTTGATCATCATCAAAGCATACATTCCAACTCCGAGATGCTTACTCCAGTCCTTAGAAGGATTGCTAGAGCTTTGCATACCTATCAGCATCTTTTAGGATTGACAAAACCTTTCGGTTTGTATCACATACAACCTTTCCTCAAAAACCATCAAGGAAACAATGTTTTGACATCCTATCTGCAAAATTTCATAAATAATGCAGTAATTGCTAATATAATTCCAAAAGACTCTTAGCATCGCTACGAGTGAGAAAGTCTCACCGTAGTCAACTCCTTGAACTTGTCAGAAAACATCTTAACGACAAGTCGAGCTTTCTCAATGGTGACATTTACCATCATTGTCCGTCTTCCTTTTAAAATCCATATGTACCTAACAGCCTTACGACCATCAAGTAGTTCTGCCAAAGTCTACACTTTGTTTTCATACATGGATCCTCTCTCGGATTATATGGCCTCGAGCCATTTATCGGAATCCGGGCCCACCATCGCTTCTCCATAGCTTGTAGGCTCATTGTTGTCTAGCAACATGACTTTCAAGACAGGATTACGTACCACTCTGAAGTAGTACGCATCCTTGTCATCCTACGAGGTTTGGGAGTGACTTGATCTGAAGTTTTTATGATCACTATCATAAGCTTCCACTTCAATTGGTGTAGGTGCCACAGGAACAACTTCCTGTGCCCTGCCACACACTAGTTGAAGAGACGGTTCAATAACCTCATCAAGTCTCCACCATCCTCCCACTCAATTCTTTCGAGAGAAACTTTTCCTCGAGAAAGGACCCGATTCTAGAAACAATCCTTTATTGCTTTCGGATCTGAGACAGGAGGTATACCCAACTGTTTTGGGTTGTCCTATGAAGATGCATTTATCCGCTTTGGGTTCGAGCTTATCAGCCTGAAACTTTTTCACATAAGCGTCGCAGCCCCAAACTTTTAAGAAATGACAGCTTAGGTTTCTCTAAACCATAGTTCATACGGTGTCACCTCATCGGAATTACGTGGTGCCCCTTTTAAAGTGAATGTGGTTGTCTCTAATGCCTAACCCATAAACTATTGTGGTAATTCGATAAGAGACATCATGGTATGCATCATATCTAATAGGGTGCAGTTATGATGTTCGGACACACCATCACACTATGGTGTTCCAGGCTGTATTAGTTGTGAAACAATTTCCACAATGTCTTAATTCTGTGCCAAACTCGTAATTCAGATATTCATCTCTATGATCATATCATAGATATTTTATCCTCTTGTCACGACGATCTTTCAACTTCACCCTGAAATTACTTGAACCTTTCAATAATTCAGACTCGTGATTCATCAAGTAAATATACTCAATATCTACTCAAATCATCTGTGAAGTAAAAACATAACTATATCCACTACATGCCTCAGCACTCATTGGATTGCACACATCAAAATGTATTACTTCCAACAGGTTGCTTTCTAGTTCCATTTTACTGAAAACGAGGCTTTCAGTCATCTTGCCCATGTGGTATGATTTGCATGTCTCAAGTGATTCAAAATCAAGCGAGTACAAAACGTCCATTTGCATGGAGTTTCTTCATGCATATATACCAATAGACATGGTTCGGATGTCCCAAACTTTTCAAAAACGAGTGAGCCCAAAGATCCATCAACATGGAGCTTCTTCATGCGTTTTATACCGATATGACTTACGTGGCAGTGCCACAAGTAGGTGGTACTATCATTACTATCTTTTGGCATGAACATGTGTATCACTACGATCGAGATTTCAATGAACCATTCATTTTAGGTGTAAGACCATTGAAGGTATCATTCAAATAAACAGAGTAACCATTATTCTCCTTAAATGAATAACCGTATTGCGATAGACGTAATCCAATCATGTCTATGCTCAACGCAAACACCAAATAACAATTATTTAGGTTTTAATACCAATCTCGATGGTAGAGGGAGCGTACGATATTTGATCAACCTTGGAAATACTTCCAACACATATCGTCATCTCACCTTTAGCTAGTCTCCGTTTACTCCGTAGGTTTTATTTCGAGTTACTAACACTTAGCAACCGAACCGGTATCTAATACCCTGGTGCTACTAGGAGTACTAGTAAAGTACACATCAACACAATGTATATCCAATATACTTCTATCGACCTTGCCAGCCTTCTTATCTACCAAGTATCTAGGGTAATTATGCTCCAGTGGTTGTTCCCCTTATTACAGAAGCACTTAGTCTCGGGTTTGGGTTCAACCTTGGGTTTCTTCACTAGAGCAGCAGCTGAATTGCCGTTTCATGAAGTATCCCTTCTTGCCCTTGCCCTTCTTGAAACTAGTGGTTTCATCAACCATCAACAATTGATGCTCCTTCTTGATTCCTACTTTTATGGTGTCAAACATCGCGAATATCTCAAGGATCATCATATATGTCCCTGATACATTATAGTTCATCACGAAGCTCTAGCAGCTTGGTGGTAATGACTTCGGAGAAACATCACTATCTTATCTGGAAGATCAACTCCCACTTGATTCAAATGATTGTTGTACTCAGACAATCTGAGCACAAGCTCAACAATTGAGCTCTTCTCCTTAGTTTGCAGGCTAAGAAAATCGTCGGAGGTCTTATACCTCTTGACGTGGGCACGAGCCTGAAATTCCAATTTCAGCCCTCAAAACATCTCATATGTTTCGTGACGTTTCAAAACGTCTTTGGTGCCTCAACTCTAAACCGTTTAACTGAACTATCATGTAGTTATCAAAACGTGTATGTTAGATGTTCGCAACATCCACAGACAACGTTCGAGGTTCAGCACACTGAGCGGTGCATTAAGGACATCAGCCTTCTATGAAGCAATGAGGACAATCCTCAGTTTACGGACCTAGTCCGCATAATTGCTACTATCAACTTTCAACTAAATTTTCTCTAGGAACATAATTAAACAGTAGAACTAAAGCGTGAGATATGACATAATTTGCAAAATCCTTTTGACTATGTTCAGGATAATTAAGTTCATCTTATGAACTCCCACTCAGATAGACATCCCTCTAGTCATCTAAGTGATTACATGATCCGAGTGAACTAGGCCGTGTCCGATTAACACGTGAGACGGACTAGTCAACGTCGGTGAACATCTTCATGTTGATCGTATCTTCTATACGACTCATGATCGACCTTTCGGTCTCTGTGTTCCGAGGCCATGTCTTCACATGCTAGGCTCGTCAAGTTAACCCTAAGTGTTTTTGCATGTGTAAATCTTACACCCGTTGTATGTGAACGAAAGGATCTATCACACCCGATTAACACGTGATGCTTCGAAGCGACGAACTGTAGCAACGGTGCACAGTTAGGGGAGAACACTTCTTGAAATTTTAATGAGGGATCATCTTATTTACTACCGTCGTACTAAGTAAACAAGATGCATAACATGATAAACATCATATGCAATCAATTAGTGACATGATATGGCCAATATCATGTAGCTCCTTTGATCTCCATCTTGGGGCTCCATGATCATCTATTACAAGAACATGATCAATCTCATACATTACATATATCATTCATCACATCCTTTTGGCCATATCACATCTCATAGCATACCCTGCAAAAACAAGTTAGACGTCCTCTAATTGTTGTTTGCATGTTTTACGTGGCTGCTATGGGTTTCTAGCAAGAACGTTTCTTACCTATGCAAAACCACAACGTGATATGCCAATTGCTATTTACCCTTCATAAGGACCCTTTTCATCGAATCCGATCCGACTAAAGTAGGAGAGACAGACACCCGCTAGCCACCTTATGCAACTAGTGCATGTTTGTCGATGGAACCGGTCTCACGTAAGAGTACGTGTAAGGTTGGTCCAGGCCGCTTCATCCCACGATGCCGCCGAATCAAGATAAGACTAGTAACGGCAAGCATATTGAACAAAATCAACGCCCACAACTACTTAGTGTTCTACTCGTGCATAGAATCTACGCAATAGACCTAGCTCATGATGCCACTGTTGGGGAACGTAGCAGAAATTCAAAATTTTCTATGCATCACCAAGATCAATCTATGGAGAGACTAGCAACGAGGGGAAGGAGAGGATCTACATACCCTTGTAGATCGCGCGCGGAAGCGTTCAAGTGAACGGGGTTGATGGAGTCGTACTCGTCGTGATTCAAATCACCGATGATCCTAGCGCCGAACGGACGGCACCTCCGCGTTCAACACACGTACGGAACGGAGACGTCTCCCATGCCTTGATCCAGCAAGGAGGAGGGAGAGGTTGATGGAGATCCAGCAGCACGACGGTGTGGTGGAAGTAGCGGGATTCCAACAGGGCTTCGCTAAGCGCTGCGGGAGGAGGAAGATGTGTCACGGGAGGGAGAGGGAGGCGCCAGGCCTTAGATTGGTTTGCTCCTCCTTTTTCCCCACTATATATAGGGCCAAGGGAGAGGGGGAGGCGCAGCCCTTGCCCCTTCCTCCAAGGAAGGGTGCGGCCAAGGGTGGGGAGGAGTCCATCCTCCCCAAGGCACCTCGGAGGTGCCTTCCCCTTGTAGGACTCTCCCCTTTTCTTCTCTCTTGGCGCATGGGCCTCTTGGGGCTGGTGCCCTTGGCCCATATAGGCCAAGGCACAACCCCTACAGCCCATGTGCCCCCCCCGGGGCAGGTGGCCCCACCCGGTGGACCCCCGGGACCCTTCCGGTGGTCCCGGTACAATACCGGTGACCCCGAAACTTGTCCCGATGGCCGAAATAGCACTTCCTATATATAATTCTTTACCTCCGGACCATTCCGGAACTCCTCGTGACGTCCGGGATCTCATCCGGGACTCCGAACAACTTTCGGGTTACCGCATACTAATATCTCTATAACCCTAGCGTCACCGAACCTTAAGTGTGTAGACCCTACGGGTTCGGGAGACATGCAGACATGACCGAGACGTTCTCCGGTCAATAACCAACAGCGGGATCTGGATACCCATGATGGCTCCCACATGTTCCACGATGATCTCATCGGATGAACCACGATGTCAAGGACTTAATCAATCCCGTATGCAATTCCCTTTGTCTAGCGGTATGTTACTTGCCCGAGATTCGATCGTCGGTATCCTTATACCTTGTTCAATCTCGTTACCGGCAAGTCTCTTTACTTGTTCCATAACACATCATCCCGTGATCAACTCTTTGGTCACATTGCGCATATGATGATGTCCTACCGAGTGGGCCCAGAGATACCTCTCCGCTTACACGGAGTGACAAATCCCAGTCTCGATTTGTGCCAACCCAACAGACACTTTCAGAGATACCTGTAATGCACCTTTATAGTCACCCAGTTACGTTGTGACGTTTGATACACCCAAAGCACTCCTACGGTATCCGGGAGTTGCACAATCTCATGGTCTAAGGAAATGATACTTGACATTAGAAAAGCTATAGCATATGAACTACACGATCTAGTGCTATGCTTAGGATTGGGTCTTGTCCATCACATCATTCTCCTAATGATGTGATCCCATTATAAACGACATCCAATGTCCATGGTTAGGAAACCGTAACCATCTATTGATCAACGAGCTAGTCAACTAGAGGCTTACTAGGGACATGGTGTTGTCTATGTATCCACACATGTATCTGAGTTTCCTATCAATACAATTATAGCATGGATAATAAACGATTATCATGAACAAGGAAATATAATAATAACCAATTTATTATTGCCTCTAGGGCATATTTCCAACAAGATGATCATACCCTCGAAATCACTTCTATCTTTGCTTGCTAGATGCTCGCTCTTTTGCTATGACTATGATACAATGCCTACCACTTGCTTATCATGCCTCCCAAATTTCCATGTCAAACCTCTAACCCACCATGTCCTAGCAAACCGTTGATTGGCTATGTTACCGCTTTGCTCAGCCCCTCTTATAGCGTTTCTAGTTGCAGGTGAAGATTGGAGATCGTTCCTTGTTTGTAACATTGTTTATTGTTGGGATATCACCATATTATCTTGTTATCTTAATGCATCTATATACTTGGTAAAGGGTGGAAGGCTCGGCCTTTTGCCTAGTGTTTTGTTCCACTCTTACCGCCCTAGTTTCCGTCATATCGGTGTTATGTTCCCGGATTTTGCGTTCCTTACGCGGTTGGGTGATAATGGGAACCCCTTGACAGTTCGCCTTGAATAAAACTCTTCCAGCAATGCCCAATTTTGGTTTTACCATTCGCCACCTAGCCTCTTTTTCCCTTGGGTTCCGGGGACTCAAGGGTCATCTTTATTTAAACCCCCGGGCCAGTGCTCCTCTGAGTGTTGGTCCAACCTGTCAGCTGCCGGTGGCCACCAGGGGCAACTCTGGGCTGGCCTACCGGAACCTTGGACAATCCGGTGTGCCCTGAGAACGAGATATCTGCAGCTCCTATCGGGATTTGTCGGCACATTCGGGCAGTGTTGCTGGTTTAGTTTTACCCTTGTCGAGGTTGTCTTGTAGAACCGGGATGCCGAGTCTGATCGGAATGTCTCGGGAGAAGGAATATCCTTCGTTGGCCGTGAGAGCTTGTGATGGGCTAAGTTGGGACTCCCCGGCAGGGATTTGAACTTTCGAAAGTCATGCCCGCGATTATGGGCCGATGGGAATTTGTTGAGGTCCGGTTGTAGATAACATGAACCTTAACTTAATTAAAATGAATCAACTGCGTGTGTAACCGTGATGGTCTCTTCTCGGCGGAGTCCAGGAAGTGAACACGGTGTTGGAGTAATGTTTGCTGTAGGTTGTTCTATAGTTCTTCGTTCGTGCTTTGCCTTCTCTTCTCGCCTAGTGTTTTGTTCCACTCTTGCCACCCTAGTTTCCGTCATATTGGTGTTATGTTCCCGGATTTTGCGTTCCTTACGCGGTTGGGTGATAATGGGAACCCCTTGACAGTTCGCCTTGAATAAAACTCTTCCAGCAATGCCCAACTTTGGTTTTACCATTCGCCACCTAGCCTCTTTTTCCCTTGGGTTCCGCGGACTCAAGGGTCATCTTTATTTAAACCCCCGGGCCAGTGCTCCTCTGAGTGTTGGTCCAACCTGTTAGCTGTCGGTGGCCACCAAGGGCAACTCTGGGCTGGCCTACCGGAACCTTGGACAATCCGGTGTGCCCTGAGAACGAGATATGTGCAGCTCCTATCAGGATTTGTCGGCACATTCGGGCGGTGTTGCTGGTTTAGTTTTACCCTTGTCGAGGATGTCTTGTAGAACCGGGATGCCGAGTCTGATCGGAATGTCTCGGGAGAAGGAATATCCTTCGTTGACCGTGAGAGCTTGTGATGGGCTAAGTTGGGACTCCCCTGCAGGAATTTGAACTTTTGAAAGCTGTGCCCGCGGTTATGGGCAGATGGGAATTTGTTGATGTCCGGTTGTAGCATGAACCTTAACTTAATTAAAATGAATCAACTGTGTGTGTAACCATGATGGCCTCTTCTCGGCGGAGTCTGGGAAGTGAACACGGTGTTGGAGTAATGTTTGCCGTAGGTTGTTCTATAGTTCTTCGTTCGTGCTTTGCCTTCTCTTCTCGCTCTCTTTTGCGAACAGGTTAGCCACCATATATGCTAGTCACTTGTTGCAGCTCCACATATTACCTTGCCTTACCTATAAGCTTAAATAGTCTTGATCGCGAGGGTGCAAGATTGCTGAGTCCCCGTGACTCACAGATTACTTCCAAACCAGATGCAGGGACCAATGTTTCCGTTCCAGATGATGCGCTTGAGCTCAAGTGGGAGTTCGATGAAGACTCGCGCCGTTACTATGTGTCTTTCCCTGATGATCAGTAGTGGTGCCCAATTGGGGCGATCGGGACCGTGTCGCATGTTGGGGGTTGATCTTTTATTTTGGTACCATAGTCGGACCATGAGTGTATTGGATGATTGTAATGTTATTCATGTATTTGTGTGACGTGGCGAGTGTAAGCCAACTATGCACCTTTTCCCCTATTATCTATTTACATGGGTTGTTGTGAATATTACCTTACTTGCGACATTGCTTTCAATGTGGTTATGCCTCTAAGTCGTGCTTCAACACGTAGGAGATATAGCCGCATCGAGGGCGTTACAAGTTGGTAATCAGAGCCTTCCCCAACCTTAGGAGCCCCCCTGCTTGATCGAATTAGCTGGCGTTGTTGAGTCTAGAAAAATGTTTTGAGTCAATTAGGAATTATATATCAGAGAGTTTAGGAATTCTTTTTACTCCCCAGTCCCTTCATCGCTCTGGCAAGGCATCCTGATGTAGAGTTTTGTCTCTTCTCTTCTCAAATTTCACTAAAAAAAATTAGGATCACGCGGGTATCTTGGAATCGTTCTGATCGATTTGTGACGAGAACATTGTTCTTGGTGCCTCCTTCATTTAGGGGTTGTGGCAGTGTCCCGGGGAGTTGAGCTCCGAGGTGTTGTGGTCACAGTTTTATCGTTGCAGTTCTGGAATACCTGAGTTTAGTTTCGCCGACATCAAAAATCTCTTTTATGCAGTTGTTGGTGAGATAACCTCGACGCCACCCAGTACTGCGGCGGGAGTTCGGGAGTATTGCCATAACTTGTATAACGGATGCTTTTCGAAGGTTGAGGTAGACGATTTCTGAAGTTTTCTCCATTATGTGTTGAAGGATGGATACAATTGGATGTAGGATTTGCTAGATTTGGGTGAGATATTATGCTTCCCCTGTATCCCCAACACCTGATTGCATAACCGGAAAGGTTCGGGAGTTTCATAGGTGGGAATTCTTGTAGCTCTAGTTCTTCTTCCACGGATATTTGGTTTGAGATTGGGTGATCCTTACCGAGTATTCGTTCTTGTTCCGTACCTTATTGGTTTTATTCTTCTACATCAATTCTAAGTGGCTTCTCAAATTATGGATATGTGACCATTTCAATTGGAATGCATTCGTTCATTTTGTTCGGATGTGAAGTCTATATGTTGCAATTTCAATCCGTTTGATTCAGCTTCAATATATTGTCTATCAATGTGCTAATGGATGTCAACCTCTTCAGGATGGCTCGTCCAACACGCACAACTTCGAATCCTGATCCGCCACCACCACCTCCACCTCCGAAGGCATGGCAAGCTGTGATGGCCGCTACCAATGCAAACACGCAGCTGATCATGCAACTTCTTCAAGAGCACAACCAAGGGAACCAGGGCAACAATCAGAATCACTTTGCTACACTCAACCAGTTCCTTGCTAACCAGCCAAAGACCTTCAGCAATTGCATTGAGGCAACTGACGCTGATGATTGGCTCGTGGACTTATGCAAGCATTTCGAGTGCAGTAACGTCAGGCCTGAGGACTTTGTCAAGCTCGCTTCCTTCCAACTCAAAGACCAAGCTACAGAATGGTTTCAGCAGTACAAAGATTCCAGAGGAGGCCGTGTGATTACCTGGGATGAATTCCGTCAAGACTTCAAAGCTCATCATATTCCACATAGCGTGGTTGAAAGCAAGCGTGAGGAATTCCGCAACCTGAAGCAAGGATCTATGTCTGTCTATGAGTACAACAAGATGTTTCAGAAGCTCGCCCGTTTTGCTAAGCAGGACGTCCCTGACGAGAAGAGCATGATATACCAGTTCAGGGGTGGTCTCAGAGAAGAAATCCAGCTACCTCTTGTCCTCTTTGAGCCCAGGAGGTACGATGAGTTTTACAACATGGCATTGAAGCAAGAGACTGCTCAACTGAAGTGCGATGCTTCCAAGAAGCGAGTCAGAGATGCTACTCCTTCTTCCTCAACTCAAGTGGCTAAGCAGCAGAAGTATTGGCTTCCTCCTCCTCCGTTCCGTCAGCCTTTTCAGCAGAAGAGCAAAGGTGGCAGTGGATCTTCCCACCCACCCAACCCTGGCTTTCATAACAAGACTTCGTCTCAAGCTCCAAGATCGAGTGCTCCATATCACCGTCCGCTTTCAGAGGTCACGTGCAACAAGTGCCAACAGAAGGGTCACTATGCCAACAAATGCTTCAATCAGAGGCGTCTCCCTCCTCCTCCTCCTGTGAGATCAGCAAGTACAGCTGTGGTCAAGCATAACCCCAAGCACACCAAGGTCAATTTGATGAATGCAGCTCAGGCAGAGGACTCGTCAGATGTCATCATGGGTAACCTTCCTGTTAACGATATTCCAGCTAAACTTCTTTTTGACACTGGTGCATCGCATTGTTTCATCTCAAGACCTTTTGCATCTAAGCATGAGTTGGCTTTGCAAGTTTTGCCTAGACCGATAGCAGTTGTCTCTCCCGATAGGCGCATGAATGCTAACTCCATTGTTCCGGATGTTACTATCACTTTGGGTGACTACAAGTTTCTGTCTTCTCCTACGGTTCTTGGCGACTCGGATATTGATCTTATTCTTGGTATGGATTGGCTTTCTAAGCACAAGGCTCAGCTTGATTGTGCTGCCAGGCAGATTCAATTGACTCATTTGTTTGAGGATGTAATTGTCTTTGCCGCTCGTGATGATACCATCCGTCTCTTTTCTCTCAATGAGAAGGGTGAACTGGGATGCCATCTCTCAAATTCCAGTCGTTTGCGAATATCAAGTTGTCTTTCCAGAAGAGCTTCCAGGAATGCCTCCGCACCGGCCAGTTGAATTCGTCATCGATCTTGAGCCTGGCACGGAACCTGTTTGCAAACGTCCTTACAAGCTTGGACCTGAAGAGTTGAAGGAGCTGAAGAAGCAACTCGATATTCAAGAGCGAATGGGTCTCATCCGACCTAGTTCTTCTCCGTGGGGTTGTGGAGTTCTTTTTGTGAATAAGGACGATGGAACGGACCGACTCTGTGTTGACTACCGTCCATTGAACAAGAAGACTATCAAGAACAAGTACCCACTTCCCAACATCAATGAGCTGTTCGAACAACTCAAAGGTGCTCAAGTATTCTCCAAGCTTGATCTCCGTATGGGCTACCACCAGATTCGAATTCGTGAGCAAGGTATTCCCAAGACGGCTTTCAGAACAAGCTATGGTTCATATGAATACACTATCATGTATTTTGGCCTCGTCAACGCCCCGCCGACTTTCTCTCGCATGATGAACTTCATCTTCAACGCCTACACAAATGACTTTGTCTTGGTCTACCTCGATGAGGTTTTGGTCTTTTCGAAGAACAAGGAAGATCATGCCAAGCACTTGCGTTTGGTGCTCGATAAGCTCAGGGAACATCAGTTCTACGCCAAGTTCTCAAAGTGCAAGTTTTGGTTCGATGAGGTTCTTTATCTTGGGCACATCATCTCTGCCAAGGGCATAGCGGTGAATCCTGAGAAGGTGTCTGCAATTGTGAATTGGGAACCACCTCAGAATGTGAAGCAACTCCGCAGCTTCCTCGGTCTCGCAAGCTACTGCTGAAGGTTCGTTGAGAAATTTTCAAAGACCGCGAAGCCTCTTTCAAACCTTCTCCAGAAGCACGTCAAGTACGTTTGGTCTCCGGAATGTGACATCGCTTTCAACACTTTGAAAGAGAAATTAATCACTGCTACAGTTCTGACTCCTCCTGATGAATCCAAACCGTTCGAGGTCTTCTGCGATGCCTCTCTTCAAGGCCTTGGTGCAGTGTTGATACAAGAGAAGAAAGTTGTGGCCTATACCTCTCGCCAGTTGAAGCCCAACGAGAAGAACTACCCCACTCATGACCTCGAGTTGGCGGCAGTTGGCCGGGGCGCCGCCGGAGCTTCATTGCCTGCGCGGGGCGAGGTGCGGTGCAGCGGAACGGACGGCGCAGGAGAGCCCCCTGCGGCGCAGATGAGCTCGGCGACGCGGTCAAGCCATTCTTCGTAGACGTCGTCGACGTGACGGTAGCGCAGGAGCTCGTTCGCCGCGATGAGTGAAGCCCGAGCCTCCATGGGCGCGCGGAGTGCGCGGGACGAAGAACCAGCTGGGGTGAGTGAGGGAGTTGCGGTGCGGCCGTCTTGCCGCACGGACGGATGCTGGGACGATGCTTGCTGCTCGTCCCCCGCCGGGCCGGTGGCGGCGTTGACGGCAGGTGACGGGGAACGGCGGGGACGCCCGCCGACAGGGGCCGTCTGGGTGACGCGGGCAGCGAGCGCAGCCCGGCGCTCGGCACGGGCCCGACGAGCGTCAGACATGGGCGTGATGGTCGGAGGAGAACAGGGTGGTGGAAGACAAATCCCAGCGCACCCCTACCGCGTGCGCCAAATGTCGGATTTCGGGTTCCGGCAGACCCTTGAGGTTCGAACACTGGGGTGCGCGCGGAGATTTCGCCTCCTACCTACCTGCACTCCTCCGCCTTGCTAAGATCTAAACTAAGGAAAGAACAACACAAGAGACACAGGGTTTATACTGGTTCGGGACACCGTTGTGGTGTAATACCCTACTCTAGTGTGTGGTGTGGTGGATTGCCTCTTGGGCTGATGATGATGAACAATACAAGGAAGAACAGCCTCGCGAGGGTCTGTTCTTGGCTGGGGCGATGGACTGCTGGGAGGAGCTCAGTCACCTTTCTCTCCCTCTCTTTCTGATCTTCTCTATCCTTCCAACCCCCCGGCCAGCTCTCTCTTTTCTTCTCCCCCTCAGCTCTGTGGGTGGCTGGTCCTATTTATAGAGGCCCTGGTCCTTTACCCAAATATCGAGCGGGAAGGGAGCCAACAATGGCGGGCTAATTTGAAGGGGGGCAGCTAGTATCAGCTATCCTGACAAAAGTAGTCTTCGCCTGCGTAAAGCTCTGGTGATGACGCCGTCTTGGGCTCCACGGTGACCTCCGTCTCGTAGTCCTCCTGGTCTTGGTCTCGTTGCACCGAAACGGTAACCTTTGCCTGATGCCTCGGTACTCCGCGGCTGCGCTTGCCCCCTTTGCACCAAAGAGGAAGGGAGGACACTGCGCGGGCTGGCACCCGCCTGGCGCCCCCGGTCGTCATGGCTTGCGTCACGGGCACCTCGTGAGGTACCCCGCCTTGATCTCTCCGCCTCCTCGTCTGCCAGCCTGACGAGGCCGCGCCTGAGGAAGCTCCGCATCGTCCGCCCCGTGAGGCTTGGACCCTCGCGAGGGTCTTGGGTTTGTGTTGGTGAAGATGGGCCACGCTGGGCCCCCCTTTGAGCCATGCCGCAGGCCGCAGGCAGGCAAGTCTGGGGACCCCCGTTCCCAGTACGCCGACACAATGATGCTATATTCGTTGTCATCGACAAACTCACTAAAGTGGCTCACTTTCTGCCTATCAAAGAGTCTATCACTGCAGCTCAATTGGCAGAGCTTTATACCTCTCGGATTGTCTCTCTGCACGGCATTCCGCATTTGATCTCTTCAGATCATGGCAGCATCTTTACCTCGAAGTTTTGGGATTCTTTTCAAAAGGCCATGGTGTAACGCCCTCGATGCGGCTATATCTCCCACGTGTCGAAGCATGACTTAGAGGCATAACCGCATTGAAAGCAATGTCGCAAGTGAGCTAATCTTCACACAACCCATGTATTACGATAGGGGAAAAGATACATAATTGGCTTACAATCGCCACTTCACACAATTACATGAATAAAGCATTACAACATCCAAATACAATCAAGGTCCGACTATGGAAACAAAATAAAAGAAGAACCCCAAATGCGACAAAGGTCCCCGATCGACCCCAACTGGGCTCCACTACTGATCAACTAGAACGAAACAACACAAAGGAGAAGATCTTCATTGAGCTCCTCCTTGAGCTTGGTTGCGTCACCTGCTCGGTAACATCGGTACCTGCAAACTGGTTTTGGAAGTATCTGTGAGTCACGGGGACTCAGCAATCTCACACCCTCGCGATCAAGACTATTTAAGCTTATGGGTAAGGTAAAGGTATGAGGTGGAGCTGCAGCAAGTGACTAGCATATATGGTGGCTAACATACGCAAATGAGAGCGAGAAGAGAAGGCAAAGCACGGTCGATAAAAGTATGATCAAGAAGTGATCCTAAAACAACCTACGTCAAGCATAACTCCAACAACCGTGTTCACTTCCCGGGCTCCGCCGGAAAGAGACCATCACGGTTACCCACGCGGTTGATGCATTTTAATTAAAGTCAACTTCAGGTTTTCTACAACCGGACATTAACAAATTCCCATATGCCCATAACCGCGGGCACGGCTTTCGAAAGTTCAAATCCCTACAGGGGAGTCCCAACTTAGCCCATGACAAGCTCTCACGGTCAACGAAGGAGTAGACCTCCTCCCGAGACATTCCGATCAGACTCGGTATCCCGGTTCTTCAAGACATCCTCGACAATGGTAAAACAAGTCCAGCAAGACCGCCCGATGCGCCGACATCCTGATAGGAGCTGCACATATCTCGTTCTCAGGGCAACACCGGATGAGCGCTCCGTACAACTAAAACCAGCCCTCAAGTTTCCCCGAGGTGGCGCTGCAAAGGACTCTAGTTCGGACCAACACTTTAAGAAACGACATAACAATACATGGCAGGGATTCATTCATGATACTTAACAAAAGTCTAGCACTGAGCTACGGCCAATTCATCCATTAACAGGTTCAAACAAGCATGGCAAAAATGCATATGGTAAACAGATTTCAGACTTAGTGAAATTAACACTTGTCTGGAATTTCAGATCAGATAGCACTCTTCGGAGCATGAAAACTATATGCTACAGGACCTGAACATGGCAAAGTAAAGCATGGCATGGAACTACTCAAAGAGCTTAACAAAAGTCCCTTAGTGACCTTGAGCCAAAAGGGATCAGAAAATACAATTGCAAGCATGTGAACATGGCAAAAACACAAACAGATTCAGACTTAGTGAAAAACTGGAGCATGCTGAAACAGATATCAAGTAGGCATGTTTACGAGCTCGATGCACTCACTACAGAGCAAGGAATAACAATCTAAGCATACACCCATCAAGAATACACATCATACAAGCTAGATATGGCAAGAACAATAACATGGCATGCACGGATCAACTACAACATCCTCGGCAAAATCGCTAACAAGTAGACAATCTGCCCAGATTCACGAAATAGCAAAAGTAGAGCTCGGTTGACTCAAGCTAGGGTGCTCCATAATTGCAAACAAAGACATGGATTGATAGAGCACTACAAGATTAACAAAACATCCTTACTGATCATCCTCAAAAGAGGCACGGATCACTAGAAAACAACATGAATATATGACCATATGAGATAAACAGCTCAAGGACTTAGTGGAAATGCTAAGTCCCTGGAATCAGCATTACCAAGTGCCTCACTTTGCAAGCTTGTGCTAGTCACCACACACATCACAAAAATACATGGGTTGCACCTCTGGATAGATGGCAAAACATATAACAAAACATATGTAGAGCTCAGGGGCATATCATGCACACAATAATCATGCCAAAAATGACAAATAGCTAAATGGAGTAGCAGATCTGACAATTATCTCAAGTAGCACTCTTCTAACAGCATTTCGGGCATCAAGATGAACTCTAATGAAAATGATGCAATGAGATGAAATGATGTACTCTTTGAGACGAACATTTTGATATGCTATATGCTCAAATCGGAGTTACGAATACGGAGTTACGACATGATGAATATGGGCATATGAAACATGGAAATCTCGAGGACTTAGTGGAATTTTACCCCGCGGGAAAAGTGGATCTCGCGGATCGGGACGGAGCGGTGCGATGCGGCCGTTTGGATCGGGGATGGATGGATCTCGTCCATCTTCTCCGGATCCGGCGACTGCATGGACTCCGGCGAGCGCCGGAAGGCGAGGAGGCCGGCGGGAGGAGCGGGGCGCGCCGGCGAAGGAGTCCGTGGGCGGCGGCGGAAGGCGACCGGCGCGGTGGCGCGTATGGCGGCGCCGGCGAGGAACCGGAGCGGCGGCGCCGGCGAGGAACCGGAGCGGCGGCGCGGTGCACGTCGGGAGCGAGGCCGGCGAAGGCGGGATGCGGTGGCGACGGGCCACGCTGGCGAGGCCGCGGCAGCGCTGGCCGGAGGAGGTGAGGGCCTCGGGCGGCGGCGGCGCTCCGGGCCGGTGGGGCGGATCTGGGCCTCCCGGGCCCGCGCGGGAGAGGCGGCGGGGCAGGCCAGGTGGCGGCGCGCGGTAGGCTGTGGACATGTCCGGCGCGGCGCGGACGCGTCCGGATGCGCGGTGGAGGAAGACGACTAGGGTTAGACCGCGAATTTCGGGGAGAGGGACATATTTATAGGTAGAGGGAGCTAGGAGAGTCCAAATGAGGTGCGGTTTTCGGCCACACGATCGTGATCGAACGACCGAGATGATGGAGGAGGTTTAGGTGGGTTTTGGGCCAAATTGGAGGGGTGTTGGGCTGCAACACACACAAGGCCTTTTCGGAACCTCGCTTAACCGTTGGAGCATCAAACGAAGTCCAAATGGTACGAAACTTGACAGGCGGTCTACCGGTAGTAAACCAAGGCCGCATGGCAAGTCTCGGTCCAATCCGGAAATGTTTAATCCCCACAAACGAAAGAAAGGTAGAAATGACCACCGGAGGAGAACGAAGCGTCGGAATGCAAAATGGACAGCGGGGAAAAAGCTCGGATGCATGAGACGAACAAGTATGCAAATGAAATGCAACTGATGACATGATAAGCAATGCATGACACGCAAGCAATGACAAGGCAACAACAGCGAATAACTGGAGGACACCTGGCACATCGGTCTCGGGCGTTACACATGGGCACCAACATCCGTTTCAGCACAGATTTTCATCCTCAAACTAGCGGCCAAGTCGAGCGTGTCAATCAGATTCTCGAAGGTATGCTCAGGGCTTGCGTTATCTCTTTCGGTATGAAGTGGGAAGATTGTCTTCCATATGCCGAGTTCTCCTACAACAATAGATTTCAAGCGAGTCCGGGCAAGGCCCCATTTGAAATTCTCTATGGCAGGAAGTGTCGTACTCCTCTTAACTGGTCAGAGACTGGTGAACGTCAACTTCTTGGCAACGACTTGATCACAGAGGCAGAAGAGATGTGCAAAGTCATTCGTGATAACCTCAAAGTAGCGCAATCGTGCCAGAAGAGCTACTACGATAGCAAACATCGTGATTTGGCTTTCGAGATCGGAGACCATGTTTACCTCCGCATCTCTCCAATGAAAGGTACTCGTCGCTTCGGTATCAAAGGGAAGCTTGCCCCTAGATACGTGGGTCCTTTCAAGATCGTCAGCAAGAGAGGCGATCTCGCCTATCAACTTGAGCTTCCCTCCAATTTTGCAAACGTGCACGGCGTGTTCCATGTGTCTCAGCTCCGCAAGTGCTTCAAGACCCCTGACCGTACCGTCAACTTCGAAGACATCGATCTCCAAGAAGACCTTTCTTATCGTGAGCACCCAGTTGCTATTCTTGAAGAAACTGAGCGCAAGACTCGCAACAAGTCAATCAAATTCCTCAAAGTCAAGTGGTCACACCATTCCGACCGTGAAGCCACCTGGGAACACGAGGATCACCTCCGTTCTGAGTACCCGGAGTTTTTCCAGTCCTAGATCTCGGGACGAGATCCTTTCGTAGTGGTGGAGTGTTGTAACACCCCGGATGTAATTTACCTTATATGTATCCCAACTCTTGCCGTTTCCGGCACTAAATTATTTTATTTCATTGTTGTCGGGTTTTTGTCTCCGTGTGTTGTTGTCTTTGTCATGCATCTCATATCATGTCATCATGTGCATTGCATTTGTATACGTGTTCGTCTCATGCATCCGAGCATTTTCCCCGTTGTCCGTTTTGCATTCCGGTGCTCCTATGTCCTCCGGTGGTCCTTTCTACCTCTTTTCGTGTGTGGGGGTTAAACATTTCCGGATTGGACCGAGACTTTTCATGCGGCTTTGGTTTACTACCGGTAGACCGTCTGTCAAGTTTCGTGCCATTTGGACTTCGTTTGATACTCCAACGGTTAATCGAGGGACCGAAAAGGCCCCGTGTGTTGCAGCCCAACACCTCTCCAAAGTGGACCAAAACCCACCTAAACCTCTCCAATCATCTGGAGCGTTCGATCACGATCGCGTGGCCGCAAACCGCACTCCATTTGGAGCTTCCTAGCTCCCTCTACGCCTATATATACACCCCTCATTCCAAATCCCGGGTCTCTTCTCCCCCCTAACCCTAAAAATTCCATCTCCGCCGCCGGACACGTCCGGTTCCCACCGGACGAGTCGCCGCCGCTGCCCGCAGCCAGTGGGGCGCTGCCACGTGGCCTCCCGCCAGCGCCACCGCCCGCGGCCCGCCGAAGCCCGGGGAGGGCCGCCGCGGCCCATCCAGCCGCCGCCCGCGCCTCCTCGCTGCTCCGCCCGCGCGCCGATGCCTCCTCCCGCGCCGGTCGCCGCGCGCCACCACGCCAGCGAGCTCCGCCGCGGCGAGCCTCCTCACCTACCGCGCCGCCCGAGCCGGCCCCGGCTCCGCCCCGCCTTCCCGTCGCCGCCCCGGCTCCTCGCCGGCCGGATCCGGCGAGATCCGGCCCGGGAGCACCTCCCCGCCTCGTCTTCGACAACTCAGGCCACCGCCGCGGCCATTTCCGGCAAACCTCGTCGCACGAAGCTACAGTAACCGCCCGGATCTGAGATCTATTTCACTCGGTTGACTTTTCATCCCCGAACCCTAATTTTTTTGCAAACTTTGGCATGTCATAACTCTCTCATCGTAGCTCTGATTCGTGCGTGTAGCATATCAAAATGTTCGCCTCGACGAGTACATCATTTTATCTCATTGCATCATTTTTATTTGAGCTCATCTTGATGCCCGAAATGCTGTTGGAAGAGGGCTATCTGGTGAATTTGGCAGATCTGTTTCAGCAAATAGCATTTTGTCATTTTTTCCATGTTTAATGTGTGCATGCTATGATCCTGAGCTCTACATGTGTTTTGTTATATGCCATGCCATGTTTACAGCGGTGTGTGCCATGTATTTTTGTGATATTTTTGGTGACTAGTACAAGCTTGCAAAGTAGCGTAATCGGTAATGCTGATTTTCAGGGACTTAGAATTTCACAAAGTCCTTGTTCTGTTTTTGTTGTTATGCCATATGTTCATGTTGTTTCCTAGTGATCCGTGCCTCTTTTGAGGATGATCAGTAAGGATGTTTTGTTAATATTGTGGTGCTCTATCCATCCATGTCTTTGTTTGCAATTATGGAGCAACCTAGCTTGAGTCAATCGAGCTCTACTTTTGCTATTTCGTGAATCCTGGCAGATTGTTGACTTAGCGATTTTGCCGAGGATGTTGTATTTGATCCGTGCATGCTATGTTGTTGTTCTTGCCATGTCTAGCTTCTATGATATGTATTCTTGATGGGTGTATGCTTAGTTTGTCATGCCATGCTCTGTAGTGAGTGCATCGAGCTCGTAAACATGCCTACTCGTTAACTGATTTGCATGCTCCAGTTTTTCACTAAGTCTGAATCTGTTTGTGTTTTTGCCATGTTCACATGCTTGCAATTGTATTTTATGATCCCTTTTGGCTCAAGGTCACTAAGGGACTTTTGTTAAGTGCTTTGAGTAGCTTCATGCTATGCCTTGCCTTGTCATGTTCAGTTCCTGTAGCATGTAGTTTTTCATGCTCTAAAGTGTGCTTCCTGATGATAAATTCCAGACTTGTGTTAATTTCACTAAGTCTGAAACCTGTTATCATTTGCACTTTTGTCATGCTTGTTTGAACCTGTTAATGGATGAATTAGCCGTATCTCAGTGTTCATCTTTTGTCAAGCTTCATGATTGGATCCTTGCCATGTATTTTGTTGTCATGTTTGAGTGCTGTAGCATATTTATCTTGATGCATTTAGTTGGTCACTTGCTGATTATCACAGACCGGTGTCATATTTGTTTTGCTTGCCATTTCCAAACCGTGCATCCGATTCCGGTGATCTTTATATCGATTTCAACCGAAATCACCTCACCTTTCTAGTGGCACCCTTTGATTTCCAAGTTGAGGCCAGGTTCAATCATTCCTTGTCAAATCTTGCATATGCATCACATATCGCATCCCGCATATCATACCATGTTTGCATCATGTTGTTTGAGCATTGCACGTGGTTGATTGCGTTCCTTTTTCTTGTTGTTCTTGTTTGGGTAGAGCCGGGAGACGAGTTCGTGAACGAGGATCCCGTTGAGTTCGCTTACGAGGATCAAGTCAACTCTGAGAACTTTGCAGGCAAGATGACCATACCCTCGAAATCACTTCTATCTTTGCTTGCTAGATGCTCGCTCTTTTGCTATGCCTATGCTACGATGCCTACCACTTACTTATCATGCCTCCCAAATTGCCATGTCAAACCTCTAACCCAACATGTCCTAGCAAACCATTGTTTGGCTATGTTACCGCTTTGCTCAGCCCCTTTTATAGCATTGCTAGTTGCAGGTGAAGATTGGAGATCGTTCCTTGCTGGAACATTGTTTATTGTTGGGATATCACTATATTATCTTGTTATCTTAATGCACCTATATACTTGGTAAAGGGTGGAAGGCTGGGCCTTATGCCTGGTGTTTTGTTCCACTCTTGCCGCCCTAGTTTCCGTCATATCGGTGTTATGTTCCCGGATTTTGCATTACTTACACGGTTGGGTTATAATGGGAACCCCTTGACAGTTTGCCTTGAATAAAACTCCTCCAGCAAGGCCCGACCTTGGTTTTACCATTTGCCACCTAGCCTTTTCCCTTGGGTTTCGCGGACTCAAGGGTCATCTTTATTTTAAACCCCCAGGCCAGTGCTTCTCTAAGTGCTGGTCCAACCCAGAGCACCATGCGGGGCCGTCCCTTGGCAACTTGGGTTACGTTGGCTCCCGTACGCTTAGCCTATCCGGTGTGCCCTGAGAACGAGATATGTGCAGATCCTATCGGGATTTGTCGGCACAGCGGATGGTCTTGCTGGACTTGTTTTACCATTGTCGAGGATGTCTTGTAATCGGGATGCCAAGTCTGATCGGAATGTCTTGAGATAAGAATATCCTTCGTTGGCCGTGAGAGCTTGTGATGGGCTAAGTTGGGACTCCCCTGCAGGGATTTGAACTTTCGAAAGCCGTGCCTGCGGTTATGGGCAGATGGGAATTTGTTAATGTCCGGTTGTAGATAGCATGAAGTTTAACTTAATTAAAATGAATCAACCGCGTGTGTAACCATGATGGTCTCTTCTCGGCGGAGTCCGGGAAGTGAACACGGTGTTGGAGTAATGCTTGATGTAGGTTGTTCTAGGATCACTTCTTGATCATAGTTGTTCGACCGTGCTTTTGCCTTCTCTTCTCGCTCTCTTTTGCGAATAGGTTAGCCACCATATATGCTAGTCGCTTGCTGCAGCTCCACATCATACCTTGCCTTACCTATAAGCTTAAATAGTCTTGATCGCGAGGGTGCGAGATTGCTGAGTCCCCGTGACTCACAGATTACTTCTGAAACCAGATGCAGGGACCGATGATACCATTCCAGACGATGCGCTTGAGCTCAAGTGGGAGTTCGATGAAGACTCTCATCATTACTATGTGTCTTTCCCAGATGATCAGTAGTGGTGCCCAGTTGGGGCGATCGGGGACTTGGTCGCATGTGGGGGTTGATCTTTATTTTGGTACCGTAGTCGGACCATGAGTGTATTGGATGATTGTAATGTTATTCATGTATTTGTGTGACGTGGCGAGTGTAAGCCAACTATGTATCCTTTCCCCTTTTATTTATTTACATGGATTGTTGTGAAGATTACCCTACTTGCGACATTGCTTTCAATGCGGTTATGCCTCTAAGTCGTGCTTCGACACGTAGGAGATATAGCCGCATCGAGGGCGTTACAGACGCACTCCGGATCTAAGGCCGGAGCGGTGGTTGGGGCCACGAACCCTTGGAAGATCAAGTCTCCTTGGGTATCAGCAACGTGGTTTAGATTTCCAAAAATGATCTGGTGATCAAGGGCATAGGTGTCGATCTACTCCAGGTGGCCAACCGAGTTGGCACACAGTGCGAAGCCGCCGAATACAAAGATCTGGCCGGGGAGAAAAATCTCCTTCACGGCAGCATTGTTGTAGATGATTGATGGAGCCATCGAGCCTTTCGACGACGGCACAATGGAACTCTTAATGAAAGCACCAATGCCGGTGTCAAAACCGGCAGATCTCGGGTAGGGGGTCCCGAACTGTGCGTCTAAGGATCGAAGGTAATAGGAGACAGGGGACATGGTGTTTACTGAGGTTTGGGCCCTCTTAATGGAGGTAATACCCTACGTCCTGCTTGATTGACTTTGATGAGTATAGGGGTTACAAGAGTTGGTCTACCACGAGATCGTAATGGCTAAACCCTAGATGTCTAGCCTATATGATTATGATTCCCTCTATGGACTAAACTCTCCGGTTTACATAGACACTGGAGGGGACTAGGGTTTGTACATAGTCGGTTTACAGAGAAAGGAATCTTCATATCCGCATGCTAAGCTTGCCTTCCACGCCAAGCAGAGTCCCATCCGGACACGGGGAAAGTCTTCCGTCTTGTATCTCCACGACCCATTAGTCCGGCCCATATCACATAGCCCAGATGCCCGAGGACCCCGTAATCCTGGACTCCCTCAGTAGGCTTAGGGAAAGTATTGTCAACGCTGAAGAATATTTGAAGATGTAGGATAAAAAGAGGAAGGTGGAGAATGGGCTCAGATTTTTTAAATCAGACTTTGCTAAGATGGTGTTGGCGAAGGAGGAGACAGTTTCCCAGTTGGCTAGTGCAAAACAGGTTCTTATTGAACTGAAAGCAGAGGTGGGTAAGACGAGCCTAGATGATCTCGATTAGAGAAATGAATATATTGTTCTAATATTGTTCTTATGAAGCTGAACTAACTATATGTTATATTGTGCTAATTTCAGGTAACTATCGTACTATGATGTTAAAATATATTTATGTGCCTGATATGAAATTGACAAACAACTGTTCGATATGAAATGTGAATTTGTGTGATACTGGAATTATTAATTATAAGCTAATAAACCTGCTAAATGGGTCATGAAACTTTGCAAACAGTTCTACCAGTAAAAACGCTTGTGATGGATAGCCCAATGACACACAGTTTTCTTCATCAAATCATGTGTGATGTAATTTAATAAAAGCAAATGGTTATCCGAGGCATAGTGTGTGTGATTGTTACACCTATTACACACAAGCCTATACATAAAATTGTGTGAGATGTACATACGAACGTAAACATTTTCCCCAGATTGACTGTGTGGGATGTACATATGAATGGAAACGATTTCCCTGGATTGGCCGTGTGGGATGTACATAAGAACAAAAACATATTCCTTGGATTGACTGTGTAGAATATACATAACAAACGGAAACGTTTGTTTGGGACTAACTATGTGGGATGTATTTATGATCGGAACTGATTGGGCATGTATAATCGTATTTGATCGCTCGCCCGTCGCACACGATCTCATTTTGCCGAGCGTGTGTGCGAGGAGAGCCTATCCCCGACAGTTTCTTGGTCATGTGGGAAGGACCCCTCTATCGCCCACACTCACTAGGTTTATAATGCCGTTGTAGAAAGGGGTTAAAAACCGTTTGTATAGCACCTCGTTGTTCCAGTGACGCCGACAGCTGTCCACCTCCAAGAACTCATTACCCTCACTGCTGGTCCCTCCGCCACCAACTGACTCATCGTTGTTGTAGCAACACAGAGAGAAGAGAATGAGCGGTAAAGAGGAATGGAGTGCACGCGAGAGAGAGGGAACTGACATAGCCAATCAGGTAACGACCGCCAACCCCCTCTCTGTCTCCCTCTGCTGACGTGGCACCATCGAGCGGGCCTAAGATGTCAAAAATTCAGGTTCGTTGGCTCCAATCGACCATCAGTGTTTATTGAGAGTCTCTACTCCTAATGTCTGAGTTGGTTGAATAGTACGGTTTATTTTCGTCCCATCACTTTCAACCGTTTTATTTGGCTGGGTTTTTTCGTCCCCTCCCCCACCCTATCGGTTTAGTTCCGCGTCACGTCTGAACGAATCAGAATTTTCCATGCTGGCGCAAGTTATTTAGTAATATATTTATGTGAAAGAATCAATCACGATCAATCTCATTAATTAATTAGCCTTACCATAAAGTAGACGGTTCATCAGTACACAGGCTAATCAGTACCCTCACATCATTCCCACCTAATGAAATCCAAGAGTCTACGTTACTCTAATAGTCTGCCATAGTATCTAATGACTTAGATTGAATGTTCTGTTGTGGTCTGCCAGGCTTTGACTGCTCCACAAATCACGCCAACAGCTTCCTTATGTGCATCGTCCTGATCAATCCTGAAATCACGCGTCCTTATCAATCCATGCCATCGTCCCAAATAGAAAAGAATTATATAAGACCAGGTCTCACAGGCTAGTATGTGAGACCCATCCTGATGGATGACACGTGGCATTTACAAATCACAAAGCATCTATCCCACCCCTACTTGAAATCAGGGGGGAGAGATTAGATCCTTTATGATTTATGAATGTCACGTGTCATCCATCAGGATGAGTCTCACCTGCTAGCCCGTGAGACCTGGTCTCGTATAATTTTTTTCCGTCCCAAGTCAGGTCACCCAGAAATCTCCTCCTGATGCTGATCAAGCACGAGGGGATCAATCGCATGGCGTCCTGGGGAAATTATGTGGCCTGGTAGGACCATGAGGGTCGGACCATCTCCACCACCACGTGTGTTGATGCTTCCGCGTGCCTCGGCAAGCTCCGCGATCAGATCCTTGTCAGTCGCACTTCCTTCGCCGACGTCGCGGCACAGGACTCCGATGGCTCCTCCACCTACCGCAGCGGCGACCCAGGTACGCCATCAGTCGCCCGGGCCGCCGCACCGCCGCCTTTCAGATAGGGTCTTGGATTTTGGCGCGCCACTGCTAGGATTTGGGGTTTACTCCTGGTGATTCAGTCGGTTGTTGGTTCCTCTCGAGGTATAGCGGATGCGTGCGTTCGTTTCTTGGTTGCTATTTGCAGATTCAGTACATAACAAGTGAAGCAACATATATTGTGATGAGAAATATATGATCCTGGTTTTTGGTCACTGCCAAATCGACGACGCTGATTTCTCTTGTATGTCCGCCTCCTTGGCAGTGTCGTTTTTGTAGTTACAATATGAAGATGATTTGGATGCTCATGTTCAAGTTTTCATCCTTGGGTGAGTTTTGGTTCTTCTCAACATGAGATAACTTTTTCTTTTCTTTCATTCTTATTTTTTAGCTCATATTCTGTCTAGCTAGCATAGGATCCATGGAAGATATCCACTTGTGGGAAGACAAATAGCTTGTTGGAAAGCATGCTCGCTGACGGTGGCATCCAGGACGACGATGCGCTCGGGGACAACAACTACCACCCGCACGAAGGCATTCCTGCGGAGGGCACCGTCCAGCAGGGCGACGTCGTCCGCCTATATGATGGCGTGCCCACGGAGGACTGTGTCCACCAAGACAGCGAGTTGTTGTACGGACGCCACATCCTCGGCCATGCCGTTCAGGAGGTTTGCTGCCTTGCACAGCCGACGATGGTGACTATGTGGCGCATACAGACAGCCAACATGCGCGCAGACGATGGCCACGGCATGGCGCAGGCCAATGTCCAGCACTCGCACGCCTCGCGAAGTCGAGGAATCTACGGACTCCGCCAGGTTCCCGTGGATGACGACCACGTCATTGTCATTGTTGTTATGGAGGACGGTCACCATGAGCAGGCCAGCGATGGCGAGACGTATTGCACGCGGGCAGCCAGCATGCGGGTGCCAATGATGGCCACTGCATGGCGCAAGTCGACAGCCACCACCACTTGCACACAGGCGTCCACTACTTGCGCCGCTGCTCTTATTGGCCTTCTCTGCGTTGTGTACTCTTTCCTTCTTAATATACTTGCATGCAATTCTCCTGCATGTTCTCAGAAAAAATGAAAAAAATTAAGTAAAATTGAAGCAATTATTTTTAGCATAAATTTCTTATCTATATGCAAACTAATTGTCTATTTTTAGTACTCTTGCAGGACATCAAAGAACAGTTGTTGCAGACTTTGGATATTGATTAACTCATTTTTGTTGTTTCTAAGCTTCCTTGATTTTTCTAATATCTATTTTGATGTTTCTCTTGGCAGCAAGTATCAATTTAATGCTTGAGAAGACTGGGACTCTGAAAATTTTAAGTGTGGGAGATTGTGCTTTCAAAGTTATTCGTAAAGGTGATTATGAATGAATTCATATTTATCTTAAGGTTATTAAAATACTTCAAATGTAGTTTAAATTTTTCTTTTCTTTATTAACATACAAGACAAGATGTTCTCAACATGCCCTCACGACCAATACTTTGACATTCCATACCTGGTAATCTCCATGGCAATTCGGTAACCATATTAGGATGCACTGCTATTTACTTTTTGATTAAACTGAATGAGCTATTTTTATGTTTATTTTGAAGTAGCACCCAGTATGACAGGGGGAAATGATATAAAACTCTACCTCGTGGCAATTTTAAAAATACCAATTTTGCAGGTACTTGTGATGTTGATTGCCACTATACAACTAGCCAGGCAGCTTGATAGGTGACTAGAGAAAAATGAGTGAATAGGAGAAGGTAAATGGCAATTCTTTTCAATTCTATTTGGCAAAATAATGGCCAAACCAGTATTGACGTCAGTACTGAAACCATAAAGGGGATGTGTTACTGACTTCTGCCCTAAACATCTAGATATATGAAGCAATGCAATGAAAGCCGAACCCCGAGCGTGGGTGTGTTGTTAGGCCACTGATTGTAAGTGACATTGTAAACTATAATAAATTGTTGTTTCTCATAGAAGAAAAAATATGCCATGAATGGTGTGTCGTCGATAATTTTTTGGAGGTTGGTGGAGAGCGGTTTATATTATTCTGTTGTGACGTCATCCTGGCCACGCTAGAATCAAAGCGTCCCCCTCCCGTTTGGAGTGGTGGAATATGGATACGAGGACCCACTATCTCGACGACAAAAGGTGGGGCAAACCGTCACCGCCATTTTCTCGTTACGGGGAGAGTTGGGAGAGAGTGAACCATGACTCTTTGATAATATGTGACGCTCACTAATTAAGTGAACATGAAAAGTTATCCTTTGCCGATTCCATCAAATATATCTGCTTGCATGCAGTTCAAAAAAGAAGCGGCCGATCCTAATCTTCTCTAGAGGTGTACGAAACGTGGGAACTATATCATCTGGCTTTGGTTCTTTATTAGCATCCAATCTGGAAAATACTCTTCTATGTATTGGTACACGCTCTGTATGATGAGCAACAACATGTATTGATTTCCTTCCAAATACAGGAGCAATTATAGGTCCACAAAGCTAATGCACACGGTCATCGTTTCCTCGATGAAACCTGATCGCATGCATGCCAATAATTTTCGCAAATTTTTCATGGCTTGACTCATTAACTGGCTCAACTTTAGTAGGGTTATGGATCAATGGTTCCATGCACGTATCACGGTTAGCATAGCAAGGTTTATATGTTTGATTAGCAAAGTCATTTCCTCTCGCATCCTATAATCTATATAGAGCATGGTAATGTTAGAATATAAAATAACGGAAGCAAAAGGAATTTCTCATGCCACACTTTTTTACCTACTAATAAAGCACGCATTGTACTGATGTTTACAAAAAAGGCACGCATTGATTCTAGCAGGTTCATCGTCGCGCACTTTTTGCGAATAAGTCCATGTGGTTTCTGGTAATTATACATGTTGTCCTTTTTTAAGTGGATCTGAAACGTTCTATTTTTGCCAAAAGAAAAACCCTGCACCTATCTTATCCAAAAGCATGAGGCCAGGCTCGTCGACGGCCGTGTTGCAGGAGGCTTCGCGCCTCCCCTCCAGCCGGCTCTCTCGGCCTCTCCCTCCTCTGCCCTCGGCCTCCGGCTCTCCCCTCCGCCTCCGGACCTCTCAGCCTGCTCCCCTCCGCCTCAGGCCTCCTCGAACCCCCTACATGTGCCCAGCGCCCTCCATCGCTGCTGCCGGTGCCTTCACTCTTTGTTCCTCTTTGTCGCACACGGCAGCGGCGGACATATAGAGCCAATGCGGTCAGGGTCGAGCGGGCAAAATCAGGGGCCCTGTGCAAAATTTAAAAATGGAGCCCTAGCTCACTAAAAAATTGAACTAATGAGTAATTACAATGTATATATATCTCATAGAAGAAAAATTATAATGTATATAATATAATGTCTTACATAACAATTGGACATATAAATTTTTTAAAAAACATCATTCTTTTAGTATTCTTTGAAATGAAATCTTCAGTGATATCCTTGTAATCAATCTTCTCCAACATTTCACTCTCAAATTTTGTTCTCTTTCTTTTCTCTTGCGCTTAGAGGAACCAGATTGATGTTTCCCCATGATGACTCAAATCTGCATAATTGAAACACAACATACAAAAGATTAATAAATAATAATTGAAGTTATAGAGTAGCATATATCAATCACAATCAATCTCATTAATTAATTAGCCTTAAGTTATGGCTTTCAGAAGTATTTAAACATCATGTCTTTTATATGGTTGTCTACCTTTCCAAAAAAATTGAGGATCAATTGAGCTATCAAACATAATATAGGACACAAAAATAGAAGTGTATGAGCATGTAGTGTATAATTGGGGAAATTAGGGGAATGTACTAACAAGTGACAAGCATATTTCCTTGTGTCATCAATGATGCTTCCTTAGCTCACACAGTAGTTCCCTTAATGTGTATCGTACTCGATTTGATTGGCAGGCTTCAGATAATTTGTGTTCATGTGGTAAGATCAATGGACCTGTACTGCTAGGAATTATATCACAGACTATGTGCTACTTTATTAATTGTAGTTTCTTTGTTCAGTTAGTTCTTTGGAGAAAAACCACTTCTTCTCCCGACGTATATGTTTCTTGGCAAAATTTGTTGTGATACTAATCTTCCAAAGATTGTTATAAGAAATAAGTATATTTACTATATTATCTCATCAGTTGGCTAATTCTATAAAAGAACTAGTAAGGAGATTTCTTAGCAGTACTTTATATGTTTGCAGCAGTGAGATAATTTTATCCTATATGACTTTCTTTCTCTCGCCTTTCCTGATTTCGTTTTCCCCTCCATTTTTTTCAGGTTCCAAGGTTTGGCCGCAGCTAGCTTGATTTGGAGACATTTCCTGTTAGGAGTAAAACTTTGGTTGGAGGCATTGAGCTTTGGCTGTAACTAGCTTTGTTACTTGGTATACCTCTGTCGGTGTTCAGGTAAACACTATCTACCACATTGTTTATTCGAGGGTTTACTCTAGTGTCAAGTGTACTATATTGCTAGATTTAACTTTAATCTATGAGTTGCTCTGTATCTATTTCGGCATAAATGGTTCATACTAGGATATAATTAGTGATCTTACTTCTGTTGCTTCTTGGTGACTATGAAATATATTGCATTTTCATGGAAGGAGGAGCCGGGTAGTTGTGGAGCGGGCCGTGGGAGAGGCGGTCGGCGAGCGCGGGCTGGACGAGAAGGTGATTCCAGTGATGGCGACCCTGTCGGCAGGCAGGGCAGGGTCGATCATGGCCATCATGGTGTTTCCGAGGGAGAGCGAGGCATCTACCATGACGTAGCTGAAGAAGTCGATGCTCGGGGCGACGTTGGCCACCGTGGCCGATGTGAAAGCTGACGGACTTAAAGGCCGGTGACAGGTTCGCTGCCTTCGCACCGTCTCTCAACTTGGTGGAGACACGAAAGAAGAGCCATGGCGCCATCAAGACCTCGACGCATGCTGCCGTGACCACGACAGGCCATTGTGCTGGTAATAAAGATAGTTTTTTGCAGGGTGCTGGTAATAAAGATACTAATTGTATACATATTCCCCAGCTTCGGAAACATTAGATAAATATCCAACCTATTATTGAAAAATCTTGATTCAAGATAAATGAAACCTTTCCTATATACAATGAGCTCAGAAAACATTAGATAAATATCCAACTTATTATTGAAAAATCTTGATTCAAGATAAATGGAACCTTTCCTATATACAATGAGCTTATTATTGAAAGTTGCATCGATTGTGCTATTATTGCTGAAATAAGAGGCTTATGTGAATTTGTCAATCTTTTTGTACCTTGTAATACTGTTTTTCAGTCTTTGTGTACCTTGTAATAGTGATTGTCAATCTTTGTGTACCTTGTAATAGTGACACGTGGATGCGTGAAGTTGAGTGATACTCCCTCCGAAAAAATATAAGAGCGTTTAGATCGGAAAGTCAGTTTGGCTCCCGGGAGCATATGCTTTCGGGGCCCAAATTTTTTTTGAAAAAAAATCAAGACAAAATTTGTTTGTATACTTAGTCACATCCAAGTGCCACCTACAAATTTGGAGGCAAAAAGCTTAAACATTTTGGCTTGAGCAAAAAAACAAATTGAACACCAAAATGTCAGCCCAAATTTGTTTTTTTGGCCGATGAAACACCGCCGCTCTGCTTCGCATGAAATTGTCATGCATGCTTGCAACATTAACACAAACATCTACAAAAAAATCAGAATTTTTTGAAAACATCTAATATAATTTTTTGTGTTACTGTTCTAATTTACAGAGGGAGTACTAATACTATTTAAAAATGGATGATATATATCCAGTTATCAGTTCTTGGGTGGCGATCGATTTGGATGGTTAAGGAGATACGAAGATTACCCAGAAGGAAAAAGATGAAGATAATTTAAGGATTTAATTAGTGATCTTACTTCTGTTGCTTCTTGGTGACTATGAAATATATTGCATTTTCATGGAAGGAGGAGTCGGGTAGTTGTGGAGCGGGTCATGGGAGAGGCAGTCGGTGAGCACGGGCTAGATGGGAAGGTGATTCCAGTGATGGCGACCATGTCGGCGGGCAGGGCAGGGTCGATCGTGGCCATCATGGTGTTTTCGAGGGAGAGCGGGGCATCTGTCATCACGCAGTTGAAGAAGTCGATGCTCGAGGCGATGTTGGCCACCGTGGTAGGCGTGAAAGGTGACGGACTTAAAGGTCAATGACAGGTTCACCGCCGTCGCACCGTCTCTCAACTTGGTGGAGACGCGAAAGAAGAGTCGCGGCGCCATCAAGACCTCGACGCATGCTGTCGTGACCACGACCAGGCCATTGTGCTGGTAATAAAGATACTTTTTTGCGGGGTGCTAGTAATAAATATACTAATTGTATACATATCCCCCAGCTTTGGAAACATTAGATAAATATCCAATTTATTATTGAAAAATCTTGATTCAAGATAAATGAAACCTTTCCTATATACAATGAGCTTAGAAAACATTAGATAAATATCCAACTTATTATTGAAAAATCTTGATTCAAGATAAATGGAACCTTTCCTATATACAATGAGCTTATTATTGAAGGCTGCATCGATTGTGCTATTATTGCTGAAATAAGAAGCTTATGTGAATTTGTCTATCTTTTTGTACCTTGTAATAGTGTTTGTCAGTCTTTGTGTACCTTGTAATAGTGAGTGTCAATCTTTGTGTACCTTGTAATAGTGACACATGGATGCATGAAGTTGAGTGATACTCCCTCCAAAAAATATAAGAGCATTTAGATCGGAAAGTCAATTTGGCTCCCGGGAGCATTGTAGGATCGAAAGTATGTCTAGAGGGGGGTGATTAGACTACTTGACCAAATAAAAATCAAGCTTTTCCCAATTTTAAGTCTTGGCAGATTTTAGCAACTTAGCACGAGTCAAGCAATCAACCTACACATGCAAGTCTAAGAGTATAGCAGTGGAATGTAAATCATTGCATATGAAGGTAAAGGGAGGAGTTTGGAGGGAGCAAACGCAATGTAGACACAGAGATTTTTGGTATGGTTCCGATAGGTGATGCTATCGTACATCCACATTGATGGAGACTTCAACCCACGAAGGGTAACGGTTGCGCGAGTCCATGGAGGGCTCCATCCACGAAGGGTCCACGAAGAAGCAACCTTGTCTATCCCACCATGGCCATCGCCCACGAAGGACTTGCCTCACTTGGGGAGATCTTCATGAAGTAGGCGATCTCCTTGCCCTTACAAACTCCTTGATTCAACTCCACAATCTTGACGGAGGCTCCCAAGTGACACCTAACCAATCTAGGAGACACCACTCTCCAAAAGGTAATAGATGGTGTGTTGATGATGAACTCCTTGCTCTTGTGCTTCAAATGATAGTCTCCCCAGCACTCAACTCTCTCTCTCTCTCCCAAATTTGGATTTGGTGGAAAGATGATTTGAGTGGAAAGCAACTTGGGAAGGCTAGAGATCGAGATTCTTGTGGTTGGATTGGAATATCTTGGTCTCAACACATGAGTAGGTGGTTCTCTCTCGGAAAATGAATGGTAGAAGTGTACGTTCTGATGGCTCTCTTCATGAATGGAGGTTGGGTGGAGGGGTATATATAGCCTCCATACAAAATCTAACCATTACACACAATTTACCAAACTCGGTGGGACCGAATCATGAAACTCGGCCAGACCGATTTAGTTCAAAATGTGAACATTAGGATTTTTGGTGGGACCGACACATCAACTCGGTGGGACTGATTTCATTAGGGTTTGGGCATAACGTCAGTGAGACCGATCACATAAACTCAGTGGGACCGATTTCTGTAATAGGCAAACAGAGAGTTGACCAGGCAAACTCGGTGGGACCGATCGCTCATTTCAGTGAGACCGAAACATTACGAAAAGGAAACAGAGAGTTTGCATTGCGAACTCGGTGGGACCGATCGCTCATCTCGGTTAGACCGAAACGTTAGGAAGGGAAACAGAGAGTTTGCAATCCCATCTCGGTGAGACCAAGATCCCTATCGGTGAGACCGAACTGATTAGGGTTTCTCGCTATGGCTATGTCAAATGAACTCGATGGCGCTGGATAGATCAAATCGGTGGGGCCGAGTTTGACTTTAGGTTTAGGACATATGTGGATATGAGAAAGTGGTTGAGGGCTTTTGGAGCATATCACTAAGCATTTTGAGCAAGCAAGCCATTAAGCAACACCTCATCCCCTTTTAATAGTATTGGCTTTCCTATGGACTCAATGTGATCTTGGATCACTAAAATGAAAAAGAAGAGTCTTGAGTTTTTGAGCCAATATGTGTCCTTAGCATTTTGAGGGGTCCACATTCCTAGTCCATGCCATGCCAATCATTGAACTTTCTAAAATGATCATCTTGAAAGAGCATTAGTTTAATGAGCTACATGTTGTTATGAATTACCAAAACCACCCAGGGATAGTTGCACTTTCAATCTCCCCCTTTTTGGTAATTGATGACAACATATAGAGCAAAGCTTCGACAAATGATAATAAGATTGAAAAACATCATCACTTTGAGAAGTATGTGATAAGCAAGAGCTCCCCCTAAATTTGTGCATTATTTAAAATTTGCTTTTGAATGCAAATGCACAATCGATTAGGATCATGGGTTACTCTTCCATGTCACATACATCTTGGTAGAGCGCTCAAAATGATAGAATATGAAATATGCACTCATCACCAAGGCAAAGTGAATGATCATACATGAGAGATAAATAATGTCATCATTCAAGCACAAGCATTAAAGTAATATGATCAAGCACATGATCATACAAGTATCTCACACACATAAACATAGAGTATCATCCAAGCAAGCACACAAATAACTATCAACTAACTAGCAAAGGCAAAAGGAAGCAAAGCTCTCTCTCTCTCTCTCGAAGCCTATGATATATACACTTTCTCCCCCTTTGGCAACAAGTTACCAAAAATCTTGAAAATGCATAGTGCTATGCATCTCTCTAGGCTTGATCTTCGGGAGGAGGCGTTGAGAGGACTCCAAGGACGAATGCATCTGTTGAAGTTGTTGGAGCTAGTGGAGTGGCAACTGGAGGTGCTACTGATGTTGTGGCTGCAGGTGATGTTGTAGTAGATCTTGTGTCAGTCACTGGCACTACAGCAGATCTCTGTCCCCTTGGCACTCTCTAAAAGGCATCTGTGGTAGCCTGCCCTTTCCTCTCCTTAGCTTCTTTCTGGAGCTGCTCAACAGCTGTCTGCATCTCTGTCACCTTTAAATCAAGATCATAGAATTTTGTTTCAATGATCCTCTCCAGGCTTTCTTGGTTCTGAGTCAGGGTGGCCAATCCCTTCTCGATCCTCAAGGTGGTTTGAATCAGATATCCAAGTTGATCTTGCTTAGATTTGAGAAACACTTGAGAAGCATATTCAGCACTTGGCATCTTTGCTACCTTCTCAGCTTTAGCTTTTTCCCTCTTCTCTTGAGCCTCTACAGAAGTAGGATCTTCAGCATTCATGACAACTGTGTTGTCCTCAAAATCTGGCCTCAAGGGAAGATGTTTCTTGTCCAACAGGTAGGTGTCTATGCCCATCTTGGAGTTGATGAGCATCCAGATGTGTGGAGCATACCCACATGACCTATTTTGATCTGCAGTTGTCCTCTTGATTGTCTCAACAATCAGACTCGTCACTTTGAACTTTTGGGACACATCAAACAACTGCAGCAAGTTAATGGAATGGCCTCTGATCATTCTATGACCTCCTGACTTGGGCAACAGGGTATGCCTCAAGATTGTGTTGATGGTGGTCAAACCAGACAATAGATAGTACATAGAGCCCATCTCGTGAGTCTCCAAGGCTTTGTAAGTAATCTCCTTATACATGTTAGCCATGGAGTTGTGATCCTTCTTCTTATTGGCATATACATCTATGCCATCTTCATGCTCTACAGGGGCATCGATCAGTTTGGCCCATTCAACAACTGTCCATTGGTACATGGTACCCTCAGACATCCAGACAAATCTGCCATCAGGATAAAAATGTGTTGTGGAGTAGAATTGCATGATGAGTTCATCATTCCACTTGGTCAATTTCTGACCCACAAATTTGTCCACTCCACATAGCCTGAAGCTCTCATGTACTCATGGAAAGTGGTCTTCATTGTTTTCAATATACTTCCAGTCTGCCCACTTCATATCACAGACAATTGGCTTCTTATCAAGCAAAATGGTCTCATAGAAGTCTTGTTGTTCCTTGGTGTGAAACCTATAGTCCACAGCAGTCTTTCTCCTCACAGCATATGGATTAGATTGTCTGCATAGTCTGAGACCTGCATCCTTTCTGATCTTCATGTTTTCTGCCACTGGATGATTGTCATCATGGTCAGGGATCTTGGGCTTCAGCTTCCTAAGCACTTGGGCTTCAGCATCTTCTTCTTCTTCTTCAATCTCAGTCTCAGGCACTGGGCCTTGTTCTTTTCAGCAACTGGTATATTCCTTGTGCTCCTCTTTGGTGCAGTCTTGGGAGCTGGAGCAGAGGCTTTGGGAGCAGTCTTGGGCTTAGAGGAAGCAGCCCCAGACTTAATGGCATCCCCATCAGCTTTTGAGCTTTAGGTGCTGGTGCAGCATCCTCTTCTTCCTCTTCCTCTTCCTCTTCATCCTCAGCTGGGTCTTCCATCATAGAGGATCTCCCAATGACTTTGGCCATAGTTTTCTTGACCCTTTCTTTTCTCTTCTTGCCCTCACCAATAGCCTCTTCAGTTGATTTGGAAGTCTCAAGAGTGGAGGCTCTAGCCTTTGACATGGGCACTCTTTTTGCAGGAGCCTTTTTGTGCATACCAGGCTTTGTGGATGCAGTTGTGCCAAAGTCCTTCTTAACAACCTTTTTCTTGGAGCTGACCTCCTCCTCAACAGCTACATAGTCTTCATCTTCAGACTTAGAATTTCTCTTCCTCCTCTGCCTAGTAGCAGCCTTAGGCAGGTTGCTAGGAGTACTCCTGCTGCCTTCATCATAACTGCCAGAGGGACTAGTGAAGGAAATATGCCCTAGAGGCAATAATAAAGTTGTTATTTATATTTCCTTATATCATGATAAATGTTTATTATTCATGCTAGAATTGTATTAACCAGAAACTTAGTACATGTGTGAATACATAGACAAACAGAGTCACTAGTTTGCCTCTACTTGACTAGCTCGTTGAATCAATGATGGTTATGTTTCCTAACCATAGACATGAGTTGTCATTTGATTAACGGGATCACATCATTAGAGAATGATGTGATTGACTTTACCCATCCATTGGCTTAGCACGATGATCGTTTAGTTTGTTGATATTGCTTTCTTCATGACTTATACATGTTCCTATGACTATGAGATTATGCAACTCCCGAGTACCAGAGGAACACTTTGTGTGCTACCAAACGTCACAACGTAACTGGGTGATTATAAAGGTGCTCTACAGGTGTCTTTGATGGTACTTGTTGAGTTGGCATAGATCGAGATTAGGATTTGTCACTCTGATTGTCGGAGAGGTATCTCTGGGCCCTCTCGGTAATGCACATCACTATAAGCCTTGCAAGCAATGAAACTAATGAGTTAGTTGCGGGATGATGCATTATGGAATGAGTAAAGATACTTGCCAGTAACAAGATTGAACTAGGTATTGAGATACCGACGATCGAATCTCGGGCAAGTAACATACCGATGATAAAGGGAACACCGTATGTTGTTATGCGGTTTGACCGATAAAGATCTTCGTAGAATATGTAGGAGCCAATATGAGCATCCAGGTTCCGCTATTGGTTATTGACCGGAGACGAGTCTCGGTCATGTCTGCATAGTTCTCGAACCCGTAGGGTCCGCACGCTTAATGTTCGGTGACGATCAGTATTATGAGTTTATGTGTTTTGATGTACCAAAGGTAGTTCGGAGTCCCGGATGTGATCACGAACATGAAGAGGAGTCTCGAAATGGTCGAGGCGTAAAGATTGATATATTGGACGGCTATATTCGGACACCGGGAGTGTTCTGGATGGTTTCGGAGAAAACCGGAGTGCCGGAGGGGTTACCGGAACCCCCCGGGGAAGTATTGGGCCTTAGTGGGCCTGAGGGGAGAGAGAGGGCAGCAGCCTAGGAGGTGGCGCGCCCCTCCCATGAGGAGTCCGAATTGGACTAGGGGAGGGGGCGCGACCCCTCTTTCCCTCTCCCTCTCTTTCCTTCCCCCTTCCCCCTTCCTAGTGGACTAGGAAAGGATGAATCCTACTCCTACTAGGAGGAGGATTCCTCCTCTCCTTGGGGCGCACCAAGGCTGGACGGCCTCCCCCCTTGCTACTTTATATACGGGGGCGGGGGGGCACCCAAAGACACACAAGTTGATTGTTCCAAGCCGTGTGTGGTGCCCCCCTCCACCATAATCCACCTCGGTTATATCGTAGCAGTGCTTAGGCGAACCCCTGCGTCGGTAGCATCATCATCAACGTCATCATGCCGTCGTGCTGATGGAACTCTCCCTCGAAGCTCTGCTGGATCGGAGTTCGTGGGACGCCACCGAGCTGAACGTGTGCTGAACTCGGAGGTGCCATACGTTCGGTACTTGGATCGATCGGATCGTGAAGACGTATGACTACATCAACCGCGTTCTCATAACGCTTCCGCTTACGGTCTACGAGGGTACGTAGACAACACTCTCCCCTCTCGTTGCTATGCATCACCATGATCTTGCGTGTGCGTAGGATTTTTTTTTGAAATTACTACATTCCCCAATAGTGGCATCCGAGCCAGGTTTATGCGTAGATGTTATATGCACGAGTAGAACACAAAGGAGTTGTGGGCGTGGGTATATACATATTGCTTGCCATCACTAGTTGATTCTTGATTCAGCGGCATTGTTGGATGAAGCGGCCTAGACCAACATTACGCGTACGCTTACGCGAGACTGGTTCTACCGACATGCTTCGCACACAGGTGGCTAGTGGGTGTCTGTTTCTCCAGCTTTAGTTGAATCGGATTCAATGAACATGGTTCTTTCTGAAGATCAAAAAACAATCACTATACCGCGTTGTGGTTTTTGATGTGTAGGTAAGAACGGTTCTTGCTCAGCCCGTAGCAGCCACGTAAAACTTGCAACAACAAAGTAGAGGACGTCTAACTTGTTTTTGCAGGGCATGTTGTGATGTGATATGGTCAAGACATGATGCTAAATTTTATTGTATGAGATGATCATGTCTTGTAACACAGTTATCGGCAACTGGCAGGAGCCATATGGTTGTTGCTTTATTGTATGAAATGCAATCGCCATGTAATTGCTTTACTTTATCACTAAGCGGTAGCGATAGTCGTGGAAGCAATAGTTGGCGTGAAGACAATGATGCTTCGATGGAGATCAAGGTGTCAAGACAGTGACGATGGTGATCATGACGGTGCTGTGGAGATGAAGATCACGGGCACAAGATGATGATGGCCATATCATATCACTTATATTGATTGCATGTGATGTTTATCTTTTATGCATCGTATTTTGCTTATATCAACGGTAGCATTATAAGATGATCTCTCACTAAATTTCAAGGTATAAGTGTTCTCCCTGAGTATGCACCGTTGCAAAAGTTCGTCGTGCCGAGACACCACGTGATGATCGGGGGTGATAAGCTCTATGTTCACATACAACGGGTGCAAGACAGTTTTGCACATGCAAAATACTCGGGTTAAACTTGACGAGCCTAGCATATCCAGATATGGCCTTGGAACACTGAGACCGAAAGGTCGAGCGTGAATCATATAGTAGATATGATCAATATAGTGATGTTCACCATTGAAAACTACTCCATCTCACGTGATGATCGGACATGGTTTAGTTGATATGGATCACATGATCACTTAAATGATTAGAGGGATATCTGTCTAAGTGGGAGTTCTTAAGTAATATGATTAATTGAACTTTAATTTATCATGAACTTAGTACCTGATAGTATTTTGCATGTCTATGTTGTTGTAGATAGATGGTCTGTGCTATTTTTCCGTTGAATTTTAATGCGTTCCTTGAGAAAGCAAAGTTGAAAAATGATGGTAGCAATTACACGGACTGGGTCTGTAACTTGAGGATTATCCTCATTGCTGCGCAAAATAATTACGTCCTGGAAGCACCGCTAGGTGCCAAACCCGCTGTAGGAGCAACGCCAGATGTTATGAACGTCTGGCAGAGCAAAGCTGATGACTACTCGATAGTTCAGTGTGCCATGCTTTACGGCTTAGAACCAGGATTTCAACGACGTTTTGAATGTCATGGAGCATATGAGATGTTCCAGGAGTTGAAGTTAATATTTCAAGCAAAATGCCCGGATTGAGAGATATGAAGTCTCCAATAAGTTCTACAGCTGCAAGATGGAAGAGAATAGTTCTGTCAGTGAGCATATACTCAAAATGTCTGGGTATAACAATCACTTGATTCAACTGGGAGTTAATCTTCTGGATGATAGTGTCATTGACAGAATTCTTCAATCACTGCCACCAAGCTACAAGAGCTTCGTGATGAACTATAATATGCAAGGGATGGATAAGACAATTCCCGAGCTCTTCACGATGCTAAAGGTTACGAAGGTAGAAATCAAGAAGGAGCATCAAGTGTTGATGGTCAACATGACCACCAGTTTCAAGAAAAAGGGTAAAGGGAAGAAAGGGAACTTCAAGAAGAACAATAAGCCAGTTGCTGCTCAAGTGAAGAAACCCAAGTCTGGACCTAAGCCTGAAACTGAGTGCTTCTATTCAAAGGTACTTGTCACTGGAAGCGGAACTGCCCCAAGTATTTGGCGGATAAGAAGGATGGCAAGGTGAACAAAGGTATATGTGATATACATGTTATTGATGTGTGCCTTACTGATGCTCGCAGTAGCACCTGTGTATTTGATACTGGTTCTGTTGCTAATATTTGCAACTCAAAACAGGGGCTACGGATTAAGCGAAGATTGGCTAAGGATGAGGTGACGATGCGCGTGGGAAATGGTTCCAAAATTGATGTGATCGCGGTCGGCACACTACCTCTACATCTACCTTCGGGATTAATTTTAGACTTGAATAATTGTTATTTGGTGCTAGCGTTGAGCATGAACATTATATCTGGATCTTGTTTAATGCGAGACGGTTATTCATTTAAATCTGAGAATAATGGTTGTTCTATTTATATGAGTAATATCTTTTATGGTCATGCACCCTTGAAGAGTGGTCTATTTTTGATGAATCTCGATAGTAGTGATACACATATTCATAATATTGAAGCTAAAAGATGCAGAGTTGATAATGATAGTGCAACTTATTTGTGGCATTGCCATTTAGGTCATATTGGTGTAAAGCGCATGAAATAACTCCATTCTGATGGACTTTTGGAATCACTTGATTATGAATCATTTGGTACTTGCGAACCATGCCTCATGGGCAAGATGACTAAAACACTATTCTCCGGAACTATGGAGCGAGCAACAGATTTGTTGGAAATCATACATACTGATGTGTGTGGTCCGATGAATATTGAGGCTCGCACCGGGTATCGTTATTTTCTCACCTTCACAGATGATTTGAGCAGATATGGGTATATCTACTTGATGAAATATAAGTCTGAAACATTTGAAAAGTCCAAAGAATTTTAGAGTGAAGTGGAAAATCATCGTAACAAGAAAATAAAGTTTCTACGATCTGATCGTGGAGGAGAATATTTGAGTTACGAATTTGGTCCTCATTTGAAACAATGCGGAATAGTTTCACAACTCACGCCACCCGGAACACCACAGCGTAATGGTGTGTCCGAACGTTGTAATCGTACTTTACTAGATATGGTACGATCTATGATGTCTCTTACTGATTTACCGCTATCATTTTGGGGTTGTGCTTTAGAGACGACTGCATTCACGTTAAATAGGGCACCATATAAATCGTTGAGACGACGCCTTATGAACTGTGGTTTGGCAAGAAACCAAAGTTGTCGTTTCTTAAAGTTTGGGGCTGCGATGCTTATGTGAAAAAGCTTCAACCTGATAAGCTTGAACCCAAATTGGAGAAATGTGTCTTCATAGGATACCCAAAGGAGACTGTTGGGTACACCTTCTATCATAGATCCGAAGGCAAGACATTCGTTGCTAAGAATGGATCCTTTCTAGAGAAGGATTTTCTCTCGAAAAAAGTGAGTGGGAGGAAAATAGAACTTGATGAGGTAACTGTACCTACTCCCTTATTGGAAAGTAGTTCATCACAGAAATCTGTTCCTGTGACTCCTACACCAATTAGTGAGGAAGCTAATGATGAAGATCATGTAACTTCAGATCAAGTTACTACCGAACCTCGTAGGTCAACCAGAGTAAGATCCGCACCAGAGTGGTACGGTAATCCTATTCTGAAGGTCATGTTACTTGACCATGACGAACCTACGAACTATGAGGAAGCGATGATGAGCCCAGATTCCGCAAAATGGCTTGAGGCCATGAAGTCTGAGATGGGATCCATGTATAAGATCCGCACCAGAGTGGTATGGTAATCCTATTCTGGAGGTCATGTTACTTGACCATGACGAACCTACGAACTATGAGGAAGCGATGATGAGCCCAGATTCCGCAAAATGGCTTGAGGCCATGAAATCTAAGATGGGATCCATGTATGAGAACAAAGTATGGACTTTGGTTGACTTGCCCGATGATCGGCAAGGCATCGAGAATAAATGGACCTTCAAGAAGAAGACTGACGCTGACGGTAATGTTACTATCTACAAAGCTCGACTTGTTGCGAAAGGTTTTCGACAAGTTCAAGGAGTTGACTACAATGAGACTTTCTCACCCGCAGCGATGCTTAAGTCCGTCCGAATAATGTTAGCAATTGCCGCATTTTATGATTATGAAATTTGGCAAATGGATGTAAAGACTGCATTCCTGAATGAATTTCTGGAAGAAGAGTTGTATATGATGCAACCTGAAGGTTTTATCGATCCAAAGGGTGCTAACAAAGTGTGCAAGCTCCAGCGATCCATCTATGGACTGGTGCAAGCATCTCGGAGTTGGAATAAACGTTTTGATAGTGTGATCAAAGCATATGGTTTTATACAGACTTTTGGAGAAGCTTGTATTTACAAGAAAGTGAGTGGGAGCTCTGTAGCATTTCTAATATTATATGTGGATGACATATTACTGATTGGAAATGATATAGAATTTCTGGATAGCATAAAAGGATACTTGAATAAGAGTTTTTCAATGAAAGACATCGATGAAGCTGCTTATATATTGGGCTTCAAGATCTATAGAGATAGAACAAGACGCTTAATTGGACTTTCACAAAGCACATACCTTGATAAAGTTTTGAAAAAGTTCAAAATGGATCAAGCAAAGAAAAGGTTCTTGTCTCTGTTACAAGGTGTGAAATTGAGTCAGACTCAATGCCCGACCACTATAGAAGATAGAGAGAAAATGAAAGATGTTCCCTATGCTTCAGCCATAGGCTCTATCATGTATGCAAAGCTGTGTACCAGACCTGATGTGTGCCTTGCTATTAGTTTAGTAGGGAGGTACCAAAGTAATCCAGGAGTGGATCACTGGACAACGGTTAAGAACATCCTGAAATACCTAAAAAGGACTAAGGATATGTTTCTCGTTTATGGAGGTGACAAAGAGCTCGTCGTAAATGGTTACATCGATGCAAGCTTTGACGCTGATCCGGATGACTCTAAGTCACAAGCCGGATACGTGTTTTTTGAACGGTGGAGCTGTCAGTTGGTGCACTTCTAAGCAAAGCGTCGTGGCGGGATCTACGTGTGAAGCGGAGTACATAGCTACTTCGAAAGCAGCAAATGAAGGAGTCTGGATGAAGGAGTTCATATCCGATCTAGGTGTCATACCTAGTGCATCGAGTCCAATGAAATTTTTTGTGACAATACTGGTGCAATTGCCTTGGCAAAGGAATCCAGATTTCACAAAAGAACCAAGCACATCAAGAGATGCTTCAATTCCATCCGCGATCAAGTCAAGGAGGGAGACATAGAGATTTGCAAGGTACATACAGATCTATGATCAAATGTTCTTATTTGACTCCTAAGTCAATATACTCATCGTTTAAGAACAAGTGGGGTTACCACTTTTACATAAAGCATTGTTGTGTTCACACCATTAGAATTGCTTTAGCTCAATTCTTAGAGTAAAGCTCCCCCTAGATGTGATATCCCCCCTAAGAGGGATGAACTAACCTTGGGTTTTGTCGACGATGACTTCATGTAGATGTTGAAGATGTGGATGGTCAATGTTGATGTAGATCATTTGGAGAAATCCATTGGAGTGAGTTGCACTTTCAATACCTACACGGGTTGGTCCCACAAGGAACAAACAAGGATATCCATAGACATAGAGTGAAGTTCACACAAGAAGATGTCCATGAAAGCATTAGGTTAGCTTGTCCCTTGTATTACCAACAAGAGGGTTTGTGACTCCCTAAACTGGTGCAAGATGTGGAAATTATTTGCACTTGTTCTCGCCAAAATGATATGAGTGAAGTATGTTGGCGGAGTCACCCTCAAGAACTCTCTAGTTCTTATTCTTCGGGATCCACATCAACTTGATGGGAATCCTTGGAGTTGTAGTCATACTTGATGAAGTAGAACTTGATGTAGTCTTGGGAACCCACTTGACCAAGGCCTTGAGGGCTTCTTCAAATTCATCAATCTCCTCTTGAAGCTTGTCCTTGCCTTTGTGCTTGTGGTCTTGTGGTGGAAGATCATCTTGATCTTGTGTCCCCTTGAAGGAAGTAGGATCATACTTTTCTTGTTGAGGGACAAACTTCGTCTTGGGGTATTGATCTTCTTTCCACTCAACTCCATTGGGATTGAACTTTCGTTCAAAACCAACACCTTAATTCTTCCGGTGCCTTCCTTGCTTGCGTACAATTTCCTCAAATTCCTTACTTCCGGCAAGACTCTTGTAAACACCCTTTTCTATAATTCCCTTCAATAAGCTATTTTCTTGCTCAAGTGTAACTTGGATAAGAGAATCATTAGTGGAATGAAGAGAACTACTAGAAGCAACATTATTGGATTTAGCATGATTATTGTTACTACTAGAAGAAGAATCTTTCTTACTCTTGTTGCTAGATTTTACTTGTGGCATGCAAGTAGACAAGAGTAAAGGCTTGACAATGTATGAAGAACTTTTCTTACGAAGATCATCATTGATTGTCTTTAAGAACCCATGCTCTTGCTCAAGGTTGAGCTTTTCAAAGCGTAGCTTCTCATGAGTCTTTAAAAGCTTTCGATGATCTTCCAAGGTAGTTTCATGATCTAACTTAAGAGTGTTTAGTTCTTTAGTTAGATGCCCAATCTCCTTCTTATCATCGTCATTCGTTTCATCTTGATTAGCAAGATTAATAGCAAGTTCATCATAGTTTTCATCACTAGAGTTGTCAACAAGTAAATCATCATCACCTAGCAAATCATCTTCATCACTATTGAAATCAACATACTCGGGGTGTGATACCTTTGGGCTTTTAGCCATGAAGCATCTTTCAATTCCTTCATTTGGTGAGTCAAATATGTCATAGGAGTTGGTCGACACAAGTGCTAGATCGGCAACACCTTCATCTTGAGTATATTCGGAGTCGGAATGATAACTTCTCTCGGAGTGATGGTCGGAGTCGGAGCCGGATACCCATTCACCAATGTGAGCTTGATGTCTTCGTTTTGTGTAGCTCCTTGATGACTTGTCCTTCCTTTCCGAATCCTTACTTCTGCGAGAGGTTCTTCCTTCATAACGATCATCTCTACTCTTTATCTCTCTTGGAGGTGATTCTTCTCTTCTACTTCTCCTTTTGGGTGAGTCTTCTCTTCTTTTGTAGGGAGCCATACACTCATTGGAATAGTGTCCGAGTCTTCCACAATTGTAGCAATTACGCTCATGACTAGAAGATCTTTTGTCATTGTAGGACCTTGACTTGAAACTTCGTTCCTTGCTTCTACTCTTGTAGAACTTGTTGAAGTTCTTCACCATTAGGCTCAATTCCTTATTGAAGGCTTGTTTCTCACTTGATGATGTAGGAGCATCACATGAGGCTTTGTAAGCACAACTAGACTTGTTGTGAAGCTCTTCTTTATCCTTGAGTGACATCTCATGAGCAACAATTCTTTCAATGACTTCCGTTGGCTTGAGATCTTTGTAGTTGGGCATCATTTGGATCAATGTGCACAAAGTATCATATTTTCCATCCAAGGCTCTTAGGATCTTCTTGATGATGAATCTGTCGCTCATCTCTTCACTTCCTAAGCCGACAATCTCATTTGTGATGAGAGCAAGCCTAGAGTACATTTCAGCTACACCTTCACCATCCTTCATTTTGAACTTGTCAAGCTGACTTTGAAGCACGTCCAATTTGGATTGCTTGATGGAGTCGGTACCTTCGTGCATATCAATCAAAGTATCTCAAATTTCCTTTGCATTATCAAGACGAATGATTTGTTGAATTCTTTGGGGCACAATTCGTTGAAGAGGATATCGCAAGCTTGAGCATTATATTGCAGCATCTTCAACTCTTCCGCGACGGCTTCACGGTTCGGTTCTCTTCCATCAAAGAATTCACCTTGCAAGCCAATACACGCAATAGCCCAAATGGCGGGGTTATGTTCAAGAATATGCATTTTCATCTTATGCTTCCAACTAGCAAAATTAGTAACATCAAAGTAAGGACCTCTACGGTGGTAATTTCCCTCGCTAAACGTCATACTCTCCTAGGTTGTGAAACCAAGGCTATGATCACCAAAGCTATGGAAATCAAGGCAAATGGAGACCAAAACTCTAATACCACTTGTAGGATCGAAAGTATGTCTAGAGGGGGTGATTAGACTACTTGACTAAATAAAAATCTAGCCTTTTCCCAATTTTAAGTCTTGGTATATTTTAGCAACTTAGCATGAGTCAAGCAATTAACCTACACATATAAGTCTAAGAGTATAGCAGCAGAATGTAAATCATTGCATATGAAGAAAAAGGGAGGAGTTTGGAGGGAGCAAATGCAATGTAGACGTGAAGATTTTTGGTGTGGTTCCGATAGGTGGTGCTATCGTACATCCACATTGATGGAGACTTCAATCCACGAAGGGTAACGGTTGCGTGAGTCCACGGAGGGCTCCACCCACGAAGGGTCCACGAAGAAGCAACCTTATCTATCCCACCATGGCCATCACCCACGAAGGACTTGCCTCACTTGGGTAGATCTTCACGAAGTAGGAGATCTCCTTGCCCTTGCAAACTCTTTGGTTCAACTCCACAATCTTAACGGAGGCTCCCAAGTGACACCTAACCAATCTAGGAGACACCACTCTTCAAAAGGTAATAGATGGTGTGTTGATGGTGAACTCCTTACTCTTGTGCTTCAAATGATAGTATCCCCAACACTCAACTCTCTCTCATAGATTTGGATTTGGTGGAAAGATGATTTGAGTGGAAAGCAACTTGGAAAGGCTAGAGACCAAGATTATTGTGGTTGGATTGGAATATCTTGGTCTCAACACATGAGTAGGTGGTTCTCTCTCAAAAAATGAATGGTAGAAGTGTAGGCACATTTCGATGGCTCTCTCCGCAAATGGAGGTTGGGTGGAGGGGTATATATAGCCTCCACACAAAATCTAACCGTTACACAAAATCTACCGAACTCGGTGGGATCGAATCATGAAACTCGGTCAAACCAATTTAGTTCAAAATGTGAACATTAGGATTTTCGGTGGGACTGACATGTTAACTCGGTGGGACCGATTTCATTAGGGTTAGGGCATAACGTAATCTCGATGAGACCGATCACATAAATTCGGTGGGACCGATTTTTGTAATAGGCAAACAAAGAGTTGACCAGGCAAACTCAGTGGGACCGACCGCTCATTTCGGTGAGACCGAAACGTTACGAAAAGAAAACAGAGAGTTTGCATTGCGAACTTGGTGAGACTGATCGCTCATCTCGGTTAGACCGAAATGTTACAAAAGGAAACCGAGAGTTTGCAATTCCATCTCGATGAGACCGAGATCCCTATTGGTGAGATCGAACTGACTTTAGGTTTAGGACATATGTGGATATGAGAAAGTGGTTGAGGGCTTTTGGAGCATATCACTAAGCATTTTGAGCAAGCAAGTCATTAAGCCACACCTCATTGCCTTTTAATAGTATTGGCTTTCCTATGGACTCAATGTGATCTTGGATCATTAAAATGGAAAAGAAAAGTCTTGAGCTTTTGAGCCAATATTTGTTCTTAGCATTTTGAGGGGTCCACATTCCTAGTCCATGCCATGTCAATCATTGAACTTTCTGAAATGATCATCTTAAAAAAGCATTAGTTCAACAAGCTATATGTTGTTACAAATTACCAAAACCACTCACGGATAGTTGCACTTTCAAGCATATGCTTTCGGGCCCAATTTTTTTTTTAAAAAATCAAGACAAAATTTGTTTGTATACTTAGTCACATCCAAGTGCCACCTGCAAATTTGGAGGCAAAAGCTTAAACATTTTGACTTGTGCAAAAAAACAAATCAAACACTAAAATATCACCCTAAATTTGTTTTTTTTGCCGATGAAACACCGCCGCTCCGCTTTGCATCAAATTGTCATGCATGTTTGCAACACTAACATAAACATCTACAAAAAATTCAGAATTGTTTGAAAACATTTAATACTTTTTTGCGTTACTATTCTAATTTACAGAGGGAGTACTAATATTATTTAAAAGTAAATGATATATATCCAGTTATTAGTTCTTGGGTGACGATCGATTTGGATGGTTAAGGAGATACCAAGATTGCCCAGAAGGAAAAAAATAAAGATAATTTATATTCGTCGTTGCATCATGAAAACCGAATGTAACTATTTTTAACTCGTATTTCTAAATTAGAAGAATAATTTGATCAACGTGTCTATATTTTTATTATTCCGTGGCAACGTATGAATATTCGGTTTTCTTCCTTCACGTGCATTCTACTAGTTTTAGTAAGGAAATTGTGTGAGCAAGAAATGTGATGGCAATCTCGGAACAGGTGGTTTTTTGCAATTCACTTCAAATATTGCGTTAAGTTGACGTCAGCACACTCTGGTGCGCACCAGTCGTGTCAGTCCAACGCCTTCCCGCTTCTCGTCCCTTCTCAGTCCCAGATCCATCTGACCATCTCCCCTCGACGGCTCAGCCGGTCCCCGCCGTGCAATGGCCGGCCGCCCCCGCCCGCAGGCGCACTCGTCGTCCGCCTCCACGCGGCGGCGCGAGCGGTGGCTTGTCGTCCTCGGCATCGTGCTCCACGCCGTGTACATGCTGAGCATATTCGACATCTACTTCAAGTCCCCCATCGTCCACGGCATGGCCCCGGTGCCGCCCCGCCTCTCCGCGCCTCCAGCCAAGCGCCTCGTCCTCCTTGTTGGTTCGTCGCCCCCCCCCCCCCCCCCCTTCCGATCCTCTTCTGATCCTGCTGCTCAGGCTTTCACTCTATTTGGGGGGTTTTCGTCCGTGTTTTTTGTGGGTGTGATGCGGTGAGGGTTTTGAAAATTTTGGTGGCTGCAGCGGACGGGCTCAGGGCGGACAAGTTCTTCGAGCCGGACGAGCGGGGAAGGTATAGGGCACCATTCCTGCGTGGGGTGATTGAGGAGAAGGGCCGGTGGGGCGTCAGTCACGCGCGGCCACCCACCGAGTCCAGGCCAGGGCACGTCGCCATCATCGCCGGCTTCTACGAGGATCCCAGTGCTGTAACAAAAGGTGCGCTGTTTCATCTCTAGTTCCAGTGTATCTCTATTGGGCAGTAGTGTTCTTCATGTTCATAAGAGCTAGTGCAATGTTGGTTGTTGGTGCTTACTGCCAACTTGAATTCATACTGTTAGTTGTGGTTACTGCCAACCCCATAACATGCTCGGTTCATACATTTTAAGGCTCCAAAGTAGTTACTTACTGTTAATAATCACACTTCAAAGATCTGGACGATTCTGGCACAGCTTACAGAGGGGTGAGGGGGCAATGGATGTGAGGCGAGGACAATTCTGTCTCTGTCTTTGGGAAGGAGAGGGGTGGGTGGGTGGTAATGGAGGTGAGGTTGGAGAAAAGGAGTAGCCTGGAGCAGCGCTGGGGTGTACAGCACGTCTACATTATTAGTTATTTTAGTTTTTAGGAGTTACGTGAGCAATTTCATTAGAACTCACTGTCTCAGTTACAGCGTTGGCGTTAGTGTTCAGTGGTGGGTATTTGCAGATAAGAACAATGACTGGTTAAGTCATGGTAATACCTTTGGATTCGACAAGACTCACATGGACATGTTTTTACAACAAGTCATTCAACTTGCTGTAATATTCTTGTCTACTGGATTCAGTTTCTGTATTGCCTAATCTGGCAAGGGCCTCCTTGGCAGTTATGAGGACTTTGGAGTGATGTGTGCATCAGGTACGATTGTTTAATTTTTTTGTTACTACTGGAATAGTGCGGGTGGCACTTGTTCCCACAGTCCACTGACATACTGGCCACTATGCATGTACTGGACCACGTACCAGTGACCATGGTCCGTCGGATTATGATTCATTGAAAGTATAGGATTTACAGCCTGCATTGATTATAATTACATGTTTTTACAACAAGTCATTCAGCTTGCTGTAATATTCTAGTCTACTGGATTCAGTTTCTTCATTGCTTAATCTGGTAAGGGCTTCCTTGGCAGTTATCAGGACTTTGGAGTGATATGTATGAATCAGGTGCGATTGTTTATTTTTTTGTTACTACTGGAATACTGCGGGTGGTACTTATTCACACAGTCCACTGACATACTTGCCACTATGCATGTACTGGACCATGTCCCAGTGACCATGGTCCATCGGAGTATGATTGTTTGTAATTGTAGGATTTACTGCCTGCACTTGATTATAATTAACAAACACCAATTATAGTGCTATTCCCTGATGTCGTACGATAGTTTGTTTCGTGTTATTGGAAATTTGGGGTATGAAGGCACTTCAGAAATAAATGTAGGAACTGATGACTTGTTGCATGAAATTGCTTCCACGATATTTACACATTTCACTTATTGTTAGTGCAGGATGGAAGGCCAATCCAGTTGAGTTTGATTCTGTATTCAATCAAAGTCGACACACTATCTCGTTTGGGAGTCCAGATATTGTTCCTATATTCTGTAGCAGCCTACCTCACAGTACCTGGGGTAGTTATCCACATGAATACGAAGACTTTGCAACAGGTCAGACTTATTGATACTGCATGCAACAAATTCGCAATGGAATCATCTGTATTTTACTGTGTTTTGATTTATATGATAATCAGAGAATCATCTTGTGCCTTTGTCACCATATATTGGTAATGCTGTGCTTACTTAATGCATGCACATCATACTGAATATTCCTGTACTCTAAAAGTTATGTTACAGTCTTTGAGTTGATAATTTGGATGTAAATAGGGTTCTAGATCTGCTTTCCGAGTTTAGGTCATAATTTTCAGAAATCTGGGAACTCGCAATTATCATTGTTGAACTTATAACCTTTTGTGCGATGAGTTAAAAAAAGTTAATACTGCAATTGCTATGTTTCTTGTATGAATAATTAAATGTTTTGATCCAATTGAAACTCTAAATATCACATAATCTAAGGCATCAATCCTCTACTTTTCTGATTTATTTTGTCTATGGAATCATTTATTCACTTGGTTAGAGACCTTGATTGCAGATGCATCATTTTTGGATCATTGGTCGTTTGACCAGTTTGAAGGTCTTCTCAACAGGTCTCTTGATGATGTTAAATTGAGGCAGTTACTCCTACAGGATAAGTTGGTTATATTTCTGCACTTGCTGGGTTGCGATTCTAATGGTCATGCACATCGGCCCTATTCAAGCATCTATCTGAACAATGTCAAGGTTGTTGATGAAATAGCTGAGAGAATGTACAATCTCATGGAAAGCTACTTCAATGACAACCGAACAGCTTATGTTTTTACTGCAGATCATGGAATGAGCGACAAAGGTACGATAAAGTACTACACACACAATGTTTTCACCCATCAACTTCCCTCCCCTTTTTCGGGTTTTCCATATGCTTTTTAGGGCTAGAGATCCCTATAAAGTTCTAGACCTACAGGGTTTGACAGCTCAGGGCATGGCATCTTAACACTCCACAGTCTACTGATTTTGGTCTAACCTTGCATGGCATTGCCTCAGGGTGTTGTGCATCACAATCACATGTATTGCTGACCTGCTAGTAATAGCAGAGGCTTCTGCTTCTTGCTTCACTTTTTATTCTGTAGAGTAGCGTTGGTTGGTACTTGGTACATCATATTATGCATTTTAATGATGCCAATTTTGATTTTTCACTTATAGTTTGGAGAATAGGGTTGGTTGGTAGTACATGGCTCATCATATCTTATGATGCCAATGTTTTTATGATACTAATATAATTATGCATTTCTACTGATAGGAAGCCATGGAGACGGACACCCTTCAAATACTGATACTCCACTTGTAGCATGGGGGGCTGGAATCAGGAGCCCAAAATTCTTGGCCTATACAGACAAACCTGATGATGGCTTTCGGTTTGTTGATGACCACAGACACGATATGCCCACGCCACAGAACTGGGCTCTTGAAGGCTTCGAAAGAGTTGATGTCAACCAGGCTGATATAGCTCCTTTAATGGTTGTTTACAATAGTATACCTTATTTTCCTTTCTTCCTCAGCATGTTCTACATTTGTAAACACAATATTGCATTTTCTCAGTCGTTCATAAATTTTGCAGGCGACACTTGTTGGTCTGCCATGCCCTTTGAATTCTGTGGGGAACTTACCTTCTCATTATCTGAAGTTAAGCAAGGTTAGGCAATAAGCACCACAGTACTATCCAAAAATTCTTCTGTGCTTGCAGCCTAGGCTTGCAAACTTCTCGTTGAATTCTATATCCCAATTATTTCTCTTTTATTTTACAGTCTGATGAAGTTGAAGCAGTTCTGGCCAACACAAAGCAAATTCTTAACCAGTTTCTCCGAAAGTCAGGTACCCATTCAGAACAAGATCTGAAACATATTTGTATTTTTTTTTGCTTACTCCACTCTTCTAAGCTAGTAGGCTGTTGCACTCAATTGTACATAAGACTTGGAATGATAATGATTGATGGGGACTATTTCATTATTTGTCCGCTGAAGTCAATGTTTTACAGCAGACAGTTGGAAACTGTTATCCCATCATGGCAATCACCTTTGTACTTTATGCAAATTTATCGCCTCCAAGCTGAATACATCGGATGATATTCTTACTCCACACATGTCTTTCCTTGACAATCTCAGAGCAGAAGCAATCCAGTTCACTCTATTTCAAGCCTTTTAAACCACTGGTGAACTATTCGTCTGTCCTCGATCGAATCGAAGATCTAATATCTGCAAGGGACTACAAAACTGCCATGAAGTATTCTGAAGAGCTCCGTAGTATGGCTCTTGCTGGTCTCCATTATTTCCAAACATACGACTGGTTCATGTTAATGACAACCGTTACCCTTGGATACATTGGATGGATGGCAAACCTCATTCTACATGTGCTACAGTCTTATACAACATTTCCTGCTAATCTTCTAAAGAGGACTCAAGTTTATCCCAAGAATACCTCCATGAAAGTAAGATTATCTAAGTACGATTCTATGTCTATAACATTGTGTGAACACATGCTTCTGTTGCTATAGACTCCTGGATGCCGAAGGTGTCCTTACGGTGATCTTGTAGTTCCTATGGGGTGGAGACAATGGAGTCAGTCCATGGAGTTTCCCTTCTAGCTTGCTCAGGGTGGATTGTCATCAATATATTTTTTATCCACTAAAGACCCAAAGTGGTCGGACCCTTCCCTGGACCCTGCGCAAGCGGGAGCTACATGCACCGGGTTGCCCTTTTCATATATGTTTTGTTTCTGTTTCTCTCAGATACTCTTACTTTCCCTAATGAAATTCAGCATTGCTGTAAAATTTACATAAGCGTCAGATAGAATTATGTTCAGAATATGTGGGTTTGGTACTTGTTCATTCTTTTTCTCTCAGATACCCATATTTTCCCTAATGAAATCCAGCATTGCTGTAAAATTTACATAAGCGTCAGATAGAATTATGTTCAAAATATATGGGTTTGGTACTTATTCATCTTGTGAACTGTTCAAAGTTACTTGAGAAATGATGAATTATAATTATAATTTACTGGAATGTCTTTTCTGTTTGGTGACAGCTGATGTGGTCCTTTACACTATTTTCATCTTATCTCTCCTGGTTTCAGGTATACATAGGTGGATGCTTGTTCATGGGTTTATCATCCATTATACTACTTCTAGAGAAATCTCCACCTCTTTACCATGCTTATGTATTTGTGACAATATTCCTTTGGACAAGAATTGTACAAAACTATGAATTCATGAAGTCAGCATGGAGAGAATTGTTTAATATGCCATTTAAGTACAATATGAATCTTCTGATCAGTTCGGTTGCTGCATTGCTCATATTGGAGTTTCTGGTGCGTACACCACCTGTTATTGACACCTCAAATGTTTAAGTTTTATAAGACTGATATTTGACATGGGATTTGATACTTCTGTGCAGGTTATGAGCTTCTTTGATCGGAAGCTTTATACCTGGTGCTTTTTGGCCCTTGGGATACTAGCTTCAGTTTGTGGAGCCTTTTCTATTGAAGCTAGCCCTGCTGTTGCAATATACACATGGCTCGCATGCTGGTTCCTGTCTGTATTCACATTGATGCCAGCTGAAATTCCAGAGAACAACAACTTAGTGTATGCTTCTTTGCTCACAGTATTAATACAATGTTTCTTTCATTTTTTTAATATTAGCTAACACAAGAGAGTTTAAAAGTTACATATGCATAATATTGCTATCAATGCTGTTCTCTGAAATTTATGACTTTGAGAGTCAAGGCATACACATCTAACTGTCACCACATTTTAATTTTTCTGTTTTGTGTTTACTTGCATTTATTATATTTGATGAATCTTACTTGTGCAGAATTTTTAGTGGGGCACTTATAATACTGATCGCAATGGCTTCGAGATGGGCGACCATCAATACCACTACCTTTTGGTTGTATCTTAATCGAGCAAACAAACAAGCCCCTAAATCCTCCAAGCTATTTTTCGTTCAGGTACAAAAGGCAATTTGTTGTATTGATATTTATTTTGTGAAAGTTAAGTTGAGACAGTGTTGACAGCTGTCACTGTGCTCTAGGTTATTTTGATCTCAGTGTCTTCAATAATGGTGTGGTTAACTACATCTCATCGGTCCCAGCACAAAGAACTGCACCCGTTGCACCAGTTGATCAACTGGTGTGTAGCTGGTAAGCCATAAACACTGACCCTATAATCTTGCAGTCGTGCTGTTAAATATCTCCAGTATCTCACATTTCTTTCTCACTTCAGTTTTTCATGGCTATGGGAATGTTTGGATTGTGGCCAAAGTGTACCTTAGCAAAATTTTGGCCATGGCTCAAAAATTGGTCTTTGTTTGGATGGTTGCCGACCTTTTGGCATGCCAATGCACTTTAAAAGAAAAAGCAGGAAAAGATTATAAAAATATTTTTCCATCGAACAACTCTAACTTTGTGTTAGAAAAAGCAGAAATAGCTCAGTTCGAGAGGGGAATCCACTTTGAATTTGATAAATGTATTGCTTCTGAAGTACTATGTGTTCGCACATATGCGATAGATCTACCCATTGTGGATTGGAGATTTGAAAAGGACATTAATGTTATATGGATGCAACTTGATTGTATTGCAAGGCCCAAGGGGCATATATATAGCACAAAAGGCTTGATATCTAATATATCACAAAAGATTTGAGGTACAAGAAAGGAAATATAGGACTCCTAGACCGATGCTAATATACCCCCCCCCCCCCCCCCTCTCAAATGCAAAGCGTATGCAATAGCATTGCATTTGAAGAAGTGTAACACCATAAAGAAAATTGATAATCCAAATTCCGCGTCTTGAGAGTGTCGTCGTATCATGAGGAGTCTTCAAAACTTGTCGAGTCAAGCCAGAGAAGAAGATGGCGCATCAGAGGAAGACACTGCAGATACAGCATCACTAGAAGATACAAGATAAGTATCAAGAGAAGATGGGTTGTCAAAAGAAGATGACACATCAAGAGAATGAAGCATTTCACACAAAATCATGCCCAAGAAAACCGGCGACAAGAGAATGGGCGTAGATCAACAATGCAAAGAGAGGCCACAAAAATCCTATAGAAAGGACAAGGACCGGAAAAAGGCTGACAGACAATATGGTGGACTTGCATGACATGAGAAACACAAAATATCAATGGATTTGGTGGACGCAGCGGAAAATATAGAGCTAGGAACTAGAAAGCATACATGGGACAGAGATGCAAGTCATTGTGAATGCAAGAGTGGAAGAGGCGGAGAAAGCCGTGCACATTAGATGTTGACAAAGAGCAGCAAAGAACAACAAGTAGCGGAATAGCAGGCAACACCGATAGAAGATGCATGTGCGAGATGGAGCACCGTCAAAATTCATCGGACAATTAAGGGAGTCGGTGTAGAGCAACAATAACCATGTGCGAAGGTCACAAGAGGATTTGCTGTATAGTGACCAGCACAGCTTGCGAAAGATGTCTGAAAGGACGACATCATAGGTGTGACGAGCACCAAGCACCGAGAGACAGCGCATGTGTGAGACGGGACCAATATAGGAAACACCGTCCAAGAGTCGGGGAGCGAGGGAGATGCATACCCGACGAGAACATTCTGTTTTTTTTTAACTCAGTGGAGCAGATCTACTCGCAACATGCGTGTGCAAGCTACTCAGCTGAACCGACCTGGTCGGAACGTGCGTGGATGAGTGCCGACGACATGGGTGGGGGTGCATGGGGCGCAACGCGCCGGCGGCCGGCGGGGGGCGGAAGAGGAGTCGATGGCCTGAGCGTCGAGCTGGAACATCGGCTTGGAACATCGATGGCAACAGAGTTTGATCTGGAACAACAGCGGGAGGAAATCTCAATCGGGAAGAAGCGTGAATCGTGGGCGAGGTGACGAAGAGCGGCAGCGGGACTTGTTGGGTGATGGCGTTGCGTTGACTTGAGGCAGATCATGGGAGAGAGTAGCGACCAGAGCAGTCTTACATGAAGGCAGTAGAGGAGGAAAACAGCAGCCGGCCGAGAGGATTACGGCGACACGATATTGGATTGGAGCACGAGTTGCGCCTGCGAAAAAAGAACCTAAAGGTCTAATACCATGTTATGGATGCAACTTGATTGTATTGCAAGGCCAGAGGGGCATATACATGGTACAAAAGACTTGAGGTACAAGAAAGGAAATATAGGACTCCTAGACCATCACTAATACTTACTAAAAATTTAAAGCAAATACTAGTTTGTTAAGAATCAATTGAATCAAGGTCATAGTGTCATCCTTGGCTGCAAAACACATGCAATCTACTTGTATCCACTAGTCTTAGGCCAACTTCAACTTGCCGACTCAAGCGGACACGCAATGTGTCTATTTTTTGTCGGTTTGGGTCGGCTAGGCGGACAACAAAGTCTGGTTTCATCCACCGGCTTGTAGGTGCGCCCAAAAGGGACGCATTTGACATGGTCCGGATTTGCGAATTAAAAAAATAAACAGCCAACGAAAGTCCAGTCTTACATTAATTAAAACTAAAAAACATTAAATAAAACTATTCTAGTTGTCGCCGTCGTCCTCCTCTTCGGTCAGATTGACGAACACCGGCCCCTCCCATGAAAACACCTGCTGCCACGCTAACAACGCCGCCTGCGCCGCCTGATTTTGATGCGCTGCATCCTGCCGCGCCACCTGCCGCTGCTTGGCCTCCCGCAATGCGTGCCGCTCGGCCTCCTCCTCGGACGCGCCCAACCACATGAGCGTGCATGACACCCACCTCGGCGAGTAGGGCACCATGGTCGTCCATGACCAAGATTGCCCCGCCAATGGCCCTAGCGTGTTCTCTGTCTCCACCGGCTGCTGATGCCGCTCTCGCACGTAGACATCGCCTGCGGCCGATAAGGCTAGTTGCTCTGTCAGGCCCTCTCATTCGGCGTGCTTGGCGAGCTGGGAGTCCTCGATGGCCTTTTTGTAGGCCTAATCGTTCTCGTCAGAGCTGGAGGCTTCGTCGGTTGGTGGCGAAGGACTGGGGGCATGCGCACACGCATGAGTGGCGAAGTAGGAACGACGCCAACGTTGTGATCGTCATGGGACCAAGTGTCCCAGAATGGCGAGTTGACGGCGAACGCCGGGTCGCAACGGAGGTCCACGCGTGTGCGGCCGGAGGCCGGAACGGCATGCATTGGAACCCTCTCCGGGTTCAGGTGCCAGCCGTTTGGTAAGTGGACGTCAAGCCATGACACCGGGGTGGCCTCTTGCCAGTACCGCTCGCACTGCTCGACGCCGACGTACACACGTTGTCGTGGGGCCGCATGCGGCGTCAGGGTGAAGCTTGCCGCGCGGCGTCGGCTCTACCCCGAGGTGGAGCCGGCCTCGTGTTTGTGCTTCTCGACCTTCCCGGGGATCCATATCCATGGCATTGTTGTGCCGGTGGCTGGTGGGACGGTGGGCGGCGACTAGGGCTCTATGTCGGGCGGCTGGGGGGCAAGAGGAAGAGAACTGGGCGCCCCCCGCACACGTGGCATTAAAAAAGACGCGTGGGGAGGAGGTTGGGTGGCTGGCATGTGGGCCTGCCACCACACGTGGAATTAAGTAGGACCAACGGGGGTCGGTTGGGTGGCCGACACGTGGGCCTGAGCTAGACACCGAGTGGATGCGCGGTGCGTCCGTCTCGTGTCCGTGTGGACGCAAATTCGGCCCAATTTGGGGCGGATTTGCGTCCGTACGGACACGAGACAGACAGAAGATGTGTTTGCGTCCGCACGTTGGGCCGTGGTTTTTGCCCTCGCGAACCCAACCAAACAAAATGGGTCGGCCGTTTGGAGTTGCCCTTAATAGAGCGTTGATGCCTTGACGACTATCACCTCGTACAAAATTCTCTTTCATTATTGTAATAGGAATACAGGATAATTGATAGTCCAATCAGTTCGGATGATTATATCACAGAAATGTGAAGTTTCTCGGATAAGCTTTATTCATAATCACTAAGAGCAACTCCAACGCGCCAACCAAACAGACGTGCGTTTTGTCCGTTTGGGTCGGCCGTCCGCTCGACATCCGCCCAGTTTTTGGTTTGGGTCGGCAGTGCGCCCAACGCGCTGACCCATATTTGCCCGCGCGGCCGGGTTGCCGTGGTGTTTCAATCAATATACACACATTTTGCATAGTTTCACAAGCAAACAAATATAGCATAGTTCCACAACCCAAATAAATATATTGTAGTTTACAAGCCGAATAAAAATTAAATTGTCTTAAATACATTTAAAAAAAGGTACATCTATTGGTTGCCAACATGAGCCCACATATGCTCAACCAAATCATCTTGCAGCTGAATGTGAGTTTCCCAATCACGCATTTGATTATGAAATTGGGTGAACTGTGCAAACATTGCCGCTCCTCCATGCTCAGGCACAACATTGTCACCTTGGAACTGAAACCCTTGATCGTAGATACGTCCTGGGCGCTTATCCTCTACTATCATATTGTGCATGATCACACAAGTAGTCATCACCTCCCACAACTTCTTGGTGCTCCAAGTTCTAGCAGGATACCGAAGGATGCCCCATCGAGATCGCAGAACACCAAATGCACGCTCGACATCCTTCCTAGCACTCTCTTGCTCTCGGGCAAATCTCCTCCTCTTCTCTCCGATAGGGTTGGGGATTGTCTTCACAATAGTGGTCCACTAAGGATAGATACCGTCAGCTAGGTAATATCCTTTGTTGTAGTTGTGGTCGTTGATGTTAACATTCACCGGCCGGCAGTTGCCTTCGGTAAGCCTTGCAAACACCGGCGAGCGTTGAAGCACGTTGATATCATTGTGCAATCCGGCCATGCCGAAGAAAGAGTGCCAGATCCAGAGATCTTGTTAGGCCACGGCCTCAAGTATGACAATGCAAGCCTTGACATGGCCCCTATACTGCCCTTGCCAAGAAGAAGGGCTGTTCTTCCACTCCGAGTGCATGCAGTCTATGCTGCCAAGCATCCCTGGGAAGCCCCTGCTGGCATTCATCATCAACAAGCGGTCTATATCTTCGGCAGTTGGCTCTCTCAAGTACTCAGGGCCAAACATTGCAATCACAGCCTTGCAAAACTTGTACATGGAGTCTAGGCACGTAGACTCGCTCATACGGACGTACTCATCAATGAGATCACCGGGTACTCCCAGTGCATTTCTGATAAGAGGAGAATCCAATCTTTCCAAGGGCATCCTCCTTGCACTCGAAATACTTAACGTATCCGACCACCCCCTCCCGAATACGGTTGAAAACATGCCTAGCCATACGGAAGCGGCGCCGGAATTGGTGATGTTTGAAGAGCGGGCTGGGTGTCTCAAAGTGGTCCTTCCAAAGAAGGAAATGGCCGCTCTCTCGGTTGCGATTCAACGCCGGAGTGTGCCCCGGGATCGAGCCCCGGAACAACGGTCGCTCCTACTAAGGTGGTCATAGACCAACACGGCAGCCACCATCTCCTCATCGTCGGATGAGGAATCGTCGGAGTCGCAGAGGAAATTGTGGAAAAAGAACTCGTCGCCGGAGTCCATTTGTACCTTGGGGGCAAACTGTCGAACAACTTGCGGGCGTCGTTGAAGAAGCTAGCCAGCGAAGAGACGCGCGCCTCCTCTGGACCAGGTAGCTGGCCTGTCCGCGTCAGGCGAAGGAGCTGGCCGGGGGCGCGGGGGCGACTTCGTGCTTGCGGCGACGTCGGGGTGGGGGTGGGAAGCTGCGGTGGCCCGGCGGTGAGACGGTGGTGACGGCGATGTGGGAGGTGGCAGTGTGCGGGGGAGGTGTGTGGGCGCGGACTGCTGGCAGGGGCACCGGAGCTGGGCGGTGCCGGCGACGGGGTGGGGCGGGCGAGGGCTTGCTGTCGATGGGGGTGGAAGAGAATGGCCAATGTGCCACCGACTGGCGGGCCAGGGGGAGCAGCGCGGGGAGCAGGCGCGCGTAGCGCGCATCCGCTTCGTGTCCACGCTGACGCAAATGAGGCCCAAATTTGGGCCAGCAATGGGTCGCCGGGCAGACGAAAAGCGGACGCACGTCCGTTTGGGTCCGTTTGGGTTGGCGCGTTGGGCCGACTTTTTTGTCCGCTGCGACCCAAACGGGCACGCGCGGACAAAATGGGTCGGCGCATTGGAGTTGCTCTTATGTCAGTGTTCAGTTTTACGGGAAAAGATCTCAGGACTGCACTGGAATATGTTGACAGAAACTGTACATCTAAAAGAAGGAAATACAAATTATCCGAGGCACTGAGAAATAGCTGATCCCGGGTAAAGAAACTAACTTTAGTTTTACATTACCACACGGATCAACAAAGCTTCTTCTATCTGAAATCGAGTTTGCTAAACTGCATTAAACATGCACCATTTTGTTGTTGAAACCATATGGGCTATCTTTTGATTATTGTTATCCTGGTTTGCTCTTGCTGAACTTCTAAGACTTTTGGGTGTTTGTTTTCTAACATATCATGTTTTGGCAGGTTTTGCGATGGCGCTACCGCTCTTTTCACCTTGTAGTGTTCTATCCCGTCTTACATCTATCTTCTTGGGTTTTGCTCCTCCGTTTCTGCTGCTTTCTATTGGGTATGCAGTTAACTTATGTTGAAGTATTCATAGATCAAAGATTTTGTTGATATATCCATGGGATGACATGTACATCATACGTTGTTTGAAAATTTGACCTCTGCAGCTATGAAGCGGTTTTCTATAGTGCTTTTGCGCTGGTACTCATGGGATGGACATTTCTTGAATCTGCCAACTTGTATTGCTCTGAAGGAAGCAATTCTTCATGCCATAGTGGCCTTGCGGATGGATCAGTTTATGGCTATGACGAAAGATGCTTACAACTATCTGATTTACGAATCCCTCTGTTATTTGTAAGTCTATGATCTTTTCCCATTTTGTGTTCTGGACTGCAGTATGCTTTCTGAGTAATATGATCTCAATCCATAGCTGAGGTGCATAACAGCACTGAGGAAGATGTTCAGCACTATACAAGATGTTCAGCACTAATAATAGCTTATAAACATACTTTGTTCTCTCCTCTCTTAATGAAAAGGCAGCACTCCTGCCGGTTGCTTGAAAAAAAAATTAATTATCTTATGAACACGGGTCATCCGCCAATATGAAGATGTATTAACTACAGTCAAAGCTGAATCCTTTAGTAGGGATAGCCAATGGAGCCTGTGAAATCAGTAGACATGCCAATAGGTAGGAAGAAAGACTCAATGGTATTGCAGTAGGACAATGGAATTGATAGTATCATAGGCTTAAAATTTTAGGGTTCTGATGAGCGATATCAAGTGAGTTAAAGGGATTGTTGGGTTTCATTGAACTGAAATCAGTGCACTTCATTTTTTGTTAAGTCCCTTGAGGTTCCTTGTTTGCCTTATATATGTTCTGGTGCTTGTAAGTTGTCACATATTTGCCTCCACAAGCCTGACACCCATTGGCTGTGTGAAGGCATTTCTTGATTGATGCAGTATTTTCAGGCCACTCAACATTCACATCCACCTTTCCTACCTTACCAGCTCCAAAGTTCCAAGGCCTCTGCTACTAGTTCTTGTGTATCTTTTACAAATGCATTTTGCCTTGCAGATGATCTTATTCAATGTTGCTTTCTTTGGAACTGGTAATTTTGCAAGTATTGCAAGCTTTGAGATCTCATCTGTGTACAGATTCATCACAATATTTAGTGTAAGTGCTTGTGATGTGTTTTTCTTTTTAAGGTCGTCTTTTTAATTCCAGTTACTGATCATTCCTCCTTTTTTTTTCATGGCAGCCATTTCTTATGACGGCACTTCTTATTTTCAAATTGTTCATTCCATATATGCTTGTCATGTAAGTTTTCTCTGCCTTTTTGATCATATGTGAGTTTTTTGACGAAATGCAGCAGCACTGCTTTCAATTATATTAAGAGGAATAAATGAAGTTACAGAACACGAAAAGCGAAGCACAAAAGAAAAGAAAAACCTGAGATGCTAGCCTGTACAAGAGATTAATAGAGATGTTCAGGATGTCACACTGCACCCTGGCACCCCGGCGCCACACCATACATTCAGTTCAGAGATCTTAGCAACAAGATGAGCAGCGATAGCTTTGTTATTGATGATCCTGCAGCTCCTTGCCTTCTAGACCATCCACCTCGCAAGGATGGTTAGGGATCCCCACCGATGCTGTTTTCTAGCCGAGAGAGCAGCAATGCGTTAGACCACCAGCCTACAATGTTAGCAGCAGAAGGTGCTCGAGACAGCTTCAGGTTGGGCATTGAGAGCAGCAACTTCCAAACGTCCATAGTGAAGGAGCAGCAAAGCAAGATATGCGAGATTGTTTATGGATGGATGTGGCACAATCTGCTTATAGGATTATGCGGCCAACCTCTTCGCGGAGATGATCCTCCTTAGGTACCGCGTCCGGCTTTTCATCGAGGGCCTGCCCAATGAGGCCTTCTTGGTGGAGACGACACAACAGACGATGTGCCACTTCATTGTGTACGCTTGGATGGCCGACCCCAACTTGCCGCTGAAGAAGGTGATGTTTAGGGTCGGTAAATCGCTGCCGAACAACAACCCCTCCAGTTGCTCGCACTGTCGGACGGCTTCGACGAGAATGTCAACGACAACCCATGGGATTTGTTGGACATCCCACACCCCGTGGCCCTGCAGTGCCCGGTGCTGATCCATCTCGACTCCCTCGCCTACCGGCTTCGACGAGAACATCAACGACAACCCATGGGATTTGTTGGACATCCCACACCCCGTGGCCCTGCAGTGCCCGGTGCTGATCCATCTCGACTCCCTCGCCTACTTCCCGTGTCATGAGGGCACTCTAGCGGCGTCTAGTGATGCTGCTGGTGACGGTTATTGGGACACCTCCATCTGTTGCTACCCTTGTGCTTGAGGGCTTATCGATGCCCCCCCTCTCCCGAGCTTGCCCGTTCGGTCTTGTACCGTCTTGGCAGGAGCTCTTCCTCGAATCGGCGCCGCAAGCCGGGTGCTCACCATGCTGGGCCGCCGTCCAGTCTGTTGCCGGCACCTGTGCCTCTCCCTCCACAAGTGCTTGGTTTGCAGGCGCCTGTTCCGTCTCTTCCAGTGGATGACCTAGCGACGCAGGACACACTCCCCTCTGTGTTACCTCCTGTCCATGGTGGGCAACGGTGGGCTAACGGTGCAGTTGGGCGCATGCTCACAGCGTCCCACGCTGTCTGACAGCTGTACCACGTCTGGTTGCACAGGCAGGCCGCTTGCCACTGCTGTAGCTCCTAAGCTCGCGTGCACTCTGGTGCAACCCTCAGCATCCGTGAGCTCTGCCCCGCTCCCTCCCATGAGCGCTTTCTCTTCTTGGCTGCACCGCGGCTGGAGCATTGCCGTTATGATGCTGATGTTTGGGCGATGGAAATGCGAGCCCCGGCTCCTCCCTCTTCAACGCCTACCGCGAGACGGTCAAGGCGAGGGACTAGACCACCTGCTCTGTTGGGCCCATCCTTGGGTCCGCTCCGGTGCATGCTGCCCTTGTCATTGACTAGATGGAAGCGGGCTTGCAACTTCTCCGCCTGGAGTTGCATGACCTACTGCCCCCGCCTTCTGCCGAGCCGGTAGTTGGGCTGCTTCCAAGGGCCTTTGGGCCAGGAAAACGTTGAGAGTGCAACCGAGCCGCCCGCTCCTTATGACATGTGTCGATCGGCCGTCATTGGGCTCTTCTCTTAACCCTCTTGCGCCCATGCAGGTTTCCCTGGCCCCCAAGATGCGATTCAGCAGGCTGCTGCTAGTGAGATATCTGGCAGTGTGTCTTCTGCCCACCAATTTGCCCGCGCTGATCTCGTCCCCCACTGCCACCCTCGCCATTGGTGGCAACGTCCCCCCTCCGCCGCCCTCGACCGGTTCATCGCTTACATCCCCGAGCCTGTGATCCCGGGCATCCTTGCAATCACACTGTTCAAGCCAATAGGCTTAGGTGTCACCATCGGGCCAAGTCTAGGTGCGGCAGCGATGCCATCTCGCAGGCTCAGAAGCTGATCTGCAAGAAGCTTGGGCTGCCATTTGAGGAGAAGCAGCAGGACCCTGCTGCTCTGTTAGTAGCAGCAGTATTGGCAGAACTTCAAGGACGGTCTGGCTCTGGTGGAGATTGATGTGCCCACGCGCTGCTGCACGCGGTTGGTGGCCGCAGGATGCAGAAGACTGCTCGAGCGACTATCATGGTGCTATGTATCTGCATCTTACAGCCTCCTAGTCTTTGCCAGCTTAGTTTCCATGATTCAGTGCAATTTTTTGGTTTGGAATGTACGGTGGTCTTAATTCACCCACCCCTAGAGCTGCTATTACAGGTGTTGTGCAACAGAAGAATGTGTCAGTTGTCTGTTTGCAAGAGTCCAAGATGAATATGCTTGATGCCCCAATTATCAATGATTTTGTGGTCCTGGTTTTGATCACTTCGCTTTCACCCCATCTGTTGGTGCTAGTGGAGGAGTGATCACTGCCTGGAAGGATAATATTCTTTCAGTTTGTGCGAGTCTTTGCTCTGCTCATTTTGTATCCATCAACTGTTTGCAAAGAAGTTCTGGTAAACAGCGGCAATTGTAAACATCTATGGCCCTCAATCTATTGCAGACAAGCTTGCTTTTGTTGGCTAATCTAAAATCTCTGGCTAGTGCTACTCCCGGTCCAATTATTTTCACTGGTGACTTTAACCTTAAGTTAATGTTGATCTGCTGGACAAAGTTTCAGTCTAATAACTTTGTAGTTGTGTATGCTCCCATGTCGCAGAAACCGTCGCCGCCGCGCGCATCCTTAGGCGGCCACGCGCTCCCAGCCCCCGCAGCCCGTCGCCGGAGAGCGCCGGCCTCTGTTTCCGCACCCTGTTAGGGACTGCCCGAACGACATCCGCTGCCTCTACCTCGGCCACGGCTCCCGGGACTGCCACAAGTATTGCCGTGGCGTGCTTCGTGCGGCCCCTCGCGCCGCCACCCCCTCGGCCGCTGCGTCGCGGGAGCCGCAGCGCCTCCTGGCCCCGTCCCCACCTGTTGCGGCATGCGACTCCGCCGTGCCAACCCAGCCCTCCCTCCCGGTGCGTGTGGTCATGCCACGCTCCGTCGAGATGAAGGAGGCCGAGCTTGTTCTGCGCCGTGGGATGGTGGTCTCCATCACGGGAGCCAGGCCGGTGGTCACGCCTGGTGAGGTCGAAGCTGTGCTGCACTCCTCCCTCGACCTCTAGCCCGATGACTTCTCCGTCCACGTGCACCACCCGGAGGATTTCCTCATCTTCTCCACCAACGAGACCATGCATCGTCTTGCGGGCGACCATTTCATCAACAGACCCGGCTTCACCTTGTCGCTCCGCCCATGGAACAAGCTGGCCCACGTCGGCGTGAGCTCCTTCGAGCACACCATCCAGCCGGAGCTGCATGGGATCCCGGTGCAGGCTTGGCATCTCTCCACCGCCAAGCACCTGCTCGGCACCAGCTGTTGGATCGAGCGGCTGCACCTGAGCACGTGGTCGCGTGCTGACCTCGCCGTTTTCCGGCTGACGGTGCGCACGTGAAGCCATCCTGGAAATCATGGAAACTGTCCCCGCCCGCAACCGCACCTTGCCGCCGACCGTCCGCACACTCATCTACCCCGTGTCCATCAAGGTCCTTGGCGCCGTCACTGACCAGGCTGCTTCGGCCGCTGTCGGCAGCGGCGGAAGCCCGAGTGATTGCGCGCCTGGTGGTGACGTTGGCGACGAGGCACACCAGGATGAGGCTGGGCGCAACCGCGGCCGCCGCCGTAGCCGCAAGCGACGGCGCATATCCGACGCCGGCGACGGCGCGCGGACGGCATGGCTGTGGACTCGGCTGGCTGGAGAGCCATCGACCATCGTGCCCGTGCTGATGGGATAGCCGTCGTCACTGGTTGGCCCGCATTCCGCCGTCGTACGGTCGAGGCGGCGCCACTGCGCGAACGTGCTCATGGACGCACGATGGAACCCTGACCCACAGCTGGTGGGCCACGGTGTTCTCGTCGCCTTTCCAGAAGGGGAAGAAGGGTGGAAAGAAAAAGCGCGCCGCAGAGGCTGTGCCAAGGCTGCACCCCTGCTCGCTGGCCCACCCACGCGTCCTGGAGAGGACGGCCCGATGCCAGATGTCCTACCCCCTTTGGCGGAGAACCCCCCTCGAATGCGCCGCCGCTGTCACCCTGCGCGCATGACCAGGGCTATGCAGTTGCCGTAGTGCACCCGGCCAATCCTGGCAGCCCTGTGGATCCGGAGAGCCCCATGGGCCACCTGTCGCTGGACAGTGAGGTCCCAGATTCACCCAACCACGGGCCCGAGGCTGATCCTTTGTCGGGGCAAAGAGGCGCTTCGCCTTCGTCAGTGCCTGCTGTGGTGATGCCCCAGGCTGACCAGTCCACGGACCCAATCCCCTCGACACGGGACGGCATGCTGCAAGTTCAAACTTTTGTGCCAACCCTGCCACGCGACCAAGACGGAGTGCTTCTGGATCCCTCCGAGAGAAATGCGCAGAGCCCGGGCCCCTCTCTGGCGGCCCCTCACGTAGCACATGCCGCACCCATGAACAGCCTCTTGGCCCACTTGGCCCAGGCTGCTAGCCCCTCAAGACAGGGAACCCCCACGCGCTTCGCCTCGCCCCTGGTCATGATGCGCCGCTCCCGTCCGCGAGCTGCTGCAACAGCGACAACTACCTGGACATTAGGCGACTTCGTCGCTGCAGCTACCAAGCAGATCGACCCCACCCTACCGACCCCGGGGAGGCGGCAAAGGCGATGCCCGCCCAACTTCACCCCTCAGCGCGGGTGATCTGCCTCCTCCACGACATGCAAGACTGCAACTCCGTCCACGGCGGAAAGACGCGCTCAAATCCACATCCTGCGCACTCTTGGGATCGTCGGACTCAACCAGAAGATTACGGCTGCGGAGATGCAAACTTACGATGGGCTCTTCGCGACGCCTCTCCCCATGTCCGTCCTCTCGGCCATCGCCGCGCTGGTCGATCGTGAGCTCCCCATTGATCCTGCCATCGCGCTGATCACCACGGTGATCGCCGGTAGCCCGATCGAGGCCTAGCCGCGCTACCGCGCCCGCTCGTCGACCCCTGTTCCATGTATTACGCCCCTAAGATCCTAGTTTGGAATGTGTGCTGCCTCAACGTGCGCGCTCGCCAGAACGCCATCCTGTCGCTAGTTGTAACCGCAAACGCGTTGATCGTCTGCTTCCAGGAAACAAAGATGGAGTTAATCTGCTCGTCGGTCGTCCTTGAGACTCTTGGTTCGGATTTTGACGACTACGTGTACCTGCCCGCGCTAGGGACCCGTGGCGGCATTCTGCTGCCTGGAAGAGTAGAGGTGACCATCACCAATCCTCTTTTCACCGCCAATGCCTTGTCTGCTAAGGTCTCTACCCCGTCCGGTGCCGGCACTCCGTGGTGGCTCACCGTGGTCTACGAACCCCAGCATGACGACGCAAAGGTTGCCTTCCTACAGGAGCTACGCGACATCCGCGATGAATGCCCTGGGCCATGGATGCTTTGCGGGGACTTCAACCTTATATACCATGACGAGGACAAGAACAATGCAAACGTCGACCGCCGCATGATGGGTCGCTTCAGATGCGTGCTCAACGACCTAGCACTTAAGGAGGTTTACCTTAACGGGAGACGCTACACTTGGTCGAATGAGCAATCGCCCCCGACCCTCGCCCACCTCGACTGTGTACTCTACACCACGGCTGGGAGGAGCTGCATGGCGTGTGTCACCTTCACTGCCTCGCCTCCGTCGTCTCCGACCACAACCCTCTCTACCTGGATTGCTCTTCGGTGGCATTGACGCATCGGCGTTTCCACTTCGAGGCCTTAACGGCTTCCAAGACGTCGTCGCGAAAGCTTGGAACTCGGTCCACGAGATTGACCCATTCCGGCGCTTCATGATGCGCATGCAGGCCATCGCGCGCAAACTCACGAGCTGGAGCTCGCGAACCGTCGGCAATGTGCGCCTCAAGCCGGCAATCTCTCGGGAGCTTCTCCTTCGGCTCGACACAACGCAGGAGAGCAGGGCCTTGTCCCCGCATGAGGACTGGTTGCGTCGTCAGATCAAGGCCTTCTATCTTGGCCTTGCTTTGGAGTGCACCATTGCCCACCGGCGCGCCCGCCTCGCGACCCTAAAGGACGGTGACGCCAACACCTCGTTCTACCACCAGCAATGCACCTATCGACGGCAAAAGAAAATGGTGCACGGCCTTGTGGTCGAGGATGAGGTGATCACAGACCCGAGCGACATGGCCACGGCGGCATACGCGCACTTTGATGCCCTGCTTGGCACCGCCGTGCCCCGGGAGTGCACTCTGGAGCTCTCCGCCCTCATCACGCCTGCCAACCTGGACGACCTCGAGGCACCCTTCGACGCCGAGGAAATCTGGCAGGCCGTCAAGCGGATGCCCGCGCGCAAGGCGCCAGGTCCAGACGGCTTCACTGCAGAATTCTTGCGCGCATGTTGGCCAATCGTCAAACAAGACCTTGTTGATGTATTCCAGCAGCTATTCGCGCTTCGAGGCCGGGGTTTTAGCTGCCTAAACTAGGCGCTCCTGATGCTGCTGCCTAAGCGTGCGGATGCTCGCGCCTCGGCGATTACAGACCCATAAGCCTCATCCACCCTCGTCGCCATGATCTTCACGAAGGTTCTCTCGTTGCGACTCGCGCCTAAGCTCAACGCACTCGTCAGCGTGAACCAGAACGCGTTCATCCTTAGGCGCAGCTTACACGACAACTTCGTCCTGGTGCGGCAGTCCGCGCGCCTACTCCATCAGCTTGGGGCCCCTCGCGTACTGATAAAGCTCGACTTGGCACGGGCCTTCGACTCGATCAGCTGTCCGTTCCTCTTCGAGGTCCTGCGCCACTACGGATTTGGCGACTGCTTCTTGGACTGGCTGGCCATTCTTCTTTCCTCGGTCAGCACCAAGGTGCTCCTGAATGGCAAGCCTGGCCCGGCCATCTGGCACCGCTGCAGGTTCCGACAGGGCGATCCCTTTCGCCCCAGCTATTCGTCCTAGCGGTCGACACGCATGTCCGCCTCCTACGCCGCGGCACCGAGCTGGACATCCTGCAGCAGCTCCACCCCCGGCGACCGATCCCCGCCGTATCACTATATGCGGACGATATGATCCTATTCCGCCACCCCTCGCCGGGCAACATCCTGGCGGTGCAAGCGATCCTGCAGCTCTTTGGACGTGGCTCGGGCCTCCAGGTGAACTTCCTAAAGAGTTGGGCCACTCTTATTCGTTGCGATGACGATGAGGTGGCGCCCGTCATCGGTTTGCTTGGCTGCCCCATCGTGGACTTGCTGATCACCTACCTTGGCATCCCATTGACGATCAGGCGCCCCTCCGCTGCTCTACTCCAGCCCGTGGTTGACAAAACCGCGGGCATGCTCCCTACATGGAAGGCGCGGCTCATGAACAAGGCCGGCCGCCTCGCTTTCGTTAAAGCCGTGCTCAGCGCAATCCCTATCCATTAGCTGCTGGTTCTAGCACCTCTGAAGAGGATCATCAAGGCGCTTGAGAAAATCTAGAGGGGATTCCTCTGGGCAGGACGCATGGAAGCCAACGGTGGCAATTGCCATGTTAACTGGTGACGTGTCGCCCGACCGATCTCGCTTGGAGGACTAGGCGTCCACGACCTCGAGCGGACCGGCCTCGCGCTACACACACGTTGGCTGTGGCTAAGCTGCACTGACAGCACCAGAGCTTGGAGCGGTCTTGATTTATAGTTCTCCGACGACGAGCGAGCCTTCTTCTCCGCCTCGACAACCATGCAAATCGGCAATGGCATGAAGGCCCTGTTCTGGGAGGACCGCTGGATTGGGGGACGCTCGGTCTGCGAGATCGCGCCACGACTATACTCATGCATTCCAAAGTGCCGCCGAACACTGCGGATGGTGGCGGATGGCCTTCAGGCCAACAGTTGGGCGCACGACATCCAAGGCACCATTGGCGTACAGGAGATCGGCGAATACCTACAGCTATGGCACCTCATCAAGCACACGACGCTTTTTGCCGAGCTGGATCGCCTCATCTGGAAGTGGAGCTCGGAGCTCGAAGGGCACCTACACTGTCCAGTCTGCCTACCTAGCCACATTCCACGGATCCAGCACCTGCAACGCCTGGAAGCTTACTTGGAAGTGCTGGGCACCGCCTCGCGTCCGATTCTTCCATCGACTTGCTCACCTCGATCGGTGCTGGACCGCTGACCGCCTCACCCACCGCGGCCTGCAGCACCCTGTGCGCTGCCCACTATGCGACCAGGCGCCGGAGGCCATCCAACATCTCCTCGCCTGCCCATTCTCACGGCAGATTTGGTATGAGGTACTGTGCTGGCTTAGGGTACCCTGCAACCCGCCTGGCAGCGAGCCATCGATCAATTCTTGGTGGCTCTCCGCGAGGCAGCTCACGCCCAAGCCCATGAGCAAGGGCCTCGCCTCCGCAACCCTGGTCATACCATGGATGATCTGGAAACACCGAAATGATTACGTCTTCGAGAGAGCTAGCCCCTAAACCGCGGCGCTGATGACCAAGATCAAGGAGGAGGCGGCCCTCTGGGCCAGAGCCAGAGCGCTGGGGCTTCGCGCCCTCACCCCCAAACCTGGGATGTACACTGATTTCGCGCTTTTGCATTGTATGTTTGCCTCCTAGGAGGATTGTAACCCAACCTCCCGCCTTTTCAATGAAATGGAACGCAAAGGTCTTTTGCATTTTCTCAAAAAAAAAGGGTTCCTGTTACAAAACAAGTTTTGCTGTGTGATACAAGGATGAAGCAAAAATCTGTATCCTAATCTACCTTCCCTTGTTTTTCTCTGGGAGGCAATTTTTGGAAGAATTAAGTGTACAGCTTCAAGATAATTGATACACCATGAATGAATGAGTATATATCTCTTGGTCCTTAATGGGTAATGATAATTACTAAAACACCAGTTACTTTTTGTATCTGACAAAATAGTAGACTATAGAGTTTTCATCTTCATTTTACATATGGATGTATATAGACATATGCAGTCGGGTTAAATGTGTAATGTTCAACTTAGTACACTTGGGTGGTTTTGGGAATAATTTCGGTTCCTGTTCAACATGTTTAGTCTGCCTCTAGCATATTTGAAAGGAAAAACATACATATGGGGCATCTTCCGTATGGAACCTTTCGTTTTGTGGAGTGCCTATTTAGCGTCTGCTGTCTAGCATATAATAGAAAACGGAACATGTTCAGTCTGCAGAAGACGGGGCTTTGGGCCTTCCATATGACACCTAGATAATTTAGTCATTTTTATTCAAGTTCAACTGGTTGTTATTTGTCAGTAAGCTTATACAGTATGTTCTGACTTACTGCAGATGTACATTTAGTGCCATAACCAAGATTGTACGGATTCCACGTATCGGTTGTTATTTTCTTGTAATACTGCTTTCAGATGTGATGACAATTCATTTCTTTTTTCTGGTATGTGTGTTCTGCCCTTATGTACCTGAAATTTTCTTTCAACACTTTTAGCTATTTTCTTTCATTGACCATAGTTAATTTATATACAGTACAATTTTTGTCATTTCTCATTCCCTTAACATTTGAATGGTGTTTGGTTTGTCATGTTAGAGCTCTGCCAGGTAAACTTCTTATATTACATTTGAATGGTGTTTGGTTTGTCATGTTAGTAATGCTAAACTAAACGTGAGTGTAGAATAGCTTATTCTACAGCACAGTAACACTTCATACAAAATATAGTAACGCAGTATACAAAATATAATGATTTTAAAAAAATATAGTATATCACAAACTTGGATAATAAAAAAATATTTTCAAAATTACTACATTTTGTACACCATTTTACAAGATTTTGTATATAGCGTTACTAGGGGGTGTAGAATAAGCTATTCTACACACACGCTTAGAATAGTGGTATATAAAGCGGGCTTGTAAGTTATCATTCTGTTGGTACAAGTAATGGTCTTGTAACCGTTGCTTTTAGACTGAAGTTGTAGAGTTCATGGCCTCAAGGGTTATATGCCCTTCGATAATTTTAAATTGAACTGCACCGGAGTCCAAAATTCTTCTCTTCAGAAGTGCCGTTGACCTAGATGTTCTTTGTTCAAACTTGTTGATGAAATGCTCAATACATGTTGATTTTCCTATGCTGATAACTATGTTCAGGGCACATTTGCCATGCAGCAGAGTCACATGGAATACATAATGCATGGTTCAGTTCCCACATAATTTAGAATATTTTTTGTGTTTCAAACAGAGACTACTCCCTCCGTTCCTAAATATTTGTCTTTTTAGAGATTTCAAATGGACTACCACATACAGATGTATCTAGACATATTATAGAGTGTAGATTCACTCATTTTGCTTTGTATGTAGTCACTTGTTGAAATATCTAGAAAGACAAATATTTAGGAGCGGAGGGAGGTTTTTGTCTACATAATTATCTCTGTTTAAATGGCAATTCCTACTTCCGCAGTAAACAATATGGTCAATATTCTTGTTCATTTCGACCACAGGTCCAAAACACAGGGAGCTGGATGGAGATTGGCAACAGCATTAGTCATTTCGGAATTGTGAGTGCGCAAGTAGTCTTCGTGTTGCTGCTTTTTGCACTCACAAATATATACACAAAAGATATCGAAGTCTCGTCTCGGCAATTAACCTCGCGAAAATTTATGTGAATTGATCTGACTTTATATAGATTTTGCAGAATGTATCCATTTTTGTAGAACTAACTTATGGGCTGTGTTTTTATATGTGGCCCAAGTTTTGGGACTAAGCTCTTGTAGTTTATATATATTCATTGTATTGGGTTGATTAACTTGTTTACCCTTGTCGTTCTTAGAGACAGAAGTGCCTGCTTAAAGACATAATCTGGCCACGACATCATGAATTTGTTAATGCAAATGGTCGCATTATGACTTTATGAGTTAGAGGTTGTTAGGGCATCTCCCCCACGGATCATCAGGCTTCCACAAGCAAATGTCTGTGGGCACATTTGAACGTGTCAGCAGACATGTCTGCCCCCATTGTTTTTTCTGTTTACATTCTGAATATTGAAAATAATCAAAGATAAGTACCATGGTGCATCAAGAACTCAAAACATAAATATACTCAAAACATAAATATTTCAGTGCAACAGTAATTTAAATAAAAATATTACTCCCCTCGTAAAGAAATATAAGAGCGTTTAGATCACTAGAGTAGTGATAACTTAAACTTATGAAATAAAATAGTTTAAATTTGAATTTAGTTTATTTAGACACATGTTCTAATTGTCCTTGCCCACTGATCATATCAGAAGTGCACCCTTGTACAATCCCAAATACTAACCACAACTATCTCATAGGGCGTGCCCATGCCCACTTATTAGCTTGTTGAGGATCACCTCCTCGAATAACAACCAAAGGGCTTTAGAACATTCCCTGGGTGTAAGATGCCAAGTTCATGAAGGGTCTTCGGCCTATAAAGATTGGCTCCCAATTAATCTTGCACCAGCCATAGAATATCTAGTCATACCCTACCCAAAGGAGCGACCGAAACTGCTCAAGCTATCCATAATGACTCTCACTGACAGCGGTAGGGAGGTGAGTTGGTAGATTGCTTAATATCAGAGCGCCCACTTGGTCGAAGTCGTATGTTTGCACCGTGATGTACCTACCCTGTGTGAGAGGGTGAGCTTGGTGGCCACCTGTTTGAAGGAAATATGCCGTAGAGGCAATAATAAAGTTATTATTTATTTCCTTATATCATGATAAAAATTTATTATTCATGCCAGAATTGTATTAACCGGAAACATGATATATGTGTGAATACATAGACAAACAGAGTGTCACTAGTATGCCTCTACTTGACTAGCTCGTTGATCAAAGATGGTTATGTTTCCTAGCCATAGACAAAGAGTTGTCATTTAATTAACGAGATCACATCATTAGGAGAATGATGTGATTGACTTGACCCATTCCGTTAGCTTAACACTTGATCGTTTAGTATGTTGCCATTGCTTTCTTCATGACTTATACATGTTCCTATGACTATGAGATTATGCAACTTTCGTTTACCGGAGGAACATTTTGTGTGCTACCAAACGTCACAACGTAACTGAGTGACTATAAAGGTGCTCTACAGGTGTCTCCGAAGGTACTTATTGGGTTGGCGTATTTCGAGATTAGGATTTGTCATTTCGATTGTCAGAGAGGTATCTGTGGGCCCACTCGGTAATACACATCACTTAAGCCTTGCAAGCATTGCAACTAATGAGTTAGTTGTGAGATGATGTATTATGGAACGAGTAAAGAGACTTGTATGTAACGAGATTGAACTAGGTATTGAGATACCGACGATCGAATCTCGGGCAAGTAACATACCGATGACAAAGGGAACAACGTATGTTGTTATGCGGTTTGACCGATAAAGATCTTCGTACAATATGTAGGAGCCAATATAAGCATCCACGTTCCACTATTGGTGATTGACCGGAGACGTGTCTCGGTCATATCTACATAGTTCTCGAACCCGTAGGGTCCGCACGCTTAAAGTTCGATGACGGTTATATTATGAGTTTATGTGTTTTGATGTACCGAAGGTAGTTCGGAGTCCCGGATGTGATCATGGACATGACGAGGAGTCTCGAAATGGTCGAGATGTAAAGATCGATATATTGGACGACTATATTTGGATACCGGAATGGTTCTGGGTGAGATCGGGATAATACCGGAGCACCGGGAGGTTATCGGGACCCCCCGGGAGGTATATGGGCCTTAATGGGTTTTAGTGGAAAGGAGGGGAAAGGAGCAAGGGAGGGGGCGCGCCCCCCAAGCCCAATCCGAATAGGGAGGGGGGCCGGCCCCCCTTTCCTTCCTCCCTCCTTCCTCTTCCTTCCCTCTCCCTCTCCAAATAGGAAAAGGAGGAGTCCTACTCCCGGTGGGAGTAGGACTCCCCCCTTGGGCGCGCCTCCTCCCCTTGGCCGGCCTTCTCCTCCCCCCTTTATATACAGAGGAGAGGGGCACCCCATAGACACAACAATTGATCTCTTAGATCTTTTAGCCGTGTGCGGTGCCCATCTCCACCATAGTCCACCTCGATAATATCGTAGCGGTGCTTAGGCGAAGCCCTGCGATGGTAGAACATCAACATCATCACCACGCCGTCGTGCTGACAGAACTCTCCCTCAAAGCTCGACTGGATCGGAGTTTGAGGGACGTCATCGGGTTGAACGTGTGCAGAACTCGGAGGTGTCGTGCGTTCGGTACTTGATCGGTCGGATCGTGAAGACGTACGCCTACATCAACCGTGTTGTGCTAACACTTCCGCTTTCGGTCTACGAGGGTACGTGGACACACTCTCCCCTCTCGTTGCTATGCATCACCATGATCTTGCATGTGCGTAGGAATTCTTTTGAAATTACTACGTTACCCAACAGTGGCATCTGAGCCTGGTTTTATGCGTTGATGTTATATGCACGAGTAGAACACAAGTGAGTTGTGGGCGATACAAGTCATACTGCTTACCAGTATGTCATACTTTGGTTCGGCGGTATTGTTGGATGAAGCGGCCCGGACCGACATTACGCGTACGCTTACGCGAGACTGGTTCTACCGACGTGCTTTTCACACAGGTGGCTGGCGGGTGTCAGTTTCTCCAACTTTAGTTGAACCGAGTGTGGATACGCCCGGTCCTTGAGAAGGTTAAAACAACATTAACTTGACGAACTATCGTTGTGGTTTTGATGTGTAGGTAAGAATGGTTCTTGCTCAGCCCGTAGCAGCCACCTAAAACTTGCAACAACAAAGTAGAAGACGTCTAACTTGTTTTTGCAGGGCTTGTTGTGATGTGATATGGTCAAGACATGATGCTATATTTTATTGTATGAGATGATCATGTTTTGTAACCGAGTTATCGGCAATTGGCAGGAGCCATATGGTTGTCGCTTTATTGTATGCAATGCAATCGTCCTGTAATTGCTTTACTTTATCACTAAGCAGTAGCGATAGTCATAGAAGCAATAGTTGGTGAGACGACAACGATGCTACAATGGAGATCAAGGTGTCACGCCGGTGACAATGGTGATCATGATGGTGCTTCGGAGATGGAGATCACAAGCACAAGACGATGATGCCAATATCATATCACTTATATTGATTGCATGTGATGTTTATCTTTTATGCATCTTATTTTGCTTTGATTGACGGTAGCATTATAAGATGATCTCTCACTAAATTTCAAGATAAAAGTGTTCTCCCTGAGTATGCACCTTTGCCAAAGTTCGTCGTGCCCAGACACCACGTGATGATCGGGTATGATAAGCTCTACGTCCATCTACAACGGGTGCAAGCCAGTTTTGCACACGCAGAATACTCAGGTTAAACTTGACGAGCCTAGCATATGCAGATATGGCCTCGGAACACTAAGACCTAAAGGTCGAGTGTGAATCATATAGTAGATATGATCAACATAGTGATGTTCACCATTAAAAACTACTCCATTTCACGTGATGATCGGTTATGGTTTAGTTGATTTGGATCACGTGATCACTTAGATGATTAGAGGGATGTCTATCTAAGTGGGAGTTTTTAAGTAATATAATTAATTGAACTTAAATTTATCATGAACTTAGTACCTGATAGTATTTTGCATGTCTATGTTTGTTGTAGATAGATGACTCGTGCTGTTGTTCCGTTGAATTTTAATGCGTTCCTTGAGAAAGCAAAGTTGAAAGATGATGGTAGCAATTACACGGACTGGGTCCATAACTTGAGGATTATCCTCATTGCTGCACAGAAGAATTACGTCCTGGAAGCACTGCTAGGTGCCAAACCTGCTGCAGGAGCAACACCAGATGTTATGAACGTCTGGCAGAGCAAAGCTGATGACTACTCGATAGTTCAGTGTGCCATGCTTTACGGCTTAGAACCGGGACTTCAACGACGTTTTGAACGTCATGTAGCATATGATATGTTCCAGGAGTTGAAGTTAATATTTCAAGCAAATGCCCGGATTGAGAGATATGAAGTCTCCAATAAGTTCTACAGCTGCAAGATGGAGGAGAATAGTTCTGTCAGTGAGCATATACTCAAAATGTCTGGGTATAACAATCACTTGATTCAACTGGGAGTTAATCTTCCAGATGATAGCATCATTGACAGAATTCTTCAATCACCGCCACCAAGCTACAAGAGCTTCGTGATGAACTATAACATGCAAGGGATGGATAAGACGATTCCCGAGCTCTTCGCAATGCTAAAGGCTACGGAGGTAGAAATCAAGAAGGAGCATCAAGTGTTGATGGTCAATAAGACCACCAGTTTCAAGAAGAAGGGCAAAGGGAAGAAGAAGGGGAACTTCAAGAAGAACAACAAACAAGTTGCTGCTCAAGAGAAGAAACCCAAATCTGGACCTAAGCCTGAGACTGAGTGCTTCTACTGCAAGCAGACTGGTCACTGGAAGCGGAACTGCCCCAAGTATTTGGCGGATAAGAAGGATGGCAAGGTGAACAAAGGTATATGTGATATACATGTTATTGATGTGTACCTTACCAGAGCTCACAGTAGCACCTGGGTATTTGATACTGGTTCTGTTGCTAATATTTGCAACTCAAAACAGGGACTACGGATTAAGCGAACACTTGCTAAGGACGAGGTGACGATGCGCGTGGGAAATGGTTCCAAAGTCGATGTGATCGCCGTCGGGACGCTACCTCTACATCTACCTTCGGGATTAGTTTTAGACCTAAATAATTGTTATTTGGTGCCAGCATTGAGCATGAACATTATATCTAGATCTTGTTTGATGCGAGTCGGTTATTCATTTAAATCCGAGAATAATGGTTGTTCTATTTATATGAGTAATATATTTTATGGTCATGCACCCTTGAAGAGTGGTCTATTTTTGATGAATCTCGATAGTAGTGATACACATATTCATAATGTTGAAGCCAAAAGATGCAGAGTTGATAATGATAGTGCAACTTATTTGTGGCACTGCCGTTTGGGTCATATTGGTGTAAAGCACATGAAGAAACTCCATACTGATGGACTTTTGGAATCACTTGGTACTTGCGAACCATGCCTCATGGGCAAGATGACTAAAATGCCGTTCTCCGGAACTATGGAGCGAGCAACTGAATTGTTGGAGATCATACATACTGATGTATGTGGTCCAATGAATGTTGAGGCTCGCGGCGGGTATCGTTATTTTCTAACCATCACAGATGATTTAAGCAGATATGGGTATATCTACTTAATGAAACATAAGCCTGAAACATTTGAAAAATTCAAACAATTTCATAGTGAAGTTGAAAATCATCGTAACAAGAAAATAAAGTTTCTACGATCTGATCGTGCAGGAGAATATTTGAGTTATGAGTTTGGTCTACATTTGAAACAATGTGGAATAGTTTCACAACTCACGCCACCCGGAACACCACAGCGTAATGGTGTGTCTGAACGTCGTAATCGTACTTTACTAGATATGGTGCGATCTATGATGTCTCTTACTGATTTACCGCTATCGTTTTGGGGTTATGCTTTAGAGACGGCCGCATTCACATTGAATAGGGCACCACCAAAATCCATTGAGACGACACCTTATGAACTGTGGTTTGGCAAGAAACCAAAGTTGTTGTTTCCTAAAGTTTGGGGCTGCGATGCTTATGTGAAAAAGCTTCAACCTGATAAGCTCGAACCCAAATCGGAGAAATGTGTCTTCATAGGATACCCAAAGGGAACTGCTGGGTACACCTTCTATCATAGATCTGAAGGCAAGACATTTGTTGCTAAGAATGGATCCTTTCTAGAGAAGGAGTTTCTCTCGAAAGAAGTGAGTGGGGGGAAAGTAGAACTTGATGAGGTAATAGTACCTGCTCCCTTATTAGAAAGTAGTTTGTCACAGAAACCGGTTCCTGTGACGTCTACACCAATTAGTGAGGAAGTTAATTATGATGATCATGAAACTTCAGATCAAGTTGTTACTGAACCTCGTAGGTTAACCAGAGTAAGATCCGCACCAGAGTGGTACGGTAATCCTGTTCTGGAGGTTATGTTACTAGACCACGACGAACCTACGAACTATGAAGAAGCGATGGTGAGCCCAGATTCCGCAAAATGGCTTGAGGCCATGAAATCTGAGATGGGATCCATGTATGAGAACAAAGTGTGGACTTTGGTTGACTTGCCCGATGATCGGCAAGCCATCGAGAATAAATGGATCTTCAAGAAGAAGACTGACGCTGACGGTAATGTTACTGTCTATAAAGCTCGACTTGTTGCAAAAGGTTTTTGACAAGTTCAAGGGATTGACTACGATGAGACCTTCTCACCCGTAGCGATGCTTAAGTCTGTCCGAATCATGTTAGCAATTGCCGCATTTTATGATTATGAAATTTGGCAAATGGATGTCAAAACTGCATTCCTGAATGGATTTCTGGAAGAAGAGTTGTATATGATGCAACCGGAAGGTTTTGTCGATCCAAAGGGAACTAACAAAGTGTGCAAGCTCCAGCGATCCATTTATGGACTGGTGCAAGCCTCCCGAAGTTGGAATAAACATTTTGATAGTGTGATCAAAGCATATGGTCTTATACAGACTTTTGGAGAAGCCTGTATTTACAAGAAAGTGAGTGGGAGCTCTGTAGCATTTCTGATATTATATGTGGATGACATATTGTTGATTGGAAATGATATATAATTTCTGGATAGCATAAAAGGATATTTGAATAAGAGTTTTTCAATGAAGGACCTCAGTGAAGGTGCTTATATATTGGGCATCAAGATCTATAGAGATAGATTGAGACGCTTAATTGGACTTTCACAAAGCACCTACCTTGACAAAGTTTTGAAGAAGTTCAAAATGGATCAAGCAAAGAAAGGGTTCTTGCCTGTGTTACAAGGTGTGAAGTTGAGTAAGACTCAATGCCCGACTGCTGCAGAAGATAGAGAGAAAATGAAAGATGTTCCCTATGCTTCAGCCATAGGCTCTATCATGTATGCAATGCTGTGTACTAGACCTGATGTGTGCCTTGCTATTAGTTTAGCAGGGAGGTACCAAAGTAATCCAGGAGTGGATCACTGGACAACGGTCAAGAACATCCTGAAATACCTGAAAAGGACAAAGGATATGTTTCTCATTTATGGAGGTGACAAAGAGCTCGTCGTAAATGGTTACGTCGATGCAAGCTTTGACACTGATCCGGACAATTCTAAATCGCAAACCGGATACGTGTTTTTATTGAATGGAGGAGCTGTCAGTTGGTGCAGTTCTAAACAAAGTGTTGTAGCAGGATCTACGTGTGAAGTGGAGTACATAGCTGCTTCGGAAGCAGAAAATGAAGGAGTCTGGATGAAGGAGTTCATATCCGATCTAGGTGTCATACCTAGTGCATCGGGTCCAATGAAAATCTTTTGTGACAATACTGGTGCAATTGCTTTGGCAAAGGAATCCAGATTTCACAAGAGAACCAAGAACATCAAGAGACGCTTCAACTCCATCCGGGATCAAGTCCAGGTGGGAGACATAGAGATTTGCAAGATACATACTGATCTGAATGTTGCAGACCTGTTGACTAAGCCTCTTCCATGAGCAAAACATGATCAGCACCAAGGCTCCATGGGTGTTAGAATCATTACTATGTAATCTAGATTATTGACTCTAGTGCAAGTGGGAGACTGAAGGAAATATGCCCTAGAGAAAATAATAAAGTTATTATTTATTTCCTTATATCCTGATAAAAATTTATTATTCATGCCAGAATTGTATTAACCGGAAACATGATACATGTGTGAATACATAGACAAACAGAGTGTCACTAGTATGCCTCTACTTGACTAGCTCGTTGATCAAAGATGGTTATGTTTCCTAGCCATAGACAAAGAGTTGTAATTTGATTAACGGGATCACATCATTAGGAGAATGATGTGATTGACTTGACCCATTCCGTTAGCTTAGCACTTGATCGTTTAGTATGTTGCTATTGCTTTCTTGATGACTTATACATGTTCCTATGACTATGAGATTATGCAACTCCCTTTTACCGGAGGAACACTTTGTGTGCTACCAAACGTCACAACGTAACTGGGTGATTATAAAGGTGCTCTACAGGTGTCTCCGAAGGTACTTGTTAGGTTGGCGTATTTCAAGATTAGGATTTGTCACTTCGATTGTCAAAGAGGTATCTCTGGGCCCACTCGGTAATACACATCACTTAAGCCTTGCAAGCATTGCAACTAATGAGTTAGTTGTGGGATGATGTATTACGGAACGAGTAAAGTGACTTGCCGGTAACGAGATTGAACTAGGTATTGAGATACCGACGATCGAATCTCGGGCAAGTAACATACCAATGACAAAGGGAACAACGTATGTTGTTATGTGGTTTGACTGATAAAGATCTTCGTAGAATATGTAGGAGCCAATATGAGCATCCAGGTTCTGCTATTGGTTATTGACCGGAGACGTGTCTCGGTCATGTCTACATAGTTCTCAAACCCGTAGGGTCTGCACGCTTAAAGTTCGATGACGGTTATATTATGAGTTTATGTGTTTTGATGTACCGAAGGTAGTTCGGAGTCCCGGATGTGATCATGGACATGACGAGGAGTCTCGAAATGGTCGAGACGTAAAGATCGATATATTGGACAACTATATTTGGATACCGGAATGGTTCCGGGTGAGTTCGGGATAATACCGGAGCACCGGGAGGTTATCGAAACCCCCGGGAGGTATATGGGCCTTAATGGGCTTTAGTGGAAAGGAGGGGAAAGGAGCAAGGGAGGGGGCGCGCCCCCCAAGCTCAATCCGAATTGGGAGCGGGGTCGGGCCCGCTTTCCTTCCTCCCTGCTTCCTCTTCCTTCCCTCTCCCTCTCCAAATAGGAAAAGGAGGAGTCCTACTCCCGGTGGGAGTAGGACTCCCCCCTTGTGCGCGCCTCCTCCCCTTGGCCGGCCCTCTCCTCCCCCCTTTATATACGGAGGAGAGGGGCACCCCATAGACACAACAATTGATCTCTTAGATCTTTTAGCCGTGTGCGATGCCCCTCTCCACCATAGTCCACCTCGATAATATCATAGCGGTGCTTAGACGAAGCCCTGCGACGGTAGAACATCAACATCGTCACCACACCGTCGCGCTAACAGAACTCTCCCTCAAAGCTTGGCTGGATCAGAGTTCGAGGGACATCATCGGGTTGAACGTGTGTAGAACTCGGAGATGCCGTGCGTTCGGTACTTGATCGGTCGGATCGTGAAGATGTACGACTACATCAACCGCGTTGTGCTAACGCTTCCGCTTTTGGTCTACGAGGGTACGTGGACACACTCTCCCCTCTCGTTGCTATGCATCACTATGATCTTGCGTGTGTGTAGGAATTTTTTTGAAATTACTACGTTACCCAACACTGTTGTCTTCCAAAGGTTGGCAATGCAATGGCCTCAGCTGGCCCCACTAAACAAAGGCAACCCCGGCCATCCTATATTCTTAAGAAAATTATCTCAATTCTCTTAGCAAAGTGTCTACCTCAGTGTCCCCACTAAACCATGCATGTAAGTCTTCTCTCCCACTAAGAGCCCGAACGGAAGTTCGCTGGCTTCTTGCGCAGCTAGCTTCCCGAGGGAGCCAGCGCTAGTCAGCTTCCCATGGGAGCCAGGAGCGTTCGACAGCACACCACATATCTGAACGAAGAAAGGTAGGCTCCAGGGCATCTCACCTTGAGCTTAGGAGGAGGGAGGGAGGATGGCTTGGCCGAGATGCGAGGGGCCGGCGGGCGAAGACTGGCGGCGGGGCGTCGGCCAGCCAGCCGGCGACGGGGTGGCAGCAGGATGGACAACTGCTAGGGTTGGCATCAGAGAAGAACGAGCTAGTGAGTCTTCTGCGGTCGCTCGATCGGGATCGATTAGTGCCTCTATGGTCGCTCCAGATCGAAACGGTACGTGCGCCCTCACTTCTGTTGGAATATTAGGCAAGTTCATGATCAATTCCAGTAAATAATTCATGACTAAGACAGAAACTAGCATGCAACAATCTAGCAAACTAAAAGAGCAACAAATCATGTACAATAGCATCGCCCACAAAGTGGCAACTTCAGAGAGAGACATGAACATATCACGATTGACGTACTGTTCGGTAGTTGCAGCAGGAGTGACGGTGTTGATGATGATGTTGGCGACGATCTGTTGTTGACAACGATGAAGATGACGATGAGTAGCACCGCCTGACTTGTGATGACGAACTTTAGCAGTCACACAGAGCGCTTCCCAAAAACCTAATTCGCCCTCTCCCAGTGCAGGATCACAAAGACGAACGGTTCCGGAGACCTGCTCTCCCGTACGCCGATGCACATCAGCGTTCGGAATAGAGTAGACCACGGTGGCGGCACAAGTTGTGAGACGAGGCAAACCCTAGATGTTTTCGGCGTGTCTATGGCCGCGGCGGTAGCAGTATATATATATTAGGACCCGAGGCGCTATTGTGTCGCGATCACAATCCCAAACCGACTTGGTTTCTAAGTCGTATACTTACCAGACAAAAAATCATTAACTTGTCTGTGAAGACAAAAATAAAATGATAAAAAGAAGCTGCGCCCCTGCAAGGCAATGAACCGGATTTCAATGGACCATTCACACGCATGTCGCACGTACACGCCTCCTCGCCACGCCACGCACCGGCTAGGCGAGGCGAGCGAGCACACACGTGTGGTATTCCCTTTCTCTTCTCAACACACCACTTAAAATGGTGGAGAAAACCCACTATATAAAGAGGTTCAACTCTTCTTGAACTTTTGGGGTGGGACTAAACTTTAGTGTTAGAGATATATTTGGGTTACTTGTATTTGGTAGCCTAGGATTTGTAATCCTTCTCCTACCGTATCTCCAGGAGAGGCTTCTTGCCCTCCAAGTCTTGTACGCAATATATACCCGCTCTCGAGGCTCAGTAATACATCAATCATATTTTGCAGCAATCCCTCTCTCTCTCCCTTCTAACATGGTATCAGCCTAACCGGTCCAAACCCTAGCCGCCACCCGACACTTCCGCACCCACGCGCCGCCCATGGGGCGGCCGTCCTCCATGACCGCCGTCGGGGGCCGCGCCACCCGTACGTAGGGTTCGTCCGTCGGTCGTGTTGACCGGCTGCCCTAGAGAGTCTTTTTTACCGAGCCCTTGCTCCGGGTTTTCTCTCTCTCCCGCAGGTCACCTTGATCGGCGTTAATCTAAGTTTGATCGGTTTGCGTCACCCACCGCCGCCGTCGACCCCGTTGCGCGCCTCTACTTCGACCCTGGCATGACCAGCCGGCCTCTGCTCCGACCCAGCGGGCACGCGTGCCGAGGTGACCCGTCAGGGCCGGCCACCGTCCGCTCACCGGCCCGCCCGTCGCCCTGCACCGACCGTCACCGCCCTGCTCCGACCGGGACTCCTGCATCGCCCTGACCCGACGGCCGCGTGCCATGCGGCGGCCCATCATAGTCGTCCTGCGTGTGCCGGCCCACCGATCTACGCCGCGCCTGTAAGGCCGCCCCGCCGACCGTCGTCGCCGACTTCATCTTGGACTTTGCTGCCACCCCGCCTCCACCGAGTGGCGTCCGTGACCTCGCGCGCGATCGGATTGATCACCCGCCCACCACCGCGATCCGCCTCATCTACGCTGTGCGACAACCTGGCCCATCGGTTGCGCGTACCTCTGCAGGTCCCGTGAAGATTGTCCCGAGTACAGCGCGCCCCTCCGCCGGTCGAGTCTGCCGTTGCATCGTCCCTTCGGACCGATGCGTCGCCGCCTTGAGGTCTTCCCGTCGGCTGCCCCGACCTGCGCGCCGCTCCCGTCGACACTCCTTCGGGCGGTCATGTCGCCACCTGTGGTCCATGCCGCCGCCCCGAGATCCTTCCGCCAGCTACCCCCGTAGCCGCTGCCGCCTTTGCATCGCCCCTTAGGGCTGACGCGTCACGGCACACGGTCCATGCCGTCTCACGTCGGTCCGCCGCCCTCGGCTAGTGGTTCTCACCGCAGCTGCCCTGACCTGCTTCGCTGCCGCGTCAACGCCTCTTTAGGCTGTAGCGCCGCGGAACACGGTCACTACAGCCGCCCAAGGCCGTCCCCGTGGCATCACCGGCCTACGCACCGCCGCTTTGGGCCGTAACGCTGCGGCACACGGTCCACGCCGCCCTGAGTCTTCCCACCATCGCCCCGATCTGCCCGCCGCCGCTGCGTCGCCCCTTCAGGCCGTAGCGCCGTGGCCTGCGGTCTACTCCATTTTCACCGTGCGTCGACCTCCTGTGGTATGCACCATGCCACCTCCCTGGCGCAGGAACGCCACCGTCCGTGCTAGTCTTCGTCACGCTGTCGGGTTCCTTGCCTACTTCGAGTATCGCCGTAGCACTCCTAACCAAGCCGCCGCTGCCGTCATCGCTCTTCTTCAGCCGCCGCTGCTACTAGCGCCGTAGCCGCCACCGCCGCCCGTCCACCTCCTTCATCTTCGTCTGGCACCATCCCGTTGCCAGCGTCGTCATCATTTACCCCGACCACCTCGTCTACTCCGACCACCGTTGGTGACATCGGCCCGCATGCTAATTGGCGCCACAACCGTCGTCGAGTCTTCATCTCTGCTGGCCCTCCGACTCCTCAACATGGTGTACAACTCGTGCAGGTCCCTCGTCTATGCATGCCTGGTGCTGGCAACACCGATGCGTGCCTTTGTCCACGACGTGTCCTCGGGTCTAGCAAGCCTAGCGCGATGCTTCGTCAACTTCGTCTTTGTCCGTCTACGCATGCCCAGTTCTGGCAACACCGATGCATGCCTTTGTCTACGACGTGTCCCCAGGTTTGGCAAACCCGGCGTGGTGCCTCGTCAACACCATCATCCTTCCAGCGCACCACTACCTCAACACCACTGTGCCCATGACTAACTCGGCGCCTCCTTACGCCCGCGGCGACTCCCTCGACACCGGCTACCCCGACTCGACATCGACCATGACATTCTTCGCACGACTACACCACCCTACGCTCTCGGCTACCTCGACATCGACACAAAGGGCTATCATCTGCTTGAGTAACTCGTCGGCTTCCTCTACAGTCAACGCGTCCGCGACGCGACACCGTCCATGATGCTCCTACGGCTATGGGGGGATGTCAGCCCGTTGGCTGCTATTCTCTCTAGTCTGACCGTCCGCGACGCTCTTGTTGTCTGTGACGCTACCGCTACGACTGCGGGGGGATGTTAGAGATATATTTGGGTTACTTGTATTTGGTAGTCTAGGATTTGTAATCCTTCTCCTACCTTATCTCCAGGAGAGGCTTCTTGCCCTCCAAGTCCTGTACTCAATATATACTCGCTCTTGAGGCTTAATAATACATCCATCATATTCCGCAAAAATCCCTCTCTCTCTCCCTTCTAACATTTAGCACCACCATTTGCCATTTTACACATGGGCTCATTTGAGATTTCAAATTTTGTTAATGGGCCAGGCCCATTAATTCTAACAACCCCCACCAGATCTTAAATACCCATTTAGAGTTTTATCTTTTCTCACCACTTGTTTAATATACCAATGTTTCAGTAGTGACTGTTAAGTTAAACTTCTGCCTAGAACTTTAAGCTACATCCATTCACAACTTGACAATGGATTATGCCTTGAATTGCTAGTTTTGTGTGAACATGTTTCACTCAAAGTCTTAACCAGTACCTGGCTGCCAGTAGGATACCCCGTGGTTTGGAGCTTATACGTCATACTGTCTAGTCTCTCTGTGAGCTTACTAGAGACCACCAAGTTTCACAGACTGCGACGTTTACAATCGAAGCTCATATAGGTGCGTTCTTTCAAGACTGCTCTGTAGGACAACATCTTTGCTATAATAGCCAATAGAACCACATTAAGGCATGTTGCCAACCTGCCTTATAGCTTCGAGCTTTACAACTCTGAGGGTTTTGCATCTTCACCTAGAGACCATCACTTATTACTCTCCTCAGTTAACCAATAGCTTGTTCTTCCCAGATCCTAATTCACGGGATCTCCGATCACAAAGGTTGGGTTACTACTATGGTGTAACATCTATGGGTCTCAAACCCATCTCCCTTGATGCAATATCTATCACATTTCGTGATAGTCCCTTTGTAAAGGGATCTGAGGTTTTTATCTGTTTGAATATACGTAACAGTTATTACTCCGGAGTTTCTCAACTTCCTGATAGACTTTAAACGTCTCTTCATGTGTCTTGATGACTTCACATTATCCTTAGAATTGTTCACTTTAGCGATAACCGTTTGGTTGTCACAATTCATAAGAATAGTCGGTACAGGTTTTTCAACCACGAGCAAGCCTATCAAGAGCTCACGCAGCCATTCTGCCTCAACAATGGTTCTCTCTAAATCAGTTAGTTTTGCTTCCATAGTTGACCTCGTCAATAGGGTTTGTTTGCAAGACCATGACACCACGCCACCTCCATGAGTAAATACACACCCACTTGTGGCGTAGAGTACATCAACATTGGAGATCAAATTCGAATGACTATATCCTTCTAGCACAGGAGGATTCCCAGAATAGTGAATTACATAACTCATGGTACCTCTCAGATAGCCCAAGACCCTTTCTAGTGTATGCCAATGATCATCACCTAGGCTGGACATGAACCTACTCAGTTTGCTCACAGCAAAAGAGATATCTGGCCTTGTAGCGCTAGCTAAGTACATGAGTGAACCAACAATTTGAAATTATCTTAATTGGTCTCTCATTTCTTTCTTGTTCTTTCTGAGTGTCACACTGGGATCATAAGGTGTTGGAGAAGGCTTGCTATCCATAAAGCCAAACCGGCTCAAGACCTTCTCAACATAGTGAGATTGCGTTAGAGTAATCCCACTCTCATCCTTAATAAGTTTGATGTTTAGAATTACATCAGCTTCTCCGAGATCTTTCATGTCAAAACTTTTTGATATAAAATACTTGACCTCATTGACCGCATTAATGTTTGTACCGAAGATCAACATGTCATCCATGTAAAAATATAATATGACACTACAACCCCCACCATGGCGATAGTAAACACACCTATCACCCTCGTTGACTGACTTGGTGAATGCCATGTTAGACATTAGACTTGGTTTTTCCTCTCGGCAACCCCATTTGATTGGGGTGAATAGGGAGGCGTACTCACATGAATAATACCATGTTCCTCACAAAATTCATCAAATACTTTGGGAAAATACTCTCCACCACGATCAGACCTAATACGCTTGATCTTTCTCTTTAGTTGATTCTCAACTTCAGCTTTATAGATTTTAAAGTAGTCTAATGCTTCATCTTTAGTTTGCAACAAATAAACATAGCAAAATCTAGTCGCATCATCAATCAAAGTCATAAAATATCTCTTTCCACCTTTTGTCGACACACCATTCATCTCATAAAGATCAGAATGTATGAGTTCTAGAGGTGCCAGGTTTCTCTCCTCGGCAGCCATATGAGGCTTTCGAGGTTGCTTCGATTGCACACAACTATGCCACTTAGAACCTTTGGCAACAGTGAAATTCGGAATTAAACTCATACTAGATAGCCGAGACATTAAACCAAAATTAATATGGCATAAATGAGAGGGCCAACACTTGCATCATCATTAACACTAGCACAAAATTGGTTTACCGACTTATTGCAAAAATCTAAAAGGGAAAAGTGGAACAAGCCTCCGCACTCATAGCCTTTGCCTATAAATTGTCCAAATCTTGACATGATTACTTTATTTGACTCTAAAACTAGCTTAAACCCATCTCGACATAGAAGGGAGCCACTAACTAGATTCTTGTTCATGGTAGGGACATGCTGCATGTTCCTTAGTTGCACGATCTTTCCCGAAGTAAACTTCAGATCCACCATGCCAATGCCACGAACATAAGCATGTGACCCATTCCCCATTAGGATGGAAGAATCCCTTGTGACCTGATAAGAAGTAAACAAAGAGACGTCAGCACACACATGAACGTTAGCACCCGAATCAATCCACCACGAAGATGATTGAAATACTGAAAGTACAATAGTTAAATTACCATACCCATCAGTATTGTTAGCGGTCACCATGTTGACAGTCTTGGAGCTCGTTTTCCCTCTGCGGTCTGCACGTTCATGGCATTCCCTGGAAAAGTGTCCGGGCTTCCCACAAGCGTACCACTCTAGCTCAGCCTTGTTAAACTTCTTCTTCTTGAAGGTAGTAGTCTTGGTAGGCTTGTTGAATACACATTTGTTCTTCCCTTTGTTCTTGTTCTGTGGTAACCTTTGTACCGTATTGGCGATAGGATGAACCTCACCTCCTTTCTCAGTAGTGTCTTTAACTGAGCTTTTTCTTCAGAATCAAGAGATGCAATCAGATTTTCAACTGATATCTCCTATCTCTTATGTGTCAGAGTTGTGGCGAAATCTCCAGATCGAAACCTCCCATCTGCAGATCGGCCCCTGCCCAGACCTCCGCCTCCGCCTCCCATCTGCTACCTCAACCTCCCATCTCCAGATCCCATCCCTCCCCTCCGCAGCCCCCGCGCGGGCTGCCGAGGGGCCCCAACCTTAGCCGCCGGGCTATCCGCATCCCATCCCTCTCCTTCGCCGCTGCTAGAGGAAGCCGCCAAGCTAAGCCCAGGCGGCTGACAGCGGTGGTGGAGGGGCCTCTCCTTCTCGCGTGCGAGGGTGGCGCGGGGCACCCGGGCGAGCGGAAGTGCACCCCCGATCCGAGCCTCCATGGTGGTGGCTCGCTCCCGGCGATAGATGACTAGTGGTGGAGCTGCTGCATCTGGCCTCGGCGCTACGGCACCTCAGATCGGTGGCAGCGTGGAGGGCTTTGGTGGGATGGTCTGCTGCGGGCGTGGTTGGCCCTTCGGTCAGATTTGATCTGGCCAGAGTGGCTTGTTCGCTCCGCGGCTACGAAGATCGGTGGTGGTCCATGAACACGATGCGAGATGGAGGTTCGTCGAGCGGATCCGGGTGAAAAACCTCGTTCTCGGCTTGTCGCCAAGATCGGCGATGGCGGCACCTTTTTGTACCATTACCTTCTTGAAGGCACTGCCGTGGAGAATCTCCAGAACTCTATCCACTACCTCCGCGGGAAACCCTAGATCAGTAGATCGGATGACGACAGTGCTCTGGTGTCATTTCCCCCTTGGGGGCGTCATTCTTGGAGGTGTACACAGGATCGAGGGAGCAGTAGATGACTTCTTTGGTGGGACGGTGGTTCATCTTACTTACTGATGGTGGTGGATCTCGGTGGTGTGGCGCAGTGGAGACTCGGTGTCCGATGCGCGGAGATGGACTCGTGCAGGAGTGGGACGCTGTCTAGCGTCAGGGTGGCGTCGGTGGCAAAGAGGCATGGCAAGGTCGGTGTGTTAGTTTCTGCTCTGAAGATGGATTGGTGGAAGATGGCGGCGATGACACATGAGAGTGCATCGGACCGGTTTGTACCCCAAACCCAGTATGTCGCTCAGTTGGGGCCTCCGGCTTTAGATGTTAGGCTTTGGTGCGATGTCTGTTTGGTATTAGGCTCGGACTATCGACACCCCTTCATCAAGTGGTTAGGAATAGCGATAGTTGTTGCTAAGTTGGTGGCTTCGGACAAAGTGATGTACTACTTTGTAAGGTCTTTGTGAATAATTAATAAAATGGCTGCATGCATCGCCCAGATGCAGAGGCCCGGGGTAATCCTCCTTTTCTAAAAAAAAGAGTTGTGGAGAAATTCCTCTATGAAGGAGGTAACTTTGCAATCATGCACCCAGCCATGAATTTGTCGGGTAAAACACACTTAAGGAGTTCAAGTTCCTTCACAATGCATTGTATCTCATGAGCTTGTTCAACCATATAACGGTTATTCACCATCTTGTAGTCATGAAAACTCTCCATGATGTGTAGTTCACTGCCTGCATTTGTTGCACTAAATTTTGCATTCAGTGCATCCCACAGTGTCTTTCTGTCATCTATGTGCATGTACATATCACACAGACAGTCAGCGAGAACACTAAGAATGCATCCCACAAACATAGTATTGGCTTCCTAGAACTTTCTATGATCTTCGTCAGACATTCCCTCTGGAGCACCAACACTAACGTGGAAAACGTCCAGAGCAGTAAGCCAGAGCATGGTCTTCACCTGCCACCTCTTAAAGTGCACATTGGTAAACTTATCCGGCGTTAGTGCATCAGCGAATCCAGGCATTGTTAACTCAGGAAATTGCCTACAATTAGGTTTTTCGATTGTTGGAATATTAGACAAGTTCATGATTGATGACCCACAAGTATAGGGGATCAATCATAGTCCTTTCGATAAGTAAGAGTGTCGAACCCAATAGGAGCAAAAGGAAATGACAAGCGGTTTTCAGCAAGGTATTTTCTGTAGGCACTGAAATTATCGGAAACAGATAGTTTTGTGATAAGATAATTCGTAACGAGTAACAAGTAACAAGTGTAGCAAAGGTGCAGCAAGGTGGTCCAATCCTTTTTATAGCAAAGGATAAGCCTGGACGAACTCTTATATAAAGCAAAGCGCTCCCGAGGACACATGTGAATTATTGTTAAGTTAGTTTTCATCATGCTCATATGATTCGTGTTCGTTACTTTGATAATTTGATATGTGGGTGGACCGGTGCTTGGGTGCCGTCCTAACTTGGACAAGCCTCCCACTTATGATTAACCTCTCTTGCAAGCATCCACAACTATGAAAGAAGAATTAAGATAAATCTAACCATAGCATGAAACATGTGCATCCAAATCAGCCCCTTACGAAGCAACACATAAACTAGAATTTAAGATTCTATCACTCTAGCAACCCATCATCTACTTATTACTTCCCAATGCCTTCCCTAGGCCCAAATCATGGTGAAGTGTCATGTAGTCGACATTCACATAACACCACTAGAGTAAAGACAACATACATCACATCAAAATATCAAACGAATGTTAGTAAAAATATATATATCAAACTATCGGTGGGAAACGTCACCTATGGGTCACTTGGATCCCTTCTACGGTCGGCGGGCGTGGGGTTGTGCAAAGAGCGGGTCTGGCGGTCAGCACAAGGATCGTTTACCCAGGTTCGGGCCGCGGAGACGCGTAATACCCTAGTCCTGCTTTGATGTATATTTGAGTGTTCTTGAGTTCTTGAACTAGCTACGGTGTCTCTCTAGTTCCAAAGATCCGAATCCTCCTCCAGTACGCCTCGGGCCTCCTTTTATAGACAAAAGGGGTCGCCACAGTGGCACACAGGAGGTGTAAAGGTGCATCGTGGCTGAGTCTATCCATGGCATCGTCGAACAAACACATTTAATGCGCTGTCGACGTGCCCCTCTTGCTTTATCAGGGACAACAAGGAAGCTCGTCCCAGCTGTCATCGCCTCGCCTGGCTCCGATGCGCGTCCGAGCTGACGAGGCGTTGTAGCGCCACGTTGGCTGGCTGCTGGGCTGGCATGATGGCGGAGCCTTCACGAAGATTTGCATGCCACCACGCAGGTGCTTGCTGAGTCGGTGTGGAGGCCGCATGCTGCCACGCAGACGCCTGCCCAACTGGTTGATCTAGCAGCTGCATGGGAGCGGCGATGGAGTCTTGGCAGACATGGGCCTGGCTGCGGCCCCGTAGATGTCCTCAGCAAGGGTCTTGCCGGGGGCCCGGCAAGGGTGTTGCCATGGCACCGTGCTCGTCCCTGGCATGGATCTTGCTGGGGGTCTCGTGGATTTCCTTGGCAAGGATCTCGCCAAGGATCATCGTCTTCTGGTTCTCATCTGATCTTGTGTATTTATGATCTCCACAAAGATCTGCATGCCACCATGGAGGTGCCTCCCGAGCCTTGGTTTTGATGTGGCTGATGGCGTCAGAAACCCTTGGGCTCAAGGGTGGCGCGCTTTATTGGCGTCAGGCAAGTTGCCCCGGCAAGGATCTTGCCAGGGCTGCGGAAGCCACCCCGGCAAGAGTCTTGCCCGGGGAGTCCACCTCGCCCTCTTGCTCTTTTTGTGCCCCTGGTCTTGGCGTTGCTCTGGCTGTCTTGCGCTCCGGCATCCATCCTCTGCCCTGCTTAGTGCGGTCGTGGGCGCGGCTCTGACTGCTCGTGCACAAGTAAAGGGGTGCAAAAGGAGAGCCCCTACTTTTGTACACTGACAGGAGCCCCCAGGCCTGGGCCACACATAAGCGCGACGCGTTGTTGGGCTAGGCCCAGAACGGTGCGCGGGCAGGCGGGGCGGATTTTTACTGCAGTAACTTTTCCGTCTGCTGCGCTTCCCCACGACCCGCGTTGAACGTGTGACGTGGGGGGTCATGCGTGACGTGGGGATCACGCGTGGGGCGGTTTCCGCACGCATGCGTCACATCGCAGTAGATGGTAAAGAGGCGGCCCGCGCCTTCCTCGTAAAAAGGAATAACCGCGGGCGCGCTGCTCATTTACCCTTTGTGCCCTCTCCAATCTCGGAACCGCCGTCCCCTCCTTCTTCCTCCTCAAGCTCTTACTCTCGCTCGCCGCCACCTCATTTTCGCTGCCCTTCCTCCTTCACCTCTCGCAGTCGCCATGGCACCCAAAACCAGCAAAGGCAAAGGAGTGGCCAAGGACGCCGGGGGGACGGAGCCGCCGGAGAGTGAGTCGGTGGCGTAGCGGACGCATCTTGCCTACTTTCCCTCGATGGTTGACACGGTCCACCTCCGGGAGAACTTCAAGCCCCTGTGGGGGTGCAAGACGGGGGGAGAAACGACGGGGCATCCGGCCACGCGCATTATCCCCGCTGATTTCGCCATGGCTGGCCCGAATCGGTACCCATTATTCGTCGACTACTTTTCCTGTGGCCTCTGCCCCCTTTCTCTGATTTCTTCAATGATGTCATGCACACCTATGGCTTCCACCTTCTAGATTTCACTCCAAATGCCATGGCGTGCATGGACCTTTTCTCCCATCTCTGAGAGGGCTTCGCCGGAGTGCATACCAACACGGCGCTTTTCCGCCACTACTTCTATCCTTGGATCCAGAGGGGAGGCGCCATTTCCGGGGAGGAGTACGAGGCCGTCGAGCCCCCAACCATGGGGAGAAGACGTGTCCTGCGGCGGGCCAGCTCTGGTGAGCTGGTCCGGCCCGGCAGGACCGCACAACCGCAACAACCTCAGGAGGCGTCCATGCATCAGACGAGGGCCGCGGCGGCGGGGAAGGCGGTGAAGGCTATGGTGGAAAATAAGAAAGCGACTGCCTCTTCTTCGTCCAAGCGTCGTCGGACTCCACCCGCTTACCCTCCTCCTGCAGACGACGACACAGAGGTCATCTTTGACCTCGGGTCCCCTAGCCCGAGGAGGAAGAGGAAGGCAGCGGAAGAGGAGGCAGAGGATGAGTAACTATCTGGTCTTTTGTCATATCCGTCCCCTCAGACCGTGCCGCTTTTCTTGACTTGTCTTCATCTTCGTAGGGATATGGAGACGCTGGCCCCGAGGGTGGCGAAGAGGGCCAGGGCCTTGACGGGCGGCCAGCCCCCGGTGGGCACCTCGAGTACGCCGCTGGTGGTGGAGAGCAGCCCGGATAGCAGCCCCCAGCGCAGCTCCCAGCGTGCGTTCATCACTCGCTCCCCATCGACGTGTGCTGGGACACGATTTCTTGGTGTTGACCTTGCCGTTGTTGCATGAGGAGGACGGCATCAGGAGGAGCCACTGAGGGCCACCCCCAACACGCCGCCCCCATCAACCACGCCGCCCGAGGGGCGTCCCCGGCAAGGGCGCCAAGCATCGAGCCAATGCGCACGGAGGAGGAGGAGGTGAACCCGGGCACTGGCGGCTCCGTCCCGGCACCGGATGTTGGTGGGGAGGGGCTACTTTGTCCCAGCTTGGCACGGGTGAGTTTTTTGCCTCATGTCCCCGCTCGTTTTTATTCTTTAGAATTTTGATCTTGACTTCGCCTCATTCTCCTTCTCGGTATTTAGATCCTTCCTCGGCGGACCGGGAGGACATGGATACTGTCATCGAGGAGGTCGCCAGGGATGCCGCGGCCGAGGCCGACGAGATCGCCGCTGAGGAGGCCGCCAAGGATGTTGCTCTGGACGCCGCCAAGGGGCCTGCCAGGGAGACCAGCGAGGCCGCTGCCAAGAAGGCTGACAAGGGGCCTGCCGGGGAGGCCAGCAAGGCCGCTGCCGAGGAGGAGGTGGTTGATGACCATCCTTCCTCCTCCGCCGCCTCTGGCTGGGGCAAATATCTGAAGGTGAGCGACGACCTGTTCGTCCACCTCCCATGGACGGCGAGCACCAAGGCGCCCGCCGAGGGGGAGGTGTTTGACGACGAGGTGCTTGCCGCCGCTGGGCTTGAGGTCGTTGACGAACCGAACGTCAGTGGCGGCGGTTCCCAGGAAGAGCGGCTCCTCCAGATCATGAGCGGCAGCTTCCACAAGCTTTAGGCGCTTCACCGTGCCCGCCTGGACAAGGCCAAGTCCAGGATGGCGGCGGTGGACAAGGCAGAGGCGGACCTCAAGGGGCGCGTCGCCGAGACGTAGGCTTGGTTCCACCAGGCGTGTGAGGAACTGAAGACCGCCCAAGATATGCTGGCCAAGCGCAAGCTGCAGCTTGTCATGAAGCAGACTGATATCGAGAAGGCCCAGGAGGCGGCGAGTCAACATGCTGCCAAGGACGAGGCCGCTTGGCGTTAGCACCAAGCCGAGCTGAACTCCCAGGAGGAGGACCTTGCCGCTCGCGAGGATAAACTCGCCGCGACACTCCACGGCAAGGACGAGGAGGTCAAGGAGCTTGTCGTGCAGCGGACCCAGGAACTGGAGCAGAGACACGAGGAGGCCCTCAATGCTCAGGCCCAGGTCCATGCCGGCAAGGTGAACAAGCTGGAGGTGGAGCGGGACGGGCTGAAGAAGCAGATCTAGGAGCTGACGAGGGAGAGGGACGCGGCCAACCGCGCCTTGGCTGACACGCAGGTCGCAGTCCTTGACAAGGTCGAGCTACTCTCCACGGCAAACGAGTCCATCAAGGACCTGAAGCTGAAGCTGGAGGGTCTTGAGGGGACGCTCTCGGAGGTCAGGGACCGGGAGGAGACCCTGACCAAGAATCTGGAGGAGGAGAGGTAGCTGCGGAAGAACGACGTTGTCAACCATGCAGATTTTGTGGAGGGCGAGAATCTCTGGGTCAGCTACCTCGCCGATGTTGCCGGCAGGATCACCATGCAGCTGGCTGCCATGGGGATGCCAAACGTGAGGTACGTCCCGAAGCCGAACATGAGTCCTAATGCCAGGCTGACTCTGTTCTTCGAGGGTGTTCTCGGGGCCCTGGAGCGATTCCGCTCCAACAGGGCGGCCTCTCTGGCCGATGATGCCCGGAGGCTTTGCTGGGGTGCCATGACAAAGGTCCTCACCAAGGTGGCGTACTGGAACCCTGACCTCGACTTCAAAGCTGCGCTGGATAGCTTGCCGGAGGGTGTGGACCCTACGACGCTCGAGGAGCGTATCGATCCCGTCATCAGCCGCATCGACGGAGTTCGGAGGATAGAAGGCCAGCGCCGGGACTAGGCACCCCATTTATTATCACCGCTGCAGGTTCACAACCAAGAATTTTTTTTATCTTTAGTTAGAACCACATCAACAATTGATGTAATATAACTCTGTAGTGCTTTTGAAACGATGCATGTTATTTTCCCGTTCGATCTCCCTTTGTATGTCCACCTTACGTTAATCGGGTAGGCTTGCCGGCACGGAAACCTAGGATGCGACGCCTTGAGAACGGATCCCCAATGGCCTGCCGGGTATGCTTGCTGCCGGGCAAACCACCTCACTGCTCTTAATGCGGCCGCTCGAGCTGTCGAGCGGACTCGAGATAGAACGAGAGCGTTGCCAATCGCAGAAGGTCACCCTGCCATTCTCGACGCAGCCGCTCGAACTATTGAGCGGACTCAAAACAGAACGAGGGCGTTGCCAATAGTGGCAGGGCCCCATTGCGTGCATGTTTTCCATACACAGGGCAAGATCATCAAGGACGATAACCTTATATATAAAAAGGAATTACTCAAAGTTTTGCATGACTTAGCTTTTCTGCCGCTGCGTGAGCGTTCACTGTGTCCACCGAGGACGCCACTTGTTCGGTCGTCTTCTTCCTTGGAGTGACGACCACGATGAAGCCGCTACATCAACCAGACCTGAATTTCCACAACTGCGCCCCCCAACCTGATGCGCCAGAGATGTCGGTGGGAGACGACACCTATGGGGTCACTGGGATCCCTTCTACGGTTGGCGGGCGCGGGGTTGTGCAAAGAGCGGGTCTGGTGGTCAGCACAAGGATCGTTTACCCAGGTTCGGGCTGCAGAGACGCGTAATACCCTAGTCCTGCTTTGATGTATATTTGAGTGTTCTTGAGTTCTTGAACTAGCTATGGTGTTTCTCTAGTTCCAAAGATCTGAATCCCCTTCCAGTACGCCTCGGGCCTCCTTTTATAGACAAAAGGGGTTGCCACAGTGGCACACAAGAGGTGGAAAGGTACATCGCGGCTGAGTCTATCCTCTGGCACCGTTGGACAAACACATTTAATGCGCTGCCGACGTGCCCCTCTTGCTTTATCAAGGACGGCAAGGAAGCTCATCCCAGCTGTCGCCGCCTCGCATGGCTCCGACGCGCGTCCGAGCTGACGAGGCGTTGTAGTGCCACGTTGGCTGGCTGCTGGGCTGGCATGATGGTGGAGCCTTCATGAAGATTTGCATGCCACCACACAGGTGCTTGCTGAGTCGGTGTGGAGGCCGCACGCTGCCACGCAGACGCCTGCCCAACTGGTTGAGCTAGCAGCTGCATGGGAGCGGCGATGGAGTCTTGGCAGACGTGGGCCTGGCTGCGGCCCCGCAGATGTCCTCGGCAAGGGTTTTGCTGGGGGCCCGGCAAGGGTCTTGCCGTGGCACCGCGGTCATCCCCGGCAAGGATCTTGCCGGGGGTCTCGTGGATTTCCTTGGCAAGGATCTTGCCAAGGATCGTCGCCTTCTGGTTCTCATCTGATCTTGTGTATTTATGATCTCCACAAAGATCTGCATGCCACCATGGAGGTGCCTCCCGAGCCTTGGTTTTGATGTGGCTGATGGCGTCAGAAACCCTTGGGCTCAAGGGTGGCGCGCTTTACTGGCGTCAGGCAAGTTGCCCCGGCAAGGATCTTGCCAGGGTTGCGGAAGCCACCCCGGCAAGAGTCTTGCCCGGGGAGTCCACCTCGCCCTCTTGCTCTTTTTGCGCCCCTGGTCTTGGCGTTGCTCTGGCTGTCTTGCGCTCCGGCATCCCTCCTCTGCCCTACTCAGTGCGGCCGTGGGCGCGGCTCTGACTGCCCGTGCACAAGTAAAGGGGTGCAAAAGGAGAGCCCCTACTTTTGTACACCGACACGAATGAATACCAAATTCACATGATTACTTATAACAAGACTTCTCCCATGTCCTCACAAAGCATGTTCATGTTCAAGATCAGAGGGGTATTGAATATCATTAAGGATCTGAACATATGATCTTCCGCCAAATAAACCAACTAGCATCAACTACAAAGAGTAATCAACACTACTAGCAACCCACATGTACCAATCTGAGGTTTTGGGACAAATATTGAATACGAGAGATGAACTAGGGTTTGAGAGGAGATGGTGCTGGTGAAGATGTTGATGAAGATTGACCCTCCCTCGATGAGAAGATTGTTGGTGATGACGATGGCTTCGATTTCCCCCTCCCAGAGGGAAGTTTCCCTGGCAGAATAGCTCTGCCGGAGCCCTAGATTGCTTTTGCCCAGTGTCGGTGTCAAAACCGGCAAATCTCGGGTAGGGGTCCCAAACTGTGTGTCTGAGGATCGATAGTAACAAGGGACGATGGGGACACGATGTTTACCCAGGTTCGGGCCTCTTAAAGGAGGTAAAACCCTACGTCCTGCTTGATTGTATTCAATGAGTATAGTGGTTACAAGAGTTGATCTACCTCGAGATCGTAATGGCTAAACCCTAGCTGTCTAGCCTATGAGAATTCTGATGATCTCTACGGACTAACCTCTCCTCTTTATATATACACCAGAGAGGCCAAGGGTTGTGCAGAGTCAGTTTGTAAAGGCAGGAAATAACATATCCGGACACCAAACTTGCCTTTCACGCATATAGGAGTCCTACCCGGACACGGGGGAAAGTCTTCTGCTTTTATCTTCATGGCCCATTAGTCCGACCCATGTCAAATAGTCCGGACACCCAAGGACCCCATAATCCAGGAATCCCATAGTAGCCCCTGAACCAGTCTGTGACGCCCCGTGACCGATGTGCCAGGTGTCGTCCAGTTATTCGCTATTGTTGCCATGTCATTCGCTTGCGTGTTGCATCTTGTCATGTCATCATGTGCATTGCATCATCATGTTTTCAAAACTTGCATCCGTCCGGGTTCCCACAGTTCTCTCCGTTATCCGTTCTAAGCCCAGACACACTTGCACGCGCCCGCGGCATGTCCGAAATAGTATTTTATAAGTGGCCGGAAAATGTTCTCGGAATGGGATGAGAGTAGACGTGTGGTCTTATTATAGTGTAGATAGACCGCCTGTCAAGTTTCATCGCATTCGGAGTTCGTTTGACGCCCCAACGATTAACTATAGCGGCAGTATAGCCGGTCTAACGTCGGACGTTTTCGGTCTCCAAAAACTATTGCCGAGCTTTCCCTCTCTTTCCTCCCTAGACCGTCTACACAGCTCTCTACCTACCGCCAGGTCCAACCTAACCTCTCTCGTCAGCCCACGGACCTCCTCCTCGCGCGCGTCCGAAAGTTGTCCCGAACCCGACCCGGACTGTCGCCACCGTTGCGTCCGGATCATCCCCGAACGTCTACAAAACATCTCCGTTTTGTTTATTGGGCTTCCTAACTACATGCTGGTATATATAGCAGTCCACCCAGTCCAACCCTAAATCTAGCTCCCTTGTCCCATCCCCGCTGCCACTCTCTCGGGATCCATCCCGCCACCCACCTGGTCTCGTCCTCGTTTTCAGCCACCAGCCCACCAGATCTGATCCAGGCCACCCTTCCATCCCGACCATCGGATCGAGGATCCAACGATCGAGCGAGTCTCCTACAGCTCCCTGCCTCCCGCTCCCTCCTTGATCTAGATCGAGAGGAGCTCGACCCCGAGCCGCCGCCCGAGCACCTCCTCCTCACCAGTGCTTCCCTGGATCCCGTCGTCCACCCAACCAGCGCAGCCTCCAGATCGGAGCAAGCCGGGCTCCTCCTCTGCTTCTTCCTCAAGCCGCCCGAACCAGCCCCTACCTCCTCGACCTCTCGAGCTGTCACGCCTTCATCTTCTTGTTTGTGCAAGGCAGGCGAGACGCCCAGGTCACGTCGACGTCCCTCCGCGCCTTCTCTTTCCTTTCCTCCTCTCGCTGCTCTTCCCTGACCATCCGCTTCATCTCGTTTCTTTTTGTCAGTGAACCAGCGCCACCGCCGAAGCACTAGTTCACCACCGTCGTTGCCTCCAGCCCGCCTCGCTTCCGGCTGGACCTAAACGGGAGCATGCTCCGCTGCCCCTTCTCGGCCTCCCCCGCGTACATTTCCTCGCCTGCATCTCCTCCGTCAGCGTCGCCATGGATGGGTGTGCCCCGCGCCCGAGCTCCATCTGCAGCCGCCGTGCCATGCCCGAGTCGAGCACGATGCTCGAGGTCGAGCCGCTGAACGCGCCCATCCTGTAGCTGCATCCTCACTGTTTTCCGCACCCCCGCCGTTAGCCTGTGGTCGCGACGGTCGCCGTCTTGCTCGCCGGCGTCGTCACCCAGTTCCTTGGTGATCCACGAATAAGAAGGCCTGGTCTCTGGTTTTGTTCAAGTAGAGCGACGCCCTTGTTTTGTACAGCATGCAGCAGCAGCACAGTGATAAACACCCTGCTCCTCTATCCAGGAGGTCGTGGGATCAAGTCCCAGCCGGCCCCATTTTTTGCTCTGTTTTTCCTGTACCATTTGCACGCACACAACCACTTCGGGCCAAATCTGCTACCGGGCTTGCACAGTGCGTTGAATCCGGCCTGTGCATATTTTCTTTTCAGTATGTGCATTTTAACATTTCCCAGTGCATTCTTATTTACAGAAATGCCATCAGTTTAAAATGCTCATAACTAAATATCCTTGCATCCAAATTAAACATGCTGTATATGTAATATGCTTAGAATTTCATCTAGTTTAATAATATGTCATTTTCACCCATGTTTAAAATGATGTTTGCTTTAATTTGCTTAAATGTCATGCTAAAATGCTTTAATTCATAACTAAATAACCGTAACTCGGAATGTAATAAACTTTATATGTAAATGGGGTAGAAAAATGCCTAGTTTAACATGGTGGCTTTACTTTGCATGTTTAACAATTCTAAAATATGCTTTAGGACAGAACAGTACCAAATCTAAAATATGGACATGGGGATTTTCCGGAATTGTTGTTCGTTGCTTCCGGCCTCATTTAACCTTGACTAGATAGGTAGTGTTACTTTGCTTCACCCTCTTGCCATGTTTAACAACATTTAATATTGTTGGGTACATAAACGAGAGCGAACTAAATAACTTGAATGTGGTGTTTCGTCAATATGCAACGGAGTTGCATATTGAGCTCCACTTAATTTGTAGGGTTGTTTGTGCACTTTGCCATGCCATGCTTCATTAAACCAGACATGCATCATACTTGATTGTGCATCATGCCATGATTATGTGGGGGTTGTTTACTATGTTGTTTGCTCTTTTCCGGTGTTGCTTCTTCGGGTTGGTTCCGATAACGTTGCGTTTGTGAGGATCCGTTCGACAACGTCCGTTTGTCTTCTTCATGGACTCGTTCTTCTTCCTTTCGGGATTTCAGGCAAGATGATCATACCCTCGAAATCACTTCTATCTTTGCTTGCTAGATGCTCGCTCTTTCGCTATGCCTATGCTACGATGCCTACCACTTGCTTATCATGCCTCCCATATTGTTGAAACCAAGCCTCTAACCCACATTGTCCTAACAAACCGTTGTTTGGCTATGTTACCGCTTTGCTCAGCCCCTCTTATAGCGTTGTTAGTTGCAGGTGAAGATTGAAGTTTGTTCCATGTTGGAACATGTTTACTTGTTGGGATATCACAATATATCTTATTAATTAATGCATCTATATACTGGGTAAAGGGTGGAAGGCTCGGCCTTATGCTTGGTGTTTTGTTCCATTTTTGCCGCCCTAGTTTCCGTCATATCGGTGTTATGTTCCCGGATTTTGCGTTCCTTACGCGGTTGGGTAATAATGGGAACCCCTTGACAGTTCCCCTTGAATAAAACTCCTTCAGCAATGCCAAACATTGGTTTTACCATTTGCCACCTAGCCTTTTCTTTTCCCTTGGGAGTCGCGCTCCTGAGGGTCATCGTTATTTTACCCCCCGGGCCAGTGCTCCTCTGAGTGTTGGTCCAAACTAGAGTCCTGTGCAGCGCCCCCTCGGGGAAACTCGAGGTTTGGTTTTAGTTGTATGGAGCGCTCATCTGAGTGTGCCCTGAGAACGAGATATGTGCAGCTCCTATCGGGATTTGTCGGCACATTCGGGCGGTGTTGCTGGTTTAGTTTTACCATTGTCGAAATGTCTTGTAACCGGGATTCCGAGTCTGATCGGGTCTTCTCGCTAGAAGGAATATCCTTCGTTGACCGTGAGAGCTTGTGATGGGCTAAGTTGGGACACCCCTGCAAGGATTTGAACTTTCGAAAGCCGTGCCCGCGGTTATGGGCAGATGGGAATTTGTTAACGTCCGGTTGTAGAAAACCTAAAGTTGACCTTAACTAAAATGCATCAACTGCGTGTGTAACCGTGATGGTCTTTTTCCGGCGGAGTCCGGGAGGTGAACACGGTGTTGGAGTTATGCTTGACGTAGGTTGTTCTAGGATCACTTCTTGATCATAGTTGTTCGACCGTGCTTTTGCATTCTCTTCTCGCTTTCTTTTGCGAATAGGTTAGCCACCATATATGCTAGTCGCTTGCTGCAGCTCCACCTCATACCTTTACCTTTCCCATATGCTTAAATAGTCTTGATCGCGAGGGTGCGAGATTGCTGAGTCCCCGTGGCTCATAGATACTTCCAAAAACCAGCTTGCAGGTGCCAATGAGTCCGTGCGGATGACGCAACCAAGCTCAAGGAGGAGCTCGCGGAAGATCTTGTCCTTTATGTTGTTTCGTTCTAGTTGATCAGTAGTGGAGCCCAGTCGGGACGATCGGGGATCTGTGTAGCATTTGGGGTAGTCTTCTTTTATTTTGGTTCCGTAGTCGGACCTTGAGTGTATTTGGATGATGTAATGCTTTATTCATGTAATTGTGTGAAGTGGCGATTGTAAGCCAACTATGTATCTTTCCCTTATGTATTACATGGGTTGTGTGAAGATTACCTCACTTGCGACATTGCTTTCAATGCAGTTATGCCTCTAAGTCGTGCTTCGACATGTGGGAGATATAGCCGCATCGAGGGCGTTACATAGTCTTTGATGACGATATGTTCGGCACGCGGATTGTCTTCAGCGTTGCTAGGCGGGTTGCTTCTCCTAAACATTTTTAAGATAGTTCCCTGCACAAAGGAACTGTATCCGGCTCTGTATCATTAACACAACCCTTAGCCACGAAGGCAGGATGTCAAAATAAAACAATGTCTTTTACTGACAACTTTTTCAACGAAGCGTCACATTTGGCTCTTCAACATTTCGAACCGTTTTCACGCCTCTCGTTTCGCATTTCGAGGCATAGCCTCCATTGGCACGTCTTGTCAAAATAGAGATCGTGCCCACCCATTGCGGGATTCCCATCAATACGGTTTTGGGTAATCCAACCGTGCCTTTCACACGAACTCTTTGGGAACAAATGAGTTTTAAGGCTTGAGTGGGGGGCGTTTGGTATTTCACCGCCTATAAGAGGGTAAAAAATCCCTTCTTTTTCCCCACACCTTCTTCTATCTCCTGCCTTCCCACCTCTGAGCTCCAGCGCCCAAAACTTCAATCTTTCCTACCGCCACCAACCTCCCCAACCATGTCTGGATCCGGCTCCAAGGGAAAGTGGGAGGCCTCCTCCGTCACCGAGAAGGACATCAAGGAGCTCCCGGCCGCGGGTTATCTGTCCGCGGATATCGCGCACAGGCTCCCTGCCAAAGATCAAGTCATCCCCACTCCAGAGCCCGGTGAGAGGGTCGTATTCATTCCTCATTTCCTCCGAGGGCTAGGGTTCCCCCTACATCCCTTCGTCCGAGGCCTCATGTTCTATCACAGGCTAGATTTCCATGATCTAGCCCCGAATTCCTTTCTCCACATATCGGCGTTCATCACCGTATGTGAGGCTTTACTCTCCATTCCCCCACACTTCAGCCTATGGCTCAAGGTCTTTAATCTGAAGCTGAATGTGGTCGATGGGCAGCATGCGGATTGCGGCGGTGCCATGGAGAGCAAGCTTCCCAACGCTGTCTGGCCCAAGGGGGCTTTCATGGAGACAGTCAAGGTGTGGCAGCAAGAGTGGTTCTACATCACCGAACCCCATGACGCCAAGTGGGCGGCCACACCTGAGTTCAGATCCGGACCCCCTACGAGACTCACCTCGTGGACCGCCAAGAGCCTTGACTGGGGGTCCCAGCCGGAGGTGATGATGCTGCAAAAGCGCATCTCCAATGTGTTGGGCAAAAACACTAGTCTCACAAACATGATCCAAGTGATGTTCTTCCACCGTGTCCTCCCCTACCAACTCTGGGCCTCCCCCATCTGGGAGGTCAATCCGGAAGATCCACGGACCTTGAAGCACTTCTTCGGAACCACACACGAAGATATATGGAAGCAACTTTTCAAGGCCCAAAAGAGTTGGTCGATGAAGACCGAAGACATCGGACTCGACAGTGATAACCCAGCCTCGGCGGTAAGCATAAACTTTCCGAAGACTTATTAGGCTAACGCTTCAGATGATGATGAAGATTTACATTATCCTCTTTCCACACAAGGTTGGACGGCGAAGGCGGAGCGGATCAACTGTCCGGCGCCGCTGCCGGAGAGCCCGACCACCTCCCAGCTAACGGAGATGCTGGTCCCGGCGCTGTATCAAGCACCGGAGAAGAAGGCCAAGAAGAAGAAGTTCAAGGAGGCCAAGGGAGGTCCCCGCCACATGGGTCCTTCGGACACAGTGTCCGGAGAGACCGAAGCCCTCTCCTCCCACGAGGGAGATGAGGAAGAAGAAGAGGAGGAGGTTGTGGAAAGCAACTCCCCTCATAAGGGGAGGAAGAAGAAGGGGGCGACCTCCAAAGACCCGAAGGGGGAGACGCCCAAGAGGGGGAAGGTGATCCTCTAGGACAGTTCAGACTTAGATGACGAACTAGTCCCCAAAAGGCCTCCCAGGGTGAAGCCCCTGGCCGAATCATAAGTATTTCAGATACTTACTGTCTATCTTCAGTTATCCCCTTCTATTATATAAGCCATTTTGCTGTGTGCCTTTCAGCCCTCCAAGCGAGCTCCCGAACACTCCATTATCGGAGGGGAACTCTCTGCCTCCCGAGATGGCAGAGAGCGAGACACCGCCATGTGCCCCATCGCCTATCACCATGGATGACACCGAGGTGTTATCCCAAAGGAACTCTCCTGGCCGTGGAGGGGCGGATGAGGCTGTCGAGCGCCCGAGTTTAATACCTCGATCGTCAAAGACATAGGGGAGGCGACCCCTATGACAACCGACGGCGGGGACCCCCAACAATCTGGGCCCCAGCCGGACACCATTCCGGAGACCAATGCGGCTCCGGGATCACGTGAGCAGCCCCCTTCGAAAGAGGGGGGGAGGAGCGTCAGCTTTGTGGCGACCTCTGCTAATCCGGAGGTGCCGAACGCTCTAGCAGAAGCACTGCGACGTGCTTCCATTGTGGAGGAGCACCGCACCTTGATGGGTGCGGTGGTGGAGAAGGTTCAGTCCGCAAAAAGCGGACTGAATGAAGCCTTCACCAGCCTACTGACAGGCTTTGAGGTATGCGACATAATGTCCTAAACATTTTTATTTCATATAGAGGAATATACCTGTATGTAGACAGTAGGCCCTGAGGCTCTGTCTGGCTTAAAAGAAACCAGACAGAGGATACACATAAAATTCGGGAAAGTTAACATACTTCTCTGTTATTGTAACAGGTTCCCTGTTGGCGGCGACCGCCCAAGCCGCCGAAGTGTCCGAACTCAACCGGAAGCTTCGGGTGGCCGATGAAGAAATGGACCGCATTAACAAGCGGTTCGACGAGACGCAAGGTAAATGTTTGAATTTTTTTACTTGCATATCGAAAATGATACATATGTTCAGAGGTTAACTTGTTTAATGCTTTGATTTTGAGCATAGTTGGTGCAGCCGAGGTTGAGACCCTCAAAGGCGCCCTTGCCCAAGCCCAGGAAGAGGCGAAGGCAAGCAAGGCAGCCGCTGACAAAGCGGCTGCAGAACATAAGACCGAGCAGGCCGCCCGCCGCCAACATGAAGCTTGGGTGGCCGAAGTCGAGCAGGAGCTGAAGGATGCCATCGTCAAATGCGAGGATTTGGAAGAGAAGACTTCGGCCCAATCGTCCGAACTCGCCAAATCTCTCCAGGAGGCTAAAGAGGCGCGGGTCGAGTCCCGGAGTGCTTTTTTTGCAGAGTATTTTTGGAGGTCAAAGAAATGCTTTGCTGATGTCTGCTAGAACTACATAGGTATTTCCCCAAAGAGGAAGGGATGATGCAGCACAACGACGATAGGTATTTTCCTCAATGATGAGACCAAGGTTATCGAACCAGTAGGAGAACCAAGCAACACTACGTAAACAGCACCTGCGCACAAATAACAAATACTTGCAACCAGACATGTAAAAGGGGTTGTCAATCCCTTTCGGGTAACGGCGCCAGAAATTGGCAAACGGACGTGAGAGAGTTGTAAATATTGACAGATCGAATGCCAAATAAAAGAAATTTCAGCAAGGTATTTTTGTATTTTTGGTTTAATAGATCTGAAAATAAAAGGCAAATAAAATAGATCGCAAAGGAAAATAATATGAGAAAGAGACCCGAGGGCCGTAGGTTTCAGTAATGGCTTCTCTCGAGAAAAATAGCAAATGGTGGGTAAACAAATTACCGTTGGGAAATTGATAGAACTTCAAATAATCACGACGATATCCAGGCAATGATCATTATATAGGCATGACGTCCAATATTAGTAGACCGATTCCCGCCTGCATCTACTACTATTACTCCACACATCGACCGCTATCCAGCATGCATCTAGTGTATTAAGTTCATGGGGAAATGGGGTAATGCAATAAGAACGATGACATGATGTAGACAAGATCTATTTATGTAGAAATAGACCCCATCATTTTATCCTTAGTAGCAACGTGATACGTCTCCATCGTATCTATTTTTCCAAATACTTTTGCCCTTGTTTTGGACTCTAACTTGCATGATTTGAATGGAACTAACCCGGACTGACGCTGTTTTCAGCAGAATTGCCATGGTGTTATTTTTGTGTAGAAATAGAAGTTCTCGGAATGACCTGAAAATCAACGGAGATTATTTTTGGAATATATAAAAAATACTGGCAAAAGAATCCACGCCAGGGGGCCCACACCCTGTCCATGAGGGTGGGGGCGCGCCTACCCCCCTGTGGTGCCCCCTGCCTCGTGGGCCCCCTGATGCTCCACCGACCTCAACTCCAACTCCATATATTCACGTTCAGGGAGAAAAAAAATAAGGGATAAGGATTCATCACATTTTACGATACAGAGCCGCCGCCAAGCCCTAATATCTCTTGGGAGGGCTGATCTGGAGTCCGTTCGGGGCTCCGAAGAGGGGAATCCGTCGCCATCGTCATCATCAACCTTCCTCCATCACCAATTTCATGATGCTCACCGCCGTGCGTGAGTTATTCCATCATAGGCTTGCTGGACGGTGATGGGTTGGATGAGATTTATCATGTAATCGAGTTAGTTTTGTTAGGGTTTGATCCCTAGTATCCATTATGTTCTGAGATTGATGTTGCTATGACTTTGCTATGCTTAATGCTTGTCACTAGGGCCCGAGTGCCATGATTTCAGATCTGAACCTATTATGTTTTCATCAATATATGTGAGTTGTTGATCCTATCTTGCAAGTCTATAGTCACCTATTATGTGTTATGATCTGTTAACCCCGAAGTGACAATAATCGGGATACTTATCAGTGATGACCGTAGTTTGAGGACTTCATGTATTCACTATGTGTTAATGCTTTGGTCCGGTACTCTATTAAAATGAGGCCTTAATATCCCTTAGTTTCCAATAGGACCCCGCTGCCACGAGAGGGTAGGACAAAAGATGTTATGCAAGTTCTTTTCCATAAGCACGTATGACTATATTCGGAATACATGCCTACATTACATTGATGAACTGTAGCTAATTCTGTGTCACCCTAGGTTATAACTATTGCATGAGGAATCGCATCCGACATAATTATCCATCATTGATCCATTGCCTATGAGATTCTCACATATTGATCTTCGCTTATTTACTTTTTCGTTGCTACTGTTACAATCACTATAAAACCAAAACTGCTACCGTTACTTTTGCCACCGTTACCACTACTATCATATTACTTTGCTACTAAATACTTTGCTGCAGATATTAAGTTTCCAGGTGTGGTTGAATTGACAACTCAGCCGCTAATACTTGAGAATATTCTTTGGCTCCCCTTGTGTCGAATCAATAAATTTGGGTTGAATACTCTACCCTCGAAAACTGTTGCGATCCCCTATACATGTGGGTTATCAAGACTATTTTATGGCGCCGTTACTAGGGAGCATAGCTGAGTCACTTGGGATTTATATCTACTGATCACTATGAAGAACTTGAAAGATCAAAGAACCAAGATTTTTCCCTCAACTACGAGGGGAGGTAAGGAACTGCCATCTAGCTCTGCATTTGATTCACCTTTTGTTTTGAGTAAACTTGCGACACCTACTCCTGCTATTCATTCTAATATGTCGCATGTTATTGATGATGCCACTTCTGCTTTGCATGATACTTATGATGAAACTACTTCTATGCTCGATAATACTGTGGCACTTGGTGAATTTCTTGATGAACAACTTGCTAGGGTTAGAGAGAATGAAATTATTGGAACTGATAATATTGATGAAAGTGATGATGAGGATTCTCCCTCTAGATATGAATTGCCTATTGTGCCTGAGGGTTATGTTATGGATGAAGAAACTGCTAGAGACTTTTTAGCTTGCAATGATAGATCTAATCTTAAGAAGTTATTAGTTAAGCTGAAAGAAAAGTCCTTGAATGCTAGAATGAAATATGACCCCGCTTTTGCTACTTCACCTATCTTTATTATTGATAAGGATTATGATTTCTCTGTCGATCCTGAGTTAATTACTTTGGTTGAATCTGATCCTTTTTATGGCTATGAATCTGAAACTGTTGTGGCACATCTTACTAAATTAAATGATATAGCCACCCTGTTTACTCATGATGAGAAAACTCGCTATTACTTTATCCTTAAGTTGTTTCCGTTCTCATTAAAGGGTGATGCTAAAACATGGTTTAATTCTCTTGATCCTGGTTGTGTGTGTAGTACCCAGGATATGATTTATTACTTCTCTGCTAAATATTTCCCCGCTCATAAGAGACAAGCTGCCTTAAGGGAAATATATAATTTTGTGCAAATTGAAGAAGAGAGTCTCCCAGAAGCTTGGGGGAGGCTTCTCCAATTACTAAATGCTTTGCCTGATCATCTTCTCAAGAAAAATGAAATACTTGATATCTTTTATAATGGACTAACCGATGCTTCCAGAGACTACCTGGATAGTTGTGCTGGTTGTGTTTTCAGGGATAGAGCTGTTGATCAAGCTGAATTGCTATTGAATAATATGTTGAGTAATGAAAATGATTGGACACTTCTTGAACCAACTCCTAAGCCAACTCCGAAGAAAAGGGGTATTCTATTTCCCAGTCCTGAAGATATGCAAGAAGCAAAGAAATCTATGAAAGAAAAAGGTATTAAAGCTGAAGACGTTAAGAATTTACCACCTATTGAAGAAATACATGGTCTTGATAACCCGACACAGGTAGTAAAGGTAAATTCTCTCTATAAATTTGATGAAGGTTATATTCCTCGTTATAAGTCTGCTAGCCAATGCTTAGATGAGTTTGATAATTTTATTGTTAAACAAGAAAACTTCAATTCTTATGTTGGTAGACAATTGAAATGCAATGCTGATATGCTTGAACACTTGATTGATTATATGTCTATAGGTAAAGGTGAACTTAAACTTATTAGTAAACATGCTTCTATAGTTACCACTCAAGCAGAACAAGTACTTAAGGCTCAGAATGATTTGCTCAATGAATTAAAAAATAAGAAAAATGATAATGCTGTTAAAGTTATGAACCTTTGTATCCCGAGGGCCACCCCAAGAGAATTGAGCAAGATTCTCAGAGAACTAATGTTGATGCACCTAGTTTTTCTAAGAAGAAGAAGAAGAAAAATGATAGGAATTTGCATGCTTCTAGTGAACCTGTTGTTGAAACCCCTGAGAATCCCAATGATATTTCTATTTTTGATGCTGAAACACAATCTCGCAATGAACATGAACCTAGTGATAATGTTAATGATGATGTTCATGTTGATGCTCAACCTAGCAATGACAATGATGTAGAGATTGAACTTGCGGTTGATCTTGATAACCCACAATCAAAGAATCAACGTTACGATAAGAGAGACTTTGTTGCTAGGAAGCACGGTAAAGAAAGAGAACCATGGTTGAGGAACCCATGCCTTTTCCTCCTAAACCATCCAAGAAGAAGGATGATGAGGATTTTGAGCGCTTTGCTGAAATGATTAGGCCTATCTTTTTGCGTATGCGTTTGACGGATATGCTTAAAATGAACCCTTATGCTAAGTACATGAAAGATATTGTTACTAATAAAAGAAAGATACCGGAAGCTAAAATTTCCACCATGCTTGCTAATTACACTTTTTAAGGGTGGAATACCTAAGAAACTAGGAGATCCAGGAGTACCAACTATACCATGCTCCATTAAAAGAAACTATGTTAAAACTGCTTTATGTGATCTTGGAGCCGGTGTTAGTGTTATGCCTCTCTCTTTATATCGTATACTTGATATGAATAAGTTGACACCTACTGAAATATCTTTGCAAATGGCTGATAAATCAACTGCTATACCTGTCGGTATTTGTGAGGATGTGCCTGTTGTGGTTGCAAACGTTACTATTTGAACGGACTTTGTTATTCTTGATATTCCCGAGGACGATAGTATGTTGATTATCCTTGGTAGACCATTTTTGAATACTGTAGGGTCTGTTATTGATTGCAACAAAGACAATGTTACTTTTCATGTTGATGGTAATTAGCATATGGTACACTTTCCGAGGAAACAACCTCAAAGTCCACATTATCAATTCTATTGGAAATTTTTCAACAATTACTATTGGAGGTTTTGAATTTCCTCTTCCTACTATCAAGAAGAAATATGATATTCTTATTGTTGGGGACATGCATATCCCGGTTGAGGTAACCTAGTGTTATTCAAGATTTCTCCGGTTTCATGCGTTTCGAAATGAGTTTGTTAACAAGACTTGATCAACCTTGTTAGTGGATTCCTTTTGATGAGCATGAGATGGGTGAAGTTAGAAAGCACAACCTTCTGTACCCTCTTTTTACTTTCTGTTATTTATCTTAAATAAAGTAAAAACAGTATTTTCTGTCTGTTTTCTGAATTATCCTTGCAATAAAAAAATACCCCAAAAATAAAAGATCGCCAAATGCTGTGAAAATGAAATATGATTTTTCCAGAATATTTAAGAATTATTGGCACTGAGAACACACCAGGGGGCCTCACCGTGTGCCCACGAGGGTGGAGGGCACGCCCACCCCCTGGGCGCCCCCTGCCTCATGGACCCCACGTGGGTCCCCTCCACTTATCCTTGCACCCACACACTTCGTCTTGCTCTAGAAAAAAATCACCCACCAGCTCAAACCCGAGTTCTAGCTCATCTTGCTGCCATTTTCGATCTCCTTGCTCAAAGCTCCATTCACAAAACTGCTTTGGGGGATTGTTCTTTGGTATGTGACTCCTCCAATGGTCCAATTAGTTTTTGTTTTAGTGCTTTATTTATTGCAAATTTTTGCTGCTTAGGTGACCCTGTTCTTGAGCTTCCATGTCAAATTTATGTGGTCAAAAGTAGTTCTAATGCATGACATGGCCTCTAGGCACTTGTAGGAGTAGTTGCTATCAATTTTGTTGAGTTTGGTTCACTTTTATTTCAAGTTACTAAAATTTTTAGAAATTTTTCAGAGGAAGAAATATGTTTAGGAGAATGTACGAAGGTGGTTCCTCAAGGAAGCAAGGCCCAAGGCCCGCAATATGCAAGTCGGACAATGAACTACCAAGGGAGGCTCAAGTGCGGCCTTGTGAATGGCCGTTAGAGGATTTCATGATCTAGGCAGGCATCAAGGAAGAATTTGATGCATATGTGTGTAACACTGATCTTGAGAGCTTCGAGTCAGATAAGTGCCGGCAATACCTCTATTTGACTGATTCATTCGTGAGAAGGTTTAAATTTACATACTCGCGCAATTCTCACAATGTCTTATTTGATCTTTATGATAAATCTTATACCATGGACTTAGAAGATTTTAATACTGCTTGTAAACTCCCGCAGTGGGGTAGTGCTAGTGAACCTCGCAAATCTTAATTTAAAGAATTTCTTGCTAGTATCACTGTGGGGGAATCTAGATAAATAACACAAGCTACCATAGGGAGCATTGATTTTCCTGCCATACATTATTTTGCTCTCTTCGTGTGTAGATGCATTAATGGTAAGGATGAGGCATGCCACATGTGTGTTCCTGATCTTAGTGTTCTCAAGAATGCTATATTAGGAGATAAACAATACAATTTGGGGGCTATTGTTGCACGTAGGTTGCATCTTAATGGTTTAACTGGAGATTTGTTTGGTGGAATTTATGCAACTCGTGTAGCTAACTTCCTTGGTATACCCATACGTGGGGATGATATTGAGTTGCCTCCTGCTTATCTAGATTATAATGCTATGGTTCATCATCAGTTTGTTGAGAGGAACGATCAGTTCCTCCAGTACCGACTAATCTTTGACAGACGGCGCACCGTCCATGTTGCTCTCCCTGCTCCTGCTTTCTTTGATTTTCAGACAAAAGGAAGATATGTTATAACCAGGGAGGAGGCGAACGAGTACGAGAGGAGGACGGAGGCAGCCTGCCTCCAAGCTGCAGCTCATGAGGCAATTGCCGCTGCATCCCAGCACGACCCCAGCTACAACTATGATCCATGGGCATAGACCAACTTAGGCCAAAAGCCTAAGCTTGGGGGAGTACATATTTCTCACCGACATTACATTCATGTTCACACACTCATGCCAGTTGTCGGTGCTCATACTTTTTCATTGTATAATCAACGCTAGTTTATTTTCTGGTTTAAGCTTTCTTCTTGTGTGTTTGAAAAACCTTAAGAAAAACCAAAAAAAAATTAGTTGTAGCTTTTAGCTTTTTTACTTTCCATGATTGTAGTAGTAGTAATTAAAAAGAAAACCCAAAAAGATTTCTCGTTCTTCTTTTGCTTGTTGGGAGCTTTCCTGTGTAAATAGTTTTATTTATTTCTTGTTCTTTGGGGGTCGAGAGGAGAAGACCATGATGAAAATGTTGGGGCTCTCATATGCATTATTGTTGATCTAACAAAGAGCCCATATTACCTTGTCTTCTCCCTTGAATTGAATGCTTGCAGATTCCAGCTTAGTCCAATGCACATGCACTATTATTATTATCCACACTATTCGGTTGTGCAAGTGAAAGGCAATAATGACGATATATGATGGACTGATTGAGATGAGAGAAGCTGATATGAACTCGGCCTCTCTTGTTTTTGTAAATATGATTAGTTCATCATTCCTGATTCAGCCTATTATGAATGAAACATGTTTGCAATGACAATTAGAGATTATAGTTGCTCATGCCATGCTTAATTTGCTAGGAGTTTATAATGGACCTTGCGTGCCAACATGCTATTAAAATGGTTGTGATGTGGTATGATAGGGTGGTATCCTCCTTTGAACGATTCGAGTGGCTTGACTTGGCACATGTTCACACATGTAGTTGAAACAAAATCAACATAGCCTCCATGATACTTATGTTCATGGTGAATTATATCCTACTCATGCTTGCATTCAGTGTTGATTAATTTTAATGCATGTTCATGACTATTGTCGCTCTCTAGCTGGTCGCTTCCCAGTCTCTTCCCAGTCTCTTTCTAGCCTTCACTTGTACTAAGCGGGAATACTGCTTGTGCATCCAATTCCATAAACCCCAAAAGTTATTCCATATGAGTCCACCATACCTTCCTATATACGGCATCTATCTGCCATTCCAAGTAAATTTGTATGTCAACGATACATACGTGTCAGTTCCCCTTCTGTCACTGGAATCAAGCACCGTAAGATCGAACCCACTACAAAGCACCTCTTCCCATTTCAAGATAAATAGATCAAGTTGGCCAACCAAAACCCAAATATTGGAGAAGAAATACGAGGCTATAAGCAATCATGCATATAAGATATCAAAGAAACTCAAATAACTTTCATGGATAAAAGGAGATAGATCTGATCATAAACTCAAAGTTCATCGGATCGCAACAAACAGATCGCAAAAGAATTACATCATATGGATCTCCAAGAGACCATTGTATTGAGAATCAAACAAGAGAGAGGAAGCCATCTAGCTACTAACTACGTACCAAAAGGTCTACAAAGAACTACTCTCACATCTTCGGAGAGGCATCAATGGAAGTGGTGAACCCCTCCGTGATGGTGTCTAGATTGGATCTGGTGGTTCTGGATTCTACGACGGCTAGAATTGGTTTTCGTCGACTCCCCTAGGGTTTCTGGAATATTGGGGTATTTATAGAGCAAAGAGGCGGTCTGGGGGGCACCCGAGGTGGGCACAACCCACCAGGGCACGCCTGGGCGTCCAGGCGTGCCCTGGTGGGTTGTGCTCCCCTCGGAGCACCCCCAGGCGCTTCTCCGGCCCATTGGATGTCTTCTGGTCCAAAAAAATCCACAAAAAGTGTTGCTATGTTTGGACTCCGTTTGATATTGATTACCTGCGATGTAAAAAACATGCAAAAAACAACAACTGGCACTTGGCACTATGTCAATAGGTTAGTACCAAAAATGATATAAAATGCCTATAAAATGATTATAAAACATCCAAGAATGATAATATAACAGCATGGAACAATAAAAAATTATAGATACGTTGGAGACGTATCAGCATCCCCAAGCTTAATTCTTGCTCGTCCTTGAGTAGGTAAATGATAAAAACAGAATTTTTGATGTGGAATGCCGCCTAACATGTCATCTCATATTCTTTTCTTTATAGCATGGTCATTTGGACTTTTATATTGTTCAAAGCAATAGTATAGTTTTGACATGATAATTTAGATACTCAAGCATACCAACAAGCAACCATGTCTTTCAAAATATGAACGCTAAAATAAGTTAACCCTAGCCCATCATGCTCAATCATTGATCCATTCATGAAACACACTCACATATTAACTACACTCAATGCTCAAGTATGATCATAGTGCCCCTTGAGGGAGTCCTAGATTACGGGGTCCTCGAGCGTTCGGGCTATGCAATATGGGCCAGACTAATGGGCCGTGGAGATACAAGACGGAAGACTTTCCCCCGTGTCCAGGTGGGACTCTCCTTGGCGTGGAAGGCAAGCTTAGCTTGCAGATATGAAGATTCCTTTCTCTGTAAACCAACTCTGTACAAACCCTAGCCCCCTCCGGTGTCTATATAAACCGGAGGGTTTAGTCCATAGAGGCAATCATAATCATACAGGCTAGACATCTAGGGTTTAGCCATTACGATCTCGTGGTAGATCAACTCTTGTAACCCCTATACTCATCAAAGTCAATCAAGCAGGACGCAGGGTATTACCTCCATCAAGAGGGCCCGAACCTGGGTAAAACATCGTGTCCCATGTCTCCTATTACCTTTGATCCTTAGACACACAGTTCAGGACCCCCTACCCAAGATCTACCGGTTTGACACTGACATTGGTGCTTCCATTGAGAGTTCCTTTGTGGCGTCAACTGAAGGACTGATGGCTCGCCTTGTCATCAATGATAGTATCAGTTTTGAAGGAGCCCTAATTCCAGGGCAAACCCTCCGGCTCGGCGACTTCACTGTGGGTGCCCGTCCGGCCATTAAGCCAAAGACAACCCCCCAAGTTGCCGAAAATCCCCTTCATATCAGCCCCGAATATTCCGACAATATGGATCCGGCAGATCTATCGTCTTTGAACGAGCTGCTAGATTGCATCGCCGCCCTGGGAGTTTCAACCGACTATGATCGGATTGGGCTTAAAGCCGATCAGAGAGAAATTAAATCTCCGCTGATCACCCATCAGGTAGTGGCTGTGGAGGAACATGCTGACAATAACTCCTCTCCTATGTTGAGAACCAACTATGTTCGGATTTCCGAACCTGGAGAACCAGATACCAGCCGTCGAGAGGACACTCCCTGTCCTCCGAACACAAGATCCGACGTTAAGCCTGAGAATTCCCCGAACACTTCGGAGCCTAGGCCGGTAACCTTGGAAACTCTTCAAACTCCGGATTCCATGATGGGCCAGGGTGCGAATTCGAGACCGCCCACCCACCACAAGCAATATTCTCCAATAAACTCCGGCCCTCCGGACATATGCGACCTAATGTATGTGCGGCAGCAGCCTCGGGAGACAGTCCATCACTTTTGGGCTAGATTCCTCCTTGTTAAAAACAAGATAAAAGACTACTACAACGACGACGCAATTTCAGTATTTCGCAACAACTGTATGGACGAGGGAATCCTTAAAACCCTCAATCGCCGCCATGTCCTGCACTTCGCAGATTTGGCACACATAGTATAGAAGTATTGCGCAATGGAAAGCGCCTGGAAAACTCAGACAACCCGCTAGGAACTGCAGGCCTTTAAGCCATTTCCGGGGCAGGCAAAACGGGTGCACCCTCGTGGAGCACCTAATCATCATCCCGCGGACAAGAAATTCAAGCCCTTTACGGGACACGAAACTGTCTTCGAAGAATGGCTCAACAGGCCCTGTCAAATACACATGACGCCGAATACCGAACCAATGCACAACCTATGGGCATGTTGGATACTCCGACAGGTGGCCAAGAGCGGTGAGGGTATCCTCACCAACACTACACCAGAAAATTACTTTTCAAAACACGATTCCGAAGTACTCAAAGTCTTCGAGACCTTCTCATCAAATAATCGGCGCAAACGGGCGCTTCGCGAACTTGCCGAAGTCTGCCATGTAGCAGCAATAAATCCTTTGAACGATACGATAATTACTTTCAATGCCGATGATGAACCAAGATCCCGCTCAGTCCGAGCACCATCCGCTCTAGTCTTCAACCCAATTGTGGTCGGTTTTTAGCTCACCAAAGTGCTAATGGACGGCGGCAGTGGACTGAACCTCATCTATGTGGACACGCTCAATAAAATGCAAATGGATAGGAGTCGCATTGAGCAGAGCAACACATCCTTTAGGGGAATCATTCTCAATAGGGAAGCAAGATGCTCGGGAAAAATTAAGCTAGATGTGGTATTCGGCACACCAGAAAACTATAGGTCCGAAGAGATAATCTTCCAGGTGGCTCCTTTGAACAGCGGATATCATGCCCTATTAGGGCGAGACACATTCACACGCTTTCAAGCTATACCTCATTACGGGTATATGAAGGTCAAAATTCCTAGGCCCAATGGTGTTATCACTATTTCCAGTGATCCGGACATAGCACTCCGCGCTGAAAATAAAACCGCATCCCTGGCCCTTGAGGCACTATCTGAAGCCCTAGCGGCCGAGGAACTCACCGCACTGCGTTCCACAGTGGATAGGGATGACGTAATCCTTGGTGAAAGGTCCAAATCCACCTCTTTCAAGCCAGCAGACGAAATAGTCAAATTCCAAGTCCACCCAACGGATCCCAAGAAAACAGCTTCCATTGGGGCGTAGCTGGACTCGATGGTCGATGCCGCATTACACACGTTCTTGCATGAAAACTGGGACATATTCGCATGGCACCCCTCGGATATGCCAGGAATTCCACGCGTGCTGGCCGAACATAGTCTCAACATACTAAAGGGATACAAGCCGGTCAAGCAAACGCTCCGGCAATTTTCTGAACCCAAACGACAGGCTATGGGGGAGGAGCTAGCCAAGCTACTCGAAGCTAGGTTTATCAGAGAGATCAAACATCCAGACTAGCTAGCGAACCTGGTCATGGTACCAAACAAGGATAAATCCTGGCGCCTGTGTGTCGATTTCAAAGACCTTAATAAGGACTGCCCTAAAGACCCCTTCCCACTACCTCGCATCGACCAGATTATCGATGCAACCATGGGACACGATTCGCTGTGTTTCCTCGTCACATACTCCGGATACCAACAAATCAAGATGAAGGAATCCGACCAAGCCACAACGGCATTCATCACCCCGTACGGGCCTTTCTGCTTCAACACTATGCCTTTCGGCCTCAAGAACACCAGCGCCACTTACCAGCGCATGATTCAAACATGCCTGGAAAAGCAAATCGGCAAGACTATGGAGGCATATGTAGATGACGTAGTCATCAAAAAAAAGCATGTTGAATCATTGGTGGACGACTTACGCCTCACATTCGACAACCTTCGAACATATGACATAAGGCTCAATCTGAAAAAGTGCGTTTTCGGTGTTCCCACCAGCAAACTGCTCGGTTTTATTGTCTCCAATATAGGAATGGAAGCAAACCCAGCCAAAATCCGAGCCCTATCACAATTGGCAACACCAACTGAACTCAAACAGCTCCAAAAATTAGCCGGGTGCGTGGCAGCCTTGAGCCGTTTTATCTCCATACTAGGAGAAAAGGCACTGCCACTATATGGCCTACTCCGACGCACCGACCACTTTGTGTGGACGGACGAGGCAACAGCCGGACTGGAGGAAATAAAAACTTTGCAAGCAAGCAACCCCATCCCGGCCGCGCCAAATGTCGGCGAACCAATGCTGCTTTACATATCGACAACTCAACAGGTGGTGAGTGCGGTGCTCGTCGTCGAACGAGAAGAGGAGGGACATAAATTCCCACTCCAAAAACCAGTATATTACGTATCGACGGTCCTTACACCATGCAAATACCGATACCCGCATTATCAGAAGATAGCATATGCGGTCTTTATGGCATCCCACAAGCTACATCACTACTTCCAAGAGTGCTCAATCACGGTGGCTTCCGAAGTACCACTGAATGATATTATAAACAACCGGGATGCCACCGGCAGGATTGCCAAATGGGCCATTGAGCTCCTACCATTTGAAATAACGCACAAACCACGCCGAGCCATTAAATCTCAGGTGTTGGCTGACTTCATCGCCGAATGGACAGAGGCCGAACTCCCTAAAGAGTACGACACGTATTCCAACTAGGTGATGCACTTTGACGGCTCTAAAATGTTAGCCAGACTGGGGCTGGTTTTGTCTTGACATCCCCCACAGGAGACACAGTTCGTTACGTGCTCCAAATACTGTATACAGACTCTAACAATGTAGCCGAATACGAGGCCCTATTGCATGGTCTCCAGATGGCTGTCTCCATGGGCATACAACGCCTTGAGGTGCGCGGGGATTCCAACCTCGCAATATCCCAAATAAACAGAGACTTCGATGCAAAAGATCTGAAGGTGGCGGCTTACCGCAGTGCCATACTCCAAATATCAGCTCGGTTCGATGGTCTCGAGTTTCATCATGTGGCTAGAGAGAGTAATCAAGCCGCGGACATCCTTGCTCCCATGGGTGCTAAACGTGACCCCGTCCCACCTAACACCTTTATGGAAAGACTCTTCAAGCCATCCGTGGTGTGGCAGGACAAGAACGGGAGCACTGACCTGGAGCTGATCATACCCCCGATTCCGAACACAGTCCCGATATCATCGGGGGCTCAGGCACCGAAATAACACCATCGACCCACGAAATTATGGATGTAATTGCCCCATGGACCGAGCCTTTCCTTGCCTACCTCACTAGGAATGAGCTCCTTGAGGATCAAACTGAGGCCCGTCGCATCATTTGATGTTCGAAAGCCTACAAAGTTCATGAAGGAGAACTATACAAGAAAAGTACTACCGGGGTCCTTCAACGATGTATCCTGGAATTAGGTGTAGTGAGCTGGTTAAATTTGCTACTCTTTATGTTATCCTGGAACTTGTGGCATGTGTTGAAGACTGGGTGTGTTCTCTATGCTGTGATCTGGGATGTATGGCATTGTATGTCATGCTGTTTTTGCTACATCTTTATTTGTTCTACCATGAATCGAATGCATACCCATAACTGGAAAATCCTTTGTTGGAATGTCAGAGGTTTGAATTCTGACGCACGGCAACATTCTGTCAGAGAGAAAGTGACTGAAAGTTAGTGTGCAATTGTTTGCTTACAGGAAAGTAAGCTCTCTGTTTGCCCTCACACTTTAATTAAGAGCATTTTCCATGTGGGTTTTGATCAATTCATTGAATCTCCCTCAAGAGGAGCATCTGGAGGTAGACTAACTGTGTGGCATTCAGATGTTTTTAAGGGCATTTTGTTGGATGTGCAACCATTTGGTATTGTGATTAGCCTTACTTCGATGCATAATAATGACCAATGGTCTTTGGTAAATGTTTATGGGTCGTGTCAAGGTGAATTGAGTGACAATTTTGTTAGCCGGCTTTATAATCTTCAGGTGGAACCTGATCAGAAATGGCTGTTAATGGGAGACTTCAATTTTATAAGATCCATGGAAAACAGAAATCTTCCTGGTGGAGATGTTAATGAGATTTCCATTTTCAATGAGATCATAGGCCATTTGGGACTGCTAGAAATTCCATTAAAAGGCAGAAGATTCACCTGGTCGAATATGCAAGACTTCCCTCTCCTTGAACAACTTGATTGGGTTTTTACATCTGCTAGTTGGATCAACCAATACCCTATGACACAAGTCACACCTCTTGCAAAAACTGCCTCTGATCATGTACCTTGTTTAATCTCTATCAGCACCTCTATTCCAAAAGCTCATATTTCCAGATTTGAAAACTATTTGGTGCATCAGCCTGGTTTCATGGACTGTGTGCAAGAGGTTTGGGGCAGAACTTCTCACAAAACCCATATTTCTGCAATTATTATGGACAAATTGAAAGCTTTGAGGTTTGCTCTCAAGAAATGGCAGAAAGGGCTATCTCACATTAAAGGATTGATTGAGAAGTGTAATTGGGTAATCCTTTGGTTAGATAACTTGGAGGATATGAGGCCTTTGTACAAAGCTGAATTCAATTTCAGGAAGGTGGTAAAGTTGCATCATGAGCATCTCTTGCACCTTTAGTTTCTTTACTGGAAGAAGAGATGTACCATTAGATATATCAAAGTAGGAGAGGAAAATTCAAAGTTTTTCCAGGCAATGGCAACTGATAGGTACAAGAGGAATTCCATTGCTAGTTTGCTGCTGTCTGATGGTACAGTTTCTTCAGATCATGAGGAAATGGCCAAGGAATTTTTGGACACCTTCAAGGGTAGCATGGGTATTATCAAACCAATTATGTTGGGAGAGGACAATATTTCTTTAATTCCTAAAGTGCATGGGCTGGAGGTCCTCACAAAACAGTTTGAGGTGAAATAAATTGAGCAAGTGATTCAAGACTTGCCCATTGATAAGGCACCTGGGCCTCATGGTTTTAATGGGCTTTTTATGAAGAGGTGTTGGCATATTATTTCCAGTAATTTCATTAGGTTGGTGCAGGAATTTCATGCAGGGACTGCTCAGCTGGAGAACCTCAATGATGCCTTCATTACACTGATCCCTAAAAAGCACACACTTGATATTGTGGGAGATTTCAGGCCAATATCTCTGACCAGTGTGGGTCTGAAGTTCCTCACTAAACTTGCAGCTAATAGGTTTCATGAAGAAATCACCAAATGTGTTCATAAGAATCAATACGGATTTATTAAGTCAAGAACAATTCAGGATTGCTTTGCTTGGACTTTTGAATATATTCATCAGTGTAACCAATCTAAGAAGCCAATCATTTTGCTAAAGCTTGACTTTGAAAAGGCTTTTGATTCTATGCAGCATGAGGCAATTATAAAAATTCTTCTGGCCAAAGGTTTTGATAGGAAATGGATCACTTGGATTCAGCAGTTGTTGTCATCTGGCACTTCTTCTATTTTGCTGAATGGAGTACCTGGTAAACACTTTAAGTGCAAGTGTGGTGTAAATCAAGGAGATCCTATCTCTCCCTTGCTATTTTTGATTGCTGCTGACCTCTTGCAGACTATGATTAATAATCTCCTGCGACATGGCTTGCTTAGCTTGCCTCTGCCAATACATGGCCCTGATTATCCAGTGGTGCAGTATGCAGATGATACATTGCTTTTTGTGAATGCTGATAGCTCTCAGTTGGAGGTTCTTAAAACTGTGTTGCACTCCTTTTCACCAGCCACTGGTTTGCAAATTAACTTCCACAAGTCTTCAATGTACCCAATTAATGTGGAGGCCACTGTTGCTTCAGACCTTGCCGCCCTTCTTGGCTGTCAGTTAGGCACAATGCCTTTCACATACTTGGGTTTACCTGTGGGTACCACTCAGCCTAAAATCATTGATCTACTACGTTTAGTGGATTGCATGGAGAGAAGGCTTACTGCTAGTTCTTGGTTGCTACCACAAGGTAGTAGGTTGCAACTGGTTAACTATGCTATATCATCATTGCCTATATACTTCCTTTGTAGTCTGTCGATACCACAGGGTATTCTGAAGCAATTGGAAAGAATTCAGAGACAATGCCTATGGAGGAAGTATGGTCAGGAGAAGGGTCATTCCTTGGCTGCTTGGCCTCTGGTTTGCAGGCCCAAACTTAAGGGAGGACTTGGAATTTTGAATCTGGGGCTGCAAAATGAAGCTCTGCTTCTCAAACATCTGAACAAATTCTACAACAGAGCAAATGTACCCTGGGTCCACTTGGTTTGGGACTCTTACTATTTTCAGAGTGTCCCTCATGACACCACAATCTGTGGTTCCTTTTGGTGGAGAGACATTTGCAAGCTAATGGATAAATATAGGTCTGTTACCTCTGTCACAGTCAGAAGAGGAGACACGGTGTTTTTTGGTCAGACCATTGGGAGATTGGAAATTCTTGCACCCCTCTTCAAGATATATTTCCAAGGCTGTTTTCATTCTGCTTGCATAAGAATCTTTCAGTTATGGAAATGTTTTAGGCTGGCAATTTGCAACAGATGTTTTCTTTGCCTCTGTCTAAGTTGGCTTTTCAAGAGCTCAACCAGCTTTCATCTATGCCGGGAGAGATCTCTTTGGACAATGATAAATATAGGCCTGTTACCTCTGTCACAGTGTAACGCCCTCGATGCGGCTATATCTCCCACGTGTCGAAGCACGACTTAGAGGCATAACCGCATTGAAAGCAATGTCGCAAGTGAGGTAATCTTCGCAAACAACCCATGTAATACAATAGGGTAAAAGATACATAGTTGGCTTACAATCGCCACTTCACACGATTACAATCAAGGTCCGACTACGGAGCCAAAATAAAAGAAGAACCCCAAAAGCGACAAGGTCCCCGATCGACCCCAACTGGGCTCCACTACTGATCAACTAGAACGGAACAACACAAAGGACAAGATCTTCATCGAGCTCCTCCTGAGCTTGGTTGCGTCATCTGCACGGACTCATCGGCACCTGCAAGCTGGTTTTGGAAGTATCCGTGAGCCACAGGGACTCAGCAATCTCGCACCCTCGCGATCAAGACTATTTAAGCTTATGGGTAAGGTAAAAGGTATGAGGTGGAGCTGCAGCAAGCGACTAGCATATATGGTGGCTAGCATACGCAAATGAGAGCGAGAAGAGAAGGCAAAGCACGTTCGAGAAAGTATGATCAAGAAGTGATCCTAAACAACCTACGTCAAGCATAACTCCAACACCGTGTTCACTTCCCGGACTCCGCCGGAAAGAGACCATCACGGTAACACACGTTGTTGATTCATTTTAATTAAGGTCAAGTTTAGGTTTTCTACAACCGGACATTAACAAATTCCCATCTGCCCATAACCGCGGGCATGGCTTTCGAAAGTTCAAATCCCTGCAGGGGTGTCCCAACTTAGCCCATCACAAGCTCACACGGTCAACGAAGGATATTCCTTCTAGCGGGAAGACCCGATCAGACTCGGAATCCCGGTTACAAGACATTTCGACAAGGTAAAACTAAACCAGCAACACCGCCCGAATGTGCCGACAAATCCCGATAGGAGCTGCACATATCTCTTTCTCAGGGCACACTCAGATTTTCTTAGGTACGGGTAGGCCAGCCCAGAGTTGCCCCTGGTGGCCACCGGCAGCTGACAGGTTGGACCAACACTCAGAGGAGCACTGGCCCGGGGGGGTTAAAATAATGATGACCCTTGAGTCTGCAGAACCCAAGGGAAAAAGGCTAGGTGGCAAATGGTAAAACCAATGTTGGGCATTGCTGGAAGAGCTTTACTCAAGGCAAACTGTCAAGGGGTTCCCATTATTATCCAACCGCGTAAGGAACGCAAAATCCGGGAACATAACACCGATATGACGGAAACTAGGGCGGCAAGAGTGGAACAAAACACTAGGCATAAGGCCAAGCCTTCCACCCTTTACCAAGTATATAGATGCATTAATTAAATAAGAGATATTGTGATATCCCAACAAAATATCCATGTTCCAAACATGGAACAAGTCCAATCTTCACCTGCAACTAACAACGCTATAAGAGGGGCTGAGCAAAGCGGTAACATAGCCAAACAACGGTTTGCTAGGACAAGGTGGGTTAGAGGCTTGGTTCAACAATATGGGAGGCATGATAAGCAAGTGGTAGGTATCGCAACATAGGCATAGCAAAAGAGCGAGCAACTAGCAAGCAAAGATAGAAGTGATTTCGAGGGTATGATCATCTTGCCTGAAATCCCGCAAGGAAGAAGAACGAGTCCATGAAGAAGACAAACGGGCATAGTCGAACGGATCCTCACAACACGACGTTACCGAAAACAACCCGAAGAAGCACGCCGGAAAGAAGTAAACAACCATCACATAACATGGCATGATGCGCAAACAAGTATGATGCATGTCCGGTTTAATGAAACATGGCATGGCAAAATGCAAAAAACAATCCTACAAATTAAGTGGAGCTCAATATGCAGCAAGTTGCATATTGACGAAACAGCACATTCAAGTTATTTAGTTTCAATCTTGTTTATGTACCCAACAATATTAAATGTTGTCAAACATGGCAAGAGGGTGAAGCAAAGAAAAACTACCTATCTAGTCAAGTTTAAATGAGGCCGGAAGAAACGAATAACAATTTCGGTAAATCCCCATATGCATATTTTAGATTTGGTGCAGTTCTGCCCTAAGCCATATTTTATAGTTGGTAAACATGCAAAATGATGTCACCATGTTAAACTAGGCAAAATTCTACCCCATATACATATAAAGTTTATTAAATTCCGAGTTACGGTTATTTAGTTACGAATTAAAGCATTTTAACATGGCATAGGAGTAAATTTAACCAAACATCATTTTAAATATTTTAAACATGGATGAAAATGACATATTATGAAACTATATGAAATTCTAAGCATTTTACATATTTAAACCATTTTAATCCGAAGCACGGTACATGAGTTATTAAATGCATGAACTCTAGGGACTTTTCTGCAAAACAACCGTCTCAGGAATAATAGCTAAATTCGTTCCACGGGAAAAAAACCAAGATTCGGGCCGCATCTAAGATCTGGCCCAACAGGAGGTTAGTAACAGGGGCGCTGGGGTGTGCCTCACCCATGGGCCAGGCCCAGTTTGCAGAGAGGGAGAGGCCAAGGCAGGCCTCCTTGCCAGCAGCAGGCCGGCTGGGAGCTGGGCTTCGCGCGCGGCTGGAGGAGAGGCAGCCTAGGCGCGCGCTGGGTCTTGGCGCTGGCGGGTCAACGCGAGGCGGCTATGGCGTTCGTCCTCTGCGCGACCCAGAGCTGCGGGCGGCGAAGGACGGAACCGAATCGAGGCAGAAGAAGGCCCCGGGCGGCGGCTCTGCGAGGGGCTTGGCACGACAACGGAGCCGGTCTCCGGGAGGGGCGGCGCTTGATGGCAGGGCGACGCGAGTAGGGCTCTCGGTCTGGCGATCGCCAAGCTGGAGGCGGGGTGGTTCGGTGGCGTCGGCATGGATCCGGGTCGAGGAGGCTGCAGCGGTTTCCGGGCGAGGGAAAAACAAGGGCGACGGGGAGGCAGCGTCTTGGGCTCCTAGTGGCCGAGCGGTTGTGGATCTTCGAGGCAGCCATGGCAGTCTCCTGATACAGAGAAAAGAGAGATACGGGGTGAGGGAAGAACCAGAGACCTGAGCGGCAGGGAGAGGAAATAGAGATGGAGAGACAGGGGCTCGGCCTGGTGCTCGCTGGAGATCGAGGAAACGGGGACGAGCTGCTCGTGATCCCCTCGGGATCGAGTAGAGGAGGTGGCCTCGGGCATGAGTAGGGGATCGAGCGAGGACACGTTGACTTGCTGCCGAAAAACGAGGAGAAGTGGGAGGCGGCGGTGGATCCGAGACGGAGGCTGGTGGTTTGGATCGGGAGGGATCCCGAGAAAGAGTGTGGCGGCGGCGCGAGGGAGAAGGCTCCTAGATTTTAGGGTTAGGTTGAATCGGTAGGTGGTGGTCTTATATAAAACAAGTAGATTTGTGATAGGGGCATTTGATCCCTTAGATTTTAATCGGACGGACCCGGATAAAAGGTTAGGGAGCCCAAATAAGAAAATGGAGACGTTTTGTAGACGTTTGGGGATGATCCGGATCCAACGGTGACGACTGCCCGGGTCGGGTCCGGGACAATTTCGGACGCGCACGTGAGGGGTTTGATGCACTGAGCAGAGAGGGTTTCGGACCGTGCGGTCACATCGGACAACTCCGGAATCAAAGGGGGGAAGGAGGATGGACTAGGTGGGTTGTGGCGAGACTGCGAGGGGGAGAAGAGAGAGAGAGAGAGAGGGCCCGGCATCTGTTTCCGGAGACCGAAAACGTCCGACGTTAGACCGGCTACTATTGCCGCTATAGTTTAATGGTTGGGCTATCAAACGAACTCCGAATGCGATGAAACTTGACAGGCGGTCTATCTACACTATAATAAGACCACACGGCAACTCTCATCCCATTCCGAGAACATTTTCCGGCCACTTATAAAATAATATTTCGGACATGCCGCGGGCGCGTGCAAGTGTGGCTGGGCTCAGAACAGACAACAGAAGGAACTGGGGGAACCCGGACAGATGCAGGTTTTGAAAACATGATGATGCAATGCATATGAGGACATGACAAGATGCAACACGCAAGCAAATGACATGGCAACACCGGCGAATAACTGGAAGACACCTGGCACATCGGTGTCGGGGCCAACACTCCACCACTACGAGAGGATCTCGTCCTGAGATCTAGAATGGCACCGGAGGGACAACGGAAGAGATAAAGAAGAGGTAAAACTAAGTTGCTTCTTTGACGAATGAGTGAAACCAAAGAACCTTGCGAGGTTGAACAAAAGAAAGGAGGAATGCCACGAAGATGAACAAAGTTTAAAACACTCCGTTGGAAAAGAGGAACAAGGAACATTACGGAAACCTTGAGATTGCAAAGCTAAGAATGATGAGCGCAAAGGACAAGAAGGAAATTGAAACCACTCTGGTTGAAAAGTGATATGAAGCTTGATAAGATGAAAAGAACTTGAGCAGAGGGCACAACACTCCGGTTAACTGGATAAGCATGAAAAGAACAAGGTCCTGACAAGAACAAGAAGGAGGGTTGAAGAGAGCAACATCACAATACCTCCGGAAGAAAAAGGGAGAATGGAATGGGATGAACGGAGGAGAGAACAATATCTTTTATCTCGAATGAGCTTGAAAAAGGCATCCTTAGGAGAAGGGTCGAACGGAGTTGTTGGAAAAACAACAATGTAAAGGATAAACTTGATATGGACTTATAGAAGATACCCCAAAATTATGAGGTGACAACTTGCCACTCACGGAATAGATTTGATTGGAAAGAACAAGGAGACGAGAAACTTATTTCACCGGGAGGATAAATTAAGAACTTGGGTCATTATAAGCACCATAGATAGCAACAATCCTTCGGGAAGGCTTTAGGTGAAAATATGACACAAGACAACTCCAACGAAGAGATTAATGGATTTAAACTACCTCATCTTGATAACTTGTGAAACACGAAGCACGAAGGGAAATTATCAAGAATGACAAAATACCATCTCCAATGATACGGAAGAAAGAATTTCACTCCGGATTACAATATGAAGAAAGCTTGAGCTCCTCTAAAAAGAATGTTGATGAACACTTCAAGAAGGAATTAAATTCTTAATGAACCATCATGTAGAACCTTCATGAAGAACTCCGTTAAACAAAAGAATGATCAAACAGAAGGAAAGAGAAGTTGAAAACACAAGGTGAATCCTTGTAATGACTTAGATGGATCCTCGTGATGATATAATTGAGAGAGCTTGGAATTGCGGAAAGAGAAGATGAAACAATTGAAAACGAGAATTTGATGAACCTCTGTAATACGGAATTGAGTTTACTTGATGAAACAAGAATAAGAATTACATTATGCTTATCTTTCACCAATTTAAATTGATGACAAACAACAAATTTGGCACACTGCTTATTCTCGTAGAAAAAGATTAAGAGAGACATAACATAAACTTGGGAAGGTCTTCAACGAACCACCGGAATGATTGGAACAACGAATGAATTGATATGATAACATCGGAAGAGAATCCTGGAAGAACCATCGTAAGAATTGAACAACAAATGAAGTAAAAGGATGAATCACCGGTAAGAATTGTGAAATGAACGAAGCAAAGGCACAATTCACCGGGAAGAATATGAAGAACGAATGAAGATACTTGAGGGTATTTAGATACAAGTGGACGAAGAGATCAAGAACTGCTTAGATAAAACTTGAATGAAGCATCGGTAAAATTTGGAGAACGAGAACTGAAAGCTGAGAATGAATAAATCTTCTGAAATGATGGGATCTGGAGAATCAAACCGAAAAGACTCCTGAATTGCTCCAGATGGGTAAAAAGAATTCTCACAACCGAAACAATTATGAGAGGATAGCACAAAGCTAGAGCCATGAATCTTGAAGAGAATGGAACAAGATTGAGAGAAATATCTTCTTCGGTCTTCAAAATCCAAGAATGATGACGAGAAGCATCACCATGAATTGTTGAGGCACTCCGGAATGAAAAATTAGAAAGGTTGAGCCAACAATGAAAAGAAATGAAAGATCTTCGAGAAAGGCATTTGACTGATGACAATTCATTCTTACGTCAAACTTTGAAATGAATTTGAGACTAACTCCGGGAGAATAAGAAGAGTCAGGTAAGATCCTGGGAAAAGACCTGTGGGTTAGGGCCCACTCAAAAGATACACCGTTGAACGATTACTTGAAAAGGGAGATTGCACCGGTTGAATTAAAAGTCTTAAATGATATAACATCCTCAAAAGAGTTTGAACGAAAGCAGAGTGGTAACATGAATCTTCGAAATATCTTGAGCACTCCGGAACAATTGAATAGCGAGAAGTGAATGATTAAGAATTGCACCGGCATGAGAAAGCATTGAAACGAGGAAAGGATATGATCAACAAAGCTTGACTTGAAACCACCGAAGAAGAAAAGAATGAAGAATGATGAACTTGAGGCCCGTTAGAATCTTCATCAGAATCACCGGGTAAGAACGTTAACGGAAAGGAATGGAGAGACTTCACATGAATAAAATGGATACTTGATAAAGAAATCTGAGTCCTTGAAGAAAAACAAGGGAGGGAGGGCGGGAAAAACAAAGGCAACTTGGAGATGAATGAAACAAACAACATTGAGAAGAACTGATAATTGATCTTGCGAATGTTGAAGATGATTGGATCCACTTGAAGAGAAACACGCCGGTGAAAAGGAGTGATATGACAATCTCGATTATCGAGAAGGATTAGTATTCACATTGGAGTATGAGAACACCATTTGAGGAAGGTATGGAATCAACATTTGACATTAAAGCAACTCGAATACCACAACTCAAAACAAAACAAAGGATTGGCTTGCAGAATAAGCCGGAACAAACATATGATAGAGATTTCGCCCGAAGTTTTCGTGGTGGGGCCTACACGGGCTCGATCGTACAGCACCATCATGTACAAGGCAGTGGACATGACATACGAAGCGTCCCCGAGTCGGCATAGCCAAGGACTCTTTAAGACACAACAAGACCACTGTAAAACCAACCGTGAATAGGCGGACCACTAGACGTCGAACTCCAATTTCATATCATACATCTATCAGAAAGATATCCTAAGAGCTACTTGAATTCCCACTTATAAACTCCCGAAACTTTCCGGTTATGCAAACAGGTGTTGGGGATACAGGGGAAGCATAATATCTCACCCAAAACTAGCAAATCCTACATCCAGCTGTATCCATCCTTCAACACATAACCAAGAAACCTTCGGAAATCATCTACCTCAACCTTCGAAAAGCATCCGTTATACAAGTTATGGCAATACTCCCGAACTCCCGCCCCAGTACTGGGTGGCGTCGAGGTTATCTCACCAACAACTGCATAAAAGAGATTTTCGATGTCGGCGAACTAAACTCAGGTATTCCAGAACTGCAACGATAAAATTGTGACGACAACACCTCGGAGCTCAACTCCCCGGGACACTGCCACAACCCCTAAATGACAGGAGGCACCAAGAACAATGTTCTCGTCACAAAACCATCGGAACGATTCCAAGATACCCGCGTGATCCTAAAAAAAATTTAGTGAAATTTGAGAAGAGAAGAGTCAAAACTCTACGTCAGGATGCCTCACCAGAGCGACGAAGGGACTGGGGAGTAAAAAGAAGTCCTAACTCTCCGATATATATAATCCTAAATGACTCAAAACATTTTACTAGACTCAACAAAGGCTGCTAAAAATGATCAATCAGTGGGGGCTCCTAAGGTCGGGGAAGGCTCTGATACCAACTTGTAACGCCCTCGATGCGGCTATATCTCCCACGTGTCGAAGCACGACTTAGAGGCATAACCGCATTGAAAGCAATGTCGCAAGTGAGGTAATCTTCGCAAACAACCCATGTAATACAATAGGGTAAAAGATACATAGTTGGCTTACAATCGCCACTTCACACGATTACAATCAAGGTCCGACTACGGAGCCAAAATAAAAGAAGAACCCCAAAAGCGACAAGGTCCCCGATCGACCCCAACTGGGCTCCACTACTGATCAACTAGAACGGAACAACACAAAGGACAAGATCTTCATCGAGCTCCTCCTGAGCTTGGTTGCGTCATCTGCATGGACTCATCGGCACCTGCAAGCTGGTTTTGGAAGTATCTGTGAGCCACAGGGACTCAGCAATCTCGCACCCTCGCGATCAAGACTATTTAAGCCTATGGGTAAGGTAAAAGGTATGAGGTGGAGCTGCAGCAAGCGACTAGCATATATGGTGGCTAGCATACGCAAATGAGAGCGAGAAGAGAAGGCAAAGCACGTTCGAGAAAGTATGATCAAGAAGTGATCCTAAACAACCTACGTCAAGCATAACTCCAACATCGTGTTCACTTCCCGGACTCCGTCGGAAAGAGACCATCATGGTAACACACGCTGTTGATTCATTTTAATTGAGGTCAAGTTTAGGTTTTCTACAACCGGACGTTAACAAATTCCCATCTGCCCATAACCGCGGGCACGGCTTTCGAAAGTTCAAATCCCTGCAGGGGTGTCCCAACTTAGCCCATCACAAGCTCTCACGGTCAACGAATGATATTCCTTCTAGCGGGAAGACCCGATCAGACTCGGAATCCCGGTTACAAGACATTTCGACAAGGTAAAACTAAACCAGCAACACCGCCCGAATGTGCCGACAAATCCCGATAGGAGCTGCACATATCTCTTTCTCAGGGCACACTCAGATTTTCTTAGGTACGGGTAGGCCAGCCCAGAGTTGCCCCTGGTGGCCACCGGCAGCTGATAGGTTGGACCAACACTCAGAGGAGCACTGGCCCGGGGGGGTTAAAATAATGATGACCCTTGAGTCTGCAGAACCCAAGGGAAAAAAGGCTAGGTGGCGAATGGTAAAACCAATGTTGGGCATTGCTGGAAGAGCTTTACTCAAGGCAAACTGTCAAGGGGTTCCCATTATTACCCAACCGCGTAAGGAACGCAAAATCCGGGAACATAACACCGATATGACGGAAACTAGGGTGGCAAGAGTGGAACAAAACACTAGGCATAAGGCCGAGCCTTCCACCCTTTACCAAGCATATAGATGCATTAATTAAATAAGAGATATTGTGATATCCCAACAAAATATCCATGTTCCAAACATGGAACAAGCTCCAATCTTCACCTGCAACTAACAACTCTATAAGAGGGGCTGAGCAAAGCGGTAACATAGCCAAACAACGGTTTGCAAGGACAAGGTGGGTTAGAGGCCTGGTTCAACAATATGGGAGGCATGATAAGCAAGTGGTAGGTATCGCAGCATAGGCATAGCAAAAGAGCGAGCAACTAGCAAGCAAAGATAGAAGTGATTTCGAGGGTATGATCATCTTGCCTGAAATCCCGCAAGGAAGAAGAACGAGTCCATGAAAAAGACAAACGGGCGTAGTCGAACGGATCCTCACAACATGACGTTACCGGAAACAACCGAAGAAGCACACCGGAAAGAAGTAAACAACCATCACATAACATGGCATGATGCGCAAACAAGTATGATGCATGTCCGGTTTAATGAAACATGGCATGGCAAAATGCACAAAACAATCCTACAAATTAAGTGGAGCTCAATATGCAACGAGTTGCATATTGACGAAACACCACATTCAAGTTATTTAGTTTCGATCTTGTTTATGTACCCAACAATATTAAATGTTGTCGAACATGGCAAGGGGGTGAAGCGAAGAAAAACTACCTATCTAGTCATGTTTAAATGAGGCCGGAAGCAACGAATAACAATTCCGGTAAATCCCCATATGCATATTTTAGATTTCGTGCGGTTCTGCCCTAAGCCATATTTTATAGTTGGTAAACATGCAAAATGATGTCACCATGTTAAACTAGGCAAAATTCTACCCCATATACATATAAAGTTTATTAAATTCTGAGTTACGGTTATTTAGTTACGAATTAAAGCATTTTAACATGGCATAGGAGTAAATTTAACCAAACATCATTTTAAATATTTTAAACATGGATGAAAATGACATATTATGAAACTATATGAAATTCTAGGCATTTTACATATTTAAACCATTTTAATCCGAAGCACGGTTCATGAGTTATTAAATGCATGAACTCTAGGGACTTTTCTGCAAAACAACCGTCTCAGGAATAATAGCTAAATTCGTTCCACGGGAAAAAAACCAAGATTCGGGCCGCATCTAAGATCTGGCCCAACAGGAGGTTAGTAACAGGGGCGCTGGGGTGTGCCTCACCCATGGGCCAGGCCCAGTTTGCGGAGAGGGAGAGGCCAAGGCAGGCCTCCTTGCCAGCAGCAGGCCGGCTGGGAGCTGGGCTTCGCGCGCGGCTGGAGGAGAAGCAGCCGAGGCGCACGCTGGGTCTTGGCGCTGGCGGGTCAACGCGAGGCGGCTGTGGCGTTCGTCCTCTGCGCGACGCAGAGTTGCGGGCGGCGAAGGACGGAACTGAATCGAGGGAGAAGAAGGCCCCGGGCGGCGGCTCTGCGAGGGGCTTGGCACGGCAACGGAGCCGGTCACTGGGAGGGGCGGCGCTTGACGGCAGGGCGACGCGAGCAGGGCTCTCGGTATGGCGATCGCCAAGCTGGAGGCGGGGTGGTTCGGTGGTGTCGACATGGATCCGGGTCGAGGAGGCTGCAGCGGCTTCCGGGCGAGGGAAAAACAAGGGCGACTGGGAGGCAGCGTCTTGGGCTCCTAGTGGCCGAGCGGTTGTGGATCTTCGAGGCAGCCATGGCAGTCTCCTGATACAGAGAAAAGAGAGATACGGGGTGAGGGAAGAACCAGAGACCTGAGCGGCGGGGAGAGGAAATAGAGATGGAGAGACAGAGGCTCGGCCTGGTGCTCTCTGGAGATCGAGGAAACGGGGACGAGCTGCTCGTGACCCCCTCGGGATCGAGCAGAGGAGGTGGCCTCGGGCATGAGCAGGGGATCGAGCAAGGACACGTTGACTTGCTGCCGAAAAACGAGGAGAAGTGGGAGGCGGCGGTGGATCCGAGACGGAGGCTGGTGGTTTGGATCGGGAGGGATCCTGAGAAAGAGTGTGGCGCGGCGCGAGGGACAAGGCTCCTAGATTTTAGGGTTAGGTTGAATCGGTAGGTGGTGGTCTTATATAAAACAAGTAAATTTGTGATAGGGGCATTTGATCCCTTAGATTTTAATCGGATGGACCCGGATAAAAGGTTAGGGAGCCCAAATAAGAAAATGAAGACGTTTTGTAGACGTTTGGGGATGATCCGGATCCAACGGTGACGACTGCCCGGGTCGGGTCCGGGACTATTTCGGACGCGCACGTGAGGGGTTTGATGCACTGAGCAGAGAGGGTTTCGGACCGTGCGGTCGCATCGGACAACTCCGGAATCGAAGGGGGGAAGGAGGATGGATTAGGTGGGCTGTGGCGAGACTGCGAGGGGGAGAAGAGAGAGAGAGGGCCCGACATCTGTTTCCGGAGACCGAAAACGTCCGACGTTAGACCGGCTACTATTGCCGCTATAGTTTAACGGTTGGGCTATCAAACGAACTCCGAATGCGATGAAACTTGACAGGCGGTCTATCTACACTATAATAAGACCACACGTCAACTCTCATCCCATTACGAGAACATTTTCCGGCTACTTATAAAATAATATTTCGGACATGCCGCGGTCGCGTGCAAGTGTGGCTGGGCTCAGAACAGACAACAGAAGGAACTGGGGGAACCTGGATGGATGCAGGTTTTGAAAACATGATGATGCAATGCATATGATGACATGACAAGATGCAACACGCAAGCAAATGACATGGCAACGCCGGTGAATAACTGGAAGACACCTGGCACATCGATGTCGGGGCGTTACACACAGTCAGAAGAGGAGACACGGTGTTTTTGGTCAGACCATTGGGAGTTTGGAAATTCTTGCACCCCTCTTCAAGATATATTTCCAAGGCTGTTTTCATTATGCTTGCATAAGAATCTTTCAGTTATGGAAATGTTTTAGGCTGGCAATTTGTAGCAGATGTTTTCTTTGCCTCTGTCTAAATTGGCTTTTCAAGAGCTCAACCAGCTTTCATCTATGCTAGGAGAGATCTCTTTGGACAATGAAGGCAAGGACACCTGGGCTTGGAGACATGGGAAAAAGTGTGAATATTCGGCCAAGAAGTTTTATGATTTTGTGCACCAACTAGTTCTGGCTAACCCTATACTCAATTGGGTACGGAAGAGTTGTTGCACCATGACAATTAAAATGTTTGCCTGGATAGTCATAATGGACAGAGTTAACACCAAGGATATGATTCAGCGTAGGCATTGGAAAATTAATGATGGGCCGAAGTGTGTTCTGTGTCTGACTAGAGTGCTTGAAGATAGAAATCATCTCTTCTTCCAATGCAACTTTAGTATCCGTATTTGGAATTATCTTCAAATCACTTTGCTGGATAGCAATGACATGGTGGAAATTTCCTTACATGCCAGGAAGGATTTTAATAAACCTTTCTTTTCAGAAGTGGTCTTTCTAGCATGGTAGAACCTTTGGAAAGTCAGGAATGATAAGGCTTTTAGGCACATCAGGCCTTCTTTTAGGCAATTGAGGATTGGTTTTATACATGATATTACCCTCCTCTCTCACAGGATTAAGATAAGATACAAATAGGCTTTGCTAAAGTGGATTGATTTCTTACCCCCTTGATGTACTTGTAGATGTACTTCTATTTTCTTTTCCAGGTTTGTTTAGTATAGCCTGCTTTGTATAGTATTTTGTTTTTGTTTCTGTTCCTCTACTTGAGGAACCTCTTGTATTCTTTGTTGGCGAGGTTTTAATAAAATCCTATGGGGTGTAAGCCTTGTAGTCTTCAAGGTAAAAAAATGATGTATCTCTAAAGACGAGGGATGACAGCTCTTGGCTGAAATACACGTGGTCTTGGCGGCCATCATGCCACAGCCCGGGCCCTTGTAAGTGAAGCCTTCTGCACGGGTTTCTTTTGGCCCACAGCCCGGGCAGATGCACAAGACCTCGTGCAGCACTGTGTTTGATGCCAGCTTTTCGCTAACCAAAGCCATATGCCACCTACTGCCCTCCGAACAATCCCCATTACTTGGCCCTTTGTGGTCTGGGGGCTCGATATGGTCGGACCTCTTAAAGGGGGAAGCCATAAGAAGAAATACTTGTTGGTAATGGTTGACAAGTTCACTAAGTGGATAGGAGCCAAACCAGTTAAAACGGACAAAGCTGGACCGGTGATAGACTTCATATCCGGTGTCGTACACTGTTACGGTGTCATGCACAGTATTATTACTGACAACGGCTCTAACTTTACAGCCGACAAGGTGAAAACTTGGTGCGCCAACTTGGGCATCAAGCTTGATTACGCCTATGTATACCACCCTCAGACAAACGTTCAGGTCGAACGGGCTAATGGCATGATAATGAGCGACATTAAACCCGGACTAGTGCAATCTCTGCAAGAATCAGACAAACACTGGCTCGAGGAACTCGATTCTGTACTCTGGGGGCTGCGGACCATGCCCAATCGCACGACTAGATATACACCCTTTTTCATGGTCTATGGTGCGGAGGCAGTCTTGCCTTGCGACATTATTCATGACTCACCTCGAGTGCGCATGTATGAAGAGAGAAGCCGAGCTTGATCAGCAGGATGACCTAGACGGCCTGGAGGAGGAGCGCGATGTTGCAAAGGCCTGTTCCACATTCTATCAACAGCAGGCTCGGCGATACCAAAGCAGAGAAGTACAGGCAAAGACCTACAATGTCGGTGAACTAGTTTTATGCCTACCAGAAAAGAAAAAGGACAAGCTCAAGCCCAAATGGGAGGGTCCCTTCATTATATATGAAGTTCTCACTGGAGGAGGCTATCGTCTTCGTAATGCTTCGGACAATCGCTTGGAGCCAAACCCATGGAATGCTGCAAGGCTCCGAAGATTCTACACCTAAGTCCGCACATATTCCTTTTTTTCTCGTTCTCCCTTTTCTCCCATTTACAGTTTTCCCTTTTTACCTCATTTCTATATGAATTCTAGCTCGTGTTCGGATAAACCGCACACCTGAAGGATAGACATCCTCAAATGTACATACCCCACAATACCCGGGGGCTTCTTTTCACAAGAAGCTTATTCTTGTTATTATTTTTCGAGCATCAAGCTCACCGTATATATGTGTCATCTATCCATATATGTATTTTCTTCACCATTATATGCACCTTTATGACTTAAGTTTTTGCCAAGCTGTGTTGCCTGGCTCCTGTGCTTATGCCCTACGTTCCCGCTTGTTCGGCTAGGGCATAAAGGGAGCACCTCTGCGATTGTTAGAGCCGGGTCATCCGGACATGTACCTCAGACGGGTGAAGCCGAAAGCTAGCATTCTTAAGGGAATGATTGGTCGGTGAGCAAAAGATGAACTACCCTCGTGGCACTACAAAACCCTAGAGTATAAACACGTACTGTGATTTTTCAGCGTCACAGCTTCGGTATGCACAAAGAACCGCATACTAGTCCTGGGAAAGGAACCCTTAACGGAACTATTCTCTCTGGAAGATGTTTCTTACAATCAAATGTAATATAACATAACTCCCCGAATACAACTTGTCTGTTCAAGCAATGATGACAGGACTGCCTAGTTTCCAAACATACTTTGGTGTTTACCTATGGTATAGTATTTGGAAACACTCATGACCTAGGGTTTTCGGAGGTCGAAGCAGAAAGTCTGCCATGACAATCGTTTTACAAATTCGGCTGGAGACAAGTTTTTTCACAAAAGTACATTGCTACTTAGACTCAAAAACTTCTTCTTCCTCTAGACCCTCTAACAGGCTATCTAGTTTACAATCTTTTTGGGAGAACTTGGCGGCCACCTTGACTTGGTTCCACACCAGGCTGACCGGAATTTCGTGTCCTTCGGATCCTCGAGGTCCGACCCGGGCCATATGATTGGGATCAAGTCCGGTGTACCATGTTTTTACCATGGCCCAGGCTTCCCGAGAACCTTCTCGGCATGCCGATATCTTCCATAGCCCAAAACGGCGCCGAGCTCCCTTGAATAAATTCATGAGGTCCTCCATACTTCCTGGATGAGAATCGGCTGGCCATAAAGCCTTAGCAATGTTCCTCATTGCCTTCTGCGCTCGCTCATCCACCTTGGACAACTCTTGTAGCAGGTCGCCCTGAAACCTGGACACCTCTTCTTCGGGCCGCCTAGTCAACACACCTACACACATAAACTTGTTAGGATTCGCAACAATGAACTATAAGGACAATAAGTTAAAAGGCATACTGAATGTGCCGCCTCTTAGCTTTTTGTTCTCCTTCAAGGCGTCTGCTAGTTGGGCTCGCACATCTTTCAGCTCTTCGCCGAGCTGGGTGTTGGCATCCTACAGCTTGTTCATCTCGTCCCTGGTTCGTGTCAGTACACGATGACCAGTGGCCTCTTGCCTTTCGGCATGTTCTTTGTCCGCCTGCGCAGCTTTCAGTTTCTCTTCCAGTTGCGCCACCGATGCTGCCATTGTAAAACGCAACGGTGTTCATTTGCATAAACATGACTGGCACATGATTATTTTTCTGGACAGAAGGAAACATTACCAGTCGGTGCTTCCTTGGACTTGTCCAGTTCGGCAGTAACAACATTCAGCTGGGTCCGACACTGCTCCAGCTCCCGAGATAGCATGCTGTTCTTCTCCGTAAGTATCTGGTTATACATCAATCCTTAAAATCAGTTGCTTCACCTGTTTTTAAGTCTCGGGGCTACCGGTATATGGCTATTTAATCTACACAAAATGATCTTACCCGCATATCGTTTGAAAGCTAGTGAGTGGCCCCGGCAAGCCCATATCGAGCAGCTCGGATATATGCATCTGCCGAACTGAAGGCATTGAATGCCTCTTCAGTAAAATTAGGATAGTGCATAGCTGCCCTCCGGTGCCGATGGTTCATGGCACTCTCCACCTCGGACTTGGTAACGGATACATTATCCGAATCATCGGAGAGAGAACAATCCGGCTTGGCACCCGTATCGGCTCTCGCCCTAGAGGCAGGGTCTGTGGTCGGATTGATGGACGTATGTCCAGCGAGGTCTCCGGATATAGTCCGGTGAGTGCTCTTCCTGGAATATGGGGGAGGAGAAAAATGTCACAGTTCGGCATGTTTGCTGCAGGGTGCATCAAAAGCTGTACCTTTTTGATGATGGTCAGAGCTTGGAAGAATTGCCGTCCGCCTTTCTTTTTGAAGATCCGCCTTGTGTCGGCGTACCCTTCTTAATGGACGATCCCGATGCGCGTGGCGAGACGAGCGCCGCCTCTTTTAAAACACAAGACATTGCAGTGGGTGAAGCGAAGTGAAAAAACTCTTTTTGAGGAGACATCTTCAGGGTACTTAAGTGGGAGGAAGGGAGAAGGCCGGGGTAATCGGATAATGGCCACTTCCATGCCATCATAACTCGCTTGATAGAAAACCCCCTCCTTGAGCTCTACGGATATATCCGGATCATCTTCGAATCCGGGATCCAGGTCCCGATTATGGTCCTCCGGCTGCGGGGCGGGGCTATAGATCTCCGTGACAACTTTCCTCCATTCCTGTCAAGAAATGGTGGGGTTAAGTCCAGCTAGGTACGACTCAGGAGGAGTATTAAGTAAAATTACTGAGCGAAGGCTTACCCAGCTGGGAGGATTGTACATGGAAAGCCATCTCGGCACTTAAGGCGAGTGAATTCCTCTTTCTCCCCCTTAAAGATCAGCTAGCATGGCGGCCAAGGCGGCGAAGTTGTCTGGACCCTTATGTCCGCATCGTGATGCGTCGTCTTCTCCGTTGTAATGCCACATGGGGAGTCCTCTGGATTGGAGTGGCTGAACGCCCCACATTATTGAAATCGCCATTACCTCAATAATGGACAGTCCGGATTGGGCGAGTGTCTTTATCTTGTCCATTAGCTTCTGAACCTCCACACTATCTTCCTCCTCGAGGCTTCGGGGGTGCCAGCTGTGGCGCTTCTTTAACGGAGCATTGGAAAACGCGGGTAGGCCACATCGGATTGGGTCAGATAGTACGACATCTTCAATATAAAACCACCCCGAGGGCCACTCTTCGGATGCCTTCTTTGGAGTGTCGAATAGGTATTCTGTCCCGGCTATACGCCACACTTCGGTGCCGCCCACCTCGAATATGGATCCCTTTTGGGAGCGAGGGACGAGGCAGAAAAGCTTCCTCCATAATTCAAAATGGGCCTCACAGCCTAGGAACAGCTCGCAAAGAGCGACGAAGCCCGTGATGTGCAGAATGGAGCCTAGCGTAAGGTTGTGCAGTTGGAGGCCATAGTACTCCAGGAGACCTTGGAGGAAGGGATGGATTGGAAATCCAACGCCTCTTAATAAAAAGGAAACGAAGCACACTCGCTCCCCTTCTAAAGGATTAGGGAAATTTTCTGCCAAGGCTTCGCCAGTAGAAGAGGTTAATCCCACCCGAACAGGGACTAGATCCGCAGGGGGAGATATCCCTGCATCTAGAGCTTGGTTAGCTGGGTGTGGGATACAGAACAGCTCTCCCAATCGTCTTTTTGCAGACCATGGGGGCGGGAAGAAGAACTGGGAGCGCTGGCCATGTTTGCGCGGTTTCTTGTGACAAGCTCTAAGGATTTTCCGCCTGGTGTGGAATGGCATCTGAGATTCAATCTCCTTAAATAGACGCCTTCCTTACACGGCCCGGGTGTTTTGTGTAAAAATGCTTAGACCCTTTGTATTTGTCTGACACGTGGGAGCTGAAGTGGCGATGGTGCAGAAGCCGAAGGATATAACATTTAATGTAAAGCCGAAGACCAAAGACCGAAGATGTAAATCCGAATACAGTCCTTTGGTTCAGATGCTTGGAGATCTGCGGAGGAGGAACCCGCCTTGCAATGCTGAAGACAATTTGCATGCCGGACACGTCATCATTGAAGAATGGTTCGGGGGCTACTGAGGGAGTCCTAGATTATGGGGTCCTCGGGCGTCCGGGCTATGCAACATGGGCCGGACTAATGGGCCGTGGAGATACAAGACAGAAGACTTTTCCCCCGTGTCCGGGTGGGACTCTCCTTGGCGTGGAAGGCAAGCTTTAAACCTACTCTGTACAAACCCTATCCCCCTTCGGTGTCTATATAAACCAGAGGGTTTAGTCCGTAGAGGCAATCATAATCATACAGGCTAGACATCTAGGGTTTAGCCATTATGATCTCGTGGTAGATCAACTCTTGTAACCCCTATACTCATCAAAGTCAATCGAGCAGGACGTAGGGTATTACCTCCATCAATAGGGCCCGAACCTGGCTAAAACATTGTGTCCCCTGTCTCATGTTACCTTCGATCCTTAGACACACAGTTCGGGACCCCCTACCCGAGATCTGCCGGTTTTGACACCGACACCCCCTAGTTGGTGCTTTTATAAGAGAGTACGGAGACTCAAATTAAAAATAAAATTTTCATAAAGTAAAAGAAAGGACCTTCGCAGAGGGAAGTAGGGATTTGTAGAGGTGCCAGAGCTCAAAGCGAAAATTGAGAGATAAAAACATTTTGAGAGGCATACTTTTCCCACCAACGAAAACGACTTAGAGTTCCCAACACTTTCCATGCTAGATATATCATAGGTGGTTCCCAAACAAAAAACAAAGTTTATTCCTTTTTCCACCATACTTTCACTTTCCATGGCTAACCGTATCCACGGGTGCCTTCCATACCAACACTTCCCAAGGAATTTATTATTTGACAACATAAAGTAAATTAATTTTTCATTTCGGGACTGGGCATCCCTAATACCGTTGCTTTACTCTCGTGCAATGACAAGTGAATAAACACTCATCGTGAGAATAACACATCTAGCATGGAAAATATTAGCCACCCCTCACCGTCCCGCGAGTGGTACGAGCACACAAAAGGGAAGTTTATTTTGAATATTAGAGATGGCACATACAAATTTGCTTAGAACGGCAAAAGAATACCGCATATAGGTAGGTATAGTGGACTCATATGGCCAAACTGGTTTAAAGGATTTTGGATACACAAGTAGTGATCATACTTAGTGCAAAATGAAGGCTAGGAAAAGATTGAGAAGTGACCAACCAAGAAATGAATAATCTCATAAGTGAGCATTGAGCATAATTAACACCGAATAATGCACCACATGTAGGATGTAATCTCATTGCATGACTATTGACTTTCGTGCTTGCATAGGGAATCACAAACATTAACACCAATATTCTTACTAAAGCACAATTACTCATCAACATGACTCACATATCACATCATCATATCTCAAAACTATTACTAAGAATCAAGTTTATTTTTTGCAATGATCTTCATGCAAGTTTTTATTATATCCTTCTTGGATATCTATCACTTTGGGAATAATTTTCATGTGTTGCTTTTGATAAGATCAAACAAATATAAGTGAAGATCATGAGCATAGTATTTCTTTCTCTCAAACTAATTTAAGTGAAGCAAGAGAGAATTTCTTGAAAATTTTAATAACTCTCAAATAAATCTAAGTGAAGCAAGTGAGCATTTCTTTAAAAATACTAAAGCACACCGTGCTCAAAAAGATATAAGTGAAGCACTAGAGCAAATCCATAGCTCATAAAAATTTAAGTGAAGCATACAGAACAATTCTAACAAGTCATGCCATAATTTTGGCTCTCTAAAATAGGTGTGTCCAGCAAGGGATAAAGACTAAAAACACAAAGCAAAACAAGCAAAGACTCATATCATACAAGACGCGCCAAGCAAAACACATAGTATGTGACGAATAAAAATATAGTTTCGAGTAAAATACCGATGGTTGTTAGAAGAAAGAGGGGATGCCACTCGGGGCATCCCCAAGCTTAGTTGCGTGCTCTCTGTGGATAATAACTTGGGGTGCCATGGGCATCCCCAAGCTTAGGCTCTTCTTACTCCTTATTCCTTCATCCATCGTAAGATAACCCAAAACTTGAAAACTTCAATCACACAAAACTCAACAAAGCCTTCGTGAGTGTTAGTATAAGAAAATAAATCACTACTATAAGTGCTGTTGCAAACCAATTCATATTTTATTCTTGCATTATATCTACTGTATTCCAAAGTTCATATGGCAAACACTCATCAAAGAGAACCATATAATCATCAAAACAAGCACACAACGCAAAGAAAACAAAATCTGTCAAAAACAGAGTAGTCTTTAGCAATCTGGGTATTTCGAATACTTCTGTAATTCCAAAAACTCTAAAAAATTAGGAATTCCTGATATATTTGTATATTAGTCTTCTGCAACAAGAATTTGTATTTTATCACTCTCTGATTAAAAGTGAAAATTATTTTTGTGAGCGCAAGAGTTTCTGTTTTTCAGCAAGATCAAACAACTATCACCCAAGAAGATACTAAAGGATTTACTTGGCACAAACACTAATTAAAACATAAAAAAACACAATAATAACAGTAGCATAATTGTGCTAACACTCAAGAAAAGAAATCAAAAAGCAAAAATAAATTTTATTCATTTGGTTGCCTCCCAACAAGTGATATCGTTTTATTCCCTTAGCTAGGCATAAAGCAAGGATCTAAGTTTTGTCATCTTTGTTTTGAGATCCATAGGATGCCCTCATGATTGATTCATATGGTGGCCTAATTATTGTTCTAGGGAAATGTTCCATACCCTTCCTTAGTGGAAATTTGAACTTAATATTGACTTCTTTCATATCAAACAACACCAATAGTGTGTAAAAATGGTCTACCAAGAATAATTGGAGAAGACGGATTGCAATCAATATCAAGAGCAATAAAATCTATGGGCACATAATTCCTATTTGCAAGAACAAGAACATCATTAATTCTTCCCATAGGATTTTTAATAGTAGAATCCGCCAAGTGCAAATTTAAAGAATACTCTTCAATATCGGTTAGACCAAGCACATCACATAAAGATTTCGGAATTGTAGAAACACTAGCACCCAAGTCACACAAAGCAAAACACTCATAATTTTTAATCTTGACTTTGATAGTAGGTTCCCATTAATCATGCAATTTTCTAGGAATTGAAACTTCTAATTCCAACTTTTCTTCCAAAGTTTTCATCATAGCATCAACAATATGTTTAGTAAAAGCTTTATTTTGTTCATAAGAATGGGGTCAATTTATCATGGATTGCAACAAAGAAATAAAATCAATCAAATAGCAACTATCATAATTAAAGTCCTTGTAATCCTAAAGAGTGGGTACATCAGTAGCTAAAGTTTTAATCTCTCCAAACCCACTTTTATCAATTTTCTCAACAAGATTTTCACCCTCTGAATTATCGGGACGCCTTCTAGCTAAAGTTGACTCTTCTCCAGTCCCTTTTTCATCAATCTTAACTTTACTAAACAAGGGATCAATAGAAGAAACACCAATCATTTTAAGATCTTCATCACTTTTACGAAAGTAATGACTAGAAAATAGTTTTTTCTAAAAATTCTCTTCTAGCTCTAAGCATAGAGGTTCTTTTCTTACTTTCATCCATAGAAACACAATGAGCTTTAATTGATTCCTCAACTTTAGGCACAAAAAAATTTCATCCTGAGATTTTCCACATCATGAGAAATTCTATCAACACTTCTAGACAAATCATCAATCTTATTCAACTTCTCTTCTATGGTAGTGTTGAAAACTTTTTGCATGTTGATAAAATTATTCTCAAGATCAGAGGTGTTCCTATTATTATAAGAAGGATTTCCATAGGAATTACCATAATTATTAGAGGAATTACTAGGAAAAGACCTAGGATTAAAATTACCTCTATAAGCATTGTTATTGAAATTATTTTGCGAGATAAAATTCACATCTATGGCATCACCATTTTTCTCAATCAAAGTAGAAAAAGGCATATCATTGAAATCGATAGGAGCACTTTTACTAGCAACCAATCTCATAAGAGCATCAAAATTTTCACTCAAAGAAGAAATTTCAACCGAATTAACTTTTTTACTAGTAGGAGCTCTTTCGGTATGCCATTGTGAATAATTTTCCATAATATTATCAAGCAATTTGGTGGATTCACCCAAAGTAACTTCCATAAAATTCCCACCCATGGCGGAATCTAAAAGATTACGAGAAACAAATTTCAAACCCCACATAAATTTTTTGTATGATCATCCAAAGATTTAACCCATGAGTTGGGAAATTCCTTAGCATCATTTTCATCCTTTCCCAAGATTGTGCAACATGCTCATGTTCAAGTTGCTTGAACTTCATGATCTGGGTTCTAAGGGAGATAATTTTTGCGGGCGGAAAATACTTAGTGATAGAAGCATCTTTACACTTATTCCAAGAATCAATACTATTACGAGGCAAAGAAGAGAACCAATTTTTTGCAGAATCACACAAAGAAAACAGAAACAATTTCATCTTTACAACATAATTGTCCACATCTTTGTTCTTTTGCATATTGCATAATTCCACAAAGGTATTAAGATGGAACGCGACATCCTCATTAGGAGTACTGGAAAATTGATCTTTCATAACAAGATTCAGCAAAGCAGTATTAATATCACAAGACTCCACACTAGTGGCGGGAGGGGCAAGCGGAGTGCCAATAAAATCATTGTTGTTGGTATTTGAGAAATTACACAACTTGGTGTTCTCTTGAGTTATGGTGACTACGCAACAAGATTGCACTCAAAAGTAGATCCGGCAAGAAAACGACGAACGTAAAAAAGCGAATAAAATGGCAAATTTTTGTGAAGTGGGGGAGAGGAAAATGAGAGGCAAATGGCAAATAATGTAAATTGCGAGGAGATGAAATTTGTGATTAGGAACCTGGTAGATGTAGATGATCCTCCCCGGCAACGGCGCCAGAAATTCCTTTTGATGTCTGCTAGAACTACGTCGGTATTTCCCCAAAGAGGAAGGATGATGTAGCACAATGACGGTAGGTATTTCCCTTAGTGATGAGATCAAGGTTATTGAACCAGTAGGAGAACCAAGCAACACTACGTAAACAACACCTGCGCACAAATAAGAAGTACTCGCAACCCGACGTGTAAAAGGGGTTGTCAATCACTTTCGGGTAACGACGCCAGAAATTGGCAAACAGACGTGAGAGAGTTGTAAATATTGATAGATCGAACGTCAAATAAAATAAATTGTAGCAAGGTATTTTGTATTTTCATTTTAATATATCTAAAAATAAAAGGCAAATAAAATAGATCACAAAGGCAAATAATATGAGAAAGAGAACCGGGTGCCGTAGGTTTCGCTAGTGGCTTCTCTCAAGAAAAATAACAAATGGTGGGTAAAAATTTACTGTTAGGCAATTGATTGAACTTCAAATAATCATGATGATATCCAGGCAATGATTATTATATAGGCATCACGTCCAAGATTAGTAGACTGACTCGTGCCTGCATCTAGTGTATTAAGTTCATGGAGAAACAGAGTAATGCAATAAGAATGATGTCATGATGTAGACAAGATCTTTTTATGTAGAAATATACCCCATCATTTTATCCTTAGTAGCAACGATACATACGTGTCGGTTCCCCTTCTACCACTGGGATCAAGCATCGTAAGTTTGAACCCACTACGAAGCACCTCTTCCCATTGCAAGATAAATAGATCAAGTTGGCCAAACAAAACCCAAATATCAGAGAAGAAATACAAGGCTATAAGCAATCATGCATATAAGAGATCAAAGAAACTCAAATAATTTTCATGGATAAAAAGAGATAGATCTGCTCATAAACTCAAAGTTCATCGGATCCCAACAAACACATCGCAAAAGAATTACATCATATGGATCTCCAAGAGACCATTGTATTGAGAATCAAATGAGAGAGAGGAAGCCATGTAGTTACTAGCTACGGACCCGAAGGTCTACAAAGAACTACTCACGCATCATCAGAGAGGCACCAATGGAAGTGGTGAACCCCTCCGTGATGGTGTCTAGATTGGATCTGGTGGTTATGGACTCTACGGCGGCTGGAAATGATTTTCGTCGACTCCCCTAGGGTTTCTGTAATATTGGGGTATTTATAGAGCAAAGAGGCGGTCCGTGGGGCACCCGAGGTGGGCACAACCCACTAGGTCGCGCCTAGGTCTGCAGGCGCGCCCTAGTGGGTTGTGCTCCCCTCGGAGCACCCCAGGCGCTTCTCCGGCCCATTGGATGTCTTCTGGTCCAAAAAAATCCACAAAAAGTTTCGTTGTGTTTGGACTTCGTTTGATATTGATTACCCATGATGTAAAAAACATGCAAAAACAGGAAGTGGTACTTGGCACTATGTCAATAGATTAGTACCAAAAAATGATATAAAATGCCTATAAAATGATTATAAAACATACAAGAATGATAATATAATAGCATGGAACAATCAAAAAGTATAGATACGTTGGAGACGTATCATTTGCTCACTCGAGTGTGGAGTTCTCTAGACGCATTTCGGATCTTCCGAGGAGTGCCGCCGATGCCGCATAATTCTTCCAAGCCTAGGAGGGGAACTCGGCCGAGAAGCTATTCTGGTCGCAGTTTCTTGTGCCGGAGCACCCGACGCCCCTGAACGACCAGCTGAAGCAGCTAATGGAGCTGCATAGGGTGGCCGGTTTGGCCATGAAGGATCTAATAGTCCATCTTTGGCCGGCCGAACTCATTCCCAGTAGCTACTTTGTTTTGGTGAGGCGGCTCATCGACACGCTACCTAGGATTGATGCTGTGAAGCGCTCGGCCTGCATAGAAGGTGCCCAGATGGCCTTCGCCTGCGTCGAGATGTAATGGGCAAAGATGAAGGCCACCGACATGGTGACCGCAGGGCCCCCCGAAGGCAAAGATCATCGGAAGCCGGAGAGATACTTCGATGATGTCCTAGATGGTGCCCGGATAGTAGAGGGCCAATGCTCAAAGGACGTCATATTTGAGTAAATGTTTTCGAGTTGTAAAAACTATGTTATGAACCCATTCTTGTAATATATCTATGTGTTGTGCCTTTTGTTTCAAGCGATGTTTACCTCCTGTGCGACCATTTTTACTTATAAAAGTTGCCAGTCGCCGGCTTCAGCCCCCACGTAGATGCTACGGGGGTGTTCATCGTGACGCGTGACCACACTTTATCCAATGTCTTGGTCCATAAAGGAAGTGTTCACGAGATGAACCAGGCAATCAGAATGCAGCTTTATTACTTTTACTTAGCCAAAGGAGTTTGACGGCGGCGCTAAATACTAACCCCTGGTGCATGTGCGGCTATTCGGAATAAAGTGCCTTTTCCACGCGGCTGGACGAAGACTAGCCCCTCGTATAACATAGAGTAAATCACTAATGATTTTCAGTAAGTCACCAAATTGCCAACCAGCTCTCACTTTATCATGACAGTTAGTTTTTGGCTTTCTCTACTGAGTTATTTGACTGAAGGAACCAGAAATACAATCGCAGTAGTTCTCCCTTTACTACCTTAGCCGAACGAGTGGAACGTAAGGTGGTAAGCACAGGAGCCGGGCAACCCAACTATAGACCAAAGACATGATTCGGAGCTGATGCATATATTGCAACATTCGGGACGCGGAAGAGTACCCTATAGGTGTTCGGACTTGAAAACGTGCGGAGCCAAATACAACTCCCGGTGTTAAGGCCGGACTAAAGCACGTGTGGCAATCTGAAGTAAGGAGGGAATATAGATGTCAAAATAGATCAGTACCAAATGAAAGTGGTGAGCAATCGTTTCCTTTATATCCTGGTTAATACGCCGAGACATGCTATTACAGATAATGCCATGAATATCAAAGCTATTTTACATGCCGAGAGTTTACACAGGGGAAAGTTTTACACATGGCCTAAAAGCAGTGGTTTTGAAGATTCCAGTGGTGCCCTGCCGCACGTCTATGCCGTTTCTCCTTGGTGAGAAATCCTTTGAGAGGAGAAGTCGATGGTCATCTATAAGAAAGGGTAGCATGGAAAAGAGCCCTTATACGACCGTAGGGTAGGTAGGTTTTTAATGAACTTGTAGTACAAAAAAAAGAAAAAAGAGAAAAAAGGCTAAGGTCCGAATAGGGTCAAGCCGTACTATAGACCTTTTCCGCAGTATGCCTCTGGCACTGCCCAAGGTATTTTAAGTGCATAATTATGCACGCACGGTACGTATGCCGCAACCTTATGGGGCGGTCGGCGGAGGCTGAACTGCTATTCAAGCTTTGGATCCGCCCAGCTGTCGTGCTGTAATGTGGATCGGACTCGCTTAGCAGTGTCATGGGCCTTAATGACCGATGAGTTGTTCGGCTTGATGAGGCCATTTTATACCTCGGTAACCTTCGGTTAACATTTAATAAAATTAATAGTAGGAGTTTCTCTTGCTGTTTTCATGGTCAAAAAAAATTCTATACCTCGGCTGCTAGGGCCGCGGTGTGCTCCTCAGTACGGAGGGAGCGCTCCATATTTCCATTGACTATGATGATGCCGCATGGTCCGGGCATTTTGAGCTTTAAATAAGCATAATGTGGGACTGCATTGAAGCGGACGAAAGAAGTTCGTCCAAGCAGTGCATGATAACCACTGCGGAAAGGGACGATATCGAAGATCAATTCTTCACTTCGAAAGTTATCTGGAGAGCCGAATACTACTTCCAGTGTTAAGGAGCCCGTGCAGCGGGCCTCTATGCCAGGTATCCCTCATTTAAAGGTAGTGTTACTAGGCTTGATTCTTGATGGGTCAATACCCATCTTACGGACAGTGTCTTGGTAAATCAAGTTGAGACTGCTGCCGCAGTCCATAAGGACTCTAGTGAGATTGTATCTGTTGATTATGGGATCGAGTACCAGGGCCGCCGAATCTCCATGATGGATACTAGTTGGGTGGTCCCTGCGATCGAAGGTGATTGGAAGAGCCGACCATGTGTTGAATTTTGGGGCGGCAGGCTCTACGGCGTAGACGTCCCTTAGTGCGTGCTTGCGCTCCCTCTTGGGGATGTGTGTGACATATATCATGTTCACTGTTTTCACTTCAGGGGGAAACTTCTTCTGCCCCCCTATGTTGGGAGGGCGGGGCTCATCATCTTCCTCGCTTTGAGGTCCTTTCCCCTTATGTTCGATATTTAATTTACCGGCCTGTTTAAAAATCCAGCAGTTTCTGTTGGTGTGGTTGGGGGCTTGCCAAGGGTGCCATGAATCTGGAAAGGCGCCTATCTAGTATTTTGTCCAAATTGGATGAACCGTCTCTATTTCCTTTGAACAACTTCTTCCGCTGATCGGGTTTGGAGCCGCTAAATTCGGAGTTTACTGCTGCATCCTCAGTTTCTTTGTTGTTGTTCCGACGCTTATTTGCTACGTCGTGGCCTTCCATTGCCATCCCTGACTTCAGAGGTGCCGGGGCCACTAGTGCTGTTGCTTCTATGAGCTAACCAGCTATCTTCGCCCGCACAGAAGCGGGTCATAAGTGCAGTAAGAGATGACATAGTTTTCGACTTTTCCTGACCAAGGTGTCGGGCGAGCCATTCGTCACGGACACTGTGTTTAAATGCCGCTAAGGCTTCAGCGTCCGAACAGTCGATGATTTGGTTCTTTTTAATTAAGAAACGAGTCCACAGTTTGCGGGCTGACTCTTCGGGCTGCTGGGCTATGTGACTTAGGTCATCAGCATCCGGTGGTCGAACATAAGTGCCCTGAAAGTTGTCCCGGAAGGCATCCTCTAAGTCCTCCCAGCTGCCAATGGAGTTCTCTGGGAGGCTATTCAACCAGTGTCGTCCTGGCCCTTTTAGCTTTAAAGGAAGGTATTTAATGGCATGGAGATCATCGCCGCGAGCCATGTGAATGTGGAGAAGAAAATCTTCAATCCATATAGCGGGATCTGTCGTTCCATCGTATGCCTCAATGTTTACGGGTCTGAACACTTCCGGAAACTGGTGCTGCATTACCTCATGAGTAAAGCACATGGGGTGTGCGGCGCCTCTATATCGGGCAACATCACGATGGAGTTCGGATGATATCCGTGTTTGATTCTCGGCCTGAACTTGATTATGCTTGTCGTGCTAGGCGTGATGGCCGTCGTCTCGTGTTGCAGCACATCCCCTTGATCCGTAGATTGATCTGGTCTGGCCAACTCTATTGTCCAGGTCCTGACGTAAGTCGTACGTGTAGCCCGGAGCCGCTGTCTCTTTGCCTCTACGGCGAGGTGGCACGGGCTAGTGTTTGGCATAATTAGCCGCTTTGTCTCGTCCACGTGGTGGTCGGTCCGATTGATCAGCATGATTGTATTTTGACGGTGTTGGCTCAAGGCCTCATCGTTGAATTGTGGTAGTAGCCTGTGTTTTGGGTAGCTCTTTGTCGGGCGCTCAAGGCCGTATTCTTCAACAGCCAGGACCTTGGTCCATCTGTCATTGAGCGTGTCCTGTTCGGCTTAAAGCTATTGTTGTTGTTTCTTTTTCAGGCTCCTCGCAGTGGCGATGAGCTCTCGCTTGAAGCGTTCTTGTTCGAGGGGTTCCTCTGGCACGATGAAATCTTCATTTCCCAGGCTAACATCCTCCTCGGAGGCCAGTAGATAGTTACTATCTTCTAAATCCTCATGATCGACGAGTTCGTCGGGGTTGACTTGTCCCTCTTCCCTCTCATCCTGCTCGAACGCAGGCTCGACGGGGTGGTCAAAGTCTTCAGCGTTGTCCGGAGTGTTATTATCTCTGGTGCCGGTATTGCTTTCCTTTTCCTGATGCGATCCTGAGCGGCGCCGCTGACGTCGGTGTTTTGGTGGTGCCTCGACGGGCTTGTCCTCAATTGGATCTTGAGTGCCATCGTCGTCCATCTTCTCGGGAGTATCCACCATGTACATGTCGTATGTAGAAGTGGCCGTCCAATGCCTGGTGATAGGTGTGTTTTGGCCTGGTTCGGCTACGACATCGTCGTCCATACCATCGATGTCTTCGAAGGCATAGTCTAGCATGTCGGTTAGGTCCACGACAGTGGCTATTAAATGGGTGGTGGGTGGGATGTAAAATTCCCTGCTCTCAGTCCCAGTTTAGGCTGGGCGTAGTTCGGAGGTGATACTTCCATGATGGCGAGAGATCGCATTAGGTCCAGTGTCTCGTTTAAGAGCGAAAGCTGGACGGGCGTATGAGGATCTGCGGAGCTAGGTTCGGTAATAAGCACTTGAACAAGCCCGATGAACACAGACCTCGAGAGTTTGGAGTTGATGTCTAGAGGCGAGTCCGACTTCCCGATGACAGGAAGAGTCAAGTTTGACTCCGGGTCTGCTGATGGCATGGTCACCTCTGGGTCTCCCGCAGGGAGCTCCGTAATGGGAGAGAGTCTGGCAGGGTTTTTCCCCCCGTCTTCGGACAGAGTGGTCCGCCTCGGATCTATGGCCAGGGCAAGCACGAGAGTTGATCCTTGACCAGAATCTGATGGTGGGTCCGATGGGCTTCCTTCATGCAGATGATGAGCGGCGACTAAGGCCGAGAACCCCTCGAAGACCAAATCTCCTTGGATATCAGTGTTGTAGTTCAAGCTTCCAAACCTGATCTGGTGACCAGAGGCGTAGTTGTCGATCTGCTCGAGGTGACCACTTGAATTGGCACGCAGAGCAAAGCCGCCAAACACAAAGAGTTGACCAGGGAGAAAAGTCTCCTCGGAAACAACATCGTCGCCGATGACAAGTCGATCCATCGATCCTTTTGTCGGTGACACAGTGGAACTCTCAATGAAAGCACCAATGTTGGTGTCAAAACCGGCAGATCTTGGGTAGGGGGTCCCGAACTGTGTGTCTGAGGATCGATAGTAACAAGGGATGATGGGGACACGATGATTACTCAGGTTCGGGCCCTCTTAAAGGAGGTAAAACACTATGTACTGCTTTATTGTATTCAATGAGTATAGGGGTTACAAGAGTTGATCTACCTCGAGATCGTAATGGATAAACCCTAGCTATCTAGCCTATGAGAATTCTGATGATCTCTATGGACTAACCTCTCCGGTTTATATATACACCGGAGAGGCCTAGGGTTGTACAGAGTCAGTTTGTAAAGGAAGGAAATAACATATCCGGACACCAAACTTGCCTTCCACGCATATAGGAGTCCTACCTGGACACGAGGGAAAGTCTTCTTCTTTTATCTTCACGGCTCATCAGTCCGGCCCATGTCAAATAATCCGGACACCCGAGGACCCCCTAATCTAGGACTCCCACACCCAGGTTCCACCTCGAGACGGTGGCAGTTTGTCCCGAAATCTCTCTTCTTCTTTTTTCTAGGTCCAACCCCTCCATATAGCAGAAGATGGGCACCAGACGATGGCCAGGGAGGCCACAAGCCCTGGGGGCGTACCCTCAGGGGGTAGGGCGCGATCCCCAGGCTTGTGGCTCCTGGTGGGTCCCCTTCTGTAACTTCTTTGCCCGATATTTTTTATACATTCCAAAATAATTCTCCATGAAGTTTGAGGACATTTGGAGTTGTGCAAAATAGGTCTGTCGGATTTGCTCCTTTCCGGTCCAGAATTCCAACTGCCGGCATTCTCCCTCTTCATGTAAATCTTGTAAAATAAGAGAGAAAAGCCATAAGTATTGTACCATAATGTGAAATAACAGCCCATAATGCAATAAATATTAACATAAAAGCATTATGCAAAATGGACGTATCAACTCCCCCAAGCTTAGACCTCGTTTGTCCTCAAGCGAAAGTCGAAATCGATAATCATGACCACATGTTTAGAGATAGAGGTGTCGATAAAAATAAAATACGAACATGAGGGCATCATGATCATCTTTAGAACAACAACATATTGTCATATAACTTCTCATGATAAAGTGATAAATCGTTCACAAGGTAAAGTATGAAACAAAAACTTTATTAAAAACTAAAAAACTATGATCTCGGTCATTGAAGCAATTGCAATTTATCATAATATCGGAAAAGAGTCAATATAAGTGATCTTATGTAGCAAATCCACATAATCAACCATCTTTTAGTCTTTCATAATTGCTAACACTCATGTGATACTTATGAGATCAAAACCTCAATCATACATAGAGAAAGATAGGGGCTTATAGTTTCGCCTCCCAACCTTTTACCTCAAGGGTAATGTCAACACTAATAGTTTATGATCACCTACATCCGAGTGGATATACATGTTTGGATCTTTCCCCAACACATAGTGCTTGCCAAAAAGAAAAAAAGTATAAAAGGGAAAGGTGAAGATCACCATGACTCTTGTATATAGGTAGAAGGTAAAAGTAAAAGATAGGCCCTTCGTAGAGGGAAGCATAGGTTTTCATGTGCTTTTATGGTTGGATGGACGAAATCTTAATGCAAAAGGATGTTACTTTATATTACCGCTTGTGATAAAGAACTATATTATGCAGTCTGTCGCTTTTATTTCTTCTATATCACAAGTTCATATAAAGTTTATTTTCTTCACACCAAAACATCATACATATTTAGAGAGCAATTTTTATTTCTAGCACCGATGACAACTTACTTGAAGGATCTTACTCAATCCATAGGTATATATAGTGGACTCTCATGGCAAAACTGGTTTAATGGATGTTGGATGCACAAGTAGTATCACTACTTGGTGCAAAAGATTTGGCTAGCATAGGATGAGAAGCAAGCTCGTTGGAGGACCCATGACAATATAACTTCTATTAGGATATAAGAAAACATACCCCATTGTGTTGTCTTCCTTGTCCAACATCAAATTATTAGCATATAATATTTAATGAGTGGTCACACTCATAAAAGATGTCCAAGATAGTGTATTTATATGTGAAACCTCTCTTTCTTTATTAATTCCTATTAGTTGCAACAATTACCAACACTATGTTTGTCAACTCTCGACAAATTTTATTCGTCATACTCTTTATATGTGAAGTCATCACTCTCCATAAGATCATTATATAATATTTTTACTTCTTTTATGCTTTTCTTTTCTTTTCCAAGATCAAGGCAAAAAAACAAAGCCCTCTACTCAAAACTACTCTTTATTATATAACTCTGAAAGGATCGAGAAGAGGTGTCTAGAGGGGGGGGGGGTGATTAGACCCTCAATAAGGAAAAGTAGCAGTTTTTAAGTTCTTCAAGTTGAGGTGGAGTTTTAGCACAAGTTTAAGTGTTCACAATACATTTCAAGCAAGCACTGCAAGAGGATAGGCAATGGAAAGAGTAAAGCATGCTATTTTCAAGAAAGTAAAGGGACGGGATTGGAGTGTGCAAACGCAATGAAGACACGAAGGTTTTTGGCGTGGCTCCGATAGTTGGTGCTATCATACGTCTGTGTTGATGGAGACTTCAACCCACGAAGGGTAACGGTTGCACGACTCAACAGAGGGCTCCACCCACGAAGGGTCCATGAAGAAGCAACCTTGTCTATCCCACCATGGCCATCGCCCACGAAGGACTTGCCTCACTCGGGTAGATCTTCATGAAGTAGGCGATCTCCTTGCCCTTACAAACTCCTTCATTCAACTCCAAAATCTTGTCGGAGGCTCGCAAGTGACACCTAACCAATCTAGGAGACACCACTCTCCCAAAGGTAATAGATGGTGTGTTGATGATGAACTCCTTGCTCTTGTGCTTCAAATGATAGTCTCCCCAACAATCAACTCTCTCTCATCGATTTGGCTATGGTGGAAAGATGATTTGAGTGGAAAGCAACTTGGGGAAGGCTATAGATCAAGATTCTTGTGGTTGGATTGGAATGTCTTGGTTTCAACACAAGAGTAGGTGGTTCTCTTTCAGAAAATGAGTAGTGGAAGTGTAGGCATGTTCTGATGGCTCTCTCTTGAATAGAGAAGGGGGTGGAGGGGTATATACAGCCCCACACAAAATCCAACCATTACACACAATTGTCCCAACTCAGTCAGACTGAATAGAAGAACTCGGTGAGACCGATTCAGGTCAAAATGTGAATGTTAGGAATCTCGGTGGGACCGACATGATCAACTCGGTGGGACCGATGTGCTATGGCTAGGGAAAAACCTCATCTTGGTGTGACCGACTGCATGAACTCGGTGAGACCGATTTTAGCAATGAGTTAACAGAGAATTTGTCAGGCAAACTCGGTGGGACCGATTGCACATTTCGGTGGGACCGAAACAATTGCAATAGGCAACAGAGAGTTTGCAAGGCCATCTCGGTGAGACCAAGATCTGTATCGGTGAGACCGAATTGTCTAGGGTTTCTGGTTGTGGCTATGTCAAAAGTAACTCAGTGGCGCCAGATAGATCGAACTGGTGGGGTCGAGTTTGACTTTGGGTTTTGGTCATATTTGGAAATGAGAAAGTGGTTAAGGGTTATGGAGCAATATCACTAAGAACTTTGAGCAAGTAGACCATTAAGCAACACCTCATCCCCTTTTAATAGTATTGTCTTTCCTATGGACTCAATGTGATCTCGGATCACTAAAATAGAAATGAAGAGTCTTGAGCTTTAGCCAATCTTTTTCCTTAGCATTTTGAAGGGGTTCCACATCCTCTTGTCCATGCCACGCCATTGTTGAACTTTCTGAAATATGCTAGATAAATATATTAGTCCAACAAGAGATATGTTGTCATTAATTACCAAATCACCAAGGGAGCACTTGTGCTTTCAATCTCCCCCTTTTTGGTAATTGATTACAACATACATTATATAAAGATATGAATAGTAAAAAGTAAAGCTTTGGAGAGACATGTAACATGCATAGGCTCCCCTTACATGTATGCAGTCATGTAAAGATAGTATGTAAGACCATGTGAATGCATAAGCATGTCAGAGCAAGCAATGAGTTACATGTATCTTGGCTATATGCATCAGAGCAAATGATGTAGATATAGGAAGTGTACCTTCATGTTCATGAGTCCTACTTGCAAACAATATGTACAACAGCAAGAGACCATCATGCACATGAGTGTGATGCATATACTTACCTTGTGGTCTTGAGCTAGCTTTGGAAGAGACGAGTTTGGGAAAACAAGGTTAGATAACACAAGAACACTCTAAATAAAGCAAGTTTTAGGAGACCACAAGAGAACCAAGACTGGGATGACATGTAATGAATGAGTACTTAGTACTCTATTTGGATATGGACATGTACCCAAAGATTAAAGATATGCAATGAATTCCAAAGATTTTCTTCCCTTAGATATGAGCTCTTTCTCCCCCTTGAATCTGATATTGGATAATGGGAGAAGGTAGTGTAAGAGAAAATCAGAGAAGAAAACAACCATACATTAGCATGTCTTTCCCCTCTTAAAGTGTAACACCCACAATGCGGCTATATCTCCCACGTGTCGGGGCATGACTTAGAGGCATAACCTCATGGTAGGCTTGTCGCAAGAGGGGTAATCTTCAGACATCCCATGTACTGAATAAGAAAGGGATAAAGAGTTGGCTTACAATCGCCACTTCACACAATACATAAATAATCCATACATCATCCAAGGTACAAACAAGGTTCGACTACGGAACCAAAATAAAGGAAGACAACCCCAAATGGTAGATCCCCAATCGTCCCAACTGGGCTCCACTACTCATCATCAGGAAAAGAAACATAGTAACAGCCCGAATCCTCGTCGAACTCCCACTTGAGTTTGGTATCGTCACCTGCACTGGTATCCTCGGCACTTGCAACTATTTGGAAGTATCCGTGAGTCACGAGGACTTAGCAATCTCACACCCGCGAGATCAAGACTATTTAAGCTTATGGGTAGGAAAAAGGTAGTGAGGTGGAGCTACAACAAGCACTAAGCATATATGGTGGCTATCATACACAAAAGAGAGCGAGAAGAGAAGCAGCGCATGGTCGAGAAGCTAGAAGTGATCAAGAAGTGGTCCTGAAACTACTTACGTTCAAGCATAACACGAGACCGTGTTCTCTTCCCGGACTCCGCCGAAAAGAGACCATCATGGCTACACACGCGGTTGATTCATTTTAATTAAGTTAAGTGTCAAGTTCTCTACAACCGGATATTAACAAATTCCCATCTACCACATAACCGCGGGCATGGCTCTCGAAAGTTTATACCCTGCAGGGGTGTCCCAACTTAGCCCATCACAAGCTCTCACGGTCAACAAAGGATATCCCTTCTCCCGGGAAGACCCGATCAGTCTCGGAATCCCGGTTACAAGACATTTCGACAATGGTAAAACAAGACCAGCAAAGCCGCCCAATGTGTTGACAAATCCTGATAGGAGTCGCACATATCTCATTCTGAGGGCACACCGGATGAGACTAGCTACGAGTAAAACCAACCCTCAAGTTTCCCCGAGGTGGCCCCGCAGGAAGCTCGGTTCGGACCAACAATTAGAGGAGCACTGCCCCCCCCCGGGGGGGGGGGTTAAAATAAAGATGACCCTTGAGTTTGCAGAACCCAAGGGAAATGTATATGGTGGTAGGTAGGCAAATGGTAAAACTAAGGTTGGGCCTTGCTGGAGGAGTTTTATTCAAGGCGAACTGTCAAGGGGTTCCCATAACACCCAACCGCGTAAGGAACGCAAAATCAAGGAACATAACACCGATATGACGGAAACTAGGGCGGCAAGAGTGGAACAAAGCACCAGGCATAAGGCCGAGCGTTCCACCCTTTACCAAGTATATAGACTCAATAAAGTAAATAAGATATAATAACGATATCCCAACAAAAGCCATGTTCCAACATGGAACAAACTTCATCTTCACCTCCAACTAGCAACGCTATAAGAGGGGTTGAGCAAAAGTGGTAACATAGCCAAACAATGGTTTGCTAGGAATGTGGGTTAGAGGCTTGACATGGCAATATGGGAGGCATGATAAGCAAGTGGTAGGTAGCGCGACATAGCAATAGAGCGAACAACTAGCAAGCAAAGATAGAAGTGATAGCGAGGGTATGGTCATCTTGCCTGCAATGTTCTCAGAGTTGTCGAAAGCTTGATCCTCGTAAGTGTACTCAACAGGTTCCTCGGTCACGTACTCGTCTCCCGGATCCACCCAAAGCAAGACCACAAGCAAATGACCAACAATCAATCACGGTGCAATGCACAAGCAACATGATGCAATACATGGCATGATATGTAAGACATGATATGCAATGCATATGCGTGCTCCAGAAGGAAAAGAATGATCAAGGCATCAACTTGGCAAACCAAGTATGCCGCTGGAAAGATGAGATGATTTTGGTTGAAATCGATATAAAGATCACTGGAAACGGATGTACGGTTTGCAAATGGCAAGCAAAACAAGGATGGTGCTATTCTATGATTAACAGGACGATGCTACTTAGAATGCAGCAAGAAACTAAGCTACTGCACCCCAACTTAACAACAAAGCATATGGCAGTGATGTACAAGAGATGGTTGACAGAACATGAACACTGAGCTACGGCTAAATCACACTAGAACAGGTTCAAACAAGCATGGCAAAAGTGCAAAAGATATCAGCTTCACAGACTTAGAGAAATTACTAACATGTCAAAAACAACATCAGGAAGCAACGTTTATTAACAGTTTCGACTTAGCGGAAAAACAAAGCATGTCATAAACAGATTTATGATAGCAACTTTGCGAGCTCAAACCACTCACCACAAAGCATTGCATGACAATAGAAGCATATCAACAGCAAGATTACTTGTTCAGGAAGCTAACCATGGCAAGAGCAAGTTCATAGGATGCATGGATCACTAGCAACAACCGTGGCAAAATCGATGAACATGTTAACATTCTGCCAGGAACATTTTATAGCAAAAGTAGAGCAAGCAAATGACATGCTAGACAACTCCATAATTGCAAATAGGGGCATGGATGGATAGAGCATGATCACATGTTCAAAACATCCTTACTGAAGTATCTCACAATAAGCATGTATCTCACTATATCATCAAGTTTACATGGCATCAAAATAACAGCAGGAAAATACTTAGCAAAATCCTAAGTCCCTGAAAACAACAACATTGTGGAGCCTACTTTGCATGCTTATTCTAGTCACCACATAGATCACAAAAATACAAGAGAAGCACCTCTGTAAAAATGTCATGATGTAGTTCAAAAGACATGTATACCTCATGCCCATATGATGCACACATCAAATGCAACAAAAATGATAAAACCTCATAAACTGATAAGTAGCAGCAGTTAACATTTTATAGCACTCTTGCATCTATGAAATGGCATCATAATGAACATGAACATACATGGAAAAGCTTCTACCAGGGAGAGCTCAACGAGGTGAACAAATCGACATATCATATGCATGAATCGGAGTCACGATCATCGAGATACATCATGATGAACAGGGCATAAAAATTACAGGGGGGTTCGGGACTTGGTGAAAATTACCCTGCGAAAACCCATATCTAGGGTTCAGGCATGCGAACCGAGGTTGACCGGGGAGCTCGCCGGAGTTGAGGAAGGAGAAGGCCGGTGAGGAGGGAGTTGGCCAAAGAGGAAGGAGGGCGGTGGCGACGAGGCGCTCGGCGAGGCGGAGGAGGGCCGACGAGGTTGCGGCGGGGCTGGAGGCGCGGCGGCGCGGCTCTCCTCCGGCGACTGGACGACGGCGCGACGCAAATTCGGGTGGAGGCGTGGATCGCAGGTGGCTGCGCAGGGAGGCGGAGCCGGGCGGCGCGGGCCCGGAGGGCCCACCGCGGGCCTGGCGGGCCGGCGGCGGCGAGCGACTTTGTCCGGTGTGGACGGACGTGTATGGTGGCAGCGGGGGATGTTAATTAGCTAGGGTTTTGGACCTGAAATTCAGGGGAGGGGCACATATTTATAGGTAGAGGGAGTTTGGAGTGTCCAAATGAGGTGTAGTTTTCGCCCACTGATACGTCTCCAACGTATCTATAATTTTTGATTGCTCCATGCTATATTACCTACTGTTTTGGACTATATTGGGCTTTATTTTCCACTTTTATATTATTTTTGGGACTAACCTATTAACCGGAGGCCCAGCCCAGAATTGCTGTTTTTTTGCCTATTTCAATGCTTCAGAGAAACAGAATATCAAACGGAGTCCAAACGGAATGAAACCTTCAGGAACGCGATTTTCTCATCAGATAAGACCCAGGAGACCTGGACCCTCCGTCAAGAAAGCTACGAGGCGGTCACGAGGGTGGAGGGCGCCCCCCTAGGGCGCGCCTCTAACGCCCATGATGCGGTTATAGCTCCCACTTGTCGAAGCACGACTTAGAGGCATAACCGCATTGTAAGCAATGTCGCAAGTGAAGTAATCTTCACAACAACCCATGTAATGACTAAGGGAAAAGGTACATAGTTGGCTTACACTCGCCACGTCACACAAATAGCATAAATATCATTACATTCATCCAGATACAATCAAGGTCCGACTACGGAACCAAAATAAAGAACAACCCCAAATGCGACAAAGTCCCCGATCGCCCCAACTGGGCACCACTACTGATCGTCTGGAAAGGAAACGTAGTATCGTCCCGAGTCCTCATCGAACTCCCACTTGAGCTCAATTAAATCACCTGGAGCGGTATCATCGGTCCCTGCATCTGGTTTTGGAAGTAATCTATGAGCCACGGGGACTCAGCAATCTCACACCCTCGCGATCAAGACTATTTAAGCTTATAGGAAGGGTAAAAGGTATGATGTGGAGCTGCAGCAATCAGATGCACGGTTTGGAAATGACAAGCAAAACAAATATGGCACCGTTCTGTGATTAACAGCACGAGGCCATCTAAATGCATCAAGAACAACATGCTATAGCACTCTAACATAGCAACAAAATACATGGCAGGGATCCACTGAAGATGCTTGACAAAATAGGAACACTGAGCTACGGCTAATTCACTCAATAGCAGGTTCAAACAAGCATGGTAAAAGTGCAAAAGATAACAGGTTACAGACTTAGAGAAAATAACAAGTCAGGAATTTAACATCAGGAAGCAATGTTTAGAGAACGAAATCAACATGCTACAGGAACATATCATGGCAAAGCAAGGCATGTCATGAAGCTACTCAAAGCATACAACAAAAGTCCCTTACTGACCATAAGCCAAAAGGGATCAAAAAATACAATAGCAACCATGTGAACATAGAAATTATCGTTAACAGATTCAGACTTAGTAGAAAACTGGAACATGACAAAACAAATATTAAGTAGGCATGTTTACGAGCTCGATGCACCTCACCACAAAGCATTGCATGATAAACTAAGCTTACACCTAGCAAGCAGACATGGCATAGAAGCTAAACATGGCAAGAACAACAACATAGCATGCATGGATCAACTACAACAACCTCGGCAAAATTGCTAAACATGTTAACAATCTGCCAGGAACATTTTATAGCAAAAGTAGAGCTCGATTGACTCAAGCTAGGGTGCTCCATAAATGCAAACAAAGACATGGATGGATAGAGCACCACAATATCTACAAAACATCCTTACTGATCATGCTCAAAAGAGGCATGGATCACTCTGTATCAACATGAACACATGGCATAAAAATAATGACAGGGCAAAGACTTAGAATATTTTTTAAGTCCCTGAAATCAGCAACATTGAGAGGGCTACTTTGCATGCTTGTGCTAGTCACCACAGAGATCACAAAAATACATGGCATACACCCATGTAAAGATGGCATGGCATACTACAAAACTCATGTAGGGCTCAAGTTCATAGGAGGCACACATCAATCATGGCAAAAATGACAAATGTCCAATTACTGATATGGATCTGGAACTAACAGAAACTAGCACTCTTCCAACAGCATTTAGGGCATCAAGATGAGCTCAAATGAACATGATGCAATGAGATGAAATGAAGTACTCGTCGAGACGAACATTTTGATATGCTACACGTGCAAAACGGAGCTACGGATATGGAGACATGATCTGATGAAGAATGCAAAAAAATTATTGAAACGGGGCGAAATTAGGCCAACCTCCAAATTCCAGATCTGGATTCGGGCATGATTTTTGAGGTTCGCCGGAGTTCCTGTTCGCCGGAGAGGGGGGGGGGGGTTCGCCGGAGATTGAGTCGGACTTGGCCGGATAGGGGAGGGGAGTCGGACCGGTGGAAGGCGGCGATGGCGGCGGCGACCTCGGGCGGAGTGGGGCGCAGCAGCCTCGGGCGGAGTGGGGCGTGGCCTCGTCGGCGGTCGCCGACGTCGAGGAAGACCGGCGCTGAAATGGCGGGCGGCGGCGCAAGGGAGGACCGGGTAGCGCGGATCTGCTGAAAGGCGGCGGTGGGCGCGAGGAGGAAGAAGCGGGCGCGGGTGGCGCGCGGCTACGTCCCGGCCGGCGGCGGGGAGGGCCAGCGCTGGGCCTGGCGGGCCCGCGCGGCGGCGGCGAAGTGGGCCTCGCCCGCTGGACATTTGTCATGCGCTAGTTCATCCGGCGGAGCGGGCGGACGTGTCCGGCCGTCTGGATTTTGTCCGGCGGCGCGTGGAGAGGGAGGGGTCTAGGGGTTCGTCCGGATTTTGACGGGGAAGCACATATATATAGGCATAGGGAGCTAGGAGGCTCCAAATTGAGCACGGTGTCCGGCCACGCGATCGTGATCGAACGATCGAGATGATGGAGAGGGTTTAGGTGGGTTTTGGGCCACTTTGGGGAGGTGTTGGGCTGCAACACACACGAGGCCTTCTTTGTTCCTCGGTTAACCGTTGGAGTATCAAACGAAGTCCAAATGGTACGAAACTTGACAGGCGGTCTACCGGTAGTAAACCAAGGCCGCTTGGCAAGTCTCGGTCCAATCCGAGAATGTTTAATACCTACACACGAAAAGAGGTAGAAAGGGGCACCGGAGGACATAGGAGCGCCGGAATGCAAAACAGACAACAGGGAAAATGCTCGGATGCATGAGACGAACACATATGCAAATGCAATGCACATGATGACATGATATGAGATGCAAGACAAAGACAAAACAACACGAAGGCAAAAACCTGACAACGAGGAAATAACATAACTTAGTGCCGGAAAAGGCAAGAGTTGGAATACAAATATGGCAGGTTACATACGGGTGTTACAACACTCCACCACTACGAAAGGATCTCGTCCCGAGATCTAGGACTGGAAAAACTCCGGGTACTCCGAACGGAGGTGGTCCTCACGTTCCCAGGTGGCTTCATGGTCGGAATGATGTGACCACTTGACTTTCAGGAATTTGATAGACTTGTTGCGAGTCTTGCACTTAGTTTCTTCAAGAATAGCAACTGGCTGCTCATGATAAGACATGTCTTCTTGGAGATCAATCTCTTCGAAGTTGACGGTGCGGTCAGGAGTCTTGAAACACTTGCGGAGTTAAGAGACATGAAAAACATCATGCACGTTTGCAAAGTTGGACGGAAGCTCAAGTTGATAGGTGAGATCGCCTCTTTTGCTGATGATCTTGAAAGGACCCACATATCTAGGGGCAAGCTTCCGTTCGATCCCGAAGCGACGAGTACCTTTCATTGGAGAGACGCGGAAGTCACGATGCTTGCTATCATAGTAACTCTTCTGGCGTGATTGCGCGGCTTTCAGATTTTCAAGAATGACTTTGCACATTTCTTCAGCCTCTGTGATCAAGTCATTTCCAAGGAGTTGGCGTTCACCAGTCTCTGACCAGTTAAGAGGAGTACGACACTTCCTGCCATAGAGAAACTCGAATGGGGCCTTGCCTGAACTCGCTTGAAAGCTGTTGTTGTAGGAGAATTCGGCATATGGAAGACAATCTTCCCACTTCATACCAAAAGAGATGACACAAGCCTTGAGCATATCTTCAAGAATCTGATTTACTCACTCGACTTGGGCACTAGTTTGAGGATGAAAAGCTGTGCTGAAGCGAATGTTGGTGCCCATGGACTTCTGAAAAGAATCCCAGAACTTGGAGGTGAAGATGCTGCCACGATCTGAAGATATCAACTGCGGAATGCCATGTAGAGAGACAATCCTGGAGGTATATAGCTCTGCCAACTGAGCTGTTGTGATAGATTCTTTGATGGGAAGAGAATGAGCCACTTTGGTGAGCTTGTCGATGACAACAAAGATAGCATCATTGCCACACTTGGACTTTGGAAATCCAGTCACGAAGTCCATCTCAATATGGTCAAACTTCCATTCTGGAATGTCAAGAGGTTGGAGGAGACCACCTGGTCGTTGGTGTTCTTCTTTCACTCTTCTGCAAACATCACATTCATTCACAAACTGAGCAATCTCGCGCTTCATTCGAGTCCACCAATACGACTGCTTGAGGTCCTGGTACATCTTTGTACTTCCAGGGTGGATAGAGAGGAGTGAATTGTGAGCCTCGTTCATAATGACTTTACGAAGGTCACCTTTAGGCACAACAATGCGATCCTCGAAGAATAGAGTATCCTTGTCATCAAGAGGATAACACTTGTACTTGGGTTGACTCTTGGCAATCCCAATCTTCACCTTCTTCACCATAGCATCAAGAAGTTGAGCCTCACGAATCTGATCTCCAAAGTAGGAGAGACTTGGAGGTTGGCAAGAAATCCTTGAGGAACAACTTGAATATTAAGTTTGCGGAAAGCTTCACAAAGCTCTGGTTGATAAGGCTTGATAATCAGACTATTGCAGTAAGCCTTCCTGCTCAATGCGTCAGCAACTACATTGGCCTTGCCTGGAGTATATTCGATACTCGGATTATACTCTTGAATCATTTCGACCCAACGAGTCTGCCTGAGGTTGAGGTTTGGCTGAGTGAAGATATACTTGAGACTCTTTTGATCGGTGAAGATGTCCACTTTTCTTCCCAATAAGAGATGTCTCCAAGTTAAAAGAGCATGGACAACTGCCGCCAACTCGAGGTCATGAGTGGGGTAGTTCTTTTTGTTGGGCTTCAACTGGCGAGAGGTATAGGCCACAACTTTCTTCTCTTGCATCAACACTTCACCAAGACCTTGAAGGGAAGCATCACAAAAGACCTCAAACGGTTTGGATTCATCAGGAGGAGTCAAAACTGGAGCAGTGACTAACTTCTCTTTCAGGGTGTTGAAAGGGCCGTCACATTCTCGCGAATAGACGTACTTCACATGCTTCTGGAGAAGGTTGGAAAGAGGTTTCGCGATCTTAGAGAAGTTCTCAACGAACCTTCGACAATAGCTTGCGAGCCCAAGGAAGCTGCAGAGTTGCTTCATATTCTGAGGTGGTTCCCAATTCACAATTGCAGACACCTTCTCAGGATTAACAGCTATGCCCTTGGCGGAGATGATATGCCCAAGGTAGAGAACCTCATCGAGCCAAAACTCGCACTTTGAAAACTTCACATAGAACTGATGTTCTCTGAGTTTATCCAGCACCAATCTCAAGTGCTTGGCATGATCCTCCTTGTTCTTGGAAAAGACCAATATGTCAATGAGGTAGACCAAGATGAAGTCATTTGTGTAGGCGTTGAAGATGAAGTTCATCATGCGAGAGAATGTTGGAGGAGCATTGAAAAGGCCGAAAGATATGACAGTGTATTCATATGAACCATAGCTTGTTCTGAATGCTGTCTTGGGGATATCTTCTTCACGAATGCGAATCTGATGATAGCCCATACAGAGATCAAGCTTGGAGAATACTTGAGCACCTTTGAGTTGTTCGAAAAGCTCATTGATGTTGGGAAGTGGGTACTTGTTCTTTATGGTCTTCTTGTTCAATGGATGGTAGTCAACACAGAGTCGGTCTGTTCCATCCTTCTTCATGACGAAAAGAACACCACAACCCCATGGAGAAGAACTTGGTTGGATGAGACCCATACGCTCTTGAATATCGAGTTGCTTCTTCAGCTCCTTCAACTCTTCAGGTCCAAGCTTGTAGGGACGTTTGCAAACAGGTTCCGTGCCAGGCTCAAGATCGATGACGAATTCAACTGGCCAGTGCGGAGGCATTCCTGGAAGCTCTTTTGGAAAGACGTCTTGATTCTCACAAACTACTGGAATCTGAGAGATGGCATCTAGCTCGCCCTTCTCATTGAGAGAAAATAGTCGAATGGTATCATCACGAGCGGCAAAGACGATAACATCCTCAGACGAATGTGTCAATTGAATCTGCCTGGCAGCACAGTCAAGCCGAGCCTTGTGCTTAGAAAGCCAATCCATTCCGAGAATAAGATCAATATCCGAGTTACCAAGAACAGTAGGAGAAGACAGAAACTTGTAGTCACCCATCGTGGTGGTAACATCCAGAACCATGGAGTTAGCATTCATGCGTTTACCCGGAGAGACAACTGCTATCGGTCTAGGCAAAACTTGGAAAGCCAACTCATGCTTAGATGCAAATGGTCTCGAGATGAAACAATGTGATGCACCAGTGTCAAAAAGAACTTTTGCAGGAATATTGTTAACAGGAAGGTTACCCATAATCACATCTGACGAGTCCTCTGCCTGAGCTGCGTTCATCATGTTAACCTTGGCATACTTGGGATTATGCTTGACCACTGCAGTGCTAGCAGATCTCACAGGAGGAGGAGGAAGACGCCTCTGATTGAAGCATTTGTTGGCATAGTGACCCTTCTACTGACACTTGTTGCACGTGACCTCCGAGAGCGGATGGTGATACGGAGCACTTGATCTTGGAGCATGAGACGAAGTCTTGTTCTGAAAGCCTGGGTTGGGTGGGTGGGAAGATCCATTGCCACCTTTGCTCTTCTGCTGATAAGGCTGACGGAACGGAGGAGGAGGAGGCAACCAATACTTTTGCTGCTTAGTTGCCACTTGAGTTGAGGAACAAGGAGTTGCATCTCTGACTCGCTTCTTGGAAGCATCGCACTTGAGTTGAGCAGCCTCTTGTTTCAGTGCCATGTTGTAAAACTCATCGTACTTCTGCGGCTCAAAAAGAACGAGAGCTAGTTGAAGATCTTCTCTGAGGCCACCTCTGAACTGATAAATCATGCTGTTCTCGTCGGGGACGTCCTGCTTGGCGAAATGAGCGAGCTTCTGGAACATGATGTTATACTGGTAAACAGACAAGCTGCCTTGCTTCAGGTTGCGGAACTCCTCACGCTTGCTCTCAACAACACTATGAGGAATGTGGTGAGCTTTGAAGTCTTGACGGAATTCATCCTAGGTAATCACACGGCCTCCTCTGGAATCTTTGTATTGCTGAAACCATTCGGCAGCTTGGTCTTTGAGTTGGAATGAAGCAAACTTGACAAAGTCCTCAGGCCTGACATTGCTGCATTCGAAATGCTTGCAGATATCCATGAGCCAATCATCAGCGTCTGTTGCCTCAACACAGTTGCTGAAGGTCTTTGGCTGGTTAGCGAGGAACTGGTTGAGTGTAGCAAACTGATTCTGATTGTTGCCATGGCCTTGATTCCCTTGGTTGCGCTCTTGCAAGAGTTGCATGATCAGCTACGTGTTTGCATTGGTAGCGGCCATCACAGCTTGCCATGCCTCCGGAGGTGGAGGTGGTGGTGGCAGATCAGGATTCGAACGCGTTGGAGGAGCCATCCTGAAGAGGGTGACATCCGTTAGCATCTTGACAGACATATATTCAAGCTGAATCCAATGGATCGAAAATTGCAACATATAGTCTTAACATCCGAACAAAATGAACGAATGAATTCCAATTGTAATGGTCACACTTCCATAAATTGAGAAGCCACTTAGATAGAGGTAGAAGAATAAAACAACAAGGTACGGACAAGAACAAATACTTGGTGAGGATTACCCAATCACCAACCAAATATCCGCGGAAGAAATACTAGAGCTACAAGAATTCCCACCTATGAAACTCCTGAACCTTTCCGGTTATGCAATCAGGTTTTGGGGATACAGGGGAAGCATAATATATCACCCAAAGCTAGCAAATCCTACATCCAATTGTATCCATCCTTCAACACATAACCAAGAAATCTTCGGAAATCATTTACCTCAACCTTCGAAAAGCATCCCTTATACGAGTTATGGCAATACTCTCGAACTCCTGCCCTAGTACTGGGTGGCATCGAGGTTATCTCACCAACAACTGCATAAAAGAGATTTTCGATGTTGGCGAAACTCAGGTATTCCAGAATTGCAACGATAAAATTGTAACGACAACACCTCGGAGCTCAACTCCCCGGGACACTGCCACAACCCCTAAATGTCAGGAGGCACCAAGAACAATGTTCTCATCACAAAACCATCAGAACGATTCCAAGATACCCGCGTGATCCTAATTTTTTTTAGTGAAATTTGAGAAGAGAAGAGTCAAACTCTACGTCAGGATGCCTCACCAGAGCGACGAAGGGACCGAGGAGTAAAAAGAATCCTACTCTCCGATATATGTAATCCTAAATGACTAAAAACATTTTTCTAGACTCAACAACGCCAACGATTCGATCAAGCAGGGGGCTCCTAAGGTCGGGTAAGGCTCTGATTACCAACTTGTAACGTCCATGATGCGGCTATAGCTCCCACTTGTCGAAGCACGACTTAGAGGCATAACCGCATTGTAAGCAATGTCGCAAGTGAGGTAATATTCACAACAGCCCATGTAATGAATAAGGGAAAAGGTACATAGTTGGCTTACACTCGCCACGTCACAAAAATAGCATAAATATCATTACATTCATCCAGATACAATCAAGGTCCGACTACGGAACCAAAATAAAGAACAACCCCAAATGCGACAAAGTCCCCGATCGCCCCAACTGGGCACCACTACTGATCATCTGGAAAGGAAACGTAGTATCGTCCCGAGTCCTCATCGAACTCCCACTTGAGCTCAGTTGAATCACCTAGAGCGGTATCATCGGTCCCTGCATCTGGTTTTGGAAGTAATCTGTGAGCCACGGGGACTCAGCAATCTCACACCCTCGCGTTCAAGACTATTTAAGCTTATAGGAAGGGTAAAAGGTATGATGTGGAGTTGCAGCAAGCGACTAGCATAAATGGTGGCTAACATACGCAAATGGGAGCGAGAAGAGAAGGCAAAGGCACGGTCGAGAAACTATGGTCAAGAAGTGATCCTAGAACAACCTACGATCAAGAATAACACGAGACCATGTTCTCTTCCCGTACTCCGTCGAAAAGAGACCATCACGGCCACACACTCTGTTTATTCATTTTAATTAAGTTATGTTTAAGGTTTTCTACAACCGAACATTAACAAATTCCCATCTGCCCATAACCGTGGGCACGACTTTCGAAAGATCAAATCCCTGCAGGGGTGTCCCAACTTAGCCCATCACAAGCTCTCACGGTCAACGAAGGATATTCCTTCTCCCAAGACAATTGGATCAGACTCGGAATCCCGGTTACGAGACATCTCGACAATGGTAAAACTAAACCAGCAAAGCCACCCGAATGTGCCGACAAATCCCGATAGGAGCTGCACATATCTTGTTCTCAGGGCACACTCAGATGAGCCAGACGTCGGGTAGGCCAGCCCAGAGTTGCCCCTGGTAGCCCCGGACATCGCTCAGTTGGACCAACACTTAGAGAAGCACTGGCCTGGGGGGGGGGTTAAAATAAAGATGACCCTTGAGTCCGTGAAACCCAAGGGAAAAAGAGGCTAGGTGGCGAATGGTAAAACCAATGTTGGGCATTGCTGGAGGACTTTTATTCAAGGCGAACGAGGACTTGGTGCGGGACTGCGGGACGACGCGGCGATGGATCCGGGCGGTGGAGGTCGGGGACGGCCCGTTCTGGCCGGAGACGAGACCATGGGCGGTGCTGGCAGTTCCTGACGACGGCGGGGTTGTTGGTCGCTCTGGGTGAGCGGCTGGTCGGCGGCTCGGCATCGGAGGTCCATGCTTCGGGTGCCCCTGGCGGCTCGCTGGTTCGAGTCCCTGAAGACAGAGAGGGAGAGATCATGAGAGGGAGTAGACCGCAACGGGGCAAAGGAAAAAGAGGAGGGGCGCGTGGTAGATAGGAAAATTGCTCTGACAAGCTAGCGTACAGAGGAGGCGGGGAGCAGGCACTGGATCGGGGCTGAGGAACTCCTCGCTCTCGGGAACGAGAGGAGCGGGAGGCTGTGTGCTGGTTGGTGGGGCACGGAAGGAGAGGAAGATCAGGAGCGGCTGGCCGGTGGATGGATGCATCGGGAGGATCCCAAGGTGGGAGAGGAGTGGCGGCGGGGAGGAGGATTGGATGGGACAGCCCTCCTAGGATCTAGGGTTAGACTAGTTATATAGTGAGTAGGTTAGGTTAGGGGCTATCTCGTCCCTCCGATCGTAATCGGACGGACGGGAAAAAATATATGTTAGGAAGTCCAATTAACAAAACGGAGACGTTTTGTAGATGTTTGGGGTTGATCCGGATCCAACGGTGACGACTGCCCGGTTCGGGTCCGGGACAACTCTCGGACGCGCGCGCGAGGAGGGCCGTGGACTGACGAGAGATCTTAGGCTAGGCCTGGCGGTAGGTAGTGGACTGTTCAGAAGGCCTCAGGCTAAGAGAAGAGAAGAGAGAGAGACCCGACGACTGTTTCCGGAGACCGAAAATGTCCGACGTTTGACCGGCTATAATGCCGCTATAGTTTAACGGTTGGGCTATCAAACGAACTCCGAATGCGATGAAACTTGACAGGTGGTCTATCTACACTATAATAAGACCACACGCCAACTTTCAACCCAATTCGAGAACATTTTCCGGCCACTTATAAAATAATATTTCGGACGTGCCGCGGGCGCGTGCAAGGGTGTCTGGACTCCGAACGGACAACGGAAGGAACGGGGAGGCCGGGACAGATGCAAGTTTGAAAATATGATGATGCAATGCACATGATGACATGGCAAGATGCAAAACGCAAGCGAAGACAAGGCAACAACAACAAATAACTGGAAGACACCTGGCACATCGGTCACGGGGCGCTACATATAAGCCACAACTTTCTTCTCTTGCATTAACAGAGCACCAAGACCTTGTAAGGAGGCATCACAGAAAACTTCAAATGGCTTGGATTCATCAGGAGGAGTCAAGACAGGAGCTGTGACCAGCTTCTCTTTGAGGGTGTTGATAGCAACGTCACATCCAGGCGTCCAGACATACTTGACATGCTTCTGGAGGAGGTTGGAAAGAGGCTTTGCAATCATAGAGAAATTCTCAACGAATCTTCGACAATAGCTTGCAAGACCAAGAAAACTGCGGAGCTGCTTGACATTCTGAGGAGGTTCCCAATTCACAATTGCAGACACCTTCTCCGGATTAACAGCGATGCCTTTGGCGGAGATGATATGACCACGGTAAATGTTGGAGATATGCCCTAGAGGCAATCATGTATGATGATATTTCCTATGTGTTTATGAATAAAGATAGTCCTTGGACATTATCAATGATGTGTATCAGCAAGTACGTGACTTGTTTGTGGGACTATGCATTGTATGATGACTGTCCTAAAAGGTCCCTAGTCGAAAGGGCTGTGTGGACGCGCAACCAACTAGACTAGCATATGACATGGTCGATGGCTTGGTCTCACTAGCCATGGAGCATTGGATGCTAACCGGATAATATGGACTTGGAAGGATCTGGTCGGATTCGATGTAGTCGGATCCGAGTCGAGATAAGGTTCGAGTCGGACAGACCCAACTATGAGACGCAACGATATGTCATCTGTGATTCTCTAGTACAACATATGTTCAATGTCCTAAGACCTGAGCTGACGCATGTACTCGAGATGGTGACAGACTTGCTTTGGGCCGACCAAATGCTACTCCGTAACTGGGTAGTTACAAAGGTAGGTTTTGGGTTTGTCCAGAACCATGCTGCGAGACATGGTTGAGCAAGATGGGATTTGCCCCTCCGACCAGGAGAGATATACTCTGGGCCCCTCGTGTGATCCGACCAGGATAAGCATCGTAACTCTCTCTCCGTAGCTCCGTTTTGGATGTTTAGTATATCAAAATGTTCGCCTCAGAGAGCACATCATTTCATCTCATTGCATCATTTTCATTTGAGTTCATCTTGATGCCCTAAATGCTGTTGGAAGAATGCTATTTGAGATAATTGTCAGATCTGCTGCTCCAATTAGATATTTGTCATTTTTGCCATGATTATTGTGTGCATGATATGCCCCTAAGCTCTACATGTGTTTTGTTATATGTTTTGCCATCTATCCAGAGTTGCAACCCATGTATTTTTGTGATGTGTGTGGTGACTAGGACAAGGTTGCAAAGTGGAGCATTCGTTAATGCTGATTTCAGGGACTTAGCATTTCCTAGTTGTTTATCTCAATATGCCATATGTTCATGTTGTTTCCTAGTGATCCGTGCCACTTTTGAGGATGGTCAGTAAGGGTGATTTGTTAATCTTGTAGTGCTATATCCATCCATGTCTTTGTTGGCAATTATGGAGCACCCTAGCTTGAGTCAATCGAGCTCTACTTTTGCTATTTCGTGAATCTGGGCAGATTGTCTACTTGTTAGCGATTTTGCCGAGGATGTTGTAGATGATCCGTGCATGCTATGCTATTGTTCTTACCATGTCTAGCTTGTATAATGTGTATTCTTGATGGGTGTATGCTTAGATTGTCATGACTTGCTCTGTTGTGAGTACATCGAGCTCGTAAACATGCCTACTTGATATCTGATTTTGCAAGCTCCAGTTTTTCACTAAGTCTGTGATCTGATTATGTTTTTGCCATGTTCACATGCTTGCAAATGTATTTTCTGATCCCTTTTGGCTCAAGGTCACTAAGGGACTTTTGTTAAGCTCTTTGAGTAGCTCCATGCCATGCTTTACTTTGCCATGTTCAGGCCCTATACTGTGTGATACCTGATCTGAGATTCCAGACAAGTGTTAATTTCACTAAGTCTGAGATCTGTTTACCAAATGCATTTTTGCCATGCTTGTTTGAACCTGTTAATGGATGAATTGGCTGTAGCTCAGTGTTCATCTTTTGTTAAGCATCATGAATGGATCCCTGCCATGTATTTTGTTGCCATGTTTGAGTGCTTTAGCATGTTCATATTGTAGCATTTAGATGGCTACTTGCTAATTATCGCAGATCGGTGCCATATTTGTTTTGCTTGCCATTTCCAAACCGTGCATCCGATTCCGGTGATTTTTATATCGATTTCAACTGAAATCACCTCACCTTTCCAGTGGCACTCTTGGATTTCCATGTTGAGGCCAGGTTAAATCATTCCTTGTCAAATCTTGCATATGCATCACATATCGCATCCCGCATAGCATACCATGTTTGCATCATGTTGTTCGAGCTTTGCACGTGGTTGATTGTGTTCCTTTTGCTTGTTTGTCTTGTTTGGGTAGAGCCGGGAGACGAGTTCGCTAACAAGGAGTCCGTTGAGTTTGCTTACGAGGATCAAGTCAACTCTGACAACTTTGCAGGCAAGATGATCATACCCTCGAAATCACTTCTATGTTTGCTTGCTAGATACTCGCTCTTTTGCTATGCCTATGCTACGATTCCTACCCCTTGATTATCATGCCTCCCAAATTGCCATGTCAAACCTCTAACCCACCATGTCCTAGAAAACCGTTGATTGGCTATGTTACCGCTTTGCTCAGCCCTCTTATAGCGTTGCTAGTTGCAGGTGAAGATTGGAGATCGTTCCTTGTTGGGACATTGTTTATTTTTGGGATATCATTATATTATCTTGTTATCTTAATGCACCTATATATTTGGACAAGGATTATGAGATAATCCGGTTTGTAGTCGGCATCACTGGAATGAGAAAGAGGTCTGGCTAGCACAAGGATGACAGACTCGCCTTGAGCTCGACAACATATATCGTGTGGCAAAAGGAATGGAAGTGTGATGTACAGGTTCGCTAACCAGCTTCATAGTCTGCTTGGTGTTCGGCATGCCTTGCTAGAGGCCGCTACCAACCGTGAAGTTCGGAGGTGATCCGGACTGCGACCAAGCCGACTTGAACCTAAGGGGTCATGCGCTTAAGGGAAGGAACCTACGAGGTCGGATCCGAGGACACTGGTCAGATGTGATCCGAACTGTATTTAGATTGTGGCCGAGTAGACTTATTGGCTTTAGGGTCTGTGCGAGGCCCAAGTGTTGAGCCCGCGACGGACTCCTATATATATAGTGGAGGTGCGGCACACTCAAGAATGATCGCTTCGGCGCTGTCACTAGGGTTTCCATGTGTTGCGAATAGACACCTCCACTCGCCGCCGGTTGTGTGATCGGACCTAGCAGTCCGCCGCACGACATTCCTCCTGCACGCGCGGATACCGTTAGAGGCGATGCACTTGCGCTGCTCCAGCGAACCTGTACGTGGAAACCGACTACCGGCTGTACGAGGGAGATCGGACGAGGAGGAGACGATCCACGCAGACACGCTGCTCCAACTCTTCTTCTGCTGCACGGCACTGCGCGTCTAGTGGTAACGAACTGTGATCCATCTCTCGTAGCATGTTCTTGGTTGTTCTGCGGGTAGGAAATTTTAATTTGCAGTTGATGCACCCTACCGTAGATCACAACAGTAAAGAACTTCTTCAAGCCAGAACTCACACTTGGCAAACTTCGCATAGAATTGATGCTCTCTGAGTTTGTTGAGTACCAATCTCAAATGCTTGGCATGATCCTCCTTATTCTTGGAAAAGACCAAGATATCATCGAGATACACCAGGATGAAATCATTTGTGTAAGGGTTGAAGATGAAGTTCACCATGCGAGAGAATGTTGGAGGAGCATTGACAAGGCCGAAAGACATGACAGTATATTCATAAGAACCATAGATTGTTCTAAATGCTGTCTTGAGGATATCTTCTTCACGAATGCGAATATGATGATAACCCATACAGAGGTCAAGTTTGCAAAATACTTTGGCACCTTTAAGTTGCTCGAATAGCTCATTGATGTTGGGAAGTGGATACTTGTTCTTTATTGTCTTGTTGTTCAATGGGCAGTAGTCGACACAAAGTCGGTCCGTGCCAACCTTCTTCTGGACAAAAAGAACACCACAACCCCATGGAGATCAACTCGGTCTGATCAGACCCAGACGCTCTTGTTCATCGAGCTGTTTCTTCAATTCCTTTGGTCCAAGATTGTAAGGACGCTTGCAAACAAGTTCCGTGCCAGGCTCAAGATCGATAACGAATTCAACTGGCCGGTGAGGAGGCATTCCCGGAAGCTCTTCTGGAAAGACGTCTTGATATTCACAAACGACTGGAATCTGAGAGATGGCATTCAACTCGGCCTTCTCATTGAGAGAAAACAGTCGAATGGTTTCGTCACGAGCGGCATAGATGATCACATCCTCAGAAGAGTGTGTCAATTGAATCTGCCTGGCAGCACAATCAAGCTGAGCTTTGTGCTTAGAAATCCAGTCCATGCCGAGAATTAGATCAATATCCGAGTCACCAAGAACAATTGGAGAAGACAGAAATTTATAGTTGCCCATCTCGATACCGACATTCGGAACCATCATGCTAGAGCTCAAATGCTTAGCCAGAGAAACAACTTGCAATGCTTTAGGTAATGCCTTAGTGCCAAAATTGTGCTTCGATGCAAAAGGATATGACATGAAAGAATGCGATGCACCAGTATCAAATAAGACTTTAACATGAATATCATTAACTGGAAGATTACCCATGATCACTTCAGAATAATCCTCTGCCTGAGCCGCATTCATCATGTTCACCTTAGCATGCTTAGGATTATGCTTGACCACTGCATTGCTGGCAGATCTCATAGGAGGAGGAAGCGGAAGGAGCCTTTGGTTGAGGCACCTGTTTGCATAGTGCCCTTTCTGCTGACACATGTTGCAAGTAACCTCTAAGAGCGGATGATGATAAAGAGCACTTGACCTTGGAGTTTGAGACTGAGCTTTGTTCTGATAGCCTGGGTTGGGTGGGTGGGAAGATCCATTGCCACCTTCTTCTTCTGCTGATAGGGCTGGCGAAACGGAGGAGGAGGCAACCGGAACTTCTGTTGCTTAGCTGCCACTTGTGATGAAGAAGAAGATTGAACTGCATCCCTGACTCTCTTCTTAGATGCCTCACACTTGAGCTGAGAAGCTTTTTGCTTTAGTGCCATGTTGTAGAATTGATCGAACTTAGTCGACTCAAGAAGCACGAGAGCTAATTGCAGATCTTCTCTGAGGCCACCTCTGAATTTATAGATCATACTCTTTTCATCAGGAATGTCTTGTTTAGCGAAAGGAGCAAGTTTCTGAAACCGGATATTGTATTGATACACAGACATGCTGCCTTGCTTGAGATTGCAGAACTCCTCACGCTTGCTCTCAGCCACACTTGGTGGAATGTGATGAGCTTTGAAGTCTCAGCGGAAATCATCCCAGGTAATCACACGACCTCCTCTGGAATCTCTGTATTGTTGATACCACTCAGCAGCTTGGTCCTTGAGTTGGAATGAAGCAAACTTGACAAAGTCCTCAGGCCTGACATTGCTATATTCAAAATGTTTGCAGATGTCCATGAGCCAATCATCGTCGTCTGTGGCCTCGGCACAGTTGCTGAAGGACTTCGGCTGGTTTGCGAGGAACTGGTTGACGGTAGCAAACTGAGGCTAATTGTTGCCTTGGCCTTGATTTCCTTGGTTACCTTGTCCTTGGTTGCGCTCTTTCAATAGTTGCAAAAGCATCTGAGTGTTGGCGTTGGTGGCTGCCATGACAGCTTGCCATGCCTCCGGAGGTGGAGGTGGTGGCGGAGGGTTCGACTGATCCCCATCACTGCGGTCCGGATTCTACCGCGTTGGAGGGGTCATCCTGAAGAGGGTGACATCCGTTAGAATTTTGAAAGACAGATATTCAAGCTGAATCAATGGATCGAAATTGCAACATAAAGTCTCACAATAAACATCCAAACAAGGATGAACGAATGAATTCCAAAGTAAATCATCACACGTCCATTAAGTTGCGAAGCCACTTAGATAAAGGTAGATGAATAAAGCAACAAGGTATGAATATGAACAAATAAGTGGTAAGGATTACCCAATCACAAACCAAATATCCACAGGAAGAAATTCTAGAGCTACTTGAATTCCCACCTATAAAACTCCCGAAACTTTCTAGTTATGCAATCAGGTGTTGGGGATACAGGGGAGGCATAATATCTCACCCAAACTAGCAATTCCTACATCCAGCTGTATCCATCCTTCAACACATAACCAAGAAACCTTCAGAAATCAGGTACCTCAACCATAGAAAAGCATCCGTTATACGAGTTATGGCAATACTCCCGAACACCCGCCCCAGTACCGGGTGGCGTCGAGGTTATATCACCAACAACTGCATAAAAGATATTTTCGATATCGGTGAACTCAGGTATTCCAGAACTGCAACGATTAATTTGTGACGACAAAACCTCGGAGCTCAACTCCCCGGGACACTGCTGCAACCCCTAAATGTCAGGAGGCACCAAGAACAATGTTCTCATCACAAGACTATCGGAACGATTCCAAGATACCCGCGTGATCCAATTTTTTTCGTGAAATTTGAGGAGAGAAGAGTCAAAACTTCTACGTCAGGAGGCCTCACCAGAGCGACGAAGGGACTGAGGAGTAAAAAGAATCCTACTCTCCGATATATATAATCCTAAGACTCAAAACATTTTGTTCTAGACTCAACAACGTCAGCGAGTCGATCAAGCAGGGGGCTCCTAAGTCAGGGATGGCTCTGATTACGGCTATATCTCCCACAATGCGGCTATATCTCCCACGTGTCAGGGCACGACTTAGAGGCATAGCCGCATGGTAGGCTTATCGCAAGAGGGGTAATCTTCACACATGCCATGTACTGAATAAGAAAGGGATAAAGAGTTGGCTTACAATCGCCACTTCACACAATACATAAATAATCCATACATCATCCAAGGTACAAACAAGGGTCCTACTACGGAACCAAAATAAAGGAAGAAAACCCCAAATGCTAGATCCCCGTTCGTCCCAACTGGGCTCCACTACTGATCATCAGGAAAAGAAACATAGTAACGGCCCGAATCCTCGTCGAACTCCCACTTGAGTTCGGTATCGTCACTTGCACTAGTATCCTCAGCACCTGCAACTGTTTGGAAGTATCTGTGAGTCACGAGGACTCAACAATCTCACACCCACGAGATCAAGACTATTTAAGTTTACGGATAGGAAAAAGGTAGTGAGGTGGAGCTGCAGCAAGCACTAAGCATATATGGTGGCTATCATACGCAAAAGAGAGAGAGAAGAGAAGCAGCGCATGGTCGATAAGCTAGAAGTGATCAAGAAGTGATCCTGAAATTACTTAAGTTCAAGCATAACACGAGACCGTGTTCTCTTCCCAGACTCCGCCGAAAAGAGACCATCACGGCTACACACGCGGTTGATTCATTTTAATTAAGTTAAGTGTCAAGTTCTCTACAACCGGATATTAACAAATTCCCATCTGCCACATAACCGTGGGCACGACTCTCGAAAGTTTATACCCTGCAGGGGTGTCCCAACTTAGCCCATCACAAGCTGTCACGATCAATGAAGGATATTCCTTCTCCCAGGAAGACCCGACCAGTCTCGGAATCCCGGTTACAAGACATTTCAACAATGGTAAAACAAGACCAGCAAAGCCGCCCAATGTGCCAAAAAATCCAGATAGGAGTCGCACATATCTCATTCTCAGGGCACACTGGATGAGACTAGCTACGAGTAAAACCAACCCTCAAGTTTCCCCGAGGTGGCCCCGCAGGTAGCTCGGTTCGGACCAACACTCAGAGGAGCACTGGCCCCCGGGGGGGGGGGGGGGTTCAAATGAAGATGACCCTTGATTCTGCAAAACCCAAGGGAAAGGTATATGGTGGTAGGTAGGAAAATGGTAAAACCAAGGTTGGGCCTTGCTGGAGGAGTTTTATTCAAGGCGAACTGTCAAGGGGTTCCCATAACACCAAACCGCGTAAGGAACACAAAATCAAGGAACATAACACCGGTATGACGGAAACTAGGGTGGCAAGAGTGGATCAAAACACCAGACATAAGGCCGAGCCTTCCACCCTTTACCAAGTATATAGATGCATTAAAGTAAATAATATATAATAATGATATTCCAACAAAAGCCATGTTCCAACATGGAACAAACTTCATCTTCACCTACAACTAGCAACGCTATAAGAGGGGCTGAGCAAAATCGGTAACATAGCCAAACGACGGTTTGCTAGGAAGGTGGGTTAGAGGCTTGACATGGAAATATGGGAGGCATGATAAGCAAGTGGTAGGTAGCGCGACATAGCAATAGAGCGAACAACTAGCAAGCAAAGATAGAAGTGATATCGAGGGTATGGTCATCTTGCCTGCAATGTTCTCAAAGTTGTCGAAAGCTTGATCCTCGTAAGCGTACTCAACAGGTTCCTCGGTCACGTAGTCTTCTCCCGGCTCTACCCAAAGCAAGAACACAAGCAAAGGACCAACAATCAATCACGGTGCAATGCACAAGCAACATGATGCAATACATGGCATGATATGCAAGACATGATATGCAATGCATATGCATGCTCCGAAAGGAAAAGAATGATCAAGGCATCAACTTCGCAAACCAAGTATGCCACTGGAAACATGAGATGATTTCGGTTGAAATCGATATAAAGATCACCGGAAACGGATGTACGGTTTGCAAATGGCAAGCAAAACAAGGATGGTGCTATTCTGCGATTAACAACACGTTGCTACTTAGAATGCCACAAGAAACTAAGCTACTACACCCCAACATAACAACAAAGCATATATCAGTGATGTACAAGAGATGCTTGGCAAAACATGAACAATGAGCTACGGCTAGATCACACTAGAACAGGTTCAAACAAGCATGGCAAAAGTGCAAAAGATATCAGCTTCACAGACTTGGAGAAATTACTAACATGTCAAAAACAACATCAGGAAGCAATGTTTAGAGCAAGCAAACAACATGCTACAGGAACATATCATAGCAAACAAAGGCACGGTGTGATTATACTAAAAGCATAGATCAAAAGTCCCTTACTGATCATGAGCCACAAAGGCACAGACGATATGATGGCACCCATGTAAACATAGCAATATTTATTAACAGTTTCAGACTTAGCAGAAAAACAGAGCATGTCATAAACAGATTTATGATAGCAAATTTGCGAGCTCAAACCACTCACCACAAAGAATTGCATGAAAATACAAGCATATCAACAACAATATTACTTGTTCATGAAGCTAACCATGCAAGACCAAGTTCATAGGATGCATGGATCATTAGCAACAACCATAGCAAAATCGATTAACATGTTAACATTCTGCCAGGAACATTTTATAGCAAACCTAGAGCAAGCAAATGACATGCAAGACAACTCCATAATTGCAAATAGGGGCATGGATGGATAGCGATGACCACATGTTCAAAACATCCTTACTGAAGTATCCCAAAATAAGCATGTATCTCACTGTAGCATCAAGTTTACATGGCATCAAAATAATAGCAGGAAAAGACAGCAAAATCCTGTCCCTGAAAACAGCAACACTGTGGAGCTTACTTTGCATGCTTATTCTAGTCATCACATAGATCACCAAAATACAAGACAAGCACCTCGGTAAAGATGGCATGATGTAGTTCAAAACATATGTAGACCTCATGCCCATATGATGCACACATCAAATGCAACAAAAATGACAAAACCTCATAAACTGATAAGTATCGGCAGTTAACATTTTATAGCACTCTTGCATCAATGAAAATTGCATCATAATGAGCATGAACATGCATGTAAAAGCTTCTGTGATGGAGAGCTCAACGAGACGAAAAAATCGACATATCGTATGCATGATTGGAGTCACGGTCACCGAGATACGGCATGATGAACATGGCATAAAAATTACAAGGGGTTTGGGACTTAGTGAAAATTACCCTTCGAAAACCCAGATCTAGGGTTCGGGCACGCGAACCGAGGTTGACCTGGGAGCTCGCCGGAGTTGAGGAAGGAGAAGGCCGGAGAGGAGGGAGTTGGCCGGAGTGGAAGGAGGGAGGTGGCGACGAGGTGCTCGGCGAGGCGGAGGAGGGCCGGCGAGGTCACGGCGGGGCTGGAGGTGCGGCAGGGCGGCTCTCCTCCGGCGACTGGATGGCGGCGCGGCTCCCAGGCGGCGGCACGGATCCCAGGTGGCGGCGCGGGGAGGCGGAGCCGGGCAACGCGGTGAGCATGGGCGGCGGCGCAGGCATGCGGGCCAGGAGGGCCCCTTGCGGGCCTGGCGGGCCGGCGGCGGCGGGCGACATTCTCGGGTGTGGCCGGATGTGTCTGGTGGCGGCGGGGGATGTTAGCTAGGGTTTTGGACCCGAAATTCGGGGGATGGGCACATATTTATAGGTAGAGGGAGTTTGGAGTGTCCAAATGAGGTGTAGTTTTGCCCACACGATCGTGATCCTACGACGGAGGACATGGAGATGGTTTAGGTGGGTTATTGGGCTGTTTTGGAGGGGTGTTGGCCTGTAACACACAAGAGGCTTTTGCGGTTCCCCGGTTAACCATTGGAGCATCAAACGACCTCCAAATGGAACGAAATTTGACAGGCGGTCTACCGATGGTGTACCCAGGCCACTTGGCATATCTCGGTCCATTCCGAGAACGTTTAACACCCGCTCACGAAAAGAGACAAGAGGGGTGCGCCAGTGCATGTGGGAGTGTCGGATTGCGAAACGGACAACGAGGAAAATACTCGGATGCATGAGACGAACACGTATGCAAATGTGATGCACATGATGACATGATATGAAATGCATGATATGAACAAAATGCAAAACGAAGACAAAAACCCAACCACGAAGGGAATCTCATAACTTAAATTCGAAATGGCAAGAGTCGGAGTTACAAATATGGCAAGTTACATCCGGGGTGTTAGATAAAGACATGTGACTTCTCTCCTCTATTGTTATTAAGCATCTGGCGAAGCTAAGATCTGCTATCTCTCCTATGTGATAAACTTTGATGTGATATCTCTCTCCCCCTTTGACATCAATTTCCAAGAAGGGTCCTTCTGGAGCATGAGTCAATAGGTTTGGTCCTTGAGACAGACTACAAAGGAGCATGTAGTTTAAGATGCGAGTAGAGGATAAGAATCATTGTGTGGAGCTGGATAAGAAATGACATACGCAATTGCAAAAAGTTTTCTCATAAGTGAAATCGGTATTGTCGATTCGTGTTCATTAGTGACACCGAGTTGACAGTGTCATGCATATCAATTAGACCGGGTTAGTCCGGGCCGGTTGTACCGATGGACTATCTACAAGTAATCCCTGTAGTTCGGTCTAGCCGATAGGCAAGAATCGGTGAGTCCAAGTTCAATGTAGAGGAATTTTTTGTCAACTCAGCTCACCTGGCAATCGAAATCTCACAAGGATTTATAAGGAATTAACTGAAGTATTTGCAATGAATTGGATGCAGAAAATACAGAGAAAAACATACAAAAGGAAAAGAAATCTAGATGCAGTTTTTTTTGAAAAGGGAAACAAACAAGCAAGAAACATATGCAAAACCCAAAACAAGGAAACACTTGAGAATTTCATCTGGAGGGGGTCGGTGACAAAGTCACCTATGTTAGAGTATATTGACTGAGGAGTCAAGTGATAACACTTGATCGTAGGTCATACTCATCGTTTAAGCTCAAAATGGGGTTACCATTTTTGTTTAAGCATTTTGATGTTCTCACATCTCGTTGAGTTGCTTTGACTCATGACTTGGGTCAAAACTTCTCTAAGACGGAATAACATACCTTGGGTGGTGGTGTTGATCTTGATCATGTAGTCGAACTTGTGTTGGATGCTCAAGGTTGATGTAGTTCATCAAGAGTTGGGAGCACCACTTATAGTTTGAGTTCATCTTCCTACATGGGTTAGCCTTGTAAGGAAGAGCACTTGCGTATCCAAAATGACAATCATGAAACTTGATACCAAATGAAATTTAATATATAGAAATCGTCAAAGGATATGTTGAGTGGGTTCATGCTTCCTTGTATTCAACAACCATATATTAGAAACTTGGTTATGTAGAGATTACTCAAGATGTGAGTGACTTGCAATCTCATAGATTTGGGCTCATCCAAATACCTACAAGGGTTAGATAACATGCAAGGGTACAAGTAGGTCCAAGACATATGATCGTCATTATAAGAGAAATATCAAGGATTAGTCAAAAGGCTCATGCCTTGCATGTATCTAAATGAAGTTTCTACTCCAAATTTGAGGCATAAATAATGTTCAATTCACCTCTAAAATGGAAAAATACATTCTCATCAAGCGGTTTGGTAAATATATCTACCAATTTCTTATCAGTACGAACATGCTTAAGATTGATGTCTCCTTTAGCAACATGATCTCGAATGAAATGACGACGAACTTCAATATGCTTAGTTCGAGAATGTTGCATGGGATTGTGAGCAATCTTAATATCACTTTCATTATCACAAAGCAATGGAACATGTTTCACATATATTCCATAATCCTTAAGGGTTTGGGCCATCCAAAATAATTGAGCACAACATGATCCAGCGGCAACGTATTCTGCTTCGGCGGTGGATAAGGATACTGAGTTTTATTTCTTGGAGGACCAAGATACAAGAGATCTACTAAGTAATTGACAAGTAACTGAAGTGGACTTTCTATCAACCTTGTCACCGGCATAGTCCAAATCGGAGTAGACAACAAGATCAAAAGAAGACCTCTTAGGATACCAAATGCCAAAATTTGGTGTATGAATTAGGTATCTCACTATCCTTTTCACAGCTTTAAGATGACATTATTTAAGGGCCGCTTGATATCATGCACACATCCACACACTTAGCATAATATCGGGACGAGAGGCATATAGATATAATAATGATCCAATCATAGAGTGGTAAACCTTTTGGTCAACCGGTTTTCCATCCTTAGTCAAGTCAAGATGTCCACTAGTAGGCACGGGTGTTTTCATACCTTTGCTTTCTTGCATGTTGAACTTCTTGAATAAGTCCTTGGTATACTTTGTTTGGGAAATATAGGTACCTTCCTTAGTTTGCTTGATTTGCAAACCAAGAAAGGATTTGAGTTCACTCATCATAGACATCTCAACCTTCTTCGACATTAGCCTTCCAAACTTTTCACTAAAATGAGGGTTAGTTGATCCAAATATGACACCATCCACATAAATTTGGCACACAAATAATTCACCATTAACCCTTTTAGTAAAAAGTGTAGAATCAAATTTTCCAATCTCAAAGCCTTTTTCAATAAGAAACTTAGTCAAGCATTTATACCATGCTCTAGGAGCTTGTTTAAGACCATAAAGAGCTTTGTGAAGTTTGTAAACATGATTAGGTTTCTCAGGATTAACAAAGTTGGGAGGTTGTTTAACATAGACTTCCTCCTCAATTTCTCCATTTATAAAAGCACTTTTGATGTCCATTTGATATAACGTAATGTCATGATGATTGGCATAAGCAAACAAGATGCGTATGGACTCAAGTCTAGCAACATGGGCATATGTCTCACCATAGTCCATACCTTTGACTTGAGTGTAGCCTTGGGCAACGAGACGGGCCTTGTCGCGTACAACTTTTCCATCTTCATCTTGCTTATTCCGAAACACCCACTTGGTTCCAATGACATTTTGGTTGTCGTTCGGCTTTTCTACCGATGTCCACATTTGATTCCTCTCAAAATTGTGTAGTTCTTCATGCATAGCGTTCACCCAATCCGAATCATCAAGAGCTTCTTCAACCTTCATAGGTTCAATGCTAGAAATGAATGAGTAATGTTCACAAAAGTTAGCCAAACGAGTTTTAGAGCGAGTAATTCTCCCGGTTTGAATATCATCAAAGATTTGTTCGATGGGATGATCTCTTGAGACTCTTGCTCTAACTCGTGAGAGCTTTTGTTTGGGTCGGGGTCCTTCTTCATTGTTGTTGGCGTTGTTGTTCTCTTGTGGAGGTGGAGAAGGAGGTCGATGAGGTTCATCTTGTTGTACTTCCTCGTTTCCTTCATCTTGACGTGTTCCACTCATGGATGCCTCCAAGTCAACTTGTGGTTCACCTTGTCGTGAAGTTGAGGCTTCCACTTGAACGAACGAGGTACTCTCCTTCACCTCCGTTGGATGAATCTTGCCAATAGACAGGTCTTGAATTTCTTCCGAGGGATCTTTATCTCCTACATCAATTGGCAATTGCTCTACTTGTGAGCCGTTAGATTCATCGAACTTCACATCTACCATTTCCTCAACCTTTTGGATGAAATTGTTGTAGACACGATAAGTGTGAGAGTTTGAGCAATAACCGAGTAGGAAACCTTCATGAGATTTAGGGGAAAATTTTGAACAACGATGCTTATCAAGAATGTAACACTTTGAGCCAAATACTCGAAAGTATCCAACTTGGGGTTTGTTACCGGTAAGAAGCTCGCATGCCGTCTTCCCAAGAAGCTTATGAAGATATAGTCGATTTGTTGCATGACAAGCTGTCTCAACCGCTTCTGCCCAAAAGTGTTTTTCGTCTTGTATTCATCAAGCATTGTTCTCGCCATCTTAATAAGTGTCCAGTTCTTCCTATCAACAATTCCATTTTTTTGAGGCGTGTATGTAGCCGAGAACTCATGTGAAATCCTTTCTTCGTCAAGAAAGGTATCCACATTGGCGTTCTTGAACTCCATTCCGCTATCGCCGCGAAACTTCTTGATCTTCACTTCAAATTGATTTTGGGCCTTCCTAGCGAAGTTATTGAAGATCTTTTGCACCCGCGATTTGTCATCAAGAAAGAACACCCACATAAATCTTGAAAAATCATCAACAATGACCAGTGCGAACCAGTTACCACCGAGACTCTTGTAGGCGTTGGGACCAAAAAGATCCATATGAAGTAGCTCGAGCGGTCTTCTCGTGATCATAATGTTCTTCACGGGATGACTTCCTCCAACTTGTTTTCCTGCTTGGCAAGCATTGCAAAGTCTATCCTTGTCAAATATAACGTCTTTAACACCAAGGATATGATCACCTTTAATAAGCTTATCAAAATTTCGCATGCCCATATGACCTAACCTTGTATGCCACAAACAACCTTTAGAAGATTTAACAATTAGGAAAGTTCTAGGTTGAGCTCTTTTAGTGAAGTCAACAGTGTATAGATCACCTCTACGAATACCGGTAAGGACCATTTTATGATTATTTCTTCGAAACACTTGGCAATCTACTTCAGTGAAGAGAACATTGAAACTGAAATCGGTTAGTCTAGATATGGAAAGTAAGTTGTAGCCAAGAGATTCAACGAGCATAACATTTTGGATGGAGCTGTCATGTGAGATGGCCACCTTACCAAGGCCAACCACCTTACCCTTTGAGTTATCACCAAAAGTGACATACTTTCGGGGACCATCATTTTCAGCAAGCTCACAAAACATGTCCTTGTCTCCGGTCATGTGATCGGTACATACACTATTAAGAACCCATTCCTTTCCTCCGGCCATGTAACCATGAAGGTTAGCCATAAGACCAAAGTGTCTCATAGACTCATTAAGATCAAAGTCACTATCATCATCCTCATCATAATATCCATGTTCAACATCGTCCTGTGATTGATCATCACCTAGAGAGAGTGATTCATTAGATTTATGACCATGAAAATGTTCATCTTTATGAATTCTAATGACTTGAGAAATGATGCTACTAATGACTCCAATATCTCCTTTGGCATGCATGATGTCACGAATCTCAAATAGACAATCACCAAATGTAGGATCACTAGGATTCATTTTATGAAAAGCAATGGACTTTTGAAGAATCTCATCTAGATTTTTCAAAGAAAAGTTTGGAAATTGTTCCTCAAGATATCTCCATATAGTATAAGCACATTCAAATGTAGGCAAGCATACAAGCAAATTTCTAGGCAATCCTCTAATGATGAGATTGATAGTTCTAAGGTTGCGGGTCATGTCAGGATACTCATCGGGGGTAGGATGCAAGGAATCAATAGGAGTCGCACAAGGGCTAGTAATATACTTGTTCAAATTATATTCATTGAAAATCTCAAGCATATCATTTTCCAAGCACTATAGAACTCCCCATGAAGAATAGGCACTCTACTTCTAATACTCCAATGTTGAGGATATCGCTTATCATTATCGTCTCGGTTAGGTGGTGATTAAAGATTAATTGTAAATCGGCTGATTAATCAATTTTATCATCGACTATTAATCGGCCATTTGATGCAAATCCCAGGTTCATTATATTCAACACCAAAACAATATTGGACAGAAGTGTTACCATGATTTCTAGCCTTTGAATGATAAACAAAATAGGACAGCACTACATATTGCGTAACATGGTTCACAAAATGCAAGTAAGCATAGTTTTTGCAAAAATAGTGCTATGAATAAGCCCAATCTATCGGTAGATTCCCGATAAATCGCTTGTGATAGTGATAAATCAGCCCAAATGATGAACAGTAAAGATAATGCATAATCTTATCTATCACCCCAAGAGTAGCGATAAATCGGACGATAAATTGCTGAATCGAAAGATTTTTTGAATAGTGCTCCCAATCGTAGACTCATCCATCTTCCTCCAATGGTGATTAAACCAAAGCAATGGAGACCAATGCTCTGATACCAATTGAAAGGATCGAGAAGAGTGTCTAGAGGGGGGGGGGTGATTAGACCCTCAATAAGAAAAAGTAGCAGTTTTTAAGTTCTTTAAGTTGAGCTGGAGTTTTAGCACAAGTTTAAGCATTCACAATACATTTCCAGCAAGCATGGAAAGAGTATAGGCAGCGGAAAGAGTAAAGCATGCTATTTGCAAGAAAGTAAAGGGATGGGATTGGAGTGTGCAAATGCAATGAAGACACGGAGATTTTTGGTGTGGTTCTGATAGGTGGTGCTATCGTACGTCCATGTTGATGGAGACTTCAACCCACAAAGGGTAATGGTTGCGCAAGTCCACGGAGGGATCCACCCACGAAGGGTCCATGAAGAAGCAACCTTGTCTATTCCACCATGGCAATCGCCCACGAAGGACTTGCCTCACTCGGGTAGATCTTCACGAAGTAGGCGATCTCCTTGTCCTTACAAACTCCTTGGTTCAACTCCACAATCTTGTTGGAGGCTCCCAAGTTACACCTAACCAATCTAGGAGACACCACTCTCCAAAAGGTAATAGATGGTGTGTTGATGATGAACTCCTTGCTCTTGTGCTTCAAATGATAGTCTCCCCAACACTCAACTCTCTCTCACAGATTTGGCTATGGTGGAAAGATGATGTGAGTGGAAAGCAACTTGGGGAAGGCTAGAGATCAAGATTCTTGTGGTTGGATTGGAATGTCTTAGTCTAACACATGAGTAGGTGGTTCTCTCTCAGGAAATGAGTAGTGGAAGTGTAGGCACGTTCTATTGGCTCTCTCTTGACTAGAGAAGGGGGTGGAGGGGGTATATATAGCCTCCACACAAAATCCAACCGTTACACACAATTGACCCAACTCGGTCAGACCGAATAGAGAAACTCGGTGAGATCGATTTAGTTCAAAATGTGAATGTTAGGAATCTCGGTGGGACCGACATGATCAACTTGGTGGGACCGATGTGCTAGAGCTAGGGCAAAACGTCATCTCGGTGTAACCGATTGCATGAACTCGGTGAAACTGATTCCAGCAATGAGTTAACAGAGAATTGGTGGCGGCGGGGGATGTTAGCTAGGGTTTTGGACCCGAAATTCGGGGGATGGGCACATATTTATAGGTAGAGGGAGTTTGGAGTGTCCAAATGAGGTGTAGTTTTTGCCCACACGATCGTGATCCTACGACGGAGGACATGGAGATGGTTTAGGTGGGTTATTGGGCTGTTTTGGAGGGGTGTTGGCCTGCAACACACAAGAGGCTTTTGCGGTTCCCCGGTTAACCATTGGAGCATCAAACGACCTCCAAATGGAACGAAATTTGACAGGCGGTCTACCGATGGTGTACCAAGGCCACTTGGCATATCTCGGTCCATTCCGAGAACGTTTAACACCCGCTCACGAAAAGAGACAAGAGGGGTGCGCCAGTGCATGTGGGAGTGTCGGATTGCGAAACGGACAACGAGGAAAATACTCGGATGCATGAGACGAACACGTATGCAAATGCGATGCACATGATGACATGATATGAAATGCATGATATGAACAAAATGCAAAACGAAGACAAAAACCCAACCACGAAGGGAATCTCATAACTTAAAGCCGAAATGGCAAGAGTCGGAGTTACAAATATGGCAAGTTACATCCGGGGTGTTAGATAAAGACATGTGACTTCTCTCCTCTATTGTTATTAAGCATCTGGCGAAGCTAAGATCTGCTATCTCTCCTATGTGATAAACTTTGATGTGATATCTCTCTCCCCCTTTGACATCAATTTCCAAGAAGGGTCCTTCCGGAGCATGAGTCAATAGGTTTGGTCCTTGAGACAGACTACAAAGGAGCATGTAGTTTAAGATGCGAGTAGAGGATAAGAATCATTGTGTGGAGCTGGATAAGAAATGACATACGCAATTGCAAAAAGTTTTCTCATAAGTGAAATCGGTATTGTCGATTCGTGTTCATTAGTGACACCGAGTTGACAGTGTCATGCATATCAGTTAGACCGGGTTAGTCCGGGCCGGTTGTACCGATGGACTATCTACAAGTAATCCCTGTAGTTCGGTCTAGCCGATAGGCAAGAATCGGTGAGTCCAAGTTCAATGTAGGGGAATTTTTTGTCAACTCAGCTCACCTGGCAATCGAAATCTCACAAGGATTTGTAAGGAATTAACTGAAGGATTTGCAATGAAGGGTCCATGAAGACTTCAACCCACGAAGGGTAATGGTTGCGCAAGTCCACGGAGGGATCCACCCACGAAGGGTCCATGAAGAAGCAACCTTGTCTATTCCACCATGGCAATCGCCCACGAAGGACTTGCCTCACTCGGGTAGATCTTCACGAAGTAGGCGATCTCCTTGTCCTTACAAACTCCTTGGTTCAACTCCACAATCTTGTTGGAGGCTCCCAAGTTACACCTAACCAATCTAGGAGACACCACTCTCCAAAAGGTAATAGATGGTGTGTTGATGATGAACTCCTTGCTCTTGTGCTTCAAATGATAGTCTCCCCAACACTCAACTCTCTCTCACAGATTTGGCTATGGTGGAAAGATGATGTGAGTGGAAAGAAACTTGGGGAAGGCTAGAGATCAAGATTCTTGTGGTTGGATTGGAATGTCTTAGTCTAACACATGAGTAGGTGGTTCTCTCTCAGGAAATGAGTAGTGGAAGTGTAGGCACGTTCTATTGGCTCTCTCTTGACTAGAGAAGGGGGTGGAGGGGGTATATATAGCCTCCACACAAAATCCAACCATTACACACAATTGACCCAACTCGGTCAGACCGAATAGAGAAACTCGGTGAGACCGATTTAGTTCAAAATGTGAACGTTAGGAATCTCGGTGGGACCGACATGATCAACTTGGTGGGACCGATGTGCTAGAGCTAGGGCAAAACGTCATCTCGGTGTAACCGATTGCATGAACTCGGTGAGACTGATTCCAGCAATGAGTTAACAGAGAATTGGTTAGGCAAACTTGGTGGGACCGATTGCACATTTTGGTGATACCAAAACAATTACAATTGGCAACAGAGAGTTTGCAAGGCCATCTCGGTGAGACCAAGATCCATATCGGTGAGACCGAATTGTCTAGGGTTTCTAGCTGTGGCTTTGTCAAAAGGAACTCGGTAGTGCTGGATAGATCAAATCGGTGGGGCCGAGTTTGACTTTGGGTTTTGGACATATTTGGAAATGAGAAAGTGGTTGAGGGTTATGGAGCAATATCACTAAGCACTTTGAGCAAGTAGACCATTAAGCAACACCTCATCCCCTTATAAAAGTATTGGCTTTCCTATGGACTCAATGTGATCTTGGATCACTAAAATAGAAATGAAGAGTCTTGAGTTCTAGCCAATCTTTGTCCTTAGCATTTTGAAGGGGTTCCACATCCTCTTGTCCATGCCACGCCATTGTTGGACTTTCTGAAATATACTAGATAAAGATATTAGTCCAACAAGAGATATGTCGTCATTAATTACCAAAATCACCCAGGGAGCACTTGTGCTTTCAAAATCTCGGACTCAATTACATAGATAGATCACAAAGCAAAACTCAAATACTAGATCATACCAAAACTTTTATTCTACTAGATGACGATAAAACCAAAAGGATCGAACTAAGATAAAGGATAAAGATAAAGATGTGATGGTTATACGATACCGGGGCACCTACCCCAATCTTGGCACAAGCCAAGGGGAGTGCCCATACCCATGTACTCAAGTCTCATTTTTCAGAGGTGGTGATGACGCGGTTGATGATTTGGAAGGCTTGTCTTGCGTCTTCCAAGGCATAGGCTCAACATCATAAAAGGATGAACAAGTCTCCGGAATCCTCAAATTTGCAGCCAAACTCCTCTTAAATCTGTATTCATACTCACAGTTTTGGTTTTGCAGGTCATAGATCTGGGCTTGGTGATGCTCGTTTTTCTCATGAAGCTTGAAGATGGCCTCTCCAATATCCTTGGTGTCTAGCTTGTGGTCATGGGTGAATTCCATGATCATGGAGTGGTTGGCGTTGAGTCTGCGTTCCACCATCCCTTGGCACTTGAAGACGTCCTGCTTCATCGCTTTGAGCCTGGCCTCCACGCTTTGGGTCCTTCTTGGCCGTTGAACATCCCGGATGTGAAGCACCCCCTCACGCATCTCAATGGTTTGAGGGTGTTGCAGCACCTCTGAAAGGTATGGGTTGATGACCTTCTCATAGAACTTGTCTTTGGGGGCGCTTGGAGATTTTGTGGCGATCTAGACCTGTCAAAAAAACAGCTCGAAACAAGAACAGAGGATATTGTCGTGATACGGTGCTCGAAACCTTCAGGAGATTATATAATGAATTTTTACCATGCAAAACAAGTATTCTGGGAAATACGAAGTCCGAAGGGCACATGAGGTGGCCACAAGCCTGGGAGGCATGCCCAGGGGGTAAGGCGCACCCCCACGGCTTGTCACGTCCTCGTGCGCTATTTGGACTACTTCCTATTTTCCTAATTTTTTAAATATTCCAAAATGGAGTAAAATTGCCATTGGAAAACTTTTGGAGTCGGTTTACTTACCGTATGACATACCTATTCCTTTTCAGGGTTCTGGAGCATTCTGGAAAGTTTCCCTTATGCACTCCTCCAGCGTTATTAAATTAATAATGTTGGTCTGAACATTTATCGGTGTACCTAAGATATAATGTTTGATTCTTTGCCCATTCACCACCTTCGGGTTATTGCCCTCGGCATTTTTGATCTTGATGGCACCAGAATGATAAACTTCCTCAATAATGTAAGGTCCTTCCCATTTAGAAAGAAGCTTTCCTGCAAAAAATATTAAACAAGAATTGTATAGCAAGACATGGTCACATACATTAAATTCACGGTCTTGCATCCTTTTGTCATTCCATCTTTTAACATTTTCTTTAAACAATTTGGCATTTTCATAGGCTTGGGTTCTTCATTCATCGAGTGAGCTAATGTCAAATAACCTCTTCTCACCGGCAAATTTGAAATCATAGTTGAGTTCCTTGATTTCCCAATAAGCTTTACATTCTATTTCAAGAGGTAAGTGACACACTTTACCATAAACCATTTTATATGGAGACATACGCATATGATTTTTATAAGTAGTTCTATAAACCCATAGTGCATCATCAAGTTTCTTGGACCAATTCTTCCTAGATATATTAACAATCTTTTGCAAGATTAGTTTTATTTCTCTATTACTTAATTCTACTTGACCACTAGACTAAGGATGATAAGGAGATGCAATTCTATGGTTAACATCATACTTAGCAAGCAATTTATTGAAAGCACCATGAATAAAGTGTGAACCACGATCAGTCATTAAATATCTAGGGACTCCAAACCTTGGGAAAATAACTTCTTTAAGCATTTTAATAGAAGTGTTGTGATTAGCACTACTAGTTGGAATAGCTTATACCCACTTAATAAATCAATAGCAACTAAAATATGAGTATACCCATTAGAGGATGGAAAATGTCCCATATAACCAAATCCCCAAATATCAAATGGTTCAATAACAAGTGAATAATTAATTGGCATTTCCCGACGTCTACTTATATTACCAATTCTTTGACATTCATCACAAGACAAGATAAACTTACGAGCATCTTTGAAGATAGTAGGCTAATAAAAACCAGATTGTAATACCTTTTGTGCAGTTCTATCTCCAGCATGGTGTCCTCCGTAAGCTTCGGAGTGACACTTGCGTAGGATCTGTTCCTGTTCATGCTCAGGTACACAACGTCTAATAACACCATCTACTCCTTCTTTATAAAGGTGTGGGTCATCCCAGGAATAATGTATTAAATCATAGAAAAAGTTTTTATTTTGTTGGTATGTAAAACTAGGTGGTATAAATTTAGCAACAATATAATTAGCATAGTCTGCATACCATGGAGTACTATGATAGGCATTTATAACAACTAATTGTTTATCAGGAAAACTATCATCAATAGGTGGTGGGTCATCAAGAATATTTTCTAACCTAGACAAGTTGTCTGCTATGGGGTTCTCAGCTCCCTTCCTATTGGTAATATGTAAATCAAATACTTGTAGCAAAAGAACCCACCTAATGAGCCTTGGTTTAGCATCCTTCTTTTCCATGAGGTATTTTATAGCAGCATGATCGGTGTGAACAATCACTTTGGAATCAACAATATAAGATCTGAATTTATCACAAGCAAACACAACTGCGAAAAATTCTTTTTTAGTAGTAGCATAATTTCTTTGAGCACTATCTAGAGTTTTACTAGCATAATGGATAACATTTAATTTCTTATCAACTCTTTGTCCTAAAACAGCACCAACAGCATAATCACTAGCATCACACATAATTTCAAAGGGTAGGTTCCAATCCGGTGGTTGAAAAATAGGCGCAGAGATCAATGCTTTCTTAACCATTTCAAATGCTTCCACACAATCATCATAAAAAATGAATGGAACATCTTTTTACAAAATATTAGTGAGAGGCCTAGAAATTTTAGAGAAGTCTTTAATAAATCTCCTATAGAAACCAACATGACCAAGGAAACTTCTTATACCTTTGATATCTTTAGGACACGACATTTTTCTCAATTGCATCAAATTTAGCTTTATCAACTTCAATACCTCTTTTGGAGATTTTATGCCCCAAGACAATACCTTCATTAACCATAAAGTGGCACTTCTCCCAATTCAAGACAAGATTAATTTCTTCACATCTCTGCAAAACTCGGTCAAGGTTGCTTAAGCAATCATCAAAAGAAGTTCCATATATGGAAAAATCATCCATGAAAACCTCAACAATCTTTTCACAAAAGTCAGAGAATATAGTAGTCATAGATCTTTAAAATGTAGCGGGTGCATTGCATAAACCAAAGGGCATACGTCTGTAAGCAAAAGTACCAAAAGGGCATGTAAAAGTAGTTTTTTCTTGATCCTCTTGTGACACAGGTATTTGGGAAAAACCAGAGTATCCATCTAGAAAGAAAAAATTTGTATGTTTTGATAGTCTTTCTAGCATTTGATCAATAAAAGGTAGAGGATAATGATCTTTCCTAGTAGCTTTGTTTAATTTTATAAAATCAATTACCATTCTATAACCTGTGATAATTCTTTGTGTAATCAATTCAATTTTGTCATTAGGAACAACAATAATACTTCCCTTTTTAGGGACACAATGAACATGACTTACCCATCTACTATCCGCAATAGGATAAATTATACCTGCTTCCATAAGCTTTAATATTTCATTTCTTACCACTTCTTTCATTTTTGGATTTAATCGTCGCTGGTGATCAACAACTTGTTTAGCATCAGGCCCCATATTAATTTTATGCTCATATAGAGTAGGACTAATGCCCTTAAGATCATCAAGATTATATCCAATAGCGGCACAATGCCTCCTTAGAGTTTTCAATAATCTCCTTTCTTCATGCTTTGGAAGGTTAGCACTACTAATAACATGATATATCTTCTTTTCATCAAGATAAGCATACTTCAGAGTATCAGGTAATTGTTTCAGATCAAACACATGATCACTCTTTGGTGGAGGAGGATCTTTAAGAATCTCAACTGACAAATTGTGTTTCAAAATAGGCATTTGTTTAAATAATATCTCATCTATTTCATTTTTTCATTCATAGACATATCATTTTCATGGCCTAGCAAATATTGTTCTAAAGGATCAATAGGAGGCACGACAATAGAAGCAAGACCAGTAATTTCATGCTTACTAGGAAATTGTTTATCATGAGGTTGTCTATGAAATTTGGAGAAATTAAATTCATGAGACACATCACCAAAATTAACATTGACCATTTCTTTCTCATAATCTATTTAGCATTAACAGTACTCAAGAAAGGTCTACTAAATATAATGGGACAAAAATCATCTTGTAGGGAACCAAGAACTAGAAAATCAGTAGGGTATTTTATTTTCCCACACAAGACTTCAACATCTCTAACAATCCCAAGTTGTGTGACGGTATCTCTATTAGCAAGCTTAATAGTAAGATCAATATCTTCTATTTGAGCAGGTGCAATATCATTCATAATTTTCCTCATATAAAGTAATAGGGATTGCGCTCACACTAGCATCCAAATCACATAAGCCATGATAACCATGATCTCCTATTTTAACAGAGACAACAGGCATGCCAACAACGGGTCTATCTTTATCTTTTTCATTAGGTTTAGCAATTATAGTAGCTTCATCACAGAAGTAAATAACATGCCCATCAATATTTTCACCTAAGAGATCTTTAACCATAGCAACACTAGTTTCTACTTTAATTTTCTTAGAGGGTGTAGGTGTTCTTGTGTAACTCTTACAAACCACAGCTGAAGCTTTAGCATGTTCTCTTATCCTAACAGGAAAAGGTGGTTTCTCAACATAAGTAGTAGGAATGACTGGATCAACAATATAAGTAATGGTTTCTTCTTCAACTTTAATGGGTTCTACTACTTTTACTTCAATGTGAGGATGATTTTTAAACTACTTCTCCTTAGGGAGATCAACATAAGTAGCAAATGATTCACAAAAGGAAGCTACTATCTCAGAGTCAAGTCCATATTTAGTGCTAAATTCACGAAAAACATCGGTATCCATAAAAGATTTAACACAATCAAAATCAAGGTTTATACCTGACTCCTTACCTTGGTCGAGCTCTCAATCTTTAGAGTTGCGTTTAATTCTTTCTAAAAGATCCCATTTGAATTCAATAGTCTTGTTCATAAAAGAACCAGTACAAGAAGTATCGAGCATCATTATGAGAAAGCCGAGCATAAAAAATTTGTATAATAATTTCTCTTGAGAGCTCATGATTGGGGCATGAATATAACATTGAATTAAGCCTGCCCCAAGCTTGAGCGATACTTTATCCTTCACGAGGCCAAAAATTATATATATAATTCCAATCACGATGAACTAGATGCATAGGATAAAACTTGTGGTGAAATTTCAATTTCATTCGGTTGTAATTTCAAGCTCCAATATCATCACAGGGCCCATGCCAATGCCTTTCCCTTCAAAGATAAAGGAAGACCTCCTTCTTGACTTCATTCTCGGGTAAAACTGCAAGCTTAAATAATCCACAAATTTCATCCACATAGATTAGATGCAAATCAGGATGTAATGTTCCATCTCCTGCATAAAGATTAGCTAGCAGTTTCTCTATCATACCCGAAGGAATTTCATAACCAATATTTTCAGTAGGTGTAGTAGGTTGAGGGGAAAATCTTTGTGTTTCCGGTTGAGGTGAAGATACACCAAACAAGCCCCTCAAAGGAGTGTTTTCCATAGTAACAAGTGACAGTAAATTTCAGCATGTAAAATAAATATTTCCGTACCAAATTCCACTTACCGAAGGCGCTTCACTCCCTGGCAATGATGCCAGAAAACAGTCCCGATGACCCAGAAGTATAGGGGATCAATCATAGTCCTTTAGATAAGTAAGAGCATCGAACCCAATGAGGAGTAGAAGGAAATGACAAGCAGTTTTTAGCAAGGTATTTTCTACAGGCACTGAAATTATCGATAACAGATAGTTTTGTGATAAGATAATTCATAACGAGTAACAAGTAACAAGTGTAGAAAAGGTGCAGCAAGGTGGACCAATCCTTTTATAGCAAATGATAAGCCTGGATGAACTCTTATATAAAGCAAAGCGCTCTCGAGGACACATGGGAATTACTGTCAAGTTAGTTTTCATCATGCTCATATGATTCACGTTCGTTAATTTGATAATTTGATATGTGGTTGGACCGGTGCTTGGGTGATGTACTTACTTGGACAAGCCTACCACTTATGATTAACCTCTCTCACAAGCATCCGCAACTACGAAATAAGAATTAAGATAAATCTAACATAGCATGAAACACGTGGATCCAAATCAGCCCCTTACGAAGCAACGGATAAACTAGGGTTTAAGCTTCTGTCACTCTAGCAACCCATCATCTAGTTATTACTTCCCAATGCCTTCCCCTAGGCCCAAATCATGGTGAAGTGTCATGTAGTAGACATTCACATAAGACCACTAGAGGAAAGACAACATACATCTCATCAAAATATCAAACAAATACCAAGTTCACATGATTAGTTATAACAATACTTCTCCCATGTCCTCAGGAACAAATGTAACTACTCACAAAGCATGTTCATGTTCAAGATCAGAGGGGTATTGAATATCATTAAAGATCTGAACATATGATCCTCCACCAAATAAACCAACTAGCATCAAGTACAAAGAGTAATCAACACTACTAGCAACCCACATGTACCAATCTAAGCTTTTGGGACAAAGATTGAATACAATACATGAACTAGGGTTTAATAGGAGATGGTGCTGGTGAATATGTTGATGAATATTGACCCTCCCTCGATGAGAGGATCATTGGTGATGACGATGGCTTCAATTTCCCTCTCCCGGAGGGAAGTTTCCCCGGTAGAATAGCATTGCCGGAGCCCTAGATTGCTTCTGCCCAGGTCCCACCTCGACATGGCGGCGCTTCATCCCGAAATCTCTCTTCTTCTTTTTTCTAGGTTAAAACCCTCCATGTAGCAGAAGATAGGCACCAAACGATGGCCAGGGGCCCCACAAGCCCTTGGGGCGAGCCCTAGGGGCTAGGGCGCCCCAGACTTGTGGCCTCCTGGTGGGTCCCCTTCTGTAACTTATTTGCCCAATATATATATATATATATATATATATATTCCAAAATAATTATCCTGAAGTTTCAGGACATTTGGAGTTATGCAGAATAGGTCTCTTAGATTTGCTCCTTTCCGGTCCAGAATTCCAGCTGCCAGCATTCTCGCTCTTCATGTAAATCTTGTAAAATAAGAGAGAAAAGGCATAAGTGTTGTACCATAATGTGAAATAACAGCTCATAATGCAATAAATATTAACGTAAAAGCATGATTCAAAATGGTCATATCAATGATCAATTCCAGTAAATAATTCATCACTAAGACATAAGCTAGCATGCAATAATCTAACGAACTAGAAGAGCAGAAAATCATGTACAACAACATCGCCCACAAAACAGCAACTTCAGAGAGAGACATGAACATATCACAATTGATGTACTGTTTGGTAGTTGCAGCAGGAGCAACGGTGTTGATGATGATGTTGGCGACGGTATGTTGTTGATGACGATGAGTAGCACTGCCTAACTTGGACGGAAGACGACCCGTGATGATAAACTTGAGCAGTCGCATAGAGCGCTTCCCAAAAACCTAATTCGTCCTCCCTGGTGCAGGATTGCAAAGCCGAACGATTCTGGAGACCTGCTCTCCCGTACGCCGATGCACGTCAGCATTCGTAATAGAGAAGATTACGTTGGCGACGCAAGTTGTGAGACGAGGCAAAACCCTAGATGTTTTCGGCGTGTCTATGGCCACGGCTGTAGCGGTATAAATATTAGGACCCGAGGCTATATTGTGTCCCGATCACAATCCCAAACAGACTTGGTTTCTAAGTCGTATACTTACTGGACGGGAGAATAATAAACATTGACAAAAATGGCTTGTTGACGGGAGAATAATATAATGGAGAATAGACCCGGGGGCCATAGGTTTCACTAGTGGCTTCTCTCAAGATAGCAAATTCTATGGTGGGTGGACAAATTACTGTCGAGCAATTGATAGAAAAGCGCATAGTTATGAGAATCTCTAGGAATGATCATGTATATAGGCATCACGTCCGCGACAAGTAGACCGAAACAATTCTGCATCTACTACTATTACTCCACACATTGACCGCTATCCAGTATGCATCTAGAGTATTAAGTTCATAAGAACAGAGTAACACATTAGGCAAGATGACATCATGTAGAGGGATAAACTCAAGCAATATGATATAAACCCCATCTTTTTATCCTCGATGGGAACAATACAATACGTGCCTTGCTGGCCCTGCTGTCACTGGGAAAGGACAATGCAAGATTGAACCCAAAGCTAAGCACTTCTCCCATTGCAAGAAAGAACAATCTAGTAGGCCAAACCAAACTGATAATTCGAATAGACTTTCAAAGATATTAAATCATGCATAAAAGATTTCAGAGAAGAATCAAATATTGTTCATAGATAATCTTGATCATAAACCCACAATTCATCGGATCTCGACAAACACACCGCAAAAAGAATTACATCGAATAGATCACCAAGAGAATCGAGGAGAACTTTGTATTGAGATCCAAAGAGAGAGAAGAAGCCATCTAGCTAATAACTATGGACCCGAAGGTCTGTGGTAAACTACTCACACATCATCGGAGAGGCTATGGTGTTGATGTAGAAGTCCTCCGTGATCGTTGCCCCCTCCGGCGGAGCGCGAGAAAAGGCCCCAAGATTGGATCTCACAAGTACAGAAGGTTGTGGCGGTGGAAATAGGGTTTCGTGGTGCTCCCGGATGTTTTTGGGGTATATGAGTATATATAGGCGAAAGAAGTCGGTCAGCGAAGCCACGAGGGCCCCACGAGGGTGGGGGACGTGCCTACCCCCCTTGGGCGCGCCCTCCTAACTTGTGGCCGCCTCGTTGCTTCCTTGACATCCACTCCAAGTCTCCTGGATTGCGTTTGTTCCAAAAATAACTCTCCCGAAGGTTTCATTCCGTTTGGATTCCGTTTGATATTCCTTTTCTATGAAACACTGAAATAGGCAAAAAATAGCAATTTGCACTGGGCCTTTTGTTAGTAGGTTAGTCCCAAAAATAATATAAAAAGGTATATTAAAGCCCATTAAACATCCAAAATAGGTAATATAATAGCATGGAACAATCAAAAATTATAGATACGTTCGAGACATATCAAGCATCCCCAAGCTTAATTCCTGCTCGTCCTCGAGTAGGTAAATGATAAAAACAAATTTTTTGATGTGGAATGCTACCTAACATAATTCTCAATGTAATTTTCTTTATTGTGGCATGAATGTTCAGATCCGAAAGATTTAAGACAAAAGTTTAATATTGACATAAAAATAATAATACTTCAAGCATACTAACAAAGCAATCATGTCTTCTCAAAATAACATGGCCAAAGAAAGTTATCCCTACAAAATCATATAGTCTGGCTATGCTCTATCTTCATCACACAAAGTATTTAATCATGCACAACCCTGATGACAAGACAAGCAATTGTTTCATACTTTTGATTTTCTCAAACTTTTTCAATCTTCACGCAATATATGAGCGTGAGCCATGGACATAGCACTATAAGTGGAATAGAATGGTGGTTGTGGAGAAGAAAAAAAGGAGAAGATAGTCTCACATCAACTAGGCGTATCAACGGGCTATGGAGATGCCCATCAATAGATATCAATGTGAGTGAGTAGGGATTGCCATGCAACGGATGCACTAGATCTATAAGTGTATGAAAGCTCAACAAAAGAAACTAAGTGGGTGTGCATCCAACTCGCCTGCTCACGAAGACCTAGAGCATTTTGAGGAAGCGCATCATTTGAATATACAAGCGAAGTTCTATAATGTAAAATTCCCACTAGTATATGAAAGTGACAACATAGGAGACTCTCTATCATGAAGATCATGGTGCTACTTTGAAGCACAAGTGTGGTAAAAGGATAGTAACATTGTCCCTTCTCTCTTTTTCTCTCATTTCTTTTTTTATTTGGGCCTTCTCTTTTTTATGGCCTCTTTTTTTTCTTTTTTTTCATCCGGAGTCTCATCCCGATTTGTGGGGGAATCATAGTCTCCATCATCCTTTCCTCACATGGGACAATGCTCTAATAATGATGATCATCACACTTTTATTTACTTACAACTCAAAAATTACAACTCGATACTAGAACAAAATATGACTCTATGTGAATGCCTCCGATGGTGTACCGGGATATGCAATGAATCAAGAGTGACATGTATGGAAGAATTATAAAGGTGGCTCTGCCACAAATACGATGTCAACTACATGATCATGGAAAACAATATGACAATGATGTAACGTGTCATAACAAACGGAACGGTGGTAAGTTGCATGGCAATATATCTCGGAATGGCTATGGAAATGCCATAATAGGTAGATATGGTGGCTGTTTTGAGGAAGGTATATGGTGGGTGTATGATACCGCCGAAAGCTGCGCGGTATTAGAGAGGCTAGCAATGGTGGAAGGGTGAGAGTGCATATAATCCATGGAATCAACATTAGTCATAAAGAAGTCACATACTTATTGTAAAAATATATTAGTTATCGAAACTAAGTACTACATGCATGCTCCTAGGGGGATAGATTGGTAGGAAAAGACCATCGCTCGTCCCCGACCGCCACTCATAAGGAAGACAATCAATAGTATCATGCTCCGACTTCATCACATAACGGTTCACCATACGTGCATGCTACGGGAATCACAAACTTTATAAAAAGTATTTCTCAAATTCACAACTACTCAACTAGCATGACTCTAATATCACCATCTTCATATCTCAAAACAATTATCAAGTATCAAACTTCTCATAGTATTCAATGCACTTTTTATGATAGTTTTTATTATACCCATCTTGGATGCCTATCATATTAGGACTAATTTTATAGCCAAAGAAAATTACCATGCTGTTCTATAAGACTCTAAAAATAATATAAGTGAAGCATGAGAGATTAATAATTTCTATAAAATAAAACCACCACCGTGCTCTTAAAAAGATATAAGTGAAGCACTAGAGCAAAATTATCTAGCTCAAAAGATATAAGTGAAGCACACAGAGTATTCTAATAAATTCCGATTCATGTGTGTCTCTACAAAAGGTGTGTACAGCAAGGATGATTGTGGTAAACAAAAAAGCAAAGACTCAAATCATACAAGATGATCCAAGCAAAACACATATCATGTGGTGAATAAAAATATAGCCTCAAGTAAAGTTACCGATAGACGAAGACGAAAGAGGGGATGCCTTCCGGGGCATCCCCAAGCTTAGATTTTTGGTCGTCCTTTAATTTTACCTTGGGGTGCCTTGTGCATCCCCAAGATTAGGCTCTTGCCACTCCTTATTTCAAAATCCATCAAATCTTTACCCAAAACTTGAAAACTTCACAACACAAAACTCAACAGAAAATCTCATGAGCTCCGTTAGTATAAGAAAACAAACCACCACTTCAAGGTACTGTAATGAACGCATTCTTTATTTATATTGGTGTTAAACCTACTGTATTCCAACTTATCTATGGTTCATACCCCTGATACTAGCCATAGATTCATTAAAATAAGCAAACAACACACGAAAAACAGAATCTGTCAAAAACAGAACAATCTGTAATAATCTGTAGGTTTCGAATACTTATGTAACACCAAAAATTCTTAAATAAATTGGTGGACGTGAGGAATTTGTCTATTAATCATCTTCAAAAATAATCAACCTAATTTCACTCTCCAGTAAAAAATGGCAGCTAATCTCGTGAGCGCTAAAGTTTCTGTTTTTTACAGCAAGATCGCAAAGACTTTCCCCAAGTCTTCCCGAAGGTTCTACTTGGCACAAACACTAATTAAAAACATAAAACCACATATAAAACAGAAGCTAGATGGATTATTTATTACTAAACAGGAACAAAAATCAAGAAACAAAAATAAAATTGGGTTACCTCCCAACAAGCGCTATCGTTTAACGCCCCTAGCTAGGCAATGATAATTTCAATGATGCTCACATGAAAGACAAGAATTGAAGCACAAATAGAGCATCATGAAACACGTGACAAACACATATAAGTCTAACATAATTCCTATGCATAGGCATCTTATAGGCAAACAAATTATCATAGCAGCAAAAACTAGCATATGCAAGGAAGCGGAAAGAAACAATAGCAATCTCAACATAACGAGAGGTGATTTAGTAACTTGAAAATTTCTACAATCATATTTTCCTCTCTCATAATAATTACATGTGGGATCATAATCAAATTCAAAAAATAGCTATCACATAAAATATCTTCAACACGATCCACATGCATGCAAAGTTGACACTCTTCCAAAATAGTGGGATTAACATTAACTAAAGTCATGACCTCTCCAAACCCACTTTTATCAAAAATTTCATAAGATTGAACATTCTATAAATATGTGGGATATAAAGTTGAAACTCTTACAAACCCACTTTCAATATTACTGAAACACCATTATCAATCTCATATTCATCATGGGGCTTAAATAATTTTTCAAGATCAAAAGAAGAATCACCCAATCATGATTATTGCAAGAAATAGTAGTCATAGCAAAACTAGCATCCCCAAGCTTGAGGTTTTGCATATCATTAACACAATTTACATTAAGATAATTTATGATAGCATCATTGCATTCATGCTTTTGATCGAAGGAACTATCAAGTATGGGTGCAATAGCAACGATCTCATGTTTAACATAAGGAACTATAGCAAACTCATCTTCATAAATATTGGCATCATGGACACAAGAATAGAAAGCATCGTGTTCATCAAGGGATATTTCAATCAAATCATCAAAATCATAATTATCGATAGATTCATGCATATCATTATTTTCTTCCCAAGCAACGGTCATTCTTTCAATAAATTCTTTGACATAGACATTATGAGCATAGTTTTCATAGCAATATTTAAGTATGTCAAAATTTTCGGATTCGTAAAGAGTAATATCATACTTTTAAATCAAAGAAGCAACTTCATAAGCACCCTTAAAAGCGACAAATTCTTCAATTTGTTCGACATCGTAGTAACTATAAACACCCTTTGCATAAGAAGATAAGATTTCATTATCATTAAACTCACATAGGTAGGGGAGGTGTTTTTTGGGCATCTTAGAGCAACAAGTAAAATCATAAATTTCACAAAGATTCCAATCATAACACAAGAATCTGTTTATTTGATCCCATAAAAGTCTCCCTTTTTCAGACAAATAGTGACGCACAAAATGAGCATGCTCATCTAAAGATTTCCCATCAACTAGGCTAGTTGGGGTTTTAGCACGAGCACATAAGGATCGAAGATGATCCAAGTACAACACTTTAAGTGGATCCATATCAATAGATTTTTAGCGAGCAAAGATGCAAGCAAATGGAAGGCACATGGAAACACAAACAAAGATACATACGGGAAGAAGGCAAAGAAAAGGCAAAGGTGAAGTGGGGGAGAGGAAAACGAGAGGCAAATGGCAAATAATGTAATGCGAGGGATAAGAGTTTGTGATGGGTACTTGGTATGTCTTGACTTGGCGTAGATCTCCCTGGCAACGACGCCAGAAATCCTTCTTGCTACCTCTTGAGCATGCGTTGGTTTTCCCTTGAAGAGGAAAGGGTGATGCCGCAAAGTAGCGTAAGTATTTCCCTCAGTTTTTGAGAACCAAGGTATCAATCTAGTAGGAGATTACAAGCAAGTCCCTCACACCTGCACAAACAAACAAGAACCTCGCAACCAACGCGATAAAGGGGTTGTCAATCCCTTCACAGTCACTTATGAAAGTGAGATCTGATAATGATAATAATATAAATATTTTTGGTATTTTTGTTATATAGATTGGAAAATAAAAATTGCAAAATAAACGGCGACGGAAATGGCTTGTTGATGGGAGAATAATATAATGGAGAATAGACCCGGGGGCCATATGTTTCACTAGTGGCTTCTCTCAAGATAGCAAATTCTATGGTGGGTGAACAAATTACTGTCGAGCAATTGATAGAAAAGCGCATAGTTATGAGAATATCTAGGAATGATCATGTATATAGGAATCACGTCCGCGACAAGTAGACCGAAACAATTCTGCATCTACTACTATTACTCCACACATCGGCCGCTATCCAGCATGCATCTAGAGTATTAAGTTCATAAGAACAGAGTAACACATTAGGCAAGATGACATGATGTAGTGGGATAAACTCAAGCAATATGATATAAACCCCATCTTTTTATCCTCGATGGCAACAATACAATACATGCCTTGCTGCCCCTTCTATCACTGGGAAAGGACACCGCAAGATTGAACCTAAAGCTAAGCACTTCTCCCATTGCAAGAAAGATCAATCTAGTAGGCCAAACCAAACTGATAATTCAAAGAGGCTTGCAAAGATATTAAATCATGCATAAAAGATTTCAGAGAAGAATCAAATATTGTTCATAGATAATCTCGATCATAAACCCACAATTCACCGGATCTCGACAAACACACCGCAAAAAAATTACATCGAATAGATCTCCAAGAGAATCGAGGAGAACTTTGTATTGAGATCCAAAGATAGAGAAGAAGCCATCTAGTTAATAACTATGGACCTGAAGGTTTGTGGTAAACTACTCACACATCATTGGAGAGGCTATGGTGTTGATGTAGAAGCCCTCTGTGATCGATTCCCCCTCCGGCGGAGCGTCGGAAAAGGCCCCAAGATGGGATCTCACGGGTACAGAAGGTTGCGGCAGTGGAAATAGGGTTTCGTGGTGCTCCTGGATGTTTTCGTGGTATATGAGTATATATAGGCGAAAGAAGTCGGTCAGCGGAGCCATGAGGGGTCCACGAGGGTGGGGGGCGCGCCCTCCTACCTCGTGGCCACCTCGTTGCTTCCTTGACATCCACTACAAGTCTCCTGGATTGCGTCTGTTCTAAAAATAACTCTCCCAAAGGTTTCATTCCGTTTGGATTCCATTTGATATTCCTTTTCTGTGAAACACTGAAATAGGCAAAAAAACATTAATTTGCACTGGGCCTTTGGTTAGTAGGTTAGTTCCAAAAATAATATAAAAAGGTATATTAAAGCCCATTAAACATCCAAAACAGGTAATATAATCATGGAACAATCAAAAATTATAGATACGTTGGAGATGTATCAAGGATCAATCATAGTCCTTTCGATAAATAAGAGTGTCGAACCCAACGAGGAGATGAAGGAAATGCAAGTGGTTTTCAGCAAGGTTTTTTCGCCAAGCACTGAAATTGTCGGAAATAGGTACTTTGATAGCAAGATAATTTCTAACGAGAAAGTAACGGTAACGGTAAATAAAGTGCAACAAGGTATCCCAATCCTTTTGTGGCAAAGGACAGGACAAAACAGTTTCTTATAATGCGCAAAACATTCTTGAGGGTACACAGGAATTTCATCTAGTCACTTTCATCATATTGGTTTGATTCGTGTTAGCTACTTTGATAATTTGGTATGTGGGTGGACCGGTGCTTAGGTGTTATTCTTACTTGAAAAAACCTCCTACTTATGTTTAACCCCCTCACAAGCATCTGCAACTACGAGAAAAGTAGTAAGATAAAATCTAACCATAGCATTAAACATTTGGATCCAAATCGGTCCCTTACGAAGTAGCGCATAAACTATGGTTTAAGCTTCTATCATTATAGCAACCCATCATCTAATAACTACTCCACAATGCATTCCCTTAGGCCCAAATATGGTGAAGTGCCATGTAGTCGACGTTCACATGACACTACTAAGGGAAACACAACATACATATCATCAAAATATCGAACACATATCAAGTTCACATGATCACTTGCAACAAGATTTCTCCTGTGACCTCAGGAACAAAATTAACTACTCACAAATGATAATCATGCCCAAGATCAGAGGGGTATTAAATGGCATAATGGATCTGAACAGATAGTCTTTCACCAAATAAACCATACAGTAATCAACTACAAGACATAATCAACACTACTAGTCACCCACAGGTACCAACCAGAGGTTCTGGTACAAAGATTGAACACAAGAGATGAACTAGGGTTTGAGAGGAGATGGTGCTGTTGAAGATGTTTACGGAGATTGCCCTCCCAAAGATGAGAGGGTTGTTGGTGATGACGATGGCTTCGATTTCCCCCTCCGGGAGGGAAGTTCCCCCGGCAGAATCGCTCCGCCGGAGGGAAAAAGTGCTCCTACCCAAGTTCCGCCTCGAGACGGCGGCGCTACGTCCCAAAAGTCATCTTCTTATTTTCTCTAGGTGAAAATGACCTATATACTAGAAGATGGGCACCGGAGGTGGGCTGGGCTGAGCACAACCCACCAGGGCGCGCTTGGGGGGCCTGGCGCGCCCTGTTGTCTTGTGCTCACCAGGTGCCCCCTTCGGTAGTTATTTGCTCTAGTATTTTTCATATATTCCAAAACAATTCTCTGTAAATTTTCAGCTCATTTGGAGATGTGCAGAATAGGTAACTCTGACGTAGCTTTTTCAGGTCTAGAATTCCAGTTGCCGGCATTCTCTCTCTTTGTGCAAACCTTGCATATTATGAGATAAAAGGCATTAGAATTACTCCATAAAGCATTATTTTGCATAAGAACATAGTAAATAATTGTAGGAAAACATTATGCAAAATGGACGTATCACACGCCCGGCCAGGTGAGGTAAGGCGAGCGAGTGCGTGCGTATGGTCTTCCCTTTCTCTTCCCAACACACAACTTAGAGTGGTGGAGAGAACCCACTATATAAAGAGGTCCAACTCTTCTTCAACTTCCCGGGTGGGACTAAGCTTTAGCACCACCACTTGCCATTTTACACATGGGCTCATTTGATATTTTAGATTTTGTTAATGGGGCCCATTATTTCTAACTTCGGATGGGAAATCAGCTGTAAGTTGTCTAAACTTCATCTTCTATCTTTTCTGGAGCTGGGCTTCTGCTGCTATTGAAAATTGCACTACATCGGGGCTATCTCCACGGAGCGGGCTTCTAGGAGCAGGATCGTTTAGGCTGCTCCCCACGCAAATATGAGAAGATGGCTAGTGGAGACGATTCGAATAGGCCCTAAGTCATGCATTTTAAGTCTACCACATAAGCAAGCCATGCATTTAACTTATAAATTACAATTATTTTTTATTAGTCTATTCATGTAGTGTTTGCAACATCATACATGTATGATGGGGAACATTGCATGGAAAACAAAAGAATCCTACGAAACACCCAAGATCTATTCTACGGAGATTCTAGCAACGATAGGGAGAGTGTGTACATACCCTTGTAGACTGAAAGTGTTACGATCTAGAGATCGTGGTTGGCGTAGTTGTACTCCCTTTGCGATCCAATCCGATCCAGCATCGAACGAACGACACCTCCGAGATGTGCACATGTACGGCTCGGTGACGTCTCTGCCTTCTTGATCTAGCAAGGGAGGGTGGAGAGGTAGATGCACGACGCCGTGGTGGTGGTGGTTGTAGTAGAACTCCGACAGGGCTTCACCAAGCGCGTATCGGAGGAGGATGATATGTGTAACACCCGGATGTAACTTGCCATATTTGTAACTCCGAATCTTGCCATTTTTGGCTTTAAGTTATGAGATTCCCTTCGTGGTTGGGTTTTTGTCTTCGTTTTGCTTTTTGTTCATGTCATGCATTTCATATCATGCCATGATGTGCATCGCATTTGCATTCGGGTTCGTCTCATGCATCCGAGCATTTTCCCCGTTGTCCGTTTCGCAATCTGACACTCCCACATGCACCGGCGCACCCCTCTTATCTCTTTTCGTGAGAGGGTGTTAAACGTTTTTGGAATGGACCGACATTTGCCAAGTGGCCTTGGTACACCACCGGTAGACCGCCTGTCAAATTTTGTTCCATTTGGAGGCTGTTTGATGCTCCAACGGTTAACCGGGTAACCGCAAAGGCCTCTTGTGTGTTGCAGCCCAACACCCCTCCAAAACGGCCCAATAACCCATCTAAACCATCTCTATGTCCTCCGTCGTCGGATCATGATCGTGTGGCCGAAAACTACACCTCATTTGGGCACTCCAAACTCCCTCTACCTATATAAAAGCCCCTTCCCCTCCATTTTCGGGTAAAACCCTAGCCACCACCACCTCCGCGCCGCCGGACACGTCCGACCGAGCCGGACGGGTCTGCCGCCGCCGCCCGCAACCAATCCTTGCACTCCACTTGTCCCTGCGCCGCCCTCCACCGCCGCGGCCCGTGAGGCCCACGACTGGCCCGCCCGTACCCGCGCCGGGCCTGAGCCGCGCCCCCGCGCTCCGCCGCCCCGCTCGCCGCCCACCGCCACCTCGCCGGTGCGCGCCACCACCCTCTCACCGGCGCGCGCCACCGCCCCACTCGCCGCCGACCGCTGCCAGCTGCGCCGCCCAGCCCGCGTACCGCCTCTCCGCCCAGCAGCGCCGCCGCCTGCATCGCCGGAGCTCCGCCGCCTCCACGCGCCGTGCCGCCGCCTCCACGCACCTGCGCCACCGCCGCCCGACGCCGCGCCGTCTCGCCGCGCCTGTCCTCCGCCGCCATCACCAACCACCACCGGAGCGTGCCCCGCGCCGGTCCTCGCCGGATCCGGCGACCCCAAGGCTGGATCAAGCTCCTCCGGCCAACTCCGGTGAGGTCTCGTCGGGGTGGATGAGGTCCACCCGCTCCATGCCCCAAACGGCCTCCCCGCGTCCCGATCCACTTCGTCCCGGAACCACCTAGTCCCGCGTTGACTTTCACGGAGGTGAAATTCCAGCAAGTCCTGGAGCTCTCTGTTATTTTTATGCCTTGTTCATCGCATCGTATCTCGGTGACCATAGCTCCAAATGATGCATATGATATGTCGAATTGTTCGACTCGTTGAGCTCTTCATGCCAGTAACATTTCCATGCATGATACTGCCTATTATGATGCCATTTTAATTGATGCAAGAGTGCTACAAAATGTTAACTGCTGGTACTCATCAGTTCATGAGGTTTTGTCATTTTTGTTGCATTTGATGTGTGCATCGTATGAGCCTGAGGTCTACATGTGTTTTGAACTACAACATGCCATCTTAACAGGGGTCCTTGTCTTGTATTTTGGTGATCTATGTGGTGACTAGCACAAGCATGCAAAGTAGGCTCCACAATGTTGCTGTTTTCAGGGACTTAGGATTTTGCTAAGTCTTTTCCTGCTGTTATTTTGATGCCATGTAAACTTGATGCTACAGTGAGACACATGCTTATTTTGAGATACTTCAGTAAGGATGTTTTGAACATGTGGTCATGCTCTATCCATCCATGCCCCTATTTGCAATTATGGAGTTGTCTTGCATGTCATTTGCTTGCTCTACTTTTGCTATAAAATGTTCCTGGCAGAATGTTAACATGTTAATCGATTTTGCCATGGTTGTTGCTAGTGATCCATGCATCCTATGAACTTGATCTTGCCATGGTTAGATTCATGAACAAGTAATCTTGCTATTGATATGCTTATATTGTCATGCAATGCTTTGTGGTGAGTGGTTTGAGCTCGCAAAATTGCTATCATAAATCTGTTTATGACATGCTTTGTTTTCCTGCGAAGTCTGAAATTGTTAATAAATATTGCATTTTTTCATGTCATGCATTTCATATCATGTCATCATGTGCATCGCATTTGCATACGTGTTCGTCTCATGCATCCGAGCATTTTCCCTGTTGTCCGTTTCGTAATCCGACACTCCCACATGCACCAGCGCACCCCTCTTGTCTCTTTTCGTGAGCGGGTGTTAAACATTCTCGGAATGGACCGAGATTTGCCAAGTGTCCTTGGTGCACTACCGGTAGACCGCCTGTCAAATTTCATTCCATTTGGAGTTTCATTCCATTTGGAGGCCGTTTGATGCTCCAACGGTTAACCAGGGAACCGCAAAAGCCTCTTGTGTTTTGCAGCCCAACACCCCTCCAAAACAGCCCAATAACCCATCTAAACCATCTCCATGTCCTCCGTCGTCGGATCATGATCATGTGGGCGAAAACTACACCTCATTTGGACACTCCAAACTCCCTCTACCTATAAATATGTGCCCTCCCCCGAATTTCGGGTCCAAAACCCTAGCTAACATCCCCCGCCGCCACTGGACACGTCCGGCCACACCGGACAAAGTCGTCCGCTTCCGCCGGCCCGCCAGGCCCGCGCGGGGCCCTCTCGGCCCGCACGCCCGTGCCGCCGCCCACGCTCGCCGTGCTGCCCGGCTCCGCCTCCCCGCGCCTCCACCTGGGATTCCTGCCGCCGCCCGCGCTCGCCGCGCTGCCCGGCTCGGCCTCCCCGCGCCGCCACCTGGGATCCGCGCCACCGCCTAGGAGCCGCGCCGCAATTAGGGAGATACTTGACCGTGTCGTATGTAATGTGGAATGGGCAAATAAATTTCCTCGTGCCACCGTCATAAATGAAGAACATGTACATTCTGACCATTGTCCTCTAATCCTAGACCCAAAATATTTTGATGGTAATGTGATTAACCGACCGAAGGACCGAGTAAAACAATTTGAAGCTCGATGGCTCCAAGAAGAGACAATTGTGGAAATTGTAAGTACTGCTTGGGAGAAAGCAAAAATGATGGGTATTGGGCCGTCCCTCGCTGAGCGTACGTGGGCAGTGCAAGCTATTTTACATATATGGAATCGGAATACTATTAAGGGTCCGAAAAGGCATATAAAAATTAAAATAAGATTTGAAAAAGTGCGGAGAGGTCCGATGAGTGAGGAGTCCCAGACGCGTCAAAATGAGATTCCTGTCCTTATTGAAAATCTTGTAGAACAAGAGGATATTTACTAGTTACAATGCGGTCGGGCCAATTGGCTATTGCATGGGGACCTTAACACCTCCTTCTTCCACAATGCGGCAAGTGCCAGAAATAAAAGAAATCAGATAATAAAGCTTCTAGATGATACATATGTTTGGCTGCAAGATAGAGAGTTAAAGGACCACATCAAGGGGTATTTTAAAACTTGTTTTCTTCTGAAGTTACCCAAACGAGCATGGATGTTCTTTCTCTTCTTTGAAGGAAATTGATTGAGGATATGAATAATGCTCATCTCGCCCCCTATACGGATGAGGATGTTCGGAAAGCTCTCTTTGAGATTGGTGATTTAAAGGCATCGGGACCTGATGGACTTCATGCTATTTCTTATAAAAGGTTTCGGTTTATGCTGGGGGATGACCTGCCTGAACAGGTCCTGCAGGCGGCAAATACTTGTTCTATTCCCCCCGGACGGAATGATGCTACAATTGTAATGACCCCAAAGGTTAATTCCCCAGAAAAGGTAACTCAATTCAGACCGATAAATTTGTGTAATGTGGTCTACAAGGTTATATAAAAAATGATGCTTGGCTAAAGATTATTGGTTTGGACGACCATCTACGGGGCCATCTAGCCCCTTTTGGTTTGGCTAGGGAAATGCACAAAACACAAATAGCAAGATTAACTGAAGCGTAGGGATCTTTACCCAGGTTCGGGCCACCTTTGAGGTGTAAAACCCCACTCCTGCTTTGGTGTATTGGAAGTGTCGGTGCACAAGTACAAGGAGCGCCTTCCCCTGACAAGGTGCAAGGATAAGGCCTCTATGCGTGCAAGTGTACGTAGAGTTCAATTGGGTTCGAACCCCTGTAAAGGATGCCATGGCCCTCCTTTTATAGCTCAAGGGGTTACCATAGTGGAAAAACAATCATTATCTAGTGATTAGATAGCGAACAGTGCTATCATACCTAACTCTGCCAGTTAGGACGAAAAGCATTAAATGCATCATAAGGTGTCATGAGAAGGAGGAGCCCTGGCTAGGCTATTGCACTGCTTGCCTAGCTAACTCCTATTAACTTGACACACCATTTGAACAGGTGTCGATAAGGGTAAAACTCCTTCCAGCATGCTGACACATGCCCAACAAGCTTCACCTAACTGCCTGTGGGCTTGACACCTCATTGATGAGTGACTAGCTACTCGGTGAGGTGGAGTGCTTGTCGCTGGCTGGAGCTTGCCGGGCCTTTGCCTTGCTGGCTCGGCCTCGCCGGCAAGGACTGCTTCTAGTGTTCTGCCTTGTTCTTCTCCTTAGCCAAGTAGGTCAACTTAGCCTCGAATCTTGGTCTTCTTGATGTGCTCCTTGATATCTCAAAGAGCAGCTTCTTTGGCTTGGAAGCCTTCTTCGTGTTTTTATATTTAGACTTAGTTCTTCTCTACAAACCCAGTTGCAAGGGAGCCGCCACTGCCTATGCATAAGTCTAGGGGTACTAAGGACCTAGTTCTTAGTGCACCGACAAGAGCCCCCGAGCCTGGGACACGCGTGCATGTGAGGCGTCGTTGGGCTAGGCCCAAAAATATGCACATGCACACGTGGCGGAGAAAAACTGCCGTTTGTGCTTTCGCATGACACACATCCACTCCACATATTAACTGTGGGTTGTGGGAACATGGGCTCGCCGCGGTGGCACACCTGTAAAAGGGCGCTTCTAGGGTAAACATCGAAGAGCCATCCTCCCGCGCCTTCCCCATAAAAAGGTAACTGCGAGGAGGTGCTGCTCATTCGCCCCTGCTCTCCTATACTTCATCTTCCTCTTTTCACCGGAACTGCTTCCGCTGCCGCCTTCGCCGACCCTCACATCTACCCGAACCCCCTCTTCTTCCGTGAGCCCCAATGGCACCCAAGAAGGCCGATGCAAAGGGGAAGAAGGTGGCCAAACCACTCGACCCCAAGGCGGAAAGGAAGAGGAAAGAGCTGTAGGAGATGGAGAAGTGGCGGAAAGAGAACGTTGTCTTCTAGCCGCCGGCTTTGTCAGGCAACGATCTGATTGAGAGGTACACATACATGTGGGGGAAGAAGACCGATGGGCATGGAACCCCAGTAGTCCTCCCCCAAGGTCACAAGGTTCCTGCAGATTCATATCCATTCTTCTGTGCATATTTTTATTGTGTCCTGTCTCCCCATATTCAGATTTTTTCTGTGCAGTGATGTGCACCTTTGGGTTCAGACTACTGGACTTCGCCCCCAACGCGATGACATGCATGGCAGTTTTCGCGCATTTGTGCGAAAACTTTGTCGGGATTGCTCCCAATGTGGATCTGTTCCACCACTTCTACGTCCCCCGGATTGAAGACAAATCACTCTTTGGTAGCCTGACATGGATTCCTATAGGGAAGAAGGACCAGAGGGACTACCTCACTGAGGAATTTCATGGAAAATGGTAGGAGTGGAGGGAAAAGTGGTGTTCGATTCAAGAAAAGGAATTCCCTTCATCCTGCTGCCACAGACAGAGAGGATCGAACGCGGCGATGACTAGAGCCATTTTGGTGCCACCGAAGAGAAGCTTCGCTCGACACTGAACAAAATTTCTCGTTTGAAGCGCGCCAACCTGACCATAGAAATGGCGGGAGCTAATTTTCTTCGACGTCATATTTCACCACTACAGAAGAGAGAGAGAGAGAGGTTCACTTGAGAGTACAAGAAAGCTGATGACAAGATGCGGATGTACCCTAGGCTCGGCAACAATTTGACGGTCATTGAACATGCTTGGCTCTGCCAGCGGTTATTACAAAAGACTGGCTCATTTCACCTGCCGGCCCATGTTGTTACTATGCACATCAACTCCGCAAAGGATGCCATCTTGACGTGGATGTCAGAGTGCACTGCCCAAGGGGTCAAGGAAAGCTGGGAGCTGCCCAAGCTAGAGGACAAAATGGATTGGGTTTCCAATCTGACAGAGGTAGCTTCCCGGAAAGAAATGGATATCATGCGGGCCACCACAGAAGAGGAGTAGCCGTATATCGCCAGCAGGGTCAAAGTGGCCCAGAGGATTGAGGCCACAGAAGTTGCAGAAGCCGAGGACGATGATGATGAAGGAGAACCTGACAAGGAAGAACATGCCGAAGAACAATAGGAGGAGCTTGCCGGGGATGAGACTGCCAAAGCAGAGGTTGCCAGGACTGAGATTGCCGGGAAGCTCAAAGAAGCGGAACAAGAGGAAGAAGGCCCTTGTGCCCTCCAGCCAAGGCGCCGCCTTCGAAGGAGAGCTAGCCAAGAGCCGGCGGCCACTTCCCGCCACGAATGGCCCCTACGGTGAAGAAGTCGACCACCAAAACTGGCCGTCAAGAGGTAGTACGCTGGCAACCCGCTCGGGATTCCAAATCCAAGGCCTCATCTTCTCAACAAGAACTTGCCGGGGGAAGTGAGTCCCCCCTGCCGACAAGCTCACCTTCACTAGCTATCAAGAGGGCTAGGGAATCACCCCGCCTCCCAAGTATGACTTGGATGTCCTCCTCGAATATGATGAACAATAAGAAAACCTTGTTTCCCTTTTATCAAGTCTTGACCTTTTGTCTATCTGCCATTCTAATTCAATTTCTTCTGTCTTCCAGGGACGCAAAACCACTTGAGCACCGGGGAAATGGTCCAAATCTGCGGCAAAACCAGATCCCACGGCAAGCGCTGGACAGGGGGGTTGTAACAAACAAACCCATCATGACCAGCCCCCAGTCTAGCCCCCTACGGGAGAACATGCACTACAAAAAAAGACACATCCGTGACATTTTGGCCCGAACAATTTCTTTTGTCATGCTTGTGACACTTCTATGACGATAATTGTGACAAAAACACGTATCATCATAAATGTGGTGGGCTCCTACTTCTATCACAAAAAATTATGACAAAAAATGGGCTTTTCATCCTGGGCAGGCCGGAGACGCACCAGCATGACATTCTTTGAGCTGTCCATGACGGAAAAATCATGGTAGAAGCGAGGACGAGGAAAATTTCGGGGACTTCCCGGTTACGGTGGGTGGTCGGGGTCGAGCGATGCACGGAAGTTTGCGCATTTCTCTCATACACGTACGCTCTTATGTGTGAGGCGTTGGGCTCTATCTGAACCTGAGCGAGGCATTCACTTACTGAGCCCGTGCGATTACACTAGCTATGTTACTAAACCCGAGCGATTGATCCCTTGGTTGTTAACTAAACCCGAGCGATTCCTTCGCTACTGCTCCTAACTGAAGCTGATCAAACCTGCCTCTTGATGAATAGTGACTTTTGTTGAAGGTTGGATGAATAGTTCCCGGTGGGGGTTGGATGAACAGGACCCTGTGGTAGTAGGCCGTTGCTGCTGGATGAATAGGACCCCGATCGAGGAGACCGCCACACCTGAGCCAGTTGGGGGTGGATGAATAGGACCCCGTGGAGGGAGGGTGGAATAGTAGCCGGTGGAGGATGGATGAACAGTAGCTAGTGGAGGCAGGAGGCGGGCGCGGTGGATGAACAGTAGCAGGTGGAGGCTGGAGGAAGTCGATGGTGGATGAATAGTAGATAATAAAGTTCTTGGAGAAATCTGGTGGTACCAGTATGGGAGCAGATGTCAGGCGTCTTTTCAGTTCCTGAAAGTAGAACTCGCACTGTGGGGTCCACTCGAACTTTTTATCTTTCTTGAGGAGTTCAGTTAGAGGTTTAGCAACCTTAGAGAAATTCTCGACAAAGCGGCGACAATAGCTCGCTAAGCCAAGGAAACTCCGAACTTGCTTGACCGTTTCAGGTGGATTCCAATCAAGGACGGCTTGAACTCGCTCGGGATTGACAGCAATACCCTTACCAGAGATTACATGGCCTAGGTAGGTCACTTGTGGTAACCAAAATTCACATTTGGAGAATTTGGCATAAAGGTGATGCTCTCGAAGTTTCGTCAATACTAGCCTTAGATTCTCGGCATGTTCTTCCTCATTCTTGGAGTAGATGAGTATATCATCGAGGTATACCACGACGAATTTATCCAAATACTCCATGAAGATTGAGTTCATTAACCGATTGAAGGTGGCTGGGGCATTGGTTAAACCGAAGGACATGACGGTGTACTCGTATTGGCCATAACGAGTAACAAAGGCCGTTTTGGGAATGTCCCTGTTTTTTATTTTGATTTGATGGTAGCCCAACCTCAGATCCATTTTGGAGAAGACTGAGGATCCAGCGAGCTGATCATACAGATCGTTGATCCTGGGGAGCGGATACTTGTTCTTTATGGTAAACAAGTTTACGGGTCAATAATCTACAACCATCCGATCCGTACCATCCTTCTTCTTGACGAAGAGGACGGGGCAAGCCCATGGAGAAGAACTAGGACGGATGAAACCCTTTTTCAAGGACTCATCGACTTGTTTCTTAAGTTCAGCTAATTCTAGGGGTGCCATCTTATAGGGTGTTCTAGAGATTGGAACGGTTCCTGGTACAAGGTCTATCACGAACTCGACATCCCTATCTGGTGGAACACCTGGCAATTCTTCTGGAAAGACATCCGGGAAGTCACGGACTACCAGAATATCTTCAAGGTCTAGAAGAGGGTTGGCATTTAGGGTCTAGAGCTGACGCTTGGCCACTCGGGTTAAGACATTGACTGTCTTGCCCGATGGGTGAGTAAGTTGAACAGTTCTAGTGGCACAATCAATCTTAGCATAATGGGCTGACATCCAGTCCATACCTAAGATGATATCTATGTCCAAGGACTTGAGAGCTATTAAGGATGCAAGGAAGACAAGCCTATCGACAAGAATTTCATTCCCATGGCTTACTCTAGAAGTTTGCCATTTGGAACCCGGAGTTTGAATTACCATGGAAGTGGGCATGTCACAAAATGTGGTGTTATGCAACCGAGCATAGCTCTCAGATATGAATGAATGAGATGCTCCAGTATCGAAAGGAACAGATGCTGGATGGCAGTTAACAAGAAACGTACCAAGGACGACGTTGGGATCATCATGAGCCTCCTCTGCTGAGACGTAGTTAACATGACCACGTGTAGTGGTGGCTGGCTTGGCATAATACACATTTCTCGCTAGCTTACCACGGCCAACGGACTTTCCAGAATGGTTGGGGTTGTTGTTGTGGGGACACTCTCGACTGTAGTGACCCGGCTCTCCGCACTTGAAGCATGTCACCGTGTTGGTGCGCGGAGCAGCATTGGCGGCCGGTCCACCATAAGCCTTAGGAGGTGTATACTGATGGGTTGGGTGAGGCGCCTCATAGGATGGCCTCAGAGTGAACCTGGGTGGCAGAGCTGTGTTTGGAATCCACATCCAGCGCTTCTGAGAACCAGGCCGGATGAAGAACCAAAATCACGGGAATGATTACGTGTAGCTTCAAAGTCAGTCTGGCCGGTATCAGCACTGATGGCTTTGTTCACAAGCTTCTGGAAGGAGGTGCACTCATGCAAACGGAGATCACAGCGAAGCTCGGGGCTAAGTCCCTTCCGGAACCTCGCCTGCTTCTTGGTGTTAGTGGACACTTCCTCAGGTGCATAACGTGGCAAGTTTCCAAACTCACGGCTGTAGGCATCCACGATCAGTCTGCCTTGGGTGAAGTTGCAGAATTCCTCTCTCTTGCGATCCATAAGACCCTCCGGAATGTGGTGTTCACGGAAATCCGCGCTGAATTCTTCCCAAGTGGTAACCTGGCCAGCTGGGCGCATAGCCCCATAGTTTTCCCACCAAAAGCTAGCAGGACCCTCAAGGCGATAATCAGCATAAGTGACTTTGTCAGCTTTGGCTACATGTGCAGCAGTAGCTTATGGGTAATGCTGCGAAGCCAATCATTCGCATCGAGAGGCTCGACGGAATGATGGAAAGTTGGTGGGGTCAGCTTGATCAAATCATTGAGAGACACCAAGTCGTTCCTCTAGGAACGTGTAGTATTCTGCTCGATGCGTTCTAACAACCGGTTGGTCTCGCGTTTATTCCTTTCTACCTCCAACATGACTTCAACCAAGGAAGGTGGATGGGGCAGATTCCCATCCCTAGCTCCACTGGCTTCACCCTGCTCCTGAACAGCAAGGGTGCTTCGGGTGTTCACCATCCTAGGAAACAAAACAACGGTTTAGACAAGGATGGCAAAACCGTGGCATAAGAATGCATAATGTAATGGATGACACAGAATGCAGAGATGTTCATCCGTACGACGTGGTAATGTAGAAACATCCATATATATACGATCGGTCATACACATCATACATAGTTTAGTACAAGCCCAGGCTGAAGTACAACTACGGTGAAGAACATTACATCTCATCAGAGGCATTCCAAGCTCCTATACATTATTTTTCCACGCCTCTGGAATTCAGTACACACTAAGTCATATTCCACCAGACGCGCATGACTATGGAAATACAACTGTTACAATACTAGTGAAGCTACTACCAACTCAGATGTCTCCGTAGTAATCTTCATAGAGATTACCACCAAATCCTAGGAGCTGAACATGATCATCTGGTAATAGTCAATTCTGTGGAGCTTGCGGTCCATAAGGACTCGGATGTGGCCTCGGTCCAACAAACGGTGGCATACGGGGTCCATGGGGAGGAGTGATGCCTCCTACATCACGCCAGTCCATACGATCTGGCAGACCAGACCGCACGGGGTACAAATCCCTCATGTCCATATACCCAGCCTGCACGGCAGGTGCAAACCGTGTTAGAGTGGCCCAGTGATCAGATCGACTGTTGAAAAGCTCCATTCGCAAAGCACGATTCTCGCGGTCCTTATCCTCAAGCAACTCTGTGGTGGTGCGGGGTAGCGAATCCTCATGGGAGGAGTCTGCATAGAGAGACTGGTAGCAACCTTCCGCACTAGGAAGTGATGCTGGCATATAGCGGAACTCAGTGTTCCTAAGATTCTACGGATTAGTAACACGTGAACCTGATAGAAGATTAAATCCTAGTCCTTAACCCACGTAGAAAGAGAAGAGAATGAATCAGATCAGAGGGCATAAGGTAAAGGAGTAAAAGAGCCTTATGTTCCCTCCCACAATCAATTCCCCTACAAATAACTAAAGCATTTCTAGACTCGACATCGACTAGTTTGGCTTAATGAACCTACAGGCAGTCCGGCTTTGATGCCAACGCTGTCAGGATCCCGATTCCAAGTCACACTGATCTAGCCTGTAACACGTCATATCACTTTGCGGCCTCACGCACGGTATTCCCACAGGTGTCGCCTTACCATGGCCCGGGACCGTTTGCGCCTTTTGGCTCACGTATATGATAGTGTCGCCAGCATCCATATGAGAGAGAACCCGGGCCGACATGACTAGTTGTGAACCCAAAGTGGCACTAACTTACGAGGACAGGCATACATGAATCAACATCGAACATGTCGGTCAACAGCATATGAATCCGGGCTGTAGCAACTGGGCTAACAAGACTTCGGGAACCCGGGCTGTAGCAGGCTAACAGGACTCTGGATGTCTCTGTGTGACATTTCCCCGAAGGGACAGACACATGAACGAAGTGAATCACATGCCGGCCAGTCAAGTGTTCTGGAGCAGTAGTGCTGGGCTAGCAGGACTCCGGTGAACCGGGCTATAGCGGACTACTATGGCTCATGATAGCACAAGACTACATTTCCCCATAAGAGAGGCTACCAAGTATAAACAACTAGATTGTCGGATCCCACACATACCAAGCATTTCAAACATACACACAATATGCTCGATATGTGTAAATACAACATGGCATCACAACAAAAATCTACAACTCAAAGTACTTTATTTAGAAGGCTCCAGAGAGCCATACATCATATGTTCATATAGGTAGGGGTCACACGACCCGACCCTCAAGTCATACAGACATACAAGCACATGCGGAAGCAAACTTGTCTGAGTACAGACAACTAGAAAGTAAGAAGGCTTGACGAAGCCTGTCTATCTACAAGGCCCTTCACGGCTCAAGATCACCACCTGGGTGGCAAGTCACTCATCAACGTCGAGATCTACATAGAACCCATCGGAGGGGGCGGTGTTCTCTTCTGCAACAGTAATTAAGCAAACATGAGTACAAAGGTACTCTGCAAGTCTTACAATAGATCCTACTATACATGCAACATTCTCAAGAAGGGTAGTGGGGTTATTGCAGCAAGCTAGCTTTGACTCTTGGCTAAGCTATCCTACAAGACAACAACTTGTAAATGTTTTGTGCACACGAGTCCACTAGTCACCACAACAATACACTACCATGGATCCTCCTCCTCATCCTACAGAAGGGCCATCCACGGCACTCACACTTGTCTTGAGGCTTTTAGGAGTATCCATTTACTTGTCTATGAACTGTATAGGCAACCAAGTAGTCCTTTACCGTGGACGCGGCTATTCGAATAGATGATGTTAACACTGCAGGGGTGTACTTGTTCATACATGCTCTCACCACCTATCGTCGTTTACATGACATGTACTCGGCAATCTTCAAGCGGAAGCCCAATGAGGGTGTCGCCCACGGCCTACCTAAACACTCAAGTATCTAGTCCAGGTTTATTGCCTATCTAGGTTCCATCCGCAGGGAGTCCGGCCGAGGTTTCCACATACGGCCCCGAACGATGTGTACAGGGTTCCCGAGACACCAAATGGGCGACTCGGTACACAGTGCCACGGTGTATCTACCGCATCATAGCCCACCCCTAGGGTCAGCGCTACGCACGGCCGCCAACACATATCCTACAAACACCAGAAACTAGTTGCAACTCCTGGACAAAGGACTAGGGTGGTTAAGAAGCCGAGAGGGTCAATTAAGGATCCCAATGCATGGTAGTAACTGGTTCTTAAATCACACATACATATCTCGGTGCTTAAGGATGGTTCCAATGAAACAACCCACCATGTACTCCTACATGGCCTCTCATCAATACCTTTACCAAATCGTGTTCAACACATCACTCACATTACCGACATATTCATTTCACTCTAGCCCATCACTCACATTACCGACATATTCATTTCACATCATCTAGTTACTATGGCAATGACAGGTCTTGCAGAGGAAATGGGTTCAACTACCGTAGCACACAACAGTTTGAAATGTTGTTGTCTTAATGCAGTAAATGAGAGCAGGAGCGAGAACATGGGATTGTATCGATCTGATCAATGGGGCTGCTTGCCTGATGGAGTGGTAGTAGGTACTGCCCTTCAGTCGGATACTCGTAGGTATCCTCGGAGGCAGAACCTACCGCGAAAGACACAATGGAACACAATCATCACATGGTAATATGCAACAATATGATGCATGCTATGACATGTCAATATGGGTGTGTTTTGGCTAATGCATTGTAAAACAGGTTGGTTTGAGTCCATTTGAATCAAAGATTCAAATAAAAGCTCATGATATGAAGTCATATTATTGCATTAGCTTATTTCACTTAAACAGCAAGGTTAAAGTGTTCTCACATGCCTGAAAACATTACAGATGGAAAGATTGGATTTTTCTGATCATTTTTCATATATAAATCTTTGCATTTGGAGTTATAGATTAATTTCTATGAATTTTTGAAGTTTAGAACATTTTCTGGAATTTCCTGTATAAGAATAAATCTAGTAATTGATTTACTACGTCAGCATTGCGTCAGGGTGATGTCAGCAGTCAACAGGGACGGTCCAGGTCAAACCGACCAGTGGATCTCGCGTGTCAGTGTCATTAGTTTAACTAATTTTTAGTTAGTCCTAATCCTAACTTAATTAGCAGGCGGGTCCCACTTGTCATAGGCCCAGGGGGTCAAACTGGGCCCACCCAGAGTCAAACTCGATCAGCGGTGTCAAACTCGCCTACGTTTAGCCGTCGGCGAGGCGAAACGCGGCGGGGCAGTGTGGGATTTGTGCTCCAACGACCAAACCAACGGCGGAGCACATCTACGTGATGCGGGGAGTGAGCCGCGTCGAGTGGTGGCAGTGGGTGGAGCTGGGGTGGCCAGAAAAGTCGTCGGCGACGAGTGTGGCGGCGGCTGGAGCTCGGACGAGCTCGAACTCGTTGCTAGAAGGCACGGCGAGGAGCATGGAGCGGTGATACGGGCTCCTGCGAGTGCGGTGAAGACGATGGCGTGCTCAGTTTTCGAGCCAACGTGGCTGTGGCCACGACGGTCACGTGCAGTGGTGGCGGCGGGTGCAGCCGAGCTTGGTGCAGTCGCTGTGGTGCTCGAGAAGGAAAACAGAGAGGAGGAGGAGGTAGCAGGCCTCACTGCGATCCTAACGAGGCAGACGGCGAGGTCGGGGATGAGCTGGTGCAGCGGTGACGGCGAAGGGGATCTCCGGCGGCATTTGGTGAAGGCGAGGTTAAAGAAGACGGAGTAAAGCATGCGAGCGCTTGGGGCTCGGCTAGCTCGACGAAGCAAACAACGACGGAGCTTGTGGACACGGTAACACGGCGCGGGGATGACGGTGGACACGGGTTTCACGGTGGCACGGGCGCGATAGCGTCGGCCATGGCGAGGAGAGGGCGAGATAGAGGAGCAGGGGGAGAGTGAGGTGTCCAAGCGGTCGAGCGGCTGACGTGGAGGCCGTCCAGCGCGAACAGGGGCAAGCGACAAGCAGCTGGCGCCGTGGCGAGCTCGGCGGTGTCGCGATGTCCCTCCTGCCTGCTTGGCGAAGAAGAAGCAGCTGGCTGGCATGGGATGGCACAGTGCTGGGCCGCCAGGTGGGCCGGGAGGTGGGCTGCGGCCAGGTAAGTTGTTTCATTTTTATTTAATTCTGTTTTGTTTTATTTTCTGCAAGTTTGTGGCATTTCTAAAAATAGCTAGGCACTTTCAAAAATCACCAAACTTCTCATGGCCCCTGTTTGGAATAAATCCAACATGGAACATTTTAGTTTAGGATTATTTGAGCACTCAAAATATTCACTAGCATTTAAATGCCCAAATTCAAATAACTAAAGATTTAATCTAGTGACCTTAGGATGACCTAGAAAATTGTGCACCATTTTTGTCAGAGGTTTATGACCAAGGCAAAGATGATGAACATTTTAGAAGGGCATTTCAGGTTCATTGAAAATATTTTTAGTAAACCCTAGTTGGTTTCAGGGGGGCTGGGGGTTCTGTCATCCCCATTTACAAGTTTCTGATAATTTAAACATGATGCAAGCACTCTAATTCATGAACTAGCTAGGGTGTGATAGGGTGGGTCCCAGCAGTCAGGGAGGATAAGGACGCACTTCCTTCCGTGCGAAGATATAGATGGCGGGTCCGATCTGTCAGGGGGAGGATTCATTTTTCTATGCGTAATAAGGAGGCACTCCATTGCATGCGAAGATGTAGTTGGTGGGTACATCTGTCAGCCTCACCGCGTACAATCCTCTTACGATGGTTGTCGTTCGTTGACCATGTTGACCACGCCGCGTGGACAACACCCAGGTGGTGGATGACGGCGAGGCCTAGGAAGGGAACGATGCGGAGCCAGGGAAGACGAGTGTCACGCCCAATATACGATCCTATCCGAGAGGAACTCGAAGGTCCCACCAAGGATAGAGCCGAATATTGAAGACGCTTTTGCAAGGTGGATATCATTACATCATACCATTACATAATAGATGGGGATACATACAAAGGGCATACAAAGGCCACATGAATACATCAATACATAGCAACCATCTTTTAGAAGAGTGGCATCCGACTACGGATGAAAGCAAACGAAAAACAAGAACGACATCCACCCTGCTAGCCTAGCCTGCCGACCAGGAACCTATCCCTCAATCGAAGAAGAAGTAGAAGAAGAACTCCAAAACAAGTAAACATCACTCTTACATCGTAATCATAGCATTACCTATACCTGCAACTGTTGTTGTAGTAATCCGTGAGCCACGAGGAGTCAACAATTCCATTACCATGGGTATCAAGACTAGCAAAGCTTAATGTGTATGGAAAGGATAAGTGGTGAGGTTGCAGCAAGCGACTAAGCACTGTATGGTGGCTAACTTACGAGTACAAGAGTAAGATGAGAAACTATGCAAACGGTCACAAACTAGTAATGATCAAGAAGTGATCCTGAACTACTTACGTTCAAACATAACGCCACCGTCTTCTCTTCTCGACCTTACTCGAAAAGAGACGATCATGCTTACGCACGCGGTTGGTGTATTTTAATTTGGATCTGGTGTCAAGTTCTCTACAACCGGATATTAAAAATTCCCATCTTCCACATAACCGCATGCACGGCTTTCGAAAGTTTAAACCCTACAGGGGTGTCCCAACTTAGTCCATCACAAACTCTCACGATCAATGGAGGAAAAATCCTCCTCCCGGAAGAACCCGGTCAAGCTCGGAATCCCTGTTCACAAGACATTTCAACAATGGTAAAACAAGTCCAGCAAGAACTCCCGACGTGCTGACACCCTGATAGGAGCCGCGCGTATCTCGTCTTAGGACACGATCGGATGAGCGAAGTGTACAACAACTGAGACCCGAGTTTCCCCAGGGGAAGCCGCACACAACTCTAGTTTGGACCAGCACCATCAGCACCCGCCCCCTGTATTACGTTGAATAGCGAACCTCGGGTAGAGCTAACTCCCTATGCGTCAAATTTATTAACATGTTTATTATTATGTTGGGAAAATGTTAAGACCAATGTTGGGCCTTGCTGGAAGAGTTTTATTCAAAGCGAACTGTCAAGGGGGCCCCAGAAACCCCGACCGTGTTAGGAACACAAATTCAAGGAAGATAACACCGGTATGATGGAAACTAGGGCGGCATGAATGGATCAAAATACCAGGCAAAAGACCGAGCCTTCCACCCATTACCAAGTATATAGATGCATTAATTAAATAAGAGATATTGTGATATCCCATGATATCCATGTCCCAACATGGAACAACCTGCATTGTACCTACAACTAGCAATGCTATAAGAGGGGCTGAGCAAAGCGCTAACATAGCCAAACAACGGTTTGCTAGGATGGTGGGAAAGGTTAGAGGCTATCATGGCAATTTTGGAGGCTGGATAAACAAGTGGTAGGTAGTGCGACATAGGGATAGCATCCATACAACTAGCAAAGCAAATATAGTTGTGGTATCCAGGATAATGATCATCTTGCCTGAAATCTCGCTAGGAAGAAGACCGAGTCCATGAAGAAGAAAAACAGGCATAGACACCCCAAGCATAGACGAACGAATCCTCACGATCGCAACGAAATAGGAACTATCGAGAAGAAGCACAACCGGAAAGAAGCAAACAACATGCTAAACACACGACACATTGGCATGATGCTCATAGAAGTATGTTCCATGACAAGGCTACATGATGCTACTCATGGCAAGAGATGATGCGTACAAGAACCCCACATCAAGGCAAGTTTAAATGAGTCCGAAATCAACATACAACAATTCTGGAAACTCCCCATATGCAAATTTCGAATTTGGTACTGATATGATTATAACACAATGTTAAAGTTGTTAAACATCAAGTTAAAGTGCACCATGATGATCTACATGTTTTTATAATCAAGTTACATATAAAGTTTGTTTAATTCGGAGCTACGGTCTAGAAGATATGAGCAACACAAGTTAACCATGGCATTAATGCAAAATGCATGCAAACATCAACCATAATCACTCAAACCATGGATGCAACAAGACAATATGAAACTACATGCAATTCTAAGCAAGTTTCATATTGGACATGATCAAAATGGAGCAACGGTTTAATACATACACCCAAAGCAAGATATAACAACAATTTGCTTAAACAGTAACTAGGCACTTTGCAATCATCAAAGCAACATGCTACAAGAGCCATATGAGCACAAACTTGATATGCACTTCAAGTACAGATTACATACTTCAAATTTCATTAAGGTTCATGTTCATAGGCATCAAGATTAAACCAATGTGATCAATGCAAAAAGCAACCTTATAACATAGATTAGGACTGAAAAACTGGGCATATACACGAGCAGAGTTAATATGATGGCATGTTGGAGGCATGAAACAAGTATGCTACAGTGCATGAACATGGCATCAAAAGGCATATCATGCTAGTACATATCATGGATCACAAATAATGCAACATGGCACATATATAGGAGCACCATGTTCATGGGATTCATCAAGACAAGATGCAAACATGAAATAGCAGATTCTTAGACTGAAAATCTGGGAATGCAAAACAGTAACATTATGATGCTGACTTTGGAGGCACATAACAACAAGCATAACAATTTTAATAAATATGCAATGGTCATGAGAATGTATTAGGCATGCCATACTTCCAGTTAAACCAAAGGCACAATTTAAAAGATGCATAGATTAATTACAATGAGCTTTACAAAATGGAACATGCCGTTGACAGACTGATAGTTATATTTTTAAGCATTTTGAGAGCACGAAAAGAACAAGCTATTACAGGCTATAATTTCAAACAAGGGCATGTATGGATAGAGAATAACATGGTATTAAAAACATGCTTACTAAACATCTCTAGATTATGCATAGATTTGATGGCAGCATCAAGTAAACATGACATCACAATTTAACAGATTTAGACTTAATAGAATAGTAACGGCAAGTATGCTACTTTGCAAGCTTGTGCTAGTCACCACAGGGCATATCCTGGCACGAGAGTTATACCACTGCAAATATGACATGATTATGCTCCTAAAACATGTAGACATATTGCTCAAAAGAATATCACACAAAAAGATATGAAAAAGACAAAATGGCAAGTTTCATAACAGACAATTTTTAACTTGGTGAAATTAACAAGTCTGAAATCAGCAACATTGACTAGCCATGTTGGCAAGCTCATGGCAGTCACATCATGGCATATAATGGCATTTAATAAATACTAGGAGCAAGGGGACATAAAAATGCACCAAACACATGTTGACAAGATGCTCATATGACATATGCGTTAAATCACACAAAAATAACAGAAGGACAAGTTATAATAGTTTTCAGCAGTTAACAACACTTAGCACTTTAGAAACAGAGATTAACATGACAAGATGAACTCTAATATGAATGCAAACCACACCATCATGAAAAGCACACTGAGCAGATCAATTTTCATATATAAATCATCTCAATCGGACAAACATGTAGAGAGTTATGATCATTACAAAATGCATATATGAAAAGAATTTCCTGGGGACGGTGAAAATATACGAGCGCCAAAAGTGAGACGGGGAGAACACGAGGATCTGGAGATCCCGTTTGGTTCGATGGATGAAGCAGTCCCGTGGCGGACGTGGACGAAGGGATACCGGGATGGGGCGGAGCGGGATGGCGCGGAGTGGGCACTTGTTTGGATGGGGCTCGCGTCGTCCAGTGTCGAGGTAGTCCCGCGGGGTGGGTTGGAGGCCATGGCCGACGTGAAGGAGCTCACTGGCATCGGGATGAGCAGGCGATGGCGAGGTCGGGAATGGCGGCGGGTGGTGGATCCGGTGGCGCGGGGACTTCCTCCGGCCAGATCTCTCCAGATCCGGCGTGAGGGCGATACGGGGATGGCCGACGATAGCGGGAACGGGTGGATCCAGTCCGGCCCGGCCGGATCGGAGGAGGACGAAGCTCGTCGGAGCTCCATGGAGGCGACGGCTGTGATCTATGGGGAAGAACTCGGAGGGGAGGGAGAGGGATGAGGACGCGGAGCTGGCCTGGTTACCGGTGGCGACGTTGGGGTGGCGCTGTAGTAGTGGGGCTTGGGGTGCGGAGCGGCAGGATCTGGGCCCGGGCGGGCCGCCGATGGGTTTTGTGGGCCCGCACGATGGAGGTGGAGCTAGCTGGCGTTGGGGAGGCGCGGGGCAACATGGAGAGGCCACGTGAGGCGGCTAGAGTGGCTGCGATTGGCGCTGCGACGGTGCTAGCCAACCAAGGCATGCCAAGTGGCGGAGGCGGGCTTGCCGGCACGTAATTTGAGGTGGGAGGCGGCTGGGACAGAGGTAAGGGAATGATCTAGGGTAGGGATTTCGAAAAATGGACTAGCGGGTGTATATATAAGGTAGGTGCTAGGGTTTGGGGATGTTTTCGGAGCCCTCCGATCATGATTCGATGGCTCCGGTGGAAGGGGGGTTTAGCTGGGCTAGGTGGGCTGCGAAGAGGTGTTGGGCTGCGATGAGAGGGAAGGAGAGCATCCCGACAACGGTTTTCGGATACCAAAAACGTCCGACGAATTAACCGGCTATACTGCCGCTATAGTTATCCGATGGGGCATCAAACGAACTCCGAATGTGACAAAATTTGGTAGGCGGTCTACCTACACTATAATAAGATCGCACGCCAATTTTCACTCCTTTCCGAGAACGTTTTTATGCCACTTATAAAATAATATTTCAGAGGTGTCGCGGGCGTGTGTGAGTGCGGATGGACTCAGGACGGACAATTAAGAGGACGGGGGAAACGACAACTACGAACGAATACAAGTTTTGAAAAACATGCAGATGAAATGCACATGATGACATGGCAAAGTGCAACACGCAAGCGGATGACATGGCAATGATGGCAAATAAATGGAAGACATCTGGCGCATCGGTCTTGGGGCGTTACAACGACGCAGGTGGATGCCCATGCGGAGGGGAATACGATGGTTCACTGGTTCGACTGCGGTGTAAGGCTGCCGTCGTGGGAGAATAAAATGGGGGTGAGGGTGAGTAGAGGGAAGGCCTGGCCAGTGGTAGTATGGTCGGGTGGGGAGGCCTGTGCGGCAGCACAGCCGGCCACGGGAGGCTGGAGCAGGCGATATGGCGGGCGCTGGTTTGGGTGGCTAGAGCAAGAACACTAGAGGTTGAAGATCAGTGCAACTAGAATCGTTTATTGCGTAACTTGACAAAGCCCTGCGTACACGTCAACTTAGTAGGTCCACAAGTCAGCCTCCAAATCTGGTGGGTCCCAGCTAGCAGGGGGAATGATTTTTTTGCGCGTAATAAGGTGGCACTTCCTTGCGTGCAAAGATGTTTTATGTTTTTTTTAGTTTCTTCTTTTTTGAGTTAGAATAAAAAGAAAACAATTTAACATCTTTGGTACAATCTATATTTTCATGAAATGGATCATAATAAAGCAAGTGGGTCCCAGCTGTCAGGGAGAGGAAACTTTCTTTTTCATGTAATAAAGGAAGCACTTCCTTGCGTGCGAAGATGTAGCTGGTGGGGTCAATCCTTTCAGGGGGATAAATCATTTGTTTTCGCATAATAAGGGGGCACTTGCTGCATGCGGCCAGGGGCCATGTGGGTCCATACTGTCAGCCACTCCACGTACATGCCTCTTCTGATGGCTATCATTTGTTGACAAAGTTGACCATGCTACACCGAGAGAACCAACACGGTGAGCAATGGCGAGGCCTAGGAAGGGAATGAACTGAAGCTAGCAAAGACACAATAGTGGATGCCCACGCGAAGGGGAGAACGAGGGTTCACTGGTTCGGCTGCGGCGTGAGGCTGCCATCGCCGAAGAATAACAGGAGGTGTTTGTGAGTAGAGGAATGGTCTGGACGGTGGTGGGAGTAGGGTGGGCAGGTGAAGCCTGCGTGGCAGCATAGCCGGCCATGGGAGGCGGTACCGCCGACGGTGGTTTGGGAAGTTGAAGCAAGAATATCCGAGATTGAAGAATCACTACAGCCGTTGGATGGACATCCAACAGCTACTACTGCTAGAATTGTGTGTTGACTATTGAGGGAGTCCTGGATTAAGGATTCCTCGGGCGTCCGGCCTGTGTGACATGGGCCGGACTATTGGGCCATGAAGATACAAGATAGAAGACTTCCTCCCGTGTTCGGTTGGGACTCTCCTTTGTGTGGGAGGCAAACTAGGCGTCCGGATGTATTATTTCCTTTCTCTGTAACCAACTTTGTATAACCCTAGGCCCCTCCGGTGTCTATATAAACCGGATGGTTTTAGTCAGTAGGGACGATCATAATCATACATGCTAGACTTCTAGTGTTTAGCCACAATGACCTCGTGGTAGATCAACTCTTGTAATCCTCATACTCATCATATCAATCAAGCAGGACGTAGGGTATTACCTCCATCAAGAGGGCCCGAACCTGGGTAAAACATCGTGTCCCCTGCCTCCTGTTACCATCGACCTTAGACGGACAGTTCGGGACCCCCTACCCGAGATCCGCTGGTTTTGACACCGACATTGGTGCTTTCATTGAGAGTTCCACTTTGACGTCAAAGTTAGGGTTGATGGCTCGCCTTGTTATCAAAGACAATATCACCTCCGGAGGAGCTCTGGCCTCAGGCCAAACCCTCCGGCTGGGCGGCTTTACCTTGACCGCCCGTTCGGCCGTTAAGCCGAAGATGACTTCTCGGTTCATCGAAAATCACCTCAGTGTTGACTCCGAATACTCCAGACGGATGGATCTGGCGGAGTGGTCGTCTTTAAGCGAACTCCTGGATCGCATCGCCGCCATGGGGGTCGCTACTGACTACGATCAGATTGGGCTTAAACCCGATCAGAGAGAAATCAAATCTCCGCCGATCACCCATTAGATAGTGGTCATTGAAGAGCAAAACAACAATTCTTCCCCTATGCTGAAGATGAACTATATTCGGATTTCTGAGCTCGAAGAGTCGGATACCTGTCTGCGGAACGACACTCCAAGCCCTCCGAATCCGGAATCGGGTGTGGGGCCCAGAAAATCATTGGACATCCCGGAACCCGATCTAACAAGCTCGGAAGCTTCTCAAACCCCGGACTCCAAATTGGGTCAGGGTTTGTATTTAAAACCACCCACCCACCACATGCAATATTCAACAAGAAATTCCGGTCATCCGGATATATGCGACCTCACGTGCATATGACAGCAGTCTCAGGAATTGGTCCGAAGAGATAACCTTCCAAGTGGCCAATTTCAATAGTGGATATCATTCCCTGTTGGGGCGAGATGCATTCACACGCTTTCAAACTATACCTCATTATGGGTACATCAAGCTCAAGATGCCCGGGCCTAACACTATTATCACTCTTGCTAGTGATCCGGACATAGCCCTCCGTGCCGAAAACAAAACATCATCCCTTGCCCTTGAGGCACTGTCTGAGGCCCTCGCGGCCGAAGAGACCGCACTACGCTCTACGGTGGATAGGGACGACGTAATCCTTGATAAGCGTCCCAAATCCACCTCCTTCAAACCAGCAGACGAAATAGTCAAATTTCAAGTCCACCCGACGGACCCCAAGAAGACAACTTCCGTTGGGGCACAACTAGAGCCAACGGTTGACGCCGCACTACGGACGTTCCTGCACAAGAACTGGGACATATTCGCTTGGCACCCTTCTGATATGCCAGGAATCCCACGCAGGCTGGCCGAACATAGCCTCAATATATTGAAGGGATATAGGCTGGTCAAGCAAACACTGTGGCGCTATTCCAAACCTAAACGACAAGCCATGGAGGAGGAGCTAGCCAAGTTAATCTAGGCCGGATTCATCAGAGAGATAAAACACCCAGACTGGCTAGCAAACCTGGTGGTGGTGCCAAAGAAGGACAAATCCTGGCGCCTGTGTGTCGATTTCAAAGACCTCAATAAGGCTTGCCTTAAGGATCCCTTCCCCCTCCCCCACATCGATCAGATTATTGATGCTACTGCAGGACACGACTCACTGTGTTTCCTCTACGCATACTCCGGATACCATCAAATCAAAATGAAGGAGTCTGATCAAGCCGCAACAACACTCATCACCCCATACGGGCCTTTCTGCTTCAACACTATGCCCTTTGGGCTTAAAAATGCCGGCGCCACCTACCAATGCATGATTCAAACATGCTTGGAGAAACAAATCAGCAAGACTGTTGAATCATATGTGGATGTCGTCGTCATCAAGACTAAGCACGTCGAGTCGTTAATAGACGACCTACGTCTCACATTCGACAACCTCAGGACATATGACATCAAGCTCAATCCGGAAAAGTGTGTTTTCGACGTCCCCACAAAAAAATGGATGGGCTTCATCATTTCCAATTGAGGAATTGAGGCAAATCCAGCCAAAATCCAAGCTTTATCACAATTGGCTACACCAACAAACCTTAAACAGGTCCAAAAACTAGCCGGATGCGTGGCAGCTTTAAGACGCTTTATCTCTCCAGACTAGAAGAAAAAGCATTGCCACTTTATCGCCTTCTCCGACGTACCGACCACTTCGAGTAGACAGAAGAGGCAACAGCCGGGCTGGAGGAAATAAAGTCTCTTTTAGTAAGAAACCCAATCCTGGCCGTGCCAAACGTCGGCAAACCAATGTTATTATACATCTCTGCAACACACCAGGTGGTGAGCGCAGTGTTTGTCGTTGAGAGAGAGGAGGACGGACACAAGTTCCCATTTCAGAAACCTGTGTACTACATATCCACTGTCCTCACACCATGCAAATCCCAGTACCCTCATTACCAAAAAATAGCATATGCGGTCTTCATGGCATCCCGGAAGCTACGACACTACTTCCAAGAGTGTTCGATCACGGTAGCTTCCAAAGTACCACTCAATGATATAATAAATAACTGCGACGCTACGAGTCGGATTGCCAAGTGGGCTATTGAGCTCCTACCATTCGACATAACATACAAACCATGCCGATCCATTAAATCCCAAGTATTGGCCGACTTCGTCACTGAATGGACAGAGGCCGAACTCCCTAAAGAGTATGGTAAATATTCCAACTGGGTCATGCACTTCGATGGCTCTAAAATGCTGGCTGGTTTAGGAGCAGTGATGTCTACTACACAACCTTCTTCTTGTAGACGTTGTTGGGCCTCCAAGTGCAGAGGTTTCTAGCATAGTAGCAAATTTCCCTCAAGTGGATGACCTAAGGTTTATCAATCCGTGGGAGGCGTAGGATGAAGATGGTCTCTTTCAAACAACCCTGCAACCAAATAACAAAGAGTATCTTGTGTCCCCAACATACCCAATACAATGGTAAATTGTATAGGTGCACTACTTCGCGAAGAGATGGTGATACAAGTGCAATATGGATGGTAGATATAAGTTTTTGTAATCTGAAAATATAAAAACAGCAAGTTAACTAATGATAAAAGTGAGCGGAAACGGTATTGCAATGCGTTGAAACAAGGCCTAGGGTTCATACTTTCACTAGTGCAAGTTCCCTCAACAATATTAACATAATTGGATCATATAACTATCCCTCAAGATGCAACAAAGAGTCACTCCAAAGTCACTAATAGAGGAGAACAAACGAAGAGATTATTGTAGGGTACGAAACAACCTCAAAGTTATTCTTTCTGATCGATCTATTCAAGAGTCCATAGTAAAATAACACGAAGCTATTCTTTCCGTTCAATCTATCATAGAGTTCGTACTAGAATAACACCTTAAGACACAAATCAACCAAAACCCTAATGTCACCTAAATACTCCAATATCACCTCAAGTATCCGTTTGTATGATTATACGATATGCATCACACAATCTCAGATTCATATATTCAACCAACACAAAGAACTTCAAAGAGTGACCCAATGTTTCTACCGGAGAGTCAAGACGAAAATGTGTGCCAAGCCCTATGCATAAGTTCAAGAGGTCACGGAACTCGCAAGTTGATCACCAAAACATACATCAAGTGGATCACGTGATATCCCATTGTCACCACAGATAAGCACATTCAAGACATACATCAAGTGTTCTCAAATCCTTAAAGACTCAATCCGATAAGATAACTTCAAAGGGAAAACTCAATTCATCACAACAGAGTAGAGGGGGAGAAACATCATAAGATCCAACTATAATAGCAAAGCTCGCGATACATCAAGATCGTGCCAAATCAAGAACACGAGAGAGCGAGAGATCAAACACATAGCTACTGGTACATACCCTCATCCCCGAGGGTGAACTACTCCCTCCTCTTCATGAAGAGCGCCGGGATGACGAAGATGGCGACCGGAGAGGGATTCCCCCCTTCGGCAGGGCGCCAGAATGGGTCTAGATTGGTTTTCTGTGGCTACAAAGGCTTGCGGCAGCGGAACTCCCGATCTAGGTTTCTTTTTGGAAGTTTGGGGTTATATAAGTGGTGTTGGAGTCGGGAACAAGTCAGGGGGTCCCCGAGGCGGCCACGAGTTAGGGGGGTGCGCCCAGGGGGGTAGGGCGCACCCCCCACCCTCGTGGTGGCCTCGGGACTCTTCTGGCCCATCTCCGGTACTCTGTGGGCTTCTTCTGGTCCAAAAATGATCTCTGTGAAATTTCAGGTCAATTGGACTCCGTTTGGTTTTCCTTTTCTGTGATACTCAAAAACAACGAAAAAACAGAAACTGGCACTGGGCTCTAGGTTAATAGGTTAGTCCCAAAAATCATATAAAATAGCATATAAATGCATATAAAACATCCAAGGTTGATAATATAGTAGCATGGAACAATCAAAAATTATAGATACGTTGGAGACGTATCAAGCATCCCCAAGCTTAATTCCTATTCGTCCTCGAGTAGGTAAATGATAAAAACAAATTTTTTGATGTGGAATGCTACCTAACATATTTATCCGTGTAATCCTCTTTATTGTGTCATGAATGTTCATGAATGTTCAGATCCGAAATATTCAAGATAAAATTTTAATATTGACATAAAAGTAATAATACCTCAAGCATACTAACTAAGCAATTATGTCTTCTCAAAATAACATGGCCAAAGAAAGCTTATCCCTACAAAATCATATAGTTTGGTTATGCTTCATTTTCGTCACATAAAAATGCTCTCATCATGCACAACCCCGATGACAAGCCAAACAATTGTTTCATACTTTAGTAATCTCAAACTTTTTTCAACTTTCATGCAATACATGAGCGTGAGCCATGGACATAGCACTATGGGTGGGATAGAATATAATGATGGGGGTTGTGTGGAGAAGACAAAAAAGGAGAAAGTCTCACATTGACGCGGGGAAGCATAATATCTCACCCAAATCTAGCAAATCCTACATCCAGCTGTATCCATCCTTCAACACATAACCAAGAAACCTTCGGAAATCATCTACCTCAACCTTCGAAAAGCATCCGTTATACAAGTTATGGTGATACTCCCGAACTCCCGCCCCAGTACTGGGTGGCGTCGAGGTTATCTTACCAACGAACTGCATAAAAGAGATTTTTGATGTCGGCGTACTAAACTCAGGTATTCCAGAACTGCAACGATAAAATTATGATGACAACACCTCAGAGCTCAACTCCCTGGGACACTTCCACTAAACCCTTGACAGGAGGCACCAAGACAATGTTCTCATCATAAAACCATCGGAACGATTCCAAGATACCCGCGTGATCCTAAATTTTTTTTAGTGAAATTTGAGAAGAGAAGAGTCAAAGCTCTACGTCAGGATGCCTTACCAGAGCGATGAGGAGACCGGGAAGTAAAAATAATTCCTAAACTCTCCGATATATAATTCCTAATGACTCAAAACATTTTTCTAGACACAACTCGTCCGCTAAAAACGATCAAGCAATGGGGCTCCTAAGGTCGGGGAAGGCTCTGATTACCAACTTGTAACACCCTCGATGCGACTATATCTCCCACGTGTCGAGGCACGACTTAGAGGCATAATCGCATTGAAGGCATATGTCGCAAGTTAGGCAATCTTCACAACATCCCATGTAATATAATAATAAAGGGGAGATAACATAGTTGGCTTACACTCGCCACGTCAATCAAGTACATAAATAACATTACATCAACCAAACACTCATGGCCCGACTACGGCGCCAAAATAAAAGATAACCCAACATGTGACACGGTCCCAATCACCCCCAACCGGGCACCGCTACTGATCATCAGGAAAGGAAACATAGTAACGTTGAGAGTCTTCGTCGAACTCCCACTTGAGCTCAAGCGCGTCACCTGGGGCGGAATCATCAGGGCCTGCATCTGGTATAATAGTAATCTGTGAGCCACAGGGACTCAGCAATCTCGCACCCTCACGATCAAGACTATTTAAGCTTATAGGTAAGGCAAGGTAAATATGTGGAGCTGCAGCAAGCGACTAGCAAGTATGGTGGCTAACTTATTCGCAAAAGAGAGCGAGAAGAGGAGGCAAAGCGCGAGCGAGAAACTAGAGATCAACCTGCACAAACATTACTCCAACACCGTGTCCACTTCCCGGACTCCGCTGAGAAGAGGCCATCACGGTAACACACTCAGTTGATTCATTTTAATCGAGTTAAGGTTCAAGTTATCTACAACCGGACATTAACAAATTCCCATCTGCCCATAACCGCGGGCATGCCTTTCGAAAGTTCAAATCCCTACAGGGGAGTCCCAAGTTAGCCCATGACAAGCTCTCACAGTCAACGAAGGAATAGACCTCCTCCCAAGACGTTCCGATCAGACTCGGTATCTCGGTTCTTCAAGACACTTCGACAGGTTAAAACAAGACCAGCAACACCGCCCGAATGTGCTGACAAATCCCGATAGGAGCTGCACATATCTCTTTCTCAGGGAACACTCAGATTGTCTAAACTTCCGATAGGCCAGCCCAGAGTTTCCCCTGGTAGCCACCGGCGGCTGACAGTTTGGACCAACACTCAGAGGAGCACTGGCCCGGGGGGGGGGGGGGTTAAATAAGATGCCCCTCGGGCTCCGGAAACCCAAGGGAAAAAGAGGCTAGGTGGCAAATGGTAAAACCAAGGTTGGGCATTGCTGGAAAAGATTTAATCAAGGCGAACTATCAAGGGGTTCCCATTATAACCCAACCACGTAAGGAACGCAAAATCCGGGAACATAACACCGATATGACGGAAACTAGGGTGGCAAGAGTGGAACAAAACACTAGGCGAGAGGCCGAGCCTTCCACCCTTTACCAAGTATATAGATGCATTAATATAACATGGCAATATAATGATATCCCAACAAGTAAATAAATGTTCCAACAAGGAACGGCCTCCAATCTTCACCTGCAACTAGCAACGCTATAAGAGGGGCTAAGCAAAGCGGTAACATAGCCAATCAACGGTTTGCTAGGACATGGTGGGTTAGAGGTTTGACATAGCAATTTGGGAGGCTTGAAAGCAAGTGGTAGGCATCGTAGCATTGGCATAGCAAAAGAGCGAGCAAACTAGCATAGCAAAGATAGTAGTGATTTCGAGGGTATGATCATCTTGCCTCACAGTTGTCAGAGTTGACTGGATCCTCGAAAGCAAACTCAACGGGCTCCTCGTTAGCGAACTCGTCTCCCGGCTCTACCCAAACAAGAAAAACAAGCAACAAGGACATAATCAACCACGTGCAAGGATCAAACACGATGATGCAAAGATGATATGTTATGCGGGATGCGATGCGGGATGCATATGCAAGATATGACAGGAAATGCATGAACCTGGCCTCAACATTGAAATCCAAGTGTTCCACTGGAAAGATGAGATGAAATCGCTTGAAAACGATATAAAGAACGCCGGAATCGGAGTTACGGTTTGGAAATGGCAAGCGATTCAAATATGACACTGGTCTGCGATTTACAGCAAGTAGCCATCTAAATTCAATGAGATGAACAAGCTACAGCACCCAAACATGACAACAAAATACATGGCAGGGATGCATTCAAGATCCTTAACAAAAGTCTAGCACTGAGCTACGGCCAATTCATCCATTAACAGGTTCAAACAAGCATGGCAAAAATGCATATGGCAAACAGATCTCAGACTCAGTGAAATTAACACTTGTCTGGAATTTCAGATCAGGTAGCACACTTCGGAGCAACAAAACTACATGCTACAGGACCTAAACATGGCAAAGTAAAGCATGGCATGGAGCTACTCAAAGATCTTAACAAAAGTCCCTTAGTGACCTTGAGCCAAAAGGGATCAGAAAATACAATTGCAAGCATGTGAACATGGCAAAAACATAATCAGATCACAGACTTAGTGAAAACTGGAGCAAGCTGAAAATAGAACTCAAGTAGGCATGTTTACGAGCTAGATGCACTCACTATGGTGTAAGTCATGACAAGATAAGCATACATCCATCAAGAAGACACAAAATGCAAGCTATACATGGAAAGAACAATAGCATAGCATGCATGGATCAACTACAACATCATCGGCAAAATTGCAAACAAGTTGACAATCTGCCCAGATTCACAAAGTAGCAAAAGTAGAGCTCGATTGACTCAAGCTAGGGTGCTCCATAATTGCAAACGAAGAAATGGATGGATAGAGCACTACAATATTAACAAAACATCCTTACTGATCATCCTCAAAAGAGGCACGTATCACTAGGAAACAACATGAACATATGGCATCATGAGATAAACAGCTCAAGGACTTAGTGAAATTGCTAAGTCCCTGAAAACAGAATTACCAAGTGCACCACTTTGCAAGCTTGTGCTAGTCACCACACACATCACAAAAATACATGGGTTGCACCTTTGGAAATATGAAAAAACCCTTAACAAAACATATGTAGAACTCAGGGGCATTTCATGCACACATTAATCATGGCAAAAATGACAAAAAGCTAGATGGAGTAGCAGATCTGACAATAATCTCAAGTAGCCCTCTTCTAACAGCATTTCGGGCATCAAGATGAACTCAAATGAAAATGATGCAATGGGATGAAATGATGTACTCTCTGAGATGAACATTTTGATATGCTATATGCATGAATCGGAGCTACGGATGCAAAGTTACGAGGCTATGAACATGAGCACTTGAAATGCAGACTTAGGGAAGAAATTGAGAGGTCAACCCCTAGGGTTCATCCCAGATCTGGATCGGCACGCGAACCGAGGACGGCCGGCCGGAGTTTCGCCGGAGGAGGGCACAGGGCGGCGCCGGGGAGGTCGGGGGAGGCGGATCGGGCGGATCCGGTCGCCGGAGGACCTGTCGGCGACGAGGACAGCGCGGCGAGGGGTGGACGGCGAGGTGAGGCGGCGTGGATCCACCGGACGGCGACGGCAGCCGGGCGATGGCCGTGGCGAGGGGGCGCCGGTGCTGGGGAAGACCCGGTGGAGCAGGGCAGCGACGAGGCGGATCGGGCGGCGAGGAGCGGCTGGGCCCTCGGGAGCGCCGGCTGGGCTCGCGGGCCGCGGCGGGACGCGTGGCAGGCGGCGGTTGGCTGGGGCGTGGCGGCGGACGCGTCCGATTTAGGCGGCGGACATGTCCGTCGGTGGCGGGGCGATTTTAGGGTTTCAGGGGAAGAAGGAGATCCGAATTTCGGGAGGGGACATTAAATAGGCATAGAGGGAGCTAGGAGAGTCCAAATGAGGTGCGGTTTTCGGCCACGTGATCGTGATCGAACGCTCTAGATGATGGAGCAGGCTTTGGTGGGTTTTGGGCCAAATTGGAGGGGTGTTGGGCTGCAACACACACGAGGCCTTTTTGGTCCCTCAGTTAACCATAGGAGTATCAAACGAAGTCCAAATGATACGACACTTGACAGGCAGTCTACCGGTAGTAAACCAAGGCCGCTTGGCAAGTCTCGGTCCAATACGGAAATGTTTAGCCCCCACACACGAAAGAAAGCTAGAAATGACCACCGGAGGAGAACGAAGCGCCAGAATGCAAAACGGACAACGGGGAAAATGCTCGAATGCATGAGACGAACACGTATGCAAATGCAATGCACATGATGACATGATATGAGATGCATGACAACGACAACAACACACGGAGACAAAGACCCGAACCCGAGAAAATAAATTAACCTAACGCTAAAAATAGCAAGAGTTGGAGTACAAATTAGGAAAGTTACATCCGGGGTGTTACATGGTGCTACTTTGAAGCACAAGTGTGGAAAAAGGATATTAGCATTGTCCTTTCTTATTTTATATTTTTTTTATTTGGCCTTTCTTTTTTTTCTTTTTTTGGCCTTTCTTTTTTCTTCTTCGGGACAATGCTCTATTAATTATGATCATCACACTTCTATTTATTTACAACTCAAAGATTACAACTCAATACTAGAACAAAATATGACTCTATATGCATGCCTCCGGCGGTGTACCGGGATGGGCAATGAATCAAGAGTGACATGTATGATAAATTATGCATGGTGGCTTTGCCACAAATACGATGTTAACTACATGATCATGCAAGGCAATATGACAATGATGATGCGTGTCATGATGAACGGAATGGTGGAAAGTTGCATGGCAATATATCTCGGAATGGCTATGGAAATGCTATAATAGGTAGGTATGGTGGCTGTTTTGAGGAAGATATAAGGATGTTTATGTGTGACAGAGCATATCGTATCATGGGGTTTGGATGCACCGGCGAAGTTTGCACCAACTCTCGAGGTGAGAAAGGGCAATGCACGGTACCGAAGAGGCTAGCAATGATGGAAGGGTGAGAGTGTGTATAATCCATGGACTCAACATTAGTCATAAAGAACTCACATACTTACTGCAAAAATCTACAAGTCATCAAAAAACAAGCACTACGCGCATGCTCCTAGGGGGATAGATTGGTAGGAAAAGACCATTGCTCGTCCCCGACCGCCACTCATAAGGAAGGCAATCAAAGAAACACCTCATGCTTCAAATTTGTCACCCAACGGTTACCATACGTGCATGCTATGGGACTTGCAAACCTCAACACAAGTATTTCTCAAATTCACAATTACTGAACTAGCACGACTCCAATATTAGCATCTTCATATCTCAAAACAATTATCAAGCATCAAACTTCTCATAGTATTCAATGCACCTATATGAAAGTTTTTATTATACCCATCTTGGATGCCCATCATATTAGGACTAGTTTCATAACCAAAGAAAATTACCATGCTGTTTAAGACTCTCAAAATAATATAAGTGAAGCATGAGAGTTCATCTATTTCTTAAAAATAAAACCACCGCTGAGCTCTAAAAAGATATAAGTGAAGCGCTAGAGCAAATGACAAACTACTCCGAAAGATATAAGTGAAGATCAATGAGTAGTTGAATAATTATGTAACTATGTGAAGACTCTCTAACATTTAAGAATTTCAGATCTTGGTATTTTATTCGAACAACAAGCAAAACAAAATAAAATAAAATGACGCTCCAAGCAAAACACATATCATGGGGTGAATAAAAATATAGCTCCAAGTAAAGTTACCGATGAACGAAGACGAAAGAGGGGATGCCTTCTGCGGCTCCCCAAGCTTAGGATTTTGGTTGTCCTTGAATATTACCTTGGGGTGCCTTGGGCATCCCCAAGCTTAGGCTCTTTCCACTCCTTATTCCATAGTCCATCGAATCTTTACACAAAGGTTGAAAACTTCACAACACAAAACTTAACAAAAAACTTGTAAGCTCCGTTAGTATAAGAAAATAAATCACCACTTAGTTACTGTTGTGAACTCATTCTAAATTCATATTCGTGTAATATCTACTGTATTCCAACTTCTATATGGTTCATACCCTCCGATACTACTCATAGATTCATCAAAACAAGCAAACAACACATAGAAAATAGAATCTGTCAAAAACAGAAAAGTCTGTAGTAATCTGTATCAAACGTATACTTCTGTAACTCAAAAAATTCCGAAATAAATTGTTGGACCTGAGGAATTTGTCTATTAATCATCTTCCAAAATAATCAACTTAATAGCACTCTCCAGAAAAAAAGGTAGCTAATCTCATGAGCGCTAAAGTTTCTATTTTTACAGCAAGATCACAAAGACTTCACCCAAGTGTTCCCAAAGGTTCTACTTGGCACAAACACTAATTAAAATGTAAAACCGCATCTAAACATAGGCTAGATGAATTACTTATTAATAAACAGGAACAAAAAAAATTGGGTTGCCTCCCAACAAGCGCTAACGTTTAATGCCCCTAGCTAGGCATGATGATTTCAATGATGCTCACATAAATGATAAGAATTGAAACATTAAGAGAGCATCATGAATAATATGACTAGCACATTTAAGTCTTACCCACTTCCTATGGATAGGGATGTTGTGAACAAATAACTTATGGGAACAATAATCAACTAGCATAGGAAGGCAAAACAAACATAACTTCAGAACTTTAAGCACATAGAGAGGAAACTTGATATTATGGAAGTTCCTACAAGAATATATTCCTCCCTCATAATAATTTTCAGTAGCATCATGAATGAATTCAACAATATAACTATCACAAAACATATTCTTAACACGATCCACATGTATGCAAAGTTGACACTCTTCCAAAATAGTGGGATTAACATTAACTAAAGTCATGGCCTCTCCAAACCCACTTTCTTAATTATCACAATAAGATTCAACACCCTCCAAAATAGTGGGATCATTACTTCCTCAAGTTGACACTCTTCCAAACCCACTTTCATCAATAAAATCATCATAAATAGGAGGCATGCTATCATCAAAATAAATTTGCTCATCAAAACTTGGGGGACAAAAAATATCATCTTCATCAAATATAGCATCCCCAAGCTTGTGGCTTTGCATATCATTAGCATCATGGATAGTCAAAGAATTCATACTAACAACATTGCAATCATGCTCATCATCCAAATATTTAGTGCCACACATACACTCTTCTTCTAACACTTTGGCACAATTATCGGAATCCTCACGAAAGACATTAAAAACATGAAGCATATGAGGTACCCTCAATTCCATTTTTTATTTTATAGACTAAAATAGTGATAAAACAAGAAACTAAAAGATTCTATTGCAAGATCTAAAGATATACCTTCAAGCGCTAACCTCCCCGGCAACGGCTCTTGAAAAGAGCTTGATGTCTACTACACAACCTTCTTCTTGTAGACGTTGTTGGGCCTCCAAGTGCAGAGGTTTGTAGGACGGTAGCAAATTTCCCTCAAGTGGATGACCTAAGGTTTATCAATCCATGGGAGGCGTAGGATGAAGATGGTCTCTCTCAAACAACCCTGCAACCAAATAACAAAGAGTCTCTTGTGTCCCCTACACACCCAATACAATGGTAAATTGTATAGGTGCACTAGTTCGGCAAAGAGATGGTGATACAAGTGCAATATGGATGGTAGATATAAGTTTCTGTAATATGAAAAATAAAAAAACAGCAAGGTAACTAATGATAAAAGTGAGCAGAAACGGTATTGCAATGCGTTGAAACAAGGCCTAGGGTTCATACTTTCATAGTGCAAGTTCTCTCAACAATATTTACATAATTGGATCATATAACTATCCCTCAACATGCAACAAAGAGTCACTCCAAAGTCACTAATAGCGGAGAACAAACAAAGAGATTATTGTAGGGTACGAAACAGCCTCAAAGTTATTCTTTCTGATTGATCTATTCAAGAGTCCGTAGTAAAATAACACGAAGTTATTCTTTTCGTTAAATCTATCATAGAGTTCGTACTAGAATAACACCTTAAGACACAAATCAACCAAAACCCTAATGTCACCTAGATACTCCAATGTCACCTCAAGTATCCATGGGTATGATTATACCATATGCATCACACAATCTCAGATTCATCTATTCAACCGACACAAAGAAGTTCAAAGAGTGCCCCAAAGTTTCTACCGGAGAGTCAAGACGAAAATGTGTGCCAACCCCTATGCATAAGTTCACGAGGTCACAGAACTCGCAAGTTGATCACCAAAACATACATCAAGTGGATCACGTGATATCCCAGTGTCATCACAGATAAGCACATGCAATACATACATAAAGTGTTCTCAAATCCTTAAAGACTCAATCCGATAAGATAACTTCAAAGGGAAAATTCAATTCATCACAAGAGAGTAGAGGGGAGAAACATCATAAGATCCAACCATAATAGAAAAGCTCGCGATACATCAAGATCGTGCCGAATCAAGAACACGAGAGAGAGAGAGAGATCAAACACATATCTACTGGTACATACCCTCAGCCCCGAGGGTGAACTACTCCCTCCTCTTCATGAAGAGCGTCGGGATGATGAAGATGGCCACCGGAGAGGAATTCCCCCCTCCAGCAGGGTGCCAGAACGGGTCTAGATTGGTTTTTGGTGGCTACAGAGGCTTGCGGCGGCAGAACTCCCGATCTAGGTTTCTTTCTGGAAGTTTGGGGTTATATAAGAGGTGTTGGAGTCGGGAACAAGTCAGGGGGGTCCCCAAGGTGGCCACGAGGTAGGGGGCGCGCCCAGGGGGTAGGGCGCGCCCCCACCCTCGTGGTGGCCTCAGGACTCTTCTGGCCCATCTCCGGTACTCTGTGGGCTTCTTCTGGTCCAAAAATGATCTCCTTGAAATTTCAGGTCAATTAGACTCTGTTTGGTTTTCCTTTTCTACGATACTCAAAAACAACGAAAAATAGAAACTGGCACTGGGCTCTAGGTTAATAGGTTAGTCCCAAAAATCATATAAAATAACATATAAATGCATATAAAACATCCAAGGTTGATAATATAATTGCATGGAACAATAAAAAATTATAAATACGTTGGAGGCGTATCAAGCAGCCATCGTTTTAACGTCCCCCACTGGAGATACATTCCAATATGTACTCCAAATATTATACACAGACTTCAACAATGCGGCCAAATACGAGGCCTGGTTGCACGGTCTTCGGATGGATACCTCCATTGGCATACAACGCCTGGAGGTGCGCGGGGATTAAAATCTCGCAATATCCAAAATAATTGGAAACTTCAACGCTAAGGATCCGAAGATGGCGGCCTATTGCAACGCCGCACCCAAAATATCAGCTCGGTTCGAGGGACTCGAGTTTCATCATGTGGCTCGAGAAAGCAATCAAGCGGCGGATGTCCTTGCTCGCATGGGCGCCAAGCGTGACCCCGTCCCACCTAACATCTTTTTGGAAAGGCTCTTCAAGCAATCCATGGTGTGGTAGGATGAGAGCAGCAACACTAGTCCGGATCCGATTATATCCCTAGATTCTGAACACAAAACCGATATCATCGGGGGCTTAGCCACCAAAATAACACCATCGGCCCATCTAATAATGGCAATAATTGCCCCATGGACCAAACCCTTCTTGGCCTACCTTAATAGGCGAGAGCTCCCTGAGGACCAGGAAGAGGCTCGCTGCATTGTTCGGCGCTCGAAAGCCTACAAGGTCCATGACGGAGAGCTCTACAAGAAAAGTGCCACCGGAGTCCATCAAAGATGTATCACCGAACAATAGGGACGGTAGCTCCTGGCTAAAATCCATGCGGGTCTCGGCGGTTACTACGACACGGCTCGGGCCCTTGTAAGTAAGGCCTTCCATACAGGTTTCTTTTTTCCGATGGCCCGAGCATATGCATAGGACCTGGTCCAATGTTGCATCGGATGCCAGCTCTTCGCCAATCAAAGCCATATGCCATCTACTGCTTTACAAACAATCCCCATTACTTGGCCTTTTGTGGTCTGGGGGCTTGATATGGTAGGACCCCTTAAAGGAGGAAGCCATAAGAAAAAATATATGCTAGTCATGGTAGATAAATTCACCAAATGGATAGAGGCCAAACCAGTGCAAACATCTGAAGCTGGACTGGTGATAGACTTTATATCCGGTGTCGTGCACCGTTATGGTGTCCCACATAGCATCATCACCGATAACGGCTCCAATTCCACAGCCGACAAAGTGAAATCCTAGTGTGCTAAATTGGGCATTAAGCTCGATTACGCCTTGGTCTATCATCTGCAAACAAACGGTGAAGTCAAACGAGCTAATGGCCTTATTATGAACGGCATTAAGCCTAGACTAGTGTGGTCATTGAAAGAATCAGATAAGCACTGGGTTGAGGAGCTAGACTCCATGCTCTAGGGGCTGCGGACCACGCCCAATCACACTACCGGATACACACCATTCTTCATGGTGTACGGTGCAGAGGCCGTTTTGCCCTGCGACATCATTCATGACTCACGTGGAGTGCGCATGTATGAAGAGAGAGAAGCCGAGTTGGATCGGTAGGACAATCTAGATGCCTTGGAGGAGGAGCGCGGCGTTGCAAAGGCCCGTTCTGCATTCTGTCAACAATAGAGAGGTACGGGCCAAGACTTATAATGTTGGTGAACTCGTTCTACGCTTGCCAGAAAACAAAAAAAGGACAAACTCAAGCCCAAGTGGGAGGGTCCCTTCATCATCGATGAAGTTCTCACTGGAGGAGCGTACAACATGTGTGATGCATCGGACAATCGCCTAGAGCCTAACCCGTGGAATGCGGCCAGACTCCGAAGATTCTACGCCTAGAGCCAGACTCTTTGTTCGTTTTCTTCTCCCTTTTCTCCATTTTTCCTCTCTTTAACCTTATTGTCTAGCTCTTTAGCTCTTCTGCGGCCAGACCGCGCAACTATGATGTGCACATCCTTAAATGTATACACTCATAATACCTGGGGGCTTCTTTTGCAGAAGCTTATTATTATTTTCCCAGCATCAAGATCAACACATATGTGTCCTCTTCCACATATGTACCTTTTCTTCGCCATTATATGCATCGTTATGACTTAAGTTTTTGCCAAGCTGGGTTTCCTCGCTCCTTTGCTTATGCCCTACGTTCCCATTTGTTCGGCTAGGGCATAAAGGGAGCACCTCTACGATTGTTACAGCTGGGTCATCCAGACTTGTACCTCAGACTGGGTGAAGCCGAAAGCTAGCGTTCTTAAGGGAATATTCGGTCGGCGGACTAAAGACGTTATACCCTGTTTACATCATGAACCCCCAGATGATACGTATACTATGATTTTTCGATCACAGTTCGGACATGCATACTAACGCATGTTCACCCAGGGAAAGGAACCCTTAACGGAACTATTCTCCCTAGAAGATGTTTCTTACAATCAACATGTAATATAACATAGCTAGCCGGACACAAATTGTCTGTTCAAGCGACTATGACCCCTACGCCTGGTTTCCATGCATACCCCAGTCTATATTACCATTACGGTATTCAAAAACACTCCGAGCCTTCGGGTCCAGAGGTTGAAGTGAAAAGGTTTGCCATGACAATCCTTTTATAATCCAGCTAGGGACAAATTTGTCAATCGAAGTACATAGTCACTTGGACTCAAAAACTTCTTCCTCTATGCCATCTAACAGGTTATCTAGCTTACCATCCTGTTGGGAATACTTGGCGGCTATCTTTACTTGGTCAAATACCAGACTAACTGGAATTTCTTTTCCATCTGACCCCCTGAGGTCTGACTCGGGCCATATGATTCAGATCAAGCTTGGTGTACCGTGTTTTTACCATGGCCCAGGCCTCTCACGCACCTTCTCGGCAGGCCGATATCTTCCATAATTGGAAGCAATGCTGAGCTCCCTGGAATGTCTTCACAAGCTCCTCTATACTTCCTGGAGGAGAGGCAGATGGCCACAAACCTTTGGCAATGCTCCGCATTGCTTGCCGAGCTCGCTCGTGCAGTTGGGACAGCTCTTGCATCAGGTCGCCTTGAGAGCCGGACATTTCCTCTTCGGGAAGGCCAGTCAGCATACCTGCAGACATCAATCTGTTAGATCATTTCTTTGTTGAATTACATAAAGGTAAGGTCAAAAGCATAATGAATATGCCACCTCGCCTCTTATTCTCCTTTACGGCATCAGCCAGCTAGGCTCGTACATCTTTTAGCTCTTCGCCCATCAGGATGTTGGAATCCTGCAGCTTGTTCTTCTCGTCCCTGACCCACGTCATCACACGATCACCTACTGTCTGTTGCCTTTTGGCCTCCTGTTCACCCGCATGGGCTACTTTCAGTTGCTCTTTCAGTTGATCTACCGATCCTGTCAGCGGAGACACAACATTATTAATATTACTGGTGTATGACTATCCTTTTTCTGGATGGAGGGAAACATTACCAGGCGGCGCCTCCTTCGATTTCTCCAATTCAGCGGTAGCTGTAGCTAGCAGAGTCCGACACTCTTCCAGCTCTTGAGACAACAGGTTGTTCTTATCTGTAAGTGCCTGATTATACAATGATCCTTAAATCAGTTGTATCAACTGCTTCAAGTCTTGGGGGCTACTGGTGGATGATTACGAAGGCTGTATAAATGCATACTTACCCGCATATCTTTCAAATGCCGGTCCGTGGCTCTAGTAAGCCTGTCCCGGGCAGCTCGGATATATGCATCAGCCGAGTTGAAGGCATTAAATGCCTCTTTTGAAAAACCAGGGTCACAAAGAGCGGCCCTCTGGCGCTGATGATTCATGGCGCTCTCCACTTAAGAGTTCGTGACGGACATATCATCTGAATCCTCTGCAGAAGGACAATCCGGCGTCACTCCCGTGTCAGCCCCTGTCCTTAGGGCAGGGTCTGGAATCTGACTAGTGGAGGCACGACCGGTTGCATCCCCGGACCTAGTCCGGCGAACACTCTTCCTGATAAGATGCAGCGGATGATGTTACAGTTCGATGTGGCAGCCAAGAGGCATATTTAAAAAGTCGTACCGCTTCGACGAAGGTTCGGCCATGTTATCGTCCGCCTTCCTCTTCAATGACTTGTTTGGCGTGGGCGCCGCGCTCTTATGAGATGCCTCTTGTGTAGCGTGGCGCGCCGAGTGCCTCCCCTTTGGAGCACATGACAGTGCGGTGGGTGAAGTATGGTGAGAAAGCTCTTCCAGAGGAGGTGTCTCTTGATTACTTACATGTGAGGCGGGAAGGAGGCCGGGATAGTCGGCCACGATTGGCACTACTATGCCATCATAGCTCGCCTGGTAGAATACTCCCTCCTCAAGCTCTACAAATATGCCCGGATCCTCTTCATATCCGGTGTCAAGGTCCCGGTTACGGTTCTCCAGCTGTGGAGCGGGGCTATAGATCCCCGCTATAACCTTCCGCCATTCTTGTTACAAATGGAAGGGTTAATGACAATTAAGCATGACTCAGGGAGAGGATTGAGTATAGTGTTGGTGAGGGAGTCCTGGATTAGGGGGTCTCCGGAGAGCCGGACTGTATCGATATAAGATTGCAGACTTCGTCCCGTGTACGGATGGAACTCTCCTTGGCATGGAAGGAAAGCTTGGCGATACGAATATGTAGATCTCCTCCCTTGTAACCGACTCTGTGTAACCCTAGCCCCCTCCGGTGTCTATATAAACCGGAGGGTTTAGTCCATAGGACAACAACAATCATACCATAGGCTAGCTTCTAGGGTTTAGCCTCTTCGATCTTGTGGTAGATCAACTCTTGTAATACTCATATCATCAAGATCAATCAAGCAGGACGTAGGGTATTACCTCCATCGAGAGGGCCCGAACCTGGGTAAACATCGTGTCCCCCGCCTCCTGTTACCATCCGCCTTAGATGCACAGTTCGGGACCCCCTACCCGAGATCCGCCGGTTTTGACACCAACATTGGTTCTTTCATTGAGAGTTCCACTGTGCCGTCACCGTAAAGGCTTGATGGCTCCTTCGATCATCGGTAACGATGCTGTTCAGGGTGAGGTTTTCCTCCCTGGATAGATCTTTGTATTCGGTGGCTTCGCGCTGCGGGCCAGCTCGCTTGGCCATCTGGAGCAGAACGAGAGCTACGCCCCTGGCCATCAGGTCAGGTTCGGAAACTTAAAATACACCGCCGACATCCGATGGATTCGAGCCCATGTCAGGTGTGCCTCACAATCACGACAAGCATGATGTAACTCTGCCGTCGGACAGTGTTCGGGAGATCGCATCTGCAACTACTCCAGCCCTCAATCTGGAGCCAAGTGCGTCATCCGAGGACGGGTGGATAGACCCCGCCATGGAGGCCACACTCTCGGTGGCGATAGAGCCGAATACTGACTTCACCCCTTGCGAGAGCCGTGTTGCCGAACCATTGGATTCGTCCCTGGCCATAGGCTCCGAGCCGCCTGCGTTCGTGCCTATCGAATCCGATTGGGCACCGATCATGGAGTTTACCTCCGCGCATATCTTTCAGCACTCGCCTTTCGGCGATGTGCTAAATTCATTAAGGTCTCTCTCCTTGTTAGGAGAACCTTGGCGGAACTATGTCCGGCTAGAAGGGGATGCGGATGACGAAGAAATTCGCTGCCCACCCACCACCCACTTAGTAGCCACTGTCGATGATTTAACCGACATGCTCGATTTTGACTCCGAAGACATGGAGAGAAACAGGAACCAGTGCCCATAGAGCGCTGGCCAGCCACTTCATCACATGACATATACATGGTGGATACACCTAAACAAGGCAATGGCGATAAGACAGCGGAGGATGACCCCTCCAAGAAGCAAACAAAGCGTCGGCGTAGGCGCCGCCCCAAATCCCGCCTTGGCAAAAACCGCAATAACAGCGCAAGAGAAAATAACAGTCCAGTCGATTCCAGAGGAAACGACGACCACATTGACCCAGCGGCAGAGCACGATGAAACTGCAAACGGCGAACATAGTATGGATGCGATGTCCAAACACGGCGACGCCACAGATAAACCTCATCAACCACCCTCTGGGGAGGAAAACAGTCCGGACGAAGATGCACACATCATCCCAGAAAGGCACTTGGAACAAGAGAACCTCCGCAGCAGGCTTATTGCCACAGCGAGAAGTCTGAAGAAGCAGAAGCAAAGGCTTAAGGCCGCATAAAATACGCTCAACAGCAGGTGGAACAAAGTGCTCGACAACGAAGAAAAGTATGGTCTTAGTTACCACACAAAGAGCTATCCAAAGCGCAAGCTATTACCTGAATTGGACGATGAGGCCTTAGACCCCACACAGCCGAAAAATAAAACGGCCAACCGGCCGGATCAACCACCTTGTGGCCACGATAGAGCGGCTAACAAGGCCGCACATAAGTCAACACACGATCTACGTGAGGACTTGCGCCAAAAATCTAGCATGACCAGATCCATCTATGGATCTAGGAAGCGCGCTCCGGCACAAAATCAAAACCGAATACTACAATCGTCCGAACACCATGATACATCCAAATACAGGGGTGCCGCACACCCCCTATGTTTCACCAATGAGGTGCTGGACCACGAATTTCCTGAAGGATTCAAACCAGTGAACATAGAGGTGTACGACGTGACCACAGACCCTGGGGTCTGGATTGAGGACTTTATCCTCCATATCCATATGGCTCGCGGAGATGATCTCCATGCCATCAAGTACTTGCCCCTCTAACTTAAAGGACCAGCTCGACACTGGCTGAAAAGCCTCCCCGAAAACTCAATTGGAAGTTGGGAGGATCTTGAGGATGCTTTTTGGGCTAATTTTCAAGGGACCTATGTCCGACCTCCGGATGCAGACGATTTAAGTCATATAATTCAACAGCCCGGACAGTCAGCCAGAAAGCTTTGGAACAGGTTTCTCACTAAGAAGAACCAAATCGTCGACTGTCCGGATGCCGAAGCCTTAGCAGCTTTCAAGCATAGCATCCAGGACGAATGGCTCGCGAGACACCTCGGCCAAGAAAAACCGAGAACAATGGCAGCCCTGACAAGCCGCATGACCCGCTTTTCCATGGGCAAAGATAGCTGGTTAGCCCGCAGTAGCACCAGCGACCCAAGCACATCCGAAGTCAGGGATGGCAATGGAAAACCAAGACGTAGTAAATGCAAGCGTCAAAATAAAGAAGACAACCCAGATAATACCGCGGTAAACGCCGGATTCAGGGGCTCTCGACCAGGTCAGCGGAAAAAGTCTTTGAAAGGCAGCAGAGATGGACCGTCCAACCTAAATAAAATTCTAGAAAAATTATGTCAGATTCATGGCACCCCCGATAAACCTGCAAATCACACCCACAGAGAATGCTGGGTCTTCAAGCAGGCCAGTAAGCTCAACGCCGAACACAAGGGGAGGGAAACACCAAGCGAAGACGAGGACGAACCTCGCCAGCAAAGCACTGGAGGACAGAAAAATTCCACCAGAGGTTAAAACAGTAAACATGATCCACGTGACGAAGAGGAGAAGCAAACATGCACTCTGAGACATACGCGCCGCAGAGCCCGTCACCCCTAAGTTCAACCCCTGGTTGGCCTGCCCGATCACTTTTGATCGCAGGGATCACCCGACAAGCATCCAGCATGAAGGATTGGCTGCCTTGGTGTTAGACCCAACAATAAACGGATACCATCTCACACGAGTCCTTATGGACGGCGGCAGTGGTCTAAATCTGATATATCCGGATACAGTCCGCAAAATGGGGATAGACCCGGCAAAAATCAGCCACAGTAATACTACCTTCAAGGGAGTAATACCAGGCCCGGAGGCCCGCTCCACGGGCTCTCTAATACTAGAGGTTGTATTCGGTTCACCCGACAACTACCGAAGTGAGAAGTTAGACTTCGACATTGCTCCATTCCGAAGCGGCTATCAAGCACTACTGGGAAGAACAGCTTTCGCTCATTTTAATGCGGTACCACATGACGCTTCTCTTTAGCTTAAGATGCCTGGTCCATGAGGCACCATCATAGTTAGTGGGAATATTGAGTGTTCTCTATGCATGGAAGAACGTGCGACGGCTTTAACAGCCGAGCACTAGACGGCCTCACCAACCAGAATAAATGACAGGTCGTCAAGACTGCAGACACGGTTAGACGAGTCTGACGCATCAGTAGATATACCTGAGATTGGTTTGATGGTTAAACCCTCATAGATGGTACCAGGGGCTTCCCGCGTGTAATCAGGGCTAGTTCGGCTCAACTTGACTTGTCTTGAATTTTAACGGTTTATCGAGAATAACCAATTTTTTGGCATGACAACTTTCACCTAAGTTCTTCTGTTTTACAGATGACAGTCATGCTACACCCGTCCAGGACACGGCACAACGGAGACACAGGCGCATACGGAGACACGGCACAACCTTTTTTACTATCTCTTGTTGCTCACATCCCCCGGATACTCAGTACAACCGAGAAGGATGCTGACGTTATTGGCATTTCACCACGTTAGAATATTGAACGTACTTGGACACTCGGGGTTTATTATTAAGGGCATTGTTCAGCCCGGCATATGTTATGAAGACCGAATACCTTAGGGAGTGTTCGCGTCACGAGTTTGGCCTTATATGCATCAGCTCTGAATCATGTCTTTGGTCAAATGTTGGGTTTGCCCGGCTCCCGTGTTTTGCTATCTTACGTTCCGCTCTATCGGCTAAGGCGGCACTGGGAGAACTACTGCGATTGTGCCCTAGTTCATCCGGATGAGCACCTCAGTAGAGAAAGCCGAAAACTGACTGTCATGATAAAGCACGAGACCGGTGAACCACTCGATGACTTAGCGGAATCTTCAGTATTCGTCCGCATTAAAGAAGGGCCGTTTCCCGGTCATGTACGTATGCGCACCTTATTCAAACAAGCGCGGAGGTACCAGGGGCTATATAGTAGTCCCACCGTCAAACTCCTATGGCTAAGTAAAAGTGTTAAAGCAATATAGTCCGATTGCCTCATTCGCTGCGCTACCACCTCCTTAATGGACCAAGAAGTTGGATCAAGGTGAATACGCATTTTTTGTGAACACCCCCGCATTATATGCGTGGGGGCTGAAGCCGACGACTGTAAACTTTCAGGTTATATACATATATAAATAAACGGCCGCACAGGAGGCATCATAATACTTTCAGGCAAAAGTATAAACACGGCCTTGATAATTCAATAAAACATTGTTTTTTTACAATGGGAATACATGTCACTAGAACATAATATTCTTCGAGCACCGAGCCTCTATTGAACCAGTGCCTTCAAGGACTTATTCAAAGTAGTGCTTGGCAGATACTCGGCCCACGGCCGAACTCTGGGTTGCAATAGTGGTGGCCTCCATCTCTGCCCAGTATGTCTTGACACGGGCAAGTGCCATCTGCGCACCCTCTATGCACGCCGACCTCTTCATAGCGTCGATGTGCGGCACAACACCAAGGAATTGTTACACTAAACTAAAATAACTATTTGGCCTTGGACCTTCCGGCCATAGATGATCCACAACAGACCTCATGGCAAGCCTGGACAACCTATGGAGCTCAGCCACTCGGCCATTCGCTCATTCAACAGCAGCGGACGCACTGGAACATTGAACTCTGACCAGAGCAACTTTTCCACTTCACGATCTTTTTGATCCTTGAAGTACTCAGCCGCATCAGCAGCACTTGCTGCCAAATCCACATATGCTTATGCAGACATCCATAGTTGATCAAGAGGGGCATACTTCGGATCCTCGAACTTCGTCCGCAATAGAAAGGGCTTCCCAGCCGCGATATCTCCAGCTTGACGCAGCTCCTCCTTCGCCGCTCTGATTTTGGAGCGGGCTTCCTTGGCTGCTACCATGGCCTTCTCCAGGTCCATCGCCTTTGCTTGGCTTTCTTTTTCAAGAAGCTGGTAACAGTCGGTGACATCTTTCAACTCAACAACCATCTTGGCTATTTTTTCCTTGCTTTGGCAATGCGCAGCCTGTTCGGCCCTCAGCTCTTCAACCGCCTTTAGAGCAGCCGCATCACTATTTCTGGCTTGTTCCTTGGCTCAGGCAAGTTCCGCCCGAATGGTCTCCACGGCGGCAACTCCATCCGCAGTCACAACATATTAAAGATACTGGCATCATGCTCCTCTTACTATGTGTTAATCACCGGAGAAATCACATACCCTGTGCCTCGTCGAGCCGCTTGTTGACAAGCACGATGTCGGCATCTGCCGCATCAAATTGCCGCTTCAGCTCGGCAAACTCATCAGTCCGGTTAGCCACCGGACCTTTAGCCACCTGCACACAAAGGTGGCCTGATTATTACCTGGGACTATGATCCTCTGTTTGTCGCCGTTCTCGACGGCAACCAGAGTCTCCAGGGCTACTATCTGCATAGGGCACACCTAACATGTGCGGTACTATAAAAAACATACAATATTTCACGTACCTCAAAGCCTTTCAGCAGACTCATAAAAGCTTCATGCAACCCACTTTCGGCGGATGAAATCCTCTCATTCACCGTACCCATTAGCGTACGATGCGCTTCTGAGATGGCCGCTTGCTCAAGAAGATCCTTCAGTGTTCCAGATCGCACACCAGACAGTTCTGGACTCTTTCAGTTGCTCTCTTTAGGAGCCGAATACTGAGGACTTTGGGTGGCTGAAGGATTGCCCTCTGGCCTTGGCGGATCAGGAGAAACCCTCCGCGACGACACTTTATGGTCGCCCACCTCATAAGGCGGGGTGGCAGGGGGAGGTGTTTCGCTCTCCATCATCTCCGGAAGAAGATCCCCCAAAGACAAACTCTGTCGAGAAGGGCTACGATCCGAACTACAAGATATATGCTTCGGTTATTGTCTTCAGAAGTAATGTTGGATATTTTTACTATTAAGTACTTTTTGTTTACTTATAGATTGGTAGAGGGCTGATCCCCTTGCGGGCGCTATGCGGCGACAGTACCTTCCGAGGCAGGACCCTCTGGCTTAGATTTCTTCCCCCGTTTGGAAACCTTTGTTTCCGAGTCGTCAGAGGTGGTCCTCTTCCTTCCATGTGGAGAGAGAATTTCAGATTCTTCTCCCTGGTTATCCTCCTTCGCGGAGGCGCTAATTCCCTCGGTTTGGATGAATAATGAGTGAGGCCTGCTTTCAGCCTCTTTATTCCCCCCTTTATCTTCCCCTGAGGACGCCTGATAAGGCGCCGGCTCAAGCATTCTGGCTAGTACTGGATTTGATGAGCCTTCGGGAAGGGGGGCCGAACACCTGACCATCTTCGCCTTTGTTACCCAGTCCTGATCAAAGAGCGACTTTTCATAATGATGTCATGATAAATAAAAAGACAGCGTGTTCGGCCACGTGGTTACTTACTTGGGTATCTGGGCAATTACAGCTCAGACCCGCATCGATGGTGGTGTCCGGACACTTTATTTGTGGTCCAAAGAACAATTTTTACATCTCTTCGAGCATCATGCCAAGGAAGTGTTGAATAGTTCACGGTCCCTCCGGGTTGAATTCCCACATACGGAGGGGTCGACGTTTGCAAGGCGGGACCCGACGAACTAGCATAACTTGCATTACCGTGACCAGGCTGACATCCCTCTCGAGGAGATCTCAGATGCGAGTCTGCAATATCGACACATCATTTAATGGCCCCCAGTCCAGCCCCTTGTTGATCCATGACGTCAGTTGTGGTGGGTGGCCTGAGCGAAAGGCAGGGGCGGCTACCCACTTGGTACTTCGGGGAGCTGTGATATAAAACCACTCCCGTTGCCATAAACTGGACACCTCCGGGAAGGAACCTTCTGGCCATGGAACATCAGCACTTTTGCTTATTATGGCACCTCCGCACTCTGCGTGTCGCCCCTCGATCATCATCGGCTTCACATTGAAAGTCTTGAACCACAGGCCAAAGTGTGGGGTAATGCGGAGGAAGGCCTCACATAAGACGATCAACGACGAGGTGTGAAGGAGGGAATCCAGGGCCAGGTCATGGAAATCCAGCCCATAATAAAACATGAGCCCCCTAACAAAGGGATCTAGAGCGAGGCCTAGCCCTCGGAGGAAGTGAGAGATGAATATAACGCTCTCGCCGGGCTCGAGAGTGGGAATGACCTTTCTTCGAGCAGGCAACCTGTGCCAAATTTCGTCGGTCAAATATCTGGCCTCTCTTAGCTTATTGATGTCTTCCTCTGTGACAGAGGAAGGCATCCACTGACCTTGAAGGTTGGATCCGGACATGGTTGAAGGTCCGAAGCGCCTGACCTGAGCCTTGGATGTTGGAACTCGAGGCGGGGGAAGGGTTCAATTGAGTACGAGAAAGAAAAAAGGATAGGCCTTGGCCTCTTTAGAAAGAGGGTGAATATCAAGCGTCCTCCTTGTGGCCGTTTGGGACTTGCCTAAAATCGAGGAGTCATACCAACGGGCACGATTGGGTTACCCACGTCCGTATTGATGAGAATCCCGTAATAAGGGGGACACGATCTCTGCTTCGACAAGACGTGTCAAGAAAACCGCCTCGCAACATGTGCCGTGCTGGTTGAGAAAAACGGTTCGAATAATGATCGGGCCATGACGTGATGTCATGTTGCTAAACGTGTCAGCAGATTATATTTGGGGAAATATTATTCTCTCCGCGGTGGTATGTGGAACCTGTTTTGCAGAGCCGGACACTATCCTTGTGTTCAAAATCTTCTATGGAGTATTCGGAGGAAGAACCCGCCTTGCAATGCCGAAGACAAATCTGCGCGCCGGACTCATCGTCATTGAAGCCTGGTTCAGGGGCTACTGAGGGAGTCCTGGATTAGGGGGTCTCTGGACAGCCGGACTATATCCTTTGGCCGGATTGTTGGACTATAAAGATACAAGATTGCAGACTTCGTGTCGTGTCCGGATGGGACTCTCCTTAGCGTGGAAGGCAAGCTTGGCGATACGGATATGTAGATCTCCTCCCTTGTAACCGACTCTGTGTAACCCTAGCCCCCTCTGGTGTCTATATAAACCGGAGGGTTTAGTCCATAGGACAACAACAATCATACCATAGGCTAGCTTCTAGGGTTTAGCCTCTTCGATCTCGTGGTAGATCAACTCTTGTAATACTCATATCATCAAGATCAATCAAGCAGGACATAGGGTATTACCTCCATCGAGAGGGCCCGAACTTGGGTAAACATCGTGTCCCCCGCCTCCTGTTACCATCCGCCTTAGATGCACAGTTTGGGACCCCCTACCCAAGATCCGCCGGTTTTGACACCGACATATGGGATTAAAACTCACCCAGCTAGGAGGATTGGACATAGAAAATCCTTCCTGGAGCATAAGACAAGTGAACTCCTCTTTCTCCCCTTTATACAGACCGGCCAGTATTGCGGTCAGAGCGGTAAGGGAATCCGGAACCTTTCGTCCACAGCGCAAGGCGTCATCTTCCCCATTGTAATGCCACATGGGAAGCCCCCTTAATTGTAGCAACTAAACACCTCACACTATGGAAGTTTCCATTACCTTGATTATTGATAATCCGGACTGGGCGAGTGTCCTTATCTTGCCCATTAATTGTTGGACTTCCGCACTATCTTCCTCCTCGAGGCTTCGAGGGCGCCAGCTGTGGCGTTTCTTCAATGGAGCATTGGTAAATTCGGGAAGGCCCATTTGGACTGGGTCAGGGAGAGCGACGTCCTCAATATAGAACCACTCTGAGGGCCACACTTCGGACGCCTTGTTCGGCGTGCCGGATAAGTATCCGGTCCCGGCTATGCGCCATATTTTGGCGCCGCCTACCTCAAATATAGATCCCTTTTGGGAGCGATGGACGAGGCAGAACAATTTCCTCCATAGCTCGAAATGGGCCTCGCAGCCCAGGAATAGCTTGCAAAGAGCGACGTAGCCCGCGATGTGCAGAATGGACCCCGGTGTGAGATTGTGCAGTTGGAGGCCGTAGTACTCCATAAGACCTCGGAGGAAGGGGTGGATTGGAAACCCGACGCCTCTTATTAAGAAGGATGTAAAGCACACTCGGTCCCCCTGGCTGGATTGGGGAAATTTTCAGCCAGGGCTTCGCCGTAAAAGAGGTTAATCCTGCTCAAACAGGGACTAGATCCACGGGGGGGGGGGGGGGGGAATCCTTGCGTTTGAAGCTTAGCCAACTGATCGTGGGATACGGAACATCTCTCCCAATCGCCTTTTTCGGAGCCATGGGAGCGGGAGGAAGAACTAGGAGCGCTAGTCATGCTGGAATGGTTTCTCCTATCAAGCTCTAAGGATTTTCCACTAGATGCCCTTCTTACACGAACAGGGTGGTATGTGCAAAAAGCACTCTGACCTTTCATGTTCACTAGACACGTGGAAGCCGAAGCGGTGGAGGCGCAGAAGCCAATGGGTACAACATTAAATGGAAAGACGGGTATGACTCTTTGGATAAAAAGCTTTGAAGTGTTCGGAGGAAGAACCCGCCTTGCAATGCTGAAGACTATCAACGCGCCGGACACATCGTCATTGAAGCCTGGTTTGGGGGCTACTGAGGGAGTCCTGGATTAAGGGGTCCTCGAGCGTCCGGCCTGTGTGACATGGGCCGGACTATTGGGCCATGAAGATACAAGATAGAAGACTTCCTCCCGTGTCCGGTTGGGACTCTCCTTTGCGTGGGAGGCAAGCTAGGCGTCCAGATGTATTATTTCCTTTCTTTGTAACCGACTTTGTATAACCCTTGGCCCCTCTGTTGTCTATATAAATCAGAGGGTTTTAGTCAGTAGGGACAATCATAATCATACAGGCTAGACTTCTAGGGTTTAGCCACAATGACCTTGTGGTAGATCAACTCTTGTAATCCTCATACTCATCAATATCAATCAAGCAGGACGTAGGGTATTACCTCCATCAAGATGACCCAAACCTGGGTAAAACATCGTGTCCCCTTCCTCCTGTTACCATCGACCTTAGACGCATAGTTCGGGACCCCCTACCCGAGATCAGCCAGTTTTGACACCAACAACTATAAGTTGACAAAGCCTTCTGTATGCGTCAACTTAGTAGGCCCACAAGTGAGCATCACATCTGTGGCAGAGAACATATAGTCCATTTGCGATTTGCAATAATGTACATCCCATTTTTGAATTCTAATGGAATTTATTATTATCCATTTACAGTTTGTTAAAATTGCAGCCCATTTACTAGCCAGGACCACGATTAATAATTTCAACCAACAGCTCAAAACATAGTTCAACAAAAAATTCCACATTTTGACGGGATCCAAAACATTTTTATCCCGAAATTTCGAGTCAGATTAAATATACTTTCAAAATAAATTTGTATTAGGTAAAATTCCAATGAAATATTGCGAGTGGAACAAGTAATGAAATTAAAAATTTCAAAATCCAAAAATAATATTTTTGAAACTAATTACCTGTTTGGTGCATTTTTTTTATTTACAGCCCAGTTTTTATAATTACATCCCATTTATTATTTCTTAAAGCCCATTTTCTTGTTTGGACTAATGCATCCCTCCTAGGAAAGATTTGCAGCCCAGCTGGGCGGAGAATAACAAGTTGACCTGGATTGGGTATTCCTCAAAAAGAAGTATAGCTGGGCTAGCCATTTTCAACTTGAAAAATTAATATCTAGGCTGGATATTTGGTTGACATAAAATAATAGCCTGGGCTAGATGGGCCACAACCAGCCTAGATGACACCATGCTCCTCTGAACATCAACAAAAATATCGCTCAAGAAAAACTCTGCTCACACCTCAAAAAACAAATACTGCTCGAGCTGCTAGGTCCCAGCTGTCGGCCTCTCCGTGTGCAATTCTCTCATTTATTGACTATATAGGTTGACAATGGTGTGGGACCGTGATGTCAGGAAACCAGGCAGAAGCAATTTCTTTATAGTTGTAATAAGGAGGCACTTGCGTACATATGGCTATGGCCCTGGTGGGTTTGTACTGTTATCCTCTACACATAAAGTAATCTCCTGATTCCTCATGTTCGTTGTCCATGTTTTCAACATGAGATGGCGGCGCCATGGCGAGCGCGACAACTTGAACAACGACGGAGAGGGCCTCGTGGGCCCTATGGAAGGTCTGATACATCGCCCGTTGCTCATTCAGGAAGCCAGGATCATGGGGCAACATGTCCGCGACGACATTGTCGTTTGCTTGTTCGCCGGCGATTCGTCCCTCCTCAAGACGGTGCTCATTGAGACGAAGGATGTAGCACATGTCCTCCTGCACTAGTAGCTCTTCTGCCATTAGGGCGTCAAAGTGCGGCCGCACCTACTCTATGGTGAACACGGCATGAACCGGCTTGGATGGTAGTGCCGGCTACTGGTCGGAAGCCACGTCCATCGTCTGGTTGTCGTCGCTGAGCTCGACGAGCTCGCTGGCGAGCCAGCATGTCCGGCTACTGGACTGGACCGCTGGTCTGCATTCAAACGACACAAGTGTGGTCCGTCCATCCGTCTGCCGCCCACATTAATGATATGCAGTTGCCGAGGCGGCTACTCCGACGCCACCCGTCCGTCCCTCTGCCGCCCACCATTGCTATATAAACTGTTGCACCAGCTATAGCCACAGTCATCCGCCTCCGTTCCCTTTCTCCTCTCCACAACACTCCCACCATGGCTTCATCGCGCTCAAGAGTTCTTCGGGGTGGACGGACGACGGACCAGAAGAAGGAGATGGCGGCCTTTGTTGCCGACTGGCTGGCTGGATGGTAGCCGGAGGACGACGACGTCCCAATGGAGAACGTGGTCGTCGATGATCTGACACCAACCCCCTCCTCTGCGCCATCCTCGCTGGTGCATTGCACCATGACCATCGGCGAGGCCCGTTCCCTATACATGTAGATGGTGAGGCAGAAACGTGAGGAGCAATTCCGGGAGGCACAGGCTGCCGCCATCTACAACCACCATGTCCTCCAGGAGCACCTGCAAGCGGAGGAGCAGATCACCATGGAGCGGGCAGAGCAGGAGGAGCTGCTCGAGTCGTACTAGGGATGGCAATGGGTAGGGTATGGGCGGGTACAACCTCCTTCTACCCAAATCCATACCCATAGAAACTGTCATACCGCTCTACCCACGAGAGCTACCTCGCATGCTGGTGGTACCGCATGTGGGTGGCTTAGGTTGCGACCGCCTACAAAGAGGGCGATGAAGCGGCCGAGGCGCCGTTTGGCGAGACCGACGACAAGGCGGAGGACAATGCCGGCTCCGCTGAGGGCCCACTCCTACGGCACCGAGGTGGAGGACTTCGCCAGCTATGGCGAGGCCCTGCTCCACCGGGGCCCTGCCCCACCAAGAACGAGACAGAGGACATTGCCGGCTCCACCAAGGCCCCGCCCTGCCGGCAACGAGGCGGAGGATTTCCCCTGCTCCGCCAAGGCACCGCCCCACTGGCAACGAGGCCGCGCCACACAGAAACGAGGAAGAGTAGAAGATGGTAGGTCGCCACCGCTCGGGTCCAAGTAAGGCCACTGTTCCTACCCTCCTATTGAAGCCAAGCTTGGCGGGTTGAACATTGATGGTCGATTAGCTTCTTGGCGGTGACGTGGAGTCAGAAAGCTTTACTTCCTGTGGCTTGGGGCTCAGCCGGACACGGGTAATGGGCGTCAGAGATCATAGATTAGGTTAACTAATTATAGCTCTAGCGCACCCCTTTTTAGTTAAAGAATGTATGAAATGTAATGAAATCCGGCATGTTTATATGAAGTTCGGTCGTGTATAAATGAATTTAGTCTGATTTGTTCGAATTCTTGTATCACTGGCATTAGATGAACATGCAAAACAATACGTACTACACGGTGATCACCTCGTTTGCAGCAGTTTCACACGTACAAAAAGTTTGAACAACTTTTTAGCATGCATGTACATTACAATCAAACTCATAGGCCTGGTAATTCATAGAGAACATTCAAAACAATCGATGATTATGCATCTCAATGATTCGCACATCAGAGCCAATATTTACTTCACAACTAAAGAATAAAGAAAAATCGATCGATGCTGCTGACCGCAGAGGGCGTCCCATTCCAAAATATCAAACACATGTCTTCTTGCAAACATCAATGAGCAAAATTTAACAAGGTTGTCCCATTCTAAAATATCAAATCCGTGTCTTTTGCATACATCAATGAGAAAACTTTGGCAAGGTTTTCCCATTCCAAAATATCAAATGCCTACGATTGTGGAATGGGCAGGGTTTGCCATTAGTTCAGACATTGACATGTCACCTCGTGCTAAATAAACCAGCTATTCTTTTTGTGCAGTTCCACTAAAATCAACCAACTTTGTGCGTAGCTTGTATGATTTCGCCTTTATATGTTGCAATGCCTTGAACATATCCGCACCTCCTTTCTTGTAGCTAATTTTGTGGCTGGAGGTGGAAATGAATGATACGAGAACATTCGATGTATTGTTCATGATGAAGTATAATGGAGGGCACGAACCATCAGAATATTTTGTGCAGTTCCCATTGAAATCAAGTGGAGCATCCCTGTTTTCATAAATACAAAAAAGTGATTACTATAAAGCAAACTGTACTATGAATTGTCAAAATAGGCAACCTACATGATCCATGCGGAACACACATTTAAAAAAAATGGAACTCACCGGAAAGAATCCTAAAACAACATTGTATTAGCCATCACAAGAACAAATATGGAGATCTATGAGTCCTTCTGAGCTAAAGTTAGTTTGTTCTTGTGGGCATTAATGTAACCATCCTTCAACTGCTCCCTTCTGATAAGAAGAGAGACTTGGCTTATTCATCCTGGCATAATCGGAACTAGGCACTTCACGTACTCCATATTGTTCTTTAGAGGAGGATGATCCTATTGTGCAAAGACAAGAGAACAACTAAATGCTAGCATCCTTTTTTGCTTAAAAAAGGAAAGGAAATATTTAAAACAACACATATGAACAGTTCACGAGGACAATACCACTTTCTCATGACAGTAGCTAAACAGTGGCACAACACCAATAGAGATGACAAAGCTCAATCATATGGATGAAATCCGTGGGCCGGTACCAACCTTTGTCAGGAGGTTTATTGTGTAGAGCATACAGATGAAGCACTTCTCCGGAACCATCCGTTATTATCTACTATGGTTGCCATGCTTACTATGTACTCCTCGATTAGTTTAATGTTTCCAACATCTTCTTGTGTAGTTCCACTAAAATATATGTTATCTTCAAATAAGATCCTTGTTCACACAAGTAGAGATAATTACATATTACATTAAGAGTGGCATCAAATCACTATGGCAAAACAATTGCTCATTCCATCCAGAGCAATAAATTAAGATGCAAAACTATATCATTACTTTTTTCATCACAGTTCCAGTGCTTCATTATAGCACCGCACTACTACAGGATGCTGCTAACGTGACACTACGATCAGAGACCCTTTGACAAAACTGTGTGCGATGCATTAATCGCAAACGGTGGTGTAAAAAAACTGTCAAAAAGGTTCAAAATGTTTGTGATGGTGTGGGATGCAGGGCACACGGTTTAGATTTTAGTTGCGTGTGGGATGCAGGGCACACGGTTAATCCATTCGAACTCTTTGCGATGAGGCAGAACAACAAAAACAAGCAGCCATATCAACGTGTGTGCGATATATGGCATATAGTTCACTCGGATGAACTATTTTCGATTAGGGAACACAACAGAAACAGTTAAACTTAACAAGATTTGTGTGATATGCAGCATACAATTCACATGGATGAACTGTCTGCGATGAGCCAAAAGAACACAAATGAGTCGTGTAAACAAGATGTGTGTGATACATGACAAATAGCCGACTCGGATGAACTATTTGCGATGAGAAATTACAGCACAGATGGTTAATACAGTTAGTTCATGTGTGATTCTGTGTGTACAAAAAACTTCGAAAAATGCAAACTAGTTGCTTGCGGTGGCTAGGAGTATCTCACACGATGCGTCTACGAGTACTCATGTGTGATGATTAGTAAGTTATACATAGTTTGCTTATGTTAACATGTGTGTGAATTTGCAATATGGACAGTTAATATGCAAATGCCTTTTGGACAATGGGCACACGCTTGAACTCAATGAATTGTGTACGATACTAATACTTTCCATGAAAATTTAAGAACTTGGGTAACAACATTTAAGTAACATATATATAGTGGTTACACTATTCGACAAAAGGAGGATCTTCGTAGCATGGTTTTGACAATCATATGGTCCATATCTACATACTTAACATAGTAACAACTATCACATTTCAAGAGGCTAAGGGCCAACAACCATATGGTCCATATCTACATACTTAACATAGTAACAGCTAGCACATTTTAAGAGGCTGAGGTCCAACAACCACAACTATCCACTGAAAGCAACTTGATCACGACGACTCGTCATCTCATCAATGAAAAGGAAGAGCCCTCCTGTGCCTTGGTAGAGCATGAGTAGAACAGTGTCTCCAATTTTCCAATATGAATGCATTGCCACGACAAGCAAGAACATGTTAATTTGAATGGTTCCATTTCTGCGAGAAATGCAGTACCTTGCAATCACTTTGGCGTTATTAGAAGGCACAAGTGTAATTCGACCACGCCATGAAATCGATCCAGGAACTGCTACAGCAGGCAATTTCTGTTGAAATGTAAAAGAAAAACCAATTGTAACATATCGTTGAAGATATATATAGTTTATGAGCATCAACATTAAAATAAGACCTTTTACCAGTGTTTTGTGCACACAATTGGTCTTGTTCAATGTGTGCACCATAGGTATAATTAATCCCATCCAAAATCTAGCGTTCATACGTTGTTCTATCTCTGTCAGATTATCAACAAAGTTTATGACATGCTTCAAGTCATTCTAGTGAAATTTGGTACGCTTAGTAACATACAGATCATTCACTATGCATCCAACATATCCCTCTTAAAAGGTGGAAAGGTATTATTTATTCAGAACATGGAAGAAGAATATATAGTGCGCATAAATTGGTAAATAGAATTTGTTACTGCCTAGGAACGGAGTCAGAAAATGAAATCACAATTGGTTGCTTAAATAGTGATCAATTAGTTAGAACAAATACCTCGATTTTGCTAAGTAATATGACAGCACGGAGAAAGTTGAAAGGACACCAACCTCGATCAGATTTTGATCCGCTAATGATGTCAGGGAGGTAAACATCCATGTTAATTAGACTAGGCTGTGGTGCACGCACTAGAATTTTATTTCTAGCCTTTAGTTCATAACACTTAGACATTTTTCTCCAAAGGTCTGCATTAAAATAGGAGTGACCATCTTTATCAAGTATTAAGCTAATCATCATTGTAAATCCATGTTGCTTTGTCAATATGACATCCTGGGAGTCATCAACAAAGTAAAGCCCAAGATTTCCTTCTACTCTTGTTCTTACAAAGCAAGGGATGTACTGCTTGAAATGAAAATTAAGATCATAAATTAGATATATTTATATTGAAATAACAGAGCAAGATGCAAATATGGGAGTAACTGATAGAATAGATCAATGTATAGATGAAAGCAAAGTACGAAAATATATAATTAAAAATAGATAATGTAACAAAGATTTGATGCAAATTTATAGATAATGTAGCAACAGACGATATATGTTCACAAATTTAGGCCAGGACGACCATGGTAGGTTGAGATTGAACATACCGAGCACTTCCTGAAGTCACCGGGAATGGTGAGATAGAACTTCGTTTCCAACTGGCCGCAACCACACTTGCCCGATTTGTGCTCGCATTGTGGACACATGAATGAACACCCACAAATTAGCTAGAACAAAAATGATTCCACGATGATTTTCGCCGATTGATTAACAGTGATGGATGGACTGCGATAAGAGATGAGTGGATATTTCGCTAAGTTGATTACCTTCTCCATGAGAAAAAATTCTCGGCCCAATCCCGCGGAAAACCCTAGTCGACCAGAGTCTAGAATGTCGGTGCAGATAGGTGGCATAAAGCGGTAGGGGTGAAATCCCATGCCGTTTGGAGCATGACCTCCGCTTGCCAAAAACAGCCGTCGAGCTTAGGGTGGCTGCTGGGATAGAAATTGATGAGGTGCAGAGTTGCGGAGGAGTCCGCGACGAGTGGGTGGGGATGGAGTGGGCGAGGGTTTTCTTATTTCCTTTTGCATGTGTGAGTGAACACACACGGTTCGCAGAGGCAACAGAGATGAATCGTGTGTGATAGTAAATCACCGAGATTGAATGGGAATCCAAATTTCCTTTGTCCTTCATCCATGAGTTTTTTCTATGATGAACATAAACCCTGCTAACCACCGTGTTCAAATTTGACACGTTTCTGGGATCATTTACAATATTTAGGGGATTATGTGCATTTTCTAGGCATTAATGCACATAATTTAAATTCAAATAATTGGTTCTTGAAAAGGTGCACAAGAACGGTCTAGAAAAACCATACTCGTTGTATTTAGTAAATTCTCAAGACTTTTACAAGGAATGGGCAGAGATTTCAAGGGAATGCGTGGCAGTAGTCAACCACAAACGCGTCATTTACTGGGTTATCAACTATAGAAAAATGAAATACGTGCTTGAGAAACATGATGCCTGGCAGGGTGCCAAGGTATGGCCTCACCCTGCCCTGGTTAAAAGATGAGAAGGGTTGCTTTATGTCGTCATGCACGCCCTTCATAAATCGAACCATCACTGAGGAAGTTCCATGCTTTCGAGAGGGAAATCACCAAGATTGAAGGGGAATCCAAATTTTCGTCCTAGTTTGTCATTCATTTTTTCCAACAATCAACATACCACCTCAAATGCAACGTATTCAAATTTGAAAATTTTCCGATCTCAGTTACCATATTTAGGGGATTATTTGCATTTTCTAGGCATTAATGCACATAATTCAAATTCAAACAATCGGTGCATGAAAAGGTGCACAAGAACAGTCTAGAAAACCATGCTCGCACTATTTAGTACATTCTCCTGCCTTTTACATGGAATGACCAGATATTTCAAGGAAATGTGTGGCAATAGTCAACCATAAATGCGTCGTTTACTGGGTTAACAACTATACAAAAATGAAATACATGCTTGGAAAACATGACGCCTGGCATGGTGCCATGGTATGGCCTCACCGTGCCCTGGTAAATATTTGAGAATGTTTTCCTTATGTCGTCATGCATGCCTTTCATAAATCAAACCATGATTGAGGAAGTTTCATGGTTTCGAGGGGGAAATCACTAAGACTGAAGGGGGATCCAAATTCCCTTTGTCCTTTGTCCATGAGTTTTTTCTATGATGAACATACACCCTGCAAATCACCGTGTTCGAATTTGGCACTTCTCCGGGTTCATTTACCATATTTAGGGGATTATGTGAATTTTGTAGCCATTAATGCACATAATTCGAGTTCAAACAATCGATGCATGAAAGGGTGCACAAGAATGGCCTGGAAAACCATGCTCGTGCCATTTAGTAAATTCTAATGCCTTGTACCAGGAATGGACAAATATTTCGATGAAATGTGTGGCAATAGTCAACCACAAACGTTTGTTTATTGGGTTTTCAACTATAGAAAAAATGAAATAAATGCTTCAAAAACATGACGCCTGACATGGTGCCTTGGTATGACATCACCATGCCCTAGTAAAAATTTGAGAAGGTTTGACTTATGTCGTCATGCACGACCTTCATAAATCGAACCATCGCCGAGGAAGGTCCATGCTTCCGAGATGTAAATCACCAAGATTGAAGGGGAATTGAAATTTTCTTCGTTCTTTGCCCTGGATTTTTTTTTCTACGACGAACATACACCCTGCAAATCACTGTGTTCAAATTTTGCATTTTTTCGGGCTCATTTACCATATTTAGGGGATTATGTGCATTTTCTAGGCATTTAGCGCGTATAAATCCAATCCGGCTACAGCTACATGAGTGTGATGTGAGGGACGTGGATTGCTGTTCGATCGTGGCGCATCCTACGGTGCACACACGCGATCCGCGTGGCTGGGGTTCTGACCAATCATAACGCAACACACAATAGGCTCAGCGCACACTGTTTCCGGAAGCGACAGAGATGAACCGTGTGCGATAATGAACGAGCAAAATTGTAAGGAAGCCAAATTTCCTTTGTCATTTGTCATTGAGCTCTTAGATACCACCGCACTATATGGCCGCCTGGCCCCTCCATCCCAGAGCTCTCTCCAAGCGTTGCTCATGGCACCGCGGCGCACAATAACTGGTAAGGAAGCGATGGCATCCCATTGTGACGCATTCCTCGCCGCCCGTGACCGCACACATGGTAAGGAAGCTGAGGGAGTCCTGGATTAGGGGGTCTCCGGACAGCCGGACTATATCCTTTGGCCGGACTATTGGACTATGAAGATACAAGATTGAAGACTTTGTCCCGTGTCCGGATATGTATATCTCCTCCCCTGTAACCGACCTTGTGTAACCCTAACCCCCTCCGGTGTCTATATAAACCATAGGGTTTAGTCCGTAGAAAAACATACAATCATACCATAGGCTAGCTTCTAGGGTTTAGCCTCTCTGATCTCGTGGTAGATCGACTCTTGTAATACTCATATCATCAAGAACAATCAAGAAGGACGTAGGGTATTACCTCCATCAAGAGGGCCCGAACCTAGGTAAACATCGTGTCCCTTGCCTCCTGTTACCATCCGCCTAAGACGCACAGTTCGGGACCCCCTACCCGAGATCCGCCGGTTTTGACACCGACATTGGTGCTTTCATTGAGAGTTCAGCTATGCCGTCGCCGTAAGGCTTGATGACTCCTTCGATCATCGGTAACGATGCGGTCCAGGGTGAGGTTTTCCTCCCCGGACAGATCTTTGTATTCGGCGGCTTCGCACTGCGGGCCAATTCGCTTGGCCATCTGGAGCAGATCAAGAGCTATGCCCCTGGCCATCAGGTCAGATTCGAAAACTTGAACTACGCGGCCAATATCCGCAGAGACTTGATCTTCGATGGATTCGAGCGCATGTCAGGTGTGCCGCACAGTCACGACGAGCATGACATAACTCTACCGTCGGACAGTATGCGGGAGATCGCATCTGCAACTACTCCGGCTGTCAATCCGGAGCAGATCGCGCCATCCTAGAGCGGAGGGATAGACCCCGCCACGGAGGCCGCACTCTCTACAGCGATAGAGCCAGACGCTGACTTCACCCCTTACGAGAGTCGTGCTGTCGAACCACTGGATTCACCCCTGGCCACGGACTCCGAGCCGCTTATATCCGTGCCCGTCGAACCCGACTGGGCGCCGATCATGGAGTTCAGCTCCGTGGATATCTTTCAGCACCCGCCTTTCGGCGATGTGCTAAATTCATCATGGAGAACCCTGGACGAACTATGTTCGACTAGAAGGGGATGCGGACGACGAAGAAATTCGCTGCCCACCCTCCACCCACTTGGTAGCCATTGTCGACTACTTAACCGACATGCTTAACTTCGACTCCGAATACATCGACGGCATGAATGAAGATGCAGGAGACGAACAGGAACCAGCTCCCACAGGGCGCCGGACAACCACTTCATCACATGACATATACATGGTGGATACACCTAAAGAGGGCAATGTCGAAGAGACAGCAGAGGATGCCCCCTCCAAGCAACCCAAGCACCGACGTCAGCGGCGCCGCTCTAGGTCCTGCCATAGCAAAAACAACGATAATAGCGTAAGAGGAAATAGCAGTCCAGTCGACTCTAGAAGAAAACAACGACTGCGTCGCCCCGTTGGCACATCACGATCAAGACGCAAACGGCGAACATAGTGCGGATCCGGCGTCCGAACACGGCGACGCCAAGGATAAACCACATCAAACCCCGTCTGGGGAGGAAAACAGTCCGGACGAATATGCATACATCATCCCGGAAACGCACTTGGAGCAAGAGAACCTCCGCAAAAGGCTTATTGCCACAGCGAGGAGCCTGAACAAGCAGAAGCAAAGGCTTAAGGCCGCACAAGATACGCTCGACAGCAGGTGGAACAAAGTGCTCGACAACGAAACAATGTACGGTGGAAGTTATCACACAAATAGCTATCCAAAGCGCAAGGTATTGCCTGAATTCGACGATGAGGCCTTCGAGCCCACACAGCCGAAAAATGATACGGCCAACTGACCCGATCCACCACCTTGTGACCGCGATAGAGTGGCTAACAAAGTCGCACATAAGTCAACACACGATCTACGTGAGAACTTGCGCCAAAAATCCGGCGCGACCAGATCCATCTATGGATCTAGGAAGCGTGCTCCGGCACAAAATCAAAACCGAATACTACAACCGTCTGAACACCACGGCATATCCCAATACAGGGGTGCCGCACACCCCCTATGTTTCACCGATGAGGTGCTGGATCATGAATTCGCAGAAGGATTCAAACCAGTGAACATAGAGGCGTACGACGGGACCACAGACCCTGGAGTCTGGATCGAGGACTTTATCCTCCATATTCATATCGCTCACAGAGACGATATCCATGCCATTAAATACTTGCCCCTCAAGCTTAAAGGGCCAGCTCGGCACTGGCTGAAAAGCCTCCCGAAAACTCAATTGGAAGTTGGGAGGAGCTCGAGGACGCTTTTCGGGCTAATTTTCAAGGGACTTACGTCCGACCTCTGGATGCAGACGATTTAAGTCATATAATCCAACAGTCCGAAGAGTCCTCCCGAAAGCTTTGGAACAGGTTCCTCACCAAGAAGAACCAAATCATCGACTGTCCGGACGCTGAAGCCTTAGCAGCTTTTAAACATAGTGTCCGAGACGAATGGCTCGCCAGACACCTCGGCCAAGAAAAACCGAGAACAATGGCAGCCCTAACAAGCCTCATGACCCGCTTTTGTGCGGGCGAAGACAACTGTTTGGCCCATAGCAGCACCAGCGACTCAAGCACATCCGAAGTCAGGGATGTCAATGGAAAACCACGACGTGACAAAAACAAGCGTCGAAACAAAGAGGGTAGCCCAGATAACACGGCGGTAAACGCCGGATTCAGGGGCTCTCGACCTGGTCAGCGGAAAAAGCCTTTCAAGGGCGGCAGAGAAGGACCATGCGGCCTAAACAAGATTCTTGACAAGCTCTGTCAGATTCACGGCACCCCCGACAAACATGCAAATCACACCCACATAGAACGTTGGGTCTTCAAGCAGGCCGGTAAGCTAAACGCTGAACATAAAGGGGAAGAGACACCAAGTGAAGACGAGGATGAACCTCGCCAGCAAAGCACCGGAGGACAAAAAAAGTTCCCACCAGAGGTCAAAACGGTAAACGTGATCCATGTGACGAAGAGGAGAAGCAAGCATGCCAAGAGGGAGTAATACCAGGCCAAGAGGCCCGCCGTACAGGCTCTCTAGTGCTAGAGGGGCTACTGAGGGAGTCCTGGATTAGGGGGTCTTCGGACAGCCGGACTATATCCTTTGGCCGAACTGTTGGACTATGAAGATACAAGATTAAAGACTTCGTCCCGTGTCCGGATGGGACTCTACTTGGTGTGGAAGGCAAGCTAGGCAGTACGGATATGTATATCTCCTCCCCTCTAACCGACCTTGTGTAACCCTAGCCCCCTCCGGTGTCTATATAAACCGGAGGGTTTAGTCCGTAGGACAACATACAATCATACCATAGGCTAGCTTCTAGTGTTTAGCCTCTTTGATCTCGTGGTAGATCGACTCTTGTAATACTCATATCATCAAGAATAATCAAGCAGGACGTAGGGTATTACCTCCATCAAGAGGGCTCGAACCTGGGTAAACATCGTGTCCCCTGCCTCCTGTTACCATCCGCCTTAGACGCATAGTTTGGGACCCCCTACCCGAGATCCGCCGGTTTTTACACCGACAGAAGCGATGGCATCTCGTTGCGCCGAGTTCATCGCTGCCGGCGGCCACATAGTTACGTGGCTGGACTTTGAGGCTGCCATGGCCGAATGGTCGGTGAATCTAGGGGTGGCCAAAGCTGCACAGAAGGTGCAGAAAAGGTAGAAAGTAGTGAAGAAAAGAGAGTCCCACCACCGCAAGAAAGAAGAGGCCACACATTATGGTGAGGAGAGCTTGGCGGAGATCGAAGCACGGCGGGATGCAGCCTACAAGGCCAGGAAGGAGAACACCGGCGTCTAGCCATGATGCCGCGATGGCAGCATGTGAGAAGTAGTTTAAGTTTGTACTATTGGAGCAAATTACCAGTAGTACTTTAAGTTTGTAGTATTAACGTACAATGTGAGTAAGAGCATCCTTTGAGGGCTTTGAGCGTTGATTAGAATGTGTGCCCGTGTGCGTCTTTTTTGCGTTAATCATTAGAAGATCACAAAAACACGGTTTCTATGCCGTACCCGTGTGCGGTTTTTTTGCGTTAATGATCCATAAGTCAGTTACCTGTGCGGTGTTTCCTAATAAACTAGGCCTACCATTGACCGAAAAAATATTAACTACACGTGTACATTTTTTTGGAGATGGGATCTGCCAATTTTCTGTTTTCTCGCACACGAGTATTTTACACGCTTCGTCCGTGTTGTGTGTTTCCCCCGCCCAAGTTTCAAGTTTCACACCGAAATTATCATTAGGCGCGCGATTTCCGAATTTATTCCTCCACCCACATCCCCACCCATCATATTTCCTCAGTACCCCCCCTGCGCCTCCCCATACCGACAGCTCAAACCGCCGCCGCTGCAACCACAACTTCAACCACATCTATGTTCTGCTCGGATCCAGTCAGGTAACCCATCGATTTCTATCATGGCCCCGGCCTAATTGCTTAAATGGAGCCTGCGAAACATCCTCATGCCTCCAAATCCCCACCTATAGGAGCTGATGGCGGTCCATGGTGCAATGACCACTGTGCATGTTGACCCGGAGGAACATCTCGCCTTCGCCGCCACTGACATGGTGAAGGATCTGGCCCAGATGAAGTGCCCCAGCAACTAACCCCCAGGACTTAACAGGTATGATTTGACCAGCTAAATCTTACCTATACCACTTGCAATGGCTATGTTTTGTACGGTTGGTGTATTAAGCATGTTCATGCCTTGTTTATTTTAGTACTACACACTATGTGATGTTCAAGTATTAAATGTCCAGCTCAATTTCACCATTACCAGCAACAAACTTACAATACATGACTCAGGATGTCACTAGAGATGCTGCCCATTTTCTATTTTTGGTGGATACTAAACCTATTGTACTTAACATGTGCTACCTCTTGAGCACTACGTTGGTTTTCCCCGAAGAGGAAGGGATGATGCAGGAAAGTAGCATAAGTATTTCCCTCAGTTTTTGAGAACCAAGGTATCAATCCAGTAGGGGGTAGGCGCGCCCCCTACCTCGTGGCCTCCTCTTTTGTGTCATGACATAGGGTACAAGTCTCTCGGGTCTTGTTCATTGAGAAAATCACGTTCCCGAAGGTTTCATTCCGTTTGGACTTTGTTTGATATTCCTTTTCTTCGAAACCCTAAAACAGGCAAAAAACCACAATTCTGGGCTGGGCCTCCGGTTAATAGGTTAGTCCCAAAAATAATATAAAAGTGGATAATAAAGCCCAATAATGTCCAAACAGTAGATAATATAGCATGGAGCAATCAAAAATTATAGATCGTTGGAGACGTATCAAGCATCCCCAAGCTTAATTCCTGCTCATCGTCGAGTAGGTAAATGATAAAAACAGAATTTTTGATGCGGAGTGCTACTTGGCATAATTTTTAATGTAATTCTTCTTAATTGTGGTATGAATATTCAGATCTGAAAGATTCAAGACAAAAGTTTAATATTGACATAAATATAATAATACTTCAAGCATACTAGCAAAGCAATTATGTCTTCTCAAAAATAACATGGCCAAAGAAAGTTATCCCTACAAAATCATATAGTCTGGCTATGCTCCATCTTCACCACACAAAATATTTAAATCATGCACAACCCTGATGACAAGCCAAGCAATTGTTTCATACTTTTGGCATTCTAAAAAAAATTCAGTTTTCATGCAATACATGAGCGTGAGCCATGGACATAGCACTATAGGTGGAATACAACGGTGGTTGTGGAGAAGAAAAACAGGGGAAGATAGTCTCACATCAACTAGGCGTATCAATAGGCTATGGAGATGCACATCAATAGATATCAATGTGAGTGAGTAGGGATTGCCATGAAACAGATGCACTAGAGCTATAAGTATATGAAAGCTCAAAAAGAAACTAAGTGGGTGTGCATCCCACTTGCTTGCTCATCAAGATCTAGGGCGATTTAATGAAGCCCATCATTAGAATATACAAGCCAAGTTCTATAATGAAAAATTCCCACTAGTATATGAAAGTGATAACATGAGAGACTCCCTACTATGAATATCATGGTGCTACTTTGAAGCACAAGTGTGGTAAAAGGATAGTAACATTGTCCCTTCTCTCTTTTTCTCTCATTTTTTTATTTGGGCCTTTTTCTATTTTTTATGGCCTCTTTTCTTTCTCTTTTTTTCGTCCGGAGTCTCATCCCGACTTGTGGGGGAATCATAGTCTTCATCATCCTTTCCTCACTGGGACAATGCTCTAATAATTATGATCATCACACTTCTATTTTTCTTACAACTCAATAATTATAACTCGATCCTTAGAACAAAATATGACTCTATATGAATGCCTCAGGCGGTGTACCAGGATATGCAATGAATCAAGAGTGACACGTATGAGAGAATTATGAATGGTGGCTTTGCCACAAATACGATGTCAACTACATGATCATGCTAAGCAATATGACAATGATGGAGTGTGTCATAATAAACGGAACGGTGGAAAGTTGCATGGCAATATATCTCGGAATGGCTATGGAAATGCCATAATAGGTAGGTATGGTGGCTGTTTTGAGGAAGGTATATGGTGGTTGTATGATACCGGCGAAAGGTGCGCGGTATTAGAGAGGCTAGCAAAGGTGGAAGGGTGAGAGTGCGTATAATCCATGGACTCAACATTAGTCATAAAGAACTCATATACTTATTGCAAAAATCTACAAGTTATCAAAGCAAAGTATTATGCGCATGCTCCTAGGGGGATAGATTGGTAGGAAAAGACCATCGCTCGTCCCCGACTGCCACTCATAAGGAAGACAATCAAAAAAATAAATCATGCTCCGACTTCATCACATAACGGTTCACCATACGTGCATGCTACGGGAATCACAAACTTTAACACAAGTATTCTTCAAATTCAAAACTACTCAACTAGCACAACTTTAATATCACCATCTTCATATCTCAAAACAATTCTCAAGCATCGAACTTCTCATAGTATTCAACACACTCATAAGAAAGTTTTATTATTAATCTTGTATACCAAGCATATTAGGATTTTAAGAAAATTACCTTGCTATTTAAGACTCTCAAAATAATCTAAGTGAAGCATGAGAGATCAATAGTTTCTATAAAGCAAATCCACCACCGTGCTCTAAAAGATATAAGTGAAGCACTAGAGCAAAACTATATAACTCAAAAGATATAAGCGAAGCACATAGAGTATTCTAACAAATTTCAAATCATGTATGGATCTCTCAAAAGGTTTGTACAGAAAGGATGATTGTGGTAAACTAACAAATAAAGACTCAAATCATACAGGACGCTCCAAGCAAAACACATATCATGTGGCGAATAAAAATATAGCTCCAAGTAAAGTTATCGATAGAAGTAGACGAAAGAGGGGATGCCTTCCGGGGAATCCCCAAGCTTTGGCTTTTAGGTGTCCTTATATTATCTTGGGGGTGCCATGGGCAGCCCCAAGCTTAGGCTCTTTCCACTCCTTGTTCCATAATCCATCAAATCCTTACCCAAAACTTGAAAACTTCACAACACAAAACTTAAAGTAGAAAATCTCGTGAGCTCCGTTAGCGAAAGAAAACAAAAGACCACTTCAAGGTACAGTAATGAACTCATTCTTTATTTATATTGGTGTTATACCTACTGTATTCCAACTTCTCTATGCTTTATAAACTATTTTACTAGCCATAGATTCATCAAAATAAGCAAACAACACACGAAAAACAGAATCTGTCAAAAACAGAACAGTCTGTAGTAATCTGTAGCTAGCGCAAGATCTGGAACCCCAAAAATTCTGAAATAAATTGTTGGACGTGAGGAATTTATCTATTCATCTTATTCAAAAAGAATTAACTAAATAGCACTTTTCAAATAAAAATGACAGCAGTTCTCGTGAGCGCTATAGTTTCTGTTTTTTACAGCAAGTGTAACAAAACTTTCCCCAAGTCTTCCCAACGGTTCTACTTGGCACAAACACTAATTAAACACAAAAAACACAACCAAAACAGAGGCTAGATAAATTATTTATTACTAAACAGTATAAAAAAGCAAGGAATAAAAATAAAATTGGGTTGCCTCCTAACAAGCGCTATCGTTTAACGCCCCTAGCTAGGCATACCAAGCAAGGATAAATCTAGGTATTGCCATCTTTAGTATTAGGAAAGAAAAGAGCAAACTTGCTATCTATTGTATTAATCCTTCTATTTTGATAAAGCATATGTCTATTAATGGTAGAAGAAAGATTATGTATGCTATGGAAATTTGTATCTAGGCTAGCCTTTATCTCTTTAATAGATTCGTTTTGGTAAGAGAGCAAAAGAGATGTAGATTCAAATTTCTCATTCATGGGGTGCCCAAATATAGTTTTCATTTTTTCATAAGTGTCTATGACACCCCCTTCAAGAAAACCTTCTTCAAATATAGAATCTAAGACATGCTTAAAATAAGAAGGAAGGGCAATAGAAAAGCTTTTTAAGTAAACTTCAATTTGATATTGAGGAACATAGCTGGCCCTAATTATTAATAGTCTATACCAAGAATCTTTCAAAGATTCATCAAGTAAATAACGAAAAATTCCAGAATCATCTTCATCAAAATTATGAAGACTCTCATTGATAACTCCGGTAGGTTTTTCCATAGTATCATTATTTATGAGTTTAGCGAGAATTGAAGGGTTGTCCAAAGTACTAAAACTCTGGAGAGAACCCCCAACCCTTTTTTTCAGACATGGAGGAAGAAAGGCGAGCGAAAAACAGAGGGAGGATATAGAGAGAAAGGGAGAATAAAACGACAAGGGTGAAGTGGGGGGGGAGAGGAAAACGAGAGGCAAATGGCAAATAATGTAATGCGGGAGATAAGGGTATGTGATGGGTACTTGGTATGTTGACTTTTGCGTAGATCTCCCCGGCAACGGCGCCATAAATCCTTCTTGCTACCTCTTGAGCACTGCGTTGGTTTTCCCCTAAGAGGACAGGATGATGCATCAAAGTAGCATAAGTATTTCCCTTAGTTTTTGAGAACCAAGGTATCAATCCAGTAGGAGGCTATGCGCGAGTCCCTCGTACCTGCACAAAACAAATAAATCTTCGCAACCAACGCGAATAGGGGTTGTCAATCCCTACACAGCCACTTACGAGAGTGAGATCTGATAGATATGATAAGATAATATTTTTGGTATTTTGTGATAAAGATGCAATGTAAAATAAAGGCAAAGTAAAAAGCAAATGAAATAACTAAGTAGTAGGAGATTAATATGATAAAGATAGACCCGGGGGCCATAGGTTTCACTAGTGGCTTCTCTCGAGAGCATAAGTATTCTATGGTGGGTGAACAAATTACTGTTGAGCAATTGACAGAATTGAGCATATTTATGAGAATATCTAGGTATGATCATGTATATAGGCGTCACATCCGAGACAAGTAGACCGACTCCTGCCTGCATCTACTACTATTACTCCACTCATCGACCGCTATCCAACATGCATCTAGAGTATTAAGTTAAAAACAGAGTAACGCCTTAAGCAAGATGAAATGATGTAGAGGGATAGACTCATGGAATATGATGAAAACCCCATCTTGTTATCCTCGATGGCAACAATACAATACGTGCCTTGCTGCCCCTACTGTCACTGGGAAAGGACACTACAAGATTGAACCCAAAGCTAAGAACTTCTCCCATTGCAAGAAAGATCAATATAGTAGGCCAAACCAAACTGATAATTCGAAGAGACTTGCAAAGATAACCAATCATACATAAAATAATTCAGAGAAGATTCAAATATTATTCATAGATAGACTTGATCATAAACCCACAATTCATCAGTCTCAACAAACACACCGCAAAAAGAAGATTACATCGAATAGTTCTCCCCAAGAGAGGGGGAGAACATTGTATTGAGATCCAAAAAGAGAGAAGAAGCCATCTAGCTAATAACTATGGACCCGTAGGTCTAAGGTGAACTACTCACACTTCATCGGAGAGGTTATGGTGTTGATGTAAAAGCCATCCGTGATCGATGCCCCTCCGGCGGAGCTCCGAAACAAGCCCCAAGATGGGATCTCGTGGATATAGAAAGTTGCGGTGGTGGAATTAGGTTTTTGGCTCCGTATCTGATCGTTTGGGGGATACGTAGGTATATATAGGAGGAAGGAGTACGTCGGTGGAGCAACAGGGGGCCAACGAGGGTGGAGGGCGCGCCTAGGGGGGGGGGGGTAGGCGCGCCCCCTACCTCATGGCCTCCTCTTTTGTCTCTTGACGTAGGGTCCAAATCTCCCGGGTCTTGTTCGTTGAGAAAATCACGTTCCTGAAGGTTTCATTCCGTTTGGACTCCGTTTGATATTCCTTTTCTTCAAAACCCTAAAACAGGCAAAAAACAACAATTCTAGGCTGGGCCTCCGGTTAATAGGTTAGTCCCAAAAATAATATAAAAGTGGATAATAAAGCCCAATAATGTCCAAAACAGTAGATAATATAGCATGGAGCAATCAAAAATTGTAGATACGTTGGAGACGTATCAACATGCCTGTCCATGTACTCACATTGTTGTTTGCCGTCGAGGTTAGCTACATCCCATGTCTTACAGTATTTCACATCATTCGTGCAATTACAGTTTAACTTCTACCATTTACTGGTTGCCTGTAGGCACACATGTTAGTGGCAATGATCCATGCTTCAACCCGAAGGTACACATGTTAGTGGCCAAGATAAAGTGCCCCAGCAGCTACCTCTCAGGACTTACCAAGTATGTAATCACCAGTTCAATCTTACTAATACTAGTGGCAATTAATGGCTATGTTCTATACGGTCGATGTATTAAGCATGTTCTAGTAAACATGTCTAACACGTTTTAGCTACTTTCCCTACCTTTTTATAGACAACTGGGCCATTCTCTGCTCTGGCAGCACCTGCCTTGTGATGTTCAACTCTGCCAATTGAATTCTTATCAGTACCGCTTTTAATGGCTATTAAGCCTATTGCGATTAATAGTTGAATCCATTTTTAAATAGTTGTATTTCAATGGCTACAAACTTACAAAACATGAATTAGGATGCTGTTAAGCCTGTTGCAATTAACAGTTGTATCGATTTTTAATCTATCCCATTGCTACCATGCTACTCTCTGCAATGAAGATATACTAGAGATGCTGCCCATTTGCTATTTTTGGTGGATGCAAACCCTATTGTACTTAACATGCTTGTCCATGTACTTACATAGGTTCATAACGGGCGATGCTGTTGTTTGCCGTCGAGGTTAGCTGCATCCCATGTCTTACAATATTTCACATCATTTGTGCAATTGCAGTTTAACTTCTACCATTTACTAGTTGCCTATAGGTACACATGTTAGTGGCACTGATCCATGCTTCGACCTGGAGGAACAGCTCGCCTCCGGCTCCGCCGACTTTGGGCGGGCTCTGGCCAAGATGAAGTGCCCCAGCAACTACCTCTCGGGACTTACCAAGTATGTACTCACTAGTTCAATCTTAACAATACCACATGCAATTAATGGCTATGTTCTGTATGATCGATGTATTAAGCATGTTCTAGTAAACATGCCTAACACATTTCAGCTACTTTCCCTACCTTTTTATAGACAACTGGACCATTCTCTGCTCTGACAACACCTGCCTTCTGATGTTTAACTCTGCCAATTGCATTTTTATCAGTACCGGTTTCAATGGCTATTAAGCCTATTACAATTAACAATTGAATCCATTTTTAAACAGTTGTATTTCAATGGCTACAAACATGCAAAACATGACTTAGGATGTTGTTAAACCTGTTGCAATTAACAGTTGTATCCATTTTTTAATCTGTCCCTTTGCTACCATGCTACTCTCGGCAATGAAGATATACTAGAGATGCTGCCAATTTTCTATTTTTTGGTGGATGCTAACCCTGTTGTACTTAATATGCTTGTCCATGTACTTATGCAGGGTCATAACGGGCGATATTGTTGTTTGCCGTTGAGGTTAGTTGCATCCCATGTCTTACAGTATTTCACATCATTTGTGCAATTGCAGTTTAACTTCTACCATTTAATGGTTGCCTGTAGGTACACATGTTAGTGGCACTGATCCATGCTTTGACCTGGAGGAACAGCTTGCCTCCGCCGCTGCTGACTTTGGGCGGGCTCTCGCCAAGATGAAGTGCCCAGCAACTACCTCTGAAGACTTACCAAGTATGTACTCACGAGTTCCATCTTACCAATACTAGTTGCAATTAATGGCTATGTTTTGTATGGTCGATGTATTAAGCCTGTTGTAGTAAACATGCCTAACACATTTTAGCTATTTCCCTACCTTTTTATAGACAACTGGGCCATTATCTGCTCTGGCAGCACCTGCCTTGTGATGTTTAACTTTGCCAATTGCATTTTTACCAGTACCGGTTTCAATGGCCATTAGGCCTCTTGCAATTGACACTTGTATCCATTTTTAAACAGTTGTATTTCAATGGCTAAAAACTTACAAAACATGAATTAGGATGTTGTTAAGCCCGTTTCAATTAATAGTTGTATCCATTTTTTAATCTGTCCCTTTGCCACCATGCTATTCTTTTGCAATGAAGATATAACTACAGATGCTGATGTTTTATTACCATTTGCTATTTTTGGTGGATGTTAACCCTCTTGCAGTTAACATTGGCTTTCCATGTACTTACACAGGGCTACAATGGGCGATGTTGTTGTTTGCCGCCGAGGTTAGCTGCATCCCATGTCTTATACACCAGCTATTGCTAAATATAAGTAAGTTTAGAGATTCCAATATAGGCTACATAAGGAGCAAAATGAGTGAATCTAGATTCTAACCTAAACTATATCTATAATTCTATATACATCCATATGTAGTTCATATTGAAATATCTAAATATACTTGTACTTAGGAATGTAGGTAGTTGTATTTTACATCATTTATGCAATCTCAATTTAGCTTCTAACATTTACTGGCTGTTTGTAGGTACATATATGAGTGGTACAGATCCACGCTTCGATCCCTTTTGCGTATGGGGCAATGAGATATTCATGAACAAGCGTCAAGTGAGGAAACTAAGAAATATTGTTACGCGAAAGAAATGGGTGATGGGAATTAAGCTCTTTATTTACACTTTGTCCAAGACAACAGTGAACTTTAGGATGGTAAGTACCGTGTTGCCTTTTCCCCCTGCCCACAACAAGTTAGTCTATTAGACCTCAGTATCTGATATTTTTCTCTTTTCAGTGGTTTCCGAAGCTATTTACTGATGATTACCTTGCAAACTACATGACCGGAGTGGAGGCAACTGAGGTTAAAGTATATAATTCATGCTACCATGATAATGCTCTAGAAGTCTTCCTGAAGGCGGTGAAGGATGGGCGGGCGATCGTCACAAGGGGTTGGACAAAAGTTGTCCGTGCCTATGGCATGCATGAAGGCACATTATGGGCATTCCACTTCTTCAACACCATCGGCAGTCAAAATGATTTACACTTGTCTCTTCACCTTTACCGCTTGTAAATATTGTGGTTCGTCATAGTTAATTGTTGTCTAATCCTGTAATTACTAAACATATTGTACTTACAATTTATTTATGGATTCGTTGTTGAACCATTGTGCTGAGAATTTGAATTGCATGTTTCATATTTCAAAATTTCCAATTCGAATAATAAATTATAGGCAAAAAATAAAAATATACAGGAGCGAATAAAATAATGTGCACACGGTTAGAAAGAAAACAACATGTGCGATGGAAAAAAGAGAGCAGACGGTTCTTTGACGTGAAACGTTTGTGATGCCTGACGGACGCACACACAGTTTTGTCTCATATGCCTGTGCGATTCATGGTAATACGGCAAACTTTTGAAACCAGTGTGCGTGTGTGATAGGAATGCCAATCGCACACAATTATGAAAATGGACATGTTGGCGTTAGTAGAGGCACCGCACACATTTTACATTGTTGAACCGTGTGCGATAACGTACCGATCACAAACATATCGGCATATTAAATGTTGATTTCCACCTTTTTCACACGACTATAGCGGCGTAATCGTTTGGGATGTCCCTCTGATCAGTACTGTAACGTCAAGATGTAACAAGTGGGATTGGGGCAGCTTCTCATTCGTTTATTCTATGGCGATCGTTAGTAGCACCTCGCCCATCCCCGATGATTTCTGCGTCGTGTGGGATGGACCCCCCTATCGCCCACACTCACTAGGCGAGGTTCCAAATGCCGTCGCGGAAAGGGGTTAAAAACTATTTGTATAGCACCTTATGGTACCAGTGCTGGGAGTTGATTTTTGTTCTTCTTCCGCTTGTTCTTCCCCTTCACCACTTGGTTCTATAACAGACAAGCTTTGCCTTCAATGTAAGATTTGGCATGTCAATTAGGGAGCACAAGTATATCACTAAACAACGACATTAATGTTTTGATGACAGTAGCAAAATATAGGCCAACAGTTGTGAAATATCATTATCTTACCTCAATGGGATATTACGGTGCATATATAGATTGGAAGTATGGTCCCCTTTTGTGCAGTTCACTAAAATCAAGCAACATTACCATATAAGTAGCACAACATATCAAAGCACACTACACAATCATGTGAAAGAAGGCCATTACTGACCTCCCATGACGCAAAATTGAAACAACTCACAAGAAGAAGATCTAAAACAAATTTGCCAACACGGATAAGAAGTCAGATCTCCTCTTGTGCAGTTCCACAAAGATCAAGCAATCAAGCAACGCTGTCTATGTGGCATTTTGGTTGAACTACACAAAACACTCGTAAAACAAAAGTGTTTTGTGTAGTGCAACAAAAGGTCGCAATAGCAATGAGGTGAAGTAGATACCCCTGTTTACACAGAGGTACAAAGGAAACAATTATTGGTTAATAACGGTGGGTGACACAGAAGCCCACAAAAAGAAGCACCTAACTTATCTAAATGGGAAAGAAAGCAAGAAAGTAGCATATCTCAAACAGTGGTGCTGATTCACATTAACATAGAGATTATATTAACAATAAAATTCTTCATGTAATTTGCTTTTAATTATGGCATTGCTTCAATTTTCTAGCGGCATTATTAGATTAACAACAGCTGAAGAGTTGTATGGGACAGTGGACTCACAAGCACCATGTGCATATACCGATGTATAAAGGGGTGATGCACGGTTTGTTGCAACAAACACCAAGGAGCATATTTGTGTTGGCCCAATTTTTTTATGTTTGGACATGTTTCCCTATGTGAGGGCAGCAAATCTAATCTTGCTCAAACACTACAGCCTAGTCCCCCACCCACAAAGAGATCAGTTCCTTACAGATGTGTGTACTACGTTTGTCATTGTTTTTCCTTTTTGACCAACATAGGTGTTGGATAGCCAGTCTGTACTACTTTCCCCCCTTCCTTTCCTCTTTGAACCACGTCGTAGATTCATGTTATACAACTTCCCCCACTACTTTACTGCTTGATCCAACACCTAGATTCGAGTGCAGAAGCAAACAAATCCCACATGAAGCAAGAGCAATGCCTGTGGATTAAGTAAATTATACCTTAAGGTTCTCGGGGTGTGGCTTGGTGGGCGGCCGGAGGCCGATCTTCCCACACTATGTACGACGGCGAGGAAGAAGGTGTCAGAAGCCCTCCCGCGTTGCCGCTGGGTGAAAGAGAACAGCATTGCCGGCAGTGGATTCCCTCCCTTGCCGACGGCGATAGCATTAAGCCTCCTTGCCTTACCTGGCGGACGGGATCATGCCGGCTCTTTAAATAGCACCGAGGAGAGAGAGAGAGCGAGAGGCCAACATAGTCTTGTTTAGATCTGGATAGGGTGAGAGACTGTGTAGAGAGCAACTACAAGCGTTGGGGCTCCACCCTGTATAGTAAACCCTAGAAAACAAGCGCTAAGGCTGCATCATATATAGTTGGAGTGGTTTTCTTTTTATCTCCATAAAAATCGTTTTAAATTGTGCATGAAGCGGAACTCTTTATTTAAAGTACTAATGGGGAAAAATACTAGGGCAATGCTAACACGTGAAGAACATTTAATGCCCGAAGGAGGTAACTCACAATTAACACTCCACGCCTCCCGGTCGCACTTACTATCGTTCATGTGTGGTACACGACCCTCCGAAGTGAACAACAACTGAATCACACACGGTCAAAATATCAGAAAGGTGGGCTGCACCATCCTCCAATTTTAAATATTTTGGGCACTTGTATTCGGCCTAAGTCAGTGTGCCACTATATGTACTAAGGGTTACAACGGTACTAAGAAACAAGGGCGTATTGAGAGTCACTGGTACAACGAGGTGCTATACAAACAATTTTTAACCCCTTTTCACGATGACATTTGGATCCTTCGCCAAGTGAGTGTGGGCGATAGGGGGGTCCTTCCCACACGACCAGAAACCGTCGAGGATATGCCCTCCTGGCACACACGCTCGCTAAAATGAGGTCGTGTGCGATCGGCGAGCGATCAAATATGGTTATACGTACAATAGTGCTAAAAATACAATTATACAGGCAAAATCATTTTCGGTCGTAGGTACATCCCACATAGTCAGTCCCCCCTAAACGTTTCTGTTCATATATACATCCCACATAGTCGCTCCAAGGAAAATGTTTCCATTCACAGGTACGTCACACACAATTTTCCCCATTAAATTGTTTGTCATAGCGTTGCCATTGCACACAATATTAACAATTTTATCGTTTGTGTTATTGAATGCATCACACAGGTTGCATAGAAGAAACTTTGTGGTCAAGGCTATCCATCACACACAATTTTTATGTGGTAAACATTTGCGCAAGGTGGCCTAACGCTAACAGTTTTGAAGAGAATGTCGTGTGTGATTGTTCAATGATCCAACTCGGTTTATTCCTAGAAACTGTGTGCATTGTCTGAGGTCATCGCCCATGGTGTTTTCTGAATAACCGTTTGCAATAGAAAAACCCAATTAGCAGGCTAATTGGCCCTGCTAATTGTCCATTAGCAGGCTAATTGCCCTATTATTAATAATCCATTTATTAATCTAATTGACATTCATATTAAGCACATAATATATTTCATTTCCATATTAAGGAAGCGGGATTTCATAATTTAAATACATTAGAGTACAACATCATATAGCTTCAGCACTTAGCTACCCCATTACACAACTACACCAGCACCAAGTTTCACATGCAACATCTAGAACCTTTCGGAATTAGCATCATAGACAGTACATAGAAAGATGCATCTCATCTGGAAAACTGCTGAAGCAGAAGGCGAATATTGAGCCTTCATTCATGTTGAAGATCTTTGCAACTTTTGGCCAATGCCTGTGGATGATTGACCGTCCATCCTTTGTCCTCTTCAGGAACACTTCAATATTGAACCGTGGGTGTTGTATGAAAACCTTCTTCACCTCTTGACCATAGAGGTGGTTTGAGAGGTAATCATCAGTGAACTGCTTTGGAAAGGCCTAAAAACAAGGATGTACATAAATATCTTCTCTATATTGGAAATGGGGCAAAGGAATAAAAAAAAGCAAGGTATAATAGTTAATACCATCTTGTACTTAACTGATGTCTTCTTCATTGTGCAGACAAAGATCTTGTTGTTTTTTGTCGCTAATTTATTTATCCTAACAATCTTTCTCAGATTCTTGACTTGATTGATATTCATGGACAACTCATTTCCCTGTATGCAAAAAGGGTCAAACAGTGGGTCAAAACCTCTGACAACAGGACCTACATGTGCAGGACCAAATTGTTAAAAACCTAAATATTATAATGGTTCCTGCAATTGCACAATAATGTGCTATTAGAAAACGGACCATGTACGTGCTAACCTCGATTGTAAAACACGGTGCTTCACATTGTTTCCCTACAACACATATAAGGTAGTTAGTCATCAGGTTAAGTAAGGGTTCGCATGCTATCTGTAAAATATGTTGATGAAAAATAAGCACATTGTAGATTCATCAAATTAATTCAAGCCACATGGAAAACCCATTTATCCAAACCAAGCATGATTAAGAACTAGGAAATATAGCACCTGTATATGTTTCTCATGTATTGAGTGCAGCCAAATTCAATTTATTCCTCACATGCACAACAATACAAAATTCTACCCACGACAATTGGACATCGCATTGCAGAATTGAACCAAGCAGTTAACAAAACACCACAACAAATGAACCGAACATTAACTAAGCACCGCATTGCACAATATAACATACTCCTAATAGAAGATAAGATAGTTAACCGAACCAAGCATGCTTAACAACATGGAAATATAACAATTGTATTTGATTCTCATGTATTTACTACAACCAAATTCGATTTATTTCTCACATGGTATACAATAACAGAGTGCACCCACAACTATTGAACATCACATTGCAGAATTGAACCAAACTATTAACTAAATACCATAATAAATGAACCAAACGTTAACTGAGCACCACATTGCACAATGTATAACCAAACCAAGCATGCTTGACAATTTGTAAATATAGCAATTGTATTCGTTTCTCATGTATTTTGTAAAGATAAATTTGATTTATTTCTCACATGGAAGACAATACAAAATTGCAGCCCGAAGAATTGAACATCACATTTGCAGAATTAAACCAAATAGTTAACTGAAGACAACAATTATTAACCAAACAGTTAATAAGTGAGCACCACACTGCACGACATATAGAACATATACACTAGGGCAACAGATTGCATGGTAGAATTAGATAGCACAATGTACTATAATTTGTTAAGAAAAGGTAGGAGCAGCACACAGAACGGGTAAACCGAGCATGCTTAACCAACGTAGCTTGCAAATGGCAAGGTGCTCCTCCAAGATCTGGGGGTCACACGAATGGCAGCCATCATGACCTCATCCACACATGCGGCCACAATTTGCTTCTCCCCTGCCAAATGATCCTTGAGATCCTGGCTATACTGCGTGCACTATGTCTTAAGGCGGCGCTTATTTGTTGGAGGGGTCGGTGATTTGGGTGGAAGGTGTCGCGCCGGTGGTCGGGGCATGTGGGATGTGGAAGGAGGAGGAGGACGGGGTCGGGTGTGGATTACCTACCTAGATAGACGAGGCCGAGCGGCATGAAGGAGGGTCACCAGCGAGGAGGCAGCACTGCAAGCAAGGAGTGAAGGTTTGAACTTCGAAAGGAAGGCGAAAACAGGGGAAATGTGGCTTTTGGTAAGGGGGAGGGGGCGGGGAGGTAGATATTTCCAAGGAAGCCAAAAATTTGGAATCGGTTCGGCAAAAAAACTAGCATGCAAAGTGTCATCAGACACGGTCCCTTATTCAGAACTGTCTATGATATGTGAACATCACAAACGATTCAGATAGCTTAGCCCGTGTGTGATGAGTTTGAATGTTAAAATTTTTGGTTTGAATTTCCCTGGGTACAGTGGTCATCCACGTTATTGCATAATTTGGGTACACAAAGGAGACTACAACACACCCACACTTCTTAATCGAGCAAGTCCAGCAATTAAACAGAGCTAGCTGACCTAAACATTACTCTAACAAATTAAAGGCCGGCGCTCTAAAATAAGCAAAATGAAGAGTACTACTACGGCTGGTGCTCGTCGATCTCCGCCGCCGCCTCCATGTCCAGCTCACGCTCGACAAGCATCTCGCCATCCGCTTCCGCCATCTCTTTGGAAAAGGCCGGCACGAGCTGGGCATGGGCGGCCGCGATTTGGGCTTGGATGGGCTCCGTCATGGCAAGGTATGCGGCGGAGGAACGGACGGCTACTCGAACGCTCTCGGCGATTGCCAAGTCTTCGGCTATGGGTTGCTGGCCATTGTCGGAGAAGCTTCATTCAATTTCTGCGATGACTGCCACAAGCTGGGCGTGGGCGGCCTCGACATGGTCCTGGGCGGCGTCCATCAGGGTTAAGGCCACCACTGCGGTACAGACAGCTGTTGTGCCGCTCTCGCCAGTTGCTATCCCCGAGGCAGATGTTGCTGCCGCCACCTGAGAAGCAACAACAACCGTTTGGGCTGCCCTAGCCGCCCGGTCACAGACTGTGGTCGCGCTCATGCACCTTGTTAGCACGCGCATGGCAGCTACGGCCACGCTCTCGCCGGAGTAGGCCTCCGAAGTTGCCCTCGTGATGTGGGTCCACGTCCCCATCTTTCACCGGCGATGATTGAACAGTGAAATGATATTTGCGAGCGAGCTAGTGTGCTTGACACGCCGACTGTGGACTATAGCCGACGCACCGTATCGCGTAAGCCATAGGCGTACTATACACCGACGGTGCTCCTGGATATTTTGTACTGCATCTGACATGGTTGGTGACAATAAATTGTGTGGGATCTACTTGATTTTTCATCTTCATTTGAATTACATGATGGAGTCACAGCGGCAATGGGTGATGTTTGAATTGCTAGAACTTTTATCTGCAGTGAACATGCAACTATATGTGTGACGTAAAAAAATTGGAATTATTTAGGGTTCGTTTGGACATTTTATACATTAAATTGGTTTTCTAGCCATTTCAGGTGCACAGTTCAAAATTAAACTACACGCACAACCTCCGATGCACCAACATGGGTTGTAAAATCATATATGTGTCCATGGGTTTATGCTAATGTCCCATGCAAGAAATGGGGATGAATTTGGAACACCACGGCAGCACGGCTCTCCAGCAAACATTGAGGTACCTGCTTTTGTAATTCCAGTAAATCCGAAACTCGTCTGAAATTCATAAAACTGGGCATGCTATCATGGAGCGGCATCAACCTGCCATGGTAAATTTTTTGTCCCATTTGGGGCAGGTTTGGGTATGAGCATCTCACAACAAGCCTGATGGTTTCGGTATGGAACGTGCCACCTTTGGGGACGAAACGATATCCGTTGCCTCTTATTGCCTTCAAAAATTTTCTAGTGTCAACATAGAACAACAAGAGTGTTGTGTTAAATTTTAGAATTTTTTGGGGTTCATTTGGACATTTTTATATAGTACCTGGTTTTCTAAGCATTTGATGTGCATAATTCAAATTAGAACTACATGCACATGCTCCAGTGCATATAAATTGGTTGAAAATCATATATGTGTCCATGGGTTTATGCTTAGGTCCCATGCAAGAAAGGGGAATGAATTTCAAACACCCTGCCACCGTCACTCGGCCACGAACATTGAGATACCTCGTTTTAAATTCTAGTAACACTACCATGGAGCGGCATCAACATGCCATGGTAAATTTTTTGTCCCATTTTGGGCAGGTTTGGACATACGCTTCTCACAAACTAGAGCTTCTCACAACAAGCCTGATGGTTTCAGTAGGGAACGTGTCACCTTTGGGGACGAAAAGATATCAGTTGCCTCTTATTGCTTTCAAATTTTTTCTAGTTTCAACATAGAACAACATGAGTGTTGTGTTAAATTATCGAATTTTTCTGGGTTCGTTTGGACATTTTTATACATTAACTAGGTTTTCTAGGCATTTTATGTCCATAATTCAAATTTGAACTACATGCACATGCTCCCGTGCATATACATTGGTTGAAAAATCAAACTTGTGTCGTTGGGTGCATGCTTAGGTCCCATGAAAGAAATGGGAATGAATTTCAAACACCCTGCCACCGTCACTCGGCCGCAAACATTGAGATACCTGGTTTTTAAATTCTAGTAAGTCCAAAACTCGTCTGAAATTCATGAAACTTGGCATGCTATCATGGAGCGGCATCAACATGTCGTGGTAAAAATTTTGTCCCATTCGGAGAAGGTTTGGGCATAAGCTTCTCACAAACCAATGATTCTCACAACAAGCCTGATGGTTTCGGTAGGGAACGTGCCACCTTTGGGGACGAAACGATATGCGTTGCCTGTTATTGCTTTCAAAAAGTTTCTAGTCTCAACAAAGAACAAAATGAGTGTTGTGTTAAATTTTGGAAATTTTTGGGGTTCGTTTGGACATTTTTATACATTAACTAGGGTTTCTAGGCATTTTATGAGCATAATTCAAATTCAAACTACATGCACATGCTCCAGTGCATATAAATTGGTTGAAAAATCAAATATGTGTCCTTGGGTGCATGCTTAGGTCCCATGCAAGAAACGGGAATGAATTTCAAACACCCTGCCACCGTCACCCGGCCGCAAACCTTGAGATACCTGGTTTTTAAGTTCTAGTAAATCCAAAGCTCATATGAAATTCATGAAACTTGGCATGCTAACATGGAGTGGCATCAACATGCCGTGTTAAAATTTTGTCCTATTCGGGGCAGGTTCGGGCATAAGCTTCTCACAAACCAGAGCTTCTCACAACCCTGATGGTTTCGGTAGGGAACATGCAACCTTTGGGGACGAAATGATATCCGTTGCCTCTTATTGCTTTCAATTTTTTTTCTAGTGTCAACATAGAACAACAGGAGTGTTGTGTTAAATTATGGAATTTTCGGGGTTCCTTTGGACATTTTTATATATTAACTAGGTTTTCTAGGCATTTTATGTGCATAATTAAAATTTGAACTGCATGCACATGCTCCCGTGCATATAAATTGGTTGAAAAATCAAACCTGTGTCCTTGGGTGCATGCTTAGGTCCCATGCAAGAAATGGGAATGAATTTCAAACACCCTACCACTGTCACTCGGTCGCTTGGGAGCAGGTTTGGGCATAAGCTGTGTCCTTGGGAGCAGGTTTGGGCATAAGCTTCTCACAAACCAGAGCTTCTCACAACAAGCCTGATGGTTTCGGTATTGAACGTGCCACCTTTGGGGATGAAACGATATACATTGCCTCTTATTGTTTTCAAAAAATTTGTAGTGTCAACATAAAACAACAGGAGTGTTGTGATAAATTTTAGAATTTTTTGGGGTTTGTTTGGACATTTTTATACAATAATAGGGTTTTCTAGGCATTTTATGTGCATAATTCAAATTTGAACTACATGCACATGCTCCAGTGCATATAAATTGGTTGAAGAATCAAATCTGTGTCCTTGGGTGCATGCTTAGGTCCCATGCAAGAAATGGGAATGAATTTCAAACACCAGGGCACTATTGATTGCCGGCAAAACATTGAGATACTTTGTTTTTAAATTCTAGTAAATACAAAACTCGTCTGAAATTCATGAAACTTGGCATGCTTTCATGGAATGGCACCCGACATGCTGTGATATTTTTTGTGTCCATTTTGAGAGAAGGCGCACTTGAATAACAGCCAACAAAGGCATTTAGAAAAAATAGCTGCCACTTTAATATCTCAAACGTTTGTATAATTCGAATCGTGTGCGTTCTATTAACCATTCACATGTCTTGGTTTTAATGGCTATAGGAGGTGCCGTAAGGATAGTTGTTTGACTGAACGGGAGACATGTGAGCGGAGTCCGGTGCGCAGGCTGACAGGCGTGCAAGCTGTCCTCCAATGCACAGGCTCACCAGGAAGCATGAGAGCTGTATGCTGCGCAGGCTCACTGGGAAGCGAGCCCTTTGACTTCCATGGCCGCCCGCCTTCCTCTCCATTAATGGCGCCCGAGCCACTGTTTAATACGGGTGGCCTTACTGTTCGCCTCCCATTCCCCTCCCTCCCCCAGACCTCCACCAACGCCATGGCGCAGAATGATCATCTGCCACTAGTCTTCAAGTTTGGTGAAGTCGACTTCGAGTCGGAGGAGATAGAAAATAAGGAGGAATGGGGCCTCATGGACATGGCCCTGAATGTGCTGGCCGCGATGGTTGCTGCCCCCGCTCGCGTCCAAGCTCCCATCCCCACGCCCACGCTAGCGACCATCCCCATAGCGTTCACGGGCTGGTCGCCAAGCACTATCGCAGAGCTAGAAGCCGCAGGCGTCAGCGAGGTCTTTGGGGACCCGCGTGAGGTCGTGGACATGCCAGCGCCAGCGCTACGCCCGTGCGCGCCCCTCCACCCACCGCGGCGCCGGTCCCCGTGCATTTGGCTGCACCCACCGTGCCCGTGTGCGCCCCTCCACCCACCGCAGTGCCGGTCCCCGTGCGTTTGGCTGCACCGGCCGCGCATGTGCTTGTGCGCGCCCCTCCACCCATCACGGTGCCGGTCCCCGTGCGTTTGGCTAAAACCGCCGTGCCCGTGCCCGTGCGCTCCCCTCCACCCACCGCGGCGCCGGTCCCAGTGCGTTTGGCTACACTCGCCGCGCCCATGCCCATGCACGCCCCCTCAGCGGCATGGGACACCGCCGTCGACCGCTACCTATCAGCGCCTCTAGTTGCCGTCCTCCCACTCAATGCCCGTCGATCGCGTGACGACATGATGTTTGATTTACACATGAAGAACATTCCGTGCTGCCTTGAAGACTTCAACAACGGCGTCCCAGACGACAACGACAACGACGGCGCGGCACGCCGCCTCCATTGCCACCGAAAATAGTTTTTGGGGTTTAATACTGTATCTCGAAATCTTGATCATATGAATATAATGTCATAGTGTGACTGAATGAAAGATATGGTTTGAACGATTTTCAAACAATTTTCTTTTGAGAAAAAGTCAATGGTTTTTAAATATAAAACACTCATCACAAACGTTTTAGTTAGTACACCCGTATGCAAATCGACAGCTTCCCCAGGAAGCCAAGGGAAAATGTGCCGAGCAGGATTTCTGCTGCTCTTGATCGCAAACGTTTTAGATAGAACACCCGTATGCAAAGTGAGAGCTACAATCTTCCCCCTTAAGTCAAGGGAAAATTCACAGCGCAGGATTTGTGCACCCCTTCAACGCAAATGGTTGTTTTGGATGACCCATGTGCAACCATGTACAAACAATTTGGTAAGATTTGCATATGTCATATTGGGTATATTGCCGTTTTTCAAACTGGAAAGATTGACATTTGTTGATCTAGTAACATTGCCATTTGTCAATCCTTGTAACAATGTGATTTGTCAAAATATACAGCTAAAAATCGCTAGCACTATCTAATTTTTGCAACTAAAATTCAGTAATTAAGCATAGATTTCATTCATAGATTAAGCAGTCATTCTTAATTTATACAAACAGTTCAACTCAACAGCTAAACCGACCAAACGTTTCCCCAATTATTGCCGATCACGTACTGAAATAGCTAGTTCAACTATATATACTAGCTAATTTTAAGTACGTTGTACAGTTCCACCACATCTATAGTCAGATGAACTGAATGAAATAACCCCTAAATACTACTACTACTACTATGGAGGGCTTTGTACTACTTTCGGTAGCCTCCCCTCTGCCGAGCACGCTCAGTAAGAGGCAAAGGAGGAGGAGCCTATCAACGAGCTGGACAATTGCAATACGGTGCCTACTGTTGTTGCAGCTTCAGCAACGCTCACCTCGAACGCCCTCTGCCGCTCTAGATGACCCCTCTCGAAGCGGTGGTTCTCCTCATAGATCTCCTGATTTCTCGCCTCTGAGGCAGCGTGTGCTGCGGCCACGGTGGCGGTAAGGCTCTTTGCAAGCTCGACGAGGCACTCCTCCTCCTCCCGCAGGAATTCGGTGTAGCGCGCAAGGTCAGTGACGCACGTGCAGGCCTCCACACCGCCTCCCACCTTTGGGCGATGGTGGAGGAGCGGGTGATGACACCGGCGGTCGACGGTGCGCTGGCGGCCACGGTGGCCGACGATGGGGTGGCGGAGACGACCACCTTCGGGCCGCGGTGGTAGAGCGGGTGATTAACGGTAGTGGGGTGGCGGCCATGACGGCCACCTCCTGCCTTTGGGCCGCGGTGCGGAGCGGGCGATGGCCCTGGCTTTCGACGGTGGTGTGGTGGCAACGGCGGCCGGCAACAGCTGCCGACTGGCAGCGGCGGCGGAGCGTGTGGTGGGTGTTCCACGCACACCCAACAGGGACACCACGCGCACTACACTATGCCGGGGACTGCGCCGCTGCCACAGGGTAGCCGCCTAGCTGGAGCTGTCCTCTGATGACGGCGGAGTGGCTGAGCGACGATGACAGACCGGTGCCATTGGCGATTGTGGGAGAAGGAGATGAGATAAGCTACAGGGAAGGAGGGGAAAATGCGACGCAGGACTCGCCGGCCGTGATGGTTTATATAGCAGGCCGGTAAGCATTGGATTTTGGGGCATTTCACCGAGTCGGGTGGGAAGCTTGTGCGGGAACCTGCGAGGTTGTGCGGGAACCTGCGAGGTTGCGCAAGAACGGGCTCACCAATGATTCATTGGTGCCACTTTGAGCCACCGTTTGGCCAAAAGAACACCCCCGTGTACTGTGCAAGCTTGCGCTGTAAGCCGTCTACGGCAGCGGGGTGAAAATACTTGCGAGAGGAGGACGAAAGGCCACGTACACATATGGTTAATACAAAAATAAGTTTGCGGTTGAATTACCTACTATACCCCCATCCTGGTTTATAAGTAGGATTTAACTAATAAAATACGAATGCATGTCGCCAAAGATTATATAGTTAGATTCGTATTTGAACATAGTTTCCAATTATATAATTTTTATAACATGCATTAACATTTTGTTGGTTAAATTTATGGGAAAAGTATGGCACAGAATATAAAGGGGACTATAGACCAATACGGAGGTAGTAGCATACGGCCGCTCTCTAGGCAATGACGCAACTATCAGCCGGCTTGTCGGCGACCATTTCCTGTGTGTTCAACTGCTCTATGCGTGTGGTTGCTTGCAGTTGAGGCGGTCGCGGCGCGCTCTGCTCGCGTCTCGCCGTGCAAGCTCTGCTCTCGCGTCCCTCCGGGTGCTCTACCCACGTCCCTCCATGCGTGTTGCCAGTGTTTGGGGCTGGCGCACGATCACGCACGTTCGTGTCCATGCGGTTGCACCGGGCGTGACGCGACGATGCAGTTACCCGCTGCAAAAACTGCCATGCGGACGCGCCGAGTATCCAGGCCACCTGGCTCCCTTTTATTCCTGCGGCCATTTACCTTCTTCTCTCACGTCACATGACACAATAAGCACACCCACAACGACACATACAGAGAGGACATCCAGCAGTTCCAATGGCGCTCCCAGCAGCCGACGACGACAACGCCGGGCAGTTCACCACGCATCACGTAGTGGACACCCACGTGAGGGGGAAGGCCCTCTCGGTTGTGTACACGAACGATCCGGTCTTGGTGGAGAGCTCCATCCAAACTATGGAGCAGTTCCTTGTCGAGGACAAGTACCAAGTGGTCGGCTTCGAGCTCGAGTACACCTTCGGTCGTGCCGAGCACGATCTGAAGGTTGGCGTCGCCCAGTTGTGCATGCGACATGATGTCCTCATCTACTACTACCACTTGGCCACAAGGGCTTGCGAGAGTTTCTCCAAGTTTTTCAACAGCTCCGACTACAGTTTCGCTACGGTGGACACCACCAACGATCTAAAAGCACTCAAGGTTTCAGGCTTGAAATGCTTGAATCTTGTCAACATCCAGCACCACTACAAGGTCTGGGGCAGCGAAAAAACAAACTGAACTCCCTGGTTGACCTCGCCTTGGCCATCATCGAGCCCTACTACATGAAGATGAAGAATGAGAGCAAGAAGGACAAGAACGCCTGGCACAGTGTCTGGCATGCGAGACTAGATGAACAACATGTCAAGTACACGGCCAAGTACACAAGCTACAAGATGTACAAGAGGATCATTGAAATGAGGAAGTGTCTTCTTCCTGCCCCAGATGAGGGATCGAGCCACAGAGCAGTGACGGGAGCGTCACAAGAAGTAGATGACCAGACAATCGTTTCTCCTACTTCAGATGCTTATTTAAGTTATATATATATACACACGTTATTCTTCTGTAGACAGAGCAAATCACACGTCTTATTAGTAGCAATCGAATGTGTTATTATTGGCCTTCGCACACATATCTGATTATGGACCTGTTTCCCGCATATCACACACATCTTGTTCAGTTGAACCACTTCCATTGTGTTGCCTAATCATACATTGTTCATCCTAGTGAACTGTATGCCGTATGTCGCACACACCCTCATCTGGCTGCCTGTTTCTGTTGTTCTGCATCATCGCAAATAGTTCTTCTGGATTAACCGTTTGCCACTCATATCATACGCAAATCTAATATGAACCTTGTTTGATGTTGCCTCCATCGCAAATGTTTTACACCTTTTTTGATGGGTTTTTACACCACCGTTTGCGATTTTGGCATCTCACACAGTTTCGTTGAAGGGTCTCTGATTCGACTGTCGTGTTTGGACCATCCTGTAATAGTGAGTAATTGCCATTCCGTTTATTGGTAGGGTCACTTGCAAACTGTCAAAGTCTATTCTCCTGTTATTTAATGGACGAGGCAAGTCTTTTGCCTCCGTTTCGAAGAAAAAAATCAAGAAATTCAATTTTAGTTATTCTTTATGTACACTTTGCTCTCTTCCAAAAATTTTGGGCACTTGTATTCGGCCTAAGTTAGTGTGCCACCGTATCTCGTAGTACTACCTCAGTCCAGGTTGTTGCGCCACATCATATATTTTTTGTCAAAATTTGACCAAAAATTTTAACTACTCATTACTTTCCCATTTATAGGGCATAAATTTGAAATATCATCAACCAAGGCAGATGATGAGGACAAATATAGTACTCTGTCTCGTAGTTTACAAAATTACTCAAACTTTAATCTGCATTAATTACAATATATTCATGGACGACCACTAAATGAGTAGGAATGGTTACATGCATTGGTTGGTTTCTTTTAATCCTTGCATGCATTAATTTAATGCACCTTGGAATGCGAACATCTGGTGGAAAAAAGTGAAAATAAGACTAGTACGAACAAAATGAGATGAGTCCAATAAACAAAGAAAAATTCAGAACCAACGTAATTAATATGGACACCGGTCGTATGCACACACTTATTTATTTCATCAATGACATTTTGATACAGGGAAGTACATTCACCAATTATTTGCTTGGATAGCAAGACCAAAGAAAACAAGAACCACAATTAGACATTTTAAAAGATATCCAATTTCCATAACTGCTCCCACTAATTATATTAGTATCTTCTCTATGTCTTCATTGTTGATCTGTGGCTTCTCGAGCTTGCAGAGTTCTTTGTTCTTAGATTTTAAAGAACTAGATGTTGCTTCACACCTAATATCATCTCTAGTCTCTATTCTAGGAAGGAGTGCATGAGCATCTACCAAATTTCGTGCTATCAATAGATTGATGTATTCTTCTTCCCAAAACCTAAATTTGCATCCATCCTACACACAAGTTTGAGTATAAGCTGCCGAACATGCGCCGAATAATGGCGCATTGTCAAATCAAAAGAAGTACTACTCACCTTATCTTTTTCACACTTGATGAACACCCATCCGGGATGTTTTGGCTTGGTCGAAACGCGACGCAGGATGATACGTCTCCGTCGTATCTACTTTTCCAAACACTTTTGCCCTTGTTTTGGACTCTAACTTCTATGATTTGAATGGAACTAACCCGGACTGACGCTGTTTTCAGCAGAATTACCATGGTGTTGTTTTATGTGCAGAAAACAAATATTCTCGGAATGACCTGAAACTCCACGGAACATCTTAGAAAAAACAATAAAAAATCCTCGCCAAAGATGAAGACCAGGGGGCCCACACCCTTATCATGAGGGTAGGGCGCGCGCCCCCTACCTCGTGGGCCCCCTGTTGTGTCTCCGACTCCAACTCCACCTCCATATATTGAGTTTTGACGAGAAAAAAACAGAGAAGAAATCATTGTGTTTTACGATACGGAGCCGCCGCCAAGCCCTAAAACCTCTCAGGAGGGCTGATCTGGAGTCCGTTCGGGGCTCCGGAGAGGGGGATTCGTCGCCGTCATCATCATCAACCATCCTCCATCACCAATTTCATGATGCGCACCGCCGTGCGTGAGTAATTCCATCGTAGGCTTGCTGGATGGTGAAGGGTTGGATGAGATTTATCATGTAATCGAGTTAGTTTTGTTAGGGTTTGATCCCTAGTATCCATTATGTTCTGAGATTGATGTTGCTATGACTTTGCTATTCTTAATGCTTGTCACTAGAGCCCGAGTGCCATGATTTCAGATCTGAACCTATTATGTTTTCATCAATATATGTGAGTTCTTGATCCTATCTTGCAAGTCTATAGTCACCTACTATGTGTTATGATCCGGCAACCCCGAAGTGACAATAATCGGGACCACTCCCGGTGATGACCATAGTTTGAGGAGTTCATGTATTCACTATGTGCTAATGCTTTGTTCCGGTTCTCTATTAAAAGGAGGCCTTAATATCCCTTGGTTTCCAATAGGACCCCGCTGCCACAGGATGGTAGGACAAAAGATGTCATGCATGTTCTTTTCCATAAGCACGTATGACTATATACGGAATACATGCCAACATTACATTCATGAATTGGAGCTAGTTCTGTGTCACCCTATGTTATGACTGTTACATGATGAACCGCATCCGGCATAATTATCCATCACTGATCCGATGCCTATGAGTTTTCCATATACTGGTTTACGCTTATTTACTTTTCCACTCCTACTGTTACAATCACTACAAAATACCAAAAACATTACTTTTGCTGTCTTTACTTTTGTTGCCGCTACCACCACTATCATATTACTTTGCTACTAAACACTTTGCTGTAAATACTAAGTTTCCAGGTGTGGTTGAATTGACAACTCAGCTGCTAATACTTGAGAATATTCTTTGGCTCCCCTTGTGTCGAATCAATAAATTTGGGTTGAATACTCTACCCTCGAAAGCTGTTGCGATCCCCTATACTTGTGGGTTATCACAGGACCTGTCGCGGGCAGCCATCACACTTTATGAGCGGCAATGGTGAACTGACCAGCCGCTGGGTTAGGGCCAAGCCCGGACGGTGGCCGGTCGTCTCTTTGCCGGTGATCCACCAACGGATAAATACGAGCGGCCAAAGCAGGATTCAGGACCTTCACGCGACGTGGAGGCATTTCCATTGTTGTGTGACCCGGTACCAAGACAATCCATGGCAAGGCGCAGTCGCAGGAGGCCGGAATGCTCAAAATCCGGTAGCCTGTGCGTCAAATCCAGCAGTCGTAGATATAGTGGTTGACCGCTGTCGCAGGGACAAGAGAGGCACACATCCGGCCGTCGTGCTGTGGTCGGTTGGGCTATAGTGCGAGGCAGCGACTGTGTCTCTGATGGACATGTGCTGTGGTCGGTACTCCATTTATCTCACTTCCCGTGGCTTCCCACTCCCACGATAGTCCTATTCTATGAACTTCTATATGTGTATGCGGGTGTGTGTTTTAACAGTGTCTGTGTGTGTGTATTAGAGAGAGCGACACATTGACCTACTCCTATAGAGAGATGGCGTGTAGTACTATGATTTAGCCGCGAGAGTCCGTGAATCCTCATGTTTCCGGGCATCCAGTCAGGATAGCTGCCATGCCCGCTCCTCACCAGTCTGGCCAACCCTAAGGCCCTCCATCGCCCGCGCGCGCTTCCCGCCCGAAATGGTCACCGCTCCAGAGAATCGGTGCTGCACTCATGCCCGGGCAGAGTAGACGCGACCTCTCACTGGCGCATGCGTTGAAGGGAGAAGCGGATTCAATGAAGAGTGATGGTTGCTTCGTTCCTCCAACTTACTACCAGGTCTATGTGATTTGAGGGCTCATTGGTCATTATCACTAAGGTGGTACGACCATGCTGAGTCCCAGTTGTAATGTACGCTTTACTTTGGTGCATGACACATGCACCGGATGCTGGGTGTCCCATGTTTCGGCGAAAGGAGGTAGAGCGTCTCCACTCTTTACAATTTTCTCCACTCTTACATCAGAGGAGTGCGAAATCAGCGCAAACACGTCATCTCAGTGATTACATGGCCCACCTCACACTATCACCATATTTTTTGGACACCGTGCGACACCTAACTCTTTAGCACACAATACTGTAATTTCTCATAGAGATAAAATTGTACAATGCTATGAAGCTTTCAGCTTCTGTTTTCATGTATCTTGCGTCCAAGGTTGTCCCGTTGGAACATTCCATCAAATACAAAGGAGACTAACATGCAAGCTATTGCATCTCAATGATTCACAGATCATAGCCAATATGTACTCTCTCCATTCCAAAATAATTGTCTGAACTTTATGGCAACTTTAGTACAAAGTTGCACTAAAGTTGACACTTATTTTGGAACAGAGACAACTAAAGAAAAAATGATCCATGCAGTCCCTAGGCCTTGAACCCTAAATCCTGACCAGGTTTTAATTTGCTGGCGACGTCGAATGTTCCAAAGAAATGAAGTTTGCAACCCTTCGACCATCGGATCATTTTGTGTAGTTTCACTAAAATTGAGCTGAGCATCCCTGTGGCAAAGAAATTGAAGAAGTGTGATTAGAATAAGACTAGCGGGACTAGTTGATGAGACATAAACTCATCACAAATACAGTAGAAGCCAGTAGAGGTATGTGTGGGGCAAAGAAGTAGAGAAATATCCACATGGAGCGATTTGGGCAGCTGGGGCAGTGGTGCAAGCCGACTGTAAAGGAAGTTGTACCTACGGGATGTCGGGATGTACTTAGAGGAGGGCGGTGGGAAGCGGCAACTGCCCACGTCATTAGAGTGCGCAAGGGATGAAGGCAACCGCATCGGCTTTGTGAGAGAGAACAGCAGGGACCCCTGATTGGGACGTGCCGACAGTGGGTTTTCGCCATCGGCGAAGGCGAACGCATCTACACAAAGCATCCACCCCTTCCCCCGGCTGACGTGATCCGCTTGGATGTTAGAGATGTGGCCACAGTTGTTTTGTGAGAGAGAGTGTGAAGAGAGCAACCCTAGTAAGCAACTATGTAGGTTCCTGGCTATGTATATAGTGGAGTGGTTTTTTTCTCTCCATATGGACCTATTTATATTGCGTACATGCCACTGAAGAAAAAAAACTTTATTTATAAATAATGCGACACCGTTCATGCATGGTTCCCGACCCTCCATTGAGTAACTACTAACTACTACTAGACACGTCAAATTATCACGTGGGGTGCATCATCGTACAAAAATGATCTCCACCATGTCACGTGTGTGGTTGGGGAAGACACAAAGAGTGCTACTAGTACGTGTGTGGGTGCGTGCACCTCTTCTCTTCCAGCATGGTTATTAAAATTATAGATAACTAGTCTACCACTCGGTTATTATATGGGCAAAGAGTATAGGCAGTAATAATGACTAATGAGCCGTCAAATCACGAGGCCCACCTTTCTCTATGTTTGACCGAGGAAGCAGCCATCATTTCACTCGTTGAATATGCATCCGCTGCTACCTCCGCAAATAAATAAAAACCTGCTGCTACCTCTGCAGCATGGTTAATAATATAGCCATGTCAATCACGACGTAGAAATATCATTCATAGATACAATAGGGCTGGCTCTAAGGCTGGTGATTTTTTTACTTTGTCTCTTTCTCTTTTTGTCTCATTTACTCATTTTACATAGGAGATGTGTAGAGGTTGGCTATTACTTTCGATGGGACTTCTTCATGGGGTTTAAGACTAAGCAACTCCGAATATTATTCCCACTGCCCACCACTCCGAAACGTGCCATCTATGATACTCCCATTGCAACAATGAGGTCCACTAGGTCTAGCACGTTCTTTAAGACGAGACTGTCACGCAAAACATACATTATTGTTGCCTTCTTCCCCATATAGTATGTACTACTAGTAGTACTACTACTCGTTCTCCTATAAACCTTGCGCTTGGCATCTAAAAAATATTAACCTTGTGCTTGGCTCTTCACCTCTTCGGGAAGTTAAGCAATGATGGTACTACAATATATAGCTCTGGCTATCTAACACTGAATGAATTATTGCATGTCCACCACGTGGGCGAGGGGAGATGGGTGAGGGAGAGTGCACACTACTATGTCCGTTTAAATATGGACTACATACGGAGAAAAATGAGTGAATCTACACTCTAAAATACGCCTATATACATCAATATTTGGAGTATGTACTAGTAGTTCATATTGAAATTTGCTAAAAGACATATATTTCAAACAATATGATAATCTCTCTAACCAAGGTAGGGGCGAGGAGTATACGTCTAATGGAGGGAGTAGTAAAATTTTCTCCTCGTTCTGCGAGCCACCATGTGTGTGGGCAAGGGAGCGGGCGTAGGTGTAGTAAGCAAGCTTCTCCTCGTCCTGCGACTCGGTGAGCCACCGTGCCCATAGGCGGGGGAGAGGGCGTACTAAGAAAGCTTCTCCTTGTTTTGCGAGTTGACGAGACACATCAAAAGTAGTACAGAGCATCTCCAGTTGTGTATAGAGCCTTGCCTAGGCCCCACATGGTTTGCCTCCTATCAAATGAAAAAACCACAATTTGCCCAATTAGTATAGAGACTCTAACCAACTTCTAAGGTGGGCCCTAGCAGAAATTTAAAAAGTATTGATTAGCACCACATTTTTCCAATCAGTAATATTTCTCTTATACTTTTCTTGTGCTTCCTAAGGCATCCTCTAAGGTTAGATGCGATGCTAGCCAATTTTTTGTTAGAGGCAGTTCATGCAATAATGTATAGAGGCTGCCTCTAAGAGGAGAGAAAGGGATTAGAGGAAACAAAAAGCATACATTATGGATGCCCTAAGTGCCCACTTTCGAGTCTATATGACTCAATTCGAAATCTCCCTAGCCATAATAGATGCTGAGTGGTGGAACAAATTTGTTACTTCCATAGTTCGCAAAAATACTGAGCATGTGAGATGGTGAACGGAGGGAGTACGATACCATTAGTACTATAGTTCTTTTGGAAGGGTTGTAGTAGTCCCTCCCATTCACATGTTCACATTTCAAGCTTCAATAAAAATGTTGCATGCAAGGATTAAGAGAAAACTCGGAAATGCATGTACTCCCTCAATCCATATAGGGTCTAATGCATTTTTGAGGCTAACTTTGACCACGTGTTAGATCAATAATACGATATGCAACTTGCACAAATCAAACCATCGAACTCGTACGTGGTCATTGTACTACTAACACATGCATGCGTTGCAATTAGTACGTACATGATACAATAGTAAACACTCACTATGTAGTTGTACTAGTTCATTGATTGGTTTAGATTTGGAATAGAGGCCCATAAACCAGAAGGGAGGGAATATTATTTTCTGGAACCATCCCCACACAACCATCCTTGATGTTTCAGAGAAGGGTTATATGCCTTGCTGCAACGGTATCGTCCAATTTTCATGTTTGGTGTTTTTCTTGGAAAATTATTACGAGAGGATTCTACGATGTGTGAAATGATGTGTTGTTCATGCGTCCAGCTTATTATTGGAAACTTGGGGCTTTGAGATGTGATTGCTCATTAGTAGTACTCATTGCGGTTGTGCACTCATAATTTGGTGCATGGCACGTGGACCCAAATGATGGATGTCCCACATGTCGTGGAAATGAAGTTCTATGCCCCTAGAATGGTTTCTCGCAATGCTATCGACCTTTCAACATTTTTTTATATAATGTGCTAGTAAATGTAATTTCTCAGCAAGATAAAATTATACTACTGCAATGCTATGACGCTTTCAAATTTTCTTTCATGTGTCTTGCCTTGAAGGTTTTCTTGTTACAACATTCCAACAAATACAAAGGAAACTAACATGCATGCTAATGCATATCAATGATTTACATATCAGACCCAATATTTACTTCACAACTTAAGACAAAGTTGTGAGAAGGTGTACAAATGAAGAAAACAATGATCGACTGGGTCCCTAAGCATGGTTTCATTTCCTGGCCATGATGGACATCTTGGTAGCCATTTTCACGCGGCTCGTTGATGCCCACTAAGACATGTAGCAGTTGGATGCATGCACCATCTCATCATTTTTCTGCAGTTCCACTAAAATGGAGCTGAGCATCCATGTTGACAATGATATTGTATAAGCATGATTGCAACAATAGTGGCACTGTTGATGAAACATGGAGAGTATGTCGGCCGAGCTACATCACATTTTAGGAAAATAACTAGAGAAGATCCACATGCAGCGACGTGGGAAGATGGGTGGTGGGGCAAGGCTAGTTCTAGAGGAAGTTGTACCCGAGGGTCGTTAGGATGTAACTAGGAGGGCGGCGGCGGGAGAGATCTACCCATTCTACGGTAGAGAGCAAGGGGTGAAGGCAGTACTGCGCTGGAGCTTGCTTAGAGAGAACAGTGGTTACCGCGGATCAGGACGTGCCGGTAGTGGGTTTCCCGCATGGACGCCGGTGACCGGAGCAACGTTGCACATCGTCCCTTTCCGCCAGTGGACTAGATCCGGAGCAACGTTGCACATCGTCCCTTTCTGCCAATGTTGCACATCAGGGACCAGTAGAGTGAGAGAGAGAGTGAGAGAGAGAGAGAGTGGCCACCGCCGTCTTGTGTGCGAGACTAGAAGAGACCGACACCAGAAAGCAAGCATTAAGGATCCTGCCTATATTATACAGTATAGTATAGTGGAGTGATTTTCTTTTTTCTCCCCATAACAATTGGTTTATATTCTGTACGTGTGCCATCGAGGAATAAAATCTATTTTTAAATAACACGTCAAGTCCCAATTTATTTGCTCACCCATGGTACACGATCCTCCATCAAGTGGACAACCTGTACACGTGTCAAATTACCACATGGGTTGCCTTTACGTATAGAAATGAGCTCCACCATGTTCCCGCATGGGTGTGGTTTGGAAAGAGATGAGAATGTGCACCGTGCGTGCACCTCTTCACTTCGTGCATGTCCCCGACCTACGTGGGTGTGTGTGAGAGAGATACAAACCTAGAGAGATGGCGTGAGCATTTGTGAGTGTTTTTTATGGGGGGGAGGGTGATTTCGTGAGTTTATTTGTGCGAATATGTGTCGATGATATCTCAAACAAAAATGTGACACATGCAATGTGTGTGAAATAGAGGCCTAGCTATATCATGTATAGAGGGGCGACCCATGAGAAGAGAGGGAGGCATCATAGATATCTATTGATTCGAAGAAGGATCAAGTGTGTGGGTGCGAGATCGATGAAGAGAGCCATCGAAATTGTGTGTGTGTGCACGTCAGAGATATAGGGCGACTGACCTACCAGTAAGTAGGACGGGAGAGGGCAAGTTTGTGTGTGGCAGGGAGGCATGACTAGAGTGCTCGATGTATCGGTGTGTGTGGGGGAGGCAGAGACCTAACTAGAGAGGTAGATCGACTCGTATATGTGTTGAGAAGGAGAGACCTAGCTATGTCTTGAGGGAGATCGATCGACATCCATACATAAGTGAAGGACGGGAAATAGGTTAAGAGAGAGAGATAGGTAGAGTGCTGGAGGGGTGGTGGAGTTGCTTCTCGGAGATGGTGGGAGAGGCCTACTAGACAAAATGAGGGTAAAATTGCAATATCAAGAAGAGAGGGGATGTGTTTCTGTGTGTGCATGTGCGTGTGCATGATAGATGTGTTGGGAGGCATGCATGTATGATGAAGGGAGCCATATGTGTTTGTAAGCAGACCTAACTAGATCGGTATATCAATTGTTGTGTGCCGGAGGAAGGGAGAGACGTAACTAATGAGGTAGATCAATCGACGCGTGGTGAAAACGAGTTATAGACGACCTTGCTAGCTATATGTATAGTGGGAGATCGGTCGGTGTACATCCAATTGATAGAGGCAAATAAGGCACAAAGAGATGGATAGAGAGAGGGAGGGATGGAGCTAGGAGGTGGTGCGAGAGGCCTACTAGATAGGGGAGGAGTGTGTGATAGTGAGACCGATAAAAGAGGGGCGAGAATTTACACGTGTGTTGGACCGTATGAGAGACATGAGGCATGGATAGAGAAAGGAGGAGATGGAAAATGTGTGTGTGTGTGTATGTGGTAGACAGACATCGCTACAGAGGTTTATCAATCGGCGTGTGTCGGAAAGGAGTTGTGGAGACCATGGGAGAACGACCTAACGAAAATAAATGAATGTGCGCGATGGATAGAATGCTGAGGGAGGGGAGGGCGAGGAGGGCATGTGCATGCACGATAGAAAGTTAATGCTAGTTGTCGGTGTCAAAATGGCGGGTCTTGGGTAGGGAGTCCCGAGCTGTGGATCTAGGATCAATGGGAAACAAGGGACGATGAACACGGTGTTTACCCAGGTTTGGGCCCTCTCGAAGAGGTAAAACCCTACATCCTGCTTGATTATATTTGATGCATGGTACAGTTACAGAGTAGATCTACCTCGAGATCAGGCGAGCTAAACCCTAATGTAATGAGGTGATGGATGTAGCTCTACCCCTAAACCCCTAAACCCTCTGGTTTATATAGACACCAGTTGGGTTAGGGTTACATGTGATCGGCTACAATGAAGGAAAGATCACACTAATCTTGACTTGGAGGGCACACGACAGCTCCGAAGATCTCTTATCCGGTCATGGGTCTGCACTCTAGCTTGGCCCCATAGTGGTCCATCAGTCCGACCCACATGTAATGGTCGACAACCCGAGGACCCCTTAATCCAGGACTCCCTTAGTAGCCCCCGAACTAGCCTCGAACGCCAGGTATTGTGTCTGGCATCCGCACACCTCACACTCTTTGGCTTGCGAGGCGAGTTCTTTATCTTGTCCTGTATGTGCTCGAAATTTGAGTGGTGTTCGGAATCTGAAGCGTCCACCCTACTTAGCCTTGAAGGCCAAAGTACTCAAATGTGAACACTACTCACGCCTGACAACCTTTAGCGAGGGGTCACGGCCGGCCAGAACGTCGAACAACTGACAGTTCTCAATGCGTGGCTCGAGGCCGCCCCTCCATTGGCATGTCTCATCAAGGCAGAGATCGTTCCTCGTTTTTTAGGGGATATGACCAATGATTTTTATTCCCCACCCCCGCATAACGTCGTGAGTATATTGGGAAGTGGAGAAGCCCACGACGTGGAAAGGGGAACACTTAGCTCCTACGCGGCCTATAAAGAGGGGAACAACTTCAGTTAACATCTAACGCCTTCTTCCACCTCCCACTGTTGCCTTTGCAATCTCCAGAGCTCTAGTGCCCTGCCTTCCTGTTCTGCGGCGAATCCCGTCCAGCCCCTCCCTAGCCCCATCCATGGCCGGATCCGGCACCAACAACAAGTGGGAGGTCTCCATCGTCACCAGCAACGACATCTTGGAGTTGAAGCAGGCCGGCTACTTATCGGAGGCATCACCCATCAGGCCCCCAAGGAGGGCCAGATCATCGCCACACCCAAGCCGGGCGAGAGCACGGTATTCCTTCCCCATTTCATCGGGGGGCTAGGATTTCCTCTTCACCCCTTCATGAGGGGGTTGATGTTCTTCTACGGGCTAGATTTCCTTGATCTATCCCCCAACTCTCTCCTCCACATCTCAGCCTTCATTATCATCTATGAGGCCCTCCTGCGAGTTCAGCCGCACTTCATCATGTGGCTGAAGGTGTTCAATATCAAGCCCAAGGTGGTCAACGGTGCCCAGGCGGACTGTGGCAGAGCCATGATTAGTAAGATGACCCGAGTCCAATGGACGGAGGGTCAGTTTATTGACACCATCAAGGTGTGGCAAAAGGAGTGGTTCTACATCACAGAACCAAGGGATGTGGTATGGACGGCTTCTCCCGAATTCAGATCCGGTCCCCCGACGAGATTGACCTCGTGGACCATGAAAAGTCCGAACTGGGGGTATGCTGCCGAGGTGAAGATGATGCAGAAGCACATCATCGGTGCGATGGAGACCGGTGCCAAGCTGACTAACATGGTCCAGATAATGCTCATGCGCCGGCTCCTTCCTTCCCAGCAAAGGGCCAGCCCGATCTGGGCTTACAAGCCCGACGACCCGACGACCGTGCTGTACCTCTACGGGACAACCCACGACAAAGTGTGGGTCAACTGTTCAAGTCCCAGGACGACTGGACAACCGAGAATGAAGACATCGGCCTCGACGCGGTGACCCAGCCAAAGAAGGTAATTGACACCTTCCATGGTCCAAATTCGGGAGGGCGTGCAGTATAAAATCTGGTATAAACATCTGTTTGTCGTTTTTAAAGGGCCGACTCGAAAAGTCCAAGAAGATCAGTCACCCGGCTCCTCTACCCGAGGGGTCTCGATCAGCTGAACTGAAGGGGCTGATGGTTGTGGCGCCTTACAAGGTGCCAGAAAAGAAAGGGAAGAAGAAGAAGGATTTAACGGAGGGCCGAGCGGCCCTCCGCCGAAGAAATCGTTCGGACACAAAGTCCGGAGACACTGCCGCCCCGTCTGCCCAAGATGGGGATGAGGAGGAGGGCGAGGTGGAGAGCGCCTCTTACCACTCCAAGAAGAGGGCGGCGTCTGGAGATGTCGAGGAGGAAGAGCCTCCTCAGGCCCAGAAGAGGCAGTGTTGACCCAAGTTGGCATTACAAAAAAAACACTTCCGTGACGATACGTGTTTGTCAAAGTAGGTCACCTTTTCTGTCATGTATGTTCATCCAAGACGATTTTATGACAGAATCAAGATAGTCATACCTGTGCTGTCGTAGAAGTGCTTGATGACAATACCAAAATTATCATCATGGAAGTGTTCACTTCCATGACAATAAATGATGCATCATGGAAGTGCGTTCATCAAGGGTAACTGACACCTGGCATACACCGTAACAGGTCGCCGTTAAGCTATCGGGTCCGGTTTCCTAGACCAATGGGGATTTTCCACGTGTAAAATTCTTATTTGCCAAAGGAAACACGTGTCAGCTCATCATTGGGTCAGATAGGCGTCTATGATATGTCGACATGTGTGACGGCCCACCACTGGCCCATTTAGCTTTCAAAGGTCGGCCTGTTTGACTTGGTCAAAAGTTAGCGGGCCGGCCCATGAAAAGCCTGTTAACGTTCTATTCGCAAATAGCCCATTTTCGGCCCGTTAACTCACAGCCCGTTAGGGCCTTCCCGAAATCGGCCCAACAATGTCATGTGGGCCGTCGAATATAACACCAGCCCGTTTCACTTTCAGCCCATGTATGGCCCACGATGGCTTTCGGGCCATATGAGGCCTTTCATATCTTTAGGCCCTTTAGTGGCCCACGGTGACTCTAGCCCATAATGAACAGTAAATTTCTTTGTACCCATTAACGACCCATGATTCACATGGGCCGTTTCTAGCCTGTGTTAGCTTTCAGCCTACTTACGGCCCATACATTCTTGGGCTCCTTTTCGGCCCTCGATTACTTCCGACCTGTTACTAGCATGTTCGCATAATGGGCCAAATTCGGCCTGTGGCTAGAATCGGCCCGTTTGTGGCCTGTTAACCCATTGTGCCATTTCCAGCCCATCCTATATTCTGGCCCATTAACGACCATTATGCCTATGACAGAATTAAGCATCTGTTGTCCTCCAGCCTGTTAATGGCCCATTACCATGCTGGGCCGATACCAATTACGCCCTTTTATGGCCCATGTGGACCCATTTATCCAACGGCCCATGGCCCACCGATTGTACGGCCCGTTGGAGGCCCATTTATCCGACTGCCCGTAGGAGGCCCATGGATCCTACGGCTTATAGCAGGGTCAAGGTTACCACGGTCCGTATATGGCCCATGATTGTTGCGCCCACTAGAAAACGAGGGAAAAAGAAGACTAGGAAATAAATAAGCTCGAAACTAACGCTAGGCTATTAAGGCGATTTCACAGATTACATCCACTAGGCATCAAAGTTCGCCAGCAGTGCAAATATAGGGAACACCCTACACTATACAAAAATGGCTTGCTATTTTCTTCAGCCGGTGGCTGCACGTTAAGAACAAATTTTGTATCGCAACAAAACAAATTACAACCATACAACAAAAGGAAGGTTGGCATAAAAGTTAATAGTCTAGCAGATAAATGCACCAACAGAAGTTCAGAAGCTTAGTTCATTTGACCCGGATGTTATGTTTTCATGCTGTATTTTTTGATAGAGCACCATAACCTCCGCCTTCATTTCTCCTAGGCTCCTGAACAACATAGCAAATGTCTGATAGTCTGGTTTCAAAACCATGCATATCTTGATGACATCGAACAATGGTTGTCCTTGTTTCACAAAGGGTCTTTGTTAGGGAATGGAGTTGTGTTTGGAGCGCAGATATAACATTGTTTTTAGCTTTCATATCTTGTTCATGAGGCAGTTTGGATGAGATTTCCTTAACAACCAACCCAGTATTACGTAGGAACGTGCTTTTGGCACTGTTAGTGGACAGGTACTGACCCACTGCAACAAGAGGTGACATTGCGGTTATAGTTGCCTCGTCACCTTTAGAAGGTGGCGGTTCCAACATTTTTCCATAGCTTGCTGAAAAGTTGAGTGTTTACATTAGTAGTACCAGAACAGAAGATATTAAGGAGGCAGCAAAACCAAACACAATAGCTTTGGTCTATATACATAACTTATTCTGGTGAACCCATGTAAAATATTATTTGTATTTTACTACAAAGTACATAATAAAAGCAGGTTCCAAACATATGACCATGTACCATGGCTAATGTATTGTCTACTTCTTCACATTGTATTGACATCTAAGGATAAAGAGACCAAGTTTATAATACGGTAAGCACAGTATGACATCATTCATATCACAAAACAACTGAGAACAAACAAACAAGCAATTGTAACATTGTGTGGGCAAGTCCAGCATGGAACTAGATTACAGATCAAGATCAAAGGAACATCACTCCTCTCTTTTAAACATTGTAAGGCGCAATGATACGCTAAGACTATTGTGTATAAAATTGAAAAGAGTAACAGAAATTGGCTGCAAACCATGCAGCTCAATGCACAAGTCAGACTAAGTAGTAGTTAAAAGGCATGAGGATTAAGGACTTACAAGAGCGGCTTTGACTGGTGTAGTCATGACCTTCGTCTTGCTGGTGTGACAGTCCTTGAAGATTTCCACATCATTTGGTTCAGGTACTTTTTGGTCCTTGTGGGCTTTCCTTTGCATTTGGGAGAAGTCAATATAGATATGATAATATGGTATAGTGAAGAGAGTGAAACAACAGCTAACTACAAGAGCATCGCAGTGTGCAATATAGCTACGAGATCCTATTGTCTGTTGGAATTTCACTTTCATATGGTTGGCCTTGTTCTTTGAATAGTTCACCTACAAGAAGATAGATTTGTGAGGCACATGCGCAAATAGGAGTTCAACATGTGATCTGATCACATATATATAATGTACATGATACTTTGGATCAGACCAGTGTTTAACGAGGCCTCTCCAGTCTTCATCCGATATATTTTCCAGTGGAGATGTTGGGCCAGTTCAGTGTTAGCCTTGCCTTCAAAGTGAGTTTTCCTGAAGTTATACTGATACTGTCGTAGAGCAGACTTGAAAACATGGGTGCAAGCTTGTCTGGTTGCATCATCTTGGCTATCCAACTTGAACCTCATCTGTTCAAAATTATGGGAGTCTCCTTATCAGCAACCTAGAAAGTATGGGATAGAGCAAGACGATATTACTAGTTTCCATACATAACCATACTTACAGATGAATGGTCGAGGAAGGTGTTGAACTAGGTTTCGTCTTTCTCATTCCTGTACTGAATCCATGTTGGGAGGATACGTACATAACACCTAACGGCAACTGCTGCCTCTGATACTAACTTGGCTGACTCTGTAGCATTTACGTGGCTGTCGGGACCCCGATCCTAAGTCACACCGATCTAGCATGTAACACTTCATATCACTTTGCGGCCTCACGCACGGTATTCCCACGGGTGCCACCTTACCTGGCCCAGGACCGTTTGTTCCTTTTGGCTCACGTATATGATAGTGTCTCTAGCATCCAAATGACAGAGAACCCGGGCCGACATGACTAGTCGTGAACCCAAAGTGGCACTAACTTACAGGGACAAGCATGCATGAATCAACCTCGAGCATGTCGGTCATCATCGTATGAATCCGGGCTGTAGCACTGGGCTAACAGGACTCCGGATGTCACTGCATGACATTTCCCCGAAGGGACAGACACAGGAACAAAGTGAATCACATGCCGGACAGTCAAGTGTTCCAGAGCAGTAGTGCTGGGCTAGCAGGACTCCGATGAACCGGGCTGTAGCGGACTACTATGGCTCATGGAAGCACAAGACTACATTTCCCCATAAGAGAGGCTACGAGAGGTAAACAACTAGGTTGTCGGACCCCACACATAGCAATACACGTTACACGTATGCATAACATGCAAGTATGTGTTGTACAACATGGCATCACAACATAACTCAAACTCATATAGATAAAGGCCCAGAAGAGCCACATAGCATTCAATACAAACAGGGGTCTCATGACCCATCATTCAGAGCATACAAGCAACGGAAGCATTACATGTATGAGTACAGAAAACTACAAAAGGAAAAGACTAAGAAGCCTGACTAAACACGACCCTCCCAAGGGTACTTCTTCACACACGCTCTCGCCACTTATAGCCCTGTACACGTCATGTACCTCGGCAACCTTCAAGCGGAAGCCGGGCGAGGGTGTCGGCCACGACCTGACTAACCACACAAGTCTCTCGTCTAGGTTTATCGCCTATTCGGGTTCCATCCGCAAGGAGATCCGGCTGGGGTGTCGCTCACGTCCCCAAACGATGTGTGCAGGGTTCCCAAGCCCACCATCCGGGTGCCACTTGGTACACCGTGCCACGGTGCCTAGTCTGTCCCAAGCCCGTCCCGTCGGACACCACCTGGTAGACAAATAGCACTACCTACAAACGCCAGAAACTAGTTGCAACTCCTGGACAGAGATCAAGTGGATTAATAAGCCGAGAGGGGCCGGATAACTGGAACCCAATGTGTGGTAGTAACTGGACTTGGATAACATACACAGAACTCAGTGCTTAGGGACGGTTCCAATGAGACAACCCAACATGTACTCCTACATGGCCTCTCATCGCTACCTTTACCCAAACATGTTCACACACTTAGCCTTTGTCGGTAGGACATGTTCACCACTCTGATTCATACCCGATGAATCAGACCTATCACAACTCTAAGCATAGCTGGCATAAAGAAAACAAGCATGGATGAGCAGGCACATCAAGGATCAAGCAACTCCTACTCATGCTAGTGGGTTTCAACTATTTACTGTGGCAATGACAGGTCATGCAGAGGAATGGGTTTAGCTACCGCAACAGAAAGTAGCAGTAAAAGAAGCAGGAGCGAGAGAGTGGGATTTATCGAGATGCTCAAGGGGGTTTGCTTGCCTGATAGATCGACGAAGAAGCACTGCTCCTCAGACAGGTACTCGGGACACCTTCCGGAGTAGAACCTATCGAGAAGGGACGGTGCTGAAAATCAATAAACAACCATATGCAACAATATGATGCATGAAGATGACATTTCAAAGATGCTATGATTTTCCCTAATGCATCTAGCATCAATTTGGTTGAAGTCCATATGAACCAAGGGTTCATATGCAAACCCCAAATTACGTATATAACATGCCATTATTACGTATTCACTTATACAGCAAGTATAAGTTGGTTTTTCATGCATGAAATTGGCATAAATGGATTCCTTGCATTTTTTTGATAATTTTTCATATATAAATTACTTCATTCTGATCTACGGTTGAATTATTATGAATTTTAGAAGTTTAAGAAATATTCTGGAATTTCCTGAGTTAAAATAATTCCAGAAATCAATTATTGCTTCAGCTTGAGGTCAGCACTGTGTCAGCAGGTCAACTCGGATGACCCAGGTCAAACCTGACCAGTGGGACCCACTGGCAGTGACCCATTAATTAACCCAAGTCAAAACCCGTGCTGACGGGGTTTGACCCAGCGGTAGGGCCCGCTGTCAGTGGCAGTGAGGTGGCTAATGGTGGGGATTAGTCCTAATGACCATGCCACGTCGGTAGTCGCCGGAGTTTGGCCAGCGGCGACCAAAACCGCGGCGGACGCTCGCCGGAAATGCTGCTACGACGTCCATTCGACGCGCGGATGGGTGCTGAGGGTGGCTGGCGCTCGCGCGCATCTAACGGAGTAGGTGGGAGGCCGTGGGGTGGACGGAGCTCGCCGGAAGTGAGCTCGTGGCGGCTCCGGAGTTCGGGTGAGTGTGGGGTTGCGGCTACAACGCTTGAGCGAGCAAACAGAGTGGCTAGGCGGCCTCCTGGAGGAGCCAGGAGCATGTCAGTGCCCCTGGAGCGAGTAGGAGAGGCTCTGGAGTGCGAGCTCGCCGGCCATGGCGGACGACGGCCTCAGTTTCACGGGCGATGAGGCTAGAGGAAGAAACAAGCAGGGAAGGATGGGGGAAACGACTAGTAGCTCACATCAGTTCTGTTGGTGCAGCCGGCGAGCTCGGGGAGGCACTGGAGCGAGCGGAGCAACGAGGAGGATCTCCGGCGGCCGGTGATGGAAACGAAGACGGTGGCGTCGCTTCCGGCGTTCCGCGGGCGCGTGACTCGATGGAGAGAGCGAGGGCGTTGAGGCGAAGCTCGTGGGCACGTCGGAGAGGCGAGGGGAAGGCAGTGGCCGCGGTGGTGCTTGTCGGCGGCGACGGCAGCACTTAGGTGCATGCGAGAGAAAGGACAGAGGAGGGGGAGGAGCGAGAGGAAGTGAGAGGGAGGTCGGGGAGACTGCGTGGCATCGTCCTGGGCGTCGAGGCAGCGGCGGGAAGCAGGAGGTGGCCGAGCGTGCGCCAGCGCGCGTCGGCCACGTGCCGTGCATCCGACTGGCGGGAGGAAGAAGACCTCCCTGCCCCTGGTGGGCTGGGCCGGCCAGATGGGTTGCCAGGTGAGCGCCAGGTAAGGGTTTTCTTATTTCTTTCTGTTTTTCTTTTCTATATTCTGTTTTGTATCTAAAAGAAATGTTAAAACATTTCCATAAATGCTGAAAATATTTGTGGCATCTAGATATAATATTCCAGAGGCCCTCACCAATTCCCAACATTTTTGGAGCCATTAAAATATTTATATAATTTAAACAGCTCCAAATCAAATATTTATGCATTGATTCAAAAATCCAAAATGTGTAGCAAAAATGTGCATCACCTCTGGTTGTTGTTCCCAACATTATCCAAAGACCATGAACATTTTTGAAAAGCATTTTGGGTTCATTGAAATTCCATTTTTAATTTGAACCTATTTAAATTTGTTTTGGTGCTAGGGTTTGAAACATCCCCATTTCAACTTCATTTGAAATTTAAACATGATGCACAAAGCAAGCCTAGGTCATACCAGCACTAGGGATGTGACAACCCGCCCCCACTCGAAAAAATCTCGTCCCGAGATTCAGGAGTTGGCGGAAAGAAAGCAGGGTACTCAAGTCGAAGACGATCTTCTCGCTCCCAAGTAGCTTCTCTCTCGGTATGATGAGACCACTGAACCTTGAGAAACTTGATGTTATGACGTTGAGTGACACGCTCTGCTTGATCCAGAATGCGAACGGGGTACTCTCGATAAGTGAGGTTATCTTGGAGATCAAGCGTTTCGTGGTCCACTCCGCGGATGGAATCCGAGAAGCAACGCCTGAGTTGAGAGACGTGGAAGACATCATGAACTCGAGAAAGATTTGGGGGTAGTTCCAACTGGTAGGCAACCTCTCCTCGTTTAGCAAGAATGCGAAAAGGACCAATGTAATGAGGAGACAACTTGCCCTTGATACCGAAACGATGGGTACCCTTCAAAGGAGTAACCCGACGGTAAGCCTTGTCGCCAACTTCATAAGCCACTTCCTTATGACGACGGTCATACTGGCTCTTTTGATGAGATTGGGCTGTTTTCAAATTCTCACGAATGATGCAAACTTGCTCTTCTGCCTCCTGGATCATATCCGGTCCAAAGAATTGTCTTTCACCGGTTTCTGACCAGTTCAAAGGTGTTCGACATTTTCGTCCATACAGAATCTCGAAGGGTGCTTTCTTAAGACTGGATTGGTAGCTATTGTTATAAGCAAACTCGGCAAAGGGAAGACATTTCTCCCAATCCATACTGAATGAGATAACGCAAGCTCTAAGCATGTCTTCGAGAATTTGGTTGACCCTTCCCACCTGACCACTTGATTGAGGGTGGAAAGCAGTACTAAAAGAAAGATGAGTTCCCATGGCATTCTGGAAACTTTCCCAGAAATGAGAGGTGAAAAGACTGCCACGGTTTGAATTGATCTCTAGTGGAACACCATGGAGTGACACTATTCGGGAGATATATAAGTCAGCGAGCTAACTAGCAGTGATACTCTCTCGAACAGGTAGGAAGTGAGCCACTTTGGAAAGACGGTCAATGACTACGAAGATATCATTATTTCCTTTCTTGGTCCTGGGAAAGACAGTGATGAAGTCCATACCAACTTTGTCCCATTTCCACTCGGGAATAGCTAAAGGTTGAAGGTTGCCAGCAGGTCTCTGATGCTCTGCCTTAACGCGATGACAAATGTCACAGTTGGCAATATACTGAGCGATTTCTCTCTTCATCCTAGTCCACCAGAACCTCTGGTGTAGGTCCTGATACATCTTTGTACTACTGGGATGAATCGTGAGAGGGGATTCATGGGCCTCCTTAAGGATCAGTTGTTGCATCTGTTGACATTTGGGAACCACCAAACGGTTTCCAAAGTAAATAACACCTCGTTCATCCATAGAGAAACAGCCAACAACTCCCTTGGAAATATTCTTCTTGATTCGGGAAATTCCCGTATCATGCTTCTGAGCCTCTATGATCTGATCCGTAAGGGTAGGTTTCGTCACCAAGGTAGAAAGGGAACCATGAGGAGCTATGTGAAGGTTAAGCTTACAGAATTCCTCATGGAGGGGTGGTTGACATTGTTGCAACATGAGGTTATTGCAATAGGATTTACGACTTAAAGCATCAGCCATGACATTGGCTTTGCCTGGGGTGTAGGTGATTCCTAATTCGTAATCCGAGATCAACTCCAACCAACGTCTCTGTCTGAGATTCAGATCCGGTTGGGTGAAGATATACTTGAGACTCTGATGGTCAGTGTAGATTTTGCAACGGTTACCAAGAAGGTAATGTCGCCAAGTCTTAAGTACATAGACTACGGCTGCAAGCTCCAGATCATGTGTAGGATAATTTTCCTCATGTGGATGCAACTGTCGAGATGCATAGGCAATCACATGACGATCCTGCATAAGAATGCAACCTAGTCCTTGACGCGAAGCGTCGCAATAGATAACAACGTCTTTAGTGAAATCCGGCGGCATGAGTATGGGCGCAGAAGTCAGGCGTCTTTTCAGTTCCTGAAAACTATGCTCACACTGTGGGGTCCACTCAAACCTTTTATCTTTCTTGAGAAGCTCCGTGAGGGGTTTGGCCACTTTGGAGAAGTTTTCAACAAAGCGGCGACAATAACTGGCTAGACCAAGGAAACTCCTAACTTGTTTGACCATTTCGGGTGGAGTCCAATCAAGAACGGCTTTGACTCTCTCGGGATTGACAGCAATGCCCTTACCAGATATCACGTGGCCTAGATAGGTCACTTTTGGCAACCAAAATTCACACTTAGAAACTTGGCATAAAGGCGGTGCTCTCTGAGTTTTTCTAACATGAGTCTAAGATGTTTGGCACGTTCTTCCTCGTTCTTCGAGTAAATTAGAATATCATCGAGATAAACCACGACGAACTTATCTAAGTACTCCATAAAGATCGAGTTCATCAAGTGGGAGAAAGTAGCTAGAGCATTGGTTAGGCCGAAAGACATCACGGTGTACTCGTATTGACCATAACGAGTGACAAAGGCCATTTTTGGGATGTCCCCATTTCTGATCTTGATTTGGTTGTAGCCTAACCTCAAATCCATCTTGGAAAAGACTGAGGATCCATCGAGCTGATCATATAGGTCGTTGATCCTGGGGAGCGGATACTTGTTCTTTATCGTGACCAAATTAACGGGACGATAATCTACAACCATCCGATCCGTACCATCCTTCTTCTTGACGAAGAGGACAGGACAAGCCCAAGGAGAAGAACTGGGACGGATGAAACCCTTTTGCAAGGACTCATCAAGTTGTTTCTTAAGCTCGGCTAACTACAAAGGTGCCATCTTGTATGGTCTCCTAGAGATTGGAACAGTTCCTGGGATAAGTTCTATGACAAACTCTACATCTCTGTCAGGTGGGACTCCTGGCAGTTCTTCTGGAAAAACATCCGGGAAGTCACGGACTACCGGAATATCTTCAAGGTCTGGAAGAGGGCTGGCATTAAGAGAATAGAGTTTACGCCTTGCAACTCTAGTGGAGACAGTGACTATTTTGCCAGATGGATGTGTAAGTTGAACAGATCCGGTGTAACAATCGATCTTGGCATGATGAGCTGTCATCCAGTCCATACCCAAGATGATGTTAATATCTGAAGACTTGAGAGATATCAAAGAAGCAAGGAATACCAGTCTGTCAACAAGGATTTCATTACCATGGCTTACCTTGGAGGTTTGCCATTTGGAACCAGGAGTCTGGATTATTAGTGGAGTTGGCATATCACAAAATGACATGTCGTGCAACCGAGCATAACCTTCAGATATGAAGGAGTGGGATGCTCCAGTATCGAACAGAACTGAAGCTGGATGGCAATTGACAAGAAGCGTACCCAGTACGATGTCGGGATCATCTTGAGCTTCTGTAGCTGAGACATGGTGCACACATGCTCGTTCAATGGAGGCTGGCTTGGTACTGATCGTCTTGCCTGATGGCTTTTCACGGCCAACAGACCTCTCAGACTGGGGTGGGGTATAACTGGACTGAGGGCAGTCACATGCGTAGTGTCCTGGTTCTCCGTAGGTGAAGCAAGTTCCTGAGGTAGGACGTGGGCCTACATTGGCAAGTGGTCCACTAATAGGCCTGTGTGGAGCACGTTGCTGAGCTGGGTGAGGCGCCACATCGGATGGCCTCGGTGCATATCCAGGTGGAAGAGCTGAGTTCGGAATCCAAATCCGTCACTTCTGAGAGCCAGAGCGGGAGGAAGAACCCATATCACGGTTGTGCTTACGAGACTCCTCGTAAGTGAGCTGAGCTGTCTCTACATTAATGGCCTTGTTCACAAGAGCCTGGAAAGTATCACAATGATGCAGGTGGAGATCACGACGCAACTTAGGGTTGAGACCCTTCCGGAACCTAACCTACTTCTTAGCATCCGTGGACACTTCTTCTGTAGCATAGCTGGCGAGGCTTCCAAACTCTCTACTGTAAGCATCAACGGGCAGCTTACCCTGGGTAAAACTACAGAACTCTTCCCTCTCGCAGTCAATGAGAGCCTGAGGAATGTGGTGCTCATGAAAAGCCTCGGTGAAATCCCTCCAGGTAGGAATCTGACCAGCTGGAAGCATAGCCTCATAGCTCTGCCACCAAATACTAGCAGGACCTTCCAGGTGATAGGTAGCATAGGTGACCTTGTCACCTTCAGCCACGTTCGCAGAAAGCAACTTGTGAGTGATGCTCCGGAGCCAGTCATCTGCATCGAGTGGTTCAATGGAGTGATGGAAGGAGGGTGGTTTCAGACCAATGAAGTCGGTGATGGAAACCAACTTCTTACGCTGATGTGCGGTGTTCTGCTCAATCTGTGCCAACAAGCGGTTAGTCTCACGCTTGTTCCTCTCGGACGCTAACAAGAACTCTGCCATCAAAGGCTGGTCAGGAGGATCCTCGTCCCTACCATCTCCGTGGTTCTTGCTATGAGCAACTGAACCTCGGTTAGCAGACGACATCCTGGCATAGAAACCAAGGAAACAAGGATGGAATTAGCATCGACATAAGGATGCGGCATGTAATGCAAAAGCATTGGAAACTCTTGAAATCCTGGGACAATTTCGGAAGCATAACGGTTGTAAATGCTCAAAAGAATTTTTGAGACATTCATCAAAGATATAGCATAATCAATCAGCATCATAATATCAAGGTTCTAGGTCAAACTGAGGACACAGAGAAGTAGTAGAACTGTACAGAGACACAACCCAACAATCCTAAGACTTTACGATTTAGTAACACGTCATCCTGAGAGATAGAGGAGAAGCCTAGGCCTTAACCCTCGCAGAGAAGAAGAGGTTGACTCAGAAAGAATGAGATGAGGTAAAGGAGTAAAAAGAGCCTTACGTTCCCTTCCACAATCAATTCCCTTATATAACTAAAGCATTTCTAGACTCAACTTCGACCAGTTTGGCTTGGTAATCCTACAGTCAGTCAGGCTCTAATACCAATGCTGTCGGGACCCCGATCCTAAGTCACACTGATCTAGCATGTAACACTTCATATCACTTTGCGGCCTCACGCACGGTATTCCCACGGGTGCCACCTTACCTAGCCCGGGACCGTTTGCGCCTTTTGGCTCACGTATATGATAGTGTAGCTAGCATCCATATGACAGAGAACCCGGGCCGACATGACTAGTCGTGAACCCAAAGTGGCACTAACTTACAGGGACAAGCATACATGAATCAACCTCGAGCATGTCGGTCATCATCGTATGAATCCGGGCTGACATTTCCCCGAAGGGATAGACACAGGAACGAAGTGAATCACATGCCGGCCAGTCAAGTGTTCTGGAGCAGTAGTGCTGGGCTAGCAGGACTCCGGCGAACCGGGCTGTAGTGGACTACTATGGCTCATGGAAGCACAAGACTACATTTCCCCATAAGAGAGGCTACCAGAGGTAAACAACTAGGTTGTCGGATCCCACACATAGCAATACACGTTACACGTACGCATAACATGCAAGTATGTGATGTACAACATGGCATCACAACATAACTCAAACTCATATAGATAAAGGCCCAGAAGAGCCACATAGCATTCAATACAAACAGCGGTCTCATGACCGATCATTTAGAGCATACAAGCAACGAAAGCATTACATGTCTGAGTACAGACAACTACAAAAGGAAAAGACTAAGAAGCCTGACTAAACACGACCCTCCCAAGGGTACAAGATCGTAGCTGGGATACAAGCTACTCGTCGAAGTCACTAGTGTAATCAACTGCAAAACATAAATAAGCAAACGTGAGTACAAAGGTACTTAGAAAGTCTTACATCAGAACTATCTACATATGCAACATTATCAACAAGGGTGGTGGTGGAGTTTTAACAGCACAAACCAGCTTTGACTCAGTGGCTAACCTATACTACGAGTATCAGAAACTTCTTTGAGGTGAGAAGACGCACATGAGTCCACATATTCACCATATCAATACTCTACTATGGATCCGTTCCCGTCTCCCTACGAGAAGGCCATCCATAGCACTCACGCTTATGTTGCGGATTTTAGAGTATCCACTTCAAGTTGTCTATGTACTACATAAGTCCTCCAAGTTTCCATATCCGAGTAAAACGGCTATTCGAATAGATAATATTGACCCTACAGTGGTGTACTTCTTCACACATGCTCTCGCCACTTATAGCCCTGTACACGTCATGTACCTCGGCAACCTTCAAGCGGAAGCCGGGCGAGGGTGTCGGCCACGACCTGACTAACCACACAAGTCTCTCGTCCAGGTTTATCGCCTATTCGGGTTCCATCCGCAAGGAGATCCGGTCGGGGTGTTGCTCATGGTCCCAAACGATGTGTGCAGGGTTCCTAAGCCCACCATCCGGGTGCCACTTGGTACACCGTGCCATGGTGCCTAGTCTGTCCCAAGCCCGTCCCGTCAGACACCACCTGGTAGACAAATAGCACTACCTACAAACGCCAGAAACTAATTGCAACTCCTGGACAGAGATCAAGTGGATTAATAAGCCGAGAGGGGCCGGATAATCGGAACCCAATGTGTGGTAGTAACTGGACTTGGATAACATACACAGAACTCAGTGCTTAGGGACGGAATGAGACAACCCAACATGTACTCCTACATGGCCTCTCATCGCTACCTTTACCCAAACATGTTCACACACTTAGCCTTTGTCGGTAGGACATGTTCACCACTCCGATTCATTCCCGATGAATCAGACCTGACACAACTCTAAGCATAGCTGGCATAAAGAAAACAAGCATGGATGAGCAGGCACATCAAAGATCAAGCAACTCCTACTCATGCTAGTGGGTTTCAACTATTTACTGTGGCAATGACAGGTCATGCAGAGGAATGGGTTCAGCTACCGCAGCAGAAAGTAGCAGTAAAAGAAGCAGGAGCGAGAGAGTGGGATTTATCGAGATGCTCAAGGGGGTTTGCTTGCCTGATAGATCGACGAAGAAGCACTGCTCCTCAGACAGGTACTCGGGACATCTTCCGAAGTAGAACCTATCGAGAAGGGACGGTGCCGGCAATCAATAAACAACCATATGCAACAATATGATGCATGAAGATGACATTTCAAAGATGCTATGATTTTCCCTAATGCATCTAGCATCAATTTGGTTGAAGTCCATATGAACCAAGGGTTCATATGCCAACCCCAAATTAAGTATATAACATGCCATTATTACGTTTTCACTTATACAGCAAGTATAAGTTGGTTTTTCATGCATGAAACTGGCATAAATCGATTCCTTGCATTTTTCTGATAATTTTTCATATATAAATTATTTCATTCTGAGCTACGGTAGAATCATTATGAATTTTTGAAGTTTAAGCAATATTCTGGAATTTCCTGAGTTAAAATAATTCCAGAAATCAATTATTGCGTCAGCGTGAGGTCAGCACTGCATCAGTAGGTCAACTGGGTTGACCTAGGTCAAACCTAACCAGTGGGACCCACTGGTCAGTGACCCATTAATTAACCCCGGTCAAAACCCGTGCTGACAGGGTTTGACCCGGCGGTAGGGCCCGCTATCAGCGGGAGTGAGGTGGCTAATGGTGGGGATTAGTCCTAATGACCATGCCACGTCGGCAGTCGCCGGAGTTTGGCCGGCGGTGACCGAAACCGCGGTGGTCGCTTGCCGGAAACGCTGCTCCGGCGTCCATTCAATGCGTGGATGGGTGCCGAGGGTGGCTGGCGCTCGCGCGCTTCTAACGGAGCAGGTGGGAGGCCGTGGGGTGGACGGAGCTCGCCGGAAGTGAGCTCGTGGCGGCGCTTGAGTTCGAGTGAGTGCGGGGTTGCGGCTGCAGCGCTTGAGCAAGCAAACGGAGTGGCTAGGCGGCCTCCTGGAGGAGCCAGGAGCGTGTCAGTGCCCCTGGAGCGAGCAGGAGAGGCTCTGGAGCGCGGGCTCGCCGGCCATGGCGGACGGCGGCCTCAGTTTCACGAGCGATGAGGCTAGAGGAAGAAATCGAGTAGGGAAGGATGGGGGAAACGACCAGTAGCTCACAGCGGTTCTATTGGTGCAGCTGGCGAGCTCGGGGAGGCACTGGAGCGAGTGGAACAACGAGGAGGATCTCCGGCGGCCGGTGATGGAAACAAAGACGGTGGCGTCGCTTCCGGCGTTCCGCGGGCGCGTGACTCGGTGGAGAGAGCGATGGCGTTAAGGCGAAGCTCGTGGGCACGTCGGAGAGGCGAGGGGAATGCAGTGGCCGCGGTGGTGCTTATCGGCGGCGACGGCAGCGCTCGGGTGCGTGCGAGAGAAAGGACAGAGGAGGGGGAGGAGCGAGAGGGAGTGAGAGGGGGGTCGGGGAGACTGCATGGCATCGTCCTGGGCGTCGAGGCAGTGGCGGGAAGCAGGAGGTGGCCGTGCGTGCGCCGGCGCGCGTCGGGCACGCGCCGTGCATCCGACTGGCGGGAGGAAGAAGACCTCCCTGCCCCTGGTGGGATGGGCCGGCCAGATGGGCTGCCAGGTGAGCGCCAGGTAAGGGTTTTCTTATTTCTTTCTGTTTTTCTTTTCTGTCTTCTGTTTTGTATCTAAAAGAAATGTTAAAACATTTCCATAAATACTGAAAATATTTATGGCATCTAGATATAATATTCCAGAGGCCCTCACCAATTCCCAACATTTTTGGAGCCATTAAAATATTTATATAATTTAAACAGCTCCAAATCAAATATTTATGCATTGATTCAAAAATCCAAAATGTGTAGCAAAAATGTGCATCACCTCTGGTTGTTGTTCCCAACATTATCCAAAGACCATGAACATTTTTGAAAAGCATTTTGGGTTCATTGAAATTCCATTTTTAATTTGAACCTATTTGAATTTGTTTTTGTGCTAGGGTTTGAAACATCCCCATTTCAACTTCATTTGAAATTTAAACATGATGCACAAAGCAAGCCTAGGTCATACCAGCACTAGGGATGTGACAGTGGCCTTTTTAAACCTGCCTCAAAATGGATCTCCTTTCTTCCTCCTCTAGATTTCGTTAACCTATCGAGCATTATCCCTGATGTTTGTTTCCTCTTACGCCTAGGTGCTAGTCCAACAACGAACATAGGAAGTGTTAGTGTACATCAAACTATGAGACTTCATATAAAGAAGCATGCAACTGTAACTTGACTCAAGGAACTACCTTCTTGCTGTTGAAGCTCACAAAGTTCATCTAATTTTGCCAACTCGTCTTGTGTCAAGAGTGCTTCATAAGTAGTGTCAGGTGGCAAGGGTGCTTGGGAACATGCTACTAGCTGAGTTGTCGAACAAGTAACTCGTGCAGCTGGTGGTACTGTGGAAGGTATTGCAACAACTAGGGCTGTCTCTGCTTCTTTGGTGGCAGCTATTGATTTCTATTTGGCTTGTTCTGCAGCTCGTGTACCACGGGATACCCTGTTTGTACAATTTTACGCTGGACTTTGACCTTCTATTGCACCATCAGTACCAGCAGAATCCGCAGGATTATTCTGGCTCCATTTCCGTGTGTCCTTAGTACTAACACCATCCCCTGTTATTTTGTGTTCCTTCCTGTTTCTCTGTGCTATGTTAAGTCAAGCCGACAAGAAAAAGGAATAACAATTTAGTTCTTCGGAACAAAATGATACATGATACAGACGAACTGAACTTTGATGTTAGACAACCACATGATAGGAGTACGTAATATGTACGAACAACAGGACGGCATGAGATAATCAGAACTATGATATGTAAACTAAGCAGAAGACATTTCACTAAATTAGAAGCAATGCAATGGAAGGTAGATACCATATGAAAGATGTTACAAATATCGCTCTGCCAAGTTAACATTGTCCCGTCATTAGTGTCATTTAAACAAATGTGAAGCAAGATGCAAACAACATCACACTTCCAAGTTAAAGGTCTCTCATCATTAGTGCCAATGCATATTCACAGCATTTCATATTCACAACTTATGATGTGTAAACTAAGCAGAAGGCATTTCAACAAATTAGAAGCAATGAAAGGTAGACACCATATGAAAGATGCAACAAGTATCACTCTACCAATTTAAAACTGTCTCGTCATAAGTGCCATTTCAACAAATTAGATGTAGTACAAGCTAGAAAAGAATGCGAGATGTAAGGCAAACACGTGATTCCAGTATGGAATATGTATGAAAAATAGGATGACATGGCATATTCACAACTATTTTTGTAAACTAAGTAGAAGCCATTTCAACAAATAAGAAGCAATGCAAGCTAGACACCGTATGCTACATGCAAGACAATATCACACTGCCAAGCTAGAGAAAGCACCTAGGATGCCGGTTTCGCGGGAAGACCGCCATCAATCCTTGCCTTATTCTTTTCCTTCCCGCTTCTTAGGTTTATTACCTAGTAAATTCAAACCCATAAGAAAAATCAATAAAAATTCGCCTTTTAGAACTCACTGATGCAGGATGCTGACGAACACTACTTTAATGTAAGGCGACCGCATGATAGAACGATTCTAAACTAAGGAGAAGGCATTTCAACAAATTAAAATTAATGAAATCTAGACACCATATGAAAGATGCAATAAATATCACTCTACCAAGTTAAAACTGTCTCGCCATAAGTGCCATTTCAACAAATTAGAAGTAGTACAAGCTAGAAAAGAATGCGTGATGTAACCTATATCACACTCCTGAGCCAAACATGTCTTATGATAAGTGATTGTTACAGGTTACACAATAGTAGTACTTTGATGTAAGAACATGGTGTGATAGATAGATATTGTATGTTCTAGAAACAGGAACACATGTCTTATTCACAAGTATAATGTGTAAAGTACGCAGATGGAATTCAACAAAATTAGAAGCAATACAAGCTAGACATCATACATAACATGGAACCACATATAATAGTGCCAAGTTGGAGGGAGCACCATTGATGTTGCACTAGGGGAGACGTGCTCATCGTCAACATAGCTATGTTGAGTGTCTATGCATGTGTTGTCTTGCAAATCATCTTGGGGGGTTGGAGGAGTAGAATCTGTAGAGGCCCTCCGTTTGGAAGGAGTACCTTTATCCGTTGCCTTGCTAACTTCCTTCCACTTTATTGATTTTGAATTTTCATGTAAAACCGACAAGAAAAAGCAATAAAATTCACTCTTTAGAACTCATTCGTGCATGATACTGACAATCACTACTTTGGTGTAAGGGAAACACATGATACCAGGATGGAATATGTACGAAAAATAGGACGGCATGGCATATTCACAACTGTTTGTGTAAACTAAGAATAAGCCATTTCAACAAATAAGAAGCAACGCAAGCTAGACACCACATGAAAGATGCAACCAATATGACTCTGCCAAGTTAAAAGCGTTCCATCATAAATGGAATTTCAACAAATTAGAAGCAACGCATGCTATAAATCATATGAAAGATGCAACTAATATCGCACTGCATTTACTAAAGGTGTCTCGTCATATTGATTGATGCAGGATACAAAAAAACAATAGCCTTATGTAAGGACATGCTTAATAGACAGATGTACTATGTGCTAAAAACAGGAAGGCATGTCACATTAACCGATATAATGTATAAACTAAGCAGAATAGCACATGCAATTTAACCAGATTGGAAGAATTGCAATCTAGACACCATATGCAACATGAAACCACATATCACACTACCAAGTTAGAACAAGCACATGCGATGCTCGTGTAGGGGAAATGCGGTAATCAACTGCAGAGCTATGTTCACTATCTTCATCTAGCTTTCTTGTTTCTTGAGAATCATGTGGGGAGGCTGACGGTGCATTCTTTAAATGAGGATGTTTAATCAGAGTATTCCACTAGCCTGACTACCTCATCATAAGTGATTGATGAGGGATACACAAGAACATTAGTTTGATGTAAGAACATGGTTAATAGATAGATGTTCTATTATGTACCAAAAATAGGAAGGCATGTCATATTCAAAGGTATAATGTGTAAGCTAAGCAAATGCAATTTAACCAAATTGGAAGCAATAAAAGCTAGACATCCGGGTGGAGTGGTGAGCATGATCATCCAGGACCTGAGAGCCTAGTGGGAGGCGGGATGCTTCGCCACCTTAGTGGCTTTTTAGTTGGCTTCCAGGTGATGCATGTTTGTACTGGGCTTGTCACTGGCTCGACCGGTGCCCTGACTAGCTATTTGTCTTCTGGTGCTCCCGGGATGGTGGTTCATGTAAAAAATATCTTTCCTTATCTTAATAAAGACCGACTTCGGCCTTTCGAATACAAGCTAAACACCATATGCAACATGCAACCACATATGACACTGTGAAGTTAAAGCAAGCACCTGGGATGGTGGTTCACGGTGAGCGAGATCAACAACTCCAGATCTACGTTTACCGTCTCCATCTCCTCACACTACACCCTTTAAAGTGCTGAAACATGTGTGGCCTACCTGCATACAAAGCTGGAGCGACTTCTCTCTTTTCTTTTCTTCTTCTGTCAAGGCAGAGTCTGAAATACCCTTGCATAAAAAAATAGTGAGAGTATGGGTGAAGTGTGTGCAGAACTAGTGCACTGTAAAAGTAGCAGATAGCAGGTAGATGAAAAATAAATGATAGGAGACATATGATAGCTCTACAACATTGCACGGCAAACAAAATTAGATCTATTGCTTATGATTTTGTAATATATGAGCACAGAGATGGATGGGAAATGCAGGTACTCCTCCAGCACACCACCACATGTGGTCCTATCAAAATAACAGTCGACTGAAAAAATAGGTCAGTTGATTTTTTTATGAACCATCCGATCTACAAGGAATAGGTAGATGGCCTTCGTCTACCTCCCGCCAGTCACCGTTGACGATCTTTCTTGAACCGCCAGTGACCACCGGCCCAGACCCCTACCTCCACCGCCCTTTCCTCGACCTCACACCACCACCCTCCTTGGCAGTGCCCCCCGACCATCCCTTTAATACCGGCCGACCTCCAGATTGCGTGCCAGCATCTCTAGGCCCCACAAACCCCTAAGACAAACACCGATGCACTACTTCCCCGGCGTAATAGGTGGAGTAGCGCCTGTTACGTCGGGGAATGCTTCCTTTAATTGGGAATCAACTGACCAGGAATTGAAATCCAGGGGGCGACGGACCTCTAGCTAAGGTGAAATAGTATATGAGGAGAAACCTTGTGCATTGCGAGTTACTAGGAACATCTAGTATCAAGAAGAAGCGGTCAACTAGTGTCTTCTGTGGGATGAATACCGTGCAAGTAGACACGTAAGATTTGCACGAATAAGGGAAGAGTAGTACCATTTCTGGTTGCCAGTGCTTTCTCCTCCAGATATCGCGACAATTTCCTTCTTTTTACTGGGGGCCCGATGTTTTAGAGGAGTGTGCAGCCTTGGACGAACCCATGGCCAAATTGTTACCTGTGTTGCCGTGGCCGTATGTCGGTGGAGGGAAAGCAGATCCAAGGCGGTGAAGGATGACATAGCAGGAACAACTCCGGTGCGATGGATGGGGGCGAAGTTGGAGCGGCAGTAGTGAGGTGCAGGACGGTGTGGTTGAACTGGCTCGGGTACGGACAGTTCGACCTCAGCTTCAACTACTAGACGTGGAGGGCGTTGCGGTTGAGGTTGCGGTGGACGACGACATCAGGGTATTGGCTCAGGCGTGATGGTGGAGGGCAGCGGTTAATGGATGGGATGGGGTGGCGGACAGAGGACGCCGGGGTTTCGCGGCTGGTGGAGAGGTAGTTTTGGCGCCCACGAAGTACGAATGGGGAATCAGCCGGGGGGAGCTAAGGGAGAGCCATGTTTCGGTCTGGGACGTGCTTGTTTTTGGTTTTTTGAACAAATGGGACACACTTGTTTGAAATTTGGGGAAAGTACAAATTTGGGGAAAGTACAAAATTTCGGACCTACTATGGGTCGGGGGTAGGATGGGTAATCCCAGGTGTCCCAAATAGTGGGCGGGAGCGATTTCGGCCGTGTGCATGTGTGCTTAGGCGGCCATTGTGTATGAATGTTTTTCGGAGGCGGTTGCGTGGCGTCTAGATGAAGCTACAAACCTACCCATTTGGACCTTTGACGTCGGGCCGGTAGGTTTCACGGGTCAGAGTTAGAAAAGTAATTTCCTTCTACCAAACATTGGTCTCACGTGGTTTCGGGCGAGAAGAGGATCTTTTGGCGCTTCGTTCGAAATTATGAAATAGAAGCATTCACATTTAGAGTACTCTTGAACTTTGAATTGACCTAAATAGACAATGTTAAATTTGACCTTGTATGTTTGAAAACCTCATTAAATTATGCGCTTCTTTTTGAAATTTTGACACTTGAAAATACTATAACTACGATTATTTTGGAATGGAGGAGGTAGATTTGAATCTATTTTGTACACGACTATATATGCTATTATGTACAAAAGCAGAGCAAAGATTGGCGCCCCCATAATTTAGGTATGATTTACAAATGCCATGATATCGAATTCAAATAATTGAATGGACTTCATGTTGAATCCGAATTTTTAAAACCACCTTAAGTTGAATTCAAATGTATGCTAGTTCATAGCTAGCTATTTATAATGTTCATTGTGTAACTTTCATATATATGATGTGCTTTACACACACAACATGAACTATACTCATGTTTATATTCAATTGCTAAAAAGTGATGCATTGTCTGGAGTTCAAAATACTAACTATGTGGATCAATTATGTCGAATAATAACATAGACATGCTCAAATTCGATAGAATCTAGATGTCTGGTGGATCAATGTCCGTTCCTTATGCGAATTGCAAATAGCAAATATCATGATCCCATCCTAATATTTGGATACAATTTATATTTTTAATCAATGTGTACATTAGTATTTTACGTGGTTTCACTCTCCATCGGTGGTCTCTCACACATGCTCACACACTCTCTCCCGAGGTGTCTTTCTCGCAGACATGCTCTCGATATAACCCTCCCTCCCTCTCGTAACCATTTACAACTATTTTCACTAACCTTTATCACAAGCACTCTTCCTCTCACAAGCATACACATGCACAATCCCCATCGATCCTTTCTATATACATAGACCTGCCAACGTGTCTCCCGTACGCACATTATCTTTAGGCCCGTCTCTCACGCATTGTCTCACACCTCTCTTCCTAATCGATGAGTATGATTCTAGCAGAGCATTCTATAGGATGCCCCTTAAAGATAGGTTGAATGAATAGTAATATCAGAGATAAGGGGTTACCTTAGTCCAAGTACCCAGGGTTACAAATCCTAACCGGCTTTGTTAGTGGACGCAGAGTCCTTCACGATTCTTGTCGTGGAATTGTCACAGCAGATGTCCTAGTGAAAGGACTTAGTCGTGGAGCCATAGGAAGCTTAAAGGGGTTAATCGGGACAAAGGACACGAGAGGTTTATACTGGTTCGTCCCCTTGCGATGAAGGTAAAGCTTAGTCCAGTTGATGTGGTATTGCTGGGTTTCGATGACCAAGGAGCGGATACGCTAGCTTGGCTCTCGATCTATTGTTTCTTGCCCTAAACCGCCACCGGGTCGTCCCCTTATATACACAGGTTGACGCCCTGCGGCCTACAGATTCTCGGCCGGCTCATACAACGTGTCTGGTCGGTGACATCTCTTACATGCCTTGCATTACAAGTCTATTCATACATGGTGGTTTATACTTACAAGCCTTAAGCCGCCTCTAGGCTAGGGCCTATTATAAGCCTTATTGTAAACCGTCACCTTGTATACTCTTCGGGCTTCATTCATGTAGCCTGCCATTGTGGTTGACCCGGCCCCTTCGGGGCGGATCATACCTGGTAGTCATATCCCCAACATTACGCCCTAGGTTGATTTGAACTTTGTTCATGTCAATCTTCAACACTTAGAAGAAATCCATCTTCCACTGCTTGTAAAAGCTCTGTAACTCGCCATGACGTCACCTTCAGAAAATTTGGAAACCCACCACGACGTCATCTTAACGACTCCTTATCTTAAATGCCTTCCGAAAATCAAGGCGTCTAATTAGCTGGGTAATCATCATTTTGTCCTTCCTCGTTTTTCGTGCCTGCCTGTTCACGTATCTCCTTATAAATAGGCACGGCTGGTCTTCCTCATTCTTCTTCTTCCTTCTCTCACCACCCCTCCGTCGCTCGAATTCCACCGCCGCCACAGCGCTCACCATCGTCCTCAGCCTTGGCCGCTGTGTCAACCTAAGCTTGTCCCGAGAATAGCAGCGATCCTTCGTAGTTGAACTGCATCCGTAAGTTCTTGCTTTTTCGCACCTTAGATCCACATTTAGGGTTTGCAAGTTCTTCTGTGTTCTTCACTGTTCATCACAGATTCTTCATAGTTTCTCCATCGCATCCTCTTTTGATCTAAAAGAAGTATGGAACTCATGCGGTAGCTGTTTCGCATCCATTTTAGATGCTAGTAGATCCCCTTTTCTTGTATAAAGGCCTCCTTAGAACTAATGAACTCCTCTGTTCTGGTTTTTTAGGTCTATATTTATTTTTCCCTTTTTGAACAATCTTGACCAAAATAATAGCAACAGCTTGTGAAACTTGTTTATCTCAGTACTTAGCCATTTTTTGTCGCTGGCAACTTTTGAATAGTTTTAGTCATGGCGGCTTATCATGCCGGCTCATTTTTCCTTCATATATCATTAGCCCTTACTTAAGCCGCCATTACGCATCTGTATTGCAGACATTAACCTATGATTCCACCATTTAACTTAAAACGGCAAATTGCTTCCTTTTTAGCTTGTCCTCTCACTATGCCGCCAAAGACGACGACAGTTTGCAACGGGGTCCCTTCCACAGTCACTGATACCACCCTGAAGGATTTTGTTATCATTGGGTTTTTATCGGAGAAGAACATTATGTCTTACCGCGCCCCTGACCCGGCCGAAGAAAAACCTCAGCCCAAGGATGGTGAAGTCATCGTCTTTACTGATCATATGAACCGGGGTTTTTCACCACCCGGCTCAAAATTCTTCGGAGATGTTCTACATTTTTTCAAGCTTCATCCACAAGATCTTGGACCCAACTCCATATCAAACATCTGCAATTTTCAAGTTCTCTGCGAGATTTATCTTCAAGAAGAACCTACTGTTGAACTCTTCAGAGAGTATTTCTATTTGAACCGCCAGAATGAATACACCAACGGCCCTAGCTTGGAACTTGGTGGAATTTCGATTCAGTGGATGCGGGATGCTGTCTTTCCCTTAGTAGTCTTATCAAGCCATCCCAAGGATTGGAACCAAACTTGGTTTTATTGCAAAGACACGTCGCCAGCGGATGAACAACCAATGCCGGGTTATCGCTCGGAGCGTCTTGACGCTAAGTTTTCACTCCCTGACAAGCTTTCTGCCGCTGAATGTAAGAAGCTCATCCCAACCATCAAAAGGGTTCAAGCCTTGTTGGGAAACGGCTTAACTGGAGTTGACTTGATCCGCTGTTGGATCGTGTGGCATGTCATCCCTTTGAGCCGCTGATCTGACTTGATGTATAAGTATGCCGGAGGCCCAGATGACCCTCTGCGTCATAGTTCTCTACAACTAACTGAAGAGGCCATCGTTGAAATGCCAACTACCCTTGTAAACAGTAAATATGAAGACTGTAGTAAAGTAGAATTGAATCCTTTTTGCAAACTTAACCCGGCACCAGAGGTAAATCTCCTTGACTCTTTTTTTCTTTAGTAGTTAAGCACTTGCATGATGTTTCAACCTATTATTTGCCTACAGGCCAAATCTGACTTTTGGAAAGTCAAATATGATCATGAAGCCGCCAAGAAAGCTAGAGCCGCCGCAATAGCCGCAAAGAAGACCACTAGAAAATCCAAAAAGAAAACAACTGCTACTGATCTCCTCAAGCTGGATGATGCCTCTGAGTCAGAGGTAGCCATTGATTCTCTTGGCCTGCTTTTTAACAACCTTATTGACATTGACTATTGCCAGGATGACACGAGGGCCAGCCAGGCAGTAGAAGAAGAGGTAACTATTTCCTCGGACTCAAAACCTTTGCCAAGACAGAAACCTCGACTAGTAACCCGAAAAGTAAGGTTTTCACACCCTTTGGCTTATTTGGATCCTCATTTTCTTTGAAAAAACAGAAACATGAGAGCCGCCGTCAGACCTGGATTAGTGACGACAATGAGCTGCCCTCCGACTTATCGAAAACTCCTCGAAAATGCCAGAATGAGGTTTCTTTCACCTTTGACATTCGCCTTTATCAATGAATCTACTTCCTTGCTCTTTTTAATTGCGATTTCACTTTTGTAGGAGGTCTCTCTTTCTTCTGGTGATTCTTCACAAACTCAACCTCTGACTTTCAAGATTGCCCCTGGGTAAAGATAATTATCGTTCTTCTGCACTTTATGTCCATATCATTATACTGACTCATCAAATTCCTCTTAGTGGTCAAGCAAAACCCAAGAAGGCCATAGTGGTTAAGCCGACTGAAAACCCGGATGCCGTTGAACCGGCACTGCCAATTCCTGCCCCAGGACAACCTGTAGCACCAGAAGACCCTGCTGTCAATGCTCGAATAGATCCTCCTGAGCCATCTGTTGACCAAAATGTTCTCAACCCATCTATTGTTGAACCGTCAAGCTCAGCTAACCCGCCGGGGACTTACGACAGTGATGTTTTAATCACTGGTAGTAGATTTGTTGAACCGGGCAATCCAACTATGCTAGCCAGACACTCCACCAAGAAAGAGGCTTTGGAAAAGCAAAAAGTGCGGTTTGACATCTCTCACTATGCTCACCTGAGTATTAGTGATGTGCTATCTGGCTACCTTAGTCATGTGCATTCCAGCCGTGACTCTGAAATTGAGATGGTCAAACAGCTGCAACTGAAATATGAGGTATGTTCTTCGGCTTTCATTAGTTTATCTGCTCTACCAGCCCCCCAAGTCTCCTGATTATGACAAACTTGAATGATCTATAGACTTGTGATATAGGTTCATGAGCATAATATCACCTGTAGTCTCCAAGGGCTGGCTTAATTCATTATGAATGAGCTGGTACTTAACTTCATAACTTTCTTGACCCATTCCAAACTAATATTGTTATCTGGCTTTAGAGGAAAAACTTTTTGAATATCATGCATTAGCCCCCAAGTGCCAAGCATTGTTACCTGTAAAAACACTTTGGACTTTTTAGAAGAGTTATTTCTGCATTTAAAAATTGCTTTGGCAGACATTAGCCCCCAAGTGCCGAGTGGTGTTGCTTTGCAAAGAACTTGGAAATTTAATCATTATGACTCTTACTGGAATAAACTTTGACACACTTGTACATGCTTGCAGACTGACATAACTGACTTGGATTCTCAACCGGCTGATGCGAAAACTCGGTTGGCGGCTCAACAGACTGAGATAAAGAATACCGAATCCAAACTCCAGTTGAGCCTATATGAAGAAGAGAAACTAAAGACCAGTTTTGATGTAGAGAAAAAATCTTGGGCCGATGAAAAAAACTTGCTGACACAGCATGCTGAAATGGCCGAGGCGGCTCTCAGAGAGGTTACTGCTGAACTCATCGGTTTAAAAAGTTGTGTGTCTCAGATGGTCTCTACAATCTTTGGTGAGTTCTCAAATTATTCACTTAAACTCTATTTTGCCATCATAATGTAAGCCGCCTGCTTAACCTTTTGGAATACCTCATAGGTCCACGGAGCAGCAATCTGAGCCAAAACATCCTGATAAAGCTCAAGGAGGTTTACACCCTGGTGGAACAACTTTATACTGGAGCTCAACGGGCTCTTGCGATTATCTCCCCAGCCAACCAAGGACCAAACCTTTTGAGTGATGTCTTGAAGAAGTTATCTATCTTACCCGCCAGATTCCAAGAAGTCAAGCGATCTTGTGCGAGAGGCGGAGCCCTAAGTGCTCTAAGCCGCTCCAAAGCCTGGGTGCCGGAGCTAGACCCGGCGGATGTAGCCAAGGGGTATCCCAGCTTTAAAGAAGACGGGACTCCGTTTGACCAAGAAGATTTTGCTGCTTGCATGAAGGAAATTCATCCTCATGCTACCATCCTTGGTGACGAGACCAATGTTGATAAGTATCAGTCGGGTTTTGATGTTAAAAATAAAAAGATGGCGACTCCTTCATATAAAGTGACAGATCTAATTCCGCCGGTTCGCCAACATACCTTTGCCCTAGAAATTGACCCGTTTGGTCTAATTGATGATGAAGCTGAGTTCATTGCTCTTCATGGCTTTGATTGGTCCAAGCCCAGTTTCCAAACGATGGAGGAAAATTAACCAACGAGGGAGGAGTCGTAACCATCCAAATAATCCGGCCAAGATTTGATGAACCAACTTTAGCTTAACATCTGCTTAGTTAAAAAAACAGTATTAACCTTTTGGGCTCCAAACGCCTTGTAATAGGCTAGCTTAAAATTTTCATGTTGTGCCTATACCATCATGCATATCATACTGTGTATGACACTTTTATCCGTTGTATCAATATATGCTTTACATCCTTTATCATATCTGTAGCATTTGAATCTGTTCCTATATGTAAAAGATGAAAAACTGTCCTGGCGGTTTGTCGCTGGACGGGTCAAAACTCCCAGTACATACATATGGAAATTAACATAAATGTATAATAAAGGCTAGATGTAAGGATAAATAAGGCTGGAAAGTCTTTGATTGAACAAAACACAGATAAGTCTGTTATGAATTTTAACGACAATATCATATCTGTGATCTTGAATCTGGACTGCTGGCTTATGTGACCCGAATAGTAAGGGTGATAACCCAATCTTTAAAAGCCAATACTTCCATATGTATGATGATTGTTATATACTTGGCAATTCATTGTCAAAAACCAAGCCGGTTTAAATTGACCATACTTACAGTTAGATTTAGACAAAAAACCGAAAAAAACAAAAGATGGTCTTTCAAACAATGTAAGTTAAATACCAAGAAAAATTTTGAGGCTTCTAATTCGAATACGATCAGTAAACCGGACCAAAGGGGTTAAGCTAGGATTCTTATATGATCATGTAGCCCCCAGTGGTTGTGGCGTTGCGCCGATCAAGAGGGTACCGACAGCTATGTTATCTTTAGTTCGAATATGACCTATGTTTGAACAGGAAGCCCCCAAATGACCTTGAGAGGTTTTTAACGACCCTGATTCGAATACGATCCAAGTCAGACCCAAAAGGGGTTAAGCTATGATTCGGATACGATCAAGAAGCCCCCTAGTGAGTTTGGCTTTGCATCGATCAAGAGGGTAACGACAGCTATGTTCTCTTTGGTTCGAATACGACCTATGTTTGAACAGGAAGCCCCCTAGTGATCATAATTTTTAACGGCTAGATTCGAATAAGATCATGAGCCGGACCAAGAGGGTTAAGCTAGTTTCGAATACGATCAGCCCCCAATTGGTCGTTTTATACTTAAAATAACAAAGCCTTGTGATCATTAAGGATGAAAAGGACAGAGGTCCTGCTTTATTACTTATCATAATATATACAACGTCAAAGTATGTACATTATGAGAGCCGGTGGCTCAAGTGTAGTAACGCTGAAGATGAGCAATATTCCATGGACGGCGGGTCTCCTCCTCCGACTTACGTGAGTCTTTGTGCTCTCGAACATCGATAAGGTAGTATGACCCGTTATTCAAGTTCTTACTGACCACAAAGGGTCCTTCCCAAGGTGGGGATAGCATGTGCACATCAGACTGATCCTGGATGAGCTGGAGCACCAGGTCACCTTCTTGAAAGGTTCTTGACTTAACCCGGCGACTGTGGTAACGGTGCAGGTCCTGTTGGTAAATCGTTGAGCGGGCTGCCGCTAAGTCATGCTCTTCATCCAATAAGTCAAGCGCATCCCGACGGGCTTATTCTTTATCAGCTTCAACGTAAGCCACCACTCGGGGCGAGTCATGACGGATGTCACTGGGCAGGACTGCCTCTGCTCCATAAACCATGAAGAAAGGCGTATAACCAGTAGACCTGTTAGGGGTAGTATTGATGCTCCATATCACAGAGGGTAACTCTTCCACCCAACAACCCGGCGTCCGTTGTAAAGGGACCATAAGCTGGGGTTTTAGACCTTTCAAGATTTCCTGATTGGCTCTTTCAGCTTGACCATTGGATTGGGGGTGAGCTACTAATGAAACATCAAGCCGGATATGTTCCCGTTGACAGAATTCTTCCATAGCTCCTTGAGACAAGTTAGTACCATTGTCGGTGATAATCCTGTGTGGAAAGCCAAAACGAAATATCACTTTCTTCATGAATTGAACTGCCGTGGCCGCATCACACTTACTAACCGGCTCTGCCTCAACCCACTTTGTGAATTTGTCCACTGCCACCAAAAGGTGCGTCTTTTTTATCTTTGGATCTTTTGAAAGGTCCAACCATATGAAGCCCCCAGACTGCAAACAACCAAGTAATTGGAATCATCCGTAATTCCTGAGCCGGCAAGTGCGCCCTTCATGCAATTTTTTGACACCCATCGCACCTACTGACCAGATCCTCCGCATCGGCGTGAGCCGTTAGCCAATAAAAACCATGACAGAAAGCTTTGGCCACAAGAGACTTTGAACCGGCATGATGGCCACAATCTCCTTCATGAATCTCACGGAGAATTTCTTGACCTTCTTCAGGAGAGATACAATGTTGAAATGCTCCGGTGACACTACGATGATACAACTCACCGTTGGAAAATGTCATTGACTTAGACTACCGAGTTATCAGTCTAGCCAAGGTCTCATCCTCCGGCAACTCGCCTCGGGTCATATAAGCCAAATACGGCACTGTCCAATCTGGAATGACATGAAGAGCCGCCACCAATTGTGCTTCCGGGTCTGGAACAGCCAAGTCTTCCTCTGTAGGCAACTTGACAGAAGGGCTATGCAAAACATCTAAAAAGGTGTTAGGAGGCACCGGCTTACGCTGAGATCCCAACCAGCTTAAAGCATCAGCTGCTTCATTCTTTCTACGGTCAATGTGCTCCACTTGATAACCCTTGAAGTGTCCAGCAACAGCGTCAATCTCACGGCGATAAGCCGCCATGAGAGGATCCTTGGAGTCCCACTTGCCCGATACTTGCTGAGCCACCAAATCTGAGTCGCCAAGGCACCTTACCCAGCTTAAACTCATTTCTTTAGCCATTCGAAGACCATGGAGCAAGGCCTCATACTCAGCTGCGTTGTTAGTACAAGGAAACATCAACTGCAACACATAACAAAATTTGTCACCTTGAGGGGAAGTTAAAACAACTCTAGCCCCCGAGCCTTCAAACTGTCTGGACCCATCAAAATGAATCGTCCAATATGTATTGTCTGGCTTCTCTTCAGGTATCTGCAACTCCGTCCAATCGTTAATGAAGTCCACCAGTGCTTGAGATTTGATGGCAGTACATGGCACATACTTTAAACCATGAGACCCAAGTTCAATGGCCCACTTGGCGACTCATCCCGTGGCTTCTCTATTTTGAATAATGTCTCCTAAAACAGCAGAGCTAACCATAGTGATAGGATGACCCTGAAAGTAATGCTTAAGCTTCCGGCTCGCCATGAACACCCCATAAACAAGTTTCTACCAATATGGATATCTCTGTTTGGACTCAATGATCACCTCACTGACGTAGTAAACGACCGTTGAACCGGATATTCCTTGCCAGCCTCTTTGTCCTCTACAACAATGGCCACACTGACAGCAAGTGTGTTAGCAGCCACATATAACAACAGTGGCTCCTTATCAACGGGAGCAGCGAGAACCGGCGGCTTAGCGAGTTGTCTTTTCAAATCTTCAAAGGCAGAGTTAGCAACATCACTCCAGACAAAATCATTCGTCTTCTTCATCATTTGATATAACGACATAGCCTTCTCACCTAACCGGCTTATAAACCGGCTTAAAGCTGCAACACGACCCACCAGCCATTGAACGTCATTGATGCACGCCTGCATAGCCAAAGACGTAATCACCTTGATTTTCTCCAGGTTAGCCTCAATGCCTCTGTTAGACACCAAAGAACCCAAAAGCTTGCCCGCCGGTACTCCAAAAACGCACTTGGCCGGGTTAAGCATCATCTTGTAGACCCGGAGGTTATCAAAGGTTTCCTTCAGATCATCTATCAAGGTTTTCTTCTCTCTGGATTTCACCACTATATCATCCACATAAGCATGAACATTACGCCCAATCTGATTGTGAAGACAGTTCTGCACACACCGCTGATAAGTCGCCTGGGCACTCTTAAGCCCAAAAGGCATGGACACATAGCAAAAGGCTCCAAATGGGGTAATGAAAGCTGTCTTCTCCTGGTCCTTAACCGCCATCTTGATCTGATGGTAACCAGAATAAGCATCCAAAAAGCTCAAACTCTCACAACCTGCCGTAGCATCAATGATTTGATCAATACGAGGGAGAGCAAAAGGATCAGTCAGACAAGCTTTGTTTAAGTCCGTGTAATCCACACACATACGCCAGGTGCCGTTCTTTTTAAGCACGAGCACCGGGTCAGCCAACCACTCTGGATGAAAGACTTCAATAATGAACCCGGCTGCCAAAAGCCAAGCCACCTCTTCTCCAATAGCCTTGCGCCTTTCCTCGTTGAACCGCCGAAGAAACTGGCTGACTGGCTTAAACTTTGGATCAATATTAAGAGTGTGCTCAGCGAGTTCTCTTGGTACACCCGGCATGTCAGAAGGCTTCCATGCAAAGATGTCCCGGTTCTCATGGATGAACTCGATGAGCGCGCCTTCCTATTTGGGATCCAAATTAGCACTGATAATAAATTGTTTGGATGAGTCGCCAGGCACAAAATCAATCATCTTGGTATCGTCAGCTAACTTAAACTTCAGCGCCGGCTCATGTTCCGTAGTTGGCTTCTTCAAAGATGTCATGTCTGCCGGGTCAACGTTGTCTTTGTAGAACTTTAACTCCTCCATTGCGCAAACAGACTCCGCGTAAGCAGCATCACCTTCCTCACACTCTAAGGCTATGTTCCGACTTCCATGTACTGTGATAGTACCTTTATAACCCGGCATCTTGAGCTGCAGATAAACATAACACGACCATGCCATGAACTTTGCATAAGTCGGTCATGCAAACAGGGCGTGATACGGGCTCTTGATTTTGACCACCTTAAAGATTAACTTCTCAGCCCTGGAATCATGCTCATCTCCAAAAGCTACCTCCAGCTCAATCTTACCCACTTGGTATGCTGACTTACCAGGCACCACTCCATGAAAAACAGTGTTGGACGTCTTAAGACTTTTGTCAGTCAATCCCATGCGACAGAACGTCTCATAATAGAGGATGTTGATGCTACTGCCTCCGTCCATGATTACTTTAGTGAATTTATATCCACCAACATGAGGCGCCACCACCAAAGCCAGATGACCCGGATTGTCAACCCAGGGAGGGTGATCCTCCCTCCTCGACATAATAGGCTGCTCAGACCATCTCAAATAACGAGGAACCGCCGGCTCAACAACGTTGATCACTCTCTCATGAAGTTTCTGGTCCCTTTTGCATAAACTGGTGGTGAACACATGATACTGCCCACTACTTATCTGCTTTGGGTTACTCTGAAACCCGGATTACTGCTGCTGCTGGCCTCCTTGGCCAGATTGCTGATTATAACCACCTTGATTACCTTGAGGGCCCTGGCCATGAAAACCGCCACCGCCTGAATTGCCACCCGGGCCATGAAAACCGCCACCGCCTGAGCCGCTGCTAGGTCCATGATTACCGTCGAACCTGTTAGAATTCTTGAAAGCCTTCATGATCGTACAATCTTTCCATAGATGGGTCGTCGGCTTCTCCAGGGTGCCGTGTCTTGGACAGGGTTCATTTAGCAACTGCTCGAGGGTGGGACATGACCTGCCTGACCAAGGAGGTGGCTTCCCCTTACGTCATTGATTGTTGCCTTGCGCATTCGTCATAAACTCCGAGCTGCCGTCAGCCTTACGTTTATTATTACCTCCTTGATTTGCCAGGTTATGCTGAAGACCCTTAGCGTTGCCGTTCTTCTTTCCCTTCCATGTCTTCTCTTCATCAGACGCACAATCCTTGGTACTATCTAAATCGGCCTATGTAACTAGAGCCGCCATCAGATGGCCCATGTCATTACAATCGCGCTTGAGCCGCCCTAGCTTCTATTTCAGAGGTTCATAACGACAATATTTCTCCAACATTAAGACCGCGGAGCCGACATCCATTTTATCAGACGAATGTATTATTTCCTTCACCCGGTGCACCCAATGGGCCGTGGACTCACCTTCTTCTTGCTTGCAATTAGTCAAGTGCACAATCGACATGGTCCACTTGCATGTATCTTTGAAGTTCTAAATAAACCGGGCTTTTAACTCGGCCCAGGAACCAATGGAATTAGGGGGGCAGTCCCTTTAACCAAGTGCGGGCCGTTCGATCCAGCATCATAGTGAAGTATTTAGCCATTGATGCACCACTGACCTCCAGCAATTCCATGGCCATCTCATAACTTTCGATCCATGCCCCGGGCTGTAAGTCGGCTGTGTAATTAGGCACCTTCCGAGGCCCCTTGAAATCCTTTGGCAAGCGCTCATTGCGCAGAGCCGGTACCAAGCAAGGGACACCACCTGTCCTTGTGGCCACACCTCCTTCAACAGAGGTCATCCGATAAACCGGAAAAGCTTGGTAAGTCACCTCTCAGCTGCCTGTTGAACCGCCCACTCAGCCTCTTGGCAGATCCTATCCTAGTCAACCAAGTTAAGCACTCCATCACGCGCCGGGTCATGCCTGCGCGGCTGGTTACGGCGCTGGGCATTGCTTGACACGACTGCTGAATCCATATGCCTGCCATAGCTCGGGCTCCGGCTTGGGTGAGTGGTTGAATGAATCTTGTCTCGACTATAAGAGTATGCCTCCTGCTGTGCCAGAGCTGTCTGAAGGAGTTCTCTGACCCTTCGCGTTTCGATCACTGTCGGAGAGTCGCCCTCCATCGGGAGAGCCACCAAACGCACCGATGCAGTGATCAGATTCTCCAAAGGGTTAGAAAAATGACCCGATGGTGTCGGTGTACGATGAGGCAGAGCAGTATTCACACGAGGGGGTTCCGTAGTCCATGGCTGAACCGACGCCCTAGCCCCGGGTGTTGCATTCTGATTCACCTCTGGCGGGTTGCTGGGACCTGCACCGGGTGTGTGGAAGAGGTTCCTAGGATCGTAAATCAGAGGCAGACATGATTGAGTCTTCTGGTGCCTTCTCCTCATGACCTCGTTTGATGCGTTCAGATCCATCGTGAGCCGAAAAGCCTCTGATTGAATCTGTTGAGCACGAGCATCTAAAGCCGCCCACTCTGCAGCCATCCTGATGTCCTCCGCCGCCAAGTTTTCCTTCGCTTGTGCTACCTTCTCACATAACTGTGCCACCTCTGCATCATGCTGAGCCTGATCCGCCGGTTCGACCACGGCGATCAACAGGGCCATCATCCTATCCATGAGATCCATCAGCATGTGAGCCGGTGGGCGCGCGGGGTCTCCTAACCCGGCCGCTGCCGACCCGGTGGTTATTGCTCCCACAGCCGTAGTGTTTTGAGCAGGCAGCGTACCAGTCATTAAGATCCCCGCTCTGTTCGGCAGCTCAAAGGGGTCCGAAATACTGCTGCCATCGGAACAACCCCCAAGCCCACCATCTTGTATTTGTACAGTGAATCCGTCTCACCTGTGGATGACTCACCGTCAGAGTAGATGGTCGTCCCACCGCCATCCACAGATCCTTCAGAAAGCTCTCCTCCATGGATGCAACCCACGAAGGCACGCCTCATGGCGGGCTGAGTCCGGGCGGGTCTCGCACGCTGAGCCGTCTCGATGAGGTCGGGGCAGATGTCCGGCTCAGGGCCCGGCTCGCCGATCCGGCCGATGAAGACGTGGATTCCGCCGAAGGGGACCCGGTACCCGTACTCAATTGAGCCGGCGTCGGGGCCCCAGCCTGCGTCGTCGATGTAGAGCTTGCCGCGACGACTCTTGGTCATCCGACCCACAGCGTATCCCTTGAGACCTTCGAAGGTGCCCTTCAAGAACTCAAATCCACCATGCGCTGGCCCCACGGTGGGCGCCAACTGTTGTGGAATTGTCACGTCAGATGTCCTAGTGAAAGGACTTAGTCGTGGAGCCATCGCAACTAGGAAGCTTAAGGGGTTAATCGGGACAAAGGACACGAGAGGTTTATACTGGTTCGGCCCCTTGCGGTGAAGGTAAAGCCTAGTCCAGTTGATGTGTTATTGCTGGGTTTCGATGTCCAAGGAGCGAATACGCTAGCTTGGCTCTCGAGCTGTTGTTTCTTGCCCTAAACCGCCACCGGGTCGTCCCCTTATATACACAGGTTGACGCCCTGCGGCCTACAGATTCCCGGCCGGTTAATACAACGTGTCCGGCTCGGTGACATCTCTTATACGCCTTGCATTACAAGTCTATTCATACATGGTGTTTTATACTTACGGGCCTTAAGCCACCTCTGGGCTTGGGCCTATTATAAGCCTTATTGTAAACCGTCACCTTGTATACTCTTCGGGCTTCATTCACGTAGCCCGCCGTTGTGGTTGACCCGGCTCCTCCTGGGTGGGTCATACCTGGTAGTCATATCCCCAACAATTCTGCTATCTTTGTCTTCTACGACTAGTCATCCATGGGTCTCCCTAAATGCGTCACGGGCCGACCAATGTAACGTTGGATGGAACAGAACCAAGGGCCTCACCTCGAGCACCGGACCTCACGCGGTGACACACCCTCTGCCCCTAGGTCTCGTTATCTTCTCACACCCACACATACCAACACAGACACCACACAAAAAAATTCTCCTCGTGCCTCTATCCCCTCCCCCTTTGCATATACACACTCAAGGGCATCTCTCGCCATGACATCATATTCGTCTCTCTCTAGACCTCTCTCATTTCTCATGCTATCTCTCCCACGCCCCCCCCCCCGCCGGCCCCTCTATCCATGCCTCTCTCGAATACGTAATACACACACATACCTCTCTAGGCCCTGCCAAATACATCAACTACACATTCACACATGTTACATCACGTACCCCATTGATCTAAAAGGCACTCTGTTCACGTTTATTTTGCATACAACATTCCTTTTGAATAAAGTGTGGCCAAAAAAATATTTTAGAATTTCTACATATATACAACATTACAAAGTTATATGGAGGAGTATGAATGTTAATTTGCATTGCATGGTGCCCACAATGATATTTATTCTGCACTGTGAACTTTTATATTTTTATACTATATATAAAGTTAGTCATAATAAAGAGAAACGAAGAGCATTTCTCTCTCCATCACGTACACCCCCTCTACGCTCCTTTCACATATGCACACAAACTATCTCTAGGTCCTCTAAAAGTACGCCCCCAGCACATTCACACATGTTTCATCTTTCTTTCGCGATATATACAGTGACAATCATTGTATTTGAAGCGAAAGAACAACACGTACATTGGACTTCATAATCCACTCATTACGGTCACCATTTATGTTTTGTGGTTATTATACAGTCATGGGCTCACCGTATAGCTCTGTATTTGCTCAAGACACGGCTAGTTGACCAGTTAAACGCTCCACGTGGCACCTCTACTGTTGCATCACATTATCTCACTACCCTTGGGCCCACTTGTCGGCATGTATCTACTCTACATCTACAATCCTAGTTGGTGATGATGGTGTGCCTGCCATCCTGCAATATAGGCCGTCCAATTTATATCTGACGGATAGGAAGGAAACTATGGCAATTTTGGAAAAAAGGTACCCACACACCTCTCCACATTTGAAAATAAGGCCTTCCCTCATTCATCCTTTTCTCTCACAAGATAAACGACTCATACAAATGCATCTTGATGTTACGTGCAACGCATGGGCATATTGCTAGTAAGAATGAAAACAAACAACAAAAAATATTGGACAGTGGTCGAAGTCATGACCGCGGGCACATCAGACAAGGTGGCCTTGTATTGGTATGCTGAGCCATCTGTTTTAAGACAGGAGCTGGTGTGGTGATTATACACACACAGGCACGCATGCACACAAACTGCATGCATGCAACACTCACACGAACACATGCAACCACACACGCACGCAACACTCACACATACACAGCAGCCACGCATGCACACAACACTCACACACACACACGCATGCACACACCACATGACCAACACACACACTCTCACACTCAAGTGCTCAACCTACACGTGCATGCGTACACATCAGGCCTTGACAGACACATACACAACCAGGTAGTTCCCACGCACGGGTTGGAGTCTTGTCGCGCCTGCATAAATTTGTGTTTATCTGACCTTTTCCCTATGCAAACTGACAGGTGGGACTCACAAGGAACGAGGTCAATTTAACTAGTCAACATAGTGCCACGAGACTATTTGGTCGGTCAACAAAGTGCAATCCAATGCTGAACGGTGAGCAAGTGACCGTATAATCATCGCAAAACGTATATAGTGACCGTAATGAGCGTATTTTGAAGTCCGGTGACCGTATTACACTTTTCTCTCTATAGGCCCTCCAAAAATACTCTACATCTCTACACATTCTCGCATGTTACATCTAACAACTATGCAATACATCACTACTACCACACTCTAACACAATAAATCATATGTGTTTTTAGTTTTACTAGATATCATATTGTTACTTCATTATTCAGTTTGCATACATTAAAATTGCCTGGGAAATGTATGGCCAGTATCATCTACCACATAGGAAAAATCCCGCCCTTTCCTATTTAATCGGGTTTGCATTGATGGATCGTGCAAAACAGCAAACTATAGTACTATAGTACTACAGTACAAGTAACAGTTCACTGGGCCGCAATGTCGTGTACTCCTCCGCCGTAAGAGTGGAGCGCTCGCTTTCATAAATGTTCTAGTCCCTTTCGCTGACATGTGGGACATCAAGCTAACGGGTCCACGTGCCATACTGAAATACAGCAGAGGAGCAGGGGTGAAGCACTCCAGTCATGGCGCCGGCGTAGTAATGAGCAATGAGGCATCAAATCACAAAGTTGCACCTTTCCCGCAATTAAGTTGGAGGACAAAGTAATAATGATAAAAAAAGAGTTGGAGGGACGGAGCAACCATCATTTTCACTCGTTACTGAATCAGCTTCTCCCTCATCTTCTTCAAGTTAACCACGTGTTGCTTCTGTCGTTGTTCTGCCTCATGTGGGACGCAGATCGACTTGGTAAAGCACTGACACATGGGATCGCATGTTAGCAAACCACCAGGCCAACGTCCTCTAAAAATAAGAAACCTCCCTCGCCATCCGTTTGGCAAAATCACCTCCTTTTTACTAATCTTGATTCTATAATTTTCTAGATCAATATAATTGAGATTTGTATAGATAACACACAGAAGCAAAACCAAGTGGTACGGTTAAGGGCATCCACAATGTGTAGACAAATGTGAAAATAGCTTTTGGCATCGAAGGGAACCATTGTGGATGGTGTTGCCAAAGCCAAAAAGATGGAACCGAAGCTCCCTGATTGATTGATTGATTGAAGGAATAGAAAAATGCAACGTCTCTCCTCTTTCTCCCGTGCTTGGACGCATGTATAGTATAGAGCACAGTGTTTACTCCCCTGCCCCTTCTATCACAAATCACAAAGCAGTGAGGCGTCAAATCACAAAGAACGGATGAAGCAACCATCAGTTCACTCTTCGCTGACTCCGCTTCTCCATCGTCTTCTTCGAGAAACCACCTCACCGCACTAAGCTGGACGGGCGACGCTATTATGTACTAGTATTAGTACATTTATGCGTCCTTTGGTTCAACGGGCTTCCTAGATGCAAATAAGGTGGTTGTCTCGGCTTGCAAGAGGAACTTGCAAATGACTTACCGTCATCTCGTCAATGGTGTTCTCCGTTGAACGCACTTCGCCAAACCACAACGTTTGAGATATCGTCAACGTCACCGCAATGGGGGAGGAATTCAAATAGTTACTACCTCCATTTTTTGTGCACAAGGCTAGTATATCAAAATTACAATTTGCAGAAGGCCACTAACACTAATCGAGGCAAAATTGATGGGGTTTGCCTCGTACTAGCAACCAAGGACATTAATATACCCTTGCATGCATGCGGAAGTGAGAAGGTTCGTTTGCATGGCGCTGCATTAATCAAGTGATGAGGAGTGAGATGGTTAACTCTTTGGGCTTTGGAGAAAAAATACGCATTAATTGACATGTAAAACGAGGATTTGTATCGATTAATCCCATGAAGGAAAACCCCGCCTTTCTTTTTTAACATTAGTACTCCTACGTACGTACTTGTATCATGTTTGTGTCTAGGCCTTGCATTGCCATATTTTTCCACAAATGTTTGCCAAGCTTGCCTAAAGTTTTCAAAATGAAAAGGAGGTACACTTGCGCACGGCTGTCGCGGTCGCACCACACCCTCACACAGTCGCTCCTGCACGCCGCGGTCGCACCGCACCCTCACACTGTCGCTCCTGCACGCTGCAAGCCCAACCAAGGGAACAAACCCTCACTGACATGTGCTACCGCATGTGATCAAACCAAACTCAGCCATCCTACCACTGACACATAATTTTCATTCATACAGTATGTTTATCGAACCTTATGTTGGGGAAGATCCGTATTGCCCGTGCAGTGGTCTGTTGGGGAAGAAGAAGAGGTGAGGAAGAAGGGTTAGGAGACGTAGGATATTCATCCAACTGCCTGAAATGGTCGACTGACCCAAATGATGGAAGTCAGGCGACTTGCATAAATATATGTTTTTACACAGAAAAAGATCCCTAAAGAAAACAACATAAGGAAAAACTATCACTGCTCGCGGAACGAGACGGCCTCATCATCTTTGGCTGCCGGCGCGAACCAGCCATAGCTGCCGACTTGTGTCTCCGCACCATGGTTGTCCTCGGCCTCCAGCTACTCGTTCACGTGGAGCGTGCGGGCGCTCTGGACGGACAAGAGCACTGCCCGGTTCAAGTCCAAGACGTTCGGTTCTGCCTGCAGGAGGGCCTCGATGGCAGCGGCATCCGCGCGCTCCGCGTCGAGTTGAGCCCCTGCGGCCTGGTTCAAGTCCAGGACGTCCGGTTCCGCCTGCAGGAGGGCCTCGATGGCAGCGGCATCCGCGCGCTTCGCGTCGAGTTGAGCCTCCGCCACTCGATTCAAGTCCAGGACGTCCGGTTCCGCCTGCAGGAGGGCCTCGATGGCAGCACCATCCGCGTGGTCTGCGTCAAGTTGAGCCTCCGCCGCCCGGTTCACATCCACCACATCCGGTTCCGCCTGCAACAGAGCCTCGATGGCAGCGGCATGCACGTGCTCCGCGTCGAGTTGAGCCTCTGCCCCGGTCCTCCTTTTAGTATCGCCAGGTTGAACCGCTGGTCCACCTGCACCATGGGGGACCCGGACACCGGCACGAAGTCGACGACCATGTCTCATACGCATCGGGGGCCTTCTGCGCCACGATCTCCGTCATGAACATTGGATTGGCTTGCTCCTCCTCGTAGCTTGGCTTCAGATAACTCGAGGATTGGCCCACCGCAAAGCGAGCTTCGGAATGGAGGTTTGTGGTGCCGACCGCCGCCGCAATTTCTGCGCGGCGCTTCGGCATCAGCATCTTTTAGTATGTGATCTTGCAGCGCACCATGGCTTTTCGGCGAACTAGGGGACACTTGATGCAGGCTAGGGGATCGAAACGTCGGGGAATGGGCTGGAGAGGAGGTGTGGTTTTGGGGCAGTGGCTGGCGTAGGCCGAGCAGCGAAGGTTCTAGTGTGAATAGTAGTTCCGCTGACGACCGGTCAATCGGTTTTGACTATACATCGCTCTTGTCGCGTTCGCATTGCACCCCGGCACGCTGGAGCCTCCACGTCGCTCACCGAATGGAACATGCTTCGTCTTGCGTTTTTGCTTGCTTGTGGGACCGCAGTTGAGAGCAAACTAACGTCCCTCCCCCTCCCCCGCCCTCGTCATTTATACTACTACTCCCTCCATTTTATGCGGAGTAAATAAAAATAGAGGGAGTATACTACGGATGAGGATCCCCTGACATGGCCGAACCCATTGAGTAGCTGACATGTGGGGCCTAGCAAACATGTGGGGCCTAGCAAGCATGGTGCCCACTAGTAACTGACTGAAAGGGATGGTAAGGAAGGGATACCTACGTAAAAGGATCCACTTCCACTACTACTCCCTCCTACCATCTATACAGGGACTAATGCGTTTTCGAGGCTAACTTTGACCAAATGTTAGAGTAATAATATATGACATGCAACTTACACAAAGCATACGGTCAAATTCGTATGTGAAAGGAGCTTCCAATGATATAATTTTCACATTATACATCTCATGTACTATTAATCTTGTCAATAGTCAAAGGCAGTTTTAAAAACGCATTAGAGCATGGTTAATAATGTAGCCGGCTGTTGGCTATAAAGAGATGCCACCTCACTTAGATACATCATAAAAAACACTCATATAAGCATTTAATCTTTGCATGGTTAAGTAATAGGTTGGCTCTTAGAATGTTTATTAGGTTGGCTCTATGCATTTAATATTTGCATGAGCAAGGTATATGATTGGAAGAGAGTTGCATGCGTACTATTGTTTCTTGAAGAGAGTTGCATCCATACTATTTTTTCTTGATCTATGTGTTATAGCTGGGTTGTAGAATAAGGGGGTGTTTGTTTACATGGACTTATTGGTGGAGGGACATAAAAAGTCCCTTTTAGCCCCATCTAAACCAAACAGGAGGGACTTATAGGGACTTAAAGTGGGCATTTGGGACTTATGAAAGAAGACCCTCGGGGAGAGTCTTTTTGGGACTTTTAGTTGTAAGAAGGCTTTTAGTCCATATTTAGTCCCAGGAACCAAACAGGTATGGACTTTTTAGGGACTAGCGAATTTTTAGTTGGGACTAAAAAAAGTCCTAGGACTTATGAACCAAACAAGGCCTAAGAGCCCGCTTCACTCTCTCTCCTCTCTTCTCACTACTCCAAGTAGGATTTTAATGACATGGCAAGTCTTATAGCCTGCGGACAAGGCCTTATTATACTTGCTCTTAGGCCCTATATAAATGGAAGGAGGGAGTACTATGAGCACTGCATACTCCTACTCTACTACAGATGTTGTCGGTACTCCACTAGTACTATTGGACAGGGAGCATAAAAGAAGTTACTATTGGACTGGCTATACGTGGCGAAATCCTAGTAGGAAGAGCATGCGCGAGAACAAGCACATTCGTGTGGTTGAAAACAAATTGGAAACCATCTCTGTTTGAATACAAATCTAGGAGTACGTACGAATCTAACAATATTGATTGGGCGTTGTTGAATGTTGATACTTTTTTCTGTAAGTTTGATCAAAGTAGAGATACTTTGACTAAACATAAAACTTATATGTAAACTAGAAAGGATCGGAGGGAGTATATTGTACGTTCAAAACCAAAACGAACATTGAATACCCTTTATATATGATTTGCGGATGTTATAATCACCGGTTCAAAATTTTGAATCCGCCTTAGGTATCACACATGCACCCACTCGTTCTCTGTCGATTTCATCTCGGGGTCTAGAGATAGATTGAAAGAGGACTAGGGTGGGTCATTTCTATCATAGAAACAGACCAAACCTTTATCTCCTTGCACGACACGCAATTGATCTCTCAACATCAATCGATCTCGTCAAGATGTGTCGGGGCATGAACCGAATGGGATGCCAAAACTAAGATGGGAAGTGGCACGTAGTGGAGGCAAAGTGAAAGTTTAAATGAACCGTTTGTATGCATATTGGAAAAATTACAACATTGGAAATACAAGCATGGTCTAGGCCCACATGCGAATGATACTCGATGGAATGTTCAAATGAGGCATGCGGGAGGATGGACTCGACCGGAGGGCGGCACAATTCTGCGATCAACAGCACAATGCGACCTAGAATGCAACAAGAAACTAAGTTACTGCACTCCAACATAACAACAAAGCACATGGCAGTGATCTACTCAAGATGCTTGACAAAATATGAACACTGAGCTACGGCTAAATCACACAAGAGCAGGTTCAAACAAGCATGGCAAAAGTGCAAAAGATATCAGGAAAACAGACTTAGTTAAAATACTAACATGTCAGGAATAACATCGGGAAGCAATGTTTAGAGTAAGAAAACAACAAGCTACAGGAACAGACCACAGAAACACAAGACATGGCAAGAATCTACTAAATGCATAGAACAAAAGTCCCTTACTGACCATGAGCTAAAAAGGCACAGAAGATATGATGGCACCCATGTAAACATAGCAAGTTTTATTAACAGATTAAGGCTTAGCAGAAAACAGAGCATGGCATAAACAGAATTATGAAGGCATCTTTGCAAGCTTAAAACACTCACCACAAGGCATTGCATGACAAGATAAGCATACTACCAGCAAGAAGACATGTTCATGAAGCTAACCATGGCAAGAGCAAGTTCATAGCATGCATGGATAAACTACAACAAGCATGGCAAAACTGATTAACATGTAAACAATCTTCCAGGAAAATTTTATAGCAAAAGTAGAGCAAGATTATGTCATGCTAGGGCACTCCATAATTGCATGCAGGGGCATGGACACAACCATATGTCCAAATCATCCTTACTGAAGCAACTCAAAATAAGCATGGATCTCACTCAGCATCAAGGTTACACGGCATAAAAATAACAGTAGAGCAAAGACTTAGCAAAATCCTAAGTCCCTAAAATCAGCAATATCACGAAGGCTACTTTGCATGCTTGTGCTAGTCACCACATTGATCACAAAAATACATGGCAAGCACCCCTGTAAATATGGCATGGCATAGATCAAAACACATGTAGAGCTCATGTTCATATGAAGCACCCATCAAATGTGGCAAAAATGACAAATCATCATAATCTGCGAAGTAACAGGAGCTAACATTTTATAGCACTCTTGCATCCGAGATTTGGGCATCAAGATGGACTCAAACAAGCATGGCACAATGGAACAAAATGAAGATCACATCATGTTGAGCATTTTGATATATCATGCGCATGAAACTGAGCGGCACACACAAAGTTATGGCATGATGAATAGTGCACCAGAATGTAGAAAATAAAGGACAAAATATTTCGGGTCAACCTCGAAAATGGATCTAGATCTGGATCGAGGAGTTCACCGGACTAGCATCTCGGGGAAGAAGAAGAAGGAGAGTACCGGGGCTCGCCGGAGGAGGGCTGCGGGACCGCGGGCATGGCGCGGGCGGCGGCCCGCAAGGCGGACGGCGGTGGGGCCCACGGCGGAAGCGGCGTGACCGCGGGCGGACATGTCCAGTGGCGGAGTGGGAAAATTGTAGGGTTTTGTCTGTGCGAGAAAATGGAGGGGATCACATATTTATATGTAGGAGGAGTTTGGAGCGTCCAAATGGAGTGTAGTTTTCGCCCACGCGATCGTGATCCGACGTCGGAAGACATGGGAGTGGTTTGGATGGCTTATTGGGCCGTTTTGGAGGGGTGTTGGGCTGCAACACACACGAGGCCTTTACGGTCCCCCGGTTAACCGTTGGAGTATCAAACGGACTCCAAATGGCACGAAATTTGACAGGCGGTCTACCGGTGGTGTCCCAAGGCCGCCTGGAAAATCTCGGTCCATTCCGAGAATGTTTAACACCCGCTCATGAAAAGAGGCAAGAGGAGTGAGCCGGTGCATGTAGGAGTGTCGGATTGCAAAATGGACAACGGGGAAAAGGCTCGGATGCATGAGACGAACACGTATGCAAAAGAGATGCACATGATGACATGATATGGAATGCATGACATGGACAAAATGCAAAACGAAGACAAAACCCAACCACGAGGGAATCTCATAACTTAGAGCCGAAAATGGAAAGAGTCGGAGTACAAATATGGAAAGTTACATCCGGGGTGTTACAAGAGCATCTTACATCACGCCGTCCGTTCTTCAGCGGCCTTTCTCCCCTCCCCTCTCGAAACCCTAGACTGCTCATCCATCGGTGTACCAGAGCCCATTCACTGCCAGCGGCGTCCACCTCGCCGGATCTACTTCTGCGGTCGCATCTACCCCTCCCACCACCCCTAGAAACAAGTAGACTACTCATCCACCATTGTACCACAGCCCATTTAGTGCCGGCCTTGTCCACGGCGCCGGATTTGCTTCGCTGGTACTCTCGTCAACCGCATCGCATCTACAGCGGCTCATTCGTACTCCCCACCGGAGACGCTTCATCCACACCCCCCGGAGCTGTCCCACCGACACCCCCGTCGACGGCCTCTAATCCTCTTCGCCGACACCTTCCTCAACCCTACCGGAGCCACTTCGCCGACACCATCGTCAACCCCACTGGGGTAGCTTCGCCTATACCATTCTCAACCCTACCGGGGACGCTTTGCCAAATCACAAGTCCACAGCCTCAGATCCGCTTCCTCGCACCCCCATCCAACCTACCGGAGCAGCTTCTGACGCCCCGTGCACGGCCTCAGATCCACATCATCGACACCATCCTTAACCCAACCACTAGAACAGCTTCACCTACGCCCTTGTCCACGGCTATAGATCTGCTTCGCCCACACCTTAGTCCACCCTACCGGAGCCGCTCCGCAAACACCCTACTCGACAGTTCTAGATCTCCTTACCGGACCCCGACAGCCAGCGCAGCGTCATCCCCCTTGACATTTCTAACCTGATTCCCACCGTCTGGCAAGATGCCAAGCACCTGCCATGCCCTAGGTACTTGTCACCTTTAAACCCATCCAGCATCACCTGCCCGATGTACTTCAAATATACTAACATGTCGCTGTTACCTGTTATGTAGTTGGCAAAAACCACAAGGACAGTGTTTCTTCTGGTCTAAAAGCTTGGCCAACCAAGATCCTGGACTGAGGCATTGCTATGATCTTGTAAGTGCGTCTCGCTCTCTCTCTTGTATTGTTCTGAGCCTGCCAGCGTGCTTTGCTAGGATTTTCGACCAGTAATCCCTTTGTGCAGACAATGATTTCTACTACTGGCTGCTTAATTAGATATGTATATGTCAACATGATACTACCTTGTACCTCCGCTCCTAAATATAAGTCTTTCTAGAGATTCCACTATAGGCTACATACGAAGCAAAATGAGTGAATCTACACTCGAAATGCATCTATATACATCTGTATGTGGTCCATACTAGAATCTCTACAAGATATATATATTTAGGAACAGAGGCAGTACATTACACAAAATTGTAGGTGGCATGTAGGAATTCGAGTGCACTACATTAGGCTCCCTTAGAGTGCCTGCTAGTCCAGCACATAGAGTCATGGCTAGTTTATGGTACGCACACAATCATTAATTGGTGGTTTAAATATGCGCAAGGGATATGCAATGTATTATCATGTAGAGATGTCTGAACTTAGCCGTGTCAACATGCAGATAGGGTTACACAATGAGAATGTACAAGATGTATGTGGCAATTTCGTGGAACATCACAAAAAAAGGAGAGGCAGCGGTGAGCCTATAAAGTGTGCTATGGTACGTCACTCCTCCATTGCAATCATCGTGCCATGTTATTTGTATGTCAGTTCTATTGGCCAAGTTTCTTAGGGACAGTTATTACGAGTTATCCTAAGAAAATAAGCACCTGTGAATATAAGCTCCATCTAATAAGACAACCAGTTCTTTTCATTATGTTTTCAGCTTATCTTTGTTATGATCAGTGAAAAGTCTAGATTGCATAATATTTTTTCATTTTGCTGCCCATATGAAAATTAATTTAACTTGCAAACATCACAAATTGAACCCAGTGTAGTAATTAATATGATAGGAAAACAGACCATCATTATTTGCTCAAAATGCAAATACAAAGATACCATGTACTTGGCACAATCTACTTTGGTCAATGTTTTCCATAGAGATCCCATTGCCTAATTTAAATGAAGAATGCATGACCCACATTTAAATGAAGAAGAATTATTTATTGAAATTCGATGGTCCAAGTGGCTGGTTATTGTCATATAGCAGCACCACCTGAAACCATCATATAGCAGCAGCAGCTCGTAGCAACTCATCATACAACAACAGCAACAGCAGCAGCAGTGTGTAATTCATCATATACCAGCAAGAGCTCATGGCAATTCATCATATAGCAGCAGCAGGAGCAGCTCATGGCAATTCATCATATAGCAGCAGCAGGAGCAGCTCATAGCAATTCATCATATAGCAGCAGCAGGAGCAGCTCATAGCAATTTATCATATAGCAGCAGCAGGAGCAACTCATAGAAATTCATCATATAGCATCAGCAGGAGCAGCTCATAGCAATTCATCATACAGCAGCAGCAGGAGCAGCTTATAGAAACTCATCATATAGCAGCAGCAGCTCATAGCAATTCATCATATAGCAGCAGCAGCTCATAGCAATTCATCATATAGAAGTAGCAGCACATAGCAATTCATCATATAGCAGCAGCAGGAGCAGGTCATAGCAGTGCATCATATAGCAGCAGTAGAAGCAGCTCATAGCAATTCATCGTACAATGGATCAGAATGAAAATTTGGCAAAAAATAGAGGAGATCCTCACCTTGTTGGATGAGATCATCCTTCAATAGCACCTCAAGGACATGGCTTGGGAGGTGGGGAGGGGGAATAAGGTGCCTTCTGCTGCAGTGTGGCATCAGCCATAGTTGTGCAGCGCCTGCCGGAGTAGTGCGTTGGACGAACCACAGTGGAGCAGCTGATGGAGACCATGAGAATGAGGGCGACGCCAGAGGCAGGAGCAGCCAGGGAGATTTGCCCCTACCCGTTGGCCATGTAGCCTAGCTGGACAGAGCATCATCGAGGACCAGGCAAGATGGGACCAGTGGCGACGATTCGCTAGAGGAACCCTATTGCTACAGGCAGGGGATCGAGGTAGAGGGAAAGGGGATAGGAGATGCAAGTGGACAGGGCAATGAACGCTTGCGTGTTTGTTTTTACTTGAGGGTGAGGTGTGACACGGGCGTCAGCAGTTGCATTTTGAATGTAATATAGGCAAACAACAAAGTCATTTCACTATTCCCCTTCCCTTCAATTTTTAGTGAGGTTCTACCTGAAACACCCCCCTCCAAAGCGAAATTAGTCAAGCCCAAGCCCATAACTCAAAAATGACTTCTTTACATCTTTTATGGCTTATTTTGATAATAATCCCTGAAAAGGCAGAATAGAACTAGCCCTTAACCTGCAATGCAATTGTGTGTGCAATGGTGAATCACTCCTGCCTGCTATAGTGTACATTTAGGCATCATCATACATGACATAACCTAATACATGTGCATTCCATTGTAGAATCTGGAATATGCAATGTTTATGTTAGTTCATACGTTGCACATGATGTTTAAATGCCCCTTAAATCTTGTCAGTCAAGTGATGGTCTTTAAGCCTCCTTCTTTGCTTCTTTTCTTGATATGTAAGATTTGCTCACACATCTATTCAATTGCTTGTTTGCATCAGCCAACCATAGTAGGACTGTTTGCTTTGATTACTTGTTGTTCTTGACCAAACACTCTAACAGAGCTTGTGAACAATTTAAACACTAAGGGCTATTGTAGTGGAGCCTTTTCTAACTCATAGGTGACATAAAGTTTTGGCTGTACACTAAAGTAGGCTCTCCAAGAGTACCTGGAGATCCAGTTCAAAGGTATGCCTAGTTTTTACATAGTGCATACATAGTAAATGCTCTCTTCATTGTGTGCAAGTGCAAGAGATGCGGCATGTTTCATTATGTGGTGTTGTTTTGTTATAATCTCATCCTTTTCTGTTAACAGACTGGAAAGTATGCATATTTATCTTCCAAGGAGGCGCATAACTAGTTTGTGTCACCTTGTAGAGGGGGTGCAATGAAGATAAGATTGAGGATTTCTAAGTACAAGATATTAGGAAGGAGCCTTGCAAGAGAAGTAGGAGCTGCGCTGAGCCTCTTCAACCTGTTAAGGTAAGTCACTCTATCCAACTCAACAGTTTAATTCCTTGTTTGTTTCACGCATAGTTAATTTGCTCTTTTCAATTGCTTTATTAGTGCTTAGTTAATGAGATGCCCAAAGAATGACGTCTGATGTTGGGTACTTGTATAACTATTAGTTGACATAATTAAAGGCCTTGCCATTTAATTACTCTGCCGAAGTGTGTCTGAAGCTTTGAAGTCCATTAACCAACTATTATTGCATGAGGCTCACAATCTAGTTTATACTAGGCTAATGATTGCATAGTTTTGCTTGCTGTAGTATGTTTGTATGAAACCCTCTACTTGTAACACCCTCGATGCGACTATATCTCCCACGTGTCGAGGCACGACTTACAGGCATAATCGCATTGAAGGCATATGTCGCAAGTTAGGCAATCTTCACAACATCCCATGTAATATGATAATAAAAGGGGAGATAACATAGTTGGCTTACACTCGCCACGTCAATCAAGTACATAAATAACATTACATCATCCAAACACTCATGGCCCGACTATGGCGCAAAAATAAAAGATAACCCAACATGCGACACGGTCCCGATCACCCCCAACTGGGCACCACTACTGATCATCAGGAAAAGAAACATAGTAACATTGAGAGTACTCGTCGAACTCCCACTTGAGCTCGAGCGCGTCTCCTGGAGCGGAATCATCAGGCCCTGCATCTGGTGTAATAGTAATCTATGAGCCACAGGGACTCAGCAATCTCGCACCCTCGCGATCAAGACTATTCAAGATTATAGGTAAGGCAAGGTAAATATGTGGAGCTGCAGCAAGCGACTAGCAAAATATGGTGGCTATCCTGTTCGCAAAAGAGAGCGAGAAGAGGAGGCAAAGCACGAGCGAGAAACTAGAGAACAACCTGCGCAAGCATTACTCCAACACCGTGTACACCTCCCGGACTCCGCCGAGAAGAGGCCATCACGGTAACACACTCAGTTGATTCGTTTTAATTATGTTAAGGTTCAAGTTATCTACAACCGTACATTACCAAATTCCCATCTGCCCATAACCGTGGGCACAGCTTTCAAAAGTTCAAATCCCTGTAGGGGAGTCCCAACTTAGCCCATGACAAGCTCTCACGGTCAACGAAGGAATAGACCTCCTCCCGAGACGTTCCGATCAGACTCGGTACCTCGGTTCTTCAAGACACTTCGACAGGTTAAAACAAGACCAGCAACACCGCCTGAATGTGCCGACAAATCCCGATAGGAGCTGCACATATCTATTTCTCAGGGCACAATCGGATAACCAATCCGTACAACTAAAACCAGCCCTCAAGTTTCCCCGAGGTGGTGCCGCAAGGGGCTCTAGGATGGACCAACACTCAGAGGAGCACTGGCCCGGGGGGGTTAAAATAAGATGACCCTCGGGCTCCGGAAACCCAAGGGAAAAAGAGGCTAGGTGGCAAATGGTAAAACCAAGGTTGGGCATTGCTGGAAAAGCTTTAATCAAGGCGAACTATCAAGGGGTTCCCATTATAACCCAACCGCGTAAGGAACGCAAAATCTGGGAACATAACACCGATATGACGGAAACTAGGACAGCAAGAGTGGAACAAAACACTAGGCGAGAGGCCGAGCCTTCCACCCTTTACCAAGTATATAGATGCATTAATATAACATGGCAATATAATGATATCCCAACAAGTAAATAAATGTTCCAACAAGGAACGGCCTCCAATCTTCACCTGCAACTAGCAACGCTATAAGAGGGGCTAAGCAAAGCGGTAACATAGCCAATCAACGGTTTGCTAGGACATGGTGGGTTAGAGGTTTGACATGGCAATTTGGGAGGCTTGAAAGCAAGTGGTAGGCATCGTAGCATTGGCATAGCAAAAGAGTGAGCAAACTAGCATAGCAAAGATAGTAGTGATTTCGAGGGTATGATCATCTTGCCTGCACAGTTGTCAGAGTTGACTGGATCCTCGAAAGCAAACTCAACGGGCTCCTCGTTAGCGAACTCGTCTCCCGGATCTACCCAAACAAGAAAAACAAGCAACAAGGACATAATCAACCACGTGCAAGGATCAAACACGATGATGCAAAGATGATATGTTATGCGGAATGCGATGCGGGATGCATATGCAAGATATGACAGGAAATGCATGAACCTGACCTCAACATTGAAATCCAAGTGTTCCACTGGAAAGATGAGATGAAATCTCTTGAAAACGATATAAAGAACGCCGGATCGGAGTTACGGTTTGGAAATGGCAAGCGATTCAAATATGGCCACGTTCTGTGATTTACAGCAAGTAGCCATCTAAATGCAACGAAATGAACATGCTACAGCACCCAAACATGAAAACAAAATACATGGCAGGGATGCATACAAGATGCTTGACAAAAGTCTAGCACTGAGCTACGGCCAAATCATCCATTAACAGGTTCGAACAAGCATGGCAAAAATGCATATGGCAAACAGATTTCAGACTTAGTGAAATTAACACTTGTCTGGAATTTCAGATCAGGTAGCACTCTTTGGAGCAACAAAACTACATGCTACAGGACCTGAACATGGCAAAGTAAAGCATGACATGGAGGTACTGAAAGAGCTTAAAAAAAGTACCTTAGTGACCTTGAGCCAAAAGGGATCAGAAAATACATTTGCAAGCATGTGAACATGGCAAAAACATAATCAGTTCTCAGACTTACTGAAAACTGGAACATGCTGAAACATATATCAAGTAGGCATGATTACAAGCTCGATGCACTCACCACAGAGCAAGTCATGACAAGATAAGCATACACCCATCAAGAATACACAAAATGCAAGCTAGACATGGCAAGAACAATAGCATAGCATGCGCGGATCAACTACAACATCATCGGCAAAATCGCTAACAAGTAGACAATCTGCCCAGATTCACAAAGTAGCAAAAGTAGAGCTCGATTAACTCAAGCTAGGGTGCTCCATAATTGCAAACAAAGACATGGATGGATAGAGAACTACAAGATTAACAAAACATACTTACTGATCATCCTCAAAAGGGGCACGGATCACTAGGAAACAACATGAACATATGGCCATATGAGATAAACAGGTCAAGGACTTAGTGGAAATGCTAAGTCCCTGAAAACAGGATTACCAAGTGCCTCACTTGGCAAGCTTGTACTAGTCACCACACACATCACAAAAATACATGGGTTGCACCTCTGGAAAGATGACAAAACCCTTAACAAAACATATGTAGAGCATCAGGGCATATCATGCACACATTAATCATGGCATAAATGACAAATATCTAAATAGAGTAGCAGATCTGACAATTAACCCAAGTAGCCCTCTTCTAACAGCATTTCGGGCATCAAGATAATCTCAAATGAAAATGATGCAATGAGATGAAATGATGTACTCTCTGAGGCGAACATTTTGATATGCTATATGCCCAAATCGGAGCTACGGATGCAAAGTTACGGCACGATGAACAGGAGCATATGAATCTGAGATTTGAGGACTTAGGGAAAAAATCCGAAGTCATCCTAGGTTTTACTGTTGAAAGTGCGTTATATCGACTAGAGGGGGGGTGAATAGGCGATTTTTATGAAAGTCTTCAAAACGTGAGAGTTGTGAAGACAAACAGTGAAGATCATGCCTATTACTATGCAGCGGAAGTTAGATTACACTATGCCAGCCATGGTCATATATTCAATAGAGTGAAAGCGCAATGACAAACAGCTTCAGTGTAATAAGGATCAGGTAGGAAGAAGTTATGAAGCCGAACAGATCATACATTCATGTTGTGAAGACAAAAGATAAAGCAAGCATGCAATGGCTTCACAATGAATAACTGTAAGTGAAAGGAAATGAAGATGAAACCAGTGACACGTTGAAGACAATGATTTGTTGGACCAGTTCCAGTTGCTGTCACAACTATACGTCTGGTTGGAGCGGCTAGGTATTTAAACCAAAGGACACACAGTCCCGGACACCCAGTCAAGGACACTTAGTCCAAGACACCCAGTCCTCACCGTTTTCTCCTTGAGCTAAGGTCACACAGACCTCGCCCAATCACTCAGGTAAGTCTTCAAGGTAGACTCCCAAACCTTCACAGACTTTTTTCACTGGCAATCCACAATTTCTCTTGGATGCTCAGAACGCGATGCCTAACCATCTGGAGGATGCACAGTCCTCAAGTGTAATAAGTCTTCAAATCACACAGACATGAAGACTTAAGTGATGCCCAATTTACTCTGGCTCTGGGTGGTTAGGGCTTTTCTCCTCACTGGGAATTTTTCTTTCAAAGGCTTCGAGGTGGGTTGCTCTCAAACGACAAAAGCCGTGCACTGAAATCTGAGCAGCCAACCGTTTATGGTTGTGGGGGTGGACTATTTATAGCCACTTGGCAACCCGACCTGATCTGTCCAAAATGACCCTGGGTCACTAAGGAACTGACACGTGTACCAACGGTCGAATTTTGAACTCACATGGCAACTTTACTTGGGCTACAAGTAAAGCTGACTTGTCTGGCTCTGGACAAGATTTTCTCTCAAAGTCTTCGCTCGAAGACATAGGATTTGAATTAGGCATCACTACAGTCATTCTGACTAGTTCTTTTGGACCCCACTTAACAGTACGGCGATTCCTATGACACTACATAAATGAAATAAAACTACGAAGGATCTAAGTCTTCGAGTTCCATAAGCTTCATAGGGAGTCTTCTCATGTCATTGTCTTCAATATGAATATCTTCATAAACCACCATTGTCTTCAATGTCTTCGTACATTTTTAGGGGTCATCTCTGGTAATAAAACCGAATCAATGAGGGACTTCTACCTGTGTTTTCCTGCAATTCTCACAAACACGTTAGTCCCTCAACTAGGTTTGTCGTCAATACTCCAAAACCAACTAGGGGTGGCACTAGATGCACTTACAATCTCCCCCTTTTTGGTGATTGATGACAAACTAGTTGAAGTTTTCAACGGGGAACATAATTTGTGAAATAGTAAAGGAATTTGTCTTCATAAGTTGCAAGGGCTCCCCCTGAAGATGTGCATATAAGTAATTTGCCTTTTGAATGCAAATGCACATGGCAGGTTGTACTTGTGGAGATCCACTTCAACTTATGATGACAATCCACTATGCATGTGAAAGTATATGAAGATAATGACATGCATAATGGAAAATGGACGTCTGCAGTAAGAGATGAGTGCGGAATTTATCATCGCACATGCGGAATTTATCTTCGCATAACGGAGTGACAAGCAGGTAGCAGACGGCCATCAAGGCTAAGTGTTACAACTCGAAGAAGCAAATGTAGCAAAAACGGGAGTTGTAAGCACGAAGCAAAATGTAGCAAAATATAGTGGCACCCGCCCAAAGTGACCCGCTTGAAGACTATAAACATCATGCTTCTCCCCCTTTTGTCATTGATGACTAAAAAGGTTTGAAGACATAGAGTTCCCTACGCGTTCCCAGGCGCAGCAGGGTCGGTGGAGTTGTTTGGTGGCGGTGCAGATGAGCTTGGTGCAGATTCGACGTGTGTTGAAGCAGGTGGAGATGATGTCGCGTCGTCGTCTTCTTCAATAATCCGGGCAGACACAGTGGCAGCAGAAGAAGAGAATTCTGACTCTTCAAGTGATGGTGTGCTTCGCATCACAGCTCTTCTTGGAGGCGTGGAGTCAAATTGGAATCTCTCTCTGAAGCAATCCTCTTGCAGTTCAGCTTCATTGCTCATCATGGTGAGGCCTTTCCAAGTGCGGCGACAGGTCTCGTGTGCGACAAACGCATTCTTGGTTGCCAGATTTCTGATGTGATTGACGTCTTGCATGATGCTTCTCATCTGCCGTTTGAGCCAGTCGTGATTCCTATCTTGCTTTTGGTGAAGAGCCACAAGAATCTCTCGGTCATTAAGTGTTTGAACGCGCTTCTTGGGTCTCTTGGCAGCTGTGCTGTCAGTGGCTTCAGTTGATGCAGGGGCACGTGTGGTGCCAGTCATTGGATACACTCGGGAGAGAGCTTCAACACCTTCAATATTTTGAGTGAAGCTCTGGTGTTCTACATTTTGAAGACTTAATGGTTGCTTGCCAGGCTCTGGATATATTGCTTCAGCAGATGTGTCCACATCTGGCAAAAATATCCTATGGTTGCGGGCTGAGGGTTGATAGGAGATTGCAGAGTGAAGCTTGATCAGCCTCATAACCCAAGGAGCATAGAAATTTAATCCAAACAGTTCTGAGGCAGACGCTGCAAAGTGACGAATGAAGAGATCCTGTGCATTGAAGCATTTGCCATGTAGAATGCAGAAGATGAGAGTCTTCATTGCACCATCAATTGTAGCATATCGAGAGTGTCCCTTTACAGGCCATAGAGTCCGCCTTATGATATGATATATTGTTCTGGGCAGGTACTCTAAGTCTTCAACGAAGAACCTAGTTGGATAGGGTGCATTCGGAGGCAGTGGCTTCATCATTGAGAGCATCTGACTCATATCTGGCTCAGGACGCTGAAATATGCTCTCAATTGCTTCAGCATGGAGTTGGCACCCTTCTTCCAAGAATTCGCCAGGAGTGGGAAGGCCGGTAAGCTCAATTAGGTCGAAAGCATTGGCTTCATGATGGATATTGCCTGTCATCCACTCCAGAATCCATGTCTTCGAATCTCTGTTATAGCCTTTGATATGCACAGTGGCATAGAACTGGAGCAGAAGCTCTTCGTTCCAGTGCTCTTCATCAGTGATAAATGGCAGCAAACCCACTTGCTTGAAGCAATCCAGTGCTTCTTCCAGACCAGGCAGACCAGCAACAGCTTCAACCTCAAGGCGCTTCTGAGGAAAGATGCGGCCTTGGTTGTAAAGGATGCATGAATAATAGCTGCGCTGTTGATGGCTCCAGAACCTATCTGATACAATCCGTTCCCTTGAATAAGGGTTCTTGGAGCAGTCGAAAAACGTGTTATCTGCCCTGAAGCCGTTGATGTTGAAGGAACCAGGAGCTGATGCAGGACCTGGGAACCTTGGCAGTCGTGGGATCGGCTTCTGGACCTGGGGTCTGTACGCAATATGATAGTTGAATTGTGGTCCTGCAGCAGACTCAGGCATAGAATGTTCAGGAGCAGTAGCTTCATTGTCTTCTGAAGCTATTGTTGGGTTGGGCTCCGCATTTGCTTCGGCGTTGTTTGTGGCAGCCTCAACATTTGCAGACTCAGGCACGTTCTCCTAGAGAACTGCTTCTTGTTGGTGTGGGGGAGTTGGAGCTTGTGGTATCTCTGCATGCTCTTCGGCTGATGCAGCCGGAATGTCGTCAGCAGCCTGAGCCCTTGGCCCTTTGCAAAGCCTACGGAATTTGGGCGACGCTTGTTGAGTTGAAGTGGGCTGTGGCTCATCTTCCTCCTGTGGGCGATCTGCCCATGATGCTGCTTGTGTGATTGGCGTCAAGGGACGACCAATACTGATCAGTTCGCTTGTCTCAAGCTGAGGAAGGGCTGCATCACCTTGCACATTGTCTTGGAGACCAATGTCTTCAGCAGCGTAGGGTTCGTCTGCTGGAATGTCTTCAGTGTTGGGTTCATGCACAGTCAACTGACGATCTGTGTCAGGATAGCGGACGCAGAGGGGTTCAACTATCAGGGGCTCTGTGGGAGCAGCCCGAGATTTCTTGGTCTTGCGCTTCTTGATGATGGGTTCAGAAGGAGAGGCTTCAGAATGTTTTCTCTTCTTAGCTTCAGCCTCTGCAGTCCGTGTCTTCTTGTGCTGTGAGGCGGTTGATCGACTCTTTGGCTTCGAGCCAGTCGTTGCAGTGGGGAAGACAATCGGAGCAGTTTCTGACCTTGGCGCTTCAGGTTCGGGCACAGCCGCCTTCTTTGTCTTCTTCGCGGCCATCCTGGGGTCAATGCCGGGACGCCCAAGTGCCTTGCGCTTTTCTGCCTCATTGTAGGCTTGCACGCAGTGATCAGCCAAAGTCTTCATGCGTTCTCGCGAGCCTTGAGCTTCGGCACGCGTCTTCAGGAAGTTCTCTTTCAGCTCGTGCAACATGATCTTGAAGTTTTTCACTTCTTGCACACTGAGCTTGGCCACGTGCTTCTTGAACTGAGCCTTTTCATGATCAATTTTCTGCTTCAGTTCTACAATTCGCTGGGCTATTGCAAGTTCTGAAGCAATTGCACCTTGAAAGGCAACGCTGAGGCCTATGGGTAGCTGCAGATCATTGAAGCTTATGTCTGGTGTGTCAAACCATTCATCGATGAAGTTGTGGATGATGGCGACATCAAACAGAGGCAGATTGTTGAAGATTTCAGCCTCCTCCTTGCTCTTGATGAGCTGCTCAAGAGCATCATCTCCAAGATCTTCATCGCTTGAGAGATCAATGGCTTCGCAGCGCAGAATGTCAGCAGCTGTGAGCTCTTTGCCTGTGTGTGGCTGAGGCTTCTTGGCTTCTTGGGGCTTGGACACTCGTGATAAGCCTTCTGACTGCACACTGGCTTCAGGAGGTGCAGTTGCTAAAGGCTTCACTCTTGCGATCTTGGGAGAAGCGGCTAGCTTTGAAGCTTTTGGAGCTTTTGGCTTCTTCTGCTTTGGCTTCGGAGCAGCAGGGGCGTCATCTGACTCAGTATCTGCTGGAGGGTCATTCACAGCAGTCCCTTGGACTAGGATGCGAGTGATGAGGCCTGCAAGATTGGCATACGGCCCGATGATATTGGGATCGGCGTTGCGTGTGCCATTTGCCCTTGGTGAGGAGGGACCAGGGTTGAAGTCAAGCCCAAATTTCTTCTTGTTTATCATCGCTGACTGTTGTGCAAACTGAAAGTTGCGCTTGAAGAGATTATCATCGCGGCACCAGAGAAGTGATGACGGATGTGCCTCAGCTGGCTGTGGTCCTCTCACCATGCATGGATAGAAGCCTTGAGCAATGGCTTCGACTCTGGACCTGGGTACAAGATTTTTGTATAGTACGTCTCCCCACGGTCTTTTGATGGCGCACTTCTCCGCATACTCCTGAGTGACGAAGCGGTAGTGGAACCATTGCTCTGCCCAATATCTTCGAATCCATTGGATTCGTGTCTTGCGCTGACCATAGCTTTCTTGAGGATCAGTTTTGTACATCTCTGCCAATTCATCAGGCAGATCTTTGGACGTTTCACCACGTCGCTGTCTGCCTCCCTTCCTTGCTGCTGTTTCTGAAGCCATGAATAACTTGGAAGGCTTCAAGATGTTCAAAGGCTTCAAAGGCTTCCTTTTGCAAGAACTGGCTTCAGGAGAGTTGATGTGATGCTGCAAGTACTCTGCAAATGAATGCTGACTATGAGAACCAAAGGATTCTCCCACGGACATGTACCTGTGACAGCATTAAGGTGCGAGGGAAGGGGAAGAGGTCATATGCATTCTCAGAAGATTTTGAAGATAAATCGGTTTAGAAGACATAGACCTCATTGTGCGAAGACATTCACTCACAAATAAGAAGTTGGTTCCAGATTTGTACGAACCCACAGATCAGTACAAGTGAGGAATCTAACTACCTTATGAAGCACAAGTGAATATACTAGGCATGTCATGAGATGTAGCGAGATAACTAACTGATGTGAAGAGAAACTCCTTATGGCAGAAAGTAATTGAACTATGGGATCAAAAGAGGCTGTAAAAAGAGGTTTTATTTACCACACTTGGAACTGCTAGACGAAGTGAGAGTTGAGGCCGAGCAGTTCGATCCTCCGTGCCCTAACTTGGCGACGGAAGACACCTACGGCGACGGCGGAGAGAGCGATGTCCGCTGTCGGCGTGAAAACGGCGTCGGAGAGGTTGCGGCAGTGAAGCGCTTCATCGCCGGCGTCGTCGAGTGCTAGCGGTGGCGCTAGGGTTCGTGCGAGGGTGGAAGAAGGAGATAATGACCGCAGTGAATCGTATATTTATAGGGATAGAGGCGGCACTGCGCTATTACGCAGGTACCCCTGGCGGTTCGCATTTGAGGCACGCGTGGCCAGTTAGAGGACGATTGGGATTTGTTCCATGTACCACGCACGCCTAAATTGTCGGGCGGTCGTTCCTGCTTCTCCGGATCTTATGTGGAGGAATGAGCATTAGAAACGGACTTTTATGGTTGTCACTATGTCTTCAGCTGACAAGGACATAGTGAAGACATTTGACAGTTACAACAGAATGCATATGACTTGGAGAGATAGAGTTTGAGATAGAAAGCATAGATAGGTTACGGTCCGATCACATTCACTTAGTTCAAAAGATTCAACCAAGAAGACATAGCTATAAGTGAATGCTGTAGAGGACAGAACATCAGTACATATATATCCATATAATCAACGCAGTGAAGATAATCATGAAGACATATTGAGAATGAAACCAAACCAATTGTGAAGACATTGAGAGGTAACGCCATGAGAGAAACACTTCAAAATGGAACGTTTGGTGGTGGCGTTACCCACCGTATAGGAAGTATTAGACCCAGACACGGCGCACAATTATCGTGGCGCTCCAAAGTCAAATTCCACATTAATGTATTCACACTTAGAACGTATGTCTTCATTGTTTGAAGATATACGCTACTTCGTGTGTTGCACATCTAAGTCATCAATATGCTTAAGTGTTAGGATGTGTGCCTGATCACAGGACATTTGAGGATTCCAAGATATTTAGCTTACACCGTAACTTGCAAAATCTCTTCTCATCCAAGGGCTTTGTGAAGATATCTGCCAATTGCTCTTCAGTGTTGACGTGTATGATATCAATGTCTTCCTTCACAACATGATCTCTGAGAAAGTGATGACGAATTTCAATGTGCTTTGTCTTCGAGTGCTGAACTGGGTTGTTGGCAATCTTGATGGCGCTTTCGTTGTCGCAGTAAAGTGGCACTTGCTTCAGATGAATGCCATAATCCTTGAGTGTTTGCTTCATCCACAGAAGCTGAGCGCAGCAAGATCCAGCAGCAATGTATTCAGATTCAGCAGTGGAGAGTGATACACAGTTCTGCTTCTTTGAAGACCAACATACAAGTGATCGTCCCAAAAAGTGACATGTGCCTGATGTAGACTTGCGATCAACTTTGTCACCAGCATAATCAACATCCGAAAATCCAACTAAATCAAACTCTGAGCCCTTTGGATACCATAATCCTAGAGTTGGGGTGTGAGCCAAATATCGAAGAATTCGCTTCACAGCTAAGTGATGCGACTCCTTTGGTGTCGCTTGAAATCGAGCACACATGCAAACACTAAGCATGATATCTGGCCTAGATGCACATAAATAAAGCAAAGACCCAATCATGGAGCGGTATACCTTTTGATCGAACTCTTTACCATTGTCGTCGGGACCCAGATGATGCTTGGTTGGCATTGGTGTTGTGAAGCCTTTGCAGTCTTGCATACCGAACTTCTTCAGGCACTCTTTAAGATATTTCTCTTGAGATATGAAGATGCCGTTGCGTTGTTGCCGTATTTGAAGACCGAGAAAGAACTTCAGCTCCCCCATCATGGACATCTGATATTGCTCTTGCATCATATATCCAAACTCTTCACTATACTTCTGATTGGTGCAGCCGAAGATAATGTCATCCACATATATTTGGCACACAAATAGTTCACCATCATATGTCTTCGTGAAAAGAGTGGGATCCAGGGAACCAGGTATGAAGCCTTTGCTTTTCAGAAAGTACTTGAGTGTATCATACCAGGCCCTAGGGGCTTGTTTGAGGCCATACAGTGCCTTGTTGAGCTTGTATACCATATCAGGATGTTTTGGATTTTCAAAGCCAGGTGGTTGTGCAACATACACTTCTTCTTCAATCTTGCCATTGAGAAAGGCACTTTTCACATCCATCTGATAGAGAAGTATGTTATGATGATTTGCATAGGCCAGCAGTATGCGTATGGCTTCAAGCCTAGCCACAGGAGCAAATGTTTCATCGAAGTCAATGCCCTCCACTTGAGTATATCCTTGAGCAATGAGACGAGCTTTGTTTCTGACAACTTGACCATGCTCATCTTGCTTGTTGCGGTATATCCATTTGGTGCCTATTATGTTGTGCTTCCGTGGATCAGGATGCTTAACCAGTTCCCATACATTATTCAGCTCAAACTGTTGAAGCTCTTCTTGCATAGCTTGAATCCATTCAGGTTCCATGAAGGCTTCTTCAACTTTCTTGGGTTCTGATATTGAGACGAATGCGAAATGCCCACAGAAGTTTGTTAGCTGAGTTTCCCTTGAACGAGTGAGTGGACCAGGTGCATTGATGCTGTCCAGTATTTTGTCAATTTGTACTTCATTTGCAACACGAGGGTGTGTGGGGCGAAGACTTTGCTCTTGCTGATCTATGTGGTCATTTGAAGGTATATCATCAGGCTGAGCATTGTCTTCATGTGGATCAGGTGCTGAGATGATAAGTTCTTCTTCAGGATGAGCTTCAGAAGGTACAATTTCTCCAGTTCCCATAAGCTTGATTGATTCATTTGCTGGAACTTCATCTAGCACATTTGGCAATTGCTCTCTTTGTGATCCATTGGTTTCATCAAATCGCACATCCACTGTTTCAACCACTTTGTAGTGGAAGAGATTGAAGACTCTGTAGGAGTGCGAATCCTTTCCATATCCAAGCATGAAGCCTTCATGTGCTTTTGGTGCAAACTTTGAGGTGTGGTGTGGGTCCTTGATCCAGCATTTTGCGCCAAATACTCTGAAATAACTGACATTTGGCTTCTTGCCAGTTAGGAGTTCATAGGATGTCTTGTTCAGAAGCTTGTGAAGATAAACACGATTGATTGTATGGCATGCAGTATCAATGGCTTCAGTCCAGAACTTTCTTGGAGTCTTGTATTCATCTAGCATTGTTCTGGCCATCTCAATGAGTGTTCTGTTCTTGCGTTCGACGACGCCATTCTGCTGTGGCGTGTATGGAGCTGAGAATTCATGTGTGATGCCCAAGGTATCCAGATATGTATCAAGGCCAGTGTTCTTGAATTCAGTGCCATTGTCACTTCTGATGTGCTTTATCTTGGCGCCAAAATTGTTCATAGCTCGATTTGCGAAGCGTCTGAAGACATCCTGCACTTCAGTCTTGTAAAGGATTATGTGCACCCAAGTATATCTAGAATAATCATGAACAATTACGAAGCCATAGAGGCATGCAGAAGTAGTAAAAGTTGAGTAGTGAGTGGGACCAAAAAGATCCATGTGGAGCAGTTCGAAGGGTTGAGTAGTGGTCATGATTGTCTTCGAAGGATGTTTTGCCCTTGTCATCTTCCCTGCTTCACAGGCACCGCATAAGTGATCTTTCTTGAACTTGACGCCCTCGATGCCTATGACGTGCTTTTTCTTCGCAAGGGTGTGGAGGTTCCTCATGCCAGCATGCCCAAGCCTTCGATGCCAAAGCCAGCATTCTGAAGCTTTTGCAAGAAGATATACTGCAAGTTGTGGTCCTGCTGAGAAATCTACCACATACAAATCACCTTTCCTATACCCTTCAAACACTAGAGATTTGTCAGATTCCATTAGCACCAGGCAGCGATATTTGCCAAACATTACAATCATATTCAAATCGCAAAGCATTGAGACAGACATTAAGTTGAAGCCAAGGGATTCAACAAGCATGACTTTATCCATGTGTTGATCCTTTGAGATTGCAACTCTACCTAGACCCAATACCTTACTTTTACCAGTGTCAGCGAATGTAATGTGGCTCTTGTCGGATGGATGTAAAGTTCAGTCCATAAGAAGGCTTCTTCTGCCAGTCATGTGATTTGTAAACCCACTGTCAATAATCCATTCTGAAGACTTTGAAGTCGCTGGTGTCGTACCCTACAGTGCAGTTAGGGGGATAGGCTTCACGAAGAGTGTTGTGAAGCATAAACATTTGACGAACCAGTGGGTTATGAAAACTTAGATCCAGATTAGGACTAATGGGGAGAATAGCATGCGATTCAGGAACGAAGTACATAATGATGCCATTTGGGCAGTTTATCTTGCGCCCCACAAGATTTTTATGGTCCCCAGCAATAGCGTCAGACGATTTTGTTTTTGTGCTGGAGACCTTTCCCTGCAAAAGAGAGTTAAGCTTTCTTAACCACCCACATCTTCAAGGGTGGCTTAGAAGCTATGAGTCTAAGTGCAGCATCTGAGAATTTTGGCTTTGAAGCCTTAGCAAATAGTCTAGCAGGGGGACAATAATACTCATAGGCATAAGCAGAATAATTTTTGCTCATATGAACATGACGGTTCGATGAACCGCTCTCATATTCATATGCCTGAGTGTGGTTTCCCTGCAAAACATTTGCGTTAGTGTGACTCAGGTGAGTCCTCTGTCTGTATGAAGCCTTTGGACCGAGGTTTGTCTTCTTCAAGTGAGGTGTCATGAAGACATTCATAGTAAGATTTTCCAGACATGTTTTCGGAACCCAGATCTTCTTCATAGGCGGTCCATTCCTGCAGTTAGTACCAATGTACCTGGCAAACACTTCACCATTCTGATTCTTAAACAGTTTATAGTTTGCATCAAAGGATTCATCAATGATAATTGGGTTAGCACTAGTGAATCCAGATAAATTGGATGGATCTGCTGAAAGTTCCTTTGCAGCAACCCATGTAGTTTTGGGGTACTGCTTAGGTTTCCAGTAAGAGCCATCTGCATTGATTTTCCTCATGAACCCAACACCCTCTTTCCTAGGGTTTCGGTTCAGAATTTGCTTCTTAAGGACATCACATAATGTTTGATGCCCTTTCAGACTTTTGTACATCCCTGTTTCAAGCAATGTCTTCAACCTAGCATTCTCATCAGCAATAGCAGTGGTATCCTCAGCAGAGGGGTTAGTTGCCACATCAACAGTTGAAGATATTGGAACAGTAGTAGCAGTGGAACATTCAGCAACAGAATTAGCATTATTACGCTCAATGCATTTAAGACATGGTGGTTCAAATCCTTCCTGAGCGGGACTGATCTGTTCGGCGCGAAGTGACTCGTTTTCCTTTTGAAGATCTTCATGAGCCACCCTCAATTTCTCAAGTTCTTGCTTCCTTTGAAGATAGTCATAGGAAAGCTTTTCATGAGTTGTTGAGAGAGTATCATGACGATCATCAAGTTCCTGATACTTAACGTGAAGGTTTTTTATGTCTTCAATTAAGGATTCAGATCGAGTCATTTCAGCACCCAACAGATCATCGCTTCTGTCTAACAGTTTTTGAATGTGTTCCATAGCTTTCTGTTGTTCAGTTGCAATTTTAGCAAGTGTTTTGTAGCTAGGTTTTGAATCACATTTAGAGTCATCGTCACTGGATGTTTCATAGCGAGTGGTGCGTGTGTTTACCTTGGCACCGCGTGCCATGAAGCAGTAGGTAGGAGTGGAGTCGTTCTTGTCATTTGCGTCGGTGTCGGTGATGCAATTATTGTCTTCAGTGTTGAAGATGGACTTGGCGACGTATGCTGTAGCCAGACTCGCAATGCCAGAATCAGACTCCTCCTCAGATTCCACCTCTGCCTCCTCAGATGCGGATTCCTCCTCTGAATCCATCTCCTTGCCTACAAACGCACGCGCCTTGCCAGATGAGCTCTTCTTGTGTGATGAAGACTTTGATGAAGACTTGGAAGAAGACTTTGAGTTTTTCTTCTTTTTCTTGTCGTCAGAATCATATTCCTTGCTCTTCTTCTTCCATCTATTCTCATTGTCCCACTGTGGACACTCAGAGATGAAGTGCCCAGTTTTCTTGCACTTGTGACATGTTTTCTTCTTGTAGTAATGAGCAGAAGCTTCATCATTCCTTGAGCTTGATCGTGAAGATTTTATGAAGCCTTTCTTCTTGGTGAATTTTTGAAACTTCTTCACTAGCATTGCAAGTTCTCTTCCAATGTCTTCAGGGTCATCAGAACTGCAGTCAGATTCTTGTTCAGATGAGGAGACAGCTTTTGCCTTCAAGGCACGAGTTCGCCCATAGTTTGGACCGTAGATATCTCTTTTCTCAGAAAGCTGAAACTCATGTGTGTTGAGCCTCTCAAGTATGTCAGACGGATCGAGTGTCTTGAAATCAGGACGTTCTTGAATCATCAGGGCCAGAATGTCAAACGAACTATCAAGTGATCTCAGCAGCGTCTTGACGATTTCATCTTTGGTGATCTCAGTAGCGCCGAGGGCTTGAAGCTCATTTGTGATGTCAGTGCGCCGATCAAAGGTGTGCTGGACATTCTCATTGTCATTTCATTTGAAGCGGTTGAAGAGATTGCGAAGGACACTGATTCTTTGATCTCTCTGGGTTGATATGCCTTCATTAACTTTGGAGAGCCAATCCCAGACCAGTTTGGATTTCTTCAAGGCACTCACACGGCCATACTATCCTTTGGTCAGATGACCACAGATGATATTCTTGGTAGTAGAGTCCAGTTGAACGAACTTCTTGACATCAGCAGTAGTGACACCTTCTCCAGCCTTGGGAACACCGTTTTCGACGACATACCATAGGTCGACGTCAATGGCTTCAAGATGCATGCGCATCTTATTCTTCCAGTAGGGATATTCAGTTCCATCGAAGACGGGAAAAGCAGCGGAGACTTTGATTATCCCTGCAGTCGACATAGCTAAAACTCCAGGTGGTTAAACCGAATCACACAGAACAAGGGAGCACCTTGCTCTGATACCAATTGGAAGTGCGTTATATCGACTAGAGGGGGGGTGAATAGGCGATTTTTATGAAAGTCTTCAAAACGTGAGAGTTGTGAAGACAAACAATGAAGATCATGCCTATTACTATGCAGCGGAAGTTAGATTACACTATGCCAACCATGGTCATATATTCAATAGAGTGAAAGCGCAATGACAAACAGCTTCAGTGTAATAAGGATCAGGTAGGAAGAAGTTATGAAGCCGAACAGATCATATATTCATGTTGTGAAGACAAAAGATAAAGCAAGCATGCAATGGCTTCACAATGAATAACTGTAAGTGAAAGGAAATGAAGATGAAACCAGCGACACGTTGAAGACAATGATTTGTTGGACCAGTTCCAGTTGCTGTGACAACTGTACGTCTGGTTGGAGCGGCTAGGTATTTAAACCAAAGGACACACAGTCCCGGACACCCAGTCAAGGACACTTAGTCCAAGACACCCAGTCCTCACCATTTTCTCCTTGAGCTAAGGTCACACAGACCTCGCCCAATCACTCAGGTAAGTCTTCAAGGTAGACTCCCAAACCTTCACAGACTTTGTTCACTGGCAATCCACAATTTCTCTTGGATGCTCAGAACGCGATGCCTAACCGTCTGGAGGATGCACAGTCCTCAAGTGTAATAAGTCTTCAAATCACACAGACACGAAGACTTAAGTGATGCCCAATTTACTCTGGCTCTGGGTGGTTAGGGCTTTTCTCCTCACTGGGAATTTTTCTTTCAAAGGCTTCGAGGTGGGTTGCTCTCAAACGACAAAAGCCGTGCACTGAAATCTGAGCAGCCAACCGTTTATGGTTGTGGGGGTGGACTATTTATAGCCACTTGGCAACCCGACCTGATCTGTCCAAAATGACCCTGGGTCACTAAGGAACTGACACGTGTACCAACGGTCGAATTTTGAACTCACACGGCAACTTTACTTGGGCTACAAGTAAAGCTGACTTGTCTGGCTCTGGACAAGATTTTCTCTCAAAGTCTTCGCTCGAAGACATAGGATTTGAATTAGGCATCACTACAGTCATTCTGACTGGTTCTTTTGGACCCCACTTAACAGTACGGGGATTCCTATGACACTACATAAATGAAATAAAACTACGAAGGATCTAAGTCTTCGAGTTCCATAAGCTTCATAGGGAGTCTTCTCATGTCATTGTCTTCAATATGAATATCTTCATAAACCACCATTGTCTTCAATGTCTTCGTACATTTTTAGGGGTCATCTCTGGTAATAAAACCGAATCAATGAGGGACTTCTACCTGTGTTTTCCTGCAATTCTCACAAACACGTTAGTCCCTCAACTAGGTTTGTCGTCAATACTCCAAAACCAACTAGGGGTGGCACTAGATGCACTTACAACTGTAGCGGCGGATCCAGATCGAGCGAGCACGCGAACCGAGGCGGACAGGGAGCTCGCCGGAGCTTCTCGCCGGAGTAGGAGGGAGAGGCCGGCCGGGACTTGCCGGAGATGGGGAGGAGCGGGGCCGACGCGGCGTTTGGCGGCGATGGACGAGGGCGGCGGTGTGGCGGCGGACTCCGGGCGGCGAGGAGAAGGAGATTTTCGGGGGATCTTTAAATAGGCATAGGAGGAGCTAGGAGAGTCCAAATGAGGTGCGGTTTTCGGCCACGCGATCGTGATCGAACGCTCTAGATGATGGAAGGGTTTTTGGTGGGTTTTGGGCCAAATTGGAGGGGTGTTGGGCTGCAACACACACGAGGCCTTTTCGGTCCCTCGGTTAACCGTTGGAGTATCAAACGAAGTCCAAATGATACGAAACTTGACAGGTGGTCTACCGGTAGTAAACCAAGGCCGCTTGGCAAGTCTCGGTCCAATCCGGAAATGTTTAATCCCCACACACGAAAGAAAGGTAGAAATGACCACTGGAGGAGAACGAAGCGCCGAAATGCAAAACGGACAACGGGGAAAATGCTCGAATGCATGAGATGAACACGTATGCAAATGCAATGCACATAATTACATGATATGAGATGCATGACAACGATAACAATGCACGGAGACAAATACCCGAACTCGAAAAAAATAAAATAACTTAACGCCGGAAACGGCAAGAGTTGGAGTACAAATTGGGAAAGTTACATCCGGGGTGTTACAACACTCCACCACTACGAAAGGATCTCGTCCCGAGATCTAGGACTGAAAGAACGCCGGGTACTCAGAACGGAGGTGATCCTCGCATTCCCAGGTAGCTTCATGGTCGGAATGGTGTGACCACTTGACTTTGAGAAATTTGATTGACTTATTGCGAGTCTTGCGTTCAGTCTCTTCAAGAATAGCAACTGGGTGCTCACAATAGGAGAGATCTTCTTGGAGCTCAATGTCTTCGAAGTTGACGGTGCGGTCAGGAGTCTTGAAGCACTTTCGGAGCTAAGAGACATGGAACACATCATGAACATTTGCAAAGTTTGAAGGAAGCTCGAGTTGATAGGCGAGGTCGCCTCTCTTGCTGACAATCTTGAAAGGTCCCACGTATCTGGGGGCAAGCTTCCCTTTGATACCGAAGCGACGAGTACCTTTCATAGGAGAGACGTGGAGGTAAACATGATCTCCGATCTCGAAAGCCAAATCACGGTGCTTACTGTCATAGTAGCTCTTCTGACAGGATTGGGCTGCTTTGAGGTTATCACGAATGACTTTGCACATTTCCTCTGCCTCTGTGATTAAGTCATTACCCAAAAGCTGACGTTCACTGGTTTCATACCAGTTGAGAGGGGTACGGCACTTCCTGCCATACAGAATTTCAAATGGGGCCTTTCCTGAACTTGCTTGAAAATTGTTGTTGTAGGAGAATTCAGCATAAGGAAGACAATCCTCCCACTTCATGCCGAAGGAGATCACACAAGCACTGAGCATATCTTCAAGAATCTGGTTGACACGCTCAACTTGACCGCTAGTTTGAGGATGGAAAGCTGTGCTGAAGCGGATGTTGGTGCCCATGGCCTTCTGAAAAGAATCCCAAAACTTGGAGGTAAAGATGTTGCCACGGTCTGAAGAGATCACTTGAGGAATATCGTGCAGAGAGACAATTCGAGAGGTATAGAGTTCCGCCAATTGAGCTGCAGTGATCGACTCTTTGATAGGAAGAAAGTGAGCCACTTTGGTGAGTTTGTCGATGACAACGAATATAGCATCATTGCCATGCTTGGACTTTGGAAACCCAGTCACGAAGTCCATCTCAATGTGGTCAAACTTCCATTCTGGAATGGCAAGAGGTTGGAGGAGACCTGCTGGCCTTTGGTGTTCTGCCTTCATTCTTCTGCAGATATCACATTCATTCACGAATTGAGCAATCTCGCGCTTCATTCGAGTCCACCAATAAGCCTGCTTGAGGTCCTGATACATCTTCGTACTCCCAGGGTGGATGGAGAGGATAGAATTGTGAGCCTCGTTTATGATCACTTTACGGAGGTCACCTTTGGGTACAACAATACGATCCTCGAAGAAGAGAGTGTCCTTTTCATCAAGGCGGTAGCACTTTTACTTGGGTTGACTCTTGGCAATCCCAATCTTCACCTTTTCCACCATAGCATCAAGAAGCTGGGCTTGGCGAATCTGGTCTTCCAAGGTAGGAGAGACTTGAAGGTTGGCGAGGAAACCTTGAGGAACAACTTGCAGATTAAGTTTGCGGAAAGCTTCACAAAGGTCGGGTTGATAAGGCTTGAGAATAAGACTATTGCAGTAAGCCTTTCTGCTCAATGCGTCAGCAATCACATTGGCCTTGCCTGGAGTATACTCGATACTCGGATTATACTCTTGAATCATTTCTACCCATCGAGTTTGCCTGAGGTTGAGATTAGGCTGAGTGAAGATGTACTTGAGACTCTTGTGGTCAGTGAAAATGTCCACTTTTCTTCCCAATAAGAGATGTCTCCAAGTCAAAAGAGCATGCACAACTGCCGCCAACTCGAGATCATGAGTGGGGTAGTTCTTCCCATTAGGCTTCAACTGGCGAGAGGTATAAGCAACAACTTTCTTCTCTTGCATCAATACTGCGCCAAGACCTTGGAGAGAGGCATCACAAAAGACCTCGTACGGCTTGGATTCATCAGGCGGAGTCAGAACTGGAGCAATGATCAATTTCTCTTTCAAAGTGTTGAAAGCAATGTCACACTCCAGAGACCAAACGTACTTGACGTGCTTCTGGAGAAGATTTGAGAGAGGCTTCGCGATCTTAGAAAAGTTTTCAACGAATCTTCGGCAGTAGCTTGCGAGACTGAGGAAGCTACGGAGTTGCTTCATGTTCTGAGGAGGTTCCCAATTCACAATTGCAGACACCTTCTCAGGATTCACGGCAATGCCCTTGGCAGAGATGATATGACCAAGATAAAGAACCTCATCGAGCCAAAATTCGCACTTGGAGAACTTGGCGTAGAACTGGTGTTCCATGAGCTTATCGAGTACCAAACGCAAGTGCTTGGCATGATCTTCCTTGTTCTTCAAGAAAACCAGAATGTCGTCGAGATAGACCAAAACGAAGTCATTGGTGTAGGCGTTGAAGATGAAGTTCATCATGCAAGAGAACGTCAGAGGAGCGTTGACGAGGCCAAAAGACATGACAGTGTATTCATATGAACCATAGCTTGTCCTGAAAGCCGTCTTGGGAATATCTTGCTCACGGATTCGAATCTGATGATAACCCATACGGAGATCAAGCTTGGAGAATACTTGGGCACCTTTGAGTTGTTCGAAAAGCTCGTTGATGTTGGGAAGTGGGTATTTGTTCTTGATGGTCTTCTTGTTCAATGGACGGTAATCAACACAAAGTCGGTCTGTTCCATCCTTCTTCTTCACAAAAAGAACACCACAACCCCACGGAGAAGAACTAGGCCGGATGAGACCCATTTTCTCTTGAATATCGAGTTGCTTCTTCAGCTCCTTCAACTCTTCAGGTCCGAGCTTGTAAGGACGCTTGCACACAGGTTCCGTACCGGGCTCAAGATCAATAACGAATTCAACTGGCCGGTGCGGAGGCATTCCTGGAAGCTCTTCTGGAACGACGTCTTGATATTCGCAAACGACTGGAATTTGCGAGATGGCATCGAGTTCACCTTTCTCATTGAGAGAAAACAGACGGATGGTATCATCACGAGCGACAAAGACAATTACATCCTCAGACGAATGAGTCAATTGAATCTGCCTGGCTGTACAATCAAGTTGAGCCTTGTGCTTAGAAAGCCAATCCATTCCGAGAATAAGATCAATATCCGAGTCACCAAGAACATTTGGAGAGGACAAGAACTTATAGTCACCCAAAGTGATTGTAACATCCGGAACGCATACTCCATATGTCATTTGACGGGCCGGAGAGATAATAGCCAACAGTTTCGACAACACTTGAGTAACAAAATCATGCTTAGATGCAAAAGGTCTCGAGATGAAACAATGCGATGCACCAGTGTCAAAAAGAACTCTTGTGGGAATATCATTAACAGGAAGGTTACCCATGATGACATCTGATGAATCATCTGCCTGAGCTGCATTCACCATATTAACCTTGGCGTGCTTGGGGTTATGCTTGACCACAGTTGTACTTGTCGATCTCACAGGAGGAGGAGGAAGACGCCTCTGGTTGAAACACTTGTTGGCATAGTGACCCTTCTGTTGGCACTTGTTGCACGTGACCTCTGAAAGCGGATGGTGATACGGAGCACTCGATCTTGAAGCTTGAGACGAAGTCTTGTTCTGAAATCCAGGGTTGGGTGGGTGGGAAGATCCACTGCCACCTTTGCTCTTCTGCTGATACGGCTGACGGAACGGAGGAGGAAGCCAATACTTCTGCTGCTTGGCCACTTGAGTAGAGGAAGAAGGAGTAACATCTCTGACTCGCTTCTTGGAGGCATCACACCTTAGTTGAGCGGCCTCTTGCTTCAGTGCCATGTTGTAGAACTCATCATATCTCAAGGGCTCAAAGAGAACAAGAGCTAGCTGAATTTCTTCTCTGAGACCACCCCTAAACTGGTATATCATGCTCTTCTCATCAGGTACGTCCTGCTTGGCAAAATGGGCGAGCTTCTGGAACAACTTGTTGTAGTCATAGATAGACAAAGAGCCTTGCTTCAGGTTGCAGAATTCCTCACGCTTGCTTTCAACCATGCTCTAAGGGATATGATGAGCTCGGAAATCTTGACAAAATTCATCCCAAGTGATAACACGTCCACCTCTGGAATCCTTGTACTGCTGGAACCATTCTGCAGCTTGATCTTTGAGTTGGAAGGAAGCCAACTTGACAAAGTCCTCAGGCCTGACGTTACCGCACTCGAAATGGTTGCACAGATCCACAAGCCAATCGTCAGCATTGGTTGCCTCAACACAATTGCTGAAAGTCTTTGGCCCATTAGCAAGGAACTGGTTGAGTGTAGCAAAGTGATTCTGATTGTTGCCTTGGTTCCCTTGGTTGCCTTGATTGCGCTCTTGAAGAATTTGCATGATCAACTGTGTGTTTGCATTGGTTGCGGCCATCACAGCTTTCCATGCCTCCGGAGGTGGTGGAGGTGGTGGCGGATCAGGATTCGGAGTTGTGCACGTTGGAGGAGCCATCCTGAAGAGGTTGAAATCCATTAGCACATTGATAGACAAATATTGAAGCTGAATCCAACGAAATGAAAATTGCAACATATAGTCTTCACATCCGAACAAAATGAACGAATACATTCCTCTTGAAATCGTCACATATCCATAAATTGAGAAGCCACTTAGAATTTAGGTAGATAAATAAATCAACAAGGTACGGATCAAGAACGAATAATCGGTAAGAAATCCCAATCTCAAACCAAATATCCGTGGAAGAAGAACTAGAGCTACAAGAATTCCCACCTATGAAACTCCCGAACCTTTCCGGTTATGCAATCAGGTGTTGGGGATACAGGGGAAGCATAATATCCCACCCAAATCTAGCAAATCCTACATCCAGCTGTATCCATCCTTCAACACATAACCGAGAAAAACTTCGGAAACCATCTACCTCAACCTTCGAAAAGCATCCGTTATACAAGTTATGGCGATACTCCCGAACTCCCGCCCCAGTACTGGGTGGCGTCGAGGTTATCTCACCAACGAACTGCATAAAAGAGATTTTCGATGTCGGCGTACTAAACTCAGGTATTCCAGAACTGCAACAATAAAATTATGACGACAACACCTCAGAGCTCAACTCCCCGGGACACTTCCACAAAACCCCTGACAGGAGGCACCAAGACAATGTTCTCATCATAAAACCATCGGAATGATTCCAATATACCCGCATGATCCTAAATTTTTTTTTGAGAAATTTGAGAACAGAAGAGTCAAAACTCTATGTTAGGATGCCTTACCAGAGCGATGAGGAGACTGGGAAGTAAAAAGAATTCCTAAACTCTCCGATATATAATTCCTAAATGACTCAAAAACATTTTTCTAGACACAACTCGGCTGCTAAAAACGATCAAGCAATGGGGCTCCTAAGGTCGGGGAAGGCTCTGATTACCAACTTGTAACACCCTCGATGCGACTATATCTCCCACGTGTCGAGGCACGACTTAGAGGCATAATCGCATTGAAGGCATATGTCGCAAGTTAGGTAATCTTCACAACATCCCATGTAATATGATAATAAAAGGGGAGATAACATAGTTGGCTTACACTCACCACGTCAATCAAGTACATAAATAACATTACATCATCCAAACACTCATGGCCCGACTACGGTGCCAAAATAAAAGATAACCCAACATGCGACACAGTCCCGATCACCCCCAACTGGGCACCACTACTGATCATCAGGAAAAGAAACATAGTAACGTTGAGAGTCCTCGTCGAAATCCCACTTGAGCTCGAGCGCGTTTCCTGGAGCGGAATCATCAGGCCCTGCATCTGGTGTAATAGTAATCTGTGAGCCACAGGGACTCAGCAATCTCGCACCCTCGCGATCAAGACTATTCAAGCTTATAGGTAAGGCAAGGTAAATATGTGGAGCTGCAGCAAGCGACTAGCAAAATATGGTGGCTATCCTGTTCACAAAAGAGAGCGAGAAGAGGAGGCAAAGCGCGAGCGAGAAACTAGAGAACAACCTGCGCAAGCATTACTCCAACACTGTGTCCACCTCCCATACTCCACCGAGAAGAGGCCATCATGGTAACACACTCAGTTGATTCGTTTTAGTTAAGTTAAGGTTCAAGTTATCTACAACCAGACATTAACAAATTCCCATCTTCCCATAAACGCGGGCACGGCTTTCGAAAGTTCAAATCCCTGCAGGGAGTTCCAACTTAGCCGATGACAAGCTCTCATGGTCAACGAAGGAATAGACCTCCTCCCGAGACGTTCCGATCAGACTCGGTACCTCGGTTCTTCAAGACACTTTGAAAGGTTAAAACAAGACCAGCAACACCGCCCGAATGTGCCGACAAATCCCGATAGGAGCTGCACATATCTCTTTCTCAGGGCACAATCAGATAAGCAATCCATACAACTAAAACCAGCCCTCAAGTTTCCCCGAGGTGGCGCTGCAAGGGGCTCTAGGTTGGACCAACACTCAGAGGAGCACTGGCCCGGGGGGGTTAAAATAAGATGACCCTCGGGCTCCGGAAACCCAAGGAAAAAGGGGCTAGGTGGCAAATGGTAAAACCAAGGTTGGGCATTGCTGGAAAAGCTTTAATCAAGGCGAACTATCAAGGGGTTCCCATTATAACCCAACCGCGTAAGGAACGCAAAATCCGGGAACATAACACCGATATGACGGAAACTAGGACGACAAGAGTGGAACAAAACACTAGGCGAGAGGCTGAGCCTTCCACCCTTTAGCAAGTATATAGATGCATTTAAGATAACAAGATAATATAATGATATCCCAACAAGTAAATAAATGTTCCAACAAGGAACGGTCTCCAATCTTCACCTGCAAACTTGCAACGCTATAAGATGGGCTGAGCAAAGCGGTAACATAGCCAATCAACGGTTTGCTAGGACATGGTGGGTTAGAGGTTTGACATGGCAATTTAGGAGGCTTGAAAGCAAGTGGTAGGCATCATAGCATTGGCATAGCAAAAGAGCGAGCAATCTAGCATAGCAAAGATAGTAGTGATTTCGAGGGTATGATCATTTTGCCTTCAAAGTTGTCAGAGTTGACTGGATCCTCAAAAGCAAACTCAACGGGCTCCTCGTTAGCGAACTCGTCTTCCGGCTCTAGCCAAACAAGACATACAAGCAACAAGGACACAATCAACCACGTGCAAGGATCAAACAATATGATGCAAAGATGGTATGCTATGCGGGATGCGATGCGGGATGCATATGCAAGATTTGACAAGGAATGCATGAACCTGGCCTCAACATGGAAATCCAAGTGTGCCACTGGAAAGATGAGATGAAATTGCTTGAAAACGATATAAAGAACGCCAGAATCGGAGTTACGGTTTGGAAATGGCAAGCGATTCAAATATGGCCACGTTCTGCGATTTACAGCAAGTAGCCATCTAAATGCAACGAAATGAACATGCTACAGCACCCAAACATGACAACAAAATACATGGCAGGGATGCATACAAGATGCTTGAAAAAATTCTACCACTGAGCTATGGGCAAATCATCTGTTAACAGCTTCAAACAAGCATGGCAAAAATGCATATGGCAAACAGATTTCAGACATAGTGAAATTAACACTTGTCTGGAATTTCAGATCAGGTAGCATTCTTCGGAGCAACAAAACTACATGCTACAGGACCTGAACATGGCAAAGTAAAGCTTGGCATGGAGCTACTCAAAGAGCTTAACAAAAGTCCCTTAGTGACCTTGAGCCAAAAAGGACCAGAAAATACAATTGCAAGCATGTGAACATGGCAAAAACATAATCAGTTTTCAGACTCAGTGAAAACTGGCACATGCTGAAACACATCTCAAGTAGGCATGTTTACGAGCTCGGTGCACTCAATACGGAGCAAGTCATGAAAAGCTAAGCATACATCTATGAAGAACACACAAAATGCAAGCTAGACATGGCAAGAACAATAGCATAGCATGCACGGATCAACTACAACATCATCGGCAAAATTGCTAACAAGTAGACAATCTGCCCAGATTCACAAAGTAGCAAAAGTAGAGCTCGATTGACTCAAGCTAGGGTGCTCCATAATTTCAAACAAAGACATGGATGGATAGAGCACTACAAGATTAACAAAACATACTTACTGATCATCCTCAAAAGGGGCACGGATCACTAGGAAACAACATGAACATATGGCCATATGAGATAAACAGGTCAAGGACTTAGTGGAAATGCTAAGTCCCTGAAAACAGGATTACCAAGTGCCTCACGTGGCAAGCTTGTAATAGTCACCACACACATCACAAAAATACATGGGTTGCACCTCTGGAAAGATGACAAAACCCTTAACAAAACATATGTAGAGTATCAGGGCATATCATGCACACATTAATCATGGCAAAAATGACAAATATCTAAATAGAGTAGCAGATCTGACAATTAACCTAAGTATCCCTCTTCAAACAGCATTTCGGGCATCAAGATAATCTCAAATGAAAATGATGCAATGAGCTGAAATGATGTACTCTCTAAGGCGAACATTTTGATATGCTATATGCCCAAATCGGAGCTACGGATGCAAAGTTACGGCATGATGAACAGGAGCATATGAATTTGAGATTTGAGGACTTAGGGAAAAAATCCGAAGTCAACCTAGGTTTTACTGTAGCGGCGGATCCAGATCGAGCGAGCACATGAATCGAGGCGAACAGGGAGCTCGCCGGAGCTTCTCGCCGGAGTAGGAGGGAGAGGCCGGCCGAGACTTGCCAGAGATGGGGAGGAGCGGGGCCGACGCGGCGTTTGGCGGCGATGGACGAGGGCGGCGGTGTGGCGGCGGACTCCGGGCGGCGAGGCGCGGCTCCGGCCGGCCGGCGTCGAGCGGCGCGCGGCGGGGCGAACGCGGCGGGGGGTCGGGCGCGGTGCGCCGCGGGAGGCAACGGGCCTCGGGGGCCCTCCCTGGGCCTCCCGGGCCGGCGATGTGGGGCGAGGCGGCAAGCGAGTGAGGAGACGACACGTGGCGGCAGCGGGGTCGATCCGGACGTGTCCGTCGGTGGCAGACTTGTCCGGCGGCGCTCGATGACGAGTGGATCTAGGGTTTTCGGGGGGGGGGAAGGAGAAGGAGATTTTCGGCGGATCTTTAAATAGGCATAGGAGGAGCTAGGAGAGTCCAAATGAGGTGCGGTTTTCGGCCACGCGATCGTGATCGAACGCTCTAGATGATGGAAGGGTTTTGGGCCAAATTGGAGGGGTGTTGGGCTGCAACACGGACGAGGCCTTTTCGGTCCCTCGGTTAACCGTTGGAGTATCAAACAAAGTCCAAATGATACGAAACTTGACAGGCGGTCTACCCGTAGTAAACCAAGGCCGCTTGGCAAGTCTCGGTCCAATCCGGAAATGTTTAATCCCCACACACGAAAGAAAGGTAGAAATGACCACCGAAGGAGAACGAAGCGCCGGAATGCAAAACGTACAACGGGGAAAATGCTCGAATGCATGAGATGAACACGTATGCAAATGCAATGCACATGATGACATGATATGAGATGCATGACAATGATAACAACGCACGGAGACAAAGACCCGAACCCGAGAAAAATAAAATAACTTAACGCCGGAAACGGCAAGAGTTGGAGTACAAATTGAGAAAGTTACATCCGGGGTGTTACACTGTTGTTCATTATTCTCCCTAAGACTTTAATTGAGCTACAGAATGGCCAACTGCTTGCTTACTTCCACGCAACGTGCTATCTAAATTTGTAACTTGTCTGTGTTTTGGATTGGTCCCCAACATCATGCTCCTCTAGTGAGCTAAGAGAGATTTCTGTATGCAGGCTGCACATACTACCTTTATTATAATTTTTAAAATACCACCTTCTTATGCTTCATGATGTGTAACATTATTGTTTGTCCTGTTTTGCCATGTACAAAATAGTCTGTCTTGCTCGCTTCACTGTTGTAACTATATTTTTGCCCTAGTCATGTGTACTTACAGAAACATTTCAGGATGAAGCGACATCAACACAAAGATCTGCGAGCAGTGTGGCATGGTCGTTATCGAATGATTATGGATTGGAATTGGAATGTGCTGATCTTCTCGAGCATCAACTAGAGGTGGGAAGACAACGTGTACATGATTTTCAATGTACAATCAACAAGTTGAGACTGGATATACAGGTATTAGATGCAGGAGTCAAAAAAATGAAACAAGACACTGAGGTAACAACGAAGGGATTGGAGATTTTGCAGACTAACATTTGTGCTATCTAAATCCGGCCAATCCTATTTTCTGAAGAGATTATAGTTCAAATGGTAAGTTATGTTGATGCGCATCCATGATGTTGGAGCTGTATTTGCCCAGTGTATGTAATTTGCTGTTTGTGTATGCTTTATTATCACTGGTGCTGGACGATAATGCCCAGTGGGTATAATCGGCTGTAATTTCTTTATTGTATAGTGTAGGATCATTCTTCGTTTCTATGCCTTAGTCTCTTTATTGTATAGTGTATGTTTTTAGAGGTGATAGTATAAAGTAGGATAATTCTTTGAATATGCTATATCGTTCAAACGGGGGCCAACTCGCCCAAACGATGTAGTGACCATGGCCCTCCATAGGCCGTACGATCCATGGGCCATCTACGGGACGGACGATCCATGGCCTTCTATGGCCATCGGATCCGTGGGCCTTCTATGGGCTGTTGGATCCATGGGCCTTCTATCAGCTGTCGGATCCATGGGCCTTCTATGGGCCTTCGGATCCATGGGCCTTCTGTGGGCCATCGGATCAATGGGCCTTCTACGGGTCGTCTCATCTATGGGCCTTGTACGGGCTGTATAAGGGACCGCAAACGGGCTAGAGTGGAAATCATACGTTCTATGGGCTGACCATAATGGGCCGTTAATAGGCCGTATTTGATGATGCTATGAAAATGGACCAATAGATTAACGGGCCACAAACGGGCCGACTGTATCCACGGGCTGAATTTGGCCCACAAGCAGAAAAGCCCAGTAACGGGTCGTAAGTAACTGAATGCTGGAAATGAGACCAAGAATAAATGGGCCCTGAGAAGGCCGAAAGGTAACATGGGCTGGAAATGACCCAATGGAATAATGGGCCGCTAATGGGTATAAAGCGATACACTTTTCATTATGGGCCGGTTTCACCACGGGCCGTTAATGGGCCAAGAGTTACAAAGGGACTCGTATGGGCCAAAATACTTCATGGGCCATACATGGGCTGGAAGTTACAATGGACTGGAATCATATTGGACGGCCCAGATGACGCTACTGGGCCTAATTCTGGTAGGCCATAACGAGTCGTGAGTTAGCGAGCTGTAAATGGGCTATATGCGAACATCCCGTTAACATGCTTTTCATGGGACGGCCTGACACCTTTTGACCAAGTCAAATGGGCCGGCCTTTTCACAGGAATGGGCCTCTGTTGGGACGTGCCATGTGTCGACGTATCATAGGCGCCTTGGGTCCAATGAGTGGATGACATCTGTCCCAATGGTGAGCCGACACGTGTTTCCTCCAGCCAATGATGTTTTACACGTGGAAAATCCCCATTTGTCGGGGCTGTTAACGGGTTACCGGATCCAAAACCAGACCCGATAGCTTAATGGCGTTCCGTTACGGTGGATGCCACGTGTCTGTCACCCTTAACGAAAGTACTTTCGTGATGCGCGATTTATTGTCATGGAAGTGGACACTTCCGTGATGATAATTTTTGTAATGTCATGGAACACTTCTTCGACAACACAGGTATGACTATCTTGATTATGTCATAAAATCGTCATGGATGTACATGCATGACAAAAAACGCGACCTACTGCTACAAACACGTATCATCACGGAAGTGTATTTTTTTGTAGTTAAGCATGCACCTAGGGAGGAGTTAAGCATCGCACGCCCCCATTCGAACAACACAAAAGGTACCAATCAAGGATAAATCATTCTCCAACTTCCCAGCTATGCCAAAACCAACACTTTCATGAATAGGGAATCACAAACCTTAACACCAATATTATTTACTAAACCAAGATTATCCACTAGTACACCCATATATTACTATCTCAATATCACAAAACTATTGCAAGACATCAAACACAACATATTCAGTGATATCCATGCAAGTTTTTTTATTATACCACCTTTGTATACCTATTATTCCTGGACTAAATATATAACCAAATTACCACTACCTATTAAACTTTGAGAAGATATAAGTGAACCAAGATAGTGCAAAATATTTCTATAAAATATGTATATCGCCATGCTTAAAAGATATAAGTGAAGTACATGAGCAATTGCCTCAACTCAAAAGATATGAGTGAAGATCAATGAGCATTCTATAAGTTGTGATGAAAGTGTGTCTCTCATAATTGGTGTGACCAGGAAACAATGATTTTGGAACAAAGCAAACAAATAAAACAAAAATACATGATGCTCCAAGCAAATATCATATCATGTGATGAATAAAAATATAGCTCCAAATGATATTACTAATAGATTGAAGACGAAAGAGGGGATGCCTTCCGGGGAATCCCCAAGCTTAGATGGTTGGATCTTCCTTGAATATTGACAAGAGGTGCCTTGGGCATCCCCAAGCTTAGGCTCTTGCTGCTCCTTTCTTCCATCGTCACCTAAAACTTGAAAACATCAGCCACACAAAACTTAACAAAACCTTGTAAGATCCATTAGTAAAATAAAATAAATCATTAACTTAGGTACTTTCAAACAAGAGTGATACGTCTCCAACGTATCTATAATTTTTGATTGTTCCATGCTATTATATCATCCATCTTGGATGTTTTATATGCATTTATATGCTATTTTATATGCTTTTTGGGACTAACCTATTAACCTAGAGCCCAGTGCCAGTTTCAGTTTTTCCTTGTTTTTGAGCTTCAAACGGAGTCCAAATGAGCTGAAATTTTACGGTGATTTTTTATGAACCAGAAGAAGCCCCCGAAGCAAAAGAGTTGGGCCAGAAGAGCCACGAGGCCTCCACAAGGGTGGAGGGCGCGCCCCCATCCTTATGGTTGACTTGTGGACCCCCCCCCCCCCCCCGACTTGTTCTTGACGCCAAAAATTCCTATAAATATAGAAACCCCTAGAAATAAACCTAGATCAGAGTTCCGTCGCCGCAAGCCTCTGTAGCCACGAAAAACCAACCGAGAGCCCGCTCCGACACCCTGTTGGAGGGGGAAACCATCACCGGTGGCCATCTTCATCATCCCGGCGCTTTCCTTGATGAGGAGGGAGTAGTTCACCTTCGGGGCTGAGGGTATGTACCTGTATCTATGTGTTTGATCTCTCTCTCTCTCGTGTTCTTGATTTGGCACAATCTTGATGTACCGCGATCTTTGCTATGATAGTTGGATCTTATGATGTTTCTCCCCATGCACCTTCTTGTAATGGATTGAGTTTTCCCTTTGAATTTATCTCATCGGGTTGAGTCTTTAAGGATTTGAGAATACTTGATATATGCCTTGCATCTGCTTATCTATGGTGACGATGGGATATTCACGTGATCTACTTGATTTATGTTTTGGTGATCAACTTGCAGGTTCTGTGACCTTGTGAACTTATGCGTAGGGTTTGGCACACGTTTTCGTCTTGACTCTCCGGTAGAAACTTTGGGGTACTCTTTGAAGTTCTTTGTGTTGGTTTGAATAGATGAATCTGAGATTGTGTGATGCATATTGTATAATCAAACCCGTCGTTACTTGTGGTGACATTGGAGTATCTAGGTGACATTAGGGTTTTGGTTGATGTGTGTCTTAAGGTGTTATTTTAGTATGAACTCGAGGGCTGTTTGTGACACTTATAGGAATGGCCCAATAGATCAATTAGAAAGAATAACTTTGAGGTGGTTTCGTACCCTACAATAATCTCTTCGTTTGTTCTCCGCTATTAGTGACTTTGGAGTGACTCTTTGTTGCATGTTGAGGGATTGTTATATGGTCTAATTATGTTATCATTGTTGAGAGAAGTTGCACTATTGAAAGTATGAACTCTAGGCCTTGTTTCAAAGCATTGCAATATAGTTTTTTCTCACTTTTGTTACTTGCTACCTTGCTGTTTTTAAAATTTCAGATTACAAAACCTATATCTACCATCCATATTGCACTTGTATCACCATCTCTTCGCCGAATTAGGGCACCTATACAATTTACCATTGTATTGGATGTGTTGGGGACACAAGACACTCTTTGTTATTTGGTTGTAGGGTTGTTTGAGAGAGACCATCTTCATCCTACGCCTCCCACAGATTGATAAAACTTAGGTCGTCCACTTGAGGGAAATTTGCTACTATCCTACAAATATCTGCGCTTGGAGACCCAAGACGAGTCTACAAGAAGAAGGTTGCGTAGTAGACATCAAGCTCTTTTCTGGCTTTGTTGCCGGGGAGGTTAGTGCTTGAAGGTATATCTTTAGATCTTGCAATCAAATCTTTTAGTTTCTTGTTTTATCACTAGTTTAGTCTATAAAATAAAATTACAGAAAATGGAATTGAGGTTGCCTCATATGCTTCGTCTTTTTAATGTCTATCGTGAAAATAAGGATTCCCATAATTGTGCCAAAGTGTTAGAAAAAGAATCATTAAAATGTTTGGCACTAAATCTTTGAATGATGAGCATGATTTCAATGTTGTTAGTATGAATTCTTTGAATATCCATGATGCTAATGATATGCAAACCCTCAAGCTTGGGGATGCTATGTTTGACGAAGATGCCATTTTTAGTACTTCAAGTATTGATCAGCAAATTTATTATGATGATAGCATGCCTCCTATTTATTATGATTATAATGATAAAAGTGGATTTGGAGAGGTCATGACTTTATTTATTAATGATTCCACTATTTCGAAAGAGGTTCCAATTGATTATGAGAAGAAAGTTGCTATCTATGATGATTATTGTGATGACATGTATGCTATAAAGAATAATGATAACCATGAAACTTGTCATCATGATTTTAATTTTCAATTGGATTATGCCTCATATGATAGTTATTTTGTTGAGTTTGCTCTCACTACTATGAATGAGATGAATTTTCTTATGTGGAGAGCGGTAAAATTTCTATGCTTTTGGATCATGAAAGTAATGCTTTATGTGATGGTTATATTGTTGAATTCATTCATGATGCTACTGAAAATTATTATGAGGAAGGAATATATGCTTATAGGAGTTGGGATAATATCTAGTTTCCTCTCTATGTGTTGAAAATCTTGAAGTTATGCTTGTTTTATCTTCTTATGCAAATTCATTCTAGTTCCCATAAGTTGTTTTCTCACAAAATACCTATGCATAGTAAGTGGGTTAGACTTAAATATGATATTCTTTCATGTGAGCATCATTGAAATCATCATGCCTATCTAGAAAGGCATTAAAGAAAAGCGCTTGTTGTGAGACAACCCAATATTTATACCTACTGTTTTTGTGTGTTCACATGATTAAGCTAATGTAGTGGTCATGTTTATAGCTTTTGTTTCAATAAAGTGCCTATATGTGCATATCCAAGCAACTTCTCTCCTCTTATGCGGTTGCCCTTTGACCATTTGATCATCACTTTAAAAACTTCATAAAATACTAACTTAGAAAAAATCAAATAAGATATCAAAATGTTCAGAGAAACACCACCTATATATGCATGTCATTCACATTCATGACAAAAATGTTGGCAAGTCCCCATCTGAGTTTGAGCTCTTATGATCTCAACACGAATGGTAAAATATTTGAAAAATTCTAAAAATTCTAAATTTTGTGTGTGGCAAACTTGAACCAGTTAATGTTTTAGGTTCTTGTGAATTTTCATGAGGGAATGCCAATCGTGGAAGTCGTGGCAAAAAATCAAGATCAACACTCCAAAATGATTTTGTTTTAGAGCATCAATTTTTTTGCCATGACTTCCATGAATGAAATTCCCTGATGAAACTTGTCAAGCACCTAAAACATTGTTCCAAGTTCGCCACAATTTTTTTATAATATTTTGAAATTTTTTTTCATTTTTTCATTTTACTGTTTGTGTTGAGATAATAAGAGCTTAAACGCGGATGGGGACTTTCCAACTTTTTTGTCAAGAATGAAACTAGCATGCACATATAGGTGGTGTTTTTCTGAACATTCTGATATCTTGAATTTTTCTGTGTTAGTATGATTTTTTATGAAGTTTTTAAAGTGACGGTCAAATGGTCAAAGGGCAAAAGCATAAGAGAACCAAAGTGGTTTGGGCGGGAACGAGTGTTTTCGGGAACTAGGGGTAAACCTGCCGAGTGTGACTCAACTAGGGGCATAAAATCAGTTATCCAAATAAAAAATTATCAAGATAACCAATATCTAGCATATGCAAGAGAGAAGAATGCATTACTAGTTTTAACATGAAGAGAGGTAATTTAGTAACATGGATATTTCTATAGGCATAGTTCCCTCTCTCAAAATAATTACATGTAGGATGTGAATCAAATTCACCAATATAGCTATCATATAAAATATTCTCTCCATGATCCACATGTGTGCAATTTTTATAATCTTCCAAGATAGTGGGATTAACATCAACTAAAGCCATGACCTCTCCAAATCCACTTTTATAAAAAAATCATAAGATTGAAAGTTCTCCAAAGTAGTGTGCCTCTTTTTAAAAGTTGACGCTCTTCCAAACCCACTTTCAATATTGTTGCAAATTTTATTATGAATAATAGATTCATTATGAGGCTCAAATAAATTTTCAAGATCGAAAGAAGCATCATAATTATCTCCCCAATCATGATCATTACAATAAGTGGTAGGTATAACAAAATCATCATCAATAGTGCCTTCAGACATAGCGCACCACATAAAAAGCAATATCAAATTGTGTCGTCTTCACCACTTGAATCATAAATTTTATCATATTTTTCTATTATAGATTATTCATTATTAGGGGGACCAAAAACAGCATGATCATCAGACTCATCATCCCCAACCTTGTATCTTTGCATATCATTAGCATCATTGATATTCATAGAAAGCCTACTAACAGCATTGCAATCATTCTTATCATTCAAGGAGTTCATACCAAATATTTTGTTAAAGTCTTCTTCTATCACTTCATGAAGAATATCAAAAATTAAATTTTCAAGAAATACTTCATAGAGATAACGAAGCGCACTGAAATTCAACCTTTTTCTTTCAAAGATCTTATAGCAATAGCATCTTCATCACTAGCAATTGGTTTATCTTAACTAGAACTTCTGAAAAGTCCAACTAGTGGAGAAAGTTCCATATCAATAATTTTTTAGCAAGCGATTATGCAAGCAAATAGAAGACACATGGAAATACAAGCAGAGATAGCAACACATTTTTTTGTATTTTAAAAAATTAGAGGAGGGGGAAGAATAAAAGGAGAATGAAAATGACAAAGAAAGTAAAAACAAGCAAATTGATAAATGTGAGTAAAGTAACCTCGGTTGTTTGGTGAAGCCTCCTCGACGATGGTGCCAGAAATTCTTCTGCTACTCTCGGTAGAGTTATTGGGCTTCCCTGAAGAGGAAGGGTGAAGTAGTATAGTAGCAGATAGTATTCTCCTTAGTTAAGAATGAAGGTTTATATAACCAGAAGGATATGACACACAAACAACATGAATAGTACATGCATAGACACAACGAAAATGCTTGCACCCAACGAAGGCAAGAGGGTTGTCAATCCCCTTGTTCTCGCCAATCGCAACGATTAAATATGATAGTGATAGGTAAACAAATAAAATAAACTAAAAGGAAATGGCGAGCAATGGAAAATGGACCCAGGGGCCATAGTTTCACTAGAGGCATCTCTCTCATAAGGATAGCACCGGTGGGTAAAAAAATTACAGTTGGGCAATTGACAGAATTGTGCAGAGTTATGATTATGATGCTTCATGGCATAATTCATATATAGGCATTATGTCCATGACAAGTAGACCGTTAAATCAATTGCATCTACTACTATTACTCCACCTCAATGGCCCTATCCAGCATGCATCTCAAAGTATTAAGTCCATGACCAGTAGAGTAACGCTTTAAGCAACATGACATAATGTAGACAAAGTAAGACCAAGAAATATGTTCAAACCCCGTCGTTTTATCCTTAGTGGCAACAATACAATAAGTGCCTTGCAACTCCTCCTGTCATAGAGTAAGGACACTAACGATGATATGTACCTAGGGTAGGGTCTTAGGCCTGACCTAGACGCCCTACCCAAGGACACTACCTTAGAGTCCAAGGCCTACAAGGTTTAACAGAAGATACCGACTCTAATCACCCTGAAGTGCAAACCACTCGATGGAAGATTCCACTCGGATATCCGAATTCCACTCGACCATGATAACTTCACTCGACCATAAAAAAATCACTCGAAGTACAGAAGGCCTAAAGTCACCCCAGGATGGCATCGGTCAGGCATTCACTCCGTCGTCATAAATACCATTTATAGCGGGCGTTACCAGTAATGTTCTAGTCATAACTCATATTGAACCCTTGTGTAACTGAGGGCTGCGAGGGGCTTGGTGCACTCTATATAAGTCACCCCCTCTGGCACAAGGGTTCGCACCCCCTGTAAGTATTACACACATCCAGTTGACAAGCCTCCGCGGCACCAAGACATAGGGTTGTTACCTCCTCCGAGAGGGGCCTGAACTCGTAAGTCTGTGCATACAACCTCGCCGTAGCTAGGACACTGCCTCCTCCTACGTACCCCCTACTCTTACTATCAGACTCATTCCCACGACAGTTGGCGCCCACCATGGGGCAGGCGTCTGAGCGACTTCCGGTGAGCTCCTCCGCCCGCGCCATGACCGGATCCGGGGTTCCCATGCCCGGATCTGCCCGGTCCGCGACTCCCCGCACCTCCCCGGTGACTCCCGCACCCTCCGGCCGTCTTCTCCCTCATCTCTGTCGAGGAATTCCGACGATCCTCGATTTCTGCGCCGGATGAACCCTAGATCTGGAGGTGATATTTTCGTCTAAGTCCTGAGATCTGCATATTTTTATGCCTCCTTCATTGCATCATAACTTCATTACCGTTGCTCCGATTCGTGCGTGTAGCTTATCAAAATGTTTGTCTCGACGAGTACATCATTTCATCTCATTGCATAATTTTCATTTGAGCTCATCTTGATGCCAGAAATGTCATTGGAAGAGGGCTATGTGAGGAAAGTTGCAGATCTGTTTCAGCAAATGGCCTTTTGTCATTTTTGCCATGATTAATGTGTGCATGCTATGATCCTGAGCTCTACATGTGTTTTGTTATATGCCATGTTATCTTTGCAGAGGTGTATGCCATGTATTTTTTTGAGCTTTGTGGTGACTAGCACAAGCTTCCAAAGTAGCGTAATCGATGATGCTGATTTCAGGGACTTCGAATTTCACTAAGTCCTTGTCCGGATTTTGTTGTTATGCCATATGTTCATGTTGTTTCCTAGTGATCCGTGCCTCTTTTGAGGATGATCATTAAGGATGTTTTGTTAACATTGTGGTGATCTATCCATCCATGTCTTTGTTTGCATTTATGGAGCACCCTAGCATGGGTCAATTGAGCTCTACTTTTGCTATAAATTGATCCTGGTAGATTGTTGACATGTTTAGCGATTTTGCCGAGGACGTTGCTATTGATGCGTGCATGCTATGTTGTTGTTCTTGCCATGTCTAGCTTCTATGCCATGTCTTCTTGATGGGTGTATGCTTAGTTTGTCATGCCATGCTCTGTAGTGAGTGCATCGAGCTCGTAAACATGCCTACTCGTTAATCTGTTTTGCATGCTCCAGTTTTTCACTAAGTCTGAAACCTGTTATCATTTGCTCTTTTGCCATGCTTGTTTGAACCTGTTAATGGGTGAATTGGCCGTAGATCAGTGTTCATCTTTTGTCAAGCACCAGGAGTGGATCCCTTCCATGTATTGTTTTGCCATGTTTGAGTGCTGTAGCATATTTATCTTGATGCATTTAGTTGGCTACTTGCTGTTTATCGCAGACCGGGGCCATATTTGTTTTGCTTGCCATTTCCAATCCGTGCATCCGATTCCGGTGATCTTTATATTAGTTTATACCGAAATCACCTCTCCTTTCCAGTGGCACTCTTGGATTTCCAAGTTGAGGCCAGGTTCAATCATTCCTTTCCAAATCATGCATATGCATCACATACCGCATCCCGCATATCATGCCATGTTCATGTGTTGGTTGTTTACTATGTTGTGTGTTTCTTTCCGGTGTTGCTTCTTCGGGTTGGTTCCAATAACGTCGCGTTTGTGAGGACCCGTTCGACTACGTCCGTTTGTCTTCTTCATGGACTCGTTCTTCTTCCTTGCGGGATTTCAAGCAAGATGACCATACCCTCGAAATCACTGCTATCTTTGCTTGCTAGTTGCTCGCTCTTTTGCTATGCCTATGCTGCGATACCTACCACTTGCTTTATCATGCCTCCCATATGGTTGAGCCAAGCCTCTAACCCACCTTATCCTAGCAAACCGTTGTTTGGCTATGTTATCGCTTTACTCAGCCCCTCTTATAGCGTTGTTAGTTGCAGGTGAAGATTGGAGCTTGTTCCATGTTGGAACATGGATATTTTGTTGGGATATCATAATATCTCTTATTTAATTAATGCATCTATATACTTGTTAAAGGGTGGAAGGCTCGGCCTTATGCCTGGTGTTTTGTTCCACTCTTGCCGCCCTAGTTTTCGTCATATCGGTGTTATGTTCCCGGATTTTGCGTTCCTTACATGGTTGGGTTATAATGGGAACCCCTTGATAGTTTACCTTGAATAAAACTCCTCCAGCAAGGCCCAACATTGGTTTTACCATTCGCCACCTAGCCTTTTCTTTCCCTTGGGTTCTGCAGACTCAAGGGTCATCTTTATTTAAACCCCCGGGCGAGTGCTCCTCTGAGTGTAGGTCCAACCTGTCAGCTGCCAGTGGCCACCAGGGGCAACTCTGGGCTGGCCTACCGGAACCTTGGACAATCCGGTGTTCCCTGAGAACGAGATATGTGCAGCTCCTATCGGGATTTGTCGGCACATTCGGGTGGCTTTGCTGGACTTGTTTTACCATTGTCGAGGATGTCTTGTAACCGGGATGCCGAGTCTGACCGGACTGTCTTGGGAGAAGGAATATCCTTCGTTGGCCGTGAGAGCTTGTGATGGGCTAAGTTGGGACACCCCTGCAGGGATTTGAACTTTCGAAAGCCGTGCCCACGGTTATGGGCAGATGGGAATTTGTTAATGTCCGGTTGTAGAAAACCTGAAGTTGACCTTAATTAAAATACATCAACCGCGTGTGTAACCGTGATGGTCTCTTCTCGGCGGAGTCCGGGAAATGAACACGGTGTTGGAGTTATGCTCGACGTAAGTAGTCTTGGATCACTTCTTGATCATAGTTTCTCGACCGTGCCTTGCCTTCTCTTCTCACTCTCATTTGCGTATGTTAGCCACCAAATATGCTAGTCGCTTGCTGCAGCTCCACCTCATACCTTTTCCCTACCTATAAGCTTAAATAGTCTTGATCGCGAGGGTGTAAGATTGCTGAGTCCCCGTGACTCACGGATACTTTAAAAACCAGTTTGCAGGTGCCGATGTTACCGAGCAGGTGACGCAACCAAGCTGAAGGAGGAGCTCGATGAAGATCTTGTCCTTTGTGTTGTTTCGTTCTAGTTGATCAGTAGCGGAGCCCAGTTGGGGTCGATCGGGGATCTGTGTAGCATTTGGGGTAGTCTTCTTTATTTTGGTTCCGTAGTCGGACCTTGTTTGTATCTGGATGATGTAATGCTTTATTCATGTATTGTGTGAAGTGGCGATTGTAAGCCAACTATGTATCTTTTCCCCTTATGTATTACATGGGTTGTGTGAAGATTACCTCACTTGCGACATTGCTTTCAATGCGGTTATGCCTCTAAGTCGTGCTTCCACACGAGATATAGCTGCATCGAGGGCGTGACAAGTTGGTATCAGAGCCTTCCCCGACTTTAGGAGCCCCCTGCTTGATCGAATCGCTAGCGTTGTTGAGTCTAGAAAAATATTTTGAGTCTTTTAGGATTATATATATCAGAGAGTAGGACTTCTTTTTACTCCACAGTCCCTTCGTTGCTCTGGTGAGGCATCCTGACGTAGAGTTTTGACTCTTCTCTTCTCAAATTTCACTAAAAAAATTAGAATCACGGGGGTAACTTGGAATTGTTCTGATGGTTATGTGACGAGAAAATTGTTCTTGGTGCCTCCTGACATTTAGGGGTTGTGGCAGTGTCCCGCGGAGTTGAGCTCCGAGGTGTTGTCGTCACAATTTTATCGTTGCCATTCTAGAATACCTGAGTTTCGCCGACATCGAAAATCTCTTTTATGCAGTTGTTGGTGAGATAACCTCGACGCCACCCAGTACTGGGCAGGAATTCAGGAGTATCGCCATAACTCGTATAACGAATGCTTTTCGAAGGTTGAGGTAAACGATTTCCGAAGGTTTCTTGGTTATGTGTTGAAGGATGGATACAACTCGATGTAGGATTTGCTAGTTTTGGGTGAGATATTATGCTTCCCCTGTATCCCCAACACCTAATTTCATAACTTGAAAATTTCGGGAGTTTATAAGTGGGAATTAAAGTAGCTCTTAGGATATCTTTCCAACAGATGTATGATATGAATTTGGGGTTCGACGTCTAGTGGTCCGCCTATCCACGGTTGCTTTTACAGTGGTCTCGTTGTGTCTTAAAGAGTCCTTGGCTATGCCAACTCGGGGATGCTTCCTATGTCGTGTGCACTGCCTTGTACATGATGGTGCTGTACGATCGAGCCTGTGTAGGACCCACCACGAAAACTTTGGACGAAATCTCTATCATATGTTTGTTCCGGCTAATTCTGCAAGCCAATCCTTTGTTTTGTTTTGAGTTGTGGTATTCGAGTTGCTTCAAAGTCAAATGTTGATTCCATACCTTGCATAAGCGGTGTTCTCATATTTCTATGGGAATACTAGTCCTTTCTCGATCATAGAGTTTGTCTTTTCAAGTTCTTGTCAATCGGTGTGCTTCTCTTCAAGTGGATCCGATAATTTCAACATTTGCAAGATCAACTCAAGCATTCTCAACGGCGTTTTTCCCACCATCCCACCCTTTTTCATCGAGGACTTAGATTTCTTAATCAAGTATCCTTTTATTCATGTGAAGCCTCTCCATTCCTTTTTCGTCAATGTTCTTATCCGGTGATTCTCAAGAAGATGCTAACGGAGCTTCAAGTTCATCATTCTTCATTTCTTTTATCTTCTCCGGTGGATCCAATTCAAGCTTTGTGGATCATATTCTTTTCTCATTTCAAATGCCTTCTCATGCCGGTGCACCTCTTAATCATCCACTCTTGCTATTCGAAAATTCCGGAGTGCTAAAGATATCTCAGAAGGATCGTCTTGTCATTCTAGATCCGTTCAACCTATTTTGAGGTTGTTATCTCTTTTAAGCCATTTAAATCAACCGGTGCAATCTCTTTTCAAAATCGTTCTACGGTGTTTCTTTTGAGTGGGCCCTAACCCACAGGTCTTTTCCCAGGATCATACCTGACTCTTCTTATTCTCCCGGAGTTATTCTCAAATCTTCGAAAGTTTGACGTAAGAATGAATTGTCATCAATCGTATGTCTTTCACCGAGATCTTTCAAATTCTTTCATCGTTGGCTCAACCTTTCCTATTTTTCATTCCGGGTATCTCAACAATTTGGTGGTGTTTCTCGTCGTAAGTCTCAGATTTTGATGACCGAAGAAGAGTTTTTTCTTCCATATCTTATCCGCTCTCTCAGAGATTCATGGTTCTAGCTTATTGTAATCCTCTCATAATTATTTTCGATTGTGAGAATTTTTTTTCACCCATCCGGAGCAATTCAAGAGTCTTCTCAGTTTGTTATCCGGAGTCCATCAGTTCAGGTTTATTCATTCTCAGCTTTCAACTCTCGTTCTTCAATCTTACCGGTGCTTCGTTCAAGTGATCCCTAATCAGCTTGTGGTTTCTTCGTTCTCATGGACCTAAATCCTCTCAAGCATCGTCATTCGTTCTCTAACTCTTACCCGGTGATTTTTTTTCTTTACTTCATTCATTTTCAATTCTTACGGTGTTTTTCTTCCAGGATTCTCTTCCGTTGTTATCATATCAATTCATTCGTTGTTCCAATCCTACCGGCGGTTCGTTGAAGACCTTCTCAAGTTTGTGCTATATCTATCTTAATCCTTTCTTCGAGAATAAGTAGTATGTCAAATCTGTTGATTGTCATCATTTAATTGGTGAAGGATAAGCATAATGTAATTCCTATTCTTGTTTCGTCCAAGTGATTAATTCCTTATCCCGGAGGTTCATCAAAATTCTTGTTTTCTTTTGCTCATCTTTATTTTCCCGGAGTTCCAACCTCTCTCAATTATATCACCATGGAGATCCGTCTAAATCATTACAAGGTTTCACCTTGTGTTTTCAACTTCTCTTTCCTTCCGTTTGATCATTCTTTTGTTTAACGGAGTTCTTCATGAAGGTTCTGCATGATGGTTCATCAAAGATTTAATTCCTTCTCGAAGTGTTCATCAAGATTCTTTTCAGAGGAACTCAAGCATTCTTCATCTTGCAATCCGGAGTGCAATTCTTTCTTCCATATCATTGGAGGAGGTATTATGTCACTCTTGAAAATTTGAGTTCATGTTTCATGATTCACATGTTGTCAAGAATGAGGTATTTTAAATCCATCAACCTCTTTGTTGAAGTTATCTTGGGTTAAAATTTTCACCTAAAGCCTTCCCTAAGGGTTGTTGCTATTTATGGTGCTCTTAAAGGACCCAATTTTGTCTTTTATACTTCCGGTGAATAACTTTCTCGTCTCCTTGTTCATACCAATCCAATTCTTTTTCCCGTGAGTGGCAGGTTGTCACCTCATAATTTGAGATGTATTCCATAAGACCATATCAAGCTTATCCTTTTCGTTGTTGGATTTCCGACAACTCCGTTCGACCCTTCCCCTAAGGATGCCTGTTCAAGCTCTTTTGTGGCAGAAGTTGGCATTTTCTTCTCCATTCTCCTATTTCAATTATCTTCCGGAGGCTTTGTGATGTTGCTTTCTCTCCCATCATCCCGTTTTGTCAAAGATCATGTTCTTTTCATGCCTATCCATTTAACCGAAGTGTTGTGCCTTTTTGCTCAAGTTCTTTCCGCCTTATCAAGCCTTGCATTTCTTTTCAATCGGAGTGTTGTCTGAGACCTTCTTACCCCTTATTTCCATTCATTCAATAGCTCCGGAGGCAGTGTGTTGTGATTTCATAAAGTATCTTCTCATCTTATCAAGTTCTTATTCAATCCTCCTTCTTTTCATTCGGAGTGCTGCCCGAATTTGTTCTTCCTTGTTCCTCTTCCCTACTGGAGTGCTTTCAACTTTGTTCTTCTTCTTTGCATTCTTCTTTTAATGGCTTAACCTTTTCAAGGCTCGTGGTCTCACTCGTTTGTCAAGGAAGCAACTTAGCTTTACCTCTCCTCTTTCTCTTTCGTTTTCCCTCCGGTGCCATTCTAGATCTCGGGACGAGATCCTCTCGTAGTGGTGGAGTGTTGTGATGCCCCGAGACCGATCTGCCAGGTGTCCTCCAGTTATTCACTGTCGTTGCCTTATCTTTGCTTGCGTGTCATGCATTGCATATCATATCATCATGTGCATTTCATTTGCATACATGTTCGTCTCATGCATCCGAGCATTTTCCCAGTTGTCCGTTTTGCATTCCGGCGCTCCTATGTCACCCGGTGTCCCTTTCTACCTCTTTTCGTGTGCGGGTGTTAAATGTTCTCGGATTGGACCGAGACTTGTTATGCCGCCTTGGTTTACTACCGGTAGACCGCCTTTCAAGTTTCGCACCATTTGGACTTCGTTAGATACTTCAACGGTTAACCGAGGGACCGAAAAGGCCTCGTGTGTGTTGCAGCCTAACACCCCTCCAAACAGGCCCAAAACCCACCTAAACCTCTCCCATCATCTAGAGCGTTCGATCACGATCGCGTGGCCGCAAACCGCACCTCATTTGGAGCTTCGTAGCTTCCTCTACCTATATATACGTGTCCCTCCCGGAATTTTCGCGCAGATAAACCCTAACTTCCTCCTCCGCGCGCTGCCGGACAATTCTTCTCCGCGTCGGACATGTCCACCGGCCGCCGCCACGTCGTCCGACCAATGGCGAGCCGCCATGTCACCCCGCACCACCGCCTCAGCGAATCGGGTCGCGCCACCTGTCCTCCGCCGCCGTCCCCGCGCCGCCGGCCCACAGAGCCCATCACGGGCCCGCGCGATCCCGTCCGCGACGCCGCCGCGGCCTGAGCGCGTCTCCCTCGCCGTGCGTCTTCTTCGCCGGTGTTGACCGCGCCGCCGCCTGTGAGCCGTCCCGCCGCCCGTTCTCCGGCGTCGCCTTCACCGGAGCACACCGCCGCCGCTCGCAGTCCCTGTGCTCCGCGGCCGCGGCCGCGTCGCTGTTTTCTTCCGCCGCCCGCGCGCCTCGGCCTCCATGCGCTGCTGCTCCATCGGAGCTTCGCCCGGCCTACCCGCCGCTGCAAATGCCATGGCCTTGAGCTCGCCGTCCTACCGGCGTCGGAGCTCCTCCCCCGCGCCATGACCGGATCCGGGGTTCCCATGCCCGGATCTGCCCGGTCCGCGACTCCTCGCACCTCCCCGGTGACTCCCGCACCCTCCGGCCGTCTTCTCCCTCATCTCCGTCGAGGAATTCCGACGATCCTCGATTTCCGCGCCGGATGAACCCTAGATCTGGAGGTGATATTTTCGTCTAAGTCCTGAGATCTGCATATTTTTATGCCTCCTTCATTGCATCATAACTTCATTACCGTTGCTCCGATTCGTGCGTGTAGCTTATCAAAATGTTTGTCTCGACGAGTACATCATTTCATCTCATTGCATAATTTTCATTTGAGCTCATCTTGATGCCAGAAATGTCATTGGAAGAGGGCTATGTGAGGAAAGTTGCAGATCTGTTTCAGCAAATGGCCTTTTGTCATTTTTGCCATGATTAATGTGTGCATGCTATGATCCTGAGCTCTACATGTGTTTTGTTATATGCCATGTTATCTTTGCAGAGGTGTATGCCATGTATTTTTTTGAGCTTTGTGGTGACTAGCACAAGCTTCCAAAGTAGCGTAATCGATGATGCTGATTTCAGGGACTTCGAATTTCACTAAGTCCTTGTCCGGATTTTGTTGTTATGCCATATGTTCATGTTGTTTCCTAGTGATCCGTGCCTCTTTTGAGGATGATCATTAAGGATGTTTTGTTAAGATTGTGGTGCTCTATCCATCCATGTCTTTGTTTGCATTTATGGAGCACCCTAGCATGGGTCAATTGAGCTCTACTTTTGCTATAAATTGATCCTGGTAGATTGTTGACATGTTTAGCGATTTTGCCGAGGACGTTGCTATTGATCCGTGCATGCTATGTTGTTGTTCTTGCCATGTCTAGCTTCTATGCTATGTCTTCTTGATGGGTGTATGCTTAGTTTGTCATGCCATGCTCTATAGTGAGTGCATCGAGCTCGTAAACATGCCTACTCGTTAATCTGTTTTGCATGCTCCAGTTTTTCACCAAGTCTGAAACCTGTTATCATTTGCTCTTTTGCCATGCTTGTTTGAACCTGTTAATGGGTGAATTGGCCGTAGATCAGTGTTCATCTTTCGTCAAGCACCATGAGTGGATACCTTTCATGTATTTGTTTGCCATGTTTGAGTGTTGTAGCATATTTATCTTGATGCATTTAGTTGGCTACTTGTTGTTTATCGCAGACCGGTGCCATATTTGTTATGCTTGCCATTTCCAATCCGTGCATCCAATTCCGGTGATCTTTATATCGATTTCTACCGAAATCACCTCTCCTTTCCAGTGGCACTCTTGGATTTCCATGTTGAGGCCAGGTTCAATCATTCCTTTCCAAATCATGCATATGCATCACATACCGCATCCCGCATATCATGCCATGTTCATGTGTTGGTTGTTTACTATGTTGTATGTTTCTTTCCGGTGTTGCTTCTTCGGGTTGGTTCCAATAACGTCGCGTTTGTGAGGACCCGTTCGACTACGTCCGTTTGTCTTCTTCATGGACTCGTTCTTCTTCCTTGCGGCATTTCAAGCAAGATGACCATACCCTCGAAATCACTGCTATCTTTGCTTGCTAGTTGCTCGCTCTTTTGCTATGCCTATGCTGCGATACCTACCACTTGCTTTATCATGCCTCCCATATGGTTGAGCCAAGCCTCTAACCCACCTTATCCGAGCAAACCGTTGTTTGGCTATGTTATCACTTTACTCAGCCCCTCTTATAGCGTTGTTAGTTGCAGGTGAAGATTGGAGCTTGTTCCATGTTGGAACATGGATATTTTGTTGGGATATCATAATATCTCTTATTTAATTAATGCATCTATATACTTGGTAAAGGGTGGAAGGCTCGGCCTTATGCCTGGTGTTTTGTTCCACTCTTGCCGCCCTAGTTTTCGTCATATCGGTGTTATGTTCCCGGATTTTGCGTTCCTTACATGGTTGGGTTATAATGGGAACCCCTTGATAGTTTACCTTGAATAAAACTCCTCCAGCAAGGCCCAACATTGGTTTTACCATTCGCCACCTAGCCTTTTCTTTCCCTTGGGTTCTGCAGACTCAAGGGTCATCTTTATTTAAACCCCCGGGCCAGTGCTCCTCTGAGTGTTGGTCCAACCTGTCAGCTGCCGGTGGCCACCAGGGGCAACTCTGGGCTGGCTTATCGGAACCTTGGACAATCCGGTGTGCCCTGAGAACGAGATATGTGCAGCTCCTATCGGGAGTCCATCGGCACATTCGGGTGGCTTTGCTGGACTTGTTTTACCATTGTTGAAGATGTCTTGTAACCGGGATGCCGAGTCTGGCCGGATTGTCTTGGGAGAAGGAATATCCTTCGTTGGCCGTGAGAGCTCGTGATGGGCTAAGTTGGGACACCCCTGCAGGGATTTGAACTTTTGAAATCCGTGCCCGCGGTTATGGGCAGATGGGAATTTGTTAATGTCCGGTTGTAGAAAAACTGAAGTTGACCTTAATTAAAATACATCAACCGCGTGTGTAACCGTGATGGTCTCTTCTCGGCTGAGTCCGGGAAATGAACACGGTGTTGGAGTTATGCTCGACGTAAGTAGTCTTGTATCACTTCTTGATCATAGTTTCTCGACCGTGCCTTGCCTTCTCTTCTCGCTCTCATTTGCGTATGTTAGCCACCAAATATGCTAGTCGCTTGCTGCAGCTCCACCTCATACCTTTTCCCTACCTATAAGCTTAAATAGTCTTGATCGCGAGGGTGTAAGATTGCTGAGTCCCCGTGACTCACGGATACTTTAAAAACCAGTTTGCAGGTGCCGATGTTACCGAGCAAGTGACGCAACCAAGCTCAAGGAGGAGCTCGATGAAGATCTTGTCCTTTGTGTTGTTTCGTTCTAGTTGATCAGTAGCGGAGCCCAGTTGGGGTCGATCGGGGATCTGTGTAGCATTTGGGGTAGTCTTCTTTATTTTGGTTTCGTAGTCGGACCTTGTTTGTATCTGGAAGATGTAATGCTTTATTCATGTATTGTGTGATGTGGCGATTGTAAGCCAACTATGTATCGTTTCCCCTCATGTATTACATGGGTTGTGTGAAGATTACCTCACTTGTGACATTGCTTTCAATGCGGTTATGCCTCTAAGTTGTGATTCGACACGTAGGAGATATAGCCGCATCGAGGGCGTGACACTTGGTTCTCCTACTAGTTCGATAACCTTGGTTTCATCACTGAGGGAAAATACCTACCGTCGCTGTGCTGCATCATCCCTTCCTCTTTGGGGAAATAGCGACGTAGCTTCAAGCCGCATCAAAAGGAATTTCTGGCGCCATTGCCAGGGAGGATCTTCAACATATACCAGGTTCCTAATCACAAATCTCATCTCCTTGCAATTTGCATTATTTTCCATTCGCCTCTCGTTTTCCTCTCCCCCACTTCACAAACATTTTCCGTTTTATTCGCCCTCTTTTTCGTTTGCCGTTTTTTGGCCGGATCTGTTTTTGAGTGCAATCTTGTTATGTAGTCATCATGGCTCAAGAGAACACCAAGTTGTGTGATTCCTCAAATACCAACAACAATGATTTTATTGGCACTCCGCTTGCTCCTCCCCCCACTAGTGAGGAGTCTTGTGATATTAATACTGCTTTCCTGAATCTTGTTACGATAGATCAATTTTCCAATACTCATAATGAGGATGACGCGTCCCATCTTAATACCTTCATGGAATTATGCCATGTGCAAAAGAAAAAATATGTGGACAATGATATTGTGAAGATGAAATTATTTCCGTTTTCTTTGCGTGATTCTGCAAAAAAATTGATTTTCTTCTTTGCTTCGCAATAGTATCTATTCTTGGAATAAGTGAAATGATGCTTTTATCACTAAGTATTTTCCGCCCGCAAAAATTATTTCCCTTAGAACCCATGTCATGAATTTAAAGCAACTTGAACATGAGCATGTTGCACAATCTTGGGAAAGGGTGAAAATGATGCTAAGGAATTGCCCAACTCATGGGCTAAATCTTCGGACGATTCATACAAATTTTTTATATGGGGTTCAATTTTGTTTCTCGTAATATTTTAGATTCCAACGCGGGTGGTACTTTTATGGAAATTACTTTGGTTTAAGCCACCAAATTTCTTGATAATATCATGGCAAATTATTCATAATGGCATAACGAAAGAGCTCCTACTAGTAAAAAAGTTAATCTGGTTGAAGAAATTTCTTCTTTGAGTAAAAAAGTTGATGCTCTTATGAAATTGGTTGCTAGTAAAATTTCTCCTATTGATTTCAATGATATGCCTTTGTCTACTTTGATTGTGCAAAATAGTGATGCCGTACATGTGAATTTTATCTCGTGCAGCAATTGAAATAACAATGCTTATATAGGTAATTTTAATCCTAGGCCTTTTCCTAGTAATTCCTCTAATAATTATTGTAATTCCTATGGAAATCCTTCTTATAATAATAATAGGAACACCTCTGATCTTGAGAATAATATTAAATAATTTATCAACACACAAAAAGTTTTCAACACAACCATAGAAGAAAAGTTGAATAAGATTTACGATTTGTCTAGAAGTGTTGATAGAATTTCTCGTGATGTGGAAAATCTCAAGATGAAAATTTTTGTTCCTAAAGTTGAGGAATCAATTAAATCTCTCTATGTTTCTATGGATGAAAGTAATAAAAGAACCGCTATGCTTAGAGCTAAAAGAGAATTCTTAGAAAAAGTGTTTTCTAGTGATTACTTTCGTAAAAGTGATGAAGATCTTAAAATGATTGGTGTTTCTTCTATTGATTCCTTGTTTAGTAAAGTTAAGGTTGATGAAAAAGGGACTACATAAGAGTCAACTTTAGTTAGAAGGCATCCCGATAATTCGGAGGGTGAAAATCTTGTTGCAAAAATTGATAAAAGTGGGTTTAAAGAGGTCAAAACTTTAACTAGTGATGTACCCACTCTTTTGGATTACAAATACTTTAATTCTGATAGTCACTCTTTGATTTATTGTATTTATTTGTTGCAATCCATGACAAATTCACCCCATTCTTATGAACAAAATAAAGTTTTTACTAAACATATTGTTGATGCTATGATGAAAGCTTTAGAAGGAAAGTTGGAATTAGAAGTTTGAATTCCCAGAAAATTACATGATGAATGGGAACCTACTATCAAAGTCAAGATTAAAAATTATGAGTGTTTTGCTTTGTGTGACTTGGGTGCTAGTGTTTCTATAATTCCAAAATCTTTATGTGATGTGCTTGCTCTTACCGATATTAAAGAATGTTCTTTAAATTTGCACTTGGCAGATTCTACTATTAAAAAGCCTATGGGAAGAATTAATGATGTTCTTACTCTTGCTAATAGGAATTATATGCCCATATATTTTATTGTTCTTGATATTGATTGGTAGACCGTTTTTACGCACTATCGGTGCCGTGATTGATATGAAAGAAGGCAATATTAAGTTCCAATTTCCTTTGAGGAAGGGTATGGAACACTTCCCTAGAACAATAATTAGGCCACCTTATGAATCAATCATGAGGGCATCTTATGGATCTCGAAACAAAGATGACAAAACTTAGATCCTTGCTTTATGCCGAGCTAAGGGCATAAAACTATAGCGCTCGTTGGGAGGCAACCCAATGAATAAAATTTATTTTTTCTTTTTGCGTTCTGTTTTTTAGTTTTAGCAAAATTATGCTACTGTTATGATTGTATTCTTTATGTTTTAGTTAGTGTTTATGCCAAGTAAAGCCTTTAGGATCTTCTTGGGTGATAGTTGTTTGATCTTGCTGAAAAAACAGAAACTTGTGCGCTAGAGAAAACAATTTTCATTTTTAACCAGAGAGCGAAAAAATAGAAATTTTTTTTGCAGAAGATTAATATAAAAATTGCAGAGGTCTTCCTATTTTTTCAGAGTTTTTGTATTTACATAAGTATTCTAAATATCTAGATTGCTACAGATTGTTCTGTTTTTGACATATTCTGTTTTCTTTGCGTTGTGTGCTTGTTTTGATAATTCTATGGTTTTGTTTGATGAGTTTTTGCCATAGAAAAGTTGGAATACAGTAGATATAATGCAAGAGCAAAATATGAATTGGTTTGCTAGAGCACTTATAGTAGTGATTTGTTTTCTTATACTAACGGATCTCATGAAGGTTATGTTGAGTTTTGTGTGATTGGAGTTTTCAACTTTTGGGTTATCTTACGATGGATGAAGGAATAAGGAGTAAGAAGAGCCTAAGGTTGGGATTCCCCAGCATCGCAAGCTATTATCCGAAGAGAGCAAGCAACTAAGCTTGGGGATGCCCCGAGCGGCATCCCCTCTTTCTTCTAACGACCATCGGTATTTTACTCAAAGCTATATTTTTATTCGTCACATACTATGTGTTTTGCTTGGAGTGTCTTGTATGATATGCATTGTTGCTTATTTTTTTGTGTTGTAAGTCTTGATTCCTTGCTGGACACACCTATTGGAGAGAGCCAAAATTATGCCATGACTTGTTAGAATTGCTCTCTATGCTTCACTTAAAATTTTTATGAGCTATTGATTTGCTCCAGTGCTTCACTTATATCTTTTTTAGCACGGTGTGCTTTAGTATTTTTGAAGAAATGCTCTCTTTCTTCAAAGATATATATTTTAGAGTTAGTAAAATTTTCAAGAAATTCTCTCTTGCTTCACTTAAATTAATTTGAGAGAAAGAAATATTATGCTCATGATCTTCACTTATATTTGTTCGAGCTTATCAAAAGCAAGACATGAAAATTCGTCCTGAAGTGATAGATATCCAAGAAGTATATAATAAAAACTTTCATGAAGATCATTGGACAAAATAAACTTGATTCTTAGTAATAGTTTTCAGATATGATGATGTGATATGTGAGTCATGTTGATGAGTAATTATGCTTTAGTAAGAATATTGGTCTTAAGGTTTGTGGTTCCCTATGCAAGCACGAAAGTCAATAGTTATGCAATGAAATTATATCCTACTTGTGGTGCATTATTCGGAGTTAATTATGGTTAATGCTCTCTTATGAGATTATTTGTTTCGTGGTTGGTCGCTTCTCAATCTTTTGCTAGCCTTCATTTTGCACTAAGTATGATCACTACTTGTGCATCCAAAATCCTTTAAACTAGTTTTGCCACATGAGTCCACTATACCTACCTATATGCGGTATTCTTTTGCCGTTCTAAGAAAATTTGCATGTGCCATCTCTAATATTCAAAATAAATTTCTCTTTTGTGTGCTCGTACCGCTCGCGAGGCAGTGAGGGGTGGCTAATCTTTTCCATGTTATATGTGTTATTCTCATGATGAGTGTTTATTCACTTGTCATTGCACGAGAGTAAGGCAAAGGTATTAGGGATACCCAGTCCTGAAATGAAAAATGAATTTACTTTATGTTGTCAAATAATAAATTCCTTGGAAAGTGTTGGTATGGAAGGAACCCGTGGATATGGTTAGCCATGGAAAGTGAAAGTATTGTGGAAAAAGGAATAAACTTTAATTTATGTTTGGGAGCTGATGGCAGCTGGAACTATGTCGGTATTTCCCCGGAGAGGGAGGGATGATGTAGCACAGCGACGGTAGAGTATTTCCCTCAGTTATGAAACCAAGGTATCGAACCAGTAGGAGAACCAAGAAACATAACGTAAGCAGCACCTGCACACAAATAACAACACCTCGCAACCCGCTGTGTTAAAGGGGTTGTCAATCCCTTTAGGGTAACGGCGCGAGAAACGGCGTGTGATGGGAGATAAAGTTGTAATAGATTGGATAAATAGATCGCAAATAAAATAAAGTGCAGCAAAGTTTTTTTTGGGAATTTTGGCTTAATAGATCTGAAAATAAAAGCAAGGAAAAGTAGATCACAAAGGCAAAAATATGAGAAATAAGACCCGGGGGCCGTAGGTTTTACTAGTGGCTTCTCTCGAGAAAAATAGAAAACGGTGGGTAGACAAATTACTTCTGGGCAATTGATAGAACTTCAAATAATTGTGACGATATCCACGCAATGATCATTACATAGGCATCACGTCCAAGATTAGTAGACCGACTCCTGCCTACATCTACTACTATAACTCCACACATCGACCATTATCCAGCATGCATCTAGCGTATTAAGTTCATGGAAAAATGGAGTAATGCAATAAGAATGATGACATGATGTAGACAAGATCCATTTATCTAGATGGCAGTAGATATGGATCTCGAATTTTTATCCTTAGTAGCAAAGATACATACGTGTCGGTTCCCTTTCTGTCACTGGGATCAAGCACCGTAAGATCGAACACACTACCGGGCACCCCTTCCCATTGCAAGATAAATTGATCGAGTTGGCCAGACAAAATCCAAATATCGGAGAAGAAATATGAGGCTATAAGATATCATGCAAAAAAAAGATCATAGAAACTCAAATAAATTCATGGATATAAAAACATAGATCTGATCATAAACTCAAAGTTCATCGATCCCAACAAACACACCGCAAAAGAGTTACATCATATGGATCTCCAAGAGACCATTTTATTGAGGATCAAGAGAGAGAGAGATTAAGCCATCAAGCTACTAACTATGGTCCCGAAGGTCTAGAAAGAACTACTCACGCATCATCGGAGAGGCACCAATGGAAGTGGTGAACCCCTCCGTGATGGTGTCTAGATTGGATTTGGTGTTTCTGGACTATGCGGCGGCTGGATGAATATTTTGTCGATCCCCTCAGGGTTTTGGAAATATTTGGGTATTTATAGAGCCAAGAGGCGGTTCGGGGGGCACCCGAGGTGGGCACAATCTACCTGGGCGCGCCAGAGCCTCCTGGCGCGCCCAGGTGGGTTGTGTCCCCCTCAGGGCACCCCCAGGTGCAACCAGGGCCCATCTGCTTCCTTTTGGCCCATAAAAAAAATCATCGTAAAGTTTTGTTCCATTTGGACTCCGTTTGATATTGATTTCCTGCGATGTAAAAAACATGGAAAAATAGGAACTGGCATTGGGCACTATGTCAAGAGGTTACAACCAAAAAATGATATAAAATGATTATAAAACATCCAAGATTTATAATAAAACAACGTGGAACAATCAAAATTATAGATACATCGGAGACGTATCAGCATCCCCAAGCTTAACTCATACTCGTCCTCGAGTAGGTAAGTGATAAAAATAGAATTTTTGATGTGGAGTGATGTTCATCAAGTCATATCATATTCTTTTTCTTTATATCATGGACATTTGGACTTTTATGTGATATAGAGCAATAGTCTAGTTTTGACATTATAATTTAGATACTCAAGGATATCAACAAGCAACCATGTCTTTCAAAATATCAATGCTAAAATAAGTTATCCCTAGCCCATCATGCTCAAACATCTATCCACTAATGAAACACACTTGAATATTAACTACACCCAATACTTGAGCACGATCATATTGCCTCCTAGTTGGTGCTTTTATGAGAGAAGATGGAGACTCAAATTTCAAAATAAAAATTGCATAAAGTAAAATAAAGTCCCTTCGTAGAGGGAAGTAGGGATTTGTAGAGGTTCCAGAGCTCAAAGAGAAAAACTTTATATAGAAACATTTTGGGAGGTGTATCCATCCCACCAACGAAAATGACTTTGAGTTTCGAACACTTTCCATGCTAGATATGCCATTGGCGGTTCCCAAATAGAAAATAAAGTTTATTCCTTTTTCCACCATAACTTCCACTTTCCATGGCTAGTCGTATCCACGGGTGACCTCCATACCAACACATTCCATGGAATTTATTATTTGACAACATAAATTAAATTCATTTTTGTTTTTGCATTTCGGGTCTGGGCCTCCCTAATACCTTTGCCTTACTCTCATGCAATGACAAGTGAATAAACACTCATCTTGAGAATAACACATCTAGCATGGAAAATATTAGCCACCCTTCACTGATCCGCGAGCGAAACAAACACACAAAAGAGAAGTTTATTTTGAAAATTAGAGATGGCACATGCAAATTTTCTTAGTATGGAAAATAATACCGCATGTAGGTAGATATAGTGGACTCATGTGGCAAAACTAGTTTAAAGGATTTTGGATGCACATGTAGAAGTCATACTTAGTGCAAAATGAAGGCTAGCAAAAGATTGGGAAGCGACCAAACAAGAAATGAATAATCTCATAAGCAAGCATTAAGCATAATTAACACCGAATAATGCACCACAAGTAGGATATAATTTTCATTGCATGATTATTGAATTTTGTGCATGCATAGGGAATCACAAACCCTAACACCAATATTCCTACTAAAGCATAATTACTCATCAACATAACTCACATATCACATCATCACATCTCAAAACTATTACTAAGAAACAACATTATTTTGTCCAATGATCTTCATGACATTTTATTTACTTTATACTTCTTGGATACCTATCAATTTGGGACTAATTTTCATGAGTTGCTTTTCATAAGCTCAACCAAATTCAAGTGAAGATCATGAGCATAACAAATTTTATTTCTCTCAAAATAATTTAAGTGAAGCAAGAGAGAATTTCTTCAAAATTTTACTAACTCTCAAATAAATCTAAGTGAAGCAATAGAGCATTTCTTGAAAAATAACAGACCACACCATGCTCAAAAAGATATAAGTGAAGCACTAGAGCAAGTCCTAGCTCATAAAGATTTAAGTGAAGCATAGAGAGCAATTATAACAAGTCATGACATAATTTTGGCTCTCTCAAATATGTGTGTCTATCAAGGATTGATAAATTAAAACAAAAAATAAAACAAGCAAAGGCACATATCATACAGGACGCTCCAAGCAAAACACATATCATGTGACGAATAAAAATATAGTCTCGAGTAAAATACCGATAGTTGTTGGAAGAAAGCGGGGATGCCACTCGGGGGCATCCCCAAGATTAGTTGGTTGCTCATTCTTGGATAATATCTTGGGATGCCTGGGCATCCCCAAGCTTAGGCTCTTACATCCTTCCTTCATCCATCGTAAGATAACCCAAAACATGAAAACTTCAATCACACAGAACTCAACAAAGCCTTCGTGAGATCCGTTAGTATAAGAATAATAAACCACTACTATATGTGCTATCTAACCAATTCTATTTTGTTTTTGTTTTATATCTACTGCATTCCGACTTTTCTATGGCAAAAACTCCTCAAATAAAACAATAGGGCCATCAAAAAAGCACACAACACAAAGAAAACAGAATCTGTCAAAACAGAATAGTCTGTAGCAATCTGACTATTTCGAATACTTCTGTTACTCAAAAAACTCTAAAAATGAGGATGTCCTGAGAAATTTGTATATTGATCTACTTCAACTGGAATGGGTATTTTATCGCTCTCTGGTAAAAAATGAAAATTAATTTCGTGAGCGCACTCTTTCTGATTTTTTCAGCAAAATCAAACAACTATTGCCCAACAAGATCCTAAAGGATTTACTTGGCACAAACACTAATTAAAACAAAGAAACACAATCATAACAGTATCATAATTGTGTAAACACACAAGAATAGGAAGCACAAAGCGAAAATAAATTTTATTCATTGGGTTGCCTCCCAACAAGCGCTATAGTTTTACGCCCTTAGCTAGGCATAAAGCAAGGATCTAAGTTTTGTCATCTTTGGTTCATGATCCATACGATGCCCTCATGATTGATTCATAAGGTGGCTTAATTATAGTTCTAGGAAAGCGTTCCATACCCTTCCTCAAAGGAAATTGTAACTTAATATTTCCTACTTTCATATCAATCACTGCACCAATAGTGCATAAAAACGGTCTACCAAGAATAATTGGACAAGATGGATTGCAATCAATATCAAGAACAATAAAATATATGGGCACATAATTCCTATTTCCAAGAATAACAACATCATTAATTCTTCCCATATGTTTTTTAATAGTAGAATCCGCCAAGTGCAAATTCAAATATTATTCTTCAAGATTGGTAAGACCAAGCACATCACATAAAGATTTCGGAATTGTGGAAACACTAGAACCCAAGTCACACAAAGAAAAACACTCATAATTTTTAATCTTGACTTTGACAGTAGGTTCCCATTCATCATACAATTTTCTAGGAATTGAAACTTCTAATTCCAATTTTCTTCAAGAGCTTTCATCATAACATCAACAATATGTTTATTAAAGGCTTTGTTTTGTTCACAAGCATGGGGTGAATTTATCATGGCTTGCAACAAAGAAATACAATCAATCATGGAGAAACTATCATAATTATAGTCTTTATAATCCAAAATAGTGGGTGCATCATTATCTAAAGTTTTGACCTTTCCAAACCCACTTTCATCAATTTTCTCAACAAAATTTTCACCCTCCGAAATATTGGAACGCCTTCTACCTAAAGTTGACTCTTCTACAGTCCATTTTTTCATCATTCTTAACTTTACTAAACAAGGAATCAATAGGAGAAACACCAATCATTTTAAGATCTTCATCACTTTTTCAAGAGTACTCACTAGGAAACGCTTTTTCCAAAAATTCTCTTTTAGCTCTAAGCATAGCAGTTCTTTTCTTACTTTCATCCATAGAAACATAAAGAGCTTTAATTGTTTCATCTACTTTAGGGACAAAAATTTTCATCTTGAGATTTTCCACATCATGAGCAATTCTATCAACACATCTAGACAAATCATCAATTTTGTTCAACTTTTCTTCTATGGAAGTGTTGAAAACTTTTTGTGTATTGATAAATTATTTAATATTGTTCTCAAGATCAGAGGTGTTCCTATTATTATTATAAGATTGATTTCCATAGGAATTACCATAATTATTAGGGGAATTACTAGGAAAAGGCCTAGAATTAAAATTACCTCTATAAGCATTGTTGTTGAAATTATTGCGAGAAATAAAATTCACATCAATGGCATCGCTATTTTGCTCAATCAAAGTAGACAAAGGCATGTTTGGGTTCAAGTTGCTTGAAATTCATGATCTGGGTTCTAAGGGAAATAATTTTTGCAGGAGGAAAATACTTAGTGATAAAAGCATCTTTGCACTTATTCCTAGAATCGATACTATTGCGAGGCAAAGAAGAGAACCATTTTTTGCAGAATCACACAAAGAAAATGAAAATAATTTCATCTTGACGACATCATTGTACAAATCTTTTTTCTTTTCCATATCACATAATTCCACGAAGGTATTAAGATGGGATGCGACATCCTCATTAGGAGTACCGGAAAATTGGTCTTTCATAACAAGATTCAGAAAGCAGTATTAATATTACAAGTCTCCGCACTGGTGGTGGGAGGAGCAAGCGGAGTGCCAATAAAATCATTGTTGTTGGTATTTGAGAAATCACATAACTTTGTGTTCTCTTGAGTCATGATGAACACACAACAAGATTGCACTCAAAAATAGACCCGGCAAGAAAACGGCGAATGGAACAAGAGAGGCGAATAAAACGGAAAATTATTGTGAAGTGGGGGAGAAGAAAATGAGAGGCAAATGGCGAATAATGTAAATTGTGAGGAGATGAAATTTGAGATTAGGAACCTGGTTATGATGAAGATCCTCCCCAGTAACGGCGCCAAAAATTCTCCTTGATGGTAGCTAAAACTACGTCGATATTTCCCCAGAGAGGGAGGGATGATGTAGCACAACGACGGTAGAGTATTTCCCTCAGTTATGAAACCAAGGTATCGAACCAGTAGGAGAACCAAGCAACACAACGTAAGCAACATCTGCACACAAATAACAACACCTCGCAACCCGACGTGTTAAAGGAGTTGCCAATCCCTTTCGGTTAACGGTGCCAGAAACGGCGTGTGACGGGAGATAAAGTTGTAATAGATTGGATAAATTGATCGCAAATAAGATAAAGTGCGGCAAAGTATTTTTGGATTTTTGGTTTAATGGATCTGAAAATAAAAGCAAGGAAAAAATAGATCGCAAAGGCAAATATATGAGAAATAAGACCCGGGGGCGTAGGTTTCACTAGTGGCTTCTCTCGAGAAAAATAGCAAACGTTGGGTAGACAAATTACTGTTGGGAAATTGATAGAACTTCAAATAATTATGACGAGATCAAGGCAATGACCATTACATAGGCATCACGTCCAAGATTAGTAGACCGACTCCAGCCTGCATCTACTACTATTACTCCACACATCGACCACTATCCAACATGCATCTAGTGTATTATGTTCATGGAAAACGGAGTAATGCAATAAGAACATTGACATGATGTAGACAAGATCCTTTTATCTATATGGCGGTAGATATAGATCTCATGTTTTTATCCTTAGTAGCAATGATACATACGTGTTGGTTCCCTTTCTGTCACTGGGATCAAACACAGTAAGATCGAACCCACTATCAGGCACCTCTTCCCATTGCAAGATAAATAGATTGAGTTGTCCAGACAAAACCCAAATATCGGAGAAGAAATATGAGGCTATTAGAGACCATGCATAAAAGAGATCAAAGAAACCCAAATACTTTCACGAATATAAAAACATAGATTTGATCATAAATTCGAAGTTCATTGATCCCAACAAACACACCGCAAAAGAGTTACATCATATGGATCTCCAAGAGAACATTGTATTGAGGATCAAGAGAGAGAGATGAAGCCATCTAGCAACTAACTACGAACCCGAAGGTCTAGAAAGAACTACTCATGCATCATCAGAGAGGCACCAATGTAAATGGTGAACCCCTCTGTGATGGTGTCTAGATTAGATCTGGTGTTTCTGGACTCTACGGCGGCTGGATGGATATTTCGTTGACTCCCCTAGGGTTTTAGGAACATTTGGGTATTTATAGAGAAAAGAGGCGGTCCAGGGGCACCTGAGGTGGGCACAACCCTCCTGGGAACGCCAGGGCCTCCTGGCGCGCCCTGGTGGGTTATGCCCCCTCGGGGCACCCCCAGGTGCAACCAGGGCCCATCTGCTTCCTTTTGGCCCATAAAAAATCATCATAGAGTTTCGTGCCATTTGGGCTCTGTTTGATATTGATTTCCTGCCATGTAAAAAACAAGAACTGGCACTAGGCACTATGTCAATAGGTTACTACCAAAACATGATATAAAATGACTATAAAATGATTATAAAACATCCAAGATTGATTATAAAACATCATGGAAATTATAGATACGTTGAAGACGTATCAGGAACCGCCTATGATATATCTAGCATGGAAAGTGTTGGGAACTCTAAGTCCTTTTCATTGGTGGGAAAAGTATGCCTCTCGAAATGTCTTTATCTCTCAATTTTTGCTTTGAGCTCTGGAACCTCTACAAATCCTTACTTCCCTCTACGAAGGGCCTTTCTTTTCCTTTATGCAATTTTTATTTTCAATTTGTTTCTCCATCTTCTCTTATAAAAGCACCAACTAGGAGGCACTATGATCGTACTTGAGCATTGGGTGTAGTTAATATGCGAGCGTGTTTCATGAATGGATCAATGATTGAGCATGATGGGCTAGGGATAGCTTATTTTAGCGTTGATATTTTGAAAGACATGGTTGCTTGTTGATATGCTTGAGTATTTAAGTAATCATGTCAAAACTAGACTATTGCTTTGAACAATATAAAAGTCCAAATGTCCATGCTATAAAGAAACGAATTTGATATGACATGTTAGGCAACATTCCATATCAAAAAATTTATTTATATCATTTACCTACTTGAGGACGAGCATGAATTAATCTTGGGGATGCTGATACGTCTCCAACGTATCTATAATTTTTAATTGTTCCACGCTGTTTTATTATCAATCTTTGATGTTTTATAATCATTTTATAGTCATTTTATATCATTTTTTGTACTAACCTATTGACATAGTGCCAAGTGAGAGTTGCTGTTTTTCCATGTTTTTTACATCGCAAAAAATCAATACCAAATGGAGTCCAAATGTAGTGAAACTTTTTGTGGAACTTTTATGGACCAAAAGAAACCCAATGGGCCAGAGAAGCACCTGGGGGGGTGCCCCGAGGGGGGCACAACTCACCAGGGCGCGCCTGGGCCCCCAGACGTGCCCAGGTGGGTTGTCCCCACGTCGGTGGCGTCCCGCACTGCTTCTTTGCTCTATAAATACCCCAATATTCCAGAAACCCTTGGGGAGTCGACGAAAATCAATTCCAGCCGCCGCAGAGTCCAGAACCACCAGATCCAGTCTAGACACCATCACAGAGGGGTTCACCACTTCCATTGGTGCCTCTCCGATGATGCGTGAGTACTTTTTTGTAGACCATCCGGTCCATACTTAGTAGCTAGATGGTTTCGTCTCTCTCGCTTGATTCTCAATACAGTGGTCTCTTGGAGATCCATATGATGTAACTCTTTTGCTATGTGTTTGTTGGGATCCGATGAACTTTGAGTTTATGATCAGATCTATCTCTTTTTATACATGAAAGTTATTTGAGTTTCTTTGATCTCTTATATGCATGATTGCTTATAGCCTCGTATTTCTTCTCCGATATTTGGGTTTTGTTTGGCCAACTTGATCTATTAATCTTGCTATGGGAAGAGGTGCTTTGTACTGGGTTCAATCTTACGGTTCTTGATCCCAGTGATAGAAGGGAAACCGACACGTATGTATCATTGCTACTAAGGATAAAATGATGGGGTCTATTTCTACATAAATAGATCGTGTCTACATCATGTCATTTTTCTTATTGCATTACTCTGTTTCTCCATGAACTTAATACACTAGATGCATGCTGGATAGCGGTCGATGTGTGGAGTAATAGTAGTAGATGTATGCAGGAGTCGGTCTACTAATCTTGGATGTGATGCCTATATAATGATCATTGCCTGGATATCGTCATGATTATTTGAAGTTCTATCAATTGCCCAACAATAATTCGTTTTCCCACCATTTGCTATTTTTCTTGAGAGGAGCCACTAGTGAAACCTACGACCCCGGGTCTCTTTCTCATATTATTTGCCTTTGTGATCTATTTTATTTTAAGATCTATTAAACCCAAAAATACAAAAAAAACTTTGCTGCAATTTATTCTCATTTATTTTATTTGGCGTTCGATCTATCAATCTACTACAATTTATTCACACCCATTTGCCAATTTCTGGCGCCGTTACCCAAAATGGATTGACAACCCCTTTAATACGTCAGGTTGCGAGTATTTGTTATTTGTGTGCAGGTGCCGTTTAATTGTTGTTGCTTGGTTCTCCTACTGGTTCGATAACCTTGGTGTCATCACTGAGGGAAATACCTACCGTCGCCGTGCTGCATCGTCCCTTCCTCTTTGGGGAAATACCGACATAGCTTCAAGCTGCATTAGGTACCACTGTGATGACCACCGTCGAGTGCTTACACCACATCTGAGGGGTGCGTCGTACACGCCCCAGCGGTATGATGATAGGCACTCATATGGTGATGAGCGGAGAATTCATGTCGTCCCAAGAGAGCCTGGATTCTAGGCGAGGCAGTCCTTGTACAGTGCTTGGTTGACAGAGGCAGAGCAAACAGAGAAGGATAAGACAGAGATCGTCCGAATGGAAGCAGAGCATTCGTTTCTAGACCTGAATGTTTCAGCAGAGCCATCCGAGTCGCTAAGATCCCGCCCAACTTCAGATTGGCTGCTGGTGTGAGCAAGTTCACTGGTGAGTCGAAACCAGACATGTGGCTGTAAGATTACCGAGTGGTAGTGCAGATTGGTGGAGGCCATGAAGCACCTCCCCTTGATGCTTGAAGGTTCAGCCAGAGCTTGGCTGAATCAGTTAGCTCCTGGAGGCATTTTCTGTTGGGAAGATTTAGCCCGAGTGTTTATCAAGACGTTCGAAGGCACCTGCAAGCGACCCGCTGGGCTGACTGAATTGCAACATTGTGTCTAGAAACCGAGTGAAACTTTGAGAGATTTCATCCAAAGATGGACCACCCTTCACCATGTAGTGGAGAATGTGTTAGAACGCCAAGCAGTTTGTGCCTTCAAAGAGGATGTCAGATACAGAGTGCTTATCCTGAAATTTTGTCGTTCTAGAGACATGCCTCTGAGCCGAATGATGGAAATAGCCACTCGGTATGCAAATGGCGAAGAGGAAGACAGACTCTGCAATGGCAAAGGGAAACCAGTCGACCAGGACACCGGAGGTGGAAATCCCAGTCGGAAGCAAAAGCGTAAGGCTGAGGCTGTAGGTCCTGTTGAGGTCGCAGTTCTGAATGCGCAAGGAAAGTTTAAAGGAAAGCCCAAAGGGCCGTGGGTGCCCAAAAAGGTGAAAGATCAATCAGGCCAGGATGTCCTGGATTTGCCGTGGCATATTCACATGAAGAAGGACGAAGAGGGTAATTTGATTTTTCCCAAACATACCACTCGACAGTGCAGACTCCTGATTCAGCAGTTCCGAGAGGGTCAGCCCAATGAGAAGGACTCCTGATTCAGCAGTTCCTGGAGCATCATTCAGATCGGGGCGGTGAGTCGACTTCCTCGCTGCTGTCAGATTCTTCACTATCATACTCACTGTCATCTGCATATTCGATATCAGCGCTCCTGCAATCGCTCTCTACTCCTTCTCCAAGATGATGCACTCCGTTCGGCACGGAATACATCTTCATGAAAACCTACAAGTCACAAGCCGCAGACATTAGTCGGATTCAAGGATAAATTCATATTGGAGGATAAAAACTTAAACACTCGGCAAATCGAGCCTGACCTCTCCTGGGGCGTTATTGACGTCCAATAGAAAGGTTCTCCTAGCTCCGCGAGGGTTGTCCTTGTTGCCAGTGATGCTCCGCAACCACTGAGCCATCGTCTCCTCGGAGACCTCCTCCAGGTAGACCCGAGCGGTGTCTTCTGGGCCAGAATACATCCACATTGGGTGGTCGCGGGCTTGGAGGGGTTGGATGCGTTGACTGAGGAACACCTCCAGCAGTTCCAGGCTAGTCACTCCACCCTGGACCAGTGCAACGACCGCGTCGACCAAGACAGCTACCTTGCCCTTCTCCTTGGTAGATACAGTCAAAGAACGAGGGGTGCGAAGTCTCTCTAGAGAAAAAGGAGGGAGGCTGGTCGACTAACCATGAGTCGGAATATCCTTGTAGTAGAACCAAGTCGACTGCCACACCCTAACTGACTCGGGAAAGGTCATGGGAGCAAAAGTGCTCCTACCCCTCTTATGGATCCCTAACCCCCCACACATCTGGATCACATGTGTCTTCTCATCAGTCGGATTGGCTTTCTTCACCGTCTGAGATCGATAAGTGAAGATATGCTTAAACAGTCCCTAATATGGGTGGCACCCCAAGAAGTTTTCACACATCGAAATGAATGCAGCAAGATAAGAGATGGTGTTTGGAGGAAAATGGTGGATCTGGGCACCGAAGAAGTTCAAAAAATCATGGAAGAATGGGTTGGGAGGCAAAGAGAATCCTCGGTCGACGTGAGTGGTGAGGAGAACGCACTCACCTGCGCACGGCTTTAGTTCGGTCTCCCCCTCCGGCAACCTATAGGATCCATGCGCAATCAGGTAGTCGGCGGCGAGGTTTTCCAGATCTTCCTCCATGACGGTGGAGCGGATCCAATCCTCCTAGATCCAACCAGAGGCAGGCCGGACCGCGACGTCGATCCCTTCACCGCCTTCTTTGCCTTCGCCGTTGCCTTCTTCACGCGCTATAGAGCCGCGGTCTTGTACTTCTGCATGGCGGCGGAGCTCGAGAGGAACGGGCAGCAGAGTGTAGCATTGGGGAAGACGAGGTGGAGAAGCAGAGAGAAAGGTGGTGAATGGAGACGCACATTACCATGCCTCGGCAATAGCGCCTCTTACGGCCACGCTTCCGAGTAGCTGACCTGTGGGCCCGTGCAATACTGGCGCATCCCGTAACAGTTGCATATCCGATACGTGGCGAAAAAGGTGGTGCCAAGATCGAGGAGTCCCTATCTACTTGTGCTCCGTCTCGTGCGCTTCCCTGAAATTTTGAATCCTGTGAGATCCGGATCCTGCAAAGCAGTCGATCACGTCAAAGATTTTCAAATCCAATCCGCCCGAAGATATGCAGCATAATTCACTCGGAAATTCCATAGGCAAGAATCAATCAAGGCGACTGATGAATATTTAAAGTACCAGCATGCTTTCAGACCCCTGAGGAAATGTCTCCAGGACATTGAATCGTATCGGAACCAACTTCAAGCCTTCTTCACTCGGTCCTCAATCCATTCGGGGGCTAATGACAATGACATGTACCTAGGGTAGGGTCTTAGGCCTGACCTAGATGCCCTATGTCGGTGTCAAAACCGGTAGATCTTGGCTAGGGGGTCCCGAACTGTGTGTCTAAGGTCGATGGTAACAGGAGACAGGGGACACAATGTTTTACCCAGGTCCGGGCCCTCTCTATGGAGGTAATACCCTACGTCCCACTTGATTGATCTTGATGAATATGAGTATTACAGGAGTCGATCTACCATGAGATCGTAATGGCTAAACCCTAGAGGTCTAGCTTGTATGGCTATGATAATGTCCATCCTCCGGACTAAGTCCTCTGGTTTATATAGACACCGGTAGGATCTAGGGTTACACAATGTCGATTACAAAGAATGGAATCTACATATTTAGTCACCAAGCTTGTCTTCCACACCAAGGAGAGTCCCATCCTGACACATGTGTAGTATTCGGTCTTCGTATCTGCACAACCCATTAATCCGGCCCATGGCTAACAGGCCGGACGCCCGAGGACCCCTTAGTCCAGGACTCCCTCAGTAGCCCCCGAATCAGGCTTTAATGACGATGTGTTCAGCGCGCAGATTGTCTTCGGCATTGCAATGCGGGTTCCTCCTCCGACAACTTTCCAGTAACATATTCGGTTTTTAATTCAAGGCCGCGCCCCTTGGCTTCTATGCATCGATGAATTCAGCTGCCACACGTCGGGCGAATGCAGACAGCTAGGGTATCCTTTTGCAAACAACAGCCTAGCCATGCAATAAATAGTGTCTATTTAAGGAGATTGGGTCTCAGATCCATTCAGCATCATACGGAGAAAATCCTCAGAGATTGCTAGGAAAGACCATTCCAACATGGCCAGCATTCCCAGCTCCTCCTCCCATTCCAACCCGGATAAAGGTGAGTGGGAGAGGTGCTCCGTGTCCCACAGTCGATTGGCAAAGTTGCAAACGCAGGGATTTCTCCCCCTGCGTATCTGGTACCTATTCGAGCAGGGTTGGCTTCCTTCAACGGCAAAACCCAGGTGGAGGATTTCCCCAATCCTTCCATGGGGAAAGAGTGTGCTTCGTCCCCTATCTGCTGAGGAGCGTGGGATTTCCAATTCACCCATTCCTTTGAGGGCTTTTGGAGTATTATGGCCTCCAGCTACACAATTTTACCCCAGCCTCCATCTTGCATATTGCGGGCTACGTCGCTTTATGTGAATCATTCCTGGGATGTGAGGCCCATTTTGATCTGTGGAGAAGGCTGTTTTGTCTTGTCCCATGCAACCACGAGGGATCAATATTTGAAGTGGGCGGGGCCGAAATATGGCGCATTGCTGAGACCGGATACCTATCCAGCACACCGAAGAAAGCTTCCAAAGAGTGGACCTCTGAATGGTTTTATATTGACGACGTCGCACTTCCCGACCCAGTCCGGATGGGCCTCCTCGAATTTTCAAGTGCTCCGTTGAAGAAACGCCATAGTTGGCATCCTCGGAGCCTCGAGGAAGAGGATAGCACAGAGATCAGTCTACTGCTGGGAAAGATCAAGATGCTCGCCCAGTCCGGATTGTCAATAGTCGAGGTAATGGCGGTCTCCATAACACGGGGGGTCCAACCACTCCAATATAGAGGGCTACCCATGTGGCATTTCAATGGGGAAGACGACGCCTCTCACTACGGTCGGAAGGGCCCGAAGACTCCCGCCACTCTGGCCAAAATACTGGCTGAACTGTATAAAGGGGAGCAGGAGGAGTTCTCCCGTCCCCAAAATCGAGACGAGTTTTCTATGTACAATTCTCCTAGCTGGGTAAGTTCTAACTCCACTATTCGACCCCTCTCCCTGAATTATTTTTGAAGGGTGATATTTTATTCATTCATGACAGGAATGGGGAAAGGCTGTCGAGGGGATCCATGACCCTGCCCCTTAGTCGGAGAATCACAATCGGGATCTCGACCCCGGATATGAGGAAGATCTGGACATATTCGTGGAGCTCAAAGATGGAGTTTTCTATCAGACGAGTTATGACGGCACAGATGTACCCATCATCGCCGATTACCCCGGCCTCCTTCCTATTTTGCACATAAGTAATCAGGAGACACTTTGTCCAAGAGGGTTTTCTCATTCTTCCTCACTCACCGCATTATCCTGTGCTCAGAAGGGGAGGCGTTTGGCGCGTCGTGCTGCCCCGGGGGCATTTCCAGAGAGAGCGGCTGCCGCGTCGGGCAGGCCTTCGAAGAGGAAGGCAAACAGAGATACGGTCGGGCCTTCCTTGAAGAGGTATGGGTTTGCAACTATGCTCTTTTTAGCAGTCCCGTCCAGTTGTGACTTATATATTTATTTTGTATTAGGGAAAAGGCTCGACGGACTATGTCCGGGGACCCAACCAGTCGTACTCCTGATCACCAGGGTTCGTTCCCAGCCGAAGAGACGGGGCCCGATATGGGAGCGGCGACAGGCTGTCCTTCTGCCGAGGGTTTGAAAAATATGTCCGTTACCAATTTGGAAGTGGAGAGAGCCATGAATCACCAGCGCCAGAGGGCCGTTTTACGAAATCCCCGCTTCTCAAAAGAGGTGTTTGGTGCCTTCAACTCGGCTGATGCATACATCCGAGCTGCTCGATATGGGCTTAACCGAGCCACCGAGCAACATTTGAAAGATGTGCAGGTAAGTTTACCTTGTCCAAATTTGATAACCATGTGCCCGTAGCCCCTGAGACTTGAAGAACTTGGGACAAATGTTTTAAGGAATGTTGTATAACCAGGTTCTTACGGAGAAGAACGGCCTGCTAGCCCAAGAGCTGGAGCAGTGCCGAACATAGCTAACTGCTGCTACCACCAAACTGGAAAAGTTCAAGAAGGCGTCCTCTGGTAATATTTCCCTCCATCGAGAAACAAAAAATTATACGCCAGCTGTATTGCAACTGCTGCTTGTCTCATAACAGGGTCATCGGACCAACTGGGAGAGGAACTGAAGGCCGCTCAAACGAGTGAAAAAGAGGCGAAGAGACAACATGCCGCAGGCGAGCGCGTTCTAACCCGAGTTAGAGAGGAGAAAAACAAACTCCAAGATTCAAACACCAAACTAGGCGAAGAACTAAAAGATGTGCGAGCCCAGCTAGCCGACTCCGTGAAGGAGAATAAAAAGTTGCGAGGTGGCATATTCAGTATGTTGCCGAATTTACCTTATAATAATTTGGGGGTATAGTTTAGCTGATATAGTTGTGATTGCAGGTATGTTGACGGGCCGTCCCGAGGAGGAGGTGTCCGGATCATCAAGTGATCTTCTGCAAGGGATGTCGCATTTACACGAGCAAGCTCGGCAGGCAATGCGGAGCGTAGCCAAGGCTTTATGGCCATCCGCCTCCCCTCCATGGAGTATGGAGAAGCTTGTAGAGCTGTTCAAGGGAGCGTGGCAGCGTATCCGACTATGGAAGATATCGGCCTGCCGAGAGGGTGCGCGAGAGGCCTGGGCCATGGTAAAAACATGGTATACCAAGCTGGTTCTATATCACATGGCCGGGGTCGGACCGCTAGGGTCAAATGGGGAAGAAATTCCCTTTAGTTTAGTATATGAACAAGTGGAAGTAGCCGCCAGATATTCCCAGCAGGATTGTAAATTAGACTGGCTGCTGGACGACATAGAGGAGGAAATTTTTGTGTCGTAGTGACTATGTACTTTCCCTGACATATGTGATTCTAGCTGGATTATAAAAACAATTGTCATGGCTGACCTTTTCGCTTCACCCTCTGGACCCGAAGGTGCAGAGTGTTTCCAAATACCCTAGTGGTAGAATATACCGGGGTATGCATGGGAACTAGGCATAGGGGTCATAGTTGCTTGAACAGACAATGTGTATCCGGCTAGTTATGTTATATTACATTATGTAAGAAACATCTTCCAGAGAGAATAGTTCCATTAAGGGTTCCTTTCCCTAGGTTTGCACGCATTTAATGTGCATGTCCGAACTGTGATTGATAAAATCATAGAGGAAGTAACTTCTGGGGTTTCACAATGGAGTGAATGCGGAAACGTCTTTAATTCACCGACCGAATATCCCCTTAAGAATGCTAGCCTTTGGCTTCACCCAGTCTGAGGTACACTTCCGGATGACCCGGCAGTAACAATCGCAGAGGTGCTCCCTTTATGCCCTAGCCAAACTAACGGGAACGTAGGGCATAAGCACAGGAGCCAGGCAACCCAGCTTGGCCAAAACTTAAGTCATATCGATGCATATAATGGCGAAGAAAAGGTACATATGAGAAGAACGCATATGTGGTGAGTGCTACCTCTTGAGCACTGCGTTGGTTTTCCCCGAAGAGGAAGGGATGATGTAGCAAAGTATCGTAAGTATTTCCCTCAATTTTTGAGAACCAAGGTATCAATCCAGTAGGAGGCTACGCGCGAGTCCCTCGTACCTGCACAAAACAAATAAATCCTCGCAACCAACGCGAATAGGGGTTGTCAATCCCTACACGGCCACTTACGAGAGTGAGATCTAATAGATATGATAAGATAATATTTTTGGTATTTTTGTGATAAAGATGCAAAGTAAAATAAAGGCAAAGTTAAGAGCAAAGGACATAACTAAGTAGTAGGAGATTAACATGATAAAGATAGAACCGGGGGCCATAGGTTTCACTAGTGGCTTCTCTCGAGAGCATAAGTATTCTACGGTGGGTGAACAAATTACTGTTGAGCAATTGACAGAATTGAGCATAATTATGAGAATATCTAGGCATGATCATGTATATAGGCATCATGTCCGAGACAAGTAGACCGACTCCTGCCTGCATCTACTACTATTACTCCACTCATCGACCACTATCCAGCATGCATCTAGAGTATTAAGTTAAAAACAGAGTAACGCCTTAAGCAAGATGACATGATGTAGAGGGATAAACTCATGCAATATGATGAAAACCCCATCTTGTTATCCTCGATGGCAACAATACAATACGTGCCTTGCTGCCCCTGCTGTCACTGGGAAAGGACACTGCAAGATTGAACCCAAAGCTAAGCACTTCTCCCATTGCAAGAAAGATCAATCTAGTAGGCCAAACCAAACTGATAATTCAAAGAGACTTGCAAAGATAACCAATCATACATAAAAGAATTCAGAGAAGATTCAAATATTGTTCATAGATAGACTTGATCATAAACCCACAATTCATCGGTCTCAACAAACACACAGCAAAAAGAAGATTACATCGAATAGTTCTAAACAAGAGAGGGGGAGAACATTGTATTGAGATCCAAAAAGAGAGAAGAAGCCATCTAGCTAATAACTATGGACCCGTAGGTTTGAGGTAAACTACTCACACTTCATCGGAGGGGCTATGGTGTTGATGTAGAAGCCCTCCGTGATCGATACCCCCTATGGCAGAGCTCAAGAACAGGCCCCAAGATGGGATCTCGTGGATACAGAAAGTTGCAGCGGTGGAATTAGGTTTTTGGCTCCGTATCTGATCGTTTGGGGGTACGTAGGTATATATAGGAGGAAGGAGTACGTCGGTGGAGTAACAGGGGGGCCACGAGGGTGGAGGGCACACTTGGGGGGGGGGGGGGGTAGGCGCGCCCCCTACCTCGTGGCCTCCTCTTTTGTGTCTTGACGTAGGGTCCAAGTCTCCCGGGTCTTGTTTTTGAGAAAATCACGTTCCCGAAGGTTTCATTCTGTTGGACTCCGTTTGATATTCCTTTTCTTCGAAACCCTAAAACAGGCAAAAACAACAATTCTGGGTTGGGTCTCCGGTTAATAGGTTAGTCCCAAAAATAATATAAAAGTGGATAATAAAGCCCAATAATGTCCAAAACAGTAGATAATATAGCATGGAGCAATCAAAAGTTATAGATACGTTGGAGACGTATCGAGCATCCCCAAGCTTAATTCCTGCTCGTCCTCGGGTAGGTAAATGATAAATATAGAATTTTTGATGCGGAGTGCTACTTGGCATGATTTTAATGTAACTCTTCCTAATTGTGGTATGAATATTCAGATCCAAAAGATTCATGACAAAAGTTTAATATTGACATAAAAATAATAATACTTCAAGCATACTAACAAAGCAATTATGTCTTCTCAAAATAACATGGCCAAAGAAAGTTATCCCTACAAAATCATATAGTCTGGCTATGCTCCATCTTCACCACACAAAATATTTAAATCATGGACAACCCCGATGACAAGCCAATCAATTGTTTCATACTTTTGGTGTTCTCTAACTTTTTCAATCTTCACGCAATACATGAGCGTGAGCCATGGACATAACACTTATAGGTGGAATAGAATGGTGGTTGTGGAGAAGACAAAAAAGGGAGAAGATAGTCTCACATCAACTAGGCGTATCAACAGGCTATGGAGATGCCCATCAATAGATATCAATGTGACTGAGTAGGGATTGCCATGCAACAGATGCACTAGAGCTATAAGTATATGAAATCTCAAAAAGAAACTAAGTGGGTGTGCATCCAACTTGCTTGTTCATGAAGACCTAGGGCATTTTGTCGAAGCCCATCGTTGGAATATACAAGTCAAGTTCTATAATGAAAAATTCCCACTAGTATATGAAAGTGATAACATAGGAGACTCTTTATCATGAATATCATGGTGCTACTTTGAAGCACAAGTGTGGTAAAAGGATAGTAGCATTGTCCCTTCTCTATTTTTCTCTCATTTTTTTTATTTGGGCCTTTTCTACTTTTTATGGCCTCTTTTTTTTATTTTTCGTTCGGAGTCTCATCCCGACTTGTGGGGGAATCATAGTCTCCATCATCCTTTCCTCACCGGGACAATGCGCTAATAATGATGATCATCACACTTTTATTTTTCTTACAACTCAACAATTACAACTCGATACCTAGAACAAAATATGACTCTATATGAATGCCTCCGGCGGTGTGCCGGGATATGCAATGACTCATGAGTGACATGTATGAAAGAATTATGAACGGTGGCTTTGCCACAAATACGATGTCGACTACATTATCGTGCTAAGCAATATGACAATGATGGAGTGTGTCATAATAAACGGAACGGTGGAAAGTTGCATGGCAATATATCTTGGAATGGCTATGGAAATGCCATAATAGGTAGGTATGGTGGCTGTTTTGAGTAAGGTATATGGTGGGTGTATGATACCAGCGAAAGGTGCGCGGTATTAGAGAGGCTAGCAAAGGTGGAATGGTGAGAGTGTGTATAATCCATGGACTCAACATTAGTCATAAAGAACTCATATACTTATTGCAAAAATCTACAAGTTATCAAAGCAAAGTATTATGCGCATGCTCCTAGGGGATAGATTGGTAGGAAAAGACCATCGCTCGTCCGCGACCGCCACTCATAAGGAAGACGATCAAAAAATAAATCATCCTCCGACTTCATCACATAACGGTTCACCATACGTGCATGCTACGGGAATCACAAACGTTAACACAAGTATTCTTCAAAATCACAACTACTCAAATAGCACAACTTTAATATCACCATCTTCATATCTCAAACCAATTATCAAGCATCAAACTTCTCATAGTATTCAACACACTCATAAGAAAGTCTTATTACTAATCTTGTATAACAAACATATTAGGATTTTAAGCAAATTACTATGCTATTTAAGACTCTCAAAATAATCTAAGTGAAGCATGAGAGATCAATAGTTTCTATAAAACAAATCCACCACCGTGCTCTAAAAGATAAAAGTGAAGTACTAGAGCAAAACTACATAACTCAAAAGATATAAGCGAAGCACATAGAGTATTCTAACAAATTCCAAATCATGTATGGCTCTCTCAAAAGGTGTCTACAGCAAGGATGATTGTGGTAAATTAAAAATTAAACACTCAAATCATACAATATGCTCCAAGCAAAACACATATCATGTGGCGAATAAAAATATAGCTCCAAGTAAAGTTACCGATAGAAGTAGACGAAAGAGGGGATGCCTTCCGGGGCATTCCCACGCTTTGGCTTTTAGGTGTCCTTAGATTATCTTGGGGGTTCCATGGGCATCCCCAAGCTTAGTCTCTTGCCACTCCTTGTTCCATAATCCATCAAATCATTACCCAAAACTTGAAAACTTCACAACACAAAACTTAAAGTCGAAAATATCGTGAGCTCCGTTAGCGAAAAAAAACAAAAGACCACTTCAAGGTACTGTAATGAACTCATTATTTATTTATATTGGTGTTATTCCTAATTTATTCCAACTTCTCTATGGTTTATAAACTATTTTACTAGCCATAGATTCATCAAAATAAGCAAACAACACATGAAAAACATAATCTGCCAAAAACAGAACAGTATGTAGTAATCTGTAGCTAGCGCAAGATCTGGAACCCAAAAACTCATAAAATGAATTTCTGGACGTGAGTAATTTATCTATTAATCATCTTCAAAAAGAATTAACTAAATATCACTTTCCAAATAAAAATGGCAGTAGTTCTCGTGAGCGCTAAAGTTTCTGTTTTTTTACAGCAAGTGTAATAAGACTTTCCCCAAGTCTTCCCAACGGTTCTACTTGGCACAAACACTAATTAAACACAAAAAACACGACCTAAACAGAGGTACATAAATTATTTATTACTAAACAGGATCAAAAAGCAAGGAATAAAAATAAAATTGGGTTGCCTCCCAACAAGCACTATCGTTTAACGCCCCTAGCTAGGCATAACAAGCAAGGATGGATCTAGGTATTGCCATCTTTGGTAGGCAATCCATAAGTGGCTCTCATAATAGATTCATAAGGTAATTTAATTTTATTTGTAGGAAAGTGTTCCATGCCTTTCCTTAATTGAAATTGGAATCTAATATTTCCTTTCTTCATATCAATAATTGCACCAATCGTTCTAAGGAAAGGTCTACCAAGAATAATAGGACATGAAGGATTGCAATCTATGTCAAGAACAATAAAATCTATGGGCACATAATTCCTATTTGAAACAATAAGAACATCATTAATTCTTCCCAAAGGTTTCTTAATAGTGGAATCCGCGAGGTGCAAGTTTAAAGAGCAATCATCAAAATCACGGAAACCTAACAAATCACACAACGTTTTTGGGATCGTGGAAACACTAGCACCCAAATCACATAAAGCATAGCATTCATGATCTTTAATTTTAATTTTAATAGTTGGTTACCACTCATCATAAAGCTTTCTAGGGATAGAAACTTCTAATTCAAGTTTTTCTTCATAAGATTGCATCAAGGCATCAACGATATGTTTAGTAAACGCTTTATTTTGACTATAAGCATGAGGAGAATTTAGCACGGATTGCAACAAAGAAATACAAACAATAAAAGAGCAATTTTCATAGTTAAATTCCTTGAAATCCATAATAGTGGGTTTAGTAACATCTAGGGTTTTAATTTCTTCAATCCCACTTTTATCAATTTTAGCATCAAGATCAAAAAATTCCGAATTCTTAGAACGCCTTCTAGGTAAAGGTGGATCATATTCAGTCCCATCATTATTAAGATTCATATTGCAAAACAAAGATTTAATAGGGGACACATCAATAACTTTTAGATCTTCATCATTATTTTCATGGGAACTAGAAGAACACGCTCTTATAAAGGCATCTTTCTTAGCACGCATCCTAGCGGTTCTTTCTTTGCACTCATCAATGGAAATTCTCATGGCTTTGAGAGACTCATTGATATCATGCTTAGGTGGAATAGATCTAAGTTTCAAAGAATCAACATCAAGAGAAATTCTATCAACGTTCCTAGCAAACTCATCAATCTTAAGCAATTTTTCTTCAATCAAAGCATTAAAATTCTTTTGTGAAGTAATAAATTCTTTAATATTAGATTCAAAATCAGAGGGAATCTTATTATAATTTCCATAAGAATTGTTGTAGGAATTACCATAATTATTAGAGGGATTACTAGGATAAGGCCTAGGATTAAAATTTCCTCTATATGCGTTGTTACCAAAATTTCTCCTACCAACAAAATTCACATCCATCGATTCATTATTATTCTCAATCAAAGTAGACAAGGGCATATCATTAGGATCAGAAGAAACACTCCTATTAGCAAATAATTTCATAAGTTCATCCATCTTTCCACTCAAAACATTAATTTCTTCTATCGCATGCACCTTTTTATTAGTAGATCTTTCGGTATGCCATTGAGAATAATTAGCCATAATATTATCTAGGAGTTTAGTAGCTTCTCGTAAAGTGATTTCCATAAAAGTGCCTCCTGCGGCCGAATCTAAAAGATTTCTAGAAGCAAAATTCAATCCGGCATAAATTTTTTGAATAATCATCCACAAATTCAAACCATGAGTAGGGCAATTACGTATCATTAGTTTCATTCTCTCCCAAGCTTGTGCAACATGTTCATGATCAAGTTGCTTAAAATTCATAATATCGTTTCTAAGAGAGATGATCTTAGCGGGAGGAAAATACTTAGAGATAAAAGCATCTTTGCACTTATTCCATGAATCAATACTATTTTTAGGCAAAGACAAAAACTAAGCTTTAGCACGATCTCTAAGTGAAAAAGGAAATAGCTTCAATTTAACAATATCATTATCCACATCTTTCTTCTTTTGCATATCACACAAATCAATGAAGCTATTTAGATGGGTAGCGGCGTCTTCACTAGGAAGGCCGGAAAACGGATCTTGCATGACAAGATTCAGCAAAGCAGTATTAATTTCACAAGATTCAGCATCGGTAAGAGGAGCAATCGGAGTGCTAATAAAATCATTGTTGTTGGTATTGGTGAAGTCACATAATTTAGTATTATCTTGAACCATCGTGACAAGCAAGCAAACTAACACACAAGAAAACAAAAAACAAGTGGGCAAAAAGAGGCAAAAAGAGAAAGACATGGAGGATAGAGAGAGAGAGAGAGGGCGAATAAAACGGCAAGGGTGAAGTGTGGGAGAGGAAAACGAGAGGAAAATGGCAAATAATGTAATGCGGGAGATAAGGGTATGTGATGGGTATTTGGTATGTTGACTTTTGCGTAGACCTCCCCGACAACGGCGCGAGAAATCCTTCTTGCTACCTCTTGAGCACTGCGTTGGTTTTCCCCGAAGAGAAAGGGATGATGCAGCAAAGTAGCGTAAGTATTTCCCTCAGTTTTTCAGAACCAAGGTATCAATCCAGTAGGAGGCTATGCGCGAGTCCCTCGTACCTGTATAAAACAAATAAATCCTCGCAACCAACGCAAATAGGGGTTGTCAATCCCTACACGGCCACTTATGAGAGTGAGATATGATAGATATGATAAGATAATATTTTTGGTTTTTTTGTGATAAGGATGCAAAGTAAAATAAAGGCAAAGTAAAGAGCAAAGGAAATAACTAACTAGTAGGAGATTAATATGATAAAGATAGAACCGGGGGCCATAGGTTTCACTAGTGGCTTCTCTCGAAAGCATAAGTATTCTACGGTGGGTGAACAAATTACTGTTGAGCAATTGACAGAATTGAGCATAATTATGAGAATATCTAGGCATGATCATGTATATAGGCATCACATCCGAGACAAGTAGACCGACTCCTGCCTGCATCTACTACTATTACTCCACTCATCGACCGCTATCCAGAATGCATCTAGAGAATTAAGTTAAAAACAGAGTATCGCCTTAAGCAAGATGACATGATGTAGAGGGATAAACTCATGCAATATGATGAAAACCCCATCTTGTTATCCTCGATGGCAACAATACAATACATGCCTTGCTGCCCCTGCTGTCACTGGGAAAGGACACCACAAGATTGAACCCAAAGCTAAGCACTTCTCCCATTGCAAGAAAGATCAATCTAGTAGGCCAAACCAAACTGATAATTCGAAGAGACTTGCAAAGATAACCAATCATACATAAAAGAATTCAGAGAAGATTCAATATTGTTCATAGATAGACTTGATCATAAACCCACAATTCATCGGTCTCAACAAACACACCACAAAAAGAAGATTACATTGAATAGTTCTCCACAAGAGAGGGGGAGAACATTGTATTGAGATCCAAAAAGAGAGAAGAAGCCATCCAGCTAATAACTATGGACCCGTAGGCCTGAGGTAAACTACTCACACTTCATCAGAGGGGCTATGGTGTTGATGTAGAAGCCCTCCGTGATCGATGCCCCCTCCGGTAGAGCTCCAGAACAGGCCCCAAGATGGGATCTCGTGGATACAGAAACTTGCGGTGGTGGAATTAGGTTTTTGGCTCCGTATCTGATCGTTTGGGGGTACGTAGGTATATATAGGAGGAAGGAGTACGTCGGTGGAGCAACAGGGGGCCCACGAGGGTGGAGGGCGCGCCTGGGGGGTAGGCGCACCCCCCTACCTCATGGCCTCCTCTTTTGTGTCTTGATGTAGGGTCCAAGTCTCCCGGGTCTTGTTTGTTGAGAAAATCATGTTCTCGAAGGTTTCGTTCCGTTTGGACTCGGTGTGATATTCCTTTTCTTCGAAACCCTAAAACATGCAAAAAACAACAATTCTGGGCTGGGCCTCCGGTCAATAGGTTAGTCCCAAAAATAATATAAAAGTGGATAATAAAGCCCAATAATGTCCAAAACAGTAGATAATATAGCATGGAGTAATCAAAAATTATAGATACGTTGGAGACGTATCAGTGAGCTTGAGGCTCGAAGGATAATACCAAGCTTCTGTACAAGAACCACCACGGATAATGGACGTACATATTTGGAGATGTATGCATCACGGGAGCACGGTTTAGCCGTACTAACGCCGTAGGGCTAAAGAGCAAAACGAAAAGAGGTAAAAACGAAAAGAGTGAAAAAATAATGTTAAGAATAGGAGGAAGGAGACGAACATAGAGTTCGGCGCTAGGCATAGAATCATTGGAGTCTAGCCGCATTCCAAGGGTTCGGCTCCAAGTGATTGTCCGATACATCAAGCAGGCGGTACGCTCCTCCGGTGAGAACTTCGTCAATGATGAAGGGACCCTCCCACTTGGGCTTGAGTTTGTCCTTTTTCTTCTCCGGCAGGTGTAGAACGAGTTCACCAACGTTATAAATCTTGGCCCGCACTTCTCTGCTTTGATACCTACGATTCTGTTGTTGATAAAATGCGGAACGGGCGCTTGCGACATCGTGCTCCTCCTCTAGGGCATCTAAGCTGTCCTGCCGATCGAGCTCGGCCTCTCTCTCTTCGTACATGCGCACTCGAGGTGAGTCATGAATAATGTCGCAGGGTAACACTGCTTCCGCACCGTACACCATGAAGAAAGGTGTATATCCAATAGTGCGGTTGGTGTGGTCCGCAGCCCCCAGAGTACGGAGTCAAGTTCCTCCACCCAGTGCTAGTCCGATTCGTTCAAAGATTGCACTAGTCTAGGTTTGATGCCACCCATAATAAGTCCATTAGCCCGTTCAACTTGACCGTTTTTCTGTGGGTGATAGACAGAGGCGTAATCAAGCTTAATGCCCAGATTAGTGCACCAAGTTTTCACTTCATCGGCTGTGAAATTAGAGCCATTATCGGTGATGATGCCATGTGGAACACCATAACAGTGTACCACGCCGGATATGAAATCTATTACCGGGCCCGTCTCGGCCATTTTGACAGGTTTGGGCTCTATCCACTTAGTGAATTTATCCACCATGACCAGCAGATACTTTCTCTTATGGCTTCCTCCTTTAAGGGGTCCGGCCATATCGAGTCCCCAGACCGCAAAGGGCCAAGTGATGGGGATTGTTTGTAAGGCAGTGGGGGGCATATGGCTTTGGTTGGCGAAGAGTTGGCATCCGACGCAACGTTGGACAAGGTCATGTGCATCTGCTCAGGCCGTCGGCCAATAAAACCCTATACGAAAGGCCTTGCTAACAAGGGCCCGAGCTGCGGCGTGGTGACCGCCGAGTCTGGCGTGAATTTCTGCCAAGAGCTGCCGCCCCTGTTCCTCGGAGATACATCTTTGAAAAACTCTGGTAGCGCTTTTCTTATAGAGCTCTCTGTCATGAACCTTGTAGGCCTTCGAACGTCGGACAATGCAGTGGGCCTTGTTCTGATCCTCGGGAAGTCCCTTCTTATTAAGGTAGGCCAGGGATGGTTCGTTCCATGGGGCAATGACTGCCATAATGAGATGGGCCGAAGGTGTTATTTTGGTGGTTGTGTTCGGATCTGGACTAGTGTTGCCGCCCTCCCCCTGCCACACCACCGATGGCATAAAAAGCCTTTCCAGAAAAATGTTGGGTGGGACGGGTCGTGCTTAGCGCCTATGCGAGCAAGAACGTCCACCGCTTGATTACTTTCTCGGGCCACATGATGGAACTTGAGTCCCTCAAACCGAGCCGACATTTTTAGGAAGGTATTATGATAAGCTTCCATCTTTGGGTCTTTGGCATCGAAGTCTCCATTTATTTGAGATATTGCGAGGTTTGAGTCCCCGCGCACTTCCAAGCACTGTATGCCCATGGAGACAGCCATCTGGAGACCATGCAATAAGTCCTCATATTCGACTACGTTATTGGAGTGTGTGTATAGTATTTGGAGTACATACTGAATGACTTCTCCGGTAGGGGACGTTAAACGACGCCCGCTCCTAGTCCTGCTAGCATTTTGGAGCCATCGAAATACATAACCCAATTGGAATATGTGCCGTACTCTTTAGGGAGTTCGGCCTCTGTCCATTCGGTGACGAAATCAGCCAGTACTTGGGATTTAATGGCTCGACATGATTTATATGTAATGTCAAATGGGAGGAGCTCAATGTCTCATTTGTCAATCTGGCCCATGGCATCGCGGTTGTTTATTATGTCGTTGAGTGGTACTTCAGAAGCCACCGTGATTGAACACTCCTGGAAGTAGTGTCGTAGCTTTCGGAATGCCATGAAGACCGCGTATGCTATATTTTGATAATGGGGGTACCGGGATTTGCATGTAGTAAGGACAGTGGATATGTAGTATACTCGCTTCTGAAGCGGGAATTTGTGTCCGTCCTGTTCTCATTCAACGATGAGTACGGCGCTCCGCACCTGATGTGTTGCCGATATGAATAGCAACATGGGTTCGCCGACGTTTGGTGCGGCCAGGATTGGGTTGCTCGCTAGAAGGGTTTTTATTTCTTCCAATTTGGCTGTTGTCGCGTCCGTCCACTCGAAGTGATTGGTTCACTTTAGAAGACAATAGAGTGGCAGCGCCTTTTCTACCAATCTGGAGATAAAGCGGCTTAGAGCTGCCACGCAACCCGCGAGTTTTTGGACTTATTTAAGGTCTATTGGTGTATCCAATTGTGACAGAGCTTGGATTTTGGCTGGATTTCGCTTCAATTCCTCTATTGGAAATGATGAAGCCTAGCAGTTTTCCTGCGGGGATGCCAAAAACACACTTTTCCGGATTGAGCTTAATGTCATATGCGCGGAGGTTGTCAAATGTGAGGCGTAGGTCATCTATTAGTGTTTCGACATGCCTTGTCTTGATTACGACGTCATCCACATAGGCTTCAACTTTCTTTCCAATCTATTTCTCCAGGCATGTTTGGATCATGCGTTGATAAGTGGCGCCGGCGTTGTTGAGTCCGAAGGGCATGGTGTTGAAGCTGAATGGCCCATATGGGGTGACGAATGCTGTTGCAGCTTGATCGGACTCCATTTTAATTTGATGGTATCTGGAATATGCGTCAAGGAAGCATAATGAGTCGTGTCCTGCGGTAGCATCAATGGTCTGGTCAATGCAGGGGAGGGGGAAGGGATCCTTAGGGCAAGCCTTGTTGAGGTCTTTGAAATCGACGCACAGGCGCCAGGACTTGTGTTTCTTTGGAACCATCACCAGGTTTGCCAGCCAATCCGGATGTTTTATTTCTCTAACGAATCCCGCCTCGATTAGCTTGGCTAACTCCTCCCCCATAGCTTGACGTTTGGGTTAGGAAAAGCGCCGCAGTGTTTGCCTGACCGGTTTATATCCCTTCAATATATTGAGGCTGTGTTCGGCCAACTCGCGTGGGATTCCTGGCATATCAGAAGGGTGTCAGGCGAATATATCCCAATTCTCGCGCAGGAACTCTCGTAGCGCGGCATCAACCATCGAGTCTAGTTGTGCTACAATGGATGCTGTCTTCTTGGGGTCCGTTGGATGGACTTGGAATTTGACTATTTCTTCTGCTGGTTTGAAGGAGGTGGATTTGGGTCATTTGTCTAGGACCACATCATCTCTGTCCATCGTGGAGCGTAGCGCGGTTAATTCTTCAGCCGCGAGGGCTTCAGATAACGCCTCGAGGGCCAAGGATGCGGTTTTATTCTCGGCGCGGAGTGCTATGTCCGGATCACTAGCTAGAGTGATTATAACGTTGGTCCTAGGCATCTTAAGCTTCATGTATCCATAATGGGGTACCGCTTGTAAGCGCGTAAATGCATATCGCCCTAAGAGGGCGTGATATCCGCTGTTGAAAGGCGCCACTTGGAAGGTTATTTCTTTGGACCGATAGTTCTTCGATGTGCCCAATACCACGTCGAGTGTGATTTTTCCTGCACACCGTGCCTCCCTACTAGGAATGATTCCTCAGAAGGTCGTATTACTTTGCTCGATGCGGCTCCTGTCTATTTCCATTTTTCGTATTGTATCCTCATAGATGAGGTTTAGTCCACTGCCACCGTCCATGAGGACCTTGGTGAGTCAAAAGCCGTCCACGATTGGACTTAGGACCAAGGCGGCTGGTGCTCGGACTGTCCTGTATTTTGGTTCGTCACTGGCATTAAAAGTTATAGCCATGTCGTTCCAAGGGTTTAGTGCTACTATTTGACAGACTTTGGCGAGTCCACGTAGTGCTCTTTTGCATCTATTGTTTGAGGCAAATGTCTCGAAGACCGTCAGTACTTTGGGGTCGTTGTCCTCTGGGGGTGTTGTTCTGGGTTATTTTTGGTGAGGATATCCTCGCTGCTCTTGGCCACTTGCCGGAGTATCCAACATGCTCTAAGGCTATGTGTTGGTATGTTATCCGGTGTTGCATGTATTTTGCATGGCCCATCGAGCCATCCTTCCAGAACGGTTCCACACCCCGTACTGGACTTGTATTTATTTACTATTGAACCGGGTATGTTGCAAGGGTGCGCCCTTTTCGCCTGAATGAGGGGTTGAGTGGGGACCGATGATTCCCAACAGGCTGCTTGAGTTTTCCAAGTGCTTTCCATTGCACTGTACTTCTGTACGATAGTTGCCAAGTCAGCAAAGTGTAGGATGCGACGGTGGTTGATTGCGTTGAGGATTCCTTCGTCGCTGCAATTGTTGCGGAACACTGAGATCAATTCCTTGTCGCGGCAATCTTTAATCTTGTTTTTGACAAGAAGGAATCTAGCCCAGAAGTGGTGGACCGTTTCCTGAGACTGCTGTTGTATGCTCATTAGAGCACTTGTATTCGGGTGGGTGGGTGGATTTAAATCTGAACCCTCACCCAGTTTTGGATCCTGAGTCTGAAGCTCTTCTGAACTTAGCAGATCGGGCTCTGGGATGTCCGCTAATTTCTTAGGCCCATCGTCTGATTCTATGTTTGGAGGGCAGGATGCACCTCCTTGCGGGTAGGTGTCCGGATCTTCAAGACCGGAGATCCGGACATAGTCCGTCCTTAGTATGCAGGAAGAGTTGTTGACTCGCTCCTCGACTACCTCTATCTGGTGGGTGATCGGTGGAGATTTGATTTCTCTCTGATTGAGTTTAAGCCCAAGTATAGTCTATGGTGACCCCCAGGGCGACGATGCGATCTAGGAGGTCGTTTAAGGATGAAAGCTCCGCCGGATTCATCTGCTTGGAGTGTTCGGAGTCGATAAGAAGGGGGTTTTCGATGACCCGAGAGGTCATCGTCGGCTTAATGACTGAATGGGCGGTAATGGTAAAACCGCCCAGCCAGAGGGTTTGGCCTGGAGCCAGCGTTCCTCCGATGGTGATATTGTCCTTGAGAATAAGGCGAGACATCGATCCTGTCATCAACATCATAGTGGAACTATCAATGAAAGCACCAATGTCGGTGTCAAAACCGGCGGATCGCGGGTAGGGGGTCCCGAACTATGCGTCTAAGGTCGATAGTAACAGGAGACATGGGACACGATGTTTTACCCAAGTTTGGGACCTCTCTATGGAGGTAATACCCTATGTCCTTCTTGCTTGATCTTGATGAATATGAGTATTACAAGAGTTGATCTAACAGATCTCACGAAGGTTTTGTTAAGTTTTGTGTGATTGAAGTTTTCAAGTTTTGGGTGAGATCACAATGAAGGAATAAGGAGTGAAAAGAGCCTAAGATTGGGGATGCCCATGGCACCCCAAGGTAATATTCAAGGAGTACCAAGTAACTAAGCTTGGGGATGCCCCAGAAGGCATCCTCTCTTTCTTCTAATGACCATTGGTAAATTTACTTGGAGCTATATTTTTATTCGTCACATATCATGAGTGTTGCTTGGAGCATCTTGTATTATAGGAGTCTTTTCTTCTTTTGCTTTTTACTTTGTCACAATCATCGTTGGTCGACATACCTTTTTAAGGGAGCCATAATGATGCTATGATTTGTTAGAATTTCTCTTTGAGTTAGGAATTGCTCTAGTAATTCACTTATATACAGTGTTAGTAAAATTTTGAAGAAATCCTCTCATGATTCACTTATATCATTTTTAGAGTTGAAAGTTTTTGAAGAAATATTTATGCTCTCTTGCTTCACTTAAATTTATTTGAGAGCTTGAAAAGTAGCAATGCTAATACATGAATTTAGTCCCAAAGTGATAGATATTCAAGTGGGATATAATAAAAACTTTCATGAAGATCATTGGATATTATAAACTTGTTTCCTTGTAATAGTTTTGAGATATGGAGATAGTAATATGTGAGTAATGTTGGTGAGTAATTGTGCTTAGTAAGAATATTGGTGTTAAGGTTTGTGATTCCCTATGCAAGCATGAAAGTCAATAGTTACGCAATGAAGTTATATCCTACTTGTGGTACTTATTCGGTGTTAGCTATGTTTAATGCTCGTTTATGATCGTTTTCATTTCTCGGTTTGCCGCTTCTCAATCTGTTTGCCAGCCTTCATTTGTACTAAGCGGGAATACTGCATGTTCATCCATACCTACCTATATGCGGTATTTCCATGGCATTCAAAGTAAATTTGTTTGTGCCAACTCTAATTTTCAAAATGAATTTCATTTTTATGTGCCCGTACCGCTCATGAAGCGGCAGGGGGTGGCCAATATTTTCCATGCTAGATATATTATTCACAAGTTGAGTGTTTATTCGCTTGTCATTGGACGACAGTGTGGCAGGTAATAGGGATGCCCAGTCCTGACATAAAAAAATTACTTATATGTTATGAATAATAAATTCCATGGAAAGTGTTGGTATGGAAGGAACCTGTGGATATGGCTAACCATGGATTGCGAAAGAATGGTGGAAAAAGGAATAACCTTTATTTTATGTTCGGGAACCGCCTATGATTTATCTAGCATGGAAAATATTGGGAATTCTCAGTCATTTTCGTTGATGGGAAAAGCATGCCTCTCAAAACAATTGTATCTCTTAGTTTAAACTATGAGCTCTAGCACCTCTACAAATCTCTGCTTCCCTCTGCGAAGGGCCTATCTATTTACTTTATGCGATTTTTATTTTTATTTGGGTCTCCATCTTCTCTTATAAAGCACCAACTAGGGAACACTATTTTCATACCAGTGCATTGGATATAGCTAATATTTGTGTGTGTTTCATGAATGGATCAATGATTGGGCATAATGGGCTAAGGATAGCTTTCTTTAGTGTTCATATTTTGAAGACATGGTTGCTTGTTGATATGTTTGAGTATAGATGTCCTCAGTCACTTATAGACTATTGCTTTGAATCATCTAAAAGTCCAAATGTCCATGCTACAAAAGAAAAGAATATGTGATGAACATGTTAGGCAACATTCCACATAAAAAATTTTGTTTTTATTTATACCTACTCAAGGACGAGCATGAATTAAGCTTGGGGATGTTGATACGTCTCCAACATATCTATAATTTTTGATTGTTCCGTGCTGTTATATTAACAATCTTGGATGTTTTATATTCATTTACTAGCAACTTTATATCATTTTTGGGACTAACCTATTGACATAGTGCCCAGTGCAAGTTGCTTTCATTTGCTTGTTTTTTAATTTGTAGAATATCAATACCAAACGAAGTCCAAATGCCATGAAACTTTTTGGAGATTTTTTTACTGCCCAGAAGACACCCAGGGAGCCAAAAGAGCACACGAGAGGAGGCCCGTGGGGCCCACTAGGCACCAGCGCGCCAGAGGCCCCTGGCACGCCCTGGTGGGTAGTGGAGCCCACGAGAAGCTTCTCAACCAACCTCCACCTCTATAAATACTCTAAAATGCCAAAAACCCTAGGGGAGTCGAGAAAATACAGTTTTCGCTGCCGCAAGTTCCAGAACCACCACTACAAAAAATGACACATCCGTGACATTTTGGGCCGACTGAATTTTTTCTGTCTTGCATATGAATCTTCTATGACGATAATTGTGACAAAACCCGGTATCATCATGGATGTGGTGGGCTCCTACTTCTATGAAAAAAATCATGACAGAAAATGTGCTTTTTGTCCTGGGCGGGCCAGAGACGCACCTGCATGACATTCTTTGGGCCATCCATGACGGAAACAACCATGGTCGATGTGAGGGCGAGGAAAATATCGGGGAGTTCCCGGTTATGGTCGATGCACAAAGGGATTGCACGTTTCTCTCGTACACATACACGCGTGGGTGCGAGGCGTTGGGCTCTATCTGAACCTGAGTGAGCCATTCGCCTACTGAACCCGAGCGATTGCACTAGCTACGCGTTACTGAATCCGAGCGATTGCACTAGCGACGCGTTACTGAACCCGAGTGATCGATCGATCCATGGCTATTAACTGAACCCAATCGAGCGATTCCTTAGCTACTGCTGCTAACTGAAGCCGATTGAACATGCTGCCTCTTGATGAACAGTGAGCGTTGTTGGGGGTTGGATGAATAGTTCATGGCGGGGGTTGGATGAACAGGACCCCGTGGTAGTAGAGGTCATTGCCCTGGATGAACTGGGCCCCGATCGAGCAGGTTAGGGGTGGATGAACATGAACCTGTGGAGGGCTTGTTGAGCAGTAGCCGGTGGAGGGTTGGATGAATAGTAGCCCATGGAGGGCTGCTTGAACAGTAGCTGGTGGAGGCTGGATGAACAAGAGCCCGTGGATAATTAGTAGCTGGTGGAGGCAGGAGGGAGACGCCGTGGATGAACAATCGCAGATGGAGGCTGGAGGTGGTCGACAGTAGATGATCAGTAGCCCATGGAGGCTGGAGCTAGGAAGTAGATGGTGGATTAATAGTAGTCCGTGGAGTCCCATTTCACGGTACGCCACACCCCTGTTGATGAACAGGACCCCCATTTCGACCATAGGAGGTCGAAGAGAAGTCCTTTTCCTCCGTTTTGCAGTACGCCACACCCCACCCGATCAAAGGACCCCGTTTCAGGCTCGAACAGAAGTCCGTTTCCACCGTTTTGCGGTATGCTAGACCCTTCCTGATGAACAGGACCCTGTTTTGATCATACACAGTCGAATAGAAGGCCCGTGATACGTCCATTTTGCATCATGCTTTTATATCAATATTTATTGCATTATGGGCTGTTATTACACATTATGTCACAATACTTATGCCTATTCTCTCTTATTTTACAAGGTTTACATGAAGAGGGAGAATGTCGGCAGCCGGAATTCCGGGCTGGAAAAGGAGCAAATATTAGAGACCTATTCTGCACAACTCCAAAAGTCCTGAAACTTCACAGGATCATGTTTCAGAATATATAAAAAATATTGGGCGAAAGAAGTACCAGAGGGGGCCACCCACCGTCCACGAGGATGGGGGCGCGCCCTACCCCTTGGGCACGCACCCCTGCCTCGTGGGCCCCCTGGCAGCCCTCTGATGCCCATCTTTGGCTATATGGAGTCTTTTGTGGAGAAAAAAACATAAGAAAGCTTTTAGGAAGAAACTCCTCCGCCACGAGGCGGAACCAATCTAGGACTCCAGCAGAGCTGTTCTGTCAGGGAAACTTCCCTCCGGGAGGGGGAAATCATCACCATCATCATCACCAATGATCCTCTCATCAGGAGGGGTTCAATCTCCATCAACATCTTCACCAGCACCATCTCATCTCAATCCCTTGTTCATCTCTTGTATCCAATCTTTGTCCCAAAGCCTCAGATTGGTACCTGTGGGTTGCTAGTAGTGTTGATTACTACTTGTAGTTGATGCTAGTTGGTTTACTTGGTGGAATATCATATGTTCAGATCCATTATGCATATTAATACCCCTCTGATTATGAACATGAATATGATTTGTGAGTAGTTACATTTGTTCCTGGAGACATGGGAGAAGTCTTGCTATAAGTAGACATGTGAATTTGGTATTCGTTCGATATTTTGATGAGATGTATGTTGTCTCTCCTCTAGTGGTGTCATGTGAATGTCGACTACATGACACTTCACCATTGTTTGGGCCTAGAGGAAGGCATTGGGACCTAATAAGTAGATGATGGGTTGCTAGAGTGACAGAAGCTTAAACCTTAGCTTATGCGTTGCTTCGTAACGGGCTGATTTAGATCCATATGTTTCATGCTATGGTTAGGTTTACCTTAATACTTCTGTTGTAGTTGTAGATGCTTGCAATATGGGTTAATCATAAGTGGGATTATTGTCCAAGGAAGGACAGTACCCAAGCACTGGTCCACCCACATATCAAATTATCAAAGTATCGAACACAAATGATATGAGCGTGATGAAAACTAGCTTGACGATAGTTCCCGTGTGTCTTTTGGAGCGCTTTCCTTTATATAAGAGTTTGTCCAGGCTTGTCCTTTGCTATAAAAAGGATTGGGCCATCTTTCTGCACCTTATTTACTTTTACTATTTGTTTATTCATTACCAATTACCTTATCACAAAACTATCTGTTACCGATAATTTCAGTGCTTGCAGAAAATATCTTGCTGAAAACCGCTTATCATTTCCTTCTGCTCCTCGTTGGGTTTGACACTCTTACTTATCGAAAAGGCTATGATAGATGCCCTACACTTGTGGGTCATCAAGACTCTTTTCTGGCGCCATTGCCGGGGAGTGAAGCGTCTTTGGTAGGTGGAATTTGGTAAGGAAAGATTTATATAGTGTGCTGAAATTTACTGTCACTTGTTACTATGGAACATAATCCTTTGAGGGGCTTCTTCGGGGTATCTTCACCCCGACCAGTAGAGCAAAGAGTTGCTCCCCAACCAACTAAACCTACTGAAAATGTTTGCTTTGAAATTCCTTCAGGTATGATAGAGAAACTGCTAGCTAATCCTTTCATAGGTGATGGAACATTGCATCCCGATTTGCACCTAATCTATGTGGATGAAGTTTGTGGATTATTTAAGCTTGCAGGTATGCCTGAGGATGTTATCAAGAATAAAGTCTTCCCTTTATCTTCTAAGGGAGAGGCATTGACATGGTTTAGGCTATGTGATGATATGGGATCATGGAACTACAACCGTTTGAAATTGGAATTTTATCAGAAGTTTTATCCTATGCATCTTGTTCATCATGATCGTAATTATATATATAATTTTTGGCCTCGCAAAGGAGAAAGCATCGCTCAAGCTTGGGGGAGGCTTAAGTCAATGTTATATTCATTCCCCAATCATGAGCTCTCAAAAGAAATGATTATTCAAAAAATTTATGCTCGGCTTTCTCTCAGTAATCGGTCCATGCTCGATACTTCTTGTACTGGATCTTTTATGATGAAGACTATTGAATTCAAATGGGATTTATCGAAAATAATTAAATGCAACTCCAAAGACTGGGACCTCGACGAAGGTAAGGAGTCAGGTATAACACCTAAGTTTGATTGTGTTAAATCTTTTATGGATATCGATGCTTTCCGTGAATTTAGCACTAAATATGGACTTGACTCTGAGATAGTAGCTTCTTTCTGTGAATCCTTTGCTACTCATGTTGATCTCCGTAAGGAGAAGTGGTTTAAATATAATCCTCCCATTGAAGTAAAAGTAGCTACACCTATTAAAGTTGAAGAAAAGACTATCACTTATAATGATTTTGTTGTTCCTACTGCTTATATTGAGGAACCACCTTTCCCTGTTAGAATAAAGGATCATGCTAAAGATTCAACTGTGGTTCGTAAGAGTAATACTAGAACACCTACTCCCTCTGATCAAATTAAAGTTGAACCTAGTGTTGCTATGGTTAAAGATCTCTTGGCTGATAATATTGATGGGCATGTTATTTACTTCTGTGATGAAGCTGCTAGAATTGCTAGACCCGATACTAAAAATAAACATAGACCTGTTGTAGGCATGCTTGTTATTTTTGTTAAAATAGGAGATCATTGCTATGATGGCTTATGCGATATGGGTGCTAGTGCAAGTGCAATACCTCATTCCTTATATAAATAAATTATGCATGATATTGCACCCGCTGAGATAGAGGAAATTGATGTTACTATTAAACTTGCCAATGGAGACACTATTTCACCAGTTGGGATTGTTAGAGATGTTGAACTCTTGTGTGGGAAAGTTAAATATCCCGCTGATTTTCTTGTTCTAGGTTCCCCACAAGATGACTTTTGTCCCATTATATTTGGTAGACCCTTCTTGAATACTTTTAATGCTAAGATAGACTCCAATAATGTTATCGTTTCTATTGGTTTGGCGGATATGTCTCATGAGTTTAATTTTGCTAAATTTCGTAGAAAACCCCATGATAAAGAATTGCCTAGTAAATATGAAATTATTGGCCTTGCTTCTATTGTCGTGCCTCCTACTGATCCTTTAGAACAATATTTGCTAGACCATGAAAATGATATGTTTATGAATGAAAGAAGGGAAATAGTTGAAGTATTCTTTAAACAGGGACCTATTTTGAAACATAACTTGCCAGTTGAAAGTCTAGGGGATCCTCCTCCACCCAAGGGTGATCCCATCTTTGAGCTTAAACCTTTACCTGATACTCTTAAATATACTTATCTTGATGAGAAAGAGATATATCCTGTTATTATTAGTGCTAACCTTTCAGAGCATGAAGAAAAGAAATTATTGAAAACTCTGAAGAAGCACCGTGCTGCTATTGGATATACTCTTGATGATCTTAAGGGCATTAGTCCCACTCTATGCCAGCACAAAATAAAATTGGAGAAAGACGTGAAACCGGTTGTTGATCACCAACGACGGTTAAATCCTAAGATGAAAGAAGTGGTAAGAAAAGAAATACTAAAGCTTCTAGAGGCAGGTATAATTTATCCCGTTGCTGATAGTCAGTGGGTAAGTCATGTCCGGTGTGTTCCTAATAAGGGAGGTATCACTGTTGTTCCTAATGATAAATATGAACTAATCCCACAAATAATTGTTACAGGTTATAGAATGGTAATTGATTTCCGCAAATTAAATAAAGCTACTAAAAAGGATCATTACCCTTTACCTTTTATTGATCAAATGCTAGAAAGATTATCCAAACATAATCATTTTTGCTTTCTAGATGGTTATTCTGGTTTCTCTCAAATACCGGTGTCAAAAGAGGATCAAGAAAAGACAACTTTTACTTGTCCTTTCGGTACCTTTGCTTATAGACGTATGCCTTTTGGTTTATGCAATGCACCTGCTACTTTTCAAAGATGTATGACTGCTATATTCTCTGACTTCTGTGAAAAGATAGTTGCGGTTTTCATGGACGATTTCTCCGTTTATGGATCTTCTTTTGATGATTGCTTAAGCAACCTTGATCAAGTTTTGCAGAGAAGTGAAGAAACTAATCTTGTCTTGAATTGGGAGAAGTTCCACTTTATGGTTAATGAAGGTATTGTCTTGGGGCACAAAATTTCTGAAAGAGGTATTGAAATTGATAAAGCTAAGGTTGATGCTATTGAAAAGATGTCATGTCCTAAGGGTACTAAAGGTATAAGAAGCTTCCTTGGTCATGCTGGTTTTTATAGGAGGTTCATTAAGGACTTCTCTAAAATTTCTCGACCTCTGACTAATATCTTACAAAAACATGTTCCTTTTGTCCTTGATGATGACTATGTAGAAGCATTTGAAATACTTAAGAAAGCTTTGGTTTCCGCACCTATTGTTCAGCCTCCTAATTGGAATTTACCATTTGAAATTATGTGTGATGCTAGTGATTATGATGTAGGGGTTGTTCTAGGACAAAGTGTTGATAAGAAATTAAATGTTATTCAATATGCTAGTAAAACTCTAGACAGTGCCCAGAGAAATTATGCTACTACTGAAAAAGAAATTTTAGCAGTTGTATTTGCTTGTGATAAGTTCAGACCTTACATTGTTTATTCTAAAGTAATTGCTCACACTGATCATGCTGCTATTAAATATCTCACGGAAAAGAAAGATGTTAAACCTAGACTTATTAGATGGGTTCTCTAGCTTCAAGAATTTGATTTGCATATTATTGATAGAAAGGGAGCTGAGAACCCCGTTCCAGACAACTTGTCTAGGTTAGAGAATGTTCTTGATGACCCACTACCTATTGATGATAGCTTCCCTGATGAACAACTAGCTATCATAAATGCTTCTCGTACTGCTCCATGGTATGCTGATTATGCTAATTATATTGTTGCTAAATTTATACCACCTAGTTTCACATACCAGCAAAAGAAAAAGTTCTTCTATGATTTAAGGCATTACTTTTGGGATGACCCATACCTTTATAAAGGAGTAGATGGTGTTATTATACATTGTGTACCTGAGCATGAACAGGAACATATCCTATGCACGTGTCACTCTGAGGCTTATGGAGGACACCATGCTAGAGATAGAACTGCACATAAGGTATTGCAATCCGGTTCTTACTGTCCTACTCTCTTCAAGGATGCCCGTAAGTTTGTCTTGTCTTGTGATGAATGTCAAATAATTGGTAATATTAGTAGACGTCAAGAAATGCCTATGAATTATTCACTTGTTATTGAACCATTTGATATTTGGGGATTTGATTATATGGGACCTTTTCCTTCCTTTAATGGGTAGAAGCTATTCCAAATAGTAGTGTTGATCATAACACCTCTATGAAGATGCTTAAAGAAGTTATTTTTCCGAGGTCTGGAGTCCCTAGATACTTAATGACTGATGGCGATTCACATTTTATTCATGGTGCTTTCCATAAAATGCTTGCTAAGTATGATGTTAATCATAGAATTGCATCTCCTTATCACCCGCAATCGAGTGGTCAAGTAGAATTGAGTAATAGAGAGCTTCAATTAATTTTGCAAAAGACTATTAATAGATCTAGAAAGAATTGGTCCAAGAAACTTAATGATGCATTATGGGCTTATAGAACTGCATATAAAAATCCTATGGGTGTGTCTCCGTATAAAATGGTTTATGGAAAAGCATGTCACTTACCTCTCGAACTAGAGCATAAGGCATATTGGGCCATTAAAGAGCTCAATTATGATTTCAAACTTGCTGGTGAGAAGAGGCTTTTTGACATTAGCTCACTTGATGAATGGAGAACCCAGACCTATGAGAATGCCAAACTGTTGAAAGAAAAAGTTAAAAGATGGCATGATAAAAGGATACAAAAACATGAGTTTAATATCGGTGATTACGTATTGTTATACAACTCTCATTTAAGATTTTTTGCAGGAAAACTCCTCTCTAAACGGGAAGGTCCTTACGTTATCGAGGAGGTCTATCGTTCCGGTGCCATAAAAACATTATATCTCAGGTAATCCCATAAATGTTGAAACTAATGTTATTGAAACCGTAACCCCGGAGGAATACATAAGGGACACTTTCCAGAACATCTCAGACTCCAAAAATGAATAGGTACGTGGTACAGTAAGTAAACCGACTCTAAAACAGTTCTAATGGCAATTTTTCTCTGTTTTGGAATATTTAAGAAAATAGGAAAATAAGAAGTAGTCTGGAAAGGACACGAGGCTTCCATGAGGGTGGAGGGCGCGCCCCCTGCCTCATGGGCACCTCGTGTGCTCTCCGGACTCCGTTTTCTTGCACGATACTTCTTTTGGTCGGTAAAAATTCATTATATAATCTCCGGAAGGTTTTGACCACCGTATCACGCAAATATCTCCTGTGTTTGTTTCGAGCTGTTTTCTGCCAGGGTTGTCAAGGCCAGGCATCATGTCTTCTCCCTCCTCCTCCAACAATGAGGGCAATGATGCTTGGCTAATGAAGATGGAGCTGAAGAGAGAAGAGCTCAGAGAGGTCAACAAGGATGATGGGGTCAAGAAGGCCATGATGGATGAAATTCCGGCAGTAGTAGAAGAAGACATCCTTCAACCTCACCACAATCTCTTTACCCCAACGGAGATTGATGCTTTCAAGATGATTGAGTTAGCTCGTATTCAAAACAATTCTCACAAGTGAAAATATTTTGTTGAAGGAGCATATCATCTCACTCAAAGGCATTATCCGCAAATTGGAGGGTCTCCTATGCTCAATGTGTGACTATCCATCATCATCATTACCATCTTCACCAACAAAGAAGAACTGAGTATCAGGTATGGGCACTCCCCTTGGCAACTGCCAAGCTTGGGGGAGTGCCCCGGTACCGTATCACCATCACACTTTTATCTTTACCATTTTTATTAGTTTGGTCCTTTTGGTAATATCTTGATCTAGTATAATAAAGTTTTAGTATGATCTAGCTTTGAGTTTTTCTTTATGATCCTTCTATGTAATCGAGTCCGTGAGCTATATATAATAAATATTAGTGTTGATTCAAGGCGTGATTATCTTGCTATGATCTTGAGGGAATAAAATAAAAGAGAAGAAATAAAAGAATTAAAGAGATCATATGGATCTTATGGAGAGTAATGACTTCACATATAAAGAGTATGATGAATAAAAATTGTTGAGAGTTGAGAAATAGAGTTTTGGTCATCGTTGCAATTCATAGGAAGTAATAAAGAAAGAGAGGTCTTCACATATAAATATACCATCTTTGACATCTTTTATGATTGTGAGCACTCATTAAAATATGACATGCTAAAGAGTTGATGTTGGACAAGGAAGACAACATAACGGGTTATGGTTCCCTATATCTGAAATAAATTATATTTTCATGGATCATCCAACATGTTGAGCTTGCCTTTCCCTCCCATGCTAGCCAAATTCTATAAACCAAGTAGAGATACTACTTGTGCTTCCAAATATCCTTAAACCTAGTTTAGCCATGAGAGTCCACCATATCTACCTATGGATTGAGTAAGATCCTTCAAGTAAGTTGTCATCGTTGCAAGTGATAACCCACAAGTATAGGGGATCGCAACAGTTTTTGATAAGTAAGAGTGTCGAACCCAATGAGGAGCTAAAGGCAGAACAAATATTCCCTCAAGTTCTATCAACCACCGATACAACTCTACGCACGCTTGATGTTCGCTTTACCTAGAACAAGTATGAAACTAGAAGTACTTTGTAGGTGTTGTTGGATAGGTTTGCAAGATAATAAAGAGCAAGTAAATAAAAGGTAGGGGCTGTTGTAAGTAAAGAAGCAATAAAGTAAATATAGCGAGTGTGGAAAAGTGGTGGTAGGAGTTGTGAAATTGCCTCTAAGCAACTGACTACTTTACTAGACCAATATCAAGTATTATGTGGGAGAGGCCACTGCTAGCATGTCATCCCTAACTTGGAATTCTATGCACTTATGATTGGAACTATTAGCAAGCATCCGCAACTACTAATGTTCATTAAGGTAAAACCCATCCATAGCTTTAAGGTATATTGGTCCCCCTTCAATCCCATATGCATTAATTTCTATGCCAGGTTGAAGCTTCTGTCACTCTTGCCCTCCAATACATAGTCCTATCAACATAAAACTAACCCTAGGGTGTGGTCCACGCGCGCAATCATATGATGGGCACCAAAGGACAACAACATAACCACAAGCAAATTAAATCAATCATAGCAATTCATCAACCACCGATAGGACAACGAAAATCTACTCAGACATCATAGGATGGCAACACATCATTGGATAATAATATGAAGCATAAAGCACCATGTTCAAGTAGAGGGTACAACGGGTTGCGGGACAGTGGACCGCTGTAGATAGAGGGGGGAAGGTGATGGAGATGTTGGTGAAGATGGCGGAGGTGTTGGTGTAGATCACGGTGATGATGATGGCCCCCGGAGGCACTCCGGTGCCACCGGAAGCGAGGGGGAGAGAGCCCCCCTCCTTCTTCTTCTTCCTTGACCTCCTCCCTAGATGGGAGAAGGGTTTCCCCTCTGGTCCATGGCCTCCATGGCACGGGAGGGGCGAGAGCCCCTCCGAGATTGGATCTGTCTCTATGTCTGTCTCTGTTTCTGCGTTCTCAGATTCTTCCCTTTCACCGTTTCTTATATTCCCGGAGATCGGTAACTCCGATTGGGCTAAATTTTGACACGATATCTATCTGGATATTAGCTTTCTTGCAGCGAAAGAAGGGCATCAACCGCCTTACGGGTGGCCCACGAGGGTCAGGGGCGCGCCTAGGGGGCAGGCGCGCCCCCTGCCTCGTGGCCACCTCGGGCACCGTCTCGCGTGGATTTTTCTTCCCAAAAATCATGTATATTCCAAAAAAATCTCCATCAGTTTTTATCCCTATTGGACTCCGTTTGATATGGATATTCTGCGAAACAAAAAACATGCAACAAACAGGAACTGGCACTGGGCACTGGATCAATATCTTAGTCCCAAAAATAGTATAAAAAGTTGCCAAAAGTATATGAAACTTGAATAATATTGGCATGGAACCATCAAAAATTATAGATACGATGGAGACGTATCAGCAAGCAATAAAAATTTCTCTCTAAATATGTATGATTTAAGCTTTTCACGATCTTGTGATGTGGACGAAATAAAAGCGACGAACTGAATAATAAAGGTCCATATCACAAGTGGAAATATAAGGTGACGTTGTTTCACATTAAGATTTTGTGCATCCAACCATAAAATCACATGACAAACTCTGCTTCCCTCTGCGAAGGGCCTATCTTTTATTCTTCTCTTATACTTCATACAAGATTCATGGTGATCTTCACCTTTCATTTTGACATTTTATCCTTTGGCAAGCACAATATGTTGGAAAGATCCTGATATATATAGCTATTATTGTTAACATTACCGTTGAGGTAAAAGGTTGGGAGGCAAAACAATAAGCCCCTATCTTTATCTCTGTCCTATTAAAACTTCATACTCATAAGTATTGCCTGGGTGGTAGCAATTGTGAAAGACTAAATGATAGTTGAGTATGTGGACTTACTAAAAAGCTCTTATATTGACTCTTTCCGATGTTATGATAAATTGCAATTGCTTCAATGTCGGTGGAAACGACAGCTATGGGGTCACTGGGATCCCTTCTATGGTTGGCGAGCGCGAAGTTGTGCAAAGAGCGGGTCTGACAGGAAGCACATGGATCGTTTACTCATGTTCGAGCCGCGAAGATGCGTAATACCCTAGTCCTGCTTTGGTGGATGTATTTGAGTGTTCTTGTGTTCTTGAGATAGCTACGGGGTGCAACTTGCCCAAAAAAGCTGAATCCCTCTCCTGGTCGCGTCGGGCCTCCTTTTATAGGAAAAGGGGTTGCCACAGTGGCACACAGGAGGTGGAAAGGTCTACAGTCGACAAGCCTATCCTCTGGGACCGTCGGACAAACGCATTTAATGCGCTGCTGACGTGCCCTCCTTGCTTTATCGGGGACGCCAGGGAAGCACGTACCAGCGGTCGCCGCCTCGCCTGGCCTCCACACGCGTCCGAGCTGATGAGGCATTGTGGCGCCACGTTGGCTAGGTGCTTGGCTGGCGCGGGGGTGGAGCCTTCATGAAGGGTCGCATGCCACCACACATGGTCTTGCTGAGTCGGTGTAGAGGCCGCCCGTCGCCACGTAGGTGCCTGCCCAGCTGGTTGAGCTAGCAGCTACTTGGGGACGGTGGTGGAGTCTTGGCTGGCGCGGGCCTGGTAGTGGCCCTACTGATGCCCTCGGCAAGGGTATTGCTGGGGGCCCAGCAAGGGTCTTGCTGTGGCATTGCAGTCGTCCCTGGCAAGGGTCTTGCCGGGGGTCTTGTGGATTTCCTCGGCTAGGATCCCGCCGAGGGTCGCCATCTTCTGGTCCTCATCTGATCTCACATGTTTATGATCTTGACAAAGATTTGCATGCCACCACAGAGGCACCTCCCGAGCCTTGGTTCCAATGTAGTTGGTTGGGTTGGAGCCCGTGGGCTCAAGGGTGTCTCACTCCACTGGCATCGGGCAAGTTGCCCCGGCAAGGCTCTTGCCGGGGCTGCAGAGGCTGCCTAGGCAAGGATCTTGCCAAGGGAGTCCACCTCTCCCTCTTGCTCTCATGCATTTCTAGTCTAGGTGTTGCCTTGGTTGCCTCGTGTTTCGGCTTCTCTCTGGCTTCCCTCCTCTGCCCTACTAAGTGTGGACGTGGCGCGCGGCTCCGACTGCCCGTGCACAAGTAAAGGGGTCAAAAGAAGAGCCCCTACTTTTGTACACCGACAGGAGCCCCCGGGCCTGGGTCACACATAAGCGCGCCGCATTGTTGGGCTAGGCCCAGAACGGTGCGCGACAGGTAGGAGGATTTTACCGTAGTAACTTCTCATCCGCTGCGCTTCCCCAAGACCTGCGTTGAACGCGTGACGTGGAGGGTTGTGTGTGACGTGGGGGTCATGCATGGGGCGGTTTCCGCATGCATGCGTCACATCGTGGTAAAGAGGCGGCTCGCGCTTTCCCCATAAAAAGAGGGAGGCGCAGAGGCGCAGCTCATTTACTTGGGCAGGCTCGGGCCATGGTCTTCAAGGCGTCAGTCCCCCACGATCACGGGGTGGGGAACGGTCGCCTCACCCGTCCCCTCAATTCTGCTTGCTCGCCATGTGTCCCCCATGCAGGTGGTAGGCGGTGGAGGCGGGAAACCGGGCCGTCGGTGATTGGGGCAGCGGGTTGGTCCTGATTCCCTGCGCCTCCGGTGGCTGGATTGGTTGAGTGGAGCGGCCGAGCCTCGACCTCGCCCCTTTATAAGGAGGGGGAGGGGGATGTCATCCCACATTCTCTCAGCATCCATCCTCTTCCACCTCCACTCCTTTCTTCCACCCGCCATGGCGAGAGGGGGTGATGGCCCTTCGACAGTGGCGGCGAGGGTCGCTGCTCGACAGCTCGTCCCTCCATCCCAAGAGCTCGTGGCAGCGGAGCCGGCCACGAGAGGAAGGGGGAGGGGGCGAGGCCGAGGTCGCCGTGGCACTCGGGGGAGAGTGGGACGGGGCGGCTCATCGGCCTCGCCTCCACTAGTCATGCCTCCCCCGATGGGGGGCCACGTCGGGGACCAGCTCCATGAGTTCTTCATCAGGCTGCGCCGGCCATCGCGTCGCCGCCTCCGTCTTCCTTCCCCATTTTCTCGGGAGATGGAGCTCGATCCACCCTAGACCCTGAGGTTGCACATGAGGGGCTGTGGGAATGGTGGCACACGGGTCGACGTCGACTTCCCAACTCCTCACGTCATGTGCCTCCGTCGCGGATGGAAGACATTCACTCACATCCACAGCCCGACGGCGGGGCTTGTCCTTTACTTCAAGTTAATGGAGGGCAGCCTGCTCTCCGTCAAGGTCTTTGGAGATCTTGGAACTCGCCTAAAGTGTTGCGTGGAGAGCTCCTCCGACAATGAAGAATCCTCTTCAGGAGGGAGCAATGAGGTGGGCAGCAACAGCGACGACGAGAGCATCGAGCAGGATCACGTCGACCTCGTCTCCGACTGACCGCGTCGCCCCGCCCTACGTCGTGCGGCCTGCCGAGGGCCTTCCTCGTCAAGCTCTCCATCGAGGCGCTCCCCGTCGTCTCCTTGGTCGGCTGGCGTAGGAGGGCCGGAGAAGGCGAAGAAGGGGGGTGGCGGCCGTCAAGTCAGAGTACACGGGCACCGACGCCTTCATCACGTATTGCCGGCCCGCTGCCTCATCTTCCAGCCCGCCTCCTAGCATCGGGATGTTCTCTTGGTGCCTTCTGCTCCTCGCACCTCGCCTAGGCGCTATTTTTGCCCTCTTGCTATCTTGTTCCACCTTCTGGGGAGAGGGACAAGAAAGGGGTTACGGGCATCTCATCTCTTTTTAGTTTGTAAGCCTGCGGGCACTTGTTAGATTTAAAAGTTGTATGAACTGTACCTGTATGGGAGCTTGCCGGGTTCTCTGTGCGTGAGCGAGGCCCATGCCAAGGAACGAATACTTGTTATTTTTAAGATAAACATTGTCTCCCGGCAATAGGCCTTGCTGTCCCCTAACTTCAGTCGACCATTCTCACACTTTTGGCAGAGGCATGGGCGAAGTAGAGTTAGGTCCTTTGTTTATTTCCTTGCCACCGCGTTTATGACCCAGTTCTGTCCCAGGGACTTGGGTACAAAAAAGGGGGAGCACTGTGGTCTTGGAGCAAAATGAGGTTTCATTTGTCCCAGTTCTATATGGAAATGCACAACAGGGGATGAAGGACTTATCTGAATCTGCAGCCCCCGACAACTTTGGCTTGCTGTGGTTAGATCCTTGTGTCTTCAGCCCCCGGCAGTCTTGGCTTGCTGGGGCCGGAGCGCCGGTTCGATTTCTTTCTCGCAAGCGGCTCAGCAGAAGTGTCCACGTGCCCTGCGAACCAAAGAAGACAGAAAGACGCATACTCGACCTCTAGGCTAGGGGTTAGTCGTTGCTATGCACTATCAACCCTAACCGTGGGAGAGACTTAACCTAGCATGCATGGTAAATCTTAGGGCGCCAGTGCTTCATTTATTTATGCTCAGGGCCTGTGCCTGGCTTTGTACAGAGCGTTACATTCCTTGCCGACAAGGCTTGTACAAAAGGTGGGTTGCCGGGGGGCTCGACAACCACACCTTATGGGTAAAACTTGCGTAGATGTTCAATGTTCCAGGAGTTGCTCACTGGAATAGCATCTTCGGTCTCCATGTAGACAGCGCTAGGCTGGTGACTCATATTACCCGATAAGGGCCTTCCCACTTCGGCGTCAACTTGTTGGAATTCTTGGCCGACTGAATGCGCCGAAGAACAAGGTTGCCTTCCTCAAAGCTTCGGGCATGAACCTTGCAGTTATGGTAGTGGCGCAAGGCTTGCTGGTAGCGTGCTGCTCTCACAGCCGCCCGAAGGCGATCTTCCTCAAGGAGCGTTGCGTCATCTTGTCGCAATTGCTCTTGCTCAAGCTCATCGTAAGCGAGCACTCGAGGTGACCCGAATATGAGTTCCGTGGGGAGAACTAATTCTGCCCCGTATACTAGGGCAAAGGGTGTCTGGCCAGTGGCTCGATTCGGCGTCGTTCTGATCGACCAAAGAACCGCCGGCAACTCATCAATCTAGCGCTTTCCGCTCTTGTGCAGCCTATCAAAAGTCTTTGTCCTCAGGCCTCGCAACACTTCAGCATTTGCCCTCTTCGCCTAGCTGCTGCTTCCTGGGTGTGCCATGGAAGCGAAACCGACCCTATTGCTGAGGTCTTGGGTGTATTGCATGAAGTTGTGGCTTGTGAACTGCATGCCGTTGCCGGTGATGACTCTGTTTGGCACACCAAAACGGCACACTAGCCCCTTGAAGAACTTGATGGCTGACTGTGCTGTCACCTTCCTCACTGCTTCCACCTCTAGCCACTTTGTGAACTTGTTGATCGCAATGTACAAGTACTCAAAGCCCCCGACAGCGCGGGGGAAAGGGCCAGGAAAGAGGAATTGTTTGAAGGGCTTGAGCTGGTTGATGAAGCTTCTTCCAATGGAACTGACACGCTTCACACTTGGTTACTATTGACGTTGCATCCTGGAGGACAGTGGGCCAGAACAAACCTTGCCGGAATGCCTTGCCGGCAAGGTCCCTCGACCCTATGTGGGAGCCACATATGCCTCCGTGTATATCCGCCAACGGCTCCAGTCTCTCCTCCCGGGGGATGCACTTCAATTTCACACCGTTCGATCTCTTCCTGTATAGGACGTTATCGATGAACTGATACATGGCAGACTGACGGGCTACTTTCTCCACTTCTTCCTGCTCCTTAGGAAGCTCCCCTGTTTGGAGGAATCGGACGGTATGCTATGCCCATGTCGGAGCCTGGGGCTCGATGGCAAGGACCAAAGGCATTTCTTCTGTCATGGGAGCGGCCGTCTCTACGGCCAGGGCTTGCCGGCCCGCCGGAATCAGTCACTCCTCAGCAGGCTTAGAATCCGCGGCAACACCCTTGTCGGCGGCCCCTGGGGGCTCAGCGGGAAAGTACTTGCCAGAGCCTAATTTCCTCCATTTGTTCTGCTCTGTTGATGGTTCGACGGATGGTTTAGTTAACCGAATCAAAAAAGTACTTGGTTCCACAGGTAGCTTGAATGCAACATGCTTTGACAGGTAATCGGCGACGTCATTCTCCGCTCGGGGAACGTGCTCCGCTTGTATACCTTCAAAGCACTCCTCCAGCTTCCTCACCTCATCTACGTAGGCCTCCATCAATGGGCTCTGATAATCTTTGTTAACTTGTCTGACGACAAGCTATGAATCACCCCTGATGATGAGCTTCTTGACCCCGAGGTCCGCCGCGATCTTGAGGCCGGCAAGCAACCCCTCGTATTCAGCAGTGTTGTTGGTGGACATCTCCCTGGGAAAGTGCATCTGGATTACATACTTGAGGTGCTCTCCGGTGGGTGCGACGAGTAGCACACCAGCACCGGTGCCTTGCAGCGAGAAAGCCCCATCAAAGTACATGATCCAGTTGTGACTTGCTTCCTTGCCAGGGAGGGTGGTCTCCTGAATTTCCTCGTTAGGAGTTGAGGTCCATTCTGCAATGAACTCTGCCAAGAATCTGCTCTGGATTGTCAAAGTACTTTCAAACTTCAAACCAAAGCTCGAAAGCTCCAAGGCCCACTCCATAATCCTCCCGGTTGCGTGTGGCTTGTGCAGTATCCGTTGTAATGGGAGGTGGGTGATGACGGTGATTTCGTGTGCTTGGAAGTAGTGACGCAACTTCCTTGAGGCCATAAGGAGGCCAAAGAGCAATTTCTGCACACTAGAGTACCATGACCTAGCCCCCTACATGAGGGAGCTGATAAAGTAAACCGGGTGCTGCATCATCTTCTTCTTCTGCACCACCTCATTTGATTGCATGGGGTTTGTCCTGATGGCGTCAGACTCCGCCGGGTGCCTTGCCTTGCCGGCATCGGGCCCTGCCGGGGGAACTTCTGGCTTGCCATCCACCAGTCCCGCCGTCGCCACTGCCTGTTTACCGACCTCCCTCTTCACCACTAGCACGGCACTGACCACTTGATTCATTGCCGCCAGATACAGCAGCAATGGCTCTTGTGGTTTAGGCGCAAGCAGTATTGGTGTAGAGGAAAGGTATTTCTTCAGATCCTGCAATGCTGCCTCGGCCTCTGGGGTCCACTCCATTGGGCCCGCCTTCTTCAAGATCTTCAAAAAGGGAAGGGCACGCTCTGCGGACATGGAGATGAATCTGCTCATGGCGGCAGCGCAGCCAGTGAGCCGACACACATCCTTGATCCTCTTGGGTGTCTAAATCTGCTCAATAGCCTTGATTTTTTCTGGGTTTGCCTCGATCCCACGCTGCGACACAAACAACCCAATAAGTTTGCCGGACGGAACGCCGAAGACACACTTCTCAGGGTTCAGCTTGAGGTTGATCTTGTGTAGCTTGGCAAACGTCTCTTCTAAGTCTTGTACAAGGGTTGCCTTGTCCTTGGTTTTGACCACTATGTCATCCATATAAGCTTCCATATTTCTATGTAGCTGGGGCTCAAAACCGATTTGGACCACCCTTGTGAATGTCGAGCCAGCACTCTTCAACCCGAAAGGCATCCGTAAAAAGCAATACGTACCACATGGGGTGATGAATTCTGTCTTCTCTTCGTCTTCCTTTGCCATGAAGATCTGGTGGTAGCCCGAGTAGGCGTCGAGAATGATAACATATCGCACCCGGCTGTGGAGTCAACAATCTGGTCAATGCGCGGCATGGGAAGGGGTCCTTAGGACAAGCCTTATTGATATCTGTGTAATCAATACACAGCCTCCACTTCCCGTTCACCTTGCGCACCACCACCGGATTGGCCAATCACTTTGGATGGAGCACTCCTCTCACCAAGCCTGCCGCTTCCAACTTCCTGATCTCCTCTGTGATGGATTCCTGCCATTCCAAAGCTTGCTTCCTGACCTTCTGCCTGACGGGTCACGCATGGGGATAGATAGCAAGATGGTGCTCAATCACTTCCCTGGGAATGCCGGGGATGTTGGATGCTTGCCATGCAAACACTTTGACATTCGCCTGTAGGAAAGTGATGAGCGTGCTTTCCTATTTGCTATCAAGGGTGCAGCTTATGATGAAAGCCCCTCCCGTGCCATCCTCCTTGATGGACACCCTCTTGGTCTCTAGTGGTGCGGCTCTAGATTTCTTGCTCTTGTCGGTGAAGCTCTCTGGAACGTCCTCGACAGTAGCACAACACTCCGAAGAGGTGCGCTTGCCAGAGTGGGTGCGAGAGGTCTTGCCGGTCTTCTTCGTCTTCTCTCTCGGGGTTTCAGTGGCAGGAGCAAGTGCCTTGGTGGCGGCTACTACAACTGCTTCTCGGTAGAGTTGGTTAGCGCAGATCATCGCATCCTTCTTGTCGCAGGGAACGGTGATGATGGTCATGAGCCCAGGCATCTTCAGCGTGTTGTAGGCGTAATGTGATGCCGACATGAACTTGGCTAGTGTCGGGCGGCCGAGAATCCCGTTGTAGGGCAAGGGAATCTCGGCTACATCAAAGACAATCTTCTCCGTCTTGTAGTTCATCTTGCCTCCAAACGTCACACACAGCGTGACCTTCCCCTTTGGCTGGCTCCTTCCCGGGTTGACCCCTTGAAACATGCTCATTTCCTCGAGGTCTCCATCAGGAATTTGCATCCTTTTTTATCACAACGGGTGAGAACAAGTTCAGACCGGCCCCGCCGTCAACCAGCATCTTGTTCACCTTGAAGTTGCGTATCATTGGTGAAACCAACAATGGCAAACACCCGACCGTAGTTGTGCGATCAGGGTGGTCCTCGATGTCAAAGATGATGGGCATGCTGGACCACTTCAGGGGCTTCTGAGCGTCGAACAACGGCTCTGCTGCTGTGATCTCACGCGCCCCCTGCTTGAGCTGGCAGTGAGAAGTATGCAGCGAGGCGCCACTGATACGTCTCCAACGTATCTATAATTTTTTATTGCTCCATGCTATATTATCTTCTGCTTTGGACATTATTGGGCATTATTATCCACTTTTATATTATTTTTGGGACTAACCTATTGACCCAGAGCCTAGTGCCAGTCCGAATTTTTTCCCTTGTTTCAGTGTTTCGAAGAAAAGGAATATCAAACGGAGTCGAAACGGAATGAAACCTTCTGGAGAAGTTATTTTTGGAAGGAAAGCAACCCGGGAGACTTGGAGTCCACGTCACGAAAGCAACAAGGAAGCCATGAGGTAGGGGGCACGCCCACCTCCCTAGGGCGCGCCCTCCACCCTCGTGGGACCCTCGTGGCTCCCCTGGCGTACTTCTTCCTCTTATATATCTCCATATACCCTAAAACGATCAGGGACGAGAACAGATCGGGAGTTCCGCCGCCAGAAGCCTTGGTAGCCACCGAAAACCAATCTAGACCCGTTCTGGCACCCTGCTGGAGGGGGAATCCCTCTCCGGTGGCTATCTTCATCATCCCGGTGCTCTCCATGATGAGGAGGGAGTAGTTCTCCCTTGGGGCTTAGGGTATGTACCAGTAGCTATGTGTTTGATATCTCTCTCTCTAGTGTTCTTGATTTGGCACGATCTTGATGTATCGCGAGCTTTGCTATTATAGTTGGATCTTATGTTTCTTCTCCCCCTCTACTCTCTTGTAATGGATTGAGTTTTCCCTTTGAAGCTATCTTATCGGATTGAGTCTTTTAAGATTTGAGAACACTTGATGTATGTCTTGCCATGCGTATCTATGGTGACAATGGGATATCACGTCATTCACTTGATGTATGTTTTGGTGATCAACTTGCCAGTTCCGCCCATGAACCTATGCATAGGGGTTGGCACACATTTTCGTCGTGATTCTTTGGTAGAAACTTTGGGGCACTCTTTGAGGTTCTATGTGTTGGTTGAATAGATGAATCTGAGATTGTGTGATGCATATCGTATAATCATACCCACGGATACTTGAGGTGACATTGGAGTATCTAGGTGACATTAGGGTTTTGGTTGATTTGTGTCTTAAGGTGTTATTCTAGTACGAACTCTAGGGCTATTTGTGACACTTATAGGAATAGCCCAACGGATTGATTGGAAAGAATAACTTTGAGGTGGTTTCGTACCCTACCATAATCTCTTCGTTTGTTCTCTGCTATTAGTGACTTTGGAGTGACTCTTTGTTGCATGTTGAGGGATAGTTATGTGATCCAATTATGTTATTATTGTTGAGAGAACTTGCACTAGTGAAAGTATGAACCCTAGGCCTTGTTTCCTAGCATTGCAATACCGTTTATGCTCACTTTTATCATTAGTTACCTTGCTTTTTTTATAATTTCAGATTACAAAAACCTTTATCTACCATCCATATACCACTTGTATCACCATCTCTTCGCCGAACTAGTGCACCTAAACAATTTACCATTGTATTGGGTGTGTTGGGGACACAAGAGACTCTTTGTTATTTGGTTGCAGGGTTGCTTGAGAGAGACCATCTTCATCCTACGCCTCCTACGGATTGATAAACCTTAGGTCATCCACTTGAGGGAAATTTGCTACTATCCTACAAACCTCTGCACTTGGAGGCCCAACAACGTCTACAAGAAGAAGGAAAGAGGCACTAACACCCCATCAACTAAGCTCTTTTCTGGCGCCGTTGCCAGGGAGGTGAGTGCTTGAAGGTATATCTTTAGATCTTGCAATCGAGTCTTTTAGTTTCTTGTTTTATCACTAGTTTAGTTTATAAAAGAAAATTATAAAAAATGGAATTGAGGATACCTCATATGCTTCATCTTTTTAATATCTATCATGAAAATAAGGATTCCGATAATTGTGCTCAAGTGCTATAAGTAGAATGCATTAAAATGTTTGGCACTAAATATTTGAATAATGAGCATGATTGCAATGTTGTTAGTATGAATTCCTTGAATATCCATGATGCTAATGATATGCAAAGCCACAAGCTTGGGGAAGCTATGTTTGATGAAGATGATATTTTTTATCCCCCATGTTTTGATGAGCAAATTTATTATGATGAAAGCATGCCTCCTATTTATGATGATTATATTGGTGAAAGTGGATTTGGAGAGGTCATGACTTTATTTAGTGATGAATCCACTATTTCGGAAAAGGTTCCAATTGATTATGAGAACAAAGTTGCTATCTATGATGATTATTGTGATGACATGTATGCTATAAAGAATAATGATAACCATGAAACTTGTCATCATGATTTTAGTTTTCAATTGGATTATGCCTCACATGATAGTTATTTTGTTGAGTTTGCTCCCACTACTATTCATGAGAATAAATTTGCTTATCTGGAGAGTAATAAAAATTCTATGCTTGTGCATCATGAAAATAGTGCTTTGTGTGATAGTTATGTTGTTGAATTCACTCATGATCCTACTGAAAATTATTATGAGGGAGGAACATATGCTTGTAGGAATTGCAATAATATCAAGTTGCCTCTCTATGTGCTTAAAGTTTTGAAGTTATGCTTGTTTTACCTTCCTATGCAAGTTGATTCTTGTTCCCACAAGTTGTTTGCTCACAAAAATCCCTATGCGTAGGAAGTGGGTTAGACTTAAATGTGCTAGTCATATTCTTCTTGATGCTCTCTTTATGTTTCAATTCTTATCTTTTATGTGAGCATCATTGAAATCATCATGCCTAGCTAGGGGCGTTAAACAATAGTGCTTGTTGGGAGGCAACCCCATTTTATTTTTGTTCCTTGCTTTTTGTTCCTGTTTATTAATAAATAATTCATCTATCCTCTGTTATGGTTGTGTTTTTTGTGTTTAATTAGTGTTTGTTCCAAGTAGAACCTTTGGGAAGACTTGGGTGAAGTCTTTGCGATCATGCTGTAAAAAACAGAAACTTTAGCGCTTACGAGATTTGCTGCCATTTTTTATTGGAGAGTGATATTTAGTTAATTATTTTTTATTATGATTAACAGATAAATTCCTCAGGTCCACCAATTTATTTGAGAATTTTATGAGTTCCAGAAGTATACGTTTGATCCAGATTACTACAGACTGTTCTGTTTTTGACAGATTCTGTTTTCTATGTGTTGTTTGCTTATTTTTCTGAATCTATGAGTAGTATCGAAGGGTATGAACCATAGATAAGCTGGAATACAGTAGATATTACACCAATATTAATTTAGAGTGAGTTCACAACAGTACCTAAGTGGTGATTTATTTTCTTATACTAACGGAGCTTACGAGTTTTCTGTTAAGTTTTGTGTTGTGAAGTTTTCAAGTTTTGGGTAAAGATTCGATGGATTATGGAATTAGAAGTTGCAAGAGCCTAAGCATGGGGGTGCACAAGGCACCCCAAGGAAATATTCAAGGACAACCATGAGCCTAAGCATGGGGATGCCCCGAAAGGCATCCCATCTTTCGTCTTCGTTCATCGGTAACTTTACATGGAGCTATATTTTTATTTACTTGGAGGCCCAACAAACCTCTGCACTTGGAGGCCCAACAACGTCTACAAGAAGAAGGTTGTGTAGTAGACATAAGCCACGATCGAAGCACATGGCCTCTGTAGCCTTCTGGAACTCATGCTCACCGGACTCGTCGTCCTCGTCATGATCGTCGTCTTCATGCTTCTTGTCACGGCCCCGAGCGGGCCTCTCTTGCTGATTGTCCTTGCCGTGGCAGCCCCTTGGCTGCCATGCTTCTTGCCGGATCCTTTGGCACCATCCTGACCCTTCTCCTTGTCCCGCCTCTCATATTCGGCTTTTTTCTTTTGAGCAAGCAGCTCAACTTGTCGGGGCCCCCTGGCTTGTCGGCAGCCGCCAATGCCCAGCAAGCGGCGCACCCGGCAATCTCCTTGCTGGGGTCATCTACCTTGGCATTCTTGGTGGCACCGGTGTCGTCGGATCCCTCGATGGAAAGCATGGCCTTGCCCTTGCGTTTCCTTTTGCGACGCCGACCCTTCTTCGTCAGGACGGTGGTGTGTTTGTCGGTAGAGTCAGTTTCTGCACCGGTGTCTTCGCCGGGGTACTTCCTTCCCTCTTCAGCACGGGCGCATCTATCGGCCAGAACGTAAAGTTCGACCACGTCCTTGACCTTGTTCATTTCCATATCTTCACGCATCTTGCGGTTACACCCATTCTGATGGAATGCGCTGATCACGGCGGCAGGATAGACATCTGGGATGTTGTATTGCACTCAGCTGAACCTCTGTATGTACTTGTGCAGGTTTTCATCTTCCTTCTAGGGAATGATATGCAAAGCACTTGCCTGGCCATGAGCTTGGTGGCCTCCAGTGAAGGCACTAATGAACTCATAACAGAGGTCCGACCAAGAAGAAATGGAATCCGCCGGCAAGTGCATCAACCAAGACATGACATTGGGTTTCAGGGCCAACCGGAAGTAGTTGGCAAGCACCTTGTCGTCACGAGCTCTAGTGGCTTGCATCGCGATGGTGTAGATGCTAAGGAACTCTAACGGACGAGTCTTGCAGTTGTACTTCTTGTCGACGTCGGGCTTGAACATGCGGTGGGACGGCCACTGGAACTGCCACAGATCACGGGTAAAGGCTAGGCAACCCACCTCGTAACGTAGGCCGCCGGAGCCTCCCGGTGCTGGGTGGTCCATAGCGGGCCCTACTAGCCTGTCTGACTGGTGGCGCGTATCGTGCCAGCACACGATGGTGGTTCGAGCATCTTCAAGGGCTCGCTCCTGAAGAACCTGGCGTTGGTCACGGTGGGTCCGTGGGTCGGATGACGCTATGGAAATGTTATCACAAGAGTCATCATGACAGACCGACATCCGTGGTGGCTGGCGTGGAGGAGGAGAGTGCACCGTGGCATGTAGTGGCTCCATGGAGCGCCGGCCTTAGGGCCCCGCCGGTCGTGGCTCGTCTTTCTTGGCAACGCCGATGAGGTTCCGGATAGTGGCTCTCCACTCACTGAGCTTCTCCGCAGCAGGAGGGAAGTCAAGCAGCAGCTGCGCGCGCGCCAAAGCTTCTGCTGGCGTGGTTGGCGGCGAAAGCTGCGTGAACCATGGCGCGCTTCGACTTCTAGTCATGTTAGAAGGAGCTCTGTGATGGCCCGACAGCTGTGTGCCATTTCCGCCAGCACTTCGGCGGGCATGTTGACCTCCTTCGTCTCGCAAATGACGCACATGACTCTCCCCACGACGGTGTCCAGGGTCACCGGCATGGTGACGCTGCTCGTCACGCACAACCTAGGAAGAGCGCGCTGTGGGCGCCGGAGTGGGCATCTTGGAGGTCGCCGCGCCGCCTGTGGGCGGTACCGCGACTCCCCCGGAGGGTCCCGCGCCGCCTGCGGGGGCCCAGCTCCATCTCTGGATTTCACGGTGTGCGGCCCGTCACCTTGTACACGAACGACGCCGCTCGCCAGGCTCTGACTGCCAGAGCGATGTTGGTGCTCGCGGGTCGCGCCTCGGGTCCTGTCTGTGACTGACCCGCTGCTCGGCCGCACCGCCACGGGCCGTCCGGCTCTCGACGAATCAACCGTCGTGGCCGCCTTCTTTTTGGGAGCCATGACGATCAAGAACCGCTAGGCTGGCTGCCAGACCGGATTTTCACAACTGCACCCCCTACCCGGCGCGCCAAAGATGTCAGTGGAAACGAAACCTATGGGGTCACTGGGATCCCTTCTACGGTTGGCGAGCGTGAGGCTGGGCAAAGAGCGGGTCTGACAGGCAGCACACGGATCGTTTAGCTAGGTTCGGGCCGCGAAGATGCGTAATACCCTAGTCCTGCTTTGGTGGATGTATTTGAGTGTTCTTGTGTTCTTGAGATAGCTACGGGGTGCTTCTTGCCCAAAAAAGCCGAATCCCTCTCCTGGTCACCTTGGGCATCCTTTTATAGGAAAAAGGGGTTGCCACAGTGGCACACAATAGGTGGAAAGGTCTATAGTCGACAAGCCTATCCTCTGGGACCGTCAGACAAACACATTTAATGTGCTGCCGACGTGCCCTCCTTTCTTTATCGGGGACGCCAGGGAAGCATGTCCCAGCTGTCGCCGCCTCGCCAGGCCTTGAAACGCATCCGAGTTGATGAGGCATCATGGTGCCACATTGGCTGGCTGCTAGGCTGGCGTGGTGGTGGAGCCTTCATGAAGGGTCGCATGCCGCCACGCAGGTGCTTGCTGAGTCGGTGTTAAGGCCGCCCGTCGCCACGCAGGTGCCTGCCTGGATGGTTGAGTTCGCAGCTGCTTGGGGATGGTGGTGGAGTCTTGGCTGGCGCGGGCCTGGCAGTGGCCCTGCTGATGCCCTCGGCAAGGGTCTTGCCGGGGGCACGCCAAGGGTCTTGCCGTGGCGTTGCAGTCGTCCCTAGCGAGGGTCTTGCCGGGGGTCTTGTGGATTTCCTTGGCTAGGATCCCGCTGAGGGTCGCCGTCCTGAGCCTTGGTTCCAATGTAGTTGGTTGGGTTGGAGCCCGTGGGCTCAAGGGTGGCTCACTCCACTGGCATCGGGCAAGTTGCCCCGACAAGGCTCTTGCCGGGGCTGGGGAGGCTACCTCGGCAAGGATCTTGCCGAGGGAGTCCACCTCGCCCTCTTGCTCTCATGTGCTTCTGGTCTTGGCGTTGCCTTGGTTGCCTTGTGGCTCGGCTTCTCTCCGGCTTCCCTCCTCTGCACTACTAAGTGTGGTCGTGGCGCGCGGCTCTGACTGCCCGTGCACAAGTAAAGGGGTTAAAAGAAGAGACCCTACTTTTGTACACCAACATTCAATGACTGAGATTATAGTTTTTTAGTTTTCAATGATGCTTACGATTCATACTTGAAATTGTGATTGAATTGTTACTTTAGCATAAGAGATCATATGACAATATATGTATATGTTGTTGTTCTAAGAATGATCATGATGCCCTCATGTCCGTATTTTATTTTTATCGACACCTCTATCTCTAAACATGTGCACATAATTTTTGATTTCGGCTTCCGCCTGAGGACAAGCGAGGTCTAAGCTTGGGGGAGTTGATACGTCCGTTTTGCATCATGCTTTTATATCGACATTTATTGCATTACGGGCTGTTCTTACACATTATGTCACAATACTTATGCATATTGTCTCTTATTTTACAAGGTTTACATGAAGAGGGGGAATGCCGGCAGTTGGAATTCTGGGCTGGAAAAGGAGCAAATATTAGAGACCTATTCTGCACAACTCCAAAAGTCCTGAAACTTCACGGGAGCATGTTTCAGAATATATAAAAAATATTGGGCGAACGAAGTACTAGAGGGGGGCCACCTACCGTCCATGAGGGTTGGGGGCGCGCCCCCCTGCCTCGTGGGCCCCCTGCAGCCCTCTGATGCCCATCTTTGGCTATATGGAGTCTTTCATGGAGATAAAAAAAATCATAAGCAAGCTTTCGGGAAGAAACTCCACCGCCACGAGGCGGAACCTTGGCGGAACCAATCTAGGGCTCCCGCAGAGCTGTTCTGCGAGGGAAACTACCCTTTGAGAGGGGGAAATCATCACCATCGTCATCACCAATGATCCTCTCATCGGGAGGGGGTCAATCTCCATCAACATCTTCACCAGCACGATCTCATATCAAACCCTAGTTCATCTCTTGTATCCATTCTTTGTCCCAAAGCCTCGGATTTGTACATGTGGGTTACTAGTAGTGTTGATTACTTCTTGTAGTTGATGCTAGTTTGTTTACTTGGTGGAAGATCATATGTTCAAATCCATTATGCATATTAATACCCCTCTGATTATGAACATGAATATGATTTGTGATTAGTTATGTTTTTTCCTGAGGGCATGGGAGAAGCATTGCTATAAGTAGTCATGTGAATTTGGTATTCGTTCGATATTTTGATGAGATGTATGTCATATCTCCTCTAGTGGTGTCATGTGAACGTTGACTACATGAAACTTCACCATTGTTTGGGCCTAGAGGAAGGCATTGGGAAGTAATAAGTAGATGATGGGTTGCTAGAGTGACAGAAGCTTAAACCCTAGTTTATGTGTTCCTTCGTAAGGGGCTGATTTGGATCCATATGTCTCATGCTATGGTTACGTTTACCTTAATACTTCTATTGTGGTTGCAGATGCTTGCAATAGGGGTTAATCATAAGTGGGATGCTTGTCCAAGGAAGGACAGTACCCAAGCACCGGTCCACCCACATATCAAATTATCAAAGTACCGAACGCGAATGATATGAGCGTGATGAAAACTAGCTTGACGATAGTTCCCGTGTGTCTTTGGGAGCGCTTTCCTTTATATAAGAGTTTGTCCAGGCTTGTCCTTTGCTACAAAAAGGATTGGGCCATCTTGCTGCACCTTATTTACTTTCACTATTTGTTTGTTCGTTACCAATTACCTTATCACAAAACTATCTGTTATCGATAATTTCAGTGCTTGCAGAAAATACCTTGCTGAAAACCGCTTATCATTTCCTTCTGCTCCTCGTTGGGTTCGAACTCTTACTTACCGAAAAGGCTATGATAGATCCCCTACACTTGTGGGACATCAAGACTCTTTTCTGGCGCCGTTGCTGGGGAGTGAAGCGCCTTTAGTAGGTGGAATTTGGTAAGGAAAGATTTATATAGTGTGCTGAAATTTACTGCCACTTGTTACTATGGAACATAATCCTTTGAGGGGCTTGTTCGGGGTATCTTCACCCCGACCAGTAGAGCAAAGAGTTGCTCCTCAACCTACTGAACCTAGTGAAAGTGTTTGCTTTGAAATTCCTTCTGGTATGATAGAGAAACTGCTAGCTAATCCTTTCACAGGTGATCGAACATTGCAGCCCGATTTGCACCTAATCTATGTGGATGAAGTTTGTGGATTATTTAAGCTTGCAGGTATGCCCGAGGATGTTATCAAGACGAAAGTCTTCCCTTTATCCTCGAATGGACAGGTATCGACATGGTTTAGGCTATGTGATGACATGGGATCATGGAACTACAACCGATTGAAATTGGAATTTCATCAGATGTTTTATCCTATGCATCTTGTTCATCATGATCGTAATTATATATATAATTTTTGGCCTCGCGAAGGAGAAGGCATCGCTCAAGCTTGGGGCAGGCTTAAGTCAATGTTATATTCATGCCCCAATCATGAGCTATCAAAAGAAATGATTATTCAAAAAAATTATGCTCGACTTTCTCTTAGTAATCGCTCCATGCTTGATACTTCTTGTACTGGATCTTTTATGATGAAGACTATTGAATTCAAATGGGATTTATCAGAAAGAATTAAATGCAACTCCGAAGACTGGGACCTCGACGAAGGTAAGGAGTCAGGTATAACACCTAAGTCTGATTGTGTTAAATCTTTATATCAGAGTTTGTCTAGGCTTGTCCTTTGCTACAAAAAGGATTGGGCCATCTTGCTACACCTTATTTACTTTTACTATATGTCGCCCGTTACCAATTACCTTATCACAAAACTATCTGTTACCGATAATTTCAGTGCTTGCAGAAAATACCTTGCTGAAAACCGCTTATCATTTCCTTTTGCTCCTCGTTAGGTTTGACGCTCTTACTTATCAAAAAGGCTACGATAGATCCCCTACACTTGTGGGTCATCAGCCCGTTTCTTCCATTCTGCAGTACGCTAGACCTCGTTTCGGCTGTTCCATCCAAGACAGTTGGCTCCCGATGAACATGACGCATTCTGACCCAGCGGCTTCGCTCCCGATGAACAGGACATGTTCCGACACAGTCACTTGGCTCTCGGTGAAAACGACGCTGTTTCCTCCATTCCGACCCAACTGGTTACCTGCCGATGAACAAGATGACATCACTGCCATCCATTGCCTCTCCATGTACATGAGCCCTGACTGTACGTATGCGTGAGTATGCATTCGTGACCCCGCCCTTATGTACGTACGTAGCCGTATTTTATTTCTTGCAGCATGCCTATTCGTACGTGTACATATATAGACGAGACTGCATGACAAGCTACGTTCGCGCGCTCTACTACGACACGAGCATCTCCTTACTTGGACACGGTTCATCGCCGTAGAGAGACCGATCGACCAGTATGTACGTACACAATTGCGACTAGATAGACAACCCGACGTACGGTTTGACCCGGTGGGTCCCAGCTGGCAGGGTGGCTAAGGAGGCACTTCCTTCGTGTGAAGATATAACTGGTGGGTCCCAACTATCAGGGAGGATAAGGAGGCACTTCCTTTTGTGCGAAGATATAGCTAGTGGGTCCCAGCTATCACGGGGAAGAATCATTTTTTTCCCGTAATACGGACGCACATCCTTGCGTACGAAGATGTAGCTGGTGGGTCCCAGCTGTTAGGGGGGAAACAATTTTTTCGCAAAATATAGAGTCCCTTCCGGTGGGTCCCCACTGTCAGGTGCAGGAATAATTATTTTACGCGTAATAAGGAGGAACTTCCTTGCTGCGGGCGTGGACCCAGCTATCAACCTCTCCACGTACAGTCCTCTTCCGATGGAAGTCGTTCGTTAACCATGTTGACCACGCCACACCGAGAGCACCAAGGCGGATGGACGACGGTGAGGCCTGGAAGGGGACGATGTGGAGCTGGGGAAGATGCGGCAGTGGATGCCCACGCAGAGAGGACTACGAGGGTTGACTGGTTTGGCTGCGGTGTGAGGCTGCCGTCACCACAGAATAACACGGGTTATGGGGGAGTAGACAATATAGGGATGGCGTGGCCAGCGGTGGGAGTAGGGTGGGGCGGTGAGGCCTGTGTGGCAGCACAGTCGACTACCGGAGGCAGGATGAGTAGGCGGTCTCACCGGCGCTGGTTTGGGCGGCTGGTGCAAGAAGACGAGCGATTGAAGAAGCAGCAGGACCATTTGATTAAAATCCAATGGTCACTGCTACTAGAATCATATGTTGACTAAGTTGACAAAGCCCTGCATACGCGTCAACTTAGTAGGCCCACAGGCCAGCCTCTGAACCGGTGCGCCCCAGATGTTAGTGGGAGGATTCATTTTTTTCGCATAATAAGGAGGCAGTTGCTTGCATGCGGCCATGGACCATGGGGGTCCCTACTGTCAACCTCTCCATGTACATGCCTATTCTGATGCCTATCGTTTGTTGAATGTTGAGCATGCCGCGCCTAGAGCACCAACGTGGTGGACGACGGTGAGGCCTAGGAATGGAACGACCCGGAGCCGGCGAAGACACAGAAGTGGATGCCCACATTGAGGAGAGTGTGACGGTTGACTAGTTCGGCTGTGGCGTGAGGCTGCCATCACCGGAGAATAAAATGAGGTGCGGGTGGGTAGAGAGATGGGCATGCCAGCGGAGGGAGTAGGGTGGGTCGGTGAAGCCTACGCAGCATCACAGACGACCACAAGAGGAGGGAGCAAGCAGTCCCGCTGGTGTTGGATTAGGCGGCTGGAGCAGGAAGATCAGAGATTGAAGAAGCACATCGGCTGTTGGATGGAGATCCAATAGTCATTGCTGCTAGAATCGTGTGTTGACTAACAAAGCCTTGCGTAAACAAGTCAGCCTCGAAATATGTGGCGTGTACAACCCATTTGCTATTATTTTTATAATTTACTGCCCATTTGATAATTCATATGGAATTTATTGCAGCCCATTATCCATTTTTAGACTTGCTGCCCATTTTCTGGTCAGTGCTAGGGTTAAAATTTGAACTAAAAAATGTGTGAAATTTTAAAAATTCGCACATTTTTGTTGGGGAACAAAATATTCTTAATCCAAAAATCAGTAGTCATACTAAAAAACTAAAAATAAAGTAGTGTTATGTCATGTTAAAATCCAATAAAATATAAAATACCAGTGAAGAACAAAAATAGAAAATGAAACTAAGTGCCATTTGATATATTTTTTTGGAATTTGCAACCCCTTTGATATTAATTTTAAGAGATACTGTCCATACTCTTTGGCCAGGCCGGAATGCAACCCTCCTCATCTTGAAAGATTTGCAGCCTAGTAAGTTGGAGAAAACATATAGGCCTAGCCTAGGTATTCTTCAAAAAGAAATAGTGGGCTACCTATTTTCCCAATGAAAAAACTGCTGGGCTGGTCATGTTGTTAGATGGCCACAAAGACCGCAGAACCCAATTTATAGCCTGCTCCTCCGAAAAAATCCTCAAAAAAAATTTGTGCAATTCTTTCGTTAATTGACTATACGTTGACAATGATGTGAGTCCCAAATATCAGCAGGGTGGATTAGAGTAAAAAATGAGGGGTGCATCTGAGTAGTAAAAGAGGTGCGTGCATGTGTTCGGAAGTGGAACTGGTGGGTCTGTACTGTCATACTCACAACCATAGTCCTCTCCCGATTTACTATGTTAACAGGGCCAGACGGCGGCGCCATGGCGAGTGCACCAAGGCGGAGGATAAAGTGGTGTCATCAATGTGTTGGGCTGGATTGGGCATTCTTATCGAAAAATAATAATGGACCGGAACTATTTACGACGTTGACTACGATTTGCATGGGTCCGCTAGTTGCAAGAAGAAAATGGTGGGTGAAAAAAGATTGGTCTCTATCTTTGCCTAAGAATAATATCGACTGAATGTAACAACACTCTCATAGGAAATAATATCCTCTTGTTAAAATTTGACTTTTCAAATCGTGAATTTAAAGAAATGGTGCATGAGCATTTAGCTTTATTTATTTATTTACTTATTTATGTTTAGGGGGACCATGAGCATGTACCTGGGCGGATTCATGTGAGAGCCTCCCTTCCAGTTAATTATGGGCTCCTCTATTGGGCTTGCATCAGCGGGCTGCATGTTATCGACAAGTGGTGTGTTCCGTACCAAAAATAGTACGCGCTACACATGGTACGGGGAACTAAAGGATCGGACCATGAATGACTTCCAAAATATTGTGTTTGTCGTTCTAACAACACATTTATTCAACCAACAGACGAAATATACTACTGATTGTACATTGAAAACAACAACAATGACAACTAGGGTTGGAGGTGCAACAGAAGCAGTAAGCAGGCCAAAAGAGTAAAGACGCAACTCTCTCTTCTAAACCAAACATCAGCCATAATTACAAAATGGCTACCAAAAAAGAACAAGTGTATGCATCAAAGTAAATAAAGATCCTACTACACCAAGTGTACGCATTTAACTAACTGGCTCACTTAGATGTTACTATTTATTAAGCTGTGAAGATTGGCTGACCGCTTGAACCACATGGGTGCCTGATGGGGGAAACTCCAACCACCAGGTCGAAGTGTGATACTTGCGACCCTCTCCCCTACTTTGGGCTGCAGAGCATAGTGGCACATACCAGGGTATGGTGCATCGACAGACGCATGGTACGCCGTGTACACATAGTTTTGCCTGATGAACGAAACTGCGCTGCCATCATGATCCTTGCCGTCGGTTATCTCCTGGTTAATCAGATAATTTAGTCTGAGAACCAGAGAGCGTGTACCAAGGCTACTTACCAGCCTCCAGTCAAAAATTCCTGAAGGACCAGAGAAGCTGGGATCCTGCTCAAAGACCTTGCAACGACTGTGATTGTATTCCGCGAAACAACAAGTCTGGTATGTGCGAATGATCTTCAATCATTCATTGTCGTCTAATCGAGCCAGGAACCACTTCCAACTGCCATGCCACTTTTATTTGGAAGGTTTTTCTATTAGGAAGGGTAGGGAAACCAGGTGGCCTACAACATCATATCAAGTTGGAGTCAAATAAAAAGGGCTCGTACTGTAGTCAATCTTAAGAACAGCATGTTATGAGCATGAATATTTTTTCAGTAAATGTTGACAGTAATATAAGCAAGCCATCATGATATCATAGGAAATTAATATACTGCTGTAACAGTATTGTTGCGATGACAGGAGTAGGCCAGCAATACGTCCAACCATAGAAGGAGTCCACGGCGTAAATGAAGCCCTTGTGTTCAATGGCATCAGAGAACCATGGAGGATGTATGATCCTGCGATGGACATGCATATTTATCCACTTACCGCAATGTCCTGTCAGATAGGCAAGACCGCGGTTGAAGAATGCAATTAGCCTGAATTCTATATAATTCACAGATCTTGTGGGCACTTGGCAGATTACAACCTTGAGCAAATCAAACTTGGTATCATGTGGGCTACTATAAGATTCCGAGTATTATGGGTCGCGGTGCCAAAACATTGTAGTGTTAATCGAAGGAAGGGGGATCAATCGCCGGGTGTAGACCTCCACGAGCATCCAACTGCCGCGACCATCGACAAGCACCATTCAAGACGTGTTCATGCCAACCCAGTAAAGACCGTTAATGTAGTTGAGGGTGACAGGGATCGGATCGTAGTCAAGGGGGTTGATGCTCGCCACCCTATGATCGTTATGCTGTGGGACACGCTGTTTCTGAAGATCAGGCGACATCAACAAGCAAGGAGCTGGCTTAAAAAGCTCCAGCCCGAGGGCTTTGAGTAAATGGTATAGCCCTAACGAGCACCCGGCGAGCGGCATGGTACGGAGATTGTCCACACGCGAAACAATGAGCTTGATTACCTCTGTGGGGAGCGAATTTTAGGCTCTCTTTCGGCGGAAGCTGATCGGTTCTTCCATTGTTAGTGCTTGGGTTTCGGAAGAGGGGGGAGGCGCCTTACAGGGGATGGAAGGTTGGACGATTATGTGCGGACGAAGATGGAGAAGCGAATATGTGTTGCAGGAAGTGGACAGGTGATGATGCATGAAAAAAAACATGCCACTTGACTTACGGGACACATCCCAGCAGTGTAGGGTCATATCGATTCTAGACAACTTGCTTGAGTGATCATAGTACAATACTAGTACTCCCTACAGTACCTACTACTATGCCCTAGTTTGCATATAGTGGAGTAGGACTCTGCTCTACTACTAGCACCATAGGACTAGTATATTCCAAAATAGTTACAATCTTCAATGCCCGAGCATGGAACGACTACGAACCGCCATCGGTGCTGACTCCAGTCCCCAGGAAACGTTCGCTAGGAGACATGTCAGTTCCAAATGCCAGCGACGCATTTACAATATGTGTGTAAGGTTGGCGGTTTTGTCCAATACTATGGCTTAAAAACAGGCCACCGTTGGATGGAAATCTGACGTTTACGTGGGATTCGCCAGGATTGAGCTCGTGGCGAACAATCGCCAGATATTATTACTAAAAAAGGTTAAAACACCCGGGGCTATAACTTGCACCGGCTGACCCTAACAATGATACTAACATAGTGGTAGAATGGTCAAAGAATGTCTACATGGTGTTTGAAATTATATGCAAACTAGAAAGATGCCAGTGCATTGCACGAAACATCAAGATGCATTCTTTTACAAAACACCTGTTGTGATTGACCCATGCAAGAGTAATCCCCTTTGTAAAAACTAATGATATCTCGAGAATTTAATCAGAAAATGGTATCTCGAGAATTTCATTGAAAAAATGATATCTTGAGAAAGATGAGAGAAAAGGTGAGGAGGAGTGGGTCGTGGTCGTGACTAGTGGTCGGACTAGGTGGAGGCATGGGGATGGACTGCGCCAGCAGCGGCCACCATGCTAGATTGTTCCAGAGATTTCCTTTTTTAATTGCTCGGCAATGAGGTTGTGGGAAATAAGGATGAATGAGGCAAGGCCTTATCTGTAAATGTGGAGAGAGGTACGGGTATCTTTTGTAAAATTGTCATAGTTTGCTTTCTATCCATCAGATATAGATCGGGCGGTCTATATTACAAGATGGCAGGCACACCATCATCACCAACTCGGTTTCGCTGAGTTGGTGATGATGGTATGCCTACCATCTTGCAATATACACTGTCCGATCTATATCTGATGGGTAGAAAGCAAACCATGGCAATTTTGCAAAAAGATACCCGCACCTTTTTCCACATTTGCAGATAAGGCCTTCCCTCGTTCATCCTTATCTCCCACAACCTCATTGTTGAGCAATTAATAAAGGAAGCCTCTGTAACAATCTGGCATGGTAGGCGCTGTTGGCGTTGTCCATCTCGATGCCTCCGCTTAGTCACACCACCAATCACCACATGCCCCACTCCTCCTCACCTTATCTCTCCTATTTCTTGAGATATCATTAGTTTTTACATATGGGATTACTTCCGCATGGGTCAATCACAAAAGGTGTTTTGTAAAAAAATGCATCTTGATGTTCCGTGGAATGCACGGGCATCTTGCTAGTTTTAGAAGAGTAGAGAGTAGAGACCAAGGAGTACTAGGGAGTACTAGTAAGGACACCATCTACTACTTAGTGTGCTACTCGTGCGCTCCATTCGGCAGGTGCAACATCCCCTATAGCCACTCCCTCCTGCGGTCCATTCGACGGGTGCAACGTCCCCTACAACCATTCCGTTTCATGGACGGCCTGGTCGATGCCTGAAAGGTGCCCTGCATCTACAAGAGTTTTGGGTGCGAGAGGTACGTCAACCAACACTCACTGGCGGAGAATAGTTCCAGATGGGCGCACATGCCCTACTACTGCTATGAGTGCACGCTGCCATTTAAGGGCTCGCCGGCAAGCCTCGTGCATCACCTCATAGCACCGTCCGTCCTCACTACTGGCCCACGTCGGTGAACATCAACTACGAGACGTGCTACCCATTCGGCGTGCCGGAGTCGCGGGAGGATCACCACCGCCTGCTAGTCGCGGAGGAGGACGGCGGCGTCTTCCTCTTGGCCGTGGGCATCGGCAAGGCCTAGGCCGCCACCCCGTTTCTACAGTGTGCATCGGGGGAAACTCCACTGACACTGACACGAGGCCGGTGTACGGGTGCATGCTCACTGTTACTGCCCCTCCGAGGTACGAGGGTGCCCACGCCGCCTCCATCACGCTGACTGGGACTTTGCCGAGCTGCTCCGTTCATGGCAATGTGGACATGGAAGATGCTTGGTATGATTTTTACCCCAAGATGGTGCACGGGGACTCCAGGGAGGTTCACCTGGTCGTATGCATTACCAAGTCAAATGTTCATCATTAGTCTTCACTCAATGTAATCCGCTGTCTAAGCATGTAGAGACTTCTTATTTATATAGTATAGAACCTTCCATGCATGATTTTGCTCTATTAGAGTATCGCACTTGAATGAAAGTGTATCCTTTTATGGTTTAGTCCATAATCTTCCATGTATGCTTTTGCTTCATTAGGGTTCTCGCCTGCCATTTATGAGATTAATTGATAATTTTTACTACAGTAATGGTGAAAGACTTATGATGAACCATTTCTTACATCTCCTCTGCCCCCTTCCAAGTCATCCTGATTTAATCCCTCCGTCTATGTGTATAAGAGCGTGGTTAATACTTAATAGTATAGCCAACTGTTGACTATAAGAATGTGCCATGTCATCTATAGCCAACTTATAGTCAACATGTATAACAATTAGCTATAAGTATGTGCTACTTTATTAATACATGGCCCACTTTCCACTCTTACATAGTGCCTAGGAGCACATGCTGCAGCTGGCTCTTGCATGAGAGCCCGCTTACATTCTCTCTCCTATCCTCTCTCCTCCAACTAAGCATTAGAAATATTACTTTACTTCTTACAGCCTACTGAATGTACCTTATTGTACTCACTCTAAGGCTAGTCGTAACGGGAGTATCATAGCTAGTATCATGCATGCAGACTAGGCAATTTTGATGAGGTGTCATAGAATTAAATGAAGAAAGAGATGGTTGAGTATCATACCATGATACCGTATCATAATAAATTCTATGCAACTATGAGTCATGCATGTCAACAAATAAAGTACTACATGGTACTAGTATATGATACTATGCATTAGGGAGGTAGTATCATACACTACTATCATATCACTATTGCAGGATGCTGCTAACGCGACACTACAATGAGAGACTCTTCGACGAAACTGTGTTTGATGCAATAATCGCAAATGGTGGTGTAAAAACCAGTCAACAAAGGTGCAAAACATTTGCGATGACGGATGCATCAAACACGGTTCGGATTTTAGTTGCGTGTGCGATGCATGGCATACGGTTCAGTTCAATGAACTTTTTGCGATGAGGAGGAACAAAAGAAACAGGCAACCAGATGAAGGTGTGTGCGATATACAGCATACGGTGCACTCAGATGAACTGTTTGTGATTAGGCAGCACAAAAGAAACGGTCAGCCAAACAAGGTGTGTGCGATCTACGACATGCGGTTCACTCGGATGAACTGTTTGCTTTGAGACAAGAGAATAGAAATAGTTTAATATGACAAGATGTGTGTGATACGCGACAAAAAGGTCTGTAATCGGAAACATGTGGGAAGACCGATAACAACACCGACGATTCCTGTTAATAAGCCGTGTGTGTTGTGACAAAACGATTGCTGGTATACAATTGTTAGTGATTGATGAAATCATCACCAACGGGTTCCATTGTTTAGTCCGTGTGCGATGTGATTTGCTCTGTCTACATAGCATCAACATATATACTTAAAAAGATAGCATTGCAAAACAAAATTATGCATACAATTACATAATAGGCCTCTTGAGCCTAGATGATCAGTCCTGTGTTAGTCTCGAGATTGACAATAGCTGGCCCTTCCCAGAGAATCAGTTATGGTTCAAAGCAAGTGTTTCCAACGCCGAGGATTGGCAGAGATGAAGTTCATTTCATCACTTTGTTATTTGTTGTGAGAGAAAAACTTTAGTATTTACTAGAATGTTTTGTTGGAAATAATCTATAATCCAACATATATCCTCGTTGTCATTGTGTGTTGATGACTTGTTGTATGTAATGAATGGTACAATTTCATATGCGTCCCATCACACTACACATTTATATTCATATGATCGAGATACAATATTAAAACCCCAAAAAAAATATTTCCAGCGGCGGCGGAGGTGGCGTGCCGCACCGTCGTTGTAGTTGTCATCCTCCGGGATGCCGTTGTTGAAGTCTTCAAGGCAGCACATAATGTTCTTAACTTGTAAATCAAACATCATGTCATTGCGCGATCGACGGGCGGGGAGCGGGAGGACGGTAACTGGTGCCGCTAAGAGGTAGCGGTCGACGGCGGCATCCCATGCCGCTAAGGGGTGCGCACACACGGGCAGAGGCGCATCTGGTGCAGCCAAACACACGGGGACCGGCGCCCTAGTAGGTGGAGGGGCACGCATGGGCACGATCGCTGGCATGTACACGAGCTCGCGCGGGTCCAGAGAGACCTTGCTAACGCCCGCGGCTTCTTGATTTGCGATAGTGCTCGACGACCAGCCCGTCAATGCTACGGGGATGGTCGCTGGCGCGGGCGCGAGGATGGGAGCTAGGACGGGAGCAGCGGCAGCAACCACCGCGGCCGGCTCGTTCAGGGCCTTGTCCATGAGGCCCCATTCCTCCTTATTTTCTATCTCCTCCGGCTCGGAGTCGACCTCACCAAACTTGAATACTAGTGGCAGATGATCATTCTACGCCATGGCGTCGGTGGAGGTCTGTGGGAGGGAGGGGAATGGGAGGCGAATAGTAAGGCCGCCCCTATTAAATAGGTGCTCGGGCGCCATTCATGGAGAGGAAGGCGGGCGGCCAAGGAAGTCAAAGGGCTCGCTTCCCAGTGAGCCTGTGCAGCGTACAGCTCGCACGCTACCCGGTAAGTATGCACATTGGAGGAAAGCTTGCATGCCTCTCGGTCAGCCTGCGCATCGGACTACGCTCGCACCCCTCTTCTTCAGTCAAGCAGTTGTCCGCACATCACCTCCTATAGCCATTAAAACCAAGACACGTGGCATCACGTAAATGATTAACATAACGCGCACGATTTGAATTATACAAACGTTTGAGATATTAAAGTGGCACCTATTTTTTCAAAATGCCTTTGTTGGCTATTATTCCAGTGTGCCTTCTCCCAAAATGGACACAAAAAATACCACAGCATGTCAGGTGCCATTCCATGATAACATGCCAAGTTTCATGAATTTCAGATGAGTTTTGGATTTACTAGAATTTAAAAACAAAGTATCTCAACATTTTTTCGGCAATCAATAGTGCCCTGGTGTTTGAAATTCATTCCCATTTCTTGCATGGGACCTAAGCATGCACCGAAGGACACAAATTTGATATTTCATCCAATTTATATGCACTGGAGCATGTGCATGTAGTTCAAATTTGAATTATGCACATAAAAGCATTAAAAGCATTGAAAGCTCCATTAGTGTATTAACGAACCACAAAAAATTCAAAATTTAACACAACACTCCTGTTGTTCTATGTTGACACTAGAGAAAAAATTGAAATCAAGAAGTGGCAATGGATATCGCTCCGTCCCCAAAGGTGAAACGTTCCCTACTGAAAACATCAGGCTTGTTGTGAGAAGCTCTGGTTATTGAGAAGCTTATGCCCAAACCGGCCCCAAATGGGACAAAAAAATTACCACGACATGTTGATGCCGCTCCATGATAGCATGCCAATTTCATGAATTTCCGACGAGTTTTGGATTTACTAGAATTTAAAACTATGTATCTCAATGTTTCCTGCCGAGTAACGGTGGCAGGGTGTTTGAAATTCATTCCCATTTCTTGCATGGGACCTAAGAACACACACGAGGACACGTATTTGATTTTTCAACCAACTTATATGCACTAGAGCATGTGCGTGTAGTTCAAATTTGAATTATGCACATAAAAGTATTGAAAACTCAATTAATGAATAAAAATGTCCAAACAAACCCCAAAAAATTCCAAAATTTAACACAACACTCATGTTGTTCTATATTGGCACTAGTGAAAAAATTGCAATCAAGAAGAGGCAATGGATATCATTTCGTTCCCAAAGGTGAAACATTCCCTATCGAAACCATTAGGCTTGTTGTGATAAGCTCTGGTTTGTGAGAAGCTTATACCCAAACCTGCCCCAAATGGGACAAAATTTTTACCACGGCGTGTTGATGCCGCTCCATGATAGCATGCCAAGTTTCATGAATTTCAGACGAGTTTTGGATTTACTAGAATTTAAAAACCATGTTTCTCAATCTTTGCGGCCGAGTGACGGTGGTAGGGTGTTTGATATTCATTCTCATTTCTTCCATGGGACCTAAGCATGCAACAACGACATAGATTTGAATTTTCAACCAATTTATATGCATTAGACCATGTCCCTGTAGTTCAAATTTGAATTATGCACATAAATGCATAGAAAACTCGGTTAATGTATAAAAATGTCTAAACGAGCCCCAAAAATTCGTAAAATTAACACAACACTCATGTTGTTCTATGTTGACACTAGAAAAAAAATTGAAATCAAGTAGAGGCAACGGATATCGTTTCGTCCAGCAAGGTGAATCATTCCCTACCGTAACCATGAGGCTTGCTGTGAGAAGCTCTGGTTTGTGAGAAGTTTATATACCCCAACCTGCCCACAATGGGACAATATTTTTACCACTGCATGTTGATGCCGTTCCATGCTAGCATGTCAAGTGTCATAAATTTCAGACACGTTTTCGATTTACTAGAATTTAAAAACCATGTATCTCAATGTTAGCGGTCGAGCGACGGTGGCAAGGTGTTTGACATTCATTCTCATTTCTTGCATGGGACTTAAGCATGTTAACAAGGATACACATTCCAATTTTGAACCAATTTATATGCTCTAGAGCATGTGCATGTAGTTAAAAATTGAATTATGCACATGAATGCATAGAAAACTCAGTTAATGTATAAAAATGTCCAAGCGAACCCCAAAAAATCCCAAAAATTGACACAACACTCGTGTTGTTCTTTGTTGACACGAGAAAAAAATTGAAAGTAAGAAGAGGAAACAGACATTGTTTCGTCCCCCAATGTGGCACATTCCCTACCGAAACCATCAGGCTCTGGTTTGCGAGAAGCTTATACCTAAACCTGCCCCAAATGGGACAATATTTTTACCATGGCATGTCGATGCCATTCCATGATATCATGTCAAGTTTCATGAATTTCAGATGATTTTTTGATTTACTAGAATTTTAAAACCATGTATCTCAATGTTAGCGGCCGAGCGACAGTGTCAAGGTGTTTAACATTCATTCTCATTTCTTGCATGTGACCTAATCTTGGAACCAAGGACAAACATTTGATTTTGCAACCCGTTTTTATGGACTGGAGCATGTGCATGTAGTTCAATTTTGAATTATGCACATAAATGCCTAGAAAACTCAGTTAACGTATAAAAATGTCCAAACGAACCCCGAAATTCATCCCCATTTCTTGCATGGGACATAAGCATAAACCCATGGACACATATATGATTTTACAACCCATGTTGTTGCAATGGAGCATGTGCATGCAGTATAATTTTGAATTGTGCATCTGAAATGGCTAGAAAACCAATTTAATGTATAAAATGTCCAAACGAACCCTGAATAATTCTAATTCTTTTACGGCACTCATATAGTTGCATGTTCACTGCAGATAAAAGTTCTAGCAATTCAAACACCGTCCATTGCCACTGTGACCCCATTATGTAATTCAAATCAAAATGGAAAATCAAGTAGATCCCACATAGTTTATTATCACCAACCGTGTGAGATGCAGTACAAAATATCCTGGAGCACCTTCTGATGACACTTTGCGCACTAGTTTTTTCGCTGAACCGATTCAAAAATTTCGGCTTCCACGGAAATATCTACCTCCCCGCCCCATCCCCTTACCAAAAGACACATTTCCCATGTTTCCGCCTTCCTTTCCAAGTTGAAACCTTCACTCCTTGCTTGCAGCGCCGCCTCCTCGCGAGCGACCCTCCTTCACGCTTCTCGGCCTTGCCTATCTAGGTAGGTAATCCACACTCGACCCCCATCCTCCTCCTCCTTCCACATCCCACATGCCCCGACCGCCAGCGTGACAGCTTCCACCCAAATCACCGACCCCTCCACCAAATAAGCGCCGCCCTAAGCCATGGTGCACGCGGTATAGCTAGGATCTCAAGGAGCATTTGGCAGCGGAGAAGGAAATCACGGCAACACACACGGATAAGGTCGCGATGGCTGTAATTCATGCCGACCCCCAGATCTTGGAGGAGCACCTCGCCGTCGAGGCCACCGTCCACGCTCATGTACCGACGCCGCGACGTGGTTGGCTACTTTAAACGACAGTTCGTGGCATTTTCTCGAGGCCTCCCTTGGTGCCTTCGATGAAGACTATGAGGTGTTTTCTCAGCGTGCACGTGTTTACCTCATCTCGAGAGACAGCAGGTTGGTGCCTTGTAACGCCCCAAGACTGGACCTTTAGATGCCTTCCATGGTTTCCGAGTATCATCGTGTGTTTTGTTTGGTTCGTTGTTGTCTCCTTTGCATCATTTTCATCGCATCATGTCATCATGCCATCATTTCATTAATCTTATAATTTTTATAAATAGATTGTATGGATCTTCGATCCATTTAAATCGAGGGAAATGCACATGGTGATTTTCTCTTTATAACATATATCCTCCCAATATTATTAGGGAGCTATAAAATAATATTCCATTAGTTTGAAATTAACCGCAAACACACTTGCAGTTTAAACTATCAAGTCTTTTCCGCTTCGAGTTGCTCCTCAAACCTTGCCATATATTCTTTCATCATTTTCCGGAGGTCCACCAAAAATTTGAACATTTTTGGACCTTCCTAACACTCACTTCCTATTCGAACCATTTGAATTTAAATAAAATGAGTTTGAATTTAAAATTTGGAAATGCCCAATCCATTTTCTTGGATCATACACATTTTTGCGAGTACGGGAATATAGTCCGCGTGCCCAAGTCCTTCCTCTAACCCCTTCTTTTCTCTCCTTCCTTTCTTTGCTTTTATTTTTCTGCTATGGAAAAAAATAAGGGAGAGAGAGCCCAGCCAGGCCTCTGGCCACCTGGGCCTCCCATCACCGTCCGGCCCATTTGACCCTTTAGGCCCAGCCGGCCCCGCCTTATCAACCCTAGCCACGCGCACCCCTCCTCTCGTTTTCCCCTCGCGCCACCAGGAGGCAGTGATGCTCAATCCCCTGATCTCTCTACTTCCCTCATCCTCCTCCCGTCTGCATCAGGCCAGGAGCCGATGCCTCCCCGTGCCCTTGCAGCCCCGCGCCGTCCGGCCGCCGTCGGCGACCACCACCTTGCCTCGCCGAGGTGTTGCCTCCTCTACTAGGACGCCCGAAAGCCGCCACCCGCACCTCCCTCTCCTTCCCCTGCTCCGGGCAATGCCGAACCGCCGTCCTCAGCCACCCCACGGCCCCGCAAGCTCGCCTGCCCGCACAGCCATGGCACCGCTGGCCTCCATGGCTCGCTGCTCCGCCGCCCCTCTGCTCCTGCTTCCTCTCCAGTAGGTGTAACACCCCGAGACCGTTGCGCCAGGTGTCTTCAGGGTGTTTCGCTGTTGTTTGGCTTGTCTTTGCTTGCGTGTTGCATCTTACCATGTCATCATGTGCATTGCATCATCATATTTTTTTCAAAACTTGCATTCGTCCGGGTTCTCCGAGTTCTCTCCGTTGTCCGTTCTGAGCCCAACCACACTTGCACGCGTCCGCGGCATGTCCGAAATATTATTTTATAAGTGGCCGTAAAATGTTCTCGGAATAGGATGAAAGTTGGCGTGCGGTGTTGTTTTGTTGTCAGTAGGCCGCCTGCCAAGTTTCATCACGTTTGGAGTCCGTTTGATGCTCCAACAGATAACTATAGCGGCATTATAGCCGGTCTAACGTTGGACGTTTTCGGTCTCCAGAAACAGTTGCCGGGGCTATCTCTCTTCTCTTCTCTCAGCTCGAGACCGTCTATACAGTCCACTACTCACTGCCAGGTCCAACCTAACCTCTCTCGTCAGCCCGCGGCCCTCCTCGCCCGCGCGCCCCAAAGTTGTCCCGTACCCGACCCGGACAGTCGTCACCGTTAGATCCGGATCATCCCCAAACATCTACAAAATGTCACCGTTTTCTCATTTGGACTTCCTATTCTATTTTTCTCGACCGCTCGATTTTATTTGGAGGGACGGATTAGCCCCTAAACTTCCCCTCTTTTCCTTATATAAAAACTCCCTTGTCTAAATCTAGACAAAACCCTAACTTCTAGGGAGATGTCCCATCGATCCCTCTCGGCCGCCGCCACCTTCCAATCCACCTTGACCTCTTCACCCAACCAACCACCAAACTGATCCCAAAATCCATCCCTACCAATCCTGCCCGAGCCCCGAGCCAACCCCCACAGCGCGCCGTCTCCCATCGCTAAATCTAGATGGGATCGAGACTACAGCCGAGCGCCTCCTCCTCACCTCGTCTCCCTCGCGCAGGCCAACCACCGAGTCATCACCGCCGGCCACCAGCAGCAGCACCGGAGCCAACCTTGCGCCTCCTCTCTTGTTCCTTCCTTCTTTCTTTTCCCTGCTGCCCGAGCTCATTTCTCTCTCTCTCTCTCTCCCGTTTTGGTGTGCAGACGTTCAAGCCGCAGGAGCAGCGCCACCGCTACCTTGTTCCTGCAGGAGGCAAGCTCCGTCGCCTGACCTTGGAACGGCCAGGTCCGTCCGGCCTCCGTAAGCCTCGCCTCGTCTACACGCTGATCTGTCGCGGACTGCCCTCAGAACGGAGCTCCATCGCCACCGAGCCTCGGATCCAGCCGGTTCCTGCGCGTCCTCGACCGTGCCAAGTCCCTTGCCCTGCGTCGCCGTCTTCCTCTTTCGCCTCGCGCCGAACCTCTGCTTCCAACCACGTCGTTGCTCTTCTCCCTGTAGATCAGAGGACCACGCCCACTTCAGTTCCTCCCCTCTGTCTGGATCGAGCGAGAGGAGCTCGCCCGGTCCAGCCGCACGTTGTCCGCGACCCCAAGGCCCAGCTGCACACCCCTGGCCTGCCTCCTACGCGCCGTGGGCCGCGCCTCCAGGCCCAGCGCGCCCCTTCGTGGCCTGCCAAGCCTCTCGTTCTACTGGGCCAGGCCATGGCCAAAGTGAGCAGCCCCTCCAGTGCCCCCTTTCCTGTGCACTTCTGGGCCTGCCAGTTTTGGCCCGTGGTATCTTTTTTTTAGTCCAACGATTTTCCATATTATCCTTAGACTGCAGATTTGCAGGAAAACCCTTGCACTTCATGCATATAATAACTCTTTAACCGTGCACCGTATTAAAATGATCTCTATATGTAATTTGACTAGAATTTCATCTAGTTTCATAATATGCAATTTTCAACCATGTTTAAAATGACTAAATTGCTGTTTGTTTAAGTTTTGCTTAATTTCCATGTTAAAATGCTTTAATTCATAACAAATTAACCGTAGCTCCGATCTTAACAAACTTTATATGTATATGGGGTAGAATTATGCCTAGTTTAACATGGTGGCATTGCTTTGCATGTTTAACAACTATAAAATATGGATTAGGGCAGAACAGTACCATAACCAGAATATGCACATGAGGAGTTTTCCGGACTTGTTGTTCGTTGTTTCCGGCCTCATTTAAACTTGACTAGATATGTATTTTATTTGCTTCACCCTCTTGCCATGTTTAACAACATTTAATATTGTTGGGTACATAAACGAGATCAAACTAAATAACTTGATGTGGTGTTTCGTTAATATGCAAACCGTTGCATATTGAGCCCCACTTAATTTGTAGGGTTGTTTGTGCACTTTACCATGCCATGTTTCATTAAACCGGACATGCATCATACTTGATTGTGCATCATGCCATGATGTTGTAGTGGTTGTTTACTATGTTGTTTGCTTCTTTCCGGGTTGCCTTTCTCGTGAGCTTCGGTTCCGTTCTGGAGTTGTGAGGATCCGTTCGACTTTGTCCGTTTGTCTTCTTCATGGACTCGTTCTTCTTCCTTGCGGGATTTCAGGCAAGATGATCATACCCTCGAAATCACTTCTATCTTTGCTTGCTAGTTGCTCGCTCTTTTGCTATGCCTATGCTACGATGCCTACCACTTGCTTATCATGCCTCCCAAATTGCCATGTCAAACCTCTAACCCACCATGTCCTAGCAAACCGTTGATTGGCTATGTTACCGCTTTGCTCAGCCCCTCTTATAGCGTTGCTAGTTGCAGGTGAAGATTGGAGACCGCTCCTTGTTGGAACATTATTTTCTTGTTGGGATATCATTATATTATGTTGTTATCTTAATACATCTATATACTTGGTAAAGGGTGGAAGGCTCGGCCTTTTGCCTAGTGTTTTGTTCCACTATTGCCGCCCTAGTTTCCGTCATATCAGTGTTATGTTCCCGGATTTTGCGTTCCTTACGCGGTTGGGTGATAATGGGAACCCCTTGACAAATCGCCTTAAATAAAACTCTTCCAGCAATGCCCAACCTTGGTTTTACCATTTGCCACCTAGCCTCTTTTTCCCTTGGGTTTCCGGAGCCCGAGGGTCATCTTTATTTAAACCCCCCGGGCCAGTGCTCCTCTGAGTGTTGGTCCAAACAGAGCCACTTGCAGCGCCACCTCGGGGAAACTCGAGGGCTGGTTTTAGTTGTATGTAGTGCTCATCTGAGTGTGCCGTGAGAACAAGATATGTGCAGCTCCTATCGGGATTTGTCGGCACATTCGGGCGGTGTTGCTGGACTTATTTTACCATTGTCGAAATGTCTTGTAACCAGGATTCCGAGTCTGATCGGGTCTTCCCGCTAGAAGGAATATCCTTCGTTGACCGTGAGAGCTTGTGATGGGCTAAGTTGGGACACCCCTGCAGGGATTTGAACTTTCGAAAGCCGTGCCCGCGGTTATGGGCAGATGGGAATTTGTTAATGTCCGGTTGTAGATAACTTGAACCTTAACTTAACTAAAATGAATCAACTGTGTGAGTAATCGTGATGGTCTCTTTTCGGCGGAGTACAGGAAGTGAACACGGTGTTGGAGTAATGTTTGCCGTAGTTGGTTCTCTAGTTCTTCGTTCGTGCTTTGCCTTCTCTTCTCGCTCTCTTTTGCGGACAGGTTCGCCACCATATATGCTAGTCGCTTGCTGCAGCTCCACATATTACCTTACCTTACCTATAAGCTTAAATAGTCTTGATCACGAGGGTGCGATATTGCTGAGTCCCTGTGGCTCACAGATTACTTCCAAACCAGATGCAGAGCCTGATGACTCCGTTCCAGATGATACATTTGAGCTCAAGTGGGAGTTCGACGAGGACTCACGCCGTTACTATGTGTCTTTCCCTGATGATCAGTAGTGGTGCCCAGTCGGGGCGATCGGGACAGTGTCGCATGTTGGGTTGATCTTTATTTTGGTACCGTAGTCGGCCCATGAGTGATTGGATGATGTAATGCTATTTATGTACTTTGTTTGACGTGGCGAGTGTAAGCCAACTATGTACCTTCCCTTTTATTATCTATTTACATGGGATGTTGTGAAGATTGCCTTACTTGCGACATTGCTTTCAATGCGGTTATGCCTCTAAGTCGTGCTTCGACACGTAGGAGATATAGCTGCATCGAGGGCGTTACAGTAGGCCACCGTCCTGCGCCAGCGAGCATGACGCCCTTCACGCGGCCCCCTTTCCTCTGTTTCTCCTCCTTCCACGCCTTGCTATAGCTCCTCTTCCCGGCACCGCCCGTCGCCACCACCCGGCCACCTCGACAAGCCGTCGGCGGCGGCGACCGAACCAGCAGCAACCAGGCCACTGGTTTAGCGCCATGCCCCGCCTCCACTACCTCCATGCCTCTCGCGCCCGCCCCAAGTTTAGCCCTGCCTTCCTGGAGTCCCATGCACCATCGATGCATGAACTGGCAGGGATTCTTACTCCTGCTTTGCATGCGTTGGGGAAAAGACGTGCGCCAGGTCCACCTGCCATGGGGGTCTGCCAGCCATCGATCCCCCTGCAAGCTCTCACCGCCGTGCCGAGTTCCTCCTATCGCTACTGCTTTGTTTTGGACCATCAAGACCGGCAAGATCGACTACAGGGACACCAAGTACCACGACACCGAAGACCCGAACTCCATCAAAAACCAGTACTCGATGACCCTACGGCGCGCCAAGTTCCGTTTAAAGATGTTCAACTACACCCGGTGTTGAATTTCGCTAAGTACACCACCGACAAGACCACACGGATGCCCGAACGAGTACTGAACGAAATGCCATGACCTACGAGAACAACTTCGTGGACCGACGAGTACCACGACGACCGTTGTTCGCCAAGTACACATTCGGATGGCCAAGTTCCTCTTCAAATGTATGACTACACGGTGTTGCACCAAGTACCACGATGGCCGGAGCCCTCGGACCCGTCAAGTCCGTCTATGAACCGTGAACAACTACCGTGTCCGAAGAACCGCGGGGCACATGCGCCGTGAATGACTACCCTCGTTGTGGAACTGACAAGTTCACGAGTACGACTACTTCCCACTACGACCCATGAACGTCTACTTCCGTCGACATCCCATCAAACCCGAACCATCCTGTTTTGCACGCTTCGAAGGTATAACCCCGAGACGATGTCGTGGACCGAATGCATGTGTTGTATGAGATGCATGTTTGGGTGTTGTATCCTCCCGTGAACCTTAGTTGTTTCCCCGCTTGGCACCGTCGTCGACCCGTGGGAACCCAGTTACCGGGAGCACCCCACCTTTTTCATCTTGCATGACACGCTCCCGTCACACTACCTTTTTCACCGGTATCTCCATGAGCTTCCGAAACCGTTATGTTGCCATGGCATCATTTCAGATTCATTGTTGTGGCCCCTTTTCCTTCCGCCATGGCGACAAATGCTTCATAAAATGCCCTTGTCAACATTTTCATATAAAATTGCATAACTTGTAGATGTCATCCGCATCATGATAACAACATTTAAAATGGTTATAATTGTTGTTTGCATTAATTTGCTAAATGCATATGGGGATTTACCGAAATTGTTGTTTGTTATATCCAGCCCTATTTAAATTGTTTAGATGGTATACTTTTGTTATGCTTCGCCTCTTGCCATGTTAACCAACATTTAATATTGTTGAGTACCTAACCGGGAGAGAACTAAATAATTGATGTGGTGTTCCGTCAATATGCAACTTGTTGCATATTGAGCTCCACTTAACTTGTAGTTCTGTTTGTGCACTTGTCCATGCCATGCATGTTTAAACCGTACATGCATCATACTTGGTTGTGCATCATGTCATGTTGATGTGATGGTTGTTTACTATGTTGCTTGTTGTTGACATGGATTTTGACCAAGATAAAATAAAATACATAGACCACACAAAATATAAATGCGGAACGGCAAAAATCTGTTTTATAATGAGAAGAATCAATTAAAAATATACGATCAATCGCTCAAAGTGACGACCAAAAAAAATAGGCATATGATATATTTTTGAATGTCGATAATGCACACATTAAACCGACAATTATAAAATGTGACGAAACGCGTTAGGTTTTGTTATGAAGAAAATATAGAGGACACAGGGCTCGCACGCACGCCGCCAACACTAACGGCAAAAATACAAACATAAAATTGTCACGAGGGATGCTAAGATCACAAAAATGTTGACTAGATTATAAATGTTCGGCTTTGTTCCATCGACGAAATGAAATATTGAAACAGCGCATAAAAATACATCATGCTAATGAAATATACGCATAGTGTACTTGGTCAAATATTCATTTGATAATACATATGACCGTAGACCATGAGTTGCATGCAAAAATAATTAATGTGTACACCCTGACCCTAGGCCTTAATGAGCCATTTAATAGCTAATCATGCTTAGCTAATTAAAAACTATGGCCACATATGCATGGCCGTACTACTTCTCACAAGGAAGGTGTGCATGCATGCGATTAGTGATGCCAAGGCCCACACAGTGATCTAAAATAATCAAAGCCCACATCAGTTAATGAGAAGCAAGTTGCCACTTGACTGGAACTTAAAGAAATAGAATAAAGAAAGGAAGTGGCCGCTCCCACAATCGCATTGCACGATCTCCATAACGTGGGCATGCACGCGTCCAACCAGCCCTTCGCTGTTTCCCTCCGCCTCTATAAATACCAGGCTATCAGACTACTCTAGGGTCGGCCCATAGTTCGTTCCTCTCCCCTACTAAAAATCACACATACACAATGAAGGAGCGTAGAAAGAAAGGAGGAGGAGGCAGGCATTGTCCTTGCCGAAAGCTTGAAGGTGAGATCTATGGTTCTCCTCTAGCCCCTGGTTTGGCCATTGTGGTACAGACCAGGGAGCTTTCTTCTTCCTCCCTTCTCAAATTTTTTGTCCTTGGTTCGGCCATCATGGTACAAATCAAGGAGCATATTTCATCTCCCAAAAATTCTTTCCTTTTGTCTGGTCATTCCGGTACAGACTAAGGTGCATGGTTTAATCTATCTCAAAATTTTGCCTTTGGTTTGGCCATTTGGGTACAGTCTAAAGAGCATGTTGCATTCATCCTAAAATTTTTCCTTGGTTCGGCCATCGCGGTACAAACCAAGGAGCATGTTATATCTAGCCCAAACTTTCGCCTTCGGCTCGGACATCGCGGTACGAGTCAAGGAGCATGCATGGTTCTTGTAAGCACGGTTCCTTTAAATGTTGCATGCGCTTCGTCCTATTGATCTCCGTCTTGATTCGGCCCCTTTAGTGATACAAGCCAAGATGAACGCCTCGTTCCTTGGTTTGGTCTCTATACATGGATACAAATCAAGAGATCATAGGTGCGAAAACCTCATAAAAATTGACTTAATTTGGTCATCATAAAAAATGGATATGACTAACTTGGAATGAAATTACGGACGCACTAAACTGAACTCACGATAATCTCTTGTTTGGTTGCGCTACGGGCATTATGTGTCATGCTAGTTGCAATACAAATAAGAGCATGAAAATATGTTCCCTCACTTGGTTACGCTGCACGTGGGCATTATCTCAATGCCACGCGGTGTTAGTAGTAACACGAGCAGGGCAAGACTTAGTTAAAAAATGTGTTCACGATACACACTTAGAAACCAAATCATGGAAGATGAATGATAAAACATGTTGCATAAAAAATCAACCTTACTTGGTTGCGCTATACGTGGGCATTATCATAATGCTACACGGTGTTAGTAGTAATACAAGTAAGAGAAAATTAAACAAAGTATTCAGGCCACATATTTGGTCCAAAGTCAAATAAAACATGTCATGAAATGCTCCAATGCTATAAGAGCATAAACTATTAGCATCGTCATAAATGGATATCACAAACTCACTTTACTTGGGTTATGCTACACATGAGCGTCAATGATGTGACACTATGTGGATTTAGTACTAATAACATGTAAGGTACAAACATAAACGAAAATGATAAATGTCAAATGACTCATGTAACATCATAATTGCTCCACAAACCTTTGCTTGGTTATGCTGCGCGCGGGCATTATCTTAGTGCCACGTGGTGTTAGTAGTAATACAGGTAAAGCAGAACTTAATAAAAAATAAGTTCACTCCACATCCACATATGCATACAAAATTCATGCAAAATACATGATAAGGCATATTTCATGTAGCCCACATAGGCTTTAAACCAATAAAAAATATCATAAACAAACTCCATTCAGGTCAAGCTATACGTGTGTGTCATATCATCGCACCGCGTGGTTAGTTTTGATACCCTGTGAAGTAAAAGTCAACAAAATATGGCAGATATCATATGCACTATAAAAAGCATCAAAATTGTGTCAGAAAGCTTCAGTCCATTACGGTACACACAGGCACCATATCAGTGTCACGCGGTGATAGTAGTAATGTGATGATGCAAAACTTATTAAAATTGGCATGTCACATGTATCCATGCCACCAAAACCAAAGATGTCATATAAAATTCCCAAAGAAAAATATATACATATCCTATATGCCAAACGTAGGATAAAACTAAGCCTAGCCAAAACCAACCTTCATTCTGCACCATCATATAAATGAGGTTGACCACAATTAAACATGTTAGGAAAATATATACTCCAACATATCAAACATGAAATTATGGAGAAGTACTTGCATGAAAGCAAACTTCAAGTACCCAAGAAGGAGTGCATCGACGACCGCGAGGAGGATTTCTCTTGTAGCATATTGTAATAGGAATGTGATGCAATCTTATGTAATAGATATGTTGGAATTCTTAATCAGGGGTTTTCTCTTCGGAGATGTAATTAACAGAGCTTTTATGTAAATGTAAGAGTTCTGGAAATAAAGTACCTGCAATGTTTGATTCTATTTTTATTCTATGAATTTAAATTTCACTCTGTATCAATGACGTGGACGCATGTTTCACGCCCGCCATTTTCCCATCATCACTTGCTTCTTTCCGGGTTGCTTCTCTCATTAGCTTCGATTTCATTCCGTAGTTGTGAGGATTCGTTCGACTACGTCCGTTTGTCTTCTTCATGGACTCGTTCTTCTTCCTTGCAGGATCTCAGGCAAGATGACCATACCCTCGAAATCACTTCTATCTTTGCTTGCTAGTTGCTCGCTCTATTGCTATGCCGTGATACCTACCACTTGCTATATCATGCCTCCCATATTGCCATGTCAAACCTCCAACCCACCTTTCCTAGCAAACCATTGTTTGGCTATGTTACCGCTTTGCTCAGCCCCTCTTATAATGTTGCTAGTTGCAGGTGAAGATGGAGTTTGTTCCTTGTTGGAACATGTTTATTATTGGGATATCATTATTATATCTCGTTTACTTTAATGCACCTATATACTTAGTAAAGGGTGGAAGGCTAGGCCTTATGCCTGGTGTTTTCTTCCACTCTTGCCACCATAGTTTCCGTCATACCGGTGTTATGTTCCTTGATTTTGCATTCCTTACACGGTTGGGTGTTATGGGGACCCCTTGATAGTTCTCTTTGAATAAAACTCCTGCAGCAAGGCCCAACCTTGGTTTTACCATCTGCCTCACCACCACCTACTTTTTCCCTTGGGAGTCGCTCTCCCGAGGGTCATCTTTATTTTAACCCCCCCGGGCCAGTGCTTGTCTAAGTGTTGCTCCGAACCAGGCAGTGTGCGGGGCCACCTCGAGGAAACCCGAGGGCTGGTTTTACTCGTAGCTTGACCTACCCGGTGTTGCCCTGAGAACGAGATATGTGCAGCTCCTATTGGGATGTCGGCGCATCGGGCGGCTTTGCTGGTCTTGTTTTACCATTGTCGAAATGTCTTGTAACCGGGATTCCGAGTCTAATCAGGTCTTCCTGGGAGAAGGAATATCCTTCATTGACCGTGAGAGCTTGTGATGGGCTAAGTTGGGACACCCCTACAGGGTTTGAACTTTCGAAAGCTGTGCCCACGGTTATGGACAGATGGGAATTTGTAAATATCCGGTTGTAGAGAACTTGAAACTTAACTTAATTAAAATGCACCAACCGCATGTGTAGCCGTGATGGTCTCTTTCCGGCGGAGTCCGGGAAGTGAACACGGTTCTTGTGATATGCTTGAACATAAGTAGTTTCAGGATCACTTCTTGATCACTTCTAGTTCACGACCGTCGCATTGCTTCTCGCTCTCATTTGCGTATGTTGGCCACCATATATGCTTAGTGGTTGCATGACATCTTTTGTCGTACCCTCCCGTGGTAGCGGGGTCCTAATGGAAACTAAGGGATATTAAGGCCTCCTTTTAATAGAGTACCGAACCAAAGCATTAACACATAGTGAATACATGAACTCCTCAAACTACGGTCATCACCAGTAAGTATCCCAATTATTTTCACTTCGAGGTTAACGGCTCATAACACGTAATAGGTGACTATAGACTTGCAAGATGGGATCGAGAACTCTCATATATTTATGAAAACATAATAGGTTCAGATCTGAAATCATGGCACTCGGGCCCTAGTGACAAGCATTAAGCAAAGAAAAGTCATAGCAACATGAATCTCAGAACATAGTGGATACTAGGGATCAAACCCTAACAAAACTAACTCGATTACATCATGGATCCCATCCAACCCATCACCGTCCAGCAAGTCTATGATGGAATTAATCCCGCACGGCGGTGAGCATCATGAAATTGGTGATGGAGGATGGTTGATGATGTCGATGGCGACGGATTGTCGGTGTACTAGAGTAGGGGTACCCTAGTATCCCGAACTTGTGCACGGGTAGTCGCAGCATCCCCGCGGCAAGGCTTGCCGGGTGACCGCCAAGACCCTCCGTGGCTACTTCAAAGACCATTCAAGAACAAAGTACTCAAAACAAGGCCCCGGCAAGATGGCAAACCAAGGCCCCGGCAAGAGGAGCTTGCTGGGAAGGCTATCAAAGGCACCTCAAGACCCCGGAAAGAGGAGCTTGCCGGGAAGTCCACTCGAGGCATTTCAAGGAACTCGCCACGGCGCACTACGCGCCACGGCAAGACCCGGCGAGCGACAAGCTCCCGGCGCGACAAGACGACGAACGCGGCAAGGCGCTGGCCCGGCGAACCGCCTCTCCGAGCCCACGCTCCAGCACACCCGCCCACGTGTCGCTCTCCCGAGCACACGTGGTGGGAGGCCGTGCAGCTAGGGGCGCGTGGTGGCGAGCAGGCGCTGGCAAGATAACCATCGTGGCAAACGGTGGCGTCCCTAGCGGTCCCTCTCGATACTGTTTAGGCGACACAGACGGGCATTTAATGCCCTTGTCCCCTGCCGTCAGGGTTAGGTTCGATAACACTGTAGCGGATAGCTCTGCCTACTACAGCACCTAGCTGTGCCTATCCTTGGCACCTTTTCCATTTTTGCCCTTTACCTCCGTTGTTATGTCGGTAACCCCTTGAGCATATAAAAGGAGGCCCGAGTGCAATGAGGGGGGGGGAGGGAGCCACTTCGAACACTCACGCTCGGTCTTGCTAGCCGCCGGTGTGTACTGTAGCACTCCGCGCTCCCGAGCTAGAAATCAATACCAAACCACAAAGCAGGAGTAGGGTTTTACGCATCCGTGCGGCCCGAACCTGGGTAAATCGCTCGCGTGCTTCGCCTCGATTCGCCCTTCGCATGACCAACCACCCGCGTGTTTCGCCTCGATCTGCTCTTTGCGCAACCTCCGCCCCCCGCCGAACCGAAAGGGACCCGGTCCGCCAGTCCCATAGGTGTCCGTGGATCAGAAACCCCGGCATCTTTGGCGTGCCAGGTAGGGGGCGTCGAAGTTGTGTGAACCAGATCCGGCGTTCTCGCGGGCTAGATCTTCATCATCTTCATCAACATGCCGCCGAAGAAGAAGGTTTCGGAGGCAGCCGCTCCGTCCGCGCCGAGCCAGCCACCGCCGGAGCAAACGGCCGGTGGGGCAGGCGCCGGTGGAGGAACACGCGTCAACGAGGGAACTCGCGGTGCTGCCAGGTCCCAGGGCAAGGCTGCGCCGCCCGTCGGCGGCGTAGCCGGCTCTCACAACGACCGGGCGCACTCCAAGACCTCGGTGTCCGTGCATGCACCGCGCCCGTCTCAGGAGGCGCGGGACCGGCAGCGTCATGGTACTCACGGTGCCATGCGCTTGCTAGACCAAGACCGCGCTGATGGACCTCGGAGCGCTCAAGACCGCCATGCACGTCAACAAGTCGGCGCGAGCGACACACGGTCGCCTGGACGGGATACTGCTCCTTCTAACGTGGTTAGAAGTCCAAGCATATCCCGCTCCTCGCACCGTTCGCTACCGCCGCCCGCCACCACAGCCGAAGCCTTGGCGCGAGCTCAGCTACTCCTAGACTACCCTCCAGCGGCGGACAAGATCGACGACTGGAGGGCCACTATCCAGAGTCTCATCGGCTTCGCCAACGGCGACACTCCTCGGCAGCCGGGCGCACCGCGGCCGCAGCGAGTCAGCCATGCGCGAGCCGGTGGCGACGAGGCTGGCGAGGGTACGACCACCGTGCACTCTCCGCCCCGAAGTCCAAGATCGCCGACTCGCCGGATCCACCTCGACAGCGACTCCACCGCGTCGTCGGATCCGCGAGCTCGTCGCGATCAGCGCCAAGTCCTTCAAGAACGACAGCGGGAAGATGCTCGTACTCGCATCGAGCGCCGAAGAGAAGCGCAACGCCAATCAGACCAGCGCGCTGGGCCCTCTGTTGACGTGCATGCGCCAGGGGAACCAGGCGACTTGCCGTACACGGTAGGTTGCCCTGCGTTCACTCGTGAGCTGCGGCAAGTCCAGTGGCCTAGTACGAAGAACTTCAAGCCCGATGTACCAGAGAAGTACGACGGCAAGTTGCATCCGTCGGAGTTCCTCAGCATCTACACCATCGCGGTGCAGGCTGCTGGGGGACGGGACGACAAAATCCTTGCCAACTACTTCCCGCTGGTGCTTAAGCCCAACGTCAGGTCCTGGCTCATGCACTTGCCGGACAACTCCGTATCCTCCTGGGCAGACTTGTGCCATCAGTTTGTTGGCGCCTTCACAGGCGGCCACAAACCCCATGGCCAAGAGAGTGATCTACATCTGCTCGTCCAGAAGGAAGGAGAGCCCCTGCGCCAGTATATCCAGAGGTTCAACCGTGTACACCACAACATCCCAAACATCCACCCTGCCGCGGTAATCAGCGCGTTCCATCAGAACGTGCGTAACCGCAGGATGCGGGAGGAGATGCCGATGTGCAAGATTCGGGACGTCAGCGAGCTATATGCCCTGGCCGACAAGTGTGCGCGCGTTGAGGAAGGGAGGAAATTCCCCGGAGAAAGCACTGGAGCAGAGGGATCTGACAGTGAGGATGCTGCCCCGGCAAAGAAAGGCCGGCGGCGCAACAGGAAGAAGAGAGGCAAAGAGGTGCTGGTCATTGAGCAGTCCCGCGATGAAGGTGACACCAAGAAGGCTGCGGTTGGTAGCTCCGGCAAGGAAGTTGCCGCGTGCACCAACTACCAGGCTGTGGCGGTCGCCGACAAGCGGGACGGCTCCGGCAAGCAATATTGCAAGATTCACCGCACCAAGGGCCATGACCTCCAAAGCTGCAAGAAGGTCGAGCAGCTTGTCCAGCAACAGAGGGCTGAGTACGAGCGGCGCGACAAGGAGAGAGCCCAAGGGGGTGCCGAGAAATCTGGCCAAAAGCACACCAGCCAGGAAGGACGCCGCGGCAAGGCCAAGCAGCGGCAAGGAGACAGACCTCCCCGCGGCCGCGACGACAATGAAGACGACGATGACGACGAAGACATGGATGACGTTGAGACCAGTGAGCAGGAGTTTCAGAAAGCCACAGAGGTCTTGTGCGTTGACGGTGGTGCTTCTCTGCATACTTCGCACCGCCAACTCAAACAGTGGGTGCGGGAAGTCAATGCAGCAGAACCACCCATCGAATCGCGCAAGCTTCTGAAGTGGTCCAGCATGCCTATCATCTTTGACATTGAGGACCACCCTGACCGCACGACTGCGGTCGGGTGTTTGCCGATGTTGGTATCACCACCTATCCGCAACCTCAAGGTCACCAAGATGCTAGTTGACGGCGGGGCCGGCTTAAACCTGATCTCCTCCGCTGTACTCCGAAAACTCCAGATCCCTGATAGCGAGCTCGAAGAGACCGGCACATTCCAAGGAATCAATCCGGGAAGGAGCAAGCCGAAGGGGAAAGTCACGCTGCTGGTGACATTTGGCAGCGAGCTCAACTTCAGGACTGAGAAGGTCACATTCGACGTTGCCGATATCCCATTGCCCTACAATGGGATACTTGGCCGTCCAGCACTCGCCAAGTTCATGGCGGCCTCTCACTACGCCTATAACATACTGAAGATGCCAGGCCCGATAAGCGTCATTTCTGTCCCTGGTGACAAGAAGGATGCTCTTATCTGTGCCGAGAAGATCTACCGGGAAGCAGCAGCCATGGCAGACCGCAACCCACTTGCCGCTGAAGCTCCCGGGGGGAAGAAGACCAAGTCCGGCAAGAGCTCTGGTGCCCACTCCGGCAAGCGCGCCTCTTCGGAGTGCTGCGCTGCCGTCGAGGATGCACCATCGAGCTCCACCGGCAAGACCAAGCCCGGCAAGAGCTCTGATGCCCACTCCGGCAAGCGCACCTCTTCGGAGTGCTGCGCTGCCGTCGAGGACGCACCATCGAGCTCCACCGGCAAGTGCAAGAAGACGATGGCGGCTCCGCCAGAGACGAAGAAGGTATCCGCCAAGGTGGACGGCGCTGGTGGTACCTTCACCATCAGTGCCACGCTTGACCCTAAATAGGAAAGCGCGCTCGTTACTTTCCTGCGGGCGAATGTCGACGTGTTTGCATGGCAGCCGTCTGACATCCCCGGTGTTCCCAGGAAAGTGATTGAGCACCACCTTGCCGTTTGTCCCCATGCGCGGCCCGTCAAGCATAAAGTCAGGAAGCAGGCGGTGGAGCGCCAAGAGTTCGTTGCAGAAGAAATCAAGAAACTGGAAGCAGCAGGCCTTGTCAGAGGAGTGCTCCATCCCACGTGGTTGGCCAATCCTGTAGTCGTGCGCAAGGCAAACGGGAAATGGAGGCTTTGTATCGATTTTACCGATGTTAACAAAGCTTGTCCCAAGGACCCATTTCCTTTGCCGCGCATCGACCAGATTGTTGACTCCACAGCTGGATGTGATTTGCTTTCATTTCTTGACGCATACTCAGGATATCATCAGATCTTCATGGCAGAAGAGGATGAGGAGAAGACCGCATTTATTACTCCATGTGGCACGTACTGTTTCGTACGGATGCCTTTCGGATTAAAAAATGCTGGTTCGACATTTGCAAGAGTAGTCCATATTGCCCTTGAGCCACAAATACACAGAAATGTGGAAGCCTACATGGATGATATAGTGGTCAAGAGCAAGGACAGAGCAACCCTGATTCAAGATCTAGACGAGACCTTTGCAAATCTGCGCAAGATCAGCCTCAAGCTCAACCCAGAGAAGTGTGTGTTTGGAGTTCCATCCGGCAAGCTTCTCGGGTTCTTCGTATCTCAGCGGGGAATTGAAGCCAATCCCGACAAGATCAAGGCCATCGAGCAGATTGAAGCACCAAGGCGCGTCAAGGATGTGCAGAAACTTGCCGGTTGCATGGCTGCTCTCAGCAGGTTTATCTCTCGGTCGGCTGAGCGCGCCCTGCCGTTTTTGAAACTATTGAAAAAGGCAGGTCCAATGAAATGGACTCCGGAAGCGGAGGCTGCGCTGCAAGACCTGAAGAGATACCTGTCCTCCCCTCCAATACTTGTCGCACCTAAGCCACAAGAGAAGTTGCTGCTGTACATAGCGGCGACCAATCAAGTGGTTAGTGCTGCGCTAGTAGCAGAGAGGGAGGCAGATGATGAGCCAGCAACCGCGGCAAGCGCACCCGGCGACAAGCAGGGGGCTTCCCCGACAAGCTCTGGTCCCGACAAAGATGGATCTGCGCAGATGCCCGAGGAGACACGGAAGAGAATGGTGCAGTGCCCAGTTTACTTTGTCAGTTCCCTCCTGCAGGGGGCTAGGTCAAGGTATTCTGGTGTGCAGAAATTGCTTTTCGGCCTTCTCATGGCCTCGAGAAAGCTGCGCCATTACTTCCAAGCGCATGAGATCACAGTCGTCACTCGCTTTCTGCTGAAGAGGATACTGCAGAATCCCGAAGCAACAGGCAGGATTGTTGAGTGGGCACTGGAACTGTCAAGCTTTGGCCTCAAGTTCGAAAGCACTTCAACTATCCAGAGCCGAGCATTGGCAGAATTCATAGCAGAGTGGACGCCAACGCCAAATGAAGAAATTCCAGAAACGAGCATCCCCGACAAGGAAGCAAGCAAAGAGTGGCTGATGTACTCTGATGGTGCCTTTTTGCTGCAGGGCGCTGGCGCTGGTGTGCTGCTTATCGCACCCACCGGAGAGCACCTCAAGTACATAGTCCAGATGCACTTTCCCAAGGAGCAAGCAACAAACAATACTGCAGAGTATGAGGGATTGCTTGCCGGTCTCCGGATCGCGGCAGACCTTGGGATCAAGAAGCTCATTATCAGGGGTGACTCACAGCTTGTCGTCCGCCAAGTAAACAAGAATTATCATAGTCCATTGATGGAAGCTTACGTTGACGAAGTGAGAAAGCTGGAAGAGCGCTTTGACGGCCTGCAAATGGAGCACGTTCCAAGAACTCGGAACGCCATTGCAGATAGCCTGTCAAAGTGCGCCGCACTTAAGTTACCTGTGGAACCAGGGACCTTTGTGCTCAAGCTGACTCAACCATCCGTAACACCATCAACTGGACAGAGCAAGAAGAGGAAGTTGATTCCTGGTGACCGTCTGCCGGCAGAGCTTCCCGAAGCCGCCGCCAGGAAGGCCCCTAAGATCAACGTCGAAGGCGCTGAGGAGCAGTCTGCTCCGGCAAGCCTTGGGGCTTGTTCCGTTGAAGCAGAAGCTCTCAACAAGTCTTGCCCCAACAAGCTTGTTGGGGAACGTCAAGCTCCGGCAGAAACACAACTTCTCGCCGTAGAAGCGGATGTTCCCGCAGCAGCGGATTTGCCTTTAGTCCTTGTTGTCGAGCCACAGGCTCCAACATGGGCGCAGCAGATTGTCCGTTTCCTTCAGACAGGAGAACTTCCCGAAGAGCCAGAAGAAGCCGAAAGAGTAGCCCGGCAGTCAAGTATGTACCAGTTCGTCGACAAGACACTGTACAGAAGAAGACTCAATGGTGTGAAATTGAGGTGTATTCCCCGGGAAGACGGACAAGAGCTGTTGGCAGAGATACACGGAGGCATATGTGGTCGCCACATTGGCGCAAGAGCACTTGTCGGCAAAGCGTTCCGGCAAGGTTTCTTCTGGCCAACAGCCCTCCAGGATGCAACTGCACAAGTAACCAAGTGTGAAGCGTGCCAGTTCCATTCCAAGCAGATACACCAGCCAGCTAAAGCTCTCTAGGCGATCCCTTTATCCTGGCCATTTTCGGTCTGGGGGCTCGACATCCTCGGCCCCTTCCCCCGAGCTGTCGGGGGCTTTGAGTACTTGTACGTGGCAATCGACAAGTTCACAAAGTGGCCGGAAGTGGAACCAGTGAGGAAGGTGACCGCACAGTCAGCCGTCAAGTTCTTCAGGTCGATTGTTTGCCGCTTCGGGATCCCTAACCGGATAATCACCGACAACGGCACACAATTCACGAGCCACACCTTCATGCAGTACGTCCAAGATCTCGGTGCCAAGGTCTGCTTTGCTTCTGTTGCTCACCCGAAAAGCAACGGTCAAGCGGAGAGGGCAAACGCCGAGGTGCTGCGCGGGCTCAAGACCAGAACCTTCGACAGGCTGCACAAATGCGGAAGAAACTGGATCGAGGAGCTACCGGTGGTTCTTTGGTCGATCAGAACGACGCCAAATCGAGCCACTGGACAGACACCCTTTGCACTAGTCTATGGAGCAGAGGCAGTTACCCCCACGGAACTCGTATACGGGTCACCTCGAGTGCTCGCTTACGATGAGCTTGAGCAAGAGCGGCTGCGGCAAGATGACGCGCTGCTCCTTGAGGAAGATCGTCTCCAGGCTGTTGTGCGAGCTGCTCGCTACCAGCAAGCTCTGCGCCGCTACCATAGCCGCAGAGTCAATGCCAGGAGTCTCGAGGAAGGCGACCTTGTTCTTCGGCGCGTTCAGTCGGCCATGAATTCCAACAAGTTGACACCGAAGTGGGAAGGCCCTTATCGGGTGAAGTGAGTCACAAGGCCTGGCGCTGCCCGCCTTGAGACCGAAGATGGCCTACCAGTGAGAAACTCCTGGAACATCGAGCATCTTCGTAAGTTTTATCCGTAAGGCACGGTTGTCGGGCCCTGCCCGGCAACCACCTTTCTGTACAAGTCTTGCCACTGTTGCATGTAATCCTTTGTACAGAGCCAGGCGCAGACCCTGAGCACTAGTAAATGAAGCGCTGATCACCCCGGGGTTATAGCATGCATGCTAGGTTGAGTCTCGTCCTTGGTTAGGGTCGATAGTGCCTAATAGCGCCTAACCCCTAGCTTAGAGGTCGAGTGTCCGTCCCTTTGCTTTTCCTTCGTTCGCAGGGCTCGCATATTCTGGCCAGACCGCTTGAGGACGAAAAGGAGAAGAAGGGCGCGCCAGCACCTGAGCCCCGGCAAGCCAGTATTGCCGGGGGCCGCGGGTACCAAGATTCACCACGGCAAAGCCAGGGTTGCCGAGGGTTGCGATATCAGATAATTTTTTCATCCCTCATCATGCACCCTCTTATGGACTGGGGAATGTGAAACCGCGTTTCTTCCCGAAAACTGCCGTACTCCCTCGACTCTAGGCCCTGGAGCGCGTTCCCAGGGCCAGGCTTGGTCGTAGTCGCGGCAGCAAAGGGGTGAAATGAGGGGGCCGCACCCACCTCGTTCCCGCCTCCGCCAAGGGCATGAGAAAGGTCGATCGACGTGGGAAGGCGGCAGGGCCTGTTGTCGGGTGAAGAAATGTCTGTCCGATGGATACCAAGGATTCGCTCCTTGGCGTGGGTTCAACCCGCGAGACAAATAACCCGGCAAACATCGCCCTTTCATTAAAAAACATGCCACTCAGGTACAGTCCAAAGAGGATGAAAAACATGAATGAGAGGATTACAAGTTTTAAATGCAGTTAAGGCCCGAGGGCTTACAAATTAAAAAGATAAGGTGCCCGTAATCCCTTTCCTGTCCCTCTTTTCATGAGGTAGGTCAAGGAGGCGAATAGGGGGAAAGGGGCGCCTAGGCGAGCTACAGGTGCCAGAAGACACCAAGAGAACATCCCGGGGGGCCGACCGAGAGCTTGACGGTGATGGCGACGCCGGAAGCGGGGCTCGAAGACGGGGCGGCAGGACGTCAGCACGCTGTCGAGGGCACCACGCCCTCGTACTCCGACCTGACAGCCTTGTCGCCAGCCCTCTTCCCCTTCCGCAGCCTCCCTACGCCAGCCGCCCAAGGAGACGCCCCCGGGGAGTTCAAGGAGCCGGCGACACGGATGACGGGGTCACCGGTGCCGCGCGGAGCGGCGCCCGACACCTAGTCGGACCCGCCATCCCGCCGCCCGCTACCCTCATCGTCGATGTCGCTCCCCTCCTCGTCACTCTCGCTCGAGGAGGAGCCTTCGCTATCGGAGGAGCTGTCCACGCAGCACTTCGCCCGAGTGCCGAAGCACCCGAAGACCTTGACGGAGAGGAGATCGCCCTCCAACAACTTAAAATGGAGGGTGAGCCCCCCCATCAGGCTGTCGATCCGTGCGAACATCTTCCACCCTCGATCAAGATACATCACATTAGGGGCTGGGAATACAACGCAGACCCGCGTGCCGCTGATCCCACAGCCCCTCATGTGCAGCCTCAGTGTCTTGGGCGGGTCCGACTCCATCGCACTCGCAAACGGAGCTGGAAGGCGGAGGCGACGACGAGGCGCCCGGCGCAGCCTGACGAAGAACTCGCAAGGGTCGTCCCCTATATGGACCACCGTCGGGAGGGGAGTCGCCGGTGGAGGCGGAGCTGGCGCGCCGCCCCGTCCGCCTCTTCCCCGAGCGCTTCGAGCTCATCCTCGACCTCGTCCATGACCTCGCCCCCTCCCTCTTCCCCTTGTGGCCGGCCCTGCCACCACGGGTGCGGGAGAGGAAGGGGTGCGCTGTCTGCCGGCGACCCTCGCCGCCACAGATGAAGGGCCAGGATTCCCTTTCTCCATGGCGGATGAGAGAAAGGGGAGCAGAAGCTGAAGAAAGGAGGAGATGGGAGAGTGCGGGCTTCCGTGCTCCCCTCCCGCTCTTTATAAAGGAGCGAGGTGGGGGCTCAGCCGCCCCGCTCGGCGAATCAGGGCGCGAGGAGGGCGAGGAGTCGGGGCCAACCCGCTGCCCCCGCTCCCGGCGGCCCAGTTTCCCACTTCCACCGTCCGCGATCCCAAACGCATGGGAGCCGCGTGGCGAGAATGCGGGACCGAAGCGACGAATGAGACGGCCTCACCCTACCCCGTGATCGCGGGGAGTGGGCGCCTCGGAAACCGCGCACCGGCCCCTTCCAGTAAATGCACCACGCCCTCCCGCCTACCTCCGTTTGAGGAGGAGGGCGTGAACCATCCCCTTCATCATGGCCTGACGCAGGCTCGCGGGGCTTAGCCCCACGCGCGCCGGCCACGTCGCCCACGACGCCGCGTTTGACGCGTGCCGTTCTGGGCGTGCGCGGTGGAAGCGGAGAGATATGCGGCGTGTCCTAGGCCGCGCGTGCCCGTGCACTATTTTGGGCCTGGCCCAACAGCGCTCGGCACCGTGTCTGGCCCAGGGCCGGGGGCTCCTGTCGGTGTACTAGAGTAGGGGTACCCTAGTATCCCGAACTTGTGCACGGGCAGTCGCAGCATCCCCGCGGCAAGGCTTGCCGGGTGACCGCCAAGACCCTTCGCGGCTACTTCAAAGACCATTCAAGAACAAAGTACTCAAAACAAGGCCCCGGCAAGAGGAGCTTGCCGGGAAGGCAAACCAAGGCCCCGGCAAGAGGAGCTTGACGGGAAGTCTATCAAAAGCACCTCGAGACCCCAGCAAGAGGAGCTTGCCGGGAAGTCCACTCGAGGCATTTCAAGGAACTCGCCACGGCGCGCTACGCGCCCCGGCAAGACCCGGCGAGCGACAAGCTCCCGGGCGCGACAAGACGACGAACGCGGCAAGGCGCTGTCCGCGGCGAACCGCCTCTCCGAGCCCACGCTCCAGCACACCCGCCCACGTGTCGCTCTCCCGAGCACACGTGGCGGGAGGCCGTGCAGCTAGGGGCGCGTGGTGGCGAGCAGGCGCTGGCAAGATAACCATCGTGGCAAACGGTGGCGTCCCTAGCGGTCCCTCTCGATACTGTTTAGGCGACACAGACGGGCATTTAATGCCCTTGTCCCCTGCCGTCAGGGTTAGGTTCGATAACACTGTAGCAGATAGCTGTGCCTACTACAGCACCTAGCTGTGCCTATCCTCGGCACCTTTTCCATTTTTGCCCTTTACCTCCGTTGTTATGTCGGTAACCCCTTGAGCATATAAAAGGAGGCCCGAGTGCAACGAGGGGGGGGGAGGGAGCCACTTCGAACACTCACGCTCGGTCTTGCTAGCCGCCGGTGTGTACTGTAGCACTCCGCGCTCCCGAGCTAGAAATCAATACCAAACCACAAAGCAGGAGTAGGGTTTTACGCATCCGTGCGGCCCGAACCTGGGTAAATCGCTCGCGTGCTTCGCCTCGATTCGCCCTTCGCACGACCAACCACCCGCGTGTTTCGCCTCGATCTGCTCTTTGCGCAACCTCCGCCCCCCGCCGAACCGAAAGGGACCCGGTCTGCCGGTCCATAGGTGTCCGTGGATCAGAAACCCCGGCACGGATTCCCCTCTTCGGAGCCTCGAACGAACTCCAGATCAGCCCTCCCGAGAGGCTTTAGGGCTTGGCTGTGGCTCCGTATCGTAAAACGCGATGAATCCTTCTCCCTGATTTCTTTTCTCCCCGAGACCAAATATATAGAGTTGGATTTGAGGTCGGAGGAGCTCCAGGGGGCCCACGAGGTAGGGGCGCGACCTAGGGGGGCAGGCGCCCCCCACCCTCATGGACAGGTGGTGGGCCCCCTGCCTTCATCTTTTGCAAGGTTTTTTTATTATTTCCGCAAAGTTGTTCCGTGAAGTTTCAGGTCATTCCGAGAACTTTTGTTTCTGCACATAAATAACACCATGGTAATTCTGCTGAAAACAGCGTCAGTCCGGGTTAGTTCCATTCAAATCATGCAAGTTAGAGTCCAAAACAAGGACAAAAGTGTTGGGAAAAGTAGATACGACGGAGACATATCAGAGCCCAGTCGGGTCGATCGGGGATCTAGCATTTGGGGTTGTCTTCTTTTATTTTGGATCCATAGTCGGACCTTGATTGTATTCTGGATACTGTATGTTTAAGTTGTATTTGTGTGAAGTGGCGATTGTAAGCCAACTCTTTAAACCCTTGCTTGTCCTCAAGCAATTCAGTTGATAAACGGAAAGTGATAAAGAAAAACTTTTACAAACTCTGTTTGCTCTTGTTGTTGTAAATATGTAAAGCCAGCATTCAAGTTTTCAGCAAAGATTATGACTAACCACATTCACAATAACGCTTAGGTCTCAAGTTTACTCATATCAATGGCATAATCAACTAGCGAGCAATAATAATAAATCTCGGATGAAAACACTTTCTCAAAACAATCATAATATGATATAACAAGATGGTATCTCGCTAGCCCTTTCCGGGACCGCAAAACATAAATGCATAGCACCTTTAAAGATCAAGGACTGACTAGACATTGTAATTCATGGTAAAAGAGATCCAGTCAAGTCATACTCAATGTAAACTAACAGTAATGAATGCAAATGATAGCGGTGCTCTCCAACTGGTGCTTTTTAATAAGAAGATGATGACTCAACATGAAAGTAAATAGATAGGCCCTTCGCAGAGGGAAGCAAGGATTTGTAGAGGTGCTAGAGCTCGGTTTTGAAATAGAGGTGAATAATATTTTGAGCGGTATACTTTCATTGTCAACATAACAACCAAGAGATGGCGATATCTTCCATGCTACACACATTATAGGCAGTTCCCAAACAAAATGGTAAAGTTTATACTCCCCCTTCCACCAACAAGCATCAATCCATGGCTTGCTCGAAACAAGTGCCTCCAACTAACAAGAGTCCCAGGGGGAGTTTTGTTTGCAATTATTTTGATTTGATTTGCATAAAGCATGGGACTGGGCATCCCGGTGACCAGCCACTTTCTCATGAGTGAGGAGCGGAGTCCACTCCTCATGAGAATAACCCGCCTAATATGGAAGATACGGACAGCCCTAGTTGATATATGAGCTATTCAAGCATACAAAACAGGATATTTATTTGAAGGTTTAGAGTTTGGCACATACAAATTTACTTGGAACGATAGGTAGATACCGTATATAGGTAGGTATGGTGGACTCGTATGGAATAACTTTAGGGTTTATGGAGTTGGATGCACAAGCAGTATTCCCACTTAGTACAGGTGAAGGCTAGCAAAAGACAAGGAAGCGACCAGCTAGAGAGCGACAACAGTCATGAACATGCATTAAAATTAATCAACACCGAATGCAAGTATGAGTAGGATATAATCCACCATGAACATAAATATCGTGAAGGCTATGTTGATTTTGTTTCAACTACATGCGTGAACATGCGCCAAGTCAAGTCACTTAAATCATTCAGAGGAGGATACCACCCTATCATACCACATCACAACCATTTTAATAGCATGTTGGCACGCAAGGTAAACCATTATAAGCTCCTAGCTAATCAAGCATGGCATAATAAACTATGATCTCTAGTTGTCATTGCAAACATGTTTATTCATAATAGGCTGAATCAGGAACGATGAACTAATCATATTTACAAAAACAAGAGAGGTCGAGTTCATACCAGCTTTTCTCATCTCAATAAGTTCGTCATATAATCATCATTATTGCCTTTCACATGCACGACCGAACGATGTGGATAATAATAATAGTGCACATGCATTGGACTAAGCTGGAATCTGCAAGCATTCAATAAACAGGAGAAGACAAGGCAATATGGGCTCTTTTGTCAAATCAATAATAATGCATATAAGAGCCACATCAACAATTTAATTATGGTCTTCTCCTATCGACCCCCAAAGAAGAGAAAAGCAATAAAACTATTTACATGGGAGAGCTCCCAACAAGTAAAAGAAGAACAGGAAATCTTTTTGGGTTTTCTTTTTAATTACTATTACAAGCATGGAAAGTAAGCTAATTAAAAGCTACAACTAATTTTTTTGATTTTTCTTAAGGTTTATCAAACACACAAGAAGAGAGCATAAAAAGGAAATAAACTAGCATGGATGATACAATGAAAAAGTATGAGCACCGACATCTAGTAATGAGTGTGCGGACATAAATGTAATGTCGGTGAGAAATACGTACTCCCCCAAGCTTAGGCTTTTGGCGTAAGTTGGTCTATGGCCATGGCTGTCCTGGCGGATATCCATAGTAAAAGTTGGGGTCGTACTACGAAGAAGAAGACTCCGATTGCCACTGGTTCGCAATCATCTCCGGATCCCACTGGTAATTAGATTGTCGTGGAGGATCAACTTGTGGTTTCGGCTCTGGCTCTGTGGCTGACGTAGGGTTCTGATAGGCGTGAATAGCCTCTAACGGAACAAGGTACTGGCCTGCAGATAAATCAAACAAGGAAGGAGCAGGCAGGGTAATAGTCTCAGGATGATGTTTATCAAAGAACAATTTCTATTTAGGCTCTCCTTCCCTATTCTTAACAATAAAATCATGTGCCAGCATACTCTTATAATCTAAATAAACACGAGGCAACACTTTTTCTTCCTTTTCATAATGCCTAATAGGTATGTTAAAATGTGCAGCTAGGCGTGAAACATAGATGCCTCCAAAGATGGGGCCCTTTTTACAGTACAGACTTAACCGTTTAGCAATAATGCCGCCCATACTAACAGAGTTATCACTGAATAAACAATGGAGCAAAATAATAATATCAGGAACACTAAGGTTTCCATAGTTTCCGTGACCAATTAAGCAACGACTAGCAAATATTACAAAATAGTGTAAAGTAGGAAAATGTATGCTAGTGATTCGTGCATCGGAAACCTTCCTCGTTTCCCCTATAGTGATGATATCAATAAACCCATCCACATCGCTGCGATGTGGTTCCTCTGTCGTGCCCTCGAAAGGGACCAAACAAACCCGACAAAATCATAAAGTGACATCTCCTTATGCTCATCATATAAATAAAACTCCACCATAGGTGGTGAGCTCCTAGAATCGAAATGAAAGTTTTGCACAAAGATATTTATTTGAAGGTTTAGAGTTTGGCACATACAAATTTACTTGGAACAACAGGTAGATACCGTATATAGGTAGGTATGGTGGACTCGTATGGAATAACTTTAGGGTTTATGGAGTTGGATGCACAAGCAGTATTCCCACTTAGTACAGGTGAAGGCTAGAAAAAGACAAGGAAGCGACCAGCTAGAGAGCGACAACTGTCATGAACATGCATTAAAATTAATCAACACCGAATGCAAGTATGAGTAGGATATAATCCACCATGAACATAAATATCGTGAAGGCTATGTTGATTTTGTTTCAACTACATGCGTGAACATGCGCCAAGTCAAGTCACTTAAATCATTCAGAGGAGGATACCACCCTATCATACCACATCACAACCATTTTAATAGCATGTTGGCACGCAAGGTAAACCATTATAAGCTCCTAGCTAATCTAGCATGGCATAATAAACTATGATCTCTAGTTGTCATTGCAAACATGTTTATTCATAATAGGCTGAATCAGGAACGATGAACTAATCATATTTACAAAAACAAGAGAGGTCGAGTTCATACCAGCTTTTCTCATCTCAATAAGTTAGTCATATAATCATCATTATTGCCTTTCACATGCACGATCGAACGATGTGGATAATAATAATAATAGTGCACATGCATTGGACTAAGCTGGAATCTGCAAGCATTCAATAAACAGGAGAAGACAAGGCAATATGGGCTCTTTTGTCAAATCAATAATAATGCATATAAGAGCCACATCAACAATTTAATTATGGTCTTCTCCTATCGACCCCCAAAGAAGAGAAAAGAAATAAAACTATTTACACGGGAGAGCTCCCAACAAGTAAAAGAAGAACAGGAAATCTTTTTGGGTTTTCTTTTTAATTACGATTACAAGCATGGAAAGTAAACTAATTAAAAGCTACAACTAATTTTTTTGATTTTTCTTAAGGTTTATCAAACACACAAGAAGAGAGCATAAAAAGGAAATAAACTAGCATGGATGATACAATGAAAAAGTATGAGCACCGACATCTAGTAATGAGTGTGCGAACATAAATGTAATGTCGGTGAGAAATACGTACTCCCCCAAGCTTAGGCTTTTGGCCTAAGTTGGTCTATGGCCACGGCTGTCCTGGCGGATATCCATAGTAAAAGTTGGGGTTGTACTACGAAGAAGAAGACTCCGATTGCCACTGGTTCGCAATCATCTCCGGATCCCACTGGTAATTAGATTGTCGTGGAGGATCAACTTGTGGTTTCGGCTCTGGCTCTGTGGCTGACGTAGGGTTCTGATAGGCGTGAATAGCCTCTAACGGAACAAGGTACTGGCCTGCAGATAAATCAAACAAGGAAGGAGCAGGCAGGGTAATAGTCTCACGATGATGTTTATCAAAGAACAATTTCTATTTAGGCTCTCCTTCCCTATTCTTAACAATAAAATCATGTGCCAGCATACTCTTATAATCTAAATAAACACGAGGCAACACTTTTTCTTCCTTTTCATAATGCCTAATAGGTATGTTAAAATGTGCAGCTAGGCGTGAAACATAGATGCCTCCAAAGATGGGGCCCTTTGTACAGTACAGACTTAACCGTTTAGCAATAATGCCGCCCATACTAACAGAGTTATCACTGAATAAACCATGGAGCAAAATAATAATATCAGGAACACTAAGGTTTCCATAGTTTCCGCGACCAATTAAGCAACGACTAGCAAATATTACAAAATAGTGTAAAGTAGGAAAATGTATGCTAGTGATTCGTGCATCGGAAACCTTCCTCGTTTCCCCTATAGTGGTGATATCAATAAACCCATCCACATCGCTGCGATGTGGTTCCTCTGTCGTGCCCTCAAAAGGGACCAAACAAACCCGACAAAATCATAAAGTGACATCTCCTTATGCTCATCATATAAATAAAACTCCACCATAGGTGGTGAGCTCCTAGAATCGAAATGAAAGTTTTGCACAAAGATATTTGTGAGTAAGAGATATTGATCGCGTTAGTCGTGGAGGAAAGCGGTGAGGCCTGCATTCGTAGCCAATTCATAAAAATCTTCATAAATCCCAGCTGCTCTCAAGAAATCATCGAAAGGCCATTCACACGACTGAACCTCTGCGGTGCGAGGCAAATTATATTTGGGCTTCTGTGCCTTTTCCTTCGAGCTTCGGCTCGATGAGCCCCTCAAAAGTCTCTTAATTGTTTTCTGAAAAATTCTGAAATTTTTAGTAACTTCAAAATAAAAGTAAACCAAACTCAATAATATTGATAGCAACTACTCCTACAAGTGCCTAGAGCCTATATCATGCATCAAAACTATTTTTGACCATATAAATTTGAAATGCAAGCTCAAGAACATGGTCACCTAGGCAGCAAAGATTTGCAATGAATAAAGCAATAGAACAAAAACTAATTGGACCAATGGAGGAGTCACATACCAGGGAACAATCTCCCCAAGCAGTTTAATGAGAGGTGCTTTGAGCAAGGAGATCGAAAATGGCAGCAAAATGAGCTTGGACTCGGGTTTGAGCTGGATATTCATGTTTGGGGGAGGAAGAAGGAGTGTGTGGGTGAAAGGACAAGTGGAGGAGAGCCACCATGGGCGCACGAGGCAGGGGGCGCGCCTAGGGGGGTAGGGCGCGCCCTCCACCCTCGTGGCCAAGTGGATGACCCCCCTGCAGTGTTCTGAGTCCCAAATATTCTCAAATATTCTAGAAAAAAACATATTTAAATTTCAGGGCATTTGGAGAACTTTTATTTTCGGGGTATTTTTATATTGCATGGATAATCAGATAACAGACAGAAAACACTATTTTTATTCTATTTAATATAAATAACAGAAAGTAAAAGGAGGGTACAGAAGGTCGTGCCTTCTAGTTTCATCCATCTCATGCTCATCAAAAGGAATCCACTAACAAGGTTGATCAAGTCTTTTTAACGAACTCATTCCGAATAACATGGAACCGGAGAAATTTCGAATAACACTATGTTACCTCAACGGGGATATGCACATCCCCAATAATAAGAATATCATATTTCTTCTTGACAGTGGGAAGAGGAAACTCAAAACCTCCATGTATAATCGATGGAATTTTTCCAATAGAGTTGATACTATGAACTTGAGGTTGTTTCCTCGGAAAGTGTACCGTATGCTCATTACCATTAACATGAAAAGTGACATTGCCTTTAGTGCAATCAATAACAGCCCCTGCAATATTCAAAAAGGGTCTTCCAGGAATAATAGACATGCTATCGTCCTCAGGAATATCAAGAATAACAAAGTCCGTTAAAATAGTAACGGTTGCAACTACAACCGGTACATCCTCACAAATACCGACAGGTATAGCAGTTGATTTATCAGCCATTTACAAAGATATTTCAGTAGGTGTCAACTTATTCAAATCAAGTCTACGATATAAAGGGAGAGGCATAACACTAACACCGGCTCCAAGATCACATAAAGCAGTTTTAACATAGTTTCTTTTAATGGAGCATGGTATAGTGGGTACTCCTGGATCTCCTAGTTTCTTAGGTATTCCACCCTTAAAAGTATAATTAGCAAGCATGGTGGAAATTTCAGCTTCTGGTATCTTTCTTTTATTTGTAACAATATCTTTCATGTACTTAGCATAAGGATTCATTTTAAGCATATCAGTTAATCGCATACGCAAAAAGATAGGTCTAATCATTTCAGCAAAGCCCTCATGTAACATCCCAAATTTTCAATTTGGAATGTTATATACTAGATCATCATTGCATATCATATTTATTGCATTTTGGTTGATCCTAGAAATTTTTCGCAACTCAAGGACCCTCGGAGAGAGTTGGGGATTTCGTTATTTTCATATTTGAGTTGTCTCAAATTTTGAAAATAGGATATTTTGATTTTATTTATTTTATCTTCAATTATTTCTATTACAAAAATATGAGAGAGGGAATAAAATGACTTTCCCAAAATAAAGAAATATTGAGGATTTAATAAAAAAATCATTTAAGGTTTTATTTGGTTTTATTTGCTATTTTATTTGAATTTAGGAAAATGCGTGTTTTTCAAAATTGCATTTAGGCCCCAAATAAATGTTCATCCTGTGCGGCTTGATTTTAGAAGCCGGGGAAAATTTATTTTAGGATTTTTGGAGTCCGTTTAGTAGTCCTTTAGTTTTTTTTCCGAGCGTAAGTATTTAAAAAAACGTCCGAACCGACCTACGGGCTGTGCTAGGCCCAGACTCCTTCAGGCCTTAGCCTTTGTAAGCCGCCAGCCCATCCCGGGCCGAAACCCTAGCCGCCGCCCGCCTCGAGCCCCGCGCCCACGCCGCCGCCGCCGCGCCCGACGCCGACGCTGGCGCTGCCTTTCGCCGCGCCGCCGCCGCCTTCCTCGCCGCCGCCGCCCCGCGCCGCCCCGCCGGACCCCGCCGCCGCCGATGCCGCCGCCTTGCCGGAGCCGCCGCCGCCCGTCTCGCCGCCGAGTCGCCGAGGTTGACCCGCCGGTTTTCGTTCGGTTTTCGCCGGTTTTCGTTCGGTTTTTTTAGTGTCGTTTTTTTTCTTTGGATCGGTTTTTTTTGGTTTAGGATAATTAGCGAGCGTTTGCTCGTTCGTTCGTTTTAACGAACGCGTTCTTCATTTAGACTCAGTTAACGAACGTCCGTTCGTTAAACTGTTTGTCATTTTTCTTTTTCTCGGATTAAATCCGCGATTTTTCTAATCGTGATTTCTGATCCGATTTTCATTTTAGTCTAACTTTTCGCTCGTTTATCGGAATCAGGCGATTCAAGTGCCTGGAGTTTCATTTTGAAACCCTCTTTCCGTTTAACCAACTTATAGAGTACCCGGAGTGTGCCGCTTGCTACTTCAAATCGCTAGGTTTCCCCGACCATCAGCAAGGCAAGTAACACTTTGATCATGTTTTTCTCTCTACCCAGTTTTATTGCATTAGATCAATCCTTACACATTGCATGATTAGGGTCTAATTAAATTATGGGTTTGGGAAGTAGTTGAGGTAGTACCTATTATCAGTTTATTATCAAACCTTTGGGAGTTACTTCTACGTTTGCTTATTATGCCATGCTTTGCTAGTAGACGTGGATTGGGTGAGTGTATCCATGAAAGATGTGAGATTGTTAATTAATGGTTTATTTAAGGTGGCAACTCAAACACATATCTGGGTGGATTGAGGTACCTAGGTATTCCAGGATTTCCTATTTTTCTTTATGGACCACCACCCAGGCTCAAAGGGATCATGAGATTATTCATGCTAGAAACTTCTGTGTGCAGCCACAAGCTATTATGGGCTCTAGCATAGTTGACTAAGTCGTGCGAACTCTTATAGCGGTAGACTTGCAGATGTAGGGGATGTAGGTGGTACGGTGTAACACCCTCGATGCGACTATATCTCCCACGTGTCAGGCACGACTTAGAGGCATAATCGCATTGAAGGCATATGTCGCAAGTTAGGCAATCTTCAAAACATCCCAAGTAATATGAATAATAAAGGGGAGATAACATAGTTGGCTTACACTCGCCACGTCAATCAAGTACATAAATAACATTACATCATTGAAACACTCATGGCCCGACTACGGCGCCAAAATAAAAGATAACCCAACATGCGACACGGTCCCAATGACCGCCAACTAGGCACCACTACTGATCATCAGGAAAGGAAACATAGTAACGTTGAGAGTCCTCGTCGAACTCCCACTTGAGCTCAAGCGCATCTCCTGGACTGGAATCATTAGGCCCTGCATCTGGTGTAATAGTAACCTGTGAGCCACAGGGACTTAGCAATCTCGCACCCTCGCGATCAAGACTATTTAAGCTTATGGGCAAGGTAAGGTGAATATGAGTGGAGCTGGAGCAAGCGACTATCAAATATGGTGGCTAACTTATTCGCAAAAGAGAGCGAGAAGAGGAGGCAAAGCGCGAGCGAGAAACTAGAGAGCAACATGCGCAAACATTACTCCAACACCGTGTCCACTTCCCGGACTCCGCCGAGAAGAGGCCATCACGGTAACACACTCAGTTGATTCATTTTAGTTAAGTTAAGGTTCAAGTTATCTACAACCAGACATTACCAAATTCCCATCTGCCCATAACCGCGGGCACGGCTTTCGAAAGTTCAAATCCCTGCAGGGGAGTCCCAACTTAGCCCATGACAAGCTCTCACGATCAATGAAGGAATAGACGTCCTCCCAAGACGTTCCGATCAGACTCGGTATCTCGGTTATTCAAGACACTTCGACAGGTTAAAATAAGACCAGCAACACCGCTCGAATGTGCCGACAAAACCCGATAGGAGCTGCACATATATCGTTCTCAGGGCACACTCAGATGAGCCAGACGTCGGGTAGGCCAGCCCAGAGTTGCCCCTCGTAGCCCTCGGGGGGGCAAAAATAAGATGACCCTCGGGCTCCGGAAACCCAAGGGAAAAAAGGCTAGGTGGCAAATGGTAAAACCAAGGTTGGGCATTCCTGGAAAAGCTTTAATCAAGGCGAACTATCAAGGGGTTCCCATTATAACCCAACCGTGTCAGGAATGCAAAATCCGGGAACATAACACCGATATGACGGAAACTAGGGCGGCAAGAGTGGAACAAAACACTAGGCGAGAGGCCGAGCCTTCCACCCTTTACCAAGTATATTGATGCATTAAGATAACATGGCAATATAATTATATCCCAACAAGTAAATAAATGTTCCAACAAGGAACGGCCTTCAATCTTCACCTGCAACTAGCAACGTTATAAGAGGGGCTGAGCAAAGCGGTAACATACCCAATCAACGGTTTGCTAGGACATGGCGGGTTAGAGGTTTGACATGGCAATTTGGGAGGCTTGAAAGCAAGTGGTAGGCATCGTAGCAATGGAATAGCAAAAGAGCGAGCAAACTAGCATAGCAAAGATAGTAGTGATTTCGAGGGTATGATCATCTTGCCTGCACAGTTGTCAGAGTTGACTGGATCCTCGAAGCAAACTCAACGGGCTCCTCGTTAGCAAACTCGTCTCCCGGCTCTACCCAAACAATACAAACAAGCAACAAGGACACAATCAACCACGTGCAAGGATCAAACAATATGATGCAAAGCTGATATGCTATGCGGGATGCGATGCGGGATGCATATGCAAGATTTGACAAGGGATGCATGAACCTGGCCTCAACTTGGAAATCCAAGTGTGCCACTGGAAATATGAGATGAAATCACTTGAAAACGATATAAAGAACACCAGAATAGGAGTTACGGTTTGGAAATGGCAAGCGATTCAAATGACACCGGTCTGCGATTTACAGCAAGTAGCCATCTAAATGCAACGAGATGAACATGCTTCAGCACCCAACAAGGAAGAAAAATACATGGAAGGGATGCATTCAAGATTCTTAACAAAAGTCTAGCACTGAGCTACGGCCAATTCATCCATTAACAGGTTCATACAAGCATGGCAAAAATGCATATGACAAACAGATCTCAGACTTTGTGAAATTAACACTTGTCTGGAATTTCAGATCAGATAACACTCTTCGAAGCAACAAAACTATAAGCTACAGGACCTGAACATGGCAAAGTAACGCATGGCATGGAGCTACTCAAAGAGCTTAACAAAAGTCCCTTAGTGACCTTGAGCCAAAAGGGATCAGAAAATACAATTGCAAGCATGTGAACATAGCAAAAACATAATCCGTTCTCAGACTTAGTGAAAACTGGCACATGCTGAAACATAACTCAAGTAGGCATGTTTACGAGCTCGATGCACTCACTACGGAGCAAGTCATGACAAGATAAGCATACATCCATCAAGAAGGCACAAAATTCAAGCTAGACATGGCAAGAACAATAGCATAGCATGCATGGATCAACTACAACATCATCGGCAAAATTGCAAACAAGTTGACAATCTGCCCAGATTCACAAAGTAGCAAAAGTAGAGCTCGGTTGACTCAAGCTAGGTTGCTCCATAATTGCAAACAAAGACATGGATGGATAGAGCACTACAATATTAACAAAACATCCTTACTAATCATCCTCAAAAGAGGCACGGATCACTAGGAAACAACATGAACATATGACAACATGAGATAAACAGATCAAGGACTTAGTGGAATTGCCAAGTCCCTGAAATCAGAATTAACAAGTGCACCACTTTGCAAGCTTGTGCTAGTCACCACACACATCACAAAAATTCATGGGTTGCACCTCTGGAAAGATGACAAAACCCTTAACAAAACATATGTAGAACATCAGGGACTATCATGCACACATTAATCATGGTAAAAATGACAAAAGGCTAAATGGAGCAGCAGATCTGACAATTATCTCAAGTAGCCCTTTTCTAATAGCATTTTGGGCATCAAGATGAACTCAAATGAAAATGGTGCAATTGAATGAAATGATGTACTCTCTGAGATGAACATTTTTATATGCTATATGCATGAATCGGAGCTACGGATGCAAAGTTACGAGGCTACGAACAGGAGCAAATGGAGCTGAGAATTTGGGACTTGGGAGAAAAAACGACCTAGGGTTTACTGTTCACCCGATCTGGATCTGCACGCAAAACGAGGTTCGACGTCGGGGCTCGCCGGAGTTCTTGCCAGACGACGATGGAGAGGACGCCGGGGCTATGGGCACCGGCGACCGAGGCGACGAGGGGCGGAGGTGGCGGCGGTGGTTGCCGGCCAGGGCGGCGCGATGGAGGCGGTGGCCGGCACCGGTGAGCTTGGCCTTAGCGGCGGGCGGCGGAGCTGCGGCGGCGGTGCGCCGGCGCGGTGGCGGCGGGGAACGGGGAGTGGTGCGGGAGGAGGAGAAGGGTCGGGCGGCGGCGCGCGCGAATGGGCCGGGAGGGCCGCGGTCGGGCCCCGCGGGCCGGCGCGGTCGGCGACGAAGTGGGGCTGCGCGCGGGCGAATCGGAGGTGGACACGTAGTGGCGGCGGCTGCTGGGTCGGACGTGTCCGGCTCGAGCGGACGCGTCCGACGGCGAGAGGTGGGAGGCGACTAGGATTTTACCCGTGATTTCGAATGGGGGAGATATTTATAGGCATAGGGGGAGCTAGGAGAGTCCAAATTGGGTGCGGTTTTCGGCCACGCGATCGTGATCGAACGCTCTAGAAGATGGAGAAGGCTTAGGTGGGTTTTGGGCCAAATTGGAGGGGTGTTGGGCTGCAACACACACGAGGCCGTTGGAGTATCAAACGAAGTCCAAATGATACGAAACTTGACAGGCGGTCTACCGGTAGTAAACCAAGGCCGCTTGGCAAGTCTCGGTCCAATCCGGAAAATTTTAATCCCCACACACGAAAGAAAGCTAGAAATGACCACCGGAGGAGAACGAAGCACCGGAATGCAAAACGGACAACGGGGAAAATGCTCGAATGCATGAGATGAACACGTATGCAAATGCAATGCACATGATGACATGATATGAGATGCATGAAAACGATAACAACACACAGAGACAAAGACCCGAACCCGAGAAAATAAAATAACTTAATGCCGAAACGACAAGAGTTGGAGGACAAATTGGGAAAGTTACATCCGAAGTGTTACAACACTCCACCACTACGAAAGGATCTCGTCCCGAGATCTAGGACTGAAAGAACGCCGGGTACTCAGAACGGAGGTGATCCTCGCGTTCGCAGGTAGCTTCATGGTCGGAATGGTGTGACCACTTGACTTTGAGAAATTTGATTGACTTGTTGCGAGTCTTGCGTTCAGTCTCTTCAAGAATAGCAATTGGGTGCTCACGATAAGAGAGATCTTCTTGGAGCTCAATGTCCTCGATGTTGACGGTGCGGTCAGGAGTCTTGAAGCACTTTCGAAACTGAGAGACATGGAACACGTCATGAACATTTGCAAAGTTTGAAGGAAGCTCGAGTTGATAGGCGAGGTCGCCTCTCTTGCTGATAATCTTGAAAGGACCCATGTATCTAGGGGCATGCTTCCCTTTGATACCAAAGCGACGAGTACCTTTCATAAGAGAGACACGGAGGTAAACATGATCTTCGATCTCGAAAGCCAAATCACGGTGCTTACTATCATAGAAACTCTTCTGGCGGGATTGGGCTGCTTTGAGGTTATCACGAATGACTTTGCACATTTCCTCTGCCTCTGTGATTAATTCATTACCCAAAAGCTGACATTCACCGGTTTCGGACCAGTTGAGAGGGGTACGACACTTCCTGCCATACAGAATTTCAAATGGGGCCTTGCCCGAACTTGCTTGAAAACTGTTGTTGTAGGATAATTCAGCATAAGGAAGACAATCCTCCCACTTCATGCCGAAGGAGATCACACAAGCCCTGAGCATATCTTCAAGAATCTGGTTGACACGCTCGACTTGACTGCTAGTTTGAGGATGGAAAGCTGTGCTGAAGCGGATGTTGGTGCCCATGGCCTACTAAAAAGAATCCCAAAACTTCAAGGTAAAAATGCTGCCACCGTCTGAAGAGATCACTTGTGGAATACCGTGCAGAGAGACAATACGAGAGGTATAGAGTTCCACCAATTGAGCTGCAGTGATCGACTCTTTGATAGGCAGAAAGTGAGCCACTTTAGTGAGTTGTCGATGACAATGAATATAGCATCATTGCCACGCTTGGACTTTGGAAACCCAGTCACGAAGTCCATTTCAATGTGGTCAAACTTCCATTCTGGAATGGCAAGAGGTTGGAGGAGACCTGCTGGCCTTTGGTGTTCTGCCTTCACTCTTCTGCAGACATCACATTCGTTCACGAATTGAGCGATCTCGCGCTTCATTCGAGTCCACCAATAAGCCTGCTTGAGGTCCTGATACATCTTCGTGTTCCCAGGATGGATGGAGAGGAGAGAATTGTGAGCCTCGTTCATGATCACTTTACGAAGGTCACCTTTGGGTACAACAATACGATCCTCGAAGAAGAGAGTATCCTTGTCATCAAGGCAGTAGCACTTGTACTTGGGTTGGCTCTTGGCAATCCCAATCTTCACCTTTTCACCATACCATCAAGAAGCTGGGCTTGGCGAATCTGGTCTTCCAAGGTAGGAGAGACTACAAGGTTGGCGAGGAAACCTTGAGGAACAATTTGCAGATTAAGCTTGCGAAAAGCTTCACAAAGCTCGGGTTGATAAGGCTTGAGAATCAGACTGTTGCAATAAGCCTTTCTGCTCAATGCGTCAGCAATCACATTGGCCTTGCCTGGAGTATACTCGATACTTGGATTATACTCTTGAATCATTTCGACCCATCGAGTTTGCCTGAGGTTGAGATTAGGCTGAGTGAAGATGTACTTGAGACTCTAGTGATCAGTGAAAATGTCCACTTTTCTTCCCAATAGAAGATGTCTCCAAGTCAAAAGAGCATGCACAACTGCCGCCAACTCGAGATCGTGTGTGGGGTAGTTCTTCTCATTAGGCTTCAACTGGCGAGAAGTATAAGCAACAACTTTCTTCTCTTGCATCAATACTGCGCCAAGACCTTGGAGAGAGGCATCACAAACGACCTCGTACGGCTTGGATTCATCAGGCGGAGTCAGAACTGGAGCAGTGATCAATTTCTCTTTCAAAGTGTTGCAAGCAATGTCACACTCCGGAGACCAAACGTACTTGACGTGCTTCTGGAGAAGATTTGTGAGAGGCTTCGCGATCTTAGAAAAGTTTTCAATGAATCTTCGACAATAGCTTGCGAGACCGAGGAAGCTACGGAGTTGCTTCATGTTCTGAGGAGGTTCCCCATTCACAATTGTAGACACCTTCTCAGGATTCATGGCAATGCCCTTGGCAGAGATGATATGACCAAGATAAAGAACCTCATCGAGCCAAAATTCACACTTGGAGAACTTGGCGTAGAACTGATGTTCCCTGAGCTTATCAAGCACCAAACGCAAATGCTTGGCATGATCTTCCTTGTTCTTCGAGAAAACCAGAATGTCATCGAGATAGACCAAAACGAAGTCATTGGTGTAGGCGTTGAAGATGAAGTTCATCATGCGAGAGAACGTCGGAGGAGCGTTGACGAGGCCAAAAGACATGACAGTGTATTCATATGAACCATAGCTTGTCCTAAAAGCCGTCTTGGGAATATCTTGCTCACGGACACGAATCTGATGATAACCCATACGGAGATCAAGCTTGGAGAATGGGCACCTTTGGGTTGTTCGAATAGCTAATTGATGTTGGGAAGTGGGTATTTGTTCTTGATGATCTTCTTATTCAATGGACGGTAATCAACACAAAGTCGGTCCGTTCCATCCTTCTTCTTCACAAAAAGAACACCACAACCCCACGGAGAAGAACTAGGCCGGATGAGACCCATTTTCTCTTGAATATCAAGTTGCTTCTTCAGCTCCTTCAACTCTTCAGGTCCGAGCTTGTAAGGATGTTTGCACACAGGTTCTGTACCAGGCTCAAGATCAATAACGAATTCAACTGGCCGATGCGGAGGCATTCCTGGAAGCTCTTCTGGAAAGACGTCTTGATATTCGCAAACGACTGGAATTTGCGAGATAGCATCGAGTTCACCCTTCTCATTGAGAGAAAACAGACGGATAGTATCATCACGAGTGGCAAAGAAAATTACATCCTCAGACGAATGAGTCAATTGAATCTGCCTGGTTGCACAATCAAGCTGAGCCTTGTGCTTAGAGAGCCAATCCATTCCGAGAATAAGATCAATATCCGAGTCACCAAGAACCGTTGGAGAAGCCAGAAACTTGTAGTCACCCAAGGTGATAGTAACATCCGGAATGATGGAGTTAGCATGCATGCGCTTACCGGGAGAGACAACTGCTAATGGACTAGGCAAAACTTGCGAAACCAATTCATGCCTAGATGTAAACGGTCTCGAGATGAAACAATGTGATGCACCAGTGTCAAAAAGAACTTTAGCTGGAATATCATTAACAGGAAGGTTACCCATGATGACATTTGATGAATCCTCTACCTGAGCTGCATTCATCAAGTTGACCTTGGCGTGCTTGGGGTTATGCTTGACCACAGTTGTACTTGCCGATCTGACAGGCGGAGGAGGAGGAAGACGCCTCTGGTTGAAACACTTGTTGGCATAGTGACCCTTCTGTTGGCACTTGTTGCACGTGACCTCTGAAAGCGGACGTTGATACGGAGCACTTGATCTTGGAGCTTGAGACGAAGTCTTGTTCTGAAAGCCAGGGTTGGGTGGGTGGGAAGAACCACTGCCACCTTTGCTCTTCTGCTGATACGGCTGACGGAACGGAGGAGGAGGAAGCCAATACTTCTGCTGCTTGGCCACTTGAGTAGAGGAAGAAGGAGTAACATCTCTGACTCGCTTCTTCGAAGCATCACACCTCAACTGAGCAGCCTCTTGCTTCAGTGCCATGTTGTAGAACTCATCGTATCTCGAGGGCTCAAAGAGAAGAAGAGCTAGCTGAATTTCTTCTCTGAGACCACCCCTGAACTGATATATCATGCTCTTCTCATCAGGGACGTCCTGCTTGGCAAAGCGGGCGAGATTCTGGAACAACTTGTTGTAGTCATAGACAGACAAAGAGCCTTGCTTCAAGTTGCGGAATTCCTCACGCTTGCTTTCAACCACGCTCTGGGGAATATGATGAGCTTGAAAATCTTGACGGAATTCATCCCAAGTGATAACACGTCCACCTCTGGAGTCTTTGTACTGCTGGAACCATTCTGCAGCTTGATCTTTTAGTTGGAAGGAAGCAAACTTGACAAAGTCCTCAGGCCTGATGTTACTGCACTCAAAATGCTTGCACAGATCCACAAGCCAATCGTCAGCATCGGTTGCCTCAACACAATTGCTGAATGTCTTTGGCCCGTTAGCAAGGAACTGGTTGAGTGTAGCAAATTGATTCTGATTGTTGCCTTGGTTCCCTTGGTTGCCTTGATTGCGCTCTTGAAGAATTTGCATGATCAACTGTGTGTTAGCATTGGTTGCGGCCATCACAGCTTGCCATGCCTCCGGAGGAGGTGGTGGTGGTGGCGGATCAGGATTCGGAGTCGTGCGCGTTGGAGGAGCCATCCTGAAGAGGTTGACATCCATTAGCACATTGACAGACAAATATTGAAGCTGAATCCAACGGAATGAAAATTGCAACATATACTCTTCACATCCGAACAAAATGAACGAATGCATTCCTCTTGAAATGGTCACATATCCATAAATTGAGAAGCCACGTAGAATTAAGGTAGAGAAATAAATCAACAAGGTACGGCTCAAGAACGAATAATCGGTAAGAAATCCCAATCTCAAACCAATATACGTGGAAGAAGAACTAGAGCTACTAGAATTCCCACCTATGAAACTCCCGAACCTTTTCGGTTATGCAATCAGGTGTTGGGGATACAGGGGAAGCATAATATCTCACCCAAACGAGCAAATCCTACATCCAATTGTATCCATCCTTCAACACATAACCAAGAAAACTTTGGAAACCATCTACCTCAACCTTCCAAAAGCATCCATTATACAAGTTATGGCGATACTCCCGAACTCCCGCCCCAGTACTGGGTGGCGTCGAGGTTATCTCACCAACGAACTGCATAAAAGAGATTTTCGATGTCGGCGTACTAAACTTAGGTATTCCAGAACTGCAACGATAAAATTATGATGACAACACCTGAGAGCTCAACTCCCCAGGACACTTCCACTAAACTCCTGACAGGAGGCACCAAGACAATGTTCTCATCATAAAACCATCGGAATGATTCCAGGATACCCGCGTGATCCTAAAATTTTTTTTAGTAAAATTTTAGAAGAGAAGAGTCAAAACTCTACGTAAGATGCCTTACCAGAGCGATGAGGAGATTGGGAAGTAAAAAGAATTCCTAAACTCTCCGATATATAATTCCTAAATGACTCAAAACATTTTTCTAGACACAACTCGGCCGCTAAAAACGATCAAGCAATGGGGCTCCTAAGGTCGGGGAAGGCTCTGATACCAACTTGTAACACCCTCAATGCGACTATAAATCCCACGTGTCGAGGCACGACTTAGAGGCATAATCGCATTGAAGGCATATGTCACAAGTTAGGCAATCTTCACAACATCCCATGTAATATGAATAATAAAGGGGAGATAACATAGTTGGCTTACACTCTCCACGTCAATCAAGTACATAAATAACATTACATCATCCAAACACTCATGGACCGACTACGGCGCCAAAATAAAAGATAACCCAACATGCGACACAGTCCCAATCACCCCCAACTGGACACCACTACTGATCATCAGGAAAGGAAACATAGTAACGTTGAGAGTCCTCGTCGAACTCCCACTTGAGCTCAAGCGCGTCTCCTAGAGTGGAATCATCAGGCCCTGCATCTGGTGTAATAGTAATCTGTGAGCCACAAGGACACAGCAATCTCGCACCCTCACGATCAAGACTATTTAAGCTTATAGGTAAGGTTAATATGAGTGGAGCTGCAGCAAGCGACTATCAAATATGGTGGCTAACTTATTCGCAAAAGAGAGCAAGAAGAGGAGGCAAAGCACAAGCGAGAAATTAGAGAGCAACCTGCGCAAACATTACTCCAACACCGTGTCCACTTCCCGCACTCCGCCGAGAAGAGGCCATCATGGTAACACACTCAGTTGATTCATTTTAGTTAAGTTAAGGTTCAAGTTATCTACAACCGGACATTAACAAATTCCCATCTGCCCATAACCGCGGGCACGGCTTTCGAAAGTTCAAATCCCTGCAGGGGAGTCCCAACTTAGCCCATGACAAGCTCTCACGGTCAACGAAGGAATAGACCTCCTCCCAAGACGTTCCGATCAGACTCGGTATGTTGGTTATTCAAGACACTTCGACAGGTTAAAACAAGACCAGCAACACCGCCCGAATGTGCCGACAAATCCCGATAGGAGCTGCACATATCTCATTCTCAGGGCACACTCAGATGAGCCAGACGTCGGGTAGGCCAGCCCAGAGTTGTCCTTGGTAGCCCCGGACATTGCTCGGTGGGACCAACACTCAGAGGAGCACTGGCCCGGGGGGGCTAAAATAAGATGACCCTCGAGCTCCGGAAACCCAAGGGAAAAAAAGGCTAGGTGGAAAATGGTAAAACCAAGGTTGGGCATTGCTGGAAAAGCTTTAATCAAGGCGAACTATCAAGGGGTTCGCATTATAACCCAACCGCGTAAGGAACGCAAAATCCGGGAACATAACACCGATATGACGGAAACTAGGGCGGCAAGAGTGGAACAAAACACTAGGAGAGAGGCCGGGCCTTCCACCCTTTACCAAGTATATAGATGCATTAAGATAACATGGCAATATAATGATATCCCAACAAGTAAATAAATGTTCCAACAAGGAACGGCCTTCAATCTTCACCTGCAACTAGCAACGCTATAAGAGGGGCTGAGCAAAGCGGTAACATAGCCAATCAATGGTTTGCTAGGACATGGCGGGTTAGAGGTTTGACATGGCAATTTGGGAGGCTTGAAAGAAAGTGGTAGGCATCGTAGCAATGGCATAGCAAAAGAGCGAGGAAACTAGCATAGCAAAGATAGTAGTGATTTCGAGGGTATGATCATCTTGCCTGCACAGTTGTCAGAGTTGACTGGATCCTCGAAAGCAAACTCAACGGGATCCTCATTAGCGAACTCGTCTCCCGGCTCTACCCAAACAATACAAACAAGCAACAAGGACACAATCAACCACGTGCAAGGATGAAACAATATGATGCAAAGATGATATGCTATGCGGGATGCGATGCGGGATGCATATGCAAGATTTGACAAGGGATGCATGAACCTGGCCTCAACATGGAAATCCAAGTGTGCCCCTGGCAAGATGAGATGAAATCGCTTGAAAACAATATAAAGAACACCGGAATCGGAGTTACGGTTTGGAAATGGCAAGCGATTCAAATATGACACCGGTCTGCGATTTACAGCAAGTAGCCATCTAAATGCAACGAGATGAACATGCTTCAGCACCCAAATATGGCAACAAAATACATGGCAGGGATGCATTCAAGATGCTTAACAAAAGTCTAGCGCTGAGCTACGGCCAATTCATCCATTAACAGGTTCAAACAAGCATGGCAAAAATGCATATGACAAACAGATCTCAGGCTTAGTGAAATTAACACTTGTCTCGAATTTCGGATCAGATAACACTCTTCGAAGCAACAAAACTATAAGCTACAGGACCTGAACATGGCAAAGTAACGCATGGCATGGAGCTACTCAAAGACCTTAACAAAAGTCCCTTAGTGACCATGAGCCAAAAGGGATCAGAAAATACAATTGCAATCATGTGAACATAGCAAAAACATAATCAGTTCTCAGACTTAGTGAAAACTGGCACATGCTGAAACATAACTCAAGTAGGCATGTTTACGAGCTCGATGCACTCACTATGGAGCAAGTCATGACAAGATAAGCATACATCCATCAAGAAGGCATAAAATTCAAGCTAGAAATGGCAAGGACAATAGCATAGCATGCACGGATCAACTACAACATTATCGGCAGAATTGCAAACAAGTTGACAATCTGCCCAGATTCACAAAGTAGCAAAAGTAGAGCTCGATTGACTCAAGCTAGGTTGCTCCATAATTGCAAACAAAGACATGGATGGATAGAGCACTACAATATTAACAAAACATCCTTACTGATCATCCTCAAAAGAGGCACGGATCACTAGGAAACAACATGAACATATGACAACATGAGATAAACAGATCAAGGACTTTGCAAGCTTGTGCTAGTCACCACACACATCACAAAAATACATGGGTTGCATCTCTGAAAATATGACAAAACCCTTAACAAAACATATGTAGAACATCAGGGCATATCATGCACACATTAATCATGGCAAAAATGACAAAAGGCTAAATGGAGCAGCAGATCTGACAATTATCTCAAGTAGCCCTCTTCTAACAGCATTTCGGGCATCAAGATGAACTCAAATGAAAATGATGCAATGGAATGAAATGATGTACTCTCCGAGATGAACATTTTGATATGCTATATGCATGAATCGGAGCTACGGATGCAAAGTTACGAGGCTACGAACAAGAGCTAATGGATCTGAGAATTTGGGACTTAGGAGAGAAAAACGACCTAGGGTTTACTGTTCACCCGATCTGGATCTGCACGCAAAACGAGGTTCGACGTCGGGGCTCGCCGGAGTTCTTGCCGGACGACGGGGGAGAGGACGCCGGGGCTATGGGCCCCGGTGACCGAGACGACGAGGGGCGGAGGCGGTGACGGTGGTTGTCGGCCAGGGCGGACGCGTGGCGGTGGTGGCTGCTGGGTCGGACATGTCCGGCTCGAGCGGACGCGTCCGGCAGCGAGAGGTGGGAGGCGACTAGGATTTTACCCGTGATTTCGAATAGGGGAGATATTTATAGGCATAGGGGGAGCTAGGAGAGTCCAATTGAGGTGCGGTTTTCGGCCACGCGATCCAGATCGAACGCTCTAGAAGATGGAGAAGGCTTAGGTGGGTTTTGGGCCAAATTGGAGGGGTGTTGGGCTGCAACACACACGAGGCCTTTTCGGTCCCTCGGTTAACCGTTGGAGTATCAAACGAAGTCCAAATGATACGAAACTTGACAGGCGGTCTACCGGTAGTAAACCAAGGCCGCTTGGCAAGTCTCGGTCCAATCCGGAAAAGTTTAATCCCCACACACGAAAGAAAGCTAGAAATGACCACCGGAGGAGAACGAAGCACCTGAATGCAAAACGGACAACGGGGAAAATGCTCGAATGCATGAGATGAACACGTATGCAAATGCAATGCACATGATGACATGATATGAGATGCATGACAACGATAACAACACACGGAGACAAAGACCCGAACCCGAGAAAATAAAATAACTTAATGCCGAAACGGCAAGAGTTGGAGTACAAATTGGGAAACTTACATCCGGGGTGTTACATACGGTCTACCCATCGTAAGGTGCTAGCGCTTTTGGAAGACTATGTCTCGGTCATCCGTTTCTCAAACACCATGTAGTGCGAGAAATCCAACGGAGGAGATCGACTCTTGTGGGGAAAAGAGTGCAAACCTCTGCAGAGCGTATAAACTAATCATGGTTAGCCGTGTCCCCGGTTATGGACATCTTGAGTATCTAGTACCTGGATTATCATGTGAATCTCAACATGTTACTATAAAATTAATTTTGATGGGTTTGTTTAATGATGATGCTTAGTTGGGATTGAGAATGCTGTCAACCATTCTCAATGTTTAACAACCACCATGATAGTTAAATAAATTTATTCCTTTGCATTAGGGAAAAATTGGCTTTACGCAAAACTGTTTCATTCCATTACTCTCTATGTGTTACATTGCCAGCATATTCGATGTGCTGACCCGTTTCGGGCTGCAACGTTAATGTTGTAGACTTTTCAGACGATAATTAAGGATGTGACGCCCGGATAATTAAGCTACAGTAAACCTCTATTAACGATGCCATGTCACCACGATTACTATTGTTAACCTCACGATGCATCAGCTCCCGAAGTGATCAAATTCAAAATCGGGCAAACAATATAAGTTGTTCAAATCAGAAACTAAATTGTTCATTAAATAACAAATATTCCAGAGACAATTCTAAAATTGAAACCAACATTATTGGAATTGGGTAAGTGACTCAAACATCCTCAAACAGTGACTAAAGACAATATTTATCGATCTTTTATTTAATCTAAGTCAAATATGAAATTATGTTTTGCCCAAACAAGTTTTTGGTGCTAGGGTATACTGCACTGCTAATTATGAGCTAGGTCCCTTTTTTGTAAAAGTCCTTTTGTGGCCTAACTATTTGCAAAACAGAACATGAGAGAAAATAAAATAAATAAAAAGAAAAAGGAAACAAGTATAAACAAAAAAATGGGCAAAGGGACCCGGGGCCTGCTAGGCCTTGGCCCAACTGGCCGGCCCAACCGCACCTCTCCTGGCCTATATGGCCTCTCCCTTGTGACCTAACCCCCGATCCACCCCACTCGCAGCCACTCACCCCCACGTCGTTCTCCCCCTCCCCCGATCCAGAATTGGATCGAGGCGCTCGACGCCGCCGCCGCCGCCGCTCGGAGGCACCCCAACCCCGCGCCCTGCCGCGCCTTCGTCCTCCCCCGCATCCGTCGCGCCAGAGCCTTTCTCCCTTCCCCCCCGCCGGCGCCTCACCATCCCGGCCGCGTCCGGCGCTACTCCCCGCAGCCCTGGCGAGCGCGCCTGTGCGCGAGGACTGCCGCGTCTGCCCCGCAGCTTCTTCGTCTTCCTCGCGCAGCGCCTGCAACACCACCGGCCGCCGCTGTCATCGCCACGCCCCGCCGAAGCTCACCACCGCCTCGCGAGCCATGGCTTCCTCCTCCTTGGCCCATGCTGAGGGCGTCGTCTCCGCGCCGCGTCCCCCGAGCCTTCTACTCGGCCTCGCACCTGCCAGCCCATCCGGCCGCCAGACCTCGCCGACAGGGTTCCTCCGATCTCCCCGAGCCCTCCTCTGCAACGATGTGAGCATCCGGCTCCCCCCTGGCCTCTCCCCTCTCTTCGTCGTGCCTCGTAGGCGCCCTGCCGACGAGGCCGTGCCTCTGCCGCCACTCGACGCCGACATGGTGGTCGATTCCGACCGTCCCAGCTCCTGCTAGAAGCTCCAGTGGGTGTGCGGCGAGGCCCTCATCCGATCCATGACGACCGCCGCTAGAATGTTCGCCGGAGGCGAGCGCACAGTCATCGCCGGTGCCCTCTGCCTCAATGCTGTTACCCTGCTGATGTGGCACTGCGATTATCACTTAATTACCATGCTAATCAACCCCCTATGTCATTGACCAGTGGGTCATCCCTGCTAATTCCCACTGTTTAATAAACCTGTTAACTAAGTAGACAATAACATGTGGACCCCAGCGCCCAAATAACCCTTCACTTAAAACATGCCCCTGGCAGTACGCCCCACTGTTAAAACCGTTTAAAACTTTGTTTAACAAAAGGTTCCACTAACATATGGGTCCCACTGCTAAATAAATCTAGTTAGATAAATAGTTTAACCAGCTGTCTATGACATGTGCGCCCCCCACATGTCAGTTGGACCAGTCAAACTAGTCACTTGTTGACTGTTGACTATTGGCTAGGTAGTCAATAGGACCCACCTATCAGTCAAATAGCCATATCCCTGGGTACAGTTCTGTGTACCCGTAGCATATAGTATTTAATTTAATTTCGAATTAAATTAACTATAGAATTTCAGAAAAACAATTTAGACATTGAAAAATCATAGAAAATAATCCGTATCTCGGATGAAAATACTTTGTACATGAAAGTTTCTTAGAACGACGAGACGAATCCGGATTCGCAGCCCATTCGTCCGCCACGCATCCCTAACATAGCGAACACGCAACTTTCCCCACTCCGGCTCCTCTACCCGAAAACGCGAAACACCGGGGATACTTTCCCGGATGTTTCCCCCCTTCACCGGTATCACCTCATACCACGATAGGGCACCCCTAGCACCGATACTTGTCATGTCATGCATCACTATGCATCTGTTTGCTTAAATATTTATTGTTTCTCCCCCCTCTTCTCTCGCTAGACACCGAGACCGACGCCGCTGCTACCCAGTACGACTATGGTGTTGACGACCCCTCTCTCTTGCCAGAGCAACCAGGCAAGCCCCCCCCCTTTGATCACCAGATATCGTCTACTCTTCTCTATACTGCTTTCATTAGAGTAGTGTAGCATGTTACTGCTTTCCGTTATTCCTATCCTGATGCATAGCCTATCCTTGCTACTACTATTGTTACCATTACCTGCTATCCTACTACTTAGTATAGGATGCTAGTGTTCCATCAGTGGCCCTACACTCTTGTCCGTCTGCCATGCTATACTACTGGGCCGTGATCACTTCGGGAGGTGATCACGGGCATATTCTATATACTTTACACAGTTACATTACCTGTGGTACTGTTCGGAGTTGGGGGCTGAAGGGGCAGGTGGCTCCATCCCGGTAGAGGTGGGCCTGGGTTCCCGACGGCCCCCGACTGTTACTTTGAGGCGGAGCGACAGGGCAGGTTGAGACGACCTAGGAGAGAGGTGGGCCTAGCCCTGGTCGGCGTTCGCAGATACTTAACACGTTTAACGAGATCTTGGTATTTGATCTGAGTCTGGCTACTGGCCTATACACACTAACCATCTACGCGGGGACATTTATGGGCACTCGACGTCGTGGTATCAGCCGAAGCCTTCGTGACGTCAGCAACGGAGCGGCGCGCGCTGGATTGGACTGGAACGCCTACTAGGCTAGGTCTGCTTCCGGCCGCCCACGCAACGTGCAGGTGTGCTAAGGGCGATGGGCCCAGACCCCTGGGCGCTTAGGTTTAGACCGGTGTGCTGACCTCTTTGTAGGTCTAGGTGGGGCTGCGATGTGTTGATCTTCCGAGGCCGGGCATGACCCAGAAAAGTGTGTCCGGCCAAATGGGATCGAGCGTGTTGGGTTATGTGGTGCACCCCTGCAGGGAAGTTAATCTATTCGAATAGCCGTGATCTTCGGTAACAGGACGACTTGGAGTTGTACCTTGACCTTATGACAACTAGAACCAAATACTTAATAAAACACACCCTTCCAAGTGCCAGATACAACCGGTGATCGCTCTCTCACAGGGCAATGAGGGGAGGATCATCGGTTAGGATTATGCTATACGATGCTACTTGGAGGTCTTCAGTCTACTCTCTTCTACATGCTGCAAGACGGAGGCTGCCAGAAGCATAGTCTTCGAAAGGACTAGCTATCCCCCTCTTATTCCGGCATTCTGCAGTTCAGTCCACATATGATAGCCTTATTCCAGTTGATACCAATGCATACATATGTAGTGTAGCTCCTTGCTTGCGAGTACTTTGGATGAGTACTCACGGTTGCTTTCTCCCTCTTTTCCCCCTATCCCTTCTACCTGGTTGTCGCAACTAGATGTTGGAGCCCAGGAGCCAGACGCCACCTTCGACGACGACTCCTACTACACCGGAGGTGCCTACTACTACGTGATGCCCGCTGACGACGACCAGGAGTAGTTAGGAGGATCCCAGGCAGGAGGCCTACGCCTCGTTCGATCTGTATCCCAGTTTGTGCTAGCCTTCTTAAGGCAAACTTGTTTAACTTATGTCTGTACTCAGATATTGTTGCTTCCGCTGACTCGTCTATGATCGAGCTCTTGTATTCGAGCCTTCGAGGCCCCTGGTTTGTAATATGATGCTTGTATGACTTATTTTATTTGTAGAGTTGTGTTGTGATATCTTCTCGTGAGTCCTTGATCTTGATTGTACACATTTGCGTGCATAATTAGTGTACGGTCAAATCGGGGGCGTCACAAGTTGGTATCAGAGCCGACTGCCTGTAGGAATTCCCCTTCCACACTCCTTGGCCGAAGTTGAGTCTAGTCATTACAAAACTTTTACTAACATGGCTGTGTGCCTTACGGGCCCACGTCGCCATTGGGTGGTATTAGGATCTTTTATTCCTCGTCTATACTCTGGGATTCTGACTCTCTCCTACTCGGGTTAAATGATTTTGCTAAAATCTAACTCTAGGTTCTCGTTACCACTTCCTGCCGAAGAGCCCCTTCATTACAGATGATCGACTGCTTCAACAGAAGATTCTGACAATACTCTTCGATGTTCTCCCGAAACCTTATGCCATTGCTTTTGCAATTCTCTACCACCAAAATATCCCTATGGATAAGTATTTAGACCTGTCGTGCTTACTTTTATTCCCAGTCGATCTTGTTATTAGAAGATACCTCGAGAATACTTTGTGCCTACTGCCTTGCAGTTCTTTGCCACACGCATACCACTACGGATAATTACTCGCATTTATCGAGTATCCGCTCATCCCCAGATATTCATGCAGTTCACAAATTCTTCGCAATACCATTCGGTCTTCCGAAAATCCTGAGCAACCTATTGCTCCTGAAATTCTTGCTTGCTTTCATTATGGTTAATCCCATAAGTATAGTAATCTTATTGGCAACCTTTGTCAATATCATTTTGAGTCCATTGACTCAATATGTTGCGAATTCTCGCAATCCTCACTCAGATCATAGAATTCATCCTTCCAGCTCAGATGTCATTTAAAACATGAGCTGGTCCTCGGCCAATCAGATTGCCATCGATTGTACCCCTAAGTCTATTCAACTTGTCCGTCCTTGATCAGAGCGTTTGCTCCTGACCCCTTGATTTAAAAATCATAATTCCTTTGTTATTTAAACGTTGAATTATTCAGATGTTCTGTAAAACGATGCATTTGCATTCTTTCTTCCTCTGATTGGGTATCGATACTCACATCAGCTCCATTGTGGATCACCATATCCATTGTTGGATTATTATCCGACCATGTCCTTCATAATTAATCACCTTGTGAGTTCTTTCTCCGATACATAATGCCTTTGGTAATTTGTATCCTCTCCTTTTGCCAACCATGCTCTGCTTTCGAGCTGGTAATAATTACTCTCAAAGCTTTTGGTATATGTTTCCACGATACCCTGACGGGTTGAACCTATGCCTTCCTGAATTTGTGTGACATCAAAAGTTATGCGGGTTATACCCTGCTGACGCTTTGTCAGATAACTTTTCAACACTACAACTTCGAAAAGGGGAGGTAAATGTAAGGTTATGCATTAAAGAAGTGGGAGTCGACCTTGAACTTTGTGTTCATGCCCATGGACACGATGTAGATCTTATCATTAAAGCTTCTCTTAAATTAATTACTCCCTTGGTATAAGTTCATATTATATCTGGGATCTGGCCTTTTGCAATCGTGGTTTCGACCATGTTCTCTTTTAGGTACCGTTTCTCATGCAAGTTTAAGCACTTGTCTTCTGCAGAGCAATACCCCAGTCCAACCTCTACTTTGATCTGTCGTCGAGTATTACCCCCTGGTATCTCGAGGATACCACGGGATACATAACTTCTTATGAGTTCTTCATCAACTAATATTCTTGCCAATTCCATTTTTCCAACGGGTTCTCAGTTGTTAGAACCCCTCAAGGACACCGACAACTGAATTGAGTCCGCACTACAATTCAACAACTCTTGGTAACCTTCATTACTTACGAGTCTGAACTCGATCACGTCATTCCGAGCCTACTCGGCTATATCATTATCGTGCCAAATATAAACTGTGCTACCTGGTCCTTCTTCCCAGAGCACAAATTTCGACAGTGAGCTAATCTTGCGTCGATCTTCCTCGTCACATCACTTCTCCTTGAACAACAAACTTGATTTCGAGTTTGTGTCCTACCCGTGGTTCCAATAACCTTTCGCTTTCATCATTCCTTTGACTTGATGTCGTCATCGATCAATTACATCTTCTTGAAAACCTCTCGACAAATTTTTCGTGATCATTGTCAACAATTTGACTTCTTCCAAGTTGTGTGTCGAAATTCAGGATGAGAAGTACCATCCTTGCCCCTCGATGAATTGTGTTATCATCGACAACAATTCTTGCCTTTCCCCAACACAAACTTGTTCATATTTTGTGTTGTATCTTGATTTCCTTACTATCTAGCTTATGATATGTTCTACCTTGGAGTATCACCATCTGTTATGTCGTGGATGTTGTGAGAATTGCTCCACCTCTTAATAATTCTTGGTATAGTGATGCTTCTCGTCATCACCATTCTTTCTTGATCCTCGTGTTGAATCCAACCGGTGTACCAACAAGTGAACGGTGCTGTTTGGATTCTGAACTTCTAGCATCCCTATTGCTTTGAAGTTAATGGTCGGCCGTTCATTCTTAGACTATTGATTATTGAATCACCATTCTAACATTGGTCGTGCAGCCCAACCCATATTTCGGGCGCACCTTTCAACCAATGTTTAATTGTGTATGTTTTCCTCGAGCATGCTTCATTATATCATTTGATCTGACAAATGCTATCTCCTTATCCACATAATTGGGGAGATGCATCTCTTTGGATACCTCGTTGAATTATCGTTGAGTCAATCAGTCACCTCCTCACCTCTCCTTGATTTAATGGTGAACCCTTGTTTGGAACTCGTTTCCATAGTTCATTTCCCTGAGAACCTTACAATGTCATCTCGACAATTTGTGTTGCACCTTTCTTCTCAGGCATCCTGAATCTGAGTTATCCTAACACCAATCAGATCTGAATCCTGGTCAGATATGATGGTTGGAACATATATCCAAGAGTTATAGCATTGGTCTTATATGACCCGGTAAGGTGAGGTCATGCCTAGCACACCTGGTTGGAGGACCTATTGCAAGACTTATTCTATGAGTTGTTCCTGATGGATCCTTTGTGTATCCAAAGTTTGACCTTTGCTTAAAAACCTTGTCAATGCTATCTCAAAGCATGTATGTGGTACTCCGATCTTCAAAAGGAACATTTGAAGCACAATGCTGCATTTTCTTCATCAATTATCCTAACACTGTTGTTTGGGTAATGTCATGAAATTTCTCTCCTGTTACCAAAATGGTTTTCTACAATTATATCCTATCATGGATATCATGCTCTGCTTGTTCTTGGGAAGGATATACCCCTAAAATATGTGTTTAAACACATTTTCCTTCCCATTGATCTGTTTAACCTAATAATCACATTTTCCTTTCCATTGTTCTGTTTAGCCTTCTTGAGGTTTATATGATCTAAGCAGTAATATGTCACCGCTTTTATACGCACCTCAGTGTACAACTCTGTCAGTAAGACCCTGTTACTATTGTTGTTGACATTCTGGTAACCACCGATGGACGAGAACCTTGCCTATTGGTCCGCCTCGTTCAACGAGCAGGAAGATAGTTCTCTTCGCCCCTCGCCCTTGGTACCAACGTTGTTGCCGACATAATTGACAGACTACCCTTTTGACATGCCTTGCTGTCATGATCGGGCAAGATGTCCCCGCTCCTTCTACTTTTAACCCACATGGTGGACCCATAACCCACAGTTCCACAGGATCGAAACCTGACTCTCCTGTACATCCCTGTTTCGAAGTTATCCCTTGCGCTTCATTTCGTATGTAATTTGCGAGCCACATTCCTAGTGATCAATTCTGGTATCGGACACAATACTTACTCTCGTTACTCTGAACCTTTTCTCACTCTGGTTCAGACTTTGAGCAACTATCTATCCGCTTGGAACCTCTTATTGTACCTTCGTACCTTACTCTTGATGTATTTCATACGTTCAGCTTGACAGATAATCTTATACTCATTCATGGGTTAACCCCAGATTGTTTCCCTCAAAAGCATTCTGACATAGCTGAGCTACCCCTTATCCTTTCGTAAGTACGATGGAGTTCCCGAAGAAATGATGACAAGTTTATCATGATGCATTGGAATAAAGAATCGAAGACATCAACGAAAGGGATTAACTTCTTCGAGAAGATCCATTAGAATATCGTAACAAGAACTTTCCCCCTTACTCCCCTCTTAAATCTCGGGACGAGATTTCTTGTAGAGTAGGAAAATTGTGACGCCCGGATAATTAAGCTATAGTAAACCTCTATTAACGATGCCATGTCACCACGATTACTATTGTTAACCTCACGATGCATCAGCTCCCGAAGTGATCAAATTCAAAATCGGGCAAACAATAAAAGTTGTTCAAATCAGAAACTAAATTGTTCATTAAATAACAAATATTCCAGAGACAATTCTAAAATTGAAACCAACATTATTGAAATTGGGTAAGTGACTCAAACATCCTCAAACAGTGACTAAAGACAATATTTATCGACCTTTTATTTAATCTAAGTCAAATATGAAATTATGTTTTGCCCAAACTAGTTTTTGGTGCTAGGGTATACTGCACTGCTAATTATGAGCTAGGTCCCTTTTTTGTAAAAGTCCTTTTGTGGCCTAACTATTTGCAAAACAGAACATGAGAGAAAATAAAATAAATAAAAAGAAAAAGGAAACAAGTATAAACAAAAAAAACGGGCAAAGGGACCCGGGGCCTGCTAGGCCTAGGCCCAACTGGCCGGCCCAACCACACCTCTCCTGGCCTATATGGCCTCTCCCCTGTGACCTAACCCCCGATCCACCCCACTCGCAGCCACTCACCCCCACGTCGTTCTCCCCCTCCCCTGATCCAGAATTGGATCGAGGCGCTCGACGCCGCCGTCGCTCGGAGGCGCCCCAACCCCGCGCCCCGGCGCGCCTCCGTCCTCCCCCGCATCCGTCACGCCAAAGCCTTTCTCCCTTCCCCCGCCGGCACCTCACCATCCCGGCCGTGTTCGGCGCTACTCCCCGCAGCCCCGGCGAGCGCGCCTGTGCGCGAGGACTGCCGCGTCTGCCCCGCAGCTTCTTCGTCTTCCTCGCGCAGCGCCTGCAACACCACCGGCCGCCGCCGTCATTGCCACGCCCCACCGAAGCTCACCACCGCCTCGCAAGCCATGGCTTCCTCCTCCTCGCCCCATGCTGAGGGCGTCGTCTCCGCGCCGCGTCCCCCGAGCCTTCTACTCGGCCTTGCACCTGCCAGCCCATCCGGCCGCTGGACCTCGCCGGTAGGGTTCCTCCGGCCTCCCCGAGCCCTCCTTTGCAACGATGTGAGCATCCGGCTCCCCCCTGGCCTCTCCCCTCTCTTCGTCATGCCTCGTAGGCGCCCTGCCGACGAGGCCGTGCCTCTGCCGCCACTCGACGCCGACATGGTGGTCGATTCCGACCGTCCCAGCTCCTGCTAGAAGCTCCAGTGGGTGTGCGGCGAGGCCCTCATCCGATCCATGACGGCCGCCGCTAGAATGTTCGCCAGAGGCGAGCGCACGGTCATCGCCGGTGCGCTCTGCCTCAATGTTGTTACCCTGCTGACGTGGCACTGTGATTATCACTTAATTACCATGCTAATCAACCCCCTATGTCATTGACCAGTGGGTCATCCCTGCTAATTCCCACTGTTTAATAAACCTGTTAACTAAGTAGACAATAACATGTGGACCCCAGCGCCCAAATAATCCTTCACTTAAAACATGCCCCTGGCAGTAGGCCCCAATACTTAATTAGATTAACTAAAACCGTTTAAAACTTTGTTTAACAAAAGGTTCCACTAACATATGGGTCCCACTGCTAAATAAATCTAGTTAGATAAATAGTTTAACCAGCTGTCTATGACAGGTGGGCCCCCCCACATGTCAGTTGGACCAGTCAAACCAGTCACTTGTTGACTGTTGATTATTGGCTAGGCAGTCAATAGGACCCACCTATCAGTCAAATAGCCATATCCCTGGGTACAGTTCTGTGTACCCGTAGCATATAGTATTTAATTTAATTTCGAATTAAATTAACTATAGAATTTCAGAAAAACAATTTAGACATTGAAAAATCATAGAAAATAATCCGTATCTCGGATGAAAATACTTTGTACATGAAAGTTGCTCAGAACGACGAGACGAATCCGGATTCGCAGCCCGTTCGTCCGCCACGCATCCCTAACATAGCGAACACGCAACTTTCCCCCCTCCAGCTCCTCTACCCGAAAACGCGAAACACCGGGGATACTTTCCCGGATGTTTCCCCCCTTCACCGGTATCACCTCATACCGCGATAGGGCACCCCTAGCACCGATACTTGTCATGTCATGCATCACTATCCATCTGTTTGCTTATATATTTATTATTTCTCCCCCCTCTTCTCTCGCTAGACACCGAGACCGACGCCGCTGCTACCCAGTACGACTATGGTGTTGACGACCCCTCTCTCTTGCCAGAGCAACCAGGCAAGCCCCCCCCCTTTGATCACCAGATATCGCCTACTCTTCTCTATACTGCTTTCATTAGAGTAGTGTAGCATGTTACTGCTTTCCGTTATTCCTATCCTGATGCATAGTCTATCCTTGCTACTACTGTTGTTACCATTACCTGCTATCCTACTACTTAGTATAGGATGCTAGTGTTCCATCAGTGGCCCTACACTCTTGTCCGTCTGCCATGCTATACTACTGGGCCGTGATCACTTCGGGAGGTGATCACGGGCATATTCTATATACTTTACACAGTTACATTACCTGTGGTACTGTTCGGAGTTGGGGGCTGAAGGGGCAGGTGGCTCCATCCCGGTAGAGGTGGGCCTAGGTTCCTGACGGCCCCCAACTGTTACTTTGAGGCGGAGCGACAGGGCAGGTTGAGACGACCTAGGAGAGAGGTGGGCCTAGCCCTGGTCGGCGTTCGCAGATACTTAACATATTTAACGAGATCTTGGTATTTGATCTGAGTCTGGCTACTGGCCTATACACACTAACCATCTACGCGGGGACATTTATGGGCACTCGACGTCGTGGTATCAGCCGAAGCCTTCGTGACGTCAGCAACGGAGCGGCGCGCGCTGGATTGGACTGGAACGCCTACTAGGCTAGGTCTACTTCCGGCCGCCCACGCAACGTGCAGGTGTGCTAAGGAGATGGGCCCAGACCCCTGGGTGCTTAGGTTTAGACCGGCGTGCTGACCTCTCTGTTGGTCTAGGTGGGGCTGCGACGTGTTGATCTTCCAAGGCCGGGCATGACCCAGAAAAGTGTGTCCGGCCAAATGGGATCGAGCGTGTTGGGTTATGTGGTGCACCCCTGCAGGGAAGTTAATCTATTCGAATAGCCATGATCTTCGGTAACAGGATGACTTGGAGTTGTACCTTGACCTTATGACAACTAGAACCGGATACTTAATAAAACACACCCTTCCAAGTGCCAGATACAACCGGTGATCGCTCTCTCACAAGGCAACGAGGGGAGGATCATCGGTTAGGATTATGCTATACGATGCTACTTGGAGGTCTTCAGTCTACTCTCTTCTACATGCTGCAAGACGGAGGCTGCCAGAAGCGTAGTCTTCGAAAGGACTAGCTATCCCCCTCTTATTCCGGCATTCTGCAGTTCAGTCCACATATGATAGCCTTATTCCAGTTGATACCAATGCATACATATGTAGTGTAGCTCCTTGCTTGCGAGTACTTTGGATGAGTACTCACGGTTGCTTTCTCCCTCTTTTCCCCTATCCCTTCTACCTGGTTGTCGCAACCAGATGTTGGAGCCCAGGAGCCAGACGCCACCTTCGACAATGACTCCTACTAAACCGGAGGTGCCTACTACTACGTGATGCCCGCTGACGACGACCAGGAGTAGTTAGGAGGATCCCAGGCAGGAGGCCTGCGCCTCGTTCGATCTGTATCCTAGTTTGTGCTAGCCTTCTTAAGGCAAACTTGTTTAACTTATGTCTGTACTCAGATATTGTTGCTTCCGCTGACTCGTCTATGATCGAGCTCTTGTATTCGAGCCTTCGAGGCCCCTGGCTTGTAATATGATGCTTGTATGACTTATTTTATTTGTAGAGTTGTGTTGTGATATCTTCCCGTGAGTCCTTGATCTTGATCGTACACATTTGCGTGCATGATTAGTGTACGGTCAAATCGGGGGCGTCACAAAGGAGTTTTAGGTCGTGGTTCTATACTCAGTGATGCCATTGGAGTTGATGGACTCACTTATCTTCCAAGCCTTCCGCTGTTATCGTTATTAGATGGCCTTAAGCCATATTTATTGTAATAAGTTCTCTATTGAGACACTCAATGTAATAAGTGTGTGATTGCTACTATGTTATAAATCCTTCAAGTACTGTGTGGTGTCAGCATTACTGATCCAGGGATGACACCGAAGCATAGAGATTGGACCGTTTGAGGTCTGGTCGCTACAGCTCAAAATCCTCATCATCCTTTTTCTTGGATGGTTTGGGAGGAAAAGGCATAGGTTTCTGAACCCATGGTTCTCTTACTTTACCGTGTTTCCTAGCAGCAAAGTCTTTCTTATCATAACGTTGATTCTTTGATTGTGGGTTATGAAGATCAACAGCTGGTTCAATTTCTATATCATTATCATTACTAGGTTGAGCATCATCGTGAACATTATCATTAACATTATCACTAATTTCAGGTTCATTACCAGATTGTGTTTCAGCATCAGAGATAGAAATATCATTTGGATTCTCAGGTTTTTCAGTAATAGGTTCACTAGAAGCATGCAAAGTCCTATCATTTTTCTTTTTCTTCCTTTTAGAAGGACTAGGTGCATCTATATTATTTCTCTGAGAATCTTGCTCAATTCTCTTAGGGTGGCCTTTAGGATACAAAGGTTCCTGAGTCATTCTACCAGTTCTAGTAGCCACTCTAACAGCATAATCATTATTCTTACTATTCAATTCATTGAGCAAATCATTTTGAGCTTTAAGAACTTGTTCTACTTGAGTGGTAACCATAGAAGCATGTTTACTAATAAGTTTAAGTTCACCTTTGACATTAGCCATATAATCACCCAAGTGTTCAAGCATATTTGAATTGTATTTCAATTGTCTACCAAAATAAGCATTAAAATATTCTTGCTTAACCATAAATTTATCAAACTCATCTAAGCATGGGCTAGCAAACTTAGTAAATAGGATTTCAGCTTTATCATATCTATAGAGAGAATTTACTTTTACTACCTGTGTCAGGTTATCAAAACCATGAGTTTCTTCAATAGGTAAAGGACTAAGATCATATGTTTCTTCAACAGGCGGTAAATTAAGACCATGTATTTCTTCAATAGAAAGTAAATTCTTAACATCTTCAGCTTTAATACATTTTTCTTTCATAGATTTCTTTGCCTCTTGCATATCTTCAGGACTGAGAAATAGAATACCCCTCTTCTTCGGAGTTGGTTTAGGAATTGGCTCAGGAATTGGCTTCGGAGCTAGCTCAGGAAGTGTCCAATTATTTTCATTTGTCAACATATTATTCAATAGAATTTCAGCTTCATCCGGTGTTCTTTCCCTGAAAACAGAACCAGCCCAACTATCCAGGTAATCTCTGGAGGCATCAGTCAGTCCATTATAAAAGTTATCAAGTATTTCATTTTTCTTAAGAGGATGATCAGGCAAAGCATTAAGTAACTTGATAAGCCTCCCCCAAGCATGTGGGAGACTCTCTTCTTCAATTTGCACAAAATTATATATATATATATCTCTTAAAGCAGCTTGTTTCTTATGAGCAGGGAAATATTTAGCAGAGAAGTAATAAATCATATCCTGGGGACTACACACACAACCAGGATCAAGAGAATTAAACCATATCTTAGTATAACCCTTTAATGAGAACGGAAATATTTTAAGGATATAAAAGTAACGAGTTCTATCATAAGTAGTGAATAGGGTGGCTATATCATTTAATTTAGTAAAATGTGCCACAACAGTTTCAGAATCATAGCCATGAAAAGGATCAGATTCAACCAAAGTAATTATATAAGGATCAACAGAGAATTCATAATCCTTATCAGTAACAAAGATAGGTGAAGTAGCAAAAGCAGGGTCAGGTTTCATTCTAGCATTAAGAGATTGCTGCTTCCATTTAGCTAATAACCTCTTGATCTCGTATCTATCTTTGCAAGTTAAAATAGCTAAAGAAGCTTCTTTATCAAAAACATAACCCTCGGGAATAACAGGTGAGTCTTCATCATCACTTTCATCAATATTATCAAATTCAATATTTTCATTCTCTCTAGCCCTAGCAAGTTGTTCATCAAGAAATTCACCAAGTGGCACAGTAGTATCAAGCATAGAAGTAGTTTCATCATAAGTATCATGTATAGCAGAAGTGGCATCATCAATAACATGCGACATATCAGAACGAATAGCAGAAGCAGGTTTAGGTGTCGCAAGCTTACTCAAAACAGAAGATGAATCAAGTGCAGAGCTAGATGGCAGTTCCTTACCTCCCCTCGTAGTTGAGGGATAAATCTTAGTTCTTGGATCTTTCAAGTTCTTCATAATGATAAGCAGATATAAATCCCAAGTGACTCAAAGAATAGAGCTATGCTCCCCGGCAACGGCGCCAGAAAATAGTCATGATAACCCACAAGTATAGGGGATCGCAACAGTTTTTGAGGGTAGAGTATTCAACCCAAATTTATTGATTCGACATAAGGGGAGCCAAAAAATATTCTCAAGTATTAGGAGCTGAGTTGTCAATTCAACCACACCTGGAAACTTAATATCTGTAGCAAAGTGTTTAGTAGCAAAGTAATATGATACTAGTGGTAACTGTAGCAAAAGGTAACAGTAGTAAAAGTAGTGTTTTTTGTATTTTGTAGTGATGATAGCAATAGCAACGGAAAAGTAAATAAGCAAAGAACAATATATGGAAAGCTCGTAGGCAATGGATCCGTGATGGAGAATTATGCCGGATGCGGTTCATCATGTAACAATCATAACCTAGGGTGACATAGAACTAGCTCCAGTTCATCAATGTAATGTAGGAATGTATTCCGAATATAGTCATACGTGCTTATGGAAAAGAACTTGCATGACATCTTTTGTCCTACCCTCCCATGGTAGCGGGGTCCTAATGGAAACTAAGGGATATTAAGGCCTCCTTTTAATAGAGTACCGGACCAAAGCATTAACACATAGTGAATACATGAACTCCTCAAACTATGGTCATCACCGGTAAGTATCCCGATTATTGTCACTTCGGGGTTAACGGATCATAACACATAATAGGTGACTATAGACTTGCAAGATAGGATCAAGAACTCTCATATATTGATGAAAACATAATAGGTTCAGATCTGAAATCATGGCACTCGGGCCCTAGTGACAAGCATTAAGCATAGCAAAGTCATAGCAACATCAATCTCAGAACATAGTGGATACTAGGGATCAAACCCTAACAAAACTAACTCGATTACATGATAGATCCCATCCAACCCATCGCCGTCCAGCAAGCCTACGATGGAATTACTCACGCACGACGGTGAGCATCATGAAATTGGTGATGGAGGATGGTTGATGATGACGATGGTGACGGATTCCCCTCTCTGGAGCCCCGAACGGACTCCAGATCAGCCCTCCCGAGAGGTTTTAGGGCTTGGCGGCGGTTCCATATCGTAAAACGCGATGAATCCTTCTCCTTGATTTTTTTTTCTCCCCGAAACCAAATAAATAGAGTTGTAGTTGTGGCCGGAGGAGCTCCAGGGGGCCCACGAGGTAGGGGGACGCGCCCTAGGGGGTGATGTCTACTACACAACCTTCTTCTTGTTGACGTTGTTGGGCCTCCAAGTGCAGAGGTTTGTAGGACAGTAGCAAATTTCCCTCAAGTGGATGAACTAAGGTTTATCAATCCGTGGGAGGCATAGGATGAAGATGGTCTCTCTCAAACAACCCAGCAACCAAATAACAAAGAGTCTCTTGTGTCCCCAACACACCCAATACAATGGTAAATTGTATAGGTGCAGTAGTTCGGCGAAGAGATGGTGATACAAGTGGTATATGGATAGTAGATAAAGGTATTTGTAATCTGAAATTATAAAAACAGCAAGGTAACGAATGATAAAAGTGAGCGTAAACGGTATTGCAATGATAGGAAATAAGGCCTAGGGTTCATACTTTTGCTAGTGTAAGTTCCCTCAACAATCCCTCAACATGCAACAAAGAGTCACTCCAAAGTCACTAATAGCGGAGAACACACGAAGAGATTATGGTAGGGTACGAAACCACCTCAAAGTTATTCTTTCAAATCAATCCGTTGGGCTATTCGTATAAGTGTCACAAACAGCCCTAGATTTTGTACTAGAATAACACCTTAAGACACAAATCAACCAAAACCCTAATGTCACCTAGATACTCCAATGTCACCTCAAGTATCCGTGGGTATGATTATACGATACGCGTCACACAATCTCAGATTCATCTATTCAACCAACACAAAGGACCTCAAAGAGTGCCCCAAAGTTTCTACCGGAGAATCACGACGAAAACATGTGCCAACCCCTATGCATAGGTTTATGGGCGGAACCCGCAAGTTGATCACCAAAACATACATCAAGTGAATCACGTCGCATCCCGTTGTCACCACAGATACGCACGGCAAGACATACATCAAGTGTTCTCAAATCTTTAAAGACTCAATCCAATAAGATTACTTCGAAGGGGAAACTCAATTCATTACAAGAGAGAAGAGGGGGAGGAGAAACATAAGATCCAACTATAATATCAAAGCTCGCGATACATCAAGATCGTGCCAAATCAAGAACACGAGAGAGAGAGAGAGAGAGAGAGAGAGATCAAACACATAGCTACTGGTACATACACTCAACCCCGAGGGAGAACTACTCCCTCCTCGTCATGGAGAGCACCGGGATGATGAAGATGGCCACCGGAGAAGGATTGCCCCCTCCGGCAGGGTGTCAGAACGGGTCTAGATTGGCTTTCGGTGGCTACGGAGGCTTCTGGCGGCGGAACTCCCGATCTAATCTTCCGTTTTGGAAGTTTTAGGTCACGTAGGTATATATGGGTGTAGGAGGTACGTCAGGGGAGCCACGGGGGCCCCACGAGGCAGGGGGCGCGCCCCCCACCCTCGTGGGCAGCTCCCGTATCTTCTGACGTGGGGTCCAAGTCCATCAGGTGTGTTTTCTTCCAAAAATAACTTCTCCAGTTGATTTCATTCCATTTTGACTCCGTCTGATATTCCTTTTCTTCAAAACACTGAAATAGGCATAAAACAGCAAATCTGGGCTGGGCCTCCGGTTAATAGGTTAGTCCCAAAAATAATATAAAAGTGGATAATAAGGCCCAATATTGCCCAAAACAGTAGATAATATGGCATGGAGCAATCAAAAATTATAGATACGTTGGAGACGTATCAAGCATCCCCAAGCTTAATTCCTGCTTGTCCTCGAGTAGGTAAATGATAAAAAAGATAATTTTTGATGTGGAATGCTAGTTGGCATAATTTCAATGTAATTCTTCTTAATTGTGGCAAGAATATTCAGATCCATAAGATTCAAGACAAAAGTTCATATTGACATAGAAATAAATATACTTCAAGCATACTAACTAAGCAATTATGTCTTCTCAAAATAACATGGCCAAAGAGAGCTATCCCTACAAAATCATATATTCTGGCTATGCTCCATCTTCACCACACAAAATATTTAAATCATGCACAACCCCGATGACAAGCCAAGCAATTGTTTCATACTTTTGATGTTCTCAAACTTTTTCAATCTTCACGCAATACATGAGCGTGAGCCATGGACATAGCACTATAGGTGGAATAGTGTGGTGGTTGTGGAGAAGACAAAAAGGGAGAAGATAGTCTCACATCAACTAGGCGTATCAACGGGCTATGGAGATGCCCATCAATAGATATCAATGTGAGTGAGTAGGGATTGCCATGCAATGGATGCACTAGAGCTATAAGTATATGAAAGCTCAACAAAAGAAACTAGTGGGTGTGCATCCAACTCGCTTGCTCACGAAGACCTAGGGCATTTTGAGGAAGCCCATCATTGGAATATACAAGCCAAGTTCTATAATGAAAAATTCCCACTAGTATATGAAAGTGACAACATATGAGACTCTCTATATGAAGAACATGGTGCTACTTTGAAGCACAATTGTGGAAAAAGGATAGTAGCATTGTCCCTTTTATTTTTATTTTTTTTATTTGGCCTTTCCTTTTTTTATTTTGCCTTTATTTTTTATTTGGCCTTTCTTTTTTATGACCTTTCTCTTTTTTTTCTTTTTTTTGGGACAATGCTCTATTGAATGATGATCATCACACTTCTATTTATTTACAACTCAATGATACAACTCGATACTAGAACAAAGATATGACTCTATATGAATGCCTCCGGCGGTGTACCAGGATGTGCAATGAATCAAGAGTGACAAGTATGAAAGAATTATGAACGGTGGCTTTGCCACAAATACAATGTCAACCACATGATCATGCTAAGCAATATGACAATGATGGAGTGTGTCATAATAACCGGAACGGTGCAAAGTTGCATGGCAATATATCTCGGAGTGGCTATGGAAATGCCATAATAGGTAGGTATGGTGGCTGTTTTGAGGAAGGTATATGGTGGGTTTATGGTACCGGCGAAAGTTGCGCGGTACTAGAGAGGCTAGCAATGATGGAAGGGTGAGAGTGCGTATAATCCATGGACTCAACATTAGTCATAAAGAACTCACATACTTACTGCAAAAATCTATTAGTTATCGAAAAAAAGTACTACGCGTATGCTCCTAGGGGATAGATTGGCAGGAAAAGACCATCGCTCGTCCCCGACCTCCACTCATAAGGAAGACAATCAATAAATAAATCATGCTCCGACTTCGTTACATAACGGTTCACCATACGTGCATGCTACGGGAATCACAAACTTCAACACAAGTATTTCTCAAATTAATAACCACTCAACTAGAATGACTCTAATATCACCATCTCCATATCTCGAAACAATTATCAAGTATCAAACTTCTCATAGTATTCAACACACTCATAAGAGAATTTTATTATTCTTGAATACCTAGCATATTAGGATTTTAAGCAAATTACCAGGCTATTTAAGACTCTCAAAATAATCTAAGTGAAGCATGAGAGTTCATCTATTTCTTCAAAATAAAACTACCACCATGCTCTAAAAGATATAAGTGAAGCACTAGAGCAGATGACAAACTACTCTGAAAGATATAAGTGAAGATCAATGAGTAGTCGAATAATTATGCAACTACGTGAAGACTCTCTAACATTTAATAATTTCAGTTCTTGGTATTTTATTCAAAGAGCAATCAAAGCAAAAGAAAATGACATTCTAAGAATAGAAAACATCATGTGAAGAAGCAAAAACTTAGGATCAACCGATACTAACCGATAGTTGTTAAAGAAGAAAGGTGGGATGCCAACCGGGGCATCCCCAAGCTTAGACGCTTGAGACTTCTTGAAATTTTATCTTGGGGTGCCTTGGTCATCCCCAAGCTTGAGCTTTTGTGTCTCCTTAATTCCTCTCATATCACGGTCTCCCTAAATCTCAAAAGCTTCATCCACACAAAACTCAACAAGGACTCGTGAGATAAGTTAGTATAAACCATTGCCAAAACCTTATCATACTCTACTGTAGAAAATCACTAAAATTATTATTCAACATTGAATACTAAATGTCTCTGCATATTTAATAGTCCTATCCTCAAATAGAATCATTAAAGAAGCAAACATATGCAAACAATGCAAACATAACAGCAATCTGCCTAAACAGGATAGTCTGTAAAGAATGCTGCAACATCCATACTTCCCTAGCTCCAAAAATTATGCAATAAAATTCCCACTGTATTAAATTTATCAGAGCTTAATATTCAAAAGGTTTCAACATTTTATCACATTCTGAATTTTCTAGGGAATTATTGCAACCGCGGTAAACTTTCTGTTTTCAAACAGCAACATGTATACTTGTAACATAGGCATAGTAGAGGCTATCAATGCCACTTATATTGAAATAAAAGATGCAAAACATTGTTATAAATAAAATCAAGAAAATCCTAACAAAATAAATTGACGCTCCAAGAAAAACACATATCATGTGGGGAATAAAAATATAGCTCCAAGTAAAGTTACCGATGAACGAAGACGAAAGAGGGGATGCCTTCCGGGGCATCCCCAAGATTAGGCTCTTGGCTATCCTTGAATATTACCTTGGGGTGACTCGGGCATCCCCAAGCTTAGGCTCTTGCCACTCCTTATTCCATAGTCCATTGAATCCTTACCCAAAACTTGAAAACTTCACAACACAAAACTTAAAGTAGAAAACTCGTGAGCTCCGTTAGCGAAAGAAAACAAAAGAACACTTCAAGGTACTGTAATGAACTCATTCTTTATTTATATTGGTGTTAAACCTAATGTATTCCAACTTCTCTATGGTTTATACACTATTTTACTATCCATATATGCATCAAAATAAGCAAACAACACATCGAAAACAGAATCTGTCAAAAACAGAACAGTCTGTAGTAATCTGGATCAAACGTATACTTCTGGAACTCATAAAATTCTCAAATAAATTGCTGGACCTGAGTAATTTATCTATTAATCATCTGAAAAAAGAATTAGCTAAATAGCACTCTCCAAATAAAATTGGCAGCAATTATCGTGAGCGCTAAAGTTTCTGTTTTTGACAGCATGATCAACAAGACTTTCCCCAAGTCTTCCCAAAGGTTCTACTTGGCAAAAACACTAATTAAACACATAAAACCACATCTAAACAGAGGCTAGATGAATTATTTATTACTAAACAGGAACAAAAAGCAAGGAAGAAAAAATAAAATTGGGTTGCCTCCCAACAAGCGCTATCGTTTAATGCCCCTAGCTAGGCATGATGATTTCAACGATGCTCACATACAAGATAAGAATTGAAACATAAAGAGAGCATCATGAAGAATATGACTAGCACATTTAAGTCTAACATACTTCCTATGCATAGGTATTTTGTGAGCAAACAACTTGTGGGGACAAGAATCAACTTGCATAGGAAGGTAAAACAAGCATAACTTCAAAATTTTAAGCACATAGAGAGGAAACTTGATATTATTGCAATTCCTACAAGCATATATTCCTCCATCATAATAATTTTCAGTAGTATCATGAATAAATTCTACAATATAACCAGCACCTAAAGCATTCTTTTCATGATCTACAAGCATAGAAAATATACTACTCCACACAAGCAAATTTCTTCTCAGTCAAAATAGTGGGAGTATCATAAGAGACTTGAATACTATAAATTGTTTCCACATTAAAAGAGTAATGTTCAGAGAAAGGGTACTCATAATCATGACAAGTTTCATAAATATAATCATCACTACTCTTTATAGCATAAGTTTCATCAAAATAATCATCATAAGTAGCAACTTTGTTCTCATCATAATCACTTTGCATATCTAAACATGGAAGGCTAAAAATATCATCATTAAGCGTAGCATCCCCAAGCTTGGGACAAACATTAATTGCAGCAAATATATTCTCAAATATGTCATCCTCATCAAACATAGCTTCCCCAAGCTTGGGCCTTTTCGTATCATAAGCATAATCACTCTCATCATTAATAGCATGGATAGCACCAATAGTATAGCAATTATTATATTCTTCCAAGCAAGTGCCAAAAAAATTTCAAGATCATAAGAAGTATCATTATCTTCCACAATTATATTTTCATGAGGCACAATAGTAATAGGAGGAACTTTATTTGGGAGAGATACCTTTTTACCTCTCTTCCTTTTTCTTTTCTTCTTCTTCACCACATCATGTGTGGGTTCAATCCTCCTTTTGGATCTCCTTATTAATGAGATTGGTTGAATAGGAGGCTCCTCCTCGTTGCCTGATTCATCATAAGATATAATAGGAAGATATTAGGAAGTCTCTTCCTTTCATTAGTATTCTCTTCATCTTCTAATTGTTTTCTTTTCTTTATGTAGTTGGCAATATAAGGATTATCAATGCAATTCACTGCACAATACATATAAAATTTCTCTAGATCAAAATCAAGAACTCTATCAAGATTAAACTTTGGAATATCCTCAGTTATATCTTTCATTTATTCATAACCCAAAAGAAGGCTAAGCTCTTTATGATGCTCAAGGGTAATCAAATTATCACAATGTTTGGACACGACTTGATCATGAAACAAATAGCATTGTAGCTTAAATGACCATGTTCATTGCAAAGTTCACAAGGGGCACGAAAAATATTGCATCTTTCAGCACACTCATCTAGGCATTCTTGCAACGATTTGGTTTCTAAGTACTTATGCCTCTTGCAATATCTATCTTCCCTATTTGGTGTGTACTTGCAAACCCAGTCTACTCCACAAAAATTGACATGTTTATAGGAGGCATTTTCATCATAACTAGTGCAATCATCATTAGTATTATGGATATTCAAAGAATTCGTACTAACAACATTGCAATCATGCTCGTCATTCAAATATTTAGTGCCAAACATTTTATAGATTTCTTCTTCTAGCACTTGAGCACAATTATCCTTTCCATCATACTCACGAAAGATATTAAAAAGGTGAAGCGTATGAGACAAACTCAATTCCATTTTTTTGTAGTTTTCTTTTATAAACTAAACTAGTGATAAAACAAGAAACTAAAAGAATCTATTGCAAGATCTAAAGATATACCTTCAAGCGCTAACCTCCCTGGCAAGGGCGCCAGAAAAGAGTTTGATGTCTACTACACAACCTTCTTCTTGTAGACGTTGTTGGACCTCAAAGTTATTCTTTCCAATCAATCCGTTGGGCTATTCCTATAAGTGTCACAAACAGCCCTAGAGTTCTTACTAGAATAACACCTTAAGACACAAATCAACCAAAACCCTAATGTCACCTAGATACTCCAATGTCACCTCAAGTATCCGTGGGAATGATTATACAATATGCGTCACACAATCTCAGATTCATCTATTCAACCAACACAAAGGACCTCAAAGAGTGCCCCGAAGTTTCTACCGGAGAATCACGATGAAAACGTGTGCCAACCCCTATGCATAGTTTCATGGGCGGAACCCGCAAGTTCATCACCAAAACATACATCAGGTGAATCACGTGGCATCCCATTGTCACCACAGATACGCACGGCAAGACATACATCAAGTGTTCTCAAAGCTTTAAAGACTCAATCTGATAAGATTACTTCAAAGGGGAAACTCAATTCATTAAAAGAGAGAAGAAGGGGAGGAGAAACATAAGATCCAACTATAATAGCAAAGCTCGAGATACATGAAAATCATGCCAAATCAAAAACATGAGAGAGAGAGATCAAACACATAGCTACTGGTACATACCCTCAGCCCCGAGGGAGAACTACTCCCTCCTCGTCATGGAGAGCACCGGATGATGAAGATGGCCACCGGAGAAGGATTGCCCCCTCCCGCAGGGTGCCAGAACAGGTCTAGATTAGCTTTTGGTGGCTATGGAGGCTTCTGACGGCGAAACTCCCGATCTAATCTTCCGTTTTGGAAGTTTTAGGTCACGTAGGTATATATGGGTGCAGGAGGTACGTTAGGGGAGCCACGGGGGCCCCATGAGGCAGGGGGGCGCGCCCTAGGGGGGCGGGCACGCCCCCCACCCTCGTGGGCACCTCCCGTATCTTCTGACGTGGGGTCCAAGTCCATCAGGTGTGTTTCCTTCCAAAAATAACTTCTCCAGTTGATTTCGTTCCGAAAAGTTTCATCAAGTTTCAGGTCATTCTGAGAACTTTTGTTTCTGCACATAAATAACACCATGGTAATTCTGCTGAAAATAGCGTCAGTCCGGGTTAGTTCCATTCAAATCATGCAAGTTAGAGTCCAAAACAAGAGCAAAAGTGTTTGGAAAAGTAGATACGACGGAGACGTATCAGAGCCCAGTCGGGTCGATCGGGGATCTAGCATTTGGGGTTGTCTTCTTTTATTTTGGTTCCGTAGTCGGACCTTGATTGTATTCTGGATAATGTATGTTTAAGTTGTATTTGTGTGAAGTGGCGATTGTAAGCCAACTCTTTATCCCTTTCTATTCTGTACATGGGATTGTGTGAAGATTACCCCTCTTGCGACAAACCTACCATGCGGCTATGCCTCTAAGTCATGCCCCGACACATGGGAGATATAGCCGCATTATGGGTGTTACAAGTTGGTATCAAAGCCTTCCCTGACTTAGGAGCCCCCGTGGTTGATCGAATCGCTGACGTTGTTGAGTCTAGAACAAAATGTTTTGAGTCTTAGGATTATATATATCGGAGAGTAGGATTCTTTTTACTCCCCAGTCCCTTCGTCGCTGTGGTGAGGCCTCCTGACGTAGAGTTTTGACTCTTCTCTCCTCAAATTTCACAATTTTTTTTGGGATCATGCGGGTATCTTGGAATCGTTCCGATGGTTTTGTGACGAGAACATTGTTCTTGGTGCCTCCTGATATTTAGGGGTTATGGTAGTGTCCCGGGGAGTTGAGCTCCGAGGTGTTGTCATCACAATTTATCATTGCAGTTCTAGAATACCTGAGTTCGCAGACATCGAAAATCTCTTTTATGCAGTTGTTGGTGAGATAACCTCGACGCCACCCAGTACTGGGGCGGGAGTTTGGGGGTATTGCCATAGCTCGTATAACGTATGCTTTTCGAACGTTGAGGTTAATGATTTCCGAAGGTTTCTTGGTTATGTGTTGAAGGATGGATATAGCTGGATGTATGATTTGCTAGTTTTGGGTGAGATATTATGCTTCCCCTGTATCCCCAACACCTGATTGCATAACCAGAAAGTTTCGGGAGTTTATAAGTGGGAATTCAAGTAGCTCCTAGGATATCTTTCCGACAGATGTATGATATGAAATTGGGGTTCGACGTCTAGTGGTCCGCCTATCCACGGTTGGTTTTACACTGCTCTCGTTGTGTCTTAAAGAGTCCTTGGCTACGCTAACTGAGGGACGCTTCGTATGTCATGTGAACTACCTTGTACATGATGGTGTTGTATGGTCGAGCTCGTGTGCGCCCCACCACGAAAACTTCGGATGAAATCTCTATCATATGTTTGTTCCGGCTTATTTTGCAAGCCAATCCTTTGTTTTTGTTTTTGATTGTGGTATTCGAGTTGCTTTGAAACCAAGTGTTGATTCCATACCTTTTCCTAAGCATTATTCTCATGTGAATACTAATCCTTCATGATAATCCAGATTGTCATGTCAATTCTTTCCAACCGGAGTGTTTCTCTTCAAGTGGATCCGATCATTTTAAACACTCACAAGATCAACTCTAAGTATTCTCAACGGTGTTTGCTTCATCCGTCCCAAGTTGCCTTTGTTTTTCCCGCCCTCCCACTCTTTTCCTTCAAGAACTCGGATTTCTTAATCAAGTATCCTTTTATGGATGTGAAGCCTCTCCATTCTTTCCGTCAATGTTTGTATCCGGTGCTTCTCAAAAAGATACTAACGGAGCCTCAAGTTCATCATTATTCGTTCTCTTTCTTCTCCAATGAATTCAATTCAAGCTTTGCCAATCATATATTTTCCTCGTTGCAAATGCTTTCTCATGCCGGTGCACCTCTTAATCATTCCCTGCTTGCTATTCAATTGTTCCGGAGTGCTGAAGATGTCTTAAAGATTCGGGTTTCCTCTCTGCATCCGTTCAAGCTATTTCGAGGTCTTACCTTATTCAAGCCATTTAATTCAACCGGCGCAATCTATCTTTTAAATCGTTCAACGGTGTTTCTTTTTAGTGGGCCCTAACCCACAGGTCTTTTCCCAGGATCTTGCCTGACTCCTCTATTTTCCCAGAGTTACTCTCAAATTCTTCTCCAAGTTTGACGTAAGAATGAATTATCATCAGTCATATGTATTTCTCCAAGATCTTTCAAATTCTTTTCCGTCGTTGTTTCAACCTTTTTATTATTCATTCCAGCTTTCAACTCTCGTTCTCAAATTCTACCGGCCGGTGCATCGTTCCAATATTCTCTAATCAGCTCGTGATCTCTTCGTTCTCTTGTATCTAAATTCTCTCAAGTATTTTCATTTGTTCTCTAATTCTACCCGGCGTTTCTTTATCTTTTCTTCGTTCATGTTCAATTCTTATGGTGGTTCATTCAAGATTTCTTTTCCTCCGTTACCATATCAGTTTATTCGTTGTTTCAATCCTACAGGTGGATCGTTGAAGACCTTCCCAAGTTGGCACTATATCTATATTAATCTTTTCTACGAGAATAAGTAGTATGCCAAATCCGTTGCTTGTCATCAAATTTATAGTGGTGAAGGATAAGCATAATGTAATTCTTATTCTTGTTTCATCGAGTAAATTCAATTCTTTCTCCTGGAGTTTGTTCATGAGGAAGAAATTCTTGATTTCATTTGTTCATCTTTCTTTCCCGGAGTTCCAAGGTCTCTCATTTATATCACCACGAAGCTCCATCTAAATCATCACAAAGCTTCACCTTGTGTTTTCAACTTCTCTTTCCTTTCGTTTGATCATCCTTTTGTTACCAGAGTTCTTTATGGAGGCTCTACATGATGGTCCATAAAGGATTTAATTCCTTCTCGAAGTGTTCGTCGAGATTCTTTTCAGAGGAGTTCAAGCATTCTTCATCTTGCATCCCAAAGTCCAATTCGTTCTATCTTATCTTTTGAGGTGGTGTTATGTCATTGTTGATAATTTTCCCTTCGTGTTTCATGATTCACATGTTTTCAAGACTGACATATCTAAATCCATCATTTTCTCTTCGTTCAAGACATCTTTTTAACCAATCAATCTCTTCATTGGAGTTAGATTGGGTTATATTTCACCTAAAGCTTTCCCTAAGGATTGTTGATATTTATGGTGCTTATAAATGACCCAAGTTCTTTAGTTACCCTCCCGGTGAAAATAAGCTTCTCGTCTTCTTGTTGATATCAATCCAATCTTTTGTTTTCCGTTAGTGGCAGAATTTCACCTCATAATTTTGAGATGTCTTCCATAATCCCACATTAAGCTTATCCTTTCGTTGTTGATAATCCAACAACTCTGTTCGAGAATATGTTGTAAGCGTGCTCTCTCAAGATCTTGTTTTCCCTCCGTTCATTTCATTCCATTCTTTTTTCCTTCGGAGGCACTGTGTTGTTGCTCTCTCCTCTCATCATCTCGAGTTGTGTGGATCGTGTTCTTTTCGTGCTTATCCATTTAACCAGAGTGTCATGCCCTCTTTTCAAGTTCTTACCATTCTGACAAGTTCTGGCTCCCTTCTCAACCGGAGTGCTGTCTGAAATCTTTCTTACCCTTTGTGCCATTCTTTCAATAGATCTGGAGGCAGTGTGTTGTTGATTTCGTCAAGTATCATCCAATCTTCCCAAGTTCATGTTGAATTCTTTCCAGTTACAGTCGGAGTGCTGTCCAAATTATATCATTTGTATTCTTCTCTATCTTGTTTTAACCGGAGTGTTGTGTCTATAATTCCTCTTCTAACCGGACTCTCATCCAAGTGCTTTCATTTTGCCAAGCTCATATTCTTTACCTTCCTTTTCCAACCGGAGTGTTGTCATAATTGATCCTTATCATTCCTTGTACATCTCGTTTCTACCGAAGTGCTTGCATGTACTTCTTGTCCATTGCAACCTTTTTCTTATGTCTTTCAACCTACAAGGTTCTAGTAAGGTTCCTTGTTCCTCTTCTCTAACGGAGTGTTTTCAACTTTGTGCATCTACGTTGTATTCTTTCTTTCAAGTTGTTCAACCTCTCAAGGTTATTTGGTTTCACTCATTTGTCAAAGAAGCAACTTAGTTTTACCTTTTCCCCTCCCTCTTACGTTTTCCCCGGTGTCATCCTAGATCTCAGGACGAGATCCTCTCGTAGTGGTGGATTGTTGTAACACCCCAAGACCGGAGCTTCAGATGTCTTCCATGGTTTCCGAGTTTCATCGTGTGTTTTGTTTGGTTCGTTGTTTTCTCCTTCGCATCATTTGCATCGCGTCATGTCATCATGCCATCATTTCATTAATCTTATAACTTTTATAAATAGATTGTATGGATCTTTGATCCAATTAAATCGAGGGAAATGCACATGGTGATTTTTCTCTTTATAACATATATCTGTAGCGACCCGACCTCAGACGGTCAAGTCACTGTGCTTAAGTGTCATCCCTGGATCAGTATGCTGACACACATAGTACTCGCGGATTTATAACAGAGGTAAATCACATATATAAAGTAACGTAAAATACTATTACCCTAATCCAAATAGCGGAAGTAACAAGGTTGTGGATTCCCATCAACACCAACGACAAAGTTGAGTGTAGAAATCGTAACCCTAACGTATCACTTACTCGTCGTAAGATTCCTACAACATGAGACGTTGCAGCCACAAAGGGTCAGTACATTGAATGTACTGGCAAATTCACACCATAGAGAAAAATGATGGACAATGGCTATCACTACAGGCATATTTGGCTGGTGGAAAAGCTCTATGGTTATATGGTTTTTGCGAAAAGCCAATTTTTCCCTACTCCAAAGGAATAAATTTTATTTAACTATCATGGTGGTTGTTAAACATTGAGAGTGTAGACACCCTCTCAATCCCAATTAAACAACATCATTAAACCCAGCAAAATTAATTAAAGTCACATGATGAGATTCACATGATAATCCAAGTACTAGATACTCAAGACGTCCATAACCGGGGACACGGCTAATCATGATTAGTTTATACACTCTGCAGAGGTTTGCACACTTTTCCCCACAAGACTCGATCTCCTCCATTGGGATTCTCGCACTACATGGTGTTTGAGAAACGGCTGACCAAGACATAGTCTTTCAGAAGTGCTAGCACCTTACGATCGGGTAGACAGTACCAACCTACATCCCCTACATCTGCTAGTCTACCAATGTAAGAGTTCGCACGACTTAGTCAACCATGCTAGAGCACATAGTAGCTTGTGGCTGCACACAGAAGTTTCTAGTATGAATAATCTCATGATCCCTTTGAGCCTGGGTGGCGGTCCATAAAGAAAAACAGGCAATCACTGAAATACCCAGGTGCCTAAACAGGCAATCACTGGAATACCCAGGTGCCTCAATCCACCCAGATGTGTGTTAAAGTTGCCACCTTCAGTAAAACATTAATTAACAATCTCACATCAATCATGAATACTCTCAAACCCAATCCACGTCTACGTGCGTAGCATGGAAAAATAAGCATAACGTAATAGTAACTCCCAAGGTTTGAATGCAGGGCAATAGGTTCCTACATCATCAACTACTTCCCAATACCCACATGTTATCAAACCTACTCATGCAATGTTTGAGGGTGAAACTAATGCATAAAAACTGGGTATGAAAGGAATATGATCAAAGTGTGAACTTGCCTGCAATGTTGATGAAGATGATTCGCGCTCAAAACTCCTGATGGTTCTACTCGTCACACTCCGGTCAATCAATCGTAAGCAAGCAATAGTAACCACACATAAGCAATCACTCAAAAGATCAGAAAGAACGAAGAAGATGATTCAGAAAACATCAAAACCAAGCAAATAACTCTTGCAACATAAAACAATTTCTAGCAGTACCAAAATTAAGTGAATTTGGCCTTATCAGATAGTTTAGCTCAAGAGCTTCGATTAGCAAAAAGAATCAACTCAAACGGAGCTACGAAACTCAAGTTATGATCAAACGAAGTTTGAATACAAATCTGGTCTAATTCAAATTTTAAAATTTCAAAAACATGTTTGAGTTGGATTACTGGATAGAGGAGATCATAACAAAGAAGTGGGCGTTGGTTTCGTTGGATTTGGACTAACGAGAAAAAAGATGTGGTCGTTCGAAGCAGAGGGACTAATCTGTAAGAAAGATAATTACATCTAGGTCCCTGGATGAAATTAAAACAGAAAAAGAAAAACCTATCTAACGAACGTTCGCTACAGAGACTATCCTAGCGAAAACTGATCGTTACAAATCTAAACTAGTGAGCATTCGCTATATAATTAAACCTAGTAATAAATCGACTAAACCGAACTAAAAGAAAAACCGAACGGGGCGGTTTTACCGGTTCAAAGAAAAAGACTGGTGGCGGCGGTGATGAACTCCGGCGATGGCGGGATGCGGCGCAGCGAGGCAACTACGCGGCGCGGGGAGGATGCACGGTGGTGCGGGCGGCAAGCGGCGGCGCGACGCGAGAGGATTGCGACGGTGGCGTGGGCAAAGTGCGGCGGCGGCGCAAGCAGTGCGGCGAGCGGCGGCGCGAGGCGAGGCGAGGGGAGAGGAGAGGAGGTCGGGCGGTGACTTATATAGGTGGGTGGGGCGGCGCGTTGCGTGGAGGAGGGGGCAAGGCGGCGGCGGCGGCCTGGACAGAGTCCTGGTCGGACTCGGCGACGGCGCGGGATTTCTCGGGACTTTGTCCCGAGCTCGGAGACGAGCGGCGCGGCTGGGCTGGGCCGGCTTGCTGGGCTTCGGCCTAGTTGGCCCGGTCTGGCTAAGAAGATTTTTTTAAGAAAACATTTTTTCAGCCAAATAAAGACAAAAAAGAACAAATATATTATATGGGCATATAATATATCAAAATTTTCAGAAAAAGATTTTCTACAGCATGAACATTTTTCTAGAGTCAAATAAAATTCATACAAATTCTGATAATTCAAACAATGCTCCTGTTCTAATAAAATCCAATAGAAATCATTTTAAGAATACCAAAATGATTTCAAATTTATTTCTCTCCAATTTTCTATTGTAGGGAATCATGTTACCCTATTTTTCATATATTTTATTTTTGGAGAAAAATAATTTGAATAAAATCCAAATAACTCCAAATTGAAATAAAATCCAAAAGGACTTTAAATTTGATCTTTGAAACTCCCAACTCATATTTCATATAATTTGAAGAAGTCATTTTATCTTCTCTCATGAAAATCATTGATTTGCATAAAGTTTCTGAGTTGGAAAATATTTCCAAATGAAATTCAAATATTTTCAAAAACCCTTTTCATTTAATTAAATGGAAGAAGTCATGTCATCTTCTCTCCAGGGTTTTGTATTTGAAAAGAGTTTGAATTCACGGAGATCAAAATGCAAAATGAAAGTTTGGGAAATTCCTTTTATTCCCTCTCTTTTAACTTTCAAAAAGTTTCAAATTCACTCACTTTCAGCCAATCAATCAAACAATCAATCAAATCTATCTATTTATATAACATTCCAAAATTTAGAATTTTGGGATGTTACAAACCTACCACCCTTAAAATGAATCTCGTCCTCGAGATTCGGAGAGGCTAGAAAGAAATAGGTTGGGTTTGGGGTCTTCTCAAAATCCATCGATCATCACAAGGGGGTCTGGGGTGCTACCACCCTTAGAAGCAGGGTTACTGTTCCATCAAAACTCATATGCTCCATCCTTATTCTTGACAGTGTCAGTCTTCTCAGATCCTCGAGAAAATTCCTTCTCTGAGCTCTTCCGGTAGTGGCATAACCTTTTCCTCAATTCTTCTGTCCTTTCCTCTTGGTAAGGTTCTTCCATGACTGGGTCTTCTTAGCTGACGGGTCTGGCGCCAATACTAAAAAACTATCGATATCTCATGGCGTTCATCCAATTATGGTTTCTCCTGCAGGGAATGGGTCTAGGCTTCTTTCTCACCGTATGTCCTACGATTGGCAATAGCTGCCTTGTACAAGGGAAAATTATTATACCATTCTAAGGTTTAAACAAGGCTTAATATCATCGTCTCTCTACTATAGGTAAGTCACTCAGTTTTACCATCCCATATAGCAAGGCGAATAATAAGAGTAAGTCGGTATGGTGATCAATCCATCCCGCACCCAAATCATTACCCTGTATACGGTTTAGTGAATCTCGCATTCTAACACTCGGTCATTCTCACAAGCATTGCAGAATTTCTCTTGTCGACGAACCAAGGTTCGGATGGATCCATAGATTCTGCAAGCCAAACAAACAACTATCGTTTCTTCACAACTCTAAGGTTTTGCGTAACTCCTATAAGATCGTATGTCGATAAAATCATAACTTCTTCCAGGGTTTTTCCTTCAGCAAGAATGTGCTTGCTTCTTGGCAGATCCTGGGGCCTGTGGGTTATGGCCCATCTCATCACTTGTAACCCTTGAACTTATCCTCTGGGCAACTTATCATTATTCCAACATCCAACTTCCAACTTCCTAGCGTACTTAAATTCATCCAATTGTACTGTCTTCCTTCCTTCTATTGGCACCAAACTAAAACATGATTACTCAGACTCGTCACGAAGTTACAATTGCTCCATATTACTAACATTCTACCTCCTTTGTATCCAATAGTAATCCATCTCTTCATCTTCGTGGGTTATCCCACATACCGAGATAAAAAACTTATACTTATGGAGTCCATACTCCACTTCGTGGAACATCATTATCCTTTCCAGGGTCAAGCGTCCTTACAGGGGAATATTGGCCATCTCTGTATGGCACTTCTTCAACTGGGAAATGTGAAACACATCATGAACTTCTGACAGTCCTTCGGGTGACTCCAACTCTTTGGCCACTTCTCCCATACGCTCCAAAACTCGGTATGGTCTTACAAATCTCAGGGCTAACTTTCCCTTAACTACAAATCGTTCAACTCCTCGCAGAGGGGACGAAGACATGCTCTGTCTCCAATCTCATAGACTACCTCCTTGAGTTTTTGAGTCTGCATATCTCCTCTACCTGGACTGAGCTACCTTCAGTCTATCTCGAATCAACTTAACATTCTCTTCTGACTCCTTGATCACATTTGGTCCAAACAACTGACGGTCTCCAACTTCATCCCACATACTCTTGTGGGTATCACACATATCGAGACAAAACTCGTATTCATTTTGTCCGAAATCCACTCAGTGGAGTATCCCTGTCTTTTCCAGGGGTCAACGGTTCTTACAGGGTACCACCACCCTTAAAATGCACAAATCTCCCATAGACCATATTTCTCATATCCTCAAAATGGCCAAACTCGTTCTTCATAGAGTAACAACTCATAAAATCCATATCAGTACCAACAATGCTAACTTTATTTATCCTCAAATGATTACAATCTCTCGCTTTTCCATTACATGTCTCAACTCAACACCTCAATATAAAAGAAAATGTTCTAACTTCTTGTACTCCATTTCTTTTGTTGCAAACTCAACTATCTAGCACAAGTTTCCTTCTCCTTGGGGCATTCTCTGGCATAGTGCCCTGCTCCATTACAACGAAAACATATTACCTGTGACAAGTATCGAGGTTTCCTTTTTGGGCAATTGCTGAGGTAGTGCCCTGACTCCTTGCACCTGTAACAGGTGATATGACTCAGGTTCCTCCTGGGCTCCAATTGGTTTCTCTTCCTGGACTTTTCCATTCCAATCAGGGCTTCTATTTCCTGTGGGTCGTATTCTACTTCCTCTGTCGGGAATTCTACTAGATACCCATTCAAACAAATTTGGGAGATGTGTCCTTCTTCTCCACATGAATAGCAAGACTTAGTGCAGGGTTTACTCTGGTCTTCTTTAGATGTGTCCTCCATCTCTTCCTTCATCACAGTTTCTTCTAAAATTTCCATGAGGACTCCTTTCATTACTTCTTTCCTCTGCTGGATGGTTCGTTGTACCATGGGGTAAATGTGGCACTGAGCAGGATAGTGGGTAGTTCCTTCACACAAGAAACAAGTAATCTGCCTAGATGGGCATTTTTCAACTAGGTGACTTCCTTCACAATTAGGGCATTCATCCTTGTGTTCTTTATGGGTGTGTCCTATTTCTCCACAAATCTTGCATGCACAAGGTTTCTTCATATCCTTTCCATAAGGCTTCAACTTCTAAGACACCAACTGAGACTTTGGCAAAGTCAACTTAAATTCTTTCCAAGTGGTTACTCCTTGCCATCCATTGATGGTTTGGTACATCCTCCACCAAGTAGCGGCACCTCTTTCAAAGCACTGAACAGCATGTTGGGTCATATCCTTTCCGACTATAGGGTTATTCTTCATGTGATCCTCCATGTTCTGAATCCATCAGCCCGTCTCCAATTGACTCATTGTTCCAGAAAATACAAGCTCATCTCCATGCATACTCTATTGGGTCCAAGGGTTTTTGGGGTGAGAGAGAGATAGGGAGGGATACACACAATACAACCAATAGATTTTGACAAGACAGATTTTATTTGTGGCTGTCGGAAAAACATCAAACAAATGACAGCTCACAAACGTCGCATCTAACGTAAGTATATAATAGGGGTTTGGTCTTCTAAAGGTTAATAAATATTCAAAGTCATCAAACTCTTCATGTCTTGTTCATGTCTCTGATGGATTCTTCTGATCATCCTTGTCCTTCTAAAATTCTTTTGCTATATCATCTCTGTTGACGCGAAATCTCTCGTGACGTCCTTTAATATTTCTGGAGTTGCATTCCAAACTTCTGGGTTTCATCAACCTCTACATGGACCATGGTCCTACTGTCCTTCAGTTCCTGACGAATCTTTGATGTCTCAAGGCTTTGCTCCTCTAGCTTGGCTATTTTTAGCTTCTGGGTCCTGAGTTCTTCACGAAACGCTTCCTTATCAAATATTGCTTCTTGTAGGTCCATCTTAACTTCTTGATGTAACACTCTAGATCCTGGTGATACACCAGCTAAGGTTAAAACTTTATCTTGCTGATAGGTGCTCCATGAGCCTTCTTCGATCCAATCCATTCTGAAGACATGTATCCTTAACTCAGCACGGTGACAATAGCATCAACGGGCGGTATCATCAGGGATAGCTGTGTTTCTTCCCTTGTCATTGCCATGAGCTATCTTCCATAATTGATATCTCCTGCCTTAGGGTTTTCTTGACAAAACTTTGAGCTTTTTAACTCTCCATGTTCTAGTCTTTCTCCGATACACCTTGATCTTGGCTATTGACAGCTTCCTTAGTCTGCTAAGTTCCATAAGGGGTGCCTTCCTAGGTCATACAAATCTGGAAAATTCTACAGGGCCTTCAAATTCTCCTAGTCTTCGGAGTCTTCAACCGTTGTAGTTTCCATTATTATAATACATGGTAAAAGTCCTCTTCATTCCAAAGTGGTCTTAGTTGTCCAATATCTTGTACTTCTTGGAGTGGTCTCATCAACCGATTCTTTGTGTGGTCAAAAAGGCGAAAAGGGTATGGTCTCACTAAAAGGGAATATTTGAATAAGCTTAGAAGAGAGGAGAGGTAAAAGGTCTTTTTGAAAAAGAAAGTTTCATAGAAAATCCTTCCTATGGGATTGCCAGTTTCTAGGGTCACGTCCTACAGTCAACATGTGCTCTGATACCATCTTGTAGCGACCCGACCTCGGATGGTCAAGTCTCTGTGCTTAAGTGTCATCCCTGGATCGGTATGCTGACACACAGTACTCAGGGATTTATAACAGAGGTAAATCACATGTATAAAGTAATGAAAAATACTATTACCTCAATCCAAATAGCGGAAGTAACAAGGTTGTGGATTCCCATCAACACCAATGGCAGAGTTGAGTGTAGAAATCATAACCCTAACGCATCACTTACTCATCGTAAGATTCCTGCAACATGAGACGTTGCAGCCACAAAGGGTCAGTACATAGAATGTACTGGCAAATTCACACCATAGAGAAAAATGATGATCAATGGCTATCACTACATGCATATTTGGCTAGTGGAAAAGCTCTATGGTTATATGGTTTTTGCGAAAAGCCAATTTTTCCCTACTGCAAAGGAATAAATTTTATTTAACTATCATGGTGGTTGTTAAACATTGAGAGTGTAGACACCCTCTCAATCCCAATTAAACATCATCATTAAAACCCAACAAAATTATTTGAAGTCACATGATGAGATTCACATGATAATCCAAGTACTAGATACTCAAGACGTCCATAACCAGGGACACGGCTAATCATGGTCAGTTTATACACTCTACAGAGGTTTGCGCACTTTTCCCCACAAGACTCGATCTCCTCCGTTGGGATTCTCGCACTACATGGTGTTTGAGAAACGGATGACCGAGAGATAGTCTTTCAGACGTGCTAGCACCTTACGATCGGGTAGACAGTACCAACCTACATCCCCTACATCTACTAGTCTACCACTGTAAGAGTTCGCACGACTTAGTCAACTATGCTAGAGCCCATAGTAGCTTGTGGCTGCACACGGAAGTTTCTAGTATGAATAATCTCATGATCCCTTTGAGCCTAGGTGGCGGTCCATAAAGAAAAACAGGTAATCGCTAAAATACCCAGGTGCCTAACAGACAATCGCTGGAATACCCAGGTGCCTCAGTCCACCCAGGTGTGTGTTAAAGTTGCCACCTTAAGTAAACCATTAATTAACAATCTCACATCTGTCATGAAAACTCTCAAACCCTATCCACGTCTACGTGCATAGCATGGCAAAATAAGCATAACGTAATAGTAACTCCCAAGGTTTGAATGCAGGGCAATAGGTTCCTACCTCATCAACTACTTCCCAATATCCACATGTTATCAAACCTACTCATGCAATGTTTGAGTGTGAAACTAATGCATAAAAACTGGGTATGAAAGGAATATGATCAAAGTGTGAACTTGCCTGCAATGTTGATGAAGATTATTCGCACTCAAAACTCCTGATGGTTCTACTCGTCACACTCCGGTAAATCTATCGTAAGCAAGAAATAGTAACCACACATAAGCAATCACCCAAAAGATCAGAAAGAACAAAGAAGACGATTCAGAAACATCAAAACCAAGAAAATAACTCTTGCAACATAAAACAATTTCTAACAGTACCAAAATTAACTCAATTTGCCTTATCAGAAAGTTTAGGTCAAGAGCTTTGATTTGCAAAAAGAATCAACTCAAACGGAGATACGAAACTCAAGTTATGATCAAACGAAGTTTGAATACAAATCGGGTCTAATTCAAATTTTAAAATTTCAAAAACATGTTTGAGTTGGATTACTGGTAGAGGAGATCATAACGAAGAAGTGGGCGTTGGTTTCGTTGGATTTGGACTAACGAGTAAAACGATGTGGCCGTTTGAAGCAGAGGGACTAATTTGTAAGAAAGATAATTACATCTAGGTCCCTGGCTGAAATTCAAGCAGAAAAAGAAAAACCTATCTAACGAACGTTCGCTACAAAGACTATCCTAGTGAAAATTGATCGTTACAAATCTAAACCAGTGAGCGTTCGCTATATAATTAAACCTAGTAATAAACCGACTAAACCGAACTAAAAGAAAAACCGGACGGGGCGGTTTTACCAGTTCAAAGAAAAAGACCGGTGGCGGCGGCGATGAACTCCGGCGATGGCGGGATGCGGCACGACGAGGCAACTACGTAGCGCGGGGAGGAGGCGCGGTGGTGCGGGCGGCAAGCGGCGGCGTGGCGCGAGTGGAGTGCGACGGTGGCGCGGGCAGAGTGTGGCGGCAGCGGCGCAAGCAGTGCAGCGAGCGGCGGCCCGAGGCGGCGAATCTCGCCGGCGGCGACGAGGCGCAAGATGCGAGGCGAGGCGAGGCGAGGGGAGAGGAGAAGAGGCCGGGGAGGCGACTTATATAAGTGGGCGGGGCGGCGCGTTGCGTGGACGAGGGGGTAAGGCGGCGGCGGCCTGGACAGACTCCTGGTCGGACTCGGCGGTGGCGCGGGATCGCTCGGGACTCTGTCCCGATCTCGGAGACGAGCGGCACGGGATCGCTCGGGACTCTGTCCCGAGCTCGGAGACGAGCGGCGCGGCTGGGCTGGGCCGGCTTGCTGGGCTTCGGCCCAGTTGGCCCGCTCTGGCTAAGAAGAGTTTTTTTAATAAAACATTTTCTCAGACAAATAAAAACAGAAAAGAACAAATATATTATATGGGCATATAATATATCAAAATTTTTAGAAAAAGATTTTCTACAGCATGAACATTTTTCTAGAGTCAAATAAAATCCATACAAATTCTGATAATTCAAACAATGCTCCTGCTCTAATAAAATCCAATAGAAATCATTTTAAGAATACCAAAATGATTTCAAATGTATTTCTCTCCAATTTTCTATTGTAGGGAATCATGTTACACTATTTTTCATATATTTTTTTTGGAGAAAAATAATTTGAATAAAATCCAAATAACTCCAAATTGAAAATAAAATCCAAAAGGACTTTAAATTTGATCTTTGAAACTCCCAACTCATATTTCATATAATTTGAAGAATTCATTTTATCTTCTCTCATGAAAATCATTGAGTGGCATAAAGTTTTCGAGTTGGAAAATATTTCCAAATGAAAGTCAAATATTTTCAAAAACCCTTTTCATTTAATTAAATGGAAGAAGTCATGTCATCTTCTCTATAGGGTTTTGTATTTGAAAAGAGTTTGAATTCACGGAGATCAAAATGCAAAATGAAAGTTTGGTAAAGTCCTTTTATTCCCACTCATTCAACTTTCAAAAAGTTTCAAATTCACTCACTTTCAGCCAATCAATCAAACAATCAATCAAATCTATCAATTTATATAACATTCCAAAATTTAGAATTTTGAGATGTTACAATATCCTCCCAATATTATTAGGGAGCTATAAAATAATATTCCACTAGTTTGGAATTAACCGCAAACACACTTGCAATTTAACTCTCAAGTCTTATCTGCTTCGAGTTGCTCCTCAAACATTACCATATATTCTTTCATCATTTTCCGGAGCTCCACCAAAAATTCGAACATTTTTAGACCTTCCTAACCCTCACTTCCTATTCGAACCATTTGAATTTAAATCAAATGAGTTTGAATTTAAACTTTGAAAATGCCCACTCCATTTTCTTGGATCGTACACATTTTTGCGAGTCCGGGAATATAGTCCGCGTGCCCAAGTCCTTCCTCTAACCCCTTCTTTTCTCTCCTTCCTTTCTTTGATTTTATTTTTCTGCTATGGAAAAAAAATAAGGGAGAGAGAGCCCAGCCAGGCCTCTGGCCACCTGGGCCTCCCATCACCGTCCGGCCCATTTGACCCTTTAGGCCCAGCCGGCCTCGCCTTCTCAACCCTAGCCACGCGCACCACTCCTCTCGTTTTTCCCCTCTGTAAGTGTATCTAGTTCCACCCCTAGTTGGTTTTGGAGTATTGACGACAAACCTGGTTGAGGGACTAATGTGTTTGTGAGAATTGCAGGATAACACAGGTAGAAGTCCCTCATTGATTCGGTTTTCCTACCGGAGATGACCCCTAAAAATGTATGAAGACATTAAAGTCGAAGGTGGTATCTGAAGACATTCACATTGAAGAGTATGACAAGAGAAGACATCACGTGAAGACTATGGAGCACGAGGACTTAGTTGTTTCATTGTTTCCTTTTCTTCTTTGTTGAGTCATAGGAACCACCGTACTGTTAAGTGGGGTCCAAGTGAACCAGCCAGAATGACTGAAGTGATGCTTAACCAAAATCCTATGTCTTCGAGTGAAGACAATGAGAGAAAATCTTATCCAAAGCTGGATAAGTCAGCTTTGCTTGTAGCTCAAGTAAAGTTGCCGTGTGTGTTTGAAATCTGACCATTGGAACACGTGTCAGTTCCTTAGTGACCCAGGGTCATTTTGGACAAATCAGGTCGGGTTGCCTAGTGGCTATGAATAGCCCACCCCCTACACCATAAATTGGTTGGCTGCTCAGAGTTAGTGCATGGCTTTTGTCGTTTGATAGCAACCCACCTCAAAGCCTTTGAGAGAGAAATCCTTGCGAGGACAAAACCCTAAACACCCAGAGCCAAAGAGTGTTAGGCATCACTGAAGTCTTCCTGTCTGTGTGATCTGAAGACTTATTACACTTGAGGACTGTGAATCCTCCAGCCGGTTAGGCGTCGTGTTCTGAGCAACCAAGAGTCATTGTGGATCGCCGGTGAACGAAGTCTGTGAAGGTCTGGAAGTCTACCTTGAAGACTTACCAGAGTAATTGGGCGAGGACTGGGTGTCCTTAGCTCAAGGGCAATAAGGTGAAGATGCGGTCTTCTGAGTTGAATCTCAGCCTCCCTAACCAGACATACAGTTGTCACAGCAACTGGAACTGGTCCAACAAATCATTGTCTTCAACGAGCCACATGTTCTAGCCTTCCCATCTCTTTATTTGCAGATTGGTCCTTGTGAAGTCATTGCCTGTTTGCATTATCTATTTGTCTTCACTGTGTGACTGCTTGTTCTGATTGGCTTCATACTATCTTCCATCCTGATCTATACTTCCTAGCTGTAAGTGCATCTAGTGCCACCCCTAGTTGGTTTTGGAGTATTGACGACAAACCTAGTTGAGGGACTAATGTGTTTGTGAGAATTGCAGGATAACACAGGTAGAAGTCCCTCATTGATTCGGTTTTCCTACCAGAGATGACCCCTAAAAATGTATGAAGACATTGAAGTCAGAGCTGGTATGTGAAGACATTCACATTGAAGACTATGACAAGAGAAGACATCGCATGAAGACTATGGAGCGCGAAGACTTAGATCTTTCGTAGTTCTTTTTCTTCTTTGTTGAGTCGTAGGAAGCACCGTACTGTTAAGTGGGGTCCAAGAGAACCAGTCAGAATGACTGAAGTGATGCTTAACCAAAATCCTATGTCTTCGAGTGAAGACTATGAGAGCGAATCTTGTTCAGAGTTGGACAAGTCAGCTTTGCTTGTAGCCCAAGTAAAGTTGCCGTGTGTGTTTGAAATCTAACCGTTGGAACACGTGTCAGTTCCTTAGTGACCCAGGGTCATTTTGGATAAATCAGGTCGGGTTGCCTAGTGGCTATAAATAGCCCACCCCCTACAACCGTAAACGGTTGGCTGCTCAGAGTTAAAGTACGGCTTTTGTCGTTTGAGAGCAACCCACCTCGAAGCCTTTGAGAGAGAATTCCTTGAGAGGATAAAGCCCTAACCACCCAGAGCCAAAGAGTGTTAGGCATCACTTAAGTCTTCTTGTCTGTGTGATCTGAAGACTTATTACACTTGAGGACTGTGAATCCTCCAGCCGGTTAGGCGTCGCGTTCTGAGCATCCAAGAGTCATTGTGGATCGTCGGTGAACGAAGTCTGTGAAGGTTTGGAAGTCTACCTTGAAGACTTCCCAGAGAGATTGGGCGAGGTCTGTGTGACCTTGGCTCAAGGGGAATACGGTGAGGACTAAGTGTCCTGAGCTGCGTGTTCAGGACTAAGTGTCCGGGATTGAGTGTCCTCAGGTTTAAATACCTATCCGCCCTAACTAGACGCACAACTATCACCGCAGATGGAACTGGTCTACCAAACCTTTGTCTTCATCACGCACACTGGTTCTATCCTTCCCATCTCTTTATTTACAGTTGGCTCTTGTGAAGTCAGTGTCTATTTGCATTATCTATTTGTCTTCACTGTGTACCTGATCCTTACTACCTAGCTGCTATTAGTCATTGTGGTTTCACTTCATTGAATACTTGACTATGGTCTGCCTAGTGTGGTCTACCTTCCGCTGCATGGTAATAGGTTCATTTCTATCATTTGTCTTCGAAACTTCCATGTATTGAAGACTTACATAAAAATCGCCTATTCACCCCCCTCTAGTCGATATAACACACTTTCAATTGGTATCAGAGCAAGGTACTCCCTTGTTCTGTGTGATTTTGGTTTAACTGACTGGAGTTTTAGTTATGTCGACCACAGGTATGAAGACTGTGTCATGCCCCATCTTTGACGGTCACGAGTATCCCAAGTGGAAGGCCATGATGAAGAAGCGCCTCGTGGCGACAAACCGCGAGCTGTGGACCGTCACTGAGATTGGTCTGACCGATCTGTGCAAGATGGCGGAAGCTGATGACATTTGCAAGTACACTCTTCTCAACCTCACGGCGAAGGACGTCATCTGCTCCTGTCTATCTCGAAATCAGTTTAGGAATATCATGCATCTCGATCATGCGAAGCTTATCTGCGTCCGTCTCTCTGAGGTCTATGAAGGTCTTCGAACTCGTCATGATCCTTGGTTCGAGGACTTTAAGGAGTCTCTCAAAGTGATGACATTCGAACCAGAATCATCATCTTCTCCATCATGCCTTATGGGAAATGATGCTAAGGTAATTGAATGCTATCTATCTGAATCCAGTGATGATGAATCTGGTGATGAATTTGGACCCAGCTATGCAAAACTTGCTTCCCTTGTCACTAAACAACAAAAAGCGATGGAACATATTAAAAAACTGTTAGACAAAAGCGATGACCTGTTGGACGCTGAAATGACTCGATCTCAGTCCTTAATTGAAGACATAAAAAATCTTCATGTTAAGTATGAGGAACTTGAAAGTCGTCATGAAACGCTCTCAAAAACTCACGAAAAGCTTTCCTATGATTATCTTCAAAGGAAGCAAGAACCCGAGAAATTGAGAACGACTCATGAAGATCTTCAAACGCAAAACGAGTCACCTCGTGCTGAACAGATCAGTCCTGCTCAGGAAGGATTTGAACCACCATGTCTTAAATTCCTTGAGCGTGATAACTCTACTTCTGTTGCTAAATCTTCTACTGCTGCTACTGTTGCAATATCTTCAACTGTTGATGTGGTAACTAACCCCTCTGCTGAGGACACCACTGCTATTGCTGATGAGAATGCTAGGTTGAAGACACTGCTTGAAGCAGGGATGTACAAAAGTCTCGAAGGGCATCAGACACTATGTGATGTCCTCAAAAGGAAGATCCTGAACCGAAACTCTAGGAAAGAGGGTGTCGGGTTCGAAAGGAAAATGAATGCTGATGCTCTTACTGGAAACCTGAGCAGTACCCGAAAACCACATGGGTTGCTGCAAAGGAACCTTCAGCGGATCCATCCACCCTATCTGGCTTCACTTGTGCTAATCCCATTGTTATTGATGAATCCTTTGATGCAAACTATAAACTGTTTAAGAATCAGAATGGTGAAGTGTTTGCCAGGTACATTGGTACTAACTGCAGGAATGGACCGCCTATGAAGAAGATCTGGGTGCCGAAAAGGTGTTTGGAGAATCTTCCTGTGAATGTCATCATGACACCACAGGTGAAGAAGACAAACCCCAGACCACAGGCTTCATACGGTCCAAAGGCTTCATATAGACAGAGGACTCACCTGAGTCACACTAACGCAAATGTTTTGTAGGGAAGCCATACTCAGGCCTATGAATACGAGCGCGGTCCATCAAACCGCCGTGTTCATAAGACCAAGAACTATTCTGCTTATTCTTCTTAGTACTATTGTCCACCTGCAAGACTTTTTGCTAGGGCTCCAAAGCCAAAGTTCTCAGATGCTGCACTTAGACTTATTGCTTCGAAACCACCCCTGAAGATGTGGGTGGCTAAGAAAGCTTAACTCTCTTTTGCAGGGAAAGGTCTCCAGCCGAAAACCAAAATCGTCTGACACTATTGCTGGGGACCTTAAACATCTTGTAGGGCGCAAGATCAAATGCCCAAATGGTCTTACTATGTACTTTGTTTCTGAATCGCTTGCAACTTGCCCTATCAGTCCTAATCTCGATCTAAGCTTTAATAATCCACTGGTTCGTCAAATGTTTTTGCTTCACAATTCTCTTCGTGAAGCCTATCCCCCTAACTGCACTGTAGGGTACGACACCAGCTGCTTCAGAATGGATTATTGATAGTGGGTGTACAAATCACATGACTGGCAAGCGAAGCCTTCTCATGGACTCAACTTTACATCCATCTGACAAAAGTCACATCACATTTGCTGACACTGGTAAAAGCAAGGTATTGGGTCTAGGTAGAGTTGCAATCTCAAAGGATCAACACATGGATAAAGTCATGCTTGTTGAATCCCTTGGTTTGAACTTAATGTCTATCTCAATGCTTTGCGATTTAAAGATGATTGTGATGTTTGGAAAATATTGTTGCCTTGTACTAATGGAATCTGACAAGTCTCTAGTGTTTGAAGGGTATCGGAAAGATGATTTGTACGTGGTAGATTTCTCAGCAGGACCACAACTTGCAGTATGTCTTCTAGCAAAAGCTTCTGAATGTTGGCTCTGGCATCGAAGGCTAGGGCATGCTGGCATGAGGAACCTCCACACCCTTGCAAGGAAGAAGCATGTCATAGGCATAAAGGGCGTCAAGTTCAATAAGGATCACTTATGCGGTGCCTGTGAAGCAGGAAAGATGACGAGGGCCAAGCATCCCTCGAAGACAATCATGACAACGACTCAACCCTTCGAACTGCTACACATGGATCTCTTCGGTCCCACACATTACTCAACTCTTACTACTACTGCTTGTCTCTATGGCTTTGTCATTGTTGACGATTATTCAAGATATACTTGGGTGCATATAATCCTTTACAAGACTGAAGTGCAGGATGTCTTCAGACGCTTCACCAATCGAGCAATGAACAACTATGGCGCCAAGATAAAGCACATCAGAAGTGACAATGGCACAGAATTCAAGAACACTGGCCTAGATACATATCTTGATACTTTGGGCATAACACATGAATTCTCAGCTCCGTACACGCCACAGCAGAATGGCGTCGTCGAACGCAAGAACAAAACACTTATTGAGATGGCTCGGACGATGCTTGATGAATACAAGACTCCAAGAAAATTCTGGCCTGAAGCCATTGACACTGCATGCCATATCATCAACCGTGTTTATCTTCACAAGCTTCTGAACAAGACATCCTATGAGCTCCTTACTGGCAAGAAGCCAAATGTCAGTTACTTCAGAGTATTTGGCGCCAGGTGCTGGATCAAGGATCCACATCACACTTCAAAATTTGCACCAAAAGCACATGAGGGTTTTATTCTTGGATATGGAAAGGATTCGCACTCCTACAGAGTCTTCAATCTCTTTCATTATAAAGTGGTTGAAACAGTGGATGTGCGGTTCGATGAGACTAACGGCTCACAAAGAGAGCACCTGCCAAATGTGCTAGATGAAGTTCCATCTAGTGAATCAATCAAACTTATGGGAATTGGAGAAATCATACCTTCTGAAGCTCAACCTAAAGAGGAACTTATCATCTCCACACCTGATCAACCTGAAGACAATGCTCAGCCTGAAGACAATCCCTCTAACAATGACAATGATCAGCAAGAGCAAAATCTTCGTCCTGTACATCCTCGTGTTGCAAATGAAGTGCAGATTGAGAGAATAATTGATAGCATCAATGCACCAGGTCCACTCACTCGTTCAAGGGCAACACAGCTAGCAAATTTCTGTGGGCACTTCGCATTAGTCTCAATAACTGAACCCAAGAAAGTTGAAGAAGCCTTCATGGAACCTGAATGGATTCAAGCTATGCAAGAAGAGCATCAACAGTTTGAGCTGAATAATGTATGGGAACTGGTTAAGTGTCCTGATCCTCGGAAGCACAATATAATAGGCACCAAATGGATATATCGCAACAAGCAAGATGAGCATTGTCAAGTTGTCAGAAACAAAGCTCGTCTCGTTGCTCAAGGATACACTCAAGTTGAAGGGATTGACTTCGATGAAACATTTGCTCCTATGGCTAGACTTGTAGCCATACGCATACTGCTGGCCTATGCAAATCATCATAACATACTTCTATATCAAATGGATGTGAAGGGCGCTTTTCTCAATGGCAAGATTGAAGAAGAAGTATATGTTGCACAACCGCCTGGCTTTGAAGATCCAAAACATCCTGACATGGTGTACAAGCTCAACAAGGCACTGTATGGCCTCAAACAAGCCCCTCGGGCTTGGTATGACACATTCAAAGACTTCCTGAAGAGCAAAGGCTTCAAATCTGGTTCCCTCGACCCCACTCTCTTCACGAAGACATATGATGGTGAACTGTTTGTGTGCCAAATATATGTGGATGACATTATCTTCGGCTACACCAATCAGAAATATAGTAAAGAGTTTGGATATATGATGCAAGAGCAATATCAGATGTCCATGATGGGTAAGCTGAAGTTCTTCCTTGGTCTTCAAATACGTTAGCAACGCAACGGCATCTTTATATCTCAAGAGAAGTATCTCAAATATTGCCTGAAGAAGTTTGGTATGCAAGACTGCAAAGGCTTCACGACGCCAATGCCAGCCAAACATCATCTGGGTCCCGAAGACAATGGTAAAGAGTTCGATCAAAAGGTATACCGCTCCATGATTTGTTCTTTACTTTATCTATGTGCATCTAGGCCAGATATTATGCTTAGTGTTTGCATGTGTGCTCGATTCCAAGCGGCACCAAAGGAATCACATCACTTAGCTGTGAAGCGAATTCTTCGATATTTGGCTTACACCCCAACTCTAGGATTATGGTATCCAAAGGGCTCAGAGTTTGATCTGGTTGGATTCTCGGATGCTGATTATGCTGGTGACAAGGTGGATCGCAAGTCTACATCAGGCACATGTCACTTTCTGGGACGATCACTTGTATGTTGGTCTTCAAAGAAGCAGAACTGTGTATCTCTCTCCATTGCTGAATCTGAATACATTGCTGCTGGATCTTGCTGCGCTCAGCTTCTGTGGATGAAGCAAACACTCAAAGACTTTGGCATTCATTTGAAGCAAGTGCCACTCTACTGCGACAATGAAAGCGCCATCAAGATTGCCAACAACCCAGTTCAGCACTCGAAGACAAAGCACATTGAAATTCGTCATCACTTTCTCAGAGATCATGTTGTGAAGGAAGATATTGATATCATACACGTCAACACTGAAGAGCAATTGGAAGATATCTTCACCAAGCCCTTGGATGAGAAGAGATTTTGCAAGTTACGGTGTGAGCTAAATATCTTGGAATCCTCAAATGTCCTGTGATCAGGCACACATCCTAACACTTGTGCATATTGATGACTTAGATGTGCAACACACGAAGTAAAGTATATCTTCAATCAATGAAGACATACATTCTAAGTGTGAATACATTAATGTGGAATTTGACTTCGGAGCGCCACGATAATTGTGCGCCGTGTCTGGGTCTAATACTTCCTATACGGTGGGTAACGCCACCACCAAATTCTTCTGTTTGAAGTGTTTTACCCATGGCGTTACATTTTCTATGTCTTCACATTTTGTTTGTCTTCATTCTCAACTTGCCCTCATTATTATCTTCACTATGTTGGTTTGATTGTCTTTTTCACATATATATATATACATATATATACTAGTGTTCTGTCCTCTACAGCATTCACTTATAGCTATGTCTTCTTGTTGAATCTTTTGAACTAAGTGAATGTGATCGGACCCTAACCTCTCTATGCTTTCTATCTCAAACTCTATCTCTCCAAAGCATATGCATTCACTTGAAACTGTCGAATGTCTTCTCTGCGTCCTTGTCAGCAGAAGATACAGAGACAAACATTAAGTCCGTTTTCAATGCTAATTCCTTCACATGAATCCCGGAGAAGAAGGAATGACCACCCGACAATCCAGGCGTGCGTGGGAACGTGGAACAACCTCCGATATGTTGCATGATGGCCACGTGTCCTTCAGATGTGAACCGCCAGGGGCACCTGTGTAATAACACTGTGTCGTCCCTGTCCCTATAAATACACGCCTCAACACAGTCATTATCCTTTCTTCCACTCTCGCTCAAACCCTAGCGCCACCGCTAGACCTCGACGACGCCGATGATGAAGCGCTTAGTTGCCGCGACTTCTCCGACGCCGTATTCACGCTGGCTGCAGACATCGTCTTCTCCGCCGCCGCCATAGGTGTCCTCCGTCGCCATGTTAGGGCACGGACGATCGAACTGCTCGGCCTCCTCTTCCACTTCGTCTAGCAGTTCTTCGTGTGGTAAATAAAACTTCCTTTTTACGGCCCCTTTAATCCTATAGATTCGTCACTTTCTACCACAAGTAGTTTCTGTTCACACAAGTTGGATCTATTTCATACTGCATCTCATAATATGCCTAGTATGTTCACTTATGCTTCACAAAGTAGTTATATTCCTCACTTGTACTAATCCATTGATTCATACAAATCTGGAACCAACTCCTTATCTATGAGTGAATGTCTTCGCACGATGAGGTCAATGTCTTCTAAACTGATTTATCTTCAAAATCTTCTGAGAATGCATATGACCTCTTCCCCTTCCCTCGCACCTTAATGCTGTCACAGGTACATGTCCGTGGGAGAATCCCTTGGTTCTCATAGTCTGCATTCATTTGCAGAATTCTTACAGCATCATATAAATTCTCCCGAAGCCAGTTCCTGTTTGTCCAGCAAGCGAAAGCTGTTGAAGCCTTTGAACGTATTGAACCCATTCAGTTTAAAGTTCATGGCTTCAGAAAAATCAGCAAGGAAGGGTGGCAGAAAGCGTCGAGGTGAAACATCAAGAGATCTACCCGATGACCTCTCAGAGCTGTACAAGACAGATCCAGAAGAGGATTACAATCAGCTCAAGACACGAATCCAATGGATTCGACGATATTGGGCAGAACACTGGTTCAAGTACAGGTTTGTGACCAAGGAATATGCTGAGAAGAATGCCATCAAGCGACCATGGGGAGACATCCTATACAGAAATCTTCAACCCAGGTCTAGAGATGAAGCCATTGAACAAGGCTTCTATCCCTACATGGTCCGTGGACCACAGCCTGCGGATGCTGACCCATCGTCATTGCTATGGTGTCGTGACGACAATCTGTTCAAGCGCAACTTCCATTTTGCCAAGAATTCGGCAAAGCAGAACAAGAAGTCATTGGGACTAGACTTCAACCCTGGTCCCTCTGCTCCCCGTGCCGATGGCACCCGCGAAGCTGAACCCAATCTTGTTGGGCCCTTCTACAACCTGGAAGGTCTTATCACTCATATCATGGTTCAAGGGACAGCCGTGGATGAGCCTGCAGATGACGCTGAATCTGATGAAGCGCCTGCACCGCCGAAGCCAAAGAAACTGAAGCAGCCTAAAGCTTCAAAGCCTGCCTCAGCACCAAAAATATCACGGGTGAAGCCACTGGCTACTGCACCTCCTGAAGACACTGTGCAGTCTGAAGATTTGTCACGCATCTCCAAGCCTTCGAATGTCAAGATGCCTCTGCAACAGACCAGCCAAGAACTGACTGCTGCTGCTATTCTGCGCAACGATGCCATTGATCTGTCCAGCGATGAAGATCTTGCAGATGACGCTCTTGAGCAACTGATCAAGAGCAAAGAAGAAGCAGAAATCTTCAATGATTTGCCTCTCTTTGACGTGGCAATCATCCATAACTTAATTGATGAGTGGTTTGACACGCCCAACCTCAGCTTTGAAGATCTGCAACTTCCGATTGGCCTCAGTGTTGCCTTCCATGGCGCCATTGCTTCAGAGCTAGCTATAGCCCAGCGCATCGTTGAACTGAAGCAAAAGATCAACTTTGAGAAAGCTCAGTTTAAGAAGCATATGGCCAAGCTCAGCGTGCAAGAGGTCAGGAACTTCAAGATCATGCTGCACGAGCTCAAAGAAGCCTTTCTCAAGAAGCGTGAAGAAGCTCAAGGTTCTCGTGAGCGCATGAAGAGCCTGGCTGACAAGTGTGTGCAAGCCTACAATGAGGCTGAGAAGCGCAAGGCCCTTGGTCGTCCTGGCATCGACCCCAGGATGGCTGCAAAGAAGAAGAAGAAGAAGCCCGCTGTGGCCGAACCCGATGCACCAAGGCAGGAAGCACATCCCATTGTCTTCCCAGCCAGCATAACTGGCTCGAAGCCAAAGGCCAGGTCAACCGCTTCAGAACTGAAGAAGACGAGGACTACTGAGGCTGAAGCCAGAAAGAGGAAACATCCTGAAGCCTCTGATGCTGCTCCCTCCAAGAAGAAGCGGAAGACCAAGAAGGAACGGGGTACTCCCACAGAGCCCTTAGTTGTTGAACCTATCTCAACTGTTCGCCCTGCATCTACACACCAAGAGCGCCAACTGATTGTCCATGAGCCTGCTTCCACAGAGGCTCATACAACTGAAGACATTCCAGCAGTTGATCCCACCGCTACTGAAGACATTGGTCACCATGACAATGTTGAAGATGATGTAGTTCTTCCTCAGATCGAGCACCAACAGGTATCATCGCCTGTGCTTACGCACAGCGAACTCATCAGCATTGGTCGTCCTCTGACGCCAATTGCTCAGGATGCATCATGGGCTGATCACCCACAACAACAAGTCACACCACCCCGGCAAGAAGAAGAAGATGACTTTGAGGCCCAGCCAACTCCGTCTCCAGAGGCGTCGCCAGCGTTACGCAGGCTTCGCAAAGGACGAACGTCTCAAGTCCCTCTTTCGAGCATTCTAGAAGGAGAAGTGCCCCACCAATCTGTTGCACGTTAAGTGTTTCCAGATGCCACTCCTACTGTGAATGTCTCCGAGTCTGAGGCTAAAGCTGCTGAAGACATTCCGGCTGCATCATCCGACGACACCCAAGAAGAAGAACATGTCCCTACTCCCCAACTACTGAAGAAGCTGTTCTCGAGGAGAACGAGTCTGTGCTCGACCCTCCAGCTCATCAAGTGGAGGTAGAAAATCTTGAGGCTGCCACCACCAACACAAATGAAGCCAATGACGTTGTCATGGCTGAAGCAAATGTAGAGCCTGCACCAATGCCAGAAGTCAATGAAGCCATTGATGCAACTGCTCCTGAAGCCTCTGCTGTGCAGCCCAACACCTCTGCCACTGCTCCTGTTCCTGCACCTGCTGCTGGTCCTAAGTTTGATTATCATGTTGAGCATAGACCTCTGGTACAGAAGCCAATGCCAAGATTGCCCAGGTTTCTAGGTCCTGCATCAGCACCTGGATCCTTTAATGTCAACGGCTTCAAAGCAGACAACACCTTCTTCAATAGCTCCAAGAACCCCTACTCAAGGGAAAGAATATCTTTTGATCGCTTCTGGAGCTATCCGCAGCAAAGTTATTACTCAGGCATTCTGTACAATCAAGGTCGCATCTTTCCTCATATGCGTCTTGACACCGAAGCAATAATTGGTCTGCCCTGCTTGGAAGAAGCTCTGGATTGCTTCAAAGAGGCTGGATTGTTGCCCTTCGTCACGGCGCCAGAAAATAGTCATGATAACCCACAAGTATAGGGGATCGCAACAGTTTTTGAGGGTAGAGTATTCAACCCAAATTTATTGATTCGACATAAGGGGAGCCAAAGAATATTCTCAAGTATTAGGAGCTGAGTTGTCAATTCAACCACACCTGGAAACTTAATATCTGTAGCAAAGTGTTTAGTAGCAAAGTAATATGATACTAGTGGTAACTGTAGCAAAAGGTAACAGTAGTAAAAGTAGTGTTTTTGGTATTTTGTAGTGATGATAGCAATAGCAACGGAAAAGTAAATAAGCAAAGAACAATATATGGAAAGCTCGTAGGCAATGGATCCGTGATGGAGAATTATGCCGGATGCAGTTCATCATGTAACAATCATAACCTAGGGTGACATAGAACTAGCTCCAGTTCATCAATGTAATGTAGGCATGTATTCCGAATATAGTCATACGTGCTTATGGAAAAGAACTTGCATGACATCTTTTGTCCTACCCTCCCATGGCAGCGGGGTCCTAATGGAAACTAAGGGATATTAAGGCCTCCTTTTAATAGAGTACCGGACCAAAGCATTAACACATAGTGAATACATGAACTCCTCAAACTGGTCATCACCGGTAAGTATCCCGATTATTGTCACTTCGGGGTTAACGGATCATAACACATAATAGGTGACTATAGACTTGCAAGATAGGATCAAGAACTCTCATATATTGATGAAAACATAATAGGTTCAGATCTGAAATCATGGCACTCGGGCCCTAGTGACAAGCATTAAGCATAGCAAAGTCATAGCAACATCAATCTCAGAACATAGTGGATACTAGGGATCAAACCCTAACAAAACTAACTCGATTACATGATAGATCCCATCCAACCCATCGCCGTCCAGCAAGCCTACGATGGAATTACTCACGCACGACGGTGAGCATCATGAAATTGGTGATGGAGGATGGTTGATGATGACGATGGTGATGGATTCCCCTCTCTGGAGCCCCGAACGGACTCCAGTTCAGCCCTCCCGAGAGGTTTTAGGGCTTGGCGGCGGCTCCATATCGTAAAACGCGATGAATCCTTCTCCTTGATTTTTTTCTCCCCGAAACCAAATAAATAGAGTTGTAGTTGTGGCCGGAGGAGCTCCAGGGGGCCCACGAGGTAGGGGGACGCGCCCTAGGGGGTGATGTCTACTACACAACCTTCTTCTTGTTGACGTTGTTGGGCCTCCAAGTGCAGAGGTTTGTAGGACAGTAGCAAATTTCCCTCAAGTGGATGACCTAAGGTTTATCAATCCGTGGGAGGCATAGGATGAACATGGTCTCTCTCAAACAACCCAGCAACCAAATAACAAAGAGTCTCTTGTGTCCCCAACACACCCAATACAATGGTAAATTGTATAGGTGCAGTAGTTCGGCGAAGAGATGGTGATACAAGTGGTATATGGATAGTAGATAAAGGTATTTGTAATCTGAAATTATAAAAACAGCAAGGTAACGAATGATAAAAGTGAGCGTAAACGGTATTGCAATGATAGGAAATAAGGCCTAGGGTTCATACTTTTGCTAGTGTAAGTTCCCTCAACAATCCCTCAACATGCAACAAAGAGTCACTCCAAAGTCACTAATAGCGGAGAACGCACGAAGAGATTATGGTAGGGTACGAAACCACCTCAAAGTTATTCTTTCAAATCAATCCGTTGGGCTATTCGTATAAGTGTCACAAACAGCCCTAGATTTTGTACTAGAATAACACCTTAAGACACAAATCAACCAAAACCCTAATGTCACCTAGATACTCCAATGTCACCTCAAGTATCCGTGGGTATGATTATACGATATGCGTCACACAATCTCAGATTCATCTATTCAACCAACACAAAGCACCTCAAAGAGTGCCCCAAAGTTTCTACCGGAGAATCACGACGAAAACATGTGCCAACCCCTATGCATAGGTTTATGGGCGGAACCCGCACGTTGATCACCAAATCATACATCAAGTGAATCACGTCGCATCCCATTGTCACCACAGATACGCACGGCAAGACATACATCAAGTGTTCTCAAATCTTTAAAGACTCAATCCAATAAGATTACTTCAAAGGGGAAACTCAATTCATTACAAGAGAGAAGAGGGGGAGGAGAAACATAAGATCCAACTATAATATCAAAGCTCGTGATACATCAAGATCGTGCCAAATCAAGAACACGAGAGAGAGAGAGAGAGAGATCAAACACATAGCTACTGGTACATACACTCAACCCGAGGGAGAACTACTCCCTCCTCGTCATGGAGAGCACCGGGATGATGAAGATGGCCACCGGAGAAGGATTGCCCCCTCCGGCAGGGTGCCAGAACGGGTCTAGATTGGCTTTCGGTGGCTACGGGGGCTTCTGGCGGCGGAACTCCCGATCTAATCTTCCGTTTTGGAAGTTTTAGGTCACGTAGGTATATATGGGTGCAGGAGGTACGTCAGGGGAGCCACGGGGGCCCCACGAGGCAGGGGGCGCGCCCCCCACCCTCGTGGGCAGCTCCCGTATCTTCTGACGTGGGGTCCAAGTCCATCAGGTGTGTTTTCTTCCAAAAATAACTTCTCCAGTTGATTTCATTCCATTTTGACTCCGTCTGATATTCCTTTTCTTCAAAACACTGAAATAGGCATAAAACAGCAAATCTGGGCTGGGCCTCCGGTTAATAGGTTAGTCCCGAAAATAATATAAAAGTGGATAATAAGGCCCAATATTGCCCAAAACAGTAGATAATATGGCATGGAGCAATCAAAAATTATAGATACGTTGGAGACGTATCAAGCATCCCCAAGCTTAATTCTTGCTTGTCCTCGACTAGGTAAATGATAAAAAAGATAATTTTTGATGTGGAATGCTAGTTGGCATAATTTCAATGTAATTCTTCTTAATTGTGGCAAGAATATTCAGATCCATAAGATTCAAGACAAAAGTTCATATTGACATAGAAATAAATATACTTCAAGCATACTAACTAAGCAATTATGTCTTCTCAAAATAACATGGCCAAAGAGAGCTATCCCTACAAAATCATATATTCTGGCTATGCTCCATCTTCACCACACAAAATATTTAAATCATGCACAACCCCGATGACAAGCCAAGCAATTGTTTCATACTTTTGATGTTCTCAAACTTTTTCAATCTTCACGCAATACATGAGCGTGAGCCATGGACATAGCACTATAGGTGGAATAGTGTGGTGGTTGTGGAGAAGACAAAAAGGGAGAAGATAGTCTCACATCAACTAGGCGTATCAACAGGCTATGGAGATGCCCATCAATAGATATCAATGTGAGTGAGTAGGGATTGCCATGCAACGGATGCACTAGAGCTATAAGTATATGAAAGCTCAACAAAAGAAACTAGTGGGTGTGCATCCAACTCGCTTGCTCACGAAGACCTAGGGCATTTTGAGGAAGCCCATCATTGGAATATACAAGCCAAGTTCTATAATGAAAAATTCCCACTAGTATATGAAAGTGACAACATATGAGACTCTCTATATGAAGAACATGGTGCTACTTTGAAGCACAATTGTGGAAAAAGGATAGTAGCATTGTCCCTTTTATTTTTATTTTTTTTATTTGGCCTTTCCTTTTTTTATTTTGCCTTTATTTTTTATTTGGCCTTTCTTTTTTATGACCTTTCTCTTTTTTTTCTTTTTTTTGGGACAATGCTCTATTGAATGATGATCATCACACTTCTATTTATTTACAACTCAATGATACAACTCGATACTAGAACAAAGATATGACTCTATATGAATGCCTCCGGCGGTGTACCAGGATGTGCAATGAATCAAGAGTCACAAGTATGAAAGAATTATGAACGGTGGCTTTGCCACAAATACAATGTCAACCACATGATCATGCTAAGCAATATGACAATGATGGAGTGTGTCATAATAACCGGAACGGTGGAAAGTTGCATGGCAATATATCTCGGAGTGGCTATGGAAATGCCATAATAGGTAGGTATGGTGGCTGTTTTGAGGAAGGTATATGGTGGGTTTATGGTACCGGCGAAAGTTGCGCGGTACTAGAGAGGCTAGCAATGATGGAAGGGTGAGAGTGCGTATAATCCATGGACTCAACATTAGTCATAAAGAACTCACATACTTACTGCAAAAATCTATTAGTTATCGAAAAAAAGTACTACGCGTATGCTCCTAGGGGATAGATTGGTAGGAAAAGACCATCGCTCGTCCCCGACCTCCACTCATAAGGAAGACAATCAATAAATAAATCATGCTCCGACTTCGTTACATAACGGTTCACCATACGTGCATGCTACGGGAATCACAAACTTCAACACAAGTATTTCTCAAATTAATAACCACTCAACTAGAATGACTCTAATATCACCATCTCCATATCTCGAAACAATTATCAAGTATCAAACTTCTCATAGTATTCAACACACTCATAAGAGAATTTTATTATTCTTGAATACCTAGCATATTAGGATTTTAAGCAAATTACCAGGCTATTTAAGACTCTCAAAATAATCTAAGTGAAGCATGAGAGTTCATCTATTTCTTCAAAATAAAACTACCACCATGCTCTAAAAGATATAAGTGAAGCACTAGAGCAGATGACAAACTACTCTGAAAGATATAAGTGAAGATCAATGAGTAGTCGAATAATTATGCAACTACGTGAAGACTCTCTAACATTTAATAATTTCAGTTCTTGGTATTTTATTCAAAGATCAATCAAAGCAAAAGAAAATGACATTCTAAGAATAGAAAACATCATGTGAAGAAGCAAAAACTTAGGATCAACCGATACTAACCGATAGTTGTTAAAGAAGAAAGGTGGGATGCCAACCGGGGCATCCCCAAGCTTAGACGCTTGAGACTTCTTGAAATTTTATCTTGGGGTGCCTTGGTCATCCCCAAGCTTGAGCTTTTGTGTCTCCTTAATTCCTCTCATATCACGGTCTCCCTAAATCTCAAAAGCTTCATCCACACAAAACTCAACAAGGACTCGTGAGATAAGTTAGTATAAACCATTGCCAAAACCTTATCATACTCTACTGTAGAAAATCACTAAAATTATTATTCAACATTGAATACTAAATGTCTCTGCATATTTAATAGTCCTATCCTCAAATAGAATCATTAAAGAAGCAAACATATGCAAACAATGCAAACATAACAGCAATCTGCCTAAACAGGATAGTCTGTAAAGAATTCTGCAACATCCATACTTCCCTAGCTCCAAAAATTATGCAATAAAATTCCCACTGTATTAAATTTATCAGAGCTTAATATGCAAAAGGTTTCAGCATTTTATCACATTCTTAATTTTCTAGGGAATTATTGCAACCGCGGTAAACTTTCTGTTTTCAAACAGCAACATGTATACTTGTAACATAGGCATAGTAGAGGCTATCAATGCCACTTATATTGAAATAAAAGATGCAAAACATTGTTATAAATAAAATCAAGAAAATCCTAACAAAATAAATTGACGCTCCAAGGAAAACACATATCATGTGGGGAATAAAAATATAGCTCCAAGTAAAGTTACCAATGAACGAAGACGAAAGAGGGGATGCCTTCCGGGGCATCACCAAGATTAGGCTCTTGGCTATCCTTGAATATTACCTTGGTGTGCCTAGGGCATCCCCAAGCTTAGTCTCTTGCCACTCCTTATTCCATAGTCCATTGAATCCTTACCCAAAACTTGAAAACTTCACAACACAAAACTTAAAGTAGAAAACTCGTGAGCTCCGTTAGCGAAAGAAAACAAAAGAACACTTCAAGGTACTGTAATGAACTCATTCTTTATTTATATTGGTGTTAAACCTACTTTATTCCAACTTCTCTATGGTTTATAAACTATTTTACTAGCCATATATGCATCAAAATAAGCAAACAACACATCGAAAACAGAATCTGTCAAAAACAGAACAGTCTGTAGTAATCTGGATCAAACGTATACTTCTGGAACTCATAAAATTCTCAAATAAATTGCTGCACCTGAGTAATTTATCTATTAATCATCTGAAAAAATAATTATCTAAATAGCACTCTCCAAATAAAATTGGCAGCAATTATCGTGAGCGCTAAAGTTTCTGTTTTTGACAGCATGATCAACAAGACTTTCCCCAAGTCTTCCCAAAGGTTCTACTTGGCAAAAACACTAATTAAACACATAAAACCACATCTAAACAGAGGCTAGATGAATTATTTATTACTAAACAGGAACAAAAAGCAAGTAAGAAAAAATAAAATTGGGTTGCCTCCCAACAAGCGCTATCGTTTAATGCCCCTAGCTAGGCATGATGATTTCAACGATGCTCACATACAAGATAAGAATTGAAAAATAAAGAGAGCATCATGAAGAATATGACTAGCACATTTAAGTCTAACATACTTCCTATGAATAGGTATTTTGTGAGCAAACAACTTGTGGGGACAAGAATCAACTTGCATAGGAAGGTAAAACAAGCATAACTTCAAAATTTTAAGCACATAGAGAGGAAACTTGATATTATTGCAATTCCTACAAGCATATATTCCTCCATCATAATAATTTTCAGTAGTATCATGAATAAATTCTACAATATAACCAGCACCTAAAGCATTCTTTTCATGATCTACAAGCATAGAAAATATACTACTCCACACAAGCAAATTTCTTCTCAGTCAAAATAGTGGGAGTATCATAAGAGACTTGAATACTATAAATTGTTTCCACATTAAAAGAGTAATGTTCAGAGAAAGGGTACTCATAATCATGACAAGTTTTATAAATATAATCATCACTACTCTTTATAGCATAAGTTTCATCAAAATAATCATCATAAGTAGCAACTTTGTTCTCATCATAATCACTTTGCATATCTAAACATGGAAGGCTAAAAATATCATCATTAAGCGTAGCATCCCCAAGCTTGGGACAAACATTAATTGCAGAAAATATATTCTCAAATATGCCATCCTCATCAAACATATCTTCCCCAAGCTTGGGCCTTTTCGTATCATAAGCATAATCACTCTCATCATTAATAGCATGGATAGCACCAATAGTATAGCAATTATTATATTCTTCCAAGCAAGTGCCAAAAAATTTTCAAGATCATAAGAAGTATCATTATCTTCCACAATTATATTTTCATGAGGCACAATAGTAATAGGAGGAACTTTATTTGGGAGAGATACCTTTTTACCTCTCTTCCTTTTTCTTTTCTTCTTCTTCACCACATCATGTGTGGGTTCAATCCTCCTTTTGGATCTCCTTATTAATGAGATTGGTTGAATAGGAGGCTCCTCCTCGTTGCCTGATTCATCATAAGAAATAATAGGAAGATATTAGGAAGTCTCTTCCTTTCATTAGTATTCTCTTCATCTTCTAATTGTTTTCTTTTCTTTATGTAGTTGGCAATATAAGGATTATCAATGCAATTCACTGCACAATACATATAAAATTTCTCTATATCAAAATCAAGAACTCTATCAAGATTAAACTTTGGAATATCCTCAGTTATATCTTTCATTTCTTCATAACCCAAAAGAAGGCTAAGCTCTTTATGATGCTCAAGGGTAATCAAATTATCACAATGTTTGGACACGACTTGATCATGAAACAAATAGCATTGTAGCTTTAAATGACCATGTTCATTGCAAAGTTCACAAGGGGCACGAAAAATATTGCATCTTTCAGCACACTCATCTAGGCATTCTTGCAACGATTTGGTTTCTAAGTACTTATGCCTCTTGCAATATCTATCTTCCCTATTTGGTGTGTACTTGCAAACCCAGTCTAATCCACAAAAATTGACATGTTTATAGGAGGCATTTTCATCATAACTAGTGCAATCATCATTAGTATTATGGATATTCAAAGAATTCGTACTAACAACATTGCAATCATGCTCGTCATTCAAATATTTAGTGCCAAACATTTTATAGATTTCTTCTTCTAGCACTTGAGCACAATTATCCTTTCCATCATACTCACGAAAGATATTAAAAAGGTGAAGCGTATGAGACAAACTCAATTCCATTTTTTTGTAGTTTTCTTTTATAAACTAAACTAGTGATAAAACAAGAAACTAAAAGAATCTATTGCAAGATCTAAAGATATACCTTCAAGCGCTAACCTCCCTGGCAAGGGCGCCAGAAAAGAGTTTGATGTCTACTACACAACCTTCTTCTTGTAGACGTTGTTGGACCTCAAAGTTATTCTTTCCAATCAATCCGTTGGGCTATTCCTATAAGTGTCACAAACAGCCCTAGAGTTCTTACTAGAATAACACCTTAAGACACAAATCAACCAAAACCCTAATGTCACCTAGATACTCCAATGTCACCTCAAGTATCCGTGGGAATGATTATACAATATGCATCACACAATCTCAGATTCATCTATTCAACCAACACAAAGGACCTCAAAGAGTGCCCCGAAGTTTCTACCGGAGAATCACGACGAAAACGTGTGCCAACCCCTATGCATAGTTTCATGGGCGGAACCCGCAAGTTCATCACCAAAACATACATCAGGTGAATCACGTGGCATCCCATTGTCACCACAGATACGCATGGCAAGACATACATCAAGTGTTCTCAAAGCTTTAAAGACTCAATCTGATAAGATTACTTCAAAGGGGAAACTGAATTCATTAAAAGAGAGAAGAAGGGGAGGAGAAACATAAGATCCAACTATAATAGCAAAGCTCGAGATACATGAAAATCATGCCAAATCAAAAACATGAGAGAGAGAGAGAGATCAAACACATAGCTACTAGTACATACCCTCAGCCCCGAGGGAGAACTACTCCCTCCTCGTCATGGAGAGCACCGGATGATGAAGATGGCCACCGGAGAAGGATTGCCCCCTCCCGCAGGGTGCCAGAACGGGTCTAGATTAGCTTTTGGTGGCTCTGGAGGCTTTTGATGGCGGAACTCCCGATCTAATCTTCCGTTTTGGAAGTTTTAGGTCACGTAGGTATATATGGGTGCAGGAGGTACGTTAGGGGAGCCACGGGGGCCCCATGAGGCAGGGGGGCGCGCCCTAGGGGGGCGGGCACGCCCCCCACCCTCGTGGGCACCTCCCGTATCTTCTGACGTGGGGTCCAAGTCCATCAGGTGTGTTTCCTTCCAAAAATAACTTCTCCAGTTGATATCGTTCCGTTTTTACTCCGTCTGATATTCCTTTTCTTCAAAACACTGAAATAGACATAAAACAGCAAATCTGGGCTGGGCCTCCGGTTAATAGGTTAGTCCCGAAAATAATATAAAAGTGGATAATAAAGCCCAATATTGCCCAAAATGGTAGATAATATGGCATGGAGCAATCAAAAATTATAGATACGTTGGAGACGTATCAGGGGGGCAGGCGCGCCCCCACCCTCGTGGACAGGTGGTGGGCCCCCTAGCCTTCATTTTTTGCAAGGATTTTTTATTATTTCCGAAAAGTTGTTCCATCAAGTTTCAGGTCATTCCGAGAACTTTTGTTTCTGCACATAAATAACACCATGGTAATTCTGCTGAAAATAGCGTCAGTCCGGGTTAGTTCCATTCAAATCATGCAAGTTAGAGTCCAAAACAAGAGCAAAAGTGTTTGGAAAAGTAGATACGACGGAGACGTATCAGAGCCCAGTCGGGTCGATCGGGGATCTAGCATTTGGGGTTGTCTTCTTTTATTTTGGTTCCGTAGTCGGACCTTGATTGTATTCTGGATAATGTATGTTTAAGTTGTATTTGTGTGAAGTGGCGATTGTAAGCCAACTCTTTATCCCTTTCTATTCCGTACATGGGATTGTGTGAAGATTACCCCTCTTGCGACAAACCTACCATGCGGCTATGCCTCTAAGTCATGCCCCGACACATGGGAGATATAGCCACATTATGGGTGTTACAAGTTGGTATCAAAGCCTTCCCTGACTTAGGAGCCCCCGTGGTTGATCGAATCGCTGACGTTGTTGAGTCTAGAACAAAATGTTTTGAGTCTTAGGATTATATATATTGGAGAGTAGGATTCTTTTTACTCCCCAGTCCCTTCGTCGCTGTGGTGAGGCCTCCTGACGTAGAGTTTTGACTCTTCTCTCCTCAAATTTCACAATTTTTTTTGGGATCATGCGGGTATCTTGGAATCGTTCCGATGGTTTTGTGACGAGAACATTGTTCTTGGTGCCTCCTGATATTTAGGGGTTATGGTAGTGTCCCGGGGAGTTGAGCTCCGAGGTGTTGTCATCACAATTTATCATTGCAGTTCTGGAATACCTGAGTTCGCAGACATCGAAAATCTCTTTTATGTAGTTGTTGGTGAGATAACCTCGACGCCACCCAGTACTGGGGCGGGAGTTTGGGGGTATTGCCATAACTCGTATAACGTATGCTTTTCGAACGTTGAGGTTAATGATTTCCGAAGGTTTCTTGGTTATGTGTTGAAGGATGGATATAGCTGGATGTAGGATTTGCTAGTTTTGGGTGAGATATTATGCTTCCCCTGTATCCCCAACACCTGATTGCATAACCAGAAAGTTTCGGGAGTTTATAAGTGGGAATTCAAGTAGCTCCTAGGATATCTTTCCGACAGATGTATGATATGAAATTGGGGTTCGACGTCTAGTGGTCCGCCTATCCACGGTTGGTTTTACACTGCTCTTGTTGTGTCTTAAAGAGTCCTTGGCTACGCTAACTGAGGGACGCTTCGTATGTCATGTGAACTACCTTGTACATGATGGTGTTGTATGGTCGAGCCCGTGTGCGCCCCACCACGAAAACTTCGGATGAAATCTCTATCATATGTTTGTTCCGGCTTATTTTGCAAGCCAATCCTTTGTTTTTGTTTTTGATTGTGGTATTCGAGTTGCTTTGAAACCAAGTGTTGATTCCATACCTTTTCCTAAGCATTATTCTCATGTGAATACTAATCCTTCATGATAATCCAGATTGTCATGTCAATTCTTTCCAACCAGAGTGTTTCTCTTCAAGTGGATCCGATCATTTTAAACACTCGCAAGATCAACTCTAAGTATTCTCAACGGTGTTTGCTTCATCCGTCCCAAGTTGCCTTTGTTTTTCCCGCCCTCCCACTCTTTTCCTTCAAGAACTCGGATTTCTTAATCAAGTATCCTTTTATGGATGTGAAGCCTCTCCATTCTTTCCGTCAATGTTTGTATCCGGTGCTTCTCAAGAAGATACTAACGGAGCCTCAAGTTCATCATTATTCGTTCTCTTTCTTCTCCAGTGAATTCAATTCAAGCTTTGCCAATCATATATTTTCCTCGTTGCAAATGCTTTCTCATGCCGGTGCACCTCTTAATCATTCCCTTCTTGCTATTCAATTGTTCCGGAGTGCTGAAGATGTCTTAAAGATTCGGGTTTCCTCTCTGCATCCATTCAAGCTATTTCGAGGTCTTACCTTATTCAAGCCATTTAATTCAACCGGCGCAATCTATCTTTTAAATCGTTCAACGGTGTTTCTTTTCAGTGGGCCCTAACCCACAGGTCTTTTCCCAGGATCTTGCCTGACTCCTCTATTTTCCCGGAGTTACTCTCAAATTCTTCTCCAAGTTTGACGTAAGAATGAATTATCATCAGTCATATGTATTTCTCCAAGATCTTTCAAATTCTTTTCCGTCGTTGTTTCAACCTTTTTATTATTCATTCCAGCTTTCAACTCTCGTTCTCAAATTCTACCGGCCGGTGCATCGTTCCAATATTCTCTAATCAGCTCGTGATCTCTTCGTTCTCTTGTATCTAAATTCTCTCAAGTATTTTCATTTGTTCTCTAATTCTTCCCGGCGTTTCTTTATCTTTTCTTCGTTCATGTTCAATTCTTATGGTGGTTCATTCAAGATTTCTTTTCCTCCGTTACCATATCAGTTTATTAGTTGTTTCAATCCTACAGGTGGATCGTTGAAGACCTTCCCAAGTTGGCACTATATCTATATTAATCTTTTCTACGAGAATAAGTAGTATGCCAAATCCGTTGCTTGTCATCAAATTTATAGTGGTGAAGGATAAGCATAATGTAATTCTTATTCTTGTTTCATCGAGTAAATTCAATTCTTTCTCCCGGAGTTTGTTCATGAGGAAGAAATTCTTGATTTCATTTGTTCATCTTTCTTTCCCGGAGTTCCAAGGTCTCTCATTTATATCACCACGAAGCTCCATCTAAATCATCACAAAGCTTCACCTTGTGTTTTCAACTTCTCTTTCCTTTCGTTTGATCATCCTTTTGTTACCAGAGTTCTTTATGGAGGCTCTACATGATGGTCCATAAAGGATTTAATTCCTTCTCGAAGTGTTCGTCGAGATTCTTTTCAGAGGAGTTCAAGCATTCTTCATCTTGCATCCCAAAGTCCAATTCGTTCTATCTTATCTTTTGAGGTGGTGTTATGTCATTGTTGATAATTTTCCCTTCGTGTTTCATGATTCACATGTTTTCAAGAGTGACATATCTAAATCCATCATTTTCTCTTCGTTCAAGACATCTTTTTAACCAATCAATCTCTTCATTGGAGTTAGATTGGGTTATATTTCACCTAAAGCTTTCCCTAAGGATTGTTGATATTTATGGTGCTTATAAATGACCCAAGTTCTTTAGTTACCCTCCCGGTGAAAATAAGCTTCTCGTCTTCTTATTGATATCAATCCAATCTTTTGTTTTCCGTTAGTGGCAGAATTTCACCTCATAATTTTGAGATGTCTTCCATAATCCCACATTAAGCTTATCCTTTCGTTGTTGATAATCCAACAACTCTGTTCGAGAATATGTTGTAAGCGTGCTCTCTCAAGATCTTGTTTTCCCTCCGTTCATTTCATTCCATTCTTTTTTCCTTCGGAGGCACTGTGTTGTTGCTCTCTCCTCTCATCATCTCGAGTTGTGTGGATCGTGTTCCTTTCGTGCTTATCCATTTAACCGGAGTGTCATGCCCTCTTTTCAAGTTCTTACCATTCTGACAAGTTCTGGCTCCCTTCTCAACCGGAGTGCTGTCTGAAATCTTTCTTACCCTTTGTGCCATTCTTTCAATAGATCTGGAGGCAGTGTGTTGTTGATTTCGTCAAGTATCATCCAATCTTCCCAAGTTCATGTTGAATTCTTTCCAGTTATAGTCGGAGTGCTGTCCAAATTATATCATTTGTATTCTTCTCTATCTTGTTTTAACCGGAGTGTTGTGTCTATAATTCCTCTTCTAACCGGACTCTCATCCAAGTGCTTTCATTTTGCCAAGCTCATATTCTTTACCTTCCTTTTCCAACCGGAGTGTTGTCGTAATTGATCCTTATCGTTCCTTGTACATCTCGTTTCTACCGAAGTGCTTGCATGTACTTCTTGTCCATTGCAACCTTTTTCTTATGTCTTTCAACCTACAAGGTTCTAGTAAGGTTCCTTGTTCCTCTTCTCTAACGGAGTGTTTTCAACTTTGTGCATCTATGTTGTATTCTTTCTTTCAAGTTGTTCAACCTCTCAAGGTTATTTGGTTTCACTCATTTGTCAAAGAAGCAACTTAGTTTTACCTTTTCCCCTCCCTCTTACGTTTTCCCCGGTGTCATCCTAGATCTCAGGACGAGATCCTCTCGTAGTGGTGGATTGTTGTAACACCCCAAGACCGGAGCTTCAGATGCCTTCCATGGTTTCCGAGTTTCATCGTGTGTTTTGTTTGGTTCGTTGTTTTCTCCTTCGCATCATTTGCATCGCGTCATGTCATCATGCCATCATTTCATTAATCTTATAACTTTTATAAATAGATTGTATGGATCTTCGATCCAATTAAATCGAGGGAAATGCACATGGTGATTTTTCTCTTTATAACATATATCTGTAGCGACCCGACCTCAGACGGTCAAGTCACTGTGCTTAAGTATCATCCCTGGATCAGTATGCTGACACACATAGTACTCGCGGATTTATAACAGAGGTAAATCACATATATAAAGTAACGTAAAATACTATTACCCTAATCCAAATAGCGGAAGTAACAAGGTTGTGGATTCCCATCAACACCAACGGCAAAGTTGAGTGTAGAAATCGTAACCCTAACGTATCACTTACTCGTCGTAAGATTCCTACAACATGAGACGTTGCAGCCACAAAGGGTCAGTACATTGAATGTACTGGCAAATTCACACCATAGAGAAAAATGATGGACAATGGCTATCACTACAGGCATATTTGGCTGGTGGAAAAGCTCTATGGTTATATGGTTTTTGCGAAAAGCCAATTTTTCCCTACTCCAAAGGAATAAATTTTATTTAACTATCATGGTGGTTGTTAAACATTGAGAGTGTAGACACCCTCTCAATCCCAATTAAACAACATCATTAAACCCAGCAAAATTAATTAAAGTCACATGATGAGATTCACATGATAATCCAAGTACTAGATACTCAAGACGTCCATAACCGGGGACACGGCTAATCATGATTAGTTTATACACTCTGCAGAGGTTTGCACACTTTTCCCCACAAGACTCGATCTCCTCCATTGGGATTCTCGCACTACATGGTGTTTGAGAAACGGCTGACCAAGACATAGTCTTTCAGAAGTGCTAGCACCTTACGATCGGGTAGACAGTACCAACCTACATCCCCTACATCTACTAGTCTACCAATGTAAGAGTTCGCACGACTTAGTCAACCATGCTAGAGCACATAGTAGCTTGTGGCTGCACACAGAAGTTTCTAGTATGAATAATCTCATGATCCCTTTGAGCCTGGGTGGCGGTCCATAAAGAAAAACAGGCAATCACTGAAATACCCAGGTGCCTAAACAGGCAATCACTGGAATACCCAGGTGCCTCAATCCACCCAGATGTGTGTTAAAGTTGCCACCTTCAGTAAAACATTAATTAACAATCTCACATCAATCATGAATACTCTCAAACCCAATCCACGTCTACGTGCGTAGCATGGAAAAATAAGCATAACGTAATAGTAACTCCCAAGGTTTGAATGCAGGGCAATAGGTTCCTACATCATCAACTACTTCCCAATACCCACATGTTATCAAACCTACTCATGCAATGTTTGAGGGTGAAACTAATGCATAAAAACTGGGTATGAAAGGAATATGATCAAAGTGTGAACTTGCCTGCAATGTTGATGAAGATGATTCGCGCTCAAAACTCCTGATGGTTCTACTCGTCACACTCCGGTCAATCAATCGTAAGCAAGCAATAGTAACCACACATAAGCAATCACTCAAAAGATCAGAAAGAATGAAGAAGATGATTCAGAAAACATCAAAACCAAGCAAATAACTCTTGCAACATAAAACAATTTCTAGCAGTACCAAAATTAAGTGAATTTGGCCTTATCAGATAGTTTAGCTCAAGAGCTTCGATTTGCAAAAAGAATCAACTCAAACGGAGCTACGAAACTCAAGTTATGATCAAACGAAGTTTGAATACAAATCTGGTCTAATTCAAATTTTAAAATTTCAAAAACATGTTTGAGTTGGATTACTGGATAGAGGAGATCATAACAAAGAAGTGGGCGTTGGTTTCGTTGGATTTGGACTAACGAGAAAAAAGATGTGGTCGTTCGAAGCAGAGGGACTAATCTGTAAGAAAGATAATTACATCTAGGTCCCTGGATGAAATTAAAACAGAAAAAGAAAAACCTATCTAACGAACATTCGCTACAGAGACTATCCTAGCGAAAACTGATCGTTACAAATCTAAACTAGTGAGCATTCGCTATATAATTAAACCTAGTAATAAATCGACTAAACCGAACTAAAAGAAAAACCGAACGGGGTGGTTTTACCGGTTCAAAGAAAAAGACTGGTGGCGGCGGTGATGAACTCCGGCGATGGCGGGATGCGGCGCAGCGAGGCAACTACGCGGCGCGGGGAGGATGCACGGTGGTGCGGGCGGCAAGCGGCGGCGCGACGCGAGTGGATTGCGACGGTGGCGTGGGCAAAGTGCGGCGGCGGCGCAAGCAGTGCGGCGAGCGGCGGCGCGAGGCGAGGCGAGGGGAGAGGAGAGGAGGTCGGGCGGTGACTTATATAGGTGGGTGGGGCGGCGCGTTGCGTGGAGGAGGGGGCAAGGCGGCGGCGGCCTGGACAGAGTCCTGGTCGGACTCGGCGACGGCGCGGGATTTCTCGGGACTTTGTCCCGAGCTCGGAGACGAGCGGCGCGGCTGGGCTGGGCCGGCTTGCTGGGCTTCGGCCTAGTTGGCCCGGTCTGGCTAAGAAGATTTTTTTAAGAAAACATTTTTTCAGCCAAATAAAGACAAAAAAGAACAAATATATTATATGGGCATATAATATATCAAAATTTTCAGAAAAAGATTTTCTACGGCATGAACATTTTTCTAGAGTCAAATAAAATTCATACAAATTCTGATAATTCAAACAATGCTCCTGCTCTAATAAAATCCAATAGAAATCATTTTAAGAATACCAAAATGATTACAAATTTATTTCTCTCCAATTTTCTATTGTAGGGAATCATGTTACCCTATTTTTCATATATTTTATTTTTGGAGAAAAATAATTTGAATAAAATACAAATAACTCCAAATTGAAATAAAATCCAAAAGGACTTTAAATTTGATCTTTGAAACTCCCAACTCATATTTCATATAATTTGAAGAAGTCATTTTATCTTCTCTCATGAAAATCATTGATTTGCATAAAGTTTCTGAGTTGGAAAATATTTCCAAATGAAATTCAAATATTTTCCAAAACCCTTTTCATTTAATTAAATGGAAGAAGTCATGTCATCTTCTCTCCAGGGTTTTGTATTTGAAAAGAGTTTGAATTCACGGAGATCAAAATGCAAAATGAAAGTTTGGGAAATTCCTTTTATTCCCTCTCTTTTAACTTTCAAAAAGTTTCAAATTCACTCACTTTCAGCCAATCAATCAAACAATCAATCAAATCTATCTATTTATATAACATTCCAAAATTTAGAATTTTGGGATGTTACAAACCTACCACCCTTAAAATGAATCTCGTCCTCGAGATTCGGAGAGGCTAGAAAGAAATAGGTTGGGTTTGGGGTCTTCTCAAAATCCATCGATCATCACAAGGGGGTCTGGGGTGCTACCACCCTTAGAAGCAGGGTTACTGTTCCATCAAAACTCATATGCTCCATCCTTATTCTTGACAGTGTCAGTCTTCTCAGATCCTCGAGAAAATTCCTTCTCTGAGCTCTTCCGGTAGTGGCATAACCTTTTCCTCAATTCTTCTGTCCTTTCCTCTTGGTAAGGTTCTTCCATGACTGGGTCTTCTTAGCTGACGGGTCTGGCGCCAATACTAAAAAACTATCGATATCTCATGGCGTTCATCCAATTATGGTTTCTCCTGCAGGGAATGGGTCTAGGCTTCTTTCTCACCGTATGTCCTACGATTGGCAATAGCTGCCTTGTACAAGGGAAAATTATTATACCATTCTAAGGTTTAAACAAGGCTTAATATCATCGTCTCTCTACTATAGGTAAGTCACTCAGTTTTACCATCCCATATAGCAAGGCGAATAATAAGAGTAAGTCGGTATGGTGATCAATCCATCCCGCACCCAAATCATTACCCTGTATACGGTTTAGTGAATCTCGCATTCTAACACTCGGTCATTCTCACAAGCATTGCAGAATTTCTCTTGTCGATGAACCAAGGTTCGGATGGATCCATAGATTCTGCAAGCCAAACAAACAACTATCATTTCTTCACAACTCTAAGGTTTTGCGTAACTCCTATAAGATCGTATGTCGATAAAATCATAACTTCTTCCAGGGTTTTTCCTTCAGCAAGAATGTGCTTGCTTCTTGGCAGATCCTGGGGCCTGTGGGTTATGTCCCATCTCATCACTTGTAACCCTTGAACTTATCCTCTGGGCAACTTATCATTATTCCAACATCCAACTTCCAACTTCCTAGCGTACTTAAATTCATCCAATTGTACTGTCTTCCTTCCTTCTATTGGCACCAAACTAAAACATGATTACTCAGACTCGGCACGAAGTTACAATTGCTCCATATTACTAACATTCTACCTCCTTTGTATCCAATAGTAATTCATCTCTTCATCTTCGTGGGTTATCCCACATACCGAGATAAAAAACTTATACTTATGGAGTCCATACTCCACTTCGTGGAACATCATTATCCTTTCCAGGGTCAAGCGTCCTTACAGGGGAATATTGGCCATCTCTGTATGGCACTTCTTCAACTGGGAAATGTGAAACACATCATGAACTTCTGACAGTCCTTCGGGTGACTCCAACTTTTTGGCCACTTCTCCCATACGCTCCAAAACTCGGTATGGTCTTACAAATCTCAGGGCTAACTTTCCCTTAACTACAAATCGTTCAACTCCTCGCAGAGGGGACGAAGACATGCTCTGTCTCCAATCTCATAGACTACCTCCTTGAGTTTTTGAGTCTGCATATCTCCTCTACCTGGACTGAGCTACCTTCAGTCTATCTCGCATCAACTTAACATTCTCTTCTGACTCCTTGATCACATTTGGTCCAAACAACTGACGGTCTCCAACTTCATCCCACATACTCTTGTGGGTATCACACATATCGAGACAAAACTCGTATTCATTTTGTCCGAAATCCACTCAGTGGAGTATCCCTATCTTTTCCAGGGGTCAACGGTTCTTACAGGGTACCACCACCCTTAAAATGCACAAATCTTCCATAGACCATATTTCTCATATCCTCAAAATGGCCAAACTCGTTCTTCATAGAGTAACAACTCATAAAATCCATATCAGTACCAACAATGCTAACTTTATTTATCCTCAAATGATTACAATCTCTCGCTTTTCCATTACATGTCTCAACTCAACACCTCAATATAAAAGAAAATGTTCTCACTTCTTGTACTCCATTTCTTTTGTTGCAAACTCAACTATCTAGCACAAGTTTCCTTCTCCTTGGGGCATTCTCTGGCATAGTGCCCTGCTCCATTACAACGAAAACATATTACCTGTGACAAGTATCGAGGTTTCCTTCTTGGGCAATTGCTGAGGTAGTGCCCTGACTCCTTGCACCTGTAACAGGTGATATGACTCAGGTTCCTCCTGGGCTCCAATTGGTTTCTCTTCCTGGACTTTTCCATTCCAATCAGGGCTTCTATTTCCTGTGGGTCGTATTCTACTTCCTCTGTCGGGAATTCTACTAGATCCCCATTCAAACAAATTTGGGAGATGTGTCCTTCTTCTCCACATGAATAGCAAGACTTAGTGCAGGGTTTACTCTGGTCTTCTTTAGATGTGTCCTCCATCTCTTCCTTCATCACAGTTTCTTCTAAAATTTCCATGAGGACTCCTTTCATTACTTCTTTCCTCTGCTGGATGGTTCGTTGTACCATGGGGTAAATGTGGCACTGAGCAGGATAGTGGGTAGTTCCGTCACACAAGAAACAAGTAATCTGCCTAGATGGGCATTTTTCAACTAGGTGACTTCCTTCACAATTAGGGCATTCATCCTTGTGTTCTTTATGGGTGTGTCCTATTTCTCCACAAATCTTGCATGCACAAGGTTTCTTCATATCCTTTCCATAAGGCTTCAACTTCTAAGACACCAACCGAGACTTTGGCAAAGTCAACTTAAATTCTTTCCAAGTGGTTACTCCTTGCCATCCATTGATGGTTTGGTACATCCTCCACCAAGTAGCGGCACCTCTTTCAAAGCACTGAACAGCATGTTGGGTCATATCCTTTCCGACTATAGGGTTATTCTTCATGTGATCTTCCATGTTCTGAATCCATCAGCCCGTCTCCAATTGACTCATCGGTCCAGAAAATACAAGCTCATCTCCATGCATACTCTATTGGGTCCAAGGGTTTTTGGGGTGAGAGAGAGATAGGGAGGGATACACACAATACAACCAATAGATTTTGAAAAGACAGATTTTATTTGTGGCTGTCGGAAAAACATCAAACAAATGACAGCTCACAAACGTCGCATCTAACGTAAGTATATAATAGGGGTTTGGTCTTCTAAAGGTTAATAAATATTCAAAGTCATCAAACTCTTCATGTGTTGTTCATGTCTCTGATGGATTCTTCTGATCATCCTTGTCCTTCTAAAATTCTTTTGCTATATCATCTCTGTTGACGCGAAATCTCTCGTGACGTCCTTTAATATTTCTGGAGTTGCATTCCAAACTTCTGGGTTTCATCAACCTCTACATGGACCATGGTCCTACTGTCCTTCAGTTCCTGACGAATCTTTGATGTCTCAAGGCTTTGCTCCTCTAGCTTGGCTATTTTTAGCTTCTGGGTCCTGAGTTCTTCACGAAACGCTTCCTTATCAAATATTGCTTCTTGTAGGTCCATCTTAACTTCTTGATGTAACACTCTAGATCCTGGTGATACACCAGCTAAGGTTAAAACTTTATCTTGCTGATAGGTGCTCCATGAGCCTTCTTCCATCCAATCCATTCTGAAGACATGTATCCTTAACTCAGCACGGTGACAATAGCATCAACGGGCGGTATCATCAGGGATAGCCGTGTTTCTGCCCTTGTCATTGCCATGAGCTATCTTCCATAATTGATATCTCCTGCCTTAGGGTTTTCTTGACAAAACTTTGAGCTTTTTAACTCTCCATGTTCTAGTCTTTCTCCGATACACCTTGATCTTGGCTATTGACAGCTTCCTTAGTCTGCTAAGTTCCATAAGGGGTGCCTTCCTAGGTCATACAAATCTGGAAAATTCTACAGGGCCTTCAAATTCTCCTAGTCTTCGGAGTCTTCAACCGTTGTAGTTTCCATTATTATAATACACGGTAAAAGTCCTCTTCATTCCAAAGTGGTCTTAGTTGTCCAATATCTTGTACTTCTTGGAGTGGTCTCATCAACCGATTCTTTGTGTGGTCAAAAAGGGGAAAAGGGTATGGTCTCACTAAAAGGGAATATTTGAATAAGCTTAGAAGAGAGGAGAGGTAAAAGGTCTTTTTGAAAAAGAAAGTTTCACAGAAAATCCTTCCTATGGGATTGCCAGTTTCTAGGGTCACGTCCTACAGTCAACATGTGCTCTGATACCATCTTGTAGCGACCCGACCTCGGATGGTCAAGTCTCTGTGCTTAAGTGTCATCCCTGGATCGGTATGCTGACACACAGTACTCAGGGATTTATAACAGAGGTAAATCACATGTATAAAGTAATGAAAAATACTATTACCTCAATCCAAATAGCGGAAGTAACAAGGTTGTGGATTCCCATCAACACCAATGGCAGAGTTGAGTGTAGAAATCATAACCCTAACGCATCACTTACTCATCGTAAGATTCCTGCAACATGAGACGTTGCAGCCACAAAGGGTCAGTACATAGAATGTACTGGCAAATTCACACCATAGAGAAAAATGATGATCAATGGCTATCACTACATGCATATTTGGCTAGTGGAAAAGCTCTATGGTTATATGGTTTTTGCGAAAAGCCAATTTTTCCCTACTGCAAAGGAATAAATTTTATTTAACTATCATGGTGGTTGTTAAACATTGAGAGTGTAGACACCCTCTCAATCCCAATTAAACATCATCATTAAAACCCAACAAAATTATTTGAAGTCACATGATGAGATTCACATGATAATCCAAGTACTAGATACTCAAGACGTCCATAACCAGGGACACGGCTAATCATGGTCAGTTTATACACTCTACAGAGGTTTGCGCACTTTTCCCCACAAGACTCGATCTCCTCCGTTGGGATTCTCGCACTACATGGTGTTTGAGAAACGGATGACCGAGAGATAGTCTTTCAGACGTGCTAGCACCTTACGATCGGGTAGACAGTACCAACCTACATCCCCTACATCTACTAGTCTACCACTGTAAGAGTTCGCACGACTTAGTCAACTATGCTAGAGCCCATAGTAGCTTGTGGCTGCACACGGAAGTTTCTAGTATGAATAATCTCATGATCCCTTTGAGCCTAGGTGGCGGTCCATAAAGAAAAACAGGTAATCGCTAAAATACCCAGGTGCCTAACAGACAATCGCTGGAATACCCAGGTGCCTCAGTCCACCCAGGTGTGTGTTAAAGTTGCCACCTTAAGTAAACCATTAATTAACAATCTCACATCTGTCATGAAAACTCTCAAACCCTATCCACGTCTACGTGCATAGCATGGCAAAATAAGCATAACGTAATAGTAACTCCCAAGGTTTGAATGCAGGGCAATAGGTTCCTACCTCATCAACTACTTCCCAATATCCACATGTTATCAAACCTACTCATGCAATGTTTGAGTGTGAAACTAATGCATAAAAACTGGGTATGAAAGGAATATGATCAAAGTGTGAACTTGCCTGCAATGTTGATGAAGATGATTCGCACTCAAAACTCCTGATGGTTCTACTCGTCACAGTCCGGTAAATCTATCGTAAGCAAGAAATAGTAACCACACATAAGCAATCACCCAAAAGATCAGAAAGAACAAAGAAGACGATTCAGAAACATCAAAACCAAGAAAATAACTCTTGCAACATAAAACAATTTCTAACAGTACCAAAATTAACTCAATTTGGCCTTATCAGAAAGTTTAGGTCAAGAGCTTTGATTTGCAAAAAGAATCAACTCAAACGGAGATACGAAACTCAAGTTATGATCAAACGAAGTTTGAATACAAATCTGGTCTAATTCAAATTTTAAAATTTCAAAAACATGTTTGAGTTGGATTACTGGATAGAGGAGATCATAACGAAGAAGTGGGCATTGGTTTCGTTGGATTTGGACTAATGAGTAAAACGATGTGGCCGTTTGAAGCAGAGGGACTAATTTGTAAGAAAGATAATTACATCTAGGTCCCTGGCTGAAATTCAAGCAGAAAAAGAAAAACCTATCTAACGAACGTTCGCTACAGAGACTATCCTAGTGAAAATTGATCGTTACAAATCTAAACCAGTGAGCGTTCGCTATATAATTAAACCTAGTAATAAACCGACTAAACCGAACTAAAAGAAAAACCGGACGGGGCGGTTTTACCGGTTCAAAGAAAAAGACCGGTGGCGGCGGCGATGAACTCCGGCGATGGCGGGATGCGGCACGACGAGGCAACTACGTAGCGTGGGGAGGAGGCGCGGTGGTGCGGGCGGCAAGCGGCGGCGTGGCGCAAGTGGAGTGCGACGGTGGCGCGGGCAGAGTGCGGCGGCAGCGGCGCAAGCAGTGCAGCGAGCGGCGGCCCGAGGCGGCGAATCTCGCCGGCGGCGACGAGGCGCAAGATGCGAGGCGAGGCGAGGCGAGGGGAGAGGAGAAGAGGCCGGGGCGGCGACTTATATAAGTGGGCGGGGCGGCGCGTTGCGTGGACGAGGGGGTAAGGCGGCGGCGGCCTGGACAGACTCCTGGTCGGACTCGGCGGCGGCGCGGGATCGCTCGGGACTCTGTCCCGAGCTCGGAGACGAGCGGCGCGGGATCGCTCAGGACTCTGTCCCGAGCTCGGAGAAGAGCGGCGCGGCTGGGCTGGGCCGACTTGCTGGGCTTCGGCCCAGTTGGCCCGCTCTGGCTAAGAAGGGTTTTTTTAATAAAACATTTTCTCAGACAAATAAAAACAGAAAAGAACAAATATATTATATGGGAATATAATATATCAAAAATTTCAGAAAAAGATTTTCTACAGCATGAACATTTTTCTAGAGTCAAATAAAATCCATACGAATTCTGATAATTCAAACAGTGCTCCTGCTCTAATAAAATCCAATAGAAATCATTTTAAGAATACCAAAATGATTTCAAATGTATTTCTCTCCAATTTTCTATTGTAGGGAATCATGTTATACTATTTTTCATATATTTTTTTGGAGAAAAATAATTTGAATAAAATCCAAATAACTCCAAATTGAAAATAAAATCCAAAAGGACTTTAAATTTGATCTTTGAAACTCCCAACTCATATTTCATATAATTTGAAGAATTCATTTTATCTTCTCTCATGAAAATCATTGAGTGGCATAAAGTTTTCGAGTTGGAAAATATTTCCAAATGAAAGTCAAATATTTTCAAAAACCCTTTTCATTTAATTAAATGGAAGAAGTCATGTCATCTTCTCTATAGGGTTTTGTATTTGAAAAGAGTTTGAATTCACGGAGATCAAAATGCAAAATGAAAGTTTGGTAAAGTCCTTTTATTCCCACTCATTTAACTTTCAAAAAGTTTCAAATTCACTCACTCTTAGCCAATCAATCAAACAATCAATCAAATCTATCAATTTATATAACATTCCAAAATTTAGAATTTTGAGATGTTACAATATCCTCCCAATATTATTAGGGAGCTATAAAATAATATTCCACTAGTTTGGAATTAACCGCAAACACACTTGCAATTTAACTCTCAAGTCTTATCTGCTTCGAGTTGCTCCTCAAACATTACCATATATTCTTTCATCATTTTCCGGAGCTCCACCAAAAATTCGAACATTTTTAGACCTTCCTAACCCTCACTTCCTATTCGAACCATTTGAATTTAAATCAAATGAGTTTGAATTTAAACTTTGAAAATGCCCACTCCATTTTCTTGGATCGTACACATTTTTGCGAGTCCGGGAATATAGTCCGCGTGCCCAAGTCCTTCCTCTAACCCCTTCTTTTCTCTCCTTCCTTTCTTTGATTTTATTTTTCTGCTATGGAAAAAAATAAGGGAGAGAGAGCCCAGCCAGGCCTCTGGCCACCTGGGCCTCCCATCACCGTCCGGCACATTTGACCCTTTAGGCCCAGCCGGCCTCGCCTTCTCAACCCTAGCCACGCGCACCACTCCTCTCGTTTTTCCCCTCTGTAAGTGTATCTAGTTCCACCCCTAGTTGGTTTTGGAGTATTGACGACAAACCTGGTTGAGGGACTAATGTGTTTGTGAGAATTGCTGGATAACACAGGTAGAATTCCCTCATTGATTCGGTTTTCCTACCGGAGATGACCCCTAAAAATGTATGAAGACATTAAAGTCGAAGGTGGTATCTGAAGACATTCACATTGAAGAGTATGACAAGAGAAGACATCACGTGAAGACTATGGAGCGCGAGGACTTAGTTGTTTCGTTGTTTCCTTTTCTTCTTTGTTGAGTCATAGGAACCACCATACTGTTAAGTGGGGTCCAAGTGAACCAGCCAGAATGACTGAAGTGATGCTTAACCAAAATCCTATGTCTTCGAGTGAAGACAATGAGAGAAAATCTTATCCAGAGCTGGATAAGTCAGCTTTGCTTGTAGCTCAAGTAAAGTTGCCGTGTGTGTTTGAAATCTGACCGTTGGAACATGTGTCAGTTCCTTAGTGACCCAGGGTCATTTTGGACAAATCAGGTCGGGTTGCCTAGTGGCTATGAATAGCCCACCCCCTACATCATAAATTGGTTGGCTGCTCAGAGTTAGTGCATGGCTTTTGTCGTTTGATAGCAACCCACCTCAAAGCCTTTGAGAGAGAAATCCTTGCAAGGACAAAACCCTAAACACCCAGAGCCAAAGAGTGTTAGGCATCACTGAAGTCTTCCTGTCTGTGTGATCTGAAGACTTATTACACTTGAGGACTGTGAATCCTCCAGCCGGTTAGGCGTCGTGTTCTGAGCAACCAAGAGTCATTGTGGATCGCCGGTGAACGAAGTCTGTGAAGGTCTGGAAGTCTACCTTGAAGACTTACCAGAGTAATTGGGCGAGGAATGGGTGTCCTTAGCTCAAGGGAAATAAGGTGAAGATGCGGTCTTCTGAGTTGAATCTCAGCCTCCCTAACCAGACATACAGTTGTCAAAGCAACTGGAACTGGTCCAACAAATCATTGTCTTCAACGAGCCACATGTTCTAGCCTTACCATCTCTTTATTTGCAGATTGGTCCTTGTGAAGTCATTGCCTGTTTGCATTATCTATTTGTCTTCACTGTGGGACTGCTTGTTCTGATTGGCTTCATACTATCTTCCATCCTGATCTATACTTCCTAGCTGTAAGTGCATCTAGTGCCACCCCTAGTTGGTTTTGGAGTATTGACGACAAACCTAGTTGAGGGACTAATGTGTTTGTGAGAATTGCAGGATAACACAGGTAGAAGTCCCTCATTGATTCGGTTTTCCTATCAGAGATGACCCCTAAAAATGTATGAAGACATTGAAGTCAGAGCTGGTATGTGAAGACATTCACATTGAAGACTATGACAAGAGAAGACATCGCATGAAGACTATGGAGCACGAAGACTTAGATCTTTCGTAGTTCTTTTTCTTCTTTGTTGAGTCGTAGGAAGCACCGTACTGTTAAGTGGGGTCCAAGAGAACCAGTCAGAATGACTGAAGTGATGCTTAACCAAAATCCTATGTCTTCGAGTGAAGACTATGAGAGCGAATCTTGTTCAGAGTTGGACAAGTCAGCTTTGCTTGTAGCCCAAGTAAAGTTGCCGTGTGTGTTTGAAATCTAACCGTTGGAACACGTGTCAGTTCCTTAGTGACCCAGGGTCATTTTGGATAAATCAGGTCGGGTTGCCTAGTGGCTATAAATAGCCCACCCCCTACAACCGTAAACGGTTGGCTGCTCAGAGTTAAAGTACGGCTTTTGTCGTTTGAGAGCAACCCACCTCGAAGCCTTTGAGAGAGAATTCCTTGAGAGGATAAAGCCCTAACCACCCAGAGCCAAAGAGTGTTAGGCATCACTTAAGTCTTCTTGTCTGTGTGATCTGAAGACTTATTACACTTGAGGACTGTGAATCCTCCAGCCGGTTAGGCGTCGCGTTCTGAGCATCCAAGAGTCATTGTGGATCGTCGGTGAACGAAGTCTGTGAAGGTTTGGAAGTCTACCTTGAAGACTTCCCAGAGAGATTGGGCGAGGTCTGTGTGACCTTGGCTCAAGGGGAATACGGTGAGGAATAAGTGTCCTGAGCTGCGTGTTCAAGACTAAGTGTCCGGGATTGAGTGTCCTCAGGTTTAAATACCTATCCGCCCTAACTAGACGCACAACTATCACCGCAGTTGGAACTGGTCTACCAAACCTTTGTCTTCATCACGCACACTGGTTCTATCCTTCCCATCTCTTTATTTACAGTTGGCTCTTGTGAAGTCAGTGCCTATTTGCATTATCTATTTGTCTTCACTGTGTACCTGATCCTTACTGCCTAGCTGCTATTAGTCATTGTGGTTTCACTTCATTGAATACTTGACTATGGTCTGCCTAGTGTGGTCTACCTTCCGTTGCATGGTAATAGGTTCATTTCTATCATTTGTCTTCGAAACTTCCATGTATTGAAGACTTACATAAAAATCGCCTATTCACCCCCCTCTAGTCGATATAACACACTTTCAATTGGTATCAGAGCAAGGTACTCCCTTGTTCTGTGTGATTTTGGTTTAACTGACTGGAGTTTTAGTTATGTCGACCACAGGTATGAAGACTGTGTCATGCCCCATCTTTGACGGTCACGAGTATCCCAAGTGGAAGGCCATGATGAAGAAGCGCCTCGTGGCGACAAACCGCGAGCTGTGGACCGTCACTGAGATTGGTCTGACCGATCTGTGCAAGATGGCGGAAGCTGATGACATTCGGAAGTATACTCTTCTCAACCTCACAGCGAAGGACGTCATCTGCTCCTGTCTATCTCGAAATCAGTTTAGGAATATCATGCATCTCGATCATGCGAAGCTTATCTGCGTCCGTCTCTCTGAGGTCTATGAAGGTCATCGAACTCGTCATGATCCTTGGTTCGAGGACTTTAAGGAGTCTCTCAAAGTGATGACATTCGAACCAGAATCATCATCTTCTCCATCATGCCTTATGGAAAATGATGCTAAGGTAATTGAATGCTATCTATCTGAATCCAGTGATGATGAATCTGGTGATGAATTTGGACCCAGCTATGCAAAACTTGCTTCCCTTGTCACTAAACAACAAAAAGCGATGGAACATATTCAAAAACTGTTAGACAAAAGCGATGACCTGTTGGACGCTGAAATGACTCGATCTCAGTCCTTAATTGAAGACATAAAAAATCTTCATGTTAAGTATGAGGAACTTGAAAGTCGTCATGAAACGCTCTCAACAACTCACGAAAAGCTTTCCTATGATTATCTTCAAAGGAAGCAAGAACCCGAGAAATTGAGAACGACTCATGAAGATCTTCAAACGGAAAACGAGTCACCTCGTGCTGAACAGATCAGTCCCGCTCAGGAAGGATTTGAACCACCATGTCTTAAATTCCTTGAGCGTGATAACTCTACTTCTGTTGCTAAATGTTCTACTGCTGCTACTGTTGCAATATCTTCAACTGTTGATGTGGTAACTAACCCCTCTGCTGAGGACACCACTGCTATTGCTGATGAGAATGCTAGATTGAAGACACTGCTTGAAACAGGGATGTACAAAAGTCTCGAAGGGCATCAGACACTATGTGATGTCCTCAAAAGGAAGATCCTGAACCGAAACTCTAGGAAAGAGGGTGTCGGGTTCGAAAGGAAAATGAATGCCGATGGCTCTTACTGGAAACCTGAGGAGTACCCGAAAACCACATGGGTTGCTGCAAAGGAACCTTCAGCGGATCCATCCACCCTATCTGGCTTCACTTGTGCTAATCCCATTGTTATTGATGAATCCTTTGATGCAAACTATAAACTGTTTAAGAATCAGAATAGTGAAGTGTTTGCCAGGTACATTGGTACTAACTGCAGGAATGGACCGCCTATGAAGAAGATCTGGGTGCCGAAAAGGTGTTTGGAGAATCTTCCTGTGAATGTCATCATGACACCACAGGTGAAGAAGACAAACCCCAGACCACAGGCTTCATACGGTCCAAAGGCTTCATATAGACAGAGGACTCACCTGAGTCACACTAACGCAAATGTTTTGTAGGGAAGCCATACTCAGGCCTATGAATACGAGCGCGGTCCATCAAACCGCCGTGTTCATAAGACCAAGAACTATTCTGCTTATTCTTCTCAGTACTATTGTCCACCTGTAAGACTTTTTGCTAGGGCTCCAAAGCCAAAGTTCTCAGATGCTGCACTTAGACTTATTGCTTCGAAACCACCCCTGAAGATGTGGGTGGCTAAGAAAGCTTAACTCTCTTTTGCAGGGAAAGGTCTCCAGCCGAAAACCAAAATCGTCTGACACTATTGCTGGGGACCTTAAACATCTTGTAGGGCGCAAGATCAAATGCCCAAATGGTCTTACTATGTACTTTGTTTCTGAATCGCTTGCAACTTGCCCTATCAGTCCTAATCTCGATCTAAGCTTTAATAATCCACTGGTTCGTCAAATGTTTTTGCTTCACAATTCTCTTCGTGAAGCCTATCCCCCTAACTGCACTGTAGGGTACGACACCAGCTACTTCAGAATTGATTATTGATAGTGGGTGTACAAATCACATGACTGGCAAGCGAAGCCTTCTCATGGACTCAACTTTACATCCATCTGACAAAAGTCACATCACATTTGCTGACACTGGTAAAAGCAAGGTATTGGGTCTAGGTAGAGTTGCAATCTCAAAGGATCAACACATGGATAAAGTTATGCTTGTTGAATCCCTTGGTTTGAACTTAATGTCTATCTCAATGCTTTGTGATTTAAAGATGATTGTGATGTTTGGAAAATATCGTTGCCTTGTACTAATGGAATCTGACAAGTCTCTAGTGTTTGAATGGTATCGGAAAGATGATTTGTACGTGGTAGATTTCTCAGCAGGACCACAACTTGCAGTATGTCTTCTAGCAAAAGCTTCTGAATGTTGGCTCTGGCATCGAAGGCTAGGGCATGCTGGCATGAGGAACCTCCACACCCTTGAAAGGAAGAAGCATGTCATAGGCATAAAGGGCGTCAAGTTCAATAAGGATCACTTATGCGGTGCCTGTGAAGCAGGAAAGATGACGAGGGCCAAGCATCCCTCGAAGACAATCATGACAACGACTCAACCCTTCGAACTGCTACACATGGATCTCTTCGGTCCCACTCATTACTCAACTCTTACTACTACTGCTTGTCTCTATGGCTTTGTCATTGTTGATGATTATTCAAGATATACTTGGGTGCATATAATCCTTTACAAGACTGAAGTGCAGGATGTCTTCAGACGCTTCACCAATCGAGCAATGAACAACTATGGCGCCAAGATAAAGCACATCAGAAGTGACAATGGCACTGAATTCAAGAACACTGGCCTAGATACATATCTTGATACTTTGGGCATAACAGATGAATTCTCAGCTCCATACACGCCACAGCAGAATGGCGTCGTCGAACGCAAGAACAAAACACTTATTGAGATGGCTCGGACGATGCTTGATGAATACAAGACTCCAAGAAAATTCTGGCCTGAAGCCATTGACACTGCATGCCATATCATCAACCGTGTTTATCTTCACAAGCTTCTGAACAAGACATCCTATGAGCTCCTTACTGGCAAGAAGCCAAATGTCAGTTACTTCAGAGTATTTGGCGCCAGGTGCTGGATCAAGGATCCACATCACACTTCAAAATTTGCACCAAAAGCACATGAGGGTTTTATTCTTGGATATGGAAAGGATTCGCACTCCTACAGAGTCTTCAATCTCTTTCATTATAAAGTGGTTGAAACAGTGGATGTGCGGTTCGATGAGACTAACGGCTCACAAAGAGAGCACCTGCCAAATGTGCTAGATGAAGTTCCATCCAGTGAATCAATCAAACTTATGGGAATTGGAGAAATCATACCGTCTGAAGCTCAACCTAAAGAGGAACTTATCATCTCCGCACCTGATCAACCTGAAGACAATGCTCAGCCTGAAGACAATCCCTCTAACAATGACAATGATCAGCAAGAGCAAAATCTTCGTCCTGTACATCCTCGTGTTGCAAATGAAGTGCAGATTGAGAGAATAATTGATAGCATCAATGCACCAGGTCCACTCACTCGTTCAAGGGCAACACAGCTAGCAAATTTCTGTGGGCACTTCGCATTAGTCTCAATAACTGAACCCAAGAAAGTTGAAGAAGCCTTCATGGAACCTGAATGGATTCAAGCTATGCAAGAAGAGCATCAACAGTTTGAGCTGAATAATGTATGGGAACTGGTTAAGCGTCCTGATCCTCGGAAGCACAATATAATAGGCACCAAATGGATATATCGCAACAAGCAAGATGAGCATTGTCAAGTTGTCAGAAACAAAGCTCGTCTCTTTGCTCAAGGATACACTCAAGTTGAAGGGATTGACTTCGATGAAACATTTGCTCCTATGGCTAGACTTGTAGCCATACGCATACTGCTGGCCTATGCAAATCATCATAACATACTTCTATATCAAATGGATGTGAAGGGCGCTTTTCTCAATGGCAAGATTGAAGAAGAAGTATATGTTGCACAACCGCCTGGCTTTGAAGATCCAAAACATCCTGACATGGTGTACAAGCTCAACAAGGCACTGTATGGCCTCAAACAAGCCCCTCGGGCTTGGTATGACACATTCAAAGACTTCCTGAAGAGAAAAGGCTTCAAATCTGGTTCCCTCGACCCCACTCTCTTCACGAAGACATATGATGGTGAACTGTTTGTGTGCCAAATATATGTGGATGACATTATCTTCGGCTACACCAATCAGAAATATAGTAAAGAGTTTGGATATATGATGCAAGAGCAATATCAGATGTCCATGATGGGTAAGCTGAAGTTCTTCCTTGGTCTTCAAATACGTCAGCAACGCAACGACATCTTTATATCTCAAGAGAAGTATCTCAAATATTGCCTGAAGAAGTTTGGTATGCAAGACTGCAAAGGCTTCACGACGCCAATGCCAGCCAAACATCATCTGGGTCCCGACGACAATGGTAAAGAGTTCGATCAAAAGGTATACCGCTCCATGATTTGTTCTTTACTTTATCTATGTGCATCTAGGCCAAATATTATGCTTAGTGTTTGCATGTGTGCTCGATTCCAAGCGGCACCAAAGGAATCACATCACTTAGCTGTGAAGCGAATTCTTCGATATTTGGCTTACACCCCAACTCTAGGATTATGGTATCCAAAGGGCTCAGAGTTTGATCTGGTTGGATTCTCGGATGCTGATTATGCTGGTGACAAGGTGGATCGCAAGTCTACATCAGGCACATGTCACTTTCTGGGACGATCACTTGTATGTTGGTCTTCAAAGAAGCAGAACTGTGTATCTCTCTCCATTGCTGAATCTGAATACATTGCTGCTGGATCTTGCTGCGCTCAGCTTCTGTGGATGAAGCAAACACTGAAAGACTTTGGCATTCATTTGAAGCAAGTGCCACTCTACTGCGACAATGAAAGCGCCATCAAGATTGCCAACAACCCAGTTCAGCACTCGAAGACAAAGCACATTGAAATTCGTCATCACTTTCTCAGAGATCATGTTGTGAAGGAAGATATTGATATCATACACGTCAACACTGAAGAGCAATTGGAAGATATCTTCACCAAGCCCTTGGATGAGAAGAGATTTTGCAAGTTACGGTGTGAGCTAAATATCTTGGAATCCTCAAATGTCCTGTGATCAGGCACACATCCTAACACTTGTGCATATTGATGACTTAGATGTGCAACACACGAAGTAAAGTATATCTTCAATCAATGAAGACATACATTCTAAGTGTGAATACATTAATGTGGAATTTGACTTCGGAGCGCCACGATAATTGTGCGTCGTGTCTGGGTCTAATACTTCCTATACGGTGGGTAACGCCACCACCAAATTCTTCTGTTTGAAGTGTTTTACCCATGGCGTTACATTTTCTATGTCTTCACATTTTGTTTGTCTTCATTCTCAACTTGCCCTCATGATTATCTTCACTATGTTGGTTTGATTGTCTTTTTCACATATATATATACATATATATACTAGTGTTCTGTCCTCTACAGCATTCACTTATAGCTATGTCTTCTTGTTGAATCTTTTGAACTAAGTGAATGTGATCGGACCCTAACCTCTCTATGCTTTCTATCTCAAACTCTATCTCTCCAAATCATATGCATTCACTTGAAACTGTCGAATGTCTTCTCTGCGTCCTTGTCAGCACAAGATACAGAGACAAACATTAAGTCCGTTTTCAATGCTAATTCCTTCACATGAATCCCGGAGAAGAAGGAATGACCACCCGACAATCCAGGCGTGCGTGGGAACGTGGAACAACCTCCGATATGTTGCATGATGGCCACGTGTCCTTCAGATGTGAACCGCCAGGGGCACCTGTGTAATAACACTGTGTCGTCCCTGTCCCTATAAATACACGCCTCAACACAGTCATTATCCTTTCTTCCACTCTCGCTCAAACCCTAGCGCCACCGCTAGACCTCGACGACGCCGATGATGAAGCGCTTAGCTGCCGCGACTTCTCCGACGCCGTGTTCACGCTGGCTGCAGACATCGTCTTCTCCGCCGCCGCCATAGGTGTCCTCCGTCGCCATGTTAGGGCACGGACGATCGAACTGCTCGGCCTCCTCTTCCACTTCGTCTAGCAGTTCTTCGTGTGGTAAATAAAACTTCCTTTTTACGGCCCCTTTAATCCTATAGATTCGTCACTTTCTACCACAAGTAGTTTCTGTTCACACAAGTTGGATCTATTTCATACTGCATCTCATAATATGCCTAGTATGTTCACTTATGCTTCACAAAGTAGTTATATTCCTCACTTGTACTAATCCGTTGATTCATACAAATCTGGAACCAACTCCTTATCTATGAGTGAATGTCTTCGCACGATGAGGTCAATGTCTTCTAAACTGATTTATCTTCAAAATCTTCTGAGAATGCATATGACCTCTTCCCCTTCCCTCGCACCTTAATGCTGTCACAGGTACATGTCCGTGGGAGAATCCCTTGGTTCTCATAGTCTGCATTCATTTGCAGAATTCTTACAGCATCATATAAATTCTCCCGAAGCCAGTTCCTGTTTGTCCAGCAAGCGAAAGTTGTTGAAGCCTTTGAACGTATTGAACCCATTCAGTTTAAAGTTCATGGCTTCAGAAAAATCAGCAAGGAAGGGTGGCAGAAAGCGTCGAGGTGAAACATCAAGAGATCTGCCCGATGACCTCTCAGAGCTGTACAAGACAGATCCAGAAGAGGATTACAATCAGCTCAAGACACGAATCCAATGGATTCGACGATATTGGGCAGAACACTGGTTCAAGTACAGGTTTGTGACCAAGGAATATGCTGAGAAGAATGCCATCAAGCGACCATGGGGAGACATCCTATACAGAAATCTTCAACCCAGGTCTAGAGATGAAGCCATTGAACAAGGCTTCTATCCCTACATGGTCCGTGGACCACAGCCTGCGGATGCTGACCCATCGTCATTGCTATGGTGTCGTGACGACAATCTGTTCAAGCGCAACTTCCATTTTGCCCAGAATTCGGCAAAGCAGAACAAGAAGTCATTGGGACTAGACTTCAACCCTGGTCCCTCTGCTCCCCGTGCCGATGGCACCCGCGAAGCTGAACCCAATCTTGTTGGGCCCTTCTACAACCTGGAAGGTCTTATCACTCATATCATGGTTCAAGGGACAGCCGTGGATGAGCCTGCAGATGACGCTGAATCTGATGAAGCGCCTGCACCGCCGAAGCCAAAGAAACTGAAGCAGCCTAAAGCTTCAAAGCCTGCCTCAGCACCAAAAATATCACGGGTGAAGCCACTGGCTACTGCACCTCCTGAAGACACTGTGCAGTCTGAAGATTTGTCACGCATCTCCAAGCCTTCGAATGTCAAGATGCCTCTGCAACAGACCAGCCAAGAACTGACTGCTGCTGCTATTCTGCGCAACGATGCCATTGATCTGTCCAGCGATGAAGATCTTGCAGATGACGCTCTTGAGCAACTGATCAAGAGCAAAGAAGAAGCAGAAATCTTCAATGATTTGCCTCTCTTTGACGTGGCAATCATCCATAACTTAATTGATGAGTGGTTTGACACGCCCAACCTCAGCTTTGAAGATCTGCAACTTCCGATTGGCCTCAGTGTTGCCTTCCATGGCGCCATTGCTTCAGAGCTAGCTATAGCCCAGCGCATCGTTGAACTGAAGCAAAAGATCAACTTTGAGAAAGCTCAGTTTAAGAAGCATATGGCCAAGCTCAGCATGCAAGAGGTCAGGAACTTCAAGATCATGCTGCACGAGCTCAAAGAAGCCTTTCTCAAGAAGCGTGAAGAAGCTCAAGGTTCTCGTGAGCGCATGAAGAGCCTGGCTGACAAGTGTGTGCAAGCCTACAATGAGGCTGAGAAGCGCAAGGCCCTTGGTCGTCCTGGCATCGACCCCAGGATGGCTGCAAAGAAGAAGAAGAAGAAGCCCGCTGTGGCCGAACCCGACGCACCAAGGCAGGAAGCACATCCCATTGTCTTCCCAGCCAGCATAACTGGCTCGAAGCCAAAGGCCAGGTCAACCGCTTCAGAACTGAAGAAGACGAGGACTACTGAGGCTGAAGCCAGAGAGAGGAAACATCCTGAAGCCTCTGATGCTGCTCCCTCCAAGAAGAAGCGGAAGACCAAGAAGGAACGGGGTACTCCCACAGAGCCCTTAGTTGTTGAACCTATCTCAACTGTTCGCCCTGCATCTACACACCAAGAGCGCCAACTGATTGTCCATGAGCCTGCTTCCACAGAGGCTCATACAACTGAAGACATTCCAGCAGTTGATCCCACCGCTACTGAAGACATTGGTCACCATGACAATGTTGAAGATGATGTAGTTCTTCCTCAGATCGAGCACCAACAGGTATCATCGCCTGTGCTTACGCACAGCGAACTCATCAGCATTGGTCGTCCTCTGACGCCAATTGCTCAGGATGCATCATGGGCTGATCACCCACAACAACAAGTCACACCACCCCGGCAAGAAGAAGAAGATGACTTTGAGGCCCAGCCAACTCCGTCTCCAGAGGCGTCGCCAGCGTTACGCAGGCTTCGCAAAGGACGAAGGTCTCAAGTCCCTCTTTCGAGCATTCTAGAAGGAGAAGTGCCCCACCAATCTGTTGCACGTTAAGTGTTTCCAGATGCCACTCCTACTGTGAATGTCTCCGAGTCTGAGGCTAAAGCTGCTGAAGACATTCCGGCTGCATCATCCAACGACACCCAAGAAGAAGAACATGTCCCTACTCCCCAACTACTGAAGAAGCTGTTCTCGAGGAGAACGAGTCTGTGCTCGACCCTCCAGCTCATCAAGTGGAGGTAGAAAATCTTGAGGCTGCCACCACCAACACAAATGAAGCCAATGACGTTGTCATGGCTGAAGCAAATGTAGAGCCTGCACCAATGCCAGAAGTCAATGAAGCCATTGATGCAACTGCTCCTGAAGCCTCTGCTGTGCAGCCCAACACCTCTGCCACTGCTCCTGTTCCTGCACCTGCTGCTGGTCCTAAGTTTGATTATCATGTTGAGCATAGACCTCTGGTACAGAAGCCAATGCCAAGATTGCCCAGGTTTCTAGGTCCTGCATCAGCACCTGGATCCTTTAATGTCAACGGCTTCAAAGCAGACAACACCTTCTTCAATAGCTCCAAGAACCCCTACTCAAGGGAAAGAATATCTTTTGATCGCTTCTGGAGCTATCCGCAGCAAAGTTATTACTCAGGCATTCTGTACAATCAAGGTCGCATCTTTCCTCATATGCGTCTTGACACCGAAGCAATAATTGGTCTGCCCTGCTTGGAAGAAGCTCTGGATTGCTTCAAAGAGGCTGGATTGTTGCCCTTCGTCACGGCGCCAGAAAATAGTCATGATAACCCACAAGTATAGGGGATCGCAACAGTTTTTGAGGGTAGAGTATTCAACCCAAATTTATTGATTCGACATAAGGGGAGCCAAAGAATATTCTCAAGTATTAGGAGCTGAGTTGTCAATTCAACCACACCTGGAAACTTAATATCTGTAGCAAAGTGTTTAGTAGCAAAGTAATATGATACTAGTGGTAACTGTAGCAAAAGGTAACAGTAGTAAAAGTAGTGTTTTTGGTATTTTGTAGTGATGATAGCAATAGCAACGGAAAAGTAAATAAGCAAAGAACAATATATGGAAAGCTCGTAGGCAATGGATCCGTGATGGAGAATTATGCCGGATGCAGTTCATCATGTAACAATCATAACCTAGGGTGACATAGAACTAGCTCCAGTTCATCAATGTAATGTAGGCATGTATTCCGAATATAGTCATACGTGCTTATGGAAAAGAACTTGCATGACATCTTTTGTCCTACCCTCCCATGGCAGCGGGGTCCTAATGGAAACTAAGGGATATTAAGGCCTCCTTTTAATAGAGTACCGGACCAAAGCATTAACACATAGTGAATACATGAACTCCTCAAACTATGGTCATCACCGGTAAGTATCCCGATTATTGTCACTTCGGGGTTAACGGATCATAACACATAATAGGTGACTATAGACTTGCAAGATAGGATCAAGAACTCTCATATATTGATGAAAACATAATAGGTTCAGATCTGAAATCATGGCACTCGGGCCCTAGTGACAAGCATTAAGCATAGCAAAGTCATAGCAACATCAATCTCAGAACATAGTGGATACTAGGGATCAAACCCTAACAAAACTAACTCGATTACATGATAGATCCCATCCAACCCATCGCCGTCCAGCAAGCCTACGATGGAATTACTCACGCACGACGGTGAGCATCATGAAATTGGTGATGGAGGATGGTTGATGATGACGATGGTGATGGATTCCCCTCTCTGGAGCCCCGAACGGACTCCAGTTCAGCCCTCCCGAGAGGTTTTAGGGCTTGGCGGCGGCTCCATATCGTAAAACGCGATGAATCCTTCTCCTTGATTTTTTTCTCCCCGAAACCAAATAAATAGAGTTGTAGTTGTGGCCGGAGGAGCTCCAGGGGGCCCACGAGGTAGGGGGACGCGCCCTAGGGGGTGATGTCTACTACACAACCTTCTTCTTGTTGACGTTGTTGGGCCTCCAAGTGCAGAGGTTTGTAGGACAGTAGCAAATTTCCCTCAAGTGGATGACCTAAGGTTTATCAATCCGTGGGAGGCATAGGATGAACATGGTCTCTCTCAAACAACCCAGCAACCAAATAACAAAGAGTCTCTTGTGTCCCCAACACACCCAATACAATGGTAAATTGTATAGGTGCAGTAGTTCGGCGAAGAGATGGTGATACAAGTGGTATATGGATAGTAGATAAAGGTATTTGTAATCTGAAATTATAAAAACAGCAAGGTAACGAATGATAAAAGTGAGCGTAAACGGTATTGCAATGATAGGAAATAAGGCCTAGGGTTCATACTTTTGCTAGTGTAAGTTCCCTCAACAATCCCTCAACATGCAACAAAGAGTCACTCCAAAGTCACTAATAGCGGAGAACGCACGAAGAGATTATGGTAGGGTACGAAACCACCTCAAAGTTATTCTTTCAAATCAATCCGTTGGGCTATTCGTATAAGTGTCACAAACAGCCCTAGATTTTGTACTAGAATAACACCTTAAGACACAAATCAACCAAAACCCTAATGTCACCTAGATACTCCAATGTCACCTCAAGTATCCGTGGGTATGATTATACGATATGCGTCACACAATCTCAGATTCATCTATTCAACCAACACAAAGCACCTCAAAGAGTGCCCCAAAGTTTCTACCGGAGAATCACGACGAAAACATGTGCCAACCCCTATGCATAGGTTTATGGGCGGAACCCGCACGTTGATCACCAAATCATACATCAAGTGAATCACGTCGCATCCCATTGTCACCACAGATACGCACGGCAAGACATACATCAAGTGTTCTCAAATCTTTAAAGACTCAATCCAATAAGATTACTTCAAAGGGGAAACTCAATTCATTACAAGAGAGAAGAGGGGGAGGAGAAACATAAGATCCAACTATAATATCAAAGCTCGTGATACATCAAGATCGTGCCAAATCAAGAACACGAGAGAGAGAGAGAGAGATCAAACACATAGCTACTGGTACATACACTCAACCCGAGGGAGAACTACTCCCTCCTCGTCATGGAGAGCACCGGGATGATGAAGATGGCCACCGGAGAAGGATTGCCCCCTCCGGCAGGGTGCCAGAACGGGTCTAGATTGGCTTTCGGTGGCTACGGGGGCTTCTGGCGGCGGAACTCCCGATCTAATCTTCCGTTTTGGAAGTTTTAGGTCCCGTAGGTATATATGGGTGCAGGAGGTACGTCAGGGGAGCCACGGGGGCCCCACGAGGCAGGGGGCGCGCCCCCCACCCTCGTGGGCAGCTCCCGTATCTTCTGACGTGGGGTCCAAGTCCATCAGGTGTGTTTTCTTCCAAAAATAACTTCTCCAGTTGATTTCATTCCATTTTGACTCCGTCTGATATTCCTTTTCTTCAAAACACTGAAATAGGCATAAAACAGCAAATCTGGGCTGGGCCTCCGGTTAATAGGTTAGTCCCGAAAATAATATAAAAGTGGATAATAAGGCCCAATATTGCCCAAAACAGTAGATAATATGGCATGGAGCAATCAAAAATTATAGATACGTTGGAGACGTATCAAGCATCCCCAAGCTTAATTCTTGCTTGTCCTCGACTAGGTAAATGATAAAAAAGATAATTTTTGATGTGGAATGCTAGTTGGCATAATTTCAATGTAATTCTTCTTAATTGTGGCAAGAATATTCAGATCCATAAGATTCAAGACAAAAGTTCATATTGACATAGAAATAAATATACTTCAAGCATACTAACTAAGCAATTATGTCTTCTCAAAATAACATGGCCAAAGAGAGCTATCCCTACAAAATCATATATTCTGGCTATGCTCCATCTTCACCACACAAAATATTTAAATCATGCACAACCCCGATGACAAGCCAAGCAATTGTTTCATACTTTTGATGTTCTCAAACTTTTTCAATCTTCACGCAATACATGAGCGTGAGCCATGGACATAGCACTATAGGTGGAATAGTGTGGTGGTTGTGGAGAAGACAAAAAGGGAGAAGATAGTCTCACATCAACTAGGCGTATCAACAGGCTATGGAGATGCCCATCAATAGATATCAATGTGAGTGAGTAGGGATTGCCATGCAACGGATGCACTAGAGCTATAAGTATATGAAAGCTCAACAAAAGAAACTAGTGGGTGTGCATCCAACTCGCTTGCTCACGAAGACCTAGGGCATTTTGAGGAAGCCCATCATTGGAATATACAAGCCAAGTTCTATAATGAAAAATTCCCACTAGTATATGAAAGTGACAACATATGAGACTCTCTATATGAAGAACATGGTGCTACTTTGAAGCACAATTGTGGAAAAAGGATAGTAGCATTGTCCCTTTTATTTTTATTTTTTTATTTGGCCTTTCCTTTTTTTATTTTGCCTTTATTTTTTATTTGGCCTTTCTTTTTTATGACCTTTCTCTTTTTTCTTTTTTTTGGGACAATGCTCTATTGAATGATGATCATCACACTTCTATTTATTTACAACTCAATGATACAACTCGATACTAGAACAAAGATATGACTCTATATGAATGCCTCCGGCGGTGTACCAGGATGTGCAATGAATCAAGAGTCACAAGTATGAAAGAATTATGAACGGTGGCTTTGCCACAAATACAATGTCAACCACATGATCATGCTAAGCAATATGACAATGATGGAGTGTGTCATAATAACCGGAACGGTGGAAAGTTGCATGGCAATATATCTCGGAGTGGCTATGGAAATGCCATAATAGGTAGGTATGGTGGCTGTTTTGAGGAAGGTATATGGTGGGTTTATGGTACCGGCGAAAGTTGCGCGGTACTAGAGAGGCTAGCAATGATGGAAGGGTGAGAGTGCGTATAATCCATGGACTCAACATTAGTCATAAAGAACTCACATACTTACTGCAAAAATCTATTAGTTATCGAAAAAAAGTACTACGCGTATGCTCCTAGGGGATAGATTGGTAGGAAAAGACCATCGCTCGTCCCCGACCTCCACTCATAAGGAAGACAATCAATAAATAAATCATGCTCCGACTTCGTTACATAACGGTTCACCATACGTGCATGCTACGGGAATCACAAACTTCAACACAAGTATTTCTCAAATTAATAACCACTCAACTAGAATGACTCTAATATCACCATCTCCATATCTCGAAACAATTATCAAGTATCAAACTTCTCATAGTATTCAACACACTCATAAGAGAATTTTATTATTCTTGAATACCTAGCATATTAGGATTTTAAGCAAATTACCAGGCTATTTAAGACTCTCAAAATAATCTAAGTGAAGCATGAGAGTTCATCTATTTCTTCAAAATAAAACTACCACCATGCTCTAAAAGATATAAGTGAAGCACTAGAGCAGATGACAAACTACTCTGAAAGATATAAGTGAAGATCAATGAGTAGTCGAATAATTATGCAACTACGTGAAGACTCTCTAACATTTAATAATTTCAGTTCTTGGTATTTTATTCAAAGATCAATCAAAGCAAAAGAAAATGACATTCTAAGAATAGAAAACATCATGTGAAGAAGCAAAAACTTAGGATCAACCGATACTAACCGATAGTTGTTAAAGAAGAAAGGTGGGATGCCAACCGGGGCATCCCCAAGCTTAGACGCTTGAGACTTCTTGAAATTTTATCTTGGGGTGCCTTGGTCATCCCCAAGCTTGAGCTTTTGTGTCTCCTTAATTCCTCTCATATCACGGTCTCCCTAAATCTCAAAAGCTTCATCCACACAAAACTCAACAAGGACTCGTGAGATAAGTTAGTATAAACCATTGCCAAAACCTTATCATACTCTACTGTAGAAAATCACTAAAATTATTATTCAACATTGAATACTAAATGTCTCTGCATATTTAATAGTCCTATCCTCAAATAGAATCATTAAAGAAGCAAACATATGCAAACAATGCAAACATAACAGCAATCTGCCTAAACAGGATAGTCTGTAAAGAATTCTGCAACATCCATACTTCCCTAGCTCCAAAAATTATGCAATAAAATTCCCACTGTATTAAATTTATCAGAGCTTAATATGCAAAAGGTTTCAGCATTTTATCACATTCTTAATTTTCTAGGGAATTATTGCAACCGCGGTAAACTTTCTGTTTTCAAACAGCAACATGTATACTTGTAACATAGGCATAGTAGAGGCTATCAATGCCACTTATATTGAAATAAAAGATGCAAAACATTGTTATAAATAAAATCAAGAAAATCCTAACAAAATAAATTGACGCTCCAAGAAAAACACATATCATGTGGGGAATAAAAATATAGCTCCAAGTAAAGTTACCGATGAACGAAGACGAAAGAGGGGATGCCTTCCGGGGCATCACCAAGATTAGGCTCTTGGCTATCCTTGAATATTACCTTGGTGTGCCTAGGGCATCCCCAAGCTTAGTCTCTTGCCACTCCTTATTCCATAGTCCATTGAATCCTTACCCAAAACTTGAAAACTTCACAACACAAAACTTAAAGTAGAAAACTCGTGAGCTCCGTTAGCGAAAGAAAACAAAAGAACACTTCAAGGTACTGTAATGAACTCATTCTTTATTTATATTGGTGTTAAACCTACTTTATTCCAACTTCTCTATGGTTTATAAACTATTTTACTAGCCATATATGCATCAAAATAAGCAAACAACACATCGAAAACAGAATCTGTCAAAAACAGAACAGTCTGTAGTAATCTGGATCAAACGTATACTTCTGGAACTCATAAAATTCTCAAATAAATTGCTGCACCTGAGTAATTTATCTATTAATCATCTGAAAAAATAATTATCTAAATAGCACTCTCCAAATAAAATTGGCAGCAATTATCGTGAGCGCTAAAGTTTCTGTTTTTGACAGCATGATCAACAAGACTTTCCCCAAGTCTTCCCAAAGGTTCTACTTGGCAAAAACACTAATTAAACACATAAAACCACATCTAAACAGAGGCTAGATGAATTATTTATTACTAAACAGGAACAAAAAGCAAGTAAGAAAAAATAAAATTGGGTTGCCTCCCAACAAGCGCTATCGTTTAATGCCCCTAGCTAGGCATGATGATTTCAACGATGCTCACATACAAGATAAGAATTGAAAAATAAAGAGAGCATCATGAAGAATATGACTAGCACATTTAAGTCTAACATACTTCCTATGAATAGGTATTTTGTGAGCAAACAACTTGTGGGGACAAGAATCAACTTGCATAGGAAGGTAAAACAAGCATAACTTCAAAATTTTAAGCACATAGAGAGGAAACTTGATATTATTGCAATTCCTACAAGCATATATTCCTCCATCATAATAATTTTCAGTAGTATCATGAATAAATTCTACAATATAACCAGCACCTAAAGCATTCTTTTCATGATCTACAAGCATAGAAAATATACTACTCCACACAAGCAAATTTCTTCTCAGTCAAAATAGTGGGAGTATCATAAGAGACTTGAATACTATAAATTGTTTCCACATTAAAAGAGTAATGTTCAGAGAAAGGGTACTCATAATCATGACAAGTTTTATAAATATAATCATCACTACTCTTTATAGCATAAGTTTCATCAAAATAATCATCATAAGTAGCAACTTTGTTCTCATCATAATCACTTTGCATATCTAAACATGGAAGGCTAAAAATATCATCATTAAGCGTAGCATCCCCAAGCTTGGGACAAACATTAATTGCAGAAAATATATTCTCAAATATGCCATCCTCATCAAACATATCTTCCCCAAGCTTGGGCCTTTTCGTATCATAAGCATAATCACTCTCATCATTAATAGCATGGATAGCACCAATAGTATAGCAATTATTATATTCTTCCAAGCAAGTGCCAAAAAATTTTCAAGATCATAAGAAGTATCATTATCTTCCACAATTATATTTTCATGAGGCACAATAGTAATAGGAGGAACTTTATTTGGGAGAGATACCTTTTTACCTCTCTTCCTTTTTCTTTTCTTCTTCTTCACCACATCATGTGTGGGTTCAATCCTCCTTTTGGATCTCCTTATTAATGAGATTGGTTGAATAGGAGGCTCCTCCTCGTTGCCTGATTCATCATAAGAAATAATAGGAAGATATTAGGAAGTCTCTTCCTTTCATTAGTATTCTCTTCATCTTCTAATTGTTTTCTTTTCTTTATGTAGTTGGCAATATAAGGATTATCAATGCAATTCACTGCACAATACATATAAAATTTCTCTATATCAAAATCAAGAACTCTATCAAGATTAAACTTTGGAATATCCTCAGTTATATCTTTCATTTCTTCATAACCCAAAAGAAGGCTAAGCTCTTTATGATGCTCAAGGGTAATCAAATTATCACAATGTTTGGACACGACTTGATCATGAAACAAATAGCATTGTAGCTTTAAATGACCATGTTCATTGCAAAGTTCACAAGGGGCACGAAAAATATTGCATCTTTCAGCACACTCATCTAGGCATTCTTGCAACGATTTGGTTTCTAAGTACTTATGCCTCTTGCAATATCTATCTTCCCTATTTGGTGTGTACTTGCAAACCCAGTCTAATCCACAAAAATTGACATGTTTATAGGAGGCATTTTCATCATAACTAGTGCAATCATCATTAGTATTATGGATATTCAAAGAATTCGTACTAACAACATTGCAATCATGCTCGTCATTCAAATATTTAGTGCCAAACATTTTATAGATTTCTTCTTCTAGCACTTGAGCACAATTATCCTTTCCATCATACTCACGAAAGATATTAAAAAGGTGAAGCGTATGAGACAAACTCAATTCCATTTTTTTGTAGTTTTCTTTTATAAACTAAACTAGTGATAAAACAAGAAACTAAAAGAATCTATTGCAAGATCTAAAGATATACCTTCAAGCGCTAACCTCCCTGGCAAGGGCGCCAGAAAAGAGTTTGATGTCTACTACACAACCTTCTTCTTGTAGACGTTGTTGGACCTCAAAGTTATTCTTTCCAATCAATCCGTTGGGCTATTCCTATAAGTGTCACAAACAGCCCTAGAGTTCTTACTAGAATAACACCTTAAGACACAAATCAACCAAAACCCTAATGTCACCTAGATACTCCAATGTCACCTCAAGTATCCGTGGGAATGATTATACAATATGCATCACACAATCTCAGATTCATCTATTCAACCAACACAAAGGACCTCAAAGAGTGCCCCGAAGTTTCTACCGGAGAATCACGACGAAAACGTGTGCCAACCCCTATGCATAGTTTCATGGGCGGAACCCGCAAGTTCATCACCAAAACATACATCAGGTGAATCACGTGGCATCCCATTGTCACCACAGATACGCATGGCAAGACATACATCAAGTGTTCTCAAAGCTTTAAAGACTCAATCTGATAAGATTACTTCAAAGGGGAAACTCAATTCATTAAAAGAGAGAAGAAGGGGAGGAGAAACATAAGATCCAACTATAATAGCAAAGCTCGAGATACATGAAAATCATGCCAAATCAAAAACATGAGAGAGAGAGAGATCAAACACATAGCTACTAGTACATACCCTCAGCCCCGAGGGAGAACTACTCCCTCCTCGTCATGGAGAGCACCGGATGATGAAGATGGCCACCGGAGAAGGATTGCCCCCTCCCGCAGGGTGCCAGAACGGGTCTAGATTAGCTTTTGGTGGCTCTGGAGGCTTTTGATGGCGGAACTCCCGATCTAATCTTCCGTTTTGGAAGTTTTAGGTCACGTAGGTATATATGGGTGCAGGAGGTACGTTAGGGGAGCCACGGGGGCCCCATGAGGCAGGGGGGCGCGCCCTAGGGGGGCGGGCACGCCCCCCACCCTCGTGGGCACCTCCCGTATCTTCTGACGTGGGGTCCAAGTCCATCAGGTGTGTTTCCTTCCAAAAATAACTTCTCCAGTTGATATCGTTCCGTTTTTACTCCGTCTGATATTCCTTTTCTTCAAAACACTGAAATAGACATAAAACAGCAAATCTGGGCTGGGCCTCCGGTTAATAGGTTAGTCCCGAAAATAATATAAAAGTGGATAATAAAGCCCAATATTGCCCAAAATGGTAGATAATATGGCATGGAGCAATCAAAAATTATAGATACGTTGGAGACGTATCAGGGGGGCAGGCGCGCCCCCACCCTCGTGGACAGGTGGTGGGCCCCCTAGCCTTCATTTTTTGCAAGGATTTTTTATTATTTCCGAAAAGTTGTTCCATCAAGTTTCAGGTCATTCCGAGAACTTTTGTTTCTGCACATAAATAACACCATGGTAATTCTGCTGAAAATAGCGTCAGTCCGGGTTAGTTCCATTCAAATCATGCAAGTTAGAGTCCAAAACAAGAGCAAAAGTGTTTGGAAAAGTAGATACGACGGAGACGTATCAGAGCCCAGTCGGGTCGATCGGGGATCTAGCATTTGGGGTTGTCTTCTTTTATTTTGGTTCCGTAGTCGGACCTTGATTGTATTCTGGATAATGTATGTTTAAGTTGTATTTGTGTGAAGTGGCGATTGTAAGCCAACTCTTTATCCCTTTCTATTCCGTACATGGGATTGTGTGAAGATTACCCCTCTTGCGACAAACCTACCATGCGGCTATGCCTCTAAGTCATGCCCCGACACATGGGAGATATAGCCACATTATGGGTGTTACAAGTTGGTATCAAAGCCTTCCCTGACTTAGGAGCCCCCGTGGTTGATCGAATCGCTGACGTTGTTGAGTCTAGAACAAAATGTTTTGAGTCTTAGGATTATATATATTGGAGAGTAGGATTCTTTTTACTCCCCAGTCCCTTCGTCGCTGTGGTGAGGCCTCCTGACGTAGAGTTTTGACTCTTCTCTCCTCAAATTTCACAATTTTTTTTGGGATCATGCGGGTATCTTGGAATCGTTCCGATGGTTTTGTGACGAGAACATTGTTCTTGGTGCCTCCTGATATTTAGGGGTTATGGTAGTGTCCCGGGGAGTTGAGCTCCGAGGTGTTGTCATCACAATTTATCATTGCAGTTCTGGAATACCTGAGTTCGCAGACATCGAAAATCTCTTTTATGTAGTTGTTGGTGAGATAACCTCGACGCCACCCAGTACTGGGGCGGGAGTTTGGGGGTATTGCCATAACTCGTATAACGCATGCTTTTCGAACGTTGAGGTTAATGATTTCCGAAGGTTTCTTGGTTATGTGTTGAAGGATGGATATAGCTGGATGTAGGATTTGCTAGTTTTGGGTGAGATATTATGCTTCCCCTGTATCCCCAACACCTGATTGCATAACCAGAAAGTTTCGGGAGTTTATAAGTGGGAATTCAAGTAGCTCCTAGGATATCTTTCCGACAGATGTATGATATGAAATTGGGGTTTGACGTCTAGTGGTCCGCCTATCCACGGTTGGTTTTACACTGCTCTTGTTGTGTCTTAAAGAGTCCTTGGCTACGCTAACTGAGGGACGCTTCGTATGTCATGTGAACTACCTTGTACATGATGGTGTTGTATGGTCGAGCCCGTGTGCGCCCCACCACGAAAACTTCGGATGAAATCTCTATCATATGTTTGTTCCGGCTTATTTTGCAAGCCAATCCTTTGTTTTTGTTTTTGATTGTGGTATTCGAGTTGCTTTGAAACCAAGTGTTGATTCCATACCTTTTCCTAAGCATTATTCTCATGTGAATACTAATCCTTCATGATAATCCAGATTGTCATGTCAATTCTTTCCAACCAGAGTGTTTCTCTTCAAGTGGATCCGATCATTTTAAACACTCGCAAGATCAACTCTAAGTATTCTCAACGGTGTTTGCTTCATCCGTCCCAAGTTGCCTTTGTTTTTCCCGCCCTCCCACTCTTTTCCTTCAAGAACTCGGATTTCTTAATCAAGTATCCTTTTATGGATGTGAAGCCTCTCCATTCTTTCCGTCAATGTTTGTATCCGGTGCTTCTCAAGAAGATACTAACGGAGCCTCAAGTTCATCATTATTCGTTCTCTTTCTTCTCCAGTGAATTCAATTCAAGCTTTGCCAATCATATATTTTCCTCGTTGCAAATGCTTTCTCATGCCGGTGCACCTCTTAATCATTCCCTTCTTGCTATTCAATTGTTCCGGAGTGCTGAAGATGTCTTAAAGATTCGGGTTTCCTCTCTGCATCCGTTCAAGCTATTTCGAGGTCTTACCTTATTCAAGCCATTTAATTCAACCGGCGCAATCTATCTTTTAAATCGTTCAACGGTGTTTCTTTTCAGTGGGCCCTAACCCACAGGTCTTTTCCCAGGATCTTGCCTGACTCCTCTATTTTCCCGGAGTTACTCTCAAATTCTTCTCCAAGTTTGACGTAAGAATGAATTATCATCAGTCATATGTATTTCTCCAAGATCTTTCAAATTCTTTTCCGTCGTTGTTTCAACCTTTTTATTATTCATTCCAGCTTTCAACTCTCGTTCTCAAATTCTACCGGCCGGTGCATCGTTCCAATATTCTCTAATCAGCTCGTGATCTCTTCGTTCTCTTGTATCTAAATTCTCTCAAGTATTTTCATTTGTTCTCTAATTCTTCCCGGCGTTTCTTTATCTTTTCTTCGTTCATGTTCAATTCTTATGGTGGTTCATTCAAGATTTCTTTTCCTCCGTTACCATATCAGTTTATTAGTTGTTTCAATCCTACAGGTGGATCGTTGAAGACCTTCCCAAGTTGGCACTATATCTATATTAATCTTTTCTACGAGAATAAGTAGTATGCCAAATCCGTTGCTTGTCATCAAATTTATAGTGGTGAAGGATAAGCATAATGTAATTCTTATTCTTGTTTCATCGAGTAAATTCAATTCTTTCTCCCGGAGTTTGTTCATGAGGAAGAAATTCTTGATTTCATTTGTTCATCTTTCTTTCCCGGAGTTCCAAGGTCTCTCATTTATATCACCACGAAGCTCCATCTAAATCATCACAAAGCTTCACCTTGTGTTTTCAACTTCTCTTTCCTTTCGTTTGATCATCCTTTTGTTACCAGAGTTCTTTATGGAGGCTCTACATGATGGTCCATAAAGGATTTAATTCCTTCTCGAAGTGTTCGTCGAGATTCTTTTCAGAGGAGTTCAAGCATTCTTCATCTTGCATCCCAAAGTCCAATTCGTTCTATCTTATCTTTTGAGGTGGTGTTATGTCATTGTTGATAATTTTCCCTTCGTGTTTCATGATTCACATGTTTTCAAGAGTGACATATCTAAATCCATCATTTTCTCTTCGTTCAAGACATCTTTTTAACCAATCAATCTCTTCATTGGAGTTAGATTGGGTTATATTTCACCTAAAGCTTTCCCTAAGGATTGTTGATATTTATGGTGCTTATAAATGACCCAAGTTCTTTAGTTACCCTCCCGGTGAAAATAAGCTTCTCGTCTTCTTATTGATATCAATCCAATCTTTTGTTTTCTGTTAGTGGCAGAATTTCACCTCATAATTTTGAGATGTCTTCCATAATCCCACATTAAGCTTATCCTTTCGTTGTTGATAATCCAACAACTCTGTTCGAGAATATGTTGTAAGCGTGCTCTCTCAAGATCTTGTTTTCCCTCCGTTCATTTCATTCCATTCTTTTTTCCTTCGGAGGCACTGTGTTGTTGCTCTCTCCTCTCATCATCTCGAGTTGTGTGGATCGTGTTCCTTTCGTGCTTATCCATTTAACCGGAGTGTCATGCCCTCTTTTCAAGTTCTTACCATTCTGACAAGTTCTGGCTCCCTTCTCAACCGGAGTGCTGTCTGAAATCTTTCTTACCCTTTGTGCCATTCTTTCAATAGATCTGGAGGCAGTGTGTTGTTGATTTCGTCAAGTATCATCCAATCTTCCCAAGTTCATGTTGAATTCTTTCCAGTTATAGTCGGAGTGCTGTCCAAATTATATCATTTGTATTCTTCTCTATCTTGTTTTAACCGGAGTGTTGTGTCTATAATTCCTCTTCTAACCGGACTCTCATCCAAGTGCTTTCATTTTGCCAAGCTCATATTCTTTACCTTCCTTTTCCAACCGGAGTGTTGTCGTAATTGATCCTTATCGTTCCTTGTACATCTCGTTTCTACCGAAGTGCTTGCATGTACTTCTTGTCCATTGCAACCTTTTTCTTATGTCTTTCAACCTACAAGGTTCTAGTAAGGTTCCTTGTTCCTCTTCTCTAACGGAGTGTTTTCAACTTTGTGCATCTATGTTGTATTCTTTCTTTCAAGTTGTTCAACCTCTCAAGGTTATTTGGTTTCACTCATTTGTCAAAGAAGCAACTTAGTTTTACCTTTTCCCCTCCCTCTTACGTTTTCCCCGGTGTCATCCTAGATCTCAGGACGAGATCCTCTCGTAGTGGTGGATTGTTGTAACACCCCAAGACCGGAGCTTCAGATGCCTTCCATGGTTTCCGAGTTTCATCGTGTGTTTTGTTTGGTTCGTTGTTTTCTCCTTCGCATCATTTGCATCGCGTCATGTCATCATGCCATCATTTCATTAATCTTATAACTTTTATAAATAGATTGTATGGATCTTCGATCCAATTAAATCGAGGGAAATGCACATGGTGATTTTTCTCTTTATAACATATATCTGTAGCGACCCGACCTCAGACGGTCAAGTCACTGTGCTTAAGTATCATCCCTGGATCAGTATGCTGACACACATAGTACTCGCGGATTTATAACAGAGGTAAATCACATATATAAAGTAACGTAAAATACTATTACCCTAATCCAAATAGCGGAAGTAACAAGGTTGTGGATTCCCATCAACACCAACGGCAAAGTTGAGTGTAGAAATCGTAACCCTAACGTATCACTTACTCGTCGTAAGATTCCTACAACATGAGACGTTGCAGCCACAAAGGGTCAGTACATTGAATGTACTGGCAAATTCACACCATAGAGAAAAATGATGGACAATGGCTATCACTACAGGCATATTTGGCTGGTGGAAAAGCTCTATGGTTATATGGTTTTTGCGAAAAGCCAATTTTTCCCTACTCCAAAGGAATAAATTTTATTTAACTATCATGGTGGTTGTTAAACATTGAGAGTGTAGACACCCTCTCAATCCCAATTAAACAACATCATTAAACCCAGCAAAATTAATTAAAGTCACATGATGAGATTCACATGATAATCCAAGTACTAGATACTCAAGACGTCCATAACCGGGGACACGGCTAATCATGATTAGTTTATACACTCTGCAGAGGTTTGCACACTTTTCCCCACAAGACTCGATCTCCTCCATTGGGATTCTCGCACTACATGGTGTTTGAGAAACGGCTGACCAAGACATAGTCTTTCAGAAGTGCTAGCACCTTACGATCGGGTAGACAGTACCAACCTACATCCCCTACATCTACTAGTCTACCAATGTAAGAGTTCGCACGACTTAGTCAACCATGCTAGAGCACATAGTAGCTTGTGGCTGCACACAGAAGTTTCTAGTATGAATAATCTCATGATCCCTTTGAGCCTGGGTGGCGGTCCATAAAGAAAAACAGGCAATCACTGAAATACCCAGGTGCCTAAACAGGCAATCACTGGAATACCCAGGTGCCTCAATCCACCCAGAGGTGTGTTAAAGTTGCCACCTTCAGTAAAACATTAATTAACAATCTCACATCAATCATGAATACTCTCAAACCCAATCCACGTCTACGTGCGTAGCATGGAAAAATAAGCATAACGTAATAGTAACTCCCAAGGTTTGAATGCAGGGCAATAGGTTCCTACATCATCAACTACTTCCCAATACCCACATGTTATCAAACCTACTCATGCAATGTTTGAGGGTGAAACTAATGCATAAAAACTGGGTATGAAAGGAATATGATCAAAGTGTGAACTTGCCTGCAATGTTGATGAAGATGATTCGCGCTCAAAACTCCTGATGGTTCTACTCGTCACACTCCGGTCAATCAATCGTAAGCAAGCAATAGTAACCACACATAAGCAATCACTCAAAAGATCAGAAAGAATGAAGAAGATGATTCAGAAAACATCAAAACCAAGCAAATAACTCTTGCAACATAAAACAATTTCTAGCAGTACCAAAATTAAGTGAATTTGGCCTTATCAGATAGTTTAGCTCAAGAGCTTCGATTTGCAAAAAGAATCAACTCAAACGGAGCTACGAAACTCAAGTTATGATCAAACGAAGTTTGAATACAAATCTGGTCTAATTCAAATTTTAAAATTTCAAAAACATGTTTGAGTTGGATTACTGGATAGAGGAGATCATAACAAAGAAGTGGGCGTTGGTTTCGTTGGATTTGGACTAACGAGAAAAAAGATGTGGTCGTTCGAAGCAGAGGGACTAATCTGTAAGAAAGATAATTACATCTAGGTCCATGGATGAAATTAAAACAGAAAAAGAAAAACCTATCTAACGAACATTCGCTACAGAGACTATCCTAGCGAAAACTGATCGTTACAAATCTAAACTAGTGAGCATTCGCTATATAATTAAACCTAGTAATAAATCGACTAAACCGAACTAAAAGAAAAACCGAACGGGGTGGTTTTACCGGTTCAAAGAAAAAGACTGGTGGCGGCGGTGATGAACTCCGGCGATGGCGGGATGCGGCGCAGCGAGGCAACTACGCGGCGCGGGGAGGATGCACGGTGGTGCGGGCGGCAAGCGGCGGCGCGACGCGAGTGGATTGCGACGGTGGCGTGGGCAAAGTGCGGCGGCGGCGCAAGCAGTGCGGCGAGCGGCGGCGCGAGGCGAGGCAAGGGGAGAGGAGAGGAGGTCGGGCGGTGACTTATATAGGTGGGTGGGGCGGCGCGTTGCGTGGAGGAGGGGGCAAGGCGGCGGCGGCCTGGACAGAGTCCTGGTCGGACTCGGCGACGGCGCGGGATTTCTCGGGACTTTGTCCCGAGCTCGGAGACGAGCGGCGCGGCTGGGCTGGGCCGGCTTGCTGGGCTTCGGCCTAGTTGGCCCGGTCTGGCTAAGAAGATTTTTTTAAGAAAACATTTTTTCAGCCAAATAAAGACAAAAAAGAACAAATATATTATATGGGCATATAATATATCAAAATTTTCAGAAAAAGATTTTCTACGGCATGAACATTTTTCTAGAGTCAAATAAAATTCATACAAATTCTGATAATTCAAACAATGCTCCTGCTCTAATAAAATCCAATAGAAATCATTTTAAGAATACCAAAATGATTACAAATTTATTTCTCTCCAATTTTCTATTGTAGGGAATCATGTTACCCTATTTTTCATATATTTTATTTTTGGAGAAAAATAATTTGAATAAAATACAAATAACTCCAAATTGAAATAAAATCCAAAAGGACTTTAAATTTGATCTTTGAAACTCCCAACTCATATTTCATATAATTTGAAGAAGTCATTTTATCTTCTCTCATGAAAATCATTGATTTGCATAAAGTTTCTGAGTTGGAAAATATTTCCAAATGAAATTCAAATATTTTCCAAAACCCTTTTCATTTAATTAAATGGAAGAAGTCATGTCATCTTCTCTCCAGGGTTTTGTATTTGAAAAGAGTTTGAATTCACGGAGATCAAAATGCAAAATGAAAGTTTGGGAAATTCCTTTTATTCCCTCTCTTTTAACTTTCAAAAAGTTTCAAATTCACTCACTTTCAGCCAATCAATCAAACAATCAATCAAATCTATCTATTTATATAACATTCCAAAATTTAGAATTTTGGGATGTTACAAACCTACCACCCTTAAAATGAATCTCGTCCTCGAGATTCGGAGAGGCTAGAAAGAAATAGGTTGGGTTTGGGGTCTTCTCAAAATCCATCGATCATCACAAGGGGGTCTGGGGTGCTACCACCCTTAGAAGCAGGGTTACTGTTCCATCAAAACTCATATGCTCCATCCTTATTCTTGACAGTGTCAGTCTTCTCAGATCCTCGAGAAAATTCCTTCTCTGAGCTCTTCCGGTAGTGGCATAACCTTTTCCTCAATTCTTCTGTCCTTTCCTCTTGGTAAGGTTCTTCCATGACTGGGTCTTCTTAGCTGACGGGTCTGGCGCCAATACTAAAAAACTATCGATATCTCATGGCGTTCATCCAATTATGGTTTCTCCTGCAGGGAATGGGTCTAGGCTTCTTTCTCACCGTATGTCCTACGATTGGCAATAGCTGCCTTGTACAAGGGAAAATTATTATACCATTCTAAGGTTTAAACAAGGCTTAATATCATCGTCTCTCTACTATAGGTAAGTCACTCAGTTTTACCATCCCATATAGCAAGGCGAATAATAAGAGTAAGTCGGTATGGTGATCAATCCATCCCGCACCCAAATCATTACCCTGTATACGGTTTAGTGAATCTCGCATTCTAACACTCGGTCATTCTCACAAGCATTGCAGAATTTCTCTTGTCGATGAACCAAGGTTCGGATGGATCCATAGATTCTGCAAGCCAAACAAACAACTATCGTTTCTTCACAACTCTAAGGTTTTGCGTAACTCCTATAAGATCGTATGTCGATAAAATCATAACTTCTTCCAGGGTTTTTCCTTCAGCAAGAATGTGCTTGCTTCTTGGCAGATCCTGGGGCCTGTGGGTTATGTCCCATCTCATCACTTGTAACCCTTGAACTTATCCTCTGGGCAACTTATCATTATTCCAACATCCAACTTCCAACTTCCTAGCGTACTTAAATTCATCCAATTGTACTGTCTTCCTTCCTTCTATTGGCACCAAACTAAAACATGATTACTCAGACTCGTCACGAAGTTACAATTGCTCCATATTACTAACATTCTACCTCCTTTGTATCCAATAGTAATTCATCTCTTCATCTTCGTGGGTTATCCCACATACCGAGATAAAAAACTTATACTTATGGAGTCCATACTCCACTTCGTGGAACATCATTATCCTTTCCAGGGTCAAGCGTCCTTACAGGGGAATATTGGCCATCTCTGTATGGCACTTCTTCAACTGGGAAATGTGAAACACATCATGAACTTCTGACAGTCCTTCGGGTGACTCCAACTTTTTGGCCACTTCTCCCATACGCTCCAAAACTCGGTATGGTCTTACAAATCTCAGGGCTAACTTTCCCTTAACTACAAATCGTTCAACTCCTCGCAGAGGGGACGAAGACATGCTCTGTCTCCAATCTCATAGACTACCTCCTTGAGTTTTTGAGTCTGCATATCTCCTCTACCTGGACTGAGCTACCTTCAGTCTATCTCGCATCAACTTAACATTCTCTTCTGACTCCTTGATCACATTTGGTCCAAACAACTGACGGTCTCCAACTTCATCCCACATACTCTTGTGGGTATCACACATATCGAGACAAAACTCGTATTCATTTTGTCCGAAATCCACTCAGTGGAGTATCCCTATCTTTTCCAGGGGTCAACGGTTCTTACAGGGTACCACCACCCTTAAAATGCACAAATCTTCCATAGACCATATTTCTCATATCCTCAAAATGGCCAAACTCGTTCTTCATAGAGTAACAACTCATAAAATCCATATCAGTACCAACAATGCTAACTTTATTTATCCTCAAATGATTACAATCTCTCGCTTTTCCATTACATGTCTCAACTCAACACCTCAATATAAAAGAAAATGTTCTCACTTCTTGTACTCCATTTCTTTTGTTGCAAACTCAACTATCTAGCACAAGTTTCCTTCTCCTTGGGGCATTCTCTGGCATAGTGCCCTGCTCCATTACAACGAAAACATATTACCTGTGACAAGTATCGAGGTTTCCTTCTTGGGCAATTGCTGAGGTAGTGCCCTGACTCCTTGCACCTGTAACAGGTGATATGACTCAGGTTCCTCCTGGGCTCCAATTGGTTTCTCTTCCTGGACTTTTCCATTCCAATCAGGGCTTCTATTTCCTGTGGGTCGTATTCTACTTCCTCTGTCGGGAATTCTACTAGATCCCCATTCAAACAAATTTGGGAGATGTGTCCTTCTTCTCCACATGAATAGCAAGACTTAGTGCAGGGTTTACTCTGGTCTTCTTTAGATGTGTCCTCCATCTCTTCCTTCATCACAGTTTCTTCTAAAATTTCCATGAGGACTCCTTTCATTACTTCTTTCCTCTGCTGGATGGTTCGTTGTACCATGGGGTAAATGTGGCACTGAGCAGGATAGTGGGTAGTTCCTTCACACAAGAAACAAGTAATCTGCCTAGATGGGCATTTTTCAACTAGGTGACTTCCTTCACAATTAGGGCATTCATCCTTGTGTTCTTTATGGGTGTGTCCTATTTCTCCACAAATCTTGCATGCACAAGGTTTCTTCATATCCTTTCCATAAGGCTTCAACTTCTAAGACACCAACCGAGACTTTGGCAAAGTCAACTTAAATTCTTTCCAAGTGGTTACTCCTTGCCATCCATTGATGGTTTGGTACATCCTCCACCAAGTAGCGGCACCTCTTTCAAAGCACTGAACAGCATGTTGGGTCATATCCTTTCCGACTATAGGGTTATTCTTCATGTGATCCTCCATGTTCTGAATCCATCAGCCCGTCTCCAATTGACTCATCGGTCCAGAAAATACAAGCTCATCTCCATGCATACTCTATTGGGTCCAAGGGTTTTTGGGGTGAGAGAGAGATAGGGAGGGATACACACAATACAACCAATAGATTTTGAAAAGACAGATTTTATTTGTGGCTGTCGGAAAAACATCAAACAAATGACAGCTCACAAACGTCGCATCTAACGTAAGTATATAATAGGGGTTTGGTCTTCTAAAGGTTAATAAATATTCAAAGTCATCAAACTCTTCATGTGTTGTTCATGTCTCTGATGGATTCTTCTGATCATCCTTGTCCTTCTAAAATTCTTTTGCTATATCATCTCTGTTGACGCGAAATCTCTCGTGACGTCCTTTAATATTTCTGGAGTTGCATTCCAAACTTCTGGGTTTCATCAACCTCTACATGGACCATGGTCCTACTGTCCTTCAGTTCCTGACGAATCTTTGATGTCTCAAGGCTTTGCTCCTCTAGCTTGGCTATTTTTAGCTTCTGGGTCCTGAGTTCTTCACGAAACGCTTCCTTATCAAATATTGCTTCTTGTAGGTCCATCTTAACTTCTTGATGTAACACTCTAGATCCTGGTGATACACCAGCTAAGGTTAAAACTTTATCTTGCTGATAGGTGCTCCATGAGCCTTCTTCCATCCAATCCATTCTGAAGACATGTATCCTTAACTCAGCACGGTGACAATAGCATCAACGGGCGGTATCATCAGGGATAGCCGTGTTTCTGCCCTTGTCATTGCCATGAGCTATCTTCCATAATTGATATCTCCTGCCTTAGGGTTTTCTTGACAAAACTTTGAGCTTTTTAACTCTCCATGTTCTAGTCTTTCTCCGATACACCTTGATCTTGGCTATTGACAGCTTCCTTAGTCTGCTAAGTTCCATAAGGGGTGCCTTCCTAGGTCATACAAATCTGGAAAATTCTACAGGGCCTTCAAATTCTCCTAGTCTTCGGAGTCTTCAACCGTTGTAGTTTCCATTATTATAATACACGGTAAAAGTCCTCTTCATTCCAAAGTGGTCTTAGTTGTCCAATATCTTGTACTTCTTGGAGTGGTCTCATCAACCGATTCTTTGTGTGGTCAAAAAGGGGAAAAGGGTATGGTCTCACTAAAAGGGAATATTTGAATAAGCTTAGAAGAGAGGAGAGGTAAAAGGTCTTTTTGAAAAAGAAAGTTTCACAGAAAATCCTTCCTATGGGATTGCCAGTTTCTAGGGTCACGTCCTACAGTCAACATGTGCTCTGATACCATCTTGTAGCGACCCGACCTCGGATGGTCAAGTCTCTGTGCTTAAGTGTCATCCCTGGATCGGTATGCTGACACACAGTACTCAGGGATTTATAACAGAGGTAAATCACATGTATAAAGTAATGAAAAATACTATTACCTCAATCCAAATAGCGGAAGTAACAAGGTTGTGGATTCCCATCAACACCAATGGCAGAGTTGAGTGTAGAAATCATAACCCTAACGCATCACTTACTCATCGTAAGATTCCTGCAACATGAGACGTTGCAGCCACAAAGGGTCAGTACATAGAATGTACTGGCAAATTCACACCATAGAGAAAAATGATGATCAATGGCTATCACTACATGCATATTTGGCTAGTGGAAAAGCTCTATGGTTATATGGTTTTTGCGAAAAGCCAATTTTTCCCTACTGCAAAGGAATAAATTTTATTTAACTATCATGGTGGTTGTTAAACATTGAGAGTGTAGACACCCTCTCAATCCCAATTAAACATCATCATTAAAACCCAACAAAATTATTTGAAGTCACATGATGAGATTCACATGATAATCCAAGTACTAGATACTCAAGACGTCCATAACCAGGGACACGGCTAATCATGGTCAGTTTATACACTCTACAGAGGTTTGCGCACTTTTCCCCACAAGACTCGATCTCCTCCGTTGGGATTCTCGCACTACATGGTGTTTGAGAAACGGATGACCGAGAGATAGTCTTTCAGACGTGCTAGCACCTTACGATCGGGTAGACAGTACCAACCTACATCCCCTACATCTACTAGTCTACCACTGTAAGAGTTCGCACGACTTAGTCAACTATGCTAGAGCCCATAGTAGCTTGTGGCTGCACACGGAAGTTTCTAGTATGAATAATCTCATGATCCCTTTGAGCCTAGGTGGCGGTCCATAAAGAAAAACAGGTAATCGCTAAAATACCCAGGTGCCTAACAGACAATCGCTGGAATACCCAGGTGCCTCAGTCCACCCAGGTGTGTGTTAAAGTTGCCACCTTAAGTAAACCATTAATTAACAATCTCACATCTGTCATGAAAACTCTCAAACCCTATCCACGTCTACGTGCATAGCATGGCAAAATAAGCATAACGTAATAGTAACTCCCAAGGTTTGAATGCAGGGCAATAGGTTCCTACCTCATCAACTACTTCCCAATATCCACATGTTATCAAACCTACTCATGCAATGTTTGAGTGTGAAACTAATGCATAAAAACTGGGTATGAAAGGAATATGATCAAAGTGTGAACTTGCCTGCAATGTTGATGAAGATGATTCGCACTCAAAACTCCTGATGGTTCTACTCGTCACAGTCCGGTAAATCTATCGTAAGCAAGAAATAGTAACCACACATAAGCAATCACCCAAAAGATCAGAAAGAACAAAGAAGACGATTCAGAAACATCAAAACCAAGAAAATAACTCTTGCAACATAAAACAATTTCTAACAGTACCAAAATTAACTCAATTTGGCCTTATCAGAAAGTTTAGGTCAAGAGCTTTGATTTGCAAAAAGAATCAACTCAAACGGAGATACGAAACTCAAGTTATGATCAAACGAAGTTTGAATACAAATCTGGTCTAATTCAAATTTTAAAATTTCAAAAACATGTTTGAGTTGGATTACTGGATAGAGGAGATCATAACGAAGAAGTGGGCATTGGTTTCGTTGGATTTGGACTAACGAGTAAAACGATGTGGCCGTTTGAAGCAGAGGGACTAATTTGTAAGAAAGATAATTACATCTAGGTCCCTGGCTGAAATTCAAGCAGAAAAAGAAAAACCTATCTAACGAACGTTCGCTACAGAGACTATCCTAGTGAAAATTGATCGTTACAAATCTAAACCAGTGAGCGTTCGCTATATAATTAAACCTAGTAATAAACCGACTAAACCGAACTAAAAGAAAAACCGGACGGGGCGGTTTTACCGGTTCAAAGAAAAAGACCGGTGGCGGCGGCGATGAACTCCGGCGATGGCGGGATGCGGCACGACGAGGCAACTACGTAGCGTGGGGAGGAGGCGCGGTGGTGCGGGCGGCAAGCGGCGGCGTGGCGCAAGTGGAGTGCGACGGTGGCGCGGGCAGAGTGCGGCGGCAGCGGCGCAAGCAGTGCAGCGAGCGGCGGCCCGAGGCGGCGAATCTCGCCGGCGGCGACGAGGCGCAAGATGCGAGGCGAGGCGAGGCGAGGGGAGAGGAGAAGAGGCCGGGGCGGCGACTTATATAAGTGGGCGGGGCGGCGCGTTGCGTGGACGAGGGGGTAAGGCGGCGGCGGCCTGGACAGACTCCTGGTCGGACTCGGCGGCGGCGCGGGATCGCTCGGGACTCTGTCCCGAGCTCGGAGACGAGCGGCGCGGGATCGCTCAGGACTCTGTCCCGAGCTCGGAGAAGAGCGGCGCGGCTGGGCTGGGCCGACTTGCTGGGCTTCGGCCCAGTTGGCCCGCTCTGGCTAAGAAGGGTTTTTTTAATAAAACATTTTCTCAGACAAATAAAAACAGAAAAGAACAAATATATTATATGGGAATATAATATATCAAAAATTTCAGAAAAAGATTTTCTACAGCATGAACATTTTTCTAGAGTCAAATAAAATCCATACGAATTCTGATAATTCAAACAGTGCTCCTGCTCTAATAAAATCCAATAGAAATCATTTTAAGAATACCAAAATGATTTCAAATGTATTTCTCTCCAATTTTCTATTGTAGGGAATCATGTTACACTATTTTTCATATATTTTTTTGGAGAAAAATAATTTGAATAAAATCCAAATAACTCCAAATTGAAAATAAAATCCAAAAGGACTTTAAATTTGATCTTTGAAACTCCCAACTCATATTTCATATAATTTGAAGAATTCATTTTATCTTCTCTCATGAAAATCATTGAGTGGCATAAAGTTTTCGAGTTGGAAAATATTTCCAAATGAAAGTCAAATATTTTCAAAAACCCATTTCATTTAATTAAATGGAAGAAGTCATGTCATCTTCTCTATAGGGTTTTGTATTTGAAAAGAGTTTGAATTCACGGAGATCAAAATGCAAAATGAAAGTTTGGTAAAGTCCTTTTATTCCCACTCATTTAACTTTCAAAAAGTTTCAAATTCACTCACTCTCAGCCAATCAATCAAAAAATCAATCAAATCTATCAATTTATATAACATTCCAAAATTTAGAATTTTGAGATGTTACAATATCCTCCCAATATTATTAGGGAGCTATAAAATAATATTCCACTAGTTTGGAATTAACCGCAAACACACTTGCAATTTAACTCTCAAGTCTTATCTGCTTCGAGTTGCTCCTCAAACATTACCATATATTCTTTCATCATTTTCCGGAGCTCCACCAAAAATTCGAACATTTTTAGACCTTCCTAACCCTCACTTCCTATTCGAACCATTTGAATTTAAATCAAATGAGTTTGAATTTAAACTTTGAAAATGCCCACTCCATTTTCTTGGATCGTACACATTTTTGCGAGTCCGGGAATATAGTCCGCGTGCCCAAGTCCTTCCTCTAACCCCTTCTTTTCTCTCCTTCCTTTCTTTGATTTTATTTTTCTGCTATGGAAAAAAATAAGGGAGAGAGAGCCCAGCCAGGCCTCTGGCCACCTGGGCCTCCCATCACCGTCCGGCACATTTGACCCTTTAGGCCCAGCCGGCCTCGCCTTCTCAACCCTAGCCACGCGCACCACTCCTCTCGTTTTTCCCCTCTGTAAGTGTATCTAGTTCCACCCCTAGTTGGTTTTGGAGTATTGACGACAAACCTGGTTGAGGGACTAATGTGTTTGTGAGAATTGCTGGATAACACAGGTAGAATTCCCTCATTGATTCGGTTTTCCTACCGGAGATGACCCCTAAAAATGTATGAAGACATTAAAGTCGAAGGTGGTATCTGAAGACATTCACATTGAAGAGTATGACAAGAGAAGACATCACGTGAAGACTATGGAGCGCGAGGACTTAGTTGTTTCGTTGTTTCCTTTTCTTCTTTGTTGAGTCATAGGAACCACCATACTGTTAAGTGGGGTCCAAGTGAACCAGCCAGAATGACTGAAGTGATGCTTAACCAAAATCCTATGTCTTCGAGTGAAGACAATGAGAGAAAATCTTATCCAGAGCTGGATAAGTCAGCTTTGCTTGTAGCTCAAGTAAAGTTGCCGTGTGTGTTTGAAATCTGACCGTTGGAACATGTGTCAGTTCCTTAGTGACCCAGGGTCATTTTGGACAAATCAGGTCGGGTTGCCTAGTGGCTATGAATAGCCCACCCCCTACATCATAAATTGGTTGGCTGCTCAGAGTTAGTGCATGGCTTTTGTCGTTTGATAGCAACCCACCTCAAAGCCTTTGAGAGAGAAATCCTTGCAAGGACAAAACCCTAAACACCCAGAGCCAAAGAGTGTTAGGCATCACTGAAGTCTTCCTGTCTGTGTGATCTGAAGACTTATTACACTTGAGGACTGTGAATCCTCCAGCCGGTTAGGCGTCGTGTTCTGAGCAACCAAGAGTCATTGTGGATCGCCGGTGAACGAAGTCTGTGAAGGTCTGGAAGTCTACCTTGAAGACTTACCAGAGTAATTGGGCGAGGAATGGGTGTCCTTAGCTCAAGGGAAATAAGGTGAAGATGCGGTCTTCTGAGTTGAATCTCAGCCTCCCTAACCAGACATATAGTTGTCAAAGCAACTGGAACTGGTCCAACAAATCATTGTCTTCAACGAGCCACATGTTCTAGCCTTACCATCTCTTTATTTGCAGATTGGTCCTTGTGAAGTCATTGCCTGTTTGCATTATCTATTTGTCTTCACTGTGTGACTGCTTGTTCTGATTGGCTTCATACTATCTTCCATCCTGATCTATACTTCCTAGCTGTAAGTGCATCTAGTGCCACCCCTAGTTGGTTTTGGAGTATTGACGACAAACCTAGTTGAGGGACTAATGTGTTTGTGAGAATTGCAGGATAACACAGGTAGAAGTCCCTCATTGATTCGGTTTTCCTATCAGAGATGACCCCTAAAAATGTATGAAGACATTGAAGTCAGAGCTGGTATGTGAAGACATTCACATTGAAGACTATGACAAGAGAAGACATCGCATGAAGACTATGGAGCACGAAGACTTAGATCTTTCGTAGTTCTTTTTCTTCTTTGTTGAGTCGTAGGAAGCACCGTACTGTTAAGTGGGGTCCAAGAGAACCAGTCAGAATGACTGAAGTGATGCTTAACCAAAATCCTATGTCTTCGAGTGAAGACTATGAGAGCGAATCTTGTTCAGAGTTGGACAAGTCAGCTTTGCTTGTAGCCCAAGTAAAGTTGCCGTGTGTGTTTGAAATCTAACCGTTGGAACACGTGTCAGTTCCTTAGTGACCCAGGGTCATTTTGGATAAATCAGGTCGGGTTGCCTAGTGGCTATAAATAGCCCACCCCCTACAACCGTAAACGGTTGGCTGCTCAGAGTTAAAGTACGGCTTTTGTCGTTTGAGAGCAACCCACCTCGAAGCCTTTGAGAGAGAATTCCTTGAGAGGATAAAGCCCTAACCACCCAGAGCCAAAGAGTGTTAGGCATCACTTAAGTCTTCTTGTCTGTGTGATCTGAAGACTTATTACACTTGAGGACTGTGAATCCTCCAGCCGGTTAGGCGTCGCGTTCTGAGCATCCAAGAGTCATTGTGGATCGTCGGTGAACGAAGTCTGTGAAGGTTTGGAAGTCTACCTTGAAGACTTCCCAGAGAGATTGGGCGAGGTCTGTGTGACCTTGGCTCAAGGGGAATACGGTGAGGAATAAGTGTCCTGAGCTGCGTGTTCAAGACTAAGTGTCCGGGATTGAGTGTCCTCAGGTTTAAATACCTATCCGCCCTAACTAGACGCACAACTATCACCGCAGTTGGAACTGGTCTACCAAACCTTTGTCTTCATCACGCACACTGGTTCTATCCTTCCCATCTCTTTATTTACAGTTGGCTCTTGTGAAGTCAGTGCCTATTTGCATTATCTATTTGTCTTCACTGTGTACCTGATCCTTACTGCCTAGCTGCTATTAGTCATTGTGGTTTCACTTCATTGAATACTTGACTATGGTCTGCCTAGTGTGGTCTACCTTCCGTTGCATGGTAATAGGTTCATTTCTATCATTTGTCTTCGAAACTTCCATGTATTGAAGACTTACATAAAAATCGCCTATTCACCCCCCTCTAGTCGATATAACACACTTTCAATTGGTATCAGAGCAAGGTACTCCCTTGTTCTGTGTGATTTTGGTTTAACTGACTGGAGTTTTAGTTATGTCGACCACAGGTATGAAGACTGTGTCATGCCCCATCTTTGACGGTCACGAGTATCCCAAGTGGAAGGCCATGATGAAGAAGCGCCTCGTGGCGACAAACCGCGAGCTGTGGACCGTCACTGAGATTGGTCTGACCGATCTGTGCAAGATGGCGGAAGCTGATGACATTCGGAAGTATACTCTTCTCAACCTCACGGCGAAGGACGTCATCTGCTCCTGTCTATCTCGAAATCAGTTTAGGAATATCATGCATCTCGATCATGCGAAGCTTATCTGCGTCCGTCTCTCTGAGGTCTATGAAGGTCATCGAACTCGTCATGATCCTTGGTTCGAGGACTTTAAGGAGTCTCTCAAAGTGATGACATTCGAACCAGAATCATCATCTTCTCCATCATGCCTTATGGAAAATGATGCTAAGGTAATTGAATGCTATCTATCTGAATCCAGTGATGATGAATCTGGTGATGAATTTGGACCCAGCTATGCAAAACTTGCTTCCCTTGTCACTAAACAACAAAAAGCGATGGAACATATTCAAAAACTGTTAGACAAAAGCGATGACCTGTTGGACGCTGAAATGACTCGATCTCAGTCCTTAATTGAAGACATAAAAAATCTTCATGTTAAGTATGAGGAACTTGAAAGTCGTCATGAAACGCTCTCAACAACTCACGAAAAGCTTTCCTATGATTATCTTCAAAGGAAGCAAGAACCCGAGAAATTGAGAACGACTCATGAAGATCTTCAAACGGAAAACGAGTCACCTCGTGCTGAACAGATCAGTCCCGCTCAGGAAGGATTTGAACCACCATGTATTAAATTCCTTGAGCGTGATAACTCTACTTCTGTTGCTAAATGTTCTACTGCTGCTACTGTTGCAATATCTTCAACTGTTGATGTGGTAACTAACCCCTCTGCTGAGGACACCACTGCTATTGCTGATGAGAATGCTAGGTTGAAGACACTGCTTGAAACAGGGATGTACAAAAGTCTCGAAGGGCATCAGACACTATGTGATGTCCTCAAAAGGAAGATCCTGAACCGAAACTCTAGGAAAGAGGGTGTCGGGTTCGAAAGGAAAATGAATGCCGATGGCTCTTACTGGAAACCTGAGGAGTACCCGAAAACCACATGGGTTGCTGCAAAGGAACCTTCAGCGGATCCATCCACCCTATCTGGCTTCACTTGTGCTAATCCCATTGTTATTGATGAATCCTTTGATGCAAACTATAAACTGTTTAAGAATCAGAATAGTGAAGTGTTTGCCAGGTACATTGGTACTAACTGCAGGAATGGACCGCCTATGAAGAAGATCTGGGTGCCGAAAAGGTGTTTGGAGAATCTTCCTGTGAATGTCATCATGACACCACAGGTGAAGAAGACAAACCCCAGACCACAGGCTTCATACGGTCCAAAGGCTTCATATAGACAGAGGACTCACCTGAGTCACACTAACGCAAATGTTTTGTAGGGAAGCCATACTCAGGCCTATGAATACGAGCGCGGTCCATCAAACCGCCGTGTTCATAAGACCAAGAACTATTCTGCTTATTCTTCTCAGTACTATTGTCCACCTGTAAGACTTTTTGCTAGGGCTCCAAAGCCAAAGTTCTCAGATGCTGCACTTAGACTTATTGCTTCGAAACCACCCCTGAAGATGTGGGTGGCTAAGAAAGCTTAACTCTCTTTTGCAGGGAAAGGTCTCCAGCCGAAAACCAAAATCGTCTGACACTATTGCTGGGGACCTTAAACATCTTGTAGGGCGCAAGATCAAATGCCCAAATGGTCTTACTATGTACTTTGTTTCTGAATCGCTTGCAACTTGCCCTATCAGTCCTAATCTCGATCTAAGCTTTAATAATCCACTGGTTCGTCAAATGTTTTTGCTTCACAATTCTCTTCGTGAAGCCTATCCCCCTAACTGCACTGTAGGGTACGACACCAGCTGCTTCAGAATTGATTATTGATAGTGGGTGTACAAATCACATGACTGGCAAGCGAAGCCTTCTCATGGACTCAACTTTACATCCATCTGACAAAAGTCACATCACATTTGCTGACACTGGTAAAAGCAAGGTATTGGGTCTAGGTAGAGTTGCAATCTCAAAGGATCAACACATGGATAAAGTCATGCTTGTTGAATCCCTTGGTTTGAACTTAATGTCTATCTCAATGCTTTGTGATTTAAAGATGATTGTGATGTTTGGAAAATATCGTTGCCTTGTACTAATGGAATCTGACAAGTCTCTAGTGTTTGAATGGTATCGGAAAGATGATTTGTACGTGGTAGATTTCTCAGCAGGACCACAACTTGCAGTATGTCTTCTAGCAAAAGCTTCTGAATGTTGGCTCTGGCATCGAAGGCTAGGGCATGCTGGCATGAGGAACCTCCACACCCTTGCAAGGAAGAAGCATGTCATAGGCATAAAGGGCGTCAAGTTCAATAAGGATCACTTATGCGGTGCCTGTGAAGCAGGAAAGATGACGAGGGCCAAGCATCCCTCGAAGACAATCATGACAACGACTCAACCCTTCGAACTGCTACACATGGATCTCTTCGGTCCCACTCATTACTCAACTCTTACTACTACTGCTTGTCTCTATGGCTTTGTCATTGTTGATGATTATTCAAGATATACTTGGGTGCATATAATCCTTTACAAGACTGAAGTGCAGGATGTCTTCAGACGCTTCACCAATCGAGCAATGAACAACTATGGCGCCAAGATAAAGCACATCAGAAGTGACAATGGCACTGAATTCAAGAACACTGGCCTAGATACATATCTTGATACTTTGGGCATAACAGATGAATTCTCAGCTCCATACACGCCACAGCAGAATGGCGTCGTCGAACGCAAGAACAAAACACTTATTGAGATGGCTCGGACGATGCTTGATGAATACAAGACTCCAAGAAAATTCTGGCCTGAAGCCATTGACACTGCATGCCATATCATCAACCGTGTTTATCTTCACAAGCTTCTGAACAAGACATCCTATGAGCTCCTTACTGGCAAGAAGCCAAATGTCAGTTACTTCAGAGTATTTGGCGCCAGGTGCTGGATCAAGGATCCACATCACACTTCAAAATTTGCACCAAAAGCACATGAGGGTTTTATTCTTGGATATGGAAAGGATTCGCACTCCTACAGAGTCTTCAATCTCTTTCATTATAAAGTGGTTGAAACAGTGGATGTGCGGTTCGATGAGACTAACGGCTCACAAAGAGAGCACCTGCCAAATGTGCTAGATGAAGTTCCATCCAGTGAATCAATCAAACTTATGGGAATTGGAGAAATCATACCGTCTGAAGCTCAACCTAAAGAGGAACTTATCATCTCCGCACCTGATCAACCTGAAGACAATGCTCAGCCTGAAGACAATCCCTCTAACAATGACAATGATCAGCAAGAGCAAAATCTTCGTCCTGTACATCCTCGTGTTGCAAATGAAGTGCAGATTGAGAGAATAATTGATAGCATCAATGCACCAGGTCCACTCACTCGTTCAAGGGCAACACAGCTAGCAAATTTCTGTGGGCACTTCGCATTAGTCTCAATAACTGAACCCAAGAAAGTTGAAGAAGCCTTCATGGAACCTGAATGGATTCAAGCTATGCAAGAAGAGCATCAACAGTTTGAGCTGAATAATGTATGGGAACTGGTTAAGCGTCCTGATCCTCGGAAGCACAATATAATAGGCACCAAATGGATATATCGCAACAAGCAAGATGAGCATTGTCAAGTTGTCAGAAACAAAGCTCGTCTCGTTGCTCAAGGATACACTCAAGTTGAAGGGATTGACTTCGATGAAACATTTGCTCCTATGGCTAGACTTGTAGCCATACGCATACTGCTGGCCTATGCAAATCATCATAACATACTTCTATATCAAATGGATGTGAAGGGCGCTTTTCTCAATGGCAAGATTGAAGAAGAAGTATATGTTGCACAACCGCCTGGCTTTGAAGATCCAAAACATCCTGACATGGTGTACAAGCTCAACAAGGCACTGTATGGCCTCAAACAAGCCCCTCGGGCTTGGTATGACACATTCAAAGACTTCCTGAAGAGAAAAGGCTTCAAATCTGGTTCCCTCGACCCCACTCTCTTCACGAAGACATATGATGGTGAACTGTTTGTGTGCCAAATATATGTGGATGACATTATCTTCGGCTACACCAATCAGAAATATAGTAAAGAGTTTGGATATATGATGCAAGAGCAATATCAGATGTCCATGATGGGTAAGCTGAAGTTCTTCCTTGGTCTTCAAATACGTCAGCAACGCAACGACATCTTTATATCTCAAGAGAAGTATCTCAAATATTGCCTGAAGAAGTTTGGTATGCAAGACTGCAAAGGCTTCACGACGCCAATGCCAGCCAAACATCATCTGGGTCCCGACGACAATGGTAAAGAGTTCGATCAAAAGGTATACCGCTCCATGATTTGTTCTTTACTTTATCTATGTGCATCTAGGCCAAATATTATGCTTAGTGTTTGCATGTGTGCTCGATTCCAAGCGGCACCAAAGGAATCACATCACTTAGCTGTGAAGCGAATTCTTCGATATTTGGCTTACACCCCAACTCTAGGATTATGGTATCCAAAGGGCTCAGAGTTTGATCTGGTTGGATTCTCGGATGCTGATTATGCTGGTGACAAGGTGGATCGCAAGTCTACATCAGGCACATGTCACTTTCTGGGACGATCACTTGTATGTTGGTCTTCAAAGAAGCAGAACTGTGTATCTCTCTCCATTGCTGAATCTGAATACATTGCTGCTGGATCTTGCTGCGCTCAGCTTCTGTGGATGAAGCAAACACTGAAAGACTTTGGCATTCATTTGAAGCAAGTGCCACTCTACTGCGACAATGAAAGCGCCATCAAGATTGCCAACAACCCAGTTCAGCACTCGAAGACAAAGCACATTGAAATTCGTCATCACTTTCTCAGAGATCATGTTGTGAAGGAAGATATTGATATCATACACGTCAACACTGAAGAGCAATTGGAAGATATCTTCACCAAGCCCTTGGATGAGAAGAGATTTTGCAAGTTACGGTGTGAGCTAAATATCTTGGAATCCTCAAATGTCCTGTGATCAGGCACACATCCTAACACTTGTGCATATTGATGACTTAGATGTGCAACACACGAAGTAAAGTATATCTTCAATCAATGAAGACATACATTCTAAGTGTGAATACATTAATGTGGAATTTGACTTCGGAGCGCCACGATAATTGTGCGTCGTGTCTGGGTCTAATACTTCCTATACGGTGGGTAACGCCACCACCAAATTCTTCTGTTTGAAGTGTTTTACCCATGGCGTTACATTTTCTATGTCTTCACATTTTGTTTGTCTTCATTCTCAACTTGCCCTCATGATTATCTTCACTATGTTGGTTTGATTGTCTTTTTCACATATATATATACATATATATATACTAGTGTTCTGTCCTCTACAGCATTCACTTATAGCTATGTCTTCTTGTTGAATCTTTTGAACTAAGTGAATGTGATCGGACCCTAACCTCTCTATGCTTTCTATCTCAAACTCTATCTCTCCAAATCATATGCATTCACTTGAAACTGTCGAATGTCTTCTCTGCGTCCTTGTCAGCACAAGATACAGAGACAAACATTAAGTCCGTTTTCAATGCTAATTCCTTCACATGAATCCCGGAGAAGAAGGAATGACCACCCGACAATCCAGGCGTGCGTGGGAACATGGAACAACCTCCGATATGTTGCATGATGGCCACGTGTCCTTCAGATGTGAACCGCCAGGGGCACCTGTGTAATAACACTGTGTCGTCCCTGTCCCTATAAATACACGCCTCAACACAGTCATTATCCTTTCTTCCACTCTCGCTCAAACCCTAGCGCCACCGCTAGACCTCGACGACGCCGATGATGAAGCGCTTAGCTGCCGCGACTTCTCCGACGCCGTGTTCACGCTGGCTGCAGACATCGTCTTCTCCGCCGCCGCCATAGGTGTCCTCCGTCGCCATGTTAGGGCACGGACGATCGAACTGCTCGGCCTCCTCTTCCACTTCGTCTAGCAGTTCTTCGTGTGGTAAATAAAACTTCCTTTTTACGGCCCCTTTAATCCTATAGATTCGTCACTTTCTACCACAAGTAGTTTCTGTTCACACAAGTTGGATCTATTTCATACTGCATCTCATAATATGCCTAGTATGTTCACTTATGCTTCACAAAGTAGTTATATTCCTCACTTGTACTAATCCGTTGATTCATACAAATCTGGAACCAACTCCTTATCTATGAGTGAATGTCTTCGCACGATGAGGTCAATGTCTTCTAAACTGATTTATCTTCAAAATCTTCTGAGAATGCATATGACCTCTTCCCCTTCCCTCGCACCTTAATGCTGTCACAGGTACATGTCCGTGGGAGAATCCCTTGGTTCTCATAGTCTGCATTCATTTGCAGAATTCTTACAGCATCATATAAATTCTCCCGAAGCCAGTTCCTGTTTGTCCAGCAAGCGAAAGTTGTTGAAGCCTTTGAACGTATTGAACCCATTCAGTTTAAAGTTCATGGCTTCAGAAAAATCAGCAAGGAAGGGTGGCAGAAAGCGTCGAGGTGAAACATCAAGAGATCTGCCCGATGACCTCTCAGAGCTGTACAAGACAGATCCAGAAGAGGATTACAATCAGCTCAAGACACGAATCCAATGGATTCGACGATATTGGGCAGAACACTGGTTCAAGTACAGGTTTGTGACCAAGGAATATGCTGAGAAGAATGCCATCAAGCGACCATGGGGAGACATCCTATACAGAAATCTTCAACCCAGGTCTAGAGATGAAGCCATTGAACAAGGCTTCTATCCCTACATGGTCCGTGGACCACAGCCTGCGGATGCTGACCCATCGTCATTGCTATGGTGTCGTGACGACAATCTGTTCAAGCGCAACTTCCATTTTGCCCAGAATTCGGCAAAGCAGAACAAGAAGTCATTGGGACTAGACTTCAACCCTGGTCCCTCTGCTCCCCGTGCCGATGGCACCCGCGAAGCTGAACCCAATCTTGTTGGGCCCTTCTACAACCTGGAAGGTCTTATCACTCATATCATGGTTCAAGGGACAGCCGTGGATGAGCCTGCAGATGACGCTGAATCTGATGAAGCGCCTGCACCGCCGAAGCCAAAGAAACTGAAGCAGCCTAAAGCTTCAAAGCCTGCCTCAGCACCAAAAATATCACGGGTGAAGCCACTGGCTACTGCACCTCCTGAAGACACTGTGCAGTCTGAAGATTTGTCACGCATCTCCAAGCCTTCGAATGTCAAGATGCCTCTGCAACAGACCAGCCAAGAACTGACTGCTGCTGCTATTCTGCGCAACGACGCCATTGATCTGTCCAGCGATGAAGATCTTGCAGATGACGCTCTTGAGCAACTAATCAAGAGCAAAGAAGAAGCAAAAATCTTCAATGATTTGCCTCTCTTTGACGTGGCAATCATCCATAACTTAATTGATGAGTGGTTTGACACGCCCAACCTCAGCTTTGAAGATCTGCAACTTCCGATTGGCCTCAGTGTTGCCTTCCATGGCGCCATTGCTTCAGAGCTAGCTATAGCCCAGCGCATCGTTGAACTGAAGCAAAAGATCAACTTTGAGAAAGCTCAGTTTAAGAAGCATATGGCCAAGCTCAGCGTGCAAGAGGTCAGGAACTTCAAGATCATGCTGCACGAGCTCAAAGAAGCCTTTCTCAAGAAGCGTGAAGAAGCTCAAGGTTCTCGTGAGCGCATGAAGAGCCTGGCTGACAAGTGTGTGCAAGCCTACAATGAGGCTGAGAAGCGCAAGGCCCTTGGTCGTCCTGGCATCGACCCCAGGATGGCTGCAAAGAAGAAGAAGAAGAAGCCCGCTGTGGCCGAACCCGACGCACCAAGGCAGGAAGCACATCCCATTGTCTTCCCAGCCAGCATAACTGGCTCGAAGCCAAAGGCCAGGTCAACCGCTTCAGAACTGAAGAAGACGAGGACTACTGAGGCTGAAGCCAGAAAGAGGAAACATCCTGAAGCCTCTGATGCTGCTCCCTCCAAGAAGAAGCGGAAGACCAAGAAGGAACGGGGTACTCCCACAGAGCCCTTAGTTGTTGAACCTATCTCAACTGTTCGCCCTGCATCTACACACCAAGAGCGCCAACTGATTGTCCATGAGCCTGCTTCCACAGAGGCTCATACAACTGAAGACATTCCAGCAGTTGATCCCACCGCTACTGAAGACATTGGTCACCATGACAATGTTGAATATGATGTAGTTCTTCCTCAGATCGAGCACCAACAGGTATCATCGCCTGTGCTTACGCACAGCGAACTCATCAGCATTGGTCGTCCTCTAACGCCAATTGCTCAGGATGCATCATGGGCTGATCACCCACAACAACAAGTCACACCACCCCGGCAAGAAGAAGAAGATGACTTTGAGGCCCAGCCAACTCCGTCTCCAGAGGCGTCGCCAGCGTTACGCAGGCTTCGCAAAGGATGAAGGTCTCAAGTCCCTCTTTCGAGCATTCCAGAAGGAGAAGTGCCCCACCAATCTGTTGCACGTTAAGTGTTTCCAGATGCCACTCCTACTGTGAATGTCTCCGAGTCTGAGGCTAAAGCTGCTGAAGACATTCCGGCTGCATCATCCGACGACACCCAAGAAGAAGAACATGTCCCTACTCCCCAACTACTGAAGAAGCTGTTCTCGAGGAGAACGAGTCTGTGCTCGACCCTCCAGCTCATCAAGTGGAGGTAGAAAATCTTGAGGCTGCCACCACCAACACAAATGAAGCCAATGACGTTGTCATGGCTGAAGCAAATGTAGAGCCTGCACCAATGCCAGAAGTCAATGAAGCCATTGATGCAACTGCTCCTGAAGCCTCTGCTGTGCAGCCCAACACCTCTGCCACTGCTCCTGTTCCTGCACCTGCTGCTGGTCCTAAGTTTGATTATCATGTTGAGCATAGACCTCTGGTACAGAAGCCAATGCCAAGATTGCCCAGGTTTCTAGGTCCTGCATCAGCACCTGGATCCTTTAATGTCAACGGCTTCAAAGCAGACAACACCTTCTTCAATAGCTCCAAGAACCCCTACTCAAGGGAAAGAATATCTTTTGATCGGTTCTGGAGCTATCCGCAGCAAAGTTATTACTCAGGCATTCTGTACAATCAAGGTCGCATCTTTCCTCATATGCGTCTTGACACCAAAGCAATAATTGGTCTGCCCTGCTTGGAAGAAGCTCTGGATTGCTTCAAAGAGGCTGGATTGTTGCCCTTCGTCACTGACCAAGAGCACTGGAACGAAGAGTTGCTGCTCCAATTTTATGCCACTCTTCACATACGAGGCTACAACAGAGATCCGAAGACTTGGGTCCTTGAGTGGATGACTGGAAATGTTCATCACGAAGCCAAAGCCTTTGATATCATTGAGCTCACTAGTCTGCCCACTCCTGGAGATCTCTATGAACCTGGCTGTCAGCTTCACAGTGAAGCTATGGAGAGCATCTTTCAGAAGCCTGAACCGAACATGAGTCAGATGCTCAGTATGATGAAGCCTTTGCCTCCAGATGCTGCATATCCTAAGGAGTTCTTTGTTGAAGACCTTGAGTATCTGCCACGGACTATCTATCACATTATACGGCGAACTCTCTGGCCCATCAAAGGACATTCTCCACATGCAAAGCTAGAAGGTGCAATGAAGACTTTGGTCTTCTATATTCTTCACGGCAAATGCTTCAACGCACAAGACTTCTTCATCCGCCAACTTGCTGCATCAGGATCTGATCTTTTTGGCTTGAAGTTCTACGCTCCATGGATAGTGCAGCTGATTAAACTCCACTCAGCTATCTCATATCAGCCATCTGCTCGCAATCATCGGCTCTTTCTGCCTGACGTGGATATGTCCGTTGAAGCCATTTATCCAGAGCCTGCCAAGGAGCCTCTTAGTCTTCAGAATGCTAAGCATCAAAGTTTCTCTCAGAACATTGAAGGAGTTGAAGCAGTCACTCGTGTTTATCCTCTGGCTAGTACTACACGTGCACCTCATCATGCCCTCACTGAAGCAACTGAAAGCACCATTGCCCAACGGCCCAAGAAGCGATCTCGTGTTCTCAATGACCGAGAGGTTCTAGTAGATCTTCATCAGAAACAAGATAGGCATCATGACTGGCTGAAGCGCCAAATGCAAAGCCTCTTGGTGGATGTCAACCGCATTCGAAATCTTGCCACCAAGAATGCCTTTGTTGCCCATGAAACCTGTCGGCGTACATGGAAAGGGCTGACGCTTATGTGTTCCGAGGATGATCTTCAAGAGGATGGCTTCTCTGAACGTTTCAAGTTTGACTCCACACCTCCAAGAAGGACTGTGCTGCGGCGAACTCCGTATTTTAAAGACTCTGAGTTCTCTTCCTCTGCGGCAACTGTGAATGCCAGAGTGATCGAGGACGAAGATGATGCCACTTCACCGCCCCCTACTTCTGGACGCATCGACACTGCTCCGAGTTCTTCTGCACCTCCGAACACCACCGACGACCTTGCTGCTTTGTCTACTCCTCATGGGAACGAGTAGATGCTCTATGTCTTCAAACCTTTTTGGTCCTTACTGACAAAAGGGGGAGAAGCATATGAGTTTGATAGTCTTCAAGCGAGTCCATATGGGCGGTTATTTTATGTTTTGCCTAGTGTTTACAACTCTCGGTTTGATACATTTGGTTCTTTGAGTTGTAACACTTAAACTCGATGGTCGTCTGCTACTTATTTGCTATTTTGTGATGCGATGATAAATTCCGCATGTGCGACGATAAATTCCGCACTTAGATCATCTTGCAGACGTCCATTTTTCATTATGCATGTCATTATCTTCACACACTTTTCATGCATGATTAATTGTCATCATAAGTTGAAGAGGATCTCCACAAGTACAACCTGCCATGTGCATTTGCATTCCAAAAGCAAATTACTTATATGCACATCTTCAGGGGGAGCCCTTGCAACTTATGAAGACAATTCCTTATCCTTTACAATTTCACATATTATATTCCCCATTGAAAACTTCAACTAGTTTGTCATCAATCACCAAAAAGGGGGAGATTGTAAGTGCATCTAGTGCCACCCCTAGTTTGTTTTGGAGTATTGACGACAAACCTAGTTGAGGGACTAATGTGTTTGTGAGAATTGCAGGATAACACAGGTAGAAGTCCCTCATTGATTCGGTTTTCCTACCAGAGATGACCCCTAAAAATGTATGAAGACATTGAAGTCAGAGCTGGTATGTGAAGACATTCACATTGAAGACTATGACAAGAGAAGACATCGCATGAAGACTATGCAGCGCGAAGACTTAGATCTTTCGTAGTTCTTTTTCTTCTTTGTTGAGTCGTAGGAACCACCGTACTGTTAAGTGGGGTCCAAGAGAGCCAGTCAGAATGGCTGAAGTGATGCTTAACCAAAATCCTATGTCTTCGAGTGAAGACTATGAGAGCGAATCTTGTTCAGAGTTGGACAAGTCAGCTTTGCCTGTAGCCCAAGTAAAGTTGCCGTGTGTGTTTGAAATCTGACCGTTGGAACACGTGTCAGTTCCTTAGTGACCCAGGGTCATTTTGGACAAATCAGGTCGGGTTGCCTAGTGGCTATAAATAGCCCACCCCCTACAACCGTAAACGGTTGGCTGCTCAGAGTTAAAGTACGGCTTTTGTCGTTTGAGAGCAACCCACCTCGAAGCCTTTGAGAGAGAATTCCTTGAGAGGATAAAGCCCTAACCACCCAGAGCCAAATAGTGTTAGGCATCACTTAAGTCTTCTTGTCTGTGTGATCTGAAGACTTATTACACTTGAGGACTGTGAATCCTCCAGCCGGTTAGGCGTCGCGTTCTGAGCATCCAAGAGTCATTGTGGATCGTCGGTGAACGAAGTCTGTGAAGGTTTGGAAGTCTACCTTGAAGACTTCCTAGAGTGATTGGGCGAGGTCTGTGTGACCTTGGCTCAAGGGGAATACGGTGAGGACTAAGTGTCCTGAGCTGCGTGTTCAGGACTAAGTGTCCGGGATTGAGTGTCCTCAGGTTTAAATACCTATCCGCCCCAACCAGACATACAACTATGACCGCAGTTGGAACTGGTCTACCAAACCTTTGTCTTCATCACGCACACTGGTTCTATCCTTCCCATCTCTTTATTTACAGTTGGCTCTTGTGAAGTCAGTGCCTATTTGCATTATCTATTTGTCTTCACTGTGTACCTGATCCTTACTGCCTAGCTGCTATTAGTCATTGTGGTTTCACTTCATTGAATACTTGACTATGGTCTGCCTAGTGTAGTCTACCTTCCGCTGCATGGTAATAGGTTCATTTCTATCATTTGTCTTCGAAACTTCCATGTATTGAAGACTTTCATAAAAATCGCCTATTCACCCCCCCTCTAGTCTATATAACACACTTTCACTAGCTACTATTAGTCTTTGTGCTTTCATTTCACTGAATACTTGACTATGGCTTGCTTAGTGTAGTCTACCTTCCGCTGCATGGTAATAGGTTTATTTCTATCGTTTGTCTTCGAAACTTCCATGTTTTGAAGACTTTCATAAAAATGGCCTATTCAACCCCCCTCTAGTCGATCACTAGCACTTTCAATTGGTATCAGAGCAAGGTACTCCCTTGTTCTGTGTAATTCGATTTAACCACCTGGAGTTTTAGCTATGTCGACTGCAGGGATAATCAAAGTATCCGCTGCGTGCCTAGTCTTCGATGGAACTGAATATCCCTACTGGAAGAATAAGATGCGCATGCATCTAGAAGCCATTGATGTCGACCTCTGGTATGTCGTCAAGAATGGCGTCCCCAAGGCTGGTGAAGGTGTCACCGCTGCTGATGTCAAGAAGTTCGTTCAACTGGATTACACTGCCAAGAACATCATCTGTGGTCATCTGACCAAAGGACAGTATGGCCGTGTGAGTGCTCTGGAAACATCCAAGCTAGTCTGGGACTGGCTCTCCAAGGTCAACAAAGGCGTCTCAACCCATAGAGATCAAAGAATCAGTTTCCTTCGCAACCTCTTCAACCGCTTCAAGAGAAACGACAATGAGAATGTTCAGCTCACGTTTGATCGACTCAGTGACTTGCGAGTTGACTAACGGATGGCTCTCCCTCTCCTCTCTCCCCTCTTCCCACCTGCTCCCACCCTACCATGGCTCTAATCAAGGAACCTCACCATGGAAGGCCTATTGCATTGGGATTTCAACCCTGGACTTGCAATTGCCGATCAGGTACGTCGACGATTTGGAGAAACGGTTCACTTTTCTCCCTCTCGCAGCACCAAGGAATTTTTCTTGGTCGTCTCCTTCTCTTCGGCCTCTTTTCCTCTTTCGGAAGATTCAGTTAGTGTGGCTTTGCAATGTTTTATTGGTGGGCATCCTAAGGGATTCAAGGTGGTTAAGCTAAGTGACCGATCCTTTCGCTTCTCTGTGGCTGGTAACAAAGTGGGTCATTTCATTCATGGGCTCAGAGATCGCATTTGGCCGGATTTTATATGCCACTGTCATCTATTCAATGGTCACTTCAATGGATGCACTCGTTTTGATAATCAATGGCATGCTGATGAGCATCTAGAACCCATTGCGGCCCGCAGCCCTGTGGCCATCCGCTATAACCAACCGGTTTTTCAAGACACGTCGATCAATCCTTCTTCTGTTCGAACGCTAAGTAAGTTTGATCTTGTCCCTTTGGCATCCATGAATTTTCATGACAAGAATAGCACGAAAGCTTCATGTTCTTCCTCTTTGCCATCGTGCATGATCGAGCCGACATGGAAGGAGATTTTCTCGGTCTGCATTAATGAGGGCAATCAATGTGCCTCGGACATTCCAGATATTTCTGAGCATTCTATTGTGATTGGCGGTTTCTGATTTTCAAATATCAAGAATTATCCTCTATTGCCGCAAAGCTTCCTTACTTCTGCCCTCCGATATGCACCGCCACATTCCTCTTGGCCACCGATTTTGTCTGATTCTCACATTGTTGATTTGTCGCGTGCCGGATATTCTCCCGTGGAAGTTTCGGATATTGCCAAGAATTGGGGTCAATTATGTGGTAAATGTTTGCAATGGGGACATACCCGACCGTCTTGCCATGCTCGTCTTATTTGCCTTTCCTGCTCCGCTCCTGGATATAAATGCCATAACTGCCCTTCCAAAGTGAGGCCCTTGCATTCCATTACTCCGGTTATGGATGCTAATCAGCACAATCAAGCAGGGTTTGACCAGCATCGGCATCAAATCAACACCCCCCTGCAATCACTCAAACCTGCCCCCCAATCCGTCTGCCGAACCAAGCCATCTCAATCGTCCGATGCAACTTTTGTGGTTTTTACGGTCATCAGGTCAAGTCCTGCTGGCGGCGGCGGTGGACCCGTCATTGGCAATGGAAACCAAAAACCCTCTCGGCCACACCAGACCGCTCGCATTCCACCTCCTCACCCGCCTCGCTTCCCAATGAAGCCCAGCTCCCTACTGTAGCTGCTCTGCCACCCACCACCGCCCTCGCCGCCCACCCCGAGCCCTCCACCCTCTACTCCACCATGGCAAACTACCCGGTGAATCCAATCCCTTTTCTGCCGCCCGGCTGGTCGATCGAGCCTGGCCCGGCGGACCGCAAGGTGCGGGCCGACATGGCCGTCAACCCCATTCTGCCGCTCAACAACAGCTTCTTGGGAAGGACTCCGTGAAACCATAGAAGGTCTTCTGCACGAATCGGGGCTGTACACCACCGAGGCTTCTGACCATCCGCTTGGTATTGGTATGTTCGCTTTTGCAAATTCCTTCATCAGAGATACCGCGGTCAATACTACATTCCAGCTTGATGAAGAGGATTTGGTAATCTCCCTTGTACGCCATAATGCGGCGTTGAACATGCGCCAAACCACCTATGGTCCAGCAGTCTGGCTAATGTATATTGGATTCCCTGACGACTATCAAACTGACTTTTATCTGCAACGCTCTGTTGATGACTATGGTCGCCTTGTCTCATGGAACAACCCCAACATCGACCGCCATGTTGTGCTCATCAAAGACAGGGTGATCCATCTGTGTCTGATCCCCAAAAGCATCATCTTCCGTCAGTTGGGAGGAGATCGGGCCTACTGGACTGCTGCTATCTTCATTCTTCGGGGAGCAGACTGGAACGTTCACGACCCTGAAGTGCCAGTTGCTGATGAAGATCCACCGCCTGCTAGTGGCGTGCCACACCCCATGTTTGGAGAAGGACTCACGGCCGAACAACTGTACCAGCAACAGCTGCAAAACTGGCTCATCCAAAATGGAGTTGCCAATGATCATGGCCCTCACAATGCTGCTCATCAGGATGCTCCTCAAGGTGCTCAGTGGGATGCTTGGCCGGAGCCCCCATTACCCCCAATGCCTGCCGCTTTAGTCAATTTCCAGGCCTGGCTTGCAGCTCAAGGACTGTGTGTTCAAGATGGTATCTTACCTGAAGACAATGTTTCAGATAGTCTCAATTCTGTTTGGGATTCTACTTCTTCAGGCAGCTCTTCTGGATCAATCCAAGTTCCTAGTGGTCCTGACAACACTGTGATGGTAATTTCACCTAGGCATGATATGATTGCTGTCGATGTGACAGTTTCTTCTGATAACCTTCCATGTTAGCATCTCTGTGCAAGGTAATGATCTCGCCAATGTGCTGATTAATGGCACAATTCCACGCATCACTTTTACATCCTAGCTGTCTAGCTCTATTTTTTCTGTTGTGGCTGCTTATGGTCTGTGGAGTGCTGGTTATGGTCTGCCACCGCTTGCTCTGCAAACTGCTGCCCCTGTTTCTGGTTTCCACGTTGAAACTGCTGACACTTCCCTGTCAGTTTGTTTCTTCCCAAGAATTCTGAATGTAGCCCTAAGATCATCTACAGTACAGATCTCTGAGATTATTTCTGAAAGTATTGCCACTGCTGAAGATGTTGATCCCTTGTTTCAACTCACTAAATCTCAGTTGGCTGCGGAGGAGCATTCTCAGCCCTCAACTGAATTTGATCACCAATTTTCTCTGCCTGTTGATGTGCAGCGATATGTTATGCATTCTGTTATGACTGAATCCCCTGACCAATTGGTTACTACTGCTGAATCTGTGGCTGTCCTTGCCGACACTCCTGACCTGCCGATGGAGATTTCTTTGGCGCCAACTAATGGTTTAAGTGTTGGGCCTCTTGCTCCGGCCTCACCCTTCGAGGCCAATGAGTTAGGCCTGGCCCAAGTGCTGCCTCCCGGCCCATCTCCTGCTCACGCACGCCGCACTAAGATTCAGGCTCCTGTGGTCACGACTAAAGTTAGGCGCAGCACTCGTTCTACAAGGTATGATGGCTTCAGGGTGCCCTAGATTTCTGGTGTTCTAGCTCCTGTGTCCAAGGTTAAGCCTCGTCAGATACCTACTGCTGCCTCAACCTCCTCGGCGCCTCCTCCTGACCAAGTCCCCCCCGCCCACACCTCTTCATGTTATGCAGGCAATTGGCATAAATTGTTGTGTTGTTCCTCCTGCTGAAATCACTGACAAGGCGCTGCTGGCTACTGTTGTCCCTGATGATCAGGCAGGGATGGAGGATGGCAATGCCCCATCCTCGGAGTAACCTGTTGGTTTCTTTAGTATGCCCCTTTTGCGTAATTGGAATGTACTTTGTTGGAACATTCGCGGTTTAAATTCAGACAAAAAGCTGCTAGCCTTATCTAATGCTATCTCTGTTAGTGGGTGCGCCAAAGTTTGCCTTCAGGAAACTAAAAAACCCTTTGTTGATATGGCGTTTATTAAAACTTGTTGCCCTAAGAGATTTGATAAGTTCGCTTATGTTCCTTCCAGAGGTGCCTCTGGTGGCATCCTCACTATGTGGAACAGCTCGGTATTCTCTGGTGACGTGGTCGTGTCCAATGACTTTGTTTTGGGTGTCAAATTCACCAGCACACTTTCAAGGCAATCATGGTCTCTTTATAATGTTTATGGACCATGTATTGGTCCGGCCCGAGTGGATTTTATTCAATGGCTATATGACATGGACATTCATTCAAATGATGACTGCCTTCTCATTGGTGACTTCAACTTCATTCGTGGCCCGGAAAATCGTAACAAACCTGGTGGTGACCCCAATGACATGTGTACTTTCAATGATATAATCCGTCAACAAAACCTAATTTAATTACCGCTAAAAGGTCGTTTGTATACGTGGAGCAATATGCAGCAGGATCCATTGTTGGAACAACTTGACTGGTTCTTCTCCTCTATCCACTGGACGCTTGCTTATCCCAACACTATTGTTAAACCGCTATGCAAGCCAGTCTCTAACCACACTCCGTGTGTCGTAAGCATTGAGACAAAAATCCCACGGGCCAAGCTTTTCCGATTTGAAGCTTATTGGTTACTGCATCCTAGTTTTATGGATGTGGTTAATAATACTTGGGCTCGTCCTGTCAACTCCTCTAATGCAGCCTCGGTGCTTTGCCGCAAATTCAAGTTGCTTCGTCAAGCGCTCAAAGTTTGGAGCAAAAATATCTCCAGGTTATCTGTGGCTATCGAGAACACAAACAATACTCTCTCAGAGCTGGATGGAATGGGAAACCTAAGACCTCTAACCAACCCTGAATGCAACTTTTGCAAGATCATCAAAGCTCATCTTCTACGGCAGCTAGATTATCAAAAACAGTATTGGAGAAAACATTGCACCATTCGATTGGTTAAATTCGGTGATGAAAACACCAAATTCTTCCAGGCGGTTGCCACGGAGCGTTACAGAAAGAATAATGTGGCTATTCTACAAACTGACATCGTCTTGTTGGTGGAAGATCACATGGGTAAAGAAGCACTTTTGTTTCATGCATACACTGAGTGACTTGGCACGTCTAACCCTATACAAATGCGCTTTGATCTTCCGTCGCTTATCCACCCTGTTGAAAATCTTGAACACCTCACGGCCCCATTTACAAAAGATGAGATTGATGTGGTTGTAAAAGAAATGCCTGCGGACCGCTCTCCCGGCCCCGATGGGTTCAGTGGGTTATTCCTTAAAGCATGCTGGCACATTATCAAAGAGGATTTCTACTCGCTCTGTACTCAATTCCATGTTGGGGAACTTAATCTTCAAAGCATTAATGACGGCCTCATTACTCTGATTCCCAAGACTGGATCTCCTACCACAGTTAATGATTACCGTCCGATCACTCTTCTTAACTGCTGCCTCAAGCTCATCACTAAACTACTGGCCAACCGACTGCAAAAAGTGATATACAAGATTGTTTCATCAAAGGGAGGTCCATCCAAGATTGTTTGGCTTGGACATTTCAGTATATACAAATGCCAGGCCTCCAAAAGACAAATTGTGCTACTCAAGCTAGACTTCGCCAAAGCTTTCGACACCATTGAGCATGAAGCAATGATCAATATTATGCAACACATGGGTTTTAATGATAAATGGCTATCTTGGATCCATTCGATATTCTCCTCCGGACGATCGTCCATTCTTCTGAACGGTGTGCCGGGCCACCAGTTCCACTGCAAGCGGGGCGTTAGGCAGGGTGACCCCCTCTCCCCTCTGATCTTCGTCCTCGCGGCTGACCTTCTGCAATCAACAATCAATGATGCCTTCAAGAGAGGTTTAATTCATTTGCCTTTCCCCTCAAATAGTAATATGGATTACCTGATTATCCAATACGCTGATGATACGATTTTGCTCATGCCGGCCTGCCCTAGACAAGCAGTTATTATCAAGAACATTCTGTCTGATTACGTCCTGTCCATTGGCCTGAAAATTAACTTTCATAAATCTACTTTGATCCCAATCAACTTGGACCAACAGACGACTGCAGATATGGCCTCAATCTTTGGCTGCTCTATTGGCTCCATGCCCTTCACCTATCTTGACCTGCCCCTCGGCACCTCCAGGCCTTCACTCAATGATTTCATGCCTTTGGTTAGCAAGATGGAACGAAATCTTTCTTCCACCCTCTCACTCATGTCATACGCTGGGAAGCTCATGTTGCTCAACACTGCAGTTGCGTCGCTTCTTATCTATGCCATGTGTACGCTAAAGTTCTCACCCAAACTTATTGAGATACTTGACAAAATCAGAAGAAGATGCCTCTCGATCAAAAAGACTGACCAAGGTGAGAAATCAAACTCACTTGCTGCCTGGGACATGGTCTATAAGCCGAAGAACAAAGGAGGTCTGGGGGTGATAAACCTCAAAATCCAGAATGAGGTGCTGATGTTGAAGTTTTTACGCAAATTCTACAACAAGCTGGATATTCCATGGGTGCACCTCACTTGGGACACTTACTATGATCAGCGAACTCCGCACGCTGTCGATCCGGTTGGCTCTTTTTGGTGGCGCGACATTCTTAAACTCACACCAATTTTTCGTGGGATCTCCAAGGTTCAAGTTGTCTGTGGCTCCACGACCCTTTTTTGGAAAGATTTATGGGCCGATCAGATACTTCACGTCTCTCATCCTCGGGCGTCCTCATACGCTATAAATGAGGATGTCTCAGTGCGTGATTTCTTGGGGATCACGTCGCTTGGAATGGCCTTTCACCTACCGCTCCCCCCAAGTGTTCGATGAGGTCAGGCAAATCCAGGTCATTGTTGCTTCCATCCAACCGACGACCTCGGCATCAGATGTTTGGACTTATATTTGGGGCAAAACTACCTACAAATCAACGGACTTCTACCAATTCTACTTCAGAGAGATCCAGGTTCACAAAGTTTTTGGCTGGCTTTGGAAGTCTAAATGCACCATGAAATTGAAAGTTTTTGCCTGGCTGCTTCTCCACGATCGACTAAACACAAGGAACATGCTGAAGCGATGCCATTACAATATTGGAGATGACCACAATTGTCTGCTCTGTGGCCGTAACATAGAAGAAATGGTCGAGCACATGATCTTTACTTGCACGTTTAGTAAACGCTGCTGGCGTGCTCTGGATATCAACTGGGAACCTTTCAGGGATCGGTTGCAAGCCATTGAAGTCCAAAAAAGAGACCACCCCACTCCTATGCTGTTTGAAAAATTCACTGTGGCCCCGTGGAGCCTTTGGAAGGAAAGGAACAATAAGCATTTCAGGGCAGTTGACCCATCCTTTCGCTCTTGGCTGGATAGATTCAAAATGAACTTCGAACTCCTGCAACATAGGGTCAAGGAGGTTAATAGGCCTCTGGTGCTGGATTTTGTAAACTCTTTACACTAGGGCCTTTTATCTTTTTACTTCTTGGTGGGCCACAAAGTGCATCCCCACCTCTCCCCCCTCCCTGATGTAAATATCAACACTGTACAGTTTCCTCGTGTTCTCTAATATATTTATACAGTAGGAGCCTTTCCTACTGTTTCTGGTCAAAAAAACAAATGAGCTTCAAGCTCTCGGCGCTACTGAGATCACCTAGCATGAAGTCGTCAAGACACTCCTAAGATCACTTGACAGCTCGTTTGACACCCTAGCCCTAATGATTCAAGAACGCCCTGACTTCAAGACACTCGATTCGTCCGACATACTTGAAAGGCTCAACACACATGAGTTTCAGCTTTCTAAGAAAAGAGACATCTACGGTCCCAACTATGGGCGAACTCGTGCTTTGAAGGCAAATGTTGTTTCCTCATTTGAAGAGGAATCTAATTGCAGTTCTGATGATCCCGAAGACATTGGAAAGGAGCTTGCTATGCTTGTGAATAATTTCCAGAAATTCACCAAGAAAAAAGGCTTTAGAAAGTCCTCACGATCCAGCTCAAGGAATGATGAAGCTTCTGCTCATGACTACAAGAAGAGAACATACCAGAAGTGCAAGAAACCTAGTCACTACATCTCTGAGTGTCCGCAGTGGGACAATGAGAACAACAACAAGAAGAAGAGCAAGGAATATGATTTTGATGACAAGAAGAAGAAGAAATACTCAAAGTCTTCTTCCAAGTCTTCATCTAAGTCCTCATCACACAAGAAGAGCTCATATGGCAAGGCTCGTGCGTTTGTTGGCAAGGAAATGGATTCAGAGGAGGAGTCTGCTTCTGAGGAGGCGGAGGTGGAGTCTGAGGAGGATTCCAATCCTGGCGTTGCAAGTCTGGCTACAGCCTACGTTGCCATGTCCATCTTCAACATTGAAGACAATGACTTCATCACCGACGCCGATGCTAATGACAAGGACAACTCTGCTCCCACCTACTTCTTCATGGCACGCGGTGCCAAGGTACATTCACGCACTACTCAGTATCAAACATCTAGTGAAGATGACTCTCATTGTGGTTCCAAACCCAGCTACAAAACACTTGCTAAAATTGCAACTGAACAACAGAAAGCTATGGAGCATATTCAAAAACTGTTAGACAAAAGCGATGACCTGTTAGAAGCTGAAATGACTCGATCTCAGTCCTTAATTGAAGACATAAAAAATCTTCATGTTAAGTATGAGGAACTTGAAAGTCGTCATGAAACGCTCTCAACAACTCATGAAAAGCTTTCCTATGATTATATTCAAAGGAAGCAAGATCTTGAGAAATTGAGAGCGGCTCATGAAGATCTTCAAAAGGAAAACGAGTCACTTCACGCCAAACAGATCAGTTCCGCTCAGGAAGGATTTGAACCACCATGTCTTAAATGCATTGAGCGTGACAATGCTACTTCTGTTCCTGGATGTTCTACTGCTGCTACTGTTGCAATATCTTCAACTATTGATGTGGTAACTAACCCCTCTACTGAGGATGCCACTACTATTGCTGATGAAAATACTAGGTTGAAGACATTGCTTGGAACAGTGATGTACAAAAGTCTCAAAGTGCATCAGACACTATGTGATGTCCTCAAAAGGCAGATCCTGAATTGAAACCCTAGGAAAGAGGGTGTTGGGTTTAAAAGGAAAATGAATGCTGATGGCTCTTATTGGAAACCTGAGAAGTACTCCAAAACCACATGGGTTGCTGCAAAGGAACCTTCAGTGGATCCGTCCACCCTATCTGGCTTCACTTGTGTTAATCCCATTGTTATTGATGAATCCTTTGATGCAAACTATAAACTGTTTAAGAATCAGAATGGTGAAGTGTTTGCCAGGTATATTGGTACTAACTGCAGGAATGGGCCACCTATGAAGAAAGTCTGGGTGCCGAAAAGGTGTCTGGAAAATCTTCCTGTGTATGTCGTCATGACACCACAAGTGAAGAAGACAAACCCCATACCACGGGCTTCATATGGTCCAAAGGCTTCATACAGACAGAGGACTCACTTGAGTCGCACTAATGCAAATGTTTTGCAGGGAAACCATACTCAGGCCTATGAATACGAGCGCGGTCCATCAAACCGCCGTGTTCATAAGACCAAGAACTATTCTGCTTATTCTTCTGAGTACTATTGTCCACCTTCAAGACTATTTGCTAGGGCTCCAAAGCCAAAGTTCTTAGATGCTGCACTTAGACTCATTGCTTCGAAGCCACCCTTGAAGATGTGGGTGGCTAAGAAAGCTTAACTCTCTTTTGCAGGGAAGGGTCTCCAGCCGGAAATCAAATGCGTCTGAAGCTATTGCTGGGGACCTTAAACATCTTGTAGGGCGCAAGATCAAATGCCCAAATGGTCTTATTATGTATTTTGTTCCTGGGTCGCTTGCTACTTGCCGTATTAGTTCTAACCTCGATCTAAGCTTTCATAATCCACTTGCTCGTCAAATGTTTATGCTTCACAATTCTCTTCGTGAAGCCTATCCCCCTAACTGCATTGTAGGGTATGACACCAGCTGCTTCAGAATGGATTATTGATAGTGGATGTACTAATCACATGACTGGCAAGCGAAGTATTCTCATGGACTCAACCTTACGTCCATCTAACAAGAGTCACATCACATTTGCTGATACTGGTGAAAGCAAGGTATTGGGTCTAGGTAGAGTTGCAATCTCAAGGGATCAGCACATGGATAAAGTGATGCTTGTTGAATCCCTTGGTTTGAACTTAATGTCTGTCTCAATGCTTTGCGATTTGAATATGATTGTGATGTTTGGAAAATATCATTGCCTTATTCTAATGGAATCTGACAAGTCTCTAGTCTTTGAAGGGTATTGGAAAGATGATTTGTACATGGTAGATTTCTCAGAAGGACCACAGCTTGCCGTATGTCTTCTTGCAAAAGCTTCAGAATGCTGGCTCTAGCATCGGAGGCTAGGGCATGCTGGCATGAGGAACTTGCATACTCTTGCAAAGAATAAGCATGCCATAGGCATCGAGGGTGTCAAGTTCAAGAAGGATCACTTATGCGGTGCCTACGAAGCTGGAAAGATGACGAGGGCCAAGCATCCCTCGAAGACAATCATGACAAAGACTCACCCCTTCGAACTACTACACATGGACATCTTTGGTCCCACTCAATACTCAACTCTTAATACTACTGCTTTTCTCTATGGCTTCGTCATTGTTGATGATTATTCAAGATATACATGGGTGCATATAATCCTCTACAAGACTAAAGTGCAGGATGTCTTCAGACGCTTCACCAATCGAGCAATGAACAACTATGGCGTCAAGATCAAGCACATCAGAAGTGACAATGGCACTGAATTCAAGAACACCGGCCTCGACACTTATCTTGATACTTTGGGCATCAATCATGAGTTCTCAACTCCATACACGCCGCAGAAGAACGGCATCATGGAACGCAAGAACAGAACACTCATTGAGATGGCCCGGACGATGCTCAATGAATACAAGACTCCAAGAAAGTTCTGGCCTGAAGCCATTGGTACTGCATGCCATGTCATCAACCGTGTTTATCTGTAACGCCCCAAGACCAGAGTTTCAGATGCCTTCCAGGGTTTCCGGGTTTTTCGTCATGTGAGTTTGTTTGGTCCGTTGCATTTAATCTTTGCATCATTTGCATTGCATGATGTCATCATTCCATCATCTCATAAATCTTTTGCATCTCAACTAAATAAATCGTATGAATCTTCGATCCATTTAAATCGAGGGAAGGATGACTTCTCTTTATAACATACCCTCCCGATATTTAGGGAGCTATATTAAACCATTCCATTGGCTTGGAATCACCCACAAACACATATGCACCGTTCTTCAAATTTCCTTTTATCCTTCTCAACTTCCCCTTCTTCCTTTGGGGCCTTTTAGTAAAAATTGAGTGGCAATTTTACTTTACCCATAAATGTCCCAAATCTGCCCATAAATCACATATATTGTGCAGGGTCACCTCCTATAATTTCAACCCATTTGGAGTTCATTTGAATGAGTTTCGAAATTCGAACTTACCGAGTTAAATCCAACGTGTGTGGATTTTACTTCCTCCAAAAATCGTCAGGCCATTTTTGTCAAATTCCTCATATTTTTATGACTCTGGAAAAGTTGTCCTCCTGCCCAAATTCTTCCTCTAACCTTCTCTTCTCTCTTTTCTTTCTCTTTATTTCTCTGTTATTTAGAGAAAAGGAAATAGGGGAGAGGGAGAAGAGAGTCCAGCCCAGCTGGGCCTCTCGCCGGCCCATCCATCACCGAGGCCCACCAATCCCGCTGCTAAACCTAGCCAGTCCCTCGATCCCCCTCGTTTTCTCTCCCTCGCGCCGCCACTCAGGGACAAGGAGCCCGATCCCATCTCCCTCGCTCATCCCCCCCCCTCTCGTCCTCCCACACCGCCGCCACTCATACACCCGCATCGCGCCCGATCCCCTTGCTCCCGATCCGCGCGCCTCCAGTGCGAGACCCGCGCTCCACCCTCGCCGGAGCAGAGAACCAGGCCGGAGCCCCGTCGCCACCCGCCGCCATCGGTGACCACCAGGAGGGCCACCCCGCGCGCGACCCCGAGCCTCTCCACGCGCGCGCGGGACCATCGCTTCGCTCCCGCAGGCGCGCAGCGTCCCGTGGCCCCTGCGTTCCTCGCCCCGCCGCCGCACCATCTTCTCCACTTCCTGCCATCGAGCGTCGCTCTGCCCTTGCTCCATCCTCTGCTTCGCCTCTGCACCACCGGCCTTCAAGCTCGACGCCCGCCTCGGCCATCTTCTCCTGCTGCCTCGAGCAGCTCCTTCACGGCCAGCTTCCATGAGATCTCCACCCCCTCTTGCTGCCCGGTTGGCCTTGTTTTCCCCTCTTGTCGCTGCCAAGACCCGGCAACCAGGGACGCCAAGGACGCCTTCGTGGGTTCTTTTCGCCAAGTACCACGACCGGCGAAGACCAAGTCAGAGACCTCCTCGAGCAGGAGCCTTTTTGGAATCACCAAGGCCACCTCAAGTTCGACTACGTTTTGCCGCCTCGACCGAGACCAACAAGTACCACGACGATGCATCATGTTCATCTACCGCCATCTTCGGAACCGATAAGAACGCCAAGTACCCCTACGCACGAAGACGCCAAGTCCGTTTTGGGATTCGTCAAGTACCGCTACCGATATGGCTCAAACGTCTACGAAACGTGTACCACTACCGTCGCAAGTACCACTCCGAATCATGTACGACGACCGTCACATAAGACCCGTGTAATGTGAACATGAACGACTACCGTCGCGAGTACCTCTACGTCATCATGTACCCCTACTTCCCACGACGACCCCGTGAACAACTACTTCCCCTTCGACACGTGTACCCCTACCGCCGAACTCGATCCGTTCCGATAACACACGCTTTGAAGGAATAACCCCGAGACGATGCCCGTAAATGAATGCATGTTGTATGAGATGCACCCTTGTTCGATAACGTCGCCCCTCTTTTGCCTTGCCACCAACATGTGGGAACTCAGTATTCCAGAGCACCCCACATTCTATCGCATGTCACACTCCCCGTCGCATTTTCTTTTGCACCGGGATCTCAATCGAGTTACCGGAACCGATATGTTGCCGTGGAATCATTTTTGGATTCGTTGCCGTGGCACCCCTTTTCTTTCCACCACGGTGACAAATGCTTCATAAAGCTCTTATCAACATTTTCTTAAAAACTTGCATAAACTTGTTCATGTCATCCGCATCATGATAACAACAATTAAAATGCTTAAAATTGTTGTTGCATTAAATTGCTAATGCATATGGGGATTTACCGGAATTTTTGTTCGTTGCTTCCGGCCTCATTTAACCTTAACTAGATAGGTAGTTTTCATTTGTTTCCCCTCTTGCCATGTTTAACTACATTTAATATGGTTGGGTACATAAACGAGATCGAACTAAATAATTGATGTGGTGCTCCGTCAATATGCAACTCGTTGCATATTGAGCTCCACTTAATTTGTAGGATTGTTTGTGCACTTTGCCATGCCATGCTTCTTTAAACCGGACATGCATCATACTTGTTTTGCGCATCATGCCATGTTATGCGATGGTTGTTTACTATGTTGTGTGCTTCTTTTCCGGTGATTGCTTCTTCGGGTTGGTTCCGTTAACGTCGATTTTGTGAGGACCCGTTCGTCTACGTCCGTTTGTCTTCTTCATGGACTCGTTCTTCTTCCTTGCGGGATTTCAGGCAAGATGATCATACCCTCGAAATCACTACTATCTTTGCTATGCTAGTTTGCTCGCTCTTGCTATGCCAATGCTACGATGCCTACCTTTTGCTTGTCAGCCTCCCCATTGCCATGTCAAACCTCTAACCTACCATGTCCTAGCAAACCGTTGATTGGCTATGTTACCGCTTTGCTCAGCCCCTCTTATAGCGTTGTTAGTTGCAGGTGAAGATTGAAGTTTGTTCCTTGTTGGAACATGGAGATGTTGTTCCTTGTTGGAACATTGTTTACTTGTTGGGATATCACAATATATCTTATTTAATTAATGCATCTATATACTTGGTAAAGGGTGGAAGGCTCGGCCTTATGCCTGGTGTTTTGTTCCACTCTTGCCGCCCTAGTTTCCGTCATATCGGTGTTATGTTCCCAGATTTTGCGTTCCTCACGCGGTTGGGCTATAATGGGAACCCCTTGACAGTTCGCCTTAAGTAAAGCTTTTCCAGCAATGCTCAACATTGGTTTTACCATTTGCCACCTAGCCTCTTTTTCCCTTGGGTTTCGCGGACTCAAGGGTCATCATTATTTTACCCCCCGGGCCAGTGCTCCTCTGAGTGTTCGTCCACCTGTCAGCTGCCGGTGGCCACCAGGGGCAACTCTGGGCTGGCCTACCCGTACCTAAGACAATCTGAGTGTGCCCTGAGAAAGAGATATGTGCAGCTCCTATCGGGATTTGTCGGCACATTCGGGCGGTGTTGCTGGTTTAGTTTTACCCTGTCGAAATGTCTTGTTGTACCGGGATACCGAGTCTGATCGGAACGTCTCGGGTGGAGGTCTATTCCTTCGTTGACCGTGAGAGCTTGTTATGGGCTAAGTTGGGACACCCTGCAGGGATTTGAACTTTCGAAAGCCGTGCCCGCGGTTATGGGCAGATGGGAATTTGTTAACGTCCGGTTGTAGAAAACCTGAACTTGACCTTATTTAAAATGCATCAACAGCGTGTGTAATCGTGATGGTCTCTTTCCGGCGGAGTCCGGGAAGTGAACACGATTGTTGGAGTTATGCTTGACGTAGGTTGTTATAGGATCATTTCTTGATCATACTTTTATCGACCGTGCTTTGCCTTCTCTTCTCGCTCTCATTTGCGTATGTTAGCCACCATATATGCTAGTCGCTTGCTACAGCTCCACCTCATACTTTTACCATACCCATAAGCTTAAATAGTCTTGATCGCGAGGGTGCGAGATTGCTGAGTCCCTGTGGCTCACAGATACTTCCAAAACCAGTTTGCAGGTGCCGATGAGTTCGTGCAGATGACGCAACCAAGCTCAGGAGGAGCTCGATGAAGATCTTGTCCTTTGTCTTGTTTCGTTCTAGTTGATCAGTAGTGGAGCCCAGTTGGGGTCGATCGGGACCTTTGTCGCATTTGGGGTTCTTCTTTTATTTTGGTTCCGTAGTCGGACCTTGAATGTATTTGGATGATGTAATGCTTTATTCATGTAATTGTGTGAAGTGGCGATTGTAAGCCAACTATGTATCTCTTTCCCTTATTTATTACATGGGTTGTGTGAAGATTACCTCACTTGCGACATATGCCTTCAATGCGATTATGCCTCTAAGTCGTGCCTCGACACGTGGGAGATATAGTCGCATCGAGGGTGTTACAAGTTGGTATCAGAGCCTTCCCCGACCTTAGGAGCCCCCACTGATTGATCGTTATTAGCGGCCAAGTTGTGTCTAGAAAAATGTTTTGAGTCATTTAGGAATTATATATCAGAGAGCTTAGGAATTCTTTTTACTTCCCAGTCTCCTCATCGCTCTGTTAAGGCATCCTGACGTAGAGTTTTGACTCTTCTCTTCTCAAATTTCACTAAATTATTTTTTTAGGATCACGCGGGTATCTTGGAATCGTTTCGATGGTTTTATGATGAGAACATTGTCTTGGTGCCTCCTGTCAGGGGTTTAGTGGAAGTGTCCCGGGGAGTTGAGCTCTGAGGTGTTGTCGTCATAATTTTATTGTTGCAATTCTGGAATACTTGAGATATGTTCGCCGACATCGAAAATCTCTTTTATGCAGTTCGTTGGTGAGATAACCTCGACGCCACCCAGTACTGGGGCGGGAGTTCGGGAGTATCGCCATAACTTGTATAACGGATGCTTTTCGAAGGTTGAGGTAGTTGATTTCCGAAGGTTTCTTGGTTATGTGTTGAAGGATGGATACAGTTGGATGTAGGATTTGCTAGTTTGGGTGAGATATTATGCTTCCCCTGTATCCCCAACACCTGATTGCATAACCGGAAAATTTCGGGAGTTTCATAGGTGGGAATTCAAGTAGCTCTTAGGATTTCTTAACGACAGATCTATGATATGACATTGGGGTTCGACGTCTAGTGGTCCGCCTATTCACGGTCGGTTTTACAGTGGTCTCGTTGTGTCTTAAAGAGTCCTTGGCTATGCCGACTCGGGGACGCTTCGTATGTCATGTGCACTTCCTTGTACATGATGGTGCTATACGATCGAGCCCGTGTAGGCCCCACCACGAAAACTTCAGGCGAAATTTCTATCATATGTTTGTTTTGGCTTATTCCGCAAGCCAATCCTTTGTTTTGTTTTCAGTTGTGGTATTCGAGTTGCTTCGAAGTCAAATGTTGATTCCATACCTTCCCTAAGTGGTGTTCTCATATTCCTATGTGAATACTAATCCTCCTCGATCATAGAGTTTGTCATTTTAATTTCTTCTCACCGGTGTGTTTTCTCTTCAAGTGGATCCGATCATTTCAACATCAGTAAGATCAATGATCAGTTCTTCTCTACGGTGTTTGTTTCACCCATTCCAAATTGTCTTTGTTTTTCCCACCCTCCCTCCCTTTTGTTTTTTTCTCCAAGGATTCAGATCTCTTAATCGAGTATCCATATTATTGATGTGAAGTCTCTCCATTCTTTTCCTTCAATGTTCTTATCCGGTGATTCTCATGAAGATACTAACGGAGCTTCTAGTTCATCATTCTTCTTTCTTTTATCTTCTCCGGTGGTTTCAAGTCAAGCTTTGTTGATCATACCCTTTCCTCATTTCAAATGCCTTCTCATGCCGGTGCAATCCTTAATCATTCACCTCTCGCTGTTCAATTGTTCCCGGAGTGCTGAAGATATCTCGAGGCTGTTATCTCTTTCAAGCCATTTAATTCAACCGGTGCTTCATCTCTTTTAAATCTTTTCAACGGTGTTCTTTTGAGTGGGCCCTAACCCACAGGTCTTTTCCCAGGATCTTACCTGACTCTTCTTATTTCCCAGAGATATCCTTAAAAAATTCTTTTCGAAGTTTTGACGTAAGAATGAATTGCCATCAGTCAAATGTCCTCCTCTAAAATCTTTCAAAATCTTTTCATCGTTGGCTCAACCTTCCATTTTTCATCCCGGAGTATCTCAACAATTTAGTGGTGTTTCTCATCATGTGAAGACCGAAGAAGTTTTTTTTTCTCCCAATCTTGTTCTTGTCTCTTCAAGACTCGTCATTCTAGCTTGTTGCCATCCTCTCATAATTATTTCGATTGTGGGAATTCTTTTCACCCATCTGGAGCAATTTAAGAGTATTCTCAGTTTGTTATCCGGAGTTCATCAATTCAGGGTTATTCATTCACAACTTTCAGCGATGGTTCTCCAAATCTTACCGGTGCTTCGTTCAAGTGATATCTAATCAGTTCGTGATTCCTTCATTCTCATATATCTAGATTCTCTCAAGCATCTTCGTTCTTTTGCAAATTCTTCCCGGTGATTCGTTATCTTTTATTCGTTCTTTTTCAATTCCTATGGTGGTTCGTTCAATAGTTGTCGTCATTCGTTATCATATCAATTCATTCGTTCTTTCCAATCCCGACCGGTGATTTCTTGAAGACCTTCTCAAGTTTTGATATATCTCTTTTAATCCTTTTCTACGAGAATAAGTAGAATGCCAATTCCATTGCTTGTCATCAATTTTATATTGGTGAAGGATACGCATAATGTAATTCTTATTCTTGTTTCATCGAGTTTATTCAATTCCTGTTTTCCGGAGTGGTTCATCATACTTATTTTTGGTTTTAAGTGCTCATCTTTCTTTTCCCGGAGATCCATCTAAATCATTGCAAGGCTTCAACCTTATTCTTTTCATCCTCCATTTCGATTGACCATTTCTTTTATTTCCAGAGTTCTCATGAAAGTTCTACGTGATGGTTCATCAAGGATTTATGTTCCTTCTCGAAGTGTTCATCGAGATTCTTTTCGAAGAAACTCAAGCTTTCTTCATATTGTAATCCGGAGTGCATTTCTGTCTATCGTATCATTGGAGGTGGTATTATGTCATTCTTGATAATTTGAGTTCATGTTTTCATGATTCACATGCTGTCAAGATTGGGATATTTTAGATCCATCAACCTATTCGTTGAAATTGTCTTGGGTTATATTTCACCTAAAGCCTTCCCTAAGGATTGTTGCTAATTATGGTGCTTATAAGTGACCCAAGTTCTTCATCTATCCTCCCGGTGAAATATAGTCTCGTCTCTTTGTTTATATCAATCCAATCTATTGTTTCCGTTAGTGGCAGAATTTCACCTCTTAGTTTTGAGATGTTCTCCATAAGTCCACTACAACCTTGTTCTTTTCGTTGTTGGTTTTTCCAACAACTTCGTTCGAACCTTCTTCTAAAGATGCCTTGTCAAGCCTTTTATGGTAGATGTTGGCATTTTCTTCTCCTCTCTCCTATCTCAATTATCTATATTCTATTCTTTCGTTCCGGAGGCATTTTGATGTTGCTCTTTTCAACCCATCATCTCGTTTGTCAGAGATCATGTTCTTTTTGATGCTTATCCATCTAACCGGAGTGTTGTGCCTTTTTACTAAAGTTCTTTTCGCCTTATAAAGCCTTGCATTTTTTTTTCAACCGGAGTGCCGCCTGAAATCGTCCTTACCCACTGTGCCATTCTTTCAATAGTTCCGGAGGCAGTGTATTGTTGTTTTCATCAAGTATCCCCTCTTCTTGCCAAATTCATGTTCAATTACTTCCATTTACAGTTGGAGTGCTGTCCAAATTATATCATTCTTAATCCTTCTCTATCTTGTTTTAACCGGAGTGGTTTCAATATATATCTTGCCTTTCAACCTCAAGGTTTTTCGCAATGTGCTTTGTTCCTCTTTTTCTAGCAGAGTGTTTTCAACTTCGTCATCTCCGTTGCTTGTTTCTGTCTTTTGTTCAAACTCTTAAGGTCCTTTGGTTTCACTCATTGGTCAAAGAAGCAACTTAGTTTTACCTCTTCTCTTTCTCTTCCGTTTTCCCTACGGTGCCATTCTAGATCTCCGGACGAGATCCTCTCGTAGTGGTGGAGTGTTGTAACGCCCCAAGACCGGAGTTTCAGATGCCTTCCAGGGTTTCCGGGTTTTTCGTCATGTGAGTTTGTTTGGTCCGTTGCATTTAATCTTTGCATCATTTGCATTGCATCATGTCATCATTCCATCATCTCATAAATCTTTTGCATCTCAACTAAATAAATCGTATGGATCTTCGATCCATTTAAATCGAGGGAAGGATGACTTCTCTTTATAACATACCCTCCCGATATTTAGGGAGCTATATTAAACCATTCCATTGGCTTGGAATCACCCACAAACACATATGCACCGTTCTTCAAATTTCGTTTTATCCTTCTCAACTTCCCCTTCTTCCTTTGGGGCCTTTTAGTAAAAATTGAGTGGCAATTTTACTTTACCCATAAATGTCCCAAATCTGCCCATAAATCACATATATTGTGCAGGGTCACCTCCTATAATTTCAACCCATTTGGAGTTCATTTGAATGAGTTTCGAAATTCGAACTTACCGAGTTAAATCCAACGTGTGTGGATTTTACTTCCTCCAAAAATCGTCAGGCCATTTTTGTCAAATTCCTCATATTTTTATGACTCTGGAAAAGTTGTCCTCCTGCCCAAATTCTTCCTCTAACCTTCTCTTCTCTCTTTTCTTTCTCTTTATTTCTCTGTTATTTAGAGAAAAGGAAATAGGGGAGAGGGAGAAGAGAGTCCAGCCCAGCTGGGCCTCTCGCCGGCCCATCCATCACCGAGGCCCACCAATCCCGCTGCTAAACCTAGCCAGTCCCTCGATCCCCCTCGTTTTCTCTCCCTCGCGCCGCCACTCAGGAACGAGGAGCCCGATCCCATCTCCCTCGCTCATCCTCCCCCCTCTCGTCCTCCCACACCGCCGCCACTCATACACCCGCATCGCGCCCGATCCCCTTGCTCCCGATCCGCGCGCCTCCAGTGCGAGACCCGCACTCCGCCCTCGCCGGAGCAGAGAACCAGGCCGGAGCCCCGTCGCCACCCGCCGCCGTCAGCGACCACCAGGAGGGCCACCCCGCGCGCGACCCCGAGCCTCTCCACGCGCGCGCGGGACCATCGCTTCGCTCCCGCAGGCGCGCAGCATCCCGTGGCCCCTGCGTTCCTGGCCCCGCCACCGCACCATCTTCTCCACTTCCTGCCATCGAGCGTCGCTCTGCCCTTGGTCCATCCTCTGCTTCGCCTCTGCACCATCGGCCTTCAAGCTTGACGCCCGCCTCGGCCATCTTCTCCTGCTGCCTCGAGCAGCTCCTTCACGGCCAGCTTCCATGAGATCTCCACCCCCTCTTGCTGCCCGGTTGGCCTTGTTTTCCCCTCTTGTCGCTGCCAAGACCCGGCAACCAGGGACGTCAAGGACGCCTTCGTGGGTTCCTTTTGCCAAGTACCACGACTGGCGAAGACCAAGTCAGAGACCTCCTCGAGCAGGAGCGTTTTTGGAATCACCAAGGCCACCTCAAGTTCGACTAGGTTTTGCCGCCTCGACCGAGACCAACAAGTACCACGACGATGCATCATGTTCATCTACCGCCGTCTTCGGAACCGATAAGAACGCCAAGTACCCCTACGCACGAAGACGCCAAGTCCGTTTCGGGATTCGTCAAGTACCGCTACCGATATGGCTCGAACGTCTACGAAACGTGTACCACTACCGTCGCAAGTACCACTCCGAACCATGTACGACGACCGTCACCGAAGACCCGTGTAACGTGAACGTGAACGACTACCGTCGCGAGTACCTCTACGTCGTCATGTACCCCTACTTCCCACGACGACCCCGTGAACAACTACTTCCCCTTCGACACGTGTACCCCTACCGCCGAACTCGATCCGTTCCGATAACACACGCTTTGAAGGAATAACCCCGAGACGATGCCCGTAAATGAATGCATGTTGTATGAGATGCACCCTTGTTCGATAACGTCGCCCCTCTTTTGCCTTGCCACCAACATGTGGGAACTCAGTATTCCAGAGCACCCCACATTCTATCGCATGTCACACTCCCCGTCGCATTTTCTTTTGCACCGGGATCTCAATCGAGTTACCGGAACCGATATGTTGCCGTGGAATCATTTTTGGATTCGTTGCCGTGGCACCCCTTTTCTTTCCACCACGGTGACAAATGCTTCATAAAGCTCTTATCAACATTTTCTTAAAAACTTGCATAAACTTGTTCATGTCATCCGCATCATGATAACAACAATTAAAATGCTTAAAATTGTTGTTGCATTAAATTGCTAATGCATATGGGGATTTACCGGAATTTTTGTTCGTTGCTTCCGGCCTCATTTAACCTTAACTAGATAGGTAGTTTTCATTTGTTTCCCCTCTTGCCATGTTTAACAACATTTAATATGGTTGGGTACATAAACGAGATCGAACTAAATAATTGATGTGGTGCTCCGTCAATATGCAACTCGTTGCATATTGAGCTCCACTTAATTTGTAGGATTGTTTGTGCACTTTACCATGCCATGCTTCTTTAAACCGGACATGCATCATACTTGTTTTGCGCATCATGCCATGTTATGCGATGGTTGTTTACTATGTTGTGTGCTTCTTTTCCGGTGATTGCTTCTTCGGGTTGGTTCCGTTAACGTCGAGTTTGTGAGGACCCGTTCGTCTACGTCTGTTTGTCTTCTTCATGGACTCGTTCTTCTTCCTTGCGGGATTTCATGCACGATGATCATACCCTCGAAATCACTACTATCTTTGCTATGCTAGTTTTGCTCGCTCTTGCTATGCCAATGCTACGATGCCTACCTTTTGCTTGTCAGCCTCCCCATTGCCATGTCAAACCTCTAACGCACCATGTCCTAGCAAACCGTTGATTGGCTATGTTACCGCTTTGCTCATCCCCTCTTATAGCGTTGTTAGTTGCAGGTGAAGATTGAAGTTTGTTCCTTGTTGGAACATGGAGATATTGTTCCTTGTTGGAACATTGTTTACTTGTTGGGATATCACAATATATCTTATTTAATTAATGCATCTATATACTTGGTAAAGGGTGGAAGGCTCGGCCTTATGCCTGGTGTTTTGTTCCACTCTTGACGCCCTAGTTTCCGTCATATCGGTGTTATGTTCCCGGATTTTGCGTTCCTCACGCGGTTGGGCTATAATGGGAACCCCTTGACAGTTCGCCTTAAGTAAAGCTTTTCCAGCAATGCCCAACATTGGTTTTACCATTTGCCACCTAGCCTCATTTTCCCTTGGGTTTCGCGGACTCAAGGGTCATCATTATTTTACCCCCCGGGCCAGTGCTCCTCTGAGTGTTGGTCCACTTGTCAGCTGCCGGTGGCCACCAGGGGCAACTCTGGGCTGGCCTACCCGTACCTAAGACAATCTGAGTGTGCCCTGAGAAAGAGATATGTGCAGCTCCTATCGGGATTTGTCGGCACATTCGGGCGGTGTTGCTGGTTTAGTTTTACCCTTTCGAAATGTCTTGTTGTACCGGGATACCGAGTCTGATCGGAACGTCTCGGGTGGAGGTCTATTCCTTCGTTGACCGTGAGAGCTTGTTATGGGCTAAGTTGGACACCCTGCAGGGATTTGAACTTTCGAAAGCCATGCCTGCGGTTATGGGCAGATGGAATTTGTTAACGTCCGGCTGTAGAAAACCTGAACTTGACCTTATTTAAAATGCATCAACAGCGTGTGTAACCGTGATGGTCTCTTTCCGGCGGAGTCCGGGAAGTGAACACGGTTGTTGGAGTTATGCTTGACGTAGGTTGTTATAGGATCACTTCTTGATCATACTTTTATCGACCGTGATTTGCCTTCTCTTCTCGCTCTCATTTGCGTATGTTAGCCACCATATATGCTAGTCGCTTGCTACAGCTCCACCTCATACTTTTACCTTACTCATAAGCTTAAATAGTCTTGATCGCGAGGGTGCGAGATTGCTGAGTCCCTGTGGCTCACAGATACTTCCAAAACCAGTTTGCAGGTGCCGATGAGTTCGTGCAGATGATGCAACCAAGCTCAGGAGGAGCTCGATGAAGATCTTGTCCTTTGTCTTGTTTCGTTCTAGTTGATCAGTAGTGGAGCCCAGTTGGGGTCGATCGGGACCTTTGTCGCATTTGGGGTTCTTCTTTTATTTTGGTTCCATAGTCAGACCTTGATTGTATTTGGATGATGTAATGCTTTATTCATGTAATTGTGTGAAGTGGCGATTGTAAGCCAACTATGTATCTCTTTCCCTTATTTATTACATGGGTTGTGTGAAGATTACCTCACTTGCGACATATGCCTTCAATGCGATTATGCCTCTAAGTCGTGCCTCGACACGTGGGAGATATAGTTGCATCGAGGGTGTTACATTATCTTCACAAGCTTCTGAACAAAACATCCTATGAGCTCCTCACTGGTAAGAAGCCAAATGTCAGTTACTTCAGAGTATTTGGTGCCAGGTGCTGGATCAAGGATCCACATCACACTTCAAAATTTGCACCGAAAGCACATGAAGGTTTTATGCTTGGATATGGAATGGATTCGCACTCCTACAGAGTCTTCAACCTCTTTCACTATAAAGTGGTTGAAACTGTGGATGTGCAGTTCGATGAGACTAACGGCTCGCAAAGAGAGCACCTGCCAAATGTGCTAGATGAAGTTCCATCCAGTGAATCCATCAAGCTTATGGGAACTGGAGAAATCATACCGTCTGAAGCACAGCTCAAAGAGGAACTCATCATCTCTGCACCTGATCAACCTAAAGACAATACTCATCCTGAAGACAACCTTTCTAACGATGACAATGATCAGCAAGAGCAAAATCTTCATCATGTTCATCCTCGTGTTGCAAATGAAGTACAGATTGAGAAAATAATTGATAGCATCAATGCACCTGGTCCACTCACTCGTTCAAGGGCAACACAACTAGCAAATTTCTGTGGGCACTTCGCATTCGTTTCAATATTTGAACCCAAGAAAGTTGATGAAGCCTTCATGGAACCTGAATGGATTCAAGCTATGCAAGAAGAGCTTCAACAGTTTGAGCTGAATAATGTATGGGAACTGGTCAAGCATCCTGATCCTCGTAAGCACAATATCATAGGCACTAAATGGATATATCGCAACAAGCAAGATGAGCATGGTCAAGTTGTTAGAAACAAGGCTCGTCTCGTTGCTCAAGGATACACTCAAGTTGAAGGAATTGACTTCGATGAAACATTTGCTCCTGTGGCTAGGCTTGAGGCTATACGCATACTGCTGGCCTATGCAAATCATCATAACATTCTTCTGTATCAAATGGATGTGAAGAGTTCCTTTCTCAATGGCAAGATTGAAGAAGAAGTGTATGTTGCACAACCGCCTGGCTTTGAAGATCCAAAACATCCTGACATGGTTTACAAGCTCAACAAGGCACTGTATGGCCTCAAACAAGCCCCTCGTGCTTGGTATGACACACTCAAGGACTTCCTGAAGAGCAAAGGCTTCAAACCTGGTTTCCTGGATCCCACGCTATTCACGAAGACATATGATGGTGAACTGTTTGTGTGCCAAATATATGTCGATGACATTATCTTCGGCTGCACTAATCAGAAATACAGTGATGAGTTTGGATACATGATGCAAGAGCAATATCAGATGTCCATGATGGGTGAGCTGAAGTTCTTCCTTGGTCTTCAAATATGACAACAACGCAACGGCATCTTGATATCTCAAGAGAAATACCTCAAGGATTGCCCGAAGAAGTTTGGAATGCAAGACTGCAAAGGTTACACGACGCCAATGCCTACCAAGAGTCATCTAGATTCTGACGCCAATGGTAAAGAGTTCGATCAAAAGGTATACCACTCCATGATTGGTTCTTTGCTTTATTTATGTGCATCTAGGCCAGATATCATGCTTAGTGTTTGCATGTGCGCCCGATTCCAAGCGGCACCAAAGGAATTGAATCACTTAGCTGTGAAGTGAATTCTTCGATATTTGGCTCACACCCCAACACTAGGATTATGGTATCCAAAGGGCTCAGAGTTTGATCTAGTTGGATTCTCGGATGCTGATTATGCTGGTGACAAGGTGGATCGCAAGTCTACATCAAGCAGATGTCACTTTCTAGGATGATCACTTGTATGTTGGTATTCAAAGAAGCAGAACTGTGTATCTCTCTCCACTGCTGAATATGAATACATTGCTGCTGGATCTTGCTGCGCTCAACTTCTATGGATGAAGCAAACACTCAAAGACTATGGCATTCATCTGAAGCAAGTGCCACTCTACTGCGACAATGAAAGCGCCATCAAGATCGCCAAGAACCCAGTTCAGCACTCGAAGACAAAGCACATTCAGATCCGTCATCACTTTCTCAGAGATCATGTCATGAAGGAAGATATTGATATCATTCACGTCTGCACTGAAGAGCAACTGGCAGCTATCTTCACAAAGCCCTTGGATGAGAAAAGGTTTTGCAAGTTGAGGTGTGAGCTAAATATCTTGCAATCCTCAAATGTCCTGTGATCATCCACACATCCTAAGACTGATGCATGTTTATGACTTAGATGTGCAAACACACAAAGTAGCGTATATCTTCAACTAATGAAGACTTACACTCTAAGTGTGAATACATTAACGCGGAATTTGACTTCGGAGCGCCACGATAATTGTGCGCCGTGTTTGAGTCTAATATTTCCTATACGGTGGGTAACGCCACCACCAAACTTTTGTTTGGAATACTTTCTGTTGGCATTACATTTGCAAAGTCTTCGTATTTTGGTTTGTCTTCATTATTAACATAGCTTCATGTTTATCTTCAATGTACTGATTTGGTTTTTGTCCTCTACAGCATTACTTATAGCTATGTCTTCTAGTTGAATCTTTTGAACTAAGTGAATGTGATCAGACCCTGACCTTTCTATGCTCCCGTCTTAAGTCTATCTATCCAAATCTTATGCATTCTATTGAAACTGTCGAATGTCTTCACTGCGTCCTTGTCAGCAGAAGATACACAGACAAACATTAAATCTGTTTTCAATGCTCAATCCTTTTTTACCTGAAACCCGGAGAAGTGGGAATGACCACCCGACAATCCAGGCGTGCGTGGGAACGTGGAACAACCTCCAATGTGTTGCATGATCGCCACATGTCCTTCAGATGTGAACCGCCAGGGGCACCTGTGTAATAACACTATGCCGTCCCTGTCCCTATAAATACACGCCTCAGCCCAGTCATTATCTCTTCTTCCACTCTCGCACAAACCCTAGCGCCACCGCTAGCCCTCGACGACGCGGGCGACGAAGCGCTTAGCTGCTGCTACCTCACCGACGCCGTCCTCACGCCGGCCGCGGACATCGTCTTCTCCGCCGTCGCCGTAGGTGTCCTCCGTCGCCAAGTTAGGGCACGGAAGGTCGAACTGCTCTGCCTCCTCTCCCACTCTGTCCAGCAGTTCCTCATGTGGTAAATAAAACATCTTTTTACACTCCTTTTGATCCGATAGATTCATCCTTTTCAACCACATGTGGTTTCTATTCCTACAAGTTGGATCTATCTCATTCTGCATCTCATAGCATGCCTAGTATGTTCACTTATGCCTCCCAAAGTAGTTAGATTCCTCACTTGTACTTATTCGTGGATTCATACAAATCTGGAACCAACTCTCTACATATGAGTGAATGTCTTTGCACTATGAGGTCAATGTCTTCTAAACTGATTTATCTTCAAAATCTTCTAAGAATGCATATGACCTCTTCCCCTTCCCTCGCATCTCTAATGCTGTCACAGGTACATGTCCGTGGGAGAATCCCTTGGTTCTCATAGTCAGCATTCATTTGCAGAGTTCTTACAGCGTCACATAAATTCTCCTGAAGCCAGTTCCTGTCTGACCAGTAGACAGAAGACTTCGACGGTGTTGAAGCCTTTCAGTCTAAACTTCATGACAACAGGAAAGTCTGCAAGGAAGGGTGGTAGACAGCACCGTTGAAACACCTCAAGAGATTTTCCTACTGACCTCTATGAGCTGTACAAGACAGATCCAGAGGAGGACTACAATCAGCGAAAAACCCGAATCCAATGGATTCGAAGATATTGGGCAGAACAATGGTACAAGTACAGGTTCGTGAACCAGGGATATGCTGAGAAGAATGCCATCATGTGACCCTGGGGAGACATTTTGTACAAAAACCTTCAACCCAGGCCCAGAGCTGAAGCCATTGAACAAGGCTTCTATCCTTGCATGGTCCGTGGACCACAGCCTACAGATGTAGACCCATATTCATTGCAATGGTGTCGTGACGACAATCTGTTCAAGCGCAACTTCTAGTTTGCCAAGAACTCGGCCAAAGAAAACAAGAAGCCACGGGGATTGGACTTCAATTCAGGCCCCTCTGCTCCTCGGGCCAATGGCACACGCGAAGCTGAACCCAATCTTGTTGGGCCCTTCTAGAACCTAGAAGGTCTCATCACTCATATTATGGTTCAAGGGATAGCAGTGGATGAACCTGCAGACGACGCTGATTCTGACGAAGCGCCTGCACCACCGAAGCCAAAGAAGCTGAAGAAACCTAAAGCTTCGAAGCCTTCCCCTGCACCAAAGGTCTCACGGGCGAAGCCCCTGGCCACTGCACCTCCTGAAGCCAGTGTGCAGTCTGAAGATGTCTCACGCATCTCCAAGTCTGCCCAGTTGAAAAAGCCCATGCAACCCATTGGTCAAGCACTGACCCCTGCTGCTGTTTTGAGAAATGAGAATGACGCCATTGATCTTTCCAGCGACGACGATCTTGGTGATGACGCTCTTGAGCAGTTGATAAAGAGCAAGCAAGAGGCGGAAATCTTCAATGATCTTCCCCTCTTTGATGTGGAAATCTTATACAAGTTTATTGATGAATGGTTTGACAGCCCAGATGTCGGTTTTGATGATCTTCAGCTTCCAATTGGCCTCAGCGTCTCCTTCCATGGAGCCATTGCTCCTGAGCTGGCTCTTGCTCAGAAAATTGTTGAGCTGAAGCATAAGATCGATTATGAAAAGGCTCAGTTCAAGAAGCACATGGACAAGCTCAATGTTGAAGACATTCAGAACTTCAAGGTCATGATGCATGAGCTCAAGGAGGCATTCCACAAGAAACGAGAAGAAGCAACATGTTCTCGTGACCGCATGAAGAATCTTGCTACCAAATGTGTTCAAGGCTACAATGAAGCTGAAAAGCGCAAGGCTTTGGGGAGACCAGGCATCGACCCCAGAATGGCTGCCAAGAAGAATAAGAAGCTAGCTGTGGCCGAACCAGAAGCATCAAGGCAGGAAGAACCTCACATTGTCTTCCCAACCAGTATGACAGGCTCAAAGCCGAAGGTCCCCAAAGTGGCTTCAGAATTCAAGAAAACTAGAGCAGCTGAAGCCGAAGCCAGAAAGCGCAAGACCAAAGCCACCACTGATGATGCTCCCCCAACCAAGAAAATAAAAACAAAGAAGAGAGACCGGGCTGCTTCCACAGAGCCCCTTGTTGTCAAGCCAATTTCTGTTGCTCGTCCTTCCTCTGCTCATCGAGAACGTCGTTTGGTAGTTCATGAGCCTGCTTTCATAGAGGCTCCTGAAGCTGAAGAGAATCCTGCTGTTGACCCCACCATAGCTGAAGACATTGGTCCTCACGACAATGTTGAAGATGATGAAGTCCCTCCTCAGATCGAGCAAAATTTGGTACCATCGCCTGTTCTCATGAATAGCGAACTCATCAACATTGGTCGTCCATTGACGCCAATTGCTCAGGATGACTCATGGGCTGATCACCCTCAAGAATCCCCTCGTGCTGAAGAAACACCAGTCACTCCCTCACCACAGGTCACCACTCCGGTGATTGACAGTGAAGACTTTGAGGCCCAACCAACTCCATCTCCACAGGCATCGCCAACATTTCGCAGGCTTCGAAAAGGACCAAGGCCACAGTTCACATTGTCAAGTGTTCCAAAAGGAGAAGAGCACCAATCCGTTTCACGCAAAGTCTTTCCTGAAGCCCCTCCTACTGTGAACATCCCTGAATCTGAAGCCAAAGCGGCTGAAGATATTCCGGCTGCATCAGCCGATGAAGAAGAAGAACCATGTGATGAAGAAAGAGTAGCTACACCCCCACCCAACCCGGAAGTTGTTCTCGAGGAGAACGTGTCTGCCCCTCCATCTCCTGAAGTGGAGGTTACCAATACTGAGGCGGCCACCAACATCAACACTGAATCCTATGACGTTGTCATGGCTGAACCTAATGTGGCGCCTAAAGCTAATGTGGTGCCAAAAGTGAATGCACCTGAAGCCAATGCAGCACCCGAAGCAAATCCGCTGCCTGAAGCCAATGCCTCTGCTCCTGTACCTCCTCCAAGGCCACACACCATCGAGCAAGCATATGATCGTGGACAGCTTGTTACCATCCGCTGGCCAATCCTGGTTCCTCCGCCTACTCCCGGACCTCAGTTTACTTATCATGTGGAGCACATGCCTCAGTTCTAGAAGCCAAAGCCAAGGCTACCACGGTTTCCAAGTACTGCAACTTCACCAGGATCATTTAATCTCAATGGATTCAAGGCACACAACACATGCTTCGAGAGTGACAAGAACCCCTACACAAGGCCAAGAATCTCTTCTGACCGATTCTGGAGTTATCAGCATCGAAGCTATTATTCATGCATCTTGTACAATCAGGGACGCATCTTCCCTCACATGCGTCTTGATTGTGAAGCCATTGTTGGACTGACATACCTTGAAGAAGCCCTTGACTGCTTCCGTGATGCGGGTATACTAAATTTTGTGACTGGAAAGGAACACTGGAATGAAGAACTTCTGCTTCAGTTCTATGCTACCCTCCACATTCATGGATACAATAGGGATCCAAAGACTTAGATCCTTGAGTGGATGACAGGCGATGTTCATCATGAAGCTAAAGCTCAAGAAATCATGAAGCTAAAGCTCAAGACATCATGAACCAGGTTGTCAACAACACCAGAATGCTTTGGAGAGCATTTTCCAGAAGCCAGAACCCAACATGAGTCAAATGTTGAGCATGATGAAGCCTTTGCCACGCGACACTGAATACCCAACTGAATTCTTTGTTGAAGACCTAGAGTATCTGCCCCGCACCATTTATCATATCATCAGAAAGACTCTATGGCCTGTCAAAGGACATTCATCTGCAGCGAAGCTTGAAGGAGCAAATGAAGACTTTGGTTTTCTATATCTTCAATGGCATAAGCTTCAATGCTCAAGACTTCTTCATCAGGCAGTTGGCTGCATCTGGCTCCGACATTTTTGGTCTGAAGTTCTATGCTCCATGGATAATGCGCCTTATCAAGCTTCACTCTGCCTTCAACTATCAGTCGTCTGTGCGCAATCATCTTGTATTCTTGCCAGAGGTTGACCTGTCTGTTGAAGCTATTTACCCAGAGCCTGCTAAGGATCCAATCTATCTTCACAATGTTGATTGTTAAAGCTTCACCCAGCCCATTGAAGGAGTTCAGGCAGTCTCTCATGTTTATCCCTTGGCTGGTAACACACGTGCCCCTCGCGCCCAAACTGACGCCACTGCAAGCACTATTGCCCAAAGGCCTCGGAAGCGATCTAGTGTTCTCAATGATCGAGAGCTTCTCGTCGCACTACATCAGAAACAGGATAAGCATCATGACTGGCTTAAGTGTCAAATGCAAAGCCTCTTGGTGGACGTCAATCGCATTTGCAATCTTGCCACCAAGAAAGCCTTTGTTACACGTGAAACCTGTCGAAGGTACTGGAAGAGTTTGACTTTGCTCAATGCTGAAGAAGATCTTCAAGACGATGGCTTCACAGAACAATTCAAGTTTGACTCCACTCCTCCAAGGAATGCTCACTTGCGTCGGACTCCCTCCCTTGAAGACTCTGATTATTCTTCCTCAGCTGCCACGGTGAATGCCAGAGTCATCGATGACCAAGATGATGCCACTTCACCACCTCCACCTTCAGCGCGTCTCGACACTTCACCAAGTTCTTCTGCACCACCGGACCTGTAACGCCCTCGATGCGGCTATATCTCCCACGTGTCGAGGCATGACTTAGAGGCATAACCGCATTGAAAGCAATGTCGCAAGTTAGGCAATCATCACAACATCCCATGTAATATAAATAATAAAGGGGAGGTAACATAGTTGGCTTACACTCGCCACGTCAATCAAGTACATAAATAACATTACATCATCCAAACACTCATGGCCCGACTACGGCGCCAAAATAAAAGATAACCCAACATGCGACACGGTCCCGATCACCCCCACCTGGGCACCACTACTGATCATCAGGGAAAGACACATAATATCGTTGAGAGTCCTCGTCGAACTCCCACTTGAGCTCGAGCGCGTCACCTGGAGCGGAATCATCAGGCCCTGCATCTGGTGTAATAGTAATCTGTGAGCCACAGGGACTCAACAATATCGCACCCTCGCGATCAAGACTATTTAAGCTTAAAGGTAAGTCAAGGTAAAATATATGTGGAACTGCAGCAAGCGACTAGCATATGTGGTGGCTATCCTGTTCGCAAAAGAGAGCAAGAAGAGGAGGCAAATCGCGAGCGAGAAACTAGGGAGAAAACCTGCGGCAAGCATTACTCCAACACCGTGTCCACTTCCCGGACCCCGTCGAGAAGAGGCCATCACAGTAACTCACACGATTGATTCATTTTAATTAAGTTAAAGTTCAAGTTATCTACAACCGGACATTAACAAATTCCCATCTGCCCATAACCGCGGGCACGGCTTTCGAAAGTTCAAATCCCTGTAGGGGAGTCCCAACTTAGCCCATGACAAGCTCTCACGGTCAACGAAGGAATAGACCTCCTCCCGAGACGTTCCGATCAGACTTAGTACCTTGGTTCTTCAAGACACTTCGACAGGTTAAAACAAATCCAGCAACACCGCCCGAATGTGCCGACAAATCCCGATAGGAGCTGCACATATCTCTTTCTCAGGGCACACTCAGATTGTCCTAGGTACGGGTAGGCCAGCCCAGATTTGCCCCTGGTGGCCACCGGCAGCTGACAGGTGGACCAACACTCAGAGGAGCACTGGCCCGGGGGGGTTTAAAATAAGATGACCCTCAGGCTCCGGAAACCCAAGGGAAAAAAAGAGGCTAGGTGGCAAATCGTAAAACCAAGGTTGGGCATTGCTGGAAAAGCTTTAATCAAGGCGAACTATCAAGGGGTTCCCATTATAACCCAACCGCGTAAGGAACGCAAAAATCCAAGAACATAACACCGATATGACGGAAACTAGGGCGGCAAGAGTGGAAAAAAACACTAGGCGAGAGGCCGAGCCTTCCACCCTTTACCAAGTGTATAGATGCATAAATATAACAAGATAAAATAATGATATCCCAACAAGTAAATAAATGTTCCAACAAGGAACGGTCTCCAATCTTCACCTGCAACTAGCAACGCTATAAGAGGGGCTGAGCAAAGCTGTAACATAGCCAATCAACGGTTTGCTAGGACATGGTGGGTTAGAGGTTTGGCATGGCAGTTTGGTAGGCTTGAAAGCAAGTGCTAGGCATCGTAGCATTGGCATAGCAAAAGAGCGAGCATCTAGCAAAGCAAAGATAGTAGTGATTTCGAGGGTATTATCATCTTGCCTGCAAAGTTGTCAGAGTTGACTGGATCCTCGAAAGCAAACTCAATGGGATCCTCGTTAGCGAACTCGTCTCCTGGCTCTACCCAAACAAGACAAACAAGCAAACGGAACACAATCAACCACGTGCAAAGCTCAAACCATATGATGCAAAGATGGTATGCTATGCGGGATGCGATGCGGGATGCATATGCAAGATTTGACAAGGGATGCATGAACCCGTCCTCAACTTGGGAATCCAAGTGTGCCACTAGAAAGATGAGATGAAATCGCTTGAAAACGATATAAAGAACTCCGGAATCGGAGTTACGGTTTGGAAATGGCAAGCAATTCAAATATGACCACGTTCTGCGATTTACAGCAAGTAGCCATTTAAATGCAATGAGATGAACATGCTACAGCACCAAACAAGACAAAAAAATACATGGCAGGGATGCATTCAAGATGCTTAACAAAAGTCTAGCACTGAGATATGGCCAATTCATCCATTAACAGGTTCAAACAAGCATGGCAAAAATGCATATGGCAAACACTTGTCTGGAATTTCAGATCAGGTAACACTCTTTCGAGCAACAAAACTATATGCTACAGGACCTGAACATGGCAAAGTAAAGCATGGCATGGAGCTACTCAAATATCTTAACAAAAGTCCCTTAGTGACCTTGAGCCAAAAGGGATCAGAAAATACAATTACAAGTATGTGAACATGGCAATAACATAATCAGTTCTCAGACTTAGTGAAAACTGGAGCATGCTGAAACAGATATCAAGTTGGCATGTTTACGAGATCGATGCACTCTCTACGGAGCAAGTCATGACAAGCTAAGCATACATCCATCAAGAATACACAAAATTCAAGCTAGACATGGCAAGAACAATAGCATAGCATGCACGGATCAACTACAACATCCTTGGCAAAATCGTTAACAAGTAGACAATCTGCCCAGATTTACGAATTAGCAAAAGTAGAGCTTGATTGACTCAAGCTAGGTTGCTCCATAATTGCAAACAAAGACATGGATGGATAGAGCACTACAAGATTAACAAAACATCCTTAATGATCATCCTCAAATGAGGCACGGATCACTAGGAAACAACATGAACATATGGCCATATGAGATAAACAGGTCAAGGACTTAGTGGAAAAGCTAAGTCCCTGAAATCAGCATTACCAAGTGCCTCACTTTGCAAGCTTGTGCTGGTCACCACACACATCACAAAAATACATGGGTTGCACCTCTAGAAACACGGCAAAACCCTTAACAAACACATGTAGAGCACCAGGGCATAACATGCACACAATAATCATGGAAAAAATGACAAATATCTAAATGGAGTAGCAGATCTAACAATTATCTCAAGTAGCCCTCTTCTAACAGCATTTCGGGCATCAAGATGAACTCAAATGAAAATTATGCAATGGTATGAAGTGATGTACTCTCTGAGACGAACATTTTGATATGCTATATGACCAAAACGGAGCTACGGATGCAAAGTTACGATGCAATGAACAGGAGCATATGAACTAGGGTTTCAGGCAAAAAGTCAACCCTCGAGATTTTAGATCTCAGATCTGGCACGTTTTATGAGGATGGCCGGATTTCTTGGAGCTCTCCGGAGATTAAGTCGGCCGCTGGAGAGGAACTTGGCATGGAGGAGGAGATGGCTGGGGCGGTGGAGACGAGCGGCGGAGCTCGTCGGAGCGGTGGCGGTGGTGGCCGGCCGGCGCGGCGAGGTCGGAAGAAGGTCGCGGTGAGGCCGGACGTCCCACCGGCGAGGGATGCGGCGGTCGGAGTGGCGATCCGCGGCGGAGGGAGCGGCGCGCTCCCAGAGGCGAAGGAGACGGCGACGGGATGCGGGCGAGCGCCTCGGCTCGGGCGGGAGCGGCGGAGGGCCTGCCTTGGGCCGGGATGGGCCGGCGGCGGGACGGGTTCCCGGTGCCACGTGGAGGCACCTCAGTGGCCGCGGGCGGCGGCGGACGGAGTGTCCGGTGCGGCGGACATGTCCGGTGGCGGCGGATCTGGATCTAGGGTTAGGGGGAGAGTGGAACCGCAAATTTCGGAAGGGGGTGTATATATAGGCATAGAGGGAGCTAGGAGAGTCCAAATGAGGTGCGGTTTTCAGCCACGCGATCATGATCGAACGCTCTAGATGATGGAGCAGGTTTTGGTGGGTTTTGGGCTACTTTGGGAGGGTGTTGGGCTGCAACACACACGAGGCCTTTTTGGTCCCTCGGTTAACCGTTGGAGTATCAAACGAAGTCCAAATGATACGAAACTTGACAGGCGGTCAACCGGTAGAAAACCAAGGCCGCTTGGCAAGTCTCGGTCCAATCTGGAAATGTTTAATCCCCACACATGAAAGAAAGGTAGGAATGACCACCGGAGGAGAACGGAGCGCCGGAATGCAAAACGGACAACGGGGAAAATGCTCAAATGCATGAGACGAACACGTATGCGAATGCAATGAACATGATGACATGATATGAGATGCATGACAACGACAACAACACACGGAGAAAAAAACCCGAACCCGAGAAAATAAAATAACTTAAGGCCGGAAATGGCAAGAGTTGGAATACATATTGGGTAAGTTACATCCGGGGTGTTACAACACTCCACCACTACGAAAGGATCTCGTCCCGAGATCTAGGACTGAAAGAACGCCGGGTATTCAGAACGGAGGTGATCCTCGCGTTCCCAGGTAGCTTCACGGTCGGAATGGTGTGACCACTTGACTTTGAGGAATTTGATTGACTTGTTGCGAGTCTTGCGTTCAGTCTCTTCAAGCATAGCGACTCGGTGCTCACGATAAGAGAGATCTTCTTGGAGCTCAATGTCCTCGAAGTTGACGGTGCGGTCAGGAGTCTTGAAGCACTTTCGGAGCTGAGAGACATGGAACACATCATGAACATTTTCAAAGTTTGAAGGAAGCTCAAGTTGATAGGCGAGATCGCCTCTCTTGCTGACAATTTTGAAAGGTCCCACGTATCTAGGGGCAAGCTTCCCTTTGATACCGAAGCGGCGAGTACCTTTCATAGGAGAGACGCGGAGGTAAACATGATCTCCGATTTCGAAAGCCAAATCACGGTGCTTACTGTCATAGTAGCTCTTCTGGCGGGATTGGGCTGCTTTGAGGTTATCTCAAATGACTTTACACATTTCCTCTGCCTCTGTGATTAAGTCATTTCCGAGAAGCTGACGTTCACCGGTTTCAGACCAGTTGAGAGGGGTACGGCACTTCCTGCCATACAGAATTTCAAATGGGGCCTTGCCCGAACTTCCTTGAAAACAATTGTTGTAGGAGAATTCAGCATAAGGAAGACAATCCTCCCACTTCATGCCGAAGGAGATCACACAAGCCCTGAGCATATCTTCAAGAATCTAGTTGACACGCTCGACTTGACCGCTAGTTTGTGGATGGAAAGCTGTGCTGAAGCGGATGTTGGTGCCCATGGCCTTTTGAAAAGAATCCCAAAACTTGGAGGTAAAGATGCTGCCACGGTCTGAAGAGATCACTTGAGGAATACCGTACAGAGAGACAATTCGAGAGGTATAGAGTTCCGCCAATTGAGCTGCAGTGATTGACTCTTTGATAGGCAGAAAGTGAGCCACTTTTGTGAGTTTGTCGATGACAACGAATATAGCATCATTGCCACGCTTGGACTTTGGAAACCCAGTCACGAAGTCCATTTCAATGTGGTCAAACTTCCATTCCGGACTGGCAAGAGGTTGGAGGAGACCCGCTGGCCTTTGGTGTTCTGCCTTCACTCTTCTGCAGACATCACACTCATTCACGAATTGAGCAATCTCGCGCTTCATTCGAGTCCACCAATAAGCCTGCTTAAGGTCCTGATACATCTTCGTGCTCCCAGGGTGGATGGAGAGGAGAGAATTCTGAGCCTCGTTCATGATCACTTTACGAAGGTCACCTTCGGGTACAACAATACGATCCTCGAAGAAGAGAGTATCCTTGTCATCAAGGCGGTAGCACTTGTACTTGGGTTGACTCTTGGCAATCCCAATCTTCACCTTTTTCACCATAGCATCAAGAAGCTGGGCTTGGCGAATCTGGTCTTCTAAGGTAGGAGAGACTTGAAGGTTGGCGAGGACACCTTGAGGAACAACTTGCAGATTAAGTTTGCGGAAAGCTTCACAAAGCTCGGGTTGATAAGGCTTAAGAATCAGGCTGTTGCAATAAGCTTTCCTGCTCAATGCGTCAGCAATCACATTGGCCTTGCCTGGAGTATACTCGATACTCGGATTATACTCTTGAATCATTTCGACCCATCGAGTTTGCCTGAGGTTTAGATTAGGCTGAGTGAAGATGTACTTGAGACTCTTGTGATCAGTGAAAATGTCCACTTTTCTTCCCAATAAGAGATGTCTCCAAGTCAAAAGAGCATGCACAACTGCCGCCAACTCGAGATCATGAGTGGGGTAGTTCTTTTCATTGGGCTTCAACTGGCGAGAGGTATAAGCAACAACTTTCTTCTCTTGCATCAACACTGCGCCAAGACCTTGGAGAGAGGCATCGCAAAAGACCTCGTACGTCTTGGATTCATCGGGCAGAGTCAGAACTGGAGCAGTGATCAATTTCTCTTTCAAAGTGTTGAAAGCAATGTCACACTCCGGAGACCAAACGTACTTGACGTGCTTCTGGAGAAGATTTGAGAGAGGCTTCGCGATCTTAGAAAATTTCTCAACAAATCTTCGGCAGTAGCTTGCGAGGCCGAGGAAGCTATGGAGTTGCTTCATGTTTTGAGGAGGTTCCCAATTCACAATTGCAGACACCTTCTCAGGATTCACGGCAATGCCCTTGGAAGAGATGATATGACCAAGATAAAGAACCTCATCGAGCCAAAATTCGCACTTGGAGAACTTGGCGTAGAACTTGTGTTCCCTCAGCTTATCGAGTACCAAACGCAAGTGCTTGGCATGATCTTCCTTGTTCTTCGAGAAAACCAGAATGTCGTCGAGATAGACCAAAACGAAGTCATTGGTGTAGGCGTTGAAGATGAAGTTCATCATGCGAGAGAAAGTCGGAGGAGCGTTGACGAGGCCAAAAGACATGACAGTGTATTCATATGAACCATAGCTTGTCCTGAAGGCCGTCTTGGGAATATCTTGTTCACGGATTCGAATCTGATGATAACCCATATGGAGATCAAGCTTGGAGAATACTTGGGCACCTTTGAGTTGTTCGAACAACTCATTGATGTTGGGAAGTGGGTATTTGTTCTTGATGGTCTTCTTGTTCAGTGGACGGTAATCAACACAAAGTCGGTTCGTTCCATCCTTCTTCTTCACGAAAAGAACACCACAACCCCACGGAGAAGAACTAGGCCGGATGAGACCCATTCTCTCTTGAATATCGAGTTGCTTCTTCAGCTCCTTCAACTCTTCAGGTCCGAGCTTGTAAGGACGCTTGCACACAGGTTCCGTGCCAGGCTCAAGATCAATGACGAATTCAACTGGCCGGTGCGGACGCATTCCTGGAAGCTCTTCTGGAAAGACGTCTTGATATTCGCAAACGACTAGAATTTGCGAGATAGCATCCAGTTCACCCTTCTCATTGAGAGAAAACAGACGGATTATATCATCACGAGCGGCAAAGACAATTACATCCTCAGACGAATGAGTCAATTGAATCTGCCTCGCTGCACAGTCAACATGTGCCTTGTGCTTAGAAAGCCAATCCATCCCGAGAATATGATCAATATCCGAGTCACCAAGAACCGTTGGAGAAGCCAGAAACTTGTAGTCACCCAAGGTGATAGTAACATCCGGAACGATGGAGTTTTCATGCATGTGCTTACCGGGAGAGACAACTGCTAATGGACTAGGCAAAACTTGCGAAACCAATTCATGCCTGGATGTAAACGGTCTCGAGATGAAATAATGCGATGCACCAGTGTCAAAAAGAACTCTTGCGGGAATATCATTAACAGGAAGGTTACCCATGATGACATCTGACGAATCCTCTGCCTGAGCTGCATTCATCAAGTTGACCTTGGCGTGCTTGGGGTTATGCTTGACCACAGCTGTACTTGCCGATCTCACAGGAGGAGGAGGAGGAAGACGCCTCTGGTTGAGACACTTGTTGGCATAGTGACCCTTCTGTTGGCAATTGTTGCACGTGACCTCTGAAAGTGGACGGTGGTACAGAGCACTCGATCTTGGAGCTTGAGACGAAGTCTTGTTCTGAAAGCCAGGGTTGGGTGGGTGGGAAGATCCACTGCCACCTTTGCTCTTCTGCTGATATGGCTGACGGAACGGAGGAGGAGGAAGCCAATACTTCTGTTCCTTGGTCACTTGAGTAGAGGAAGAAGGAGTAGAATCTCTTACTCTCTTCTTGGAAGCATCACACCTCAGTTGAGGGGCCTCTTGCTTCAATGCCATGTTGTAGAACTCATCGTATCTCAAGGGCTCAAAGAGAATAAGAGCTAGCTGAATTTCTTCTCCAAGACCACCCCTGAATTGGTATATCATGCTCTTCTCATCAGGAACGTCCTGCTTGGCAAAGCGGGCGAGCTTCTGAAACAACTTGTTGTAGTCATAGACAGACAAAGAGCCTTGCTTCAGGTTGCAGAATTCCTCACGCTTGCTTTCAACCACGCTCTGAGGGATATGGTGAGCTCTGAAATCTTGACGGAATTCATCCCAGGTAATAGCACGTCCACCTCTGGAATCCTTGTACTGCTGGAACCATTCTACAGCTTGATCTTTGAGTTGGAAGGAAGTGAACTTGACAAAGTCCTCAGGCCTGACGTTACTGCACTCAAAATGCTTGCACAGATCCACAAGCCAATCGTCAGCATCGGTTGCCTCAACACAATTGCTGAAAGTCTTTGGCCCGTTAGCAAGGAACTGGTTAAGTGTAGCGAAGTGATTCTGATTGTTGCCTTGGTTCCCTTGGTTGCCTTGATTGCGCTCTTGGAGAATTTGCATGATCAACTATGTGTTTGCATTGGTTGCGGCCATCACAGCTTGCCATTCCTACGGAGGACGAGGAGGTGGTGGTGGATCTTGATTCTGATTCTGATTGGTGCTCTTAGCGGGAACCATCCTGAAGAGGTTGACCACCGTTAGCACATAGACAGATAAAATGAAGCTGAATCCAATGGAATGAAAATTGCAACATATAGTCTTCAAATCCGAACAAAATGAACGAATGCATTCCTCTAGAAATGGTCACATATCCATAAATTGAGAAGCCACTTAGAATTTAGGTAGACAAATAAACCAACAAGGTATGGATCAAGAACGAATAATCGGTAAGAAATCCCAATCTCAAACCAATATCCGTGGAAGAAGAAACTAGAGCTACAAGAATTCCCACCTATGAAACTCCCGAACCTTTCCGGTTATGCAATCATGTGTTGGGGATACAGGGGAAGCATAATATCTCACCCAAATCTAGCAAATCCTACATCCAGCTGTATCCATCCTTCAACACATAACCGAGAAAAACTTCAGAAACCATCTACCTCAACCTTCGAAAAGCATCCGTTATACAAGTTATGGCGCTACTCCCGAACTCCCGCCCCAGTACTGGGTGGCGTCGAGGTTATCTCACCAACAAACTGCATAAAAGAGATTTTCGACGTCGGCGTACTAAACTCAGGTATTCCAGAACTGCAATGATAAAATTATGACGACAACACCTCAGAGCTCAACTCCCCAGGACACTTCCACAAAACCCCTGACAGGAGGCACCAAGACAATGTTCTCGTCATAAAACCATCGGAATGATTCCAAGATACCCGCATGATCCTAAATTTTTTTAGTGAAATTTGAGAAGAGAAGAGTCAAAACTCTACGTCAGGATGCCTTACCAGAGCGATGAGGAGACTGGGAAGTAAAAAGAATTCCTAAACTCTCCCATATATAATTCCTAAATGACTCAAAATATTTTTTTCTAGACACAACTCGGCTGCTAAAAACGATCAAGCAATGGGGCTCCTAAGGTCGGGGAAGGCTCTGATTACCAACTTGTAACGCCCTCGATGCGGCTATATCTCCCACGTGTCGAGGCACGACTTAGAGGCATAACCGCATTGAAAGCAATGTCGCAAGTTAGGCAATCATCACAACATCCCATGTAATATAAATAATAAAGGGGAGGTAACATAGTTGGCTTACACTCGCCACGTCAATCAAGTACATAAATAACATAACATCATCCAAACACTCATGGCCCGACTACGGCGCCAAAATAAAAGATAACCCAACATGCGACACGGTCCCGATCACCCCCAACTGGGAACCACTACTGATCATTAGGGAAAGACACATAATATTGTTGAGAGTCCTCGTCGAACTCCCACTTGAGCTCGAGCGCGTCACCTGGAGCGGAATCATCAGGCCCTGCATCTGGTGTAATAGTAATCTGTGAGACACAGGGACTCAGCAATCTCACACCCTCGCGATCAAGACTATTTAAGCTTAAAGGTAAGGCAAGGTAAAATACATGTGGAACTGCAGCAAGCGACTAGCATATGTGGTGGCTATCCTGTTCGCAAAAGAGAGCGAGAAGAGGAGGCAAATCGCGAGCGAGAAACTAGGGAGCAAACCTGCAGCAAGCATTACTCCAACACCGTGTCCACTTCCCGGACCCCGCCGAGAAGAGGCCATCACGGTAACTCACATGGTTGATTCATTTTAATTAAGTTAAGGTTCAAGTTATCTACAACCGGACATTAACAAATTCCCATCTGCCCATAACCGCGGGCACGGCTTTCGAAAGTTCAAATCCCTGCAGGGGAGTCCCAACTTAGCCCATGACAAGCTCTCATGGTCAACGAAGGAATAGACCTCCTCCCGAGACGTTCCGATCAGACTCGGTACCTCGGTTCTTCAAGACACTTCAACAGGTTAAAACAAATCCAGCAACACCGCCCGAATGTGCCGACAAATCCCGATAGGAGCTGCACATATCTCTTTCTTAGGGCACACTCAGATTGTCCTAGGTACGGGTAGGCCAGCCCAGAGTTGCCCCTCGTGGCCACCGGCAGCTGACAGGTGGACCAACACTCAGAGGAGCACTGGCCCGGGGGGTTTAAAATAAGATGACCCTCAGGCTCCGAAAACCCAAGGGAAAAAAGAGGCTAGGTGGCAAATGGTAGAACCAAGGTTGGGCATTGCTGGAAAAGCTTTAATCAAGGCGAACTATCAAGGGGTTCCCATTATAACCCAACAGCGTAAGGAACGCAAAAATCCGAGAACATAACACCGATATGACGGAAACTAGGGCGGCAAGAGTGGAACAAAACACTAGGCGAGAGGCCGAGCCTTCCACCCTTTACCAAGTGTATAGATGCATAAATATAACAAGATAAAATAATGATATCCCAACTAGTAAATAAATGTTCCAACAAGCAACGCTATAAGAGGGGCTGAGCAAAGCGGTAACATAGCCAATCAATGGTTTGCTAGGACATGGTGGGTTAGAGGTTTGGCATGGCAATTTGGGAGGCTTGAAAGCAAGTGGTAGGCATCGTAGCATTGGCATAACAAAAGAGCGAGCATCTAGCAAAGCAAAGATAGTAGTGATTTCGAGGGTATGATCATCTTGCCTGCAAAGTTGTCAGAGTTGACTGGATCCTCGAAAGCAAACTCAACGGGCTCCTCGTTAGCGAACTCGTCTCCCGGCTCTACCCAAACAAAACAAACAAGCAAACGGAACACAATCAACCACGTGCAAAGCTCAAACAATATGATGCAAAGATGGTATGCTATGTGGGATGCGATGCGGGATGCATATGCAAGATTTGACAAGGGATGCATGAACCTGGCCTCAACTTGGGAATCCAAGTGTGCCACTGGAAATATGAGATGAAATCTCTTGAAAACGATATAAAGAACGCCGGAATCGGAGTTACGGTTTGGAAATGGCAAGCAATTCAAATATGACCACGTTTTGCGATTTACAGCAAGTAGCCATCTAAATGCAATGAGATGAACATGCTACAACATCCAAACAAGACAACAAAATACATGGCAGGGATGCATTCAAGATGCTTAACAAAAGTCTAGCACTGAGCTACGGCCAATTCATCCATTAACAGGTTCAAACAAGCATGGCAAAAATGCATATGGCAAACAGATTTCAGACTTAGTGAAATTAACACTTGTCTGGAATTTCAGATCAGGTAACACTCTTTGGAGCAACAAAACTATATGCTACAGGACCTGAACATGGCAAAGTAAAGCATGGAATGGAGCTACTTAAAGAGCTCAACAAAAGTCCCTTAGTGACCTTGAGCCAAAAGGGATCACAAAATACAATTGCAAGCATGTGAACATGGCAAAAACATAATCAGTTCTCAGACTTAGTGAAAACTGGAGCATGCTGAAACAGATATCAAGTTGGCATGTTTACGAGCTCGATGCACTTGCTACGGAGCAAGTCATGACAAGCTAAGCATACATCCATCAAGAATACACAAAATGCAAGCTAGACATGGCAAGAACAATAGCATAGCATGCACGGATATACTACAACATCCTCGCCAAAATCACTAAAAGTAGACAATCTGCCCAGATTTATGAAGTAGCAAAAGTAGAGCTTGATTGACTCAAGCTAGGTTGCTCCATAATTGCAAACAAAGACATGGATGGATAGAGCACTACAAGATTAATAAAACATCCTTACTGATCATCCTCAAAAGAGGCACGGATCACTAGGAAACAATATGAACATATGGCCATATGAGATAAACAGGTCAAGGACTTAGTGGAAAAGCTAAGTCCCTGAAATTAGCATTACCAAGTGCCTCACTTTGCAAGCTCGTGCTAGTCACCACACACATCACAAAAATACATGGGTTTCACCTCTGGAGAGATGGCAAAACCCTTAACAAAACATATGTAGAGCACCAGGGCATAACATGCACACAATAATCATGGCAAAAATGACAAATATCTAAATGGAGTAGCAGATCTGACAATTATCTCAAGTAGCCCTCTTCTAACAGTATTTCAGGCATCAACATGAACTCAAATGAAAACGATGCAATGGTATGAAATGATGTACTCTCTGAGTTGAACATTTTGATATGCTATATGACGAAAACGGAGCTACGGATGCAAAGTTACGATGCGATGAACAGGAGCATATGAACTAGGGTTTCGGGCAAAAAGTCAACCCTCGAGATTTTAGATCTCAGATCTGTCACGTTTTACGAGGATGGCCAGATTTCTTGGAGCTCGCCAGAGATGAAGTCGGCCGCCGGAGAGGAACTTGGCGTGGAAGAGGAGATGGCCCGGGCGGTGGAGACGAGCGGCGGAGCTCGCCGGAGCGGTGGCGGCGGTGGCCGACCGGCGCGGCGAGGTCGGAAGAAGGGCGCGGCGAGGCCGGACGTCCCGCCGGCGAGGGATGCGGCGGACGGAGCGGCGATCCGCGGCGGAGGGAGCGGCGATCCGCGGCGGAGGGAGCGGCGTGCTCCCGGAGGCGAATGAGACGGCGGTGGGATGTGGGCGAGTGCCTCGGCCCGGGCGGGAGCAGCGGAGGGCCTGCCTTGGGCCGGGACAGGCTGGCGGCGGGAGGGGTTCCCAGTGCCACGTGGCGGCGCCTCAGTGGCCGCGGGCGGCGGCGGCCGGAGTGTCCGGTGCGGCGGACATGTCCGGTGGCGGCGGATCTGGATCTAGGGTTAGGGGGAGTGTGGAACCGCGAATTTCGGAGGGGGGTGTATATATAGGCATAGAGGGAGCTAGGAGAGTCCAAATGAGGTGCGGTTTTCGGCCACGCGATCGTGATCGAACGCTCTAGATGATGGAGCAGGTTTTGGTGGGTTTTGGGCCACTTTGGGAGGGTGTTGGGCTGCAACACACATGAGGCCTTTTCGGTCCCTCGGTTAACCGTTGGAGTATCAAACGAAGTCCAAATGATACGAAACTTGACAGGCGGTCTACCGGTAGCAAACCAAGGCCGCTTGGAAAGTCTCGGTCCAATCCGGAAATGTTTAATCCCCACACACGAAAGAAAGGTAGGAATGACCACCGGAGGAGAACAGAGCGCCGGAATGCAAAACGGACAACGGGGAAAATGCTCGAATGCATGAGACGAACACGTATGCGAATGCAATGCACATGATGACATGATATGAGATGCATGAAAATGACAACAACACACGGAGACAAAAACCCGAACCCGAGAAAATAAAATAACTTAAGGCCGGAAACGGCAAGAGTTGGAATACATATTGGGTAATTTACATCCGGGGTGTTACAGGACCTCGACGACGACCCTGTTGCTTCGCCTGCACCTCATGGGAACGAGTAGAAGCTCTATGTCTTAGAACTTTTTTGGTCATTACTGACAAAAGGGGGAGAAGCATATGAGTTGATAGTCTTCAAACGGGTCCATATGGGTGGTTGCTTTACTTTTTGCTACTTTTGCCAAGTGCTTACAACTCTCGCTTTTGAAACATTTGGTTCGTTTTGAGTTGTAACACTTAAACTTGATGGTCGTCTGCTACCTTTTTCGACACTATGTGATGCGATGATAAATTCCGCATGTGCGACGATAAATTCCGCACGAAGTCATTTTGCAGACGTCCATTTTTCTTTATGCATGTAATTATCTTCATTATATCATTTCATGCATGATGAATTGTCTTCATATGTAGAAGAGGAGCTCCGCAAGTACAACCTGCCATGTGCATTTGCATTCAAAAGTGAAATACTTATATGCACATCTTCAGGGGGAGCCTTTCTGCTACTTACGAAGACAATACTTAAATCCTTTACAATTTCACATATTTCTATCCCTGTTGAAAACTTCAACCAGTTTGTCATCAATCACCAAAAAGGGGGAGATTGTAAGTACATCTAGTGCCACCCCTAGTTGGTTTTGGAGTATTGATGACAAACCTGATTGAGGGACTAATGTGTTTGTGAGAATTGCAGGATAACACAGGTAGAAGTCCCTCATTGATTCGGTTTTCCTATCGGAGATGACCCCTAAAAATTTATGAAGACATTGAAGTCGAAGGTGCTATGTGAAGACATTCACATTGAAGACTATGACAAGAGAAGACATCGCGTCAAGACTATGGAGCGCGAGGACTTAGTTGTTTTGTCGTTTCCTTTTCTTCTTTATTGAGTCATAGGAACCATCGTACTATTAAGTGGGTTCCAAGTGAACCAGTCAGAATGACTGAAGTGATGCTTAACCAAAATTCTATGTCTTCGAGCGAAGACAATGAGAGCAAATCTTATCCAGAGCTGGATAAGTCAGCTTTGCTTGTAGCTCAAGTAAAGTTGACGTGTGTGTTTGAAATCTGACCATTGGAACATGTGTCAGTTCCTTAGTGACCCAGGGTCATTTCGGACAAATCAGGTCGGGTTGCCTAGTGGCTATAAATAGCCTGCCCCATACACCATAAATTGGTTGGCTGCTCAGAGTTAGTGCACGGCTTTTGTCGTTTGAGAGCAACCCGCCTCGAAGCCTTTGAGAGAGAAATCCGTGCGAGGACAAAGCCCTAAACACCCAGAGCCAAAGAGTGTTAGGCATCACTGAAGTCTTCCCGTCTGTGTGATCTGAAGACTTATTACACTTGAGGACTGTGAATCCTCCAGCCGGTTAGGCGTCGCATTCTGAGCATCCAAGAGTCATTGTGGATCGCTGGTGAACGAAGTCTGTGAAGGTTTGGAAGTCTACCTTGAAGAGTTACCAGAGTAATTGGGCGAGAACTGGGTGTCTTTAGCTCAAGGGGAATAAGGTGAAGACGCGGTCTTCTGAGTTGAATCTCAGCCTCCCTAACCAGACGTACAGTTGTCACAGCAACTGGTCCAACAAATCATTGTCTTCAATGAGCCACTGGTTCTATCCTTCCCATCTCTTTATTTGCAGATTGGTCCTTGTGACGTCATTGCCTGTTTGCATTATCTATTTGTCTTCACTGTGTGACTGCTTGTTCTGATTGGCTTCATACTATCTTCCATCCTGATCTATACTGCCTAGCTGCTATTAGTCTTTGTGCTTTCATTTCACTGAATACTTGACTATGGCTTGTTTAGTGTAGTCTACCTTCCGCTGCATGGTAATAGGTTTATTTCTATCATTTGTCTTCGAAACTTCCATGTTTTGAAGACTTTCATAAAAATCGCCTATTCCCCCCCTCTAGTCGATCACTAGCACTTTCACCCTCGCGCCGCTAGGAGGCAGCGACGCTCGATCCCCTTGTCTCTCTACTTCCCTCGTCCTCCTCCCGCCCGTATCAGGCCAGGAGCCGCTGCCTCCCCGCGCTCTTGCAGCCCCGCGCCGTCCAGCCGCCATCGGCGACCACCACCTTGCCCCGCCGAGGTGCTGCCACCTCTGCTAGGACGCACGGAAGCCGCCACCCGCACCTCCCTCTCCTTCCCCTACTTCGGTCAATGCCGAACCGCCGTCCTCGGTCACCCCATGACCCCGTGAGCTCGGCTGCCCGCACAACCATGGCATAGCTGGCCTCCATGGCTCGCTGCTCCGCCGCCCCTCTGCTCCTGCTTCCTTTCTAGTAGGCCGCCGCCCTGCGCTGGCGAGCATGACGCCCTTCTCGCGGCCCCCTTCCTCTGTTTCTCCTCCTTCCACGCCCTGCTGCAGCTGATCTTCCCGGCGCCGCCCGTTGCCGCCACCCGGCCACCTCGACAAGCCGCCGCCGGCGGCGACCGAACCAGCAGCAACCATGCCACAGGTTCAGCGCCATGCCCCGCCTCCACTACCTCCACGCCTCTCGCGTCCACCCCGAGTTCATCCCTGCCTTCCCGAAGTCCCATGCGCCGTCGATGCATGAACTGGCAGGGATTCTTGCTCCTGCTTGCGCGTGCGTTGGGAAAAGGACGTGCACCAGGTCCACCCACCGTGGGGGTCTGCCAGCCATCGATCCCCCTGCAAGCTCTCATCGTCGTGCTGAGTTCCTGCTGCTGCTGCTTCTTCGTTTCGGAACATCAAGACCGGCATGGTCGATTACAGGGACACCAAGTACCACGACCTCGAAGACCCGTACTCCATAAAAAACCAGTACTCGATGACCCTTGGGCGCGCCAAGTTCCGTTTCAAGATGTTCAACTACATCCAATGTGGAATTTCGCAAAGTACACCACCAACAAGACCACACGAATGCCCGAACGAGTACCGAATGAAATGCCAAGACCTACGAGAACGACTTCGTGGACCAACGAGTACCACGATGACTGTTGTTCACCAAGTACACCTTTGGATGGCCAAGTTCCTCTTCAAATGTATGACTACACGGTGTTGTGCCAAGTACCATGGTGGCCGGAGCCCTCGGACCCGTCAAGTCCGTCTACAAACTGTGAACAACTACCATGTCCGAAGAACCGCGGGGCACACGCACCGTGAACGACTACCCTCGCCGTGGATCTGACAAGTTCGCGAGTATGACTACTTCCCACTACGACCCATGAACGTCTACTTCCGTCGACATCCCATCGAACCTGAACCATCCCATTTTGCACGCTTCGAAGGTATAACCTCAAGACGACGCTGTGGACCGAATGCATGTGTTGTATGAGATGCATGTTTGGGTGTTGTATCCTCCCGTGAACATTAGTTGTTTCCCCGCTTGGCATCATCGTCGACCCGTGGGAACTCGGTTACCGGGAGCACCCCACCTTTTTCATCTTACATGACACGCTCCCGTCACACTACCTTTTTCACTGGTATCTATGAGCTTTCGGAACCGTTATGTTGCCATGGCATCATTTCGGATTCGTTGCTATGGCCCCTTCTCCTTCCGCCATGGCGACAAATGCTTCATAAAATGCCCTTGTCAACATTTTCATATAAAATTGCATAACTTGTAGATGTCATCCGCATCATGATAACAACATTTAAAATGGTTAAAATTGTTGTTTGCATTAATTTGCTAAATGCATATGGGGATTTATTGGATTTGTTGTTTGTTATATCCGGCCCCATTTAAATTGTTTAGATGGTATAGTTTTGTTATGCTTCACCTCTTGCCATGTTAACCAACATTTAATATTGTTGAGTACCTAACCGGGAGAGAACTAAATAATTGATGTGGTGTTCCGTCAATATGCAACTCGTTGCATATTGAGCTCCACTTAACTTGTAGTTCTTTTTGTGCACTTTGCCATGCCATGCATATTTAAATCGGACATGCATCATACTTGGTTGTGCATCATGCCATGTTTATGTGATGGTTGTTTACTATGTTGCTTGCTGCTTTCCGGGTTGCTTCTCTCGTTAGCTTCGGTTTCGTTCCGGAGTTGTGAGGATTCGTTCGACTACGTCTGTTTGTCTTCTTCATGGACTCGTTCTTCTTCCTTGCGGGATCTCAGGCAAGATGACCATACCCTCGAAATCACTTCTATCTTTGCTTGCTAGTTGCTCGCTCTATTGCTATGCCACGGTACCTACCACTTGCTATATCATGCCTCCCATATTGCCATGTCAAGCCTCTAACCCAACTTTCCTAGCAAACCATTGCTTGGCTATGTTACCGCTTTGCTCAGCCCCTCTTATAATGTTGCTAGTTGCAGGTGAAGATGGAATTTGTTCCTTGTTGGAAGATGTTTATTATTGGGATATCATTATTATATCTTGTTTACTTTAATGCACATATATACTTGGTAAAGGGTGGAAGGCTCGGCTTTATGCCTGGTGCTTTGTTCCACTCTTGCCGCCATAGTTTCCGTCATACCGGTGTTATGTTCCTTGATTTTGCGTTCCTTACATGGTTGGGTGTTATGGGGACCCCTTGATAGTTCGCTTTGAATAAAACTCCTCCAACAAGGCCCAAACCTTGGTTTTACCATTTGCCTCACCACCACCTACTTTTTCCCTTGGGAGTCGCTCGCCCGAGGGTCATCTTTATTTTAACCCCCCTAGGCTAGTGCTTGTCTAAGTGTTGGTCCGAACCGGGCAGCCTGCGGGGCCACCTCGGGGAAACTCTAGGGCTGGTTTTACTCGTAGCTTGACCTATCCGGTGTTGCCCTGAGAACGAGATATGTGCAGCTCCTATCGGGATGTCGGCGCATCGGGCGGCTTTGCTGGTCTTGTTTTACCATTGTCGAAATGTCTTGTAACCGGGATTCCGAGTCTGATCGGGTCTTCCTGGGAGAAGGAATATCCTTCGTTGACCGTGAGAGCTTGTGATGGGCTAAGTTGGGACACCCCTGCAGGGTTTGAACTTTCGAAAGTTGTGCCCACAGTTATGGGCAGATGGGATTTTGTTAATATCCGGTTGTAGAGAACTTGAAACTTAACTTAATTAAAATGCATCAACCGCGTGTGTAGCTGTGATGGTCACTTTCCGGCGGAGTTCGGGAAGTGAACATGGTTCTTGTGTTAAGCTTGAACGTAAGTAGTTTCAGGATCACTTCTTGATCACTTCTAGTTCACGACCATCGCGTTGATTCTCTTCTCGCTCTCATTTGCGTATGTTAGCCACCATATATGCTTAGTGCTTGCTGCAGCTCCACCTCACTACCCTTTCCTACCCATAAGCTTAAATAGTCTTGATCTCGCGGGTGTGAGATTGATGAGTCCTCGTGGCTCACAGATACTTCCAAACAGTTGCAGGTGCCGATGGTACCAGTACAGGTGACGCAACCCAGCTTCAGTGGGAGCTCGATGAAGATCTTGTTTGTTGTGTTGTTTCGTTTCCTGTTGATCAGTAGTGGAGCCCAGTCAGGTCGATCGGGGATCTAGCATTTGGGGTTGTCTTCTTTTATTTTGGTTCCGTGGTCGGACCTTGATTGTATTCTGGATAATGTATGTTTAAGTTGTATTTGTGTGAAGTGGCGATTGTAAGCCAACTCTTTATCTCTTTCTATTCCGTGCATGGGATTGTGTGAAGATTACCCCTCTTGCGACAAACCTACCATGCGGCTATGCCTCTAAGTCGTGCCCTGACACATGGGAGATATAGCCGCATTGTGGGTGTTACATGCCTGGAGCGGCTCAGGCAACTCACCACTACGACGAGGGCACCCACGATGCGGAGGCCTCGCCCTCTTCCATGTCCAGGGAGCCAATCGTCATCAATAACTCTGACAATGAGGAGTAGCTTGTCTTATTAGCTCACTATAAGGACCCATGTTTAGTTTGCTATCTACTACCTTTCCTTAACAAATTCTAGTGAATTGTGCTATCTACTTTTACCGTGCAATTTGTTGCTCTAGTGTATATGTTTTATATGTCGTGCAATGTGGTGCTCACTTATTAACTATTGGTTAATTAGTTGTCGTGTCCACTTAACTGTTTGGTTCAATTATGCAAATGTGATGTTCAATTCTTTAGGGTGCAATTTTGTATTGTCTTCCATGTGAGAAATAAATCAAAATTTTCTTTACAAAATACATGAGAAACCAATACAAGTGCTATATTTCCAAGTTGTCAAGCATGCTTGGTTTGGTTAATTGTCTGATCTTCTAGTATGTTATACATTGTGCAATGTGGTGCTCAATTAATGTTTGGTTCATTTGTTGAGGTGTTTAGTTATTTGTTTGGTTCAATTCTCCAATGCGATGTTCAATTGTTGTGGGTGCATTCTATTATTGTATATCATGTGAGAAATAAATTGAATTTGGCTGTACTAAATACATGAGAAACAAACACAATTGCTATATTTCCAAGTTGTTAAGCATGCTTGGTTTGGTTAACTGTCTGATCTTCTATTAGGAGTATGTTATATTGTGCAATGTGGTGCTCAGTTAACGTTTGGTTCATTTGTTGTGGTGTTTAGTTAACTTCTTAGTTCAATTCTGCAATGTGATGTTCAATTTTTGTGGGTGCATTCTGTTATTGTATACCATGTGAGAAATAAATATAATTTGGCTGTACTAAATACATGAGAAAAAATACAATTGCTATATTTCCGAGTTGTTAAGCATGCTTGGTTTGGTTAACCGCCTGATCTTCTCTTAGGAGTATGTTATATTGTGCAATGTGGTGCTCAGTGAATGTTTGGTTCATTTGATGTGGTGTTTAGTTAACTGCTTGGTTCAATTCTGCAATACGATGTCCAATTGTCGTGGGTAGAATTTTTTATTGTTGTGCATGTGAGGAATAAATCGAATTTGGCTACACTTAATACATGAGAAACATATACAAGTGCTATATTTCCTAGTTCTTAATCATGCTCGATTTGGATAAATGGGTTTTCCATGTGGCTTGAATTAATCTAATGAATCTACAATGTGCTTATTTTTCATCAACATATTTTACTGATAGAATGCGAACCCTTACTTAAGCTGACGACTAACTACCTTATATGTGTTGCAGGGAAACAATGGGAAGCACTGAGGTTTACAATTAAGGTTAGCATGTGCATGGTCCGTTGTCTAATAACACATTATTGTGAAATTGTAGGAACCATTCAAATATTTAGGTTTTTAACAATTTGTTCTTGCACATGTAGGTCCAGCTGCCAGAGGTTTTGACCCACTGTTCGACCCTTTTTGCATATGGGGAAATGAGTTGTCCATGAATATAAATCAAGTCAAGAAACTTAGAAATATTGTAAGGATAAAGAAATTTGCGACAAAAAACAACAAAATCTTTGTCTGCACAATGAAGAAGACATCTGTTCACTACAAGATGGTACTAACTATTATACTTTGCCTTTTTAATTCCTTTGCCCCATTTCCAATATAGAGAAGATATTTATGCACATCCTTGTTTTCAGGCCTCTCCAAAGCAGTTTACTAATGGTTACCTCTGAAACCACATCTATGGTTAGGAGGCGAGGAAGATTTTCATACAACATCCATGGTTCAATATCGAAGTGTTCCTAAAGAGGAAGAAGGATGGACGGTCAATCATCCATAGGCACTGGCCTAAAGTTGCAAAGACCTTCAACATGAATGAAGGTTCAATATTCGCCTTCCGCTTCAGCAGTTTTCGAGATGAGATTCATCTATCTATGTACCGTATATGACGCTAATTTTGAAAGGTCCTAGATGTTGCATGTGAAACTTGGTGCTGGTGCAGTTGTGTAATCGGGTAGCTGAGTGCTGAAGCTATATCATGTTCTACTCTCATGTATTTCAACTATGAAATCCTGCTTCCTTAATATGGAAATGAAATATATTATGTGCTTAATATGAATGTCAATTAGATTAATAAATGGCCAATTAGCCAGCTAATTGGGTTTTCCTACTGCAAACAATTATTGAGAAAACACCATGGGCGATGACCTCAGGCAACGCACATTGTTTCTATGAATAAACCGTGTTGGATCAATGAACAATCACACACGACATTCTCTTGAAAATTGTTTGCGTTAGGCCACCTTGCACAAACGTTTTCCTTGGAGCGACTATGTGGGATGTATATACGAACGGAAACGTTTAGCGGGGACTAACTATGTGGGATGTACTTACGATCGGAATCGATTCCGCCTGTATAATTGTATTTTTTTAGCTCTACTATGCATATAACCGTATTTGATCGCTCACCGGTTGCACACGACCTCATTTTGCCGAGCGTGTGTGCCATTAGGGGATATTCCCGATGGTTTCTGGGTCGTGTGGGAAGGACCCCCCTATCGCAGTCACTCACTAAGTGACGGTTCCGAACGCCGTCGCAGAAATGGGTTAAAAACCGTTTGTATAGCACCTCACTGTACCAGTGTATGCATGATACTAGTACGTGATACTCCCCATTACAACCAGCCTAAGTCACCTACGAAAACCAAATAATCCTAGTGCATTAACTCCCACCTCGTTTCTTTTTTCTTGACATATCAACCAATAAGAGATGTGGGGCGTGCATGTTTTCAATGACTCAAGACTACCAAACACGACATGCAGTGGTTAGTTCATTGCATGCAATGCTATTATTAATAATAATCTTATAAAAAACCGAGTTGGTGATTATGGTGTGCCTACCATCTTGTAATATAGACCGTCCGATCTATATCTGACAGATAGAAAGCAAACTATGACAATTTTACAAAAGATACCCGCACCTCTCTACACATTTACAGATAAGGCCTTGCCTCGTTCATCCTTATCTCCCACAACCTCATTACTAAGCAATTAAAAAAGGAAGTCGCTAGACACTACAAGAAATATGTCAACTTATGACCTTCTGTCAGTGATCCTCGAAGAATTGGTCATAAATTTATGACCATTTTAGACCAATTGGTCAAAAGCTGTTCAGGTGGCTTCAAACCCTAAACCATTGCGACTATTTTGGTCAGAAAGGTCGTAATTTCCTTACACGAAATGGTCACAAAGCAAACAGTGCTAGTCCGCTGCCTTATTTCTAGTTGTTAATGACCAATATAGATGGTCATAGCCTTGTAGATTGTGGTGGGTTGTGATGACTAGGCGCCATCTCATCAGTTTTGCCTATGTGTCATGTCCATGTGGCAGTTTTTGCCCTAGGTTGTGAAGCAACCTATATTTCTATCATTCCCAAAATTCCCAAAAAAATCTCATAAATTCTTTGGGTCATATCTTCATCAAATATGTAAAAATCCTTCCTTGCCTAGTTCAAAACTAATTCAACAATATTCATTTTCCAATTCTGTTCACAACAACACTTTATGAAGGAAGTGCTATTTATATATTCTTGATTGCCCTCGGAATTTTTGGGCACTCTTTCCTATCCAAATCATTACCGCATCACAAAATTCAGCTCCATTTGCTTAGCAAATCTTCCTCGGGAAATTTCCAAAGTTTTTGTCCACCTAGAAGCATTGTGAAGGAAGTACCTTTTTTATATCTCTAAATGACATGAAATTTATACAGTTCCTTCATATGCCCAAATTATCACCCTCCTCCAAATTGCAGCTCAGTCAAATCATCTATGTGAGCCCAGGTTCAATTTATATTTTATGGCCAAATTGGCACGTTGCAAAGCAAGTGTTATATAGACCCCTCCTATTACCCTCAAACTTTTCGGGCACTCTTCCATACCCAAATCATTGCCACATGATAATATTCAGCTCAATTTTCCTAGTAAATCTTTCTCGGGAAATTTCCAAAGTTTCTACCTCGAGAGAAGCTTTGTGAAGTAAGTACTAGCTAGGCTTACCCAAATGATCTGAAAATTGACCAGCGCATGACCATGCCTAAGTAACTTACCTACACCAATTTTGAGCTTATTTCATTCATCCAATCTCTCTCACTAGTTTTCCCAAGTTTCTGTCCATAGAAGAGCATTGTGAAGGAAGTACTACTTTGGCATGTCCAAATGGTATCAATTTTCTACAATGCTTTCCTATGCCCAAATAACCATCCTCCATAAAATTTCAGCTCAATCCATTCATTATTTTGAGCCCAGCTTCAACATTCATATTTTTGTCCAGCGTGGTACTTTGCAAAGCAAGTACCACCTAGGATCCTCCTTTTGAGCTAAAAATTTGTGAAGACATTCTCCTTAGTAGATGATCATCCTCAGCCAAAATTCACGCCCATTGGCCATGTGCATTTCCCGTACCGCTAATCAAACACTTGGCTGCTAATTCATGTTTGAGCATCGATCGGTCTTCTCGTGAGAATCTTATGTTGTAATTTTCTTCCTAGCACCAACCTGGGGAGTGCCCAACCCACTAGACATGCCTAAGCCGCCCAGAACACATGGCAACATTACGGTCACGCGGTGACCACGCAACGGGCATGCGAGTTCACGCGCTCTAGAGTTGAGGCCCTCGGCCACCGAACCTCGACGTATTGCCACCAAACCATGTATTTATGATTAAATAGGTCCTTATGTAACTAGAAATGATTTTCGGAAAAAATAAATAGCAAATTATGAGGCAGCTGCAGTTCAAATTTGACCCGCTTCCAGCTGAATCGGCGGAAATTTGTCTTTTTCACGAGAGGTGGATCAAAAATTTTTACACCCAACCATTTTGTCAATTGTGCATTAAATATGGGCTAGTATTTTATAAAAATGATTCAGTCCAATTTTGCAACAATTATTTGGTAGTTCCTTCACAAAAAAACCTCCTTTCGGGCACTCAAAAAATGGAAAATGGTTTTTTCGTCCAACGAAAATGAAAACTTCCTTAGGCAACATTGTTTGACATTCCAATATGCACCCTTGTGCACAATATGAGATCATTTGAACAAACTATGGCATGAATGTGGCCATAAGATTGATCATTTGGCTTGAAAGCCATTGATCTCCACACATGATAGCTCGTTTCTGAGAACACTTTTTTAAAATAATTGCCGTATTACAAGTTTGTTATTTTTCCTAGGAACTTGTCCACATATGATGACACAATGCGAAGGTTTCCCAATTTTTTGATTTTTTTTGAATTTTTTATACCCGTTTCAAAATGCGGTCAAAACGGCGGGAATGACCGTTCCTAGCTAGTGGTTGAATCTTGGCATTTTTTTGGTGTTTCTCTGATTAAATAGATACTTATGTACCTAGAAATGATTTTTGAAAAAAATAAATAGCAAACTATGAGGCAGCTGCTGTTCAAATTTGACCCGCTTCCAACTGAATCGGCGGAAATTTGCCTTTTTCACGAGAGGTGGATCAAAAATTTCTACACCCAACCATTTTGTCAATTGTGAATTAAATATGGCCTAGTATTTTATAAAAATGATTTGGTACAATTTTGCAACAATTATTTGGTATTTCCTTCACAAAAAAACCTCCTTTCGGGCACTCAAAAAATGGAAAATGAATTTTCCGTGCAAAGAAAATGAAATCTCCCTTTGGCAACATTGTTTGGAATTCCAAGATGCACCCTTGTGCACAATATGAGATCATTTGAACAAACTATGCCATGAATGTGGCCATAAAATTGATCGTTTGGGTTGAAATACATGAATCTTCACACATGATAGCTCATTTCTGAGAACACTTTTTTAAAATAATTACCGTATTACAAGTTTATTATTTTTCCTGGAAACTTGGTCACATATAATGACACAATGCGAAGGTTTTCCATTTTTTTTGATTTTTTTGAATTTTTTATGCCCGTTTCAAAATGCGGTCAAAACGGCGGGCATGACCGTTCCTAGCTAGTGGTTGAATCTTGGAATGTTTTTGGTGTTTCTCTGATTAAATAGATACTTATGTACCTAGAAATGATTTTTGTAAAAAATAAAGAGCAAACTATGAGGCAGCTACAGTTTAAATTTGACCCGTTTCCAGCTGAATCGACGACAATTTGTCTTTGGATCAAAACTTTTTTCACCCAACCATTTGGTCAATTGTGCATTATATATGTCCTAGTATTTTAGAAAAATGATTTGGTCCAATTTTGCAACAATTATTTGGGAGGTCCTTCACAAAAAAACCTCCTTTTGGGCACTCGAAAAATGGAAAATGGTTCTTTCGTCCAAAGAAAAAGAAAACCTCCTTAGGCAACATTGTTTGCCATTCCAATATGCACCCTTGTGCATAATATGAGATTATTTGAACAAACTATGGCATGAATGTGGCCATAAGATTGATCATTTGGCTTGGGCTCGGGCTTGTCCGCGACCCGACCCTACCGCCACGACCGCGCCTGCTGGTGCCGTCGTGCCATCGCTGCTGCTCGTCCGCCGTCGCCCGTCTGCTCACGCCCATGGTCGTCCTCGTCCCGACCCCTCCCCTGCATCCTACGCACGACCTGGCCACGCCCCTACAGCCACCCGTGTGCAACAGCCCCTTCCCCTGGCTGCGCCTACTGCTCTTTAGATGCTTGCTTTTGCTCTCTGTAGCCTGCTGCTTGCTAGCACTGTCGCCGCTGCTGCTAGCCAAGGCCGAAGCCCCGACAGCGCCCCCAACCCCAATTGCTTCTAGTTTTATGGTTACGTGTGTACAAAAGGTGATCCGTTGTTCATTATTATTTTTAAGTCTTAGAACGCTGATTTGCAAATCGATAATTGCTGGAACTTAACTAATCATGACATGTCAATATGGAATTCGACCCAACATGCATCTTCGTGACATGTCATGTTTCTGTATTGTCAGTTTTGTTACTCCTTGCAAAGGTCAAAATTGCTCACATGCGTATTGATATTGTAGCATGTCATGTTTTTTAAGAAAGAAATCAAGTCAGATTATATACGTACAATTATTATGCACATACATATGGTGACATCTCATTATGTTCTTCTGCTTCCACATATATCCCTTCGGAAACATTCTTTGAGAATTTTGTAATGCCTCCTTTGGGGTGTTGATACACTATTGCGCAAGTTCTATTGTATGTGAGTTCCTTTTGTTGCTGCAAAGCATTGATACAATATGTCATTTGCAGGGAGCTCGCTCTGCATCCGAGTCTCAGTCATCCCGCACAGCAAGGAGCCGGACCAAGGGAGCAAGCAGCGCTGCTGGTTCCTTGAGACATGTGCATGTGTGGAGTAATTTTGCTTAGAGTATTTAACAAGATTGAACTGTACATGTGTGGAGTAATTTTGCTTGGAGTATTTAACAAGATTCAATAAGATTTAACTTACTTTTCCAGTTAATTAAATGGACTTCTTGGATTAGTTAGAAAATCATGAATTATTTGCAGAAATCCATAGAAGTATTGTACTCCAGTGTGCATTACTTACATAAACTTGCTTGCAAGCTTATTTTCTGACTTGTATATTCTGAAATTGAAAAAGCTTGGTGAACTTATGTTAAGTTTCACTAATATTCAGTGGAGTATTTACTGTAAATTTTGCACATCACAGTAATTTAACTTGCTGTTAACTGTTGTAGCATTAGGAGTAGTTTTACTACAGTACTGCTTGAACAGGGTGAATGGAGGGTGAGGAAGTTTTAGTGCAAAGTAGGATTGCACATGGAGTAGTTAGCAGTAGTAGATGTTGATGATCATAGTCAGGAGTAGTTTTGCCTTTGGTGATCATCCAAAAATGTGATGTACTATTGTACTTTGATTGAAAATGGAATGGTGTGATCCTGCACAACATACTTTGAGTGAATGTTGAGTACTGTATGCACTTGTAGTAGATGTTGAGTACTGTATGCACTTGTGTAGTAGATATTTTATTGACTAGATATATACGTGTAGACGATAGATTACTGGTTTTAGCCCCAAGCCATCTTGTCTTGCTGTTTTTGGTGAGCTGGTGGCTTGGGGCTAAAACCACTGTTTATGGTCGTCGGTGATGGTCACATATTAGCTATCAGATGTGAGGGAAGTACTGTAACCTCAAATGTGTGTCATCATGTTACTGTTGTAACCTCATACCCATCTCACTTTGGCTAATCTACAGACCGTGTCTTGTTCTTGTACACTATCTTGTCTCTAAAAAATGCATCTTTTTCTCAAAAATTTTACACTATATTGATTCTCGGACCAATGATAAGATGATGAAATTTCTTACTGCCCTTCAAGGTCAACTGTGCTGCCATCTATCTTGCTAGAAAATCTTAGTTAGTTTATGCATATAAATAGGTGTTGTTACCTGTTTGCATCTGAGATTGCATAATATTGGAGGAACATGCTTAATTGGCTTGTGTATTTTGCACTAATGGACCGGTGTCTTATTCTGTAGTTTTCAAAGGCTGTAGGGAAGATCAAAGATGCCATCTCAGCCCTGGCAGTGGCAATAGTGGACGATGATAATGATGAAGTCACGGCGCGAAGCCCTCCTGAAGTGCCTCGAGACTGCTGCTCGGTGCTACAGGATACCGTGGTGAGTCCTCTGACAGACCTGTGCACGCCCCATGTATATGCATGCCACATATTTTGTCTATTGTTCTAAAATTCAGTTCAATGTGGCTTGGTTTTGTCAGAAATTCAGTTTGCTGTGGCTTGGTTTTGTCAGGACGCAGATGACCATCGACATCCTGGGGCGGCATGCATACGACACCAGCGTGCCCACAAATTGAAATTGGTGCCTCACAAGCGGCACAATCAGTAGGATGAAACAGACTGCACCGATGCTTTATTTTTGCTGCATCAATCATAGCGCCACATGTGTGTTCTCTTCATTTTAGGAGTAGGAAGCGATGCCCCTTGCTTGTTTAGAAGCATCTGATGTTTGTCACCAACTTGATCTAGTTTTATTAGTATGTAGTTTGAACTAGCCTGTGTCAAGTTTTATTAGTATGTACTGGAGTAGTAGTTTGAACCATCTTCAGTGGAGATGGCACCTACATACGTATAAACTAGAAACCATGAATGACCTATTCCAAAAAATACCGGAAAATGGGCTTGCGTTTCGGTCTTTATGCCCAACTCCAGCCTGTGTTTCAGTAATGCACAACACTATTTGCTATGACCAAGCTGCAAAGCATCTGCATTACAAAACCGCGATTTAAGATTAAGGCAAATGAAATGCACTAGATAAACACAGATCGAATAGGTTTTCTACACTCAGGCACATGTCTACACTCAGGCACATATCCCATGTCTTGATTGTCGATTAGCTGCAACTTGATTGTGGATTTAATTTGTCACCCAAGTGCATGTTGTGCTGTCTGCCCTGTCGCATATATCCCAGTACTCAGTTATTCACCTGTCACTTTTCTCATTAGGATGAAGATTGTTCTTCTATCTAGTTCATATGCATGATCATTTTTTGTGAAGGCAGGCTTTTAACCTTTCGAGTCAGACATGCATAAATTACCTGATGATGTTCGGTAAATGACGTGTTTGATGCATCTCTTTTCAGGTAAGAGATGGCTCTCACCAGAATTGGTCTTGCTGGCCTCGCCGTCATTGGGCAGAACCTTGCCCTCAACATTGGAGAGAATGGCTTCCCCATCTCTGGAGGTGTATGCTGATTATTTGAGGATGCTTTATATATGTCCCAAGATGTCTTTATGCAATACCTGATATGATAACATGACCTGAATTAGGACTATTAGCTCCTTTACTTGCTCTGTTTGGTTAAGACTGATGATGCCATGGATAAGCACATTACTATTAAGTTTAAAAGTTCTGTTAAAACAAGGTGGAATCATGTTTTTTCTAGCAAATGTTCTATGCGCTGCCACACTTATATTTTAATTTTCTGTTATTTTTATTGCTGCTATGTTGGTACTCCCATTGGGAAACTTGGCTAGCTGCCCATATCAGTTGATGAACTATACTATTATCCACTACTTTTAATCAGTTGATGATGCATATTCAGTTTGGCTGATTTTGTTACATACATACATGGCTTTGTTTTGGTCTGGCAACTCAACTGTGATGCCATTGTTGCTGCTCTATATAACTTCTGTATGTTTATTGCATGCATCCTAATTGTCTATATAACGTGTCTAGTTAACGACCGGTATTGTGAGATTTTGGTGGTTGCTTTGAGTACATTTAACTTGGAGTTCTCCAGTACTCCTAGATTTGCTACTCAAACAAATTTTGTGTACTTGCACTGGAAAGGAGTGAAATACTCCTGGTACTTGCGTAGGTTTAAAAAAATGACTTGCGTAGGTTTAAAAATACTCCTGGTACTTGTGATGAAACCAACAAGCAAGTTGCTAACCTCTTTCAGTGTTCAATCATCTTTTCATTCTTAAATTTCAGTGTTCAATTTCAAATTATACAAACTGGAAGTGTCTGTTCTTTTTCTTTTTTGAACTAAACTAGAAATAGGAATTCATTTTATTGGGTCAGTGTTGTAAGTTTGCAAAATTATACAAATTGCTGCTACAGTAGTAATATTTATGCAAAATTATGCAAAGTTCACTGAAATTTTGAGCATCTACAGTTTACTGAAATTTTGTGTGACTTGTCCATGATTATGCAGCAAATTAAACTTGTGTGTATCTGTTTTTTCTACAGGTTGCTACTGTTGTGATGGAATGAGATGTGCTGCTGGAGACATGCCGTTAGCAAACTGGAAGTGATGCAACCAAATCTAATCGGAAGCATGGCCTTCTTGTAGGTTTGGACATAAGTGGAACTTGTAGTGTATAAGTAGTCGCTGGAGCTGTGATGGTGATCTTTCTTTTGACTGGCTGTCGTTTGTTATAGATGACAATCTTTTAGCTGCTGCTTCAAATGATGTAACTACAAGAAATGATGTATGATTGTATAGTGAAACAAATGTTGCTTTGATAGCAAAATTGAAAAAAACTGAATTGTTTCTCTGTTGTCCAGTCCTTTGAATTAGTGGGCTGAAAATATTGATGGGCTAGAAGAGGCCTTAGCCCAAACAATATTGGACAAAAAAATGAAAGGAAAAACATCTTAAAAAATTTAAAAAATTAAATGGACCGCAGAAAGGCCGAGGCCCAGAAAAATGGAAGAAGCTCAGAAAACAAAAAAGGCCAAATTGTTGGGCCAGGCCCATGTACTTAGCGAAAATTAACAATATATATATATATATATTAAAAAGGCTGAATTAATGGGATCGGCCCATCTAAAGCACCGAAATGGATCGGGCCGATTCTAATTTTTCACCTTTTCAATTGGTCGCAATTTTGCTGCGTCAGATTGCCACGTCGGATCCGACATGGCCTGGGGAGAGAGCTAGCGACCAAAACAGAAGGTCATAGGATCAGCGACCTTTTGTTAAAGGTCGCTATAGTCAGTTTACGACGCCCAAGTTTTGACCTTATGTTTTTGGTCACAAAAAGGTCATAAATGGAAATTTGTGACCTTTCAGTGACCAATAGTGGTGGTCATAAGTTGACATATTTCTTGTAGTGAGAACAATCTAGCATGGTGGCCACTGCCGGTGCCTTCCATCCCGATGCCTCCGCCCAGTCCGACCACCAGTCACCACCACGCCCCACTCCTCCTCACCTTATCTCTCATCTCTCTCGAGATATCATTTTTTCGATGAAATTCTTAAGATACAATTTTTCTGATAAATTTCTCGAGATATCATTAGTTTTTACACATGGGATTACTCTTGCATGGGTCAATCACAATAGGTGTTCTCTAAGAAAATGCATCTTGATGTTCCGTGCAATGCACGGGCATCTTGCTAGTTAGCAAATAAACATTATGTTCTCTCGTTTTCCCCTCATTCCTGGTCATGGTGCACAACTTAAGATGACTTATTCACCTAGATGGAGGGAGTACATTCATGGTGGTCTAGAAAATAAATGAATGAAATTGATACTCAAAAACTAATTATTAAAGATCATTTCTTGCAAAGCACAATAAGTGTTATTTCTTCACAAGTTTTGGATGCAGGTTGAACAGTTGAACGCTTTTGTTTGCAACATATACTTTTTTATCTATTTAACCCGGATGTTTGTGAGCTCTAGAGAAGAAATAATATCCGAAGAAACCTATTGATACTCGTTACACATGAGATGACCCCCACATACTTTGTCAAGATAAACAACTCCCCGATCAATGCATTTCACTGTTCCGTGCAACGCACGGGCACCTTACTATGTATAGTACGTCCACTAATTTAACTAACATTATATATAGTACAATAAATGCTCATGCATGTTACCAAAAATTATATCATTGAAAACTATGTTCAAATACTAATCCAACGATATAGTTTTTGTTGACATGCACTAACATTTTGTCAGTTAAATCTTCAGTCAAATTCAATGGGGGACTAATAAACCACGACCGAGGTAGTACTAGTGTAGAGAGTGGCGCTGCACGAGGGTCTCACCCCGCTCATGGCGCGGCAGTAAAGTCGTCATATCACAAAATCCCACCACTCCGAGTAATAAGTGGCCTGGTAAAATAAACGGACAAGCAACCATCACATCCCTCTACCTTTTTTGCATTTCATCTATCTGCATTTACTATGTCCGGTTCATCTCGCACACTCGATCCCTAGCTACTACTCCTAGTATCCCTAGCTAATTCTCCTAGGGCCAGTTCTTTTGGCAGCTTAAAAAATAAGCCGTCTCTTCCCCAGCTTTTCCCATAAGACTAGTCAAAGTGGAGAGTAACATAAGGCGCCTCACTCATTCTTTTGGGCTTCTAAACTATTACCTCTGTCCTGGTTTATTAGTCACCATTGAAATTTGTGCTAAATTTTGGCCAAAGATTTAACTCATAAAATGTTAGTGCATGTCAACAAAAGTTATATAATTTTTGGTGACATGCATAAACATTTAATTAGTTAAATTTATGGTCAAAATTTGACACAGATTACAATGGGGACCAATAAACCAGGACAGAGGTAGTAGTTATGGGATTACTAATCTAGAAGCTTAAAAGAACTGGCCCCTGGTACTCCTTGTAGTAGTACTCAAGTTGCAATTCCTATTGCACGTCACAACTTGTTAGGCAAAAAATTCGATACAGGGTCTACGAAGTGGTTTGGGAATTTGCATGCCTTCGTGACCAGTGAGATACTCCGTACAAAGTACGATAGAGAAATATCCACAGAGAAGGAAGCTAAAAGTAAACAATCAAACGAGCATTTTTGCATTTCTTTGGCATTGAATAGTTTCACAAGCTTGACTTGTGCTGTTTTTCTACTTTTACAAAAACCGCATCATAATGTTAAAACGTGCATTTGCATGTAAGCATATATAGAGAGAGACGTGTAGTGCGATATATAGTTAAGTTTGTGCTACATACACGTACTTACAAAATGAGTACAAATACACAAGGTTTCCAAACTTTTCCTTTTACATGCTTAATTAAGGACGCTGATAATTCCCGAGCATTTGGGATTTATTATTTGCATCCCAAAACTAATGAGATTGCCTTCCAAAACTAAATTATTCCTAATAAAAGCCACGACACTCGTAGGAGCACTTGCAGCGTGCCGCGAGTGCCCTGGTGCGTGGCCGTTTCCCAACGCGCTGACACAATGCCTCTTCCTTAGCCTCACAACTCACCAGGTGCTGATTGGCGGCTTGTCGGCGGGCGAGCGCGATCTCATCGGTGTGGTGAATCGGCGCCAACAGGTACTCCTCCTTGCTGGAAGCGTGCACTTGGTCCACATACTGCCAAGCATAGATGAGGTGCTTGGGCATGACTTCACTCAAGGCTTTGACACAAGCGTCCTCCGCCACCCTCACGGCCCTCGCACGAGCCTTTTGCCAAAGAGCCAATTGCTTGACTCTCTCAGACGTGACATAGGCTTTCCAGGCAGCATGCCTTGTGGTGCGCTTCTCTTCCTCGGCCTTCTTCTCCGCCTCTATTTTGGCGTGCTCTGCCGGAGGCAAAGCCTCCCACAAGGTGGGCTCCATTTCTTTCCAAAGATCCTCAAGACTGGGGGCTCGACGGGCGGCATGACGTTCTCCTCGTAGCTGGGAGCCGATGCGTCCTCCAACGCGGATGCTGACGAGACTAGGAATGCCGACGCGTCCACCTCGACGCGTCACGGCGAGGAGCGGAACGCCGATGCGTCCTCCTCGACTAGTGGCGGCGAGATACGGAACAGCGAGCGTAACCCTCTGCACGGTGTAGCGAGGGATGCCTAGGGCTTGGGAGGCGTGATGCCATGGTGGTCGACATGAGAGGGAGGGGGAGGAGATAGCATTGAATGTGAGCGTTCTTCCGAATGCCGTGGGAGGCACATTATTTATAGCGAGCAATGTCACAACTACGTAAGATAGGTTGCGTGATTAACGTAACAGCTGCGTGGGCATATTTGTTGGACTAAATTAAAGGGGGAGGGAAGGGGTGGAAATATTGCTGGTCACAATGGATTGGACGAGCGCGGGGGGAGGAGAGTCATGCATGCAGATTTTTTCCACACGGGGTGGACTGGTGGGACTGCCGGATGGAGAAGGAGAGTCAAACAGGCATATTGTTTTCACTCATGGAGAGGAAAAGATTTGGAGACGAACGGGCTTCCTGCAGGTATGGGGAACGGTGCATAATAAGTTATCTTGCATGCCGGGCTAGGTATAGTCTCAAGTCATTAAAAACATACACGCCCCACAGATGTTCAGATTTCAAGGTGCACTAAATTATTGCATGCGATGATTAAGGCTGGCCATAGTGGTGGTATCTTAGCTAGTATCATGCACATGGGAATACTCCCTCCTTTCTGGTTTATTGGGCTTAATTTGAAAATCTCTTCAACCAAGGTAGATGATAAATGGTGGAATTAATTCCGTAGTTTGCAAAAGTACTTAATTAGTACTCCCGTTTTTCTAAAAAAATTGTGTAAACCGATGCATTAATTACACCACATGCATGCATGACCACTTAATGACCAAGAACTTCTGCATGCATTGGTGAGTTTTTTCTTCATCCTTGCATGCATTGATTTAATACACCTTGAAATCTGAACATGTGATGGTAAGCAGTAGTATTGAGACTTATAAAACAGAAAAACAAACTTTTTGAGATGAGCCCTATAAATCGGAAAGGAGGGAATAGCAAACATGCTGATGTGGCAAAGAATTAAAGAAGAGAGCAGGGTTAGAGTAACATAGGTAGATACCGTATCATGTTAAATACTATGTTATATTGTGTCATGCATGGCACTATAAAGGTAGTATCATGCACATGCTAGTATCATACACTAGTATCATGCACATGCTACTAGTGTATGATACTTTCCACTATCACTACTGGAATCAGGAACTTTGCCATCAGCCGTTTCTTTCCCATCAGCTAGCTGATGGCAAAGAGGGTCTTTGCCATCCGCTTGAAGAAACCTGACGGCAAAGAAGCAGCTGACGGCAAAGAAAGTGTTTGCCGTCAGCTCCATCTTTGTCGTCAGCTAGCTGACGACATAGAACCTTTCCCGTTCGCTAGCCGACGGTAAAGAGGCAGGGTGGGCCGATAGTGACGGGCAACTAACGGCCCCTTTCTTTGCCATCCGCTAGCTAATGGCAAAGAAACTTTGCCGTCCGCTAGCCGACGGCAAAGAAACTGGCCGTTCTAGTGTCCGTTAGCTAGGCTCTTTGCCGTCAGCTAACGGACATCAAAGAGACTAGCCCTATATGTCTCAAATCGCACGCGCCCTACCCCTCTCTCTCCCTCTCCCCTCGTCCCAACCCCGTGCCGCCACCCCGCCCCGGCTGCCCCCCTTGCCGCGCCGCCCCGGGCTGTGTCGTCGCCCTGGCCTGTGGCACCGCCCTGGGCCGCGTCGCCACCCCGGCCGCCCTGACAGGCCCCGCCGGCCCGCCCCGCCCCGGCGGACCGCTCAGACGCGCCGCCTCACCGCGGCGCCTCGCTAGCCCGGCCGCTCTGCCCCGCCTCGCCACCCTGGCCGCTACAAGGTGAGAAATCTTCATTTTTTTGTTTTTTATATTTAGTTTAATTAGGTTTAGTATAATTTTAGTTTAGTTTTTGTTTAGTTTAGTTAATTTACTTTAGGTTTAGTTTAGTTTACTTTAGGTCAAGTTTCTGGCTTAGTTTAGGTTTAGTTTGGTTTCTTGATGTCCGTCCCCGTCGGCCCTCGCCCACTTTATGATCCAGATGTGGTAAATTATCTTTCATAACTATTTGTTGCATTTCTCATTTTTGACAATTATGGCCATCAAGTTGACATAGAGATATTTTAATCTAGGAGGTATGTGAACCAGAATTTGAAACCAACCCTCTTGTCGAGAAGTTAAATTTAGTTGAAAAATAAAATGAGTATTTGAAAGAAAAAATTAAAAGAATTGAAGAAGAGAAGATGACATTGGAGTTGTATGTTGTCGATGTCGTCGATGATCACAAGATGAAGATGAATGCAATGCGCTTGAAGATGGATGGAATGCGCCTGAAGCTTAAGAAGATTAGAAAATATGCCATTGATAATGAGGCTTGGTATCATTATTCCTTTGGATCAATCTTTACCTTAGTTGCGATCTTCATCGCATTTGTTGTGACGAGGGTAAATTTTCTCTAGTGTTTTGCTTAACAAATTCATGCTTAGCTTACTTTCCTCCTAAATGGCATAAGTACCTAAGTTAGACCTACACTTACAAAAATAAAGAGAAGAAAAAAATCTTCTTCTTCTTCATTTTGTAGATAGTCTTCTTCTTCTAACTTGCTTCTTTCCCAATTTGCAGATTTTCTTAAGATGAGGAAGCTTGCGTTGACGGAGTCTACTCTTCTCTTTATGCTTCCTTCTTGTTTTGATTTTGTATGATGAACAATGTCAAACTTTCTACATATATATGTATGTATGGATGAAACCATTGTATACTTGTTGTTGGATATGTTGGCTATGTATATGTGTTGGATGAATCCATTTGCTATGTGTATGTGTTGGATGATCATATCCATATGGCAGGGATATGATTAGGTATGTATATGTGTTGGTATGCTTGTCAAAAGTATTTTCATATGTGTGTATATATATGTGAAATTCTGTCAAATTGAATGGTTTCAATAAAAAATGGGGGCTATATAGACTCTTTGCCTTCAGCTGGCGGACAACAAATAGCTTTGCCATCAGCCAGCGGATGGCAAACATGCCACGTGTCAGCTACCTGTACAACCTAGGGACTATTTTGTTGCTTTCCCGCCAGCCTGCCGACGACAAAGAACGTTTAATATTTGCCGTCAGCCAGCTGACGGCAAAGCTACGGAATAGGCCAGCCCCTAGGTGTTGCCACGTGGCACGCTTTGCCGTCGGCTGGCAGACGACAAAGATACATGGTCTTTGCTGTCTGCCAGCCAACGGCAATCAACACCATTAACCCCTTAATGGACCTAACCTGACACGTGCGCCGTCCGGGCTATTTGTCGTCGGTGGCGGACGACAAAGACCTTTGTATGTTTGTCGTCGGCCAGCTGACGGCAAACAAGCCTTTGCCGAGCCTTTGCCATATCCTATTTAGCGGGACGTGTTGCCGTCAGCTGGCTGACGGCAAAGGTCTTTGCCATCCGCCATGTGTGCCTTTGCCGTCCGCCATGGCTGATGGCAAAGTTCCTGATTCCTGTAGTGTATGAGTAGCCTAAAGAGAATATTAACTAATCCATGTAAAAATCTTTGTAATTTACTAGTGTTCATGCATGCAATGCGATAATGCATTGGTAAACACATTTTTTGTGAAGAATGAGAGCATTAATTGAGTACTTTTGGAGACTACAAAAACTATTCCATCGCCTCTATCTTGGTAAGAGTAGTTGAAAATTTTGAATCGAGCCCTTTAAACTAGAAGGGAGGTAGTAGTACTGTAACAACTAACCTTGTTGTGATGGCTAGATAGGACATGGCACGCACTTGGACAGAGGAACTAGTCTGCATTATGCATATATGTTTTGTATGAAATCAATGTACCTCTACTTTGACCAAACTTGTAGAAAAATGTATCAACATTCATAATGTCAAATCAATATTTTTATACTCATTATGAAATGTAGGTTCATGAAATATATATTTGGAATTGTAGATATTGATATTTTTAGTATAAATTTTGTCAAAACTTTGCAAACTTTGACTTGACACAAATCTTACACGGAGTAAAAAGGACCAGAGGGAGTATCATGCATGCGGAGTAGGTAAAAAAAATTGCTCATTTATAGCCGTCCAAAGTCTCAAAGTGCGAGACCGCGTGAGGGAGGCGAAGGTATGGGAGGTGTGACGATTGACGGATTTAAGAGAAGATACATATACGCGCGCCGGCATGGCATGCGAACACGCAGAAGCTATACCATCAGGCCTACGATATAGGTATAGTAGAGATAACATCTAGTGGGTCCAGCATAGTACTCGAGAACTCTTTGGGGGCATGCAGCCGTTTATCCACCGAGCAAGCCACAACCCCACGATGTTCGCATGCCCTACTCGTCCCCATCTTCTACCTTACAACAGTTCACTCCCAGTCGTCCCGTCCTTTCACATTACACCAGTTGAACTTCACCTAACCTGCCTCCAAACTCCATGGCCTCACAAATCTCCGTGATTGCCGGTGAGTACAAGGTTAGAACCATCACCGACGATGAGTTCATCGTCATCTACACCCATAGATCTGCAACAGTGGAAGCATGCCTTGATCGCTTCCTACGCATGTTCACAAGTTCAAAGGATGAGCGGGTCGCTGGGCTAGATGTTGAGTACAACACAGTCCTGGAAAGAGAGAAGCTTCTAAAGGAGGTAGAGAAGAACAAGCCCGCCGTAATCCTGGTTTGCATACATAACGTTTGCTTGATCTACCACATATGCCATGCTGATGTTAGGTACCAGGAATTTGAGTTCTTCCTCAAGGAGAAAAGAGTGAAATTCATTACTGTAGAGTTTACGAATGACAAGAGAGTCCTTAGTCGGATAGGCCTTGTTGTAGGCCAGCCCTTCGATCTCCAGAAGGCAAGCCTGGTGTCCTCCTTTGAGCCTTTAATGCTGACCCTGGCAGGAACGATGATTAATCCTTCATACACTCAACTGAAGAAACCTCACCCGGAGTTTCATCATGCATGGGAGTCAAAGATAATAGATGAAGATCACATCGTGTACGCAGCAACGGATGCCTACCTTTGTTTAAATTATCTACAAGGGTTGGATGAAGATGCAGAGCCCAGTGTCCGGTTCAAGCAAAGAAGTGTCGGCAAAGAGGAAGAGGGACGAGGAAGAAGTCGAGGACGTGGCCTCGGACTCCGAGTAAGGTGGTACTGTCGTTGCTCATGCTTGTTCTACTGGAGTATCAAGCGAACTAGTTAGTTTTATTTTAGGGTATGTTGTGCTGAGCCCCCAGCAGAACTATATCTACGTTCTTTCTCGTTATTTGAACTCTTTAGTACGTATAGTAGTACTAGTATGTCTTACTACTGTTCTTCCTGTAGTTGGTACTACTGCTCGTATCTTTACGTTCCTACTTTACATAATACATACTAGTAATATAATTTGGGTCAGTCAATTTGTGAAAGAAGTTTGATGGAGCGAAGGAAGACAATGACAGAGAAGCTACCCCAGTATCTATATTAGGGTGGCAGGGTGCCCATGATATATCTTATGAGTGTTGGGTGTGGAATGTAGTTCGCCGGAAAGAATGGATCATGCACGGGGTTAAACGGATGGCAGGGGTGGGGGAGCATGGCAGTGGTAGGCGGTTCAGGGGAGGGCGGGGCAGCGGCGGCAGGCGGTTAGGCCTATGGCGGGATAGCGGCTCGATGCCCGAGGGAGAAGATGAACAATGCATCAATTTCGGAGGTTGAAGAAGCCCTTCTAGCCATCCATGTTGCATCCAACGGCTCACAAGAGTCGACTAACTGAAATTGTTCCTTAAGATTGCAGGATCCACGTGGCATTCAAGGTCTCAAAGGTAGATTCCATGTCCGCACCTGGTTTGCCAGCTCGGCGCGGGCGCGACCGGCTTCCGCCGTGATAGCCACCATGCGCGCCACCTCCGTGCGGGTGGAGACGACAATGACACGCTAGCTCCTCCTCGCCGGCGTGCTGGAGCACGCGCTCGTCCTCCTCTTTGTATGCGGCAGGCATTGACGCGGCTCCACCAGCTGCTCGTGTGCTTAGCAGCACGGTGGCATCACAAGGAGGTACTACAGACGAAGTGAGCGGGCGAGCCTTCGGCTTCATGGCACAGGGATGGTGGGGGCATGGCGGTGATGGGCGAGAAATGGTCGGCCGATGTAGGCGGGCGTCGGCATGCACAACGGTGGCAGCATATTGATGAGTACGCGTATGGGAGCTTAGTTTAGTTTTATATAGGGTTGGTCAAACTTAAAAGAACACCGTACTAGTAAACATAAACATTAGACTGAGGCAACGCTTATACTACCATATTAGTTAGCACAACATCGATACGGAATCCTGTGCAAGTGCGTGCACCACGGCCACGCGGTCGATCGAACGTTGCGTCACCATGTCGCGCTCGAAGGACATCCACTGAACCTTTTTGTGTGTGTGTGTGAAAACAATCCCCGAATATTACTCTACTTTTTTTCCTGGAAAAGTTCTTCACGCTACAATATTTCCATATATTTGAATTTAGCTTTAGTTCGTGCTTATTTGGATTTGGACGTTTTAGGTGCGCCCTAGACATTTTTTAAATACTGATTCTATGTGTGTTACTGAGAGAGAACATGTGTATATGTCCAATGTGTCCATATGTGTGTTGCGGCGGAAGGGCAATGTGTAGATGGTGTGCGTGTGATAGAGACATGGAGAGGTGTGAATGTGCAAATGATCATGCATGAGTGAGACAGAGAGATGCTGATACCCTGTGTATACATGAGAGAACAGTCTTCTATTTGTACTTGTGTGTGTGTGTGTCTGAGAGAGAGGAGCATCCATAACATAACAGCCATCTCTCTCGATTCGTCCGTCCCTCGCATGATCACATGTAACACATAAATCAAAGCACACATTTTGACACCCTCACCCATCCCCTGACCACTCAAGGCTCGCACATCGCTCTCTATCTCGCACGCACAATATCTTCGTGAAAACTCTATTTAGCATGTAGCTTTCCATCACATACACACACATTCTCTCCATAGGTTTGATTTCTCTCAATATCTGACACGCACACACACACACACTCCACACACACTCCCCCTACCTCGAGCACACAATTCATCCCCATCCAAGGTTATATGGTGACCACTCTTGCGTGTGCATCTCTGCACCCCAGCATGCACACCACCTCAATATTCAAAGAGGGCATCAAGGAGATCGAAGATGATGACCACACTGCACTAGAGAATGCGGCGCCATTTGGAAGCAGGATGATGTGACGATGGCTGACTGACTCATCCTCCCTCTCTCTCCCGCACAAAATTATCAATCTCTCAACCCACGAGATCCTGCCCCTCTCGTCCATGTTTTTCTAGCTCTCTCATCAAACCCGTTTTCTCTTCTCCTTCCATGTGTACAAAATCTGGATGCACACTCATCTCACATATATTACATGTCTCCATCTTTCTCATAGATCTAAATTCTTCCTCTCTCTCTCTTTCTCTCTCCCTCATTAGGTTTGTCTCCTACTCTCTGGCGCACGTACATACAATCTTTCCCACCCTATCTGCTCCATCTTCGCAAGCTCTCTCTACATGTTTCATTCACACATTGGGATGTGTTCATAATGTTACTTTTATAGTGGATCATGTAGAGTTATGGTTGGTTTTGTTCTATCCTACAAAGTAATAACTATGAAATGCATTTAGATTTTCATTTGACTGGGATTATCTGAGTTTGAGCATATTGTGAAGTACTATAGACCTCGTATACATCTTTGAATTCAACAATGATTCTAACTATTGAATTGTATAAACCATTAAATTCGAAGTCAGTAGCCTAATATATTTATTTCATGATTACAACAAATGATTAATTCCACTACAAACTAAGAAAACAAATGTGTACTCCCTCCATTTTTATTTAAGTCCACGTAGTAGCATTGGTCAAAGTCAAGTTTTGTAAACTCTCACAAAGTTTATAACAAAAATATTAACATATAGAATAACAAATAAACAGCACTAGATTCATTACTGAATGTACTTTCAAATCATACATATTTTCTATGGTAAATGTTTATATTTTTCTATAAACCTGGCCAAACTTTAGGAAGTTTGACTTCAGACAAACCTAATATGCAGAGTTAATAAAAACAGAGGGAGTACAAGTAGTTACTAGTACTACTCGCTAGTTGCTTAGACCAATCACCCAACATGCCAAACGGGGAGTTCAGTGTTACAAAATTTTGAGGTCGGCGGGAAAATCTCCCGTGACCCTAATTCGAGCAATGCAAAGTTAGCATCATACCCTTCGGAACAGGCCTATGGATGTTGGTTGGTAGGGGCTATTCTGGTAACTTCGGGTTCACCCTACCCAGCCAACCCCACCCCGGCACTCAGAGTAGTACACATGAATACTGCCCATTTTCTATCCCCACCGCAAAATAGACTTCTCCACAGCACCACAAAATTTCCTGGTTGCTATTGTTCCCAGAAAAGTAATTGATTATAGCTTGCATTGTCCAATGGAATTTCACCTTGTAATTGTGAGTCGCTCATGTATTGCGCTATGATTGGGTAGGTTCTTCATCTACAACCAGTAGTGTGGCCAATGATGGAAAGTTTTTTAGAACTAGCAAGATTCCCATGCGTTGGACGGAACATCAAGATGTATTTATATGAGTAGTTTATCTTGTGGGAGAAAAGGATGAATGAGGGAAGGCCTTATCTACAAACGTGGAGAGAGGTGCGGGTATCTTTTTAAACAAATTGCCATAATTTCCTTCCTATTCGCCAAATATAATCAGATGGCCTATATAATCAGACGGCCGATATTGCAGCATGGCAGGCACACCATCATCACCAACTCTGTTTTTATAAGATATATATAATATATATAAGATATAAGAAGTAGTGATAAATATAAATATAAAATAAATATAATATATATATAAGAGTAGAAAAGAGAGTAGAGATAGCAAGGACGTGGGAAAAGGATCATGCGCGCACGGGAAAAAGTGGCCGGGCGCGCGGCGTCCGGTCCACTTTATAAAACCCAACTCCCTCCCACCGCTCTGTGCCTCGCCACTGCTGTCTCCCCGCACTTTTTCGCCTCGCCGCCGCCATGCCACCATGCCGCCGTGAAACTTGGGGCTACCACGGTGTCCGTGCGCGCCCCTCCGGCGGCTTCTCTACCGAGATCCGGTTCCGCGAGATGCGCCTCGGCCTTGGCACTTTCGACACCGCCTACGAGGCCGCCCGCCCGTACGATGCGGCGGTGTGGCGCCTTCGCCGGCCTCGTAGGGTGATGAACTTCCCCAACATGCCGACGCGGGAGCGGGCACATGAGCTTGCGCCTCCACCGTGGTTATCATCGACAAGGGTCGTCGCGATAACCGGAGGCAGGAGCTCCGTCTTGGCATCACCGAGATGGACGAGGAAGCCATGGCGTTGTGGCGCCAACGCTTCCCGCAGGACATCATCAACGAGCGCGAGTTCTTCCCACAAAGGAGGGAGGCGAGGGAGAAGAGGAGGGCGGAGAGAGCCTCCTATCACGAGGATAGGCGTATGCGGAAGGCGAACGCTCAATTCAACATCAAGATAGGAGCAACGTCGCCCTGGGACTCCGACAACGATCGATATCTTGACACCTACATTCATACATCGAAGGATGGCATCACCGAGGCGGAGTCGGACGATGAGGAGTAGTTGAACTATCTATTTTTTATCTATCTATGCTATATCTATGTTGAGAACTATCTATGCTATTATTAACTTGGAATAGAATGTGTATCGAGTAAGAGTAGAAAGGAGAAAAAAATATAGCGCATCTGCTGGAGCGGCGCGCACGTGCAACTTTTTGCAGCGGCCGCTGGAGCCAGCACTCCGTGGCCCATAAAAACTGGCTATTCCGGCGCTATAAATGCTTTTTTAACATGCTGCGCGTTGCACTTCTATTGGATATGCTCTAGCATGGCAGATGAGTGCTCTAATGTTGCCGACCAGATGCGTGAGAATTACTATGTTTTCTTGCCATGTTGAGATTTTAAAACCACGAGTGCGAACATGCAGATGAACAATGAAGACCAAACACGCGATATTGCGGACATCTTCAAGGAACGGGGCAAGTTAAAGTGGAGCTGCATCGAACCTGTAAAATGAGCTTTGGTAAGTAACACCCTTTCAATTACTTTCATTTAGCCTCGTGTTCTTCGATGTGTATATGTTGTAGTTTCTCTTTCTCTTAGCCTCGTGTTCTTTGTTGTGTAATAAGAAGAGTCTTAATCGTCCTAATGCTTTCGTTTTTAGCTTGATGTAGGAAGTGGTGTTCTAACGGTGGAGTCTATTTTTATATTTCTCATTTTGAATTCACTTCTCCCAGTCCTGTTTATCTGGCTTCTACTAAATGGATCTTGGTTACTCTGAGTATTGATCTAAAAAAGAAGTAACATCATGTCAGGGTGCAGTTCCTGCGAGGAGGGAAGTATGGTCAACCTCGAGATCATGTGTCCAAAATGAGGTTGGATTACACACAAGGTGTCCGTTCCCTAATGATGCTAGATTAGACACAAGGTGCAAATTCCTAAATGATGCTGGATTACACACAAGCCAGGTGGAGTTGTCAACTGTTTGTGTCCTTGTGGCTCTAGTAAAGGCTGAAAGAAAGCGTGTAGCAGCCCTTGAGAATATAGCTGAGTTCCTGAAGAAGTGAAAGGATCAATCAGATGCTCTCTTCACCCAAGCCAAAGAAGAGATGGAAGAAGCCATAAATAAGCTAGGAGAGGCAGAGTAGGCTAGGCGTCTCCTGCTATCTAAAACTGTTGTCAATACAAATTTTCCTTCATAATAGCTAGTTTCAAATGTTTAATAGTCAGCATGCCTGTTGTGATGTCCATGCATCTACTGATGTGGCACAAAATAAATTTTTTTGGGTCATATAATAACAACAAATACTTTACAAACAATAACAGCCGAAGCATTGGACATGGAATAGTTCATATGCAAGACCAACATTCCAAGTTCAACTTCCACATCAAACTCATGTTCACTGATATCTGCACATTCATAGATAATGTCCACAACCATGATTCACTTCAAAGCCTAAAAAATGTGAGGAAAGTTATAAATAAAAAAATATCTAGTTCCTACTACCAGTGCAAGCATAACAAGTCAAGACCATACATAATTAATTACTAGCAAACATGCCCGTGCGTTGCAACCGAAGAAAAAAATTCATGGACTGAAGATCCCTTCCACCAACACATACATTCCACGTCCTCTATTTCAACACCTTGCCCACTTGTCGCTTGTCCTCCTTGCCCTCACCCACAATGAGTACATTATCCAACTAATCACAATGAATCCAAATATTGTCAATCCCAAGGTGATGAGTTTAATTTGACGCGAGGTGCCTAACAAACATCGACTCCCTCATGGGCACGACTTTCATCGGAATGGATGCTTTGCGCATAACCGAGGCAGCATCATCCGACACGCGCGAAGCTGTTTGTTTGCCGACTATTATATGAAAATCATAAACTTCAACGCACATCTCATCTACAGTTTACCAAACCCGTCTGGCGATTTTCAAATTTCTACAAAATTTAACCCTGAGGTCATGCTTTTGTCAAATTCACATAATGGTAAAAATTATACCCTTTCTACATTTTGTAAAAGGATTAACCATTTTTTGTTGAATTCACACGAACTACTATCAATGTGATATTTTTTTGCATGTATCTATATGGTTATTTACTAGAGAGCATTAAACATAATTAATTCATAAGTTCCAAGCGTCTGTGACATGAAATTGAAACTGGTTGTGCAATAACCCTTTGTCTGCCTAGTCTACCACATTCTTCTCTGGTAGGGTTGGGATAATGTAATCGCACGTGAAGCGAGAAGCAAGGTAGCAGAAGATGGTGCGGAGGGGTGGGGCAAAGTGGCGGTGGCATTGGCTGACAGCAAAAAAATTCATATCTAATGTTGTAAGAACCTCCCTACGTGATCACGTTCTTCTGACTGAATTTTGGTGTTGCCTTGAATCTAAGAGCAACTAAGAGCAATGGTGACCTTACTTTGCCAGTCCCCTCTGGAATCAAATATCTCAACATTCATAGACGATAGTCAACAATATTATGACTCTCTCAAGAGGATAATTTTGGGGCCAAATAATTTCAGATCAGCTGAGAAAATCATAATAGACAAATGTGTTGTGTTGTCGTGAATCCTAATGCCCGTTGTTGTTTTGAAGCTCCTGCACCACAAATCCTAATACCACTATGTTGCTAATGCAAACCAAAATAAATCAAGTAAAATACCTAAACTGTACTAATCCTATTCCTCGTACCCGCCAGCAGCTTGTTCTGCCTACAACTGTCCACATCATCTGTGTATTGGACGCCACACACAAAAATATGGACGAAAATCCAGTCGGCGCCCAGCACGCACCCACGTCAACCATGCGCAGCCGGACGACAGAAGCACAATTCGAATGTCATAGATGCCACACCAGCCGGCCGGACAGAGCTGCCGTGTCTTAGTCTGTGTGTGACGGGTGAGGAAATAGATACATAGATAGATAGAGCAGTAGATGGATGATCACGCTGATCTGATGCCACGGCCTTCGATTTGCTGCCGTCGCCTGCCCTCGCCGGGCCGCAGCAGGTCATTGTTTCACGGCACCTGCATGGAAGGTATCATCTGGGTCTGTTGAGGAGGGTCGTCCACCCGCAGGTGGCTCCCCCCTGCAAGACGAGATCCGCTCCGCCACTGCTCCACATGAGTCCGGTTGCCTCCCAACCTCATTCGTGCCATCTGCCTGCATGCACGGCCACACGAGCTCCATCCAGGCACCCGCTTCTTGTCGCTATCGTCCTCCGTCCCTGCTTTGATCGGCTCTCCGGGCCATTGCTGTTAGCACGCTGTGGATAAAAGGAATAAGCCAGAGTCTACATTCTATTGATCTCTAGTTTTTTCTTTGGGATCGATCGTGTCACAGCCCTAGTTTAGCCTTTACTTGTCCTTGCATGATCATCATGTCTAAATTCTGCAATTTGAATTGAGGGAATTTTCAAAGCTTCAGAAACCTCTTTAAAATAATCAACATTTAATTCTCATCAAATGAGTCCAAAGAAATGTTCCTGTTACTCTGTGAAAATATTGGCATGAGGGAAAATTAAAACCAATATTTTTGAAATCACAGAAATATTTATTTTGGGCCTTTGACTTAAATCAATGACATATTTGAGTTGAATTTATTTGTGTTATATAAGAAATAAAGTTCAAATATTTTTGTAAGTTGCTTGTGACCTTGGACTAGTTTCTGAGCTCACATAATAATTTACAGAAAGTTCAAAAAATGATTTGATGTTTTAAATCAAATCAAAACCAATTACAGAAAAATAGAAAACAGAAACTAAATTAGAAAGAGAGAGAGAGAGAGAGAGTAACCTCACCTGGCGGACCACTTGCTCTGGCCCAGCAAGCCGGCTCAGCCGACTGGCCACGCAAGTTGTCCTCCTCCTCGAGCCAGAAGGACGAGCACGCGCGCGCGCCCGAGAGCGCCACGCCACCAGGGCATCTGCCTGTGTCCCCAGGCCAGCTCGACACCGCGTCCGACCTCCTCGGTGCCGTCCCGACCGCTCTAACTCTCTCACTCTCCCCTTGCTCTGTCCCTCGCCTCTCCCGCCATGGCCGATTCGCCCGCGAGCTCGCCACCATTGCATGCGTAGCTATCGCCTCCCCCTCGCCTCCTCGAAGTTCCTGCGAGCTCCGCGTCGACGCCCCGACCTCCTCGATGAGCCACACGCCGTCGGACGCGCTCCACTGCCTCCACCGAGCTCCTCCTCACCGTTCGGTCGCCGGAGATCCCCCTCGTCACCGCGCTCAGCTCCGGCCACCTCCGAGCTCGCCGTTCGCTCCACTGCAACCTTTGTGAGCTTCTGTGTCGATCCCCCCCCCCTCCTCTGGCTCTTTTGCTTCCGCTAACGCCTTTGCCATCGCAGCCGGGAGCTTGGCTCCACCGGCCATGCCGCCGCCGTGGCCACCGTCACCTAGAGCGGCAACCGAGTGCGTCATAGCGCTCAGCGCATCACCAGGTGCCCGTAGCACCCCTCTGTGGCCCTTGTCGTGCAGTATAACGCCGACCCAGAGCACACCCGCACGCCGGCCGCCGCCGCGAGCTCTATTCCGGCGAGCTCCGGCCACCCCAGCTGCTCCCACTTGCCCTGTTGGATGCGTGCGTTCGCCAGCTCCGCGTAGATGCCCTCCGCATTGCATTTGGTCGCCGGAGGCGCAAACCCGAGGCTCGCCGCCGCGACTGGCCTCGCCGGCGTCAAGTCGCCGGTGGGGTTGACCCACTTTGACCACAACTGGGCCCCCCTGTGTCGATGACATGTGGGGCCAACCTCTGACTAGAGTTAGTTTAGGTTTTAATTAGTCCTAATTACCACTATTAGAGGTTAATCACCTCGCTAACTAACTCTGTATCACTGACATGTGGGCACATGCCCTAATTAAGTTAGGTTAGTATTTAACTTAGCACTAACTAACAGCGTTAGTTGTTGTGTCACTGACCTGTGGGTCCCATAGGTCAGGGTTGACCTGGCTGACTCCGTTGACCTACTGACCTCAGCCTGACGTCATGCTGACACAGTATATGTTTCTGGGATTTTAAATAAAACAGAAATGATTTATTTATTTTCAGGAAATACCCTACACTTCTGAAAAATCATAGAAAATAAACCGTAACTCCAAATGAAATAAATTATATATGAAAAATGATCAGAAAAATCCAAAGAATCTGTTTATGGCATTTTCAAGCATGTTAGAGCAACTTATATCCTCTATTTAGGACAATTCAATTAAATGGCATTTAAGAAAGCACATATGGAGTTTGATTTTGAACTTAGTGTTCAAACCAGCTCCATTTAACTTGTTGCTAGTTGCATTAGGCCAATCAACATCATATTGCCATGTCAAATTCATGCATCACATTGTTGCATTGCATTGATTATGTCCTTCTCTGTTTGCCAGTAACCGTCCCCTCTCAGTCGATGATGTTTCTGACGACGTGATCGATGACACCTATGAAGAACTATATTATCTTCAGAAGTGCCAGGCAAACAAAAGCCCCTTGTTCATTCCGATATAATCCCACTCTCTTGCTCCTGCTCTCTTTTACTGCATTAGGACAACAACGATTCATCTGTTACATGCTGCGGTAGTTAAACCCCTTATCCTCTGCATGACCTGTCATTGCCACAGTAAATAGATGAAACCCACTAGCATGAGTAGGAGTTGTTTGAGCCCTGATGTGCCTACTCATTCATGCTTGTTTGTCATGCCTGCTATTGCTTAGAGTTGTGTCAGGCCTGATTCATCGGGGATGAATTAGAAAGTTGTGAACATGTCCTACTGTGTGTGAGCTAAGTATGTGAACATGATTTGGTAAAGGAAGTTGTGAGAGGCCATGTAGGAGTACATGATGGGTTGTCTCATTGAAACCATTCTCAGGAACTGAGTTCTGTGTTTGTGACCCATGAACAGCTACTACCACTCATTGGAATCCTTAATTGACCCTCTCGACTTATTAACTGCCCTAGTCCTCTATCCAGGAGTTGCAACTAGTTTCTGGTGTTTATAGGATATGTGTTGGCGGCCGTGCATAACGTTGACCCTAGGGGTGGGCAATGATGCGGTAGATACACCGTGGCACGGTGTACCGGGCGCCCGTTTGGTGTCTCGGGAACCCTTCACACATCGTTCGGGACTGTGAGCGGAACTCCGGCCGGATCTCCTCGCAGATGGAACTCGAATAGGCGATAAACCTGGACTAGAGACTTGTGTGGTTAGTCAGGTCATGGCCGACTCCCTCGCCACGCTTCCGCTTGAAGGTTGCCGAGATACACGATGTGTACATGGTGGTAAGTGGCTAGAGCGTGTTTGAAGAAGTACACCCCTGCAGGGTTATAAATGATCTATTTGAATAATCGTGTACGTGGTAAAGGACTTCCGAGTTTCCTATAACAGTTCATAGACAAGTGAAAGTGGATAATCTAAAATGCGCAAGATAAGCGTGAGTGCTATGGATGGCGTTCTCGTAGGGAGACGGGAGCGGATCCATAGTGGTGTATTGATATGGTGAATATGTGGACTCGTGTGCGCCACCTCAAAAGAGTTACTTGCAGTCGTAGTTTAAGATAGCCACCGAGTCAAAGCTGGCTTGCTGCAGTTAAACTCCACCACCCCCCTTGTTGATATCGATGCATATGTAGTTAGTTCTGATGTAAGTCTTGCTGGGTACATTTGTACTCACGTTTGCTTAATTTATGTTTTGCAGAGACACGTCAGTCTCGCTAGTAGTTCCATGTGGACTTCGATGTTTAGCTTGATACCTCAGCTACGATCTTGTGCCCTTGGCAGGATCTAGTAGATAGTCAGGCTTCTCAGCCTTCTTCATTTGTAGATGTCTGTACTCAGACAAGTTAAGCTTCCGCATGTGTTTGTTGCTTGTATGCTCTGTATGTTGGGTCATGAGACCCATGTTTGTAACTTGGCTCCTCGGAGCCTAATGAATAAATACTCTGAGTCGTAGAGTCTTGTTGTGATGCCATGTTGTAGTTGCACATATCAAGCATATTGTGTGTATGATTGAAATGCTTGGTATGTGTGGGATCCGACAACCTAGTTGTTTATCCTTGGTAGCCTCTCTTATGCGGAAATGTAGTCTGGTGCTTCCACTGAGTCTTGGTAGTCTGCTACAGCCCGGTTTACCGGAGTCCTGCTAGCCCAGTACTACTGCTCCGGAACACATAGACTGGCCGGCATGTGATTCACTTCGTTCCTGTGTCTGTACCTTCGGGGAAATGTCACGCGGTGATTTCCGGGGTCCTGCTAGCCTGCTACAGCCCGGTTTCCCGAAGCCCCGTTAGCGCAGTTGCTACAACCCGGATTCACATACTGATGACCGACATGTTCGATGTTTTTTCATGTATGCCTGTCCCCGTAAGTTAGTGCCACTTTGGGTTCATGACTAGTCATGCCGGCCCGGGTTCTCTGTCATATGGATGCTAGCGACACTATCATATACGTGAGCCAAAAGGCGCAAATGGTCCCGAGCCATGTAAGGTGGCACCCATGGGAATACCGTGCATGAGGCCGCAAAGTGATATGAAGTGTTACATGCTAGATCGGTGTGACTTAGGATCGGGGTCCTAACAGATCGAGTGGCTTGATGAAAGAAGGGCAGGTAAGAGAGAGAAAAATACAAAAGATCTTAGCCGGCGTAATACAAAATCAATGGATATAAAGGGGCACAATACAAAGGTGAGATTGGATTGTTTTTGTTGGCTTCGACTGGTTTTCTACAATGATTTATCCAACGATGTTTTTTTTCTAAAAAAATAAGGAGAGAAATCTGAGCCGTCAATCTTTATGTTAACACAAATTTAATGGATATAAGGCAATGACTTATGGAGAACTATGAAATCCTCCGTCCTAGATACATTGGATATGTATCAAGCATCCCCAAGCTTAATTCCTTCTCGTCCTCAAGTAGGTAAATGATAAAAACAGAATTTTTGATGTGGAATCTACTTGGCATAATTTCAATGTAATTCTTCTTAATTGTGGTATGAATATTCAGATCCGAAAGATTCAAGATAAAAGTTCAATATTGACATAAAAATAATAATACTTCAAGCATACTAACTAAGCAATTATGTCCTCTCAAAATAACATGGCCAAAGAAAGTTCATCCCTACAAAATCATAAGTTTAGTCATGCTCCATTTTCGTCACACAAGAATGCTCTCATCATGCACAACCCCGATGACAAGCCAAGCAATTGTTTCATACTTTAGTAATCTCAAACTTTTTCATCCTTCACACAATACATGAGCGTGAGCCATGGATATAGCACTGTGGGTGGAATAGAATATAATGATGGGGGTTATGTGGAGAAGATAAAAAATGGAGAAAGTCTCACATCAACGAGGCTAATCAATGAGCTATGGAGATACCCATCAATTGATGTTAATGCAAGGAGTAGGGATTGCCATGCAACGAACGCACTAGAGAGCTATAAATATATGAAAGCTCAACAAAATAACCTAAGTGGGTGTGCATCCAACTTGCTTTCTAATGAAGACCTAGGGCATTTGAGGAAGCCCATTGTTGGAATATACAAACAAGTTCTATAATGAAAAGTTCCCACTAGTATATGAAAGTGACAAAACAAAAGACTCTCTATCATGAAGATTATTGTGCTACTTTGAAGCACAAGTGTGGTAAAAAGGATAGTAACATTGTCCCTTCTATCTTTTTCTCTCATTTTTTGGGGCCTTCTCTCTTTTTTGGCCTTTTTTTTCCTCACTTGGGACAATACTCTAGAAAATTATGATCATCACACTTCTATTTATTTACAACTCAATGATTACAACTCGATACTAGAACAAAATATGACTCTATATGGATGCGTCCGGCGGTGTACCGGGATATGCAATGAACCAAGAGTGACATGTATGAAAGGATTATGAATGGTGGCTTTGCCACAAATACTATGTCAACTACATGATCATGCAAAGCAATATGACACTGATGAACGTGTCATGATAAATGGAATGGTGGAAGGTTGCATGGCAATATATCTCGGAATGGCTATGGGAATGCCATAATAGGTAGGTATGGTGGCTGTTTTGAGGAAGATATAAGGAGGTTTATGTGTGAAAGAGCGTATCATATCACGGAGTTTGGATGCACCGGCGAAGTTTGCACCAACTCTTAATGTGAGAAAGGGCAATGCACGGTACCGAAGAGGCTAGCAATGATGGAAAGGTGAGAGTGCGCATAATCCATGGACTCAACATTAGTCATAAAGAACTCATATACTTATTGCAAAAATCTACAAGTCATCAAAAACCAAGCACTACGCGCATGCTCCTAGGGGGGTAGATTGGTAGGAAAAGACCATCGCTCGTCCCCGACCGCCACTCATAAGGAGGACAATCAAAGAACACCTCATGTTTCAAATTTGTTACATAATGTTTACCATATGTGCATGCTACGAGACTTGGAAACTTCAATACAAGTACTTCTCAAATTCACAACTACTCAACTAGCACAACTTTGATATCAATACCTCCATGTCTCAAAACAATCATCAAGCATCAAACTTCTCTTAGTATTCAACACATTCATAAGAAAGTTTTTACTAGTCTTCAATACCTAGCATATTAGGATTATTTAAGTAAATTACCATGATATTTAAGACTCTCAAAATAATCTAAGTGAAGCATGAGAGAATAATAGTTTCTATAAAACAAATCCACCGACGTGCTCTAAAAGATATAAGTGAACCACTAGAGCAAAAACTATATAACTCAAAAGATATAAGTGAAGCACATAGAGTATTCTAATAATTTCCGAATCATGTGTGTCTCTCTCAAAAGGTGTGTACAGCAAGGATGATTGTGGCAAACTAAAAAGCAAAGACTCAAATCATACAAGACGCTCCAAGCAAAACACATATCATGTGGTGAATAAAAATATAGCTCCAAGTAAAGTTACCGGTGGAAGTAGACGAAAGAGGGGATGCCTTCCGGGGCATCCCCAAGCTTTGGCTTTTAGGTGTCCTTAGATTATCTTGGGGTGCCATGGGAATCCCCAAGCTTAGGCTCTTGCTACTCCTTGTTCCATAACCATCAAATCTTTCACCCAAAACTTGAAAACTTCACAACACAAAACACCACTACAAGGTACTGTAATGAACTCATTCTTTATTTATATTTGTGTTAAACCTACTGTATTCCAACTTCTCTATGGTTTATAAACTATTTTACTAGCCATAGTTTCATCAAAATAAGCAAACAACACACGAAAAACAGAATCTGTCAAAAACAGAACAGTCTGTAGTAATATGTAGCTAACGCAAGATCTGGAACCCCAAAAATTCTAAAATAAATTGCTGGACGTGAGGAATTTATCTATTAATCATCTGAAAAAATAATTAACTAGATATCACTTTCCAAAAAAAATGACAGCAATTCTCGTGAGCGCTAAAGTTTCTGTTTTTTACAGCAAGATTAAAAAGAATTTCCCCAAGTCTTCCCAACGGTTCTACTTGGCACAAACACTAATTAAACACAAAAAACACAACCAAAATAGAGGATAGATAAATTATTTATTACTAAACAGGAGAAAAAAGCAAGGAATAAAAATAAAATTGGGTTGCCTCCCAACAAGTGCTATCGTTTAACGCCCCTAGCTAGGCATAAAAAGCAAGGATAGATCTAGGTATTGCGATCTTTGGTAGGCAATCCATAAGTGGCTCTCATGATAAATTCATATGGTAATTTTATTTTATTTCTAGGAAAGTGTTCCATGCCTTTCCTTAACGGAAATTGGAATCTAATATTTCCTTCCTTCATATCAATAATTGCACCGATCGTTCTAAGGAAATTTCTACCAAGAATAATAGGACATGAAGGATTGCAATCGATATCAAGAACAATAAAATATACGGGCACATAGTTCCTATTTGCTAAAATAAGAACACTATTAAATCTTCCCATAGGTTTCTTAATGGTGGAATCCGCAAGGTGCAAGTTTAAAGAGCAATCATCAAAATCACGGAAACCTAGCGAATCACACAAAGTCTTTGGAATCATGGAAACACTAGCACCCAAATCACACAAAGCATAGCATTCATGATCTTTAATTTTAATTTTAATAGTAGGTTCCCAATCATCATAAAGTTTTCTAGGGATAGAAACTTCCAACTCAAATTTTTCTTCATAACATTGCATCAAAACATCAACGATATGTTTAGTAAAAGCTTTATTTTGACTAGAAGCATGAGGAGAATTTAGCACGGATTGCAACAAGGAAATACAATCTATCAAACAGAAATTATCAGAATTAAATTCGTTGAAATCCAAAATAGTGGGTTCATTAATATTTAAAGTTTTGACTTCTTCAATCCCACTTTTAACAATTTTAGCATCATGATCTAAAGACTCCGAAATTTTGGAACGCCGTCTAGGTAAAGGTGGATCATTCAGTCCCATCATTATCAAGATTCATATTTCAAAACAAAGATTTAATAGGGGACACATCAATAACTTTTAGATCTTCATCTTTATTTTCATGGAATTTCTCCGGTTTAGCGGCCATCCTATTAACTAAGGTGGCCTGCTTATCCGAAATTTCAGCTATCAATTTCTCGAGATGAGCAATCTAAAATTTCAAACCATCAAATTCTTTAGAAAAATCATCGAGCTCTTTATTCATTTAACTCATAAAACTTTTTTGTTCCTTAAGCTCATTTCTAAAGAAATTATTATGCTCAAATTGTAAAAGCATAAAACTCCTGACGTTGCCTTCGATCTCTTCCAACCTTTTAAGGTGAAGATCTCCAAATCTAGGTAGAGCCATCGTGACAAGCAAGAAATCCAACACACGAGCAAATGAGAGACGGGCAAAAAGAGGCAAACAGAAAAGAGAGGGCGAATAAAGCGGCAAGGGTGAAGTGAGGAAGAGGAAAACGAAAGGAAAACGAAAGGAAAATGGCAAATAATGTAATGCAGGTGATAAGGGTTTGTGATGGGTACTTGGTGTGTTGACTTTTGCATAGACCTCCCCGGCAACGGCGCTAGAAATCCTTCTTGCTACGTCTTGAGCACTGCGTCGGTTTTCCCTTGAAGAGGAAAGGGTGATGCATCAAAGTAGCGTAAGTATTCCCCTCAGTTTTTGAGAACCAAGGTATCAATCCAGTAGGAGGCCACGCATGAGTCCCTCGCACCTACACAAACAAATAAATCCTCGCAACCAACACGATAAGGGGTTGTCAATCCCTACACAGTCACTTACGAGAGTGAGATCTGATAGATATGATAAGATAATATTTTTGGTATATTTTATGATAAAGATGCAAAGTAAAATAAAAGGCCATAAAAATAACTAAGTGTTGGAAGATTAATATGATGGAAAATAGACCCAGGGGCCATATGAAAGTGCGTTATATCGACTAGAGGGGGTGAATAGGCGATTTTTATGAAATTGTTCACTGAGGAATTTGCCGGTGAGGAAATTCCTTAGTGAAGAACTACTAGAAGTGGTATAAGTACTCAAGAGTAAACATAACAGAATACAGGCATAGTCATCATGATGAAATGAAGACATGCACAGAGTACAGGAGGCGTAAGCACAGGATAACACAGGATGAAGACAAACAGACTGAAGTAATTGAACTGAGGAAATTGAGAAAGTCTTCAGTCAAAGTCTTCAAACACAGATATGAACAAACACACAACACAGTTATGAGGAAATGAACGAGTTGAGGGAATAGAACCAGTAAGCTTGGTGAAGACAATGATTTGGTAGACCAGTTCCAACTGTTGTCTCGGTTGTACGTCTGGTTGGAGCGGCTGAGTATTTAAACTCGAGAACACACAGTCCCGGACACCCAGTCCTGAACACGCAGCTCAGGACACCCAGTCCTCACCGTATTCTCCTTGAGCTAAGGTCACACAGACCTCGCCCAATCACTCGTGGTAAGTCTTCAGGCAACTTCCAAACCTTCACAAACTTGGTCACTCAGCGATCCACAATTCCTCTTGGATGCTCTAGACCATGACGCCTAACCGTCTGGAAGAAGCACAGTCTTCAAAGGTAACAAGCGTCGGATCCACCCAGGATCAATCTCTTTAGTGATTCTCAATCACTTGTGGTTTGTAGGTATTTGGGTTTTGGTTTGGGTTTTTCCTCACTTGATGATTTTTGCTCAAAGTCCTCAGAGGATGGGTTTCTCTCAAATGACAAGTGTCAGTTTCTCTCGGAGCAACCAACCAGCTAGTGGTTGTAGGGGGCGGCTATTTATAGCCTAGGGAGCAACCCGACATGATAAGACATAAATGCCCTTCAATGATATGACCATTAGGTGGATAGATATTTTGGGACAGTTGGCGCATAGCTCAGCAACGGTCGGAATTTTGAGTAGCAAAATCCTCAGGGCTATCATGTTCCTCATTGTGTAGGCAATCCGCACTGGCGAATTCCTAACTCCTCAGTCAGAACAAATTCCTTAGAGACCAGAAGAACTTCGTCTCAGTCACTGAAGAAATTCACTGAACTGTATGAGATTTCCAATGGCTTCACTCGAAGGGATTGGTAGGTGTAGGATTTTGAGTTGAGCATCACATGGAAATTTTTCCTTAGTATTTTCTCGACCCCCTTTAACAGTACGGTGTTTCCTATGACTCAAGAAAGAGAAAATGAAACTACGAAAACAAAAGTCTTCACGCTTCATGTTCCTCGAATGAATACCAAGTCTTCAAGGTCACACCAATTTCTTCACTTTCAAAGTCTTCAGAAAGTCTTCAGAAATCCAAAGTCTTCAGTCGAAGAACTTCATTTTTAAGGGTCAACTTTCTCTGTAAATATCAAACTCCTCATAGACTTATAGACCTGTGTACACTCACAAACGCATTAGTCCCTTAACCTATAAGTCTTCAATACACCAAAATCACTAAGGGGCACTAGATGCACTTACAATCTCCCCCTTTTTGGTGATTGATGACAATATAGGTTAAGTTTTCAACGGATGAACATATGAAGTGTAACTACTGATATTGAGGAATTTGATTGCAAGATGTAGAACAACTCCCCCTGAAGATGTGCATAGTGAGGAATTTGCTTTTGAAGCAATGCACACTTAAAGAGTTGAATCATGGAGATCTCCCTCTATATCTTGTAATTCATACACGCATTTGACATATAACAGTGAAGAATATGAAATGCATGATGAAATATGGTGACTGATGTAACTCAGCATGCGTGCAATAATATTTAACGAGGAATAATCATGCAGAAAAAACACATCAAGAGTATCAGAGCACCATCAGTTTTAAGTTTACAACTTGATCTAAGAAGAGTCTCAGAAGAACGAGAGTTGTAACTTAAAAAAACGCCCATATAGAAAGACCCGCTTGAAGACTAACCCAAAATTCTCCCCCTTTGTCATCAAATGACCAAAAGGTTCAAATATGAGGACTAACGCCCCTGAAGAATATCAAGTTGATGAAGGAGCGCCAGCATTGTTGGGGTCGTTTGTTGTAGTAGGGCATGCCACAATGTCGTCCAAGTCTTCATTTTCATCAGTGTCGCGCGATGAAGAATATGAGCTGGCCACCAGAGAAGGAACCTTGACCTTCTTGAATTTCTTCGGTGGAGGTGCATACCAGTCAAAATCTTCATTGAGATCCACCTTCTGATGAAGACTAAGTAGAAGTTCACGGTCAGTCATCACGCGCGGAGCAGTGGCTTGAGGAGTAAACTTGGGTGCATTGGCAGAGTCACGTGTGGCAGAGTCATCATTGGTGGAATAAGAAGCAGCTTTGCGAAATTGACCATCCAATGGACGAATGCCTTCATCTATAACAGCTGGTGCCTGGCCCTTTCCATCAACTGAGGAATAAGTCTGCTTGAGGACTTCAATTGGGGGCAAGTAGCTAAGGTGATTCTGAAAATCAGCTTTGTAGTTGAGTGAAGACCTTGTCCTGAGGAATCTCATAATCCAAGGTGCATAAGGCTTCAGCTCAAACAGAGAGAGTGCAACATTTTCCAGAGTCCTCATGAAGAAATCATGATAATTGACAGGAATGCCATGAACGATGTTGAATACCAGATTCTTCATGATGCCAACAATTTCCTCATCAGATGAGTCATGGCCTTTGATAGGACTGATTATCCTTGTAAGAATACGATAGACAGTTCTGGGCACGTAAAGAAATTCCTTCACGAGGAATTTGGTTCTTGGTGCTTGACATGGTTTCAAAGGTTTCATCAGCACCTGCATGTAATGATTTGTAAGCTCAGGTTCACTGTAGATGCAACGAGCTTCTTCAAGGGGAGGACTGAGTGGTAAGGCATGAAGCAATTTAGAGGCTGGTGCAGTGTAGTGAGTATTTTCAGACATCCAGTCCAGCACCTTCACATCTTGAGAATCTCTTGTGATGTGCAGCGTTGCATAGAATTGAAGAATCAGTTCTTCATTCCAATCGCAGATATCAGAGTAAAAGTTTAACAGTCCAGCGTCGTGAAGAACACTAAGGACTGGTGCGAAGCAGGGCAGAGATTCCATGTCCACGTGAGGAATATGCTCATGGTAGAAGATTTTCTCCTTGTTGAACAGTAGTGAGGAATGGAAATTGGCTTGAATAGCAGTTTAGAAACGCCTCTTCCTAATGCGAGCAGAGTTATATGGGTTGTAATCTTCGAAGAATACATGCTCGCCGAAGAAATCATCAGCCTTGAACTTTTGCTTGTGTGAGAATGTATCCTTTGGCTTCGGCAGAGGAGTGTCAGTGAGTTGCATCACGACCTCAGGAATCTCAATCGCAGGTTCCTCAGGCTGAGGAATTTCTGGTTCCTCTTCAGTGGCAGTCTCCGTCTTCAGATGTTCAGCAGCAGCATTTTCTTCAGCACTAGTGGCTGGAATTTCCTCATGCACAGATGAAGTGGGGTGAGTTTCTTCAGAGCCCATTTGAATAGTTGATGTAGGCGACTAAGGTATTTGCTGCAGCGGTGTGAACATTGGAGAGTTTGGATGCTGACTTTCCCTGAATTCATCACTTATTACGGGTGTGGAGCAGCCAACGTCCACATCTTCATCTTCCATTTCTTTAACGCCAGCCTCTTCAGCTGTGAATTGAGGCATGGGCGAGGAGATGACAGGTGTTGAAGGGATCGCATCCACTTCAGTTTCTTCATCCAACTGCTCAGACGAAGCAGCAGAAGGAGTTTCTTCATCAGATCCGCTGGGGATCACATATTCTTCATCAAAAGGAACAAGGTCCTTTGATGGCCTGGTTGAGATGGGAACAACATCAATGGGATTAGCAAATGAACTGATCAAAGGCTTCATCTTCTTCGGAGCTGAAGAATCTGAAGTAGCTGATGCTTTCCTTTTCTTCACTACAGCACGCTCTGCAGCCTTGGTCTTCTTCACATCTGATGCAGATGGAAGGATTGGAGTTGAAGTTGGCGTGGGAGCAGCTGAGGAATTTGGTTGATTTTCTTCAGGCACAACTGATGCAGTTGCCCTGATTTCTTTAGTTTCTTTAGGCGCACCACTAGTGGATGCCCTGGCAATTTCTTTAGCGGCTGGAATGCAGTCATCAGCCCTGGAACTCACATTTTCTTCAGCAGCCTGATCTTCATCAGCGGTGCTGGCATTTTCTTCAGTAGGCTGAGCAGATGCTTCAGCCTGAGGAATTTCCTGTTGCGTTGGGGCTGCAACATTGGAGGTGAACTGTTCTGTGATCTTTACAAATTTGACTTTGGCTCCCAGCTAGTCAGCATAATAGCGATCAAATTCATCACTCAGTTTCTTGATTTCTGATTAGAGAGCAACAAGTTCTTCAGGTGAAAGCTTTAGAACGTTTTGCTTCAGAAAGCACTCTTTCTTGTACTGCGCTTTCTTCACTCTCCTCCCCTGTTCAAATTTCCGTTTCTCTTCTTGTATGAAGTGAGTCAGCATGTGACTTTGACCAGGAGTCAGCTTGAAATCAGGCATGGGAGTGTTGGGGTCCTTGTGCCAAACATCAATGAATTCGAGGATCAACTTGGGATCCAAAAGCAGTGGCACATCTGTTCCCTTGGCTCTAGCAGCCCTGACTTGCCTATCTCTGATGATTTCTGCAAGTTCATCATCATTAGCTTCGTCTTCATCAGACGGCACTTGGAAGGCGACCTGCTTCTTTTGAGGAATAGGGCGAGGACCTCGTCCAGCAGTGGCCTTAGTCTTCAGTAGAGAGGGTCCCGTTGAGGAAGTTGGTGCAGCTGAGGAACTAGCTGAAGCTCGTGAGGCAATGGACATGCCTGCAGTCCTTTGGCACGAGGCAAGATGCACATGGTGCTGAGGACTTTGTTGGAACAGCTGAGGACTTTGGAGGAGCTGAGGATTTTGAGGGAGCAGGAGCAGCATGAGGAATTGGCCGTGAGGGCTTTGACGATTCTGGCCGTGAGGGCATTGCTGAGGAGCTTGGCCTTGAGGGCATTGTTGGTGAAGCACTTGGCTTGCGCGCAGGCTTCTTTGACATAGCCTTCTTTGGCTTGCCAGCAGAGGCCTCAGCAGAGGCAGCAGCAGCAGCAGAGTCTTCATTGAATTTCCTCACAGCTTCTCTGGCTTGCTTAGCCAACTTGGCTTGGCGCTTGGCCCATTCGTCAGGATAGTCCTCACCGCGCTTGAGGCTGGTGGGATCAGCTATTTGGCCAGGTGCCAATGGAGGTCTTGGGCATAGAGGATTGAGTGTGAATTTCTTCATGTACTTGGGAGTGACATATCTATACTCCCTCCACTCTCTAGCCCATCTCCTCTCTATCTTTTGAATGCGCACTTTGCGCTCATTCTTGGTTTCCTCAGTAGGTGTGCAGTACCCAGCATATATTTCATCAAGGATCTCAAATGCTGTATTGACCTCAGGTCTCTTTCCTCCTTTCTTTGGCTTCTTATCGTCAGCCATTTTCTTCAGTTGAGGAATTTGGACAATTGAATTCTCTGAAGAATATGCAACTTTTCTTCGAGGAACGCTGCAAATGAGTTATGTTGATGAGAACCTAGTGATTCAGCAGCTAACATGTGTACCTGTGAATAGAGTATAGTTGTGAGGAATTTGGAGAGGTCATATGCGTTCTTAGAGGGTTTTTCAAAAAGAACAAGTTTGAGGAATTTAACCAGATGAGTCTTGAAGAATTTCACTAAGTGTTCTTTGTCTTAGGTTCCAGAGTTGTATAGATCGAAGATCCACACAATTGAGGAATCTTGAAGAAAAATGATGCTTAGAGAAACAAATCAAGAACAGATGACTTGTGAGGTGTTTAGTGTGTGAAGCTATGGAGAAAAACACTTTTGAAGATTTTGTAGATAATCATTCGAATCAACAAGGGCAGTAAAAGTAACTTATAATTACCCTGGACGAAGAACACGACGAACAGTGAGGTGTGGAGATGAAGTTCGTCTGTGTAGATCTTCCACGCCCTAACTCGGCGGAGGAAGACGGCTACGGCGACGGAGGAGTGAAGATTTCCGCGGTCGGCGCGAGTACGTTGGCGACGAGGTCGAGGCAGTGAAGCTCTTCCTCACCGGCAGCGATGAAGTAGCGGCGGCGCTAGGGTTTGAGAAGCTCGAGCTGGAGAGAGAGGTCGAGCGGAGTAAAAGAAGTGAGGAAGGGAAGGAGGGGTATTTGTAGCCACGGTGAATAACTGCCCGCCCGAAGAAATTAGACGAACGTGCCCCTGACCCTTCTCATTCGCATGACATGTGTCACCCACGTAGTGAGAAGTGGAGATCGTGTTAGATCGTGGGTGAGTGGATAAGTATATCGTGGGATGCAGAACGGTTTGAGCGGCAAAGCCAAAAATTTAGATAGGATAGGTTTTAAAGTTCCGTTCGCAATTTCTTCAGCTGACAAGGGCACAGTGAAGATTTAACGAGTTTCAAATAGAACGCACATGAAGGATTTGTGAATAGATTGGGTTGAGTATAGCATAGAGGGGGAAGGGTCCGATCACATTCACTTAGCAGAAGAACCAACTTGAAGAATTAGCAATAAGTGAATGTTGTAGAGGACATAAACATATATATATATATATATATAGCCAATGAAGAAAAATGATGGAAGCAGTGAAGACAATGCAAAGTTGAAGAATATGTATAATTGAGGAATTTCAACTTTTGGTGGTGGCATGACCCACCGTATAAGAATGATGATTTCAGACACCGCGTACAATTATCGTAGGGTTCTGAGAATCAAATTCTTCGTTAATTTCTTCACACTAAGAGTGTTATTCTTCATTGATTGAAGAAAAACATTTCTTCATGTGTTGCACATCTAAGTCATCATTTTTGCATAAGTGTTAGGATGAGTGTCCTTTTCAAAGAACATTCGAAGATTCTAGGATATTTAGCTCACACCGCAATTTGCTAAATCTCTTCTCATCCAAGGGCTTTGTGAAGATATCGGCTAGCTGTTCTTCAGTCTTCACATGCTCAATAGAAATGTCGCCCTTCAACACATGATCATGAAGAAAATGATGACGAATCTGAATGTGCTTAGTCTTCGAGTGCTGAACTGGGTTGTGAGCAATTTTGATGGCACTCTCATTGTCACAAAAGAGAGGCACATTCTTCATGTTGACGCCGTAGTCCTTAAGAGTTTGCTTCATCCATAGCAATTGAGCACAGCAAGAACCAGCGGCAACATACTCAGCTTCAGTAGTAGATAGTGATACGTAGTTTTATTTCTTCGAGGACCAACAGACCAAAGATCGTCCGAGGAAATGACATGTACCAGATGTTGACTTGCAGTCCACATGATCACCAGCATAGTCAGAGTCAGAATATCCAATGAGATCAAAAGCCGAGCCCTTGGGGTACCATAATCCAAGTGTTGGTGTGTGAGCTAGATATCGAAGAATATGTTTCACAGCCTTATGGTGTGATTCCTTTGGTGCAGCTTGAAATCGGGCACACATGCAAACACTAAGCATTATATCTGGCCTAGATGCACATAAGTACAATAAAGAACCAATCATGGAGCGGTATACCTTATGATCGAAGTCAATACCATTTTCATCAGTGCACAGATGGCCATTTGTGGGCATAGGAATTTTGACGCCTTTACAATCTTGCATGCCGAATTTCCTCAGTGCATCCTTGAGGTATTTCTCCTGAGATATGGATATGCCATTGCGTTGTTGACGAATTTGAAGACCTAAGAAGAATTTCAACTCTCCCATCATAGACATTTGGTATTCTTCACTCATCATATAGGCAAATTCATCACTATAATGCTGGTCAGTACAACCAAAGATAATATCATCAACATATATTTGGCACACAAACAATTCACCATCATAAGATTTAGTGAAAAGAGTAGGGTCGAGTGAACCCGGTTTGAAGCCTTTCTTCATGAGGAATTCCTTCAAGGTATCATACCACGCCCGTGGGGCCTACTTGAGGCCATAGAGGGCCTTGTTGAGTCTGAAGACTTTGTCAGGATTCTTTGGATCTTCAAAACCTGGGGATTGAGCAACATATACTTCTTCCTTAAGCTTACCATTGAGGAATGCACTTTTCACATCCATTTGATATAAAGTGATATCATGATGGTTAGCATAAGCAAGTAATATGCGAATAGCCTCAAGTCTAGCAACAAGTGCAAAAGTTTCATCGAAATCAATTCCTTCAACCTGTGTGTAGCCTTGAGCTACAAGCCGTGCCTTATTCCTCACTACAAGGCCATTTTCATCTTGCTTGTTGCGGTAGATCCACTTTGTGTCGATGATATTGTGCTTGCGAGGATCTGGACGTTTGACCAGTTCCCAGACATTGTTGAGCTTGAACTGATGTAGTTCTTCTTGCATGGCCTGAATCCACTCAGGCTCTAGAAATGCTTCATCTACCTTAGTGGGATATGTAATAATGACAAAACCATAGTGCCCACAAAAGTTAGATAAATGTGAAGCTTTTGAGCGTGTGAGAGGACCTGGCTCTTTGATGTCATTGATGATCTTTTCAACTTGCACTTCTTTTGCAATGCGAGGATGAGCTGGTTGTCGTTGAAGAATTTGATCAGCATTCTCTTCAGCACCATTTTCTTCAGTATTTTCTTCAGGTGCATTAGCTCGACGTTCTTCATGTTCTGGAATGAATTCTTGAGAATATTCTTTAGTAGGAATGACATCCTCAGTAGCCTTGAACTTGATTGTTTCCTCAGGTGCTGGTTCATCTATCACAGTAGGTAGGTGCTCTCTTTGCGAGCCATTAGTTTCATCGAACTGCACATCTACAGTTTCAACAACCTTGTGAAGAACATTGTTGAAGACTCTGTAGGTGTGCGAGTCCTTTCCGTAACCAAGCATAAAACCTCCATGTGCTTTCGGTGCAAATTTTGAGTGTTGATGAGGATCTCTAATCCAACATTTAGCACCGAACACTTTGAAATAACTTGCGTTGGGTTTCTTATTAGTGAGGAGTTCATAGGCAGTCTTCTTGAAGAATTTGTGAAGATATACTCTGTTGATGATGTGGCACGCAGTATCAATTGCCTCAGTCCAGAAACGACGAGGCGTTTTGTATTCATCAAGCATAGTGCGAGCCATCTCAGCAAGAGTCCTGTTCTTGCGCTCCACGATGCCGTTCTGCTGAGGAGTGTAAGGAGCAGATAACTCATGAGTAATACCAAGTTCATCAAGATAGTCATCGAGACCAGAATTCTTGAACTCAGTGCCATTGTCACTTTTGATGTGCTTGATCTTCACACCAAAGTTGGTTGAAGCCCTCGAGGAAAATCCTTTGAAGACTTCCTGCACTTCATGTTTGTAAGTAACAAGGTGTACCCATATATAACGAGAGTAATCATCAACAATAACAAAACCATATTGATATGCTTCATTTGAAACAGCAGAATAATGATTAGGACCAAAGAGATCCATGTGAAGCAATTCAAATGGGCGAGTGGTGGTCATGATAGTCTTTGTTGGATGCTTGGCCTTCGTCATCTTCCCAGCTTCACAGCTTCCGCATAGGTGATCCTTGAGGAATTTGACATTCTCGATGCCAATGACATGCTTCTTCTTCGCAAGCGTGCGCAAATTCCTCATGCCTGCATGACCAAGTCGTCGATGCCAGAGCCAGCCTTCTGAAGCTTTTGCAAGTAAGCGCACAGCTGGTTGTGGTCCTGTAGAGAAATCAACAATATACAGGTCTCCTCTCCTAAAGCCTTCGAATACTTTGGAATTGTCAGCTTCCATAACCACAACATAACAGTACTTGCCAAGGACAACAACCATATCAAGATCACAAAGCATTGAGACAGACATAAGGTTGTATCCTAGGGACTCAACAAGCATGACTTTTTCCATGTGTCGATCCTTTGTGATTGCAACCTTACCTAGACCCAATACCTGACTTTTGCCTTTGTCAGCAAAGATGATATGCTTCAGATGCGACAGAGATAATGGAGCATCCATCAATAGATTCTTGTCACCAGTCATGTGATTTGTACATCCACTATCGAGGACCCACTCAGTGGCTTTGGGTTGATCATCCTGCAGATGAATTAGTGCAGCTTACAAACTCATATACTTCATCATTGTAGAATATGACATCAATTCATCAGAACAATTTCATCAAGCAAAAGAACAGATAAAGCAATATGAGGACGTGAGAAATGAGAGTTCATTTCTTCATGATTAGCCTGCGTCCTATCAGGCATGCTCAGGTCTCCAGCAAATTCTTCAGACAATTACGTACGTCTGGAGACCTGACCCTGTAGAAGAGATTAGTTCTTTTTCTTCACCACCCACATCTGAAGAGGTGGCAAAGAGTTCATCATTCTTCGAGCTCCATACAAGAAGGATGGAATAGAAGCCAGTCCATTTCGTTTCACATAAGAGGGGTTAGAATAAGCATAAGAGTAAGCAGAGAAATTCCTCGAGGACTTATGGACATAATAATTTGAAGAATAATGCACATATCCATAATCCTTAGATCTTCCTAGCGAAACAAACGGTTTAGCACGATGATGTTCATATGAGGACTTTGATCCTTTTGAGGAATTTGATCCATGTGAGGAGTTTGGTCCGTATGAGGACTTGGATCTATATGAAGAATTTGGTCCATATGAAGAATTTGATCTGGGGTTCCTATTCTTCACAGGTGGCGTCATGATAACATTCACCTGAAGATTTTCAAGGCATCTTTTGGGAACCCATATTTTCTTCATAGGGGGATCGTTCCTGCAGTTAGTGCCAACATATCTAGCAAATACTTCACCATTCTGATTTTTGAACAGTTTATAGTTGGAGTCAAATGAATCATCATCAGAATGAGGAGATTCACATGCATATCCAGATAGGTTAGATGGATCAACTAGAGGTCCCTTTGCAGCAACACATGTAGTTTTGGGGTACTGCTCAGGCTTCCAATATGTAAGCATTGAGTTTCCTCTCAAAAGCAATACCCTCTTTCCTACGATTCCTGTTGAGGATCTGCTTTTTAAGCACATCACAAAGAGTCTGATGCCCTTTGAGGCTTTTGTACATGCCTGTCACATACAATTCCTTCACCCCTGCATCGTCAGTGATACTAGCAATGTCCTCAAATGAGGAATTAGTGATAGCAGAGGCATGTGAAGGATTTGAAACATTAGCAGCATTTGACATTCAGGTGAAGAATTAGTAGATTCACATTCAATGCATTTCAAACATGGAGGAACAAATTCTTCCTGAGATGCGCTGATTTGTTGAGCAAGTAATCAATCATGCTCATTCTGAGGACCTTCATAACTCACTCTTAGCTTCTCAAGGTCTTACTTTCTTTGAAGAAATTCATAAGAAAGCTTCTCATGATCGGATAAGAGAGTGTTATGATGACCTTGAAGATTGTCAAACCTAGTCTGAAGTCTCTGAAGATTTTTAGTCAAGGCTTTAGTGCGATCCACTTCTTCAGCCAACATATCATCACTTTTGTCTAGCATGTTTGGAACCTTTTCAAGAGCCCTTTGTTGTTTTACAGCAATCTTAGCAAGTTTAGAATAGCTGGGCTTAAGGTTTTCATCAGATTCATTCTCTGTAGCGACCCGACTCGGTAAGAGTCGAAGTCTCTGTGCTTACCGTGCTAGTCCTGGATCGACTTGCTAGCACACACAGTACTCGATGAAATAACAGAAATAACACAAATCTCTTTATTACATCGATAGTCCAGGAGCAATACATTTTATAACAAAATAGGCATAAAGCCAATAAACATATACGGCAGAAGCAACGAAGTAAATGAGTCCAACTCCACGAGCAAGGTTGAGTGTAGAACATCGACCTATCACACCTTAATCCTCGTCGGATATATCTTCAACGTGATAAGTTGCAGCCAAATGGGTCAGTACATTGAATGTACTGGCAAGTCACATCATAGTGTAACGAACCTACTTTTACATGCAGTTTGGCTAGTGGAAAGCTCTAAGTTTACTTTTTTGCATAAAGCTAGTTTTTCCCTAATAGAAAAGATGGTTATTCTACTACTACACATTTGCATAGGATGAGTTGGCAAATCCAACTCCATCCGTCCCCAAGTTTCATTTAAAACCCAACTGTTTAATTAAAGGTGAGGAGATCTCCTGACATTTCCACTACTAGATGCTCAAGTTGTCCGTAACCGGGGACACGGCTAATCGATTAGGTTGAAAACTCTACAGAGGTTGTGCACTTTTCCCCACAAGACTCGACCACCTCCATGATCGGAAGATCGAGACATAGCCTTTCGAAAATGTTCCGCCTTAACCCACGGATGGGCCGGTACACCTACATCATTCTACATCTGCTAGCCCATCCCGGAAAGAGGCACACTAACTACTCAACTAAGCCAGAGCCCATATTGGCATGTGGCTGCACACCTAAGCTTCTAGACGTGAGAAATACAATTGATCTCTTTGAGCCTGAGCGGACGGTCCACTAGTGGTGCACCACCATGGATTTTCCATGTGTGCACCACTGTACTTCGCCACCATTCCCACAAGTTTCCACCCAGGTAGTTCATTTTTTTAACTTAGGTCTTATTTACTACATTGTCACTCATCTCTCACAAAGAACACTCCCCAATCCACGTCTACTTAGCATAGCAACATAAAGCAAAACGATGGTGACAAAGTTATATGGTTCAGACCTACCTCAATGAACTACTGGGTGAAAAGCAAAGTCATGTGGCACCAGTTTCCTACCATGCAGTCCTACCGCAAAGAAGTAAGTGCATAATAAAATCATAGGTAATGAAACATGATCAAGATGCAACTTGCCTTGGTACTTCTGGTTGAATTCTAAAGATTGATAATATTCTTCTTCGCACTCCGGGCAATCTATCGCAAAGAAGATAAACAAACATAAGCAACAATCCAGAAACCAAAAGAACATGCATAGCAAAAAGTCTCAGAAAAACCAAATGAACATACAACACACTAAGCTACTACAGAAATATCTAAGTGCAAAACAACATACTCCTATGGTTCAAGGAGTGATGTGAAGTATAGTGCTTACTATGCATACTAGTAAAAATATTAAAGGGCAGAATCTAGTGTGTTAAAATTATTGTGACAAAGGTTTAGGTGATAGGGCTTTGCTACGGAGACATCATGCAAAAGGAATCAACTTAATCGGAGCTATGGTTTGGGAGATATGGCTATTTGAAGTTTGAATTCGAATCTGAATAAATTCAAATTTGAATCTGGCAAAAGTTTTCAAAAGGTATACCACTGGTTTCATCAATGTGAAGAATTTGCCGCTGGTTTCATCAAGTTTGGATCTACGGTTAAAAAGTTATGGCTAATCTAAGACCAGGGACTAATCTGCTATTTACAGGGACTAAAAGGTGAAGAAAACTACTGCAAACAGGTCCCTGGCCACGCGGCGGCTCCTGGTTGGCCGAGCGGCCGCTAAATAAGAAAAATAGCGGCGGCGGCTAACTAAATAAAACCGACGCTTGGTTTAAATAAAACCGCACGGTCTAAAGGAAACCGACCGGTAGTTTTTTATTAAAAACCACGGTTAACCGCGTACCGGTTCAACAAAAAAACATCTAACCTAATCTAATCTAGGCCGTTGGTGACCGATCCAACGGGCGAGGGTGGGGCGGCAGCTTACAGCGGGTGGTGGTGGCCGGCGACGAGTAGAGGACAACGGCGGTGGCTCGGGTCGACGGGGCGGCGGCTACGGTGGTCCTCGTCGACGGGGAAGAGGACGGGGAGATGCGGCGCGGCTTGGGCGTCCGGATGGTGGCGTCCGGGTGCGTCGGCGGCGTCCGAACGGGGCGGGGGCGAAGACGACGGCCTTCGGTACTCCAGTGGCTCCAGCGTCGATGGTGCGGCGGCTCCGACGGTACCTAGGGGCAAAATTTGTGTCAAAACGATGCGCGTTGCCGCGGGGAGCCATTTGACGAAGAGAGGGTGGCCGTGGTGGCTTACTGGCGTCAGAAAGGGCGACGGAGTGGCGCGGCTCCGGCAAGATGCAAACGGCGTCAGCGGCGGCTAGGGGCGGCGTGGGGAGAAGCGGGACGGCGAGGTCGACAGAGGGGAGCTCGGGGCATTTATAGGCAAGGGCAGAGGGCTTGGGGTCGACAGATAAGCATTATCCGCGAGGGAGGCGGCCGGCGGTTGCGGGAGCGCAGCGGCGAGTGTTTATCCCGCGCGGTGCGGGAGGTTGAGGACGGCCTGACGGGTGGGGCTCGCCTGGCAGCGGCAGTGAGAGGAGGCGAGAGAGGGAGGGCGCGGGCGGTTGACCTGTGCGAGAGGTTTTCGGGCGCGCGGGCGCTGGGGCGGTGGCCTTGGGCCAAAATGGCCAGCTGGGCTGGTCGGGGCTCCTGGGCCGAACCCAGTTTCGGTCCAGGCTGCGTGCGTGTGTGTGTGTGTTTTTTTAACAGGAGACTAAACTGGCCCATAACTAATTCAATTGAATTAATATAAACACCAAATTAATTTCTAAAATAACTATTTAATATTTAGAGCCTAATGAACATTAACTTGAGCACAGAACATTTTGAAAATAATTTCCTAATGCAATTAATGCACTTTTTGCAAATAAAATAAATACCAATCAACTCCAAAACTTAAAGTAATATTCAAAATAAAATTTCCCACTTTTTTTTAATATTTTGAGGAAGTCATCTTGTCCCCTCTCATTTGTTTTTCTCGAGTGGAAAACTATTATTTGAATATTTCAGAAACTCCAAAATGCAAAGAAATATGATATGCATTGAAATGATTATAGTAACATCCAAATTTAATAAAAATTGGGATGTTACAAACCTATCCCCCTTAAGATGAATCTCATCCTTGAGATTCGGGTTGGCCAGCAAAAAGGTGTGGATGGTCCTGTCTAAGATCTTCCTCTCATTCCCAAGTAGCTTCCTCCTCGGTGTGGTGACTCCACTGAACCTTGCAGAACTTGATGATCTTGGTACGATTGATTCTCTCTGCAGTCTCAAGAATCTTAATAGGCTTCTCCTCATAAGTCAGATCATTCTCCAACTGAATTGCCTCGAGTGGCACTGTATCTCTCAAAGGAATGTGCGCCATCTCTGCATGACACTTCTTCAGCTGGGAAACATGAAACACATCATGAACCCCCGACAAAGCCTTTGGTAATTCCAACTAGTATGCAACCTCTCCTCTACGTTCCAGAACTTTGTATGGTCCCACAAATCGTGGTGCTAACTTCCCTTTGACCCCAAATCTTTTAATACCTCGAAGTGGAGACACTCGAAGATATGCTCTATCTCCCACTTCATAGATCACTTCCTTGCGTTTAGCATCGGCATAACTTTTCTGCCTTGACTGGGCTATCTTAAGTCTGTCGCGAATCAATTTGACCTTCTCCTCAGAATCCTTGATCAAGTCAGGTCCAAACAACTTGCGATCTCCAACTCCATCCCACATCAAAGGTGTCCTGCATTTCCTTCCATACAATGCCTCGAAAGGGGCCATCTGCAAACTAGCTTGGTAGCTGTTGTTGTATGAGAACTCTGCGTAGGGTAAGTTATCATCCCAACTAGACCCATAGTCTAGCGCACAAGCTCTCAACATGTCCTCTAGAATCTGATTGACTCTCTCTGTCTGCCCATCAGTCTGTGGGTGGAAGGCTATACTGAACTCTAGCCTGGTACCCAAAGTTTCGTGTAACTGTTTCCAAAACTTTGAGGTAAACTGTGTTCCTCTATTCGATATGATGCTCCTTGGAACTCCATGCAGACATACGATCCAGGTCATATATATCTTTGCCAGCTTAGCACTTGTATAGGTGGTCTTTACTGGAATGAAGTGAGCAACCTTGGTCAAACTATCCACTATCACCCAAATGGAATCATAACCTAAACGGGTCCTGGGTAACCCTGTGATAAAGTCCATACCAAGTTTAGCCCATTTCCAATCAGGTATCGGCAACGGCTGAAGTAATCCTGCTGGTTTGTGATGTTCTGCCTTTACTCTCTGACATACATCACATATTGCCACATACTCGGCAATTTCTCGCTTCATACCGGCCCACCAAAAACTTTCCTTCAAGTCCAGATACATCTTGGTATTGCCTGGGTGTATCGAATATGGTGAGTCGTGAGCCTCCTGAAGAATCAACTTCCTGATCTCCGGGTCATTGGGTACCCAAATCCGTTGCTCAAACCATATAGTTCCATGTTCATCCTCACGGAATCCTTCTGCTTTCCCTTTGCTCATCATTTCTTTGATCTCAGCAATACCTTCGTCCAACTTCTGGGCTTCTCTGATTCTTACCAACAAGGTGGAATGCACCTCGAGTGCGGCAACACAACTTCTTGGAACTATTTCCAAGTGAAGGTCTCTAACCTCATCACATAACTGCTGAGGTAAACCTCCTGTTGTAAGGGTATTAACATAACTCTTACGGCTCAAGGCATCTGCCACAACGTTGGCTTTTCCTGGATGATAATGCAAACTCATGTCATAATCCTTTATAAGTTCCAACCATCTCCTTTGCCTGAGATTCAACTCTTTCTGCGTGAAGATATACTTCAAACTCTTGTGATCCGTGTAAACATCACAACGATTCCCAATAAGATAGTGTCTCCATGTCTTGAGTGCATGCACTACGGCTGCCAACTCCAAATCATGCGTGGCATAGTTCAACTCATGAGGTCGAAGCTGTCGTGAAGCATAAGCTACCACTTTTCCCTCTTGCATAAGAACACCTCCAAGTCCCTGACGTGAAGCATCACAATACACTTGAAAGTCCTTGTGTACATCAGGCAGGACTAACACTGGGGCTGTAACCAAACGCTTCTTCAACTCTTGAAAGCTGGCTTCACACTCTTCAGTCCAAATGAACTTGGTGTACATTTTCAACAATGATTTCATGGGCCTGGCAATCTTGGAGAAATTTTAAATAAATCTTCGGTAATATCCTGTAAGCCCAAGAAAACTACGAATCTCGCCAACTGTGGTGGGTGCATTCCATTCCGTGACTGACTCTACCTTGGTAGGGTCCACTGCAATCCCTTCACCTGACACTACATGTCCAAGGAATCCGACTTCCTTCAGCCAAAACTCACACTTGCTGAACTTGGCATAAAGTTGATGTTCTCTGAGCTTCTCCAAAACCAAGCGCAGATGTTCAGCATGTTCCTCCTCATTCTTGGAGTAAACCAATATGTCATCAATGAATACCACAACAAACTTATCCGGGAACTCCATGAATACTTTGTTCATCAGGTTCATAAAATAGGCAGGGGCATTAGTCAAACCAAAAGACATGACTGTATACTCATAAAGCCCATGCCTTGTGGTAAAAGCTATCTTGGGTATATCCTTCTCACGAATCTTCAATTGGTGATAATCCGATCGAAGATCGATCTTGGAGAAAACACTAGCTCCTTCTAGCTGGTCAAACAAGTCGTTGATCATCGGTAGGGGATACTTGTTCTTGATGGTCACGTCATTCAAAGAGCGGTAATCCACACACATTCTCAAGGTTCCATCCTTTTTCTCCACTAAAAGTACCGGGGCTCCCCAAGGTGATGAACTCGGGCGAATATACCCTTTCTCTAGTAACTCCTTAATCTGTTTCTTGACTTCCTCCAAATCATTAGCAGGCATTCGATACGGCCTCTTGGAGATAGGCCCTGTGCCTGGCAGCAACTCAATCTCCTGATCTGGCGGCATACCCGGTAACTCATCCGGAAATACATCGGGATAATCCTTCACCACTGATACGTCTTCCTGGACAACTCCCGTAAGAGAGTTCACCTGAGTCCTCTTAGGCTTAAACATGGATACGTACTTGATCCTCTTCTTCTCCGGGGTGGTGAGAAAAATCAATCTACTAGCACAATCAATGTTTCCCTCATACTTGGACATCCAATCCATCCCTAGGATTACATCCAACCCTTGCGATTCTAGTATAATCATATCTGTGGGAAAAACATGTCCCCTATGTTCAAAGGCAATTGGAAACATCCCTGACTAGCCATAGACTCGGCTCCTGGGGAACTCACTAGAATGGGTGCCTTAAGAGCTATGGTAGGCAATTTATGTTTATCCACAAATCCCCTTGATATGAATGAATGTGATGCACCAGTGTCAAAAAGAATGAGTGCTGGAAATGAATTAACCAAGAACTTACCAATCACTGCGTCAGGCTGCTCATAAACCTCTTCCACATTGACATGATTCACATGTCCCTTAGTGAAAGGATTGGGCTTCTTGCCTCCAGAATTCCCATTGCCATTTACATTTCCATTCTGCGCCTCAGGGCACTCATTGGAGTAGTGACCTGTCTTTTTACACTTGAAGCAGGTGATGTGACTCAGGTCCTTCTTCATCGGTGTGGAAGAATTGAAATGCTGCTGATTGCCATTTCCTCCATTACCATTGCCCTGCTTGTGACCATGGTGGTTGTGTCCATTCCCTCCATGATGAATGTGGCCCCCATGGTTATGGTGATTCCCTCCAAACTTGCTAGTGCCTGATCCAGAACTCCCTGAGTACGGGCTGTAGCGGGGTTTCTGTTGAACTCCCGAGTTATACTTCCCGTGACCGTACTTCCTCTTTTGTAACATCCCAAAATTCTAAATTTTCGAATGTTATAATAAATAGATAGAATTGATTGATTGTTGATTGATTGCATGAAATTGAGTGAAATTCGAATCCTTTTTGAAAGTTAAATGAGAGGGAATAAAAGGACTTTCCCAAACTTTCATATTTGCTTTCTGATCTCCATGAATTCAAATTCTTTTCAAATACAAAACCCTTGAGTGAAGATGATATGACTTCTTCCATTTAAATTAAATGAAAGGGTATTTGAAAATAATTGGATTTCATTTGGAAATATTTCAATTCATAAACTTCATGCAGCTCAGTGATTTTCATGAGAGAAGATAAAAGGACTTCTTCAAATTATATGAAATATGAGTTGGGAGTTTCAAAGAATTAAATTCAAAGTTCTTTTGAATTTATTTTCAATTTGGAGTTATTTGAGTTTCATTCAAATTATTTTTCTCCAAAAATAAAATATATGGAAATTACGGTAACATTATTCCTACGACAGAAAATTGGAGAAAAATTAAATTGAAATCATTTTGGTATTTTAAAAATGATTTTTGTTGGATTTTAAAAGACCAGTAGCACTCTTTGAATTATTAGAAATTGTGTGTATTTTATTTAATGCTAGAAAAATGTTCATGTCATAGGAAATCTTTTTCTGAAAATTTTGATATATTATATGCCTATATAATATTTTCATTTTTGCCGTTATTATTTTATTTGTCTGGAAGTTGTTTAAAAAAAACTTTGCGGACCGACTGGGCCGAAGCCCAGCCGGCCCAGCGCCGCGCTGGCCCACACCGGGTCGTCCCCGATCTCCAGCAGGAGACCGAACCCCGCACGACGCCGCCACCGCGCCGACCTCGGCGTCCGTGCCGAGGCCGGACTTTCCCTGCCCCCTTGCGCAAGGCGCCGCACCCGAGGGCCCTTTAAAAGGGAGCCAGACCCCCTCTCTCTCCCTGCGCCTGCCCCGCCGCCTCTCTGCCTGCGCCGCCGACACATCTCGCGCCCCGCCGCTACCACAGCCGCCCTTGCCGCGCCGCCGCTCGCTAGTGCCGCCGCCTGCCGCGCCGCGCCGCCCTCCCATCACCGCGCCGCACCTCGCCGTCTGCAGCTGCCTGCTACTCACCGGAGCCGCCGACGCCCGTGGCTGGACTCGCCGGAGATGCCCGCCCCATCGCCGGAGTTGACCGAACCGGTATAGACCGCCCGGTTCATCGGGTTTTTCTTTTAGTTTAGTTTACGGTTTCTTTTTGTTTTTTTAAACCGGTTTTGTTTTGGTTAGATTATTTTGCGAACGTTCACCAGTTAGGCCCCTGTAGTGAACGGTTTTCTCTGCATATGCCTCTGTAGCGAACGTTCATTAGATAGGTTTTTTCTTTTTCTTTTTAATTTCAGTCCAAGGACCCGTCCGTGATTATTTTCTTCACAGATTAGCCCCTGGTTTTTAAACGACTATAACTTTTTGCTGTTAGTCCAAATTCAACGAAACCAACGCCCACGTCTTCATTATGATCCCCTCTATCCGAATAAACAACTTAAACATGTTTTTGAAAAGTTTAAAATTTGAATTAGATCAGATTTGAATTCAAACTTCGTTTGATCATAACTTGAGTTTCGTAACTCCGATTTAGTTGATTCTTTTTGCAAATCGAAGCTCTTGACCTAAACATTCTGATAAGGCCAAATTCACATAATTTTGGTACTGTTAGAAATTGTTTTATGTTGCAAGAGTTATTTGCTTGGTTTTGAAGTTTTCTGAACCGTCTTCTTCGTACTTTCTGATCTTTTGAGTGATTGCTTATGTGTGGTTACTATTGCTTGCTTACGATAGATTGACCGGAGTGTGACGAGTAGATCTATCACGAGTTTTGAGTGTGAATCATCTTCATCAACATTGCAGGCAAGTTCACACTTTGATCATACCTTTTCTACTATCCAGTTTTATTGCATTAGATCAATCCTCACACATTGCATGATTAGGATCTAATTAAATTGTGGCATGGGAAGTAGATGAGGTAGTACCTATCACCTGTATTGTTATGAAACCTTTGGGAGTTACTTCTACGTTTGCTTATTATGCCATGCTATGCTAGTAGACGTGGATTGGGTGAGTGATATCCATGACAGATGTGAGTTGATAATTTTAATGGTTTATCTAAGGTGGCAACTTAAACACACATCTGGGTGGATTGAGGCACCTGATGTCTATCAGGACTTGCCTGTTTTTATTTCGGACCGCCACCCAGGCTCAAAGGGATCATGAGATAATTCATGCTAGAAACTTCCGTGTGCAGCCACATGCTACTATGGGCTCTGGCATAGTTGACTAAGTTGTGCGAACTCTTACGGGGTGGACTAGCAGATGTAGGCGTTGTAGGTGGTACGGTCTACCCCACATGTAAGGTGCTAGCGCTTCTGAAAGACTATGTCTCGGTCATCCGTTTCTCAAACACCATGTAGTGCGAGAAAACAAACGGAGGCGATCGAATCATGTGGGGAAAAGTGCGCAAACCTCTGCAGAGTGTACAAACAAATCATGATTAGCCGTGTCCCCGGTTATGGACAACTTGAGTATCTAGTACTTGAATATCATGTGAATCTCATCACGGTACTTTAAATGAATATTGTTGGGTTTTAATGATGTTACTTAATTGGGACTGAGAATGCTGTCAACCATTCTCAATGTTCAACAACCACCATGATAGTTAATTAAAATGTATTCCTTTGAAGTAGGGAAAAATTGGCTTTCGCAAAAACTATAACCATAGAGCTTTTCCACCAGCCAAATATGCATGTAGTGATAGCCATTGTTCATCATTTTTCTCTATGGTGTGAATTTGCCAGTACATTCAATGTACTGACCCGTTTTGGGCTGCAACGTCTCATGTTGCAGGATTATCTTACGACGAGTAAGTGATACGTTAGGGTTACGATTTCTACACTCAACTTTGCCGTTGGTGTTGATGGGAATCCACAACCTTGTTGCTTCCGCTATATGGATTGAGGTAATAGTATTTACGTTACTTTATACATGTGATTTACCTCTGTTATAAATCCTTCGAGTACTGTGTGTGTCAGCATACTGATCCAGGGATGACACTTAAGCACAGAGACTTGATCCATTTGGGTCAGGTCGCTACATCTTACGATTCTCCATCTGCTGGTGCTTGCCTTCAAGAATGATAGCCTTATCAACCAGCTTCTGATAGTCCGAAAATGTTGCCATAGTCAACTGAACTCCCAACTCATCGTTCAGTCCCTCCAGAAACTTCTCCTGCTTGGCTGCATCGGGGGCCACGTCCTCTGGGGCGTAACGGGCCAACTTACTAAACTCATCAACATACTGAGATACCGTGCATCCTCCCCGGCGCAAGCTACGAAACTCCTTCTTCTTCAGACTCATGGCTCCAGCTGAAACATGAGCAGTGCGGAACGCCCGCTGGAACTCCCACCAAGCAGCTGCCGGTCCATCCAGCTGGTGGGCAGCAAACTTCACCTTCTCCGCATCATTGCGTCCTGCCGTGGCCAGCTCCCTTCCTATCTTGCGGAGCCAGTCATCTACGACGATCGGCTCCGTGCTGCTGGAGAAAACGGGTGGGTTCAGCCTCAGAAAACGGGTAAGACTGTCAACCGGGGGTGGCGGCGGTTGGTTGTTATTGTTGTTTTGGTTCTGGTTCTGAATGAGCATCTGCATAAGAGCATTCTGTTGTTGGATCAATTGCGTAAGCTCCGGCGGAAAGTTGAATCCGGGGTGACGTCTTGGAGGCATCTGATGGGTTTCAGAGTGGATGAGGAGTTAGAATAGAACAAGGCCTAGCGAGTAAAATCACACTACCCATATGCACATGATAGCAATAAAACTTCAAATCACTCCAATTCAATTTCAAACAAAGAGGTTCACATGAATAATCAAACCTAAGGTAAGCCATGTCACAAGATTTGACAAGGTCTTACAAATGAAATAAAACTAATCGGATAACAAAATCGAATTTCTAAACCCTCATGGTGGTATAAAATCTAACTCTCATCAGATGAGGACCAGTCAACCATGTTGACACCGGGTGTCCTTGCATCGCTCTCCATGTCGTCATCTCCGAGCTCATCATTTTGGTCTCTCTCCTGGCTGACATAGGCACCATACGAGTGATCCTCCTGGATGTTTTATCCCTCATCCAGCTTCTCCTCGGCCTCCTCGAGCTCAAGCTTCAGGTCGTCTATCTTCTCCTGCAGTGCGTCCAGCTCTCCTTTGTGCTCGATGCGAGCGTCCTGGAGCTCCTCCTCTAGCTCGGACTTGCGGGTCATGAGGTTCTTGATGACGACCATGTTGTCGGACAGCTCCAGATCCATCATACGAATGTGCTCCTCCATGTCCTGGATATGGGATGCTATCGTCTCGTCCTCCAGGGTACGCACCACATCTCCATTTGCGTCGCGGCGCCCGTACATCATGAAAGAGGTCCTCCTGAGGTCTTCGTCATACACCTCCCGAATGCGTCCGAGAGCAATGTGAGCAGCGATACCCCTGCCCAAGCCCCATGTTGCGGTATCCACATGGAAATCAATGGGCTTGGTGCAGTTTCTGAGGATGCGTCTGGGGATATGAGCATCGATCCTCCAACGTGTCTCCTCGGGCAGGGTGGCGGTGAAGGTTCCAGTGAATGTGGGAAGCCCAATCTTCAGGTGCTTCGTGATCTTCACCAGCTGCCTTCCAAAGGGCATGGTCTCATCGGCCTGCTCGAACTCAACAAGGGTAGACGACATCTACATTTTGAAAAAGAGAAGAAATTAGTATTGAAGTAGAGAAGGTACAAGACCAAATAATATATATGGAAAATGAAAACTATAGTTTTTATCCTATGGCTTTTCTCCATTTCTATGGGTCGCGTCCTACAGTCAACGTGTGCTCTAATACCATCTTGTAGCGACCCGACTCGGTAAGAGTCGAAGTCTCTGTGCTTACCGTGCTAGTCCCTGGATCGACTTGCTAGCACACACAGTACTTGATGAAATAACAGAAATAACACACATCTCTTTATTACATCGATAGTCCGGGAGCAATATATTTTATTACAAAATAGGGCATAAAGCCAATAAACAAATACGGCGGAAGCATCGAAGTAAATGAGTCCAACTCCATGAGCAAGGTTGAGTGTAGAACATTGACCTATCGCACCTTAATCCTTGTCGGATATATCTGCAACATGATAAGTTGCAGCCAAATGGGTCAGTACATTGAATGTACTGGCAAGTCACATCATAGTGTAATGAACCTACTTTTACATGCAGTTTGGCTGGTGGAAAGCTCTAAGTTTAATTTTTTTGCATAAAGCTAGTTTTTCCCTAATAGAAAAGATGGTTATTGTACTACTACACATTTGCATAGGATGAGTTGGCAAATCCAACTCCATTCGTCCCCAAGTTTCATTTAAAACCCAACTGTTTAATTAAAGGTGAGGAGATCTCCCGACATTTCCACTACTAGATGCTCAAGTTGTCCATAACCGGGGACATGGCTAATCGATTAGGTTGAAAACTCTGCAGAGGTTGTGCACTTTTCCCCACAAGACTCGACCACCTCCATGATCGGAAGATCGAGACATAGCCTTTCAAAAATGTTCCCCCTTAACCCACGGATGTGCTGGTACACCTACATCATTCTACATCTGCTAGCCCATCCCGGAAGGGGGCACACTAACTACTCAACTAAGCCAGAGCCCATATTGGCATGTGGCTGCACATGTAAGCTTCTAGACGTGAGAAATACGATTGATCTCTTTGAGCCTGAGCGGACGGTCCACTAGTGGTGCACCACCATGGATTTTCCATGTGTGTCCCACTTTACTTCGCCACCATTCCCACAAGTTTCCGCCCAGGTAGTTCATTTTTTTAACTTAGGTCTTATTTACTACATTGTCACTCATCTCTCACAATGATCACTCCCCAATCCACGTCTACTTAGCATAGCAACATAAAGTAAAACAATGGTGACAAAGTTATATGTTTCAGACCTACCTCAGTGAACTACCTAGCCGGAAACTTGTGGGAATGGTGGCGTAGTACAGTGGGGCACACATGGAAAATCCATGGTGGTGCACCACTAGTGGACCGTCCGCTCAGGCTCAAAGAGATCAATCGTATTTCTCACGTCTAGAAGCTTACGTGTGCAGCCACATGCCAATATGGGCTCTGGCTTAGTTGAGTAGTTAGTGTGCCCCCTTCCGGGATGGGCTAGCAGATGTAGAATGATGTAGGTGTACCGGCCCATCCGTGGGTTAAGGGGGAACATTTTCGAAAGGCTATGTCTCGATCTTCCGATCATGGAGGTGGTCGAGTCTTGTGGGGAAAAGTGCACAACCTCTGTAGAGTTTTCAACCTAATCGATTAGCCGTGTCCCCGGTTACAGACAACTTGAGCATCTAGTAGTGGAAATGTCGGGAGATCTCCTCACCTTTAATTAAACAGTTGGGTTTTAAATGAAACTTGGGGACGGATGGAGTTGGATTTGCCAACTCATCCTATGCAAATGTGTAGTAGTAGAATAACCATCTTTTCTATTAGGGAAAAACTAGCTTTATGCAAAAAAACTAAACTTAGAGCTTTCCACTAGCCAAACTGCATGTAAAAGTAGGTTCATTACACTATGATGTGACTTGCCAGTACATTCAATGTACTGACCCATTTGGCTGCAACTTATCACGTTGCAGATATATCCGACGAGGATTAAGGTGCGACAGGTCGATGTTCTACACTCAACCTTTCTCGTGGAGTTGGACTCATTTACTTCGTTGCTTCCGCCGTATTTGTTTATTGGCTCTATGCCCTATTTTGTAATAAAATGTATTGCTCCTGGACTATCGATGTAATAAAGAGATGTGTGCTATTTCTGTTATTTCATCGAGTATTGTGTGTGCTAGCAAGTCGATCCAGGGACTAGCACGGTAAGCACAGAGACTTCGACTCTTACCGAGTCGGGTCGCTATATTCTCACTTGATTCAGAGGAGGTATATTTGAGTACCTTGGCACCCTTTGCCATGAAGCAATAGGTGGGAGCGTAGTCATCATCGCCTTCATCAGACTTGTTGGTGAGGTCATTTTCTTTAGTGTTGAAGATAGACTTGCCGACGAATGCAGTGGCGAGAGGTAGGCTTGCCACTCCGGATTCGGGCTCCTCAGATGACTCCTCTTCCTCATTTTCTTCAGATTCAGCCTCAGAGTCCATTTCCTTGCCAATGAATGCCCTGGCCTTCTTGGAGCTGCTCTTCTTGTGATATGAAGGCTTTGAGAATTTTGATGATCAAGATTTTGTGGATTTCTTCTTTTTCTTCGCATCATCAGAACTGTAATCGTTGTATTTCTTCTTCTTTGATTCCTTTTCCCACTTAGGACAATCTTGAATGTAATGTCCAGGTTTCTTGCATTTGTGGCAGAGCCTCCTCTTGTAGTCACTGGATGAGGAATCACTTCTCCTTGAGGGTCTTCCAAGGCGACCACGTCTTGAGAACTTTTGGAACTTCTTCACGAGCAGAGCCAGATCATGGCTTAGTTCTTCAGGATCACCAAGGCTGCTACCAGAGTCTTCATCTTCGGACTCAGATACTGCCTTGGCCTTCAGTGCACGTGATCTGCCACAGCTTGAACCATAGAGATCTCTTTTTTCAGCAAGTTGGAACTCATGAGTATTTAGCCTCTCGAGAATACCAGCGGGATCAAGTGACTTGTAATCAGCACGTTCTTGTATCATCAATTCCAGAGTGTCAAATGAGGAATCAAGCGATCTCAGCAATTTCTTCACCACCTCATGGTCGGTGATGTCAGTGGCACCAAGTGCTTGAAGCTCATTTGAGATATCAGTGAGGCGATCGAAGGTTTGTTGAACATTTTCATTGTCGAGTCTCTTGAAGCAATTGAAGGGATTGCGAAGAAGATCAACTCGAGAGTCACGCTGTGTTGAGACTCCTTCATTCACTTTGGACAACCTGTCCCAGATAAGCTTCGCTGTCTCCAAAGCACTCACTCAGCCATACTGTCCTTTGCTCAGATGGCCACATATGATATTCTTCGCTTGAGAGTCGAGTTGCTAGAATCTCTTCACATCAGCAACATTCAGAGAAGGTGTGACTGAGGGAACACCATTTTCCACAACATACCAGAGATTGTTATCAATTGCCTCAAGATGCATTCGCATCTTATTCTTCCAGTAGGGGTTGTCTGTCCCATCGAAGGTAGGACACCCGGCAGATACCTTGATCATACCTGCGGTCGACATAACTAAAACTCCAGGTGGTTAAACCAAAATCACATAGAACAAGGGAGTAACCTGGCTCTGATACCAATTGAAAGTGTGTTATATCGACTAGAGGGGGGGTGAATAGGTGATTTTTATGAAATTCTTCACTGGGAAATTTGCCGGTGATGAAATTCCTTAGCGAAGAACTACTAGCAGCGCAATAAGTACTCAAAAGTAAACATAACAGAATACAGGCATAGTCATCATGATGAAATGAAGACAGGCACAAAGTACAGGAAGCAAACTGAAGAAATTGAACTGAGGAAATTTAGAAAGTCTTCAGTCAAAGTCTTCAAACACAGATATGACCAAACACACAACACAATTATGAGGAAATGAACGAGTTGAGGGAATAGAACCAGTAAGCTTGGTGAAGACAATGATTTGGTAGACCAATTCCAACTGCTGTCTCAGTTGTACGTCTGGTTGGAGCGGCTGAGTATTTAAACTCGAGGACACATAGTCCCGGACACCCAGTCCTAAACACGCAGCTCAGGACACCCAGTCCTCACCGTATTCTCCTTGAGCTAAGCTCACACAGACCTCGCCCAATCACTCATGGTAAGTCTTCAGGCGACTTCCAAACCTTCACAAACTTGGTCACTCGGCGATCCACAATTCCTCTTGGATGCTCTAGACCATGACGCCTAACCGTCTGGAAGAAGCACAGTCTTCAAAGGTAACAAGCGTCGGATCCACGCAGGATCAATCTCTTTAGTGATGCTCAATCACTTGGGGTTTGTAGGTGTTTGGGTTTTGGTTTGGGTTTTTCCTCACTTGATGATTTTCGCTCAAAGTCCTCAGAGGATGGGTTGCTCTCAAATGACAAGTGTCAGTTTCTCTCGGAGCATCCAACCAGCTAGTGGTTGTAGGGGCGGCTATTTATAGCCTAGGAAGCAGCCCGACATGATAAGACATAAATGCCCTTCAATGATATGACCGTTAGGTGGATAGATATTTTGGGACAACTGGCGCATAGCTCAGCAACGGTCGGAATTTTGAGTAGCAAAATCCTCAGGGCTATCATGTTCCTCACTATGTAGGCAATCCGCACTGGCGAATTCCTAACTCCTCAGTCAGAACAAATTCCTCAGAGACCAGAAGAACTTCGTCTCTGTCACTGAAGAAATTCACTGAACTGTATGAGATTTCCAATGGCTTCACTCGAAGGGATTGGTAGGTGTAGGATTTTGAGTTGAGCATCACATGGAAATTTTTCCTTAGTATTTCCTTGACCCCCTTTAACAGTACGGTGTTTCCTATGACTCAAGAAAGAGAAAATGAAACTACGAAAACAAAAGTCTTCACGCTTCATGTTCCTCGAATGAATACCAAGTCTTCATGGTCACACCAATTTCTTCACTTTCAAAGTCTTCAGAAATCCAATGTCTTCAGTCGAAGAACTTCATTTTTCGGGGTCGACTTTCTCTGTAAATATCAAACTCCTCATAGACTTATAGACCTATGTACACTCACAAACGCATTAGTCCCTTAACCTATAAGTCTTCAATACACCAAAATCACTAAGGGGCACTAGATGCACTTACACCATAGGTTTCACTAGTGGCTTCTCTCAAGAGCATAAGTATTCACGGTGGGTAAACAAATTACTGTTGAGCAATTGACAAAATTGAGCATAGTTATGAGAATATCTAGGTATGATCATGTATATAGGCATCACGTCCGAGACAAGTAGGCCGACTCCTGCCTGCATCTACTACTATTACTCCACACATCGACCGCTATCGAGTATGCATCTAGAGTATTAAGTTCAAGAGAACAGAGTAACGCTTTAAGCAAGATGACATGATATAGAGGGATAAACTCATGCAATATGATATAAACCCCATCTTGTTATCCTCGATGGCAACAATACAATACATGCCTTGCTGCCCCTACTGTCACTGGGAAAGGACACCGCAAGATTGAACCCAAAGCTAAGCACTTCTCCCATTGCAAGAAAGATCAATCTAGTAGGCTAAACCAAACTGATAATTCGAAGAGACTTGCAAAGATAACCAATCATACATAAAAGAATTCAGAGAAGATTCAAATATTGTTCATAGATAAACTTGATCATAAACCCACAGTTCATCGATCTCAACAAACACACCGCAAAAGAAGATTACATCGAATAGATCTCCACAAGAGAGGGGGAGAACTTTGTATTGAGATCCAAAAAGAGGGAAGAAGCCATCTAGCTAATAACTATGGTCCCGAAGTTCTGAGGTAAACTACTCACACTTCATTGGAGGGGCTATGGTGTTGATGTAGAAGCCCTCCATGATCGATGCCCTCTCCGACGGAGCTCCGGAAAAGGCCCCAAGATGGGATCTCGTGGATACAGAAAGTTACGGCGGTGGAATTAGGGTTTTGGCTCCGCATCTGGTAGTTTGGGGGTACGTAGGTATATATAAGAGGAAGGAGTACGTCGGTGGAGCAACAGGGGGCCCACGAGGGTGGAGGGTGCGCCTAGGGGGGGTAGGCGCGCCCCCTACCTCGTGGCCTCCTGGTTGATGTGTTGACGTAGGGCCCAAGTCCTCTAGATCACATTCGTTTCGAAAATCATGTTCCTGAAGGTTTCATTCCGTTTGGACTCCGTTTGATATTCTTTTTCTGCGAAACTATGAAATAGGCAAAAAAACAGCAATTCTGGGCTGGGCCTCCGGTTAATAGGTTAGTCCCAAAAGTAATATAAAAGTGTATAATAAAGCCCAATAATGTCCAAAACAGAATATAATATAGCATGGAACAGTCGAAAATCATAGATCCTTTGGAGACGTATCAGTCCTTTAATATTAGGTAAAGATATTTTGGACATTTTTGACTAAAGGCTAATAACTTCTGCAGGCAGTATAATATTTCTAATGTCGGCCGCGGCTGGGGTCCATGATGTTTTGAGCCAAACTGGGCAACCCACTGGGTGTGTGCCGGCGACATGGTGGTCATAGCATTCGTGGGTTCCAAGCGTCGGCGGCTCCCATGGTCTACTATTCCTCGGTGTCGGCGGTGGCCGTAGACGTGTTGGCCACCTCCGCTAGCATGCCACGGTTCTGCCAACTTTTGCGTTGGATGGCGCGGCCAACCACGGTGCACTGGAGGCCATGGTACCCGGTGTACCGGTGTGCAGCAACTGGCGACTCTTCTATGAGCAAGCTGGGAGCATCGAGTTGATGCACCATGGGCCAGCATGGAGCGGCGGCTTTCTCCTCCGCTTGCCCATTTGGTACTAACGGCCTGGGACGGGGAGGGAGGTGGGGCAGTGAGTTGCCTAGCTCAGCGGGGCACCCAGCCGGCTTTTATGCCGGAGAACTCATCTTCTTGCTCACCGGATGCTATGGAGAGTGCGGAGAAAAGGGTTCAAGGAGGGTATGGGGAGCGACGGTGTGGTGCGGTTCTTGCCAGGTGTCTGGCATTGTTTAAATAGCGGGCAGATGAGAGGAGCCAACCGGAGTTGTGTTCTAAAATGTCGGCGCTCAAGGAAAGACATGTTGCCGGCACACACGCGGATTCAATGGAGGCATGCAGGGCAGTCTGAAGCCGGTTGCATGCGGTGATGAGGCGTGTTCAGCCTGGCCTGTAGCGAGTGGGGCCCTCTTGGTCGGCGCGCCGGTTCAATGCCTGTGCTATGAGAGGTCGTGTCCGTGTCAGAGCAATCACACCCTCCAGTCCTTTTTTGTTTGGGTATAAAAAAATCTCATTTTCCATTAACATTTTAGAAGTAAAATTCGTGGACAAACTTTGACCCAAAATACGATGGGGACTAGTAAACCAGGACGGTGGTAGTAGTTTTGGATTCCATCTTTGCTCTATAACAATCATTCTAAAAACTAGTACTTATAACGCGCCATTAAAAATTGGACCTCTTACCCCGCTAAAAATGATATTTTAAACGTGGCTACTCGATCAGTGGCGACTGGCGAGCCACTGCCTCAAGGTCGTTCACCTGTGGTCCCAACCATCAACTCCTACATATCAAATTATCACGTGAGCTGACTATTCCTACAAAGGTGCGCTCCACCACGTACCCTGTACTCGCGCATGCAAGAATCGTGCACCTATGGTTTTAGCGTTTATTTGTTTATGGTGTCTATACGTAACTCTCATGTGTGTGAGACAATGAGATACCGACTGTGTGCATGCGCCTCTTCTCTTCGTATATGTACTCCACCATTTTTCTGGTGTCCAAAAAATTATACAGTAGTAATAAATAGCAATGTGCCAATGCATTGCCACACGATCAAAGTAGATTAATACATATTCACCGATTTGATAGAAAAGAGTCTAGTTTTGAAATACATATATCACTAAAATTATGTTATGTTTCACTCAAAATATATTCATTTGGCGGTTTAAATGAGATAAGGGAGGAATGTGGTTGGTTTCAAGATTCAAGAAGTGGTACATTGTTGCAAAAGGCCCATGTGTGTGTGTAGTGAGAGAGAGAGAGGGAGAGAAGAGGAGGACAGAGTGCGTGTGTGAGAAAGACGCAAAGCGTGTGTGTGCGAGAGATATCACTGTAAAATGAGGCGATAGAGTGTGTGTGCACAATTGAGAGGGCGTGTCTCAGGAAGGGACGAAGAATATACATAGATACAAGGAGAGCAAGAGAGACATGTACGAGATAGTGGAAGCAAGCGTGTGCGGGTGTATAAACCTATCTGGAGGCTAGTCGATCAATGTTTGAGAGAGAAATATGAGTCGAAGGTGCGAAAGCGAGAGTTTTGTGCGTGAGAGAGAGACGGTAGTCAGGAAGGGGAGTGGAAGCAGGATTTGTGAGAGAGAGAGAGATAAAGGGGAGGAGTTTCTCTGATCGGTAAGCAAATGAATAATGTCAGTTTTATAATTGAGATGAAGACAAACAGGAGACCGCAACAAATGTTGTGTGTGCGGGAGAGAGTAATTTTAGTGGTAGGAGTCATATCTAGAAATATATAGGGTGCCTAAGAGAACCCTAGAGAGAAAGACAAAGTGAAGGATGAGTGAGAGTGTGTGTGTGGTGGTGAAAAAGAAAGATTAGGTACTTAGTGATACTAGAGAATGATAGAGACATGAGATATAATGAAAACCGTGTAATGTATAATGATAGGGAGAGTGTGACACTTCTCAAGGGAGACGTCGAGAGACCATGTTTGCGAAAATTGGAGAAACATGAAGTGAGCGTGTGGGTCACCTAGAGAAAACAGAGTGATAGCTACATGAAGGAGCACGCGAGAGAGATGGGCGTGAAAGGAGATTCAAATGTTTAGTTGCATGTATAGAAAATGTCAACATAAAAGGGATTCAAATATTTGAATTCGAGATGATGATACATGTAATTCATACTCGAACCAAAATTGATCTATCAAACATGCATACTCATATGAATTCACGCGCATCTATGTTATTTAATATGTAGATATTACTGATCCATACATTTTAGTAGAACATAATTTGGTTTAAATTTTTTGAATTCAACCTTATGATTTTGAGATCATTGTATTTGTAAATCATATTATATATAAAGGAGCAGAATTCTTTGTTGTGCTTGTGAAAGTATATATAAAAATGATGTATATAGAATTTTATTCCAATCGAAAATGGATCATGCCCGAACAAAAATAGAACACAAAATGGATTGGAATTGAGTTGGCATGGTAAAGGTGCAAGCTTTTTCTCAAAAAAATTGAACGAAGCGGCCAAACTTGCAGTAACCGCCCGAAACCACAATATGGGAGATGGAAATTACTGCCTGTCCCGGACATGCATCCACATGTCGGCTCGATTTCAATAGCTTGATAGGGACAGGTTTGTAATTTCACTTAAACGTGACATAACCGCCTCTCACCTGGATTCATACACGGTGGGTGCCAAAACACAGTGTCCCCTCGGCCGAAATCTCCGTCGGCAAATATTCAGTGTATGCGAGTTTATCTCCTATCCCCGACCGACTAATATTGCTATGATGTAGGAAATTTTAAATGGGGGCGAAGTTTGTAAATTTCCTTGCATTTGCGACAAGCGCGCCCTGAAGACATGGTTCCCCCTTCCTCTATCCCTCCATTTCCCCATTCCTACTCCGTGGGCGCCAAAACACCCTCTCCACCCCAGCCTCCTCCATCCGCCTCCCCATCCACTACCGTCCTCCTCCACCATGTCGGAGCTGAGACCACAACGCCGTCGTCCATTTCAAGATATCGACCTCTCTCATCCATGGCTTCAGACCAGGATCCTTACATCCCGTCCTCTCGCTTCATCTCCGCGCATCGTCCACCTTGCCAGCGCCGCTCCTACAAGCGTCTCGTCCACCGCGCCAAGATATTTCCCCTGCCGCCACCATCTACCCTCCTAGATCTGCCTCCACACTGCCGACAGCCATCTCTATCGCAACACCATCAAATTCTCAGCAGATGCATACACGGCTCCGCACCAGGGGCAGTACTTTTTCGTATCTACTCAACTTATTTATCACAGCAACAAAATAGATCACCACTGCTTTACTGTGATTTCTTGTCCATCCCTTAGGATCTTACTTGTTAGTTGAAAGCAAACATTGGTTGCCAAGTTGCCTTTGTACGGTTTGCACCTTCATATCCTCCATGGCACGCTCAACACTATACTCGCAATGCTTATGGTTTTCCCCTTTTATATTCCACACTAGTTAAATGACAGTAGACTAAATTTCAAAATTGGGTCAGTCGATTTTTGAGAGCTCGCTGGAGTTCGCTGGAGGGAAGGAAGGGGCTCGGGTGGGGACGATGGTAGTGGGGGTGGTGGCCTGGCAATGGAGGGGCCTTGCCGAACGAAGAAAACTCGATGCGGATGGGGCGAGGGTGGGGGTTGGGGGTGGCGGAGGAATACAGGCGGTGGGGGTGGATCAGGGGAGGGCAGGGGGTGGTTTAGTCAGCGGCCCCTGCGGTGTTCTGTAGGGGAAGAATCAGAGATGGGGAAGAAGAAGGGTTAGGAGACGTGGGATCTTCATCCAACCGCTTGAAATGGTAGACTAACCCAAATGACGAAAGTCACGCGACTTTCAGGCAGACATTCCTTTATATTCAGTACCATCATCGTAGCTGTTTTGCAGTGCTCCTCAATCCATCAAGCTAAACAACGTGCCACTCATAATTCCAAACTTTCTGCTCAAATATGAATCTGATATGATGCTGATATTACTAAAACAGATAATATTTAATTGGTCAGCTAATGTTCCTACTTTACTTTTGAAAAGCATGTGCACCACATATAGAGAGACAACAGGGAGTTGCATTCTTAATGTGCTCTAGTTTACCATGTGTAGGCACTGCGCAACAAACATTTCATTGTCCGAAATCTGCTTGCTCTTCTTTAGCATGTTCCTCTTCTGTTCTTCTTTAATAAGTACTCTCTCCATTCCTAAATACAAGTCTTTGTATAGATTCCACCATGGACTACATATGAAGCAAAATGAGTGAATCGACACTCTAAAATGTATCTGTATGTGATCCATAGTGGAAATCTCTACAAAGACTTATATTTTGGAATGGAGGGAGTATGATAGTAGTACAGTATGTTCCTTGTAGTGAAGAGGAGCAGGGACATTTGCAGTGTAGATGTCTATTCGGTCGGTTGTGATGGACACTTTCAACTCTTTGGGCCTCTTTGATCCGTAGGATTTTGTAAACATAGGAATAGGAATTGTAGTGGCCTGCCCAATTGAATCCTATAGGATTAGCAAGGAAATGCAGGGAGCTGTGTCTCCTTTGAGAGTTACAATCATATTAACAGTACCGCACCTTTAGTTGAAGTGAGCTGGTATCCGAAGCCTTTCTAGCCGTACTGGCAATAGTAGCCCATATTTTCCAGCAAGTTCCACTTTCCTGATTTTACTTGTGATGCTTACGGTTTTCCTATTATATCTACACTATGATCTGTGTAGCTGCTTTGTGTCACACTAGCAGCAGTCCACTATTGAAGCTAAATAACACACCAATCATAAGCCCATGGCTTACTTCTTCAAATATGAATTGTGATATGATACTGATAATAGTAAACATACACACATTTAATTGGTCAGCTAATGCTCCCACTTGATTTTCCAAATGCATGTGGCCACATATAGAGAGACGGCATGGAATTGCATTTCTTTGGGCGTTGTGATTCATGATGAGTGGGCAACCAACATTGTATGCAAAGAAGTGGAACCTCAAGAATATAGTTCCTCTTCTGTTCTTTAACATGTTCCTCTTTTGTTATTTTGTATTTAGTATGTATAGTATGTTCCTTGTCACGAAGGGGAGCATGGACATCTGCAGTCAACAATTGATAGAGCTGGCCTGTACATGATCGATAGGCTTTCAAAGCAATACAACACCGTATTTTCCAGCCAGTTCCACTTTCCCTATTTATATATGCTGGTTATGGTGTACCCCTTTTATGTACACTACGATCTACCTAGTTGATGTGTGCTCTAGTTATCATGATTTGGCAATAAACTCTCTATACAGTATATTATGAACATATCATCTGCCAACTATCATTACTTATGGAGCCTATTTTTATGTGTACTTCTGCCAAATTATATTAATGCATGCACCATATTATAGCACACATGGGTTCTCTCATCAGAATCCACTGATAGCACACAAGGGTTTATAGGGAGCCCCTATATTAGAATATCCTCTGCATTACAAAGATAATCTCACTACTATTTATGTTTTCATGCTTCTCAGATATTGTATGTAATTAGAATGAATATCAGAATGTGCACATCAAAAGAATATTGTGGAACATTGCAACGACTAACAAAATTGGCACCAAGGCATTGAGTGCCATTCTAGATGCAATGAAACTCATACGCTCCCCACCTGCAGATTCTTGTTCAGAATATGATCCTAATGACTATTCTAACCTCGAGTAGTCAAAGGTAGATGGCATGTCCTGTTCACCCATAAAGGTGGCTGTTCTAGTTTGGCAAGGTTTTATTGATTGCGCGTATCTTGCATAAGGTGTCTTGAATTTCTTCTACTTTGCTGCACCGCCATCTGCTTAGTTTACTCATCATATGTGTCAAGATGCCATGCCCATCCATTATCAATACATATTCCATCTGTCATCATACCATGTTTTTCCACTCAAATGTTGTTCTTGTGCATCAGACATCAAAAAAGGAAGAGGGTGATTGCCGAACCTGAAGGATCACCAGCAAACCCCACTTATATTGGCTCTACAATGAGTGACACAAAATATAGGACTGACTCTAGCAGACTGTACCATACTTCACTGGCCACACCACTAGCCCCACCACACAGGACCTGCACTCCAGCAAAAGGTATGCCAATTTCAGTTGCCATAGCGCCAGCCGTACCACAGAAAAATCCCACTCCAGCAAAAAGTACAGCAAGTCCACTGGCCAAGGACCTATCCCAACTACCGAGACGACCAATTCCTGCAGATTGGAACCCCATTCTAGTTATTCCAGTTTAAAAAGACAATGATTTCAATGTTTTAGGGACTACGTGCATATATTCCCATCGTGGGAAGATTATAGTGAATACAAACACCATTTTCACATCTTCCTATCCCACTTATGTGTAAGTGCTATTATTCATGGTGATTATTTTCCTGCTTCTGCTGAATGAACACATCAATTATTTACATTACATTGTTGTAAGTAGGCGAGGGTCGATTTGGATAGTCATGACAAGCAAAGCTTGCTTGCGCTTTTCAAGGAAGCATTGTAGTAGTATCCGTGTTACCTGAGGAAATCACACTTTGATGGCAAGTCTATAAACGAATTTTCGGTGAAGTCTCCTGTGCTAAATTTAGAAGACATTAAATGGAAAAACCTTGTTATGCACTGGTCTCATTCCCAGGATGAGGTACTGTCTATGATAACACATGATAGTTTGAACTTCTACTTTTCTGCATGTGCCTTACAGATCTCTTTTGCAGGAAATCTGCTTGAAGAAAATTCTGGTTTGAAAAGGACGACATGATATCGCAAATAGCCCACTGCTTTGCTCTTGTTAGTACATGTTGTCTTGTATCACTGTACTTGCATTCATACCTGGTTCATTATGTGACAGCAGTATGCATGATAGCTTGCTTATCAATTGTTCACTCCAAATTATTTGATCTGTATTAATGATTACATTAGTGTAGAATATATCCAATGCCAATGATAAAGATTAGCTCTGCATTGTTCTTGTAAGTACCTACTGTCCTTTATAACTGTACCTATATTGACATCTAGTTGTTCATGTACCATCACTCTGCAGCTTATTTTCCTTTGCCCTCCATTTTCTACACATCAGATCTATATTTCTCTTACCATAAGGTTGGATAACACCGATGGTACTCAAGAAGTTTAGCTTTGCATTTCTCTTGGCTGTACCTTTTGCATGTATCACTGTACTTCCATTTATAGCTACTTGGTTATGTAGCATCACTCTTCATCTTATCTTAAATATTCTCCATTTTTTCTTATATTATCATCTCTATATTTACTCTTAACAAAATGTAGAATAAAGGCAATGCTTATGAAGTAGATTCCATGGTAAACTTCTTGAATTGCCCCCCCCATCAGCATGGACAAGGGCTTTATAGAGCCGGTCTTCACCACTAATGTAAGTTTGTCCTTCTCAAGCCTTCAAACTTTGTTGTGTATATTTGGTTAGGCATGACTGCAACACCTGTTTATTTTGTGTGTTTGCATCAAATTGCATGTTTAAAGTTTATTATGTAGTTCATAAACAAAAGTTTGTCCTTCTCAATTTAAGTTTTTAGTTGTACAACCAAGTTCCTTCTTCATACCTTGTAAATTAAACTATATAGAGAAAGTGATCTTCTTTTGCACTGGATGTATGCTTCTGTTCTTGATCTGTAATCTGGTGGTGTGGTGAACCTACCCACTACAGCACAGTGTCATATTCTGCAATGTCTTAACTACGAACAATGTCATGTCATTCTACTACTATTTAAACCGTCTCTTTATTTGCTAATCTGAAATGGGATAAATTGAAAGCACACTAACCATTGATACTTATGACTTCTTCATTTATAATCCAGTGGTGTCATGAAGCTACCCACTCCTTCACAATGTCATTTCTTGCCATGTCTTAACCTGAACAATACCATATTGTGTTAATGCTATTTTAAACTGTTTCACTTTATTAGTCAATAAGCAATGTGATGAATTGTCAGCACTGATACTTATATGTGCAAAACCTATCATTTGTCTGCTTGTTTCTCTTTCAGAGTGAGGAGGATATAAGCGTCAAACAAGTGTAGTCTCATCGGCTTGCTTAGCTACTTGCGCTGTAGCTCCCGAGTAGGGCTCACCTTTCTTGAACTCTATTGAAGTCCTGTCGGTTTTCTATATTATTTTGTTGGCGTGTTCATTTGCACTGGTGGCGATCTTTGATTCCCATTGTATGTAATCTACTGTCTGCTTGTGCTTTATTATCATATTGGCGGACTTTGATGCCCAGTGGATGTAACATGACGTAATTTTGTTATTGTATAATCTAGGTTTTTATTATTCATGATGCTGCAGTTATTTTACTGTATATATATCCTGTCTTCGCTCCATGAAAAGTAAACTAGCCAAACCTAGAATTACGGTACATAATCGGGCCATCATGCAAATCACTATGTATGGGCCACATCATGGGCTAAGTCCTCTTGGTCCGTTAATAGGCCTAAATGTAAAATGGACCACTAGTACTTTCGGGCCTTTAGGACGAGTAAACCGCCGGCCCTATTTTTGCAAGAAAATTCAATGGGCTTTTAGTAGGCTGTAAAGTAGGTTGGGCCTGAAATGTGCCAAACAACTCACAGGCCGACAGCAGGCCAAAATTGACCACGGCCCATGATTGTGCCAATCACATCACAGGTCGTTAACAAGCCAAAATTGTCTCAGTCCTTGTTTGGTCTAATTAGACTATAGGTTGTGAGTAGGCCGGATGCAAAGCGGGCCATAGTTAGGCTCAACTATATGACGTGCTTTTAACATGCCAGAATAAATATAGGGACGACATGTTAAATGGGCCTTTAACATGTCGAAACTAATATCTGGTTGTATTACTAAATGGGCCTTTAGCAAACAGAAATCCTAAATGATCCCAAAAGCACAACGTCTAGTTGACGGGCCGAATCTGATATGGGCCATAATTTAGTTCAAAGGCTCTTAAAGGGCCGGATCTGATATGGGCCGTAATATGGCCCAGAACGTGCTAGGATATTAATGGGCGGGATCTCATATGGGCCCTTATTGGGCCCAGAACGTGGCAGGCTGTTAATGGACCGGATCAAATATGGGCCGACATTTGGCCCAAAATATGGCAGCTGTTAACGGGCCGGCCCACTAGTGTCTTGAAAATCTTGTGGGCCTTTAGTTGGGCCGACCTCTGCAAAATCTTGGGGGCCTTTAGTTGGGCTGGCCCATTTAATCTTTATGGGCCACTTTTTGGCCGGTCCACGTGTCAATATATCATAGGCGCATCTCGCCCATTGAATGAGTGACATCTGTGCCAACGCGGAGCTGACACATGGTTCCGTAGGCCAATGAGAATTTTACACATGGAAAATCGCCATTGGTCTTGGTAGTTAGCGGGTTATCGGATCCAAAATCGGACCCGGTAGCTTAATGGTGACCCGTTACGGTGGATGCCACGTGTCGGTTACCCTTGACGAAAGCACTTCCATGACGCGGCATTTATCTTCATGGAAGTGGACACTTCCGTGATGATAATTTTGGTATTGTCATGGAACACTTCTACGACAGCACAGGTATGACTACCTTGATCATGTTATAAAATCATCATGGATGTACATGCATGAAAGAAAACATCACCTACTATGGCAAACACGTATCATCACGGAAGTGCATTTCTTTGTAGTGCATGAGATCCAATCTAGAGGCCTTTTTCGGCACTCTCCCGGAGGGGGCAACGATCACGGAGGGGTTCTAATCATCCTTTTTACACCTCCGATGATGCATGAGTAGTTTACCATAGAACTATGGGTCCATAGCTAGTAGGTAGATGGCTTATTCTCTCTTCTTGATCTTCACTATAATGTTCTCCTGGATGTTCTTGGAGATCTATTTGATGTAACTCTTTTTTGTGGTGTGTTCATTGGGAACTGATGAATTATGAGTTTATGATCAGTTATATTCATGAATATTATTTGAGTATTTGTTGATCTCTTATATGCATGTTTTCTATAGCCTCGTAATTCTTCTCCGAAATTTTGGTTTGGTTTGGCCAACTAGATAGATTTTTCTTGCCATGAGAAGAGGTGCTTTGTGATGGGTTCGATCTTGAGGTGCTCAATCTCAGTGATAGAAAGAGACATGACGCACATGTATCATTGCTATTAAGGATAAAAAGTTGGGGTTTAGTCCTACATGAATAGATCTTGTCTACATCATGTCAACGTTCTTATTGCATTACCCCGTTTTTCCATAAAATTAATACACTAGATGCATGCTGGATAGCGGTCAATGTGTGGAGTAATAGTAGTAGATGCAGGCAGGAGTTTCTCTACTAATATTGGATGTGATGCCTATATACATGATCATTTCCTTGGATATCGTCATGATTATTCTCTTTTCTATCAATTGCCCAACAGTAATTTGTTTTCCCACCGTAGCTATTTTCTTGAGAGAAGCCTCTAGTGAAAACTATGACCTCCGGGTCTATTTTCCTATCATATTAAACCAAAAATACCTTATTGTGTTTTTATTTATTTATTTATTTATTTTGTGTTTTTGCTAGATCTATTTCCCAAAACCTATACTATTTAATCTATCTCAATAACGAGGAGGGATTGACAACCCCTCTTACGCGTTGGGTTACAAGTTTTTGTTGTTTGTGTGCAGGTGTTGTTTACATAGTGTTGCTTAGTTCTCGTACTGGATTGATAACTTTGGTTTCACAACTAAGAGAAATACTTACCTTTGCTGTGCTGCATTATCCTCTCCTCTTCGCAGAAATACCAACATAGATACAAGCAATCACTTCCCACCACAACTATACATATAACCAGCAAGAATTTACATATTCGATCATATGCATTACGATCTATCATAGATTAGGAGCAACACATTTTAACATATTCAATAAACAAGCTAACAATAAGTTGCCCAACTGCATATAGCAAAGTCATATAGGAATTTTCATAGAAACATAGAAACTACATTCAGAGCATCGATCATAGAGACCACATTATGGCAGTTCACAAATAGTTAACAAACGAAAGTTCAGCTCTGTGAAGAGTTGTCCTTTCTCAAATCATCTTCTTGACCTCAGCTAGGGTGGACTTGGCAGTTTTAAAAACTGTCTCGGCAGCCTCGACGGCTCGTCGCGCAATCCCTACAGTAGCTTTGCTGCTCCGAGTGCCTGCCCTCACAAGACCAGGAGATCCTTCAGTGCTCTTGGTGTATTGTATATCCTTCTGGGTGTCTACTAGGGTCCTCTCAACATAGGTGAGCGTGAACACCGAGTACCCAACCAGCCTCGAGACAGCGCCTAGGGTTGTAGGAGTTGTGATGAGGCCTTTTGGCTCGTCCATATAAATTGCAAAAGTTGATAGTTAGCTAAACCACATTTATACGAAAGCAAATATATAAGAAGATAATTAAAAATGTGTATGACAACCCTCAATTCCGTCCTTCAGGTGGGCTGTTCTCACTCTTAAGTGGTTGTACATATGTTGGGAACTCCATGACTGGTACTTCGACCATTGGTGAAGGTTGTTCTTCACCTTCTCCTCCTCGTTTACCAACGCATTGGAGGAGGAGGAGGCCAGAATGACCCTCTATGATAAAAGTTGGTTCATCTCTGAAGTGGTTGTATATATGATGTACACCCAATGTTATTTTGACTATTGGTGAAGGCCATCCTTCAGATTCTCATCTTGCTTTACCAAGTTCTCAGAGGAGGAGAAGGGGAAGGACGACCCCTATGAGAACAATTGGTATCCTCCTATGAAAACAACAACTCTCATCTCAGTATGTGGATTTAGAGTGAGAATTGCTCCTCAAACAAAAAATGTAGCTAACAATATCAGTAGACTAATTAAGTATATTACCTGTAGGAAAAGCATTAAATAGCTACATGACTCAATTTCAATAGCATTACATTAAAATTTGGGCATGAACTCTGCTTTAGAATGTACATATTAAGTGCTAGAAATTTGGTGAAACAGAAGTAAATCAACATTTCACCAAAACACTAGCTCTTATTATGTATCCCTATAAAGAAAGATCGTATAATCTATGGTCTATGATACATGAATACAAATAAGGAAGTTCCTACAATCTACGGTCTACGATATATGAAAATGAATAAGAAAGTTCCTACAATCCACGGTCTACAATCTACGAATATGAATAAGAAAGTTCCAATAATCTATGAACAAAGAGTGTAACTAACAATATCGACATCACTATACATTAAAATTTCGGCTCCACTACTGCAGGATGCTGCTAACGGGACGCTACGATCAGAGACCCTTCCACAAAACTATGTGCGATGCATTAATCGCAAATGGGGGTGTAAAAACCCATCAAAAATGGTGCAAAATGTTTGTGATGCTGGAGCCATCAGACACGGTTCAGATTTTAGTTGCGTGTGTGATGCAGGGCACACGGTTAATCCATTCGAACTATTTGCAATGAGGCCGAACAACAGAAAGAGGCAGCCATATCAATGTGTGTGCGATATATGGCATACAGTTCACTCCGATGAACTGTTTTCTATTAGGGAGTACAACAGAAATGGTTAGCCAGATCAAAGTGTGTGTGATATACGGCATACGGTTCACTCGGACGAACTCTTTTCGATTTGGGAACACAACAGAAATAGTTCAATTTAACAAGATGTGTGTGATACGTGGCAAACAGCCGAATCAGATGAACGGAGCGCGCTGCGGCCGCCTCTATGGCGAGCAAAACGCTCGGACGGACGCGAGTAGAGCACGCTGCGGCCGCCTCAACGATGAGCAAGCACGTGGTCAATCTTCTACCATCAATAAATTTTGACCTTGTTTCTCATCACATTCAGATTACAATGCAATAAGTAATTGCAATTCTATTCACACCCATGAAACTAATATGTGTTCACACTTAACACCGGGCTATAAAAACTAACCACTAGAAATTTACTTCATAGTTCCTCTCCTCATCACCAAAAAACTGGTCTTTCCTATCAAGTAATTCTGCCACGAGCGGTAGGAGGAGTTTAGGGTGGACATATAACCAGGAAGCAAAGACCAAGGCCGCGGAAGCACTAGAGAGGTCCTGCCGCGAAGCCGTAGCCACAGCAAAGATGTCCCGGCGCGCCGCGGAGCCCTCGAACAAGCTCTCACGGTCACGCCGGGGCTATCACAAGCGCATTCGCAGCCTCGGCCATCGTGATGAGCTGGTGTTCCTGAAGTCCTTCGCCGGTGATGCCGACATTCTCGCTGGTGTCACTATGCAGCAGGAGCTGGTCGACGGCTTGATGAAGCTGCTCAAGATCAGTGATGCCTCGGTTGACAAGGCGACCGACCTCGTCGAGCAACTCATGGGTGATATTGCGAAGCTCGTCAAGGTGCTCGTCAAGAAGGAGGAGGAGGCCACTTGCTGGAAAATGTTGCATGAGCAGAGCAGTGCCTCGGGGATGACGCTGACAGCAGTCGTCGAGGAACTGATGGGTGACTTGAGGAAGCTCCGGATTGACCGCAAGCAGGAGGTGGAGGAATATGTGGCTGCTTTCAAGCAAAGTCGTGATGAACTGAAGAAGGAGCTGGAGGATGTCGTTGCCCGACGATCCATCGACGATTAGAGATAGTAGTGATCCAGATCGTTGTATGCAATTTCCTTCTTCTCTTGACCCCGTGTCTTCCGGGCTTTGCCACATGTGGCATTTTAAATTATCCGGAATATGTAAGACAATTATTATCTGCGCCATTGTAAATTTGTCGTCGTATTATCCGTTGCCATTTTATTTGTGGTCGTATTATCCATTGCCCTATGTGGCAATTTAAATTAGGGAGGAATACGAGTTGAAAAAACACGAACAAAGCAAATGCTGCCATGGGATCACAAGCAACCACACTCCATCTAGGTGCTTTAATTAACCCATTAATGGAGAAGTTGTGAGCGAGGCGGGCGGCGGCTGGTGCATTGAGGTCAAAGAGCTTGCTTCCCGGTGAGCATGGGCGGCCTTCTTTCTCGCACGTGTCCCGTCAACCCTATGAAGTAGACAGGATGCACGCGTCCCGTTGAGCCTGTATGGCAGATTGCTCGCACGCGTCCCGTCGAGCCTGCATGACGGACTTCTCATGCTCGTCCCGTCTAATCAAACAGCTGCATGCATGCCACCGAGTATGGTTAAATTTCGACACGGTTAATATAATACAACCATTTGTGATATTAACGTGTCAGCTTTTTGTTTCAAAAAGGACTTCGTTGTCTACTAATGTGTGCGCCTCTTCTCAAACTGGACATTTTTTTACCACAACATATATGTGCCATGTCATGAAACCATGCCAAGTTTCATGTTTTTTGGGTGAGTTTTTGATTTACTGGGACATAAAAACCGAGATTATTAATGTTTCAGGACGACGACAAGTCTGTAATTCATTCCCATTCCTTAAATGAGACCTAAACATGCACCCAATGACACAGGTATGATTTCCCACCCATTTTGCTTCACTGGAGCATGTGCTTGTAATTCAAATTTGAATTATGGACTACATTAAATGCATAGAAAACTTAATTAGTAATATATACAATGGCTAAACGAACCCTGAACAGTTTGAAATTTCAGCACGACACTCCTGTTATGCTATGTTGCATGTAGAAAACAAAGTTCAAGGCGAGAAGAGGCAACAATTATCACGAGGTTTGTGATAGGCTGGAACCACAAGAGGGTTGTGATATTCTAAAAAAAATAGGAAGCAATTATCATTTCGCCCACAAGAGGGGCATGTTTCCCTACTGGAACCACGAGGGTTGCGATAGCGTCCGGTTTGTAAGAGGCTTGTAATATAGCTTCGCCCAAATTGGACAATTATATGTACCATGTAGTGACACCATGCCAAGTTTCGTGATTCCCTGGTGAGTTTTGGATTTACAGAGATTTAAAAACCGAGATGAGCAATGTTTGTCGCCAAGCCAGGACGGTGAGAAGGTTGAGTTTGTTCCCATTCATTCCATGGGACCTGAACATGCACCCGAAGGAAACATGTACGTTTTTTCTCGCCATTTTGGTGCACTGGAGCTTGTATTTGTACTTCGGATTTGAATTATGGACATTAAATGCCTAGAAAACTCAATTAATGAATTAAAAAGGTCAAACGAACCCTAAATAAGTTCAAAGATCAGAGCGAATCTCCTATTGTTTCGTGTTGCGTGTAGAAGAAAATATGAGGCTGGAAGAGGGAGCGACTATCCTTTGGCCCACTAGGGGACACATTTCCTTATCGAAACCACGAGGGTTCTTGCGACAGGCTCCAGTTTGTAAGAGGTTTGTGATAAAGCTTCGCCCAAATTGGCAATGTTTTTACCACGACATATATGTGCCATGATGTGACACCATGCCACCTTTGATGACTTTCTGGTGAGTTTTGGATTTATGGGGATTTAAAAACCAAGATTCAAAATGTTTGATGACGAGCTAGGACAACAGTACGGTTGTAATTCATTCCCATTCCTGGCATGGGACCTAAACATGCACCCAAGGACACATGTATAATTTTTCTAGCCATTTTGATGAACTGGAGCATCTACTTGTAGTTCAGATTTGAATTATGGACATTAAATGCCTAGGAAACTCAATTAGTGTATAAAAAGGCCAAACGAACCCGGAATAAGTTTAAATTTCAACATGGATATCATGTTGTTCCATGTTGCCCATGGAAGAAAATACAAGGCGAAAAGAAGAAGTGATTACGTTTCGCCCACAAGGGGAACACGTTTCCCTATCAGAACCACGAGGCTTGTTTGAGAGAAGCTCCAGTTTGTAAGAGATTTGTAATAAAGCTTGGCCCAAATTGGACAATATTTTTACCATGACATATATGTGCCATGACGTGACACCATGCCACCTTTGATGACTTTATGGTGAGTTTAGGATTTACGGGGATTTAAATACCGAGATTCCGAATGTTTGAGGACGAGCCAGGACGCTGGTACGGTTATAATTCGTTCCTATTCCAGGTGTGGGACCTAAACATGCACCCAAGGACACATGTATAAATTTTCTAGCCATTTTAGTGAACTGGAGCATGTATATGAAGTTCAGATTTGAATTATGGACATTAAATGCCTAGGAAACTCAATTAGTGTATAAAAAGGCAAATGAACCCTGAATAAGTTTAAATTTCAGCACATAAATCCTGTCATTCCATGTTGTCCATAGAAGAAAATACAAGGCGAAAAGAGGCAGTTATTATGTTTCACCCACAAGGGGGACACGTTTCCCTATCGGAACCACGAGGCTTCTTTGAGAGAAGCTCCGGTTTGTAAGAGGCTTGTTATAAATCTTGCGCCAAAATGGATGAAAAAAATTCCTCGGCATATATGCGCCATGTCGTGACACCATGCTAGGTTTCAAGATTTTCGGGTGAGTTTTGGATTTATGGGGATTTAAAAACCGAGATTCTTCTCGCGAAATGTTTTCAAATAGCACACGGTTCACTCACGAAAGCTGTGTGCGTACCAAACCGTGGCCGATGCCCCCTGCTGCGCGCGCAATCTTAGTCGTGCGTTCTGATTGGCCAGAACGCAAACCCCATGGATCGTACGTGTGCACCGTTGGATGCTCCCAGATCGAAGGACAACCCTGGGCCCTTTCGGCAACACATGCAATACATGGGTAAGCAATGTGCGCATGCGTCATCCTAGCTCACGCTTCCTTCTCTACTAGGTTTTATAAACATGGTACCGTTTCTCGCCACTCCTCTGATTGGTTTCCCGCCTCTTATCCCATCATTTTCCCGCTACCAGTGTCAGTGCTCATTGAAGGCTAGCCGCAACACATCGGCCATGTAAATATCCCACACAATTTCTAAAAGCACAAATGTGTGTGCTAGGAGGGAGTACGTCCCATAGGGTGACCAGCATGAAACTCCTTAATGGCAAGGAGGCAATTCTTATCACTAAGGGGCGGCTTCCCATCCACTAGCCTAGTCGAATAGAACGCAGAAGTTAAGCGTGCTCGGGCTGGAGTAGTCCAAGGATGGGTGACCTGGTGGAAAGTTGCATATCTCAAGTTTCATTTAAATGCACACGGTCATTATAGAGATATATTATATCTCTATGGTGACCTATCATAGCAATTATATAAACCTTGGGATCCTTGTTTTGCTAATTTGTAGACTATGTTTTATGGGTTATTTTTTGCTCTAAAAATTAAAGAATGATTGTCTTGACCAGTCATGGCGATTATATAAACCTACTATGTATGTATGGGTTATTTTTTGCTCTAAAAAATTAAAGAATGATTGACTTGACCTGTCATGGCGATTATATAAACCTTTTTCAGGTTGCATGCAGGGTATAGGGGGCAGGGTGTTCTTCTCGAGCATGTCTCCCTTGTGCGGCTTGTAGACGTGGCACATACCTGTGGGCTCCCCGAGGTATATATACAATCCTTTACCGACAATTAGGGTGGCCCACACAATCTATCCTTTTGACCCAACAACGAGAAGGGTTTCCTATTGATACTAGTAAGGTACACGTGCATTGCACGCATGAGATTTGGTAACCAAATTATGAAAAATACCATACTGTAGCATGTAAGCTTTGAGTCATATATGCATGATGTAGATGTTCGTTTAATTCTCATAGTTCATCTCATCCAAAATCAATTAGTTCTATAAAAATCTGTTCTAAGATTCATGGAATTGTGCATTGTAAATCATAAAGTAAAAACAAAAAGTGACGATTCATTTAGAAAAAAATGTTTGGGCAATAAAGATAGGGAAGATTCTAGAGAACGAAGGAGAAGTGCTTGTGTTTTGAGGTTTGTGCATTATGCTTAAGTTCAACCATGGAGTCTTCTAGATTATACATGTGGTGGAATCTGGTGGAATGTAGATGATATCCAACGGCCGGTAGTGCTCGGATTTGCCATCTCTGTACCATTGGATTGGCTTCATCCAACGACCAACTTCCAAAGTTTTCGCACACTATATAGGGGTATAGATATAGATGTTTCCCATGCTAGACCAAATAAAGTTTGAGCGCATGCGTGGGATGAGCCCCCCCCCCCCCCCCCCCCCGCCGCTGCCTTGAAGTTGGGAAACTAACATCATACGTATTGAACCAGGCTTGGAGTCGGGTGGGGTCCCCGAGTGTATATATATATCATCCCTTTGACCGATAATGAGGGGTATGTGTTGGCCATGAATGGATTCCTCCTAGTTCGTGTTAGGGTCGGTCATCGTCACATGTTGCTCAACCAAAGCTCGAGCTCATGCGTTGTCAGGATTCCCTCCCACATGCTCGGATTGCTGGGTTCGACCTACATCATACCCCGCGTATCTCGTCTTTAACTACCTTGCCTTCATGGTTGTTGTCTGTATCGAGAGGTAGGTACCACGTCTAAAGTGTACATTATTCTATATTGAAAACACATATCACCCCTTCCCAACGTACATCATTTTAGGCCGCATGCCCGAGGTGTTGGTTTTGTGGTCCCTCTCATGTCATTTTTATGATGGTTCAATCTATTGGCCCAAGCAGTTTATCGACAACAACAACAGTCGTTTGACCAAATGATAGATTCATTGGTCCGTCTTATGGTAGGTCATGGCGACATGCATGTATGACCAAAGTATCGATCATTACGTGCATCCGCCCCGCTGACACGAAGTGGGAGGTGGTGGCCCAAGCATCCTAGCTAGGTACGACATTATGTCATTATATATAGGGTCACCCTATTCGTCACCCTGTGTGAGGAATAATTATTCTTCACCCCTCTCTATTTTGACGTCAATGCACCGTATTTTTAGGTTCCATAAATTTTGTCTTATTTCATACGTAAAAAGAGAACGTAAGAAAATATATACTCGCCGTAAAAAGTATTTTATGTTACGTAAAATTATGAACATAAAACATAGTGTAAAACATACATAAAATGCGATATTTCTGGTCTTATAACGTATTTTTTTGTTTTCTTATATCAAATTTTACGTAGTGAATCAATATAAATGTAACTATTTGTATTTCAAACGTAATTTATTTATGAAGCGGTCGTAAGATTACGTCAGGTGAAGAATACCTTATTCTGCACCCTGGGTGATATATATCCAAGGGTGCTTCTGGGTTTGCGAGGCAGGTGCCACCAAAGTTATCCATTGTGTATTTAAAGTTTTAAACATTCCCAATATTCCTACATATATTTGGCCACTTCCAGGTGGTTCTTGACTTCTAGCCCCTCTCATCGATCTTCGATGACGCGTCCAACCGTGGGCCCGTACGGTCAAAGTTGTGCATTGGTATTTTGAACATCATAGACCACCCTTTGCACTCATATATATTTGGGCCACATGCTGGTGTGGCTGTCTTCTGACCCTCTCTAATGCTTTTTTGCTGCAAACACTCTGATGACGCTCAACGGACACGGGTATAATATCTTAACCGTGTCCGATACAACTGCGCTGTGAATCACGACGCCTACGCAAGCGTGAGCAAAGGTGGAGGTACTGGCTCAACCGCGTGCGATGCTAGTGCGCCGTAAAATCACCACGACTGCGCAAGCGCGAGCAAAGGGTCGAGGTACTGGATTAACCGTGTACGATGCAAGTGCGTCGTAAAATCACCACCTGTCAAAGCTAAAGGCGGGTAAGTTTACTTGGAACATAGGACGAACTGTGTGCGATAGACCAGCTAGCTAGAAATATAAAAAAACTACTCGCCATGACCGTTGCAAAAATCGGAGTTTCCACCACTTTTCCTTATTATCATACACGCATATTGTTATTGGACCGTGCGCGATCTTGGGCACTCCCGCCCCACATCAATTCCTTTACACAAATTTTAGTAGCCGCCATACTTCAACCATCGCCCACACTCCTCCAGCACCGACCTTATGGTAAAATTGTAGTAGCCAAGCATTTGAATCGTCGCCCTCCCTCGTCCACCACCATCTCCACCCACCATTACTAAAATTTTCAGTAGATGCGGCCTATCCTCAAACACCCCCCTCCACAGTCCCCCACCCACCCCCCTCGAACCCTAGCTCGCGGCTGCCGCCAACCCCTGCCGGTATTGTTGGTGTCCTGGGAACGTGGGTCCCCAGACTTGCCTGCCTGCGGCCCGCGGCGTGGCTGAGCCAGCAGGCCGTACGGCCCATCTTCACAAACAAAGCATCCAAGACCCTTGCGAGGGTCCAAGCCTCGCGAGGCGGATGACACAAGACCTCCTCGGGAGTAGCCTAGCTAGGCAGGCTCACGAGGAATGGAGATATCAAGGCGGGGCAAACCTCATGAGACCCTCGTGACATGAGCCATGACGCACGGCACCAGGCGGGCGCCAGCGCGCGCATCGTCCTTGTTTCCACTTTGGTGCTAAGGAGGCCATCGCAGGCGAAGAGTACCGAGGCATCAGGAAAAGGTTGCTATATTGGTGCAATGAGACCAAGACCAGGAGGACGGCAAAACGGAGGTCATCGTGGAGCCCAAGACGGCGTCACCACCAGAGCCTTTGGCAAGCGAAGACCACTTTTGTCAGGATAGCTTGTACTAGCTGTCCCCCTTTGAATTAGTCCGCCATTGTTGGCTCCCTTCCCGCTCGATATTTGGGAAGAGGACCAGGGCCTATATAAGTAGAGCTAGCCACCGTAGAGGCATCTCATCCTAGCTTGATCCAACCCGATCGAGAGCCTACTCACAAGAACACCTCAACCTCAGGAGGCTGCTCTTCCCTTGTACAGTTCATCATCAGCCCTAGAGGCAATCCACCGCCACCACATTGGAGTAGGGTATTACACCACAACGGTGGCCCGAACCTGTATAAATCTTTGTGTCTTTCTGTGTTGCGAGTTTGTCGAGTTCGTCCGCGAGATCTTAGTGAGCTAGGGCGTCGATTGGTGGGAAGGAAAGACTTCGCGCGCACCCCGGTGTTCGAACCTTAAGGGTTTGTTGGAACCCAAAATCTGACATTTGGCGCGCCAGGTAGGGGTTCGCCGTAGCTCCCTTCCATCAGTTCGTCGCTCCGTCGCTCCGTCGTCTCCATGGCGGACGCTCGCCGTGCTCGAGCTGAGCGCCGGGCTGCCCTCACCGCCCGCATCGCTCAGACGGCTCCCGTCGGCGGGCCACATCGCCGTTCTCCATCCCCCGCTGCCAACGCTGCCAGCGGCCCGGCGGGGAACGAGCAACAGGCGTCTTTGTTGCATCCTTCGGTGCGACAAGACGGCCGCACCGCCACTCCATCGCTGACCCCTGTCGGTTCTTCGTCTCACGTGCACCGCGCTCCTCGCAGCGAACGAGCTCCTGCGCTACCGCCCCATCGACGACCTCTACGAGGAGTTGCTCGAACGCGTCACCGAGCTCGTCCACGCCGAGGGGGGCTCCGGCGTCGTCCCACTCTCTGCCTCCCCCTCAACCAGCCACGGGCGACGGGGCTCATGGCGCTTCTCTACCACCTCAGCCCCAAGACGTCGCCTTAGCACCAAGGTGCGCGGCTCCGCGACGTGATCCGCCGCGCCCGGCGCCCGCGCGTGAAGAGAGAAGCTGCCAAGAAATTCTGCGGCCGCGAGAAGCTGCACCTGCACTCCCCGCGCCACCTCATCAAGACCGCGCACTGCCCGCAGTAGTGCAGCGCGCACCTCGTCAAGATGAAGCTCCACCTCCGAGGCGGGCCCCGGCAACCACGGCTGGCTGCCACGCCTTCACTCCCGAGATGCGTAGCGTCGCCTGGCCGGGCAAGTTCAAGCCGGATCTGCCTCCTTGCTACGACGGTACCGCCGACCCCGCGGAGTTCCTGCAGCTCTATGAGCTGACATTCGAAGCGGCCAACGGTGACGAAAAGGTCATGACAAACTGGTTTCCCGTGGCTCTCAATGATGGAGCTCGCTCCTCGCTCCTGAACCTGCAGCACGGCTTGTTCTCCTCCTGGGACGAGATGCGCGACCGCTTCGTCGCCAACTTCCAGGGCACTCGCGACCGCCCCCCGACCGCAGTTGATTTACGCCGCATCAGGCAAAAGCTAGGAGAGACCCTCCAGAAGTACATCCAGCGCTTCAACAACACACGCCTCAAGATCCCCATGGTCACGGACGAGGCCATCATCTCCGCGTTCTCTGATGGCGTCCGTGACGTCAAGATGAAGGAAGAGCTCGCCATCCACGAGGAGCTCTGCACATCTCAAGAGTTGTTCAACCTGGCGAACAAGTGCGCAAGAGCTGAGGAGGGGCGCCTCTCTCTCCTTGAGCCGCCAGCCATGGGCGCGGAGGAGAAGAAGGCCAAGGCCAAGGACGTAAAGCGCAAGGAGGTAGCTGTGCTCGCAGCGGAGCCCGACATCAAGCGAGGGAGAGATCAACCCGAGTCATCCAAGAACGGCCGACCATTCTGCGCCTTCCACAACCTGAACACCCACAATACTAGCGACTGTCAAGAGCCCAGAGCCATACGAGAAGGATGCTACGGTCGACGCCCCGAGCGCAACGACCGGAGCTACGGCCGTGGCGGAGGACGTGGAAGCGGACACTGGGACAACCGTGGCCCGCGCCAGGAGTGGCGCGACCGGCCTCGCGAGGACCACTGGCAGGACCAACCTCGTGAGGGTGCCTGGAGGGACCCGCCTCGTGAAGATCACCCCCAGGGCAACGTCGGTGTTCCCCCGCTGCCGCCACCAAGAAGGAACGACGACCACCACCAGGACGAGGGGGCTGGGGGCTTCTAGGAGCCGCGCACGATCGCCTACATTTTGGGCGGCGCCCAGGCCCCAGCCTCCCAGCGTGTCTTCAAGCAGCTTGCTCGCGAGGTGAACGTGACGCTTCCCAAGCTCGAGGCCACACACCCGCTCAGGTGGTCCCAATGCGCCATCACTTTCAACTCGGTGGATTAACTCAAGTGCAGAGCCACCGCTGGCACGCTCCCTATGCTATGTTCCCCAGTCATCAGCAATGTGCATGTCACCAAGACCCTCATCGACGGTGGCGCAGGGCTCAATGTCCTGTCCGTTGACACCTTTGACAACCTCCAAGTGCCATATGAGCAGCTCCAGCCCACCAAGCCTTTCTCAGGAGTGACCGACGGCTCCACCACGCCGAAAGGGCAAGTCCGCCTGCCTGTCACTTTCAGGGAGCGCAAGAACTACCGCACCGAGCTCATCGACTTCGACGTCGTGCACATCCGCCTGCCGTACAATGCCATCCTCGGGTATCCAGCCCTGGCCAGGTTCATGGCAGTCACTCATCACGGCCACAACGTTCTCAAGATGCCAGGAAGCGGAGGAATCATCACGGTTCCGTGTGAAGAGAGGGATGCGGTGTGCTCCCTCGAGCACACCTTTCAAGCGGCAGCAATCGACGACCCTGACAGCAGAAATGAGGGCCCTCTGGAGACCATCCCCAAGAAGAAGAAGCTGTGCCGCGCAGGACCTCAGGAGGACGGCGTCGCGGCAGAAGCCATGTCAGGACGAGCGCCCGCTCCAGGGGCGCCTCCCTCTGTCGCATAGGAAGGCACGCCTGGCGCCCTCTGTCAGCGTCCTGGGAACGGGGGTCCCCAGACTTGCCTGCCTGTGGCCCATGGCGTGGCAGAGCCAGCAGGCCGTACGGCCCATCTTCACCAACAAAGCATCCAAGACCCTCGCGAGGGTCCAAGACTCGCGAGGCAGACGACGCAAGACCTCCTCCCGAGCGGCCTCATTAGGCAGGCTGGCGAGGGGCGGAGATATCAAGGCGAGGCGAACCTCAGGAGGCTCTCGTGACGTGAGCCATGACGACCGACACCAGATGGGCGCCAGCGCGCGCAGCGTCCTTGTTTCCTCTTTGGTGCAAAGGAGGCAAGCGCAACCGCGGAGTACCGAGGCATCAGGCAAAGGTTGCCATTTCGGTGAAACAAGACCAAGACCATGGACTGCAAGACGGAGGTCATCGTGGAGCCCAAGACGGCGTCACCACCAGAGCTTTGTGTAGGCGAAGACCACTTTTGTCAGGATAGCTTGTACTAGTTGTCCCCCTTCAAATTAGCCAGCCATTGTTGGCTCCCTTTCCGCTCGATATTTGGGAAGAGGACCAGGGCCACTATAAATAGGACTAGCCACCACAGTAGAGGGAAGAGGCTGATCAGACCCAGAGATCGGATGAGACCGAGAGAGATCTCATCAGACCCAGAGATACACACAAGTCTGAAAGCACAAGAACACCTCAACCTCAGGAGGTTGTTCTTCCCCTTGTATGATTCATCATCAGCCCAAGAGGCAATCCACCACCACCACACTGGAGTAGGGTATTACACCACAACGGTGGCCCGAACCAGTATAAACCCTGTGTCTTTCTGTGTTGAGAGTTCGTCGAGTTCGTCCGCGAGATCTAGCGAGCTAGAGGGTTGATCGGTAGGAGGGAAAGACTTCGCGCGCACCCCAGTGTTCGAACCTTAAGGGTTTGCCGGAACCCCACATCCGACATTTGGCGCGCCAGGTAGGGGTGCACCAGGGCTTCTCTCCACCAACCAGCACCCCGTGCCGCCGCACTACGCACCCATAGCAGGTGCCCCGCCACCAACCTCTACGGTCAACACTAGCAGTAGGGATTCTTGGTACCGAGCCCTGGCCCCCGCTATGCGGCGAGTGCAGTGGCCGGCCAAGTTTAGGCCGGAGATGCCGCCGCGTTACGATGTTGCGGCAGACTCGGTGTTGTTCCTGCTAGCATACGAGGAGGCCGTCCTTGAAGCCGGAGGCGACAACAAGATCGTGGCAAACTTGTTCCCCCTGGCCCTCGCCGGCGAGCCGCGCGCTTGGCTGCTCGACCTCCCGGGATCCATAGTGACGTCTTGGGGGGAACTCCGCGACCTCTTCGCTGCCTGCTACGCGGCACCGGCACACCATGCAGTCGCGGCACTGTTGGGTGGCTCCCAAGCACCTCCTTCAGATCGCCACGTCAAGCCTTTCTTCCGTCAGATTGGGGCAGCCTGCAAGCGCCCGGGGGCTCCGCCGGGTTGGGCTGCGCTGGAGGCCAACCTCGCCTTCGACTCGGAAGACCACCCCGGCTCCACCACCGGCTCAGGGACGCTCCCGATGCTTTGCATTCCCACCGTCTACAACGTGGCCTTCACCAAGACCCTCATCGACGGCGGCGCCGGCCTCAACATGCTCTCTGTGGAAGCCTTCAGCCTTCTTCATGTGTCGCTCGAACGGCTCGGCCTCAGCAAGCCCTTCACAGGGGTGGGTGGTGGAGCTGCTCACCCTCTGTGGCAGATCCGCCTCCCTGTCCCCTTTGGTACGGAGACAACTACCGCACCGAGCTCATCGACTTTGACGTCGCGCACATCCGCCTGCCATACAATGCCATCCTCGGGTATCCAGCCCTGGCCAAGTTCATGGCAGTCACTCACCACGGCTACAATGTTCTCAAGATGCCAGGAAGCGGGGTAATCATCACAGTCCCATGTGAAGAAAGGGATGCGGTGTGCTCCCTTGAGCGCGCCTTCCAAGCCGCAGCAATCGATAACCCTGACAGCAGAAGTGAAGGCCCTCAGGAGACCATCCCCAAGAAGAAGCTGCCACGCCGCGCAGGACCCCAAGAAGATGGCGTCGTGTCAGGAGCCTCGTCAGGATCAGCGCCCGCTCCAGGGGCGCCTCCCTCCACCGCATAGGAAAGCGTGCCCGGTGCCCTCCTCAGGCAGGACTTGGGGGCTCTCTCCTGGAGAGCCTCAGACCATGCCAGCCTCACGAGGGAGGCGTTTGGGCACACTTGGAAGTGTGCTTCACGGCACACTTTCCTCAGAAGAGCACAGGGCAAGGAGTGCCCACCACCTAGGAGTTCATCACCAAGACCACCCAAGAGCTATAAGACGCAAGAGCCATGCGCGGCAACAACCGCTCACGGAGTGTGGCTCACCATCCAGGCGAGGGTGCTGAGCTGCGCGTCTGCATCGACATCCCAGGGCTAAACAGGGCCGCATCTCAGGAATGCTTCTGGCCATCATGTGCGGCCCGCTGTGAGGGTCCACCACACAGCTACTTTCGCATGCCCTTCGGCCTGCCGAGCGTGGCGTCGGCCTATCAGCGCAACATGTGGCAAGTCCTGGCGGCTCAGGAGGCCAGGTTCCACGCTGTTCTGGAGGAGATGGGGATGGTCTTCAGGGAACCTCCTGAGCCCCCAGAGCCTCCCGAGGCTCTGGGTCCCAGTGGCTCATGAGGAGCCATTCCTTTCAATGCGTGGCTTTAGCTAAACCAACTCTACTTTGTCTGTAGGACCAGGTGACATCTTCCAAGTTCATTTAAGCTAGGAGCGCCCCTCGGGCTGCATTATTCCCAGGCCACATGGGTCCGTCCCTGTGGCATGTATCCCTTCTGCTTATGTATTTAGCTTACCTTGTTGGGGGCGCCCCTCAGGCTGCATCATCCCCACGCAGCTCAGGTCAGACCTAGTGGCATGTATCTTCCTACATTTACCTAAGTCGATCTGCTCTTCATGCTTAACCTGCCAACTCTTATCACCTGCTCGATCGTCGTCACCCTCGGGGCCTCTACACAGGCACGGCGCTGGTGCATGGGTCCGTCCCTGCCACGACCGACAAATCTAAGTGGTCGAGCTCTGGCTCGCGGCACGTGCCATGCACGTCACCTCACTAGGCCCTCAGTGCCTTCACTTCATCCGGACCAACCAGCGGCAGGCAGGCGGCAGTAATGGCAAACCATGTTTCTTCTTGTGCCTGTCCATGGGGACCCCGCGGGAAGGATAGTAGGCAGCACCGCGAGTCTCCTTTTCTCTCGTGCGGTTCGCTTGTGCGTTAAAAGGGGGGCTCCTGAGCATCGCGATTCAGGAGCTCTTACTGGCTCTCCAGCCCTCACCCCCTGGCCTTGACCACGGCATCACGACCTGGCATACCAGTGGCGGCTGAGCTCGCTCGAGGGACAGGACCTGAGGACGTAGAGCATTAAGAAGAGCTCGGGAGAAGGAAAACTCGTACGGACCGGCCTAGCTATGTCGCATAAGTTGACACGCAGCCCTGGCGCAACCTCACGAATCACTGCGAAGTCAGCAAGATAAGTCTCGCCCTCGGATTGGCTAAATATTTGGGCCTAGTAGTCGCTCACACCGTGCCGCAACCCCGTTGCGGCCAAGTCATCTTCCTTTATTTCCTTACCATGGCCGCTTGGGAGCTAAGGGGGACCTCCTAAGAATCGCGCCTCAGGGGCTCTTACTAGACCTCGGGCGGTGCACCTCTTGGCCTTGACCACGGCATCACGACCTGGCATACCAGCGACGGTTGTAGCCGCCTTGGTACCGGGACCCATCAGCGTAGAGCAACAAGCTATCACGAGGAAGGAAAGGGGGGACCGAGCCTTAACGGGACACGTGTTCATCAAATCTTCATAACAAGGAAGATAAGTACAATTCATTGCAGATCCTTACATGCCGCCATGGGGTGATTCATGATTCTTCGCATGAAACAAAATCTAATGCTAAGGGGAATCATATCTACATTCTTTCGTGGTGGACACCATCATGAACTGTGGGCCACAGGAGGCCAGCGCCAACCCCATCCAGATCAGCGGCGACGGCAGCCGGACGCCGCAGCCCTGCTCCGAGCGCGGCGAGAGCTCGGGGGCACGTAGTTGTCGTTGCTTCTCTTCGGAGTCTCGTAGAGCTCAGAAGAGCTGCTGGAATGCCAAGGGCTGCTGCTGCTGGAGTGGTCGCGAGCGGAGCGCGCATCGGCCTCGCGCTCCTCTCTGGAGCAGCACTCCAGGCGGCGGCCCTCGGCGTTGATAACCTTGAAGAAAAGAGTGGAGGCGCCGTCGTACTCGAAGTGGATCGCGAGGGCGCCCCTCGCACGACAAACCCGTGCGACCTCGCCCCGGCCGCGAGTCATGAAGATCTTTCCAGAGGGGACCTCTTCGATCTTCGCTCCGGTCGCCAGAGCACTGCAGTCGGCGTGATGTAGCCAGAGCTCGAGAGGCCCCCTCGGCGGCATCACGTCGGAGAAGAACCACGGGAAGAGGATCCAGGAGCTCAGAGGCGTCGGCGCCCACAGCACCAACTCGCGCGAGGAGTCCGCGGGCATCACGTCGGAGAAGAACCACGGGAAGCGGATCCAGGAGCTCGGAGACGTCGGCGCCCACAGCACCAACTCGCGCGAGGAGTCCGCGGCATGGACTTCACGCATCGCCGTGGCGCGGCGACCCCGGATGCAGCGTGGGCGGCGCTGCTCGTCACTTCGTCCTCCCGAGCCCTCGGCTTGGGCGTACAAGGGTAGCGGGTACCCTGGAGGAGGCTGCTCGCACCAAGGCCTCTTCACCACCTACATCGCCGCTTCATCGGGGCGATGGATCGACCTCTTCTTCGATGGGAGTTCCTCCGGGACATCCCGGGGGGCTTTCCCCTTCTCTTCGGCGGAGAACCTTCTGATAGGCGCCATTGGAGCAAGAAATGAAAGAAAGAAGAAGCGAGCAAGGGAGAAAGAGATGGGCAACGGGGGCTCCGCTCCTCTTCCATTTATAGCAAGAGAAGGCCGATCGGCGTCTCCCATGATCGCAGGTAATGATGGTTTTCCTTGCATGTCGCAGGGACTTGTCAAGTCGCATAGTTGCCGAGGCAACATGGGGAAGGGGAGACGCCCACGTCCAATCAACCGCCACACGTTGACCGAGGTCGTAGGCTTTTGGGGGCCCGCGGCGCTCCGAAGTTGACCCTTGGCTTCGTCGCGAAGCCAAGCCCGCGCGCACCTTGGGCCCGGGGGCTACTGTCGGCATCCTGGGAACGGGGGTCCCCAGACATGCCTGCCTGTGGCCCATGGCGTGGCAAAGCCAGCAGGCCGTACGACCCATCTTCACCAACAAAGCATCCAAGACCCTCACGAGGGTCCAAGCCTCGCGAGGCGGATGACGCAAGACCTCCTCCCGAGCAGCGTAGTCAGGCAGGCTTGCGACGGGTGAAGATATCAAGGCGAGGCGAACCTCACGAGGCTCTCGGGACGTGAGCCATGACGATCGACACCAAGCGCGCGCTAGGCGGGCTCCAGCGCGCGCAGCGTCCTAGTTTCCTCTTTGGTGCAAAGGAGGCAAGCACAGTCATGGAGTACCGGGGCATCAGACAAAGGTTGCCATTTCGGTGCAACAAGATCAACACCATGGACTGCAAGACAGAGGTCATCGTGGAGCCCAAGACGGCGTCACCACCAAAGCTTTGTGCAGGCGAAGACCGCTTTTGTCAGGATAGCTTGTACTATCTGTCGCCCTTCAAATTAGCCCGCCATTGTTGACTCCCTTCTCGCTCGATATTTGGGAAGAGGACTAGGGCCTCTATAAATAGGACTAGCCACCACAGTAGAGGGAAGAGGTCGATCAGACCCAGAGATCGGATGATACCGAGAGAGATCTCATCAGACCCAGAGATACACACAAGTCTGAAAGCACAAGAACACCTCAACCTCAGGAGGCTGTTCTTCCCCTTGTATGATTCATCATCAGCCCAAGAGGCAATCCACCACCACCACACCGGAGTAGGGTATTACACCACAACGGTGGCCCGAACCAGTATAAACCCCATGTCTTTCTGTGTTGCGAGTTCGTCGAGTTCGTCCGCGAGATCTAGAGAGCTAGAGCGTAGATCGGTAGGAGGGAAAGACTTCGCGCGCACCCCAGTGTTCGAACCTTAAGGGTTTGCCAGAACTCCACATCCGACACCCTCCTCAGGCAGGGCTTGGGGGCTCTCTTCTGGAGGGCCTCAGACCTTTCCAGCCTCACGAGGGAGGCGCTTGGGCACCACTTGGAGGCGTGCTTCGCGGCACATGACCCTCATGAGAGCACAGGGCAAGGAGTGCCCACCACCCAGGAGTTCATCACCAAGACCACCCAGGAACTGCAAGAAGCAAGAGCCATGCGCGGTGACGGCCGCCCACAAGGCGCAGCTCCACATCTTGGCGAGGATGCTGGGCTGCGCGTCTGCATCGACGTCCCAGGGCTCAACAGGGCCGCATCTCAGGAGCATTTCTGGCCTTCGTGTGTGGGCCGCTGTGAGGGCCCGCTACACAGCTACGTTCATATGCCCTTTGGCATGCCGAGCGTGGCGTCGGCCTATCAGCGCAACATGCAACGTGTCCTGGCGGCTCAGGAAGCCAGGTACCATGCCATTCTGGAGGAGATGGAGACGGTCTTCAGGGAACCTCGCGAGCCACCAGAGACTCCTGAGGCTCAGGGTTCTGGCGGCTCATGAGGAGTCATTTCTCCAGCGCACGCCTTCAGCTGCACCAACTCTGCTTCGTCTACAGAACCAGGTGACATCTTCCAAGCTCGTTTAGCTGGGAGCCCCCCACGGGCTGCATTATTCCCAGGCTGCGTGGGTCAATCCCTGCGGCATGTATCCCTTTTTCTTATGTCTTCAGCTTACCTTGTTGGGAGCGCCCCTCGGGCTGCATCATCCCCAAGCCGCTCGGGCCGGACCCGGTGGCATGTATCTTCCTGCATTTATCCAAGCTGATCTGCTCTCCATACCTAACCTGCCAACTGCTATCACCTGCTCGATCATCATCCCCCTGGGGCCTCCTCACAGGCACTGCGCCAGTGCATGGGTCCGTCCCTGCCACGCCGACAAATCTAAGCAGTCGAGCTCTGGCTCGCAGCACGCCCCGCGCACGTCACCTCACCAGGCCCTCAGTGCCTTCTCCTCATCCAGAGCAACCAAAGGCAGGCAGACAGCTATAACGGCAAACCGAGTTTCTTCTTGTGCCTGTTCACAGGGACCCCGTTGGAAGGATAGCAGGCGGCACCACGAGTCTCCTTTTCTCTCGTGCAATTCTCTTGCGCGTTAAAAGGGGGGCTCCTGAGCATCGTGACTCAGGAGCTCTTACTGGCTCTCTTGCCCTCACCCCCTAGCCTTGACCACGACATCGCGACCTGGCATACCAGCGGCAGCTGAGCTCGCTCAAGGGCCGGGACCTGAGGACGTAGAGCACTAAGGAGAGCATGAGGGGAGGGAAACTCGTATGGGCCAGCCTAGCTATGTCGCATGAGTAGGCACGCAGCCCTAGCGCAACGTCAGGAGTCACCACGAGATCAACAAGATAAGTCCCACACTCGGATCGGCTAAATGTTTGGCCTTAATGGTCACTCACGCCTTGTCGCAGCCCGTTGCGGCCACGTCGACTCCCTTTCTCGCCTTACCATGGCTGCTTGAGCGCTAAGGGGGACCTCCTGAGCATCGCGCCTTAGGGGCTCTTACTGGACCTCAGGCCGCACACCTCCTGGCCTTGACCACGGCACGCGACCTGGCATACCAGCGACAGTTGTAGCCTGCCTGGGAACCAGGACCTGTCGGCGTAGAGCAACAAGCTATCGCGAGGAAAGAAAGGGGAGACCGAGCCTTAACGAGACATGCGCTCACCAAATTTTCATAACAGGGAAGATAAGCACAAAAGACATCACGGACCCTTACATGCCCCCATGGGGTAATTCATGATTCATTGCAGGAAACAAAAGCCGATACTAAGGGGAATCCTATCTACATCCTCCCGTGGTGGATGCCATCATCAACAGTGGGCCACGGGAGGCTAGCGCCAACCCCATCCAGATCAGCGGCGGCGACGGCCGGACACCATAGCTCTGCTCCGAGCGTGGCGAGAGCTCGGGGGCACGTAGCTATCGTCGCTCGTCTCTGGAGTCTCATAGAGCTCAGGAGAGCTGCTCGACTCCCAAGGGCTGTTGCTGCTGGAGTGGTCGCCAACAGGGCACGCATCAGCCTCGCGCTCCTCTCCGGAGCAGCACTCCAGGCGGCGGCCCTCGGCATCGAAGACCTTGAAGAAGAGCGTGGAGACGCCGTCGTACTCAAAGTGGAGCGCGAGGGCGCCCCTCCTCACGGCAGACCCGCGCGATCTCGCCCCAGCCACGCGTCATGAAGATCTTGCCGGTGGGGACCGCTTCGATCTCCGCTCCGGTCGTTGGAGCGCTGCAGTCGGCGTGCTGCAGCCAGAGCTCGAGAGGCCCCCTCGGCGGCATCACGTCAGAGAAGAACCATGGGAAGAGGATCCAGGAGCTCGGAGGCATCGGCGCCCACAGCACCAACTCGCGCGAGGAGTCCGCGGCGTGAACCCCAGGGGCGACGGCACGCGTCGCCGAGGCGCGGCGGCCCTGGATGCGGCATGGGCGCCGCTGCTCGTCACTCCGTTCTCTCGAGCCCTCAGCTTGGGCGTACAAGGGCAGCGGGTACCCCGGAGGAGGCCGCTCGCACCAAGGCCTCGACACCACCTGCATCGTCGCCTCATCACGGCGATGGATCGACCTCTTCTTCGGCTGAAGAGGCCCCAGATCATCGCGGGGAGCCTTTCCTTTCTCTTCAATAGAAAACTTTCTGATGGGCGCCATTGTTGTTGGCAGTGGAGCAAGGAGGAAGAAGCAAGCAAGCAAGGAAGAGATGGGCAACGGGGGCTCCGCCCCCTCCCCATTTATAGCAAGAGAAGGCCAACCGGCGTCTCCCACGATCACAGGTAATGATGGTTTTCCTTGCATGTCGCAGGGACTTGTCAGGTCAAGCAGTTACCGGGGCAGCGCGGGGAGGCGGAGACGCCCACGTCCAATCAACCGCCATGCGTCAATCGAGGCTGCGGGCTTTTGGGGCCCGCGGTGCTCCGAACTTGGCCCTTGGCTTCGCCGCGAAGCCAAGCCCGAGCACACCTTGGGCCTGGGGGCTACTGTCAGCGTCCTGGGAACGGGGGTCCCCAGACTTGCCCGCCTACGGCCCGTGGCGTGGCTGAGCCAGCAGGCCGTAGGGCCCATCTTCACCAACAAAGCATCCAAGACCCTCGCGAGGGTCCAAGCCTCACGAGGCGGACGACACAAGTCCTCCTCAGGAGTAGCCTAGCTAGGCAGGCTCACGAGGAATGGAGATATCAAGGCGGGGCAAACCTCACGAGACCCTCGTGACGTGAGCCATCACGCACGACACCAGGCGGGCGCCAGCGTGCGCAGCATCCTTATTTCCTCTTTGGTGCTAAGGAGGCCAGCGGAGGCGAATAGTACCGAGGCATTAGGCAAAGGTTGCTATATTGGTGCAATGAGACCAAGACCAGGAGGACGCAAGATGGAGGTCATCATGGAGCCCAAGACGGCGTCACCACCAGAGCCTTTGGCAGGCGAAGACCACTTTTGTCAGGATAGCTTGTACTAGTTGTCCCCCTTTGAATTAGCCCGCCATTGTTGGCTCCCTTCCCGCTCGATATTTGGGAAGAGGACGAGGGCCTATATAAGTAGAGCTAGCCACCATAGTAGAGGCATCTCATCCTAGCTTGATCCAAGCCGATCGAGAGCCTACTCACAAGAACACCTCAACCTCAGGAGGCTGTTCTGCCCTTGTATTGTTCATCGTCAGCCCTAGAGGCAATCCACCAACACCACACTAGAGTAGGGTGATACGTCTCCAACGTATCTATAATTTTTAATTGCTCCAAGCTATATTATCTACTATTCTGGACATTATTGGGCTTTATTATCCACTTTTATATTATTTTTGGGACTAACCTATTAACCGGAGTCCTAGCCCAGAATTGTTATTTTTTGCCTGTTTTAGGGTTTCGAAGCAAAGGAATATCAAACGGAGTCCAAACGGAATGAAACCTTCGGGAACGTGATTTTCTCAACGAACAAGACCCGGGAGACTTGGACCCTACGTCAAGGCACAAGAGAGGAGGCTACGAGGTAGGGGGCGCCTGCCTACCTCAGGCGCGCCCTCCACCCTCGTGGACCCCCTGTTGCTCCACCGACGTACTCCTTCCTCCTATATATACCTACATACCCCCAAACGATCAGATATGGAGCCAAAACCCTAATTCCACCGTCGTAACTTTCTGTATCCACGAGATCCTATCTTGGGGCCTGTTCCGGAGCTCCGCCGGAGGGGGCATCCATCAAGGAGGGCTTCTACATCAACACCATAGCCCCTCCTATGAAGTGTGAGTAGTTTACCTTAGACCTACGGGTCCATAGTTAGTAGCTAGATGGCTTCTTCTCTCTTTTTGGATCTCAATACAATGTTCTCCCCCTCTCTTGTGGAGATCTATTCGATGTAATCTTCTTTTTGCGGTGTGTTTGTTGAGACCGATGAATTATGGGTTTATGATCAAGTCTATCTATGAACAATATTTGAATCTTCTCTGAATTCTTTTTTGTATGATTGGTTATCTTTGCAAGTCTCTTCGAATTATCAGTTTGGTTTGGCCTACTAGATTTATCTTTCTAGAAATGGAAGAAGTGCTTAGCTTTGGTTTCAATCTTGCGGTGTCCTTTCCCAGTGATAGTAGGGGCAGCAAGGCACGTATTGTATTGTTGCCATCGAGGATAATAAGATGGGGTTTTCATCATATTGCATGAGTTTATCCCTCTACATCATGTCATCTTGCTTAAGGCATTACTCTGTTTTTAACTTAATACTCTAGATGCATGTTGGATAGCGGTCGATGAGTGGAGTAATACAAGTAGATTCAGGCAGGAGTCGGTCTACTTGTCTCGGACGTGATGCCTATGTACATGATCATTCCTAGATATTCTAATAACTATGCTCAATTCTGTCAATTGCTCAACAGTAATTTGTTCACCCACCGTAGAATACTTATGCTCTCGAGAGAAGCCACTAGTGAAACCTATGGCCCCCGGGTCTAGATTTATCATATTAATATCCTACTACTTAGTTATTTCCTTTGCTATTTACTTTTCCTTTATTTTACTTTGCATCTTTATCACAAAAATACCAAAAATATTATCTTTATCATATCTATCAGATCTCACTCTCGTAAGTGGCCTTATAGGGATTGACAACCCCTATTTGCGTTGGTTGCGAGGATTTATTTGTTTTGTGCAGGTACGAGGGACTCGCGCGTAGCCTCCTACTAGATTGATACCTTGATTCTCAAAAACTGAGGGAAATACTTATGCTACTTTGCTGCATCGTCCCTTCCTCTTCGGGGAAAAGGATTTCTGGCGCCGTTTCCTGGGAGGTCTTCGCAAAAGTCAACATACCAAGTTCCCATCACATACCCTTATCTCCCGCATTACATTATTTTCCGTTTTCCTCTCACCCACTTCACCCTTGCCGTTTTATTTTCCCTCTCTCTCTCTATCCTCCCTCTCTTTCTCTATTTGCATCTTTTTGCCCGCTTGCTTTTTGTTTGCTTGTGTGTTAGTTTGCTTGCTTGTCACGATGGCTCAAGATAATACTAAATTGTGTGACTTCACCAATACCAATACGGACAACAATGATTTTATTAGCACTCTGATTGCTCCTCTTACCGATCCTGAATCTTGTGAAATTAACAGTGCTTTGCTGAATCTTGTCATGAAAGATCCGTTTTCCGGCCTTCCTAGTGAAGATGCCGCTACCCATCTAAATAGATTCATTGATTTGTGTGACATGCAAAATAAGAAAGATGTGGATAATGATATTGTTAAATTGAATCTATTTCCTTTTTCGCTCAGAGATCGTGCTAAAGCTTGGTTTTCGTCTTTGCCCAAAAATAGTATTGATTCATGGAATAAGTGCAAAGATGCTTTTATCTCTAAGTATTTTCCTCCCGCTAAGATCATCTCTCTTAGAAACGATATTATGAACTTTAAGCAACTTGATCATGAACATGTCGCACAAGCTTGGGAGAGAATGAAATTAATGATACGTAATTGCCCTACTCGTGGTTTAAATTTGTGGATGATTATACAAAAAATTTATGCCAGAATGAATTTTTCTTCGAAAAATCTTTTAGATTTGTCCGCGGGAGGCACTTTTATGGAAATCACATTAGGAGAAGCTACTAAACTCGTAGATAATATTATGGTTAATTATTCTCAATGGCATACTGAGAGATCTACTAATAAAAAGGTGTATGTGATAGAAGAAATTAATGTTTTGAGTGGAAAGATGGATGAACTTATGAAATTATTTTCTAATAAGAGTGTTTCTTCTGATCCTAATGATATGCCCTTGTCTACTTTGACTGAGAATAATAATGAATCTCTGGATGTGAATTTTGTTGGTAGGAACTATTTTGGTAACAACGCGTATAGAGGAAATTTTAATCCTAGGCCTTATCCTAGTAATCCCTCTAATAATTATGGTAATTCCTACAAAAATTCTGATGGAAATTATAATAAGATGCCCTCTGATTTTGAATCTAATATTAAAGAATTTATTACTTCTCAAAAGAATTTAAATGCTATGATTGAAGAAAAATTGCTTAAGATTGATGATTTGGCTAGGAACGTTGATAGAATTGCTCTTGATGTTGATTCTTTGAAAATTAGATCTATTCCACCTAAGCATGATATCAATGAGTCTCTCAAAGCCATTAGAATTTCCATTGATGAGTGGAAAGAAAGAACCGCTAGGATGCGTGCTAAGAAAGATGCCTTTATAAGAGCGTGTTCTTCTAGTTCCTATGAAAATAAATATGAAGATCTAAAAGTTATTGATGTGTCCCCTATTAAATCTTTGTTTTGCAATATGAATCTTGATAATGATTGGACTGAATATGATCCACCTTTACCTAGAAGGCGTTCCAAGAATTCAGAATTTTTTTTATCTTGATGCTAAAATTGATAAAAGTGGGATTGAAGAAATTAAAACCCTAGATGTTGCTAAACCCACTATTATGGATTTCAAGGAATATAACTATGAAAATTTCTCTTTGATTGATTGTATTTCCTTGTTGCAATCCATGCTAAATTCTCCTCACGCTTATAGTCAAAATAAAGCGTTTACTAAACATATCCTTGATGCCTTGATGCAATATTATGAAGAAAAACTTGAATTGGAAGTTTCTATCCCTAGAAAACTTTATGATGAGTGGGAACCAACTATTAAAATTAAAGTTAAAGATCATGAATGCTATGCTTTATGTGATTTGGGTGCTAGTGTTTCCACGATTCCAAAGGCTTTGCGTGATTTGTTAGGTTTCCTTGATTTTGATGATTGCTCTCTAAACTTGCACCTTGGGGATTCCACTATTAACAAACATATGGTAAGAATTAATTATGTTCTTATTGTTGAAAATAGGAATTATGTTCCCATAGATTTTATTGTTCTTGACATAGGTTGCAATCCTTCATGTCCTATTATTCTTGGTAGACCTTTCCTTAGAACGATTGGTGCAATTATTGATATGAAGGAAGGAAATATTAGATTCCAATTTCCGTTAAGGAAATGCATGGAACAGTTTCCTAGAAAAAAATTAAATTACCTTATGAATCTATTATGAGAGCCACTTATGGATTGCCTACCAAAGATGGCAACACCTAGATCTATCCTTGTTTGTTATGCCTAGCTAGGGGCGTTAAACAATAGCGCTTGTTGGGAGGCAACCCAATTTTATTTTTATTCCTTGCTTTTTGATCATGTTTAGTAATAAATAATTTATCTATCCTATGTTTTGGTTGTATTTTTGTGTTTAATTAGTGTTTGTGCCAAGTAGAACCGTTGGGAAGACTTGGGGAAAGTCTTGTTACACTTGCTGTAAAAAACAGAAACTTTAGCGCTCACAAGAACTGCTACCATTTTTATTTGGAAATTTCTATTTAGTTAATTCTTTTTGCATATGATTAATAGATAAATTCCTAACGTCCAGAATTTTATTTTAGGATTTTTGGGGTTCCAGATCTTGGGCTAGCTACAGATTACTACAGACTGTTCTGTTTTTGACAGATTCTGTTTTTCGTGTGTTGTTTGCTTATTTTGATGAATCTATGGCTAGTAAAATAGTTTATAAACCATAGAGAAGATGGAATACAGTAGGTTTAACACAAATGTAAATAAATAATGAGTTCATTACAGTATATTTAAGTGGTCTTTTGTTTTCTTTTGCTAACGGAGCTCACGAGATTTTCTACTTTGAGTTTTGTGTTGTGAAGTTTTCAAGTTTTGGGTAAATATTTGATGGATTATGGAACAAGGAGTGGCAAGAGACTAAGCTTGGGGATGCCCATGGCACCCCCAAGATAATCTAAGGACACCTAAAAGCCAAAGCTCGGGGATGCCCCGGAATGCATCCCCTCTTTCGTCTACTTCTATCGGTAACTTTACTTGGAGCTATATTTTTATTCGCCACATGATATGGGTTTTGCTTGGAGCGTCTTGTATGATTTGATTCTTTACTTTTTAGTTTACCACAATCATCCTTGCTGTAAACACCTTTTGAGAGAGTCATACATGATTTGGAATTTGCTAGAATACTCTATGTGCTTCGCTTATATCTTTTGAGTTATATAGTTTTGCTATAGTACTTCACTTATATCTTTCAGAGCACGATGGTGGATTTGTTTTATAGAAAATATTGATCTCTCATGCTTCACTTAGATTATTTTGAGAGTCTTAATATCATGGTAATTTTCTTAAAATCCTAATATGCTAGGTATTCAAAGTTAGTAAAATTTTCTTAAGAGTGTTTTGAATACTAAGAGAAGTTTGATGCTTGATGATTGTTTGAGATATGGAGGTAATAATATCAAAGTCGTGCTAGTTGAGTAGTTGTGAAATTGAGAAATACTTGTGTTGAAGTTTTCAAGTCCCGTAGCATGCACGTATGGTAAACGTTATGCAACAAATTTGAAACATGAGGTGTTATTTGATTGTCTTCCTTATGAGTGGCGGTCGGGGACGAGCGATGGTCTTTTCCTACCAATCTATCCCCCCAGGAGCATGTGCGTAGTACCGAGGTTTTTGATAACTTGTAGATTTTTGCAATAAGTATGTGAGTTCTTTATGACTAATGTTGAGTCCATGGATTATACGCACTCTCACCCTTCCATCCTTGTTAGCCTCTTCGGTACCGTGCATTGCCCTTTCTCACATTGAGAGTTGGCGCAAACTTTGCCGGTGCATCCAAACCCCGTGATATGATACGCTCTTTCACACATAAAACTCCTTATATCTTCCTCAAAACAACCACCATACCTACCTATTATGGCATTTCCATAGCCATTCCGAGATATATTGCCATGCAACTTTCCATCATTCCGTTCATCATGACACATTCATTATTGTCATATTGCTTAGCATGATCATGTAGTTGACATAGTATTCGTGGCAAAGCCACTGTTCATAATTCTTTCATACATGTCACTCTTGGTCCATTGCATATCCCGGTACACCGCCGGAGGCATTCATATAGAGTCATCTTTTGTTCTAGTATCGAGTTGTAATCATTGAGTTGTAAATAAATAGAAGTGTGATGATCATCATTTTCTAGAGCATTGTCCCAAGTGAGGAATAAAAAAAGGCCATAAAAAAGGATAAGGCCCAAAAAAATAATGAGAGAAAAAGAGAGAAGGGACAATGTTACTATCCTTTGCCACACTTGTGCTTCAAAGTAGCACCTTAATCTTCATGTTAGAGAGTCTCTTGTTTTGTCACTTTCATATACTAGTGGGAATTTTTCATTATAGAACTTGGCTTGTATATTCCAACAATGGGCCTCCTCAAGTGCCCTAGGTCTTCATGAGCAAGCAAGTTGGATGCACACCCACTAGTTTCTATTGTTGATCTTTCATACATTTATATCTCTAGTGCATCCGTTGCATGGCAATCCCTACTCCTTGCATTAACATCAATCGGTGGGCATCTCCATAGCCCATTGATTGGCCTCATTGATGTGAGACTTTCTCATTTTTGTCTTCTCCACATAACCCCCCTCATTATATTCTATTCCACCCATAGTGCTGTGTCCATGGCCCGCGCTCATATATTGCGTGAAAGTTTATTGGTTTGAGATTACTAAAGTATGGAACAATTTCTTGGCTTCTCATCGGGGTTGTGCATGATCAGAGCATTCTTGTGTGACGAAAATGAAACATGACTAAACCATATGATTTTGTAGGGATGATGTAACATCCCAAAATTCTAAATTTTGGAATGTTATATTAAATAAATAATTGTGATTGTTTGTTTGATTGTTGTGTGAAACTGAGTGGAAATTGAAACTTTTTGAAAGTTGAATGAGAGGGAATAAAAGGACTTTCCCTAAACTTTCATCTTGCATTTTGATCTCCCTGAGTTCAAATTCATTTCATTACAAAACCCTAGAGTGAAGATAATATGACCTCTTCCATTTAAAGAAATGAAAAGGGGTTTCAAAATGATTTGAATTCCATTTTGAAATATTTCAAACATAGAAACTTTAAGCAACTCAATGAGTTCATGAGGGAAGATAAAATGACTTCTTCATATTTGAAGAAAGAGAGTTGGGAGTTTCAAATAAATAATTTGGAAGTCATTTTGAAGTTATTTGGAACTCATTTTCCATTTGAAGTTGTTTGAAATTCCAAATTCAAATCCTCTTTGGAGTTATTCAGTTCTATATTCAAATTATTTTTCTCCTAAAATAAATAAATAAATGGAAATACGGTTAAAATGATTCCCTTCAATAGAAAATTAGGAGAAAATAACTTTGAAATCATTTGGCTATTTTAAAAATGATTTTTATTGATTTTAAATGCAATAGTAGCATTGTTTGACTTTTATGATTTATTTTCGATTTTTTTTGAACTTGTAAAATAGTTCACCTTATTCTTGGTATTTTTATGATCATTTTGCTATATGATATGACTATGTATAATTTTTATTTAATTTACTTCTGCTGTAGTTTTCTTTTGTTTTTTTTGAAAACACTCCTCCTGGACCGAAACAGTGTTCGGCCCAGGGGCGAACCAGCCGGCCAGTTCGGCCCAGGAGCCACAAGACCGGCCCAGCCCCAGGCCTGCCCGCGCCCGACCACCAGCGCCCGAAGGCTTACGCCTCGCTCGCCCATGCCCCTCTTCCCTCACTCGCTCTCTCCCACCGCCACTGCCAGCGGGGCCCGCTGCCTAGGCCATCGTCTTCAACCTCCCGCTTTCCCCGTGCAGGATAAGCAGCACACTCGCCGGCCACCTCGCTCGGGATAAACCTTATCCCGCAGCCCCGCACCTCCTAGCTGCGCCTATAAAGAGCCCTCGAGCCCCTCTCTCCATTATGCCCTCCGTCTCGCCCCCTCGCCGCTCACAGTCGCCGCCTTCGTCGTTTGGATCTCACCGGCCGAAGCTACCTCGCCGCTCCGTTCTGCCATCCGTGAGGCTGCCTCGACCCCGTTCTTCTTCACCAAGACACTAACCGAGTCCTTACGCATCCCGTTGACATTTTTTTGCCCCTAGGGACAGCCAAAGACGTCGCCCCGATGACCTGCGTCCTCGCCAGAGCACGGAGCCGCCGTCTCCGCGCAGCATGACCCCGACGTCCCTGACACGAGCCGCCTCCACCATCGGGCCGCCCACAACGCACCCGTCCCGTCCGTCATCTCCCCCGCCGCCGAGGAGCACCGCCGCCCGTCACCAGCGCCGTCGTCTCCTGCTCGTCGACATCGCCGCTGTAAGCCGAGCCTCCCACCTCGTTCATTTAGTTTAATTTTTTTATTTATTTACTAGAATTAGGTCGGTTAACCACGGTTTTAAATAAACCGTGCGGTTTAGTTAAAAACCGGTCTCCGGTTTTCATTTTTAGCCGTGGTAGCTGTTTTGCTTAGGTAGCGGCCGTTCGCCGAATAGCTTCCGCAGCGAATGCTGCTCGACCAGTAGGAATCTGCCACATGGTCAAGGACCTGTTCATAGTTTAGTTTGTTTTCTGTTTCACCATCTAGTCCCTAAAATTAGCAGATTAGTCCCTGATTTTAGTTTAGCCACAACTATTTAACCATAACTCCAAATTCGATGAAACCAACGGCAAATTCTTCGTATTGATTAGATCTATCCAGTTGTGTCATCTTTGTAAACTTTTGTTTGATTAAAATTTGAATTTATTCAGATTTGAATTCAAACTTCAAATGGCCATATCTCCTAAACCGTAGCTCCGATTGACGTGATTCTTTTTGCACCATGTCACCGTAGCCAAACCCTATCACCTGGACCTTTGTCACACTAATTTTTCACACACATTAGATTCTGTCCATGATAGTTTTATTAGTATGCCATGTATGCACTTTAGTACACATCACATCTTTGCACCCTATGTCACATGTTGTTTTGCATTTAGGATATTTCCATGCTAGTTAAGTGGGTTGAATGTTCATTTGGTTTTCCAAGACTTTTGCTTTGCATGTTCTTCTTGGTTGTCTGAAATGATTGCTTATGTGAGTGCAATGTTTGACCTTATAGATTTTCATCGGAGAGTGACGAATAGCTCTATTAAGTAAATTTCTGAGAGCGATATAATCTTCATCAACTATTACCAGGCAAGTTCACATTTGACCATTCTTCCATTTACCGATGTTTTTATTATGCACTTAGTCCTTTGAGGTAGGATTGCATGGTAGGATTTATTGTTGCCAGATGGCTATGCCGTTACCTAGTAGTTCATTTGAGGTAGGTCTAACCTATACATCCTTGTCACCAACGTGTAAGTTTATTTTTGCCTCGCCAAGTGTAGACATGGAATTGGGAAGTGTTCAGGGTGAGACATGAGTGACAAAGTATTGATCAGGACCAAGACTTGTAAATGAACTACCTGGGCGGTATTTGGTTGGAATGGTGGCGAAGTACAGTGGGAGCATGCATGGTTAATCCATGTGGTGCACCACTAGTGGTCGGTCGCCCAGGCTCAAAGAGATCAATCGTATTCTCATGTCTAGAAGCTTACGTGTGCAGCCACAAGCCAATATGGGCTCTGGCTTAGTTGAGTAGTTAGTGTGACCCCTTCCGGGATGGGCTACTAGATGTAGAATGATGTAGGTTTACCGGCCTATCCGTGGGTTAAGGGGGAACATTTTCAAAAGACTATGTCTCGGTCATCCTGTTCTCAAACGCCAGGCAGTGCGAGAACTTCAAGGGAGGCGATCGAGTCTTGTGGGGAAAAGTGCGCAAACCTCTGCAGAGTGTTAAAACCTAATCGATTAGCTGTGTCCCTGGTTACGGACAACTTGAGCATCTAGTAGTGGAAATGCTGGGAGATCTCATCACTCTTAATTAAATAGTTTGGTTTTAAATGAAACCTTGGGAATGGATTAAGTTGGGTTTACCAACTCATCGTATGCTGTAAAGTAGTGGTAGAATGATATCTTTTATTGTAGGGAAAAACTAGCTTTATGCAAAAACTAAACTTAGAGCTTTCCACCAGCCAAATTGCATGTATAAATAGGTTCATTATTCTTATGATGTGAGTTGCTAGTACATTCAATGTACTGACCTACATGGCTGCAACGTCTTATGTTGCAGGGATTTTTCTACGACGAGTAAGAGTTACGTTGTAGGGTTACGGTCTACACTCAACTTGCCGTTGGCGTTGATGGACTCCACACCCTTATGTTTGTTTCCGCTGAGACTTATGAGGTATATATCAGTTTTACGTTATTTATACATGTGATTGCACTTTGATATATACATTGATGTACTGTGTGTGCCAGCATACTGATCCAGGGATGGCACGAATACACAGAGGCTTCACCATTTGAGGTTGGGTCGCTACAGAGATGGTATCGGAGCACATGTTGACTGTAGGACGTGACCCTAGAAATTGGAAAGCCCATAGGAAAGGATTTCTCTAAAACTTAATTTTCAAAAAGATCCTTTACCTCTCTTCTTTTCCAAGCTTTAACAAATCTTTCCTTTTACCCCAAATAGTTAGACAATACCCCTTTTCCCTTTTACCACACGGAGGATCAACTGATGAGACCACTCCGAGAACGACAAGATATCAGACTTCACCATACATTAGAAGAGTTGAAGCTACAATAGTCGAAGCCTCCGAAGAATTGAAGAATTTGAAGACACTGAAGAATTCCAAGATTTATATGAACTTTAGAGGACCAAACCCCTGTTGTATACTTACGTTAGATGTGATGTTTGTGAGTTGTCATTGTTTGATGTTTTTCCTAACAGCCACAAATAAAACTTATTTTCAAAACTATATTGTGTGTATTGTGTGTATCTCTCTATCCCTCTTATCTCATCCCGAAACCCTTGGACCCAATAGATGATGAATGAAGATGGACTTGCATTCTCTGAACCAATCACTCAGTTTGAGGCAGAACTATGTATTCAAAGCATGGATAATCACTTCAGGAGCAATTTGGTTACAAGGAAGTATGAGGTTCAATACGCTCTTCAGTACTTTACAAAAAGTGCTACAACCTGGTGGAAAATGCATCAGGCCATACAAGGATGTAACGGAGCAAAAACTTGGGAGTAATTCAAGATGACTCTACTAAGATCTCGTCTCATTCAAAAGCCCTATGGCAATAAAATGAAGAAACCTTGTGCATGCAAGATTTGTGGTGAGATAGGACATACCCATGAAGAACACAACGATGGATGCCCTCATTGTGAAGGAAATCACCAAGCTGAAGAATGTCCAACCATGAAGGTTACTTGTTTCTTGTGTGAAGGAACTATGCACTACCTTGCCCAGTGTCATATTTATCCCAAGGTACAAGAAATTACCAAGCAGCAGAAGGAAGCCGTGAAAGAAGCCCTCAGGGAAAGTTTAAGAAAACCGGTGATGAAAGAAGATGTTGACGACCCTAATGGAGAAAGCCTAAACCGATTTTACTCCAATGCTTGCTATTCATGTGGAGAAGAAGGACATTTTTCACAATATTGCATGAAGGAAAACCAAGAGTATCTGGGAGACTTCCCAATAGAAGAAGTGGAGTTTAATCCAGATGAGATAGAAGAATTGATTAGAATGAAGAAGTCTAGGAAGAGAAAGAGCATGTATCCCCAGAACAACCCAGTTTCTGCAGAAAAGGACCCGAGTCAAATCACTTGTTACAGGTGCAAGGATTTAGGTCATTACGCTAGCAAATGCCCAACAAGGAAGCCAAGAACCCAAGGAGCCAAGATAACCACCAGGAAGCCCCTGGATTTGTCTGAAGTCATTTGTTTATGCTGCAAGGGAGTAGGACATTTTGCCAAAGAATGTTCAGACCCGAGGAGAGCATGAGCAGAGTAGTTGAGATCTTGATATTGGAATAAAGCATGTAATAAAGTTGGAATGCACTTTTATTTTCGTTGGGGGTGTTGAGTTGAGTTATGAAATGGAAATTGTAATAGCTCGTGAAGCAATAAAAGTTGAGGTGTTGGAATCTCATGTGAAATGTTATGAGTTGTTGATTGTGAATGCCTCTGTCATTATCTCACCCAGACTAAAACCTCGAACCCATGGACAAGCTAACCCCAAACTTTTCCCAGAAAAACAACCACATTTCACCCGAGGAAATACATACATTATACTGAGTACCCCTTCTATCTTATGCCTGCAGATGACAACCCTTTATGAGTCTTTTCTCAAGGGCCCGGAAATGATCATGACCCTGACTAGTGATCAGGATTACCCAAAAATGCTGAAGGACATGATGAAGCATATTCATCTTGAAGGAGATGCAGTCTACAAGGGTTATCCTTTCATGGAGAATGGAGTTGAACTTTGGTACGTGGAGGTACACCTCCACCGTGTGAAGGGAGTTTGCCCAAAGACTATGGGGCAATACTTTTTCATTTCTCGAGTACCACGAGCAACATTCTTCGACTCTGTTCGTGAACCTGCTATGGAAGCTATACGTTAGATTGGGGAAATACTAGAAGCAAGACTCTGTCACACTCAAGAATACCTGAGGGAGGTGCATGCACAGATGATGGAGATGAAGCTCATGGCCACCACGATGAAGCAAAACATCGATGATTTGAAGGATCACATCGCACAATTCTAGTGGGACTGAAGCATCTTCAAGAAGGGCAAATGAATAAAGATGGAAGTAATGCTTGACCATACCAAACTATGTGGATGGCAGCTTTTGTAATAGAGTACTTTTGAAATTTGAGTTTTGAGTAGTGGTTAAGGATGTAATAAAGGATTTGATATGAAGAGAATATGAATTATGGATGAACCAGTGCATTTTTTTGGCGATACTTGTCTGTGTGAACAATTGACCAATGGAAAGGAAAATGTTGTTCCATATAAAGTTGGAGTTTGGACAAATGAGTTGGAGTTTGTTTTAGTAATGATGGTTACCCCAAGAGTAGGCAGGAAGGAAGTGATATTGGATTTAAAGGAGATGTAATGTTGGAATATGGAACAATAGTAGCTCCAAGGATGAGTTAAAGTTATACCAGTGTTGAAGTGTTCCATAACCACAAGACCCAGGATTTGATAAGGAAACAAGCACAATCTTGTTGAAGAAAAGAATTCTGGAAGAAGCTGTGAGTTCATCAGCAGACGTTCCATTGGAGGTTACGTAAAACCGAGAGTTGTGAAGAAATGATAGAGGTTTTGTTTGGCTTGCAGAACCAATAGATTTATCCGGACCCAGTTCATGGAGAAGAGAAGTTCTGCAATGCTTGTGAGGATGCCCAAGTGTTAGAATACGTGATTCACTATCTACGTTTGTGGTAATGATTCAAGTACGGGATGGATTGGCCCCCATACCGGAGACTTCTATCATGAGCTAGCATATGTTGATGGAAAATCAGAGAGCCTTAAAACCCTAGAAGAGTGTCGACACGACAAGCCAAAAGCCTTAGAATGGCAGGATGATGGAAACCCTGTACAGGCACCTATTGCCAATCATAGGTTATGCGGTGAGGTTCAGCCCAGACCCATTTCCTGCAGGAGGAACCATTAATTGTCGACCACCATGAGATTTTCGATAGTTGTTTAGCATTGGCGACAGCCTGACAGCTAAGAAAACCCAGTCTCGGAAGGATCATATTTCGATGCAAGGACTCAAGATTTTGAGGAAAAGGTCATGCCCTTAATTGAAGAGCCTTAAAAAAGAGTTACTCCAAGGAGTAGGAGAAGACCGACACCGCTAATGCAAAGGATGGAGTACATGATTTTTGTTGGAACCATGACCATACTTCTAAGGGTGGTAGCACCCCATACCATGTGTTGATGAATGGATTTTCAAGGAGACCCCAAACCTAACCTTCTTTCTAGCCTCTCCGAATCTCGAGGACGAGATTCATTTTAAGGGTGGTAGTTTGTAACATCCCAAAATTCTAAATTTTGGAATGTTATATGAAATAAATAATTGTGATTGTTTGTTTGATTTTTGTGTGAAACTAAGTGGAAATTGAAACTTTTTGAAAGTTGAATGAGAGGGAATAAAAGGACTTTCCCAAAACTTTCATCTTGCATTTTGATCTCCCTGAGTTCAAATTCATTTCATTACAAAACCCTAGAGTGAAGATAATATGACCTCTTCCATTTAAAGAAATGAAAAGGGGTTTGAAAATGATTTGAATTCCATTTTGAAATATTTCAAACTTAGAAACTTTAAGCAACTCAATGAATTCATGAGGGAAGATAAAATGACTTCTTCATATTTGAAGAAAGAGAGTTGGGAGTTTCAAATAAATAATTTGGAAGTCACTTTGAAGTTATTTGGAACTCATTTTCCATTCGAAGTTGTTTGAAATTCCAAATTCAAATCATCTTGGGAGTTATTTAGTTTTATATTCAAATTATTTTTCTCCTAAAATAAATAAATAAATGGAAATACGGTTAAAATGATTCCCTTCAATAGAAAATTAGGAGAAAATAACTTTGAAATCATTTGGCTATTTTAGAAATGATTTTTATTGATTTTAAATGCAACAGTAGCATTGTTTGACTTTTATGATTTATTTTGGATTTTATTTGAACTTGTAAAATAGTTCACCTTATTCTTAGTATTTTTATGATAATTTTGGTATATGATATGACTATGTATAATTTTTATTTAATTTACTTCTGTTGCAGTTTTCCTTTGTTTTTTTTAAAACACACCTCCTGGACCGAAACAGTGTTCGGCCCAGGGGCGAACCAGCCGGCCAGTTCGGCCCAGGAGCGACCCAACCGGCCCAGCCCCAGGCCTGCCCGCGCCCGACCACCAGTGCCCGAAGGCTTACGCCTCGCTCGCCCGTGCCCCTCTTCCCCCGCTTGCTCTCACCCACCGCCACTGCTAGCGGGGCCCGCTGCCTAGCCCATCGTCTTCAACCTCCCGCTTTCCCCGCGCAGGATAAGCAGCGCACTCGCCGGCCGCCTCGCTCGGGATAAACCTACCATCTCTATAGCGACTCGACCTCAAACGGTCAAGCCTCTGTGTATCCGTGCCATCCCTGGATCGGTATGCTGGCACACACAGTACATCAATGTATATATCAAAGTGCAATCACATGTATAAATAACGTAAAACTGATATATACCTCATAAGTCTCAGCGGAAACAAACATAAGGGTGTGGAGTCCATCAACGGTGGCCTGAACCAGTATAAATCTTGTGTCTTTCTGTGTTGCGAGTTCGTCGAGTTCGTCCGCGAGATCTTAGTGAGCTAGGGCATCGATTGGTGGGAAGGAAAGACTTCGCATGCACCCCAGTGTTCGAGCCTTAAGGGTTTGCCGGAACCCCACATCCGACAGGTCTGCCCGTTCCTCCTAGCTTAGATAATAAAGTTCAGGTTACCCAGCGATTCCCATACTATCGCCCCACTCCCCAGAGTTTTAGATGAGGCCTGCGGTGTCCCCCCCGCCACATCCACATCCCCTGCTCTAGAATGTCGAAGCCCAAGCTCGACCACGTATCCCAGGGAGCCCGACGAGTGTTTGTCCAAGAAGAGGTTTATCACGGCCTCTCCGACGGACGTTGGTGAGGTGGTTGCCGTTTGCCCTGACCTATCGATCCTGGAGCAACACGTCGCTACGGAAGCCGGCGAAGACGTTGACTAAGTTGCCATGTCGAAGGCTTTGTGTCAGCGGGCTAGCATATTACTATATCTCGGGAAACCTGGCTGCGACATCAAGCTCGTTGATAGCAAAGGCTTCACACGGGCCATGTCACAAGTTAAGTGGTCCATCCACAACCCCTCTGGTTTAACCGCCATCGATCTCGTCGATGGCCCTGCCACTGATCTCCTCCGCCAAGCGTTCAAGGATTTGCGATCTTTATACGCCATCGAGCCCTTTTTGTCATTTCTGAAGGACACGTTCTATGGCGGCAGCTTGGGATCCTCAATTGCCAAGTCAGATCTCATCGACCATGACCACGACCATGAGGAGGGCACCCATGATGGTTCTTCTAAGGTGAAACAGCCCATCTGTAACATCAGAGAACGCACCATGGGTCTGTCCTCTTCCAACTGGAAGGATCCCATCCATGAAATGTGAGGCATCATTCTATTAGCAAATCTTACCTTTTCTAGCTTGCCAACTCGTACCCTTTGGTGTAGTAGCATTTGCCGTGCGGTTCTTTAACTGTGCCGTGTTTAATTATTTCATTTATGCAAAAATGTATTGTTCAATAGGGCTATGTGATGTTTAAATATGAATTATCCACTTCGGTTTCACAAATGGCTATATTTGGTTGTTTATAGTGAGCAGATGCCTTGTTTATCTGTATTTGGTTGTTAGGTTGGTTGGAGTGAGCATTTTTCCAGTTATGGAGGAAATGCCTTGTTTCTATGTATTTGGTTCTTAGTTTGGTTGCAGTGAGCAGTTGTCCAGTTATCAAGTAGATGCCTTGTTTATCTGTATTTGGTTGTTACGTTGCTTTTTTAGCATTTGTCTAGTTATCAAGCAGATGCCTTGTTTATCTGTATCTGCTTGTTAGGTTGGTTGGAGTGAGCATTTGTCCAGTTTTCAAGCATATGACATGTTTATCTGTATTTGCTTGTTAGGTTGGTTGCAGTGAGACTCTATCCAGTTTTCCATGGCTATATTTGGTTGTTATACTGGTCATTTATGCCTTGTTTATTTCAATCATTCACAATGTGTTGTTCATTATGTGCAAGTCGGAACTGTGCCGCTCGACTACATCAATACCAGTTTTACACATTTGGTTCCAGTTATTCCTAGTGTAGTTAACACATGCCCTTTATTTCAGTTTTACACATTTATCCTGTGTGATGTTTAAGCATTACCTACGTTCTATTCATTTTCAACAATACTAGTTTGAATTGCAATATTTGATGGCTGTTAAGCCTGCTGTCAGTAACATTGCCTTCAATTTTATATCTGCTTTAACATCATGCTGAAACCAACACATTCAAGCTATCATTTGGAGATGTTGTTGTTTACCTTTTATTTTTATTTTTGATGTTAAGGTTGTTGTACTTATCATGCCTTTCCACTACTTATGCAGGACAACAACGGGAGTGGCCACCATTTTCCGCCGAGGTTAGCTTCATCCCTCGGCTTGTACTCCCCCTGTCGTTCCATAATGTAGCGCATATAGATCCAGGCCTGGACACTTGTTAGCTTCTAATATTGACTTGTTGCTTGTATGTACATATTCCCTTGGCAAGGATCCACACATCGACCCTTTTTGCATATGGGGCAATGAGATATTCATCAACAAGCATCAAGTGAGGAAACTGGTAGGGATTATTAGCAAAAAGATACGAATGGTGGCAAGCAAATTATTTGTTTATGCTCTATCCAACACAATAGTGAGTTGTAGGATGGTAACTACAAACTATGCAGCCTTCTCTTTTTACTGCCCATAATGAGTTGTTAGACAACAATGTTTGAATATTTTTCGTTCGCAGTGGTTCCCGAGGCACTTCATTCAAGATTACCTCGCAAAGTACATGATTGGTCGACACACAATGAAGGTTAAAGTATTTCATCCAGACTACAATGAGCATCGTTAAATCGTAATGAAGACTGTGAAGGATGGATGGGTAGCCATCACAAGGGGTTTGCCTAGAGTCGTGCGCGCATTACGCATGGAGGAGGGCACAATATGGGCATTCCGCTTCACCATCTCTAGCAACCAGAATGTCTTTCGCCTCTCTCTTTACAGTCTTTAGTACAATTATGGTTCATCATTCTTTACTTGGTGCTTCTGTAGTTCTTTAGTATATGTACCTATGCATTGAATTATGCATTCGTGGTGGAACCTATATTTGTAATAAAGATGGTTGGACATGAAATAAGAGATTGCCTACTTTCAAATTCAAAACATGTGATTTTTTAATTAGGTATTAATTAGGGTTTACACTGCACACGGTATGCGAAAGCGAAACGTTTGCGATAGACGTGGAGATCAGAAATGTTTCTAGGATCCACTACATGTGCGATCAATCTCCACTGCACACACGACATCCTCTTGAAAACTGTTTGTGTTAGGCCACCTTGGGCAAACGTTTACCACATAAAAAACTATGTGTGATGGACAACCTATGCCACACAGTTTCTTCTACGCACCATGTGTGATGCATTCAATAATGCAAATGATAAAATTGTTAATATCATGTGCAATGGCAACGCTATCACAAACGATTTAACGGGGAAAATTGTGTGTGATGTACCTGTGAACGGAAACGTTTTCCTTGGAGCGACTGTGTGGGATGTACATAAAAACAGAAACATTTAGGGGGGACTGACTATGTGGGATGTACTTGCGACCGGAAACAATTTTTCCTGTATAATTGTATTTTTTAGCTCTACTGTGTGTATTTCTGTATTTGAGCGCTCGCCGGTCGCACACGACCTCATTTTGCCGAGCGTGTGTGCCAGCAGGGCATATCCCCAACGGTTTCTAGGTCGTGTTGGAAGGACCCCCTATCGGTGGCACTCAGTTGCAGACGGTTCCGAACACCGTCACGGAAAGGGGTTAAAAACCATTTGTATAGCACCAACGCGTACCTGTGCTCTTACTATGAATCCCTATGAACAATCTACGAATGAAAAGTGCATACAATTTATGATCTGCCTACTCTAGTCATAACCCTAGCAACAAGAAAATGTAATAGAACACAATACGAATCACAAGCAATCTACAATCTACAAACCCTAGCCATAACCCCATAACCCACGTAGTCCTACCAATGTGGGTGGTGACCACGACCGTGGATGTCGGTGGTGGTCGCGGCCAATGGTGTGGGTGACGGCAAGGACGATGAGATCGTACCGGATCCCATGGTGACGGTGACGGCGGGGCCGACAGGGGAAACAAAGAGGACAGTGGAGCGATGAGGGCATTCAAGAGGACAACATGAATAGGATGCTAAGTCAGAGGCGACAACGGCGCCAAGAGTGAGATCCATGTGGAAGAGTTAGGTTGAGTGAGTGAGTGAAGTGAGGAGCAAGACGGCCGGGTGATAACCCGCAAGTATAGGGGATCACAACAGTTTTCGAGGGTAAAGTATTCAACCCAAATTTATTGATTTGACCCAAGGGGAGCCAAAGAATACTCTCAAGTATTAGCAGCTGAGTTGTCAATTCAACCACACCTGGAAACTTAATATCTGCAGCAAAATATTTAGTAGCAAAGTAATATGATAGTAGTGGTAACAGTAGCAAAACGTAACAATAGTAAAAGTAATGTTTTTGGTATTTTGTAGTGATGATAGAAATAGCAACGGGAAAGTAAATAAGTGAAGAATAATATGTGGAAAGATCGTAAGCAACGAATCAGTGATGGAGAATTATGCCGGATGCGGTTCATCATGTAACAGTCATAAGCTATGGTGACAGAGAACAAGCTCAAGTTCATTGATATAATGTAGGCATGTATTCCGAACATAGTCATACGTGCTTATGGAAAAGAACTTGCATGAGATCGTTTGTCCTACCCTCCCGTGGCAGCGGGGTCCTTACCGAAACTAAGGGATATTAAGGCCTCCTTTTAATAGAGAACCGAAACAAAGCATTAGCACATAGTGAATACATGAACTCCTCAAACTACGGTCATCACCGGTAAGTATCCCGATTATTGTCACTTCAGGGTTAACAGATCATAACACATAATAGGTGACTATAGACTTGAAAGATAGGATCAAGAACACTCATATATTGATGAAAACATAATAGTTTCAGATCTGAAATCATGGCACTCGGGCCCTAGTGACAAGCATTAAGCATAGCAAAGTCATAGCAACATCAATCTCAGAAAATAGTGGACACTAGGGATCAAACCCTAACAAAACTAACTCGATTACATGATAGATCCCATCCAACCCATCGCCGTCCAGCAAGCCTACGATGGAATTAGTCACGCACGACGGTGAGCATCATGAAATTGGTGATGGAGGATGGTTGATGATGACGATGGCGACGGATTCCCCTCTCCGGAGCCCCGATCGGACTCCAAATCAGCCCTCCCGAGAGGTTTTAGGGCTTGGCGGCGGCTCCGTATCGTAAAACGCGATGATTTCTTCTCTCTGATTTTATTCTCCCCGAAACTCAATATATGAAGTTGGAGTCGGAGAGGCAACAGGGGGCCCACGAGGTAGGGGGCGCGCCCCCACCCTCGTGGAGAGGTGGTGGGCCCCCTGGCCTTCATCTTTTGCAGGTATTTTTCTTTTTTTCTGAAAAGTGGCTCCGTGAAGTTTCAGGTCATTCCGAGAACGTTTGCTCCTGCACATAAATAACACCATGGTAATTCTGCTGAAAACAGCATCAGTCCGGGTTAGTTCCATTCAAATCATGCAAGTTAGAGTCCAAAACAAGGGCAAAAGTGTTTAGAAAAGTAGATACATTGGAGACGTATCAACTCCCCCAAGCATAAACCTTTGCTTGTCCTCAAGCAATTTAGTTGACAAACTGAAGGTGATAAAGAAAAACTTTTACAAACTCTGTTTGCTCTTGTTGTTGTAAATATGTAAAGCCAGCATTCAAGTTTTCAGCACAGATTATAACTAACCACTCTCACAATAATGCATAGGTCTCAAGTTTACTCATATCAATAGCATAATCAACTAGCGAGCAATAATAATAAATCTCGGATGACAACACTTTCTCAAAAGAATCATAATATGATATAACAAGGTGGTATCTCGCTAGCCCTTTCTGAGACCGCAAAACATAAATGCAGAGCACCTTTAAAGACCAAGGACTGACTAGACATTGTAATTCATGGTAAAAGAGATCCAGTCAAGTCATACTCAATGTAAACTAACAATAATGAATGCAAATGACAACAGTGCTCTCCAACTGGTGCTTTTTAATAAGAGGATGATGACTCAGCATAAACGTAAATAGATAGGCCCTTCGTAGAGGGAAGCAGGGATTTGTAGAGGTGCCAGAGCTCGGTTTTGAAACAGAGGTGAATAATATTTTGAGCGGTATACTTTCATTGTCAACATAACAACCAAGAGATGGCGATATCTTCCATGCTACACACATTATAGGCAGTTCCCAAATAGAATGGTAAATTTTATACTCCCCCTTCAACCAACAAGCATCAATCCATGGCTTGCTCGAAACAACGAGGGCCTCAAACTAACAAGAGTCCCGATGACCACCCATTTATCTCGTGAGTGAGGAGCGGAGTCCACTCCTCTTGAGAATAACCCGCCTAACATGGAAGATACAGACATCCCTAGTTGATACATGAGCTATTCGAGCATACAAAATAGGATATTTATTTGAAGTTTTAGAGTTTGGCACATACAAATTTACTTGGAACGGCAGGTTGATACCGTATATAGGTAGGTATAGTGGACTCATATGGAATAACTTTGGGGTTTATGGAGTTTGGATGCACAAGCAGTATTCCCGCTTAGTATAGGTGAAGGCTAGCAAAAGACTGGGAAGCGACCAGCTAGAGAGCGACAACAGTCATGAACATGCATTAAAATTAATCAACACCGAATGCAAGCAAGAGTAGGATATAATCCACCATGAATATAAATATCGTGAAGGCTATGTTGATTTTGTTTCAACTACATGCGCGAACATGTGCCAAATCAAGTCACTTAAATCATTCAGAGGAGGATACCACCCTATTATACCACATCACAACCATCTCAATAGCATGTTGGCATGCAAGGTAAACCATTATAACTCATATCTAATCAAGCATGGCACAAGAAACATGTTTATTCATAATAGGCCGAATCAGGAACGATGAACTAATCATATTTACAAAAACAAAAGAGGTCGAGTTCATACCAGCTTTTCTCATCGCAGCCAGTCCATCATATATCATCATAATTGCCTTTCACTTGCACGACCAAATAGTGTGAATAATAATAATAGTGCAAGTGCATTGGACTAAGCTGGAATCTGCAAGCATTCAATAAACAGGAGAAGACAAGGAAATATGGGCTCTTTTGTCAGATCAACAATAATGCATATAAGAGCCACTTCAACAATTTAATCATGGTCTTCTCCTATCGACCCCCAAAGAAAAGAAAAGAAATAAAACTATTTACACGAGAAAGCTCCCAACAAGCAAAAAGAAGAACAGAAAATATTTTTGGGTTTTCTTTTTAGTTACTACTACAAGCATGGAAATTAAACTGATTAAAAGCTACAACTAATTTTTTTGGTTTTTATTAAGGTTTATTAAACACACAAGAAGAAAGCATAACAAAGTAAATTAAACTAGCATGGATGATACAATGAAAAAGTATGAGCACCGACATCTAGCAATGAGTGTGTGCACATGAATGTAATGTCGGTGGGAAATACGTATTCCCCCAAGCTTAGGCTTTTGGCCTAAGTTGGTCTATGGCCACGGCTGGCCGGGCGGATATCCATAATAGTAGTTGGGGTCGTACTGAGAAGAAGAAGAGGAAGACTCCGATTGCCACTAGCTAACAATCATCTCCGGATCCCACTGGTAATTAGACCGTCGTGAAGGATCAACTTGTGGTTCCGACTCTGGCTCCTCGGCTGGTGCAGGGTTTCGGTAGGCGTGAATAGCCTTCAACAAAACAAGGTACGTGCCTGAAGATAAACAAAGAAGGAGCAGGCAAGGTAATAGTCTCAGGATGATGTTTATTAAAGAACAATTGATATTTAAGCTCTCCTTCCCTATTCTTAACAATAAAATCATGTGCCACCATACTTTTATAATCTAGATAAACACGAGGCAACACCTTTTCTTCCTTCTCAAAATGCCTAATTGGTATGTTAAAATGTGCAGCTAGGCGTGAAGCATAGATGCCTCCAAAGATGGGGCCCTTGGTACGGTTCAGACTTAACCATTTAGCAATAATGACGCCCATACTAAAAGTGTTATCACTATATAAACCGTGGAGTAGAATAATAATATCAGGGATACTAAGGTTTCCATAGTTTCCGCGACCAATTAAGCAACAACTAGCAAATAATGCTAAATAACATAAAACAGGAAAATGTATGCTAGTGATTCGTGCATCGGAAACATTCCTTGTTTCCCCTACAGTGATAGTATCAATAAACCCCTCCACATCATCACGATGTGGTTCTTCTGTCTTGCCCTCAAAAGGGACTAAACAAATCCGACAAAATCATAAAGTGACATCTCCTTATGCTCATCATATAAATGAAACTCCACCGTAGGTGGTCATTTCCTAGAATGGAAATGAAAGTTTTCCACAAAGGTATTTGTGAGTAAGAGATACTGATCGCATTGGTCGTGGATGAAAGCGGTGAGGCCTGCATTCCTAGACATTTCATGAAAATCTTAATAAATACCGGCTGCTCTCAAGAATTCATCGGAAGGCCATTCACACGCCCGAACCTCCGCGGTGCGAGGCAGATTATACTTAGGCTTTGGTGCCTTTTCCTTCAAGCTTTGGCTCGATGAGCCCCTCAATAGTCTCCTCATCATTTTCTGAAAAATTCTGAAATTTTTAGTAACTTCAAAATAAAAGTAAACCAAACTCAATAATATTGATAGCAACTACTCCTACAAGTGCCTAGGGCCTATATCATGCATCAAAACTACTTTTGACCATATAAATTTGACATATAATCTCAAGAACAGGGTCACCTAAGCAGCAAAATTTTGCAATGAATAAAGCACTAGAACAAAAACAAATTGGACCAATGGAGGAGTCACATACCAAGGAACAATTTCCCCAAGCAGTTTTGTGAGAGGTGCTTTGAGCAAGGAGATCGAAAATGGCAGCAAAACGAGCTTGGACTCGGGTTTGAGCTGGTTAGTCGTGTTTGTGGGAGGAAGAAGAAGTGTATGGGTGAAAGGATAAGTGGAGGAGGGCCACCGTGGGCCCATGAGGCAGGGGGCGCGCCTAGGGGGTAGGGCGCACCCTCCACCCTCGTGGGCAGGTGGTTGACCCCTTGTTGTGTTCTCAGTGCCAAATAATCTCAAATATTCTAGAAAAAATCATATTTAAATTTCAGGGCATTTGGAGAACTTTTATTTTCGAGCTATTTTTATATTGCACGGATAATCAGATAACAGACAGAAAAATATTTATTTATATTTTATTTAATATAAATAACAGATAGTAAAAGTGGGGTACAGAAGGTTGTGCTTTATAGTTTCATCCATCTCATGGTCATCAAAAGGAATCCTCTAACAAGGTTGATCAAGTCTTGTTAACGAACTCATTCCGAATAACATGGAACCGGAGAAATTTCGAATAACACTATGTTACCTCAACGGGGATATGCACATCCCCAATAATAATAATATCATATTTCTTCTTGATAGTAGGAAGAGGAAATTCAAAACCTCCAAATATAATCGATGGAATTTTTCCAATAGAGAACTTGAGGTTGTTTCCTCAGAAAGTGTACCGTATGCTCATTGCCATTAACATGAAAAGTGACATTGCCTTTAGTGCAATCAATAATAGGCCCTGCAGTATTCAAAAAGGGTCTTCCAAGAATAATAGACATACTATCATCCTCGGGAATATCAAGAATAACAAAGTCCGTTAAAATAGTAACATTTGCAACTACAACAGGCACATCCTCACAAATACCGACAGGTATAGCAGTTGATTTATTAGCCATTTGCAAAGATATTTCATTAGGTGTCAACTTATTCAAATCAAGTCTACGATATAAAGAGAGAGGCATAACACTAACACCGGCTCCAAGATCACATAAAGCAGTTTTAACATAGTTTCTTTTAATGGAGCATGGTATAGTTGGTACACCGGGATCTCCAAGTTTCTTTGGTATTCCACCCTTAAAAGCAGAATTAGCAAGCATGGTGGAAATTTCAGCTTCCAATATCTTTCTTTTATTTGTAATAATATCATTCATGTACTTAGCATAAGGATTTGTTTTGAGCATATCAGTTAATCGCATACGCAAAAAGATAGGTCTAATCATTTCAGCAAAGCGCTCAAAATCCTCATCATCCTTTTTCTTAGATGGTTTGGGAGGAAAAGGCATGGGTTTCTGAACCCAAGGCTCTCTTTCTTTACCATGTTTCCTAGCAACAAAGTCTTTCTTATCATAATGTTGATTCTTTGATTGTGGGTTATCAAGATCAACATCAGGTTCAATTTCTACATCATTATCATTACTAGGTTCAGGATCATTATGAACATTATCATTAACATTAACATTATCACTAGTTTCAGGTTCATTACCAGATTGTGTTTCAGCATCAGAAATAGAAATATCATTTGGATTCTCACTAGAAGCATGCAAAGTCCTATCATTTTTCTTTTTCTTCTTTTTAGAAGACCTAGGTACATCTATATTTTTTCTCTGAGAATCTTGCTCAATTCTCTTAGGGTGGCCTTCAGGATACAAAGGTTCCTGAGTCATTCTACCAGTTCTAGTAGCCACTCTAACAGCATTATCATTATTTTTATTGTTCAATTCATTGAGCAAATCATTTTGAGCTTTAAGTACTTGTTCTACTTGAGTGGTAACCATAGAAGCATGTTTACTAATAAGTTTAAGTTCACCTTTAACATTAGCCATATAATCACCCAAGTGTTCAAGCATATTTGAATTGTATTTCAATTGTCTACCAAAATAAGCATTAAAATCTTCTTGCTTAGCCATAAATTTGTCAAACTCATCTAAGCATGGGCTAGCAAATTTATTAATAGGGGATTTCAGCTTTATCATATCTATAGAGAGAATTTACCTTTACTACCTGTGTCGGGTTATCAAGACCATGAGTTTCTTCAATAGGAGAAGGATTTGGATTATATGTTTCTTCAACAGGCGGTAAATTAAGACCATGTATTTCTTCAATAGGAGGTAAATTCTTAACATCTTCAACTTTAATACCTTTTTCTTTCATAGATTTCTTTGCCTCTTGCATATCTTCAGGATTGAGAAATAGAATACCCCTCTTCTTTGGAGTTGGTTTAGGAATAGGCTCAGGAATTGGCTCCGGAGGTGTCCAATTATTTTCATTTGTCAATATATTGTTCAATAAAATTTCAGCTTCATCCGGTGTTCTTTCCCAGAAAACAGAACTAGCACAGCTATCCAGGTAATCTCTGGAGGCATCGGTTAGTCCATTATAAAAGACATCAAGTATTTCATTTTTCTTAAGAGGATGATCAGGCAAAGCATTAAGTAATTGGAGAAGCCTCCCCCAAGATTGTGGGAGACTCTCTTCTTCAATTTGCACAAAATTATATATATCCCTTAAAGAAGCTTGTTTCTTATGAGCAGGGAAATATTTAGCAGATAAGTAATAAATCATATCCTGGGGACTATGCACACAACCAGGGTTAAGAGAATTAAACCATATCTTAGCATCACCCTTTAATGAGAACGGAAATATTTTAAGGATGTAAAAGTAACGAGTTCTCTGATCTTTAGTGAACAGGGTGGCTATATCATTCAACTTAGTAAGATGTGCCACAACAGTTTCAGATTCATAACCATGAAAAGGATCAGATTCGACCAAAGTAATTATATCAGGATCAACAGAGAATTCATAATCCTTATCAGTAACACAGATAGGTGAAGTAGCAAAAGCAGGGTCAGGTTTCATTCTAGCACTTAGAGATTGCTTACTCCATTTAGCTAATAACCTTTTTAGTCCATTTCTATTTTTGCAAGCTAAAATAGTGAAAGAAGCTTCTTGATCAAAAACATAACCCTTAGGAATAACAAGTGATTCTTCATCATCACTTTCATCAGTATCATCAGATTCAATATTTTCAATTTCTCTAGCCCTAGCAATTTGTTCATCAAGAAAATCACTAAGTGGCACAGTAGTATTAGGCATAGAGGTAGTTTCATCATAAGTATCATGCATAGCAGAAGTGGCATCATCAATAACATGCGACATATCAGAACGAATAGAAGAAGCAGGTGTAGGTGTCGCAAACTTACTCATAACAGAAGGTGAATCAAGTGCAAAGCTAGATGACAGTTCCTTACCTCCCCTCGTAGTTGAGGGATAGATCTTGGTTTTTGGATCTCTTAAGTTCTTCATAATGATAAGCAGATCCCAAGTGACTCAAAGAATAGAGCTATGCTCCCCGGCAATGGTGCCAGAAAAAAGTCTTGATAACCCGCAAGTATAGGGGATCGCAACAGTTTTCGAGGGTAAAGTATTCAACCCAAATTTATTGATTCGACACAAGGGGAGCCAAAGAATACTCTCAAGTATTAGCAACTGAGTTGTCAATTCAACCACACCTGGAAACTTAATATCTGCAGTAAAGTATTTAGTAGCAAAGTAATATGATAGTAGTGGTAACAGTAGCAAAAGGTAACAGTAGTAAAAGTAATGTTTTTGGTATTTTGTAGTGATGATAGCAATAGCAACGGGAAAGTAAATAAGCGAAGAACAATATATGGAAAGCTCGTAGGCAATGGATCAGTGATGGAGAATTATGCCGGATGCGGTTCATCATGTAACAGTCATAACCTAGGGTGACACAGAACTAGCTCCAGTTCATTGATATAATATAGGCATGTATTCCGAACATAGTCATACGTGCTTATGGAAAAGAACTTGCATGACATCTTTTGTCCTACCCTCCCGTGGCAGCGGGGTCCTTTCGGAAACTAAGGGATATTAAGGCCTCCTTTTAATAGAGAACCGGAACAAAGCATTAACACATAGTGAATACATGAACTCCTCAAACTACGGTCATCACCGGTAAGTATCCCGATTATTGTCAGTTCAGGGTTAACGGATCATAACACATAATAGGTGACTATAGACATGCAAGATAGGATCAAGAACACTCATATATTGATGAAAACATAATAGGTTCAGATCTGAAATCATGGCACTTGGGCCCTAGTGACAAGCATTAAGCATAGCAAAGTCATGGCAACATCAATCTCAGAACATAGTGGACACTAGGGATCAAACCCTAACAAAACTAACTCGATTACATGATAGATCCCATCCAACCCATCACCGTCCAGCAAGCTTACGATGGAATTACTCACGCACGGCGGTGAGCATCATGAAATTGGTGATGGAGGATGGTTGATGATGATGATGGCAACGGATTCCCCTCTCCGGAGCCCAGAACGGACTCCAGATCAGCCCTCCCGAGAGGTTTTAGGGCTTGGCGGCGGCTCCGTATCATAAAAAGCGATGATTTCTTCTCTCTGATTTTTTTCTCCCCGAAACTCAATATATGGAGTTGGAGTCGGAGAGGCAACAGGGGGCCCACGAGGTAGGGGGCGCGCCCCCCACCCTCGTGGAGAGGTGGTGGCCCCCCTGGCCTTCATATTTTGCAGGTATTTTTCTTATTTTCTGAAAAGTGGCTCCGTGAAGTTTCAGGTCATTCCGAGAACGTTTGCTCCTACACATAAATAACACCATGGTAATTCTGCTGAAAACGGCATCAGTCCGGGTTAGTTCCATTCAAATCATGCAAGTTAGAGTCCAAAACAAGGGCAAAAGTGTTTGGAAAAGTAGATACGTTGGAGACATATCACCGGGGTGCGTGTGGGTTGCTAAAATGTGTTCATGCTGCCACGGTGTGACGCCCCCCATTCAATCGGACACTAATCATACATGCAAATGTGTACGGTCAAGATTAGGGATTCACGGGAAGATATCACAACACAACTCTAGACACAAATTAAAATCATATAATCTTTATATTACAAGCCAGGGGCCTCGAGGTCTCGAATACACAAGAGTCAGTGAAAGCAACAATATCTAAATACATATATGGGTTAAACAAGTTTTCCTTAAGAAGGCTAGCACAAACAACACAACGATCGAAAAGGCAAGGCCTTCTTCCTGGGAGCCTCCTAACTTCTCCTGGCCGTCAATGGTCTCCACGTAGTAGTAGGAACCATCGGGGTAGTAGTCATCGTCGCTAGTGGCATCTGGCTCCTAGGATCCATCATCTGATCGCAACAAACGGAAAGAAGAAGGAAGGAGGAAAAGGGGTAGCAAAGAAACTATCAGTACTCATCTGAAGTACTCGCAAGCATCAGATCTATACTAAGTATGAATTGATATGAAAGGAATGGGTTGTATCTATGGACTAAACTGCACAAATGCCAGAATAAAGGGAAATGCCTAGCCTATTGAAGACTAGCATCTTCAAGCATCTTGAAACATCAGAAGAGGTAAGAGTAACATATTACAATATTGTTAAGTATGTTGTCACATCGCCCAGAGATCACTTCCTTAACTCCCTACGAGAGAAGAAATCCCGGGCCATCATTTCCATTTCAGGCCTCAGCATCCAGTTCTAGTTGTATCGATCGGGATAAAACTCCGAGCGTCCATTACCATGGACATGGCTATTCAAATAGATAATACTTCCCTGCAGCAGTGCATCAACATACCCAACACGCTCGATCAACTCTGGCCGGACACACCATCAGGTCATGACCGCCCTCGGCCGATCAATACACCACAGCCCTACCTAGGCTACACAAAGAGGCCAGCGCTGCGGTCTACATCCTAAGCGCGTAGGGGTCCTGGATCCATCGCCCTTTACACTCCTGCACATTGCGTACATGGCTGGTGAGCAGACCTAGATCCCTTATACAAGCGTAGGCTTACGTAGTCCAACCCGGTGCACGCCACTCAGTCGCAGACGTCTGAAAAGCTTCGGCTGATACATATGATGCAGAGTTCCCATACATATTCTCGCATGGTGGTTAGTGTGAAAAGGCCAAAGGCCTACTCGGATCACGTATCCAAACCGTTAGTGTCTTGGTAGCGCGCGGTAATGAGAAGAGACTCACGATCGTGTGACCTCGTCGCCCCGTCTCGTGGACTTATGGCAAGGGCCTAGAATGCCCAGATGTGCAACGTAGAAATCTCACGGGTACCCTCCAGGTCAACCCGACTACACATCAACTCGCGGGTACCCTCATGGTCAACCTAACTCGCAATAGACTGTCGGGAACTCAGGTCCACCTCTACCGGGGTGGTACCGCCTGTCCCTCCAGTCCTGCAGTAATAGTAACTCTCACATGTACCCCTCAAGGCCGACCCATATTTAACATGGTTCTGGGGGTAAACTCCAAGTAACCATGTGTCAAAACAGCAAGGGGGAAACACAAGGAATCAGCCTCGATGGATTCCCACTCGATGTAACCATCAAGATGAACATGGAGGAATCACCCTCAATGGTTCACACTTGATGGGTTGCACAACAGAGTCATCATCGGATAGTGGTGAAGGAGGAATCACCCTTGATGACCATGACCGATTAGCTACACTACAAAGTCATCATCAGAAGTGCTATACGAGGTATCACCCTCGACCCTCAATAGCAACCCTGAAGTGTTGTACAACTAACGGGCTATGATGTGATGTGTCAGGCTCTGGACGTCTATCACGTTGATCGAGTCATCAGTCATAATGCGAGGCAATAGGGAGAAGGTGAGGGGTCACTCATGGATCACTAACCAATCTTTACTAAGCAGACATGATAAACGGGTAATGTACGAAAGCAGGTTACAAAAGCAGGCTATGCATCAGAATAGGAGCAATAATTTATAGTAGCAAAATCTAATGCAAGAATGAGAGAGAATGGAATGGGTGATATCATAATGATCAAGGGGGTTTTTCTTGCCTCGAAGCTCCGCGATAAGTGGCTAGACGTTAGAGACGTAGTCATACTCGGCAGCAGTACCAGTATCGGTGTCTACCAGAGAGAAGAGGGGGAAGAAACAATAAATACAAGCAAACAAGGTATCACAAAGCATAACATGGCAATACACTATGCTAGAGGTGACCTAAAAGAGTACTACACGTTACTAGCGAAGGGGTAAAACATCCGGGAATGTTTTCCCTGTGTTTGGCATTTTCCAGACAAATGAAAATAGGTGGGATGGTTCCCTGTTCAGCTTGCTAGGGGCATGCGACAGATGAACGGAATGCATATTCGGATTTGTTGGATTTTTCTAAGCAACTTTCATATATAAATTATTTTCATTCGAGTTATAGGTTATTTTATATTAATTTTCTAAGTTTTAAACATTTCTAGAATTAATTTATTCAAAAATGAACTTATTGCATCAGCATGACATAACCCCGACTTCAGCAGTCAACCAGCCAGTTGACTGGTCAAGCTGACGCCTGGGACCCACCTGTCGTAGGCAGAGGGGTTAACAGGGGGTTTAACTTAATCAGATTAGTTAATTAGTAGTCTGGACCCTCTAGTTAGTGATCAATTACATTAATTAAATAGTTTTAATAAATTAGGTAATTAGAAAAATAGTGGGGGCCACTCGTTAGTGACTGGACCTAGTGCAGGCAACAAGTTGACCCAGTCAACTGGGCCCGCGGGACCCGGCTGCCATTGACCCAGAGGGCCCGGTGGTAGGGCCACGTCGGAACGACATAGGAGTGAGCTTCGGCGAGTCCTTTTTGCGACGGAGTGCCCCGGGCATCGCCAGAAAACGGCGACGGGCCACCTTTTGGCATGGTGCCGGCCGTGTTCGGATGAGCGGACGAAGCTGCATCCACTCGTGGTGGTCTCATAGGGAGGCGTGGACGGAGCTGAGTGCTACGATGACAGCAGGTGGCGGTGCTTCTGGTGCTCTAAGGGGACAGCAAGGCGGGCCACCGGGAGCACCACAAGCACTACGGCACCACTAGTTCGAGTAGGGGGGCACAGGAGTGCGATGCTCCCTAGCCTTGGAGTCGACCGGAGCTTGGTCTCATGGAGTATCTAGGTAGGGGAGGGGATCGCTATCGAAGAGATAGGAGGGAGAAAGAGGGGCTCACCGATCGCTTGTAGTCAAGCAAAGTGAGCGCGAAGAGGGGTTGCTAGAATTACAATCGACGACGGGATCGACAGCGTCTAATGCTGAAGAAGACGTCTGAGAGGGTGATGCAGGGGCGGCGAGCTAGAGGCCGGGGTCAGGGAAGACACAGAGGAGCACGGCGGAGCTCGTGGGCGTGCTCTCAGGTGACGGCGAGCTTGTTGGGCGCGCGGGTGATGACACTTATGGCAACGGCCGCGTGGGCACTGGATCTTGGAGGAGGGGAGCGCGGGCGAGAGGAAGAGGGAGAGCGGGGTGAGTGGGAGGGGAACGGGTGCCCTAGGGTTCCATCAGGGGAGGGAGAGTGAGGGCCGGGGCGGGGCTCTTATCCACAAACTGGCGCCGACAAGCTAGTCTGGCGGGGCTCCTCCCCTGTAGCGACCCAGGTCGGGGGTATGGGGGGAAGGCGACCCCCGGGGGTAAGGATGGCAATTTTATCCATGGACATGGATACCCATGGATATCCAACTTGAATGGATAGGGTTTGGATATGCTTTTGCGCCCATGGGCAGCGCCCAAACCCGACCCGATTACTGGTGGATAGGGCATGGACATAATCTTGTACCCATGGATATATCCAAACCCGACCCGATCGTCTGACTTAATGAGCAATATGCTACCCCTACCCATATTCACATGTCACACTATAATTTTATCCTTTATCTAAAACATCCAAAAGAAATTACACAATCCCCACCATAACATACTCCAACACACCTTCTCATCCTATTATCTACACTAATTAAATGACTTGTCGTTGAGAATCGGTGCCATCTCCTTGAGTTACTCCTCTCACAGCCCTAGAGGTGGCCGCCGCTGCCAGCCGCTACCCCCACGTAAGGTGGATTGCTGCAGCAGCCACTACTGGCCTGCGACAACCCAGCTCCATATCTCCTTGACCCCTCTGTCTTCGCTTTTCCACACACGCATTGATGCATGGCCGCAACAGTGGGACAATGCAAGGGCTATGAATGCACGGTAGGGAGTGAGCACGCCAATGCAGAGTGAACATAATGCAATGAGTTATGTTTTATGTATAGGTCTTGGGAGGACCCGATGGATATCCAATGGGTATGGATATCCATCGGATTTGGACATGGTCAGAATTTTTCACCCATGGATTTTTCATGGATGGGCTAGGGCTGCCTTCATGGATATGGATATGGATTTGATATTGTTCAACCCGATCCAGACCCGACCCATTGCCATCCTTACCCGGGGGGCGGCTAGGTGGGCTGGCTGGGCCAGCTGATTAGGCTTTGAAGGCCTAGTGGCAGTGGGGGGTCCTTTCTTTTTAACTTTTCTTTAAATTGTCTTCTCTTTTTTAAACTTCTGATTTTATTTTAGTTTCAAAATACTTTAGTCTTACAAAATATAAAACTAGCACCTAATTTACTATTATAAATTATGCTACTACCAGAGTAAGTTTTACCATTTAAATAAATAGTTTGTAATTTTTATAAAATTAAAAAGCATTTAAAACATTATTTTAGCCACTGTTTTAATTGTTTTAAGGCATTAAAATACTTTTTAAAAATGTTGGCACACCACCAATAACCACCTTGTTCCTTATTTGTTGCCATGAAAAAAGTAAAGGGCCAATAGGAGATGTGGGACGTGTGTGCCTTCAATGAGTTGAGAGTACCGAACACGACATGCAGTGGTATTAATTAGCTAATAAACATCAAGTTTTCTTGTTTTCATCTCCATTTTGGTCACTGTGCATGACCTTGTACATGAGCTAAGGCTGCATATGATACTAGGAACTATTCGGAATAATAAATGAATATTTCCCACATGATGAACATTTTAGTTTTCATGTTTGAGAAATGTTAAATTTGACTCATAATTTGAATTTCAATTTGACTTTGATTTTTCATCAAGTGAGAATTAGCTCAGTAAGCATGGTGACCTGGCATCATTAGGGTGAGGTTACTGTAGCATGACACGGGGGTGTTACAAATCTCCTCCACTACAAGAAATCTCGTCCCGAGATTTAAGAGGTAGGGTGAGGGGGAAAGGATTTGGTTATGAATTTCTAACGTAGCTTCTTGTTCTTGTTGCTCTCATCGACAAGGTTGATCCATACATTGATGTCTTCAGTCCGTTGCATCAGGTCATCATCATGAAGTCGTCATCCTTTCATCAGGAACTTCATCGTACTTATGAAAAATGATAAGGGGTAACTTCAGAAGTACGAACCTCCACAAGGTTGCTTATATGGTTTATAACTCAGGGAAGGTGGCAGAAAGTATCTCTTGAATTGAAATTTAAGAAAATATCAAGATAAAAGTAAGAAGGCACAGTAAGAAGTTCCAAGCAGATAGAAAATCGTTCGATGCATGAAACCGAGCATGAAAGGAGTTCAGATCAACAAAAAATATTGCATTTGATACCAGAGTAGATCATCTCTAGGAAGGTGGATCGTGATTTACATACGTACCCAAGCGTGAGGAATAAGTTTGGAAGCAGGGATGTACAGGAGAGTCAGGTTTCGATCATGTGGAACTTTGGGTTATAGGCCCATCATGTGGGTTAAAAGCAGGAAGGGCGCTGACATCTTGCACGGTCTTGATATCACAACACGTCAGAGGATAGCCTATCAGTTATGTTGGCAACATTGGTACAAACGGCTAGGGACGAAGAGAACCATTTTCATGCTCGTTGAATGAGGCAGACCAATAGGCAAAGTTCCCGTCCATCGGTGGTTACGGGAATGTCATCAACAATAGTACCAGGGTTTTACTGACAGAGTTGTACACCGAGGTGTTTACATAAGCAGGGAAATATTACTGCTTATATCATATAGATCACAAGAAAGGTCAAACAAAACAATGGAAAGGAAAATGTGATTATTATATTACTCAGAAAAATGGAAAGGAAAAGGTGTTTATACCCAAATATTATAGTATACCCTTCCAAAGGACAATCAAAGATTGATAAACCCATCAAAACAACAAGCAGATAACCATTTGGGAGAAAGGGGCAACAAAACTCCTGATGTTACCCAGGCCATGGTATTTGGATAATTGATCAAGAAAATTTTAGTATTGCGCTTCCAATATGTTAGCGTCCTGAGAACGTGGGTACCCAGACTTGCCTGCCTGCGGCCCAGGGTGTGGCTCCACCAGCGGCCTGGTACGACCCATCTTCATCAACAAATACTCAAGACCCTCAAGAGGTGCCAAGCCTCATGAGGCGGACGACACAAGACCTCCTCAGGGGCAGCATCACTAGGCTGGCTCGCGAGGAGCGGAGAGATCAAGGTGAGGAGCACCTCGCGAGGTTTCCATGACGTGAGCCATGACGACCAAGGCCAGGTGAGCGCCAGTGCGCTTACAGTACTGTTTGCCTCTTTGGTGCTAAAGAGGCAGGCACAGGCGAGGAGTCCCGAGGCATCAGACAAAGGTTTCCATATCGGTGCAACGAGACCAAGACCAGCAGGATGGCACGACAGAGGTCATCGCGGAGCCCACGACGGTGTCACCACCAGAGCCTTTGGCAGGCGAAGACCACCTTTTGTGAGGATAACTTGTACTAGTTGTCCCCCTTCAAATTGGCCGTTGTGGGATCCCTTCCCGCCTAATATTTGGGAAGAGGACCCAAGCCTCTATAAATAGGACTAGCCACCACCTTAGGAGAGAGGACTCATCTGGGACTGGATCGATTCCACTAAGGCAACACACTAGCTCATCAAGCTCAAGAACACCTCTCCTCAGGAGGCTGTTCTTCCCTTTTACTTGTTCATCCCCAGCCTACAAGGCAATCCACCACACCACACTGGAGTAGGGTATTACACCGCAACGGTGGCCCAAACCAGTATAAACTCTTGTGTCTCTTGTTCCTCGAGTTCGGCGAGCTAGGCTTTGAACTCGTGGTGAGAGCATGAGCTAGGGAGAGAGATCTTCGTGTGCACCCTAGACTTCGAACCTCAAGGGTTTTGCCGAAACCCGTAACCAGACATTGGGCGCGCCAGGTAGGGGTGTGCTGAAGCTTTTCTTCCGTCGATCCACGTTCTACTGTTCCATCGCTTCCATGTCTGACGCTCGCCGAGCCCGTGCTGAGCGCCGCGCCGCCCTCACCGCCCGCGTCGCTCAGACGGCGCCCGTTGGTGGACCTCCCCGCCGTTCTCCATCACCCGCAGCCAACATCGCCACTGGCCCAGCAGCGAACGAGCAGCAAGCGTCATCGCTGCACACTTCTGTGCGGCGGGACGGCTGCACCGCCACCCCGTCGTTGACCCCGGTCGGCTCATCGTCCCACGCTCGTCACGCGCCCAACGACGCGTAGGCCGCACTTCTTATGGCACGTGAGCTCCTGCGGTACCGCCCGGTCGACAACCTCTACGAGGACTGGCTTGACTGCATTGCTGAGCTCATCAGCACCACTGGGGGCTCTCCTGCACCATCCCTCTCATTGCCTCACCCTCCCCCAGTCGCGGGCGACGTAGCTCATGGAGGGCCTCCAGCGCCTACGCCTCAAGACGGTGCCCTCGTGCGGAGACGCGCGGCTCATGGAGTGCCCCCGCCACCTCCACATCAAGACGGTGTCCTCGCAGTAAGACGCGCGGTCCCGTAGCATGATACGCTATGCCGTGTGCCTGCGCACGAAGAAGGAAGCTGCCAAGAGGTCCCTCGACCGCAAGAAAATGCTCCTGCACTCCTCGCACCACCATGTCAAGGCCGCGTGCCGCCTGCGGTGGTGGTGCGTGCGTACCAAGTCCAGGCACCACCACCACGACGAGATCCGGTGACCACAGCAGGCTGCCGAGCCTTTACTCCCGAGCCGCGCACCGTCGTTTGGCTTGGCAAGTTCAAGCCGGAGCTGCCTCCGCGCTACGACGGTACCCCCGACCCTGCGGAGTTCTTGCAACTCTAAGAGCTGAGCATCGAGGCAGCCAATGGAGATGAGAAGGTCATGGCGAACTGTTTTCACATGGCCCTCAAGGATGGCGCGCGCTTGTGGCTCCTAAACATGCCCGCGGGATTGATCTCCTCCTGGGGCGAGATGCGCGAGCGTTTCTTCGCCAACTTATAGGGCACCCGCGACCGCCCGCCAGCCGCAGGTGACCTGCGGCGCATGAAGCAGCAACCAGGGGAAACCCTGCAAAAGTACATCTGACGCTTTAACAGCGTCCGCCCCAAGATCCCCAAGGTGACAAATGAGACCATCATCTTCGCATTCTCCGATGGCGTCTGCGACGTCAAGATGAAGGAGGAGCTCACCATCCACGAGGAGCTATGCTCGGCCCTAGAGATGTTCAACATGGCGACCAAGTGCGCAATAGCTGAGGAGGGGAGCCTCTCCCTCCTCGAGCTCCCTGCTGCCGACCCAGAAGAGAAGAAAGCGAAGACCAAGGACGTGAAGCGCAGGGGAGTAGCCGTGCTCGCGACGGAGCCGGACACGAAGCGTGGCTGGGACCACCCCGAGTTATCTAAGAGCAATTGTCCCTTCTGCGCCTTCCAGGACATACACAGCCACAACACAAACGACTGCGAAGAGCTCAGGGCCATTCGAGATGGACGCTTCGGTCAGTGCCCCGAGTGCAACGACCGGGGCTACGGCCGAGGAGGAGGATGAAGTGGAGGACGCTGGGACGACCGCGGCCCTGGTCAGGAGTGGCACGACCGACCTCGCGAGGAACTGGCAGGACCAGCCTCACATGGGCGCCTGGAGGGACCAGCCTCGTGAGAACTGTGCACATGGTAATGTTCGCCTCCCTCCGCTGCCGCCACCACCAAGGAGGAACGATGACCACCATCAGGACGAGGGGGATGGGGGCTTCCAGGAGCCGCGCACTATCGCATGCATCCTGGGCGGTGCTCAGGCCCCAGCTCCCCCATGCATCTTCAAGCAGTTTTGTCGTGAGGTGAACGTGGCGCTTCCCAAGCTCGATGCCACGCACCCGCTCAGGTGGTCCAAGTGCGCCATCACCTTCATCTAGGAGGACCAGCTCAAGTGCGCGGCGACTACGAGCGTCCTTCTGATGCTTTGTTCACACGTCATCAACAACGTCCAAGTCACCATGACCCTCATTGACGGTGGCACAGGGCTCAATGTTCTGTCCGTCGAGATGTTCGATAGCCTTCAAGTGCCATACGATCAGCTTCAGCCTACCAATCCTTTTTTAGGAGTGACCGATGGCTCCACCACCCCGATAGGGCAGGTCCGCCTCCCTATCACATTCGGCCAGCGTAACAACTAACGCACAGAGCTCATCGACTTCGACGTCTCCCACATCCGTCTGCGTACAATGCCATCCTTGGGTATCCATCATTCGCCAAGTTTATGGCAGTGACCCACCACGGTTACAACGTCCTCAAGATGCCAGCGAGCGGCGGAGTCATCACGGTCTCCAGCGAAGAAAGAGAAGCAGTGTGCTCCCTTGAGCGCACCTTCCAAGATGCTGCAATCAAAGACCCCGACAAGGAAGGCACCCCGTACCCTCCTGAGGCCATCCCCAAGAAGAAGAAGCAGCTACTCCTCCCAGGGCCTCAGGAGAGTGGCGTCTCTAGTGGCACCACCTCAGGATCCGCGCTCGCAGCTGGGGCGTCTCCCTCCCTCGCATACGAAGGTGCGCCCGGCATCCTCCTCGGGCAAGGCTCGGGGGCTCTCTTTTGGAGGGCCTTAGACCTAGCCAACATCACGAGGGAGGCGCTCGGGCACCATGTGGAGGCGTGCTTCACCACACGTTCCCCTCAGGAGGGCCCTGGGCAAAGGAGCGCCCGGTGCTCAGGAGTTCATCGTCAAGGCGACCCAAGAGCTTCAAGAGGCAAGGGCCATACGTGGCGACCGCCACCCACCACCTGGCGTAGCTCCCAATCCTGGCGAGGACGGCGGGCTACGCGTCTGTGTCGACATTCCAGGGCTAAATTGGGCCGCATCTCAAGAGTGCTTCTGACCTTCGCGTGTTGGTCGGTGTGAGGGTCCACTTCACAGCTACATTCGCGTGCCATTCGGCTTGCCGAACGCGACTATGACCTACCAGCGCCATCTATCGAGCATCTTGGCGGCTCAGGAGGCCAGGCATCACGCCGTCCTAGAGGAGATGGTGACGGTTCTCCAGGAGCCACCAGGCCCCTCGGAGCCTCCTGAGGCTCAGGGCCCTGGTGGCTCGTGAGGAACGACTCCTTCAGCGCGCACCTCCATCTACTACAACATCACTTGGGCTACGGTATGAGGTGACTCTTTCTAGCTAATTCAGTTGGGGACACCCCTCGGGCTGCATTATCCCCAAGTCGCACGGGTCTGTCCCTGCAACATGTATCCTTTTTCATCTCTAGCTTACTTTGATGGGGGGCCCCTCGGGCTGCATCATCCCCAGGCTGCCCGGGTCCGTCCCAGTGGCATGTATCATTCTTGCATCCATCTAAGCCAACCTTCCCCTTTGCTTGAGTCATTTCATGATTATCACCTGCTTGCCTATTATCCATCACGGCTACCCATGCTGCCCATCGGCCCCTGCTCATGCCGCAACGGGGGCTACTCATACTGGCACGCCGCTTGTGCTCGGGTCCGCCCCTGCAACGCTGACAAATCTGAGCGGTCGAGCTCTGGGTCATGGCATGCCCGCGCACGTCACCTCACCAGGTCCTCAATGCCTTCATCTTCTTGCGGAACGACTAGTGGCAGACCGCCAAGCGCGGTTGCAACCTGTATTCCTCCCTCGAGTTAACCTGCAGGAACCTCCGGAGGCTGATGGCAGGTGGCACCGCGGGCTTCTTTTTTCACACAATTCGCTTGCACGTTAAAGGGGGGGCTCCTGAGCATCGTGACTCAGGAACTCTTACTGGCTCCCTAGCCCTCACCCCCTGACCTTGACCATGGCATCGCGACCTGCATACCAGCGGCGGACAAGCTCGCTCGAGGGCCGAGACCCGAGGATGCAGAGCACATGGAAGGATGTGAAAGGAGGGGGAAACTCGTGCGAGCCTGACCCAGTTGACGCATGAAACTGGCGCGGCACAAGGAATCGACTTTGGACCGCTAAGATAAGTATCACACTCAGACCTGCCAAGCGCTGCAACACAAGATTCCCATCTCTTGCAGCCTTGCTACGGCAACATCGCCATCCTTTCCTACTTTCAGGTAGTTGCTTGCACGCTAAAGGGGACCTCTTGAGCATCACACCTCAGGAGCTCTTACCGGACCTTGGGCCGCTCACCTCCTGGCCTTGACCACGGCATCACGACCTGGCATATCAGCGACGGCTGCAGCCTGCCTGGGGACCGGGACCTGTTGGCATAGAGCACTAAGCTACCGTGAGGTTGGAAAGGGGGGTGTCGGTGTCAAAACCGGCGAATCTCGGGTAGGGGGTCCCGAACTGTGCGTCTAGGCCGGATGGTAACAGGAGGCAGGGGACACGATGTTTTACCCAGGTTCGGGCCCTCTTGATGGAGGTAAAACCCTACGTCCTGCTTGATTAATATTGATGATATGGGTAGTACAAGAGTAGATCTACCACGAGATCGGAGAGGCTAAACCCTAGAAGCTAGCCTATGGTATGATTGTATGTTGTGGTTGTTGTCCTACGGACTAAAACCCTTCAGTTTATATAGACATCGGAGAGGGTTAGGGTTACACAAGGTCGGTTACAAAGGAGGAGATATCCATATCCGTATTGCCTAGCTTGCCTTCCACGCCAAGTAGAGTCCCGCCCGGACACGAGATGAAGTCTTCAATCTTGTATCTTCATAGTCTAACAGTCTGGCCAATAGAGATAGTCCGGCTGTCCGGAGACCCCCTAATCCAGGACTCCCTCAGTAGCCCCTGAACCAGGCTTCAATGACGATGAGTCCGGCACGCAGTATTGTCTTCGGCATTGCAAGGAGGCTTCCTTCTCTGAATACATCACAGAAGAATTTGATATGAGGACAGTGTCCGACCCTACAAAATAAGTTCCACATTCCACCGTAGAGAGAATAATATTTTCGCAGATCTAATTTGCTGGCTTGTTTTTGCAGCACGACATTATGTCATGGCCCGGTGATTATTCGAACCGTCTCCTTTAACCAGCCCCGCACATAACGCGAGGCAGCTTTTCGACACGTCTTGTCAAAGCAGAGATTGTGTCCCCTTATTATGGGATTTTCATCAATACGGGCATGGGTAACCCAACCGCGCCATCGATTGCGGCGCTTGGGGGATAAGCGAGTTTTACCAGGCAAGTGGGGACACTTAGTTTCGTCCGCCCATATAAAGGGATAAGGATTCACCTTTCTATCCACGCCTTCTTCCTCCTTTGCTCATCCGTTTTCGCACACTCGAGCTCTAGCGCCCAAGTCCGCATTTCCCACCTCAACCTTCTCAACCATGTCCAGAGCGGGAGGCAGGTGGATGGTCTCCTCCGTCACGGATGGAGACATCAAAAAACTGAGGAGAGCCGGATACCTGCCCGACGACATCGCCCACCGGCTCCCAGATGACGGGCAGCTCATCCCCACCCCCAGGCCGCATGAGAGGGTAGTGTTCCTCACCCATTTCCTCCGTGGACTGGGATTCCTTCTCCATCCATTCGTCTGGGGGCTCATGTTCTATTACGGCCTGGATTTCCACGATCTGGCCCCGAACTTCATCCTCAACATCTTGGCGTTTATCGTCGTGTGCGAGGCTTTCCTCCGCATCCGGCCCCACTTCGGCATGTGGTTGAAGACCTTCAGTATCAAGCCGAAGGTGGTACGAGGCCAACAAGCAGAATGCGGCGGAGCCATGGTGGGCAAGATGCCCAACGTTATATGGCTTGAAGGCTCCTTCGTGGAGACAATAAAGGGATGGCAATCGGCGTGGTTCTACATCACCGAGCCGCGCGACGCCGAATGGGCGGCAGCCCCCGAGTTTCGATCCGGATTCCCTACACGGCTCACTTCCTGGAAAGAGAAGGGCTTATCGTGGGGTTCATCGGTGGAGCTGGATGGACTCCAGAAATGTATCTGGAGTATGGCGAGCAAGAAGCTCAAGCTTGTCAACATAGTCCAAGTTATGCTCATCCGCCGGATCCTCCCGTGCCAACAATGGGATTTTACCTTGTGGTAGTTCGACCCGGCCCAGCACTAGACTCTGAGCGAGCTCTTTGATATGACGCACAAGGACATCTGGAAGGTGCTGTTCAAGGGCGCCGAGGTCCCTCCCTCTCTCGCCGAGGACCGCAGACTAAGTGCAAAGCACCTAGCGCGTTCGGTGAGTTCAATACGTCCTGTAGGAGATTTATTTTCCCTAGCTTAATTATGTGTGGGGTCTAATCTTCAAGCCTTTGACAGGACTGGGTGGAGATGTTGGGGCAGATTAACTGTCCGGCCCCTTTGCCCGAAGATACTGCGGGCGGTCTCCTGACGGAGATGCTGACTCCGGCTCCTTACAAGTTGCCGGAGAAGACCAAGAAGGCCAAGGGAACCCGAAAGAGTTCCCGGCGCCAGGTGTTATCGGACTCATCGTCCGATAACTCTGCGGCACACTCCTCCTCCGAAGACGAGGAAGAAGAAGAAGATGCTCCCCCACCGGCTGGGGGAGATAAGAAAAGGAAAGCCGCCCCAACTGGGGGGGGGGGGCGAAGGCTCCAAGAAGGGAAGGACTCTCCTTCCGGACAGTTCCACCGCCGCCGACGAAGGCGAAGACGAGTGGTTGCCCAGGGCCAAGCCCCCGGGGAGATCATAAGTATTCGGATACCAGAGTAACTCATAGAATTCCTTTGTCGCACTGTCTTCCCTTACGCCGAACATAATTATGCAGGCCGCCACAAGCCAGTATCGATGTATCATCGGACGGTTACCTGGGCTCGCAGGACATGGATAGCGATCCAGTCCCGACTGCCACCTCCCCTCATCCTGCCGATGACGCCGAGGTGTTGTCTCAAGAGGCACCAGATCGAGGGGAGACAGTGAGGCGCCTCAAGGCGACCTTCTGGACACCGGGAGCCAAGGGGACGGGGCCCCTGAGAGCTCCGAGTTTGGCCCTCAACCGAACACCGCGCCGGAACCTCCAGCAGTTCGAGGCTCAGGCATGCGGCCTCCTTCTAAGAGGGGCGAGACGCCTGTGCCGGTGACCTCTTTCCATCCAGAGGCACCGTACAATCTGCTGGAAGCGCTTCGCAAAGCTTCCATCGACGAGGAGCACCATACTATTATGAGTGCTGTGGTCAAAAAGGTTCAGTCCGCCAAGAGCGGATTGACTGAAAACTGTGCCAGCCTTCTAACAGGCTTTGAGTTAAGTGTTTTAAAATCTAGTAGAAATATTACCGCATAGACAGTAGCCCCTAATGCTTTGTTCGGTGTTCACAAAGAAAAGACGAACAGAGGATCAAATAATATCGCAGGAGTCTAATATAAGTATGTCAATATGCATATGCAGGCTTCGCTGCTGGCGTCCACCGCACTGACTGCGGAGGTTGCCGTACTGAAGCAGGACCTCGAGGGGTCCAGGAAAGAGCTCGGCCTTGCCAAGAGGCAGCTCGAGGAGAACAAGGGTAAGTAATACCCTGTCTATGTATATGTATATATAAAAGAAGACGCGATTGCAAAATGATAGGATCATCGTATATTTGCCAAGGGCCACGTCCGAGGTGGCGACCCTGAAGCAAGCGCTAACCAAGGCCGAAGATAAAGCAGCCAAGGAGCGCACCGAGCGAGAGAAGCATGAGGCTCGGGTGGGCGAGGTGCAGCAAGAGCTCCAAACTCTCGTCGCAAAGCACGAGGCGTTGGAGCTTGACTCAAAGACGCAAGAGTCTGAGCTTGCCGCGGCCCTCGAGAGCGCAAAAAGTGCCAAGGCCGAAGCCCAAAAGGCCCTCCAGGCCCTCCAGGAGATCGACGCGATGAAGAAGATAGCGGCGGGTAAGGCTTTCTATATGCAAAGCAAGCATGTAAAAGTAAATTACCGATTACTTACCCGAATCCGGAGCTCTCGAGGAGCGTTCGCAGATTTGCCCCGCAGCGTGTCCGATGCCGCACAATTTTACCAGACCGAGGTTGGAAGCTCAATGGAGAAGTTGTTCTGGTCTCAGTATGCGGAGGCTGAACACACGGTGCCAATGAGCGACCAGCTGAAGCAGATGGTCGAGCTACATAAGGCGGCCGATCGGGCCATGAAGAGCTTTATAGTCCAGCTGTGGCCTGGCGACGCCCTTCCATACAGCTTCTTCGGCCTGGTGAGGCGTCTTGTGGATGCCTGCCCGCGGCTGGAGGTCGTCAAGCGATCTGTCTGCATTGAAGGTGCACGTCGGGCTTTTGCCCGTGTGAAATTGCAGTGGGTCAAGCTAGACGCCGTGAAGCTGATCAAGGAGGGGCTGCTGGAGGGCAAGGAGCACCGCCACCCCGAGATGTACTACGAGGGTGTTCTACCGGGTGCCCGTCTCATCGCGGACGAGTGTTCAAAAGATGTAATATTTGAATGAGACTTGCTCGTTTTATCCTGTATTTATGAAAACTTGTTTCATATGTGCTATGCAACACTTGTTTGAATTTAAAATATTAGCTTCTGTTTGGCTATTTATCCAATCTGAAAGATGGCTAGTCCTCGGCTTCTGCCACCATGCCACGAGTGTTGCGGTGTTCGTGATAAACCCGAGCACTCTTGTTCCCATGTTTGGGTCCTTCGAGGGAGGTGCTCAGCACAGCGAACAAGGCAACCAGACTAATAATGCTTTATCACACTCTCACTTAGCCATAGAATTCTATAATTTTAAATTTCGGTGAAGCCCCTGGTATTCGGAAGGCTGAATTCGGGGCGCGATACACGCCTTTAAGCCGGACAGGGCCGGCCCCTCGCTCTAAGCGGCATAAGTCTTTAGGGACTTGAAAACATCGCCAAACAGCGACCAGTCTCTCGCCTTATCATGACAGTCAGTTTTAGCTTTCTCTATTGAGGTGCTGAACCCAGCAGAACCGGGGCACAATCGCAGTAGTTCTCCTAGCGCTACCTTAGCCGATAGAGCGGAACGTAAGGTACCAAAACATAGGAGTCGGGCAAACCCAACAATTGACCAAAGACATGATTCGGAGCTGATGCATATAATGCTATAAGTTTGGGGTGCGGCACTTGTGGAAGTGTTCGGACTTTTCACACCGCATTGTGGGGTACGTAAGCCCCTGGTGTATTGGCTGTACCAAAGTGTACGGTTGCAAAGCGTCATTAATGAACACACACACACACACACACACACACACACACACACATATATATATATATATAACAAGAATGCAATAATAGTCGTAATGTCATGCATTGTCTATTCGAAAAAATTGCGTTAATGCAGAGTGATACAGATAGTGCGATAAGCAAAGAGTAGGACTATGTCCCTTCCAAGGGCAAGCTGAGGAATGATATTAAATCGAATATTTCGCTCGTTACTGTAATCCACCTGGGAATTCCGTGGTATGACGTAGCTGTCTGCCTCCTTGGTTGCTGCATCATGTGTTCGGCAATAGTGCTGTCAGACAGTGTTTCCAGAAATTAAGGTCCTAAAAAAAGATAAAAATAACAAAACGGGAAGCCCCTAGTGCGGTTTAAGCCGTGTCTTGGGGCGTGCCGCAGTTGTGCCCCCCTCCCCACCTTTGCCCATGGTATTTTTAATGCATAATTATGTACGCGCGGCACGAGTTTCACCGTTGGGCTGGGATTGGGGTTGCCACCGTATTGCTACGCGAGCTTAGATTGCGCTAGGTGGTCTATTTGCCGATTGCTTCGAGCGCGCTTGATGGTGTCCGGGCCATGAAGTGCCGAACTGGTTGATTGCCTTGATAGGCTACTTTGCGCTTCTGCTGCGAGGGCCGCGGTGTGCTCCTCTGTTCGGAGAGAGTGCTCTGTGTTTCCATTAACTGTAATAACTCCGCGAGGTCCTGGCATCTTGAGCTTGAGGTATGCATAATGCGGTACCGCATTGAATCTAGCAAATGCGGTTCACCCGAGCAGCGCGTGATAACCACTGCGGAACGGGACTATATCGAAGATTAACTCTTCACTTCGGAAATTATCCGGGGATCCGAAGTCCACTTCCAGTGTAATTGAGCCTGTGCAATGGGCCTCCACACCTGGAATGACGCCTTTAAAGGTCGTTTTGGTGGGTTTGATCCTTGAGGGGTCTATACCCATTTTGCGCACTGTGTCCTGATAAAGCAGGTTCAGGCTGCTGTCGCCGTCCTTAAGGACTCGGGTGAGGTGGAATCCGTCAATGATTGGGTCTAGGACCAGTGTGCCAAATCCGCCATGACGGATACTAGTGGGTTGGTCCCTGCGATCGAAGGTGATCGTACAGGAGGACCAAGGGTTGAACTTTGGGGCGACTGGCTCCAACGCATATATGTCCCTGAGCGCACGCTTCCGCTCCCTCTTGGGGATGTGGGTTGCGTATATCATGTTCACCGTCCACCCTTGCGGGGGAAACCACTTCTGTCCTCCGGTGTGCGGCTGCTGGGGCTCCTCCTCGTCATCGCTATGCGGCCCCTTGTCCTTGTTTTCGGTAGTTAACTTGCCGGCCTGGTTGAACACCCAACAATCCCTGTTGGTGTGATTGGCTGGCTTGTCTGGGGTTCCGTGTATTTGACACGAGCGATCGAGTATGCGGTCCAAGCTGGACGGACCCGACATACATTGTTTGAATGGCTTTTTCCGCTGACCGGGTTTAGAGCCTTTGAATCCGGCATTGACTGTCGTTTCCTCGGTATTTTCGCTGTTAACATGGTGCTTATGTTTGTTGTGACGTAACCTGCTATTGCCATCCTTGGTATCCGGGGTACCATGGTTCTTTGATATGTTATTACTGCGAGCCAGCCAGCTGTCTTCTCCCGCACAAAAGCGGGTCATGAGCGTCGTGAGAGCTGCCATAGATTTTGGTTTTTCCTGACCAAGGTGCCGGGCTAGCCACTCGTCTCGGATGTTATGTTTGAAAGCCGCTAAAGCCTCTGCATCCGGAGAGTCGACGATCTGATTTTTCTTTGTATGGAACCGAGTCCAGAATTTCCTGGCCAACTCTTCTGGCTGCTGAATTATGTGGCTCAAGTCATCGGCGTCTGGTGGTCGCACATAAGTGCCCTGAAAGTTGTCGAGGAATGCGGCTTCCAGATCTTCCCAACAGCTAATGGAGTCCGCTGGCAAGCTGTTAAGCCAATGTCGCGCTGGTCCTTTGAGCTTTAGTGGGAGGTATTTGATGGCGTGTAAGTCATCACCGTGGGCCATGTGGATGTGGAGGAGGAAATCGTCAATCCATACTGCGGGATCTGTTGTGCCGTCGTATGATTCAATATTTAAAGGTTTGAAACCTTCTGGGAATTGATGTTCCATTACTTCGTCTGTGAAGCATAAGGGGTGTGCGGCGCCTCTATATTGGGCTATATCGCGACGCAGCTCGAATGGGTCTTGCCCGCTATGTTCGGCCTGGCTAGATTTGCTTTTACTGTATCCGGCATGAAGTTTATCGTCTCGCAGAGTGGTGCGCCCTCATGATCCGTAGATCGATCTTGCATGCTTTGCTTTGTCCTCCAATATGTCTCGCAGGTCTGGCGTATCTCCCCATGCCTTTTTATTTGAATGGCGTCGAGGTGGAGGCTGAGCTTTTGGCTGGAATGCCTCTCTATCACGGCCACGAGGTGGCCGATCAGCCATATCATACGCTTCTTCCTCCAGTCAGGGTAGTAACCTGCACTTTGGGTAATTCTTGGAGGGGCGCTCGATTTTATATTCCACGGCCGTGAGGACTTCATTCCATCTGTCAGCTAGCAGATTTTGATCAGCTTGAAGCTGTTGCTGCTTTTTCTTCAGGCTATTTGCCATGGCCATAAGCCGGTGCTTGAAGCGCTCTTGTTCGACGGGATCCTCTAGTACAGCGAATTCATCGTCGCCGAGGCTTGCCTCGTCTTCGGAGGGGGCATGTAATTGTCATCCTCCTCCTCTCCATCTGCCGCTCTCTTAGGAGAGCTGGCTCCTCCATCCTCCTGCTCTAAATCTTGCTGGAGGGGTTTGTTGTCTTTGGCACTATCCGGAGTGTTGTTATCTCCTGTGCCGGTATCACCACTTTTGCTTTGGCGGGACTTAGAGCGGTGTTTCTGACGTCGGCGCTTGGGTTGTTTCTTGGAGGGGTCATCCTCCACTATCTCGTCGCCATTGCCTTCTTTGGGTGTATCCACCATGTATATGTCATATGACGAGGTGGCTTTCCAGTGCCCTACAGGCGCTGGTTCATGTTCGTCTCCTACATCGTCGTCCATACCATCGATATCTTCCGAGTCGAAGTCGAGCATGTCGGTTAAATCATCGACAGTGGCTACGAAGTGGGTGGTGGGTGGGCGTTGAATTTCGTCGTCCGCATCCCAATCCTGTTGGCCATAGTCCGGCCAAGGCTCTCCTGACAAAGAGAGAGACCTTAGTGAATTCAGTATGTCGCTGAAGGGCGAGTGTTTGAAAGATATCCGCGGCGGTGAAATCCATGATCGGCGCCCAATCGGAATCGATTGGCAGGGGCGCAGATGGTTCGGAGTCCGGAAAAGAGTCCAGCACCTCGGAGTCATGGGCTGCGCAGAGGATTAGGCTGGTGTTCGGCTCGATCGCCGTTGAGACTGCAGCCCCTGAGGCGGTGTCTAGCCACCCGTCCTTGATTGGCGCAGTTGGCTCCGAGCTAAGGGTCAGAGCTGATGCGGGCGCGACCTCTGGGGTACTGTTCGGCGGTAGAGCTAAGTCATACCCATCGTGACAGTGCGGCGCGCCCGGCTGTGGCTCGAATCCGTCGAAGATCAAGTCTCCGCGGATGTCGGCCGTGTAGTTCAAACTTCCAAATCTGACCTGATGGCCAAGGGCGTAGCTTTCAATCTGCTCCAGATGGCCAAGCGAATTAGCCCGCAGTGCAAAGCCGCCGAATACGAAGATCTGTCCGGGGAGAAAAGTCTCACCTTGGACCGCATCGCTATCGATGATAGTAGGAGCCATAAAGCCTAACGGCGACGACACAGAGGAACTCTCAATGAAAGCACCAATGTCGGTGTCGAAACCGGCGGATCTCGGGTAGGGGGTCCCGAACTATGCGTCTAGGCCGGATGGTAACAGGAGGCAGCGGAGACGATGTTTTACCCAGGTTTGGGCCCTCTTGATGGAGGTAAAACCCTACGTCATGCTTGTTTAATATTGATGATATGGGTAGTACAAGAGTAGATCTACCACGAGATCGGAGAGGCTAAACCCTAGAAGCTAGCCTATGGTATGATTGTATGTTGTGGTTGTTGTCCTACGGACTAAAACCCTTCGGTTTATATAGACACCGGAGAGGGTTAGGGTTACACAAGGTCGGTTACAAAGGAGGAGATATCCATATCCGTATTGCCTAGCTTGCCTTCCACGCCAAGTAGAGTCCCGCCCAGACACGAGACAAAGTCTTCAATCTTGTATCTTCATAGTCTAACAGTCCGGCCAATAGAGATAGTCCGGCTGTCCGGAGACCCTGTAATCCAGGACTCCCTCAGGGGGACTGAGCCGAAGCAAGACACGCTGTTGTAGATCTTCATAATAAGGAAAATATTAACGAAAGACACTACAGATCCTTTACACGCCCCCATGGGGTTCATCTGGACTCCTCGTAGGGAATAAAAGAAGAAGGTTTCTAGGAGCCCTATCTACATGCATCACCGCCGACGCCATCATCAACAGTGGGCCACGGGAGGCCGATGCCAACCCCATCCAGATCAACGGCGGCGACGGGCGGACACCGTTGCTGCGCTCCGAGCACGGCACGAGCTCGGGGGCACGTAGCTATCATCGCTTGTCTCTAGAGTCTTGTCAGGCTTGGGAGAGTCGCTGGACACCCAGGAGCCGCCGCTGCTGCTGGAGGAGCTGTCAGCAGGTTCAAGGGCGGGCTGAGCGCGTGCCGCCACACCATCCTGAGGGCCCCCTCCAGGGCAGCATTCCAGGCAATTGCACTCCTCGTCGAAGACCTTGAAGAATAGCGTGGAGGCGCCGTCGTACTTGAAATGGATGGCGAGCGCCCCCTCCGCGCGGCAGACGCGAGCGACCTCACCCCATCCGCTGGTCATGAAGACCTTGCCTGGGGAGACGACCTCAACCTCCGGCCCCATACCTGGGGTGTTGCACCTAGCATGCTGCAGCCACAACTCTAGTGGCCCCCGCGGCGGCATCTCTTCGGTGAAGAACAGCGGGAACTGGATGTTGGGGCACACAGTAAGTTCAAAAAATTTCCTACACACACGCAAGATCATGGTGATGCATACCAACGGGAAGGGAGAGTATCGTCTACGTACCCTCGTAGAACGTAAGCGGAAGCGTTATGACAATGTGGTTGATGTAGTCGTACGTCTTCACGATCGACCGATCAAGCACCGAAGGTACGGCACCTCCGCGATCTGCACACGATTGGCTCGGTGGCGTCCCGCTAACTCACGATCCAGTAGAGCTTCGAGGGAGAGTTTCGTCAGCACGACAGTGTGATGACGGTGATGATGATGCTACCGGAACAGGGCTTCACCTAAGAACCACTATGATATAGCTGAGGTGGATTATGGTGGAGGGGGGCACCGCACACGGCTAAAAGATCAATGATCAACTTGTGTGTCCATGGGGTGTCCTCACCCCCGTAAATAAAGGAGTGGAGGAGGGGGAGGGCCGGCCCTCTAATATGGCGCGCCCTGGGGAGTCCTACTCCCACCGGGAGTAGGATTCCCCGCCCCCCACCATTCCATGTAGAAGGAGTAGGAGAGAAGGAAGGGGAAGAGAGAAGAGAAGGAAGGAGGGGGCGCCGCCCCTTCCCCAAGTCCAATTCGGACTAGGTCTTGGGGGGCATGCGGCCTTCCCTAGGCAGCCCCTCTCTCTCTCCCCTAAAGCCCAATAAATCCCATATACTCCTCGACGAATTCCCGTAACTCTTCGGTACTCCGATAAATACCCGAACCACTCAGAACCTTTCCGATGTCCGAATATAGGCTTCCAATATATAGATCTTTACGTCTCAAACATTTCGAGACTCCTCGTCATGTCCCTCATCTTATCCGGGACTCCGAGCGACCTTCGGTACATCAAAACACATAAACTCATAATTCCGATCGTCACCGAACGTTAAGCGTGCGAACCCTACGGGTTCGACAGCTATGTAAACATGACCGAGACTCATCTCCGGTCAATAACCAATAGCGGAACCTGGATGCTCATATTGGTTCCTACATATTCTATGAAGATCTTTATCGGTCAAACCGCATAACAACATACGTTGTTCCCTTTGTCATCGGTATGTTACTTGCCCGAGATTTGATCGTCGGTATCTCAATACCTAGTTCAATCTCGTTGCTGGCAAGTCTCTTTACTAGTTCTGTAATGCTACATCCCTTAACTAACTCATTAGCTACATTGCTTGCAAGGATTATAGTGATGTACATTACCGAGAGGGCCTAGAGATACCTCTCAAACAATCGGAGTGACAAATCCTAATCTTGATCCATGCTATAACGCCCACGATGCGGCTATATCTCCCACGTGTCGAAGCACGGCTTAGAGACATAACCGCATTGTAAGCAATGTCGCAAGTGAGGTAATCTTCGCAACAACCCATGGAATGAATAAGGAAAAGAGGTACATAGTTGGCTTACACTCACCACGTCACTTACATTCATCCAGATACAATCAAGGTCCGACTACGGAACCAAAATAAAGAACAACCCCAAATGCGACAAAGTCCCCGATCGCCTCATCGAACTCCCACTTGAGCTTAGTCGAATCCCCTGGAGCGGTATCATCGGTCCCTGCATCTGGTTTTGGAAGGAATCTGTGAGTCACGAGGACTCAGCAATCTCACACCCTCGCGATCAAGACTATTTAAGATTATAGGAAGGGTAAAAGGTATGAGGTGGAGCTGCAGCAAGCACTAGCATATATGGTGGCTAACATATGCAAAAGAGAGCGAGAAGAGAAGGCAAAGTCACGGTCGAGAATCTATGATCAAGAAGTGATCCTAGACTACTTACGTTCAAGCATAACTCCAACACCATGTTCACTTCTCGGACTCCGGCACGGCTTTCGAAAGTTCAAATCTCTGCAGGGGTGTCCCAACTTTCGAAAGCTCTCATGGTCAACGAAGGATATTCCTTCTCCCAAGACAACCATATCAGACTCAAAATCTCGGTTACAAGACATTTTGACAATGGTAAAACAAACCAGCAAAGCCACCCAGATGTGCCGACAAATCCCGATAGGAGCTGCACATATCTCGTTCTCAGGGCACACCGGATGAGAAAGACATCGGGTTGGCATAAACCTTGGTTGCCCAGGGGGCGCTGGACATCGCTCAGGTTGGACCAACACTTAGAGAAGCACTGGCCCGGGGGGGTAAAATAAAGATGACCCTTGGGTTGGCCGACCCAACGGAAAAAAGGCTAGGTGGAAAATGGTAAAACCAATGTTGGGCCTTGCTGGAGGAGTTTTATTCAAGGCGAACTGTCAAGGGGTTCCCATTATAACCCAACCGCGTAAGGGACGCAAAATCAAGGAACATAACACCGGTATGACGGAAACTAGGGCGGCAAGAGTGGAACAAAACACCAGGAATAAGGCCGAGCCTTCCACCCTTTACCAAGTATATAGATGCATTAATTAAAATAAGAGATATTGTGATATCCCAACAATAACCATGTTCCAACCATGGAACAAACTCCATCTTCACCTGCAACTAACAACGCTATAAGAGAGGCTGAGCAAAGCGGTAACATAGCCAAACAATGGTTTGCTAGGAAAAGGTGGGTTAGAGGCTTGGCTTATAAATATGGGAGGCATGATAAAGCATGTGGTAGGTATCGTAGCATAGGCATAGCAAAAGAGCGAGCAACTAGCAAGCAAAGATATAAGTGATTTCGAGGGTATTGTTGTCTTGCCTGCAAAGTTCTCCGAGTTGACATTAGCTTGATCCTCATAAACATACTCAACGGGATCCTGGATCATGTACTCGTCTCCCGACTCTTCTCAAAGCAAGAACACAAGCAAAGGGAGACACAATCAACCACGTGCAATGCATAAACAACATGATGCAAAACATGTCATGATATGCGGGATGCGATATGCGATGCATATGCATGTTTCGGAAAGGAATGATTGAACCTGGCCTCAACTTGGAAATCCAAGAGTGCCACTGGAAAGAGGAGTTGATTTCAGTCGAAATCGATATGAAGATCATCGGAATCGAATGCACGGTTTGGAAATGGCAAGCAAAACAAATATGGCACCGATCTGCGATTAACAGCATGAGGCCATCTAAATGCATCAAGAACAACAAGCTACTGCACTCTAACATAACAAAAAAGAACATGGCAGGGATCCACTCAAGATTCTTCACAAAATATGAACACTGAGCTATGGCTAATTCACTCAATAGCAGGTTCAAACAAGCATGGCAAAAGTGCAAAAGATATCAGGTAACAGACTTAGTGAAATAAACAACATGTCAGGAATATAACATCAGGAAGCAATGTTTATAGCACGATAGCAACATGCTACAGGAAAATATCATGGCAAATCAAGGCATGGCATGAAGCTACTCAAAGCATAAAACAAAAGCCCCTTACTGACCATGAGCCAAAAGGGATCAGAAAATACAATGGCAACCATGTGAACATAGCAATTATCATTAACAGATTCAGACTTAGTAGAAAACTGGAACATGGCAAAACAGATATTAAGTAGGCATGTTTACGAGCTCGATGCACTCACCACAAGGCATTGCATGACAAACTAAGCATACACCCAGCAAGTAGACATGTCATAGAAGCTAAACATGGCAAGAGAAACATCATAGCATGCATGGATCAACTACAACAACCTAGGAAAAAATGCTTAAGACGTAAACATTCTGCAAGGAACATTTTATAGTAAAAGTAGAGCTCGATTGAGTCATGCTATGGTGCTCCATAATTGCAAAAAAAGACATGGATGGATAGCGAACAACAATATCTACAAAACATCCTTACTGATCATGCTCAAAAGAGGCATGGATCACTCTGTAGCAACATGAATACATGGCATAAAAATATTGACAGGACAAACACTTAGAATATTTCTAAGTCCCTGAAATCAGCAACATTATGAGGGCTACTTTGCAAGCTTGTCCTAGTCACCACAAAGATCACAAAAATACATGGCATACACCGCTGTAAAGATGGCACGGCATAGTTCAAAACACATGTAGGACTCAAGTTCATAGGAGGCACACAACAATCATGGCAAAAATGACAAATGTCCAATTGCTGATATGAATCTGGAACTAATATAAACTAGCACTCTTGCAACAGCATTTAGGGCATCAAGATGAGATCAAATGAACATGATGCAATGAGATGAAATGAAGCACTCGTCGAGACGAACAATTTGATATGCTACACACCCAAAACAGAGCCACGGATGTAGAGTTATGATGCGATGAAAAATGCATAAATTACTGAGAGAGAGGGAAAAAGTCAACCGATCCGGATCTAGGGTTTGCACGCAGATCGAGGTGGTGGCGGATCTCACCGAAGAGTCACCGGAATCGTCAGGGAAGAAGAAGCAGCGGCCGGCGGGAGGACGGGGTGGCCGGATCCGGAGCGGGGCTCGCCGGTGGAGGACTTTGCGCGGCGAGGGCGCGGTCTCTAGCGGCGCTTGCCGGCGATGAGCAAGGAAGCGGGGTGGCGGACGTCGGCGCTGGACGGCGAGGTCGGCGATGGCGCGCGGCGGCCGGCGCGAACTTGCGGGCGGCGGGGCGCCCAGGCGACGGACGGCGGGGCGCGCGTGGGCCGGGAGGGCCGCGTGCAGGCTCGGCGGGCCTCGGGCGGAGGAAGGCGGTTGGTGCCACGTGGCAGGCGGCGATTGATGGCGCGAGGTGTGTCCGGCACCGGCGGACGTTGTCCGGCACGCAGAGAGGAAGGGGGCTAGGTTTGGGTGCGAAATGATCCGGAATTTGGAGGGGAAGGATCTTTTTATAGGTAGGAGGAGCTAGGAGGCTCCAAATTGAGCACGGTTTTCGGCCACGCGATCGTGATCAAACGGCCTAGATGATGGAGGAGGTTTAGGTGGGTTTTGGGCACTTTGGAGAGGTGTTGGGCTGCAACACACACGAGGCCTTCTCGGTTCCTCGGTTAACCGTTGGAGTATAAAACAAAGTCCGAATGGCACGAAACTTGACAGGCGGTCATCCGGTAGTAAACCAAGGCCACTCGGCAAGTCTCGGTCCAATCCGAGAACGTTTAATACCCGCACATGAAAAGAGGTAAAAGGGGACACCGGAGGACATAGGAGCACCGGAATGCAAAACGGACAACGGGGAAAATGCTCGGATGCATGATGTATGAAAATGCAATGCACATGATGACATGATATGAGATGCATGACAAAGACAAAACAACACGAGACAAAAACCCGACAACGAGGAAATAAAATAACTTAGTGCCAGAAAAGGCAAGAGTTGGAATACAAATATGGCAAGTTACATACGGGGTGTTACACATGCCAACTCAACAAACATCATCGGAGACACCTGTAGAGCACCTTTATAATCACCCAGTTACGTTGTGACGTTTTGTACCACACAAAGTGTTCCTCCGGTACTCGGGAGTTGCATGATCTCATAGTCATAGGAACATGTATAGTTATGGACAAAGCAATAGCAACAAACTAAACGATCATCGTGCTGACCTAACGGAATGGGTCAAGTCAATCACATCATTCTCTAATGATGTGATCCCGTTAATCAAATGACGACTCATGTCTATGGCTAGGAAACTTAACCATCTTTGATTCAACGAGCTAGTCAAGTAGAGGCATACTAGTGACACTCTGTTTGTTTATGTATTCACACATGTACTACGTTTCCGGTTAATACAATTCTAGCATGAATAATAAACATTTATCATGATATAAGGAAATAAATAGTAACTTTATTATTGCCTCTAGGGCATATTTCCTTCAGTCTCCCCTTGCACTAGAGTCAATAATCTACTTCACATATTTATGTGATTAGTTCACATCTGCATGTGACTAATACCCAAAGGGTTTACTAGAGTCAATAATCTAGCTCACATCTCTATGTTATTAACACCCAAAGAGTGATCATGTTTTCCTTGTGAGAGAAGTTTAGTCTATGGGTCTGCAACATTCAGATCCGTATATATTTCGCAAATTTCCATGTCTACAATGCTCTGCATGGAGCTACTCTAGCTAATTGGTCCCTCTTTCAATATGTATCTAGATCGAGACTTAGAGTCATCTAGATTGATGTAAAAAGCTTGCATCGACGTAACTCCTCACGACGAACTCTTTTATCACCTCCATAACCGAGAAATATTTGCTTAGTCCTCTAAGGATAATTTTGACCATTGTACCGTGATCCACTCCTGGCTCACTATTGTACCCTCTTGCCATACTTATGATGAGGTACACAATAGGTATGGTACACAACATAGCATACTTTATAGAACCTATGACTGAGGCATAGGGAATGACTTTTCATTCTCTTTCTATTTTCTGCCGTGGTCGGGTTTTGAGTCTTTACTCAACTTCACAGCTTGCAACACTGGTAAGAACTCCTTCTTTGACTTTTCCATTTTGAACTACTTCAAAATCTTTTCAAGGTATGTACTCATTGAAAATATATCAAGTGTCTTGATCTATCTCTATAGATATTTATGCTCAATATGTAAGTAGCTTCACCGAGGTCTTTCTTTGAAAAACTCCTTTCAAATATTCCTTTATGCTTTCCAAAAAATTCTACATTATTTCCGATCAACAATATGTCATTCACATATACTTATCATAAATGTTGTAGTTCTCCGACTCACTTTCTTGTAAATACAGGCTTCACCGCAAGTCTGTATAAAATCATATGCTTTGATCACTTTATCAAAGCATATATTCCAACTACGAGATGCTTGCACCAGTCCATAGATGGAGCGCTGGAGCTTGCTCACTTTGTTAGCACCTTTAGGATCGACAAAACCTTCTGGTTCCATCATATACAACTCTTCTTTAAGAAATCCATTAAGGAATAGAGTTTTGACATCCATTTTCCAGATATAAAATGCGGCAACTGCTAACATGATTCGGACAGACTTTTTAAGCATCGATACGAGTGAGAAAATCTCATCGTATTCAACACCTTGAACTTGTCGAAAACATTTTGCGACAATTCGAGCTTTGTAGATAGTAACACTACTATCAGCGTCCGTCTTCCTCTTGAAGATCCATTTATTCTCAATGACTCTTCGATCATCGGGCAAGTCAATCAAAGTCCATACTTTCTTCTCATACATGGATCTCATCTTAGATTTCATGGACTCATGCCATTTTGCGGAATCTGGGCTCATCATCGCTTCCTCATATTTCATAGTTTCGTCATGGTCTAGTAACATGACTTCCAGAATAGGATTACTATACCACTCTGGTGTGACCGTACTCTGGTTGACCTATGGGGTTTGGTAGTAACTTGATCTAAAGTTTCATGATCATCATAATTAGCTTCCTCACTAATTGGTGTAGGAATCACTATAACTGATTTCTGTGATGAACTACTTTCCAATTTGGGAAAAGGTACAATTATCTCATCAAGTTCTACTTTCCTCCCACTCACTTCTTTTGAGAGAAACTCCTTCTCTAGAAAGGATCCATTCTTAGCAACAAAGATCTTGCCTTCGGATCTGTGATAGAAGGTGTACCCAACATTTTCTTTTTTTTGGGTATCCTATGAAGACACACTTCTCTGATTTGGGTTCATGCTTATCAGGTTGAAACTTTTTCACATAAGCATTACAACCCCAAACTTTAAGAAACAACAACATAGGTTTCTTGCCAAACCATAGTTCATACGTTGTCATCTCAATGGATTTAGATGGTGCCCTATTTAACGTGAATGCAGCAGTCTCTAATGCATAACCCTAAAACGATAGCGGTAAATCAGTAAGATACATCATAGATCGCACCATATCTACTAAAGTGCGATTACAATGTTCGAACACGCCATTTATGTTGTGGTGTTCCAGGTGGCATGAGTTTGTGAAACTATTCCACATTGTTCTAATTGAAAACCAAACTCGTAACTCAAATATTCGTCTCCGCGATCAGATCGTAGAAACTTTATTTTCTTGTTATGATGTTTTTCCACTTCACTCTGAAATTCTTTGAACTTTTCAAATGTTTCAGACTTATGTTTCATCAAGTAGATATACCCATATCTGCTCAAATCATCTGTGAAGGTCAGAAAATAACGATACTCGCCGCGAGCCTCAACACTCATTGGACTGCATATATCAGTATGTATTATTTCCAATAAGTCAGTTGCTCACTCCATTGTTCTGGAGAACGGAGTCTTAGTCATCTTCCCCATGAGGCATGGTTCGCAAGCATCAAGTGATTCATAATCAAGTGATTCCAAAAGCCCATCAGCATGGAGTATTTTCATGCGCTTTACACCAATATTACCTAAACGGCAGTGCCAAAAATGAGTTGCATTATCATTATTAACTTTGCATCTTTTGGCTTCAATATTATGAATATGTGTATTACTACGATCGAGATTCAATAAATAATTCACCTTGGGTGTATGACCACAGAAGGCTTTATTCATGTAAACATAATAACAATTATTCTTTGACTTAAATGAACAACAATATTGCAATAAACATGATCCAATCATATTATGCTCAATGGAAACACCAAATAACATTTATTTTAGGTTCAACACTAATCCTGAAGGTAAAGGGAGTGTGCGATGGTGATCTTATCAAGCTTGGAATCACTTCCAACACACATCGTCGCCTCACCCTTAACTAGTTTCTGTTTATTTTGCAACTCCTGTTTCGAGTTACTACTCTTAGCAACTGAACCAGTATCAAATACCGAGGGGTTTGCTATAATGACTAGTAAAGTACACATCAATAACATGTATATCAAATATACCTTTGTTCACTTTGCCATCCTTCTTATCCGCCAAGTATCTAGGGCAGATCCACTTCCAGTGACCATTTCCTTTGCAGTAGAAGCACTTAGTTTCAGGCTTGGATCTAGCTTTGGGATTCTTCATGGGAGTGGCAACTTGCTTGCCATTATTCTTGAAGTTCCATTTCTTTCCCTTGCCCTTTTACATGAAACTAGTGGTCTTGTCAACCATCAAAACTTAATGCTATTCTTGATTTCTACCTTCGCCGATTTCAGTATCGCGAAGAGCTCGGGGAATCGTTTTCATCATCCCTTGCATATTATAGTTCATCACGAAGTTCCAATAACTTGGTGATAGTGACTAGAGAACTTTGTTAATAATAGCTCAACCAGTGAGCATGTGCTCATTTCACGGCAGTGCCAGAAATGAGTTGCAGTATCATTATTAACTTTGCATCTTTTGGCTTCAATATTATGAATATGTGTATTACTACGATCGAGATTCAATAAATAATTCACCTTGGGTGTATGACCACAGAAGGCTTTATTCATGTAAACATAATAACAATTATTCTTTGACTTAAATGAACAACAATATTGCAATAAACATGATCCAATCATATTATGCTCAATGGAAACACCAAATAACATTTATTTTAGGTTCAACACTAATCCTGAAGGTAAAGGGAGTGTGCGATGGTGATCTTATCAAGCTTGGAATCACTTCCAACACACATCGTCGCCTCACCCTTAACTAGTTTCTGTTTATTTTGCAACTCCTGTTTCGAGTTACTACTCTTAGCAACTGAACCAGTATCAAATACCGAGGGGTTTGCTATAATGACTAGTAAAGTACACATCAATAACATGTATATCAAATATACCTTTGTTCACTTTGCCATCCTTCTTATCCGCCAAGTATCTAGGGCAGATCCACTTCCAGTGACCATTTCCTTTGCAGTAGAAGCACTCAGTTTCAGGCTTGGATCTAGCTTTGGGATTCTTCATGGGAGTGGCAACTTGCTTGCCATTATTCTTGAAGTTCCATTTCTTTCCCTTGCCCTTTTACATGAAACTAGTGGTCTTGTCAACCATCAAAACTTAATGCTATTCTTGATTTCTACCTTCGCCGATTTCAGTATCGCGAAGAGCTCGGGGAATCGTTTTCATCATCCCTTGCATATTATAGTTCATCACGAAGTTCCAATAACTTGGTGATAGTGACTAGAGAACTTTGTTAATAATAGCTCAACCAGTGAGCATGTGCTCATTTCACGGCAGTGCCAGAAATGAGTTGCAGTATCATTATTAACTTTGCATCTTTTGGCTTCAATATTATGAATATGTGTATTACTACAATCGAGATTCAATAAATCATTCACCTTGGGTGTATGACCACAGAAGGCTTTATTCATGTAAACATAATAACAATTATTCTTTGACTTAAATGAATAACAGTATTGCAATAAACATGATCCAATCATATTATGCTCAACGGAAACACCAAATAACATTTATTTTAGGTCCAACACTAATCCCGAAGGTAAAGGGAGTGTGCGATGGTGATCTTATCAACCTTGGAATCACTTCCAACACACATCGTCGCCTAGCCCTTAAGTAGTTTCTGTTTATTTTGCAACTCCCGTTTTGAGTTACTACTCTTAGCACCTGAACCAGTATCAAATACCGAGGGGTTTGCTATAAAGACTAGTAAAGTACACATCAATAACATGTATATCAAATATACCTTTGTTCACTTTGCCATCCTTCTTATCCGCCAAGTATCTAGGGCAGATCCACTTCCAGTGACCATTGAAGCACTCAGTTTCAGGCTTTGGTCTAGCTTTGGGCTTCTTCATGGGAGTGGCAACTTGCTTGCCATTATTCCTGAAGTTCCCTTTCTTTCCCTTGCCCTTTTACTTGAAACTAGTGGTCTTGTCAACCATCAAAACTTAATGCTATTCTTGATTTCTACCTTCGCCGATTTCAGTATCGCGAAGAGCTTGGGGAATCGTTTTTGTAATCCCTTGCATATTATTGTTCATCACAAAGTTCTAATAACTTGGTGATAGTGACTAGAGAACTCTATCAATCACTATCTTATCTAGAAGATTAACTCCCACTTGATTTAAGCGAATGTAGTACTCAGACAATCTGAGCACATGCTCACTAGTTGAGCTATTCTCCTCCATCTTGTAGGCAAAGTACTTGTCAGAGATCTCATACCTCTCGACTCGGGCATGAGTCTGAAATACCGATTTCATCTCTTGGAACATCTTGTTTGCTCTGTGGCGTTCATAACATTTTTGACGTCCCGGTTCTAAGCCGTAAAGCATGGTGCACTAAACTATCAAGTAGTCATCATACTGAGCTTTGTCGAACGTTCATAACATCTGTATTTGCTCCTGCAATAGGTCTGTCACCTAGCGGTGCATCAAGGACATAATACTTCTGTGCAGCAATGAGGATAACCCTCGGATCACGGAGCCAGTATACATCATTGCTACTAACATCTTTCAACTTATTTTTCTCTAGGAACATATCAAAAAATAAACGGGGAGCTACATCGCAAGCTATTGATCTACAACAAAGATATGCAAATACTATCAGGACTAAGTTCATGATAAATTAAAGTTCAATTAATCATATTACTTAAGAACTCCCACTTAGATAGACATCCCTCTAGCCATCTAAATGATCACGTGATCCAAATCAAGTAATCCATGTCCGATCATCACGTGAGATGGAGTAGTTTTCAATGGTGAACATCCCTATGTTGATCATATCTACTATATGATTCACCCTCGACCTTTCGGTCTCTAGTGTTCCGAGGCCATACCCATATCTGCATATGCTAGGCTCGTCAAGTTTAACCTGAGTATTCCGCGTGTGCAAAACTGGCTTGCACCCGTTGTATGTGAACATAGAGCTTATCACACCCAATCATCACGTCGTGTCTCGGCACGACGAACTGTCGCAATGGTGCATACTGAACACTTATATCTTGAAATTTAGTGAGAGATCATCTTATAATGCTACCGCCTAACTAAGCAAAATATGATACATAAAGGATAAACATCACATGCAATCAAAATATGTGACATGATATGGCCATCATCATCTTGGGCTTTGATCTCCATCTCCAAAACACCATCATGATCTCTATCGTCACCGACATGACACCATGATCTCCATCATCTTGTTCTCTATCAATGTGTCATCATATGGTCGTCTCACCAACTATTGCTTTTGCAACTATTGCTATCGCATAGCGATTAAGTAAAGCAATTATATGGCGCTTGCATCTTATGCAATAAAGAGACAACTATAAGGCTCCTGCCAGTTGCCGATAACTTTAACAAAACATGATCATCTCATACAACAATTTATATCTCATCACATCTTGACCATATCACATCACAACATGCCCTGTAAAAACAAGTTAGACGTCCTCTACTTTGTTGTTGCAAGTTTTACGTGGCTGCTACAGGCTGAGCAAGAACCGTTCTTACCTACGCATCAAAAACCAAAACACTGTATAGTGATTGCTTTTTGATCTTCAGAAAGAACCTTGTTCATTGAATCCGATTCAACTAAAGTTGGAGAAATAGACACCCACTAGCCACCTGTGTGCGAAGCACGTCAGTTGAACCAGTCTCGTGTAAGCGTACGCGTAATGTCGGTCTGAGCCGCTTCATCCAACAATACCTCCAAATCGAGAATCAACTAGTGATGGCAAGCAATATTTATATACCCACGCCCACAACTCCTTTGTGTTCTACTCGTGCATATAACATCTACGGATAGACCTGGCTCAGATGCCACTATTGGGGAACACAGTAATTTCAAAAAATTCCTACGCACACGCAAGATCATGGTGATGCATAGCAACGAGAAGGGAGAGTATTGTCTATGTACCCTCATAGACCGTAAGCGGAAGCTTTATGACAACGCGGTTGATGTAGTCGTACGTCTTCACGATCGACCGATCTAGCACCGAAGGTACGACACCTCCGCGATCTGCACACGTTCAGCTCGGTGACATCCCACTAACTCACAATCCAGTAGAGCTTCGAGGGAGAGTTTTGTCAGCACGATGGCGTGATGACAGTGATGATGACGCTACCAGAATAGGGCTTCGCCTAAGCACCGCTACGATATAACCGAGGTGAATTATGGTGAAGGGGGGCACCCCACACGGCTAAAAGATCAAAGATCAACTTGTGTGTCCATGGGGTGCCCCCTCCCCCGTATATAAAGGAGTGGAGGCGGGGGAGGGCCGGCCCTCTACTATGGCGCGCCCTGGGGAGTCCTACTCCCACCGGGAGTAGGATTGCCCCCCCCTTCCATGTAGTTGGAGTAGTATAGAAGGAAGGGGAAGAGAGAAGAGAAGGAAGGAGGGGGCGCCGCCCCTCCCCCTAGTCCAATTTAGACTAGGCCTTGGGGGGCTCGCGACCTGCCCTAGGCAGCCTCTCTCTCTCGCTCCTAAAGCCCAATAAGGCCCATATACTCCGCAGCGAATTCCTGTAACTCTCCGGTACTCCCATAAATACCCGAACCAATCAGAACCTTCCTGATGTCCGAATATAGCCTTCCAATATATCGATCTTTACGTATCGAACATTTCGAGACTCCTTGTCATGTCCCTGATCTCATCCGGGACTCCGAACAACCTTCGGTACATCAAAACACATAAACTCATAATTCCGATCGTCACCGAATGTTAAGCGTGTGGATCCTACGGGTTCGAGAACTATGTAGACATGACTGAGACTCATCTCCGGTCAATAACCAATAGCGGAACCTGGATGCTCATATTGGTTCCTACATATTCTACGAAGATCTTTATCGGTGAAACCACATAACAACGTACGTTGTTCCCTTTGTCATCGGTATGTTACTTTCCTGAGATTCGATCATTGGTATCTCAATACCTAGTTCAATCTCGTTACCGGCAAGTCTCTTTACTCGTTCTGTAATGCTACATCCCGTAACTAACTCATTAGCTACATTGCTTGCAAGGCTTATAGTGATGTACATTACCGAGAGGGCCCAGAGATACCTCTCCGACAATCGGGGTGACAAATCCTAATCTTCATCCATGCCAACTCAATAAACAACATCGGAGACACCTATAGAGCACCTTTATAATCACCCAGTTACATTGTGATGTTTTGTAGCACACAAAGTGTTCCTCCGGTATTCCGGAGTTGCATGATCTCATAGTCATAGGTACATGTATAGTTATGGAGAAAGCAATAGCAACAAACTAAACGATCATCGTGCTAAGCTAACGGAATGGGTCAAGTCAATCACATCATTCTCTAAGGATTTGACCCCGTTAATCAAATGGCTACTCATGTCTATGGCTAGGAAACTTAACCATCTTTGATTCAACGAGCTAGTCAAGTAGAGGCATACTAGTGACACTCCGTTTGTCTATGTATTCACACATGTACTAAGTTTCCGGTTAATACAATTCTAGCATGAATAATAAACATTTATCATGATATAAGGAAATAAATAATAACTTTATTATTGCCTCTAGGGCATATTTCCTTCACTGGATCCACGTGCACGATGGCAGCGCCGCCCACACCACGAGTTCACGCAAGGAGCCCTCGGTGTGGGTTCGCGCGCGCCACCAATGCATGGTCGCTGCGGCCGTGGCACGAGGGGCATCAGTCCCTGCCTCCTCCTCCGGAGCCCTCTGCTTGGGTGTACAAAGGAAGCGGATAGCTGGGGGGAGGCCGTTCGTGCCAAGGCCTCGTCTCCTCCGGCCTCACAACAACATCACGCGAGCGAGCTAGCCTCTTCTTTGACGGGAGAGGCCCAAGTTCTTCGCGGGGGGCTTTTCCCTTCTCGGCGGCGGAGAACCTCCGTATCGGCGCCATGGATGATGCAACGAAGCAAGGATGAAGAAGAAGAAGCAGGAGGAGCGGAGGAAGAGATGGTTGATGGGGGCTCCGCCCCCCTTCCCATTTATAGCCAGGAGGAACCAACCTCCGGCCTCCACGATATAAGGTAATGATGACCTTTTTCTGCATGCCACAGGGCCTCGTCAAGTCAGGCGATTGCCGAGGCAGCGTGGGGAAGCGGAGACGCCCAGGTCCTGTCAATCGCCACGTGTCAATCAAGGTCGTAAGATATTGGGGCCCGCGGCGCTTCGCACTTGACCCTTGGCTTCACCGCGAAGCCAAGTAGAAGCGTGCCTTTGGCCCGGGGGCTACTGTTGGCGTCCTCGGAATGGGGGTACCGAGACTTGCCTGCCTGCGGCCCAGGGCATGGATCCACCAGTAGCCTGGTACGGCTCGTCTTTATCAACAAATACTCAAGACCCTCGCGAGTGGCCAAGCCTCGCAAAGCGGACGACACAAGACCTCCTCAAGGGCAGCCTCACTTGGCTGGCTCACGAGGAGCGGAGAGATCAAAGCTAGGGGCACCTCCTGAGGTTTCCGTGACGTGAGCCATGACGACCAAGGCCAGGCGGGCGCCAGGTGAGCGCTAGCGCGCGCAGAGTACTGATAGCCTCTTTGGTGCTAAAGAGGCAGGCACAGGCGAGGAGTCCGGAGGCATGAGACAAAGGTTTCCATATCGGTGCAACGAGACCAAGACCAGCAGGACGGCAGGACGGAGGTCATTGTGGAGCCCACGATGGCATCACCACCAGAGCCTTTGGCAGGCTAAGACCACCTTTTGTCAGGATAACTTGTACTAGTTTCCCCCCTTCAAATTGGCCATTGTGGGATCCCTTCCCGCCTAATATTTGGGAAGAGGGCCCGAGCCTCTATAAATATGACTAGCCACCACCTTAGGAGAGAGGACTCATCTGGGACTGGATTCATTCCACCAAGGCAACACACAAGCTCATCGAGCTCAAGAACACCTCTCCTTAGGAGGCTATGCTTCCCTTGTACTTCTTCATCCCCAGCCTACAAGGCAATCCACCACACCACACTGGAGTAGGGTATTACACCGCAATGGTGGCCCGAACCAGTATAAACTCTTGTGTCTCTTGTTCCTCGGGTTCGGCGAGCTAGGCTTTGAGATCATGGAGAGAATGTGAGCTAGGGAGTGAGATCTTCGTGCGCACCCCAGAGTTCGAACCTCAAGAGTTTTGCCGGAACTCGTAATCCGACACAATATTCCTTTTGATGATTGGAATACCACAGTCATGCTTCGAGATAGCATCGACACGGTGAGCAGGTAAAGGTCTGACTTTTGGAATACAGAGGATCCATAAGAAACTCAATTGATATATCAGAAGAAGTTAAAATGTTTACAATTATCACGACACATTTTTTCGTGAGGTTTCATTATGATGTAGTTGATCAATCAAATGATCAAAGAAGATGAAATGGTGAAGCTAAAGCTTAGTGGAACTACGGATATGACGCAAGCTCGGATTCTGTCATGTTGTGTAAGCAAAATGACATGATGATGAAAGTTTGATACAAGCTTAGCTCCTTGTCAGAGATGTGCACTTAGAAGAAGGACCAGGTAGCACAGTTTAAATTTAGCACAATAATGATATAGCCAATTAGGGTAGGAATGACTTGAAGGATTATTAAACTAGTAAGCAACGAAAATTACTTAGAGTTCCTAAATCGGAGTGCGGAATCGATTCACTTATCGGTGTTCTTGAGTGCCTGACAAGTCAGAACCCAGGGGAAATCTGAAATTGGTGAGAAGAAATACTAGAAGAAGACTTATAGGCAGCAACACAGTTCTTTGATATTCTCGAGATACCAGAGGGTAATACTCGAAGGTAGAGTAGACTAGATGCTTGACAGGTGAAATGATCTGCAAAAGACAAGTACTTTAACTTGTCTGAGAAATGGGATCAAAGAAGAACAATATGGCCGGAACCACGATTCCAAAATATCAATCCCAGATATAAGATGAACTTATACCAAGGGGATACTTAATTTTAAGAGAAGATTCCATGATAATATCTACATCGTGTCCATGGGCATGAACACAAAGTTCAAGGCCGACTCCCACTTATTCATTGCATAGTATTCCATCCACCTCTCGTTTTACATGAAGTTGTATCATTGACATTTTATTTGATGAAAATCCAGTAGAGTATAACCCGCCTAACTTTCGAGTTCACACAAATTGCTGAATGCATAGGTTCAACCCATCGGGGCATCTTAGGAACATATAATGTAAACTTCAGGAGTAAATTATACAAGCTCGAAAGAAGAGCATGGTTGAGAAAGCAGAGGATATCATTTACCAAAGGCATTATGTATCTGAGGAAAGGCTCACGAGGTTATTGAATATGATGGACGTTGTCGGATATATCCAACAAAGGATCTGCTGGTCCACAAGGGATTTGATGTGAGCATTGGTACTCAACCAGAAGAAGAAAGAATGCAAGGAGATTAGATTATAGAAACAACTGACTTATTCAAATATTAATTGCAAAGGATTTATGATTTCCAAATTAATGGATCAGAAGCAAACTCTGTGACCAAGGATGGATAAGTTGAATAGACATAGCGGTACAATCGACAACAACTTGATTGGTCGAGAACTAGCTCCTATTCAAAATGACATCTGAGCCGGAAGCATGAATTCTAGGATTCGACTGAGGATTGCTAGCATCGACAACATATTGAATCAATGGAGTCAAAATGATAGTGACAAAGGATGCCAATAAGATTACTAGACTTATGGGATTCACCATAATGCAAGCAAGCAAGAATTTCAAGAGCAATAGGCTGTTGAGGATTTTCGGAAGGTCAAATGGTATTTCGAAGACTTTTGTGAAACACAAGAACAACTGGGGATGAACGAATCCCCGATAATTGTGAGGAATTATTCGTACACGTATTCATGTGGAAAAGGAGCTGCAATGGACCAGGCAGAATGGATTCTCGGAATATCTGAAAGTATTACAGGGTATCTTATAATAACAAGAGAAATTGGAAATGAAGGTATGGATGGCAAGTGTATGTAGCTATCCATAGGGATTTATCTGTGGTAGGGAATTGCAAAGGCGGTGGGCACAAGGGGCTCAGGAAACATCGAAGAGTATTTTGAGAATCTTCTGGTGAATCAGGCGATCATCTGGATCGAGTGGCTCTCCGGGAGAAATAGTTACGAGAACCTAGAGTTAGAGTTAGTAAAATATTTAACCCAAATAGAAGAGAGATCAGAGTCCCAGAGTAAAGACAAGGAATAAAAGATCCTAATACCACCCAATTATGATGTGGACCCGTAAGCCACACAACAATGTTAGTAAAAGTTTTCCAAAGACTAGACTCAACTTGGGCCAAGGAGTTGCAAAGGGGGCTACCTATAGGAAGTCGGCTATGATACCAACTTGTGACGCCCACGACTCAATCATACAATAACCATATATGCAAATGTGTACGATCATGATCAGGGACTCACGGGAAGATATCACAACACAACTCTAAACACAAATTAAAATCATACAAGCTTTATATTAAAAGCCAGGGGCCTCGAGGGCTCGAATACATAATCTCGAATACACAAGAGTCAGCGGACAACAATATCTGAGTACGAACATGAGTTAAACAAGTCTGCCTTAAGAAGGCTAGCATAAACAACACAACGATTGAAAAGGCAAGGCCTCCTGCCTGGGAGCCTCCTAACTACTCCTGGTCGTCGACGGTCTCCACATATTAGTAGGTACCGGCAGGGTAGTAGTAGTCGCCGATAGTGGCATCTGGCTCCTAGGATCCATCATCTAATCACAACAACCGGAAAGAATATAGAAGGGGGAAAAGGGGTAGTAGAGTAACCATGAGTACTCATCTGAAGTACTCGCAAGCATCAGATCTATACTAAGTATGCATTGGTATCAAAGAAATGGGCTGTATCTATGGACTAAACTGTTGAAATGCCAGAATAGAGGGAAAGACCTAGCCTATCGAAGACTAGCATCTTCAAGCATCTTGTAGCATCAGAAGAGGTAAGAGTAACATATTATAATAGTGTTAATTATGTTGTAACATCGCCGAGAGATCACTTCCTCGACTCCTAGTGAGAAAACAATCCTGGAGCCATCATTTCCATTTCAGGCCTCAACATCCAGTTCTAGTTGTATCGATCAGGATACAACTTTGAGCGTTCTTTAACGTGGACATGGCTACTATAATAGATAATATTTCCCTGTAGGGGTGCACCAACTTCACCAACACGCTCGATCAAATCCGGCCGGATGCACCATCAGGTCATGACCGGCCGCGGTCGATCAACATGCCGCAACCCTAACTAGGCTACACAGATAGGCTAGAACGTCTGTCTACATCCTAAGCGCACAGGGGTCTTTGGCACATCGCCCTTTGCACTCCTGCACATTGCATACGCGTACGGTGAGCAGACCTAGCTCCCTTATACAAGCGCATGCTTAAGCAGCCCAACCCGACACGCACCACTCAGTCACTGACATCTCAAAAGCTTCGGCTGATACATATGACGCAGAGTGCCCATACTTATTCCTGCGTGGTGGTTAGTGCGATAAGGACATAGGCCTACTCAGATCACATATCCAAACTGTTAGTGTCTTGGTAGCGTGCGGTAACAAGTAGAGACTCAGGATCATGTGACCCCGTCGCCCCCTCCCGTGCACCTACGACAAGGGCCCGGAATGCCCGGCCGTGCCACGTAGAAATCTCGCGGGTACCCTCCAGGTCAACCTGACTATACATCAACTTGCGGGCATCCTCATGGTCAACGAGACTCGCAACAGACTATCAGGAAGTCAGGTCCACATCTACCAGGATGGTACCGCCTGTCCCTCTAGTCCTGCAGTAACAGTAACTCTCGCGGGTACCCCTCGGGGCTGACCCATCTTTAACATGGTTTTGGTGGTAAAGTCAAAGTAACCGTGTGTCCAAAACAGCAAGGGAGAAACCCAAGGCATCACCCTCGATGGATTCCCACTCGATGTAACCATCAAGATGAACTTGGAGTAATCACCCTTGGTGGTTTACACTTGATGAGTTGCATGACAGGGTCATGATAGGATAGTGGCGAAGGAGGAATCACCCTCGATGAGCATGACCGATTAGCTAAACTATAGAGTCATGAATAGAAGTGCTATACGAGGTATCACCCTCGACACACAATAGTAACCTTCCAATGTTGTACAACTAAGGGGGTGTGATGTGATGTGTCGGGCTCTAGACATCGATCACGTTGATCGAGTCATCGGTCATAATGCAGGGGTAACAAGGACAAGGAGAGGGGTCACTAGTGGATCACTGACCAACCTATACTAAGCAGATAGGATAAACATGTAAGGTACAAAAGTAGGTTACAAAAGCAGGCTATGCATCAGAATAGGACCAATCATTTATAGTAGCAAAATCTAATGCAAGAATGAGACAGAATGGAATGGGTGATATCCGAATGATCAAGGGGGGTTTTATTTTCCTGGAAGCTCTGTGACAAGTGGCTAGACGTTAGAGGCGTAGTCGTACCCGGCAGAAGCGTCGGTCTTGGTGTTTACCAAAGAGAAGAGGGGGAGAAACAATAAATACAAGCAAACAAGGCATCACAAAGCATAGCATGGCAATACATTGTGGTAGGGGTGATCTAACGCATTACTATAAGTTACCTGCGAAGGGGGAAAACATCTGGGAATGTTTTCCCCGTGTTTGGTATTTTCCGGACAGCTCAAAAGAGGGGGACGGTTCCATGTTCAGCATGCTAGGGGCATGTGACAGATGAATGGATTGCATATTCAGATTCGTTGGATTTTTCTCAGCAACTTTCACACATAAATTATTTTCATCCGAGTTATATATAATTTTATATTAATTTTCTAAGTTTTAAACATTTTTGGAATTATCTTTAATTAAAAAATGGACTTATTGTGTCAGCATGACGTCACCCTAACGTAAACAGCTAACCAGCCAGTTGACTGGTCAAGCTGACACCTGGGACCCACCTGTCATAGGTAGAGGGGTTAACAAGCAGGGTTTAACTTAACCGGATTAGTCAACTAATAGACTGGGCCCTCTAGTCAGTGATCAATTAGATTAATTATGTAGTTTAAACCAATTTAGTTAATTAGAAAAGCGGTGGGGGCCACTCGTCAGTGACCGAACCCAGTCCAGGCAACAAGTTGACCCGATAACTGGGCCCACAGGACCAAGTTGCCAGTGACTCAGAGGGCCTAGTGGCAGGGCCACGTCGGACCGACACCAGAGTGAGCTCCAGTGAACCCTTTTCGTGACGGAGTGCCACGGGCGGTGCCGGAGGCGGCCAAGGTAGGCACAACCCACCAGGGCGTGCCTGGGGGCCCAGGCGCGCCCAGGTGGGTTGTGCTCCCCTCGGAGCCCTCCTTTGGTACTTCTTTTGCCCAACAGGTGTCTTCTTGTCCAGAAAAATCCTCCAAAGAAGTTTTGCTGCATTTGGACTCCGTTTGGTACTGATATTCTGCGAAGTAAAAAACAAGCAAAAAAAACAACAACTGGCACTGGGCACTATGTCAATAGGTTAGTCCCAAAACAATGATATAAAGTTGCTATAAAATGATTGTAAAACATCCAAGAATGGTAATATCACAACATGGAACAAGCAAAAATTATAGATGCGTTGGATATGTATCAGCATCCCCAAGCTTAATTCCTACTCGTCCTCGAGAACGTAAATGATAAAAATAGAATTTTTGATGTGGAATGCTGCCTAATGCTACTTCTTGAGCTTGTGCTGGTTTTTCCCTTGAAGAGGAAAGGGCGATGCAGCCAAGTAGAGATATGTATTTCCCTCAGTTTGAGAACCAAGGTATCAATCCAGTAGGAGACAACGCACAAGTCACCGAATACCTACACAAACAATCAAACAACTTGCACCCAACACAATAAAGGGGTTGTCAATCCCTTCATTGTTACTTGCAAAAGTGAGATCTGATAGAGATAGATGAACGGTAAAGTAAATATTTTTGGTACTTTTGGTTTATAGATCCGAAGGTAAAAGATTGCAAAAAGAGTATATCGGAAACTAATATTGTAGATCGGAAACTTATATGATGGAAAATAGACCTGGGGGCCATAGGTCAATGGAGGCTTCTCTCAAGAAAGTAAATAATACGGTGGGTGAATAAATTACTGCCGAGCAATTGATAAAAAAGCACAAATTTATGACGATATCTAAGGCAATGATCATGAATATAGGCATCACGTCCATGTCAAGTAGACTGAAACGATTCTGCATCTACTACTATTACTAGACACATCGACCGCTATCCAGCACACATCTAGAGTATTAAGTTCACAAAGAACGGAGTAACACATTAAACAATATGACATGATGTAGAGGAATTAAATCAAGCAATATGATGAAAACCCCCATCTTTTTATCCTCGATGGCAACAATACAATACTGCCTTCCTGCTCCAACTTCACTGGGAAAGGACACCGCAAGATTGAACCCAAAGCTAAGCACTTCTCCCATTGAAAGAAAAACCAATCTAGTTGGCCAAACCAAACCGATAGTTCAAAGAGAATTACAAAAATATCAAATCATGCATATAAGAATTCAGAGAAGATTCAAATAATATTCATAGATAAGCTGATCATAAATCCACAATTCGTCGGATCTCGGCAATCACACTGCAAAAGAGTATTACATCGAATAGATCTCCAAGAACATCAAGGGGAACATGGTATTGAGAATCAAAGAGAGAGAAGAAGCCATCTAGCTACTAGCTACGGACCCGTAGGTCTGTGGTAAACTACTCACGCTTCATTGAAAGGGCAATGGAGTTGATGTAGAAGCCCTTTGTGATCGAATCCCCCTTCGGCAGGACGTCGAAAAATCCTACTAGATGGGATCTCATGGGTACAGAAGGTTGCGGTAGTGCGAAAGTGTTTTCGTGGCTCCCCCTGTTGGTTTGGGGATATATGGGAATATATAGGTGAAGAAACTAGGTCAGGGGGTACACGAGGGGCCCACAAGGGTGGGGGCGCGCCCTACCCCCCTGGGTGCGCCCTCCGTCCTTGTGGCCACTCGTGGCTCCTCCGACTTCATCTCCAAGTCTTCTGGTTGTCTTCTGCAAAAGTTTTATTCCATTTGGACTCCGTTTGGTATTCCTTTTCTGCGAAACTCAAAAACAAGGAAAAATAGGAACTAATACGTCTCCAACGTATCTCTAATTTTTGATTGCTCCGTCCTATATTATCTACTGTTTTGGACATTATTGGGCTTTATTATCCAATTTTATATTATTTTTGCGACTAACCTATTAACCGAGGCCCAGCCTAGAATTGCTGCTTTTTTGCTTGTTTTAGGGTTTCGAAGAAAAGGAATATCAAACGGAGTCCAAATGGAATGAAACCTTCGGGAACGTGATTTCTCAATGAACAAGACCCAGGAGACTTGGACCCTATGTCAAGACACAAAAGACGAGGCCACGAGGTAGGGGGCGCGCCTACCCTCCCCCCCAGGCGCGCCCTCCACCCTCATGGGCCCCCTGTTGCTCCACCGACGTACTCCTTCCCCCTATATATACCTACGTACCCCCAAACGATCAGATACTGAGCCAAAACCCTAATTCCACTGCCGTAACTTTCTGTATCCACGAGATCCCGTCTTGGGGCCTGTACCGGAGCTCCGCCGGAGGGGGCATCGATCATGGAGGTCTTCTACATCAACACCATAGCCCCTCCGATGAAGTGTGAGTAGTTCACCTCAGACCTACGGGTCCATAGTTAGTAGCTAGATGGCTTCTTCTCTCTTTTTGGATCTCAATACAATGTTCTCCCCCTCTCTTGTGGAGAACTATTCGATGTAATCTTCTTTTTGCGGTGTGTTTGTTGAGACTGATGAATTCTGGGTTTATGATCAAGTCTATTTATGAACAATATTTGAATCTTCTCTGAATTCTTTTATGTATGATTGGTTATCTTTGCAAGTCTCTTCGAATTATCAGTTTGGTTTGGCCTACTAGATTGATCTTTCTTGCAATGGGAGAAGTGCTTAGCTTTGGGTTCAATCTTGCGGTGTCCTTTCCTAGTGACAGTAGGGGCAGCAAGGCACATATTGTATTGTTGCCATCGAGGATAACAAGATGGGGTTTTCATCATATTGCATGATTTTATCCCTCTACATCATGTCATCTTGCTTAAGGCATTACTCTGTTTTCATTAACTTAATTCTCTAGATGCATGCTGGATAGCGGTCGATGAGTGGACTAATAGTAGTAGATGGAGGCATGAGTCGGTCTACTTGTCTCGGACGTGATGCCTATATACATGATCATACCTAGATATTCTCATAACTATGTTCAACTCAGTCAATTGCTCAACAGTAATTTGTTCACCCACCATAGAATACTTATGCTCTCGAGAGAAGCCACTAGTGAAACCTATGGCCCCCGGGTCTATCTTAATCATATTAATCTCCCAATACTTAGTTATTTCCTTTCCTTTTACTTTGCTTTTATTTTACTTTGCATCTTTATCATAAAAAATACCAAAAATAAGTGGCCGTGTAGGGATTGACAACCCCTTATCGTGTTGGTTGCGAGGATTTATTTGTTTTGTGCAGGTACAAGGGACTGGCGCGTAGCCTCCTACTGGATTGATACCTTGGTTCTCGAAAACTGAGGGAAATACTTACGCTACTTTGCTATATCATCTCTTCCTCTTTGGGGAAAACCAACGCAGTGCTCAAGAGGTAGCAAGAAGGATTTCTGGCGCCGTTGCCGGGGAGGTCTATGCAAAAGTCAATATAACAAGTACCCATCACGTATCCTTATCTCCCGCATTACATTATTTTCCATTTGCCTCTCGTTTTCCTCTCCCCCACATCACCCTTGCCATTTTATTCGCCCTCTCTCTCTCTATCCTCCCTCTCTTTCTCTATTTGCCTCTTTTGCCCACTTGATTTTTGTTTGCTTGTGTGTTAGTTTACTTGCTTGTCACGATGGCTCAAGATGACTAAATTGTGTGACTTCACCAATACCAGTAATAATGATTTTATTAGCACTCCAATTGCTCCTCTTACCGATGCTGAATCTTGTGAAATTAATACTGCTTTGCTGAATCTTATCATGAAAGATGCATTTTCCGGCCTTCCTAGTGAATATGGCGCTACCCATCTAAATAGCTTCCTTGATTTGTGTGATATGCAAAAGAAGAAAGATGTGGATAATGATATTGTTAAATTGAAGTTATTCCCTTTTTCGCTTAGAGATCGTGCTAAAGCTTGGTTTTTGTCGGTGTCAAAACCGGCATCTCTCGGGTAGGGGGTCCTGAACTGTGCGTCTAAGGCGGATGGAAACAGGAGGCGGGGGACACAATGTTTACCCAGGTTCGGGCCCTCTCGATGGAGGTAATACCCTACGTCCTGCTTGATTGATCTTGATGATATGAGTATTACAAGAGTTGATCTACCACGAGATCGAAGAGGCTAAACCCTAGAAGCTAGCCTATGGTATGATTGTTTGTATATCTATCGACTAGCCTGGCCCTGGTTTATATAATGCACCAGAGGCCTAGGATAACAAGAGTCCTAGACGAATACGCCGGTGGGGGAGGAGTCCTTGTCTTGACCACCAAGTCTTGTGGAATCTTCCTTGTATGCAGTAGCTGTTCGAACTGGCCCATGAGTATACGGCCCTGGGGGTCCTCGGCCCAATCTAATTGACTGGGAGACGACGTGGTGAGTACCCCCTAGTCCAGGACACCGTCAGTAGCCTCCTGAACCGGTCTTCAAGTTCGGGACGCTCCTTGATTCTTCCGAACTATTCTTTGTCTTCGGTCGTCGGTCTTGAAAACTGGTTCAACAAATCTTCCCATCTTCTATCTTGAGGATTGCCGAGCTAAATCTAAAGATCTCACACGTCGGGTATCCGAGGAGCCCTTTAAGTCTTCGGCCTTTATCAATGCCTTGTTATTTTTATGCCACACCTCGGGTTTGAAGTTGTTCCCGGGCGGCAGCGTCCTCTTGCGTCCGAGCTCCAACGCCGGACTGCATTCGAGGTATCTTTTGCATCCGTGCACCAACACTGGACCGCTTCCGAGCTCTAACGCCGGAATGTGTCCAAGCTCCAATGCCGGACTATGTATCTGAGGTGTCATAAATCACCTTGGTTCAAAGAAGTTGAAGGAGTTTAGCCAAGCTTAATGCCGAAAATGCCCTCTATGGAGCCAACCACTAGCGCCCGAGCTTTATGTCGGACTGCTTCCTAGGTGGTGGACCACCCCGAATGTGGGATGATTTTTTGTCAATATTTTTGATTGGAGCAATTTATTCTTTGCCGAGATATATAGTCAGTAGCCCTCAAGGTGTGTATCGGTCTAAAACCCGAGATGCACCTGAAGGATGACATATGACCGCTGATCCCAGTAGCCGTTGAGACTCAGGTTGATTTGCAAAATCGGTCTGAGGATCAACTCCTAGCTCGGCAGAATACTTCGGGACACAAAAAGCGATGTGCAAAGTCCTCAAGACTCAGGTTGGGTGCAGCCGACCAACCTGAGGATCAAAATCTCCTCGGAAACTGTATTGCACTTAAAATTTTCTGCATTGAACAGGCAATGTAGTAGCCCCCGAGACACTGGTTGGGTGGAAACACTAGATCAGGGCATCGATGTGCCCCTTTAATATTTGTAAATAATAAGCCCGAAGCCCAGTAGCCCTCGAGCCTTAATGTGGGCACCGGTGGCCGAATTAAGGATCGATATCCATAGTAAAGTCACAAATTGTGTGTAATGACTCTATATATCCAAGTACTTTACGTCATTAATGCTCGGATCCGCATTGTACAAAAACTTTGCTGACCGACCATTGGCTTCCACCTCCTCGGCCAGTAGCCGAGGAGTGTTTGTCTTACTTTATAAAGCCTTTATGAGGGCAAAGATTTACGACAAACAAGGCAATTTGGCCATACGGTTTTATAAACAAAGGTACGCAGAGAGATATGTTATATTACTGTTTAACATAAGAAATGTCTTCCAAAGAAAATAGTCCCGCTATCGGTTCCTTTCTTTGGGTTGTTATGCTAAGCATGATCATGATACCTCAGCTCTAATGTAAGAGCAAAATATTGAGGATTTAGTTCGGGAGCCGAGTTACTAGCCCTCGGTAGTGTTCAGCGACAGTCGAGGTCAAGCCGTAAACACTTCGGCCAATGTTATGAATGGCCTGTCATTTAACATAGTCATCGGATCGCTGAACAGTTTACGCTTATTGTGACAGTGAGTTTTCGGCTTTTCTCCACTAAGGTGCTTAACCATGTGAGCTGGAAGCACAATCGCAGTGGTTCTCCCTTTGTACACCTAGCCGAACAAAGCGGAACGTAGGAGGCAAGCGCATGAGCCCGGCAACCCAACTATTGACCGAAGGCACAATTCGAAACCGATGCATATATAGCAATATCTGAGATTGTTTTTGACGAATCTCTAAAGGTGTCCGGCGTTGCACTGCGAGACTTGTGCTGAAAATACATAAATAGTTTGAAAGTGCCATAAGCTTGGAAAACCAAAAAAGTCAGTAAAAACTTGATGTCCGAACAAGATCAAGTGTCCGGTGCCAATCCGAAAATAGGAAAAAAATGTGCTTCTATCGTGCTTTAACATGACACATCCGATCTCAAGACTTCACGCGGGTCAGCCTATGACTTCAAGCTCCTTATCCCAAAGGCGGAGTACTTCTCCGAGGTCAGTTTAGCAAACTAAACTCAAGCGGCTTTCAGAGAGAAGACATGCTATCCCGCTATTGACCATAAACTCAAGTCAAAAAAGGAGCGGTAGAAAAAGACTTTGCAACGACCAAGAAGAAAACACATTTACTATAAAACAGCTCATATAAATTTTAAGAGCCCCCAAGTGACTTGGGTAAAAGAATTTTATGTATAATGATTGTATGTACCGAAGTACTTATATCATATCTGTGTTCACCCGAACTTTAAACGCATCTTAACCGACCGTCGGCTTCTCCCTCTTCGGCCAAGGGCTGAAAGTGTCATGTACTCCACCTGTCGAGAGTATCGACGGTGTTTCCGATGATCAGGCAATCGGGCCATAAGGCTGTAATAGACAAAGCACGCTCAGGGAACTTATGCTATATTACTATCAAAGTGTAAGAAGCATCTTCGAAGAAAATAGTACCCCCACCGATTCCTTTCTTCAGTGCTCATTATTACTATGAGACTTGTGCAATAGATTTTTTGTACTCATGAGTTCTGTTGTGTGCCGACCATGATTGAAAACAATAAGAGTGCTAGCTTTCGGCTTCACCTAGTCTGAGGTCAGAGCTCGGATGACCCGGTCGTGATAATCGCAGAGGTGCTCCCTTTACTCCCTAGCCAAACAATCGGGAACGTAGGGGTAAGCACAGGAGCCAGGCAACCCAGCTTGCAAATCGCTTAGGTCAATATGGTGCATATTGTGGCATAATACACGAACAAGCAACGAAGCCGTACAAGTATAATCATATGCAAGAGGAAAAGCTCCATCAAGGGAGCCCCCAAATAAACGAGGTATTTGAATATGCGCGTCACAAACCAAGTTTTGACAAGGAACTTTGTCACAAACAACTTTGTGCCAAAAAGTATAATGCTTGGTCGAACCGAACAAAATTTAAAACTGAATGTTTTTGAGCAGGAAAGCAACTTAGCTGGTTAATGTGCTCGGTGTTGATGACACGATTCGGGCTTGTGGCAGGACGAAGACGCCCATTAATCTGTGACAGATCCGACAAGGTTCGTAGTCCTCGGCATGGCCGAGGTCCCAGCCCCCAGGCCCGAGGTGTCCGAGCAAGGAGTTCAGCACTCCGGAGTAGTGACCACCTAACGCAGTCAAAATCGATTACCTGCACACATAAAACAGTGCGATCCAGGAAATAATAATATATATATATATAATCGTTGCATAATTGCTTTACGCAAAAATAATTTATTTAAAGAAATGTGGCCTGGCGCCGAAGCCAATGTCGATGCAGGGCGTTAGCGTGACTCAGTGAAGGCGTGACAAAGCCTGAATTTGCAAGGCGGTCCGGGCTCCGGATGCGGCGTTCGCCGAACTATGTACGGAAACTGACCGAACCACCACGCGACCATTTTAATGTGGCCACCAGTTGATAGACCTATGTACAGATGATGGAACAAACCAGAGTAATAATTCCTTAAGAAAAATAAACCCAACAAGCAAAAATTGTTAGGATTAATAGCACCTGGTTTATTTGTTGTAGCATTCAGAAGAAAAGCGACTCCCAAAATCAGGAATCGATCCGCACACCCATTGCATGATGGGCGATAAAATCGATGGCCTGGTGATGCTGGCAAAGGTTGGCTTGCCGAGGAGAAGCCCTCGGTCTAGCTAACGTGACGAAGCTGGTCGGCTGGTGATGCTGAAGTCACCGGAGTATGTTTATGAAGAAATAGCCAAGTCCCCGGTCTAGCCGAGGTGACGGAGCAGGCCGGTGAGGATTTGTTGCAGCTGTCATGTCAGCCGAGGTGTTGATGTAGTTCGGCGTGATGGACATTGGCTCGAAGAAGCAACAGTGCGGCCATGCCGGCCCAGGTCGTAACTTGTGACGCGGCCAATGCCGGTCTGATGAAGTGACCATGCGGCGATGCCGGTGTACCTGCTCCGTGTAATCCATAGGGCGGCGATGTTGGTGATGATTTATCCTTGGCGATTCCGAACTCTTATTCGGCTCGCCGAGGTGAGGATCCGAAGAAGTTGAGCTCGGCTAAAAAAGCGACGACATGTCTAGCGCATGTCGGCAGTCGCGGAGCTATATTGCCGGACTGGTTTGACACCAGCGTGATGGCGAAGATTACCTCAGAGGAGGTTTAAAATTTTATGGGCGCGTGTTAAAAATAATGCACAATACCTTAGAAGAAAATTCCTTTTAAAAAGGTTGTCAAATATCACGTTCATAAAGAAACATGAATTTGGGTCGGATCCGTATTCGCGCAGAAAACAGATCTGAAAAGTAATGCACTAATCGGAAGGTTCCCGGAGTTTGGACGGTGGGATCGACCTGAAACTTTGAGGGGTGGTATATATGAGAATTGCGCAGCAGATGAACGGTTGGATCTTCCAAAGGACTTCCGATCTGGGTTCTGGAGACCACGCCCTAAACTCGTCCGGATTCCTGTCTGGATTTGACAGGGCTCCGGTATATCGTAGATTGTCAGAGATTCCTTCATCGGAACTCGACGAAATTTTCCAAGGTTGTTGTAAACTCGATTCCGCACAATTCCACCGAAGCAATCATTAAAACGACACTCGAGGAGGCGGTGCCGGCGGATACGCGTTCGCTGTCTAGAAAAATAACATGGTCGCCCGAGGGCAATGTTGACGTTGAGCCCCCGAGCTCCATGGACGATTCCTCCATGATCTTGATAGAGATCGGAGTTGGTGTTGATGAACGCCCTCGTCCGAACATGACGATCGGAGGCAGGGCATAGTCCTCGGTCAAGCCAAGGTGACCAGTCGAGCTAGTGACGAAGATGTCGACGTCGCAGTCAATCTGCAGACGAGCCATCGATCCTTTTGCCGATCACACAACGGAACTCTCAATGAAAGCACCAATGTCGGTGTGAAAACCAGCGGATCTCGGGTAGGGGGTCCCGAACTATGCGTCTAAGGCGGATGGTAATAGGAGGCGGGGGACACGATGTTTACCCAGGTTCGGGCCCTCTCGATGGAGGTAATACCCTACGTCCTGCTTGATTGACCTTGATGATATGAGTATTACAAGAGTTGATCTACCACGAGATCGAAGAGGCTAAACCCTAGAAGCTAGCCTATGGTATGATTGTTTGTATATCTATCGACTAGCCTGGCCCTGGTTTATATAATGCACCAGAGGGCTAGGATAACAAGAGTACTAGCCGAATACGCCGGTGGGGGAGGAGTCCTTGTCTTGACCACCAAGTCTTGTGGAATCTTCCTTGTATGCGGCAGCTATCCGAATTAGCCCATGATTATACGGCCATGGGGATCCTTGGCTCAATTTAACTGACCGGGAGACAATGTGGTGAGTACCCCCTAGTCCAGGACACCGTGAGTTTTCGTCTTTGTCTAAAAATAGTATTGATTCATGGAACAAGTGCAAAGATGCTTTTATCTCCAAGTATTTTCCTCCCGCTAAGATCATCTCTCTTAGAAACGATATTATGAATTTTAAGCAACTTGATCATGAACATGTTGCACAAGCTTGGGAGAGAATGACACTAATGATACGTAATTGCCCTACTCATGGTTTAAATTTGTGGATGATTATACAAAAAATTTATGCCGGATTGAATTTTGCTTCAGAAATCTTTTAGATTCGGCCACGGGAGGCACTTTTATGGAAATCACTTTAGGAGAAGCTACTAAACTCCAAGATAATATTATGGTTAATTATTCTCAATGGCATACTGAAAGATCTACTAATAAAAAGGTGCATGCGATAGAAGAAATTAGTGTTTTGAGTGGAAAGATGGATGAACTTACGAAATTATTTGGTAGTAAGAGTGTTTCTTCTGATCCTAATGATATGCCCTTGTCTACTTTGATTGAGAATAATAATGAGTCTATGGATGTGAATTTTGTTGGTAGGAACAATTTTGGTAACAACGCGTATAGAGAAAATTTTAATCCTAGGCCTTATCCTAGTAATCCCTCTAATCATTATGGTAATTCCGACAACAATTCTTATGGAAATTATAAGAATATACCCTCTGATTTTGAATCTAATATTAAAGAATTTATTACTTCACAAAAGAATTTCAATGCTTTGATTGAAGAAAAATTACTTAAGATTGATGAGTTGGCTAGGAACGTTGATATAATTTCTCTTGATGTTGATTCTTTGAAAATTAGATCAATTCCACCTAAGCATGATATCAATGAGTCTCTCAAATCCATGAGAATTTCCATTGATGAGTGCAAAGAAAGAACCACTAGGATGCGTGCTAAAAAAGATGCCTTTATAAGAGCGTGTTCTTCTAGTTCCTATGAAAATAAAGATGAAGATCTAAAAGTTATTGATGTGTCCCCTATTAAGTCTATGTTTTGCAATATGAATCTTGATAATGATGGGACTGAATATGATCCACCTTTACCTAGAAGGCATTCCAAGAATTCAGAATTTTTTGATTTTGATGCTAAAATTGATAAAAGTGGGATTGAAGAAAGTAAAACCCTAGATGTTGCTAAACCCATTACTATGGATTTCAAGGAATTTAACTATGAAAATTGATCTTTGATTGATTGTATTTCCTTGTTGCAATCCGTGCTAAATTCTCCTCACGCTTATAGTCAAAATAAAGCGTTTACTAAACATACCGTCGATGCCTTGATGTAATCTTATGAGGAAAAACTTGAATTGGAAGTTTCTATCCCTAGAAAACTCTATGATGAGTGGGAACCAACTATTAAAATTAAAATTAAAGATCATGAATGCTATGCTTTATGTGATTTGGGTTCTAGTGTTTCCACGATTCCAAAGACTTTGTGTGATTTGTTAGGTTTCCGTGATTTTGATGATTGCTCTCTAAACCTGCACCTTGCGGATTCCATTATTAAGAAAACTATGGGAAGAATTAATGATGTTCTTATTTTTGCAAATAGGAATTATGTGCCCGTAGATTTTATTGTTCTTGACATAGATTGCAATCCTTCATGTCCTATTATTCTTGGTAGACCTTTCCTTAGAACGATTGGTGCAATTATTGATATGAAGGAAGGAAATATTAGATTCCAATTTCCATTAAGGAAAGGCATGGAACACTTTCCTAGAAATAAAATTAAATTACCTTATGAATCTATTATGAGAGCCACTTATGGATTGCCTACCAAAGATGGCAATGCCTAGATCTATCCTTGTTTGTTATGCCTAGCTAGGGGCGTTAAACGATAGCGCTTGTTGGGAGGCAACCCAATTTTATTTTTATTCCTTGCTTTTTGCTCATGTTTAGTAATAAGTGATTTATCTAGCCTCTATTTTGGTTGTGTTTTTTGTGTTTAATTAGTGTTTGTGCCAAGTAGAACCGTTGGGAAGAGTTGGGGAAAGTCTTGTTACACTTGCTGTAAAAACAGAAACTTTAGCGCTCACGAGAACTGCTGCCATTTTTATTTGGAAAGTGCTATTTAGTTAATTCTTTTTGCAGATGATTAATAGATAAATTCCTCACGTCCATAAGTTTATTTTGGAATATTTGGGTGTAACATCCCAAAATTCCAAATTTTGGAATGTTATAATAAATAGATAGATTTGATTGATTGTTTGATTGATTATCTGAAAGTGAGTGAATTCGAAACTTTTCGAAAGTTAAATGAGAGGGAATAAAAGGACTTTCCCAAACTTTCACATTTTTCTTTTGATCCCCGTGAATTCAAATTCTTTTCAAACACAAAACCCCGGAGAGAAGATGACATGACTTCTTCCATTTATTTGAATGACAAGGGGTGTTGAAAATATTTGAATTTCATTTGAAAATATTTCCGATTCAGAAACTTTATGCAACTCAATGATTTTCACGGAGAGAAGATAAAATGACTTCTTCAAATTATATGAAATATGAGTTGGGAGTTTTAAAGAATTAAATTCAAAGTTCTTTTGAATTAATTTTCAATTTGGATTTCTTTGAGTTTTATTCAAATTGTTTTTCTCCAAAAATAAAATATATGGAAATTAGGGTAACATGATTCCCTACATTAGAAAATTGGAGGAAAATTAATTTGAAATCATTTTGGTATTTCTAAAATGATTTTAGTTGGATTTTAATAGACCAGTAGCACTGTTTGAATTATCTGATTTTGTGTGTATTTTATTAATGCTAGAAAAATGTTCATGTCATAGAAATCTTTTTCTGAAAATTTTGATATATTATATGCCTATATAATATTTTGATTTCTTTTTGTTTTTGTTATTTTTGTTGTCTGTGAAAAATGTTTTAAAAAAAAACTCTTCGAACAGTGCCAGGCCGAAGCCCAGCACTGCTCTCTCTCTCTCTCCCCGCGCCTGGCCAGCCGGCACAGCCCAGTAGCGGCCCAGCGTGCCCGCACCTGTCCCTGAGCTCCCGCCGGACTCCCGCACCTACACGGCGTCGTCGCCGCCGTATGCTGCCTGGACTTCTCGCCGCCGCCTTTGCCTGGCCCCTCCTCCACGCCAGCTCGCCCCCTCCCTCCATAAGAACCCGAGGCCCCGGCCCCGTTCCTCTCCTCCTCGCACTTCGCGCCGCCGCCGCACTCTCGCCACGCTCGCAAAAGCCGCCGCTCCGATGAGATCGAGCCACCGCTGCCCGCTCCACTCCGTTGCCCCGACCGCTACCGCCACCATCGTCATCACCTCCGCGCCGCGTCAAGCGCCTTGACGCCCTCGCCGCAGCCGGAGACCCACCGGAGCCGCCGCCCCGTCGACGTACGAGCCGCCGCCGCCGTCTTCCCCAACGCCGGCGACCTCCACGCCGCGGTAACCGCCGCCTCTCTCCCTTGTCCGTTAGATCGTAGATCTAGGGCTAGGATTAGTTCACGCTTGTTTTTTTCCCTTTTCGAACCGTTTTCTATTTTCCAGTGAACATTCGTCCGCTAGTTCTCCGGAGCGAACGGTTTTCATCACTTAGGTTCTGTTAGCGAGCGTTCGCTCAATAGTTTTTTTTTAATTTCGGCCAGGGACCTATCCGTAGTGTTTTTTTACAGATTAGTCCCTCTGTTTCAAACGACTATAACTCTTTACTCGTTAGTCCAAATCCAACGAAACCACCGCCCACTTCTTCGTTATGATCTCCTCTATCCATTAATCCAACTCAAACATGTTTTTGAAAAGTTTAAAATTCGAATTAGATCAGATTTGAATTCAAACTTCGTTTGATCATAACTTGAGTTTCGTAGCTCCGTTTGAGTTGATTCTTTTTGCAAATCGAAGCTCTTGACCTAAACCTTCTGATAAGGCCAAATTCACATAATTTTGGTACTGTTAGACATTGTTTTATGTTGCAAGAGTTATTTGCTTGGTTTTCATGTTTTCCGAATCGATTTCTTCGTTCTTTCTAATCTTTTGAGTGGTTGCTTATGTGTGGTTACTATTGCTTGCTTACAATAGATTGACCGGAGTGTGACAAGTAGATCTATCAAGATTTTTGAGTGCGAATCATCTTCATCAACATTGCAGGCAAGTTCACACTTTGATCATACGTTTTCTGCAACCCATGTTTTATTGCATTAGGTCAATCCTCTCACATTGCATGATTAGGATCTAATTAAATTGTGGGATGGGAACTAGATGAGGTAGTACCTATCACCTGTATTATTATGAAACCTTTGGGAGTTACCTCTATGTTTGTTTATTATGCCATGCTATGCTAGTAGACGTGGATTGGGTGAGTGATATCCATGACAGATGTGAGATTGATAATTTAATGGTTTACCTAAGGTGGCAACTTAAACACACATCTGGGTGGATTGAGGCACCTGATGTCTATCAGGACTTGCCTGTTTTTATTTCGGACCGCCACCCAAGCTCAAAGGGATCATGAGATTATTCATACTAGAAACTTCCGTGTGCAGCCACAAGACATTATGGGCTCTGGCATAGTTGACTAAGTTGTGCGAACTCTTACGGGGTGGACTAGCAGATGTAGGGGTTGTAGGTGGTACGGTCTACCCCACATGTAAGGTGCTAGCGCTTCTGAAAGACTATGTCTCGGTCATCCGTTTCTCAAACACCCTGTAGTGCGAGAAACCAAACGGAGGCGATCGAGTCTTGTGGGGAAAAGTGCGCAAACCTCTGCAGAGTGTATAAACTAGTCATGATTAGCCGTGTCCCCGGTTATGGACATCTTGAGTATCTAGTTCTTGGATTATCCTGTTGATCTCATCACGTTACTTTAAATTAATATTGTTGGGATGTTAATGAGTACTTTTAATTGGGATTGAGAATGCTGTCAACCATTCTCAATGTTCAACAACCACCATGATAGTTAAATAAATTTATTCCTTTGCAGTAGGGAAAAATTGGCTTTTCGCAAAAACCTTATAACCATAGAGCTTTTCCACCAGCCGAATACGCATGTAGTGATAGCCATTGTTCATCATTCTCTATGGTGTGAATTTGCTAGTACATTCAATGTACTGACCTGTTTCGGGCTGCAACGTCTCATGTTGCAGGTTTCTTACGACGAGTAAGTGATACGTTAGGGTTACGATTTCTACACTCAAATTTGCCGTTGGTGTTGATGGGAATCCACAACCTTGTTGCTTCCGCTATATGGATCGAGGTAATAGTATTTATGTTACTTTATACATGTGATTTACCTCTGTTATAAATCCTTCGAGTACTGTGTGTGTCAGCATACCGATCTAGGGATGACACTTAAGCACAAACACTTGATCCATTCGGGTCGGGTCGCTACAAGATGGTATCAGAGCACATGTTGACTGTAGGACGTGACCCTAGAAACTGGCAATCCCATAGCAAAGATTTTTCTCTACAACTTTCCCTTTCAAAAAGATCTTTTACCTCTCTTCTCTTCTGAGTTTATTCAAATTTCCCTTTAGTGAAACCATACCCCCTTTCCCTTTTGACCACTCGAAGATTCGACTGATGAGACCACTCCAAGAAGTACAAGATATCGGACAACTAAGACCACATCGGAATGAAGAGTATTTTCCATGCATCTGAACAATGGAAACTACAACGGTTGAAGACCGAAGACAAGTAGAAATTGAAGGCCCTGTACAAATTTCTAGATTTGTATGACCTAGGAAGGCTACCCTATTGGAAATTTTCAGACTATGGAAGCCGTCAATAACCATGATCATGGTGTATCGGAGAAAGACTGAAACAAGGAGCATGAGAACTCAAAGTTTTGTCAAGAAAACCCTAAGGCGGGAGATATCAACTATGGAATGATAGCTCATGGCAATGACAAGGGCAGAAACATGGTTATCCGTGATGTCATCACCATTGATACTGTGGTCACCGAGCTGAGCTAAGCATGCATTCCTTCGGAAGGATTGGATGGTAGAAGGCTGATGGAGCATCTATCAGCAAAGGATGCAGTTTTAAACTTAGCTGGTGTATCACCAGGATCTGGAGTGTTACATCAAGAAGTTAAGATGGAGCTACAAGAAGCCGTATTTTGACAGGTAGCATTTCGTGAAGAACTTAGGACCCAGAAGTTGAAGTAGCCAAGCTGGAGGAGCAAAACCTCGAGAAACCGGAGATTCGTCAGGAGCTAGACCATGGTTCATGCCAAAGATGTTGAAACTCAGAAGTTTAAAATACAAACTCCAGAATATTAAAGGATGTCACGAGAGATTTCACGTCAACAGAGATTGATTTGGCAAAAGAACTTGAGAAAGACAAGCATGATCGGAAGAAGCCATTGGAGGCATGAACAAGACTTGAAGAGTTTGGCGACGATGACCTTAACAGACCAAACCCTTGTTATATACCTACGTTAGATGCGACGTTTGTGAGCTGTCATTTGTTTGATGTTTTTCGACAGCCACAACAAAAAAATCTGTCTTTTCAAAACCATTGTTTGTATTGTGTGCATCCCTCTCTATCTCTCTCATCTTACCCCAAACCCACATGGACCCAATAGAGGATGAATGGAGATGAGCTTGTATTTTCTGGACCGATGAGTCAGTTGGAGACGGACCGATGGATTCAGAACATGGAGGATCACATGGAGAATAACCCTATAGTCGAAAAGCGTATGACCCAGCATGCTCTTCAGTGCTTTGAAAGAGGTGCTGCTACTTGGTGGAGGATGTACCAAACCATGAATGGATGGCAAGGAGTAACCACTTGGAAAGAATTTTAGTTGACTTTGCCCACAGGTGCAAGGAGTCAGGGCACTACCTCAATGCCCAAAAAGAAAACCTCGAGACTTGTCGGAAGTAATATGTTTTCGTTGTAATGAAGCAGGGCACTTTGCCAGAAAATGCCCTAAGGAGAAGGAAACTTGTGCTAGATAGTTGAGTTTGCAACAAAAGAAATGGAGTAGTAGAAGTGAGAACATTTTCTTTTATATTGAGGTGTTGAGTTGAGACATGTAATGGAAAAGCGAGAGATTGTAATCACTTGAGAATGAATAAAGTTAGCATCGTTGGTACTGATATGGATTTTATGAGTTGTTACTCTATGAAGAAGGATTTTGACCATTTTGAGGATAAGAGAAATATGGTCTATGGAAGGTTTGTGCATTTTAAGGGTGGTAGTACCCTATAAGAACCATTGACCCCTGGAAAAGATAAGGATACTCCACTGAGTGGATTTCGGACAAAAATGAATACGAGTTTTGTCTCGATATGTGTGATGCCCCAAGAGTATGTGGGATGAAGTTGGAGACCGTCAGTTGTTTGGACCAAAGGTGATCAAAGGAGTCAGAAGAGAATGTTAAGTTGATTCGAGATAGACTGAAGGTAACTTAGTCCAGGTAGAAGAGTTATGTAAACTCAAAAACTCAAGGAGGTAGTCTAGGAAATTGGAGACCGAGCATGTCTTCATGTGTTCCCTCTGCGAGGAGTTAAACGAATTGGAGTTAAGGTAAAGTTAGCCCCGAGATTTGTAGGACCATACTGAGTTTTGGAGCGTATGAGAGAAGTGGCCTACAAGTTAGAGTTACCCGAAGGACTGTCAGGAGTTCAGGATGTGTTTCACGGTTCCCAGTTGAAGAAGTGCCATGCAGAGATGGCCAATATTCCCGTGTAAGGACGCTTGACCCTGGAAAGGATAATGATGTTCCACTAAGTGGAATAAGGACTTCATAAGTATAAGTTTTATCTCGGTATGAGGGATACCCCACGCGGATGAAGAGATGAGTTACCATTGGATATAAAGGGGGTATGATGTTGGAAATATGGATCAATGGCAACCCCATGACAAGTTTGAGTACTCATGTCTTGGTTTGGTGCCAATAGAAGGAAGGAAGATAGTACAATTGGATGGATTTAAGAATACTAGGAAGTTGGAACAATGATCAGTTGCCCGATGATAAGTTCAAGGACTACAAGTGATGAGATGGGCCATAACCCACAGGCCCCAGGACCTGCCAAGAAGAAAGCACATTATTGCTGAAGGAAAAACCCTGGAAGAAGTTACGATTTTATCGATGGACGATTTTGTAGGAGTAATGCAAAACCTGAGAGTTGTGAAGGAACGATAGATGTTTGTTTGGCTTGCAGAATCTATGGATTTATCTGAACTTGGTTCGTCGACAAGAGAAATTCTACAATGCTTGTGAGGATGACCAAGTGTTAGAATGCGAGATTCGCTAAACTGTATACAAGGTAATGATTTGGGTGCGGGATGGATTGATCACCATACCGACTTACTCTTATTGTTCGCCTTGCTATATGGAATGGTAAATCTGAGTGACTTACCTATAGTAGAGAGACGATGATCAAAACCCTGTTTAAACCTTAGAATGGTATAAGAAATTTTTTTCCTTGTACAAGGCAGCTTTGCCAACCGTAGGTTATACGGTGAGGATCAACCCAGACCCATTTCCTGCAGGAGAAACCATAAATTGTTGACCACCATGAGATATCGATAGTTGATTAGTATTGGCGCCAGAACCGTCAGCTAAGAAGACCCAGTCTCGGAATAACCTTACCAGGATGAAAGTACAGAAGAAATGAGGAAAAGGTTATGCTGTTGGGGAACGTAGAAATAATTCAAAATTTTCCTACGTGTCACCAAGATCAATCTATGGAGTCATCTAGCAACGAGGGAGGAGTGGATCTACATACCCTTGTAGATCGCGCGCGGAAGCGTTTAAGAGAACGGGGTTGATGGAGTCGTACTCGTCGTGATCCAAATCACCGATGATCCTAGCGCCGAACGGACGGCACCTCCACGTTCAACACACGTACGGAGCAGCGACGTCTCCTCCTTCTTTATCCAGCAAGGGGGGAGGAGAGGTTGATGGAGATCCAGCACGACGGCGTGGTGGTGGAAGTAGCGGGATTCCAACAGGGCTTCACCAAGCGCTGCGGGAGGAGGGAGATGTGTCATGGGAGGGAGAGGGAGGCGCCAGGGCTTAGGTATGGTTTCCCTCCCTTCCCCCCACTATATATAGGGCCAAGGGAGAGGGGGAGGGCACAGCGTTGCCCCTTCCTCCAAGGAAGGGTGCGGCCAAGGGGGGGAGGAGTCCATCCTCCCCAAGGCACCTCGGAGGTGCCTTCCCCCTTTAGGACTCTCCCCTCCTCTTGTCCCTTTGGCGCATGGGCCTCTAGGGGCTGGTTCCCTTGGCCCATGTAGGCCAAGGCGCACCCCCTACAGCCCATGTGGCCCTCCGGGACAGGTGGCCCCACCCGGTGGACCCCCGGGACCCTTCCGGTGGTCCCGGTACAATACCGGTGACCCCGAAACTTGTCCCGATGGCCAAAATAGCACTTCCTATATATAATTCTTTACCTCCGGACCATTCCGGAACTCCTTGTGACGTCCGGGATCTCATCCGAGACTCCGAACAACTTTCGGGTTACCGCATACTAATATCTCAATAACCCTAGCGTCACCGAACCTTAAGTGTGTAGACCCTACGGGTTCGGGAGACATGCAGACATGACCGAGACGTTCTCCGGTCAATAACCAACAGCAGGATCTGGATACCCATGTTGGCTCCCACATGTTCCACGATGATCTCATCGGATGAACCACGATGTCAAGGACTTAATCAATCCCGTATACAATTCCCTTTGTCTATCGGTACGACACTTGCCCGAGATTCGATCGTCGGTATCCCGATACCTTGTTCAATCTCGTTACCGGCAAGTCTCTTTACTCGTTCCGTAACACATCATCCCGTGATCAACTCCTTGATCACATTGTGCACATTATGATGATGTCCTACCGAGTGGGCCCAGAGATACCTCTCCGTCACACGGAGTGACAAATCCCAGTCTCGATTCGTGCCAACCCAACAGACAATTTCGGAGATACCCGTAGTGTACCTTTATAGCCACCCAGTTACGTTGTGACGTTTGGCACACCCAAAGCACTCCTACGGTATCCGGGAGTTGCACAATCTCATGGTCTAAGGAAATGATACTTGACATTAGAAAAGCTTTAGCATACGAACTACACGATCTAGTGCTATGCTTAGGATTGGGTCTTGTCCATCACATCATTCTCCTAATGATGTGATCCCGTTATCAACGACATCCAATGTCCATGGTTAGGGAACCGTAACCATCTATTGATCAACGAGCTAGTCAACTAGAGGCTTACTAGGGACATGGCGTTGTCTATGTATCCACACATGTATCTGAGTTTCCTATCAATACAATTCTAGCATGGATAATAAACGATTATCATGAACAAGGAAATATAATAATAATCAATTTATTATTGCCTCTAGGGCATATTTCCAACAGTCTCCCACTTGCACTAGAGTCAATAATCCAGTTCACATCGATATGTGAATAACACTCAAGGTCACATCCCCATGTGACTAACACCCAAAGAGTTTACTAGAGTCAATAATCTAGTTCACATTTACCATGTGATTAACACTCAATGAGTTCTGGGTTTGATCATGTTATGCTTGTGAGAGAGGTTATAATCAACGGGTCTGAATCTTTCAGATCCGTATGTACTTCGCAAATCTCTATGTCATCTTGTAGATGCAGCTACTACGCTATATTTGGAGCCATTTCAAATAACTGTTCTACTTGGAGCTATTCTAAATTGTTGCTCCATTATACGTATCCGATATCTCTACTCAGAGCTATCCGGATAGGTGTTAAGCTTGCATCGACGTAACCCTTTACGACGAACTCTTTTACCACCTCCATAATCGAGAAAATTCCTTAGTCCACTAGTTACTAAGGATAACTTTGACCGCTGTCCTGTGATCCATTCTTAGATCACTCTTGTACCCCTTGACTGACTCATGGCAAGGCACATTTTAGGTACGGTACACAGCATAGCATACTGTAGAGCCTATGTCTTAAGCATAGGGGACGACCTTCGTCCTTTCTCTCTTTTCTGCTGTGTCGAGCTTTAAGTCTTAACTTCATACCTTACAACTCAGGCAAGAACTCCTTCTTTGACTGATCCATCTTGAACACCTTCAAGATCATGTCAAGGTATGTGCTCATTTGAAAGTACCATTAAGCGTTTTGATCTATCCTTATAGATCTTGATGCTCAATGTTCAAGTAGCTTAATCCAGGCTTTCCATTGAAAAACACTTTCCAAATAACCCTATATGCTTTCCAGAAATTCTACGTCATTTCTGATCCATAATATGTCAACAACATATACTCATCAGAAATTCTATAGTGCTCCCACTCACTTCTTTGGAAATACAAGTTTCTCATAAACTTTGTATACACCCAAAATCTTTGATCATCTCATCAAAGCATACATTCCAACTCCGAGATGCTTACTCCAGTCCTTAGAAGGATTGCTGGAGCTTTGCATACGTATTAGCATCTTTCAGGATTAACAAAACCTTCCGGTTGTCTCACATACAACCTTTCCTCAAGAAAATCATTGAGAAAACAATGTTTTTTTTTTGACATCCTCTCTGCAAGATTTCATAAACAATGCAGTAATCGCTAATATAATTCCAACAGACTCTTAGCATCGCTACGAGTGAGAAAGTCTCATCGTAGTCAACTCCTTGAACTTGTCGGAAAACATCTTAACGACAAGTCGAGCTTTCTTAATGGTGATACTTACCATCATTGTCCGTCTTCCTTTTAAAATCCATCTGCACTCAACAGCCTTACGACCATCGAGCTGTTCTGTCAAAGTCTACACTTTGTTTCCATACATGGATCCTCTCTCGGATTTTATGGCCTCGAGCCATTTATCGGAATCCGGGCCCACCATCGCTTCTCCATAGCTCGTAGGTTCATTGTTGTCTAGCAACATGACTTCCAAGACAGGATTACGTACCACTCTGATGTAGTACACATCCTTGTCATCCCACGAGGTTTGGTAGTGACTTGATCTGAAGTTTCATGATCACTATCATAAGCTTCCACTTCAATTGGTGTAGGTGCCATAGGAACAACTTCCTGTGCCCTGCCACACACTAGTTGAAGAGACGGTTCAATAACCTCATCAAGTCTCCACCATCCTCCCACTCAATTCTTTCGAGAGAAACTTTTCCTCGAGAAAGGACCCGATTCTAGAAACAATCCCTTATTGCTTTTGGATCTGAGACAGGAGGTATACCCAACTGTTTTGGATGTCCTATGAAGATGCATTTATCCGCTTTGGGTTCGAGCTTATCAGCCTGAAACTTTTTCACATAAGCGTCGCAGCCCCAAACTTTTAAGAAATGACAGCTTAGGTTTCTCTAAACCATAGTTCATACGGTGTCATCTCATCGGAATTATGTGGTGCCCTATTAAAGTGAATGTGGTTGTCTCTAATGCCTAACCCATAAACTATCGTGGTAATTCGATAAGAGACATCATGGTATGCATCATATCCAATAGGGTGCAGTTATGATGTTCGGACACACCATCACACTATGGTGTTCCAGGCTGTATTAGTTGTGAAACAATTTCCACAATGTCTCAATTTTGTGCCAAACTCGTAATTCAGATATTCATCTCTATGATCATATCATAGATATTTTATCCTCTTGTCACGACGATCTTTCAACTTCACCCTGAAATTACTTGAACCTTTCAATAATTCAGACTCGTGATTCATCAAGTAAATGTACTCAACATCTACTCAAACCATCTGTGAAGAACATAACGATGTCCACTACACGCCTCAGCACTCATTGGACTGCACACATCAAAATGTATTACTTCCAACAAGTTGCTTTCTAGTTCCATTTTACTGAAAAACGAGGCTTTCAGTCATCTTGCCCATGTGGTATGATTTGCATGTCTCAAGTGATTCAAAATCAAGTGAGTCCAAACGGTCCATTTGCATGGAGTTTCTTCATGCATATACACCAATAGACATGGTTCGCATGTCTCAAACTTTTCAAAAACGAGTGAGTCCAAAGATCCATCAACATGGAGCTTCTTCATGCGTTTTATACCGATATGACTTAGGTGGCAGTGCCACAAGTAGGTGGTACTATCATTACTATCCTATATCTTTTGGCATGAACATGTGTATCACTACGATCGAGATTCAATGAACCATTCATTTTAGGTGCAAGACCATTGAAGGTATTATTCAAATAAACAGAGTAACCGTTATTCTCCTTAAATGAATAACCGTATTGCGATAGACATAATCCAATCATGTCTATGCTCAACGCAAACACCAATCTCGATGGTAGAGGGAGCGTGCGATGCTTGATCATATCAACATTGGAAACACTTCCAACACATATCGTCAGCTCACCTTTAGCTAGTCTCCGTTTATTCCGTAGCTTTTATTTCGAGTTACTTACACTTAGCAACCGAACCGGTATCTAATACCTTGGTGCTACTAGGAGTACTAGTAAAGTACACATCAACACAATGTATATCCAATATACTTCTATCGACCTTGCCAGCCTTCTCATCTACCAAGTATCTAGGGTAATCCCGCTCCAGTGGCTGTTCCCCTTATTACAGAAGCACTTAGTCTCGGGTTTGGGTTCAACCTTGGGTTTCTTCACTAGAGCAGCAGCTGAATTGCCGTTTCATGAAGTATCCCTTCTTGCCCTTGCCCTTCTTGAAACTAGTGGTTTCGCCAACCATCAACAATTGATGCTCCTTCTTGATTTCTACTTTTGTGGTGTCAAACATCGCGAATATCTCAAGGATCATCATATATGTCCCTGATATATTATAGTTCATCATGAAGCTCTAGCAGCTTGGTGGCAATGACTTTGGAGAAACATCACTGTCTCATCTGGAAGATCAACTCCCACTCAATTCAAATGATTGTTATACTCAGACAATCTGAGCACAAGCTCAACAATTGAGCTTTTCTCCCTTAGTTTGCAGGTTAAGAAAATCGTCGGAGGTCTTATCCCTCTTGACGTGGGCACAAGCCTGAAATCCCAATTTCAGCCCTCGAAACATCTCATATGTTTCGTGACGTTTCAAAAACGTTTTCGGTGCCTCAAATCTAAACCGTTTAGCATTACGCACTGAACTATCATTTAAGCATCAAAACGTGTATGTCAGATGTTCGCAACATCCACAGACGACGTTCGAGGTTCAGCACACTGAGCGGTGCATTAAGGACATAAGCCTTCTATGAAGCAATGAGGACAATCCTCAGTTTACGGACTTAGTCCGCATAATTGCTACTATCAACTTTCAACTAAATTTTCTCTAGGAACATATCTAAACAGTAGAACTAAGGCGCGAGCTACGACATAATTTGCAAAATCCTTTTGACTATGTTCAGGATAAACAAGTTCATCTTATGAACTCCCACTCAGATAGACATCCCTCTAGTCATCTAAGTGATTACATGATCCGAGTCAACTAGGCCGTGTCCGATCATCACGTGAGACGGACTAGTCAACATCGGTGAACATCTTCATGTTGATCGTATCTACCATACGACTCATGCTCGACCTTTCGGTCTCTTGTGTTCCGAGGCCATGTCTGTACATGCGAGGCTCGTCAAGTCAACCTAAGTGTTTTGCATGTGTAAATCTGTCTTACACCCGTTGTATGTGAACATAAGAATCTATCACACCTGATCATCACGTGGTGCTTCGAAACGACGAACTTTCGCAACGGTGCACAGTTAGGGGGAACACCTTCTTGAAATTTTAGTGAGGGATCATCTTATTTACTACCGTCATTCTAAGTAAACAAGATGCAAAAACATGATAAACATCACATGCAATCAAATAGTGACATGATATGGCCAATATCATATTGCTCCTTTTGATCTCCATCTTCGGGGCTCCATGATCATCAACGTCATCGGCATGACACCATGATCTCCATCATCATGATCTCCATCATCGTGTCTTCTTGAAGTTGTCTCATCATCTATTACTTCTACTACTACAGCTAACGGTTAGCAATAAAGTAAAGTAATTACATGATGTTTACATTGACACGCAGGTCATAAATAAATTAAGACAACTCCTATGGCTCCTGCCGGTTGTCATACTCATCGACATGCAAGTCGTGATTCCTATTACAAGAACATGATCAATCTCATACATCACATATATCATTCATCACATCCTTTGGCCATATCACATCACATAGCATACCCTGCAAAAACAAGTTAGACGTCCTCTAATAGTTGTTTGCATGTTTTACGTGGCTGCTATGGGTTTCTAGCAAGAACGTTTCTTACCTACGCAAAAACCACAACGTGATATGCCAATTGCTATTTACCCTTCATAAGGACCCTTTTCATCGAATCCGATCCGACTAAAGTGGGAGAGACAGACACCCGCTAGCCACCTTATGCAACTAGTGCATGTCAGTCGGTGGAACCAGTCTCACGTAAGAGTACGTGTAAGGTCGGTCTGGGCCGCTTCATCCCACAATTCCACCGAATCAAGATTGTACTAGTAACGGTAAGCATATAGAACAAAATCAACACCCACAACTACTTTGTGTTCTACTCGTGCATAGAAACTACGCATAGACCTAGCTCATGATGCCACTGTTGGGGAATGTAGCAATAATTCAAAATTTTCCTACGTGTCACCAAGATCAATCTATGGAGTCATCTAGCAACGAGGGAGGAGTGGATCTACATTCACTTGTAGATCGCGCGCGGAAGCGTTCAAGAGAACGGGGTTGATGGAGTCGTACTCGTCGTGATCCAAATCACCGATGATCCTAGCGCCGAACGGACGGCACCTCCGCGTTCAACACACGTACGGAGCAGCGACGTCTCCTCCTTCTTGATCCAGCAAGGGGGGAGGAGAGGTTGATGGAGATCCAGCACGACGGCGTGGTGGTGGAAGTAGCGGGATTCCAACAGGGCTTCGCCAAGCGCTGCGGGAGGAGGGAGATGTGTCATGGGAGGGAGAGGGAGGCGCCAGGGCTTAGGTATGGTTGCCCTCCCTTCCCCCCACTATATATAGGGCCAAGGGAGAGGGGGAGCGCGCAGCCTTGGCCCTTCCTCCAAGGAAGGGTGCGGCCAAGGGGGGGAGGAGTCCATCCTCCCCAAGGCACCTCGGAGGTGCCTTCCCCCTTTAGGACTCTCCCCTCCTCTTGTCCCTTTGGCGCATGGGCCTCTAGGGGCTGGTTCCCTTGGCCCATATAGGCCAAGGCGCACCCCCTACAGCCCATGTGGCCCTCCGGGGCAGGTGGCCCCACCCAGTGGACCCCCGGGACCCTTCCGGTGGTCCCGGTACAATACCGGTGACCCCGAAACTTGTCCCGATGGCCGAAATAGCACTTCCTATATATAATTCTTTACCTTCGGACCATTCTGGAACTCCTCATGACGTCCGGGATCTCATCCGGGACTCCGAACAACTTTCGGGTTACCGCGTACTAATATCTCAATAACCCTAGCATCACCGAACCTTAAGTGTGTAGACCCTACGGGTTCGGGAGACATGCAGACATGACCGAGACGTTCTCCGGTAAATAACCAACAGCGGGATCTGGATACCCATGTTGGCTCCCACATGTTCCACGATGATCTCATCGTATGAACCACGATGTCAAGGACTTAATCAATCCCGTATACAATTCCCTTTGTTTATCGGTACCACACTTGCCCGAGATTCGATCGTCGGTATCCCGATACCATGTTCAATCTCGTTACCGGCAAGTCTCTTTACTCGTTCTGCAACACATCATCCCGTGATCAACTCCTTGATCACATTGTGCACATTATGATGATGTCCTACCGAGTGCGCCCAGAGATACCTCTCCGTCACACGGAGTGACAAATCCCAGTCTCGATTCGTGCCAACCCAACAGACACTTTCGGAGATACCCGTAGTGTACCTTTATAGCCACCCAGTTACGTTGTGACATTTGGCACACCCAAAGCACTCCTACGGTATCCGGGAGTTGCACAATCTCATGGTCTAAGGAAATGATACTTGACATTAGAAAAGCTTTAGCATACGAACTACACGATCTAGTGCTATGCTTAGGATTGGGTCTTGTCCATCACATCATTCTCCTAATGATGTGATCCCGTTATCAACGACATCCAATGTCCATATTAGGAAACCTTAACCATCTATTGATCAACGAGCTAGTCAACTAGAGGCTTACTAGGGACATGGCGTTGTCTATGTATCCACACATGTATCTGAGTTTCCTATCAATACAATTCTAGCATGGATAATAAATGATTATCATGGACAAGGAAATATAATAATAATCAATTTATTATTGCCTCTAGGGCATATTTCCAACATATGCCACTACTGGAAGAGCCCAGAGAAGGAATTTGCCGAGAATCTGAGAAGACCGGCCCCGGCAAGAATAAGGATGGAGTATATGAGTATTCATGGAACAGTAACGATGCTTCTAAGGGTGGTAGCACCCCAGACCCTGGAGACGATTGATGAAATTTTGAGGAGACCCCAAAACCCTAACCTTTTTTCTTGCTTGCCTCTCCGAATCTCGAGGACGAGATTCATTTTAAGGGTGGTAGGTTTGTAACATCCCAAAATTCTAAATTTTGGAATGTTATAATAAATAGATAGATTTGATTGATTGTTTGATTGATTGTCTGAAAGTGAGTGAATTCGAAACTTTTTGAAAGTTAAGTGAGAGGGAATAAAAGGACTTTCCCAAACTTTCACCTTTTTCTTTTGATCCCCGTGAATTCAAATTCTTTTCAAACACAAAACCCCGGAGAGAAGATGACATGACTTCTTCCATTTATTTAAATGACAAGGGGTGTTGAAACTATTTGAATTTCATTTGAAAATATTTCCGATTCAGAAACTTTATGCAACTCAATGATTTTCACGAGAGAAGATAAAATGACTTCTTCAAATTATATGAAATATGAGTTGGGAGTTTCAAAGAATTAAATTCAAAGTTCTTTTGAATTAATTTTCAATTTGGATTTATTTGAGTTTTATTCAAATTATTTTTTTCCAAAAATAAAATATATGGAAATTAGGGTAACATGATTCCCTACATTAGAAAATTGGAGGAAAATTAATTTGAAATCATTTTGGTATTTCTAAAATGATTTTAGTTGGATTTTAATAGACCAGTAGCACTATTTGAATTATCTGATTTTGTGTGTATTTTATTTAATGCTAGAAAAATGTTCATGTCATAGGAAATCTTTTTCTGAAAATTTTGATATATTATATGCCTATATAATATTTTGATTTCTTTTTGTTTTTGTTATTTTTGTGGTCTGTGAAAAATGTTTTAAAAAAAAACTCTTCGAACAGTGCCAGGCCGAAGCCCAGCACTGCTCTCTCTCTCTCCCCGCGCGAGGCCAGCCGGCCCAGCCCAGTAGCGGCCCAGCGCGCCCGCACCCGTCCCCGAGCTCCCGCCGGACTCCCGCACCTACACGGCGTCGCCGCCGCCGTATGCCGCCTGGACTTCTCGCCGCCGCCTTTGCCTGGCCCCTCCTCCACGCCAGCTCGCCCCCTCCCTCCATAAGAACCCGAGGCCCCGGCCCCGTTCCTCTCCTCCTCGCACTTCGCGCTGCCGCCGCACTTCTCGCCATGCCCGCGGAAGCCGCCGCTCCGGCGAGATCGAGCCACCGCTGCCTGCTCCACTTCGTAGATCTAGGGCTAGGATTAGTTCACGCTTGTTTTTTTCCCTTTTCGAACCGTTTTCTGTTTTCCAGTGAATGTTCGTCCGCTAGTTCTCCAGAGCGAACGGTTTCATCACTTAGGTTCTGTTAGTGAGCGTTCGCTCAATAGTTTTTTTTTAATTTCGGCCAGGGACCAATCCGTAGTGTTTTTTTATAGATTAGTCCCTCTGTTTCAAACGACTATAACTTTTTACTCGTTAGTCCAAATCCAACGAAACCAACGCCCACTTCTTCGTTATGATATCCTCTATCCATTAATACAACTCAAACATGTTTTTGAAAAGTTTAAAATTGGAATTAGATCAGATTTGAATTCAAACTTCGTTTGATCATAACTTGAGTTTCGTAGCTCCGTTTGAGTTGATTCTTTTTGCAAATCGAAGCTCTTGACCTAAACCTTCTGATAAGGCCAAATTCACATAATTTTGGTACTGTTAGAAATTGTTTTATGTTGCAAGAGTTATTTGCTTGGTTTTGATGTTTCCCGAATCGATTTCTTCGTTCTTTCTGATCTTTTGAGTGGTTGCTTATGTGTGGTTACTATTATTTGCTTACAATAGATTGACCGGAGTGTGACGATTAGATCTATCAAGATTTTTGAGTGCGAATCATCTTCATCAACATTGCAGGCAAGTTCACACTTCGATCATACCTTTTCTGTAGCCCATGTTTTATTGCATTAGATCAATCCTCTCACATTGCATGATTAGGATCTAATTAAATTGTGGGATGGGAACTAGATGAGGTAGTACCTATCACCTGTATTATTATGAAACCTTTGGGAGTTACCTCTACGTTTGTTTATTATGCCATGCTATGCTAGTAGACGTGGATTGGGTGAGTGATATCCATGACAGATGTGAGATTGATAATTTAATGGTTTACCTAAGGTGGCAACTTAAACACACATCTGGGTGGATTGAGGCACCTGATGTCTATCAGGACTTGCCTGTTTTTATTTCGGACCGCCACCCAGGCTCAAAGGGATCATGAGATTATTCATACTAGAAACTTCCGTGTGCAGCCACAAGCCATTATGGGCTCTGGCATAGTTGACTAAGTTGTGCGAACTCTTACGGGGTGGACTAGCAGATGTAGGGGTTGTAGGTGGTACGATCTACCCCACATGTAAGGTGCTAGAGCTTCTGAAAGACTATGTCTCGGTCATCCATTTCTCAAACACCCTGTAGTGCGAGAAACCAAATGGAGGCGATCGAGTCTTGTGGGGTAAAGTGCGCAAACCTCTGCAGAGTGTATAAACTAATCATGATTAGCCGTGTCCCCGGTTATGGACATCTTGAGTATCTAGTTCTTGGATTATCCTGTTGATCTCATCACGTTACTCTAAATTAATATTGTTGGGATGTTAATGAGTACTTTTAATTGGGATTGAGAATGCTGTCAACCATTCTCAATGTTCAACAACCACCATGATAGTTAAATAAATTTATTCCTTTGCAGTAGGGAAAAATTGGCTTTTCGCAAAAACCTTATAACCATAGAGCTTTTCCACAAGCCAAATATGCATGTAGTGATAGCCCATTGTTCATCATTCTCTATGGTGTGAATTTGCCAGTACATTCAATGTACTGACCCGTTTCGGGCTGCAACGTCTCATGTTGCAGGTTTCTTACGACAACTAAGTGATACGTTAGGGTTACGATTTCTACACTCAACTTTGCCGTTGGTGTTGATGGGAATCCACAACCTTGTTGCTTCTGCTATATGGATTGAGGTAATAGTATTTACGTTACTTTATACATGTGATTTACCTCTGTTATAAATCCTTCGAGTACTGTGTGTGTCAGCATACCGATCCAGGGATGACACTTAAGCACAGAGACTTGATCCATTCGGGTCGGGTCGCTACATTGGGGTTCATATCTTCTGCTAGCTACATATTACTACAGACTGTTCTGTTTTTGACAGATTCTGTTTTTCATGTGTTGTTTGCTTATTTTGATGAATCTATGGCTAGTAAAATAGTTTATAAACCATAGAGAAGTTGGAATACAGTAGGTTTAACACCAATATAAATAAATAATGAGTTCACTACAATACCTTGAAGTGGTCTTGTGTTTTCTTTCGCTAACGGAGCTCATGAGATTTTCTACTTTGAGTTTTGTGTTGTGAAGTTTTCATGTTTTGGGTAAAGATTTGATGGATTATGGAACAAGGAGTGGCAAGAGCCTAAGCTTGGGGATGCCCATGGCACCCCCAAGATAATATAAGGATAGCTAAAAGCCAAAACTTGGGGATGCCCCGGAAGGCATCCCGTCTTTCGTCTACTTCTATCGGTAACTTTACTTGGAGCTATATTTTTATTCGCCACATGATATGTGTTTTTCTTGGACCGTATTGTCTAATTTGAGTCTTTACTTTTTAGTTTACCACAATCATCCTTGCTATACACACCTTTTTAGAGAGCCATACATAATTTGGAATTTGCTAGAATACTCTATGTGCTTCGCTTATATCTTTTGAGTTATATAGTTTTGCTCTAGTACTTCACTTATATCTTTTAGAGCACGGTGGTGGATTTGTTTTATAGAAACTATTGATCTCTCATGCTTCACTTAGATTATTTTGAGAGTCTTAAATAGCATGGTAATTTGCTTAAAATCCTAATATGCTAGGTATTCAAGATTAGTAAAATTTTCTTATGAGTGTTTTGAATACTAAGAGAAGTTTGATGCATGATGATTGTTTTGAGATATGGAGGTAATAATATCAAAGTCGTGCTAGTTGAGTAGTTATGAAATTGAGAAATGCTTGTGTTGAAGTTTGCAAGTACCGTATCATGCACGTATGGTAAACGTATGGTAAATGCTATGTAACAAATTTGAAACATGAGGTGGTACTTGATTGTCCTCCTTATGAGTGGCGGCCGGGAACGAGCGATGGTCTTTTCCTACCAATCTATCCCCCTAGGAGCATGCGCGTAGTGCCGAGGTTTTTGATGACTTGTAGATTTTTGCAATAAGTATGTGAGTTCTTTATGACTAATGTTGAGTCCATGGATTATACGCACTCTCACCCTTCCATCCTTTCTAGCCTCTTCGGTACCATGCATTGCCCTTTCTCACATTGAGAGTTGGCGCAAACTTTGCCGGTGCATCCAAACCCCGTGATATGATACGCTCTTTCACACATAAACCTCCTTATATCTTCCTCAAAACAGCCACCATATCTACCTATTATGGCATTTCCATAGCCATTCCGAGATATATTGCCATGCAACTTTCCATCATTCCGTTCATCATGACACATTCATCATTGTCATATTGCTTAGCATGATCATGTAGTTGACATAGTATTTGTCGCAAAGCCACCGTTCATAATTCTTTCATACATGTCACTCTAGGTCCATTGCATATCCCGCTACACCGCCAGAGGCATTCATATAGAGTCATATTTTGTTCTAGTATCGAGTTGTAATCATTGAGTTGTAAATAAATAGAAGTGTGATGATCATCATTTTCTACAGCATTGTCCCAAGTGAGGAATTATTAAAAAAAGAAGAGAGAAAGGCCATATAAAAAAGAGAAGGCCCAAAAACAGAAAGAAAGAGAAATGCCATAAAAAAAGAGAAGGCCCAAAAAAGAGAGAAAAAGAGAGAAGGGACAATGTTACTATCCTTTGCCACACTTGTGCTTCAAAGTAGCACCGTAATCTTCATGATAGAGAGTCTCTTGTTTTGTCACTTTCATATACTAGTGGGAATTTTCATTATAGAACTTGGCTTGTATATTCCAACAATGGGCCTCCTCAAGTGCCCTAGGTCTTCGTGAGCAAGCAAGTTGGATGCACAGCCACTTAGTTTCTTTTGTTGAGCTTTCATACATTTATAGCACTAGTGCATCTATTGCATGGCAATCCCTACTCCTTGCATTAACATCAATCGGTGGGCATCTCCATAGCCCATTGATTAGCCTCGTTGATGTGAGACTTTCTCCTTTTTTGTCTTCTCCACATAACCCCCTCATTATATTCTATTCCACCCGTAGTGCTATGTCCAATTGCTTGGCTTGTTTATAGGTTTATAGGTTTGAGATTACTAAAGTATGAAACAATTGCTTGGCGTGTCATCAGGGTTGTGCATTATGAGAGCATTCTTGTGTGACGAAAATGGAGCATGACTAAACTATATGATTTTGTAGGGATGAACTTTCTTTGGCCATATTATTTTGAGAAGACATAATTGCTTAGTTAGTATGCTTGAAGTATTATTATTTTTATGTCAATATGAACTTTTGTCTTGAATCCTTCAGATTTGAATATTCATACCACAATTAAGAAGAATTACATTAAAATTATGCCAAGTAGCACTCAGAATCAAAAATCCTGTTTTTATCATTTACCTACTCGAGGACGAGCAGGAATTAAGCTTGGGCATGCTTGATATGTCTCCAACGTATCTATAATTTTTGATTGCTCCATGCTATATTATCTACTGTTTTGGACATTGTTGGGCTTTATTATCCACTTTTATCTTATTTTTGGGACTAACCTATTAACGAGAGGCCCAGCCCAGAATTGCTGTTTTTTTGCCTATTTTAGGGTTTTGAAGAAAAGGAATATCAAACGGAGTCCAAACGGAATGAAACCTTCAGGAACGTGATTTTCTAAACGAACATGACCCAGAAGACTTGGACCCTATGTCAAGACACAAAAGAGGAGGCCACGAGGTAGGGGGTGCACCTACCCCCCAGGAGCACCCTCCATCCTCGTGGGCCCCCTGTTGCTCCACCGACGTACTCCTTCCTCCTACCCCCAAACGATCAGATACGGAGCCAAAACCCTAATTCCACCACCGTAACTTTCTATATCCACGAGATCCCATCTTGGGGCCTGTTCCGGAGCTCCGCCGGAGGGGGCATCGATCACGGAGGGCTTCTACATCAAAACCATAGCCCCTCCGATGAAGTGTGGGTAGTTCACCTCAGACCTACGGGTCCATAGTTAGTAGCTAGATGGCTTCTACTCTCTTTTTGGATCTCAATACAATGTTCTCCCCCTCTCTTGTGGAGAACTATTCGATGTAATCTTCTTTTTGCCGTGTGTTTGTTGAGACCTATGAATTGTGGGTTTATGATCAAGAAATATCTATGAACAATATTTGAATCTTCTCTGAATTCTTTTATGTATGATTGGTTATGTTTGCAAGTCTCTTCGAATTATCAGTTTGGTTTGGCCTACTAGATTGATCTTTCCAATGGGAGAAGTGCTTAGCTTTGGGTTCAATCTTGCGGTGTCCTTTCCAAGTGACTGTAGGGGCAGAAAGGCACGTATTGCATTGTTGCCATCGAGGATAACAAGATGGGTTTTTCATCATATTGCATGAGTTTATCCCTCTACATCATGTCATCTCGCTTAAGGCGTTACTCTGTTTTCATTAACTTAATACTCTAGATGCATGCTGGATAGCGGTCAATGAGTGGAGTAATAGTAGTAGATGCAAGCAGGAGTCGGTCTACTTGTCTCGGACGTAATGCCTATATACATGATCATACCTAGATATTCTCATAACTATGCTCAATTCTGTCAATTGCTCAACAGTAATTTGTTCACCCACCGTAGAATACTTATGCTCTCGAGAGAAGCCACTAGTGAAACCTATGGCCCCCGGGTTTATCTTCATCATATTAATCTACCAATACTTAGTTATTTCCTTTGTTTTTACTTTGCTTTTATTTTACTTTGCATCTTTATCATAAAAAATACAAAAAATATTATCTTATCATATCTAGCAGATCTCACTCTCGTAAGTGGCCATGTAGGGATTGACAACCCCTTATCGCGTTGGTTGCAAGGATTTATTTGTTTTGTGCAGGTACGAGGGACTCACGCGTAGCCTCCTACTGGATTGATACCTTGGTTCTCAAAAACTTAGGGAAATACTTACGCTACTTTGCTGCATCATCCCTTCCTCTTCGGGGAAAACTAACAATGTGCTCAAGAGGTAGCAGGAACATGCACTCGGCTCTAGGTTAATAGGTTTGTCCCAAAATAATATAAAATAACATATTAATGCATATAAAACATCCAAAACAGATAATATAATAGAATGGAACAATCAAAATTTATATATATGTTGGAGATGTATCACCTAACATGTTCATCACATATTATTTCTTTTGTAGCATACACATTTGGACTTTTATATGACTCAAAGCAATAGTCTAGTTTTTACATGAACATTTAAATAGTCGAGCATATCAATAAGCAACCATGTCTTTCGAAATATCAACACTAAAGCAAGCTATCTCTAGTGGATCATGCTCAATCATTAACCCATTCATGAAACACACTCGCATATTAGCTACACCCATTGCTCAAGTATGATCATAGTGCCCCTTAGTTGGTGCTTTATAAGAGAAGATGGAGACTCAAATACAAATAAAAAGTGCATAAAGTAAATAGAAAGGCCCATCGTAGAGGGAAGTAGGGATTTGTAGAGGTGCCAGAGCTCAAAGCAAAAAATAGAGATAAAACATTTTGGGTGGCATGCTTTTCCTATCAACGAAAATGATCGAGTAGTTCCCAATACTTTCCATGCTAGATCTATCATAGGCGGTTCCCAAATAGAAAATAAAGTTTACTCCTTTTTCCACCATACTTTCATCTTACATGGCTAGCTATATCCATAGGCCCCGTCCGTACCAACACTTCCCAAGGAATTTATTATTTGACAACATTAAGTAAATTCATTTATTCATTTCAGGACTGGGCATCCCTAATAACTTTGTCATACTCTTGTGCAATTACAAGTGAATAAACACTCATCTTGAGAATAACACATCTAGCATGGAAAAGTATTAGCCACCCCCTACCGCTTCATGAGAGGTACGAGCACACAAAAAGGAAATTATTTTTGAAAATTAGAGATGAAAAATACAAATTTTCTTAGAACAGCAAGGGAATACCGCATATAGGTATGTATGGTGGACTCATATGGTAAAACTGGGTTTAAGGAGTTTGGATGCACAAGTAATATTCCTACTTAGTACAAGTGAAGGCTAGCAAAAAGATTGAGAAGCATCCAAGCAAGAAATGAAAAATCACATCAGGGAGCATTGAGCATAACTAACACTGAATAATGCAGCCCAAGTAGGATGTAATTCATTGCATAACTATTGAATTTTGTGCTTGCATAGGGAATCACAAACCTTAACACCAATATTCCTACTAAAGCATAGTTACTCACCAACATGATTCACATATTATTATCATCATACCGCAAAACTATTACAAAGAATCAAGTTTATTTTGTCCCATGATCTTCATGAAAGTTTTTATTATATCCCTCTTGAATATCTATCACTTTGGGACTAGTTTCATATGTTGCTTTTGATAGCTCAAAAAAATCTGAGTGAAGAACATGAGCATAAAATTTTTCCTCTCTAAAAATAATTTAAGTGAAGCATGAGAGAATTTCTTCAAAAATTTACTAACTCTCAAATAAATCTAAGTTAAGCATGAGAGAATTTCTTCAAAAATATTGAAGCACACCATGCTCAAGAAGATATAAGTGAAGCACTAGAGCAATTCCATAGCTGGAAAAATTTAAGTGAAGCATAAAGAGAAATTCTAACAAATCATAGTATAATTTTGGATCTCTCAAATGTATGTGTCTAGCAAGGATAGATGAAACAAACTAAAAAGCAAAACAAGCAAAGACTCATATAATACTAGGTGCTCCAAGCAAAACTCATGATATGTGATAAATAAAAATATAGCTCCAAGTAAAATACCGATGGTCGTTAGAAGAAAGAGGGATGCTAATCGAGGCATCCCCAAGCTTAGTTGCCCGTTTCTTACTATGTATTCCTTCATCCATGGTGATCGCACTGAAAACTTGAGAACTTCAATCACACAAAACTCAACAAAACCTCCATGAGATCCGTTAGTATAAGAAAGCAAATCACTACTCTAAGTACTGTTGCAAACCCATTCATATTTTATTTTTGCATTATATCTACTATATTCCAACTTTGCTTTGGCTTATAATCCCCGATAAAGTCCATAGATTCATCAAAATAAGCACACAATGCAAAGAAAACATAATATGTCAAAAACATAACAATCTGTAGCAATCTGAAAACTTCGTATACTTCTGTAACTCCAAAAAATCTAAAAAAATTAGGACAATGTAGGAAATTTTGTATATCAATTGTGTGTAAAAACTTTAGAATTTTTCGTCAGTTCTGTGATATATGAAAATTATTTTACTGGATGCAAAAGTTTCTGTTTTCCAACAAGATCAAATCAACTATCACCCAACATGATCCGAAAGGCTTTGCTTGGCCCAAAGTCTAATTAAGACATAAAAAAACACAATCATAACAGAGGCATAATTGTGCAAACACTCCATAATAGAAAGAAAAAGGCAAAAATAAAATGTATTCATTGGGTTGCCTCCCAACAAGCGCCATCGTTTTACGCCCCTAGCTAGGCATAGAGCATAGATTCAAGTATTGTCATCTTTATTTCTAGATCCATAGGATTCCTCATGATTGATTCATATGGTGGCTTGATTCTTGTTCTAGGGAAGTGTTATGTACCCTTTCTTAGTGGAAATTGAAATTTAATATTACCTTCTATCATATCAATCACGACACCAATAGTACGTAAAAACGGTCTACCAAGTATAATTGGACAAGACAGATTGTAATCAATATTAATAAGAATAAAATCTATGGGCACATAATTCCTATTTGCAAGAATAAGAACATCATTAGTTCTTCCCAAAGGCTTTTTAATAATAGAATCCTCCAAGTGCAAATTTAAAGAACATTGTTCAATATTGGTAAGACCAAGCACATCACATAAAGATTCCAGAATTGTGGAAACACTAGCACCCAAGTCACATAAAGCAAAACATTCATAATTTTTAATCTTTACTTTAATGGTGGGTTCCCATTCATCATGTAATTTATTGAGATCTCTAATTCCAACTTTTCTTCGAAAGCTTTCATCATGGCATCTACGATATGCTTAGTAAAAGCATTATTTTGTTCATAAGCATGGGGTGAATTTCTCATGGATTGCAACAAAGAAATACAATCAATCAAAGAGCAATTATCATAATTAAAGTCTTTGTAATCCAAAAGAGTGGGCACATCACTAGTTAAAGTTTTGACCTCTCCAAGCCCACTTTTATCAATTTTCTCAACATGATTTTCACCCTCCAAATTATCAGGACGCCTTCTAACTAAAGTTGAATCTTCTTCAGTCCCTTTATCATCAATTTTAATCTTACTAAACAAAAAATCAATAGAATAAACAACAATCACTTTAAGATCTTCATTAGCTTTATGAAAGCAATCACTAGAAAATGTTCTTTCTAAAAATTCTCTTTTAGCTCTAAGCATAGAGGTTATTTTCTTACTTTCATCCATAGAAACATATAAAGCTTTAATTTATTCTTAAACCTTAGGGACACAAATTTTCAACTTGATATTTTCTATGTCGTGAGAAATTCTATCAATGCTTCTAGACATATCATCAATCTTATTCAACTTTTCTTCTATCGTAATGTTGAAAACTTTTTGGGCGCTGATAAATTCTTTAATATTATTTTCAAGATCAGAGGTGTTCCTATTATGATTGTAAGAAGGATTACCATAGGAATTGCCATAATTATTAGACTAATTTCCCTGGAAAGGCATAGTATTAAAATTACCTCTATAAGCATTGTTATTAAAATGGTTTCGCGAGACAAAATTCACATCTACGACATCACTATTTTGCTCAATCAAAGTAGAAAAATGCACATCATTAAGATCAATAGGAGTATTTATATTAGCTACCAACGTCATAAGAGCATCAACCTTTTCACTCAAAGAATTTATTTTTTCAACCAAATTAACCTTTTTACTAATAGGTGCTCTTTCGGTAAGCCATTGTGAATAATTAGCCATGACATTATCAAGCAATTTAGTAGCTTCACCAAAGTAATTTCCATAAAAGTACCACCCGCGGTGGAATCTAAAAGATTTTTAGAAACAAAATTCAATCCCGCATAAAAATTTTGTATGATCATCAGAAGATTTAAGCCGTGAGTAGGACAAATTCTTAGCATCAATTTCATTCTTGTTCAAGATTTTGCAACATGTTCATGCTCAAGTTGCTTAAAATTCATGATTTGTGTCCTAAGGGAAATAATTTTCGCGGGTGGAAAACACTTGGTAATAAAAGAGGAAAACCAAATTTTTGCACGATCTCGCAAAGAAAAAGGAAATAATTTCAACTTCACAATATCATTGTCCACATCTTTTTTCTTTTGCATATCACATAATTCTAAGAATGTGTTAAGATGGAACGCGTCATCCTCATTAGGATTACTGGAAAATTGATCTGTCATAACAAGATTCAACAAAGCGGCACTAATATCACAAGACTCCGCACTAGTAGTGGGAGGAGCAATCAGAGTGCTAATAAAATCATTATTATTGGTATTGGAAAAGACACGCAATTTGGTACTTTCTTGAGACATTGCAACTACGCAATCAAGAACGCAAATAAAAAGAGATCTGACGAGAAAACGACGAATGAAAAAAGAGGGCGAATAAAACAACAAATTTTTGTGAAGTGGTGGAGATGAAAACGAGAGGCAAATGGAAAATAATGTAAATTGCAAGGAGATGAGATTTGTGATTAAGAACTTGATAGATGTTGATGATTTCTCCCTGGCAACGGTGCCATAAATCCTTTCTTGATGGCTCATGTGTGTCTCAGTATTTTCCCCGAAGAGGAACGGATGATGCAGCACAACTATGGTAGGTATTTCCCTCAGTCATGAAACCAATGTTATCGAACCAATAGAAGAAACAAGCAACAATATGTAAATGGTACTTGTACATAAAGAACAAATACTTCCAACCCGATGCGTAAGAGGGGTTGTCAATCCCTCTTAGGTAAAAGATAGATTGGTTTGTAGTAGATTGGATAAATAGATCTTGAATAAACGCGAAATAAAATAAATAACAAAAAATTGAAGAAAGGTAATTTTGGGTTTTTGGGATAATATATCTGAAAATAAAAGTGGCAAATAATAGATTGGAAAGGAAATATGATAAAGAATATACCCAGGGGCCGTACATTTCACTAGTGGCTATTGATAGAACTTCAAATAATTGTGATGATATCCAGGGAATGATATATATATATATAGGCATCATGTCCAAGATTAGTAGACCGACTCCTGCCTGCATCTACTACTATTTCTCCACACATCGACCGCTATCCAGCATGCATCTAGTGTATTAAGTTCATGGAAAAATAGAGTAATGCAATAAGAACGATGACATGATGTAGACAAGATCTATTTATGTAGTAATAGACCCCATCTTGTTATCCTTAATGGAAATGATCAATACGTGTCTTGCTGCCCCTTCTGTCACTAGGAAATAAGAACGCATGACCGAACCCATCACAAAGCACCTCTTCCCATGGAAAGAAAAATTGATCTAGTTACCCTAACTAAACCAAAGATTTGAAGAAGAAATACGAGGCTATAAGTAATCATGCATATAAGGGATCAAAACTCAAATAACTTTCATGGATAAAATAGGTCTGATCATAAACTGAAAGTTCATCGGATCCCAACAAACACACTGCAAAAAGAGTTACATCAAATAGATCTCCAAGAGACCATTGTATTGAGAATCAAAAGAGAGAGCGGAAGCCATCTAGCTACTGCCTACAGACCCGTAGGTCTACAATGAACTACTCACGCATCATCAGAGAGGCACCAATGAGGATGATGAACCGCTCCGTGATGGTGTCTAGATTGGATCTGGTGGTTCTGGAACTTGTGGCGGCTGGAATTGTGTTTCATCGACTCCCCTAGGGTCTTTGGATTTTCGAGGTATTTATAGAGCAAAGACGCGGTGCGGGAGGCGGCCGAGGTGGGCACAACCCACCAGGTCGCGCCTGGGCCCCCAGGCGTGCCGAGGTGGGTTGTGCTCCCCTCGGAGCCCCCTCTGGTACTTGGTGTCCATATCATCGGAAAATGGCCACGAGCCACCGTTTGGCATAGGGTCGGCCGCATTCGAACGAGCGGACCAACAACATCCACTCGTGGCGGTTTTGTAGGGAGGCCTGGACGGAGCTGAGTGCTACGACAATGGAGGGCGGTGGTGCTTCAGGTGCTCCATGGGGATGGAAAGGCGGGGCTCCAGCGACTCATGTAACCACCTAGGCGGCATCTAGGGAGCACCATAAGCAGTACGGTGGCACTAGTTCGAGTGGAGGAAGCACGAGAGAGCGACGCTCGCCGGCCATGGGGGCGGCCTGATACGTCTCCAACATATCTATAATTTTTGATTGTTCCATGCTATTATATTATCCATCTGCGATGTTTTATATGCATTTATATGCTATTTTATTGTTGGGTTTCATAGTAATTTCAAAAAAATTCCTACGCACACGCAAGATCATGATGATGCATAGCAACGAGAGGGGAGAGTGTTGTCTACGTACCCTTGTAGACCGCAACGGAAGCGTTGACGCAACATAGAGGAAGTAGTCATACGTCTTCCGATCCGACCGATCCAAGCACCGTTACTCCGGCACCTCCGAGTTCTTGGCACACGTACAGCTCGATGACGCTCCCCGGGCTCCGATCCAGCAAAGCTTTGGGGATGAATTTCGTCAGCACAACAGCGTGGTGACGATGATGATGTTCTACCGACGCAGGGCTTCGCATAAGCACTACTACGATATGACCGAGGTGGAATATGGTGGAAGGGGGCACCGCACACGGCTAAGGAACGATCACGAAGATCAACTTGTGTGTTCTAGGGTGCCCCCCTGCCTCCGTATATAAAGGATCCAAGGGGGGGTGCGGCCGGCCTAGAGGAGGCGCGCAGGAGGAGTCCTACTCCTACTGGGAGTAGGACTCCCCTCCCGTTCCTTGTCCAACTAGGAGAGGTGGAGGGAGAGAAGGAAAGGGGGGCGCCGCCCCTCCCTCCTTGTCCAATTCGAACTAGGGGGAGAGGGGGCGTGCGGCCTGCCCTGGCAGCCCCTTCCTCTTCTCCACATTAGGCCCATAAGGCCCATTAACCCCCCGGGGGGTTTTGGTAACCCCCCGGTGCTCCGGTTTTATCCGAAACTTCCCTGGAACCCTTCCGGTGTCTGAATATAGTCATCTAATATATCAATCTTTATGTCTCGACCATTTCGAGACTCCTCGTCATGTCCGTGATCACATCCGGGACTTCGAACTAACTTCGGTACATCAAAATGCATAAACTAATAATAACTGTCATCGTAACGTTAAGTGTGCGGACCCTACGGTTCGAGAACAATGTAGACATGACTGAGACAAATCTCCAGTCAATAACCAATAGAGGGACCTGGATGCCCATATTGGCTCCTACATATTCTACGAAGATCTTTATCGGTCAAAACGCATAACAACATACGTTGTTCCCTTTGTCATCGGTATGTTACTTGCCCGAGATTCGATCGTCGGTATCCAATACCTAGTTCAATCTCGTTACCGGCAAGTCTCTTTACTCGTTCCGTAATACATCATCCCACAACTAACTTATTAGTTGTAATGCTTGCAAGGCTTATGTGATGTGCATTACCGAGAGGGCCCAGAGATACCTCTCCGACAATCGTAGTGACAAAACCTAATCTCAAAAAACGCCAACCCAACATGTACCTTTGGAGACACCTGTAGTACTCCTTTATAATCACCCAGTTACGTTGTGACGTTTGGTAGCACCCAAAGTGTTCCTCCGGTAAATGGGAGTTGCATAATCTCATAGTTATAGGAACATGTATAAGTCATGAAGAAAGCAATAGCAGCATACTAAACGATCGGGTGCTAAGCTAATGGAATGGGTCATGTCAATCAGATCATTCACTTAATGATGTGATCCCGTTAATCAAATAACAACTCCTTGTTTATGGTTAGGAAACATAACCATCTTTGATTAATGAGCTAGTCAAGTAGAGGCATACTAGTGACACTTTGTTTGTCTATGTATTCACACATGTATTATGTTTCCGGTTAATACAATTCTAGCATGAATAATAAACATTTATCATGATATAAGGAAATAAATAATAACTTTATTATTGCCTCTAGGGCATATTTCCTTCAGTCTCCCACTTGCACTAGAGTCAATAATCTAGATTACACAGTAATGATTCTAACACCCATGGAGCCTTGGTGCTGATCATGTTTTGCTTGTGGAAGAGGCTTATTCAACGGGTCTGCTACATTCAGATCCGTATGTATCTTGCAAATCTCTATGTCTCCCACCTAGACTAGATCCCGGATGGAATTGAAGCGTCTTTTGATGTGCTTGGTTCTCTTGTGAAATCTGGATTCCTTTGCCAAGGCAATTGCACCAGTATTATCACAAAAGATTTTCATTGGACCCGATGCACTAGGTATGACACCTAGATCGGATATGAACTCCTTCATCCAGACTCCTTCATTTGCTGCTTCTGAAGCAGCTATGTACTCCGCTTCACATGTAGATCCCGCTACAACGCTTTGTTTAGAACTGCACCAACTGACAGCTCCACCGTTTAATGTAAACACGTATCCGGTTTGCGATTTAGAATCGTCCGGATCAGTGTCAAAGCTTGCATCAACGTAACCTTTTACGATGAGCTCTTTGTCACCTCCATATACGAGAAACATATCCTTAGTCCTTTTCAGGTACTTCAGGATGTTCTTGACCGTTGTCCAGTGATCCACTCCTGGATTACTTTGGTACCTCCCTGCTAGACTTATAGCAAGGCACACATCAGGTCTGGCACACAGCATTGCATACATGATAGAGCCTATGGCTGAAGCATAGGGAACATCTTTCATATTCTCTCTATCTTCTGCAGTGGTCGGGCATTGAGTCTTACTCAACTTCACACCTTGTAACACAGGCAAGAACCCTTTCTTTGCTTGATCCATTTTGAACTTCTTCAAAACTTTGTCAAGGTATGTGCTTTGTGAAAGTCCAATTAAGCGTCTTGATCTATCTCTATAGATCTTAATGTCTAATATGTAAGCAGCTTCACCGAGGTCTTTCATTGAAAAACTCTTATTCAAGTATCCCTTTATGCTATCCAGAAATTCTACATCATTTCCAATTAGTAATATGTCATCCACATATAATATCAGAAATGCTACAGAGCTCCCACTCACTTTCTTGTAAATACAGGCTTATCCAAAAGTCTGTATAAAACCAAATGCTTTGATCACACTATCAAAACGTTTATTCCAACTCCGAGAGGCTTGTACCAGTCCATAAATGGATCGCTGGAGCTTGCACACTTTGCTAGCTCCCTTTGGATCGACAAAACCTTCTGGTTGCATCATATACAACTCTTCTTCTAGAAATCCATTCAGGAATGCAGTTTTGACATCCATCTACCAAATTTCATAATCATAAAATGCGGCAATTGCTAACATGATTCGGACAGACTTAAGCATCGCTACGGGTGAGAAGGTCTCATCGTAGTCAATCCCTTGAACTTGCCGAAAACCTTTTGCGACAAGTCGAGCTTTGTAGACAGTAATATTACCGTCAGCGTCAGTCTTATTCTTGAAGATCCATTTATTCTCAATTGCTTGCCGATCATCGGGCAAGTCAACCAAAGTCCATACTTTGTTCTCATACATGGATGCCATCTCAGATTTCATGGCTTCAAGCCACTTTGCGGAATTTGGGCTCATCATTGCTTCTTCATAGTTCGTAGGTTCATCATGATCTAGCAGCATGACTTCCAGAACGGGATTACTGTACCACTCTAGCGCGGATCTTACTCTGGTTGATCTACAAGGTTCAGTAGTATCTTGTTCTGAAGTTTCATGATCATTATCATTAGCTTCCTCACTAACTGGTGTAGGTGTCACAGCAACAGTTTTCTATGATGAACTACTTTCCAATAAGGGAGCAGGTACAGTTACCTTGTCAAGTTCTACTTTCCTCCCACTCACTTCTTTCGAGAGAAACTCCTTCTCCAGAAAGTTTCCAAATTTAGCAACAAAAGTCTTGCCTTCGGATCTGTGATAGAAGGTGTATCCAATAGTCTCCTTTGGATATCCTATGAAGACACATATCTCCGATTTGGGTTCGAGCTTATCAGGCTGAAGCTTTTTCACATAAGCATCGCAGCCCCAAACTTTCAAAAACGACAACTTTGGTTTCTTGCCAAACCACAATTCATAAGGTGTCGTCTCAACGGATTTTGATGGTGCCCTATTTAACGTGAATGCAGCCGTCTCTAGAGTGTATCCCCAAAACGATAGCGGTAAATCAGTAAGAGACATCATAGATCGCACCATATCCAGTAAAGTACGATTACGACGTTCGGACACACCATTACGCTGTGGTGTTCCGGGTAGCGTGAGTTGCGAAACTATTCCACAATTTTTCAAATGTACACCAAACTCGTAACTCGAATATTCTCCTCCACGATCAGATCGTAGAAACTTTATTTTCTTGTTACGATGATTTTCAACTTCACTCTGAAATTCCTTGAACTTTTCAAACGTTTCAGACTTATGTTTCATTAAGTAGATATACCCATATCTGCTTAAATCATCTGTGAAGGTGAGAAAATAACGATATCCGCCACGAGCCTCAATATTCATCGGACCACATACATCTGTATGTATGATTTCCAACAAATTTGTTGCTCTCTCCATAGTATCGGAGAATGGCGTTTTAGTCATCTTGCCCATGAGGCACGATTCGCAAGTACCAAGTGATTCATAATCAAGTGTTTCCAAAAGTCCATCAGTATGGAGTTTCTTCATGCGCTTTAGACCGATATGACCTAAACGGCAGTGCCACAAATAAGTTGCACTATCATTATCAACTCTACACCTTTGGGCTTGAACATTATGAATATGTGTATTACTACTATCGAGATTTAACAAGAATAGACCACTCTTCAAGGGTGCATGAGCATAAAAGATATTACTCATATAAATAGAATAACCATTATTCTCCGATTTAAATGAATAACCGTCTCGCATCAAACAAGATCCAGATATAATGTTCATGCTCAACGCTGGCACCAAATAACAATTATTCAGGTCTAATATTAATCCCGAAGGTAGATGTAGAGGTAGCGTGCCGACTGCGATCACATCGACTTTGGAACCGTTTCCCACGCGCATCGTCACCTCGTCCTTAGCCAATCTTCGCTTAATCCATAGTCCCTGTTTCGAGTTGCAAATATTAGCAACAGAACCAGTATCAAATACCCAGGTGCTACTGCGAGCATTAGTAAGGTACACATCAATAACATGTATATCACATATACCTTTGTTCACCTTGCCATCCTTCTTATCTGCCAAATACTTGGGGCAGTTCCGCTTCCAGTGACCAGTCTGCTTGCAATAGAAGCACTCAGTTTCAGGCTTAGGTCCAGGTTTGGGTTTCTTCTCTTGAGTAGCAACTTGCTTGTCGTTCTTTTTGAAGTTCCCCTTCTTCTTCCCTTTACCCTTTTTCTTGAAACTAGTGGTCTTGTTGACCATCAACACTTGATGCTCCTTCTTGATTTCTACCTCCGCAGCTTTCAGCATTATGAAGAGCTCGGGAATAGTCTTATTCATCCCTTGCATATTATAGTTCATCACGAAGCCCTTGTAGCTTGGTGGCAGTGATTGGAGAATTCTGTCAATGACGCAGTCATCTGGAAGATTAACTCCCAACTGAATCAAGTGATTATTATACCCAGACATTTTGAGTATATGCTCACTGACAGAACTGTTCTCCTCCATCTTGCAACTATAGAACTTATTGGAGACTTCGTATCTCTCAATCCGGGCATTTGCTTGAAATATTAACTTCAACTCCTGGAACATCTCATATGCCCCATGACGTTCAAAACGTCGTTGAAGTCCCGATTCTAAGCCGTAGAGCATGGCACACTGAACTATTGAGTAGTCAACAGCTTTGCTCTGCCAGACGTTCATAACATCCGGCGTTGCTCCTGCAGCAGGCCTGGCACCCAGCGGTGCTTCCAGGACGTAATTCTTCTGTGCAGCAATGAGGATAATCCTCAAGTTACGGACCCAGTCCGTGTAATTGCTACCATCATCTTTCAACTTTGCTTTCTCAAGGAACGCATTAAAATTCGACGGAACAACAACATGAGCCATCTATCTACAATCAAACATAAACAAGCAAGATACTAATCAGGTACTAAGTTTCATGATAAATTTAAGTTCAGTTAATTTACTTAAAGAACTCCCACTTAGATAGACATCCCTCTAATCCTCTAAGTGATTACGTGATCCAAATCAACTAAACCATGTCCGATCATCACGTGAGATGGAGTAGTTTCATTGGTGAACATCTTTATGTTGATCATATCTACTATATGATTCACGCTCGACCTTTCGGTCTCTGTGTTCCGAGGCCATATCTGTATAAGCTTGGCTCGTCAAGTTTAACCTGAGTATTCCGCGTGTGCAACTGTTTTGCACCCGTTGTATTTGAACGTGGAGCCTATCACACCCGATCATCACGTGGTGTCTTAGCACGAAGAACTTTCGCAACGGTGCATACTCAGGGAGAACACTACTTGATAATTTAGTGAGAGATCATCTTATAATGCTACCGTCAATGAAAGCAAGATAAGATGCATAAAAGATAAACATCACATGCAATCAATATAAGTGATATGATATGGCCATCATCATCTTGTGCTTGTGATCTCCATCTCCGAAGCACCGTCTTGATCACCATCGTCACCGGCATGACACCTTGATCTCCATCGTAGCGTCGTTGTCGTCTCGCCAAGCTTGTGCTTCCACGACTATCCCTACCGTTTAGTGATAAAGTAAAGCATTACAGCGTGATTGCATTGCATACAATAAAGTGACAACCATATGGCTCCTGCCAGTTGCCGATAACTTGGTTACAAAACATGATCATCTCATACAATAAAAATCAGCATCATGTCTTGACCATATCACATCACAACATGCCCTGCAAAAACAAGTTAGATGTCCTCTACTTTGTTGTTGCAAGTTTTACGTGGCTGCTACGGGCTTAAGCAAGAACCAATCTTACCTACGCATCAAAACCACAACGATAGTTTGTCAAGTTGGTGCTGTTTTAACCTTCGCAAGGACCGGGCGTAGCCACACTCAGTTCAACTAAAGTTGGAGAAACTGTCACCCACAAGCCACCTCTGTGCAAAGCACGTCGGGAGAACCGGTCTCGCGTAAGCGTACGCGTAATGTCGGTCTGGGCCGCTTCATCCAACAATACCACCAAACCAAAGTATGACATGCTGGTAAGCAGTATGACTTATATCGCCCACAACTCACTTGTGTTCTACTCGTGCATATAACATCAACATATAAAACCTAGGCTCGGATGCCATTGTTGGGTTTCGTAGTAATTTCAAAAAATTTCCTACGCACACGCAAGATCATGATGATGCATAGCAACGAGAGGGGAGAGTGTTGTCTACGTACCCTTGTAGACTGCAACGGAAGCGTTGACGCAACGTAGAGGAAGTAGTCGTACGTCTTCCGATACGACCGATCCAAGCACCGTTACTCCGGCACCTCCGAGTTCTTGGCACACGTACAGCTCGATGACGCTCCATGGGCTCCGATCCAGCAAAGCTTCAGGGATGAGTTTCGTCAGCACAACGACGTGGTGACGATGATGATGTTCTACCAACGCAGGGCTTCACCTAAGCACTAGTACAATACGACCGAGGTGGAATATGGTGGAAGGGGGCACCGCACACGGCTAAGGAACGATCACGAAGATCAACTTGTGTGTTCTAGGGTGCCCCCTGCCTCCGTATATAAAGGATCCAAGGGGGGGTGCAGCCGGCCTAGAGGAGGCGCGCAGGAGGAGTCCTACTCCTACCGGGAGTAGGACTCCCCTCCCGTTCCTTGTCCAACTAGGAGAGGTGGAGGGAGAGAAGGAAAGGGGGGGCGCCGCCCCTCCCTCCTTGTCCAATTCGGACTAGGGGGAGAGGGGGCGCGTGGCCTGCCCTGGCAGCCCCTTCCTATTCTCCACATTAGGCCCATAAGGCCCATTAACCCCCCGGGGGGTTCCGGTAACCCCCCGATGCTCCGGTTTTATCCGAAACTTCCCCGGAACCCTTCCAGTGTCCGAATATAGTCATCCAATATATCAATCTTTATGTCTTGACCATTTCGAGACTCCTCGTCATGTCCGTGATCACATCCGGGACTTCGAACTAACTTCGGTACATCAAAATGCATAAACTCATAATAACTGTCATCGTAACGTTAAGCGTGCGGACCCTACGGTTCGAGAACAATTTAGACATGACTAAGACAAATCTCCGGTCAATAACCAATAGCGGGACCTGGATGCCCATATTGGCTCCTACGTATTCTACGAAGATCTTTATCGGTCAGACCGCATAACAACATACGTTGTTCCCTTTGTCATCGGTATGTTACTTGCCCGAGATTCGATCGTCGGTATCCAATACCTAGTTCAATCTCGTTACCGGCAAGTCTCTTTACTCGTTCCGTAATACATCATCTCACAACTAACTTATTAGTTGTAATGCTTGCAAGGCTTATGTGATGTGCATTACCGAGAGGGCCCAGAGATACCTCTCCGACAATCGGAGTGACAAAACCTAATCTCGAAAAACGCCAACCCAACATGTACCTTTGGAGACACCTGTAGTACTCCTTTATAATCACCCAGTTACGTTGTGACATTTGGTAACACCCAAAGTGTTCCTCCGGTAAACGGGAGTTGCATAATCTCATAGTCATAGGAACATGTATAAGTCATGAAGAAAGCAATAGCAACATACTAAACGATCGGGTGCTAAGCTAATGGAATCGGTCATGTCAATCAGATCATTCACTTAATGATGTGATCCCGTTAATCAAATAACAACTCCTTGGTTATGGCTAGGAAACTTAACCATCTTTGATTAACGAGCTAGTCAAGTAGAGGCATACTAGTGACACTTTGTTTGTCTATGTATTCACACATGTATTATGTTTCCGGTTAATACAATTCTAGCATGAATAATAAACATTTATCATGATATAAGGAAATAAATAATAACTTTATTATTGCCTATAGGGCATATTTCCTTCATTTATATGATTTTTGGGACTAACCTATTATCCTAGAGCCCAATGCTAGTTTCTGTTTTTTTTTGTTTTTAAGTATGGCAAAAAAGGAAAACCAAATGGAGTCCAATTGACCTGAAACTTGACGGAGCTTATTTTTGGACCAGGAGAAGGCCACGAAGTAAAAGAACTGGGCCAAAAGAGTCTCGGGCTGCCCACGAGGGTGGGGGGCGCGCCCCCTGCCTCGTGGACAGCCCGGAGACCCCTTGCCTTCTTCCCTACTCCAACACCTCTTATATAACCCAAAACTTCCAGAAAGAAACCTAGATCGGGAGTTCCTCCACCAGAAGCCTCCGTAGCCACCAAAAAGCAATCTAGACCCATTCCGGCTCCCTGCCAGAGGAGGGAATCCCTCTCCGGTGGCCATCTTCATCATCCCGGTGCTCTCCATGATGAGGAGGGAGTAGTTCTCCCTTGGGGCTAAGGGTATGTACCAGTAACTATGTGTTTGATCTCTCTCTCGTGTTCTTGAGGTGGCACGATCTTGATGTATCACGAGCTTTGCTATTGTAGTTGGATCTTATGATGTTTCTCCCCCTCTACTCTCTTGTGATGAATTGAGTTTTCCCTTTGAAGATATCTTATCGGATTGAGTCTTTAAGGATTTGAGAACACTTGATGTATGTCTTGCATGTGCTTATCTGTGGTGACAATGGGATATCACGTGATCCACCTAATGTATGTTTTGGTGATCAACTTGCGAGTTCCGTGACCTTGTGAACTTATGCATAGGGGTTGGCACACGTTTTCGTCTTGACTCTCCGGTAGAAACTTTTGGGCACTCTTTGAAGTTCTTTGTGTTGGTTGAATAGATGAATCTGAGATTGTGTGATGCATATCGTATAATCATACCCACGGATACTTGAGGTGACATTAGAGTAACTAGGTGACATTATGGTTTTGGTTGATTTGTGTCTTAAGGTGTTATTCTAGTACGAACTCTATGATAGATCGAACGGAAAGAATAGCTTTGTGTTATTTTACTACGGACTCTTGCATAGATCGATCAGAAAGGATAACTTTGAGGTGGCTTCGTACGCTACCATAATATCTTTGTTTGTTCTCCGCTATTAGTGACTTTGGAGTGACTATTTGTTCCATGTTGAGAGATAATTATATGATCCAGTTATGTTATTATTGTTGAGAGAACTTGCACTAGTGAAAGTATGAACCCTAGGCCTTGTTTCCTAGCATTGCAATACCGTTTACGCTCACTTTTATCATTAGTTACCTTGTTTTTTATATTTTCAGATTACAAAAACCTTTATCTACCATCCATATTGCACCTGTATCACCATCTCTTCGCCGAACTAGTGCACCTATACAATTTACCATTGTATTGGGTGTGTTGGGGACACAAGAGACTCTTTGTTATTTGGTTGCAGGGTTGCTTGAGAGAGACCATCTTCATCCTACGCCTACCATGGATTGATAAACCTTAGGTCATCCACTTGAGGGAAATTTGCTACTGTCCTACAAACCTCTGCATTTAGAGGCCCAACAACGTCTACAAGAAGAAGGTTGTGTAGTAGACATCAAGCTCTTTTCTGGCGCCGTTGCCGGGGAGGTTAGTTCTTGAAGGTATATGTTTAGATCTTGTAATAAAATCTTTTCGTTTCTTGTTTTATCACTAGTTCAGTCTATAAAAGAAAACTAAAAAAATGGAGTTAAGGTTGCCTCATATGCTTCATCTTTTTAATGTCTTTCATGAAAATAAGGATTCCGATAATAGTGCCAAAATGCTAGAAGAAGAATGCATTAAAAATTTTGGCACTAAATCTTTGGATGATGAGCATGATTGCAATGTTGTTAGTATGAATTGTTTGAGTACCCATGATGCTAATGATATGCAAAGCCACAAGCTTGGGGATGCTATGTTTGATGAAGATGATATTTCTTGTCCCCCAAGTTTTCATGAGAAAATTTATTATGATGATAGCATGCCTCCTATTTATGATGATTATATTGATGAAAGTGGGTTTGGAAGAGTGTAAACTTTATTTAGTAATGATTCCACTATTTCGGAAGAGGTTCCAATTGATTATGAGAACAAAGTTGCTATCTATGATGATTATTGTGTTGACACGTATGCTATAGAAAATAATGATATCCATGAAGCTTGTCATCATGATTTTAACTTTCAATTGGATTATTCCTCGCATGATAGTTATTTTGTTGAGTTTTCTCCCACTACTATTCATGAGAAGAATTTTACTTATGTGGAGAGTAATAAAAATTATATGCTTGTAGTTCATGAAAAGAATGCTTTATGTGATGTTTATATTGTTGAATTCATTCATGATGCTAATGAAAATTATTATGAGGGAGGAACATATGCTTGTAGGAATTGCAATAATATCAAGTTTCCTCTCTATGTGTTGAAAATCTTGAAGATTTGCTTGTCTTACCTTCCTATGCAAGTTGATTATTGTTCCCATACGCTGTTTGCTCAAAAAATCCATATGCGTAGGAAGTGGGTTAGACTTAAATGTGCTAGTCATATTCTTCATGATGCTCTATTTATGTTTCAGTTCTTATTTTTTATGTGAGCATGATTGAAATCATCATGCTATCTAGGGGCGTAAAATGATAGCGCTTGTTGGGAGGCCACCCAATTTTATTTTTGTTATTTGCTTTTTTCTCTTATTTAGTAATAAATAATTCATCTAGCCTCTGGGTATCTGTGGTGTTATGTTTTAACTAGTGTTTGTGCCAAGTAGAACCTTTGGGAAGACTTGGGGGAAGTTCTTGCGATCTTGCTGTAAAGCATAGAAACTTTAGTGCTCACGAGATTAGCTGCCATTTTTTACTGGGGAGTGTTATTTAGTTAATTATTTTTGAAGATGGTTAATAGATAAATTCCTCACGTCCAGAAATTTATTTTAGAATTTTTGGGGTTCCAGAATTATACGTTTGATCCAGATTACTACAGACTATTTTGTTTTTGACAGATTCTGTTTTCTATGTGTTGTTTGCTTATTTTGATGAATCTATGAGTAGTATCGGAGGGTATGAACCATAGATAAGTTATAATACAGCAGATATTACACCAATATGAATTTAGAATGAGTTCACAACAGTATTTAAGTGGTGATTTATTTTCTTATACTAACGGAGCTTACGACTTTTCTGTTGAGTTTTGTGTTGTGAAGTTTTCAAGTTTTGGGTAAAGATTCGATGGACTATGGAATAAGGAGTGGCAAGATCCCAAGCTTGGGGATGCCGAAGGCACCCCAAGGTAATAATAAAGGACAACCAAGAGCCTAAGCTTGGGGATGCCCTGGATGGCATCCCCTCTTTCGTCTTTGTCTATCGGTAACTTTACTTGGAGCTATATTTTTATTCACCACATGATATGTGTTTTCTTGGAGCGTCATTTTGTTTTGTTTTGTTTTTCTTGTTGTTTGAATAAAATACCAAGATCTGAAATTCTTAAATGTTAGAGAGTCTTCACATAGTTGCATAATTATTCGACTACTCATTGATCTTCACTTATATCTTTCGGAGTAGTTTGTCATTTACTCTAGTGCTTCACTTGTATCTTTTTAGAGCACGGCGGTGGTTTTATTTTGAAGAAATAGATGAACTCTCATGCTTCACTTATACTATTTTGAGAGTCTTTAGAACAGCATGGTAGTTTTCTTTGGTTATGAAACTAGTCCTAACATGATAGGCATCCAAGGGGATATAATAAAAACTTTCATAAAAAGTGCATTGAATACTATGAGAAGTTTGATACTTGATAATTGTTTTGAGATATGAAGATGGTGATATTAGAGTTATGCTAGTTGAGTAGTTGTGAATTTGAGAAACACTTGTGTTAAAGTTTGTGATTCCCGTAGCATGCACGTATGGTGAATCGTTATGTGATGAAGTCTGAGCATGATTTATTTATTGATTGCCTTCCTTATGTGTGGCGGTTGGGGACAAGCGATGGTCTTTTCCTACCAATCTATCCCCCTAGGAGCATGGGCGTAATACTTTGTTTCGATAACTAATAGATTTTTGCAATAAGTATGTGAGTTCTTTATGATTAATGTTAAGTCCATGGATTATACGCACTCTCACCCTTCCACCATTGCTAGCCTCTCTAGTACCGCGCAACTTTCGGCGGTACCATAAACCCACCATTTACCGTCGTCAAAAAATCCACCATACCTACCTATTATGGAATTTCGATAGCCATTCCGAGATATATTGCCATGCAACTTTCCACCGTTCCGTTTATTATGACACGCTTCATCATTGTTATATTGCTTTGCATGATCATGTAGTTGACATCATATTTGTGGCAAAGCCACAATTCATAATCCTTTCATACATGTCACTCTTGATTCATTGCACATCACGGTAAACCGCCGAAGGCATTCACATAGAGTCATATTTTGTTCTAAGTATCGAGTTGTAATTCTTGAGCTGTAAGTAAATAAAAGTGTGATGATCATCATTATTAGAGCATTTTCCCAAGTGAGGAAAGGATGATGGAGACTATGTTTCCCCCACAATTCGGGATGAGACTCCAGACGAAAAAAGAGAAATAAAAGAGGCCATAAAAAAGAGAAGGCCCACAAAAAAACAAAAACAAAAAAACAAAAACAAAAAAACAAAAACAAAAAAACAAAAAACAAAAAATGAGAGAGAAAGGGAGAAGGGGCAATGCTACTATCCTTTTACCACACTTGTGCTACAAAGTCGCACCATGATCTTCATGATAGAGTCTCCTATGTTGTCACTTTCATATACTAGTGGGAATCTTTCATTATAGAACTTGTCTCGTATATTCCAATGATGGGCTTCCTCAAATGCCCTAGGTCTTCGTGAGCAAGCGAGTTGGCACCCACTTAGTTTCTTTTTGAGATTTCATACACTTATAGCTCTAGTGCATCCGTTGCATGGCAATCCCTACTCACTCACATTGATATCTATTGATGGGCATCTCCATAGCCCGTTGATATGCCTAGGTGATGTGAGACTATCTTCTCCCTTTTGTCTTCTCCACAACCACCATTCTATTCCACCTATAGTGCTATGTCCATGGGTCTCACTCATGTATTGCGTGAAGATTGAAAAAGTTTGAGAACATCAAAAGTATGAAACAATTGCTTGGCTTGTCATTGGGGTTGTGCATGATTTAAATATTTTGTGTGATGAAGATAGAGCAGAGCCAGACTATATGATTTTGCAGGAATAACTTTCTTTGGCCATGTTATTTTGAGAAGACATGATTACTTTGTTAGTATGCTTGAAGTATTATTATTTTTATGTCAATATTAAACCTTTGTCTTGAATCTTATGGATCTGAATATTCATGCCTCAATAAAGAAAATTACATTGATAAATATGTTAGGTAGCATTCCACATCAAAAATTCCATTTTTATCATTTACCTACTCGAGGACGAGCAGGAATTAAGCTTGGGGATGCTTGATATGTCTCCAATGTATCTATAATTTTTGATTGTTACATGCTATTATATTATCCATCTAGGATGTTTTATATGAATTTATATGCTATTTTATATGATTTTTGGGACTAACTGTTAACCTAGATCCAAGTGCCAGTTTCTGTTTTTTCGTTGTTTTTTCGTATCAGAGAAAAGGAAAACCAAACGGAGTCCAATTGACCTAAAACTTGATGGAGCTTATTTTTGGACCAGAAGAAGGCCAGGAAGTAAAAGAGCTAGGCTAGAAGAGTCTCGGGATGCGCAAAAGGGTGGGAGGCGCGCCCACCCCCCTGGGCGCGCCCCCCTTCCTCGTGGACAGCCTGGAGAGCCCCCTGCCTTGTTCCCGACTCCAACACCTCTTATATAACCCAAAACTTCCAGAAAGAAACCTAGATCGGGAGTTCCGCCGCCAGAAGCCTCCATAGCCACCGAAAACCAATCTAGACTCGTTCCGGCACCCTGCCGGAGGGGGTAATCCCTCTTCGGTGGCTATCTTCATCATCCCGGCGCTCTCCATGACGAGGAGGGAGTAGTTCTCCCTTGGGGCTGAGGGTATGTACCAGTAGCTATGTGTTTGATCTCTCTCTCTCTCTCTCGTGTTCCAGAGGTGTCACGATCTTGATGTATCACGAGCTTTTATATTATAGTTGGATCTTATGATGTTTCTCCCCCTCTACTCTCTTGTGATGAATTGAGTTTTCCCTTTGAAGATATCTTATCGGATTGAGTCTTTAAGGATTTGAGAACACTTGATGTATGTCTTGCATGTTCTTATCTGTGGTGACAATGGGATATCACGTGATCCACTTGATGTATGTTTTGGTGATCAACTTGCAAGTTCCGTGACCTCGTGAACTTATGCATAGGGGTTGGTACACATTTTCCTCTTGACTCTCCGGTAGAAACTTTGGGGCACTCTTTGAAGTTCTTTTTTTTGAATATTTACTGTGGGGTAAAACCCCACAGCCCATTTTATTAGAAAAAGAAAAGGTCCAGCAAAATACAAAGCACTGAGAAAGTGCCAAAACAAAAGGAGTCCTATCTATAACTTACCTTCTTTGAAGTTCTTTGTGTAGGTTGAATAGAAGAATCTGAGATTGTGTGTTGCATATCGTATAATCATACCCATGGATACTTGAGGTGACATTGGAGTATCTAGGTGACATTAGGGTCTTGGTTGATTTGTGTCTTAAGGTGTTATTCTAGTACGAACTCTATGATAGATTGAACGGAAAGAATAGCTTTGTGTTATTTTACTACGGACTCTTGAATAGATCTATCAGAAAGGATAACTTTGAGGTGGTTTCGTACCCTACCATAATCTCTTCGTTTGTTCTCCGCTATTAGTGACTTTGGAGTGACTATTTGTTGCATGTTGAGGGATAATTATATGATCCAATTATGTTATTATTGTTGAGAGAACTTGCACTAGTGAAAGTATGAACCCTAGGCCTTGTTTCCTAGCATTGCAGTACCGTTTACGCTCACTTTTATCATTAGTTGCCTTGCTGTTTTTATATTTTCAGATTACAAAAACCTTTATCTACCATCCATATTGCACTTGTATCACCATCTCTTCGCCGAACTTGTATCACCATTACTTGTATTGGATGTGTTGGGGACACAAGAGACTCTTTGTTATTTGGTTGCAGGGTTGCTTGAGAGAGACCATCTTCATCGTACGCCTCCCACAGATTGATAAACCTTAAGTCATCCACTTGAGAGAAATTTTCTACTGTCCTACAAACCTCTGCACTTGGAGGCCCAACAACGTCCATAAGAAGAAGGTTGTGTAGTAGACATCACGGCCGGAGCTCGGTCTCATGGGGGAGCTAGGTAGGGGAGGGGATCGCCACCGAAGAGAGAGAGGGGGAGAAAGAGAGGCTCACCGAGCGCTTGTAGTCGAGCAAAGTGAGCGTGGGGAGGGATTGCTAGAGTCGCAATCGATGATGAGGACGACATCCGAGGATGAAGAAGATGTCAGAGAGGGCAATGCAGGGGCGGAGAGCTCCAGGCTGGGGTCGGGGAAGACACAGAGGAGCACGGCGGAGCTCGTGGGCGTGCTCTTAGGCGACAACGAGATCGTTGGGACGCGTGGGTGACATCACTTGTGGCGACGGCCGCGTGGGCGCTAGATCTTGGAGGTGGGGAGCGCGGGTGAGAGGAAGAGGGAGAGCGAGGCGAGGCATGTGGGAGGGGAAAGGGCGCACTAGGGTTTCGTCAGGGGGGAAGAGTGAGGGTGGGGGGGGGGCTCTTATCCACTCACCGGTGCCGGCGAGCTGGTCTGATGGGGCTTCTCCCATGTAGTGACCCGGGTCGGGGGTACAGTGGGGGGAAGGCAACCCGGGGGAGTTAGGTGGGCTGGCTCGGCCAGCTAATTGGGCTGCCAAGGCCCAGTGGCAGTGGTGGGGGGGGGGTTCCTTTCTTTTTAAGTTCTCTTTAAATTGTTTACTCTTCTATTTAAACTTCTGTTTCTATTTTAGTTTCAAAATACCTTAGTCTTACAAAATATAAACTAGCACCTAATTTACTATTATAAATTATTCTACTGCCACAGTAAGTTTTAGCATTTAAATAAATAGTTTGTAATTTTTATAAATTGAAAAAGCATTTAAAACATTATTTTAGCCACTATTTTAATTGTTTTAAGGCATTAAAATACTTTTAAAAAATGTTGGTTCACCACCAATATTGACAAATGAATATTTCCCACATGATGAACATTTTAGTTTTCATGTTTGAGAAATTTTGAATTTCACTCATAATTCAAATTTGAATTTGACATTGATTTTTCATCAAATGATAATTAGCTCAGTATGCATGGTGAGCTGGCATCATTAGGGTGATTTTACTATAGCATGACACTGGGGGGTGTTACACACGGGCGTTAACGAGCAACCGCCGCAATTACGTTCTGACAAATCTAGACATCTAACAAGGATAAATAGTGGTGGCTACTAGAAAATGCTCTCCACTTCTTCATCATCTACATGTGGCGGGCACCAGGTAGAGCCTGTCACTACAAAGTTACGCAAGGAAGTCCCGCCCAGGAGATTATACATGTGGCAGGTCGTGACTTCCGCCCGCCAGAATTACTCCATTAGTTGTGGCGGGTATTTTTTTCTACCCGCCACTGTTTGTTTTCAAAAATAGCTATGGCGAGTGCCCCGCCTCGCCCGCTGCTCATTTGGGTTTACCTATAAGGCCTTTCCCAGTAGTGTTGTTATAGATTTGTATTTCTCTCCGATCTAACTAGATTGATTTATCTTCAGTGGTAGAGGTGCTTTATAATGGGTTCAATCTTGTGGTGTCCTCACCCAGTGAGAGAAGGGGTAGCGAGGCATGTATTGTATTGTTGATATTAAGAATAAAATGATAGGGTTAAATCATATTGCTTGAGTTTAGTTTGTCTACATCATGTTATATTGCTTAAGGTGTTACTCTATTTGTCATGAACTTAATACCATAGATGCATGCTGTATAGCGGTCGATTGGTGGAGTAATAGTAGTAGATGCAGGCAGGAGTCGGTCTACTTGTCACAGATGTGATGCATATGTTTGGTGGAAACGACACATATGGGATCACAGGGAATCCCTTCTACGGTTGGCGGGCGCGTGGCTGTGGAAAGAGCAAGTTTAGAAGATCAACACAGGGGAATTTATCCAGGTTCGGGCCACAAGTGATGCGTAATACCCTACTCCTGCTGATTTTCGTTTATCTAGTGTTCTTGGACTAGCTACAACGCGTGCAGGGTCCAAAAAGTATGTATCCCTCTCCAGTATGCCTCGGGCCTCCTTTTATAGCCAAAGGGGTCGCCACAGTGGCATACAGGAGGTGGAAAGTTTGTACTATACACAAATCTATCGCCTAGTACCGTAGGAGAAACGCATTTAATGTGCTGCCGACGTGCCCCCTCACTTTATCAGGGACGGCAAGGAAGGTTGTCTCGTCCGTCGCTGCCTCGTCACGCACTAACGCACGTCTAAGCTGACTAGGCGTGCAGCGCCACGCTGGCTGGCTGGCTGCTGAGTTGGTGCGGTGGCGGAGTCTTCATGAAGATCTGCATACCACCACGCAGCTGCTCGCTGAGTTGGCCTAGAAGCTGCATGTCCCCACGCAGGTGCTTGCCTTGTTGGCGGGTTGACTGCTGTGTTAGAACCGCGGTGGAGCCCTTGCAGGTGGGGGCCTGGCTACGGCCCCACAGATGTCCTCGGCAAGGGTCTTGCTGGGGCCCCAGCAAGGGCCTTGCCAGGGTCTCGCAGGTGTCCCCGGCAAGGGTCTTGCTGGTGGTCTTGTGAGCATCCCCGGCAAGGATCTTTCCGGGGGGTTTCCGTCTTCTAGTTCTCATCTAGTCTTGTATGTTCTTGGTCTTCGCAAAGATTCGCATGCCACCATGCAGGCGCCTCCCAAGCCTTGGTTCCCATGTTGTCGACGGTGTCGGAATTCTTAGGCTCAAGGGTGGCGGCTACGTAAGCTGCCCCAGCAAGGCTCTTACTGGGGAAAGCCCACCTTGCCCCTCTGCTTCTTGCACCTTTGGCTTAGCGCTGCTCTGGTAGTCTTTTGTCTTCACTTCCTCTGCCCCGCCAAGCGTTGCCGCATGCGTGTGGCTGCAACTGCCCGCACACAAGTAAAGGGGTACAAAAGGACCCCTACTTTTGTACACCGACAGGAGCCCCGGGCCTGGACCACATATAAGCGTGGAGCGTTATCGAGCCAGGCCCAGAACGGTGCGCGGGTACGCGTGGCAGGGTTTTACCGCCGTAACTTCCTCGCCAGTTGTGCTTCCCCATGGCTCCCGTTGAATGCGCGGCATGGGGGTCGTGCGTGGGGCGGTTGCTGCACGCTTGTGTCACACCGTGGTAAATGGTAAAGAGGCGGTCCACGCCTTCCCCATAAAAAGAGGAAAACACAGGGGTGCGGCTCATTTACTAAGTGGACTCGGGTCGTGGCCTTCAAGGCACCCTCGCCCGATGATCACAGGGTGGAAAATAGTCACTTCACTTGTCTTCTTGATTCTGGCCTGCTCGCCACGTGTCCTCCATTCCCCAAGGTGGGCAGGCAGTGGACGCGGAGGGCACGGGCCTTAATGGCGAGGCGGGAAACCGGGTCATCGCTGATTGGAGCAGCGGGTTGGTCCCGATTCCCTGCGCCCCTTGCGGCCGGATTGCTTAAGTGGGGCGGTTGAGCCCCGGCCCCGCCCTTTATAAGAAGGGGAGGGGGATGGCATCCTTCAATCCTTCAACATTCATCTGCTTCCATCTTGACTCCTTCCTTCCCTTCGCTATGGCGAGAGGGCACGCTGGTGCTCCAATGGCAACGACGAGGGTCTCTGCTCGACAGTGTGCCCCTCCTCCCCAAGAGCTCGTGGTGGCGGAGCTGGCCATGAGAGGAAGTGGGAGGGAGCAAGGCCGAGGCCACCATGGTGCTCGAGGGAGAGGAGGACGGGGCCGCGCATCGGCCGCGCCTCCGCCAGCGGCTCCTCCCCCAATGGAGGGCCATGTCAGAGACCAGCCCCACGAATTCTTCATCAGGCTGCACAAGCTAGTGCGCGGTCGCCTCCGTCTCCCCACTCCGTTCGCTCGGGAGATGGAGCTCGACCCGCCACAAGCCTTGAGGCTGCATATGAGGGGCTGTGGGAATGGCAGCATGCTGGTCGACATCGACTTCCCCGCCCCTCATGTCATGTATCTCCGCCGTATGTGGAAAACCTTCGCCCGTGCCCATATCCTGTCGGAGGGCCTCGTTCTCCACTTCAAATTGATGGAGAACGGCCTGTTCTCCGTCAAGGTTTTTGGGCACTTGGGAACTCGCCTAAGGTGTTGCGTGGAGAGCTCCATTGACGAGAAACCTCCTCCTCGAGCGAGAGTGACGAGGAGGACAACAACAGCGACGACGAGGGCGTCAAGTGGGAGGACGCCGAGTCCGACTCCGACTGACCATGCTGCCCTCCTCCCTCCGCCACGCGCCCTGCTGAGGGTCTTCCTCGTCAAGCTCTCCATCGGCTCGTTCCCCGCCGCTTCCTTTTTGCCTTCACCTGCCGCACCTGGGAGGAAAAGGGCAAGAACATAGATCACAGGGCACCTATCTTTCTTTTAAATTGTAGGCGCTTGCCAAATCTTAATTTCTAGATAATGTAATCTCTCGAGCCCCTGCTTGTGTCCTATAACCTCTGTTCATGCATCAACATGTTAATGAAAAGTCTAGCCTTGCCGGGAACTCGTGCACATGTTATGCTCGTGTAGAGGCGAAACACCTCCTTAATGTAAGTAAACAAGTCCTCCCACCAAGCTGCCCTGCCGGCGCCCTTTGCGCCTGCCGGAGAATCATATCTTCCAGGTTATAGACAAAGGGTCTAGCCCCCCATCCACCTCCTTTTAGCAAGGTCTACTACGACCATTCCGACCGAAGCAGCGTTCAGCCAGGAATGGGAGCACCTGAGTTTTTAAAGAAGAGTGGTGAGGTTTTATAATGCACAAGTCATAGGTTACGAACACGAATGGGCAAGAGGTAAACTTTATCTGTTTGGTTTGCCAGGATCACCGTGCTGGGCGGTCTTCTCGACTTCTTACCGGAGTTGGGTCCTTGGCGGGATCGCACGTCCTTGCCATGGCTGGAAAGAAGAGAGGGCAAGAGCATGGAAACTCGATGGTCCGCTAACATGTATTGGAATCAAAAAGTGGTACAGTACCCTGGACAAGCATGCATATACGTATACACAAAAACATGGGAATCGACAGGAAGTTATACATACTAAGGAATTCCTTTCCATGACTGCGCACAAGGTCTGCCCCTGGCTTTGTACATAGGGTTACATGTCTTGCCGGCAAGGCTAGTACAAAATGGGGGTTGCCGGGGCTCCTGGCCACGGCGCCTTAGGGGTAAAACTTGCGAAGATGTTTGATATTCCAGGAATTGCTCACTGGAATGCCATTCGGTCTCCAGGCGGACTGTGCCGGGCCTGGTGACTCATATTACCTGATGAGGGCCTTCCCACTTCGGCGTCAACTTGTTTGAATTCTTGGCGTATTGAATCCACCGAAGAACAAGGTCGTCTTCCTCAAGGCTTCGGGCGTGAACCTTGCGGCTATGATAGCGGCGCAAGGCCTGTTGGTAGCGAGCGGCTCGCGCAACAGCCCGAAGACGATCTTCCTCAAGGAGCGTCGCATCCTCTTGGCGCAACTGCTCTTGCTCAAGCTCATCATAAGAAAGCACTCGAGGTGACCTGTATATGAGTTCCGTGGGGAGAACTGCTTCTGCCCCGTAAACCAGGGCAAAGGGTGTCTGTCCAGTAGCTCGATTTGGTGTCATTCTAATCGACCAAAGAACTGTTGGCAACTCATCAACCCAGCGCCTTCCGCACTTGTGCATCTTGTCAAAAGTCCTAGTCATGAGGCCTCGCAGCACTTCTGCATTCTCCCTCTCAACCTGGCCGTTACTTCTGGGATGAGCAACAGAAGCAAAACAGACCTTGCTACCAAGGTCTTGAATGTACTTCTTGAAGGTGTGGCTCATGAACTGCGTGCCGTTGTCCTTGATGACTCTGTTGGGCACACCAAAATGGCAGACTAGCCTCTTGAAGAACATGACGGCTGACTATGCTATCACCTTGGCTTTCTTGTCCTTTGGGTCGGCCCCTGGGAGCTCGAGGAGGGAGAGTCATCCCTCCTCATCTCATGCGCACTTGGTCGCCATGTTGAACATCTCCAGGGCCGTGCACAGGTCCTCGTGTATGGAGAGCTCCTCCTTCATCTTGACGTCGCGGACACCATCAGTGAAAGCAGAGATGATGGCCTTGTCCGACACCTTGGGAATCTTGAGACGAACGCTGTTGAACCATTGGATGCACTTCTACAAGGTCTCGCCAGGCAGCTGCTTGATGCGCCGTAGGTCACCCGCAGCTGGTGGGCGGTCGCGAGTGCCCTGGAAGTTGGCGACGAAGTGCTCGCGCATCTCGCCCCAGGAGGAGATCGACCTCACGGGCAGGTTCAGGAGCCACGAGCGTGCGCCATCTTTGAGGGCCATCGGAAACCAGTTCGCCATAACGTTCTCGTTGCTGTTGGCCACCTCGATGCTCAGTTCATAGAGCTGCAGGAACTCAGCAGGGTCGGGGGTGCCGTCGTAGCATGGAGGCAGGTTGGGCTTGAATTTCCCCAGACAGACGACGCTGCGCCGCTCCAGAGTGAAGGCGTGGCAACCCGTTGTGGTCACGGGGCCTATCGAGGAGGTGGAGCTTGGTCTTGGCGCTCGCGCGCCCCCACCGCAGGCGGCGCACGGTCTTGACGTGGCGGTGCCAGGAGTGCTCGAGCATCTTCATGCGGCTGCTGGACCACCTGGTAGCTTTCTTCTTCACGCGTCGGCGCCCTGCGCGGCGGGTCGCACCACGCCTTGGCTCGACGATGGCGTCTTGACGGGTGGGTGGAGGAGGTGCCCCATGGGTCACGTCACCCTCCGCAGGTGGCGGGCGAGGTAGTGAGGGAGAGGGTGCAGGAGCACTGATGAGCTCAGCGATTCGGTTCAGCCAGTCTTCGTAGAGGTCGTTGACGGGGCGGTGGCACAGGAGCTCGCGTGCCATGAGCAGCGCAGCCTCCACGTCCGCCAGGCCATGACAAGCATGGGACGATGAATCGGCCAGAGTCAGCGACGGGGTGGCGGTGCGCACGCCGCACAGAGTGGTGCAGCGACGAAGCTTGCTGCTCGTGCCCCGCCGGGCCGGTGGCGGTGTTGGCGGCAGGCGATGGAGAACAACAAGGAGGCCCGCTGGCAAGCGCCATCTAGGTGACGCGAGTGGCGAGGGTGGCCCGATGCTCAGCACGGGCTCGACATGCGTCAGCCATGGAAGCGGTGGAGCGGTGGCGAGTCAACTGGCGGAAGAGAGGCTCCGATGCGCCCCTACCTGGTGCGCTAAATGTCAGATTTTGGGTTCCGCAGACCCTTGACATGTTTGGACTCTAGGTGCCTGCGAAGAACTCGTCCTCCCCAGTCCGCCTGCTCGTTAATCTCATGGCCTAGCTCGACGAACCAAATGGACAAGAGACACAGTAGTTTACCCAGTTTCGGGCCACCTTGCGGTGTAAAATCCTACTCTTGCTTTGTGGTGGATTGGCCTCGAGGGGCTGAGGATGAATTAGTACAGTCCAGAACAACCTCAGGAGGAGGGCTGTTCTTGTGCTCAATGAGCTATTGGGTGTGAGGATAATTCCTCTGGTTCGGATCCCCCTCTATGGTGGTGGCTAGGTCCTATTTATAGTGGCCTTGGACCTCCTCCCAAATGAACATGGGAAGGGATCCCACAACGGCCAAATTTGAAGGGAGACAGGTAGTGCATGCTACCCTGACAAAAGTAGTCTTGGCCTACAAAAGTATTTGGTGGTGATGCTGTGGTGGGCTCAGCGATGACCTCCATCCTGCCATCCTGGCTGTCTTGGTCTTGTTGCATTGGAATGGAAACCTTTGCTTGATTCCTTGGGACTCCACGCTTGTGCTTGCCTCCCTAGCATAAAAGTCGAAACTGGTACACTGCGCCCGCTGGCGCCCGCATGGCCTTTGTCGTCATGGCTCATGTCATCTGAACCTCGCTACGTGAACCTTGCATAGATATTTCGACTCCTAGGGAGCCAGCCTGAGGAGGCCGCCCCTCGTGGAGGTCTTGGTGTCGTTCGCCTCGTGAGGGTCTTGAGTTGTTAATGTCAAAGCTGGGTCGTACCAGGCCGTCGTTGGAGCCATGCCGTGGGCCGTAGGCAGGCAAGTCTGGGTACCTCCGTTCCCAGAACACCGACACCCACCCTTGGCCTGCATTCAACAACCCTTCGAGGGAGATTTCGGGGAATTTTACGTCCCACCCACCACCCACTTAGTGGCCACCGTTGAAGACTTAATTGACATGTTGGATTACAACGCAGAAAATGTCGAATACATGGACGAGGATAGTGGAGCCACATCTAACACTAACCTTGCTCCCCCTATCACCGACCGTTGGACGGCCACGTCCATACACGATGTCTATATGGTGGACACTCCAAAAGAAGACGACGGCACCCACGTGAAAGATAACGACTGGCCCAGCGATGAGCCACCGAAGCACTGCAGACGGCGTCGCTGCTCCAAGCCACGTCGAAGCCACGTGAGCAACATGGACATCGAAGAAAATGCCACACCGAACAATGCGGACAACCTTGACGACCCCGACGCCGACAAACAACCACAAGTCAATCATGAGGAGTAGGAGGATCCGCTCGATCCCAAATACATTGATGACCCAGAAGACAACAACTACCTCCCCCTTTCGGAAGAGGAGGTGAGTTTGGGTGACGAAGATTTCATCATCCCCGAAGACCCGCTAGATCAAGAGCGTTTCAAGCGGCAGCTCATTGTCGTTGCCCGCAGCCTGAAGAAACATTGGCGGAAAATAAAGGCCGAACAAGATACGCTTAATGAGAGATGTACTAAAGTCCTGGACGCTGAAGAGGAGTACGGCCACAAGGAGCAGACAAAAATCTAACCAAAGCGAAAGCTACTGCTGCAATTCGATGATGAGGCCATAGAGCCAGAACCTCCAAGTTACACTTGAGCAGATCAACCAGACCGCCCCCCTCGAGGACGGGACCGGACAGTTGACAAAGTCGAACAACCTCCCACCACCCTAGCCAACAAGGCAAGGAACCATTACGGCTAGGTTTTGAGTATGACCTCCGCCATCACCTAGATGCCCGGGCAGGCCTAACAAGGTCCATCTACGGGCCCAGAAGATATCCTCCCGCTAGACGAGATGGGTATAAATCCTGGTTAGACCAAAATGCTAGAGCCCAGAAGAAATCATGATAGAGCCCGAGAACTACAGCGAGCCCGGATGACAGATGATCTCCAGCGTGACGTAGCCCGAACCAAGGGTGCCACTCACCCACTTTGTTTCATGGATAAAGTGATGAAGCACCCATTCCTAGAAGGTTTCAAACTTGTGAACCGCGATCCCTATGATGGGACAACAGGCTTGCAGTATGGATCGAAGATTTCCTATTACACATCATTGTTGGGGAACGTAGTAATTTCTAAAAATTTCCTACGCACACGCAAGATCATGGTGATGCATAGCAATGAGGGGAGAGTGTGATCTACGTACCCTTGTAGATCGACAACGGAAGCGTTTGGTTGATGTAGTCGTACGTCTTCACGGCCCGACCGATCAAGCACCGAAACTACGGCACCTCCGAGTTTTAGCACACATTCAGCTCGATGACGATCCCCGGACTCCGATCCAGCAAAGTGCCGGGGAAGAGTTCCGTCAGCACGATGGCGTGGTGACGATCTTGATGTACTACTGTCGCAGGGCTTCGCCTAAGCACTGCTACAATATTATCGAAGACTATGGTGGCAGGGGGCCCCGCACGCGGCTAAGAATATGACCACGTGGATCAACTTTTGTGTCTATGGGGTGCCCCCTGCCCCCGTATATAAAGGAGTGGAGGAGGGGAGGGCCGGCCCTCTCTATGGCGCGCCCTAGGGGAGTCCTACTCCCACCGGGAGTAGGATTCCCCCTTTCCTAGTCCAACTAGGAGTCCTTCCATGTAGTAGGAGTAGGAAACAAGGAAGGGGCGCAGCCTCTCCCCCTAGTCCAATTCGGACTAGGCCTTGGGGGGGCGCGCGGCCTGCCCTAGGCAGCCCCTCTCTCTTTCCCGTATGGCCCAATAAGGCCCAATACTTCTCCCGGCGAATTCCCGTAACTCTCCGGTACTCCGAAAAATAATCGAATCACTCGGAACCTTTCCGATGTCTGAATATAGTCGTCCAATATATCGATTTTTACGTCTCGACCATTTCGAGACTCCTCGTCATGTCCCTGATCTTATCTGGGACTCCGAACTCCTTCGGTGCATCAAAACTCATAAACTCATAACATAACTAACATCGGAACCTTAAGCGTGCAGATCCTACGGGTTCGAGAACAATGTAGACATGACCGAGACACGTCTCCGGTCAATAACCAATAGCGGGACCTGGATGCCCATATTGGTTCCTACATATTCTATGAAGATCTTTTATCGGTCAGACCGCATAACAACTACGTTGTTCCCTTTGTCATCGGTATGTTACTTGCCCGAGATTCGATCGTCGGTATCCAATACCTAGTTCAATCTTGTTACCGGCAAGTCTCTTTACTCGTTCCGTAATACATCATCCCGCAACTAACTCATTAGTTGAAATGCTTGCAAGGCTTAAGTGATGTCCATTACCGAGAGGGCCCAGAGATACCTCTCCGAAAATCGGAGTGACAAATCCTAATCTCAAAATACGCCAACCCAACATGTACCTTTGGAGACACCTGTAGAGCACCTTTATAATCACCCAGTTACGTTGTGACGTTTGGTAGCACACAAAGTGTTCCTCCGGCAAACGGGAGTTGCATAATCTCATAGTCATAGGAACATGTATAAGTCATGAAGAAAGCAATAGCAACATACTAAACGATCGGGTGCTAAGCTAATGGAATGGGTCATGTCAATCAGATCATTCATCTAATGATGTGATCCCGTTAATCAAATAATAACTCTTTGTCCATGGTTAGGAAACATAACCATCTTTGATTAACGAGCTAGTCAAGTAGAGGCATACTAGTGACACTCTGTTTGTCTATGTATTCACACATGTATTATGTTTCCGGTTAATACAATTCTAGCATGAATAATAAACATTTATCATGATATAAGGAAATAAATAATAACTTTATTATTGCCTCTAGGGCATATTTCCTTCAGTCTCCCACTTGCACTAGAGTCAATAATCTAGTTCACATCACCATGTGATTTAACACTAATAGTTCACATCTTTATGTGATTGGTTCACATCTCCATGTGACTAACACCCAAAGGGTTTACTAGATTCAATAATTTAGTTCACATCGCTATGTGATTAAGACCGAAAAAGTGATCATGTTTTGCTTGTGAGAGAAGTTTAGTCAACGGGTCTGTCACATTCAGATCCGCATGTATTTTGCAAATTTCTATGTCAACATTGCTCTGCATGGAGCTACTCTAGCTAATTGCTCCCACTTTCAATATGTATCCAGATTGAGACTTAGAATCATCTGGATCAGTGTCAAAACTTGCATCGACGTAACCCTTTACGACGAACCTTTTGTGACCTCCGTAATCGAGAAACATATCCTTATTCCAGTAAGGATAATTTTGACCGCTGTCCATTGATCTACTCCTAGATCACTATTGTACTCCCTCTCTTAACACAGTCTATGGTATACAATAGATCTGGTACACAGCATGGCATACTTTATAGAACCTATGACTGAGGCATAGGGAATGACTTCCATTCTCTTTCTATCTTCTGCCGTGGTCGGGCTTTGAGTCTTACTCAACTTCACACCTTGTAACACAGGCAAGAAACTTTTTCTTTGACTGTTCCATTTTGAACTACTTCAAAATCTTGTCAAGGTATGTATTCATTGAAAAAACTTATCAACCATATTGATCTATCTCTATAGATCTTGATACTCAATATGTAAGCAGCTTCACCGAGGTCTTTCTTTGAAAAACTCCTTTCAAACACTCCTTTATGCTTTGTAGAATAATTCTACATTATTTCCGATCAACAATATGTCATTCACATATACTCATCAGAAATGTTGTAGTGCTCCCACTCACTTTCTTGTAAATACAGGCTTCACCGCAAGTCTGTATAAAACTATATGCTTTGATCAACTTATCAAAGCGTATATTCCAACTCCGAGATGCTTGCACCAGTCCATAAATGGATCGCTGGAGCTTGCATATTTTGTTAGCACCTTTAGAATTGACAAAACCATCTTGTTGCATCACATACAACTCTTCTTTAATAAATCCATTAAGGAATGCAATTTTGTTTATCCATTTGCCAGATTTCATAAAATGCGGCAATTGCTAACATGATTCGGACAGACTTAAGCATAGATACGAGTGAGAAACTCTCATCGTAGTCAACACCTTGAACTTGTCGAAAACCTTTTTGCGACAATTCTAGCTTTGTAGATAGTAACACTACTATCCGTGTCCGTCTTCCTCTTGAAGAACCATTTATTATCAATGGCTTGCCGATCCTCGGGCAAGTCCACCAAAGTCCACACTTTGTTCTCATACATGGATCCTATCTCAGATTTCATGGCCTCAAGCCATTTATCAGAATCTGGGCTCATCATCGCTTCCTCATAGTTCGTAGGTTCGTCATGGTCAAGTAACATGACCTCCAGAATAGGATTACCGTACCACTCTGGTGCGGATCTTACTCTGGTTTACCTACGAGATTCGGTAGTAATTTGATCTGAAGTTACACGTCATCATCATTAGCTTCCTCACTAATTGGTGTAGTAGTCACAGGAACAGATTTCTGTGATGAATTATTTTCCAATAAGGGAGAAGGTACAATTACCTTATCAAGTTTTCTACTTTCCTCCCACTCACTTCTTTCGAGAGAAACTCCTTCTCTAGAAAGGATCCATTCTTAGCAACCAATGTCTTGCCTTCGGATCTGTGATAGAAGGTGTACCCAACTGTCTCCTTTGGGTATCCTATGAAGACATATTTCTCCGATTTGAGTTTGAGCTTATCGAGATGAAACTTTTTCACATAAGCATCGCAACTCCAAACTTTAAGAAACGACAGCTTAGGTTTCTTGCCAAACCATAGTTCACACGGTGTCATCTCAACGGATTTAGATGGTGCACTATTTAATGTGAAAGCAGCTGTCTCTAATGCATAACCCCCAAAATGATAGTGGTAGATCGGTAAGAGACATCATAGATTGCACTATATCCAATAAAGTATGGTTATGACGTTCGGACACACCATTATGCTGTGGTGTTCCATGTGGCATGAGTTTGTGAAACTATTCCACATTGTTTTAATTGAAGACCAAACTCGTAACTCAAATATGTGTCTCCGTGATCAGATCATAGAAACTTTATTTTCTTGTCACGATGATTTTCCACTTCCCTCTGAAATTCTTTGAACTTTTCAAATGTTTCAGACTTATGTTTCATCATGTAGATATACCCATATCTGCTCAAATCATCTATGAAGTTCAGAAAATAACGATACTTGCCGTGAGCCTTAACACTCATCGGACCGCATACATCAGTATGTATTATTTCCAATAAGTCAGTTGCTCGCTCCGGAGAACGGAGTCTTAGTCATCTTGCCCATGAGGCATGGTTCGCAAGCATCAAGTGATTCATAATCAAGTGATTCCAAAATCCCATCAGCATGGAGTTTCTTCATGCGCTTTACACCAATATGACCTAAACGGTAGTGCTACAAATAAGTTGCACTATCATTATTATCTTTGCATCTTTTGGTTTCAATATTATGTTTATGTGTATCACTACGATCGAGATCCAACGAACTACTTTCATTGGGTGTGTAACCATATAAGATTTTATTCATGTAAAGAGAACAAAATTTTATTCTCTTACTTAAATGAATAACCGTATTACAATAAACATGATCAAATCATATTCATGCTCAACGCAAACACCAAATAACACTTATTCAGGTTCAACACTAATCCCGAAAGTATAGGGAGTGTGCGATGATGATCATATCAATCTTGGAACCACTTCCAACACACATCGTCACTTCACCCTTAACTTGTCTCTTTTTATTCTGCAACTCCCGTTTCGAGTTACTAATCTTAGCAACAGAACTAGTATCAAATACTGAGGGGTTGCTATAAACACTAGTAAAGTACACATCAATAACATGTATATCAAATATACTTATGTTCACTTTGCCATCCTTCTTATCTGCCAATCACTTGGGGTAGTTCCGCTTCCAGTGACCAGTCCCTTTGCAGTAGAAACACTTAGTCTCAGGCTTAGGACCAAACTTGGGCTTCTTCACTTGAGCAGCAACTTGCTTGCTGTTCTTCTTGAAGTTCCCCTTCTTCCCTCTGCCCTTTTCTTGAAACTAGTGGTCTTGTCTACCATCAACACTTGATGTTTTTCTCGATTTCTACCTTCGTCAATTTCCGCATTACGAAGAGCTTGGGAATCGTTTCTGTTATCCCTTGCATATCATAGTTCATCATGAAGTTCTACTAACTTGGTGATGGTGACTAGAGAATTCTGTCAATCACTATCTTATCTGGAAGATTAACTCCCACTTGATTCAAGTGATTGTAGTACTCAGACAATCTGAGCACATGCTCACTAGTTGAGCGATTCTCCTCCATCTTTCAGCTATAGAACTTGTTGGAGACTTCATATCTCTCAACTCGGGTATTTGCTTGAAATACTAACTTCAACTCCTGGAACATCTCATATGCTCCATGACGTTCAAAACGTCTTTGAAGTCCCGATTCTAAGCCATTAAGCATGGTGCACTAAACTATCAAGTAGTCATTATATTGAGCTAGCCAAACGTTCATAACGTCTGCATGTGCTCCTGCAATAGGTCCGTCACCTAGCGGTGCATCAAGGACATAATTCTTCTGTGCAGCAATGAGGATAAACCTTAGATCACGGATCCAATCCACATCATTGCTACTAACATCTTTCAACACAATTTTCTCTAGGAACATATCAAAATAAACACAGGGAAGCAACAACGCGAGCTATTGATCTACAACATGATTTGCAAAATACTACCAGGACTAAGTTCATGATAAATTTAAGTTCAATTAATCATATTACTTAAGAACTCCCACTTAGGTAGACATCCCTCTAATCCTCTAAGTGATTACGTGATCCAAATCAACTAAACCATGTCCGATCATCACGTGAGATGGAGTAGTTTCATTGGTGAACATCACTATATTGATCATATCTACTATATGATTCACGCTCAACCTTTCGGTCTCCGTGTTCCGAGGCCATATCTGTATATGCTTGGCTCCTCAAGTATAACCTGAGTATTCCGCGTGTGCAACTGTTTTGCACCCGTTGTATTTGAACGTAGAGCTTATCACACCCGATCATCACGTGGTGTCTCAGCACGAAGAACTTTCGCAACGGTGCATACTCAGGGAGAACACTTCTTGATAATTAGTGAGAGATCATCTTATAATGCTACCGTCAATCAAAGCAAGATAAGATGCATAAAAGATAAACATCACATGCAATCAATATAAGTGATATGATATGGCCATCATCTTGTGCTTGTGATCTCCATCTCCGAAGCACCGTCGTGATCACCATCGTCACCGGCGCGACACCTTGATCTCCTTCATAGCATCATTGTCGTCTCGCCAATCTTATGCTTCCACGACTATCGCTACCGCTTAGTGATAAAGTAAAGCATTACAGTGCGATTGCATTGCATACAATAAAGAGACAACCATATGGCTCCTGCCAGTTGCCGATAACTCGGTTACAAAACATGATCATCTCATACAATAAAATTTAGCATCATGTCTTGACCATATCACATCACAACATGCCCTGCAAAAACAAGTTAGACGTCTTCTACTTTGTTGTTGCAAGTTTTATGTGGCTGCTACGGGCTTAAGCAAGAACCAATCTTACCTACGCATCAAAACCACAACGATAGTTTGTCAAGTTGGTGCTGTTTTAACCTTCGCAAAGACCGGGCGTAGCCACACTCGGTTCAACTAAAGTTGGAGAAACTGTCACCCGCTAGCCACCTTTGTGCAAAGCACGTCGGGAAAACCGGTCTCGCGTAAGCGTACGCGTAATGTCGGTCCGGGCCCCTTCGTCCAACAATACCGCCGAACCAAAGTATGACATGCTGGTAAGCAGTATGACTTATATCGCCCACAACTCACTTGTGTTCTACTCGTGCATATAACATCAACACATAAAACCTAGGCTCGGCTGCCACTGTTGGGGAACGTAGTAATTTCAAAAAATTTCCTACGCACACGCAAGATCATGGTGATGCATAGCAACGAGGGGAGAGTGTGATCTACGTACCCTTGTAGATCGACAACGGAAGCGTTTGGTTGATGTAGTCGTACGTCTTCACGGCCCGACCGATCAAGCACCGAAACTACGGCACCTCCGAGTTTTAGCACACGTTCAGCTCGATGACGATCCCCGGACTCCGATCCAGCAAAGTGTCGGGGAAGAGTTCCGTTAGCACGATGGCGTGGTGACGATCTTGATGTACTACTGTCGCAGGGCTTCGCCTAAGCACCGCTACAATATTATCGAAGACTATGGTGGCAGGGGGCGCCGCACACGGCTAAGAATATGACCACGTGGATCAACTTTCGTGTCTATGGGGTGCCCCCTGCCCCCGTATATAAAGGAGTGGAGGAGGGGAGGGCCGGCCCTCTCTATGGCGCGCCCTAGGGGAGTCCTACTCCCACCGGGAGTAGGATTCCCCCTTTCCTAGTCCAACTAGGAGTCCTTCCATGTAGTAGGAGTAGGACACAAGGAAGGGGCGCAGCCCCTCCCCCTAGTCCAATTCGGACTAGGCCTTGGGGGGGCGCGCGGCCTGCCCTAGGCAGCCCCTCTCTCTTTCCCGTATGGCCCAATAAGGCCCAATACTTCTCCCGGCGAATTCCCGTAACTCTCCGGTACTCCGAAAAATACTCGAATCACTCGGAACCTTTCCGATGTCCGAATATAGTCGTCCAATATATCGATTTTTACGTCTCGACCATTTCGAGATTCCTATTCATGTCCCCGATCTCATCCGGGACTCCGAACTCCTTCGGTACATCAAAACTCATAAACTCATAATATAACTGTCATCGAAACCTTAAGCGTGCGGACCCTACGGGTTCGAGAACAATGTAGACATGACCGAGACACGTCTCCGGTAAATAACCAATAGTGGGACCTGGATGCCCATATTGGTTCCTACATATTCTATGAAGATCTTTTATCGGTCAGACCACATAACAACATACGTTGTTCCCTTTGTCATCGGTATGTTACTTGCCCGAGATTCGATCGTCGGTATCCAATACCTAGTTCAATCTCGTTACCGGCAAGTCTCTTTACTCGTTCCGTAATACATCATCCCGCAACTAACTCATTAGTTGCAATGCTTGCAAGGCTTAAGTGATGTGCATTACCGAGAGGGCCCAGAGATACCTCTCCGAAAATTGGAGTGACAAATCCTAATCTCGAAATACGCCAACCCAACATGTATCTTTGGAGACACCTGTAGAGCACCTTTATAATCACCCAGTTACGTTGTGACGTTTGGTAGCACACAAAGTGTTCCTCCGGCAAACGGGAGTTGCATAATCTCATAGTCATAGGAACATGTATAAGTCATGAAGAAAGCAATAGCAACATACTAAACGATCAGGTGCTAAGCTAATGGAATGGGTCATGTCAATCAGATCATTCACCTAATGATGTGATCCCGTTAATCAAATAATAACTCTTTGTCCATGGTTAGGAAACATAACCATCTTTGATTAACGAGCTAGTCAAGTAGAGGCATACTAGTGACACTCTATTTGTCTAAGTATTCACACATGTATTATGTTTCCGGTTAATACAATTCTAGCATGAATAATAAACATTTATCATGATATAAGGAAATAAATAATAACTTTCTTATTGCCTCTAGGGCATATTTCCTTCAATCATATGGCCCAAGGTGACGACCTCCATGCCATCAAGTACCTGCCACTAAAGCTCAAGGGTCTGGCCATACACTAGCTGAACAGCCTTCCCGAAGATTCTATAGGATGTTGGGAGGAGCTCAAGGAGGCCTTCCGAGCCAACTTTCAGGGCACTTATGTCCGCCCCCCGGACGCTGATGACCTGAGCCACGTAATCCAGCAACCCGGTGAGTCAGCCCAGCAATTTTGGAACCGGTTTTTGACCAAGAAGAACCAGATCTTTGACTGTCCGGACACCGAAGCTATAACTGCCTTTAACCACAGTATTCGGGATGAATGTCTAGCACGCCAGCTCGGCCAAGAAAAGCCGAGAACGATGTCCGCGCTCAGCTCCCTGATGACCCACTTCTGCGCCGGAGAGGACAGTTGGTTGGCTCATAGAAGCACCAACCTTGATACCCACAACACCTTAGAAGTCAACGGGAATGGGAAGCCATGAAGCAACAAGAACAAACGCCACCACAATGACAACGAAGCTGATGAGACGACAGTGAATGCCGGATTCCATAATCCAAAGTCCGGGTCATGAAAAAAGCCTTCTAAAGGCAACCAGGACGTCCCAACCAAGCTGGACGCAATCCTAGATAGGCCCTGCCAGATTCATGGCACCGTCGAAAAGCCCGCCAAGTACTCCAACCGCAATTGTTGGGTGATAAAGCAGGCTGACAAGCTTCAAGCCGAAGACTCGGGCAAAAGCCCACATAGTGAGGACGGCGAGGAGCCCCGCGGGCCAAACAATGGAGTGCAAAAACCATTCCCTTCTGATGTCAAGATGGTGAACATGATCTACGCCACCCATATACCAAGGAAGGAGAGGAAGCGCACACTGCAGGATGTATACGCCGTCGAGGCCATAGCGCTGAAGTTCAACCGGTGGTCGGCTTGCCCGATTACCTTTGACCGCAGAGACCATCCAACCAGCATCCATCATGGAGGATCGCCAGCCCTGGTACTGGACCCCATTATCGATGGGTACCACCTCACAAGAGTCCTAATGGATGGGGGTAGTAGCCTCAACTTGATCTATGCAGACACAGTGATGAAAATGGGGATTGATCTGTCAAGAATCAAACCCAGCAACACCACCTTTAAGGGGGTTATTCCCGGAATAGAGGCCCGATGCTCAGGCACCGTAACTCTTGAAGTGGTATTCGGTTCACTAGATAATTTCCGAAGCGAGGACTTGATTTTCGATATTGCCTTGTTTTGTAGTGGCTATCATGCCCTCCTCGGCCGAATGGCGTTCGCCAAATTCAATGTCATCCCACATTATGCCTACCTCAAGCTGAAGATGCCCGGTCCCTCGGGCTTCATAACAATCAATGGCAACACAGAGTGTTCACTCCGGCCCGAGGAGCAGACTGCATCCCTGACTGCTGAAAACCTAGTCGTCGCCAATGGGCCGAAGTATCAGCCCGCCGTAATGGCCAGAGATACAATTAAACAAGCTCGAGCCTGATCCCCTTCATGGAAACCTACCTACGTTCATCACAAGTAGGGATGCGCCCCCCACGGCACGCACGCCTACGTCGCGCTTCACGTGCCTCGTTAGCACAACTACGCGCTCGAGATACCATGGGCGGCCATGGGGGCTCACATCAAACACATACCTCCACGTGTTCATCTCAACCGAATTACGGCATTACCACGTCCCCGGACGACCACAGGTACGGCTCCGAACTCGCTCAGCTTCAAGCTATGTTCGGCAGGGCCACATCTCAAAGCCCCTATTAAAGGAACCCCTCACCAGCACGCGATGTTCATGAACGACCAACTCACACCCCCTCCATCTAATAGAAGAAAAGGCGCAAACGTGCATCAGGGCACAGTTGATGCTTCAATCCACAAGTCAAGGCCCTGTGTAAACCTTTCTCTGTAAAATTTCTTTCCTTTCTTTCCCTTTTATCATAAATGCCTCAGTGGTTCAAATTGTACGGATAGACATCTAGAGCTCACGGAAATTAAAAACATATTTTACAATGTTTGTTCATCGGCATTGTCTAGCCTCTCTCTCTCTCTTTTTCTTTTTTCCGCTCTTTGAACAGCTAGGCATGTGATAACCCACACGTATAGGGGATCGCAACAATTTTTGAGGGTAGAGTATTCAACCCAAATTTATTGATTCGACACATGGGGAGCCAAAGAATATTCTCAAGTATTAGTAGCTGAGTTGTCAATTCAACCACACCTGGAAACATAATATCTACAGCAAAGTATTTAGTAGCAAAGTAATATGATAGTAGTGGTAACCGTGGCAAAAGTAACGGTAGCAGTTTTGGTTTTATAGTGATTGTAATAGTAGCAACAGAAAAATAAATAAGCAAAGATCAATATATGAAAAGCTCGTAGGCAATGGATCAGTGATGGATAATTATGTCAGATGCGATTCCTCCTGCAATAGTTATAACGTAGGGTGACACAAAACTAGATCCAGTTCATCAATGTAATGTAGGCATGTATTCCAAATATAGTCATACGTGCTTATGGAAAAGAACTTACATGACATCTTTTGTCCTACCCTCCCGTGGCAGCGGGGTCCTATTGGAAACCAAGGGATATTAAGGCCTCCTTTTAATAGAGTACCGGAACAAAGCATTAATACATAGTGAATACATGAACTCCACAAACTACGGTCATCACCGGTAAGTATCCCCATTATTGTCACTTCGGGGTTAACGGATCATAACACATAATAGGTGACTATAGACTTGCAATATAGGATCAAGAACTCTCATTAAGCACAACAAAGTCATAGCAACATCAATCTCAGAACATAGTGGATACTAGGGATCAAATCCTAGCAAAACTAACTCGGTTACATGATAAATATCATCCAACCCATCACCGTCCAACAAGCCTACGATGGAATTACTCAAGCACGACGGTGAGCATCATGAAATTGGTGATGGAGGAAGGTTGATGATGATGATGGCGGTGGATTTCCCTCTCTGGAGCCCAGAACGGACTCCAGATCAGCCCTCCTGAGAGAGTTTAGGGCTTGGCGGCGGCTCCGTATCATAAAACGTGATGAATCCTTCTCTCTGATTTTTTCCTCCCTGAAAGTGAATATATGGAGTTGGAGTTGAGGTCGGTGGAGCGTCAGGGGGCCCACGAGGCAAGGGGCGCGCCCCACACCCTCGTGGACAGGGTGTGGGCCCCCTGATGTGGATTCTTTCGCCAGTATTTTTTATATATTCGAAAAATATTCTCCGTTAATTTTCAGGTCATTTCGAGAACTTTTATTCCTGCACAAAAATAACACCATGGAAATTCTACTGAAAACAGCGTCATTCCGGGTAAGTTCCATTCAAATCATGCAAGTTAGAGTCCGAAACAAGGGCAAATGTGTTTGGAAAAGTAGATACGTTGGAGACGTATCAACTCCCCCAATCTTAAACCTTTGCTTGTCCTTAAGCAATTCAGTTTATAAACTGAAAGTGATAAAGAAAAACTTTTACAAACTCTGTTGGCCCTTGTTGTTGTAAATATGTAAAGCCAGCATTCAAGTTTTCAGCAAAGATTATGAACTAACCATATTCACAATAACATTTAGGTCTCATGTTTACTCATATCAATGGCATAATAAACTAGCGAGCAATAATAATAAATCTCGGATGACAACACTTTCTCAAAACAATCATAATATGATATAACAGGATGGTATCTCGCTAGCCCTTTCTGAGACCGCAAAACATAAATGCAGAGCACCCCTGAAGATCAAGGGCTGACTGGAAATTGTAATTCATGGTAAAAGAGATCCAGTCAAGTCATACTCAATGTAAACTAACAATAATACATGCAAATGACAGTGATGCTCCCCAACTGGTGCTTTTTAATAAGAGGATGATGACACAACATAAAAGTAAATAGATAGGCCCTTCGCAGAGGGAAGCAGGGATTTGTAGAGGTGCCAGAGTTCGGTTTTAAAATGGAGATGAATAATATTTTGAGTGGTATACTTTCATTGTCAACATAACAACCGAGAGATGTCGATATCTTCCATGCTACACTCATTATAGGTGGTTCCCAAGCAGAATGGTAAAGTTTATACTCCCCCACCACCAACAAGCATCAATCCATGGCTTGCCCGAAACAATGGGTGCCTCCAACTAGCAATAGTCCTGGGGGAATTTTGTTTGCAATTATTTTGATTTGATTTGAGCATGGGACTGGGCATCCTGGTGACCAGCCATTTTCTCGTGAGTGACGAGCGGAGTCCACTCCTCTTGAGAATAACCCGCCTAGCATGGAAGATACAGACAGACCTAGTTGATACATGAGCTATTCGAGCATACAAAACAGAATTTTTATTTGAAGGTTTAGAGTTTGGCACATAAAAATTTACTTGGAACGGCAGGTAATGTCGTATATAGGAAGGTATGGTGGACTCATGTGGAATAACTTTGGGGTTTATGGAATTGGATGCACAATTAGTATTCCTGCTTAGTACAAGTGAAGGCTAGAAAGAGACTGTGAAGTGACCAGCTAGAGAGTGACAACAGTCAGGAACATGCATTAAAATTAATCAACACTGAATGCAAGCATGAGTAGGATATAATTCACCATGAACATAAATATCGTGGAGGCTATGTTGATTTTGTTTCAACTACATGCGTGAACATGTGCCAAGTCAAGCCACTCGAATCGTTCAAAGGAGGATACCACCCTATCATACCACATCACAACCATTTTAATAGCATGTTGGCACGCAAGGTAAACCATTATAAACTCCTACCAAATTAAGCATGGCATGGACAACTATAATCTCTAATTGTCATTGCAAACATGTTTCATTCATAATAGGCTGAACCAGGAATGATTAACTAATCATATTTACAAAAACAAGAGAGGCCGAGTTCATACCAGCTTCTCTCATATCAATCAGTCCATCATATATCATCATTATTGCCTTTCACCTGCACAACCGAATAGTGTGGATAATAATAATAGTGCATGTGCATTGGACTAAGCTGGAATCTGCAAGCATTCAATTCAAGGGAGAAGACAAGGTAATATGGGCTCTTTGTTAGATCAACAATAATGCATATGAGAGCCACCCAACATTTTCATCATGGTCTACTCCTCTCGACCCCAAAGAACAAGAAAGAAATAAAACTATTTACACGGGAAAGCTCCCAACAAGCAAAATAAGAACGGTAATTCTTTTTGGGTTTTCTTTTTAATTACTACTGCTACAAGCATGCAAAGTAAACTAGATAAAAGCTACAACTAATTTTTTTGGTTTTTCTTAAGGTTTTTCAAACACACAAGAAGAAAGCTTAAAACAAAAAATAAACTGGCATGGATGATACGATGAAAAAGTATGAGGACCGACAACTGGCATGAGTGTGTGAACATGAATGTAATGTCGATGAGAAATCGTACTCCCCCAAGCTTAGGCTTTTGGCCTAAGTTGTTCTATGCCCATGGATCAAAACTGCCCTCTCCGGTGTACTGAGGAGGGTCTTCGGGGTGCCACTGGTTGGCGATCTCCTCTGGATCCCACTAATAAACAGACTAACAGTCAGGATCAGATAGTGGTTCCGGCTCTGGAGCTGATGTCAGGCTTTGGAATGCCTGAATGGCCTCGGGCAAAAAAAGGTACGTGCCTGAAAATATGTTGAACAAAGAGGGAGCAAGCAACGTAATAGTCTCCAAATGTTTCTTATCAAATATCAGTCTATAGTTAAACGTCTTCTTCTTATGCTTAACAATAAAATCATGTGCTACCATGCTCTTATAATCTAGAAAAATATGAGGCAGCAACTTTTCCTCTTTCTCAAAATGCCTAATAGATATGTTAAAGTGTGCAGCAAGGCACGAGGCGAAGATGGCTCCTAAGACGGGACCCTTTGTATGGTTCAGATTTAACTGTTTAGCAACAATAGCGCCTAAACTGAAAGTGGTATCACGAAACAAAGTATGGCGCAAAATAACAATATCAGGGGCACTAATATTTCCATAGTTCCCGTGACCAATTAAGCATCTACTAGCAAATATTGCAAAGTAACGTAGAACAGGAAAATGTATGCTAGTGATTCTTGCATCGGAAACTTTCCTCATTTCCCCTACAGCAATCGTATCAATAAATCCCTCCACATCATTACGATGTGGTTCCTCTATGCTGCCCTCAAAGGGTATCCTTCAAACCCAGCAAAAATCATAAAGTGACATCTCCTTATGCTCATCATATAAATAAAATTCCACCGAAGGTGGCGATCTCCTAGCATGGAAATGAAAATTTTGCATAAAAATATTGGTGAGTAAGAGATATTGCTCACGCTGGTCGTGGAGGAAGTCGGTGAGGCCCCTCAAAAATCTCTTCATCTTTTTCTGAAATTTTTAGTAACTTAAAATAAAAGTGAACCAAACTCAACAAAATTGATAGCAACTACTCCTACAAGTGTCTAGAGGCTATATCATACATTAAAACTATTTTTGACCACATAAATTTGACATGCAAGCTCAAGAACAGGGTCACCTAAGGAACAAAAAATTGCAATAAATAAAGCACTAGAACAAAAACTAATTGGACCATTGGAGGAGTCACATACTGAAGAACAATCCCCCAAAGCAGTTTTGTGAATGGAGCTTTGAGCAAGCAGATCAAAAATGGCAGCAAGATGAGCTAGAACTCGGGTTTGAGCTGGTGGGTGATTTTTTCTAGAGCAAGACAAAGTGTGTGGGTGCAAGGATAAGTGGAGGGGACCCACATGGGGTCCAGGAGGTAGGGGCGTGCCCAGGGGGTGGGCGCGCCCTCCACCCTCGTGGGCACATGGTGAGGCCCCCAGGTGTGTTCTCAGTGCCAATAATTCTTAAATATTCTAGAAAAAAAATCATATTTCATTTTCAGGGCATTTGGGGAACTTTTATTTTTGAGGTACTTTTTTTATTGCAAGGATAATTCAGAAAGCAGACAAAAAACTATTTTTGCTTTATTTAAGATAAATAATAGAAAGTAAAAAGAGGGTACAGAAAGTTGTGCTTTCTAACTTCATCCATCTCATGCTCATCAAAAGGAATCCACTAACAAGATTGATCAAGTCTTGTTAACAAACTCATTCTGAATCGCATGAAACCGGAGAAATTTCGAATAACACTAGGTTACCTCAACAGGGATATGCATGTCCCCAACAATAAGAATATCATATTTCTTCTTGACGGTAGGAAGAGGAAATTCAAAACCTCCAATAGTAATTGTTGAAAATTTTCCAATAGAATTGATACTGTGGACATGAGGTTGTTTCCTCGGAAAGTGTACCGTATGCTCATTACCATTGCTACCTCTTGAGCACTGCGTTGGATTTCCCCGAAGAGGAGAGGATGATGCAGCAAAGTAGCATAAGTATTTCCCTCAGTTTTTGAGAACCAAGGTATCAATCCAGTAGGAGGCTACGCGCGAGTCCCTCGTACCTACACAAAAACAATAGCTCAACGCAACTAATGCGCTTAGGGGTTGTCAATCCCTTCACGGTCACTTACGAAAGTGAGATCTGATAGAGATAATAAATAATATTTTTGGTATTTTTGGCATGGAGATGCAAAGTAAAAAGTAAAAGCAAAGCAATAATTAAGTAATGGAGATTGATATGATGAGAAAGAGACCCGGGGGCCATAGGTTTCACTGGTGGTTTCTCTCAAGAGCATACGTATTCTATGGTGGGTGAACAAATTACTGTTGAGCAATTGAAAGAATTGAGCATAGTTATGAGAATATCTAGGTATGATCATGTATATAGGCATCACGTCCGAGACAAGTAGACCGAAACAATTCTGCATCTACTACTATTACTCACTCATCGACTGCTATCCAGCATGCATCTAGAGTATTAAGTTAAAAACAGAGTAACGCCTTAAGCAAGATGACATGATGTAGAGGGATAGTTTCATGCAATATGATAAAAACCCCATCTTGTTATCCTCGATGGCAACGATACAATACGTGCCTTGCTGCCCCTTCTATCACTGGGAAAGGACACCGCAAGATCGAACCCAAAGCTAAGCACTTCTCCCATGGCAAGAACAACCAATCTTGTAGGGCAAACCAAACTGATAATTCGAAGAGACTTGCAAAGATAACCAATCATACATCAAAGAATTCAGAGAAGATTCAAATATTATTCATAGATAGACTGGATCATAAACCCACAATTCATCGGTCTCAACAAACACACCGCAAAAAGAAGATTACATCGAATAGATCTCCACAAGAGAGGGGGAGAACATTGTATTGAGATCCAAAAAGAGAGAAGAAGCCATCTAGCTACTAAATATGTACCCGTAGGTCTGAAGTAAACTACTCACACTTCATCGGAGGGGCTTGGATGATGATGTAGAAGCCATCCGTGATCGATGCCCCCTCCGACGGAGCTCCGGAACAGGCCCCAAGATGGGATCTCGTGGATACAGAAAGTTGCAGCAATGGAATTAGGTTTTTTGGCTCCTCCCCCGATCGTTTTGGGGCACGTGGATATATATGGGAGGAAGAAGTACGTCAGTGGAGCTTCGAGGGGCCCACAAGGCAAGGGGCGCGCCCTAGGGGGGCGCCCTCCACCCCCGTGGCCGCCTCATGGCTTTCTTGACGGAGGGTCCATGTCTCCTGGATCTTATCTGATGAGAAAATCACGTTTCCGAAGGTTTCATTCTGTTTGATATTCTGTTTCTCCGAAACACTGAAATAGGCAAAAAAAACAACAATTCTGGGCTAGGCCTCCAGTTAATAGGTTAGTCCCAAAAATAATATAAAAGTGGAAAATAAAGCCCAATATAGTCCAAAATAGTAGATAATATAGCATGGAGCAATCAAAAATTATAGATACGTTGGAGACGTATCAAGCATCCCCAAGTTAATTCCTGCTCGTCCTCGAGTAGGTAAATGATAAAAACAGAATTTTTGATGCGGAGTGCTACTTGGCATAATTTCAATGTAATTCTTCTTAATTGTGGTATGAATATTCAGATCTGAAAGATTCAAGACAAAAGTTCATTTTGACATAAAAATGATAATACTTCAAGCATACTAACTAAGCAATTATGTCTTCTCAAAATAACATGGCCAAAGAAAGTTCATCCCTCCAAAATCATATAGTTTAGTCATGTTTCATTTTTGTCACACAAGAATTCTCTCATCATGCACAGCCCCGATGACAAGCCAAGAAATTGTTTCATACTTTAGTAATCTCAAACCTAAAAATTTTCACGCAATATATGAGCGCGAGCCATGGACATAGCATTATAGGTGGAATAGAAGACAAAAAAGGAGAAAGTCCCACATCAATGAGTCTAATCAACGGGCTATGGAGATTCCCACCAATTGATGTTAATGCAAGGAGTAGGGATTGCCATGCAACGGATACACTAGAGCTATAAATATATGAAAGCTCAACAAAAGAAACTAGTTGGTGTGCATCCAACTTGCTTGCTCATGAAGACCTAGGGCACTTGAGGAGGCCCATTGTTGGAATATACAAGCCAAGTTCTATAATGAAAAAATTCCCACTAGTATATGAAAGTGATAACATGAGAGACTCTCTACTATGAAGATCATGGTGCTACTATGAAGCACAAGTGTGGTAAAAGGATAGTAACATTGTCCCTTCTCTCTTTTTCTCTCATTATTTTGGGCCTTTTCTTTTTTTATGGCCTTTCTCTTTTTTTTGGGCCTTCTCTTTTTTATGGCCTTTCTCTTTTTTTTATATTCCTCACTTGGGACAATGCTCTAATAATGATGATCATCACACTTCTATTTATTTAAAACTCAATGATTACAACTCGATACTAGAACAAAAGATGACTCTATATGAATGCCTCCGGCGGTGTACCGTGATATGCAATGAACCAAGAGTGACATGTATGAAAGAATTATGAACGGTGGCTTTGCCACAAATACTATGTCAACTACATGATCATGCTAAGCAATATGACAATGATGAATGTGTCATGATGAACGGAATGATGGAAAGTTGCATGGCAATATATCTCGGAATGGCTATGGAAATGCCATAATAGGTAGGTATGGTGGCTGTTTTGAGGAAGATATAAGGAGGTTTATGTGTGAAAGAGCGTATCATATCACGGGGTTTGGATGCACCGGCGAAGTTTGCGCAAACTCTCAATGTGAGAAATGGCAATGCACAGTACCGAAGAGGCTAGCAAGGATGCAAGTGTGAGAGTGTGTATAATCCATGGACTCAACATTAGTCATAAAGAACTCACATACTTATTGCAAAAATCTACAAGTCATCAAAAACCTTGGTACTACGCGCATGCTCCTAGGAGGATAGATTAGTAGGAAAAGACCATCGCTCGTCCCCGACCGCCACTCATAAGGAAGACAATCAAATAACACCTCATGTTTCAAATTTGTTGCATAACGTTTACCATACGTGCATTCTACGGGACTTACAAACCTCAACACAAGTATTTCTCAATTTCACAACTACTCAACTAGCATGACTTTGATATTATTACCTCCATATCTCAAAACAATCATCAAGCATCAAACTTTTCTTAGTATTCAACACACTCATACGAAAGTTTTATTATTAATCTTGCATACCAAGCCTATTAGGATTTTAAGCAAAGTACCATGCTAATAAGACTCTCAAAATAATCTAAGTGAAGCATGAGAGATCAATAGTTTCTATAAAACAAATCCACCACCGTGCTCTAAAAGATATAAGTGAAGCACTAGAGCAAAACTATAAAGCTCAGAAGATATAAGTGAAGCACATAGAGTATTCTATCAAATTCCAAATCATGTATGGCTCTCTCAAAAGGTGTGTACAGCAAGGATGATTGTGTTAAACTTACAAGCAAAGACTCAAATCATAAAATACGCTCCAAGCAAAACACATATCATGTGGTGAATAAAAATATAGCTCCAAGTAAAGTTACCGATAGAAGTAGACGAAAGAGGGGATGCCTTCCGGGGCATCCCCAAGCTTTGGCTTTTAGGTGTCCTTAGATTATCTTGGGGGTGCCATGGGCATCCCAAAGCTTAGGCTCTTGCCACTCCTTGATCCATAATCCATCAAATCTTTACCCAAAACTTGAAAACTTCACAACACAAAACTTAAAGTAGAAAACTCGTGAGCTCCGTTAGCGAAAGAAAACAAAAGACCACTTCAAGGTAATGTAATGAACTCATTCCTTATTTACATTGGTGTTAAACCTACTTTATTCCAACTTGTCTATGGATTATAAACTATTTTACTAGCCATAGATTCATCAAAATAAGCAAACAACACACGAAAAACAGAATCTGTCAAAAACAGAACAGTCCGTAGTAATCTGTAGCTAGTGCAAGATCTGGAACCCCAAAAATTCTAAAATAAATTGCTGGACGTGAAGAATTTATCTATTAATCATATTCAAAAATAATTAACTAACTAGCACTTTCCAAATCAAAATGACAGCAGTTCTCGTGAGCGCTAAAGTTTCTGTTTTTTACAGCAAGTTCAACAAGACTTTCCCCAAGTCTTCCCAACGGTTCTACTTGGCACAAACACTAATTAAACAAAAAAAACACAACCAAAACAGAGGCTAAATAATTTATTTATTACTAGGAGAAAAAATCAAGCAATAAAAATAAAATTGGGTTTCCTCCCAACAAGCGCTATTGTTTAACGCCCCTAGCTAGGCATAACAAACAAGAATAGATCTACGTATTGCCATCTTTGGTAGGTAATCCATAAGTGGCTCTCACGATAGATTCATATGGTAATTTTATTTTCTTTCTAGGGAAGTGTTCCATGCCATTTTTTAATGGAAATTGAAATCTTATATTCCCTTCCTTCATATCAATAATCGCACCAACTGTTCTAAGGAAAGGTCTACCAAGAATAATAGGGCAAGAAGGATTGCAATCTATATCAAGAACGATAAAATCTACAGGCGCATAATTCCTATTTGCAACAATATGAACATCATTAATTCTTCCCATAGGTTTCTTAATAGTGGAATCCGCAAGATGCAAGTTTAGAGAGCAATCATCAAAATCACAGAAATCTAGCAAATCACACAAAGTGTTGGGAATAGTAGAGACACTAGCACCCAAATCACACAAAGCATAAAATTCATAATTTTTATTTTTAATTTTATTAGTAGGTTCCCACTCATCATAAAGTTTTCTAGGGATAGAAACTTCCAATTCAAGTTTTTCTTCATAAGATTGCATCAAGGCATCAACGATATGTTTAGTAAACGCTTTATTTTGACTATAAGCATGAGGAGATTTTAGCACGAATTGCAACAAGGAAATACAATCAATTACATAGCAATTTTCATAATTAAATTCCTTGAAATCCAATATAGTGGGTTTAGCAACATCTAGGGTTTTAATTTCTTCAATCTCACTTTTATCAAATTTAGCATCAAGATCAACAAATTCTGAATTCTTAGAACGCCTTCTAGGTAAAGGTGGATCATATTCAGTCCCATCATTATCAAGATTAATATTGCAAAACAAAGATTTAATAGGGGACACACCAATAATTTTTAGATCTTCATCTTGATTTTCATAGGAATCCATTTTAGCGGCCATCTTATTGACTAATGTAGCTTGCATATCCGAAATATCAGCAGTTAATTTTTCAAGATGAGCAATTTGGGATCTTATACCATCAAATTCTTTAGTCATATCATCGAGCTCCTTATTCATATAATTCATGAAACTTTTTTGTTCCTTAAGCTCATTTCTAAAGAAATTATTATGCTCAAATTGCAAAACCATAAACTTCCTGACGTTGTTTTCGATCTCCTCTAACCTTTTAAGGTGAAGATCACAAAACCTAGGTAGAGCCATCGCGACAAACAATCAATCCAACACACGAGCAAACAAAAAGCAAACAGGCAAAAGAGGCAAATAGAGAGAGAGGGAGGATTAAACGGCAAGGGTGAAGTGGGGGAGAGGAAAACGAGAGGCAAATGGCAAATAATGTAATGCAGGAGATAGGGATTGTGATGGGTACTTGGTATGTTGACTTTTGCGCAGACTCCCCGGCAACGGCGCCTGAAATTCTTCTTGCTACCTCTTGAGCACTGCGTTGGATTTCCCCGAAGAGGAGAGGATCATGCAACAAAGTAGCGTAAGTATTTCCCTCAGTTTGTTAGAACCAAGGTATCAATCCAGTAGGAGGCTACGCGCGAGTCCCTCATACCTACACAAAAACAATAGCTCAACGCAACCAACGCGCTTAGGGGTTGTCAATCCCTTCACAGTCACTTACAAAAGTGAGATCTGATAGAGATGATAAATAATAATTTTGGTATTTTTGGTATAGAGATGCAAAGTAAAAATTAAAAGCAAAGTAAAAGCAAAGAAATAATAAAGTAATGGAGATTGATATGATGAGAAAGAGACCCGGGGGCCATAGGTTTCACTAGTGGATTCTCTCAAGAGCATAAGTATTCTACGGTGGGTGAACAAATTACTGTTGAGCAACTGACAGAATTGAGCATAGTTATGAGAATATCTAGGTATGATCATGTATATAGGCATCACGTCCGAGACAAGTAGACCGAAACGATTCTGCATCTACTACTATTACTCCACTCATCGACCGCTATCCAGCATGCATCTAGAGTATTAAGTTAAAAATAGAGTAACGCCTTAAGAAAGATGACATGCTGTAGAGGGATAGTTTCATGCAATCTGATAGAAAAACTCATCTTGTTATCCTCGATGGCAATGATACAATACGTGCCTTGCTGCCCCTTTTGTCACTGGGAAAGGACACCGCAAGATCGAATCCAAAGCTAAGCACTTCTCCCATGGCAAGAACAACCAATCTAGTAGGCCAAACCAAACTGATAATTCGAAGAGACTTGCAAAGATAACCAATCATACATAAAAGAATTCAGAGAATATTCAAATATTATTCATAGATAGACTGGATCATAAACCCACAATTCATCGGTCTCAACAAACACACCGCAAAAAGAAGATTACATCGAATAGATCTCCACAAGAGAGGGGGAGAACATTGTATTGAGATCCAAAAAGAGAGAATAAGCCATCTAGCTACTAACTATGGACCCGTAGGTCTGTAGTAAACTACTCACACTACATCGGAGGGGCTTGGATGATGATGTAGAAGCCCTCCGTGATCGATGCCCCCTCGGGCGGAGATCCGGAATAGGCCCCAAGATGGGATCTCGTGGATACAGAAAGTTGCGGCGGTGGAATTAGGTTTTTTAGCTCCTCCCCCGATCGTTTGGCGGTACGTGGATATATATGGGAGGAAGAAGTACGTCGGTGGAGCTTCGAGGGGCCCATGAGGCAGGGGGCGTGCCCTAGGGGGGCGCCCTCCACCTCGTGGCCGCCTCGTGGCTTTCTTGACGGAGGGTCCAAGTCTCCTGGATCTTATCTGATGAGAAAATCACGTTTCCGAAGGTTTCATTCCGTTTCGACTCCGTTTGATATTCTGTTTCTCCGAAACACTGAAATAGGCAAAAAAACATCAATTCTGGGTTGGGCCTATGGTTAATAGGTTAGTCCCAAAAATAATATAAAAGTGGAAAATAAAGCCCAATATAGTCCAAAACAGTAGATAATATAGCATGGAGCAATCAAAAATTATAGATACGTGGGAGACATATCAACCATTAACATGAAAAGTGACATTGCCTTCGTTACAATCAATAATAGCCCCTGCAGTATTCAAAAAGGGTCTACCAAGGATAATCGACATACTATCGTCCTCGGGAATATCAAGAATAACAAAGTCCGTTAAAATAGTAACGTTTGCAACCACAACAGGCACATCCTCACAAATACCGACAGGTATAGAAGTTGATTTATCAGCCATTTGCAAAGATATTTCAGTAGGTGTAAATTTATTCAAATCAAGTCTACGATATAAAGAGAGAGGCATAACACTAACACCGGCTCCACGATCGCATAAAGCAGTTTTAACATAGTTTCTTTTAATGGAGCATGGTATAGTTGGTACTCCTGGATCTCCTAGTTTCTTAAGTATTCCACCCTTAGAAGTGTAATTAGCAAGCATGGTGGAAATTTCAGCTTTCGGTATCTTTCTTTTATTAGTAACAATATTCGTCATGTACTTAGCATAAGGGTTCATTTTAAGCATATCAGTCAAACGCATACGCAAAAAGATAGGTCTAATCATTTCAGAAAAGCGCTCAAAATCCTCACTATCCTTTTTCCTGGATGGTTTAGGAGGAAAGGGCATGGGTTTCTGAACACATGGTTCTCTTTCCTTACCGTGCTTCCTAGCAACAAAGTTTCTCTTATCATAACATTGATTCTTTGATTATGGGTTATCAAGATCAATAGCAGGTTCAATCTCTACATCATTATCATTGCTAGGTTGAGCATCAACATGAACATCATCATTAACATTATCACTAGGTTCATGTTCATTACCAGATTTTGTTTCAGCATCAGAAATAGAAATATCAGTGGGATTCTTAGGTGTGTCAACAACAGCTTCAGTAGAAACATGCAAAGTTCTATCATTTTTCTTTTTCTTCCTTTTAGAAGAACTAGGTGCATCAACATTAGTTCTCTGAGACTCTTGCTGAATTCTCTTAGGGTGGCCCTCAGGATACAAAGGTTCCTCAGTCATTTTACCCCATCTAGTCATAACTCTAACAACATTATCATTTTTCTTATTTTTAATTCATTGAGCAACTCATTCTGAGCCTTAAGTACTTGTTCTGCTTGAGTGGTAACCATAGAAGCATGTTTACTAATAAGTTTAAGTTCACCTTTAACTCTAGACATATAATCACTCAAGTGTTCAAGCATATCAAAATTGCGTTTCAATTGTCTACCAACATAAGCATTGAAGTTTTCTTGTTTAACGATAAAATTATCAAACTCATCTAATCATTGGCTAGCAGACTTATAAGAAGGAATATCACCTTCATCAAATATATAGAGAGAATTTCCCTTTACTACCTATGTCGGGTTATCAAGACCAGGTATTTCTTCAATAGGTGGTAAATTCTTAACATTTTCAGCTTTAATACCTTTTTCTTTCATAGATTTCTTTGCCTCTTGCATATCTTCAGGACTGAGAAATAGAATACCCCTTTTCTTCAGAGTTGGCTTAGGAGTTGGTTCAGTAAGTGTCCAATCATTTTCATTACTTAACATATTATTCAATAGCAATTCAGCTTGATCAATAGTTCTTTCCCTGAAAACACAACCAGCCAACTATCCAGGTAGTCTCTAGAAGCATCGGTTAGTCCATTATAAAAGACATCCGGTATTTCATTTTTCTTGAGAGGATGATCAGACAAACCATTTAGTAATTGGAGAAGCCTCCCCCAAGCTTGTGGGAGACTCCCTTCTTTAATTTGCACAAAATAGTATATTTCCCTTAAGGCAGCTTGTTTCTTATGAGCGGGGAAATATTTAGTAGAGAAGTAATAAATCATATCCTGGGGACTACACACACAACCAGGATCAAGAGAATTAAACCATGGTTTAGCATCACCCTTTAATGAGAACGGAAATAACTTAAGGATAAAGTAATAGCGAGTTTTCTCATCATGAGTAAACAGGGTGGCTATATCATTTAATTTAGTAAGATGTGCCACAACAGTTTCAGCTTCATAGCCATAAAAAGGATCTGATTCAACCAAAGTAATTAACTCAGGATCGACAGAGAAACCATAATCCTTACCAGTAATAAAGATAGGTGAAGTAGCAAAAGCAGGGTCATATTTCATTCTAGCATTCAAGGATTTTTCTTTAAGCTTAGCTAATAATTTCTTAAGATCAGATCTATCATTGCAAGCTAAAAAAGTCTCTAGCTGTTTCTTCATCCATAACATAACCCTCAGGCACAACAGGCAATTCATATCTAGGGGGAGAATCTTCAACATCACTTTCATCAATATTATCAGTTTCAATAATTTCATTCTCTCTAACCATAGGAAGTTGTTCATCAAGAAATTCACCTAGTGGCACAGTATTATCAAGCATAGAAGTGGTTTCATCATAAGTATAATGCAAAGCAGAAGTGGCATCATCAATAACATGCGAGATATCAGAATGAATAGCAGGAGTAGGTGTCACAAGTTTATTCAAAACGGAAGGTGAATCAAGTGTAGAGCTAGATAGCAGTTCCTTACCTCCCCTTGTAGTTGAGGGAAAATCTTGGTTCTTTGATCTTTCAAGTTCTTCATAGTGATCAACAGATATAAATCCCAAGTGACTCAAAGAATAGAGCTATTCCCCCCGACGACGGCGCCAGAAAATAGTCTTGATAACCAACAAGTATAGGGGATCGCAACAGTTTTCGAGGGTAGAGTATTCAACCCAAATTTATTGATTCGACACAAGGGGAGCCAAAGAATATTCTCGAGTATTAGCAGCTGAGTTGTCAATTCAACCATACCAGGACACTTAATATCTGCAACAAAGTATTTAGTAGCAAAGTAATGTGATAGTAGTTGTAACGGTGGCAAAAGTAACGGTAGCAGTTTTTGGTTTTATAGTGATTGTAACAGTAGCAACGGAAAAGTAAATAAGCGAAGATCAATATATGAAAAGCTTGTAGGAAATGGATCAGTGATGGATAATTATGTCGGATGCGATTCCTCATGCAATAGTTATAACATAGGGCGACACAGAACTAGCTCCAGTTCATCAATGTAATGTAGGCATGTATTCCAAATATAGTCATACATGCTTATGGAAAAGAACTTGCATGACATCTTTTGTCCTACCCTCCCGTGGCAGCGGGGTCCTATTGGAAACTAAGGGGTATTAAGGCCTCCTTTTAATAGAGTACCGGACCAAAGCATTAACACATAGTGAATACATGAACTCCTCAAACTACGGTCATCATCGGTAAGTATCCCGATTATTGTCACTTTGGGGTTAACAGATCATAACACATAATAGGTGACTATAGACTTGCACGATAGGATCAATAACTCTCATATATTCATGAAAACATAATAGCTTCAGATCTGAAATCATGGCACTCGGGCCCTAGTGACAAGCATTAGGCATAGCAAAGTCATAGCAACATCAATCCTAGAACATAGTGGATACTAGGGATCAAACCCTAACAAAACTAAATCGATTACATGGTAAATCTCACCCAACCCATCACCGTCCAGCAAGCCTACGATGGAATTACTCACGCACGGCGGTGAGCATCATGAAATTGGTGATGGAGGAAGGTTGATGATGACGATGGCGACGGGTTCCCCTCTCCGGAGCCCCGAACGGACTCCAGATCAGCCCTCCCGAGAGAGTTTAGGGCTTGGCAACGACTCCATATCGTAAAATGCGATGAATCCTTCTCTCTGATTTTTTTTCCTCCCCGAAAGTGAATATATGGAGTTGGAGTTGAGGTCGGTGGAGCGTCAGGGGGCCCACGAGGCAGGGGGCGCGCCCAGGGGGGTACGCGCGCCCCCACCCTCGTGGACAGGATGTGGGCCCCCTAACGTGGATTCTTTCGCCAGTATTTTTTATATATTCCAAAAATATTCTTCGTTGATTTTTAGGTCATTCCGAGAACTGTTATGTCTGCACAAAAATAACACAATGGCAATTCTGCTGAAAACAGCGTCAGTTCGGGTTAGTTCCATTCAAATCATGCAAGTTAGAGTCCAAAACAACGGCAAAAGTGTTTGGAAAAGTAGATACGTTGGAGACGTATCAGCATGCACACAATGTGTAGCGAATAAAACTCGGTTACTTCACTAAAGGCTTGATTTTTTCCATCAGTTCTGTGAACCAGGGCCGGCACCACTTCTCATTGCACGTTTGGCGTCTCGGATATTGCATTATATGCATCAGTTTCGAACTATGTCTTGGGTCAATAGTTGGGTTTCTCGGCTCTTGTGCTTACCATGTTATGTTCCACATATTCGGCTTAGAAGGTAAAGGGAGAAACCTGCAATTGTGCTTCTGGCTAGTGAGGTCAAGCACCTCACGGGAGAAAGTCGAAAACTGACCAGCATAGTAAGCGAGAACTGGTCAGCGATCCAACGACGTGTTGAACTAAGGAATTGTTGGCGATTTACCCGTGTCACACGCAGGGTTCGTCCTAGCACAAACCAAGTGGTTATAAAGGCATGCCTCGGCTCCCTTGTACACCGCAAACTCTGGGGGCTAGTCATTAGTCCCCACCTTCAAGCTCCTATGGTTAAGTGAAAGCAATAAAGCCGCATAGTCTGATTTCCTGGTCTCTCTCACGCACTACCGCCTTCGGGCACCAAGACATAGGCTAAGGGTAATAGTGCGGAGATGAAACACCCCTCACACTATTCGCTTGGGGGCTGAAGCCGATGACTGGTAACTTTCAGAATAATAAACAGCTGCACAGGAGTCAAAATTAAACACCATACTATATAAACATACAAATGGACCGCATTATAAAGCAACATGTTGATGTCTACTACGCAAACTTCTTCTTGTAGACTCGTGTTAGGCCTCCAAGCGCAGAGTTTTGTAGGACAGTAGCAAATTTCCCTCAAGTGGATGACCTAAGGTTTATCAATCTGTGGGAGGCGTAGGATGAAGATGTCTCTCTCAAACAAACCTGCAACCAAATAACAAAGAGTCTCTTGTGTCCCCAACACACCCAATACAATGGTAAATTGTATAGGTGCACTAGTTCGGCGAAGAGATGGTGATACAAGTGCAATATGGATAGTAGATATAGGTTTTTGTAATCTGAAAATATAAAAACAGCAAGGTAACTGGTAACAAAAGTGAGCAAAAATGGTATTGCAATGCTTAGAAACAAGGCCAAGGGTTCATACTTTCACTAGTGCAAGTTCTATCAACAATCATAACATAATTTGTTCATATAACAATCCCTCAACATGCAACAAAGAGTCACTCCAAAGTTACTAATAGCGGAGAATAAAAGAAGAGATTATCGTAGGGTACGAAACCACCTCAAAGTTATTCTTTCTGATCGATCTATTGGGCTATTCCTATAAGTGTCACAAATAGCCCTAGAGTTCGTACTAAAATAACACCTTAGGACACACATCAACCAAAACCAATGTCACCACAAGTATCCGCGGGTTTGATTATACGATATGCATCACACAATCACAGATTCATCTATTCAAACCAACACAAAGAACTTCCAAGAGTGCCCCAAAGTTTCTACCAGAGAGTCAAGACGAAACGTGTGCCAACCCCTATGCATAAGCTCACAAGGTCACAGAACCAGCAAGTTGATCACCAAAACATACATCAAGTAGATCACGTGAATATCCCAATGTCACCACAGATAAGCACATGCAAGACATACATCAAGTGTTCTCAAATCCTTAAAGACTCAGTCCAATAAGATAACTTCAAAAAGAAAAATCAATCCATATCAACAAGGTAGAGGGGAGAAACATCATAAGATCCAACTATAATAGAAAAGCTCGTGGTACATCAAGATCATGCCAAATCAAGAACACGAGAGAGAGACAGAGATCAAACACATAGCTACTGGTACATACCCTCACCCCCGAGGGTGAACTACTCCCTCCTCATCATGGAGAGCGCCGGGATTATGAAGATGGCCACCGGTGATTATTCCCCCCTCCGGCAGGGTGCCGGAATAAAGTCCCGATTGGTTTCACTACTAGGAAAAGGGCTATAGATGGAATGGACACTAATGGCGCACCTGTCATGTGGTGCGCCACTACTATATAGCAGTGGCGCACCATGTGCTGGTGCGCCATTAGTGTGGAAGACACTCATGGCGCACCTGGCACATGGTGCGCCACTAGTAACTAATTTTTTTTCCGAACATACTAATGGCGCATCACTGCACGGTGCGCCACTACTATTGTTTTTTTATTCTTTTTTTGCAAAACTACTAATGGCGCACCGTAGCATAGTGCGCCATTACTAGTTTAAACTAGTAATGGCGCACTATGCCACGATGCGCCATTAGAATATTTATTTTTATTTTTTGCAAAACTTCTAATGGCGCATCAGCAGCAGGTGCGCCATTAGTATGTTGGGTTACTAATGGCGCATGGCTGTGTGGTGCGCCATTAGTAACCTGGGACCAGCTAGATATTTTGGACAGCCACACCTACACACTCACTTTCCCCACTTCATTCCCTCCACCTCCTTCTCCAAACTTGTCGGCTGCCTCCTCCTCCTCACCTCATTTGCACCATAGATTCATCAAAATTAAGTGGTGAAATTACCCTTTTTTGATAGGTAAGTAAGGGGAAAGCTATCTTCATGTTGTAGATCTACTTTTTTTCTCCCTAGCTCCCTCCAACAACGTGCACATGCACTTTTTGTGGCCTAGCTAGATCTATGTACGTTCGTGGTGTTGCATATGTTTGTGGTGTTGAATATATGTTTGTGTTTGCAGGTACCGGTATTTGAAATGCGATAGTTGCCAATATTTTGCCAGAATGTTGATTCATTTCTGTTTCGGCGAGAATTTTGGCACTGTGCATTCTTTTTGGTCCTATTTTTAGGGAAAGTCATGCCAAATTTTTTCTTGGTTCTAAAATATCGTTTTGCTCTACCCCGCAAGCGACCATGGTCCGCACGATGACCGAAGGCATCGTGAATAGGTTTTTGAGCTCCGCGAAGTCCGAGATGCTTCAGAAGAACGAGACGGAGATAAGATGTCCGTGTCGAAGATGCAAGCTGAAGAGCCTTATTGCGGACCCAGATTTCGGGCAGGTGCGGGACCACCTGCTCTTGCGTGGTTTCATGGATGGCTATCGGTGGCAAGGTGATGAAGATGACTATGAAGTCGTCCATGGGGGCCGGGCAAGAAATGAGGAAGGGCAGCAAGACAACCAGCGCGGCTCGGGCGGGCGAGAAGACGAAGAATCTCCAGGAAATGATCACGACGGTGATGCTGTACACAGTCATCATGTAGAAGATGCTGGACATGATGATGAGGAAGATGCCGGAGCAGACGAAGGGCATGATCATGATGATGAAGATGCCGGCGGAGCAGACGACGATGGACCATCGATGGGCTGGGTGCAGGACCCTCATATTCAAGAGCTGCTTCTCAAGCAGACGGATAACACAAGAGCTGCCGCTCAAGAGAAAGCCAAGCTGGATCAACTCGAGATAGACGCGGTTACTCCATTGTATGAACGATGTAGGACTGAGGATACCGGCCTGAAAGTAACGTCATGGCTCTGGAGATGAAGGTAAAACACAAAATGACCGACACATGCTTCGACGAGAACATGTCATTCTGGCACGAACTTCTTCCCAAGGGGAACAAGTACCCGACCAAGTTCGAGGAGGCGAAGAAAATCATGTGTCCTCTGGATTTACCGCACGTGAAATACCATGTGTGCATGAAAAATTGCATCATTTATCGGGACGAGCACGCGGAGTCTACCATATGTCCGGTGTGCGGCGTCACTCGATACAAGAAGAGGAAGAAAGCTCCTCGAAAAGTGGTGTGGTACTTTCCGATCACTCCTCGTCTGCAGCGGTATTTCATGGACCCTAAGGTATCAAAGCTCCTGCGTTGGCACGCGTATAGGGAGGAGAAGAAGCGAGAAGATGACGCAAATGATCCGGAGATAAATAAAAAGACAAGATGCTGAGTCACCCAAAGGATGCGAGCCAGTGGCAAGCGTTGAACTTCGAACACACAGAATTTGGGAAGGATCCAAGGAACATCGTGCTGGGCGTGAGCACCGATGGAGTCAATCCATTTGGCAGCCAGAGAAGCACACATAGCACCTGGCCTGTGTTTGTGTGGATGTACAACCTCCCCCCTGGTTGTGCATGAAGAGGAAGTACATTCACATGAGTATGCTAATTGAAGTGCCGAAACAACCAGGGAACGACATCAATCTGTATCTGGGGCTGCTGAAAGAGGAGCTAGACACGCTGTGAAAAATGCCAGCCAATACGTGGGACGCTGCAGAGAAAGAATATTTCCCCATGAGAGCGGCACTGCTCACGACGGTGCACGACTATCTCGGTTACGGATATCTCGCGGGGTAGGTGGTCCACGGATTTTCTGGTTGCGTCAGGTGCATCTATGACGCAACGTATCGCTAGCTAGATAGAGATCCTGGGTCTTCGAAAACCGTGTTCATGGGACATCGAAGGTGGCTTCGCGACGATGACCCATGGAGGAAATGCAAGGATCTGTTCGATGGTGAAACCGAACCCTGAAGACGCCCGCGTACGAGGAGCGGCGAGGAAATAGACCAGCTATTGAGAAATTGGAAAGATTGCCCACTGCCGGGAAAGAAGCAAAAGGCGCCAGAGGCGGGAAAGAAGCGAAAGGCGCCAGAGCCGCTGTTGAAGGTATGGAAAACGAGGTCTGTTTTCTGGGACTTGCCGTACTAGAAGATCCACCGTGTGCCTCACAGCCTTGATGTCATGCATATCATGAAGAACGTGTGTGAGAGTCTGCTTGGTACCCTGCTCAACATGCCAGAGAGGACCAAAGATGGGCCGAAAGCAAGGTCAGACTTGAAATCAATGGGCATCAGGGAGGAGCTTCACGCTAATGATGATGATGATGATGAGGCGAAGCAGGACACGGAAAGTCGTCGCAAAGGCAAAAAGGCCAAGAAGACCGGAAATGACTACCCTCCCGCGTGCTTCACTCTAAGTCAGGAGGAGATCGAGCAGTTTTTCACCTGCCTCGTAGGAGTAAAATTTCCTTACGGTTATGCGGCGAAGATAAGCAGATACCTAGACCCAGCAAAGGAGAAGTTCAGCGGGATGAAGTCTCACGACTGTCACGTGCTGATGACGCAGATACTTCTAGTTGCAATCTGTGGGATCATGGACGCACATGTCCGTGAAACGCTATTTGGCCTATGCAACTTTTTCAACGTCATCTCTCGGAAGTCGGTTGGCGTGAGGCATCTCAGAAGGCTACAAGATCGTGGTGATACTATGCGAGCTTGAGATGTACTTCCTGCCCGCATTCTTCGATGTTATGGTGCATCTGCTGGTCCATATCGTGGAGGATATCATCCAACTCGGGACGACGTTCCTGCACAGCATGATGCCATTTGAAAGGATGAATGGTGTCATCAAAGGATACGTTCACAACATGTCACGTCCAGAGGGAAGCATAGCCAAGGGCTTTTTGACCGAAGAGTGCATCTCCTACTCCAAGAATTATCTAGGCATCGAGGACCCCGTTGGTCTGCCCGTCAATAGGCACCTCGGCAGGCTCACTGGATGGGGTCACCATGAGGGTCGCCACGACATGCATGTCGACTTCGAGGGTCGACTCACCGACTTTGAAAGAGCAAACCTAGTCGCGCTACAACACATAGACGTGGTCGATACTTGGGTGGTAGAGCACAAAACCTTTATTGAGAAGACGTACAATGACCAACGCCAACAGAGGGACGGAGATATAATTAAAGAGCACAACTCATGTTTCACGCGTTGGTTCAAGCAGAAGCTTCTGTCGTACCCTTTACATGAGGATTCTTCCGCGGAAGAACAACTCATATTCGCCTTGTCACAGGGTGCCGAGCACAACCTGATGACCTATGAGGTGTACGATATCAACGGCTACACATTCTACACCGAGGACAAGGACATGAAGAGCGATGGTTATCAGAACTCCGGGGTAATGATGGAATTCTACACCGGTAACGACAAGGACAGATACTACGGAAGGATCAAGGAGATCTGGGAGCTGAGCTACGCTGGAGAGAAGGTCCGGATGTTCCATGTCAGATGGGCCAAGAGCGTCCTAAAAGAAGACCGGTATTTCACCACCATGGTTATACCCGAAGCCAAATCCAAGACCGTGGGCGCAAACGTCACCGCGAAAAATGAGCCATGGGTACTGGCTTCCCAAGTGGACCAATGCTTCTTCATTACCGACCCGTCAAAGCCCAGTCGTGTTGTCGTGAGGAGAGGCAAAAGGAAGATCATCGGAATGGATGGAGTAGCCAATGAGCAAGACTTTGACAAGTACGGCGACCCGAAGATCGAACATGACGATGACGATGAAGTAGCAGCATACACCACAAGAAGAAGCAGGACCACCCTACCTAAAGGACGTCTGTTCCACAGAAGAACTCCATTTGCGAAAAAGAAGGGCAAGAAGATTGTGAACAGATATCTAGCTAAGATCGATTGTATTTAAATCGTAGCCTTCATTTCTCGATTCTATTTCATGGGCACTTTTTGAACTCATGAATGTTTTTAAATTTCACGGACACTCGATCTCGATCCCCCTCCATCTCGATCGCTATCCCACCTCGCCAGATCCGGTCCCCCTCGCAGCCGAGCACCCCCTGCACCATCTCCCCCGCTCCACCGGCCGCCGCCGCCGACCCCCCGCACCCTCCCCCACTCCACCGCCGCCGCCGACCCACCGCACCCACCCCCGCTCCACCGGTCGCCGCCGCCGACCCCCCGCACCCTCCCCCACTCCACCGCCGCCGACCCCCGGCCCGCACCCTCCCCCACTCCATCGTCGCCGACGACCCACCGCACCCTCCCCTTCTCCCCCGGTCACCGCCGCCGACCCCCGGCCCGCACCCTCCCCCACTCCACCACCGCCAACGACCCCCCGCACCCTCCCCAGCCCGCTCCACCGTCACAAATGAATGCAACTAAAATTGCAAAAAAAACAAATTTGATTATATTTTCAAATAACAAATTTGATGATATTTTCAAATAATAAATTTGATGATATTTTTTCATATTCATAAATATTTTCAAATAACAAATTTGATGATATTTTTTAAAAAATTATTACTGTTTTTATAAAAAAAATTACTGTTATGATTTAAACAAGTTTGAACATATTTAAACACAAATAAATATCAAACAGCATTTTAAATGCATAAAAACAAAAATTGGGGAGCCTGGGAATCTAACCCAGGACCTCCTAGTGTGTGTGTTATGTGCTGACCAGTCGGGCTAGTGGGCGTGTTCCAATGGAGATAGGGTTAGGTGGAATATAACCTGACCAGTCGGGCTAGTAATTAAAACAAAATTCTAATGGCGCACCAGGGGGAGGTGCGCCATTAGAATCGTCGTACTTATGGCGCACTAGGGGGAGGTGCGCCATTGCTAACCCTCCCCCCACTCCACCTATTCCCCTCGCACTGTTTCCTCCCTCCCTCCCTCGCCAGATCCCCCACTCGACCCCAACCATACGTCGCCGCCCCCTCCGTCCGCTGCGCCTACATGCCGTCGGCGCCGCCGCCACCGCTGTGGTCTTGCGCTGCCCAGACGCCGCCGCCCCAACCCCCGTGGGACTCCACCCCCGCCGCCCCCGCGCCCCCCGAACGGGATCGGCCGAGCGCGCGCCGCCCGCTCCTCTCCTCCTCCCTCCGACGAGCGAGGGCCTCCTCCGGCCCCTGCAGCAGCCGGCGAGCACGGCCCCGACACACCACCCCGCCTGCCCCTGTCGTCCTCCGCCACTGGCCCCTGCTCTCCTTCGACTGCGGCGAGCGAGGACCCGGACGAGCTCGGTCCCCGACCCCGACCCCTCCGGCGACCAGGTACCTCTCCTCCTTCCTCCTTCCTCCCTCTCTCCACCATTCCCCATTCCCTCCCTCCCCTCGACCGTGGCAGTCTATGGTTGCAAGATTGGGGAGGGCCTCCTCCTTCCTCCTTTTCCACTGCTGGTGGCAACATCCTCAACCCCCCATCTTTTTTCATTTTTGTTAGTTTGATTATCTGTAAATTGATGTGCCATGACCCAGTAGAGGCACATCCGAATTTTGTGTTTAGTTTTCTCACCCCAAATTGCATCCCATGACCAAGTGCACTAGTAGACATGTCATGGCAAATTTCACCACCATTCTGTACCATGGTATTTTTGTGATATGTAGTTTTTGATCTGGTTCAGAACTGGTAGGGGTATTCTAGGGCTGATGCATTGATTATGCCTTTGAGGCAGTTAGTTAACCTCTCACCTATGTTCATGCATGGATATTATTCTTGGAAAAGTCACTGTTGGTGACGGAATAGAAATATAAGAAGGTACCTATCTTCAGTCCTAATCTAACAGGGTAGTCCATGGATTAAAACTAGCTAAAGGAGATTCAAACTGCCGAACCTTTAGGTTAACAACTCAACACAAACCAATCCCTGAAAGCAAAAACTCAACACAAACCAAGTGCATTATTTTTGTGACTGTTTTCATGTTTGCAGAACCAATATTTTTGTGCCAACAATCAGTTTACTCCCTCATGCCAACAACCACTCATTTTTTAGTTAACTCCTTACAGTTCAGATCATATTTTGATTGTCAACAATAGTGGACTTTTAAGGCTTTTTTAGAGGCAATACTAGTGGACATTAGGCCTTTTTACAGGCAATAATAGTGGAATTCTAGGCTTTTTTTGGAGGAGTGTGTTTCATGCTGGCCTACAGTGATGAATTAGTCAGAATTGTATATGATTGTGCCTAAAGTAGATAATCTAAAGATACAGACAAAATAACTAGGGGAGCATGTGTGAATCTAAAGTATATTGTCAACTTCCAACATTTGCTCTGTTGTCCATGTGGTTGAAGCAATGAAGTTGAGTGTGTCATTCTTGAGCTGAAATAGAACTTGACAGCCTGTACAGTGAATATATGCAGTGAACAGAAATTGACAGGTTTTCTTGACTGAATTCAGTCCTGTACAGTGAATATATGCAGTCAATATACAGTAATTGTAATTTTTGGGAGTAATTTTTGGTGTCAAATCACTCAACAGTAACTGAATTTTCAAACTAAACTTGACACAATGCTATTCATTTAATTTGCTTGGACAGTAGTATGTATGCTCATCACTTTATGTGTGGTGTTATGCCCTGTTATCTCTGTTCAGTTGACTAATGAAGCACTAGGCTCATCCATGGTACAAGTTCACCTGTGAACACTTGAAATTAGTCAGGACATCCTATACTGATAGATGTAAATTGTGTCCACTAGGCTTTGAAACACCGGTTTTTCCTGTTTCTAACTCTGAATCTGATATAAACCATAATGTTGGCATAAGTGGTCTTTTGTATATGTGTTGATGCTTTGTTAATATAAAGCTATAGATGATGTTGTACTTGTGATGATGCTACTTGTGATCTTCTGAAATGACCCATTGGCAACTTCATTACGCGGGGATAATGATATTGCAGGTACCCCGAGAGTCCCTTGAGTTTGCCGGAATGTCGATTAACTTCTGTTCCGGCAAATTTGGGTACGCCATATGTCCTATTTTCAGCAAGGTCATGCTGAAATTTTCTGTGAATTTAGCATGACTTTGCTAAAAATAGGACATATGGGGTACTTGCGACTAATGCATGGGCTGGGGTATCTTAGTACTTAGTTAAGTAGGATCAACTGCCCCGCCATTCTTGCTGCATAGGTGGCAATAGAGCCAAGCGATTAGTGCCAAGTGATTAGGCCCAACCTAGGGTGCCTCGGCATCGATAAACCCTAAATGATGAAAACTTAACTTAGCATTTCAGGTGCCTCGGCGTCGACAAACCCTAAATGATGAAACCTTGGCTTCTATAGGGTGCCTCGGTGTCGATCAGAATCTAAATGATGTACGCTTAGGCTTTTAGGGTGCCTCGGCGTCGACAAACCCTAAATGATAAAAGCTTAGCTTTTAGGATGCCTCGGTGTCAACAAACCCTAAATGATGAGACCATGATCTTGTTCCTTGACAATAACCAACTTTTTGACCAAACTTTTTTCCTTTTTAGAGCGAAACATGGCCCACAACGATGAGGCCGGCAGTTCGGGCGGCAAGCAATTCTGGGAGCTGTCCTAGTAGATGGAGGAACAACCTCACCGCTATGAGGACGCCGCGGAAGACACCGATCCTGACTACACAACCCCTAGTGGCGCCGGGGATGACACCACTGATGGTGCCGCCGAGGATGCCACCACTGATGGTGGCGGTGCACGCACAGATGGCAGCCAACCGAAGATGCAACAGAAGGACCGGCGCCCGAACGCGCTCCGCACTGTCAAGGAGGAATTTACTCAAGTGGAATCCGACGGGCATCCAACGGAGCCCAAACATATAGTCAAGGGGTACTCGGTTCAGCTCGGGTGCATTCTCCGGAGCACGGTCTCGATCAACACCGAGAACCTTAGGCATAAGGACCGAGGGAATTTGCGCAACCTCCTCTTCACGAAGCTGCATGAACGATACAAGTTCCCCGCTGAATTTGAAAACACATGCCTCTCAGGGAATAAAGTGAACGGTGCCACCCTCACGAGGATGAGCACGGCCCTGTCTACTTGGAGAAGCGCGGTGAAGAGAATGATTGAGAAAGCTGAGAGTTTTGAGAAGATCAAGGCGAAAAATCCTTTGATCGGCGAAGAGGACTACAAGGAGTTCAAGATCAAGTGCGAGAGCCCCACAACCTCCAAATCAAGTCAATGGGGGAAATAAATGCGGGAGTTGAACTTAGGGGAACACAAACTCAGTCCCGACGGTTACAGAGTGGTGGAGCCTATATGGGACAAGGAGGACGCGGAGCGTGCCGAGCAAGGCCTACCGCCCCACTTCGAGAAATACAACAGTGACAAGCAGACCAGGAACTATGTCAGCGCCCAGTACAAGGAGGACCCGATAACAAAGGAGCTTACCATGGATCCGAAGACCAGGGCGCTTGAGCTTGTTCTAGTGAAGGAGACTAAAAGCAGTAGTGTGGGGTCGTCTCAGAGCACCCCTGCTTGGGATAGCACTCTAAATAGGGCGTTGAACGTAATGAAAAACAAGGACAAGCTCACTAAGCCGTCGTCAGCTGGTCGTGTGGCCGGCAAAGGCTTGTCCACAAAATGGTCATCATACTATACCGCTGGTGGGCGAAAGGAGAAAAAGACCAGCTCGGAAAGCCAGTCGCGCGAGGTTGAAGCACTCAAGGCAAAAGTGGCGCGGATTCCGGAGATTGTCCAAGAGCAAGTGCAACAACAACTGGGATCGACGCTCACCGGCATTATGCCTACCTTGATTCATGGGATAACAACGTGGATTGCGGGTGGCCAACAGGGGCCGCCCCCGATTCCTAGCTTCACGGCCAGCAACTCGCACAACGCGCAGGCGGCGCCATTGGTGTCTCCGGCGGCGGCGGTATTAGTGTCTCCGATGCCAGCACGGCCGGCATTGGAGCTTAATGCACCCGGGTGTACGTCGGCCGGCACCTCGCCAGCAAGCGGCCCCTCCGTCAGTTGCACGCCCGGCATTGGCGGTGCCTCGACATTAGCCGAGCTTGACGCCATCATCACGGTAACTATTTAAGCCTCTCGGCCGAGGACTTCATCTCCTTGCCTTTGACTGGGCATCCCTGACGCCCTACATGTTTTCGCAGGGCGCCGCCGACGTTCCATGCACTCTCCTGCACTTCGTGAACGACGAGTTGGTCGATGTCGCCAAGGGCAAAATCGTTCAACCAGGCAACCCCGTGTTCCACGGTAAACCGATGCCACCCACCGTGTATAGGGTTCAACTGGTTCGGGTGCTGCCAGGCTGCGACGAGTTGTTACCTCCGATTCAACCCGCCGGGGCTGACAAAGATGATCTGATGACCCTCAGCGCCTGCCTAAGCTGGCCCCTGCTTTGGCCGAAGAGCCAGATTCGTTTGGGGGCGGGGGACACCACCCCAAAGACAACACCACCAGTCGTGCCGGCGCCAAGCCATGGCAAGACCGCCGCAACGCTACCGGACATGTCGGACATCCCTATGGCACAGGATCCGAACATGCATATGGCACAGGATCTGGACGACGTCGACAATGACGACGGCCATACATTTAGCAACGTCAATAAGTACTTTGCCGAACATGGGTACAATGACGAATTCTGCGGGCCTCTTTCTCAAGAACCCAACCAAGACGACCGCGGTCTAGCTGGTACGGCGGAGAAACCCAGTTGCAACAGGCGTCGTCTGGAGTTCAGTTCTCAGGAGATGCCTCCAGCTGCCGACTTCACCGAGCCTCAGATAGCCGAGGTGCCAAATATTATCAGCCCCAACACACTTAAGAAGGTGGTCTGTGAGCAGAACTCGGTCCCATTACAACAGAAGAAGAAGGGACGGAAAAGAAAGAGTAACAAGGGTGCGAGCTAGCCGGCACCGAGTATGATCCGTGCTCAGGACGGGCCACCGTCACCTAAGGATATCTCGAGGAGGGTGCATGTGGCGGGTAGGGCGATGCTACCGACAAATATGCTCAATGCTACAACCGGTGCTATGCGGAGTCTGCATGACAGTGTTCTTTCTTTGGAGAAGCGGCGTCACAGAGAGAATGATGTGGCATACCTGGTTTTCGTGGCCAAGGTGCCAGAGGGCAAGGGCTTTGTGGATGGCGCCATCGGGGGTACGATCGTCCTGCGGTTTGATGACATCTTTGCTATGTTTAACCTTCATCCGCTGCACTACACCTTCATTTGGCTGTTTTTGCTGAGTATGGAGATGCGGATCATTAGAGACAAGACTGAAAGTGCAACTATCCCTGGGTGGTTTTGATAATTCCTAACAACATATAGCTCATTGAGCTAACATTATTCCAAGATTAATATTTCAGGAAAAGCTCAATGAATTGCATGGCATGGGTGAGGAAAGTGGATCCCTCAAAATTCTAAGGACAAAAAGTTTGGCTCAAGCTTGAAGCTCAAGACTCTACATTTTATATTTTAGTGATCCAAGATCACATTGAGTCTATAGGAATAGCCAATACTATCAAGGAGGGATGAGGTGTTGCTTAATGGCTTGCTTGCTCAAAGTGCTTAGTGATATGCTCCAAAACCCTCATCTACCTTCCCACATCCACATATGACCTAAACCAAAAGTCAAACTCGGCCCCACCGATTTTTTCTATCCGGCACCACCGAGTTTCAAATGTCACAGCCACTGCCACAAACCCTAGGCAAATCAGTCTCACCTATAGGGATCTCGGTCTCACCAAGATGGGATTGTAATCTCTCTGTTTCCCTTCATAACGTTTCGGTCTTACCGAGATGAGCGATCGGTCCCACCGAGATTGCAATGTAAACTCTCTGTTTCCCTTTTGTAACATTTCGGTCTCACCGAGATGAGCGAATCAGTCACACCAAGTTTACCTGACCAACTCTCTGGTTAGCTTATTACCAAAATCGGTCCCACCGAGTTTGTGTAATCGGTCACACCGAGATTACGTCATGCCCTAACCCTAACCATATCGGTCCTACCGAGTTGCATCTCAGTCCCACCGAAAATCCTAATGGTCACTAGGTTTGCTGAATCGGTCCGACCGAGTTTAACCATTCGGTCCCACCGAGTTTGGCTTATTGTGTGTAACGGTTAGATTCTGTGTGGAGGCTATATATACCCCTCCACCCACTCTTCATTCATGGAGAAAGCCATCAGAACATACCTACACTTCCAATACACATTTTCTGAGAGAGAACCACCTACACTTGTGTTGAGGTCAAGATATTCCATTCCAACCATATGAATCTTGATCTCTAGCCTTCCCCAAGTTGCTTTCCACTCAAATCTTCTTTCCACCAAATCCAAATCCTGTGAGAGAGAGTTGAGTGTTGGGGAGACTATCATTTGAAGCACAAGAGCAAGGAGTTCATCATCAACACACCATTTGTTACTTCTTGGAGAGTGGTGTCTCCTAGATTGGCTAGGTGTCACTTGGGAGCCTCCGACAAGATTGTGGAGTTGAACCAAGGAGTTTGTAAGGGCAAGGAGATCGCCTACTTCATGAAGATCTACCGCTAGTGAGGCAAGTCCTTCGTGGGAGACGGCCGTGATGGAATAGACAAGGTTGCTTCTTCGTGGACCCTTCGTGGGTGGAGCCCTCCGTGGACTCGCGCAACCGTTACCCTCCGTGGGTTGAAGTCTCCATCAACGTGGATGTACGATAGCACCACCTATCGGAACCACGACAAAAACATCTGTGTCTCCAATTGCGTTTGAATCCTCCAAACCCTTCCCTTTACATTCTTGCAAGTTGCATGCTTTACTTTCTGCTGCACATATACTCTTTTGCATGCTTGCTTGAATTGTGTGGAGATTGCTCGACTTGTGCTAAGATAGCTAAAATCTGCCAAGAACTAAAATTGGGAAAAGGCTAGATTTTTATTTGGTCAAGTAGTCTAATCACCCCCTCTAGACATACTTTCGATCCTACAAGTGGTATCAGAGCTTTGGTCTCCATTTTCTTTGATTTCCATAGCTTTTGGCGGTCATAGCCTTGGTTTCACAACCTAGGAGAGTATGGCGTCTAGCGAGGGAAATTATCACCATAGAGGTCCTTACTTTGATGGCACTAATTTTGCTAGTTGGAAGCAGAAGATGAAAATGCATATTCTTGGACATAACCCCGCCGTTTGGGCTATTGTGTGTATTGGCTTGCATGGTGAATTATTTGATGGGAAAGAACCGAACCGTGAAGCTACCGCGGAAGAGTTGAAGATGCTGCAATACAACGCTCAAGCTTGTGATATCCTCTTCAACGGATTGTGCCCCGAAGAATTCAACAAAGTCAGCCATCTTGAGAATGCAAAGGAAATTTGGGATACTTTGATCGATATGCACGAAGGTACCGACTCCGTCAAGGAATCCAAATTGGATGTGCTTCAAATTCAACTTGACAAGTTCAAAATGAAGGACGGTGAAGGTGTCGCTGAAATGTACTCTAGGCTTGCTCTTATCACAAATGGGATTGCCGGCTTAGGGAGTGAAGAGATGACCGATAGATTCATTATCAAGAAGATCCTAAGAGCCTTGGATGGAAAATATGATACAGTGTGCACATTGATCCAAATGATGCCCAATTACAAAGATCTCAAGCCAACGGAAGTCATCGGAAGAATTTTTGCTCATGAGATGTCACTCAAGGATAAAGAGGAACTTCACAACAAATCAAGCGGTGCTTACAAAGCCTCATGTGAAGCCCCCACATCATCGAGTGAGAAACAAACCTGCAATGAAGAATTGAGCTTAATGGTGAAGAACTTCAACAAGTTCTACAAGAGTAGAAGCAAAGAGAGAAGCTCCAAGTCAAAGTCCTACAATGACAAAAAATCTTCTAGTCGAGAGCGAAACTGCTACAATTGTGGAAGTCCCGGACACTATTCCAATTAGTGTACGGCCCCCTACAAGAGAAGAGAAGATTCTCCCAAGAGAAGAAGTAGAAGAGAAGAATCACCATCTAGAGAAAGAAGGAGTAGAGATGATCGTTATGAACGAAGACCCTCACGGAGAAGCAAGGATCCGGAAAGAAAGGACAAGTCATCAAGGAGCTACACAAAACGAAGACATCAAGCTCATGTTGGTGAATGGGTATCTGGCTCCGACTCCGACAACCACTCCGAGAGAAGCTGCCACTCTGACTCCGAATATAATCAAGATGAAGGTGCTGCCGGTCTAGCACTTGTGACAACCAACTCCTATGACATATTTGACTCACCAAATGAAGGAGTTGGAACATGCTTCATGGCTAAAGGCCCAAAGGTATCACACCCCGAGTATGTTGATTTCAATAGTGATGAAGATGACTTGTTAGGTGATGATGATTTACTTGTTGACAACTCTAGTGATGAATACTATGATGAAACATCAATTAATCATGCTAATCAAGATAAAAAGAATGACAATGATAAGGAGAAGATTGAGTCTCTAAATAAAGAACTAAACACTCTTAAGTTAGCTCATGAAACTATCTTAGGAGATCATCGAGAACTTTTAAGGACTCATGAGAAATTACGCTTTGAAAAGCTCAACCTTGAGCAAGAGCATGAGTTCTTAAAAGCAATCAATGATGATCTTCGTAAGAAAATTTCTTCTTACATTTCCAAGCATTTACTCTTATCCACTTACATGCCTCAAGTCAAGTCTAGTAACAAGAACAAGAAGGATTCTTCCTCTAGTAGTAACAATAATCATGCTAAATCCAATATTGTTGCTTCTAGTAGTTCTCTTGATTCCACTAATGATTCTCTTAGCCAAGTTACACTTGAGCAAGAAAATAGCTTATTGAAGGGAATTATAAAGAAAGGTGTTTCCAAGAGCCTTGCCGGAAGTAAGCAATTCGCGGAGTACGCAAGCAAGGAAGGCATCGAAAGAATCAAGGTGTTGGTTTTGAACGGAAGTTCAATGCCAATGGAGTTGAGTGGGAAGAAGATCAATACCCCAAGACGAAGTTTGTTCCTCAACAAGAGAAGTATGATCCTACTTCTCTCAAAGGGACACAAGCTCAAGATGATCTTCCACCACCAGACCACAAACAAAAAGGCAAGGACAAACTTCAAGAGGAAATTGATGCATCTGAAGAAGCTCCTGTGGCCTTGGTCAAGTGGGTTCCCAAGACTACTTCAAGTTCCACTTCATCAAGTACAACTACAACACCGAGGATTCCCATCAAGATGGTGTGGATCCCGAAGAAGAAGAACTAGAGAGTTCTTGAGGGTGACTCCGCCAACATACTTCACTCTTATCATCTTGGCAAGAACAAGTGCAATCAACTTCCACATCTTGCACTAGTTCAAGGAGTCACAAACCATCTTGTTGGTAAGACAAGGGACAAGGTAACCTAAATGCTTTCATAGACATCATCTTGTGTGTGCATCACTCTATGTCTATGGATATCCTTGTTTGTTCCTTGTGGGACTAACCCATGTGGGTATTGAAAGTGCAACTCACTCCAATGGATGGCTCCAAATGATCTACATCAACATTGAGCATCCACATCTTCAACATCTACATGAAGTCATCATCGACAAAACCCAAGGTTAGTTCATCCCTCTTAGGGGGGATCTCACATCTAGGGGGAGCTTTACTCTAAGAATTGAGCTAAAGCAACTCTAATGGTGTGAACACAACAATGCTTTATGTAAAAGTGGTAACCCCACTTGTTCTTAAACGATGAGTATGACCTATGATCAAATGTTCTCATTTGACTCCTAAGTCAATATACTCATATATAGATGACCTAGTCATTGCAAATTTTTTGATAGATGCTAGAATTGGTTGTGCATGCTTTGCCACATATTTCAATTGCCATTTTATTGTGTGAGCATGTTGATTGCATATTTTACTCATTCGAGGACATCCACTTGTTGTTTTGATTGATTGGTTTTCTATTCTTTTGCCAAGTGGATGGACAAGAATGCCTAAGAACCCTCTCTAGCTATCTATGCTTTTCTCGTCTCAAACTTTATTCATGCTACATCACAAAATTTGATCAAGTCAGATTAGAACCACTCTATGTGAGGAGCACTCGGAGTCCCCGATTCGTCATAGACTTAAACTTCCAAAACTTCTCAAACATCCCAAATTTTCAATTTGGAATGTTATACATTAGATCATCATTGCATATCATATTTATTTGCTTTTGGTATTGATCCTAGAAATTCTACGCAACTCAAGGACCCACGGAGAGAGTTGGGGATTTCGTTATTTTCATATTTAATTTTTCTCAAATTTTGAGAATAGGATCATTTGATTTTAATTATTTTATCATCAATTATTTCTATTACAAAAGTATGAGAGAGGGAATAAAATGACTTTCCCAAAATAAAGAATATTGAGGATTTAATAATAAAATCAAATAAGATTTTATTTCAGAGTTTTTCGATATTTTATTTGAATTTAGGAAAAATGTGCGTTTTTCAAAATTGCATTTAGGCTCCAAATAAATGTTCACCTTGTGTGGCTTGATTTTAGAAGCCGGGAAAAATGTATTTCGTGATTTTTGGAGACCATTTAGTATTACTTTTATTTGTTTTTCTGCACGGAATAATTTAAAAGAAAAACGCAACCGACCTACGGGCCGTGTCCAACCCGGACACCAGGCCCGACCAGGATTTATAAGCCGGGGAGCCCAGCCCGGGACCTCCCGAAACCCTAGCGCACCGCCCCACCGCCCTAGTGCTACCGCCGCCGCCGGAGCCTCGCCGGAGTTGCCGGGTAGTTTTTTTTAGACGCCGGTTTTTTTTCCGAAAAACCGTTTCATTTTTCCGACGGTTTTGTTCATTTTTTTAGTTTCGTTTTTTTTAAATAGATCGGTTGTTCCGATTTATTTAAATAGTGAGCGTTCGTTCGTTCGTCCTAGCGAACTTTCGTCGTTTTTCTTTTCTCGAATTAAATCTGCGATTTTTCTGATCGCGATTCCTGATCCGATTTTCGTTTTAGTATAACTTTTCGCTCGTTTATCGGAATCAGGCGATTCAAGCGCCTGGAGTTTCATCTCGAAACCCTCTATCCATTTAACCAACTTAAACAAGTTTTTGCCACTGTAAAAATTGCCTTACATCCAGAATAGTAAACGAAGCCTGTTTCTTTTGCCATTTGACTTTCGTTGCTTCGTTTGATTTGATTCTTTTTGCCAACCGGAGTTCTTAAGTTGAACTTTCTGGTTAGATCTCTTATTTGAGTTTTACCTGTGCATTAGATGAATACTTATTGCATGCTTGTTTGTTTGTCTGTGATAGAATACCCGGAGTGTGCCGCCTGTTACTTCGAATCTCTAGGTTTCACGGATCATTAGCAAGGCAAGTAACACTTTGATCATACCTCCTACTACCCAGTTTTATTGCATTAGATCAATCCTCAAACATTGCATGATTAGGATCTAATTAAATTGTAGGATGGGAAGTAGTTGAGGTAGTACCTATTACCTGTTGTATTATCAAACCTTTGGGAGTTACTTCTACGTTTGCCTATTATGCCATGCTATGCTAGCAGACGTGGATTGGGTGAGTGATATCCATGACAGATGTGAGTTTGTTAATTAATGGTTTATGTAAGGTGGCAACTTAAACACACATCTGGGTGGATTGAGGTACCTGGGTATTCCAGGATTGCCTGTTTTTCTTTATGGACCGCCACCCAGGCCCAAAGGGATCATGAGATTTTTCATACTAGAAACTTCCGTGTGCAGCCACAAGCTATTATTGGCTCTACCATATTTCATTAAGTCGTGCGAACTCTTACAGGGTAGACTAGCAGATGTAGGGGAAAGTAGGTGTGACGGTCTATCCATCGTAAGGTGCTAGCACTTCTGAAAGACCGTGTCTCGGTCATCTGTTTCTCAAACACCGTGTAGTGCGAGAAACCAAACGGAGGCGATCGAGTCTTGTGGGGAAAAGTGTGCAAACCTCTGCAGAGTGTATAAACTAATCATGGTTAGCTGTGTCCCCGGTTATGGACATCTTGAGTATCTAGTACTTGGATTATCATGTGAATCTCATCATGTTGCTCTAAAATTTAATTTTGATTAGTTTTGTTTAATGATGATGCTTAATTGGGATTGAGAATGCTGTCAACCATTCTCAATGTTTAACAACTACCATGATAGTTAAATAAAATTTATTCCTTTGCAGTAGGGAAAAATCAGCTTTACGCAAAACTGTAACCATAGAGCTTTCCACCAGCCAAATATGCATATAGTATAGCTGTTTCATTCCATTACTCTCTATGTGTTACCTTGCCAGCATATTCCATGTGCTGACCTGTTTCGGGCTACAACATTAATGTTGCAGAATTTTCAGACGACGATTAAGGAGTTTTAGGTCGTGGTTCTATACTCAGTGATGTCGTTGGAGTTGATGGACTCACTTATCTTCCAAGCCTTCCGTTGTTATCGTTATTAGATGGCCTTAAGCCATATTTATTGTAATAAGTTCTCTTTTGAGACGCTCAATGTGATAAGTGTGTGATTGCTACTCTATTATAAATCCTTCAAGTACTATGTGGAGTCAGCATTACTGATCCAGGGATGACACCTGAGCACAGAGATCAGACTGTTTGAGGTCTGGTCGCTACAAAGATGGTATCAGAGCACACGCTGACTATAGGACACGACCACTAAGCTAAAAGACCTAGATCACTATTCACTCTCTTCTCTTCTGACCTCTCATCTTTTTTACTCTTTAGGATGGCGGATGCAAGGAACAACTTCACGCAACCAGATGAAGATACACCCTTTGGACGTCACCTGAAGGAAGTCACTAGATACCTGAACATAGGAGTACCAAGCTTCACCGGAACCTACAACGCCACCTTACCTGAAGAAGAGCGCTGGATGATTCAAGTTCAAGTTCCAGGAAGGACGTTTATGCCAGTCACTGAGCCCATACAGTTTTCTTTTGATGCACCAATTTGGAGTCTAGGAAAGAGCATGGCAAGTCACATCGCCATGGGACGCATTGGAGAAGTCTACCGCAATGATCTCAAGGATACTATCTACCAGATTTGTGGGCGCCGAGATGAGCACTAGGTGATGATCAGCACCAGAAAGGATAGATCAGTTGCAGCTTTTATCCAGGAATTAAACCAGCACATTCGACGTCAGGAGAACCAGATGTGCGCCGACATGATAGACCTGAAGAAGGCAAGGACAAGAATCAAGGAACTGGACGAAGAACTCAAGGCTACACGTGAAGATTATGAAGAAGAAATTGAAGTATTAGTGGAAAAGAATGACGATCTGATCAAGAAGATTGGAATATTCATGGGAGACCCTACACCAGTAGATGAAGACGAAGAACCCAAGGAGATTCGCCCGGAAGACTACATCATCATCGACGACACCGATTCGGACCCAGATGATAGCGATGATGACTATGTTGATGAAGCCGGAGCAGATATCATGGAGTCTGCAACCGAAGAATATTTCTAGTAGACCACCTCATCAGTAGTAGTAGTCCACCATGTAAATATGGTAGACCGAGCACTTTTGCGATAGTTAGATCGATTGTATGCCCTTGTTTGATTGAATGAAGTGAATTCTTTGCTTTTGCCTCATGTGCATATGGGTAGTGTTTTCTCTTTAGACCGCCTCTATTCTTAAATCTCATCTTTTCTAAACCCTCAGATGCCTCCGAGACGTGACCCCAGATTTACCTTCCCATCGGAGCTCACCCAGTTGATCCAGCAACAGAACACATTGATGCAGTTGCTAGTCCAGAATCAGAATCAGGGGAACAACAACAACATCCGACCACCACCACCACCACCTGTTGATCACCTAGCCCGTTTTCTTAGGCTGAATCCGCCGGTGTTTTCCAGTAGCACCGAGCCTATAGTAGTAGATGATTGGTTCCGCAAGACAGCTAGAGAGTTAACCACAGCAGGATGCACAGATGCGGAGAAGGTGAAGTTTGCCGCACATCAGCTTGAAGGACCCGCAGCATCATGGTGGGAGAATTTCACAGCCACTTTCCCTGTCGACACTGTCACATGGGACCAGTTTCAGCAGGCTTTTCGAACCGCCCATGTTTCAACAGAAGCTATGGCATTGAAGAAGCGAGAGTTTCGCAACTTGTGCCAAGGAGGACGGACAGTTGGCCAGTATGTGGAGGACTTTAGTAAATTAGCATGTTATGCCCCAGATGACGTTGCTACGGATGCAGCTAAGTAGGAGAAGTTTCTGGAAGGACTGAACGATGAGTTGAGCATGCAGTTGATGGTAGCAACCTTCAACAACTACCAGGAGTTGGTAGATCATACTCTTATGATTGAAGGGAAGCAGCAGCAATTTGAAAATCGCAAGAGGAAGTATGCACAAGGAAAGTACAATTCAGGAGCTCAGCAGAAGCCACGATTTACCCCTAGATCGGGAGGACATTTTCAGCATACTCATGGAGGAGGTACCTCGCACAATCACAATGGCACCAAGAATGGTAATGGTAATGGAGGAAGCAACAGCCAGAACCGTACCAACCCATCAACCCCAGCCAAGAAAGACCTGAGCGAAGTCACTTGCTTTAAGTGTCAGAAGACCGGACATTATGCCAATGAATGTCCTGAAGGCCAGAATGGCAATGGAAGCTCTGGGAAGAAGCCGAACCCTTTCAACAGGGGACAAGTGAACCACGTTAATGTGGAGGAGGTTGAAGAGCAGCCGGATGCAGTAATCGGTAAGTTTTTGGTTAAGTCATTTACTGCACTCATTCTTTTTGATACTGGTGCATCGCATTCATACATATCAAGGGGATTTGTGGATAAGTATAAATTTCCCACTAAGGTTCTTAGAACACCTATTCTAGTAAGCTCACCAGGAGCGGAGTATATGGCCAGTCAAGGATGTTTCCAAGTGCCATTAAGTATAGGAAGGCATATTTTCCCAACGGATTTAATTATTCTGGAATCCCAAGGTTTGGATGTAATTCTCGGCATGGATTGGCTGTCGATGTATGGGGGAAACATCGATTGCGCCAGTAAGACAATTTTGCTTATGACGCCAGAAGGAAGAAGGATCAAGTATGTATCCCGGCATGCGCCAAATAGGACACAAGTAAATTCCTTATCTGGAGTTGTGCAGGAGGAAGTACGAGTGGTAAGGGATTTCCCTAACATATTTCTCGAAGAGTTGCCAGGCATGCCACCAAATAGAGATATTGAGTTTTTGATTGAGCTATTTCTAGGCACAGGGCCAATATCAAAGAGACCATACAAGATGCCCGCAAAGGATTTGGTGGAGATTAAGAAGCAGATTAAGGAGTTACTGGATAAAGGTTACATTCGCCCAAGTTCGTCGCCTTGGGGATCACCAGTACTTCTAGTGGAGAAAAAGGATGGATCATTAAGGATGGTTGTTGACTATCGTGGGTTGAATGAAGTAACGATCAAGAACAAGTACCCACTACCGATGATCAATGATCTGTTTGATCGATTGCAAGGAGCTAAGGTATTTTCCAAGATCGATCTACGATCAGGATACCACCAGTTGAAGATTCGAGAACAGGATATACCTAAGACAACTTTTACCACCAGGTATAGGCTGTACGAGTATACCGTTATGTCATTTGGTCTGACTAACACACATGCCTATTTTATGAACATGATGAACAAGGTGTTTATGGAGTTCTTGGATAAGTTCGTCGTGGTGTTCATTGATGATATTCTGGTTTACTCGAAGAATGAAGAGGAGCATAAGGAACATTTGCGTTTGGTTCTTGGAAAGCTCAGGGAACATCAACTATATGCCAAGTTTAGCAAATGTGAGTTTTGGTTGAAGGAAGTAGGATTCCTTGGACACGTTATATCCGGAGAAGGAATAGCAGTTGGTCCCACTAAAGTTGATACCGTGACCAAGTGGGAGGCACCAACAACAGTTGGAGAGATACGGAGTTTTCTTGGACTCGCAGGATACTACCGGAGATTTATTGAGAATTTCTCCAAAATTGCAAAACCTATGACGGAGTTGTTAAAGAAGGATACCAAGTTCATATGGACTGAGGAGTGTGAGGCTAATTTCCAGGAGTTGAAGAAACGCTTGGTTACTTCACCAGTGTTGATTTTGCCAGACCAGACCAAGGATTATGAGGTGTATTGTGACGCTTCATGACGAGGACTTGGAGCAGTGCTTATGCAGGAAGGGAGAGTTGTTTAATAAGCCTCACGACAACTGAAACCCCATGAATGGAATTATGCCACGCATGATTTGGAGTTAGCAGCCGTAGTGCATGCATTGAAAACATGGAGACATTTCCTCATTGGAAATCATTGTGAAGTGTACATGGATCACAAGAGTTTGAAATACATTTTCACGCAGAATGATTTAAACCTCAGACAAAGGAGATGGTTGGAGCTCATCAAGGATTATGAAATGAGATTGCATTACCATCCCGGAAAGGCTAATGTAGTAGCTGACGCATTGAGCCGTAAGAGCCATGTCAATACACTAATGACGGGAGAAATACCAAAGGTGTTAGCCGAGGATCTTCATGAGCTATGTTTGGAAATAGTTCCGAGAGGCTACGTAGCGGCATTTGAGATTCAGTCAACTTTGATGGATAGCATCAGAGAAGCTCAGAAGACTGACAAGGAGATTGCATCTATAAAGGAGAAAATGAGCGAAGGAAAGGCTAAAGGATTTCGTGAGGATGAGCACGACACCCTATGGTTTGAAGACCGTGTTTATGTGCCCAATGACCCGGAGATCAGGAAATTGATTCTGCAAGAGGCACACGATTCACCATATTCGATTCACCCAGGAAATACCAAGATGTATTTCGATTTGAAGGATACCTTCTGGTGGACCGGAATGAAGAAAGATATTGCGGAGTATGTAGCGGTTTGTGACGTATGTCCGAGAATAAAGGCAGAGCATCAGAAGCCAGCAGGATTGCTACAGCCATTGCCGATACCCGAATGGAAGTGGGATAAGTTAGGCATGGATTTTATTACAGGATTACCCAGGACTCGTTCAGGCTATGACTCAATATGGGTTGTAGTTGATCGGTTGACGAAAGTAGCTCATTTCATCCCGGTAAAGACCACTTACACCAGTGCTAAGTTCGCAAAGATATACATGACCAGGATTGTATGCTTACATGGAGTTTCGAGGAGTATAGTATCAGATAGAGGAACCCAGTTTACCTCAAAGTTCTGGAATCAGTTGCACGAAACTTTCGGTACTAGGCTAGAGTTCAGCACAGCTTTTCATCCATAGACAGATGGACAGACCGAGAGAGTCAATCAGATTTTGGAGGACATGCTGAGAACTTGTGCGCTAGATTATGGATCTAGTTGGGACGACAATTTTCCATATTCAGAATTCTCTTACAACAACAGCTATCAAACCAGTTTAAAGATGGCCCCTTTCGAAGCCTTGAATATAAGAAGGTGCAGGACCCCATTGTCCTGGGATGAAGTTGGAGACCGCCAGTTGTTTGGACCTGATTTGATTAAAGAGTCTGAACAGAAGGTGAAATTGATTCGCGATAGGCTCAAGGTAGCTCAATCCAGGCAGAAGAGTTATGCAGATTCTAAACGCAAGGAGACAGTTTATGAAGTCGGAGACAGAGTTTATCTTCGAGTATCCCCACTTCGGGGGATAAAGCGCTTTGGTGTTAAGGGAAAGTTAGCGCCACGATTTGTAGGACCATACCGAGTATTGGAACGTATGGGAGAAGTGGCCTACAAGTTGGAATTTTCCGAAGGATTGTCAGGAGTTCATGATGTGTTCCACGTTTCTCAGCTAAAGAAGTGCCACGCGGAGATGGCTGACATACCCTTGAGAAACACAGTGCCACTGGAAGCAATTCAGTTGGATAACAATTTGACCTATGAGGAGAAACCAGTTAAGATTCTCGAGTTTGCTAGCCGAGTCACCCACAGCAAGGTTATCAAGTTTTGTAAGGGTCAGTGGAGCCACCACACGGAGGATGAAGCCACCTGGGAGCGAGAGGAAGATTTTCTCAAGGACCACTCTCACCTATTTTCTAGCCAACCAGAATCTCGAGGGCGAGATTCATCTTAAGGGGGGTAGGTTTGTAACATCCCAAATTTTCAATTTGGAATGTTATACATTAGATCATCATTGCATATCATAATTTATTTGCTTTTGGTTTTGATCCTAGAAATTCTACGCAACTCAAGGACCCACTGAGAGAGTTGGGGATTTGGTTATTTTCATATTTGAGTTTTCTCAAATTTTGAGAATAGGATCATTTGATTTTAATTATTTTATCATCAATTATTTCTATTACAAAAATATGAGAGAGGGAATAAAATGACATTCCCAAAATAAAGAAATATTGAGGATTTAATAATAAAATAAATAAGATTTTATTTCGGAGTTTTTCGATATTTTATTTGAATTTAGAAAAAATGTCCGTTTTCAAAATTGCATTTAGGCCCCAAATAAATGTTCACCTTGTGCAGCTTGATTTTAGAAGCCGTGGAAAGTTTATTTCTGGATTTTTGGAGTCCGTTTAGTATTTCTTTTATTTGCTTTTCTGTGCGGAATAATTTAAAAAAAAACGCAACCGACCTACGGGCCGTGTCTGACCCGGACACCAGGCCCAACCAGGCTTTATAAGCTGGGGAGCCCAGCCCGGGACCTCCCCAAACCCTAGCGCGCCGCCCCGCCGCCCTAGCGCCGCCGCCGCCGCCGCGCTGCGCGGCCGCCGCCACCGCACCGCCGCCCCGTGCCGCCGACCGCCGCCGACCGCCGTAGCCCCGCCGGAGCCTCGCTGGAGTTGCCGGGTAGTTTTTTTTTAGACGCCGGTTTTTTTCCTGAAAAATCGTTTGGTTTTTCCGACGGTTTTGTTTGTTTTTTTAGTTTCATTTTTTTAAATTGATCGGTTTTTCCGATTTATTTAAATAGCGAGCGTTCCTTTGTTCGTTCGTTCTAGTGAACGTTCGTCGTTTTTCTTTTCTCGGATTAAATCCGCGATTTTTCTGATCGTGATTCCTGATCCAATTTTCAATTTAGTATAACTTTTCACTCGTTTATCGGAATCAGGCGATTCAAGCGCCTGGAGTTTCATCTCAAAACCCTCTATCCGTTTAACCTACTTAAACAAGTTTTTGCCACTGTAAAAATTGCCTTAGATCCAGAATAGTAAACGAAGCCTGTTTCTTTTGCCATTTGACTTTCGTTGCTTCGTTTGATTTGATTCTTTTTGCCAACCGGAGTTCTTAAGTTGAACTTTCTGGTTAGATCTCTTATTTGAGTTTTACCTGTGCATTAGATGAATACTTATTGTATGCTTGTTTGTTTGTCTGCGATAGAATACCCGGAGTGCGCCGCCTGTTACTTCGAATCTCTAGGTTTCGCGGATCATCAGCAAGGCAAGTAACACTTTGATCATACCTCCTACTACCCAGATTTATTGCATTAGATCAATCCTCAAACATTGTATGATTAGGATCTAATTAAATTGTGCCATGGGATGTAGTTGAGGTAGTACCTATTACCTGTTGTATTATCAAACCTTTGGGAGTTACTTCTACGTTTGCCTATTATGCCATGCTATGCTAGTAGACGTGGATTGGGTGAGTGATATCCATGACAGATGTGAGTTTGTTAATTAATGGTTTATCTAAGGTGGCAACTTAAACACACATCTGGGTGGATTGAGGTACCTGGGTATTCCAGGATTGCCTGTTTTTCTTTATGGACCGCCACTCAGGCCCAAAGGGATCATGAGATTTTTCATACTAGAAACTTCCGTGTGTAGCCACAAGCTATTATGGGCTCTAGCATATTTGATTAAGTCATGCGAACTCTTACAGGGTAGACTAGCAGATGTAGGGGAAAGTAGGTGTAACGGTCTATCCATCGTAAGGTGCTAGCGCTTCTGAAAGACTATGTCTCGGTCATCTGTTTCTCAAACACCGTGTAGTGCGAGAAACCGAACGGAGGTGATCGAGTCTTGTGGGGAAAAGTGCGCAAACCTCTGCAGAGTGTATAAACTAATCATGGTTAGTCGTGTCCCCGATTATGGACATCTTGAGTATCTAGTACTTGGATTATCATGTGAATCTCATCATGTTACTCTAAAATTTAATTTTGATGGGTTTTGTTTAATGATGATGCTTAATTGGGATTGAGAATGCTGTCAACCATTCTCAATGTTTAAAAACTACCATGATAGTTAAATAAAATTTATTCCTTTGCAGTAGGGAAAAATCAGCTTTACGCAAAACTGTAACCATAGAGCTTTCCACCAGCCAAATATGCATGTAGTATAGCTGTTTCATTCCATTACTCTCTATGTGTTACCTTGCCAGCATATTCCATGTGCTGACCCGTTTCAGGCTGCAATGTTAATGTTGCAGACTTTTCAGACGACGATTAAGGAATTTTAGGTCGTGGTTCTATACTCAGTGATGCCGTTGGAGTTGATGGACTCACTTATCTTCCAAGCCTTCCGCTGTTATCGTTATTAGATGGCCTTAAGCCATATTTATTGTAATAAGTTCTCTTTTGAGACGCTCGATGTGATAAGTGTGTGATTGCTACTCTGTTATAAATCCTTCAAGTACTGTGTGGTGTCAGCATTACTGATCCAGGGATGACACCTGAGCACAGAGATCAGACTGTTTGAGGTCTGGTCGCTACAACTTCTTTGTGCTTTTCGGTCTGATCGATTCCTCCATTTCGGTCATACCGAGATCACTAAGTCGATCTAGGTTTTCAATCTCGGTGCAACCGATTTGAACCTTTCGGTCACACCGAGTTTCAGTAACTGTTTGCGGTTATGAATCTCGGTGCCACCGAGTTGTTCCACTCGATCACACCGACAGGGTCGGGCTATATATACTCACGGGCAAAAATTTGGAAATTTCTCCGAAACCCCTTCGCCCGCGCATAGCTCGCTCTGCCTCCTGGGTCTCCGGATCGTCCTCCTCATCGCCAGCCGCCTCCTGCCGCTGGTCTCCGCCGCCGTCAACGGAATTCTTCCCCGCCGTTGCCGCCGTAGCGAGTTCATCGCCGAACTAGGGTATGGACTCGATCACAGTGCTATCCCCGACCGATTCCTAGCACATTGTGTTCATTATGATTCTTACCACGATTGAAACGCTTCTATCCAGTCAAAACACTCCGTAGATTATAGTTGAATTGAAAATTTAGGGTTAGGTTTCCGTCGAAACCATCTCGGACCATCCGAGTTGTTGAACTCGGTACCACCGATTCGGCTCAGGCCATTGCACATGTAATTTTCGGTCTGACCGAGTTCAGGACTTTGTGAAACCCTAGCAGTCTCGGTGCCACCGAACTGTGACTTGGTCTGACTGAGTTCACTAGTTTAGGTTCCAACAGCTGCTTCGGTATCACCGAGTTTACAAATCGGTTGATCCGAAATGCTTTTTGTGGAAAACTAAAACTAAGTTTTTGACTCATTCTTTTGCCAAAACCTCTGCATTTTGTGATGCTCATCCACTCTATCTCATCTATATCTATTCACAGGGTCTGTTGTCAGTGTTTGCAATATGTCTGATAAGAGTGATAGCCAGAACAGGTCAGAGGAGCAGGTTCACCTGAGTGAGGGCACTAGTCCCTCTAGCAGTTCAGATGATGGTAGCAGGAGCACTCCCAGCAACTTGCCCAAAGCTGCCACCAGAACAAGGAAGAAGAAAACTTCAGAGTCTGAGGATGAAGACTATGTGGCCACTGAGGATGATGCCACATCAAAGAAGAAAGTGCTTAAGAAGGAATATGGCACAGCTGCTTCAACTAAGCCAGGTCTGAAGACCAAGAGGTCAGCAGGGAGACAGCCAATGTCTAAAGCCAGAGCATCTACTCAAGTCCCTTTGGGATCTGAACCCAAAGAGGCTGCTGCAGAAGGGAAGAAAAGGAAGGAAAGGGTCAAGAAGACCATGGCCAAAGTGATTGGAAAGGCTTCCATGATGGAAGAAGAAGAAGAAGAGGTTGCTGCACCAGCACCCAAGGCACAGAAGCTTATGGGTGATGCTATCAAGATAGGGGCCGCTTCATCAAAGCCCAAAGAAGCACCCAAAGCTTCATCCAAGCCCAAGAGTGCACCTAAGAGGAATACGAGGAGTATAGCAGTTGCTGAGAAGAACAAGGCCCCAGTGCCTGAAGTTGCTGCTGATGAACATGATGAAGGACAAGTCCTGAGAAAGCCCAAACCCAAGATTCCAGACCACAATGATACTCATCCTATGGCTGAGAACATGAAGATCAGGAGAGACTCAGGACTGAGGAAATGGAGAGAGACAGACCCATATGGTACAAGAAGAAGAATTGCTGTTGATTATAGGTTCCACACAAAGGAACAGCAAGATTTCTATGAGACAGTGCTGCTGGACAAGAAACCTATAGTGTGTGAAATGAGGTGGGTCGACTAGAAGTATATCAAGGAAAATGAGGAACACTATCCTGGTGTGTTTGACAGCTTCCGTGCTTGTGTAGTTGCGGACTTTGTTGGGCAGAAGCTCACAAAGTGGAATGAGGAGCTCATAATGCAATTCTACTCCACATCACACTTCTATCCAGATGGCAGGATAGTATGTATGTCTGAAGGTACAAGGTACCACTCAACTATTGAGGAATGGGAAAATCTGATCAATGCTCCTAAGGAAGAAGAGGATGACTAGGATGTCTATGCCAAGAAGAAGATGGATCACAACTCTATGGCAAACATGTACAAGGAGATTTCCTAAAGATGATCTTGAGAGTCACCAGTTTGGGTCGGTAAAACACTTGCTGTCAGGGCTGCCTACAATCAGTTCGATCCTTAGGCACGCTCTCTTGCCCAAGTCTGGTGATCACAGAATTATCAGAGGCCATGCAATTAACTTGCTACATATATTTGATGTGCCACAGAAGTTCAAGGTCATGAGCCTTATAGTTGAGACTATCAAGAGGACTGCAGCTGACCAGAAAAGAAGTTGTGGATATGCCCCACAATCCAGGAGTTGATAAACTCAAAGATGGCCACAGGCACATACTTGTTGGATAAGGAACACTTGCCTATCTATCCTGACTTTGAGGACAATCAAGTTGTGATGAATGAGAATGAACCATCATCAGTACAAGCTCAAGAGAAGAAGGAGAAAGCAAAGAAAGAGAAGGCTGCCAAGATGCCAACTCAAGAGGAGGCATCTGAGTACTTTTTGAAAAGCAAGCAAGATCATCTTGGCTACCTGATTGCATCCACTCTAAGGATTGAGAAGGGACTGGCCACCCTGACTAAAAACCAGGAGAGCTTGGAAAGAATCGTCGAACAAAAATTCTATGATTAGATGTCAAAGTAACTGAGATTCAGTCAGTTCTGGAGCAGCTACAAGATGATATGCAGGAGAGGAAGGGCAGAACAACCACTGATGCATTTTCCAGAGTGCCTAGAGCTCAGAGGTCTGCTGCAGTGCCTGTTCCAGACACTAGAGCCACTTCATCTGCACTAGCTACAGCTTCAGTGCCACCAGCTCCAGCACCTACCCCAGCAGCTCCATCTACTTCGACTGAAGCCTTCATCCTTGGCGTTCTCCGGACACCACCACCTGAAGACCAAGCCTAAGAGACATTTTAGTGCTATGCATTTTCTATGAACTTTTTGGTAACTTGTTGCCAAAGGGGGACAAAAATGTATAGATCATAGGCTTCGAGAGAGAGAGTTTGCTTTTGTTCTCTCTTGTCTTCTTGGTTGAACTTTGTTTGTCTTTTGATTGCTTGAGATACTATGCTATTATCTGTGAAACATTGATGATCATGTGGTTGATCATAAGCTACACTTATGCTTGTTAGATGATATTATCTTACTTATCCTTATATGATCATTCACTTTGCTTGGTGATGAGTGCATGTATTTAATTCTTATCATTTTGAGCGCTCCACCAAGATGTATGTGACATGGAAGAGTAACCCATGATCCTAACTCATTGTGCATTTGCAGTCCAAAGCAAATCTTAAGATATGCACAAATTTAGGGGGAGCTCTTGCTTTTCACATACTTCTCAAAGCGACAATATCTTTCACTCTTATTATCATTTGTCGAAGCTTTGATCTTATGTTGTCATCAATTACCAAAAAGGGGGAGATTGAAAGTGCAACTATCCCTGGGTGGTTTTGGTAATTCCTAGCAACATATAGCTCATTGAGCTAACATTATTCCAAGATTAATATTTTAGGAAAAGCTCAATGAATGGCATGGCATGGATGAGGAAAGTGGATCCCTCAAAATTCTAAGGACAAAAAGTTTAGGTCAAGCTTGAAGCTCAAGACTCTACATTTTATATTTTAGTGATCCAAGATCACATTGAGTCTATAGGAAAAGCCAATACTATCAAGGAGGGATGAGGTGTTGCTTAATGGCTTGCTTGCTCAAAGTGCTTAGTGATATGCTCCAAAACCCTCATCTACCTTCCCACATCCACATATGACCTAAACCAAAAGTCAAACTCGGCCCCACCGATTTTTTCTATCCGGCGCCACCGAGTTTCAAATGTCATAGCCACTGCCAAAAACCCTAGGCAAATTGGTCTCACCGAGATGGGATTGTAATCTCTGTATTTCCCTTCGTAAAGTTTCGGTCTAACCGAGATGAGCGATCGGTCCCACCGAGATTGCAATGTAAACTCTCTGTTTCCCTTTTGTAACATTTCTGTCTCACCGAGATGAGCGAATCGGTCCCACCGAGTTTACCTGACCAACTCTCTGGTTAGCTTATTACCAAAATCAGTCCCACCGAGTTTGTGTAATCGGTCACACCGAGATTACGTTATGCCCTAACCATACCGGTCCAACCGAGTTGCATCTCAGTCCCACCGAAAATCATAACGGTCACTAGGTTTGCTGAATTGGTCCGATCGAGTTTAACCATTCGGTCCCACCGAGTTTGGCTTATTGTGTGTAATGGTTAGATTCTGTGTGGAGGCTATATATACCCCTCCACTCACTCTTCATTCGTGGATAAAGCCATCAGAACATACCTACACTTCCAATACACATTTTCTGAGAGAGAACCACCTACACTTGTGTTGAGGTCAAGATATTCCATTCCAACCATATGAATCTTGATCTCTAGCCTTCCCCAAGTTGCTTTCCACTCAAATCTTCTTTCCACCAAATCCAAATCCTGTGAGAGAGAGAGTTGAGTGTTAGGGAGACTATCATTTGAAGCACAAGAGCAAGGAGTTCATCATCAACACACCATTTGTTACTTCTTGGAGAGTGGTGTCTCCTAGATTGGCTAGGTGTCACTTGGGAGCCTCCGACAAGATTGTGGAGTTGAACCATGGAGTTTGTAAGGGAAAGGAGATCGCCTACTTCGTGGGCGACGGCCGTGATGGAATAGACAAGGTTGCTTCTTCGTGGACCCTTCGTGGGTGGAGCCCTCCGTGGACTCGTGCAACCGTTACCCTATGTGGGTTGAAGTCTCCATCAACGTGGATGTACGATAGCACCACCTATCGGAACCACGACAAAAACATCCGTGTCTCCAATTACGTTTGAATCCTCCAAACCCTTCCCTTTACATTCTTGCAGGTTGCATGCTTTACTTTCCGATGCTCATATACTCTTTTGCATGCTTGCTTGAATTGTGTGGAGATTGCTTGACTTGTGCTAAGATAGCTAAAATCTGCCAAGAACTAAAATTGGGAAAAGGCTAGATTTTTATTTGGTTAAGTAGTCTAATCAGCCCCCCTTTAGACATACTTTCGATGCTACAAGACATCAGACATCGTGATAGTCGACCCCTTCTACATGCGTGCCAAGCTCTTGGGCAGCGCTAGGGACCGCCAAGTTGCGAGTTCACACCTCGAAGACGTCATTCTGGCAAACCCAGATAAGGATAACTTCTTTTTGGCTTACTTTCCCGAGTAAGTCATCCCTTAACCTCCCCGTAACATATGATTTCTTAGATTTTGATCGTTCTTTTTTTTCTAATATTCCATGTTCTGTGCAGTGACACACATTGCACACTCATCCTCTTAAGCCCGAAATATTCCATGGCCACGTATTTCGACCCGAACCGTGACTCCAAGATAGACTACACAAATATCAAGAAAGTTCTTGATGATGTTCTCCCCGGCTACGCCAAATCTGGAGGCACCTTCACCAGGCCAGTTCGTAGGTACGGCAAGCACGTGTTTTCCCACAATACTAAGTTCTGCTGCGTCATGCAGCCGCCTGGCGGTCAGAAGGATGCCTACTACGCCCTCCATCACATGCGGGCGATCGTAAGGGACCATCATTACCTTCTGCTACCAGATAATCTCAAAGATTGGGCCGCGAGCTTGTCTGCAATCCAGGACGCGGACATCAGACAAGAATTCTTTCGCATCCAGTTGGAGTTTGCGGACATCATCCATCAAGATGTCCTTCATACCTCGGGGCAGTTCTACCTCAGATATCAACCGTCCAACAATGAGATAGACGGAATCCTACAAATGCAGGCTGACAACGCCCGCGATTTCATGACCATCATGACAGACGGCGGCTTCATCCACGCTCCGGTCCCATGAGTCGAGTCGACAGTAGTGATGCTATGTGTAGTTCTGAAACATTGATTGGCTCATGTTGTAATTAAACTTTAATGAACTTGTATGTCTCTTTGGTTTGGACAGTCGTTCAACTTAGATGTAATCGATGCTATTTATTAGTAGGACCATGAATCGTGCTATTAATTTCTTGCTTTTCTCTTCCGATCCTATCGTTGCATACTTATATATTTCTTATGTATTGTCTGTTGTTTGGCTTCTGCATAGAGATGCCATCATATGTCGTGTACAAGGGTAAGGTTCCCGGAGTCTACGACGACTGGGAGGAGTGTCGGAGACAGGTTCACCGTTTCAGCGGTAACAGTTACAAAGGGTACACCACTAGGGCGGAGGCAGAATCTAGATACGCCCGCTATCTAGCGGTATAGAGGAGGGAGCATTGGAGGAACGGGATGAAGACCGGTTTCATCGCGATGATGCTCATTGTGATGACCGCAGCTCTCTTCTATGTGATGGTAGTTTAGATGATCGATATCGACTTGTAGTGTGAAGACAAACTCGCTACTCGCGGTCTCAAGACTTGTAATGTTCTATCTTTGTTCGGTCTTTTGAATTCGGAGACTAATATGATGAATTGTATTCGGAGACTAATCTTCTATTGTATTTGAGGAATCTGTTGTTGCTGTGTGCTGTTGTCTAAATTCTATACAATAATATATTTTGTAACCTGTGAAAATATCAGAAATGAAAAAAATAAATAATCCCTAATATTCATACTAGTGGTGCACCACACAAGACACTAATGGCGCACTATGATAATCACACTAATGGCGCATCACCCACTGGTGCGCCATTAGTATGCCAAAGCACATGGGTACATATGGCCCCTTGGGAGGCATTCTAATGGTGCACTGTGGGCTATACTAATGGCGCACTACGTGGTGCGCCATTAGAACGCCAGATACTAATGGCGCACCGGTGGTGCGCTATTAGAATTTAATTCTAATGGCGTGATGCCAGTGGCGCACCAGTAGTGCGCCATTAGTAGGCAAGACTGGTGCGCCACTAGCATGCCTTTTCCCAGTAGTGTTTTTGGTGGCTATAGAGGCTTGCGGCGGCGGAACTCCCGATCTAGGTTTGTTTTCGGGGGTTTCTGTATTTATAGGAATTTTTGGCGTCGAGAACAAGTCAGGGGGTCCACGAGTCAACGACAAGGACGGAGGACATGCCTGGGGGTAGAGCGCGCCCTCCAACCTTGTGGTTGGATTGGGACTCTTCTAGCCCAACTCTTTTTCTTTGGGGGCTTCTTATGGTCAATAAAATATGACTGTAAATTTTCAGCTCGTTTGGACTCTATTTGATATTCCTTTTTAGCGAAACTCAAAAACAATGAAAAAACATAAACTGGCACTGAGCTCTAGGTTAATAGGTTAGTCCCAAAATCCATATAAAATAGCATATAAATGCATATAAAGCATCCAAGATGGATAATATAATAGCATGGAACAATCAAAAATTATAGATACGTTGGAGACGTATCAAGCATCCCCAAGCTTAATTCCTGCTCGTCCTCGAGTAGGTAAATGATAAAAATAGAATTTTTGATGTGGAATGCTACCTAACATATTTATCCATGTAATTTCTTTATTGTGGCATGAATGTTCAGATCCGTAAGATTCAAAACAAAAGTTTAATATTGACATAAAAACAATAATACTTCAAGCAGACTAACAAGGCAGTTATCTCTTCTCCAAATAACATGGCCAAAGAAAGCTTATCCCTACAAAATCATATAGTCTGGCTATGCTCCATCTTCATCACACAAAATACCCAAATCATGCACAACCCCAATGAAAAGCCAAGCAATTTTTTCATACATTTGATGTTCTCAAACTTTTTCAACTTTCACGCAATACATGAGAGGGAGCCATGGACATAGCACTATACACTAGTACATCGAGGTGCTAAACAAATGGTTTTTAACCCCTTTCCGCGACGGCACTTGGAACCATCGCCAAGTGAGTGTGGGCGATAGGGGGGTCCTTCCCACATGACCCTGAAATCGTCGGGGATAGGCCCTCCTGGTACCTAGGCTGGGGCCGTGTGCGATCAGGCGAGGCATCGAAATCCAATCATTTCCGTAGGTATGTACATCCCACACGGTGAATCCCAGAAATCATTTCCATAGGTATGTACATCCAACACGGTGAATCCCAGAAATCATTTCCATAGGTATGTACATCCCACACGGTGAATCCCAGAAATCATTTCCGTAGGCATGTACATCCCACACGGTGAATCCTAGAAAATCATTTCCGTAGGTATGTACATCCCACATGGTTCTTTGTGTGGAAACGTTTGTGCAAGGTGGGCTAACGCAAATAGTTCGCTGCCGGAAGTCGTGTGTGATTGTTTGTTGATCGAACACGCCTACTTTCCAGAAACCATGCGGGTTGATTGAGTTCATCGCCCATGGTGTTGTCTGAGTAACTGTTTGCAATAGAAAACCCCAATAAGCAGGGTAATTAGCCTATTATTGATAATCCATGTACTAATCAAACTGATATTTCTTACAAAACAGGCTGGATATTTCATATCCGTATAAAAGCAACCAGGATTTCATAATCGAATTACATCGGATAGCTTCGGCACTCAGTTACGCCATCACACAACAGCACCAAGTTTCACATGCAGCATCAAAAACCTTTGGAAAGTAGCATCATACACGGTAAATAGACAGATGAATCTCATCTGGGAAACTACAGAAGCGGAAGGCAAATATTGAGCCTTCAGTGATGTTGAATGTCCTTGCAACTTTAGGCCAGTGGCTATGAATAATTGCCCGCCCAACCTTCGTCCTCTTCAGCAAGACTTCAATATTGTACCGTGGGTGTTGAGTGAATACCTTCCTCGCCTCTTGACCATGTAGGTGGTTTGAGAGGTAATCATCGGTGAACTTCTTTGAAAAGTACTGAAAACAAAGCTATGCATAAATCACTGTTGTAAATTTGGAAATTGCGCAAGGGGTAAAATCAAGGTAAAAGAGTTGGTACCATCCTATAGTTGACTGATGTCTTCTTCATTTTGCAAACAAAGATCTTGCTGTTATTCGTTGCAAGTTTCTTCATCCTAACAATCTTTCTGAGTTTCTTGACTTGACTGATATTCATGGACATCTCATTTCCCCATATGCAAAATGGGTCGAACAGTGGGTCTAAGCCTCTGACAGCAGGACCTACATGTGCAAGACCAAATTGTAAGAAACCCAAATATTAGAATGATTCCTGCAACTGCACAATAATGTGCTATTATCCAAAGGACCCTACTTGAACAAACCTTGATGGTAAACCGCAATGTCTCTCACTGTTTCCCTGCAACACACATAAGGAAGATCTTGATCAGGTTAACTGAGAGTTGCCATACTATCAGTAAAATATGTATTGAGTACAGCCAGATTGCAGAACTGAACCAAATAGTTAAATGGACATCAGAACAAATGAACCAAAATAGTTAACTGAGCACGACATTGCAGAGTAGAAACATGTATGAGAAGATAAGAAAGTTAGCAAAACAAAGAATGCTTGAGAACAGTACTACGAAATGTAGCAATTGTTGAACCAAAGTGTGAAGTGAACATTGCATTTCAGAGGATCAAACTGTTAACTCAACATCAGACTGCATATTAACATTACAGAGGGCAAATCACTAGAAGGCACTGGCGGTGGCCTCGAGAAAACATCACGAACTATATTTTAAAGTGGACAACCGCGCGGCGGTGTCGATGGTGGCCTCGAAGACGAGGTGCTCCTCCAAGATCTGGCAGTCAACATGCATGTCATCCATAGCGACCTCGTTCACGCATGCGGCCGCATGCTACTCAGCTCCATGTTATACTGCGTGTAAAATGGCTGAGGGCAGCGCTTAATTGGAGGAGGGGGCCAGTGATTTTGGTGGAAGGTGTCGCTCCATTACTCGGGGCATGTGGGTCGGGAAAGGAGGAGGATGGTGTGGGTGGGGTGTGGATTACCTGACCATATCGACGAGGTCGCGCAGCGAGAAGAAGGGTCAGCGGCGAGGAGGCTGCGCAGCAAGAAGAAGGGTCGCTGGTAAGTAAGAGTGTCGAACCCAACGAGGAGCGGAAGGAAATGATAAGCGGTTTCTAGCAAGGTATTCTCTGCAAGTACTGAAATAAGTGGTAACGGGTAGTTTGTGATAGGATAATTTGTAACGAACAACAAGTAACAAAAGTAAATAAAGTGCAGCAAGGTGGCCCAATCCTTTTTTTAGAAAAGTACAAGCCTGGACAAACTCTTATATAGAGAAAAGCGCTCCCGAGGACACATGGTAATATCATCAAGCTAGTTTTCATCATGCTCATATGATTCGCGTTCGGTACTTTGATAATTTGGTATGTGGGTGGACCGGTGCTTGGGTACTGTCCTTACTTGGACAAGCATCCCACTTATGATTAACCTTTATTGCAAGCATCCGCAACTACAACAAAAGTATTAAGGTAAACCTAACCATAGCATGAAACATATGGATCCAAAGCAGCCCCTTACGAAGCAACGCATAAACTAGGGTTTAAGCTTCTGTCACTCTAGGAACCCATAATCTACTTATTACTTCCCAATGCCTTCCTCTAGGCCCAAATAATGGTTAAGTGTCATGTAGTCGACGTTCACATAACACCACTAGAGGAGAGACAACATACATCTTATCAAAATATCGAACGAATACCAAATTCACATGACTACTAATAGCAAGACATCTCCCATGTCCTCAGGAACAAACGTAACTACTCAAAAAGCATAAACATGTTCATAATCAGAGGGGTATTAATATGCATATAGGATCTGAACATATGATCTTCCACCAAATAAACCAACTAGCATCAACTACAAGGAGTAATTAACACTACTAGCAACCTACTAGCACCAATCCCAGACTTGGAGACAAGAATTGGATACAAGAGATGAACTGGGGTTTTGAGAGGAGATGGTACTGATGAAGATGTTGATCGAGATAGCCCTCTCCCGATGAGAGGAGCATTGGTGATGAAGATGGCGGTGATTTCCCCCTCCGGGAGGGAAGTTTCCCCGGCAGAACAGCTCCGCCAGAGCCCTAGATTGGTTCCACCAAGGTTCTGCCTCGTGGCGGCGGAGTTTCGTCCGAGAAGATGGCTTCTTATTTTTTTCCCATCAAAAGACTTTATATAGAAGAAGATGGCCACGGGAGGGCCACCAGGGGGCCCACGAGGTAGGGGGGCGCGCCCAGGGGGGTAGGGCGCGCCCCCACCCTCGTGGGCAGGGTGTGGCCCTCCTGGTGAATCTCCTCCACTGAGTATTTTTTATATATTCCGAAAACGTCTTCCATGAAGTTTCAGGACTTTTGGAGCTGTGCAAAATAGGTCTCTAATATTTGCTCCTTTTTCAGCCCAGAATCCCAGCTGTCGGCATTCTCCCTCTTTATGTAAACCTTGTAAAATAAGAGAGAATATGCATAAGTATTGTGACATAATGTGTAATAACAGCCCATAATGCCATAAATATCGATATAAAAGCATGATGCAAAATGGACGTATCAACTCTCCCAAGCTTAGACCTTGCTTGTCCTCAAGTGAAAAGCCGAAATCAAAAAATATGTCCACATGTTTAGAGATAGAGGTGTCCATAAAAATAAAATACGGACATGAGGGCATCATGATCATTCTTAGAACAACTACTTACATAATTCTTGTCATATGATTTCTTATGCTAGAGTAATAATTCAATCACAATTTCAAGTATGAATCGTAATCTTTATTGAAAACTAACAAACTATAATCTCAGTCATTGGAGTAATTATAATTTATCATAACATAGGAAAGAGTCAATGTATAAGAGCTTTTCAGCAAATCCACATACTCAACTATCATATAGTCTTTCACAATTGCTGACAGTCACGCAATACTTATGGGTATGGAATTTTAATCGGACACAGAGAAAGATAGGGGCTTATAGTTTTGCCTCCCAACGTTTTACCTCAAGGGTAATGTCAACAATAATAGTTCATGAAAACTCACATCCAATTAGCCATATATACCAGGATCTTTCCAACATATTGTGCTTTCCAACATCCGATTCTGCCCCTCACGCTCCGCCTTCCACCTCGATTGCCCAAACGTCTCGCCCCAGTCTGCAGAGCACCTCCCCTGCCACCTATGCCATCGCTCTGCCTCACTCGCCATTAACGCCTCCACCCACGTCGCCCTCCGCCATGGCAAACTACCCGCTCAACCCCGTCGCCTTCCTGCCGCCTGGGTTTGCAGTGGAGCCTGGACCTGCGGACCGTCTGGTCAGGCCAGGGATGGTGGTCGGGCTGATTGCGCCGCTCAACCACGACTTCTTGGCGATTGCGGAAGCAAGTGTGTATGTTCCTCTGCATCGCCGGGCCGCCGTTCGAACTGCGATTGAAGGTTTGCTGCATGAAGCACATCTTTTTCCCACTGAAACTAGTGATCATCCTCTGGGTGTTGGGATCTTTGGTCTTGCAAACTCATTCTTGAGGGATACGGCTGTCAACACCCCGTTAGAGCTAGAGGAGGAGGATTTGCTTATCACTTTTGTGCCTCATAATGAAGCACTCAACAGACGCACCACCTCATTTGGTCCAGAGATTTGGTTGATGTTTTTTTGTTTTCCCTATGATTACCAAACATATTACTACATCACTAAGGCTTTAGGGGGTTATGGTTCTCTGGTGCACTAGTACAATCCACGCCAAGATAGGAGATATATGCTCATCAAGGCTCGTGTGATCAACTTGAATCTTGTGCCCAAGAGCTTTGTTGTCTAGCAGCTTGTAGGTGCGAGAGACTACTGGACGGTCCAGGTTACAATCTTGAGAAGCAATGACTGGAATGGGCTGTTACCTGAAGTGCTGCCTCCTAATGAAGAAACTCCTCCTGCGGATGGCAATCCACACCCGCAGTTCGGGCCTGAACTCACTGCTGAACAGCTTTATCAGCAGCAAGTTCACAATTGGTTGGTACAGAATGCTGCCCCCAAGCCCACCCTTGATTGGGAGCTTCTGCATTGTTTTGATGAACTATCAGGCTTGGCTGGCTTCTCAGGGTTTAACTGTTATGCATGGAGTGGTTCCTAACAACAATATTACTGACAATCCTATGCAAGCTTGGCATGAGGCTGTTACTGCCTCTTCTGAATATACTTCCTCTGAAGACTCTGTTGCCACTGAATCAGATTTGATTGTTCTGCCAGTGACCCCTCCAGGATCTAATGGTGCTGCTCTGGTGACCCCAACTGCTGTTGCTGACGTGTTTACCATCTTTGTAGACATCCATGACCAAGGTATGTGTTGGTGTACTAGAGTAGGGGTACCCTAGTATCCCGAACTTGTGCACGGGCAGTCGCAGCATCCCCGCGGCAAGGCTTGCCGGGTGACCGCCAAGACCCTCCGCGGCTACTTCAAAGACCATTCAAGAACAAAGTACTCAAAACAAGGCCCCGGCAAGAGGAGCTTGCCGGGAAGGAAAACCAAGGCCCCGGCAAGAGGAGCTTGCCGGGAAGGCTATCAAAGGCACCTCGAGACCCCGGCAAGAGGAGCTTGCCGGGAAGTCCACTCGAGGCATTTCAAGGAACTCGCCACGGCGCGCTACGCGCCCCGGCAAGACCCGGCGAGCGACAAGCTCCCGGGCGCGACAAGACGACGAACGCGGCAAGGCGCTGGCCGCGGCGAACCGCCTCTCCGAGCCCACGCTCCAGCACACCCGCCCACGTGTCGCTCTCCCGAGCACACGTGGCGGGAGGCCGTGCAGCTAGGGGCGCGTGGTGGCGAGCAGGCGCTGGCAAGATAACCAACATGGCAAACGGTGGCGTCGCTAGCGGTCCCTCTCGGTACTGTTTAGGCGACACAGACGGGCATTTAATGCCCTTGTCCCCTGCAGTCAGGGTTAGGTTCGATAACACTGTAGCGGATAGCTGTGCCTACTACAGCACCTAGCTGTGCCTATCCTCGGCACCTTTTCCATTTTGCCCTTTACCCCCGTTGGTATGTCGGTAACCCCTTGAGCATATAAAAGGAGGCCCGAGTGCAACGAAGAGGGGGAGAGGATCCACTTCGAACACTCACGCTCGGTCTTGCTAGGCGCCGGTGTGTACTGTAGCACTCCGCGCTCCCGAGCTAGAAATCAATACCAAACCACAAAGCAGGAGTAGGGTTTTACGCATCCATGCGGCCCGAACCTGGCTAAAACGCTCGCGTGCGTCGCCTCGATTTGCCCTTCGCACGACCAACCGCCCGCGTGTTTCGCCTCGATCTGCTCTTTGCGCAACCTCCGCCCCCCGCCGAACCAAAAGGGACCCGGTCCGCTGGTCCCATAGGTGTCCGTGGATCAGAAACCCCGGCATCTTTGGCGTGCCAGGTAGGGGGCGTCGAAGTTGTGTGAACCAGATCCGGCGTTCCCGCGGGCTAGATCTTCATCATCTTCATCAACATGCCGCCGAAGAAGAAGGTTTCGGAGGCAGCCGCTCCGTCCGCGCCGAGCCAGCCACCGCCGGAGCAATCGGCCGGTGGGGCAGGCGCCGGCGAAGGAACACGCGTCGACGAGGGAACTCGCGGTGCTGCCAGGTCCCAGGGCAAGGCTGTGCTGCCCATCGGCGGCGTAGCCGGCTCTCACAACGACCGGGCGCACTCCAAGACCTCGGCGTCCGTGCATGCACCGCGCCCGTCTCAGGAGGCGCGGGACCGGCAGCGTCACGGTACTCACGGTGCCATGCGCTCGCTAGACCAAGACCGCGCTGATGGATCTCGGAGCGCTCAAGACCGCCATGCGCGTCAACAAGCCGGCGCGAGCGACACACGGTCGCCTGGACGGGATACTGCTCCTTCTAACGTGGTTAGAAGTCCGAGCATATCCCGCTCCTCGCACCGTTCGCTACCGCCGCCCGCCACCACAGCCGAAGCCTTGGCGCGAGCTCAGCTACTCCTAGACTACCCTCCAACGGCGGACAAGATCGACGACTGGAGGGCCACTATCCAGAGTCTCATCGGCTTCACCAACGGCGACACTCCTCGGCAGCCGGGCACACCGCATCCGCAGCGAGTCAGCCATGCACGAGCCGGTGGCGACGAGGCTGGCGAGGATGCGACCACCGTGCACTCTCCGCCCCAAAGGCCAAGATCGCCGACTCGCCGGATCCACCTCGACAGTGACTCCACCGCGTCGTCGGATCCACGAGCTCGTCGCGATCAGCGCCAAGTTCTTCAAGAATGACAGCGGGAAGACGCTCGTACTCGCATCGAGCGCCGGAGAGAAGCGCGACGTCAATCAGACCAGCGCGCTGGGCCCTCTGTTGACGTGCATGCGCCAGGGGAACTAGGCGACTTGCCGTACACGGTAGGTTGCCCTGCGTTCACTCGTGAGCTGCGGCAAGTCCAGTGGCCCAGTACGAAGAACCTCAAGCCCGATGTACCAGAGAAGTACGACGGCAAGTTGCATCCGTCGGAGTTCCTCAGCATCTACACCATCACGGTGCAGGCTGCTGGGGGACGGGACGACAAAATCCTTGCCAACTACTTCCCGCTGGTGCTTAAGCCCAACGTCAGGTCCTGGCTCATGCACTTGCCGGACAACTCCGTATCCTCCTGGGCAGACTTGTGCCATCAGTTTGTTGGCGCCTTCACAGGCGGCCACAAACCCCATGGCCAAGAGAGTGATCTACATCTGCTCGTCCAGAAGGAAGGAGAGCCCCTGCGCCAGTATATCCAGAGGTTCAGCCGTGTACACCACAACATCCCAAACATCCACCCTGCCGCGGTAATCAGCGCGTTCTATCATAACGTGCGTAACCGCAGGATGCGGGAGGAGATGGCGATGTGCAAGATTCGGGACGTCAGCGAGCTATATGCCCTGGCCGACAAGTGTGCGCGCGCTGAAGAAGGGAGGAAATTCCCCAGAGAAAGCACTGGAGCAGAGGGATCTGACAGTGAGGATGGTGCCCCGGCAAAGAAAGGCCGGCGGCGCAACAGGAAGAAGAGAGGCAAAGAGGTGCTGGTCGTTGAGCAGTCCGGCGATGAAGGTGACGCCAAGAAGGCTGCGGTTGGTAGCTCTGCCAACGAAGTTGCCGCGTGCACCAACTGCCAGGCTGTGGCGATCGCCGACAAGCGGGACGGCTCCGGCAAGCAATATTGCAAGATTCACCGCACCAAGGGCCATGACCTCCAAAGCTGCAAGAAGGTCGAGCAGCTTGTCCAGCAACAGAGGGCTGAGTACGAGCGGTGCGACAAGGAGAGAGCCCAAGGGGGTGCCGAGAAATCTGGCCAGAAGCGCACCGGCCAGGAAGGACGCCGCGGCAAGGCCAAGCAGCGGCAAGGAGACAGACCTCTCCGCGGCCGCGACAACAATGAAGATGACGATGACGACGAAGACATGGATGACGTTGAGACCAGTGAGCAGGAGTTTCAGAAAGCCACAGAGGTCTTGTGCGTTGACGGTGGTGCTTCTCTGCATACTTCGCACCGCCAACTCAAACAGTCGGTGCGGGAAGTCAATGCAGCAGAACCACCCATCGAATCGCGCAAGCTTCTGAAGTGGTCCAGCACGCCTATCATCTTTGACATTGAGGACCACCCTGACCGCACCACTGCGGTCGGGTGTTTGCCGATGTTGGTATCACCAACTATCCGCAACCTCAAGGTCACCAAGATGCTAGTGGACGGCGGGGCCGGCTTAAACCTGATCTCCTCCGCTGTACTCCGAAAACTCCAGATCCCTGACAGCGAGCTCGAAGAGACCGGCACATTCCAAGGAATCAACCCGGGAAGGAGCAAGCCGAAAGGGAAAGTCACGCTGCCGGTGACATTTGGCAGCGAGCTCAACTTCAGGACTGAGAAGGTCACATTCGACGTTGCCGATATCCCATTGCCCTACAATGGGATACTTGGCCGTCCAGCACTCGCCACGTTCATGGCGGCCTCTCACTACGCCTATAACATACTGAAGATGCCAGGCCCGATAAGCGTCATTTCTGTCCCTGGTGACAAGAAGGATGCTCTTATCTGTGCCGACAAGATCTACCGGGAAGCAGTAGCCATGGCAGACCACAACCCACTTGCCGCTGAATCTCCCGGGGGGAAGAAGACCAAGTCCGGCAAGAGTTCTGGTGCCCACTCCGGCAAGCGCACCTCTTCAGAGTGCTGCGCCGTCATCGAGGACGCACCATCGAGCTCCACCGGCAAGACCAAGCCCGGCAAGAGCTCTGATGCCCACTCCGGCAAGCGCACCTCTTCGGAGTGCTGTGCTGCCGTCGAGGACGCACCATCGAGCTCCACCGGCAAGTGCAAGAAGACGATGGCGGCTCCGCCAGAGACGAAGAGGGTATCCGCCAAGGTGGACGGCGCTGGTGGTACCTTCACCATCAGTGCCACTCTTGACCCTAAATAGGAAAGCGCGCTCGTTACTTTCCTGTGGGCGAATGTCGACGTGTTTGCATGGCAGCCGTCTGACATCCCCGGTGTTCCCAGGAAAGTGATTGAGCACCACCTTGCCGTTTGTCCCCACGCGCGGCCCGTCAAGCAGAAAGTCAGGAAGCAGGCGGTGGAGCGCCAAGAGTTCGTTGCAGAAGAAATCAAGAAACTGGAAGCAGCAGGCCTTGTCAGAGGAGTGCTCCATCCCACGTGGTTGGCCAATCCTGTAGTCGTGCGCAAGGCAAACGGGAAATGGAGGCTTTGTATCGATTTTACCGATGTTAACAAAGCTTGTCCCAAGGACCCATTTCCTTTGCCGCGCATCGACCAGATTGTTGACTCCACAGCCAGATGTGATTTGCTTTCATTTCTTGACGCATACTCAGGATATCATCAGATCTTCATGGCAGAAGAGGATGAGGAGAAGACCGCATTTATTACTCCATGTGGCACGTACTGTTTCGTATGGATGCCTTTCGGATTAAAAAATGCTGGTTCGACATTTGCAAGAGTAGTCCATATTGCTCTTGAGCCACAAATACACAGAAATGTGGAAGCCTACATGGATGATATAGTGGTCAAGAGCAAGGATAGAGCAACCCTGATTCAAGATCTAGATGAGACCTTTGCAAATCTGCGCAAGATCAGCCTCAAGCTCAACCCAGAGAAGTGTGTGTTTGGAGTTCCCTCGGGCAAGCTTCTCGGATTCTTCGTGTCTCAACGGGGAATTGAAGCCAATCCCGACGAGATTAAGGCCATCGAGCAGATTGAAGCACCAAGGCGCGTCAAGGATGTGCAGAAACTTGCCGGTTGCGTGGCTGCTCTCAGCAGGTATATCTCTCGGTCGGCTGAGCGCGCCCTGCCGTTTTTCAAACTATTGAAAAGGGCAGGTCCAATGAAATGGACTCCGGAAGCGGAGGCTGCGCTGCAAGACCTGAAGAGATACCTGTCCTCCCCTCCAATACTTGTCGCACCTAAGCCACAAGAGAAGTTGCTGCTGTACATAGCGGCGACCAATCAAGTGGTTAGTGTTGCGCTAGTAGCAGAGAGGGAGGCAGATGATGAGCCAGCAACCGCGGCGAGCGCACCCGGCGACAAGCAGGGGGCTTCCCCGACAAGCTCTGGCCCCGACAAAGATGGGTCTGCGCAGATGCCCGAGGAGACACGGAAGAGAATGGTGCAGCGCCCACTTTACTTTGTCAGTTCCCTCCTGCAGGGGGCTAGGTCAAGGTATTCTGGTGTGCAGAAATTGCTTTTCGGCCTTCTCATGGCCTCGAGAAATCTGCGCCATTACTTCCAAGCACATGAGATCACAGTCGTCACTCGCTTTCCGCTGAAGAGGATACTGCAGAATCCCGAAGCGACAGGCAGGATTGTTGAGTGGGCACTTGAACTGTCAAGCTTTGGCCTCAAGTTCGAAAGCACTTCAACTATCCAGAGCCGAGCATTGGCAGAATTCATAGCAGAGTGGACGCCAACGCCAGATGAAGAAATTCCAGAAACGAGCATCCCCGACAAGGAAGCAAGCAAAGAGTGGCTGATGTACTTTGATGGTGCCTTTTCGCTGCAAGGCGCCGGCGCTGGTGTGCTGCTTATCGCACCCACCGGAGAGCACCTCAAGTACATAGTGCAGATGCACTTTCCCAAGGAGCAAGCAACAAACAATACTGCAGAGTATGAGGGATTGCTTGCCGGTCTCCGGATCGCGGCAGACCTTGGGATCAAGCAGCTCATTATCAGGGGTGACTCACAGCTTGTCGTCCGCCAAGTAAACAAGAATTATCAAAGTCCGTTGATGGAAGCTTACGTTGACGAAGTGAGAAAGCTGGAAGAGCGCTTTGATGGCGTGCAAATGGAGCACGTTCCAAGAACTCGGAACGCCATTGCAGATAGCCTGTCGAAGTGTGCCGCACTTAAGTTACCTGTGGAACCAGGGACCTTTGTGCTCAAGCTGACTCAACAATCCGTAACACCATCAACTGGACAGAGCAAGAAGAGGAAGTTGATTCCTGGTGACCGTCTGCCGGCAGAGCTTCCCGAAGCCGCCGCCAGGAAGGCCCCTAAGATCAACGTCGAAGGCGCTGAGGAGCAGCCTGCTCCGGCAAGCCTTGGGGCTTGTTCCGTTGAAGCAGAAGCTCTCGACAAGTCTTGCCCCGATAAGCTTGTCGGGGAATGTCAAGCTCCGGCAGAGACACAACTTCTCGCCGTAGAAGCGGATGTTCCCGCAGCAGCGGATTTGCCTTTAGTCCTTGTTGTCGAGCCACAGGCTCCAACATGGGCGCAGCAGATTGTCCGTTTCCTTCAGACAGGAGAACTTCCCGAAGAGCCAGAAGAAGCCGAAAGAGTAGCCCGGCAATCAAGTATGTACCAGTTCATCGACAAGACACTGTATAGAAGAAGACTCAACGGTGTGAAATTGAGGTGTATTCCCCGGGAAGACGGACAAGAGCTGTTGGCAGAGATACACGGAGGCATATGTGGTCACCACATTGGGGCAAGAGCACTTGTCGGCAAAGCGTTCCGGCAAGGTTTCTTCTAGCCAACAGCCCTCCAGGATGCAACTGCACAAGTAACCAAGTGTGAAGCGTGCCAGTTCCATTCCAAGCAGATACACCAGCCAGCTCAAGCTCTCCAGACGATCCCTTTATCCTGGCCATTTTCGGTTTGGGGGCTCGACATCCTCGGCCCCTTCCCCCGAGCTGTCGGGGGCTTTGAGTACTTGTACGTGGCAATCGACAAGTTCACAAAGTGGCCGGAAGTGGAACCAGTGAGGAAGGTGACCGCACAGTCAGCCGTCAAGTTCTTCAGGTCGATTGTTTGCCGCTTCGGGATCCCTAACTGGATAATCACCGACAACGGCACACAATTGACGAGCCACACCTTCATGCAGTACATCCAGGATCTCCGCGCCAAGGTCTGCTTCGCTTCTGTTGCTCACCCGAAAAGCAACGGTCAAGCGGAGAGGGCAAACGCCGAGGTGTTGTGTGGGCTCAAGACCAGAACTTTCGATAGGCTGCACAAGTGCGGAAAAAACTGGATCGAGGAGCTACCGGTGGTTCTTTGGTCGATCAGAACGACGCTAAATTGAGCCACTGGACAGACACCCTTTGCTCTAGTCTATGGAGCAGAGGCAGTTACCCCCACGGAACTCGTATACGGGTCACCTCGAGTGCTCGCTTACGATGAGCTTGAGCAAGAGCGGCTGCGCCAAGATGACGCGCTGCTCCTTGAGGAAGATCGTCTCCAGGCTGCTGTGCGAGCTGCTCGCTACCAGCAAGCTCTGCGCCGCTACCATAGCCACAGAGTCAATGCCAGGAGTCTCGAGGAAGGCAACCTTGTTCTTCGGCGCGTTCAGTCGGCCAAGAATTCCAACAAGTTGACGCCGAAGTGGGAAGGCCCTTACCGGGTGAAGCGAGTCATAAGGCCTGGCGCTGCCCGCCTTGAGACCGAAGATGGCCTACCAGTGAGCAATTCCTGGAACATCGAGCATCTTCGTAAGTTTTACCCGTAAGGCGCGGTTGTCGGGCCTTGCCTGGCAACCACCTTTCTATACAAGTCTTGCCGCTGTTGCATGTAATCCTTTGTACAGAGCCAGGCGCAGACCCTGAGCACCAGTAAATGAAGCGCTGATCACCCCGGGGTTATAGCATGCATGCTAGGTTGAGTCTCGTCCTTGGTTAGGGTCGATAGTGCCTAACAGCGCCTAACCCCTGGCTTAGAGGTCGAGTGTCCGTCCCTTTGCTTTTCCTTCGTTCGCAGGGCTCGCATATTCTGGCCAAACTGCTTGAGGACGAAAAGGAGAAGAAGGGCGTGCCGGCACCTGAGCCCCGGCAAGCCAGTATTGCCGGGGGCCGCGGGTACCAAGATCCACCACGGCAAAGCCAGAGTTGCCAGGGGTTGCGATATCAGATAAGTTTTTCATCCCTCATCATGCACCGTCTTATGGACTGGGGAATGCGAAACCGCGTTTCCTCACGAAAACTGCCGTACTCCCTCGACTCTAGGCCCTGGAGCGCGTTCCCAGGGCCAGGCTTGGTCATAGCCGTGGCAGCAAAGGGATGAAACGAGGGGGCCGCACCCACCTCGTTCTCGCCTCCGCCAAAGGCAAGAGAAAGGGCGATCGACGTGGGAAGGCGGCAGGGCCTGTTGCCGGGTGAAGAAATGTTTGTCCGATGGATACCAAGGATTCGCTCCTTGGCGTGGGTTCAACCCGCGAGACAAATAACCCGGCAAACATCCCCCTTTCATTAAAAAACATCCCACTCAGGTACAGTCCAAAGAGGATGAAAAACATGAATGAGAGGATTACAAGTTTTAAATGCAGCTAAGGCCCGAGGGCTTACAAATTAAAAAGATAAGGTGCCCGTAATCCCTTTCTTGTCCCTCTTTTCAGGAGGTAGGTCAAGGAGGCGAAAAAGGGGAAAGGGGCGCCTAGGCGAGCTACAGGTGCCAGAAGACACCAAGAGAACATCCCGGGGGGCCGATCGAGGGCTTGACGGTGATGGCGACGCCGGAAGTGGGGCTCGAAGACGGGGCGGCAGGACGTCAGCACGCTGTCGAGGGCACCACGCCCTCGTACTCCGACCTGACGGCCTTGTCGCGAGCCCTCTTCCCCTTCCGCAGCCTCCCTACGCAAGCCGCCCAAGAAGACGCCCCCGGGGAGCTCAAGGAGCCGGCGACACGGATGACGGGGTCACCGGTGCCGCGCGGAGCGGCGCCCGACACCTAGTCGGACCCGCCATCCCGCCGCCCGCTACCCTCATCGTCGCTGTCGCTCCCCTCCTCGTCACTCTCGCTCGAGGGGGAGCCTTCACTATCGGAGGAGCTGTCCACGCAGCACTTCGCCCGAGTGCCGAAGCACCCGAAGACCTTGACGGAGAGGAGATCGCCCTCCAACAACTTAAAATGGAGGGTGAGCCCCCCCGTCAGGCTATGCATACGTGCGAACGTCTTCCACCCTCGATCAAGATACATCACATTAGGGGCTGGGAATACAACGCGGACCCGCGTGCCGCTGATCCCACAGCCCCTCATGTGCAGCCTCAGTGTCTCGGGCGGATCTGACTCCATCGCACTCGCAAACGGAGCTGGAAGCCGGAGGCGACGACGAGGCGCCCGACGCAGCCTGACGAAGAACTCGCAAGGGTCATCCCCTATATGGACCGCCGTGGGGAGGGGAGCCGCCGGTGGAGGCGGAGCTGGCGTGCCGCCCCGTCCGCCTCTTCCCCGAGCGCCTCGACCTCGTCCTCGACCTCGTCCACGACCTCGCCCCCTCCCTCTTCCCCTTGTGGCCGGCCCTGCCACCACGGGTGCGGAAGAGGAAGGGGTGCGCTGTCTGGCGGCGACCCTCGCCGCCAAAGATGAAGGGCCAGGATTCCCTTTCTCCATGGCGGATGAGAGAAAGGGGAGCAGAAGCTGAAGAAAGGAGGAGATGGGAGAATGCGGGCTTCCGTGCTCCCCTCCCGCTCTTTATAAAGGAGCGAGGTGGGGGCTCGGCCGCCCCGCTCGGCGAATCAAGGCACGAGGAGGGCGAGGAGTCGGGGCCAACCCGCTGCCCCTGCTCCCGGCGGCCCAGTTTCCCACTTCCACCGTCCGCGATCCCAAACGCATGGGAGCCGCGTGGCGAGAATGCGGGACCGAAGCGACGAATGAGGCGGCCTCACCCTACCCCGTGATCGCGGGGAGTGGGCGCCTCGGAAACCGTGCACCGGCCCCGTCCAGTAAATGCACCACGCCCTCCCGCCTACCTCCGTTTGAGGAGGAGGGCGTGAACCATCCCCTTCATCATGGCCTGACGCAGGCTCGCGGGGCTTAGCCCCACGCACGCCGCCCACGTCGCCCACGACGCCGCGTTTGACGCGTGTCGTTCTGGGCGTGCGCGGGGGAAGCGGAGAGATATGCGGCGTGACCTAGGCCGCGCGTGCCCGTGCACTGTTTTGGGCCTAGCCCAACAGCGCTCGGCACCGTGTCTGGCCCAGGCCCGGGGGCTCCTGTCGGTGTACTAGAGTAGGGGTACCCTAGTATCCCGAACTTGTGCACGGGCAGTCGCAGCATCCCCGCGGCAAGGCTTGCCGGGTGACCGCCAAGACCCTCCGCGGCCACTTCAAAGACCATTCAAGAACAAAGTACTCAAGACAAGGCCCCGGCAAGAGGAGCTTGCCGGGAAGGAAAACCAAGGCCCCGGCAAGAGGAGCTTGCCGGGAAGGCTATCAAAGGCACCTCGAGACCCCGGCAAGAGGAGCTTGCCGGGAAGTCCACTCGAGGCATTTCAAGGAACTCGCCACGGCGCGTTACGCGCCCCGGCAAGATCCGGCGAGCGACAAACTCCCGGGCGTGACAAGACGACGAACGCGGCAAGGCGCTGGCCGCGGCGAACCGCCTCTCCAAGCCCACGCTCCAGCACACCCGCCCACGTGTCGCTCTCCCGAGCACACGTGGCGGGAGGCCGTGCAGCTAGGGGCGCGTGGTGGCGAGCAGGCGCTGGCAAGATAACCATCATGGCAATTGGTGGCGTCCCTAGCGGTCCCTCTCGGTACTGTTTAGGCGACACAGACGGGCATTTAATGCCCTTGTCCCCTGCCGTCAGGGTTAGGTTCGATAACACTGTAGCGGATAGCTGTGCCTACTACAGCACCTAGCTGTGCCTATCCTCAGCACCTTTTCCATTTTTGCCCTTTACCTCCGTTGCTATGTCGGTAACCCCTTGAGCATATAAAAGGAGGCCCGAGTGCAACGAAGAGGGGGAGAGGATCCACTTCGAACACTCACGCTCGGTCTTGCTAGCCGCCGGTGTGTACTGTAGCACTCCGCGCTCCCGAGCTAGAAATCAATACCAAACCACAAAGCAGGAGTAGGGTTTTACGCATCCGTGCGGCCCGAACCTGGGTAAATCACTCGCGTGCTTCGCCTCGATTTGCCCTTCGCACGACCAACCGCCCGCGTGTTTCGCCTCGATCTGCTCTTTGCGCAACCTCTGCCGCCCGCCGAACCAAAAGGGACCCGGTCCGCCGGTCCCATAGGTGTCCGTGGATCAGAAACCCCGGCATCTTTGGTGCGCCAGGTAGGGGGTGTCGAAGTTGTGTGAACCAGATCCGGCGTTCTCGCGGGCTAGATCTTCATCATCTTCATCAACATGCCTCCAAAGAAGAAGGTTTCGGAGGCAGCCGCTCCGTCCGCGCCGGGCCAGCCACCGCCGGAGCAAACGGCCGGTGGGGCAGGCGCCGGCGGAGGAACACGCGTCGACGAGGGAACTCGCGGTGCTGCCAGGTCCCAGGGCAAGGCTGCGCCGCCCGTCGGCGGCGTAGCCGGCTCTCACAACGACCGGGCGCACTCCAAGACCTCGGCGTTCGTGCATGCACCGCGCCCGTCTCAGGAGGCGCGGGACCGGCAGCGTCATGGTACTCACGGTGCCATGCGCTCGCTAGACCAAGACCGCGCTGATGGATCTCGGAGCGCTCAAGACCGCCATGCACGTCAACAAGCCGGCGCGAGCGACACACGGTCGCCTGGACGGGATACTGCTCCTTCTAACGTGGTTAGAAGTCCGAGCATATCCCGCTCCTCGCACCGTTCGCTACCACCGCCCGCCACCACAGCCGAAGCCTTAGCGCGAGCTCAGCTACTCCTAGACTACCCTCCAGCGGCGGACAAGATCGACGACTGGAGGGCCACTATCCAGAGTCTCATCGGCTTCGCCAACGGCGACACTCCTCGGCAGCCGGGCACACCGCAGCCGCAGCGAGTCAGCCATGCGCGAGCCGGTGGCGACGAGGCTGGCGAGGGTACGACCACCGTGCACTCTCCGCCCTGAAGGCCAAGATCGCCGACTCGCCGGATCCACCTCGACAGCGACTCCACCGCGTCATCGGATCCGCGAGCCCGTCGCGACAAGCGCCAAGTTCTTCAAGAACGACAGCGGGAAGATGCTCGTACTCGCATCGAGCGCCGGAGAGAAGCGCGACGTCAATCAGACCAGCGCGCTGGGCCCTCTGTTGACGGGCATGCGCCAGGGGAACCAGGCGACTTGCCGTACACAGTAGGTTGCCCTGCGTTCACTCGTGAGCTGCGGCAAGTCCAGTGGCCCAGTACGAAGAACTTCAAGCCCGATGTACCAGAGAAGTACGACGGCAAGTTGCATACGTCAGAGTTCCTCAGCATCTACACCATCGCGGTGCAGGCTGCTGGGGGACGGGATGACAAAATCCTTGCCAACTACTTCCCGCTGGTGCTTAAGCCCAACGTCAGGTCCTGGCTCATGCACTTGCCGGACAACTCCGTATCCTCCTGGGCAGACTTGTGCCACCAGTTTGTTGGCGCCTTCACAGGCGGCCACAAACCCCATGGCCAAGAGAGTGATCTACATCTGCTCGTCCAGAAGGAAGGAGAGCCCCTGCGCCAGTATATCCAGAGGTTTAGCCGTGTACACCACAACATCCCAAACATCCACCCTGCCGCGGTAATCAGCGCGTTCCATCAGAACGTGCGTAACCGCAGGATGCGGGATGAGATGGCGATGTGCAAGATTCGGGACGTCAGCGAGCTATACGCCCTTGCCGACAAGTGTGCGCGCGCTGAAGAAGGGAGGAAATTCCCCGGAGAAAGCACTGGAGCAGAGGGATCTGACAGTGAGGATGCTGCCCCGGCAAAGAAAGGCCGGCGGCGCAACAGGAAGAAGAGAGGCAAAGAGGTGCTAGTCGTTGAGCAGTCCGGCGATGAAGGTGACGCCAAGAAGGCTGCGGTTTGTAGCTCTGCCAAGGAAGTTGCCGCGTGCACCAACTGCCAGGCTGTGGCGGTCGCCGACAAGCGGGACGGCTCCGGCAAGCAATATTGCAAGATTCACCGCACCAAGGGCCATGACCTCCAAAGCTGCAAGAAGGTCGAGCAGCTTGTCCAGCAATAGAGTGCTGAGTACGAGCGGCGCGACAAGGAGAGAGCCCAAGGGGGTGCCGAGAAATCTGGCCAGAAGCGCACCGGCCAGGAAGGACGCCGCGGCAAGGCCAAGCAGCGGCAAGGAGACAGACCTCCCCGCGGCCGCAACAACAATGAAGACGACGATGACGACGAAGACATGGATGACGTTGAGACTAGTGAGCAGGAGTTTCAGAAAGCCACAGAGGTCTTGTGCGTTGACGGTGGTGCTTCTCTGCATACTTCGCACCGCCAACTCAAACAGTGGGTGCGGGAAGTCAATGCAGCAGAACCACCCATCGAATCGCGCAGGCTTCTGAAGTGGTCCAGCACGCCTATCATCTTTGACATTGAGGACCACCCTGACCGCATCACTGCGGTCGGGTGTTTGCCGATGTTGGTATCACCAACTATCCGCAACCTCAAGGTCACCAAGATGCTAGTGGACGGCGGTGCCGGCTTAAACCTGATCTCCTCCGCTGTACTCCGAAAACTCTAGATCCCTGACAGCGAGCTCGAAGAGACCGGCACATTCCAAGGAATCAATCCGGGAAGGAGCAAGCCGAAGGGGAAAGTTACGCTGCCGGTGACATTTGGCAGCGAGCTCAACTTCAGGACTGAGAAGGTCACATTTGACGTTGCCGATATCCCATTGCCCTACAATGGGATACTTGGCCGTCCAGCACTCGCCACGTTCATGGAGGCCTCTCACTACGCCTATAACATACTAAAGATGCCAGGCCGATAAGCGTCATTTCTGTCCCTGGTGACAAGAAGGATGCTCTTATCTGTGCCGACAAGATCTACCGGGAAGCAGCAGCCACGGCAGACCGCAACCCACTTGCCGCTGAAGCTCCCGGGGGGAAGAAGACCAAGTCCGGCAAGAGTTCTGGTGCCCACTCCGGCAAGCGCACCTCTTCGGAGTGCTGCGCCGTCGTCGAGGACGCACCATCGAGCTCCACCGGCAAGACCAAGTCCGGCAAGAGTTCTGGTGCCCACTCCGGCAAGCGCACCTCTTCGGAGTGCTGCGCCGTCGTCGAGGACGCACCATCGAGCTCCACCGGCAAGACCAAGCCCGGCAAGAGCTCTGATGCCCACTCCGACAAGCACACCTCTTCAGAGTGCTACGCTGCCGTCGAGGACGCACCATCGAGCTCCACCGACAAGTGCAAGAAGACGATGGCGGCTCCGCCAGAGACGAAGAGGGTATCCGCCAAGGTGGACGGCGCTGGTGGTACCTTCACCATCAGTGCCACGCTTGACCCTAAATAGGAAAGCGCGCTCGTTACTTTCCTGCGGGCAAATGTCGACGTGTTTGCATGGCAGCCGTCCGACATCCCCGGTGTTCCCAGGAAAGTGATTGAGCACCACCTTGCCATTTGTCCCCACGCGCGGCCCGTCAAGCAGAAAGTCAGGAAGCAGGCGGTGGAGCGCCAAGAGTTTGTTGCAGAAGAAATCAAGAAACTGGAAGCAGCAGGCCTTGTCAGAGGAGTGCTCCATCCCACATGGTTGGCCAATCCTGTAGTCGTGCGCAAGGCAAACGGGAAATGGAGGCTTTGTATCGATTTTACCGATGTTAACAAAGCTTGTCCCAAGGACCTATTTCCTTTGCCACGCATCGACCAGATTGTTGACTCCATAGCCGGATGTGATTTGCTTTCATTTCTTGACGCATGCTCAGGATATCATCAGATCTTCATGGCAGAAGAGGATGAGGAGAAGACCGCATTTATTACTCCATGTGGCACGTACTGTTTCGTACGGATGCCTTTCGGATTAAAAAATGCTGGTTCGACATTTGCAAGAGTAGTCCATATTGCTCTTGAGCCACAAATACACAGAAATGTGGAAGCCTACATGGATGATATAGTGGTCAAGAGCAAGGACAAAGCAACCCTGATTCAAGATCTAGACGAGACCTTTGCAAATCTGTGCAAGATCAGCCTCAAGCTCAACCCAGAGAAGTGTGTGTTTGGAGTTCCCTCCGGCAAGCTTCTCGGGTTCTTCGTGTCTCAACGGGGAATTGAAGCCACTCCCGAAAAGATCAAGGCCATCGAGCAGATTGAAGCACCAAGGCGCGTCAAGGATGTGCAGAAACTTGCCTGTTGCGTGGCTGCTCTCAGCAGGTTTATCTCTCGGTAGGCTGAGCGCGCCCTGCCGTTTTTCAAACTATTGAAAAAGGCAGGTCCAATGAAATGGACTCCGGAAGCGGAGGCTGCGCTGCAAGACCTGAAGAGATACCTGTCCTCCCCTCCAATACTTGTCGCACCTAAGCCACAAGAGAAGTTGCTGCTGTACATAGCGGCGACCAATCAAGTGGTTAGAGCTGCGCTAGTAGCAGAGAGGGAGGCAGATGATGAGCCAGCAACCGCGGCAAGCGCACCGGGCGACAAGCAGGGGGCTTCCCCGACAAGCTCTGGTCCTGACAAAGATGGGCCTGCGCAGATGCCCGAGGAGACACGAAAGAGAATGGTGCAGCGCCCAGTTTACTTTGTCAGTTCCCTCCTGCAGGGGGCTAGGTCAAGGTATTCTGGTGTGCAGAAATTGCTTTTCGGCCTTCTCATGGCCTCGAGAAAGCTGCGCCATTACTTCCAAGCACATGAGATCACAGTCGTCACTCGCTTTCCGCTGAAGAGGATACTGCAGAATCCCGAAGCGACAGGCAGGATTGTTGAGTGGGCACTGGAACTGTCAAGCTTTGGCCTCAAGTTCGAAAGCACTTCAACTATCCAGAGCCGAGCATTGGCAGAATTCATAGCAGAGTGGACGCCAACGCCAAATGAAGAAATTCCAGAAACGAGCATCCCCAACAAGGAAGCAAGCAAAGAGTGGCTGATGTACTTTGATGGTGCCTTTTCGCTGCAAGGCGCCGGCGCTGGTGTGCTTCTTATCGCACCCACCGGAGAGCACCTCAAGTACATAGTCCAGATGCACTTTCCCAAGGAGCAAGCAACAAACAATACTGCAGAGTATGAGGGATTGCTTGCCGGTCTCCGGATCGCGGCAGACCTTGGGATCAAGAAGCTCATTATCAGGGGTGACTCACAGCTTGTCGTCCACCAAGTAAACAAGAATTATCAGAGTCCGTTGATGGAAGCTTACGTTGACGAAGTGAGAAAGCTGGAAGAGCGCTTTGACGGCCTGCAATTGGAGCACGTTCCAAGAATTCGGAACGCCATTGCAGATAGCCTGTCGAAGTGTGCCGCACTTAAGTTACTGTGGAACCAGGGACCTTTGTGCTCAAGCTGACTCAACCGTCCGTAACACCATCAACTGGACAGAGCAAGAAGAGGAAGTTGATTCCTGGTGACCGTCTGCCGGCAGAGCTTCCCGAAGCCCCCGCCAGGAAGGCCCCTAGAATCAACGTCGAAGGCGCTGAGGAGCAGCCTGCTCCGGCAAGCCTTGGGGCTTGTTCCGTTGAAGCAGAAGCTCTCGACAAGTCTTGCCCCGACAAGCTTGTCAGGGAACGTCAAGCTCCGGCAGAGACACAACTTCTCGCCGTAGAAGCGGATGTTCCCGCAGCAGCCGATTTGCCTTTAGTCCTTGTTGTCGAGCCACAGGCTCCAACATGGACGCAACAGATTGTCCGTTTCCTTCAGACAGGAGAACTTCCCGAAGAGCCAGAAGAAGCTGAAAGAGTAGCCCGGCAGTCAAGTATGTACCAGTTCGTCGACAAGACGCTGTACAGAAGAAGACTAAACGATGTGAAATTGAGGTGTATTCCCCGGGAAGACGGATAAGAGCTGTTGGCAGAGATACACGGAGGCATATGTGGTCACCACATTGGCGCAAGAGCACTTGTCGGCAAAGCGTTCCGGCAAGGTTTCTTCTGGCCAACAGCCCTCCAGGATGCAACTGCACAAGTAACCAAGTGTGAAGCGTGCCAGTTCCATTCCAAGCAGATACACCAGCCAGCTCAAGCTCTCCACACGATCCCTTTATCCTGGACATTTTCGGTCTGGGGGCTCGACATCCTCGGCCCCTTCCCCCGAGCTGTCGGGGGCTTTGAGTACTTGTACGTGGCAATCGACATGTTCACAAAGTGGCCGGAAGTGGAACCAGTGAGGAAGGTGACCGCACAGTCAGCCGTCAAGTTCTTCAGGTCGATTGTTTGCCGCTTCGGGGTCCCTAACCGGATAATCACCGACAACGGCACACAATTCACGAGCCACACCTTCATGCAGTACGTCCAAGATCTCGGCGCCATGGTCTGCTTCACTTCTGTTGCTCACCCGAAAAGCAACGGTCAAGCGGAGAGGGAAAACGCCGAGGTGCTGTGCGGGCTCAAGACCAGAACTTTCGACAGGCTGCACAAGTGCGGAAAAAACTGGATCGAGGAGCTACCGGTGGTTCTTTGGTCGATCAGAACGACGCCAAATTGAGCCACTGGACAGACACCCTTTGCTCTAGTCTATGGAGCAGAGGCAGTTACCCCCACGGAACTCGTATACGGGTCACCTCGAGTGCTCGCTTACGATGAGCTTGAGCAAGAGAGGCTGCGCCAAGATGACTCGCTGCTCCTTGAGGAAGATCGTCTCCGGGCTGCTGTTCGAGATGCTCGCTACCAGCAAGCTCTGCGCCGCTATCATAGCCGCAGAGTCAATGCCAGGAGTCTCGAGGAAGGCGACCTTGTTCTTCGGCGTGTTCAGTCGGCCAAGAATTCCAACAAGTTGACGCCGAAGTGGGAAGGCCCTTACCGGGTGAAGCGAGTCCCAAGGCCTGGTGCTGCCCGCCTTGACACCGAAGATGGCCTACCAGTGAGCAATTCCTGGAACATCGAGCATCTTCGTAAGTTTTACCCGTAAGGCGCGGTTGTCGGGCCCTGCCCGGCAACCACCTTTCTGTACAAGTCTTGCCGCTGTTGCATGTAATCCTTTGTAGAGCCAGGCGCAGACCCTGAGCACCACTAAATGAAGCGCTGATCACCCCGGGGTTATAGCATGCATGCTAGGTTGAGTCTCGTCCTTGGTTAGGGTCGATAGTGCCTAACAGCGCCTAACCCCTAGCTTAGAGGTCGAGTGTCCGTCCCTTTGCTTTTCCTTCGTTCGCAGGGCTCGCATATTCTGGCCAGACCGCTTGAGGACGAAAAGGAGAAGAAGGGCGCGCCGGCACCTGAGCCCCGGCAAGCCAGTATTGCCGGGGGCCGCGGGTACCAAGATTCACCACGGCAAAGCCAGAGTTGCCGGGGTTGCGATATCAGATAAGTTTTTCATCCCTCATCATGCACCCTCTTATGGACTGGGGAATGCGAAACCGTGTTTCTTCCCGAAAACTGCCGTACTCCCTCGACTCTAGGCCCTGGAGCGCGTTCCCAGGGCCAGGCTTGGTCGTAGTCGCGGCAGCAAAGGGATGAAACGAGGGGGCCGCACCGACCTCGTTCCCGCCTCCGCCAAAGGCGTGAGAAAGGTCGATCGACGTGGGAAGGCGGCAGGGCCTGTTGCCGGGTGAAGAAATGTCTGTCCGATGGATACCAAGGATTCCCTCCTTGGCGTGGGTTCAACCCGCGAGACAAATAACCCGGCAAACATCCCCCTTTCATTAAAAAACATCCCACTCAGGTACAGTCCAAAGAGGATGAAAAACATGAATGAGAGGATTACAAGTTTTAAATGCAGCTAAGGCCCGAGGGCTTGCAAATTAAAAAGATAAGGTGCCCGTAATCCCTTTCCTGTCCCTCTTTTCAGGAGGTAGGTCAAGGAGGCGAAAAGGGGAAAAGGGGCGCCTAGGCGAGCTACAGGTGCCAGAAGACACCAAGAGAACATCCCGGGGGGCCGACCGAGGGCTTGACGGTGATGGCGACGCCGGAAGCGGGGCTCGAAGACGGGGCAGCAGGACGTCAGCACGCTGTCGAGGGCACCACGCCCTCGTACTCCAACCTGACGGCCTTGTCGCCAGCCCTCTTCCCCTTCCGCAGCCTCCCTACGCCAGCCGCCCAAGGAGACGCCCCCGGGGAGTTCAAGGAGCGGGCGACACGGATGACGGGGTCACCGGTGCCGCGCGGAGCGGCGCCCGACACCTAGTCGGACCCGCCATCCCGCCGCCCGCTACCCTCATCGTCGCTCTCGCTCCCCTCCTCGTCACTCTCGCTCGAGGGGGAGCCTTCGCTATCGGAGGAGCTGTCCACGCAGCACTTCGCCCGAGTGCTGAAGCACCCGAAGACCTTGACGGAGAGGAGATCGCCCTCCAACAACTTAAAATGGAGGGTGAGCCCCCCCCCCCCCCCCCCGTCAGGCTGTGGATACGTGCGAACGTCTTCCACCCTCGATCAAGATACATCACATTAGGGGCTGGGAATACAACGCAGACCCACGTGCCGCTGATCCCACAGCCCCTCATGTGCAGCCTCAGTGTCTCGGGCAGGTCCGACTCCATCGCACTCGCAAACGGGGCTGGAAGCCGGACGCGACGACGAGGCGCCCGGCGCAGCCTGACGTAGAACTCGCAAGGGTCGTCCCCTATGTGGACCGCCGTGGGGAGGGGAGCCGCCGGTGGAGGCGGAGTTGGCGCGCCGCCCCGTCCGCCTCTTCCCCGAGCGCCTCGACCTCGTCCTCGACCTCGTCCATGACCTCGCCCCCTCCCTCTTCCCCTTGTGGCCGGCCCTGCCACCACGGGTGCGGGAGAGGAAGGGGTGTGCTGTCTGGCGGCGACCCTCGCCGCCACAGATGAAGGGCCAGGATTCCCTTTCTCCATGGCGGATGAGAGAAAGGGGAGCAGAAGCTGAAGAAAGGAGGAGATGGGAGAGTGCGGGCTTCCGTGCTCCCCTCCCGCTCTTTATAAAGGAGCGAGGTGGGGGCTCGGCCACCCCGCTCGGCGAATCAAGGCACGAGGAGGGCGAGGAGTCGGGGCCAACCCGCTGCCCCTGCTCCCGGCGGCCCAGTTTCCCACTTCCACCGTCCGCGATCCCAAACGCATGGGAGCCGCGTGGCGAGAATGCGGGACCGAAGCGACGAATGAGGCAGCCTCACCCCACCCCGTGATCGCGGGGAGTGGGCGCCTCGGAAACCGCGCACCGGCCCCGTCCAGTAAATGCACCACGCCCTCCCGCCTACCTCCGTTTGAGGAGGAGGGCGTGATCCATCCCCTTCATCATGGCCTGACGCAGGCTCGCGGGGCTTAGCCCCACGCACGCCGCCCACGTCGCCCACGACACCGCGTTTGACGCGTGCCGTTCTGGGCGTGCGCGGTGGAAGCGGAGAGATATGCGGCATGACCTAGGCCGCGCGTGCCCGTGCACTGTTTTGGGCCTGGCCCAACAGCGCTCGGCACCGTGTCTGGCCCAGGCCCGGGGGCTCCTGTCGGTGTACTAGAGTAGGGGTACCCTAGTATCCCGAACTTCTGCACGGGCAGTCGCAGCATCCCCGCGGCAAGGCTTGCCGGGTGACCGCCAAGACCCTCCGCGGCCACTTCAAAGACCATTCAAGAACAAAGTACTCAAGACAAGGCCCCGGCAAGAGGAGCTTGCCGGGAAGGCAAACCAAGGCCCCGGCAAGAGGAGCTTGACGGGAAGGCTATCAAAGGCACCTCGAGACCCCGGCAAGAGGAGCTTGCCGGGAAGTCCACTCGAGGCATTTCAAGGAACTCGCCACGGTGCGTTACGCGCCCCGGCAAGATCCGGCGAGCGACAAACTCCCGGGCGCGACAAGACGACGAACGCGGCAAGGCGCTGGCCGCGGCGAACCGCCTCTCCAAGACCACGCTCCAGCACACCCGCCCACGTGTCGCTCTCCCGAGCACACGTGGCGGGAGGCCGTGCAGCTAGGGGCGCGTGGTGGCGAGCAGGCGCTGGCAAGATAACCATCGTGGCAAATGGTGGCGTCCCTAGCGGTCCCTCTCGGTACTGTTTAGGCGACACAGACGGGCATTTAATGCCCTTGTCCCCTGCCGTCAGGGTTAGGTTCGATAACACTGTAGCGGATAGCTGTGCCTACTACAGCACCTAGCTGTGCCTATCCTCGGCACCTTTTCCATTTTTGCCCTTTACCTCCGTTGCTATGTCGGTAACCCCTTGAGCATATAAAAGGAGGCCCGAGTGCAACAAAGAGGGGGGGAGGGCCACTTCGAACACTCACGCTCGGTCTTGCTAGCCGCCGGTGTGTACTGTAGCACTCCGCGCTCCCGAGCTAGAAATCAATACCAAACCACAAAGCAGGAGTAGGGTTTTACGCATCCGTGCGGCCGAACCTGGGTAAATCGCTCGCGTGCTTCACCTCGATTTGCCCTTCGCACGACCAACAGCCCGCGTGTTTCGCCTTGATCTGCTCTTTGCGCAACCTCCGCCCCCCGCCGAACCAAAAGGGACCCGGTCCGCCGGTCCCATAGGTGTCCGTGGATCAGAAACCCCGGCAAATGTGCATAATTCAAATTTGAACTACAAGCACAGGCTCCAGTGCACCAAAGTTGTTTGAAAACTCACATGTGTGTCCTTGGGTGAATTTCTAGGTCCCATGCAAGAGATGGGTGTGAAATTCAAACATATGGGCATCGTGGATCGGCCGGAAAGATTGAGAAACTTGGTTTTTTTAATTCCTGTAATTCCAAAACACGCCTAAAAATCATGAAACTTGGCATGGTGTCATGATATGGCTCCAACATGCTAATGTAATTTTTTTCGCCGAATTGGGACAAGCTTTGGTGTAAACTTCTTGCAAACCGGGGCTTCCCTCAAGAAGGCTCGTGGTTCCGAGAGGGAACGTGTCACCTCCCTGTGCGAAACAACATACGTACACTGCCTTCTCGCCTTAATTTTTTACATAGCAAGATTAGACCAAATAGAAGTATCGTGCTAAATTTTGGAATTATTATGGGCTCATTTTGCCTTTTTTATACATTTATTGAGTTTCTGGGCATTTAATGTGCATAATTCAAATTTGAACTACAAGCACAGGCTCCAGTGCACCAAAGTTGTTTGAAAACTCACATGTGTGTCCTTGGGTGAATTTCTAGGTCCCATGCAAGAGATGGGTGTGAAATTCAAACATATGGGCATCGTGGATCGGCCGGAAAGATTGAGAAACTTGGTTTTTTTAATACCTGTAATTCCAAAACACGCCTAAAAATCATGAAACTTGGCATGGTGTCATGATATGGCACCAACATGCTGCGGTAATTTGTTTCGCCGAATTGGGACAAGCTTTGGTGCAAACTTCTTGCAAACCGGAGCTTCCCTCAAGAAGGCTCGTGGTTCCGAGAGGGAACGTGTCACCTCCGTGTGCGAAACGACATATGTACACTGCCTTCTCCCACCTTAATTTTCTACACACCCAGATTAGACCAAATAGAAGTACCATGCAAAATTTTGGATTTATTCCCTGCTCGCTTCGCCTTTTTTATACATTAATTGAGTTTATGGGCATTTAATGTGCATAATTCAAATTTGAACAGCAAGCACAACCTCCAGTGCACCAAAGTTGTTTGAAAAATTACATGTGTGTCCTTGGGGTGAATTTCTAGGTACCATGCAAGAGATGGGAGTGAAATTCAAACATATGGGCTTCGTGGCTCGACCGGAAAAATTGAAAAACTTGGTTTTTTAATTCTTGTAATTCCAAAACACGCGTGAATATCATGAAACTTGGCATCGTGTCATGACATCGCACCAACATGCTGCGGTAATTTTTTTGGCCGAATTGGGACAAGCTTTGGTGTAAGCTTCTTGCAAACTGGAGCTTCCCTCAAGAAGGCTCATGGTTCCGAGAGGGAACGTGTCACCTCCGTGTGCGAAACGACATACGTACACTGCCTTCTCCCGCCTTAATTTTTTTACACAGTCAGATTAGACCAAATAGAAGTACCGTGCCAAATTTTGGAATTATTTAGGGTTCATTTGGCCTTTTTTATACATTAATTGAGGTTTTGGGCATTTAATGTGCATAATTCAAATTTGAACTACAAGCACATGCTCCAATGCACCAAAGTTGTTTGAAAAATCACATGTGTGTCCTTGGGTGAATTTCTAGGTCCCATGCAAGAGATGGGAGTGAAATTCAAACATCTGGGCATCGTGGCTAGGCTGGAAAGATAGAGAAACTTGGTTTCTTAATTCCTGTAATTCCAAAAGACGCCTAAAAATCATGAAACTTGGCATGGACTCATGACATGGCACCAACATGTTGTGGTAATTTTTCTGTCTGATTTGCGAAGGCGCACACATTAACAATCAAAAAAGTCATTTTGGAACAAGTGATGTCATATTACAAACCATGGGCGTTCGACTTACCAATTACGTGCGCCCACGCGTCCCCTTTTTTATTGGCTAGGAGGTGCCGTGCGGGGTAGCTATTTGAGTACGAGAGGCGTGCGATCAGACCCCTGCGTGTGGTCATCGGGAGGAGAGCCTTTTGATAGCTACCCGCCGCACACCGCCCTCCCAATGTCGCCATTAATGGCGCCCGGGCACTTGCTCTATGGCTCCCAAGCACCTACTCTACAGCATGGCTATATGTCTCACTAGACTGAGATTTAAGAGAGAAAAATGAAAATCTGAAAAGAAAGTTTTGCACGGATCTTGATGTAAGATCCGACGGGCCTATATAGCATCGACTGCGGGTTATAGCAAGCATGATGAATATAAGGACGATGACATTGGATAATAATTGTCTTACATATTTATAAACATAATTTAAAAAAGCCACATGCGGCAACGCCCGATATACACAAGGGCAAAATAAGAAGGAAGACAACTAGTCTCCGCGGCGGGCGGCGACGAGCTCTTTCTTGTCCTCAAGATGCTGGTTGAGAGCATCCATGGATTCCTCCACCAGCCTTCTGCGCTCGATGCGCAACATGGCATTCTCGTCCATAAGTTTCTCTATGATGACGCCGGTCCTCTTCAACAAGGTAGTGGTCTGCTCCTACTGCTCCGCACTTCCAACGATCTTCGCCATCAGCAGGTCGCGCTTGGCCCGGAGCTTCCCATTGCTCTCATTTATTTGTTGGATGACGTCGGTAGATTATTCAAACGAGGCTTGCAGGTGATCCTGCAACGTCGCCCACTTGGAGATCTGATCCATCTGCCTAAGGACGAGGGCATGCATGCGCTTGTAAGAGTCCTCGCCTGCCCGCGAGGCATTTTTTGAGGCCGCTACAGCATGAGAGGACATCTCTGCTGCATTCGCAGCGCGGCAGGACATCTCTTTTGCTTCCGTGGTGGGGCCGGACCAGTCTACTGGTTCGAAGGTGCGGCGGGTCCTCTGTGCTGCTTTGGCGGCATGGCGGGACCCCTCTGCTGCTACGGCCGTGCGGCAGGACATGTTAGCTGCTTTCACGGTGAGGCAGGACATCTCTCGTGCTCCCACTTCTAGGCTCGCCTCTCCCCGGGGGAAATCTCTCGACCCAGAACTCACACTGGCCATGGCGGATGCAAGGGAACGACGATGAATGACTTGTTTGTTTTTGACTTTCTGTGGAAGAGGAGTTGAGGAGGAATGTACAATCATCTTGGAGTAGTAGTATTTATAACCGCGTAGTAATACCCTGATGAGTGGGTAACCGTTTAGCTTTTGATCTATGTGAACAGGTTTGTAGTTCGGAATGTGACAGGACGCGGCCTCCCTGTTCTTCTAAAAAAATTGTGACGGAACGCATGCTGAAAATTCACTGACGGTTATAAGTGCGGCACTATTCTCGGAAGGCGTGACGTGGGCATGTATGCCTTATCGGCCGCGTACATGGCGTTTGCACCATAGGGTGCACCGCAATAGGCAATGTCAGCACCATCGCACACAGTTCCTTTAATTAGAATGTGTGTGCCCGTCTAGCGCACACATGTTGATCTATCTAACTGTTTAAGTTTGTTGTAGCTTATCGCAAATAGTTCATCCATGTGAAGTGTATGCCATCAATCGCAGACACTTTGATCTGGCTGACCCGTTTCTGTTCTGTGGCCCAATCGCAAACAGTTAATTCTTCTGAAGCGTATGCCCTCAATCACACACACCTTGATCTGGCTGACCATTTCTTTTGTGTTGCCTAATCACAAATACTTCATCCGAGTAAACCGTATGATGTGTATCGCACACGCCTTCATCTGGCTGCCTATTTCTTTTGTTCGTCCTCATCGCAAACAGTTAATTGAACTGAACCATATGCCCTTCATCGCACACGCAACTAAAACCTAAACCGTGTTTGATACATCCGTCATAGCAAACGTTTTTACATTTCTGACGGTTTTCATACAACACCGTTTGCGATTATTGCATCGCACACAGTTTCTCGAAGGGTCTCTGATCGTAGTATCGCGTTAGCAGCATCCTGCAGTATAGATAGGTGGAATAGAAGGTGCTTATGTAGAAGACAAAAAGAGGGAGATAGTCTCACATCAACTAGGTGTATCAATGGGCTATGGAGATGCCCATCAAAAGAATTGTGAGTGAGTAGGGATTGCCATGTAACGGATGCACTAGAGCTATAAGTGTATGAAAGCTCCAAAAGAAACTAAGTGGGTGTGCATCCAACTTATTTTCTCATGAAGACCTAGGGAATTAGAGGAAGCCCATCGTTGGAATATACAAGCCAGGTTCTATAATGAAAAATTCCCACTAGTATATGAAAGTGACAACATAGGAGACTCTCTATCATGAAGATCATGGTGCTACTTTGAAGCACAAGTGTGGTAAAAGGATAGTAGCATTGCCCCTTCTCTTTTTTTGTTTTTTGGGCCTTCTTTTTTTTATTTGGCCTTCTCTCTTTTTTTATTTTTATTTCCTCACATGGGACAATGCTCTAATAATGAAGATCATCACACTTTTATTTACTTACAACTTGATACTAGAACAAAATATGACTCTATATGAATACCTCCGGCAGTGTACTAGGATGTGCAATGAATCGAGAGTGACATGTATGAAAGAATCGTGAACGGTGGCTTTGCTACAAATACTATGTCAACTACATGATCATGCAAAGCAATATGACAATGATGATGCTTGTCATAATAAACAGAATGGTGGAAAGTTGCATGGCGATATATCTCAGAATGGCTATGGAAATGTCATGTATGGTGGCTGTTTGAGGAAGGTATATGGTGGGTTTATCGTACCGGCGAAAGTTGCGTGGCACAAGAGAGGCTAGCAATGGTGGAAGGGTGAGAGTGCGTATAATCCATGGACTCAACATTAGTCATAAAGAACTCGCATACTTATTGTAAAAATCTATTAGTTACATAAACGAGGTACTACACAAATCCTCCTAGGGGGGTAGATTGGTAGGAAAAGACCATCGCTCGTCCCCGACCGCCACTCATAAGACAATCAAAAAAAATTCATGCTCCAACTTCGTTACACAACGGTTCACCATACATGCATGCTACAGGACTCACAAACTTCAACATAAGTATTTCTACAATCCACAATTACTCACTAGCTCGACTCTAATATCATCATCCTCATATCTCAAAACAGTCATAAGGAATTAAACTTCTCATAGTATTCAATGCACTTTATATGAAAGTTTTTATTATACCCCTCTTGGATGCCCATCATATTAGGACTAAATTCATAACCAAAGAAAATTACCATGCTGTTTAAAGACCGCCGCCATGCTCTAAAAAGATATAAGTGAAGCACTAGAGCAAATGACAAACTACTCCAAAAGATATAAGTGAAGCACAATGAGTAGTTGGATAATTATGTAACTATGTGAAGACTCCTTATCATAAATAAAATTTCAGATATTAAGTACCTTACTTAAATAGCAAGCAAAAGAAAATAAAATGACATTGCAAGGATAGCACATATCATGTGAAGAAGCAAAAATTTAGGCTCAACCAAAACTGACCGATAGTTGTTGAAGCAGAAAGGTGGGATGCCTACCGAGGCATCCCCAAGCTTAGATGCTTGAGACTTCTTGGAATATTAACTAGGGATGCCTTGGGCATCCCCAAGCTTGAGATTTTGTGTCTCCTTAATTCTTCTCATATCACAGTTTCCCTAATTCTTAAAAACTTCATCCACACAAAACTCAACAAGAACTCATGAGATAAGTTAGTATAAATCCACGCATAACCATAATATTCTCTACTATAGCAAATCACTAAAATTATTATTTAACATTGCGTACTAAATTCCCCTGGATATTTAATACTCCTATCCTCAAATAGAATCGTTAAACAAGCAAACATATGCAAACATAACAGCAATCTATGTAAACAGAACAGTCTGTAAAGAATGCAAGAGGAATCATACTTCCCTAAATCCAAAAATTCCAAAAAATTACCACACTATAGAAAATTTTGTTTTTACTCATTGTTTAAGAATTTCAAGATTTTATCATGTTCTAACTATTCAGCAATATTCAAAACATAACAGCAAACTTTCTGTTTTTAAAACAACAACATATGGACTTGCAAAATAAGCATGGTAAAGGCTATACTTGACCTTTTTATTGAACTAAAAGATGGAAAACATTAATATAAATAACAGAAAGGAAATCCTAAGAAAATAAAATGATGCTCCAAGCAAAACACATATCATGTGGTGAATAAAAATATAGCTCCAAGTAAGGTTACCGATGAACGAAGACGAAAGAGGGGATGCCATCCGGGGCTTCCCCAAGCTTAGGCTCTTGGTTGTCCTTGAATATTACGTTGGGATGCCTTGGGCATCCCCAAGCTTAGGATCTTTCCACTACGTATTATGTAGTCCATCGAAACTTCACCCAAAACTTGAAAACTTCACAACACAAACCTCAACAGAAAATCTCATAAGCTCTGTTAGTATAAGAAAATAAATCAACACTTTTGGTACAATCAAGACAAGATTCATAATTTTTCTCACATGATTCCTATTGTACCCTATCATTTCTACAATTTATATTAAGCAATATAAGCTATAGAGACTAGAAAACAAGCAAACTATGCATCGAAAACATAATCTGTGTAACATCCCAATTTTCAATTTGGATGTTTATAAATAGATCATTCATATGCATCCATGATTTATGCATTTTTTTCCTCCATTTGTTTTATTTGATTTTTGATCCAAGGAACTTTGAGCAACTCAAGGACCAAAAGAGAGAGTTGGAAGTTTCCCTAAAAACCAATTTCGATTTTTTCAAAGTTGTGAGTTTGAATCAAATTTGGTTTCACAAAAAAATTCATTTCCATTATATCAAAAATAAAATAAAGAGAGAAGATAAAATGACTTCTTCAAAATCCGAAAAGAAAGTATTGGAAATTGAATTTGGAACCAAAATATATTTGTTGCGTTTTATTTGCAATTTATTTTATTAGCATAGCATTTTTTTTAAAACTTGCATTTTAGGCCAGATAAAAGTTCACTAGGTCATATATAAGACCATATAACTATGTGAATTTTCTGGGATTTTTAGGCTAACTTTTATTTGTATTTTCGTTGTTTCATTGCTTCTGTAAAAAAACGTTAAAAAAACGTGGGCAGCCAAGGCCCAAGGAAGGCCCATGCCCATGCGCTATCTTCTTCTTCCTCTCAACGTACAAAAACATGTACGCATGCACCCAGGCAGCACCCCACCCTAGCACCCCACCCTCTCCCTTCATCTCCCTCGCTCAACTGACTTCCTGAATGGAATCCCCTCGACTCCCTCTACCGTTTCCACCCCTAGTGCGCCTCCTAGACAGCCATAATGGCCACCATGAACGCTTCATACTGCAGCCATTAAACACATTAATTCCGGCAACGCCCCGCTCTCCTCTAGCTTCCCCTGACCCTCTATAAAAGCCCAGAGCGTTGCCCCAGTTCCCCACGTCCAAAGCCCCCTGTTTGCAAAAGCTATCTCCCTCCCTAACCTCGGCAATTGCTTGCCGGAGTTCGTGGATTCCGGTGGCTTCTCCACAACGCCAGGAGGCGATACTGACCCCGCGGCACCGCTCCTCGGTTCCGCCTTACGTTGCTCTTCACCGTCCCGCACGCTCCCTTCGCCGAAGCACACCGGATCTGCCTTCTTCCCCGTCGCCGACGACAAGTCCGGTGAACACCCAGCCAAATTTCTCTCTTTTTCCAGTATTTTTTTCAATCTTAGATTCTATACCAATTCTTGTTTCTTGTATATCCTTTAGTCTATAGATCCGATTTAGTTGATTCTTTTTCCTACTAGTTCATAGAAATCCCATCTATCCAGAGAACCAAACGAAAAATATTTTTTAAAATTTTAAAATTTGAATTCAAACAGATCTGAATTCAAACTTTGTTAGGCCATATCTCGAGTTCCGTAACTCCGTTTTAGGTGATTCTTTTTGCAAATCGAAGCTTGTGTCGTGTACTTTCTGTTAAACCCAAACACACATATTTTTGCTGCTGTGAAAATTACGTTCTGTACAGAAACTTTAATTAGTTGTTTTGGAGTTTTTTTGAAGTCTTTCATTTGTTTACTTTTTGGATATTTGCTTGTATGCTTATGTATGTTATTGCTTACTTACGCTAGATCATCCGGAGTGCGAAGCTTGCTACTATGAAACTTTACAGTTCAACAAACGTCAGCAAGGCAAGTTCACACCTTGATCATAATTTTTAATACCTAGTTTTTACTATGCATTAGTTTAACCCTCAAAGATTGCATGAGTAGGATTGGGAACAGGTGGTTACGCTATGTAGTTCATGTGGTAGGAACTTATGTCCTTTGAACACCACGGGAATATTCGTTATATCATATATTGCTTAGCCATGCTCGTAGACGGGGATTGGTATGTGTGATCCATGCAAGTTGCGAGAGTTAATAATTTTGGGATAACCTAAGGTGGCAACTTTAATACACATCTGGGTGGATTGTTTGGGGCACCTGGAGAAACCAGTGCTTGCCCAAGGGGAATCTCGGAGTACCCGTGTGATTACCCTAGGTCCGCCACCCAGGCTCAAAGGGATCATAAGATATTTCATGCCTAGAAACTTCCGTGTGCAGCCACAAGCCATTATGGGCTCTGGCATAGTTGAGTAAGTTGTGTGACCCCTTTCCGTGGTAGACTAGCTGATGTAGGGGATAGTAGGTGTACCGGTCTACCCAGGGTTAAGGGGAAATACTTCAGAAAGGCTATATCTCGATCTTCCGATCATGGAGGTGGTCGAGTCTTGTGGGGAAAAGTGCGCAAACCTCTGCAGAGTGTACGAACTAATCATGATTAGCCTTGTCCCCGGTTATGGACAACTTGAGTATCTAGAAGTGAATTATTGGTTGATCTCATCACTCTTTTTAATGAAATTATTGGGTTACTAATAACTTGGGAATTTTGGGATTGAGTTGGAGGAACCTTCTCAGTAATGGCATTTTAACTTAATAGTAATAAAAAAAATATTCCTTTGTTGTAGGGTAAAATTGGCTTTATGCAAAAATTAAACTTAGAGCCTCCACCAGCTAAATTTGCATATAAAGATAGTCTTTTCATTTATTATTTTTCTATGGTGTGAAATTGCCAGCATATTCCATGTGCTGACCTACACGGCTGCAACGTCTCATGTTGCAGACTTTTCCGACGAAGATTAAAGGTGCGATAGGTCGTTGTTCTGCACTCAGTTTGCCGTGGAGTTGGATGGACTCATTTACCTTTGAAGCTTCCGCAGTTATTTTTATTTAGATGGCCTTTGGCCATATTATTGTAATAAATACTCTTTTAAGAACCTTGATGTAATAAAGTGTGATTGAACTCTGTTATAATTCCTCGAGTACTGTGTGTGTCAGCATACCGATCCAGGGATGACACTTAAGCACAGAGACTTCGATCCATTTTGGGTCGGGTCGTTACAAGATGGTATCAGAGCACACGCTGACTGTAGGACACGACCACTAGGAACTGGAAAGCCATAGGAAGAAAACTCTATTTTACGACTTCCTTAAATATCCATTGGTCTATACTTTTCTCTATTCATTTCTATCTCTTCTCTACTTCAATAAAATAGTTGTTGAACCCCATCACCAAGTTGCTCAGCCTGATGAGACCATGACCTATGAAGACATCATTGACGAAGAAGAAGAAGCTAGAGTTGACTTTGATTTGAGAAGATTTAGTTCAGACCACCACTACCAAGTTGAGTCCAACGAATGATCGCGGTAGTATGAAGAGATCATATCTCTTGTGGATATGACCTTACCTGTAGGTTTTTCTTGTGTGGTGTGATATGTGTGAATTGCTTGATTTGAAGTTTTCTTGCTATCATAAGCATATGGGTAGTGATTTCTCTCATTAGGCCCTTATTCTATTCTAATTTCTCATCCACTCTAAACCTAACAGATGCCTCCAAGACGTGACCCGGAATTCCCACCGGAACTTACCCAGTTGATCCAGAACCAGAATGCCCTCATGCAGCTACTCATCCAGAATCAGAACCAGAACAACAACAACCCACCGCCACCACCCCCGGTCGACAACCTTACCCGATTCCTGAGGTTGAACCCACCAGTGTTCTCTAGCAGCACGGAGCCGATCGTTGCAGATGACTGGCTTCGCAAGATCGGAAGAGAGCTGACCACTGCAGGATGCACTGACGCTGAGAAGGTGCACTTTGCCGCACATCAACTGGATGGACCAGCAGCCTAGTGGTGGGAGAAGTACACCACCACATTCCCCATAGCCAATATGACTTAGATCAGTTCTAGCAGGCGTTCCGTACCGCACATGTTTCAGCCGGAGCTATGAGTCTGAAGAAGCGTGAGTTCCGCAACTTACGCCAAGGAAATCGTTCTGTTGGTGATTATGTGGAGGAATTCAGCAAGTTATCCAGGTATGCTCCCGGAGACGTGGCTGATGATGCCGCTAAGCAGGAGAAATTTCTGGAGGGACTAAACGATGATTTGGGACTTCAGTTGACTGTGGCTACCTTTAACAATTATCAAGAGTTGGTTGATAAGGCTCTCATTCTAGAAGGCAAGCAGCAACAGGTGGAGAATCGCAAGAGGAAGTACGGACAGGGAAAGTACAACGCTGGTGTTCAGCAGAAGCCCCGCTATATCCCGTACTCCGGAAATAATGGACCAGGATCTGGCAAGTATGGTGGACACACTCACCATAACCATGGAGGACATTCACATCATGGAGGGAATGGACACAACCATAATGGCCATAGGAATGCAATGGGAACGGAGGAAACAACAATCAGCATCAGTCCAACCCCGCTACACCAGCAAAGAAGGATCTGAGCCACATTACCTGCTTCAAGTGCGGGAAGACCGGACACTATGGCACCGAGTGTCCCGAGGCGAAGAACGGGAATGGAAATGGAAGCTCTGGAAAGAAGCCCAATCCTTTCACCAGAGGTCAGGTGAACCATGTCAATGTGGAGGAAGTTTATGACCAGCCTGACGCTGTTGTTGGTAAGTTCTTGATTAATTCATTTACAGCCCTTGTTCTTTTTGACACTGGTGCATCACATTCATTCATATCAAGGGGGTTTGTGGATAAGTTTAAGTTGCCGACCATAGCCCTTAAAACACCAATGTTAGTGAGTTCCCCAGGAGCAGACCATATGGCTAGTCGGGGATGTTTTCAGTTGCCATTGACCATAGGGAGACACGTTTTCCCTACAGACCTCATCATCCTAGAATCACAAGGATTGGACGTAATTCTAGGTATGGACTGGCTATCCAAGTATGAAGGGAATATTGATTGTGCCCGTAAGTCGATTCTTCTCACCACCCCAGAGGGGAAACGGATCAAGTATGTGTCGAGGCATACACCAAGGAGGACTCAAGTGAATTCTCTTTCGGGAGTTGTTCAGGAGGAAGTACCGGTTGTGAAGGATTATCCCGATGTATTCCCCGAGGAATTGCCCGGCATGCCACCGGATCGGGACATAGAGTTTTTGATTGAATTGTTACCAGGCACCAGACCAATATCCAAGAGACCGTACCGGATGCCCGCAAATGATCTGGAGGAAATTAAGAAGCAAATTAAGGAATTATTGGAGAAAGGTTATATTCGACCGAGTTCATCACCTTGGGGAGCCCCAGTGCTTCTAGTTGAGAAGAAGGATGGAACCTTGAGAATGGTTGTAGATTATCGTGCACTAAACGAAGTGACGATCAAGAACAAGTACCCTCTGCCAATGATCAATTATTTGTTTGACCAGCTACAAGGAGCAAAAGTTTTCTCCAAGATCGATCTTCGATCAGGATATCGCCAGCTGAAGATTCGAGAACAGGATATACCGAAGACAGCCTTTACCACGAGATATGGGCTTTATGAGTATACGATCATGTCTTTTGGTTTGACTAATGCCCCTGCCTATTTCATGAGCATGATGAATAAGGTATTCATGGAGTTCTTGGATAAGTTTGTTGTGGTATTCATTGATGACATATTGATTTACTCGAAGAATGAAGAAGAAGACAAGGAACATTTGCGCTTGGTTCTTGAAAAGCTCAGGGAACATCAGTTATACGCAAAGTTCAGCAAGTGCGAATTCTGGTTGAAGGAAGTTGGATTTCTCGGACATGTTATATCAGGAGAAGGGATAGCAGTAGACCCCTCAAAGGTTGAAGCCGTCACCGAATGGAAGGCACCCACCTCAGTCGGAGAGATTCGCAGTTTTCTTGGACTCGCAGGATATTACTGGAGATTTATTGAGAATTTCTCGAAGATCGCGGAGCCCATGACAGAGTTATTGAAGAAAGACACCAAGTTTAACTGGACCGAGGAATGTGAGGCTAGTTTCCAGGAGCTGAAGAAACGTTTGGTCACAGCCCCAGTGCTAATTCTTCCGAATATACGCAAGGATTTCCAAGTATATTGCGACGCTTCCCGTCAGGGACTTGGAGGTGTTCTTATCCAAGAAGGAAGAGTTGTTTCATATGCCTCACGTCAGCTTCGACCTCATGAGCGGAATTATGCCACACATGATTTGGAGTTAGCAGCCGTAGTGCACGCACTCAACACCTGGAGACATTTTCTTATCGGAAATTGTTGTGATGTTTACACGGATCATAAGAGTTTGAAATTCATCTTCACGCAGAAGGAGTTGAACCTCAGGCAAAGAAGATGGTTGGAGCTCATAAAGGATTATGACATGAAATTGCACTATCACCCAGGAAAGGCCAATGTTGTGGCAGATGCATTGAGCCGCAAGAGATATGTTAATACCCTCACAGCAGGAGGATTACCTCAGGAGTTAATTGACGATCTCAGAGATCTTCGATTGGAGATAGTACCACGAGGTTTTGTTTCCACAATGGATATTCAATCCACTTTGTTGGGAAAGATCCGAGAAGCCCAGAACTTAGACAAAGGTATTGCGGAGATAAAGGGAAGGATGAACCAAGGAAAGGCAGAAGGATTTCGTGAGGATGAACATGGAACCTTATGGTTTGAGCAGCGAATTTACGTGCCAAATGACCCAGAGATCAGGAAATTGATTCTTCAGGAGGCTCATGATTCACCTTATTCAATACACCCGAGCAACACCAAGATGTATTTGGACTTGAAGGAAAGCTTCTGGTGGACAGGTATGAAGAAGGATATTGCCGAGTATGTCGTAGTATGTGACGTATGTCAGAGGGTTAAGGCAGAGCACCAGAAACCAGCAGGATTACTTCAGCCTTTGCCGATACCAGATTGGAAGTGGGACAAGCTTGGCATGGACTTCATTCAAGGATTACCCAGGACCCGGTCAGGCTATGATTCTATTTGGGTAGTGGTTGATCGCTTGACTAAGGTAGCTCACTTCATCCCCGTGAAAACCACATATACAAGTGCTAAGTTAGCCAAGATATACATGACCAGGATCGTATGTCTGCATGGAGTTCCGAGGACCATCGTATCAGATAGAGGAACACAATTTACCTCAAAGTTTTGGCATCAATTACATGAAACTTTGGGTACCAGGCTGGAGTTCAGTACAGCTTTTCATCCACAGACGGATGGGCAGACCGAGAGAGTCAATCAGATTCTGGAGGACATGTTGAGAGCTTGTGCGCTAGATTATGGATCTAGTTGGGATGATAATTTGCCTTACGCAGAGTTCTCATATAACAACAGCTATCAAGCTAGTTTGAAAATGGCCCCTTTCGAAGCTTTGTACGGAAGGAGGTGTAGAACACCATTGATGTGGGATGAAGTTGGAGACCGTAAATTATTCGGACCAGATTTAATTAGAGATTCAGAGGAGAAAGTCAAGCTCATCCGCGAAAGACTCAAGGTAGCCCAATCCAGACAGAAGAGTTATGCTGATACTAAACGCAAGGAGGTAACCTATGAAGTCGGAGATAGAGCATATCTGCGTGTGTCGCCACTTCGAGGAGTAAAACGATTTGGAGTCAAAGGAGAGTTAGCACCACGATTTGTGGGGCCATACAGAGTTTTAGAACGCATGGGTGAAGTTGCCTATAAGTTGGAATTACCAGAAGCCTTGTCAGGAGTTCATGATGTGTTTCACGTTTCCCAGTTGAAGAAGTGCCATGCGGAGATGGCCGATATTCCTTTGAGAGATACAGTGCCACTGGAGGCCATACAGTTGGATAATGATCTGACCTATGAGGAGAAGGCCGTCAAGATTCTCGAAACTACAAGCAGGGTTACCCGCAGCAAGGTCATCAAGTTCTGCAAGGTTCAATGGAGTCATCATACCGAAGACGAAGCCACCTGGGAACGAGAAGAAGATCTCCGATAGGACCACCCACACCTTTTTGCTAGCCAACCCGAATCTCGAGGGCGAGATTCATCTTAAGGGGGGTAGGTTTGTAACATCCCAATTTTCAATTTGGATGTTTATAAATAGATCATTCATATGCATCCATGATTTATGCATTTTTTTTCCTCCATTTGTTTTATTTGATTTTTGATCCAAGGAACTTTGAGCAACTCAAGGACCAAAAGAGAGAGTTGGAAGTTTCCCTAAAAACCAATTTCGATTTTTTCAAAGTTGTGAGTTTGAATCAAATTTGGTTTCACAAAAAAAATCATTTCCATTATATCAAAAATAAAATAAAGAGAGAAGATAAAATGACTTCTTCAAAATCGGAAAAGAAAATATTGGAAATTGAATTTGGAACCAAAATATATTTGTTGAGTTTTATTTGCAATTTATTTTATTAGCATAGCATTTTTTTAAACTTGCATTTTAGGCCAGATAAAAGTTCACTAGGTCATATATAAGACCATATAACTATGTGAATTTTCTGGGATTTTTAGGCTAACTTTTATTTGTATTTTCGTTGTTTCATTGCTTCTGTAAAAAAAACGTTAAATAAAACGTGGGCAGCCAAGGCCCAAGGAAGGCCCATGCCCATGCGCTATCTTCTTCTTCCTCTCAACGTACAGAAACATGTACGCACGCACCCAGGCAGCACCCCACCCTAGCGCCCCACCCTCTCCCTTCATCTCCCTCGCTCAACTGACTTCCTGAATGGAATCCCCTCGACTCCCTCTACCGTTTCCACCCCCTAGTGCGCCTCCTAGACAGCCATAATGGCCACCACGAACGCTTCATACTGCAGCCATTGAACACATTAATTCCGGCAACGCCCCGCTCTCCTATAGCTTCCCCTGACCCTCTATAAAAGCCCAGAGTGTTGCCCCGGTTCCCCACGTCCGAAGCCCCCTGTTTGCAAAAGCTATCTCCCTCCCTAACCTCGCCAATTGCTCGCCGTAGTTCGTGGATTCCGGCGGCTTCTCCACAACGCCAGGAGGCGATACTGACCCCGCGCCACCGCTCCTCGGTTCCGCCTTACGTTGCTCTTCACCATCCCGCACGCGCCCTTCGCCGAAGCACATCGGATCCGCCTTCTTCCTCATCGCCGGCGATAAGTCCGGTGAACACCCAGCCAAATTTCTCTCTTTTTCCAGTATTTTTTTCAATCTTAGATTCTATACCAATTCTTGTTTCTTGTATATCTTTTAGTCTATAGATCCGATTTAGTTGATTCTTTTTCCTACTAGTTCATAGAAATCCCATCTATCCAGAGAACCAAACGAAAAATATTTTTGAAAATTTTAAAATTTGAATTCAAACAGATCTGAATTCAAACTTCGTTAGGCCATATCTCGAGTTCCGTAACTCCGTTTTAGGTGATTCTTTTTGCAAATCGAAGCTTGTGTCGTGTACTTTCTGTTAAACCCAAACACAGATATTTTTGCTGCTGTAAAAATTACGTTCTGCACAGAAACTTTATTTAGTTGTTTTGGAGTTTTTTTGAAGTCTTTCATTTGTTTACTTTTTGGATATTTGCTTGTATGCTTATGTATGTTATTGCTTACTTACGCTAGATCATCTGGAGTGCAAAGCTTGCTACTACGAAACTTTACAGTTCAACGAACATCAGCAAGGCAAGTTCACACCTTGATCATAATTTTTAATACCTAGTTTTTACTATGCATTAGTTTAACCCTCAAAGATTGCATGAGTAGGATTGGGAACAGGTGGTTACGCTATGTAGTTCATGTGGTAGGAACTTATGTCCTTTGAACACCACGGGAATATTCGTTATATCATATATTGCTTAGCCATGCTCGTAGACGGGGATTGGTATGTGTGATCCATGCAAGTTGCGAGAGTTAATAATTTTGGGATAAGCTAAGGTGGAAACTTTAATACACATCTGGGTGGATTGTTTGGGGCACCTGGAGAAACCAGTGCTTGCCCAAGGGGAATCCCGGAGTACCCGTGTGATTACCCTAGGTCCGCCACCCAGGCTCAAAGGGATCATAAGATATTTCATGCCTAGAAACTTCCGTGTGCAGCCATAAGCCATTATGGGCTCTGGCATAGTTGAGTAAGTTGTGTGACCCCTTTCCGTGGTAGACTAGCTGATGTAGGGGATAGTAGGTGTACCGGTCTACCCAGGGTTAAGGGGAAATACTTCAGAAAGGCTATGTCTCGATCTTCCGATCATGGAGGTGGTCGAGTCTTGTGGGGAAAAGTGCGCAAACCTCTGCAGAGTGTACGAACTAATCATGATTAGCCGTGTCCCCGGTTATGGACAACTTGAGTATCTAGAAGTGAATTATTGGTTGATCTCATCACTCTTTTTAATGAAATTATTGGGTTACTAATAACTTGGGAATTTTGGGATTGAGTTGGAGGAACCTTCTCAGTAATGGCATTTTAACTTAATAGTAATAAAAAAAATATTCCTTTGTTGTAGGGTAAAATTGGCTTTATGCAAAAATTAAACTTAGAGCCTCCACCAACTAAATTTTCATATAAAGATAGTCTTTTCATTTATTATTTTTCTATGGTGTGAAATTGCCAGCATATTCCATGTGCTGACCTACACGGCTGCAACGTCTCATGTTGCAGACTTTTCCGACGAAGATTAAAGGTGCGATAGGTCGTTGTTCTGCACTCAGTTTGCCGTGGAGTTGGATGGACTCATTTACCTTTGAAGCTTCCGCAGTTATTTTTATTTAGATGGCCTTTGGCCATATTATTGTAATAAATACTCTTTTAAGAACCTTGATGTAATAAAGTGTGATTGAACTCTGTTATAATTCCTCGAGTACTGTGTGTGTCAGCATACCGATCCAGGGATGACACTTAAGCACAGAGACTTCGATCCATTTTGGGTCGGGTCGTTACAATCTGTCAAAAACAGAACAGTCCATAGTAATCTGTAACTTTCGAATACTTTTGTAACTCCAAAAATTCTGAAAAATTAGGAAAGCCTGAGAAATTTGTTTAATAATATTCTTGAAAATAATCATTATTTTATCCTCCTTCTTTAAAATGAGAATTGTTTTCCTGAGTGCAAAAGTTTCTTTTTTTCAGCAAAATCACATCAACTATCACCGTAAGCCATCCCAAAGGTCTTACTTGGCACTTCATTGAAACAAAAGCTATAAAACATGATTACTATAGTAGCATAATCATGTGAACATGCAAAAAAGTTAGTTTAAATGTTGGGTTGTCTCCCAACAAGCGCTTTTCTTTAATGCCTTTCTAGCTAGGCATGATGATGACAATGATGCTCACATAAAAGATAAGAATTGAAACGTAAAGAGAGCATCATGAAACATATGTGGCAAGCACATTTAAGTCAAACCCACTTCCTATGCATAGATTTTGTGAGCAAACAATTTATGGGAAAAAGAATCAACTAGCGTAGGAAGGCAAAACAAGCATAACTTCAAGGTTTTCAACACATCGAGAGGAAACTTGATATTATTGCAACTCCAACAAGCATATATTCTTCCCTCATAATAATTTTCAGTAGCATCATGAATGAATTCAACAATATAACCATCACATAAAGCATTATTTTCATGATCCACAAGTAGAGAAATTTTACTAATCACCACATAAGCAAAATTCTTCTCATTCATAATAGGGGAGCAAACTCAACAAAATAGCTATCATGTGAGGCATAATCCAATTGAAAATTAAAATCACGATGACAAGTTTCATGGTTATCACTATTATTTATGGCATACATGTCATCACAATAATCATCATAGATAGCAACTTTGTTCTCATAATCAATTGGAACCTCTTTCGAAATAGTGGAATCATTACTAAATAAAGTCATGACCTCACCAAATCCACTTTCATAATCATTATAAGATTCAACACCCTCCAAAAGAGTGGGATCACTTCTAGAGTTGACACTCTTCCAAACCCACTTTCATCAATATAATCATCATAAATAGGGGGCATGCTATCATCATAATAAATTTGCTCATCAAAACTTGCAGGACAAAAGATATCATCATCATCAAACATAGCATCCCCAATCTTGTAGATTTTCATATCATTAGCATCATGGATATTCAAAGAATTCATACTAACAACATTGCAATCATGCTCATCATTCAAAGATTTAGTGCCAAAAATTTTATTAACTTCTTCTTCTAGCACTTGAGCACAATTATTGGAATCCTTATTTTCATGAAGACATTAAAATATGAAGCATATGAGGCAACCTCAATTCCATTTTTTGTAATCTTCTTTTATAAACTAAACTAGTGATAAAACAAGAAACTAAAAGATTTGTTTGCAAGATCTAAATATATAACTTCAAGCACTAACCTCCCCGGCAATGGCACCAGAAAAGAGCTTCATTGATGGGATGTGAGTGTCGCTTACCTAGCCTCCCTGGCAACGGCGCCAGAAAAGAGCTTGGTGTCTACTACACAACCTTCTTTTTGTGGACTTGTGTTGGGCCTCCAAGCGCAGAGTTTTGTAGGACAGTAGCAAATTTCCCTCAAGTCGATTACCTAAGGTTTATCAATCCGTGGGAGGCATAGGATGAAGATGGTCTCTCTCAAATAACCCTGCAACCAAATAACAAAGAGTCTCTTGTGTCCCCAACACACCCAATACAATGGTAAATTGTATAGGTGCACTTGTTCGGCGAAGAGATGGTGATACAAGTGCAATATGGATAGTAGATATTGGTTTTTGTAATCTGAAAATATAAACATGGCAAGGTAACTGGTAACAAAAGTGAGCGAAAACGGTATTGCAATGCTTAGAAACAAGGCCCGGTGTTCATACTTTCACTATTGCAAGTTTTCTCATCAATGATAACATAATTAGATCATATAACAATCCCTCAACATGCAACAGAGAGTCACTCCAAAGTCACTAATAGCGGAGAATAAAAGAAGAGATTATTGTAGGGTATGAAACCACCTCAAAGTTATTCCTTCTGTTCGATCTATTGGGCTATTCCTATAAGTGTCACAAACAGCCCTAGAGTTCTGTAGCGACCTGATCCCAATGGACCATAGTCTTTGTGCTTAAGTGTCATCCCTGGATCGGTATTGCTGACACACACAGTACTCGAGGATTTATTGCAGAGTTCAATCACACACTTATTACATCGACTGTCTCAAATAGAGTACTTGTTATAATAATATGGCTGTAGGCCATCTAAAATAGATAACTGCGGAAGCTTCAAAGATAAATGAGTCCATCCAACTCCACGGCTAAACTGAGTGCATGACAACGACCTATCGCACCTTACCCTTCGTTTGAAAACTCTACAACATGATACGTTGCAACCGTGTAGGTCAGCACATGAAATATGCTGGAAAGATAACACCGTAGAAAAATGAACAAATAACAGCTATCACTACATGCATATTTGGTTGGTGGAGGCTCCATGGCTATCATTTGCATAAAGCTAATTTTTCCTTACAACAAAGGAATATATTTTATTTAACTACAAAGTTTTATAAAATTATTGAGAAGGTACCCCCAACTCAATCCAAAATTAATATTAATAACCCAACAATTTCATTAAGTAAAGTGATGAGATCAAAATAATAATTCAAGTACCAAATACTCAAGATGTCCATAACCGGGGACACGGCTAACCATGATTAGTTTATACACTCTGCAGAGGTTTGCGCACTTTTCCCAACCAAGACTCGATCTCCTCCGTTGTATTTCTCACACTGCATGATGTTTGAGAAACGGATGACCGAGACACAGTCTTTCCGAAGAGGTCACCTTAACCGATAGATAGGCCGGTACACCTACAATCCCCTACATCTGCTAGCCCGTCATAGAAAGGATTCCCACAACTTACTCAACTATGCCAGAGCCCATAATGGCTTGTGGCTGCACACAGAAGTTTCTAGCATAAATAATCTGATGATCCCTTTGAGCCTGGGTGGCATTCCATAGGATGATCACACGGGTACCCCGGGATCTCCTTGGACAACACTGGATTCCCTAGGTACCCATAACCAATCCACCTAGACGTGTATTAAAGTAGCCACCTTAGGTTTCCCTTAGTTATTATCTCTCACAGCTTCCATGAAATCTCACATACCAAACCATGTCTACAAGCATAGCAAAACTGTATAGACACAACGTATAATACCCGGGATTGATAAAAGACAATAGGTTCCTACCTCATAACTACCTTCCAACATCCACATGTTATCAAATCCTATTCATGCAATGTTTGAGGGTTGAAACTAATGTATAAAAACTGGGTAATAAAGGGATATGATCAAAGTGTTACTTGCCTTGCTGACGATCGGAAAATCCTAGAGATTTGTAGTAGCAAGCCTCGCACTCCGGAAATTCTATTGTGAACAAACAATAGCATACATAAGCACTCCAGCATAAGATGCCAAGGTAAAACCAAAAGAAAAGATCTAAACAGAAAGTTCAAGTGAAGAGCTTCGATTTGCAAAAGAATCAATCGAATCGGAGACGAAACTCAAACTACGATCAAAAGAAGTTCAAATTCAAATATGTTTAAAACCAAATTTAAATTTTTAAAATCATGTTCAAGTTGTTTATCTGGACAGAGGGTAACAAGATGAAGATTCTGGCATTGCTTTCACTGGATTTTGATAAACGAGCAAAAAGTATTGAGGGTTTGAAGATCAGGGACTAATCTACGATAAAAATAATTACGGATGAGTCCCTGGCTGAAAATTAAACTAAAAAGAAAAATCTAACGAACGAACTCATTCGTTAAAAGAACAAACTGGGTGAACGTTCGCTATTTAACAAAACCAACAAAATAAACCGATCTAATGCGCATAACTGAAAAAGGGGCTGGTTTTACAGTTTTATACCGGTTCAAGGGAAAAGACTGGCGGCGGCGGCGTACTCCGATGCGGCAGCGAGCGGCTGTGATGGGGAGGTGCGGCGTGGGCGGTGGCGTCGGCAGCGGCAACGGGGTGGTGCGGCTTGGGCGTCAGCGGCGGCGGCTTGGGCGGCGGGGCGACAGCTTGGGTGGCAGGACAGCTCGGTGAGGAGAGGGGGGTGGCGGCGCTATTTAAAGGGGCCCGGGGTTCTGGCTTGGCTTGGGGGAGGGGGCGCGAGGCGAAGGTGGAGTCGGAGTCCGCACGGACTCCGGCGGCGTGCAGGAGCCGGTCTCCCGTGGCTCGGGAAGGCGTTGGCGGGGGCCTGGGCCGGCTGGGCTTTGGCCCAGCTGGTCTAAATAGTTTTTTTTAAATCACCGTAGAGAAAAATCCAAAATAAAATAAATAAAAATCCTAAAATCCCAAAAATAATTTTCAGGGTCCTCTCCTAATATTTATGACCACGTGAACATTTTTCTCGGCTAAAATTCAATTTTTAAAAATGCAATCTTTCCCTAATTTAACCGAATAAAATCTCAAATAAAATTCAAATAAAAAAATATTTTTATTCAAAATTAATTTTCCACTATTTCCTCCGTTTTGAAGAAGTCGTATTATCTTGTCTCATAATTTTATTTATTTTGAAATAATTGGAAAAATAATTTCAAATAAAAATCACCTTGATCCAATTTACCAATTTTGAAAAATTCAAAATGGAATTTTATGAAAACCTCCAACTCTCTCACATGGCACTTGAGTTGCTTAACGTCTCTAGGATCAAAATTTCCAAATAAACCAAATTCAGAATGCTCAAAATATGGATGCATATGATGACCTAATGATTAACATCCAAATTGAATATTGGGTTGGTACAAACCTACCCCCTTAAGATGAATCTTGCCCTCGAGATTCGCGTTGGCTAGCAAATAGGTGTGGATGGTCTTCTCTTAGGTCTTCTTCTCGCTCCCAGGTGGCTTCTTCCTCAGTATGGTGACTCCACTGAACTTTGCAAAACTTGATGACCTTGCTGTGTGTAACTCGGCTGGCAGTCTTGAGAATCTTGACGGGTTTCTCCTCGTAGGTTAGGTCACTCTCCAACTGAATTGATTCCAGGGGCACTATATCTCTTAGAGGAATATTGGCCATCTCTGCATGGCACTTCTTCAACTGGGAAACGTGAAACACAACATGAACACCTAACAATCATTCGGGTAACTCCAACTTATAGGCCAATTCTCCCATACGTTCCAAAACTCTATAAGGTCCTAAAAATCTTGGGGCTAACTTTCCTTTGACTCCAAATCGTTCAACTCCTCGAAGTGGTGACACACGGAGATATGCTCTATCTCCAATTTCATAGGCTACCTTCAGCCTATCTTCAGCCTATCGCGTATCAACTTAACCTTCTCTTCAGACTCTCTGATTAAATCTGGTTCGAACAACTGACGGTCTCCAACTTCATCCCACATTAATGGTGTCCTACAACTCCTTCCATACAAAGCTTCGAAAGGGGCCATCTTCAAACTAGCTTGGTAGTTGTTGTTATATGAGAACTCGGCATAAGGTAAATTATCATCCAAACTAGATCCATAATCTAGCGCACAAGCTTTCAACATGTCCTCCAGAATCTGACTGACTCTCTCAGTCTGTCCATCTGTCTGCGGATGAAAGGCTGTACTGAACACTAGCCTGGTACCCAAAGTTTGGTGTTACTAATTCCAAAACTTCGAAGTAAACTGTGTACCTCTATCTGATACTATGGTCCTCGGAACTCCATGCACACATACGATCCCGGTCATATATATCTTGGCCAGCTTCACGCTTTTATAAGTGGTTTTCACGGGGATAAAGTGAGCCACTTTGGTCAAGCGGGTCCTAGGTAATCCGGTGATGAAATCCATGACAAGTTTCTCCCACTTCCATTCGGGTATCGGCATAGGCTGAAGTAATCCTATTGGCTTCTGGTGTTCTGCCTTTACTCTCTGACATATGTCACATACTGCTACATACTCGGCAATATCCTTCTTCATAACTTTCCACCAGAAACGTTCCTTTAAATCCAAATACATCTTGGTGTTTCCGGGGTGAATCGAGTACGGCAAGCCATGGGTTTCCTGAAGTATTAACTTCCTGATCTCTGAATCATCGGGCACATAAATACGATGCTCAAACCATAAAGTTTCGTGTTCATCCTCACGAAAACCGTTGGCCTTTCCTTTATCCATCTTCTCCTTGATCTCCGCAATCTCCTTAACAATATTTTGGGCTTCCCGAATCTTTCCCAACAACGTGTACTGAACTTCCAATGCTGCAACAAAACCTCTCGGAACTATCTCCATTCGAAGTTCTCTGAGATCGCTGGCTAACTCCTGAGTTAATCCTCCGGTTACGAGAGTATTAACATAACTCTTGCGGCTCAAAGTGTCTGCTACTACATTGGCCTTTCCTGGATGATAATCATTTATGAGCTCCAACCATCTCCAACCATCTCCTCTGCCTGAGATTTAGCTCCTTCTGTGTGAAGATGTACTTCAAACTCTTATGGTCCGTGTATACATCACAATGGTTTCCAATAAGAAAATGTCTCCAGGTCTTGAGCGCATGCACTATGGCTACTAACTCCAAATCATGTGTGGCATAATTCAATTCATGAGGTCAAAGCTGACGTGAGGCATATGAAACAACTCTTCCGTCTTCTATAAGTACATCCCCAAGCTCCTGGCGAGAAGCGTCGCAATATACATGGAAATCCTTGCGTATATCCGGAAGAATTAGCACTTGGGCTATAACTAAACGTTTCTTCAACTCCTAAAAACTAGCCTCACATTCTTCGGTCCATTTGAACTTGCTGTCCTTCTGCAATAACTCCGTCATGGGCTTCGCGCTCTTGGAAAAATTCTTAATGAATCTCTTGTAATATCCTATGAGTCCAAGAAAATTGCGTATCTCTCCAACTGAGGTGGGTGCCAACCATTCAGTGACAGACTGAACCTTGGAAGGGTCTACTGCTATACCTTCTCCTGATATAACATGTCCGAGAAATCCAACTTCCTTCAACCAAAACTCTCATTTGCTGAACTTGACATATAGCTGATGTTCCCTAAGCTTCTCGAGAACTAAGCACAAATGTTCCTTGTGTTCTTCTTCATTCTTCGAGTATACCAATATATCATCAATGAACACCACAACAAACTTATCCAAGAACTTCATGAATACCTTATTCATCATACTCATAAAGTAGGAAGGGGGGTTAGTCAAACCAAAAGACATGACAGTGTACTCATATAACACGTACCTTGTGGTAAAAGCTGTCTTAGGTATATCCTGTTATCGGATCTTCAGCTGGTGGTATCCTGATAGACAATCGATCTTGGAGAATACGTTAGCTCCCTGCAGTTGGTCAAACAAATCATTGATCATCGGTAGTGGGTATTTGTTCTTGATAGTCACCTCATTCAGTGCACGATAATCCACAACCATTCTCAAAGATCCAGCTTTCTTCTCAACTAAGAGCATTGGGGCTCACCACGGTGGTGAACTTGGTCGAATATAACCTTTCTCCAATAACTCCTTAATCTATTTCTTAATTTCCTCCAGATCATTTGCGGGCATCCGATACAATCTCTTCGATATTGGTCAGGTGCTTGGTAATAGCTCTATCAAAAATTCTATATCTCGATCTGGTGGCATGCCTGGTAGTTCCTTCGGGAATATGTCGGGATAATCCTTCACAACTGGCACTTCCTCCTAAACAACTCCCAAAAGTGAATTTACTTGAGTCCTCCTTGGCACATGCCTAGACACATAGTTGATCCTTTTTCCCTCTAGGTTGTGAGAAGAATTGACTTACTAACATAATCGATATTGCCTCTGTACATCGATAGCCATTCCATGCCTAGTATCACATCCAATCCTTGTGACTCCAAAATTATTAGGTCTGAGGGGAAAACATGCCTACCTATGGTCAATGGCAAATGAAAACATCCTCTGCTAGCCATATACTCCGCTCCAGGTGAGCTTACTAACATAGGTGTCTTAAGGGCTACGGTGGGCAACTTAAACTTATCCGCAAATCCCCTTGATATGTATGAATGCGATGCACTAGTGTCAAAAAAGACAATAGTTGTAAATGACTTAATCAAAAACTTACCAATAACTGCATTGGGCCGCTCTTCAACTTCCTCCATGTTGACGTGGTTCACTTTCCCTCTTCTTTCCGGAGCTTCCATTTCCATTACCATTATTTACCTCAGAACAATCATTGGCGTAGTGTCCAGTCTTCCTGCACTTGAAATAGTTAAGATGGCTTAGATCCTTCTCGGCGGGTGTTGCCGAGTTGGAACGGCTCTGACTGTTGTTTCCTCCATTCCCATTCCCATTCTTAGGGCCACTATGGTTATGTGAACTTCCTCCATTGTGAGAATGGCCTCCATGGTTATGATGGGTATGTCCTCCCGAGTTCGGGGTAAAACGACGCTTATGCTGAGCTCCAGAGTTGTACTTCCCATGTCCATAGTTTCGTTTGCGGTTCTCTATCTACTGTTGCTTACCTTCAATCGTAAGAGCCCTGTCTACCAGCTCCTAGTAGTTGGCGAATGTTGCCACCATCAACTGCATACTCAGCTCGTCATTCAGCCCCTCCATAAACTTCTCCTGCTTCGCGACATCTGTGGCCACATCATTTGGGGCGTACCGAGCTAACTTGCTGAACTCATCCATGTACTGCACCACAATACGATTTCCCTAGCGTAAGTTGTTAAACTCATGCTTCTTCATGCTCATAGCTCCAGCTGAGACATGTGCAGTGCGGAAGACCTGCTGAAACTGATCCCAAGTAACCTTGGCTACTGGGAAAGTGGTGGTGTAGTTTTCCCAACATGAGGTTGCGGGTCCATCCAGTTGATGTGTGGCAAAGTGCACCTTCTGAGCATCTATGCAACCTACGGTGGTTAGCTCCCTTCCAATCTTGTGGAGCCAATCATCAGCAACAATCGGCTCGATGCTACTAGAGAACACCGGCGGATTCAACCTTAGAAAGCGGGCTAAGTTGTCAACTTGGGGTGGTGGAGGTGGGTTGTTGTTGTTGTTATTGTTGTTGTTGCCTTGGTTCTGGACTAGCAACTGCGTCAAGGCGTTTTGCTATTGGATCAACTGAGTGAGCTCCGGTGGAAAGGCGAATGCGGGGTCACGTCTCGGAGGCATCTGATAGGTTTAGAGGGGTGAGAATAGAATAGAGTGAGGTCTAAAGAGAGATTCACTACCCAAATGCACATGAGACAAACACATTTATTTCACACCACTCAATTCAAACAAGATTCATACAATGCTCATCTCGGTGTCCACATATCTAGTAGATGGTGTCCTTAAGATCCTGGCTGTACACATCGCCTATGCGTCCAATCACGATGTGGGCGGCCATGCTCTTTCCTAGACTCCAAGTTGGTGCATCAAAGGAAAACATGATGGGCTTGATAACTGGAGCGAATGTCCTTCCTGGAACACGAAATTGAATCGGCCAACACTCCTCTTCCGGTAAAGTGGCAGTGAAGGTTTCGGTGAAGCTTGGTATGCCGATGTTCAGGTACCTAGTTACTTCCTTCAAGTGTTGTCTGAAAGGGGTGTCGTCATCCGGTTGAGTGAACTTGTTCCTTGGGTCCTCCATCTATAGAGTAGAAATGGAGAAGAGTTAGAAATGAGTAGAGAAGAGTATCTTGTGTCTTTTTCCTAGTGGTCGCGTCCTACAGTCAGCGTGTGCTCTGATACCATCTTGTAGCGACCTGATCCCAATGGACCGTAGTATCTGTGCTTAAGTGTCATCCCTGGATCGCTATTGCTGACACACACAATACTCGAGCATTTATTGCAGAGTTCAATCACACACGTATTACATTGAGTGTCTCAAATAGAGTACTTATTACAATAATATGGCTGAAGGCCATCTAAAATAGATAACTACAGAATCTTTGAAGATAAATGAGTCCATCCAACTCCACGGCAAAACTGAGTGCATGACAACGACCTATCATACCTTACTCTTCGTCTGAAAACTCTGCAACATGAAACGTTACAGCCGTGTAGGTCAGCACATGGAATATGCTGGCAAGATAACACCATAGAGAAATGAACAAATAACAGCTATCACTACATGCATATTTGGCTGGTGGAGGCTCTATGGTTATCATTTGCATAAAGCTAATTTTTTCCTACAACAAAAGAATATATTTTATTTAACTACAAAGTTTGATAAAATTATTAAGAAGGTACGCCCCAACTAAATCCCAAATTAACATTAATAACCCAACAATTTCATTAAGTAAAGTGATGAGATCAACATAATAATTCAAGTACTAGATACTCAAGATGTCCATAACCGGGGACACGGCTAACCATCATTAGTTTATACACTCTGCAGAGGTCTGCGCACTTTTCCCCACAAGACTCGATCTCCTTCATTGTATTTCTCGCATTGCATGATGTTTGAGAAACGGATGACCGAGACACAGTCTTTCCGAAGAGGTCACCTTAACCGATAGATAGACCGGTACACCTACAATCCCCTACATCTGCTAGCCCATCATGGAAAGGATTCCCACAACTTACTCAACTATGCCAGAGCCCATAATGGCTTTTGGATGCACACGGAAGTTTCTAGCATGAATAATCTTATGATCCCTTAGAGCATGGGTGGCATGCCATAGGATGATCACACGGGCCGGGATCTCCTTGGACAACACTGGATTCCCCAGGTGCCCACAACCAATCCACCCAGATGTGTATTAAAGTAGCCACCTTAGGTTTCCCTTAGTTATTATCTCTCACAGCTTGCATGAAATCTCACATACCAAACCACGTCTACGAGCATAGCAAAACAGTACAAACACAACGTATAATACCCAGGGTTGATAAAAGACAATAGGTTCCTACCTCATCAACTACTTCCCAACACCCACATGTTATCAAATCCTACTCATGCAATGTTTGAGGGTTGAAACTAATGCATAAAAACTGGGTAATAAATGGATATGATCAAAGTGTTACTTGCCTTGCTAACGATCGGAAAACCCTTGAGATTTGTAGTAGCCAACCTCGCACTCTGGAAATTCTATCGTGAACAAACAATAGCATACATAAGCACCCAAGCCTAAGATGCAAAGTTAAAACCAACAGAAAAGATCTTAACAGAAAGTTCAAGTGAAGATCTTCGATTTGCAAAAAGAATCAATCGAATCGGAGTTACGAAACTCAAACTACGAACAAAAGAAGTTCGAATTCAAATCTGTTTGAAAGCAAATTTTCAATTTTCAAAATCATGTTCAAGTTGTTTATCCGGATGGAGGGGAACAAGACAAAGATTCTGGCGTTGGTTTCACTGGATTTGGATAAACAAGCAAAAAGTAGTGAGGGTTTGAAGATCATGGACTAATCTGTGATGAAAATAATTATGGATGGGTCCTTGGCTGAAAATTAAACTAAAAAGGAAAAATCTAACGAACGAACGTTTGCTAACAGAAACTAACGAACTAACTCGTTCGTTAAAAGAATGAACTGGGTGAACGTTCGCTATTTAACTAAACCAACAAAATAAATCGATCTAAGGCGCATAACCGAAAAAACCGGGGCGGGTTTTACGGTGTTATACCGGTTCAAGGGAAAAGACCGGCGGTGGCGGCGGCTGATCTGTCTCCAACTTATCTATAATTTTTTATTATTCCATGCTGTTTTATTATCAATCTTGGATGTTTTATAATCATTTTATAGTCATATATCAATTTTTTGGTACAAACCTATTGCCATAGTGCCGAGTTCCAGTTCCTGTTTTTCCATGTTTTTTACATCGAGGGAATCAATATCAAACAGTGTCCAGATGGCACGAAACTTTGCGATGATTTTTTATGGGCCAAAAGGAAGCAGATGGGCCCTGGTTGCACCTGGGGGTGCCCCGAGGGGGGCACAACCCACCAGGGCACTCTAGGAGGCAATGGCGCGCTCAGGTGGCTTGTGCCCAGCTCGGGTGCCCCCGGACCGCCTCTTTGCTCTATAAGTACCCAAATATTCCCAAACCCCTAGGGGAGTTGACGAAATATTCATCCAGCCGCCACAGAGTCCCGAAACACCAGATCCAATCTAAACACCATCATGGAGGGGTTCACCACCTCCATTTGTGCCTCTCCGATGATGCGTGAGTAGTTCTTTGAAGACCTTCGGGTCCGTAGTTAGTAGCTAGATGGCTTCATCTCTCTCTCTTGATCCTCAATACAATGGTCTCTTGGAGATCCATATGATGTAACTCTTTTTGTGGTGTGTTTGTTGGGATCGATGAACTTCAAATTTATGATCAGGTCTATGTTTTTATATCCATGAAAGTATTTGAGTTTATTTGATCTCTTTTATGATGATCTCTTATAGCCTCATATTTCTTCTCTGATATTTGGGTTTTGTCTAGCCAACTCGCTCTATTTATCTTGCAATGGGAAGAGGTGCCCGGTAGTGGGTTCGATTTTACGGTGCTTGATCCCAGTGACAGAAAGGGAACCGACACATTTGTATCATTGCTACTAAGGATAAAAAGACGAGATCTATATCTACCACCATATAGATAAACGGATCTTGTCTACATCATGTCATCATTCTTATTGCATGAGTCGGTCTACTAATCTTGGACGTGATGCCTATGTAATGATCATTGTCTGGATATCGTCATAATTATTTGAAGTTCTATCAATTGCCCAACAGTAATTCCTTCACCCACCGTTTGCTATTTTTCTTGAGAGAAGCCACTAGTGAAACCTATGGCCCCTGGGTCTTATTTCTCATACATTTTCCTTTGCGATCTACCTTTTCCTTGCTTTTATTTTCAGATCTATTAAACCAAAAATCCAAAAAATACTTTGCTACACTTTATTTATTTGCGATCTATTTATCCAATCTATTAAAACTTTATCTCCCATCTCACGCCGTTTTTGGCGCCATTGCCCGAAAGGGATTGACAACCCCTTTAACACGTCGGGTCGTGAGGTGTTGTTATTTGTGTGCAGGTGCTACTTACATTGTGTTGCTTGGTTCTCCAACTGGTTTGATACCTTGGTTTCATAACTGAGGGAAATACTCTACCATCGCCTGTGCTACGTCATCCCTCCCTCTCCGGGGAAATACCGACGTAGTTCCAGCTGCCATCAGTGACGTACTCCGGCAACGCGGGGCAGCGGCAACGCGGGCGGCTAGCGGCGGCGATGGGGTGGTGCGGCACAGGCGGCGGCGGGGTAGTGCAGCGTGGGCAATGGTGGCGGCTAGGGCGGCTGCTTGCGTGGCGGGGCGGCTCGGTGAGGAGAGGGGGGGTGGCGGCGCTATTTAAAGGGGCTCAGGGGTCCGGCTTGGCTTGGGGGAGGGGGCGCAAGGCGGAGGCGGAGTTGGAGTCCGGCCAGACTCCGGCGGCTTCCGGGAGCCGGTCTCCCACAGCTTGGGAAGGCGGTGGCGGCGGCCTGGGCCGGCTGGGCTTCGGCCCAGTCGGTCCGAAGAGTTTTGAAAAAAATTACCGCTGAGAAAAGTCTGAAATAAAATAATTAATAATCCTAAAATCCCAAAATTAATTTTCATGGTCCTCTCCTAATATTTAGGACCATGTGAACATTTTTCTGGGCTAAATGCAATTTTCAAAAATGCAATTTTCCCTAATTTCACCGAATAAAATCTCAAATAAAAAAATATATATTTATTAAAAATTAAATTTACATTATTTCCTATATTTTGAAGAAGTCATATTATCTTCTCTCATAATTTTATTTATTTTGAAATAATTGGAAAAATAATTTCAAATAAAAATCACCTTGATCCAATTTACCAATTTTGAAAAATTCAAAATGGAATATGATGACCTAATGATTAACATCCAAATTGAAAATTGGGATGTTACAAGTTCGTACTAAAATAACACCTTAAGACACACATCAACCAAAACCCTAGGGTCACCTAGATACTCCAATGTCACCACAAGTATTCGCGGGTTTGATTACACGATATGCATCACACAATCTCAAATTCATCTATTCAAACCAACACAAAGAACTTCCAAGAGTGCCCCAAAGTTTCTACCGGAGAGTCAAGACAAAAACGTGTGCGAACCCCTATGCATAAGTCCACAAGGTCACAGAACCCGCAAGTTGATCACCAAAACATACATCAAGTAGATCATGTGAATATCCCATTGTCACCACAAATAAGCACATGCAAGACATATATCAAGTATTCTCAAATCTTTAAAGACTCAATCCGATAAGATAACTACAAAGGGAAAACTCAATCCATTACAAGAAGGTAGAGGGGGAGAAACATCATAAGATCCAACTATAATAGCAAAGCTCGCGGTACATCAAGATCATGCCAAATCAAGAACATGAGAGAGAGAGATCAAACACATAGCTACTGGTACATACCCTCAGCCATGAGCATGAACCACTCCCTCCTCGCCATGGAGAGCGCCAGGATGATGAAAATGGCCACTGGTGATGATTACCCCCTCCGTCCGGGTGCCAGAACAGGGTCTCGATTGGTTTTTGGTGGCTACAGATGCTTACAGCAGCGGAACTCCCGATCTAGGTTTCTTTTCGAGGGTTTCTGTATTTATAGGAATTTTTGGCGTGGAGAACAAGTCAGGGGGGGTCCATGAGTCAATGACAAGGACGGAGCGCCTGGGGGTAGGGCGCGCCCTCCAACCTTGTGGTTGGCTCGGGACTCTTCTCGCCCAACTCTTTTGCTTCGAGGGCTTCTTCTGGTCCATAAAAAATCACCGTAAATTTTCAGCTCATTTGGACTCCGTTTGATATTCCTTTTCTATGAAACTCAAAAACAAGGAAAAAAATATAAACTGGCACTGGGTTCTAGGTTAATAGGTTAGTCCCAAAAACCTTATAAAATAGCATATAAAACATCCAAGATGGATAATATAATAACATGGAACAATCAAAAATTATAAATACATTGGAGACATATCACATGTTCGGATGAAAACTTAATACAAAATCATTCAATGACTACATCCTTCAAACACTGGCCCTCTATCGCCCGAGCACCTTCCATAACTTGTGTGAAGTATAGTTCGGGGTGGTGGTGCTCCTTTCCAACAGGTGGAAGACCAGTGGACATATCCATTGGCTTAATCTTCGGCCAATGAACCATGGTCTCTGCAAAGGACAGCCTCGCACCTTCAAGGCACGCGGACCGCTTCACGGTGTCAATCCGTGGTGATGCGTCATGCAGCCTCTGCACCAAGCCAAAGTAGCTATCTGGAATAGGCTAGGTAGGCCAGAACCAGACATAGAGATCCTTCCGAGCTGGCTCGGCAATCCGATGCTACTCCATCAGCTGCTTCATCTAGTTATGGAGGAGCCGAGGGTGTTCGGACGCCTGGAACTGAGACTAGAAAAGGTGTCATTCAAAGTCCTCCTCCCGCATTGCGTATTGCTCCGCCACATCAGCCGCACTCTTCGGAAGCTTGCTGAAGACACTTGCAGAGCACCAGATCCACGTCAGCAAGGCGAAACTGGTGCTGCCAAAAACATTCTCCAGTAAGTACTTCTTACCATCGGCGATTTGCCCCACTTGGCGAAGCTCCTCCCAGACACCCCGCACCTCAGTCCTTGCCTCCTGGAGCTCCTTCTCTGCTTTGGACAGCTCGGAGGACTGCTTTTTCTGCTTCTGCTCAAGGGCCTCACATTTCGTGACGGCATCCTTGAGCTCCACCTGCACTTCGGCTACTCGAGACTCGTGCTTCTCACCAACTGTCTTATCCTTCTCATGTTCGGCAACTGCCTTGTCGGCAGTCACTCTCTTTTCAGCCACCTTGCCCTCAACCCTCTGCAGCACCGCCTTCAGGCCCTCAACCTCAGTGGTGGCAGCTGCATTCATCAAACACCACATGCTCAGCATACAATCCGGAACGTAAGTGTCCAACGGTGCTAAATATGCACTTCGGTAGAAGCTTACCTTGTGCCTCATCAAGCCGTTTGTTGACGAGGTCGAGCTCTTGATCAGAGCATTTGAGCTTCTGGTCCATCTCCTCCAGGGCAGCAGCATTAGCAGTCGCGGCCAGGGATGAGGCCTGGTCAACTCTTATAAGTCTAACTACTGGGTTAGGTATATTTGACTCTCTGTAAGGTTTTTGCAATCCTTACAGAGTCTCGGGGGTTGTTATATATACACGGCACGCTCAACCTTTGACTAAAAAGATAAACCCGAACTGAGGGAAAGGTACATTACATGACTAACCTCAAAGCCTGTTTGACGGCATTGGACGGTGTTGTTCCATCCGGATTGGACTGACCGAACACCCCGTAGAACCACACCCATGAGGGTGCGGTGCCCGTCGACGATCACGGAGTTGTTTACCAGCTCCTCCAGAGCGCCCGGTCAGCCCGTCATTGCCTGGTTGTTGGTGTTTGGCGCTGGTGGTGGGACCTCAACTTCCTCCCTGTTGGAAGGAGGGATCGGCACCTAGGAAGGCCTTGGGGGATTAGGTGTGGTCGGTTGGGAGGGTCTGGACAAACTGCATCCTCCTCCCGCATTAGCCAGGAGGGACGCATCCTCCTGGTCTTTGGTGGCCAAGGCGTCAGCCTCGGCCATGGTGGCATTGTTCCCCTCCCCCGTGTTCGGACGGGGAGAGGTCCGTCGGGATAGCACTTCCCCGACTCCTTCAGGGATCAGGGGAGGTCCGGAGCGCGACGCGGATCCGCTGTCCGCCAAATCAGTGGGCGGAGACATCCCCTCCGATGTCTGCTCGGCGGGGTGGCCGCGCGGTGGGTTGTGACGTCGTACAATCAGCCTCCATGTGTAAGGGCATGTTAAAGATAAAGCAACTAAAAACACCAAAATGCGTACCTAGCAGTAGGGGGCTTGACCCTGGGTTCCCTATCCGGAATCTTCTCGGAGGCCACAGACTCCTCTTCGGAGTCCGAACTATCAGGCAGGACCACACTACAAAACAAAGACACATACGTGGTGGGACAAACGAAAAAAAATTCATGCCTATGACACTTCTATGACAATAATTGTGTCAAAACCCGGTATCATCATAGATGTTGTGGGCTCCTACTTCTATGACAAAAAATCATGACAGAAAATGGGCTTTTCATCCTGGGCGGCCGGAGACACAGCTGCATGGCATTCTTTGGGACGTCCATGATGGAAAAAACCGTAGTTGAAGCAAGGGCGAGGATAATATTAGGGAGTTCCCTGTTATAGTGGGTGGTCGGGGGCCGGGCGACACGTATTTCTCTTGTACACGTACGCGCGTGGGTGCGAGGCATTGGGCTCTAACAGAACCCGAGTGAGGCATTTGCCTACTAAACCCGAGCGATCAATCCTTGGCTATTAATTGAACCCGATCCAGCGATTCCTTTGCTGCTACTGCTAACTAAAGCTAATCGAACCTGCCACCTCTTGATGAACAATGAGCATTGTTGGGGGTGGATGAACAGTTCCCGGTGGGGGTTGGATGAACAGGACCCCGTGGTAGTAGAGGTCGTTGCCGCTGGATGAACATGATAGCGATCGAGCCGGTTGGGGGTGGATGAACAGGACCCCGTGAAGGGATGGATGAACAGGACAACCCCGTGGAGGGCTGGTTGAACAGTAACCGGCGGAGGGCTGGAAGAACAGTAGCCCATGTAGGGGTGGTTGAACAGGACCCCGTGGAGAGGGCTGGTTCAACAGTTGCCGATGGAGGAGCGGTGGAGGCTGGATGAACAGGAGCCCGTGGATGAACAGTGGTTGTTGGAGGCAGGAGGGGAGACACCATGGATGAACAGTCGCAGGTGGAGGCTGGAGGAGGTCAACGGTGGATGAACAGTAGCCTGTGGAGGCTGGAGGAGGTCGATGGTGGAAATGAATAGTAGCCTGTGGAGTCCCGTTTTGCAGTACGCCACACCACTCCCGATGAACAGGACCCCTGTTTTGACCGCAGCACTCCAACACAAGTCTGTGTCCTCCGTTTTGTGGTACGCCACACCCCCCGATCATCAGGACCCCATTTCAACTATAGGAGGTCCAAGAGAAGTCTGTTTCCTCCGTTTTGCAGTATGCCAGACCCCTCCCGATGAACAGGATCCCATTTCGACCGTGGCCGGTTGAACAGAAGGTCGTTTCCTCCGTTCTGCGATACGCCAGGCCTCGTTTCAATCGGGTGTTCCGCCCAAGCTGGTTGGCTCTTGATGAACACGACGTATTCTGTTGCCTCCCGATGAACACGACGTATTCCGTTGCCTCCCCATGAACCCAACGCTGTTTCTCCGTTCCGACCCAGTCGGTTGGCTTCCGATGAACAGGATGCCGTCGTTGGCTCTCCATGTACACGAGCCCTGGCCGTACGTATGCGCGAGTAGGCGTTCGAGACCCCACCCGAATGTACGTACGTGGTCGTATTTACTTTCTTGCACCATGGCTGTACGTACATGTAGACGATATTAACGGGACTGCGTGACATGCTATGTGCGCGTAGACAGACCGATCGACCGGTATGTACACAGACAATGCTTGTTCGCTTCGACCGGGTGGGTCCCAGCTGTCATGGAGGATAAGGACACACTTCCTTGCGTGCGAAGATGTAGCTGGTGGGTCCCAGGAGTCAGGGGGAAACGTTTTTTTTTTCACGAAATATGGTGGCCCATCCGATGGGTCCCTACTGTCAGGTGGAGGAATCATTATTTTGCGCGTAATAAGGTTGCACTTCCTTGCTGCGGGGTGGACCCAACTACCAGCCTCTCCACGAGTACTACTCTTTCGATGGAAGTTGTTCCTTGACCACGTTGACCACGCCGCACCGAGAGCACCAGGGCGATGGACGACGGCGAGGCCTAGGAAGGGGATGACGTGGAGCCGGGGAAGATGCGGCATTTGATGGCCACGCAGAGAGGAGTACGAGGGTCCACTAGTTCAGCTGCGGCGTGAGGCTGCCATCACCGCCGAATAACAGGGGATGTGGGTGAGTAGAGGGATGGCCTAGCCAGCGGTGGGAGTAGTAGGGGGCGGTGAGTCCTCTGTGGCAGCATAACCGGCCATGGGAGGCAGGAGCACGTGGCACGACCAGCGCTGGTTTGGGCGGCTGGAGCAAGAAGACTAGAGGTTGAAGAAGCATGACATTCGTTGGATGGACATCGTACGGTCACTGGAGCTAGAATCGTTGACAAAGTCCTGCGTCCCCGTCAACTTAGTAGGCCCACAAGTCAGCCTCCCACTATGGTGGGTCCTAGCTAGCAGGGTGAGTATTCATTTTTTGTGTGTAATAAGAAGCAATTCCTTGCATGCGAAAATATAGCTGGTAGGTCCGAGCTGTCAACGGGGGGGGGGCATTTTTTCATGAAAATACAGGCCCTTCCGGTGGGTCCCAGTTGTGAGGTGGAGGAATCATTATTTTGCACGTAATAAGGAGGCATTTCCTTATGTGTGGCCGTGGACCCAGCTGCTAGCCTCTCCATGTACAATCTACTTCTGATGGATGTCATTCGTTGACCACGCTGCGCCGAGAGCACCAAGGCGGTGGACGACGGCGAGGCCTAGGAAGGGAATGACATGGAGCCGGGGAAGACTCGACAACGGTTGCCCACGCAGTGTGGAGTACGAGGATTTACTGGTTCGGCTGTCATCGCCGGAAAATAACAGGAGGTCTGGGTGAGTAGAGGAATTGCCTGGCCAGCGATGGAGTACGATGGGGCGGTGCGGCCTATTCGGTAGCACAGCCGACCACGGGAGGTCGGAGCAGGCAGTCCCACTGCCACTGGTTTGGACGGCTGGAGCAAGAAGATCAGATATTGAAGAAGCGGCATGGTCGTTGGATTAACATCCAACGGTCACTACTGCTAGAATCATTTGTCGACTAAGTTGACAAAGTCTTTCGTACATGTCAACCTAGTAGACCCACAAGTCAGCCTCCAAATCTGTCCCAAATAGCATACAACCCGAAATTTCTAGCCAGATTCTAATTAATTTAAAAACTAAACATACCTTAATTTAAATCCAACGAAATTTTACCCGCACATAAACAATGAAATTTAAAATATAAAATCCGAAAGAAAAAAGTATTTTGGAACTAATTGCCTATTTGATGTATTTTTTTCATTTTACAGCCCATTTATTATTACTTATAGCCCATTTCTTATTACTTATAGCTCATTTTCCGGGCAAGCCCGAATGTATCCCTCCTTGTCTTGAAAGATTTCCGGCACAGCAGGGCATAGAAAAGCAAGTAGGCCTATGTTGGTTATTCTTCAAAAAACAAAGTAGCTGGCTTGCCATTTTCAGAAAGGAAAAAAACAAACTGGGCTAGTCATGTGGTAAACATTTGAAATAAAAGCCTGGGCTAGATGGGCCACAACTCCCTCACAACCCAGTTGATACCCTTCTCCGTCCAGAAAAAACAAAATTACTGTGCACACTGCTGGGTCCCTACTGTCATCCTCACTATGTACAGTCATCTCCTTACTCCTCTCGGTTGTTGACCATGTTTACAACACCGGAGGGCGGCGCCGTGGCAAGCGAACCAAGGTGGAGGACGATGGTGAGGCCTCAGACGGGAATGAACAGGAGCCAGGGAAGATGCATAGAGTTTAGGGTGCGATGTGGCCATATTGCATGCGCGGCAGCACAGCCAGCCGTGGGAGGCGGGAGCAAGCGGTCCTGGTGGCGTTGGTTTGGCTTTGGCGGCTGGAGGAAGAAGAGATTGAAGAAACACGACAGACGTTGAATGTCAATCCAACGGTCAAGGTTGGCACAATCGTTTGTTGATTAAGTCGACACCAAGTAGCATCCTTTTTTGTATATAGGAAGAAAAGAAAAATTGGGCTCGTTCGCCTGATAACATTACCGAAACTGCGACTGTTCGATCTTGTGTCGCAACTAAAACTGCGGGGAAAATGCGTTTGTCTGCCATCCTCCTCCCAGGGAACGTTCGCCACATAAGTGACTAGCACCTGATAACCCACAAGTATAGGGGATCGCAACAGTTTTCGATATGTAAGAGTGTCGAACCCAACGAGGAGCTAAAGGCAGAACAAATATTCCCTCAAGTTCTATCGACCACCGATACAACTCTACGCGTGCTTGATGTTCGCTTTAACTAGAACAAGTATGAAACTAGAAGTACTTTGTAGTTGTTGTTGGATAGGTTTGCAAGATAATAAATAGTGCGTAAATAAAAGGTAGGGGTTGTTTAGATAAATAAACAATAAAGTAAATATAGCAAGTGTGGAAAAGTGGTGGTAGGAGTTGTGAAATTTCCCTTAAGCAATTGACTACTTTACTAGACCGATAGCAAGTATTATGTGGGAGAGGACACTGCTAGCATGTCATCCCTGACTTGGAATTCTATGCACTTATGATTTGAACTATTAGCAAGCGTCCGCAACTACTAACGTTCATTAAGGTAAAACCCAACCATAGCATTAAGATATATTGGTCCCCCTTCAATCACGTAAGCATCAATTTCTATGCTAGGTTGAAGCTTCTGTCACTCTTGCCCTCCAACACATAGTCCTATCAACATACAACTAACCCTATGGTGTGATCCACACGCGCGCTCATATGATGGGCACCAAAGTACAGCAAAATAACCACAAGCAAATTAAATCAATCATAGCAATTCATCAACCACCGATAGGACAACGAAAGTCTAGTCAGACATCATAGGATGGCAACACATCATTGGATAATAATATGAAGCATAAAGCACCATGTTCAAGTAGAGGGTACAGCGGGTTGCGGGACAGTGGACCGCTGTAGATAGACGGGGGAAGGTGATGGAGATGTTGGTGAAGATGGCGGAGGTGTTGGTGTAGATTGCGGTGACGATGATGATGGCCACGGCAGCGTTCCGGCACCAATGGAAGAGAATGGGAGAAGGGCCCCTTCGTCTTCTTCTTCCTTGACCTCCTCCCTAGATGGGAGAAGGATTTCCCCTCTGGTCCTTGGCCTCCATGGCATGGGAGGGGCGAGAGCCCCTCCGAGATTGGATCTGTCTCTCTCTGTTTCTGCGTTCTGTCCTGCTGCCCTTTCACCATTTCGTATATATATGGAGATCCGTAACTCCGATTGGACCAAAACATTCGCCGTGATTTTTTTCCAAAAAATTAGCCTTCTTGCAGCCGAAGAAGGGCATCAACCGCCTTACGGGTGGACCACGAGGGTCAGGGGCGCGCCCAGGGGGTGGGGCGCGCCCCCCTACCTCGTGCCCACCTCGGACACCGTTTTGCATTGATCTTTCTCCCAGATTTTCCAAATATTCCAAAAATAAGCTCCGTCCTTTTTTATCCCGTTTGGACTCCGTTTGATATGGATATTCTGCAAAACATAAAACATGCAACAAACAGGAACTGGCACTGGGCACTGGATTAATATGTTAGTCCCAAAAATAATATAAAAAGTTGCCAAAAGTATATGAAAGTTGTTGAATATTGGCATGGAACAATCAAAAATTATAGATACGATGGAGACGTATCAACATCCCCAAGCTTAATTCCTGCTCGTCCTCGAGTAGGTAAATGATAAAAAGATAAGTTTTGATGTGGAATGCTACCCAGCATAATCTTGATCACATATCTAATCATGGCATGAATATTAAGATACGAGTGATTCAAAGCAATAGTCTATCATTTGACATAAAAACAATAATACTTCAAGCCTACTAATAAAGCACTCATGTCTTTTCAAAATAACATGGCCAAAGAAAGTTATCCCTACAAAATCATATGGTCTAGCTATGCTCCATCTTCACCACACAAAATATTCACATCATGCACAACCTCAATGACAAGCCAAGCAATTGTTCCATACTTTTGACGTTCTCAAACCTTTTCAACTTTCACGCAATACATGAGCGTGAGCCATGGACATAGCACTATAGGTGGAATAGAATATGATGGTGGAGAAGACAAAAAGGAGGAGATAGTCTCACATCAACTAGGCGTATCAACGGGCTATGGAGATGCCCATCAATAGATATCAATGTGAGTGAGTAGGGATTGCCATGCAACGGATGCACTAGAGCTATAAGTGTATGAAAGCTCAAACTGAAAACTAAGTGGGTGTGCATCCAACTTGCTTGCTCATGAAGACCTCGGGCATTTGAGGAAGCCCATCATCGGAATATACAAGCCAAGTTCTATAATTAAAATTCCCACTAGTATATGAAAGTGATAGCTCGAGAGACTCTCTCTATATGGAGAACATGGTGCTACTCTGAAGCACAAGTGTGGTAAAAGGATAGTAACTTTGCCCCTTCTCTCTTTTTCTCTCATTTTTTTGTGGGCTTCTTTGGCCTCCTTTTTTTGGTGGGCTTCTTTGTCCACTTTTGTTTTTTGTAAAGTCCGGATACTCATCCCAACTTGTGAGGGAATCATAGCTTCCATCATCCTTTCCTCACATGGGACAATGCTCTAATAATGATGATGATCACACTTTTATTTACTTACAACTCAATATTACAACTCGACACTAGAACAAATTATGACTCTATATGAATGCCTCCGGCGGTGTACCGGGATGTGCAATGATCTAGCGTAGCAATGACATCAAAAAATGGACAAGACATGAAAGCATCATGCTAGCTATCTTACGATCATGCAAAGCAATATGACAATGATGCTCAAGTCATGTATATGATGATGATGGAAGTTGCATGGCAATATATCTCGGAATGGATATGGAAATGCCATGATAGGTAGGTATGGTGGCTGTTTTGAGGAATGTATATGCTGGGTTTATGGTACCGGCGAAAGTTGCGCGATACTAGAGAGGCTAACAATGGTGGAAGGGTGAGAGTGCGTATAATCCATGGACTCAATATTAGTCATAAAGAACACACATACTTATTGCAAAAGTCTATTAGGCATCAAAACAAAGTACTACGCGCATGCTCCTAGGGGGATAGATTGGTAGGAAAAGACCATCGCTCGTCCCCAACCGCCACTCATAAGGAAGACAATCAATAAATAAATCATGCTCCGACTTCATCACATAACGGTGGACCATACGTGCATGCTACGGGAATCACAAACCTCAACACAACTATTTCTACTAATCCACAACTACCCACTAGCATGACTCTAATATCACCATATTTATATCGCAAAACTATTGCAAGGAATCAAACATATCATATTCAGTGATCTACAAGTTTTATGTAGGATTTTATGACTAACCATGTGAATGACCAGTTCATGTCATCTCTCTAAATAGATATAAGTGAAGCAAGAGAGTTTAATTCTTTCTACAAAAGATATGCCCACGCTCTAACAAATATAAGTGAAGCAAAAGAGCATTCTACAAATGGCGGTTTTCTATGTAAAGCGAAACAGGCAATCCAAACTTCAAACGATATAAGTGAAGCACATGAAGCATTTTATAAAGCCATACTCAAAAGATATATGTGAAGTGCATAGAGAATTCTATAAATCAACCAAGGACTATCTCATACCAGCATGGTTCATAAAAGAATGAAGAAAACTAAATGCAAAAGACGCTCCAAGATTGCACATATCGCATGAATGAAACGAATCCGAAAAAATACCGATACTTGTTGAAGAAAGAGGGGATGCCTTCCAGGGCATCCCCAAGCTTAGACGCTTGAGTCTCCTTGAATATTTACTTGGGGTGCCTCGGGCACCCCCAAGCTTGAGCTCTTGCCTCTCTTCCTTCTTCTCACATCGAGACCTTCTCGATCATCGAACGCTTCATCCACAGAAAACTTCAACAGAAAACTCGGTAAGATCCGTTAGTATAATAAAGCAAATCACTACTCTAAGTATTGTTGCAAACCAATTCATATTTTTTTGCATTGTGTCTACTTTAATATAACTTTTTCATGGCTTAATCCACTAAAATGAACTGATAGTTTCATCAAAACAAGCAAACTATGCATCAAAAACAAAATCTGCCTAAAACAGAACAGTCTGTAATAATATGAACATTCACCATACTTATGCTACTTGTAAAATTCTACCAAAATTAGTAAAAATAAAAAATATTTATAGGAAGACAGTGCAAAAAGAATCAGAACCATTTGACGTTCCAGTACAAAATGTAAAATCACGCACTACAGCCAAAGTTTCTGTCCTGCACCGTACAAACCAACAAGCATCTAAAACATCCTAAAGGCAAACCTTGGCACCTTATTTTTATAATACAATGGAATTGTACAAGGGGATAATTATTTTTGTTGAAAAGTTTATGTAATCAAGATTCACAAAGTTGCCGTGAGTATGAACAAAGTTCAAGGAGCTCTCCCACTTCAACAATGTTTGTCTTTCTCACTTTCACTTTCCTTTTTGAAAAAGATTTAGGTTCCCATCTTTATTTTTGTTGTTTCTAAACTATATAAAAGCTCTCAACAGAAGTAAATGACTCTCTAAAACTTCCGGGTTGTGAATCAAGGCGCTTTCTTTAAAGCCATTAATCTAGGCATATAGTGGTCAAGTAATGAATCCACCCGGATCCCAAGGTATATCAAAGCTAATTTTAATTAACAATGATTTGTAATTTAGTAGTGAGCACAAAGTAACATATATCATGCAACAACAAAGTCTAACTCTCTTCCTATGCATCAGCGTGTCATAAAAGAACAATTCATGCACACATAGTAAAGGCCAATGCATAGTATAAACAGTTTCTTGCAATTTTATCAAATTGGAAACATAGAGAGGTGGAGATATAGTTCCTCTCTCATAATAATTGCAAGTAGGAGCAGCAAGCGCATGCATATTATATCTATCAAAATCATCATGTGTAGTAGTAAAAGGCAACCCATCAATATAATCCTTAATAAGCACAAACTTCTCCGATATAGTGTAGTTTGGAGAATTCAAAAAGATAATAGTACTATCATGTGTGGGTGCAATAGCAACAATTTCATGTTTAACATAAGGAACTATAGCAAGTTCATCTCCATAAGCATAATTCATATTGGCATCTTGGCCACAAGCATAGCAAGCATCATCAAAAAGGGATATTTCAAAAGAATCAACGGGATCATAGCAATTATCATAGCATTCATCCTTCGGTAAGCATGAAAGGAAATTAAACAATGTATGAGTTGAAGAGTTACTCTCATTAGAAGGTGGGCACGGGTGATCAATCCGCTCTTCCTCCTTTTGTTCTTCGCTCTCCTACTCATCTTTTTCATCCAATGAGCTCACAGTTTCATCAACTTCTTCTTCCATAGATTCCCTGCAAAATATTAGTCTCTTCTTGGACAGCGGAGACTTTCTCAATAAGCGCATTAGTATAGGAATTATATTCATAATTATCATAGCAATATTTTAGGATAGCTAAATTTTCAGGCATATAAACATCATCATCAAAAGCTTCATTCTTTTAAAACAAAGATTCAATTTCATAAGCACCCTTAAAAGCAACGAATTCTTCTATTTGTTCCACATCATAGTAATCATATATACCATTAGCATAAGAAGCTAAGGTTTCATTATCATTAAATTGGCATTAAAAGGAAAGGTGTGGAGCCTTCATCCTAGAGCAACAAGTATAATCATAACTCAGGAATACTTGCCGAGCATGCCACTTCAATATATAAATTTGATCCCATAATGGTTTCCCTTTTTGTGTCAAGCGATAATCCCTAAAGTATTCACATTGATCCAATGTTACTCCCATTACTATATTGAATGGGGTTTTCTCAGGATTATCAAAGTAGTACATAATTTTTGTCACATAACAAGCATCGAGGGTTTTAGGTGGTTCCTCATCTCCATGAGTAGCAAGTACACCTATGTTTTTTTGGTATTTCGTGTTCCATATCCATAACTAAAGATAGAGAACAACTAAGAACAGAAAATAAAAATTACTTAGTGATGAAGCAAACAAGCACACATGAGAATATTCACTCCACGCTATTGCTCCCCGGCAACGGCGCCAGAAAAAGGTCTTGATAACCCATAAGTATAGGGGATCGCAACAGTTTTCGATAAGAGTGTCGAACCCAATGAGGAGCTAAAGGCAGAACAAATATTCCCTCAAGTTCTATCGACCACCGATACAACTCTACGCACGCTTGATGTTCGCTTTACCTAGAACAAGTATGAAACTAGAAGTACTTTGTAGGTGTTGTTGATAGGTTTGCAAGATAATAAAGAGTGCGTAACTAAAAGGTAGGGGCTATTTAGATAAAGAAACAATAAAGTAAATATAGCGAGTGTGGAAAAGTGGTGGTAGGGGTTGTGAAATTGCCCCTAAGCAATTGGCTAGTTTACTAGACCGATAGCAAGTATTATGTGGGAGAGGCCACTGCTAGCATGTCATCCCAGACATGGAATTCTATGGACTTATGATTGGAACTATTAGTAAGTGTCGACAACTACTAACATTCATTAAGGTAAAACCAACCATAGCATTAAGATATATTGGTCCCCTTCAATCCCGTATGCATCAATTTCTATCCTAGGTTGAAGCTTCTGTCACTCTTGCCCTCCAATACATAGTCCTATCAACATACAACTAACCCTAGGGTGTGATCCACGTGCACGCTCCTATGATGGGCACCAAAGGATAGCAACATAACCACAAGCAAATTAAGTCAATCATAATAATTCATTAACCACCGATAGGACAACAAAAATCTACTCAGACATCATAGGAGGGCAACACATCATGGGTAATAATATGAAGCATAAAGCACCATGTTCAAGTAGATGGTACAGCGGGTTGCGGGAGAGTGGACCGCTGTAGATAGAGGGGGAAGGTGATGGAGATGTTGGTGAAGATGGCGGAGGTGTTGGTGTAGATCGCGGTGATGATGATGGTGATGGCCACGGCAGCGTTCCGGCACCACCGGAAGAGAAGGGGAGAGGGGGCCCCTTCGTCTTCTTCTTCCTTGACCTCCTCCCTAGATGGGAGAAGGGTTTCCCCTCTGGTCCTTGGCCTCCATGGCATGGGAGGGGCAAGAGCCCCTCTGTGATTGGATCTATCTCTCTGTCTCTCTCTGTTTCTGCATTCTGTCCTGCTGCCCTTTCACCGTTTCGTATATACATGGAGATCCGTAACTCCGATTAGACCAAAACCTTCGCCGTGATTTTTTTTCCAAAAAATAGCTTTCTTGCGGGCGTAGAAGGGCATCAACCGCCTTACGGGTGGACCACGAGGGTCAGGGGCGCGCCCAGGTGGTGGGGCGCGCCCCCTACCCCGTGCCCACCTCGGACACCATTTTGCGTTGATCTTTCTCCCAGATTTTCCAAATATTCCAAAAATAAGCTCTGTCCGTTTTTATCCCGTTTGTAGTCCGTTTGATATGGATATTTTGCGAAACATAAAACATGCAACAAACAGGAACTGGCACTGGGCACTGGATCAATATGTTAGTCCCAAAAATAATATAAAAAGTTGCCAAAAGTATACGAAAGTTGTAGAATATTGGCATGGAACAATAAAAAATTATAGATACGACGGAGACGTATCAGCACCCTTGGTTTTCAACCGAGAGGTCTTGGGTTCGAAGCCCAGTCAATTTTGTCCTCCTTCCTTCCTCACAAAAAAAGAAAATCAAAGACTTCAGAAGGCGTACAGAACAAGCTAGTGTACCAGTAAAGAGACCTTGCTGAGTTTTAGAAAAAAGAGAGATGTGTTCCTATAGCTGGTTCAAATCCAAACCTAGACTATGACTATATATGGTGCTATGCTACTCTGCAAGTAATGAAACTGACATACCCAACGTTTGCTTCTCCTCTTCTCTACTTACTCTTCCTAGCATCAGAAGCTCTGGCCGCAACAACCATGTCCGCTGGCTGCACGTCCACCTGCTCTTCAGCAGGCAACAACCAGATATGCGCTAAGCCGCCACCCGTACCATCGCCTGTGGGTCTCATCACACCCCCATCGGCACATGCACCGCAGCCGGTTGCTCATCGCAACCCGCTGCCGTTAGTGTGGTGCCACTGCTACAAATCATGCAGAGTCATCTGTCGCGTCTCAACCACAATCCTCAACCCTGGCCGAGTCATCTACAAGTGCCCAAATCATGGGGTAATAATATGTTTTTAAGTGTTGTTCTTCTGCTTTCAGTTACTGATTTTTTAATAGTTTGGTTGATGATCTTCCAATTTGATTCGTGTAGAAAAGGGACGATTCGTGTGATTTGTATTTCTGGGAAGTTGTTGATGTGGGGGAATGCAACTACGCTGATTATTTGGTTAGCCGAGGAATCCCAATACCAGCAGGTTGGGATGTTGGACAAGTAACTAAAGGAACGACAGAAGAGGAAGATGCAGAGTAGAATGTTAAAGATACAGTTCCTCTAATGATGGTCAAGCAACAGCTGCTGAATGGCCTTAACAGCAATGAGGAGATGAAAGAGCTTATGACGATAATGGGAAAAATTGATGTGCTCTATAGGATGATTATCTCTTTATTTGCAGTGTATGTAGTACTCGTGATGCATTTAGTGGCTATGACATGAGCACTTTGATGAAACTAGTAATGAATGAAACCTGTTTACCAGGCTGGGCGTAGTGTTGTGAACATCTAATGATTTCTATTAATGGAAATCAGGGGTATCCCCTTTTTCTCATAAATAAATAAATAAATAGTAGAGGCCCTTTTTATCATAAATAAATAAATTAGCAGAGGCCCTATCGGGTCAGGTTTGTTCCCATTCGAAGACGTCCAGCAAATTGCAATCCAACAACAAACTATGTCATTAAATTCAAGTTTCACAACCAAATATGAGTACAACAAAAAAATGTCATCATGTTTTAGTCGTCATACAATCACCAAACCCAAATCAACATACATAACAAGTGATGTTATCACGGCAAAATACTAAACAACATGTTCATCAGGTTTTAGTTGTTATAGAAAACACAACTTCACATAGTAGATAAAAAACATCTTCTAACAGGCAAATACGACAAAAGCAATCTACTCATCATCCGTAGCAGCAGCGTCAACATCTTCGCCATGTGTATCAGTCTGAATCGTAATTCCCCACAATGTCATCTTCTTCTCCATCCTCAATGTCCTCGAACGTTGGCTTCTTCTTGATCAACTCTTGTATGTCCACAGCACGACAGGCAATCTTTTTGCCAACGTCATTGACGTGATGGTTCTCAAAGATATTAGGAACATCTGTGGAATCTTGTACATCAGGAGGAGTGTAAGCATCATCATGTTGTGCAACTTTATTAAACAAATTCCTCTGCTCAAACCTTTGCAATACTCTCCAGTCATCGCTACGTGGAAATGTGTCTTCCAAGAAAAATATATGTGTTGCTTGATTTGCAAAAATAAAAGGCTCGTTGGTCTGGTACGCCGCCTTGACATTGATGGATTTGAAATAATCATCAGCTCTGGGTTTTGCGATCCTGGAAAACAGGTTATACTAACGACATTGCAACAGAAACACACACTGATGATCCTCGAAACTGGAGATATACTACAACTGAACAATGTTTGTTATGTTAGCATACATTTCAGTTGTCTCTCTGTCGTACGTATCCATGCTCATGATGGCACTGTTTTGTGTCTTCCTGCATTCGTCGCGTGCAAGGGTGTTGTAGCGCACATCTCCAACAACGCAAGATTCATAATGTCTTACTCGAGTATCAGGACCCATTGCTAGTGCGTAAAGGGCATCATCAACTGCCTGCCCATCCTCCCGTATCTTCTTAACCTATCGTTAGAAAATAGACAAGCTGGTCATCTTATGTACTCAATATATTAAAAAAACTGACAGTGCAGTTCAAAAGCTTACGTGGCTCTTGAACCATTTCGCAAATCCTACCATAACCAGTTTGTCAACATTTCTTGGATTTTTTGGGGGAGTAACTCCTTTTTGTAGATGTTGTACAACATAGTGATCGCGTCAAACATCTAAATATATAAGAATGTGCTGCAAGTTTAGTAGATTACGATGTATAAGCTGCATTACTTAGCACTTACTTGATATAAGGTAGTATCTCAGGACAGTTATTCAACACATACTGTCGGTGTCAAAACTGGCGGATCTCGGGTAGGGGGTCCCGAACTGTGCGTCTAAGGCGGATGGTGACAGGAGGCAGGGGACATGATGTTTACCCAGGTTCGGGCCCTCTTGATGGAGGTAATACCCTACGTCCTGCTTGATTGATCTTGATGATATGAGTATTACAAGAGTTGATCTACCACGAGATCGTAGAGGCTAAACCCTAGAAGCTAGCCTATGGTATGATTGTTGTTGTCCTACGGACTAAACCCTCCAGTTTATATAGACACTGGAGGGGGCTAGGTTTACACAGAGTCGGTTACAAGGGAGGACATCTACATATCCGTATTGCCAAGCTAGCCTTCCACGCCAAGGAAAGTCCCATCCAGACACGGGACGGAGTCTTCAATCTTGTATCTTCATAGTCCAACAGTCCATCCAAAGGATATAGTCCGGCTGTCCGGAGACCCCCTAATCCAGGACTCCCTCAGTAGCCCTGAACCAGGCTTCAATGACGATGAGTCCGGCGCGCAGATTCGTCTTCGGCATTGCAAGGCGGGTTCCTCCTCCGAATACTCCATAGAAGATTTTGAACACAAGGATAGTGTCCAGCTCTGCAAAACAAGTTCCACATACCACCGTAGAGAGAATAATATTTCAACAAATCTAATCTGCTAACATGTTTAGCAACATGACATCATGCCATGGCCCGGTCTTTATTCGAACCGTTTTTCTCAACCAGCACTGCACATATCGCGAGGCGGTTTTCCTGGCACGTCTTGTCAAAGCAGAGATCGTGTCCCCCTTATTACGGGATTCTCATCAATACGGATGTGGGTAACCCAATTGTGCATGTTGGTATGACTCCTCGATTTTAGGCAAGTCCCAAACGGCCACGAGGAGGACGCTTGATATTCACCCTCTTTATAAAGAGGCCAAGGCTTGTACTTTTTTCCCTCTCGTGCTTAATCGGATCCTTCCCCCGCCTCGAGTTCCAACACCCAAGGCTCAGGTCAGGCGCTTCGGACCTTCAACCATGTTCAGATCCAACCTCCAAGGTCGGTGGATTCCTTCCTCTATCACAGAGGAGGACATCAAGAAGCTGAGAGAGGCCAGGTATCTGACCTCCGAAATCTTGCACAGGCTGCCTGCCCGAGGGCAGGTCATCCCCACTCCCGAACCCAATGAGATTGTTGTGTTCATCTCTCACTTCCTCCAAGGGCTAGGCCTCACTCTGGATCCCTTTGTTAGGGGGCTCATGTTCTATTATGGGCTGGATTTCCATGATCTGGCCCCGGATTCCCTCCTTCACATCTCGTCGTTCATCGTCGTGTGTGAGGCCTTCCTTCACATTACCCCACACTTTGGCCTGTGGCTCAAGACTTTCAATGTGAAGCCAAAGATGATCGAGGGGCGTCACGCAGAGTGCGGAGGTGCCGCAATAAGCAAAAGTGCTGATGTTCCATGGCCAGAGGGTTCCTTCCCAGAGGTGTCCGTTTTATGGAAACGGGAGTGGTTTTATATCATAGCTCCCCGAAGTGCCAAGTGGGTAGCCGCCCCTGCCTTTCGCTCGGGCCCTCCACCACAACTAACGTCATGGATCAACAAGGGGATGAACTGGGGGCCAGTAAATGATGCGCCGATATTGCAGAGTCGCATCCGAGATCTCCTTGAGAGAGATGTCAGCCTGGTCATGGTAATGCAAGTCATGCTAGTTCGTCGAGTCCAGCCTTGCAGACGTCGATCCCTCCGTATGTGGGAATTCAACCCGGAAGGACCGCGAACTATTCAGCACTTCCTCGGCATGACGCTCGAAGAGATGTACAAATTGTTCTTCGGACCCCAAATAGAGTGTCCGGACACCACCGAGGATGCGGGTCTGAGCTGTAATCGCCCCGATACCCAAGTAAGTAATCCCATGGCCGAACATGCTGTCTTTCTATTTATCATAACATCATTATGAAAAGTCGCTCTTTGAACAAGACTGGATAACAAAGGCGAAGATGATCAGGTGTTCGTCCCCCTTCCCGAAGGCTCGGCCAATCCAGTACTAGACAGAATGCTCGAGCCGGCGCCTTATCAGGCGCCCTCAGAGGAAGATAAAGGGGGGAATAAAGAGGCCGAAAGCGAGCCTCACTCACTATTCATCCAAACCGGCGGAGTTAGCGCCTCCGCGAAGGAGGATAGCCAGGGTGAAGAATATGAAATTCCCTCTCCCCAAGGAAGGAAGAGGACCACCTCGGAAGACCCGGAAACAAAGGTTTCCAAACGGGGCAAGAAATCTCCGCCAGAGGGTCCTGCCTCGGAGGGTACTCTTGCCGCACAGTGTCAGCAAGGGGATCAGCCCTCTACCAAGCTGTAAGTGAACAAAAAGTACTTAATAGTAAAAATATCTTACATTACTTTTGAAGATAGTAACTTGTAGTTCGGATCATAGCCCTTCTCGACAGAGTTCGTCTTCGGGGGATCTTCTTCTGGAGATGATGGAGAGCGAAACACCTCCACCTGCCACCCCGCCTCATGAGGCGGGCGACCCTGAAGTGTCATTGCGGAGGGTTTCTCCTGATCCGCCAAGCCCAGAGGGTAATCCTTTGGCCACCCGAAGTCCCCAGTATTCGGCTCCTAAAGAGAGCAACAGAAAGAGTCCGGAACCATACAGTGTGCGGTCGGACGCACTGAAGGATCTTCTGGAGCAAGCGGCCATCTCAGAAGTGCATCGTACGCTAATGGGTATGGTGATTGAAAGGATTTCATCCGTCGAAAGCGGGTTGCATGAAGATTTTATGAGTCTGCTGAAAGGCTTTGAGGTACGTGAAATAGTGTATGTTTTTGACAGTACCGCACACGTTAGGTGTGCCCTATGCAGATAGTAGCCCCTGAGACTCTCGTTGCCGTTGAGAACGGTGGCAAACAGAGGATCATAGTCCCAGGTAATAATCAGACCGCCTTCATGTGCAGGTGGCTAAAGGTCCGGTGGCTAGCCGGACTGATGAGTTTGCCGAGCTAAAGCGGCAACTTGATGCGGCAGATGCCGACATCGTTCTTGTCAACAAGCGGCTTGACATGGCACAGGGTATGTGATTTCTCCGATGATCAACACATAGTAATAGGAGCATGATGCCAGTATCTTTAATATGTTGTGACTGCAGATGGAGCTGCCACCGTGGAGACCCTTTGGGCGAAACTTGCCCGAGCCAAGGAACAAACCAGAAATAGCGATGCGGCCACTCTAAAGGCGGTCAAAGAGCTGAGGGCCGAACAGGCCGCGCATTGCCAAAGCAAGGAAAAAATAGCCAAGCTGGCTATTGAGTTGAAAGATGATGCTGACCGTTACCAACTTCTTGAAAAAGAAAGCCGAGCGAAGGCGACGGACCTGGAGAAGGCCATGGTAGCAGCCAAGGAAGCCCGCTCCAAAATCAGAGCAACTAAGGAGGAGCTGCGTCAAGCTGGAGATATCACGGCTGGGAAGCCCTTTTTGTTGCGGACTAAGCTCGGAGATCCGATGTATGCCCCTCTTGATCAACTATGGAGTTCTGTAGATGCATACGTGGATTTGGCAGCAAGTGCTGCTGATGCGGCCGAGTACTTCAAGGATCAAAAAGATCGTGAAGTGGAAAAGTTGTTCTAGTCACAGTTCCATGCTCCAGTGCGTCCGCTGCTGTTGAATGAGCGAATGGCCGAGTGGGCCGAGCACCATAGGTTGTCCGAACTTGCCATGAGGTCTGTTGTGGATCATCTATGGCCTGAAGGACCAAGGCTGAATAGTTACTTTAGTTTAGTGCAACAATTCCTTGGTGCTGTGCCGCACATCGACGCTATGAAGAGGTCGGCGTGCATAGAGGGTGCATGGATGGCACTTGCCCATGTCAAGACATACTGGGCAGAGATGGAGGCCACCACTATTGCAACACAGGGTTCGGCCATGGGCTGAGTAGCTGCCGAGCACTACTTTGAAGAAGTCCTTGAAGGCGCTCATTCGATAGAGGCTCAGTGCTCGAAGAATATTATGTTCTAGTGACATGTATTCCCATTGTAAAAACAATGTTTTATTGAATTATAAAGGTTGTGTTTATACTTTTGCCTGAAAGTATTATGATGCCTCTTGTGCGGCCATTTATGTATATATCAATATAACCTGAAAGTTTGTAGTCGTCGGCTTCAGCCCCCACGCGTATAATGCGGGGGTGTTCGCAAAAAACATGTATTCACACTTGATCCAACATCTTGGTCCATAAAGGAGGTGGTAGCGCAGCGAACGAGGCAATCGGACTATATTGCGTTAACACTTCCACTTAGCCATAGGAGTTTGACGGCGAGACTACTAGATAGCCCCTGGTACCTCCGCGCTCGTCCAAATACGGGGCGCGTACGTACATGACCGGGGAACGGCCCTTCGTTAATGCGGAGGAATCCCGAAGATTCCGCTGAGTCATCGAGTGGTTGACCAATCTCGCGCTTTATCATGACAGTCAGTTTTCAGCTTTCCCTACTGAGGTGCTCATCCGGATGAACCAGGGCACAATCGCAGTAGTTCTCGCAGTGCTACCTTAGCCGATATAGCAGAACGTAAGGTACCAAAATATGGGAGTCGGGCAAACCCAACATTTGACCAAAGACATGTTTTGGAGCAGATGCATATAAGGCCAAACTCGCGACGCCGAACACTCCCTAAGGTATTCGGTCTTTATAACATATGCCGGGCTGAACAATGCCCTCAATAATAAACCCCGAGTGTCCAGGTACGTGCAATATCCTGACGTGGCCACATGCCAATAACGTCCGCATCCTTCTCGGTTGTATTGAGTATCCGGAGGATGTGAACAACAAGAGACAGTAAAAAAAGGTTTACGCAGGGTCTTAATCTGAAAAGAAACCTTTGAGCGGGTCCCTACTGCACGTCTGCGCCTGTGTCTCCGTTGTGTCGTGTCCTGGACGGGTGTAGCATGATTGTCATCTACAAAAGAGAAGAACTTAGGTGAAAGTTGTCGTGCCAGAAAATTGGTTATTATCAATAAACCATTGAAATTCAAGATAAATCAAGTTGAGCCAAACTAGCCATGATTACACGCGGGAAGCCCCTAGTACCGTCTATGAGGGTTTAACCATCAAACCAATCTCATGTATATGTAGTGATGCGCCGGACTCGTCCAACTGTGTCCGTGGTCTTGACGACATGTCATTTATTCTGGTTGGTGAGGCCGTCTAGTGCTCGCCTATTAAGGCCGCCGCACATTCTTCCGCGCGTAGAGAACATTCAATATTTCCGCTAACTATGATGGTGCCACGTGGACCGGGCATCTTAAGATTGAGAGAACCGTAATGTGGTACTGCATTAAAACGAGTGAAAGTCGCTCTTCCGAGTAGTGCTTGATAGCCACTTCGGAATGGAGCAATGTAGAAAGTTAACTTTTCGCTTCGGAAGTTGTCGGGAGAATCGAATACAACCTCTAGTAATAGAGAGCCCATACAGCGGGCCTATGGGCCTGGTACTACTCCCTTGAAGGTAGTATTACTATGGTTTCTTTTTGTCGGGTCTATCCCCATTTTGCGGACTGTGTCCTGATATATCAGATTTAGACCACTGTCGCCGTCCAAAAGGACTCGTGTGAGGTGGTATCCGTTTATTATTGGGTCTAACACCAAGGCAGCCAATCCTTCATCCTGGATGCTTGTCGTGTGATCCCCGTGATCAAAAGTGATCGGGCAGGCCAACCAGGGGTTGAACTTAGGGGTGACGGGCTCTATGGCGCGTATGTCTCGCAGTGCATGTTTGCTTCTCCTCTTCATCACATGGATCATGTTTACTGTTTTAACCTCTGGTGGGAATTTTTTCTGTCCTCCAGTGCTTTGCTGGCGAGGTTCATCCTCGTCTTCGCTTGGTGTCTCCCCCCCTGTGTTCAACATTTACCTTACCGGCCTACTTGAAGACCCAGCATTCTCTGTGGGTGTGACTTTGTAACACCCCATATGTAACATGCCATATTTGTATTCAACTCTTGCCATTTCCGGTGCTAAGTTATTTTATTTCCTCGTGTCGGGTTTTTGTCTTCGTGTGCTTTTGCCCTTGTCATGCATCTCATATCATGTCATCATGTGCATTGCATTTGCATACGTGTTTGTCTCATGCATTCGAGCATTTTCCCCGTTGTCCGTTCTGCATTCTGGCGCTCCTATGTCCTCCGGTGTCTCTTTCTACCTATTTTCGTGTGTGGGTGCTAAACGTTTTCGGTTTGGACCGAGACTTGCCATGTGGCCTTGGTTTACTACCGGTAGACCGCCTGTCAACTTTCGTGCCATTTGGACTTCGTTTGATACTCCAATGGTTAACCAAGGGACCGAAAAGGCCTCGTGTATGTTGCAGCCCAACACCCCTCCAAAGTGGCCCAAAACCCACCTAAACCCCTTCCATCGTCTAGATCGTTCGATCACGATCGTGTGGCCAAAAACCGTGCTCGATTTGGAGCCTCCTAGCTCCTCCTATCTATAAAAAGGGCTCCTCCCCGAAATTTTCGGATCTTTCCTACCCTAACCCTAGCCCCCTTCTTCCTCCGCGCGCCGGACAATGTCCGCCGGCGCCGGACGTGTCCGCCCCGCTCCCCCCTCCAATCCGCGTGCGCCACATGTCCCGCCGGACCTCTCCCGCCGTCGGCCCGCCGAAGCCCGACTCGGGCCCCCGCGGCCCGTTCCCGTCGCCGCCTCGCCCGGGCGACAGCGCCCGCGCCCGCCGCCTTCCTCCTCCTCCATGGCGCCCGGCTCCGCCGCCGAAGCCGTCGGCCACTTCTGCCGCCTTGTGGCATGCCGGCGTCGCCTCCACTCGCCGGCGTCCGCCGAACCCCGCCGACACCCCGGCTTCCGCGCGCCACCGCCTCCGTCGCACCTCCTCGCCACGGCCACCTCGTCCCTGACCCCGGCGAGCCCCCGATCACGTCTCCAGCGAGCTCCACGTCTCCGGCGAGCACAGCTCCAGCCGCTGCCTCGGTTCACGCGCCTGATCTAGTTCTAGATCTGAGATTCGGTTGAACTTTGACCTAATTTTCAGTAACTTTTAGCATTTTTCATCATGGCATAAGTCTGCATCCGTGGCTCCAATTCGTGCGTGTACTATATTTAAATGTTTGTCTCGATGAGTACTTCTTTTTATCTCATTGCATCATGTTCATTGGAGCTCATCTTGATGCCCTAAATGCTGTTGGAAGAGTGCTAGTTTCTGTTAGTTTTAGACTCATCAGTAAATGCACATTTGTCATTTTTGCCATGATTGATGTGTGCCTCCTATGAACTTGAGCTCTACATGAGTTTTGAAGTATGCCATGCCATCTTTACAGGGTTGTATGCCATGTATTTTTGTGATCTCTATGGTGACTAGCACAAGCATGCAAAGTAGCTTACTTAATGTTGCTGATTTCTGGGACTTAGAAATATTCTAAGTCTCTGCCCTGTCATTATTTTTATGCCATGTGTTCATGTTGCTACCAAGTGATCCGTGCCTATTTTGAGAATGATCAGTAAGGATGTTTTGTAGATATTATGGTGCTCTATCCATCCATGTATTTGTTTGCAATTATGGAGCACCCTAGCTTGAGTCAATCGAGCTGTACTTTTGCTATAAAATGTTCCTGGTAGAATGTTTACATGTTAAGCATTTTTGCCGAGCTTGTTGTAGTTGATCCATGCATGCTATGTTGTGGTTCTTGTGATGCCTTGCTTTGCCATGATATTTTCCTGTAGCATGTGGTTACCTTGCTCTAAACATTGCTTCCTGATGTTAAATTCCTGACTTGATGTTAATTTCACAAAGTCTGAAACCTGATATCTTTTGCACTTTTGCCATGCTTGTTTGAACCTGCTATCGAGTGAATTAGCCGTAGCTTAGTGTTCATATTTTGTCAAGCATCTTGAGTGGATCCCTGCGATGTACTTTGTTGCTATGTTAGAGTTCTGTAGCATGTTGTTCTTGATGCATTTAGATGGTCTTGTGCTATTAATCGTAGATCGGTGCCATATTTGTTTTGCTTGTCATTTCCAAACTGTGCATCCGATTCCGGTAATCTTTAAATCGATTTAGACCTAAATCAACTCCTCTTTCCAGTGGCACTCTTGGTTTTCCAAGTTGAGGCCAGGTTCAATCATTCCTTTCCGAAGCATGCATATGCATCGCATATCGCATCCCGCATATCATGCCTTGTTATGCATCATGTTGTTTGTGCATTGCACGTGGTTGATTGTGTCTCCCTTTGCTTGTTGTTTTTGCTTGGGTAGAGCCAGGATACGAGTACGTGATCGAGGAGCCCGTGAGTATGTTTACGAGGATCAAGCTAACGTCAACTCGGAGAATTTGCAGGCAAGATGACCATACGCTCGAAATCACTTCGATGTTTGCTTGCTAGATGCTCGCTCTTTTGCTATGCATATGCTACGATACCTACCACTTGCTTATCATGCCTCCCATATTGCCATGCCGAACCTCTAACCCACCTTGTCCTAGCAAACCGTTGTTTGGCTATGTTACCGCTTTGCTCAGCCCCTCTTATAGCGTTGCTAGTTGCAGGTGAAGATTGGAGTTTGTTCCTTGTTGAAAATGTTTATTGTTGGGATATCATTATTATATCTTGTCTACTTTAATGCATCTATATACTTTGTAAAGGGTGGAAGGCTTGGCCTTATGCCAAGTGTTTTGTTCCACTCTTACCGCCCTAGTTTCCGTCATACCGGTGTTATGTTCCTTGATTTTGCGTTCCTTACACGGTTGGGTTATAATGGGAACCCCTTGACAGTTCGCCTTGAATAAAACTCCTCCAGCAATGCCCAACCTTGGTTTTACCATTCGCCACCTAGCCTTTTTTCCCTTGGGTTTCCGGAGCCCGAGGGTCATCTTTATTTAAACCCCCCCCCCCCCCGGGCCAGTGCTCCTCTGAGTGTTGGTCCAAACTGAGCTGCCTGCGGGGCCACCTCACTGAAACTTGAGGGTTGGATTTACTCATAGCTAGTCTCATCTGAGTGTGCCCTGAGAACGAGATATGTGCAGCTCCTATCGGGATTTGTCAGCACATTCGGGCGGCTTTGCTGGTTTAGTTTTACCATTGTCGAGATGTCTTGTAACCGGGATGCCGAGTCTAATCGGATTGTCTTGGGAGAAGGAATATACTTCGTTGACCGTGAGAGCTTGTGATGGGCTAAGTTGGGACACCCCTGCAGGGATTTGATCTTTCGAAAGCCGTGCCCGCGGTTATGGGCAGATGGGAATTTGTTAATGTCCGGTTGTAGAAAACCTAAAGATTACCTTAATTAAAATGAATCAACTGAGTGTGTGACCGTGATGGTCTCTTTTCGGCGGAGTCCGGGAAGAGAACACGGTCTCGAGTTATGCTTGAACGTAGGTTGTTCTAGGATCACTTCTTGATCATAGTTCATCGACCGTGCCTTTGCCTCCTCTTCTCGCTCTCATTTGTGTATGTTAGCCACCATTTATGATAGTCGCTTGCCGCAGCTCCACATCATACCTTTTACCCTTCCTATAAGCTTAAATAGTCTTGATTGCGAGGGTGTGAGATTGCTGAGTCCCCATGACTCACAGATTACATCCAAAACCAGATGCAGGGACCGATGATACCGATCTAGGTGATTCGACTAAGCTGAAGTGGGAGTTCGATGAGGACTCAGGATGATACTACATTTCCTTTCCAGACGATCAGTAGTGGTGCCCAGTTGGGGTGATCGGGGACTTTGTCGCATTTGGGGTTGTTCTTCATTTTGGTTCCGTAGTCGGACCTTGAGTGTAACTGGATGAATGTAATGATATTTACGCTATTTGTGTGACGTGGCGAGTGTAAGCCAACTATGTATCTTTTCCCTTATTTATTACATGGGTTGTTGTGAAGATTACCTCACTTGTGACATTGCTTTCAATGCGGTTATGCCTCTAAGTCATTCTTCGACACGTGGGAGATATAGCCGCATCGAGGGTGTTACAGATTTGCAGGTTTATCGGGGGTGACATGAATCTGACATAGTTTGTTGAGAATCTTGTTTAGGCTAGACGGTCCATCTCTGCTGCCTTTGAAAGGGTTTTTCCGCTGACCTGGTGGAGAGCCCCGGAATCCGGTGTTGACCGCCGTATTATCTGGGTTGTCTTCTTTATTTCAACGCTTGTTTTAACTGTGTCATGGTTTTCCATTGCCATCCCTGACTTCGGATGTGCTTGGGTCGCTGGTGCTACTGCGGGCTAACCAGCTATCTTCGCCCGCGCAAAAGCGGGTCATGAGGCTTGTCAGGGCTGCCATTGTTCTCGGTTTTTCTTGGCCGAGGTGTCTGGCGAGCCATTCGTCTCGGACACTGTTCTTGAAAGCTGCTAAGGCTTCGGCGTCCGGATAGTCGACGATTTGGTTCTTATTAGTGAGAAACCTGTTCCACAGCTTTCGGGCTGACTATCCGGGTTGTTGAATTATATGACCTAAATCGCCTGCATCCGGAGGTCAGACATAGGTCCCTTGAAAATTATCCCGAAAAGCATCCTCGAGCTCCTCCCAACTTCCAAATGAGTTTTCGGGGAGGCTTTTCAAACAGTGTCGAGCTGGTCGTTTAACCTTGAGGGGCAAGTACTTGATGGCATGGAGATCGTCTCCACAAGACATATGGATATGGAGGATAGGTCCTCAATCCAGACCCCCAGGGTCTGTGGTCCCGTCGCACGCCTCTATGTTCACTGGTCTGAATCCTTCTGGGAATTCGTGGTCCAGCACCTCATCGGTGAAACATAGAGGGTGTGCGGCACCCCTGTATTTGGATGTATCATGGCGTTCGGACGGTTGTAGTATTCGGTTTTGATTTTGTGCCGGAGCACGCTTCCTAGATCCATAGATGGATCTGGTCATACTGGATTTTTTGGTGCAAGTCCTCACGTAGATTGTGTGTTGACTTATGTGCGACCTTGTTAGCCGCTCTATCGCGGTCACAAGGTAGTTGATCCGGCCGGTTGGCCGTTTTATTTTTTGGCTATATGGGGTCTAAGGCCTCATCGTCGAATTAGGGTAATAGCTTGCACTTTGGATAGCTCTTTGTGTGGTAACCTCCACCATACTTTTCTTCGTTGTCGAGCACTTTGTTCCACCTGTTGTTGAGCGTATTTTGTTCGGCCTTAAGCCTTTGCTTCTGCTTCTTCAGACTCCTCGCTGTGGCAATAAGCCTTCTGCGGAGGTTCTCTTGCTCCAAGTGCGTTTCCGGGATGATGTGTGCATCTTTGTCCGGACTGTTTTCCTCCCCAGAGGGGATTTGATGAGGTTTATCCTCGGCGTTGCCGTGTTCGGACGTCGGATCCGTACTATGTTCGCCGTTTGCAGCTTCATTGTGCTCTGCCGCCGGGGCAATGTGGTCGTCGTTTCCTCTGGAGTCGACTGGAGTGTTATTTTCTCTTGCGCTGTTATTGCTGTTTTTGCCGAGGCGGGATTTGAAGCGGCGCCTACGCCGACGCTTTGTTTGCTTCTTGGAGGGGTCATCCTCCGCTGTCTCCTCCCGTTCCTCGTCATCGTTTTCTTTGGGTGTATCCACCATGTATATGTCATGTGATGAAGAGGCTGTCTAGTGTCCTGTGGGCACTAGTTCCTATTCCTCTCCTGCATCGTCGTCCATGCCGTCGATGTTTGTGGAGTCGAAATCGAGCATGTCGGTTAAATCGTCGACATAGGCTACTGAGTGGGTGGTGGGTGGGTAGAAAATTTCTTCGTCGTCCGCATCCCATTCTAGCCGGACATAGTTCGACCAAGGATCTCCGGACAAGGAGAGAGACCTTAATGAATTTAGCATCTCGCCGAAAGGTGAGTGCTGAAAGATATCCGCGGAGGTGAACTCCATGATCGGCGCCCAATCGGATTCGATAGGCATGGATGCAGGCGGCTCGGAGTCCGTGGCAGGAGACGAATCCAGTGGTTCGGCAACATGGCTCTCGTAAGGGGTGAAGTCAGTATTCGGCTCCATTGCCACTAAGAGTGCGGCCCCCATGGCGGAGTCTATCCCTCTGTCCTCGGATGCCGCAATTTTCTCCGGATTGAAGACCGAAGTAGTTGTAGGTGTGATCTCCCGAACACTATCCGTCGGCAGTGTTAAATCATGCTCGTCGTGATCGTGCGGCGCACCTGACGTGGGCTCAAATCCGTCGAAGATCAAATCTCCGCGGATTTTGGCAGTGTAGTTTAGGTTTCCGAACCTGACCTGATGGCCAGGGGTGTAGCTCTTGATCTGCTCCAGATGGCCAAGCGAGTTGGCCCGCAGTGCGAAGCCGCCGAATATGAAGATCTGTCCGAGGAGGAAAACCTCACCCTGGACTACATCGTTACCGATGATCGAAGGAGCCATCAAGCCTTATGGTGACGGCACAGTGGAACTCTCAATGAAAGCACCAATGTCGGTGTCAGAACCGGCTGATCTCGGGTAGGGGGTCGCGAACTGTGCATCTAAGGCAGGTGGTAACAGGAGGCAGGAGACACGATATTTACCTAGGTTCGGGCCCTCTCGATGGAGGTAATACCCTATGTCCTGCTTGATTGATCTTGATAATATGAGTATTACAAGAGTTGATGTACCACGAGATCGTAGAGGCTAAACCCTAGAAGCTAGCCTACGGTATGATTGTTGTTGTCCTACGGACTAAACCCTCCAGCTTATATAGACACTGGAGGGGCCTAGGGTTACACAGAGTCGGTTACAAGGGAGGATATCTACATATCCATATTTCCAAGCTTGCCTTCCACGCCAAGGAAAGTCCCATCCGGACACGGGACGAAGTCTTCAATCTTTTATCTTCATAGTCCAACAGTCTGGCCAAAGGATATAGTCCGGCTGTCCGGAGACCCCCTAATCCCGGACTCCCTCACATACCAAACCATTTTGTCCAAATATTTAGGTTTGTCCTCTTGTCGAATCTTCCCTGTAACTCGAACAGAATAATCGAAAACATTGAGCCCGGGATTGTCTTCACCCACCTCTTTGCTAAGCTGGTCAGCTGTTTCAATGTATTTTGAGCAGAATGTCAGTGCTTCTGTAGCAATGTAGGCCTCTGCAATGGAACCCTCAGGTTTAGCTCTATTCCTAACATAGCCCTTGAAAGTGCCTAGCCGCCTTTCAGTAGGGTACATCCAGCCGTGTTGTACTGGACCTCTAAGTAGTGCATCATCAGGTAGATTAACAGCCAAATGCACCATCACATCAAAGAAGGCTAGAGGATATATCTTCTCAAGGTCGCATAGGATAGTTCATATCTTGTCTCTAAGACGCTCCAAAGCATCTATCATGATATTTCTACTGCAGAGTTCCCTGAAGAATTGTCCCAACTCTGCAACTGCTCTGTATAAGTCAGGGCGGCCCAAACCTCTAAGGATAACAAGTAAAACCCTTTGAAGTAGGATGTGGCAGTCATGAGTTTTCAACCCTTGTACCTTGTTTCCATCTGCACTGACTCTCTTTTCAGGGTTGGAAGCAAATCCCTGTGGGAATCTCACATGTGACAGGACCTCGCAGAATTGTTTTCTTTGTACCTTGTCCAAGACGTACACATCCGTTGCCATATCCCGTGGTTTACCTTCATCTTGCACCTGCAAATCCTATTTGATACCCAGGTGTGTCAAATCAATCCTAAATTTTAAGGTATCTTTCGTCTTGCCTTCAATAGTAAGAAGTGTGCCGATAGTGCTGTCACATATATTTTTTCTCAATTTGCATCACATCAAGATTATGCCGCAGATCCAAATCTTTCTAATAATCCAAGTCCCACAAAGTGGACCTGCGGGTAAACAATAATCGCTCTTCTGCCCTGCCATGCTTCCTTTTCCCGCTACCATTACCAGGATGGTTTCTAGGTGTAATATGACTGATCTCTAATTCCACTTGCAACTTATCGGCGGTGAGCCTCTTTGGCGCATCACGGTTTTCATGCTTTGCATTGAACACATGTCTTCGGTATTTTGTAGGATGCGGCTTGTCCTTGGCAAGGAAACGGTGGTACCCAATGTAACAGATATTGCTAAGTATTGCGTATGACAGTGGATTCCTGTCACAGCGAACAAATGCATTGTAACCATGTGTCGTTCGCCCTGACATAGTGTCCAAAGCAGGATAATCACGGATGCACCAAATTATAATAGCACGTAGAAAGAAATCAGCTGGTGGGCTGCTATATAGGTCTCGAGTGAGAACACCCCTCCATAGCTATTGAAGTTCCTCCACAAGAGGCTCCATGATTAAATCAAAATTTTTGAACCTGGGATGAGCAAGGCCATCATGTAGTTTGATTCTTTGGTGCAGGCATTTGGAGGCATGTTGTAAGGGATAACAAGCACTGGCCACATGCTATATGTGATGCTCTAGCGGCCAAATGGGTTAAATCCATCTAAAGCTAAGCCAAGTCTAACATTTCTCGGGTCAGCAGCAAACTTTTTGTGTTTCTGATTGAAGCTTTTCTAGTCACTACCATGAGATGGATGGCTCATTACATTCTGATCTCTATACTTCTGCTTCCTAGAATGCCATAGTACATCCTCTGTTGTTTCAGCATCATGAAACAACCTCTGCAATCTTGATGATTTGCATTTCGGGCATTCACTTAAGTTAGTATAATCCTTCCAGAACAGAATACAATTATTCTTATAAACATGGATCGTATCATATCCAAGTCCAACAGCACGAAGGAAATTCTTCATTATAGTTTAGGTGTGTGGCAGCTCAGACGCATCTGGGAAAGATTTGCAGAAAGCAGCCAACATCGCATCGAATGATTTGTTGGTCATTCGCTCAGATGTCTTCACCTGAATAAAGGTGACCATAGATGAAAATAATGACAGCTTATTTCCTACGGTGATAGCCATGTTGCATTGTTCCAACAAGCGGGCCCATCATTTTTCTTCTGCAGGTGAAAGTTCACGAAATGCACGAGCATTTAGTAGCATTGTTTAAATGTTGGTCAAACTCGGTGGCTCGGCCACCACCACCTCCTCCTCTTCGACCTGAGCATCAAGAAGATCAAGATGGTGATCTGCTGCTTCCACATAGTCAGTAACATTGACGTTCACAGTATCACCATGATGAACCCACCTAATATATGTGACCGACATCCCATACAAATGTAGATGATTTTGCACAGTTGACTGGGGTCTTGTAACTGAATTCATACAACTGCTACACGGGCAGAGCACCTCTGATTCCGGACCACTGTACTCAGCTCTGATAAAGTTCATGAAGTTTTAAACCCCCTCGACATATGGAACACCCCGTATGTAACTTTCCATATTTGTAACTCCAACTCTTGCCATTTCCGGCTATATGATATGATACTCCCTTCGTGGTTGGATTTTTGTCTTTGTTTTGCATTTTTTTCATGTCATGCATTTCATCTCATGTCATCATGTGCATCTCATTTGTATTCGTGTCCGTCTCATGCATCCGGCCATTTTCTCCGTTGTCTGTTTCGCAATCCGACACTCCCACCGCCCAGCCACTCACAACGCGCCACATGGCATCATCGCCGCCCCGTCGTGTGCCCTAGAGCTCTGGTGTAACACCCACGATGCGGCTATATCTCCCACGTGTCGGAGCATGACTTAGAGGCATAACCGCATAATAGGCATGTCGCAAGAGGGGTAATCTTTACACATCCCATGTACTGAATAAGAAAGGGATAAAGAGTTGGCTTACAATCGCCACTTCACACAATACATGAATATATCATTAAATTATCCAGAATACAATCAAGGTCCAACTACGGAACCAAATAAAGAAAGACAACCCCTAATGCAAAAGATCCCCGATCGCCCCGACTGGGCTCCACTACTGATCAACTGGAAATGAAACAACACAACGAACACGATCTTCATCGAGCTCCCACTTGAGCTGGGTTGCATCACCTGCACTGGTATCATCGGCACCTGCATCTGTTTGAAGTAATCTGTGAATCACGGGCACTCAGCAATCTCACACCCTCGCGATCAAGACTATTTAAGCTTATGGGTAGGAAAGGTAGTGACGTGGAGCTACAACAAGCACTAGCATATATGGTGGCTAACTTACGCAAATGAGAGCGAGAAGAGAAGCAAAGCATGGTCTATAAACTATCATGATCAAGAAGTGATCCTGAATCTACTTACGTTCAAGCATAACACAAGACCGTGTTCACTTCCCGGACTCCGCCGGAAAGAGTCCATCACGGCTACACACGCGGTTGATTCATTTTAATTTAAGTTAAGAGTCAGGTTTTCTAGAACCGGATATTAACAAATTCCCATCTTCCCATAACCACGGGCACGGCTTTCGAAAGTTCAAACCCTGCAGGGGTGTCCCAACTTAGCCCTTCACAAGCTCTCACGGTCAACGAAGGATATTCCTTCTAGCGGGAAGACCCGATCAGTCTCGGAATCCTGGTTACAAGACATTTCGACAATGGTAAAACAAGACCAGCAAAGCCACCCAATGTGCCGACAAATCCCGATAGGAGTCGCATGTATCTCGTTCTCAGGGCAACACCAGATGAGACTAGCTACGAGTAAAACCAAACCTCAAGTTTCCCCGAGGTGGCCCTGCAGGCAGCTCGGTTCGGACCAACACCCGGAGGAGCACTGGCCCGGGGGGGTTAAAATAAGATGAGCCTTGAGTCTGCAGAACCCAAGGGAAGGTATATGGTGGTAGGTAGGCAAATGGTAAAACCAAGGTCGGGCCTTGCTAGAGGAGTTTTATTCAAAGCAAACTGTCAAGGGGTTCCCGTAACACCGAACCGCATAAGCAACGCAAAATCAAGGAACATAACACCGGTATAAGGAAACTAGGGCAGCAAGAGTGGAACAAAACACCAGGCATAAGGCCGAGCCTTCCACCCTTTACCAAGTATATAGGTGCATTAAAGTAAACAAGATATAATAATGATATCCCAACAATAATCATGTTCCAACAAGGAACAAATTCCATCTTCACCTACAACTAGCAACGCTATAAGAGGGGCTGAGCAAAGCGCTAACATAGCCAAACAACGGTTTGCTAGGACAAGGTGGGTTAGAGGTTTGACATGGAAATATGGGGGGCATGATATAGCAAATGGTAGGTATCACGGCATAGCAATACAGCGAGCAACTAGCAAGAAAGATAGAAGTGATTTCGAGGGTATGGTCATCTTGCCTGCAAAGTTCTCCGAGTTGACGTAAGCTTGATCCTTGTAAGCGTACTCAACGAGTTCCTCGATCACAAACTCGTCTCCCAGCTCTACCCAAAGCAAGAACACAAGGAAAGGAAACCAAAATCAACCACGGTGCAATGCGCAAGCAACATGATGCAAAACATAGCATGATATGCGGGTTGTGCTATGCAATGCATGTGCATGCTCCGGAAGGAAAAGATTGAACCAGGCCTCAACTTGGCAAACCAAGTGCGCCTCAAGAAATATGAGTTGATTTCGGTCGAAATCGATATAAAGATCACTGGAATCGGATGCACGGTTTGCAAATGGCAAGCAAAACAAGAATGGCACGATTCTGTGATTAACAGCACAATGACATCTAAAATGCAACAAGAAAATAAGCTACTGCACTCTAACATAGCAACAAAGCACATGGGAGTGATCTACTCAAGATGCTTGACAAAAGATGAACACTGAGCTACGGCTAAATCACACAATAGCAGGTTCAAGCAAGCATGGCAAAAGTTCAAAAGATATCAGCATCACAGACTTAGTGAAAATACTAACATGCCCGGAATTAACATCAGGAAGCAATGTTAGGAGCAAGCAAACAACATGCTACAGGAACAGGACATAGCAAAGCAAGGCATGGCATGAATATAATCAAAGCATGTAACAAAAGTCCCTTACTGACTATAAGCCAAAAAGGATCAGAAGATATGATGGCACCCATGTAAACATAGCAAGTTTCGTTAACAGATTCAGAGTTTGCAGAAAACTGGACATGGCATCAACAGAATTATGAAGGCATGTCTGCGAGCTTGATGCACTCAACACATGGTGTTGCATGACAAGCTAAGCATACTACCAGCAAGAAGACATGTTCATGAAGCTAACTAAAGCAAGAACAAGCTCATAGCATGCATGGATCCACTACAACAACCTTGGCAAAATTGATTAACACGTAAACAATCTGCCAGGAACATTTTATAGCAAAAGTAGAGCAAGATTGAGTCATGCTAGGGTACTCCATAAATACAAACAAGGACATGGATGGATAGAGCATAACCATATGTCCAAATCATCCTTACTGAACATACTCAAAAGAAGCATGGATCACTCTGTAGCAACATGAATACATGGCATAAAAATAACAGTAGGGAAATAACTTAGTGAAATTCTAAGTCCCTGAAAACAGCAACATCACGAGAGCTACATTGCATGCATGTGCTAGTCACCACATTGATCACAAAAACACATGGCATACACCCCTGTAAATATGGCATGGCATATCCCAAAACACATGTAGATCTCATAGCCATATGCAGCACACAATAATCATGGCAAAAATGACAAATGCTCATAATCTGATAAGAAACAGTAACTAACATTTTATAGCACTCTTGCAACAACCATTTGGGCATAAAGATGGACTCAAACAAGCATGGTGCAATGGAACAAAATCAAGAGGACATCCTAACAAACATTTTGATATATGGCACGCCCAAAACGGAGCTACCGATGCGGAGTTCTGACATGATGAATAGTGGCTCAAAATACTGCAGAAAAGGACTTGGACGAAAATATCACCTCCGAAACAGATCTAGGGTTTCGGGCACTCGGATCAAGGATCGCCGGAAGACGGCCGGAGTTGGTGGAGGAGGCCGGAGACGAGGGGGGTTCATCGGATCCGGGCCTGCGTCGAGGACACGGCCGGAGTTGGGGCCGACGATGTCAGGCGGCACGGTGGCGCGTGGTGGCGGCGTGCGGGGGCGAGCCGGCGGTGCGTGGAGGCGGCGGCCTGCTCGGGCGGCGCGGTCGCCGGCGGCATAGGGTGGCGCGAAGGCGAAGCGGCGGGGAGGCGCGCGGTGGCCGGCGCTGGGCGGAGTGGGCGGCGGAGCGCGGGGGCACGGGCGGCAGACGGCTCGGGCCGGAGAGGGCCTCACTTGGGCCCCGGCGGGCCCGCGCGGGTGCCGGCGGAGGGCGACCGGGCCGGGGACGCGTGGCGGCGTGTGGTAGGCTGAGGCGGCGGGGTTGATGACGTGGCGGCTCGCTACTTGTCCGCGCGACATGGAGGGGAGCGGCACACATGTCCGGCGCGGCGTGGACGCGTCCGGACACGTGGAGGAGGAGGTTAGGGTTCATCCTCGAAAATTGGACGGGGAAGACCTTTATATAGGCAGAGGGAGATAGGAATGTCTAAATGGAGTGCGGTTTTCGGCCATGCGATCATGATCGAACGACCGAGAGGATGGAGGGGGTTTGGATGGTTTATTGGGCCACTTTAGAGGGATGTTGGGATGCAACACACACGAGGCCTTTACGGTTCCCCGGTTAACCGTTGGAGTATTAAACAAACTCCAAATGGCACGAAACTTGATAGGCGGTCTACCGGTGGTGTACCAAGGCCGCTTGGAAAATCTCGGTCCAATCCGAGAAAGTTTAACACCCGCACACGAAAAGAGGTAAAAAGGGGGCGCCAGAGGACGAAGGGGTGCCAGATTGCAAAACGGACAACTAGGAAAATGCTCGGATGCATGAGACTAACACGTATGCAAATGTGATGCACATGATGACATGATATGGAATGCATGACACGCAAACAAATGACAAGGCAACAACAGCAAATAACTGGCAGACATCTGGCGCAACAGTCTCGGGGCGTTACAACACTCCACCACTACGAGAGGATCTCGTCCCGAGATCTAAGATGGCATCGGAGAGAAACGAAAGAGGAAGAGGAGAGGTAAAACTAAGTTGCTTCTTTGACAAACGAGTGAAACCAATGAGCCTTGAGAGGTTAACCCATTTTGAGAAAAGAATATAACGGAGATGAACAAAATTGAAACACTCCGTTAGAAAAGAGAAACAAGGAAGAACAAATTCGAACAGCACTCCGGTTGAAAATAGATGCAAGACATGATAAGGTGAAAAGAACTTGAGAAGAGGACACAACACTCTGGTTAAATGGATAAGCACAAAAAGAACACGATCCTCACCATTTGAGGTGATGAGAGAAAAGAGCAACATCACAAACCCTCCAGAAGAAATGAAAGAGTGGAATGGAATGAATGGAGGGAAACAAGATCTTGAGATAGCGCGCTTACCACAAATGCTAGAACGAAGTTGTTGGATTAACAACAACGAAAGGATAAGCTTGATATGGGCTTATGGAGTACATCTCGAAATCAAGAGGTGAAATTCTGCCACTAATGGAAACAATAGATTGGATTGATAAGAACAAGGAGACGAGAAACTTATTTTCACCGAGAGGGTAACTGAAGAACTTGGGTCATTTATAAGCACCATAAATAGCGCCAATCCTTAGGGAAAACTTTAGGTGAAATATAACCCAAGATAATTCCAATGAATAGAATGATGGGTTTAAATATCTCATTCTTGACAACTTTTAAATCATGAAAGATGAATGGAAAATTGTCAAGAAGACATAACACCACCTGAAAAAGATAAGATAGAAAGAATTGTACTTCGGAATGTAAGATGAAGAATACTTGAGCTCCTTTGAAAAGAATCGTTATCAACACTTCAAGAAGGAATTACATCCTTTATGAACCATCATGTAGAGCCTCCATGAAGAACTCCGGTAAAAAGAATGATCACAAAGAAGTGAAGGATGAAAAGAATAAGATTGAAGCCTTGCAATGATTTAGATGGAGCTTCGCCATGACATAACCAAGAAAACTTGCCACTCCGGAAAGAAAGATGAACAACTGAAATCAAGAATTTGATATCATGAACAAACTCTGGACGATGAGTCCATTGCTTGGATGAAGCAAGAATAAGAATTACCTTATGCTTATCCTTCACCAATTTAAATTGATGACAAGAAGCGGATTTGGCATACTACTTATTCTCGTAGAAAGGATTAAGATAGATATAGCGCCAACTTGAGAAAATCTTCAACCAACCACCGGTACGATTGAAACAATGAATGAATTGATATGATAACCAAGGAAGAGAATTCTTGAACGAACCACCATAAGGATTGAAAATGAACGTAGCAAAGGCACAATTCACCGGGATGAAATGGAAAAACGAGTGAAGATACTTGATGGAATTTAGATATAAGAGAGCAAAGATATCGTGAACTACTTAGAGAACACTTGAACGATGCACCAGTAAGATTTGGATAACAAGAGCTGAAAGCTGGAATGAATAATATTTGAAAATATGGCCTCGGAGAATCAAACTGAAAAGACTCCTGAAATGCTCCGGATGGGTGAAAAGAACTCTCACAATCGAAACAATTATGAGAGGATGGCATCAAGCTAGAACCACGAATCTTTGAGAGAAACGGATAATATTTGGAGGAAAAACTCTTCTTCGGTCTTCAAATGTTGAGAATGACGATGAGAAACACCACCATGAATTGTTCAGCCACCCCGGAATGAAGAATGGAAAGGTTGAGCGAACGATGAAAAGAATTTGACAGATCTTGGAGAAAGGCATATGACTGATGATTATTCATTCTTACGTCAAACTTGGAAAAGAATTTGAGAGTAACTCCGGAAAAAAAAGAAGAGTCAGGTAAAATCCTGGGAAAGACCTGTGGGTAAGGGGCCACTCAAAAGAAACACCATTGAACGATTGCTTGAAAAGAGAGATTGCACTAGTTGAATTAAATGGCTTGAATGAGATAACAATCTCGAAATAGCTTGAACGGATTAGGAATGAAAACACGAATCTTCTGAGTTATCTTCAGCACTCCGGAACAATTGAATAGCGAGAGATGAATGATTAAGAGGTGCACCGACATGGGAAAACATTTGGAATGAGGAAAAGGATATGATCGACAAAGCTTGAATTGAATCCATCGGAGAAGAAATAGAACTAAGAATGATAAACTCAAAGTTTAGTTAGTATCTTCCTGAGAATCACCGGATAAGAACATTAACGGAACTGAATGGAGAGACTTCCCATCAATAAAAGGATACTTGATTAAGAAATCTGGGTCCTCGAATAAGAAGGGTGGGAGGGCGGGAAAACAAAGGAAACTTGGGACGGATGAAACAAACACCGTTGAGAAGACTTGAGTTGATCTTGCATATGTAGAAATGATCGGATCCACTTGAAGAGAAAACACGCCGGTTGAAAAGGATTGACATGACAATCTCGATTATCAAGAAGGATTGGTATTTACATAGGAATATGAGAACACCGCTTAAGAAAGGTATGGAATCAACATTTGACTTAGAAGCAACTCGAATACCACAACAAAAACAAAACAAAGATTGGCTTGCAGAATAAGCCGGAACAAACATATGATAGAGATTTTGTCCAAAGTTTTCATGGTGGGGCCCACACGGGCTCGATCGTACAACACCATCATGTACAAGGCAGTGCACATGACATACGAAGCGTCCCCGAGTCAGCATAGCCAAGGACTCTTTAAGACACAATGAGACCACTGTAAAACCAACCGTGGATAGGCAGACCACTAGACGTCGAACCCCAATCTCATATCATGCATCTGTCAGAAAGATATCGTAGGAGCTACTTGAATTCCCACTTATAAACTCCCGAAACTTTCTGGTTATGCAATCAGGTGTTGGGGATACAGGGGAAGCATAATATCTCACCCAAAACTAGCAAATCCTACATCCAGCTGTATCCATCCTTCAACAGATAACCAAGAAACCTTTGAAAAACATTTACCTCAACCTTCGAAAAGCATCCGTTATACGAGTTATGGCAATACTCCAGAACTCCCGCCCCAGTACTGGGTGGCATCGAGGTTATCTCACCAACAACTGCCTAAAAGAGATTTATAATGTCTACTACACAACCTTCTTCTTGTAGACGTTGTTGGGCCTCCAAGTGCAGAGGTTTGTAGGACAATAGCAAATTTCCCTCAAGTGTATGACCTAAGGTTTATCAATCCGTAGGAGGCGTAGGATGAAGATGGTCTCTCTCAAGCAACCCTGCAACCAAATAACAAAGAGTCTCTTGTGTCCCCCAACACACCCAATAAAATGGTAAATTGTGTAGGTGCACTAGTTCAGCGAAGAGATAGTCAAACAAGTGGTATATGGATAGTAGATAATAGTTTTTGTAATCTGAAATAATAAAAACAGCAAGGTAGCAAGTGATAAAAGTGAGCGTAAACCGTATTGCAATGTGTGGAAATAAGGCCTAGGGTTCATACTTTCGCTAGTGTAAGTTCCCTCAACAATACTAACATAATTAGATCACATAACTATCCCTCAACATGCAACAAAGAGTCACTCCAAAGTCACTAATAGCGGAGAACGAACGAAGAGATCATGGTAGGGTACGAAACCACCTCAAAGTTATTCTTTCCAATCAATCCGGTGGGCTATTCCTATAAGTGTCACAAACAGCCCTAGAGTTCGTACTAGAATAACACCTTAAGACACAAATCAATCAAAACCCTAATGTCACCTAGATACTCCAATGTCACCTCAAGTATCCATGGGTATGATTATACGATATGCATCACACAATCTCAGATTCATCTATTCAACCAACACATAGAACCTCATAGAGTGCCCCAAAGTTTCTACCGGAGAATCACGACAAAAACGTGTGCCAACCCCTATGCATAGGTTCATGAACCCGCAAGTTGGTCACCAAAACATACATCAAGTGGCACGCAGTATCCCATTGTCACCACAGATATCCACGGCAAGACATACATCAAGTGTTCTCAAGTCTTTAAAGACTCAATCCGATAAGATAACTCCAAAGGGGAAACTCAATTCATTACAAGAGAGAAGAGGGGGAGGAGAAACATAAGTTCCAACTATAATAGCACAGCTCGCGATACATCAAGATCATGCCAAATCAAGAACACGAGAGAGAGAGATCAAACACATAGCTACTGGTACATACCCTCAGCCCCGAGGGAGAACTACTCCCTCCTCGTCATGGAGAGCACCGGGATGATGAAGATGGCCACCGGAGAGGGATTGCCCCCTCCGGCAGGGTGCCGGAACGGGTCTAGATTAGCTTTTGGTGGCTACGGAGGCTTCTGGCGGCGGAACTTCTGATCTATGTTGCGTTCTGGAAGTTTTAGGGTATATGGAGTTATATAGGTGGAAGAAGCACATCAGGGGAGCCACGGGGGCCCCACGAGGCAGGGGGGCGCGCCCTAGGGGGGTGGGCGCGCCCCCCACCCTCGTGGGCAGCTCCCGTATCTTCTGACGTGGGGTCCAAGTCCATCAGGTGTGTTTCCTTCCAAAAATAACTTCTCTAATTGATTTCGTTCCGTTTCGACTCCGTCTGATATTCCTTTTCTTCAAAACACCGAAATAGGCATAAAACAGCAAATCTGGGCCGGGCCTCCTGTTAATAGGTTAGTCCCAAAAATAATATAAAAGTGGATAATAAAGCCCAATATTGCCCAAAACAGTAGATAATATAGCATGGAGCAATCAAAAAATTATAGATACGTTGGAGACGTATCAAGCATTCCCAAGCTTAATTCCTGCTCGTCCTCAAGTAGGTAAATGATAAAAAGATAATTTTGATGTGGAATGCTAGTTGGCATAATTTCAATGTAATTCTTCTTACTTGTGATATGAATATTCAGATCCGAAAGATTCAAGACAAAAGTTCATATTGACATAAAAATAATAATACTTCAAGCATACTAACGAAGCAATTATGTCTTCTCAAAATAACATGGCCAAAGAAAGTTATCCCTACAAAATCATATAGTCTGACGATGCTCCGTCTTCACCACACAACATATTTAAATCATGCACAACCCCGATGACAAGCCAAGCAATTGTTTCATACTTTTGATGTTCTCAAAATTTTTAATCTTCACGCAATACATGAGCGTGAGCCATGGACATAGCACTATAGGTGGAATAGAATGGTGGTTGTGGAGAAGACAAAAAGGGAGAAGATAGTCTCACATCAACTAGGCGTATCAACGGGCTATGGAGATGCCCATCAGTAGATATCAATGTGAGTGAGTAGGGATTGCCATGCAATGGATGCACTTAGAGCTATAAATGTATGAAAGCTCAACAAAAGAAACTAGTGGGTGTGCATCCAACTTGCTTGCTCACGAAGACCTAGGGCATTTTGAGGAAGCCCATCATTGGAATATACAAGCCAAGTTCTATAATGAAAGATTCCCACTAGTATGTGTAAGTGACAATATAGGAGACTCTCTATCATGAAGATCATGGTGCTACTTTGAAGCACAAGTGTGTTAAAAGGATAGTAGCATTGTCCCTTTTTTATTTTTTATTTGGCCTTTCTTTTTTTATGGCCTTTCTCTTTTTTTTGGCCTTCCTTTTTTTTGGGACAATGCTCTATTAATGATGATCATCACACTTCTATTTATTTACAACTCAATGATTACAAATCGATACTAGAACAAAGTATGAATCTATATGAATGCCTCCGGCGGTGTACCGGGATGTGCAATGATGCATGAGTGACATGTATGAAAGAATTATCAATGGTGGCTTTGCCACAAATACTATGTCAACTACATGATCATTCTAGCAATATGACAATGATGAATGTGTCATGATAAACTGGATGGTGGAAAGTTGCATGGCAATATATCTCGGAATGGCTATGGAAATGTCATAATAGGTAGGTATGGTGGCTGTTTTGAGGAAGGTATATGGTGGGATTATGGTACCGGCGAAAGTTGCGCGGTACTAGAGAGGCTAGCAAAGGTGGAAGGGTGAGAGTGCATATAATCCATGGACTCAACATTAGCCATAAAGAACTCACATACTTATTGCAAAAATCTATTAGTTATAGAAACAAAGTACTACGCGCATGCTCCTAGGGGGATAGATTGGTAGGAAAAGACCATCGCTCGTCCCCGACCGCCACTCATAAGGAAGACAATCAATAAATAAATCATGCTCCGACTTCGTTACATAACGGTTCACCATACGTGCATGCTACGGGAATCACCAACTTCAACACAAGTATTTCTCAAATTCATAACCACTCAACTAGCATGACTATAATATCACCATCTCCATATCTCAAACCAATTATCAAGTATCAAACTTCTCATAGTATTCAACACACTCATAAGAGAATTTTATTATTCTTGAATACCTAGCATATTAGGATTTTAAGCAAATTACCATGCTATTTAAGACTCTCAAAATAATATAAGTGAAGCATGAGATATCATATATTTCTTCAAAATAAAACTACCATCATGCTCTAAAAGATATAAGTGAAGCACTAGAGCAAATGGCAAACTACTCCGAAAGATATAAGTGAAGATCAATGAGCAGTCGAATAATTATGCAACTATGTGAAGACTCTCTAACATTTAATAATTTCAGATCTTGGTATTTTATTCACACAGAGAGCAAAGCAAAATAAAATGACATCTAAGAATAGCAAACATCATGTGAAGAAGCAAAAACTTAGGATCAACCGAAACTAACCGATAATTGTTGAAGAAGAAAGGTGGTATGCCAACCGGGGCATCCCCAAGCTTAGATGCTTGAGACTTCTTGAAATATTATCTTGGGGTTCCTTGGGCATCTCCAAGCTTGAGATTTTGTGTCTCCTTAATTCCTCTCATATCAAGGTCTCCCTAAATCTCAAAAGCTTCATCCACACAAAACTCAACAAGGACTCGTGAGATAAGTTAGTATAAACCATTGCAAAAACCTTATCATACTCTACTGTAGAAAATCACTAAAATTATTAGTCAACATTGCATACTAAATTCCTATGCATATTTAATAGTCCTATCCTCAAATAGAATCATTAAAGAAGCAAACATATGCAAACAATGCAAACATAAAAGCAATCTGCCTAAACAGGATAGTATGTAAAGAATGCTGCAACATCCATACTTACCTAGCTCCAAAAATTATGAAAGAAAATTCCCACTGTAGTAAATTTATCAGATCTTAATATGCAAAAGGTTTCAACATTTTATCACATTCTGAATTTTCTAGGGAATTATTGCAACAGCGGTAAACTTTCTGTTTTCAAACAGCAACATGTGGACTTCTAAAATAGGCATAGTAAAGGCTATCAATGCCACTTTTATTGAAATAAAAGATGAAAAACATTGTTCTAAATAACAGAAAGCAAATCCTAACAAAATAAATTGATGCTCCAAGCAAAACACATATCATGTGGCGAATAAAAATATAGCTCCAAATAAAGTTACCGATGAACGAAGACGAAAGAGGGGATGCCTTCCGGGGCATCCCCAAGCTTAGGCTCTTGGCTATCCTTGAATATTACCTTGGGGTGACTTGGGCATGGCCAAGCTTAGGCTCTTGCCACTCTTTATTCCATAGTCCATTGAATCCTTACCCAAAACTTGAAAACTTCACAACACAAAACTTAAAGTAGAAAACTCGTGAGCTCCGTTAGTATAAGAAAATAAATCACCACTTCAAGGTACTGTAATGAACTCATTCTTTATTTATATTGGTTTTAAACCTACTGTATTCGAACTTCTCTATGGTTTATAAACTCTTTTACTAGCCATAGATTCATCAAAATAAGTAAACAACACATGAAAAACAGAATCTGTCAAAAACAGAACAGTCTGTAGTAATCTGGATCAAACGTATACTTCTGTAACTCATAAAATTCTCAAATAAATTGCTGGACCTGAGGAATTTATCTATTAATCATATTCAACAAGAATTAACTAAATAGAACTCTCCAAATAAAAATGGCAAAAATTCTAGTGAGCACTAAAGTTTCTGTTTTTGACAGCATGATCAACAAGACTTCCCCCAAGTCTTCCCAAAGGTTCTACTTGGCACAAACACTAATTAAACATATAAAACCACATCTAAACAGAGGCTAGATGATTTATTTATTAATAAACAGGAGCAAAAAGAAAGGAACAAAAATAAAATTGGGTTGCCTCCCAACAAGCGCTATCGTTTAATGCCCCTAGCTAGGCATGATGATTTCAACGATGCTCACATAAAGGATAAGAATTGAAACATAAAGAGAGCATCATGAAGAATATAACTAGCACATTTATGCCTAACCCACTTCCTATGCACAGGGATTTTGTGAGAAAACAATTTATGGGAACAATAATCAACTTGCATAGGAAGGTAAAACAAGCATAACTTCAAAATTTTAAGCACATAGAGAGGGAACTTGATATTATTGCAATTCCTACAAGCATATATTCCTCCCTCATAATAATTTTCAGTAGCATCATGAATGAATTCAACAATATAACCAGCACCTAAAGCATTCTTTTCATGATCTACAAGCATAGAAATTTTACTACTCTCCACATAAGCAAAATTCTTCTCATGAATAATAGTGGGAGCAAACACAACAAAATAACTATCATGTGATTGAAAATTAAGATCAAGATGACAAGTTTCATGGTTATTATTATTCTTTAAAGCATATGTGTCATCACAATAATCATCATAGATAGGAGGCATGCTTTCATCATAATAAATTTGCTCATCAAAACTTGGGGGACAAAAAATATCATCTTCATTAAACATAGCTTCCCCAAGCTTGTGGCTTTGCATATCATTAGCGTCATGGATATTCAAGGAATTCATACTAACAAAATTGCAATCATGATCATCATTCAAATATTTAGTGCCAAACGTTTTATAGATTTCTTCTTCTAGCACTTGAGCACAATTATCCTTTCCATCATACTCACGAAAGATATTAAAAAGGTGAAGCATATGAGACAAACTCAATTCCATTTTTTTTGTAGTTTTCTTTTATAAACTAAACTAGTGATAAAACAAGAAACTAAAGGACTCGACTGCAAGATCTAAAGATATACCTTCAAGCACTCACCTCCCCGGCAATGGCACCAGAAAAGATCTTGATGTCTACTACACAACCTTCTTCTTGTAGACGTTGTTGGGCCTCCAAGTGCCGTGGTTTGTAGGAAAATAGCAAATTTCCCTCAAGTGTATGACCTAAGGTTTATCAATCCGTAGGAGGCGTAGGATGAAGATGGTCTCTCTCAAGCAACCCTGCAACCAAATAACAAAGAGTCTCTTGTGTCCCCCAACACACCCAATACAATGGTAAATTGTATAGGTGCACTAGTTCAGCGAAGAGATAGTGAAACAAGTGGTATATGGATAGTAGATAATAGTTTTTGTTATCTGAAATAATAAAAACAGCAAGGTAGCAAGTTATAAAAGTGAGCGTAAACGGTATTGCAATGTGTGGAAATAAGGCCTAGGGATCATACTTTCGCTAGTGTAAGTTCCCTCAACAATACTAACATAATTGGATCACATAACTATCCCTCAACATGCAACAAAGAGTCATTCCAAAGTCACTAATAGCGGAGAACGAATGAAGAGATTATGGTAGGGTACGAAACCACCTCAAAGTTATTCTTTCCAATCAATCCGGTGGGCTATTCCTATAAGTGTCGCAAACAGCCCTAGAGTTCGTACTAGAATAACACCTTAAGACACAAATCAATCAAAACCCTAATGTCACCTAGATACTCCAATGTCACCTCAAGTATCCATGGGTATGATTATACGATATGCATCACACAATCTCAGATTCATCTATTCAACCAACACATAGAACCTCATAGAGTGCCCCAAAGTTTCTACCGGAGAATCACGACGAAAACGTGTGCCAACCCCTATGCATAGGTTCATGAACCCGCAAGTTGGTCACCAAAACATACATCAAGTGGCACGTGGTATCCCATTGTCACCACACATATCCATGGCAAGACATACATCAAGTGTTCTCAAGTCTTTAAGGACTAAATCCGATAAGATAACTCCAAAGGGGAAACTCAATTCATTACAAGAGAGAAGAGGGGGAGGAGAAACATAAGATCCAACTATAATAGCAAAGCTCGCGATACATCAAGATCGTGCCAAATCAAGAACACGAGAGAGAGAGAGACAGATCAAACACATAGCTACTGGTACATACCCTCAGCCCCGAGGGAGAACTACTCCCTACTCGTCATGGAGAGCACCGGGATGATGAATATGGCCACCGGAGAGGGATTGCCCCCTCCGGCAGGGTGCCGGAACGGGTCTAGATTGGCTTTTGGTGGCTACGGAGGCTTCTGGCAGCGGAACTCCCGATCTATGTTGTGTTCTGGAAGTTTTAGGGTATATGGAGTTATATAGGTGGAAAAAGCACGTCAGGGGAGCCACGGGGGTCCCACGAGGCAGGGGGCGCGCCCTAGGGGGGTGGGCGCGCCCCCCACCCTCGTGGGTAGCTCCCGTATCTTCTGACGTGGGGTCCAAGTCCATCAGGTGTGTTTCCTTCCAAAAATAACTTCTCCAGTTGATTTTGTTCTGTTTCGACTCCGTCTGATATTCCTTTTCTTCAAAACACTGAAATAGGAATAAAACAGCAAATCTGGGCTGGGCCTCCGGTTAATAGGTTAGTCCCAAAAATAATATAAAAGTGGATAATAAAGCCCAATATTGCCCAAAACAGTAGATAATATAGCATGGAGCAATCAAAAATTATAGATATGTTGGAGACGTATCAATTTACGATGTCGGCGAACTCAGGTATTCCAGAACTGCAACGATAAAATTGTGACGACAACACCTCGGAGCTCAACTCCTCGGGACATTGCCACAACCCATAAATGTCAGGAGGCACCAAGAACAATGTTCCCGTCACAAAACCATCGGAACGATTCCAAGATACCCGTGTGATCCTAAAAGAAATTCGTGAAATTTGAGAAGAGAACAGTCAAAACTCTACGTCAGGAGGCCTCACCAGAGCGACGAAGGGACTGAGGAGTAAAAACAATCCTACTCTCCGATATATATAATCCTAAAAGACTCAAAAAAAATTTCTAGACTCAACAACGCCAATGATTCGATCAAGCTGGGGGCTCCTAAGTCGGGGAAGGCTCATATACCAACTTGTAACACCCACGATGCGGCTATATCTCCCACGTGTCGGAGCACGACTTAGAAGCATAACCGCATAGTAGGCATGTCGCAAGAGGGGTAATATTTACACATCGCATGTACTGAATAAGAAAGGGATAAAGAGTTGGCTTACAATCGCCACTTCACACAATACATGAATATAGCATTACATCATCCAGAATACAATCAAGGTCCGACTACGGAACCAAATAAAGAAAGACAACCCCTAATGCAAAAGATCCCCGATCGCCCTGATTGGGCTCCACTACTGATTAACTGGAAACAAAACAACACAACGAACACGATCTTCATCGAGCTCCCACTTGAGTTGGGTTGCGTCACCTGCACTGGTATCGTTGGCACATGCATCTGTTTGAAGTAATCTGTGTGTCACGGGGACTCAACAATCTCACATCCTCGCGATCAAGACTATTTAAGCTTATGGGTAGGAAAGGTAGTGAGGTGGAGCTGCAGCAAGCACTAGCATATATGGTGGCTAACTTACGCAAATGAGAGCGAGAAGAGAAGCAAAGCACGGTCGATAAACTATCATGATCAAGAAGTGATCCTGAATCTACTTACGTTCAAGCATAACACGAGACCGTGTTCACTTCCTGGACTCCGCCGAAAAGAGACCATCACGGCTACACACGCGGTTGATTCATTTTAATTTAAGTTAAGAGTCAGGTTTTCTACAACCAGATATTAAGAAATTCCCATCTAACCATAACCGCGGGCATGGCTTTCAAAAGTTCAAACCCCACAGGGGTGTCCCAACTTAGCCCATCACAAGCTCTCACGGTCAACGAAGGATACTCCTTCTAGCGGGAAGACCCGATCAGTCTCAGAATCCCGGTTACAAGACATTTCGACAATGGCAAAACAAGACCAGCAAAGCCACCCGATGTGTCGACAAATCCCGATAGGATTCGCACGTATCTCGTTCTCAGGGCAACACCGGATGAGACTAGCTATGAGTAAAACCAAACCTCAAGTTTCCCCGAGGTGGCCCCACAGGAAGCTCGGTTCGGACCAACACTCAGAGGAGCACTGGCCCGGGGGGGTTTAAAATAAGATGACCCTTGAGTCTGCAGAACCCAAGGGAAGGTATATGGTGGTAGGTAGGCAAATGGTAAAACCAAGGTCAGGCCTTGCTGGAGGAGTTTTATTCAAAGCGAATTGTCAAAGGGTTCCCATAACACCCAACCACGTAAGCAACGCAAAATCAAGGAACGTAACACCGGTATAACGGAAACTAGGGCGGCAAGAGTGGAACAAAACACCAGGCATAAGGCCGAGCCTTCCACCCTTTACCAAGTATATAGGTGCATTAAAGTAAACAAGATATAATAATGATATCCCAACAATAATCCTGTTCCAACAAGGAACAAATTCCATCTTCACCTCCAACTAGCAATGCTATAAGAGGGGCTGAGCAAAGCGGTAACATAGCCAAACAACAGTTTGCTAGGACAAGGTGGGATAGAGGTTTGACATGGAAATGTGGGGGGCATGATATAGCAAATGGTAGGTATCACGGCATAGCAATACAGCGAGTAACTAGCAAGCAAAGATAGAAGTGATTTCGAGGGTATGGTCATCTTGCCTGCAAAGTTCTCCGAGTTGACGTAAGCTTGATCCTCGTAAGCGTACTCAACGGGTTCCTCGATCACAAACTCGTCTCCCGGCTCTACCCAAAGCAAGAACACAAGCAAAGGAAACCACAATGAACCACGGTGCAATGCGCAAGCAACATGATGCAAAACATGGCATGATATGCGGGATGTGCTATGCAATGCATGTGCATGCTCCGAAAGGAAAAGATTGAACCAGGCCTCAACTTGGCAAACCAAGTGCGCCTCTGGAAATATGAGTTGATTTCGGTCAAAATCGATATAAAGATCACCGGAATCGGATGCACGGTTTGCAAATGGCAAGCAAAACAAGAATGGCACGATTCTGCGATTAACAGCACAATGACATCTAAAATGCAACAAGAAAATAAGCTACTGCACTCTAACATAGCAACAAAGCACATGGGAGTGATCTACTCAAGATGCTTGACAAAAGATGAACACTGAGCTACGGCTAAATCACACAATAGCAGGTTCAAGCAAGCATGGCAAAAGTTCAAAAGATATCAGCATCACAGACTTAGTGAAAATACTAACATGCCAGGAATTAACATCATGAAGCAATGTTAGGAGCAAGCAAACAACATGCTACAGGAACAGGACATAGCAAAGCAAGGCATGGCATGAATCTAATCAAAGCATATAACAAAAGTCCCTTACTGACCATAAGCCAAAAAGAATCATAAGATATGATGGCACCCATGTAAACATAGCAAGTTTCGTTAACAGATTCAGACTTAGTGAAATTCTAAGTCACTGAAAACAGCAACATCACGAGAGCTACTTTGCATGCATGTGCTAGTCACCACATTGATCACAAAAACACATGGCATACACCCCTGTAAAGATGACATGGCATATCCAAAACACATGTAGAGCTCATAGCCATATGCAGCACACAATAATCATGGCAAAAATGACAAATGCTCATAATCTGATAAGAAACAGTAACTAACATTATATAGCACTCTTGCAGCAGTCATTTGGGCATCAAGATGGACTCTTGCAGCAGGCATTTGGACATCCTAACGAACATTTTGATATATGGCACGCCCAAAACGGAGCTACGGATGCGGAGTTATGACATGATGAATAGTGGCTCGAAATACTGCAGAAAAGGACTTGGACGAAAATATCACCTCCGAAACAGATCTAGGGTTTTGGGCACTCAGATCGAGGATCACTGGAAGATGGTCAGAGTTGGTGGAGGAGGCCGGAGACGAGGGGGTTCGCCGAATCCGGCCCGGCGTCGAGGGCACGGCCGGAGTTGGGGCCGGCGACGTCGGGCAGTGCGGTGGCGCGTGGGGGCGAAGCAGCGGAGCATGGAGGCAGCGACCTGTTCGAGTGGCGCGGTCGTCGGTGGCATGGGGCGGCGCGAAGGCGAAGCGGCGGGGAGGCGCGCGGTGGCCGGCGCTGGGCGGAGCGGGCGGCGGAGCCGGGGGCACGGGCGGCAGACGGCTCGGGCCGGAGAGGGCCTCGCTCGGGCTCCGGCGGGCCCGCGCGGGTGGCGGCGGGAGGGCGACCGGGCCAGGGACGCGTGGTGGCGCGCGGTAGGCTGAGGTGGCGGGGTTGATGACGTGGCGGCTCGCTATTGGTCCGCGCGACGTGGAGGGGAGCGTCGGACATGTCCGTCGCGGCGCGGACGTGTCTGGACGCGCGGAGGAGGACGAGGTTAGGGTTCATCCGCGAAAATTGGACGAGGAAGACCTTTATATAGGTAGAGGGAGGTAGGAATGTCCAAATGGAGTGCGGTTTTCGGCCACGCGATCATGATCGAACGAGCGAGAGGATGGAGGGGGTTTGGATAGGTTATTGGGCCACTTTAGAGGGGTGTTGGGCTGCAACACACACGAGGCCTTTACACAACGCACACGAAAAGAGGTAAAAAAGGGGGCGCCGGAGGACGTATGGGTGCCGGATTGCAAAATGGATAACGGGGAAAATGCTCGGATGCATGAGATGAACACGTATGCAAATGCGATGCACATGATGACATGATATGGAATGCCTGATACACAAACAAATGACAAGGCAATAACAGCGAACAACTGGCAGACATCTGGCGCAACGGTCTCCGGGCGTTACATGTGGCCACCGGATACGGCGCCGACCGGCCGGATCCGCTCCTCCCTGGACCCCGTCGAGCTTCAGCCGCCTTCCCCGCCACTCTAGAGAATTCATCTAGTGATCCTTGAGAACCGTTCCGGAACCCTAGATCTGGAAAGGTTGACCTCGATTTTCTTCTAAGTCCTGGAATTTTTAACATCATGTGCCCCTGTTAATCATGCCATATCTTCATGCTCATAACTCTGTTTTGCATGCCTAAGATATCAAAATGTCTGTCTCGTGATGCTCTTCATGTTACTTTCATTTGCATGCATGTTACTATCTATATTTATGCCCTAATCCTCATTGCAAAAGTGCTATATGATGTTGTCTGCTGAAATTTAACAGAACTTCATGATTTGTCATTTTCGTTGCATTTTGCGTGTGTGCATCCTATGATCTTGATGTCTACATGTTTTATGAGCTCCATCATGCCAACTTTACAAAGGTACAAGACTTGTATTTTTATCAGCTATGTGGTGACTATAACAAGCATGCAAAGTAGGCTATGTGATGTTGCTGATTTCTGACACTTAGAATATGTTGCCAAGTCTTTTCCTGTTACATTTTGATGCCATGTAAATGTGTTGCTACCATGAGATCCATGCACATTTTATTTAGTTCAGTAAGCCTATTATGAAGATGTGTTATTGCTCTATCCATTCATGCCTCTGGTTGCAATTATGGAGTACTCTATGTTTGCTAAATATTGTTCCTGGCAGATTGTTAACACGAGTTTCAACTTTTCCATGTGTGTTTCTAGTGATACATGTACCATATGAACTTATTCTTGCCATGCTTAGCCTCTTGAAGATGTCTACTTCATGTTTGTTACCTTTTTATGCCATGAAATGTCTTGTGCTGAGTGAATTGAGCTTGCAAAGTTGCTATCATGAATCTGATTCTACCATGCTTTGTTTTTCATGCATCTTTGGCTAAAGTTCAGTAAGGAAGTTTTGTTCTATGTCTTTACTACTAGCATGCCATGTCTTTGTTTGCCATGATATGTTCCTGTAGCATGTAGTTTGCTAGCTCCAAACATTGCTATATGATGTTGTTTTCACATGTTTAGTATTTTCTCTAAGCCTGTGAAGCTGATATCATTTGTAGTTTTGTCATGCTATTTTGAGCTTGTTCTAGTGAGTTCTAGCAGGATCTTAGTGTTCATGATTTGGAGAGATTCACATGTACTTTATGTTCATGTGCTTTGTTGCTATGTTGGAGTGTTGTAGCATAGTTTCTTGTTGCATTCTAAGTGCTATGATGATGTTAATCGCAGATTTGCATCATTCTTGTTTTGCTTGCCTTTTGCAAACCGTGCATCCGCTTCCGGTGATCCTTATATCGATTTTTACCGAAATCAACCCATATTTCCAGCGGCATACTTGTTTTTACAAGTTGATGCCTCGATCATCTTTTCCCTTCCGGAGTACCCATATGCATTGCACATCATACCTTGCATTCCATGCCATGTCTTGCATCATGTTGCTTGTGCATTGCACCATGATTGATTGTTGTTCCATTGCTGGTTTTCTTGCTTTGGGTAGATCCGGGAGACGAGTTCGTGAACAAGGAACTTGTTGAGTATGCTAACGAGGATCAAGCTTTCAACAACTCTGAGAACTTTGTAGGCAAGATGACCATTACCCTCGATATCACTTCTATCTTTGCTATGTCACGCTACCTACCACTTGTTTATCATGCCTCCCATATTGCCATGTCAAGCCTCTAACCCACCTTCCTAGCAAACCGTTGTTTGGCTAAGTTACCTCTTTTGCTCAGCCCCTCTTATAGCATTGCTAGTTGCAGGTGCCTTGCAGGTTGTTCCATGTTGGAACATGGATATGTTGGGATATCACTTTAGCTCTTATTTAATTAATGCATCTATATACTTGGCAAAGCGTGGAAGGCTTGGCCTTTTTCTTGGTGTTTTGTCCCACTCTTGCCGCGTTAGTTTCCGTCATATCGGTGTTATGTTCCTTGATTTTGCGTTCCTTACGCGGTTGGGGTTATGGGACCCCCTTGACAGTTTGCTTTGAATAAAACTCCTATAGCAAGGCCCAACCTTGGTTTTACATTTTCCTAACAACCTATAACTTTCCCTTGGGGTTGCAAACCTGAGGGTCATCTTTATTTTAACACCCCCCCCCTCGCGCGAGCTAGTGCTCCTCTGAGTGTTGGTCCGAACCAAGTAGACTATGGGGCCACCTCGGGGAAACTTGAGGGTTGGTTTTACTCATAGGATGTCTCATCCGGTGTGCCCTGAGAATGAGATATGTGCAGCTCCTATCGGGATTTGTTGGCACAGTCGGGCGGTCTTGCTGGTCTTGTTTCAACATTGTCGAAATGTCTTGTAACCGGGATTCCGAGACTGATCGGGTCTTTTTGGGAGAAGGAATATCCTTCGTTGATCATGAGAGCTTGTGATGGGCTAAGTTGGGACACCCCTGCAGGGTATAAACTTTCGAGAGACGTGCCCGCGGTTATGTGGCAGATGGGAATTTGTTAATATCCGGTTGTAGAGAACTTGACACTTGACTTAATTAAAATGAATCAACTGCATGTGTAGCCGTGATGGTCTCTTTTTGGCAGAGTCCGGGAAGTGAACACAGTTTGTGTTATGGTTGAACGTAAGTAGTTTCAGGATCACTTCTTGATCACTTCTAGCTTCACGATCGTTGCGTAGCTTCTCATCTTACTCTTATTTGCGTATGTTAGCCACCATATTTGCGAGGACCTTGGTTTTTAGTATGTTTCGTTTCCTGGTGATCAATAGTGGAGCCCAGTTGGGATGATCGGGTATCTAGCATTTGGGGTTATCTTCTTTTTATTTGGATTTGACCGTAATCGGTCTATGTGGGTTTTTGGATGATGTATGACTTTATTTAAGTATTGTGTGATGTGGTGATTGTAAGCCAACTCTTTTTATCTCTTTCTTGTTCATTACATGGGATTGTGTGAACATGACCCTTCTTGCGACAAAACTACAATGCGGTTATGCCTCTAAGTCGTGCCTCGACACGTGGGAGATATAGCCGCATCATGGGTGTTACAATTTGGTATCAGAGCCATCCTCGACTTAGTAGCCCCCTGCTTGATCGAATCGCTGACGTTGTTGAGTCTAGAACAAAATGTTTTGAGTCTAAGGATTATATATATTGGAGAGTAGGATTTCGGATTCCGGCAGACCCTTGACATTCGAACACTGGGGTGCGCGCGGTGACTTCGCCTCCTACCTACCTGCACCCCTCCGCCTTGCTAGGATCTAAACTATGGAAAGAACAACACAAGAGACACAGGGTTTATACTGGTTCGGGCCACCGTTGTGGTGTAATACCCTACTGCAGTTTGTGGTGTGGTGGATTGCCTCTTGGGCTGATGATGATGAACAATACAAGGAAGAACAGCCCCGCGAGGGTCTGTTCTTGGCTGGGGCGATGAACTGTTGGGAGGAGCTCAGTCACCTTTCTCTCTCTCTCTCTCTCTACCGAATATTCTCTATCCTTCGATCCCCCGGCCAGCTCTCACTTTTCTTCTAACCTCCCCTCTCTTTGCTCTGTGGGTGGCTGGTCCTATTTATAGAGGCCCTGGTCCTCTTCCCAAATATCGAGCGGGAAGGGAGCCAACAATGGCGGGCTAATTTGAAGGGGGACAGCTAGTATCAGCTATCCTGACAAAAGTAGTCTTTGCCTGCGCAAAGCTCTGGTGATGACGCCGTCTTGGGCTCCACGGTGACCTCCGTCTCGTAGTCCTCCTAGTCTTGGTCTCGTTGCACCGAAACGGCAACCTTTGCCTGATGCCTCGGTACTCTGCGGCTGCGCTTGCCCCCTTTGCACCAAAGAGGAAGGGAGGACACTGCGCGGGCTGGCACCCGCCTGGCGCCCCCGGTCGTCATGGCTTGCGTCACAGGCACCTCGTGAGGTACCCCGCCTTGATCTCTCCGCCTCCTCGTGAGCCAGCCTGACGAGGCCACGCCTGAGGAAGCTCCGCGTCGTCCGCCCCGCGAGGCTTGGCCCCTCGCGAGGGTCTTGGGTTTGTGTTGGTGAAGATGGGCCGCGTTGGGCCCCCCTTTGAGCCACGCCGCAGGCCGCAGGCAGGCAAGTCTGGGGACCCCTGTTCCCAGAACGCCGACAGTAGCCCCCGGGCCCAAGGCGCGCCCGGACTTGGCCGTGCAGGGAGGCAGAAGGGCAAGAGCGAAGCGCCGCGGGCCCTAACAGCCTGCGGCCTTGGGCACCGCGTGGCGGTTGATTGGACGTGGGCGCCTCCACTTCCCCATGGCGCCTCGGCAACTGCACGGATTGGACAAGTCCCTGCATGCAAAGTGGGTCATGATTACCTGCAATCGTGGAGGTAGGCGGTTGGCCTTCGCCGGCCATAAGTACGGAACAGCGCGCGCCCTTCTAGTCCATCCCTCCTTGCTTCTCCTGCCCGGTCGTCCTCGCGAGGCTTGGCTGAGCCGGGTGGGGCGAGCTCAGCCCCCACGGCCCAAGTGGCTCCTGAGGTGCTCTTGCCTGCCGCCGCCACTTCAGCTGTCGAGGCGCGGCAGACTCCGCCTCAGGATGCTGTGGCTGCGCTGCCGTCTTCTCGACCTACTCCACCGGCTGCTGTCTCTCCGACTCCTTCTGCCGTTATGGATCGTGCTGTTGCTGAGCTGGACCGACTGCGTCAGGATCTTCTTGGCGCCGACCCCCGCTTGGTGGCCGGGCGCTTGGAGCTGGCTTCAGGATGGGTTCGCTCCGACGCTTCGATTCAGGCAGCGCTGGTCCAGGCCTCGACGGCATGCGACGAGGAGAAGCAGGCTGTCCTTGAGGCGAAGGCTGCTCGGGACGCAGCCCTGGGGGAGGTGGTCGACATCCGTGGATGTTGCAAGGCGCTGGAGGGCGAACTGCAAGATTTGCGGGACCAGCTCGTGAACGAGGTCCGCCTTCGCCAAGAGCAGGAAGAAGGCGTGAAGGCTCGCGAGGCGGCTCTCAAGGAGAGGGAGTTCAAGCTCAAGAAACGCCGCGACCGCCTAGGCGCGCTGGAGCAGAAGTTGGGGGCGAGGAAGGCCAAGCTGGACGACGAGGCCCTGGTTCTTACCGAGGACCGCGTGGCCTTCGCGGAGATGGAGGCGAGGGCTCGGTCCTCACTGAGGACGCTTCACGACAGCGGCCTGGAGAGCCCACTGGCTGGCACCGAGGACGGCCCCGCCAAGCTGCTTCCCTTCCTGGTTCACGCTCTTGAAGATGTCGCCCTTGGCCTTGGCCCCGCGGCCGAGGCCGAGGCGCGTGTCCTGTCTTCTGCAGTAATGACACGGGTCCTCACCCACATCTACCTTCGCGACCTGGTGTCGACCTCGACAGCCTGTTGGAGCCAGTGAGCGGCGAGCGTGCCGCTGCTGCTGCTGAGGCCATGAAGGGTCGCGCAGAGGCCCTGTTGGGGAAGTTCCGGGCCTTTAGCACCAAGCCGAAGCAAGGCGCTGCCGACCCCACTGCTCCGTGAGGCGTACTCAATCTGCGCCGCTCCATCGCCGACAAGTGACTCCGTCACGGCTCCTGTCCTGCCTTTAATTCCTGCACATGTATCATGCCTCGGGGAGGCGTTAAACTTGCGTTTGGCATCGAGATAACAGTGTGGACTGTAATATTTGCTTTTGAACTTCTTGAAATTTGTGCCTTTCCTTCCTACTTGCTTATGTTCTACGCCGGCAGAGCCCGGCCCCGCGCATGCCTCACCCAGCGTTGGTCCCGACCAGAAACCAGGACGGGGCCAAGGAGTGAGGGGCCACGTGACAAGTTAGGCTCCTGATTCGCGATGCTCAGGAGTCCCCCTTGGCGCACGAACAGCAAGTAGGGAGGTGTGATGCGGGTGGATCTACCGTTCTACGTCTGCAGAGCCCGGCCACGCGCGTACCTCACCCAGCGTTGGTCCCGACCGAAAACTAGGATGGGGCCACGGAGTGAGGGGCTACGTGACCAGTTAGGCTCCTGAGTCGCGATGCTCAGGAGTCCCCCTTGACGCTCAAACGGCCTTCGTACCTTGGCTCCGCTCGGGGAGAGACACGCGACGAACCAGGCCCGGGGGGACCTGGCTGGGCGGCGTGCGTCTGGATGTGACCCAGGCGCAGCCCCCGTGCACAGCCCCCTCGCGCGGCACTCCCGAGGGGAGGCGTTATGATGAGGCTAGACACTGAGCTTTGGGCTCCTTGAGGTTGGTGCGGCCCGGGGGCCACCCTCAGTTGTTTATCACCAGCGCGGAGCATAGTGCTACCGTATGTGTACGGGCATAGCCGCTCCTCGGCAGTGTCGTCAGCCAGCGCGGAGCATGGTGCTTCCACTGGTATGTGGGAGCGGGCCCCCCTCCGGGAGGATCCCCCGGGGCGTGTACAGCCCCGCCCTGACACGTGGTTGGCACGGTAGGGCCTGGCGAGGTGTATCTGGGCACCCGTGAGCCAGCGCGGGACTCACGGGGCCCTGGCACTAGGACTTATCTTGTGATGTGTCCCTGCAAATTGGTTAGATGTCGGCACTCTACGTCCTCGGGTCCCGGCCCTCGAGCTGGTCTCAGCCGTCGCTGGTATGCCAGGTCGCGATGCCATGGACAAGGCCAGAGGGTGAGGGCTGGACAGCCAGTAAGAGCCCTGAGTCGCGATGCTCAGGTACCCCCCTTTAACGTGCAAGTGGTCGGCATGGAGAAGAAGAGGTGCCGTGGACCGGCATCAAATAATCAAGCATGGTGGGTCTAACGCATAATTGGAAATAAACGCAAACGGGATACATGCCGCTGGGCCTGGCCCGAGCGGCTTGGGGATCATGCAGCCCGAGGGGCGCCCCCAGCAAGGTAAGCTAACAACATGGAATAAAAAGGGATACACGCCGCAGGGACGGACCCACGCGGCCTGGGAATAATGCAGCCCTGGGGGGGCGCTCCAGCTGGAAACAAAACTCGAAAGATGTCACCTGATAATGTTGAGGATGAAGGAGCATTGGTGTAGCAGGCTCGGTGGGCTGCGGGAGCCGATCCTCATGAGCCCCCAGGCCCAGGGGCCTCGGGAGGCTCCGGAGGCGCTGGCGGCTCCTCACGGGCCATCTCCATCCCTGCCAGGGCTGCGGAACACCCTGCCTCTCGTGCCTCCATGATGCCCCTCATGAGGCGCTGGTACATGTCAGCCGCGTTCGGCAAGCCGTAAGGCATGCGAACGTAGCTATGGGGTGGGCCTCCGTAGCGCCCCACTCGCGAGGGCTAGAGGCGCTCCAGAGAGGCGACTCGGTTGAGCCCTGGTATGTCGATGCAGACGCGCAGCCCACCATCCTCGCCTGGATGGGGAGCCACTGCTGGTAGGCGGCGGCCCCCTTTCATGACTCTTGACTCCTGTAGCTCCTGAATGGCCTTGCTGACGAACTCCTGAGGGCATGGGTCTCCTTGCCTTGCTCCTTTCTTGAGGGAAAAATGCTTCGAAACACGCCTCCATGTGGTGCCCAAGCGCCTCCCTCGTGACCCTAGCTAGGTCGGTGGCCCTCCAGGGGAGAGCCCCCGAGCCCTGCCTGAGGAGGGTGCCGGGTGCGCTTTCCTATGCGATGGAAGGAGGTTCCCCCTAGGGAGGCGCGGGCCCAGATGGGCCTACCTCCTGAGTGGTCGGGCCGGACGATGTCTTCTTCTTCTTAGGGGCGGTCTCGGGAGGCCTCCTGCTTCCACGATCCGGGTCTTCCAGTGACGCTGCCTGAAAGGCTCGTTCCAGGGAACACACCGCATCCTTCTCTTCACATGGCACCGTGATGACTCCGCCGCTTCCTGGCATATTGAGGATGTTGTAGCCGTGGTGAGTTACGGCCATGAACTTGGCCAGCGCTGGGTACCCAAGGATGGCGTTGTACGGCAGGCGAATGTGAGCGACATCGAAGTCGATGAGCTCAATGCGGTAGTTGTCGCGTGCCCCGAAGGTGACAGGGAGGCAGACTTGCCCAATCGGGACCATGGAGCCGTCGGTGATACCGGAGAAAGGCTTGGTTGGCTGAAGCTGGCTGTAAGGCACTTGGAGGTTGTTGAATGTTTCCACAGACAGGACGTTGAGCCCTGCCCCGCCATCGATGAGGGTCTTGGTGACCACCACATTGCTGACGATCGGGGAGCAAAGCATCGGGAGAACTCCGGCTGTAGCCGCACACTTGAGCTGATCTGCTGAACTGAACGTGATGGCGCACGCCGACCACCTGAGAGGGCGCGTGGCTTCGAGCCTGGGGAGGATTGCGTTCACTTCGCGGGCGAACTGCTTGAAGATGCTCTGAGAGGCTGGGGCTTGTGCCCCGCCCAGGATGCAGGCGATCGCGCGCGGCTCCTGGAAGCCCCCAGCCCCTTCGTCCTGGTGGCGGTCCTCGTTTCTCCTTGGCTGCGGCGGCAGCAGTGGGAGGCCTGCGTTGCCTTGCGGGCGATCCTCGCGAGGCTGATCCCTCCAGTCTCCCTCGCGAGGCTGATCTCTCCAGCCTCCCTCGCGAGGTGGGTCTTGCCAGCAATCCTCGCAAGGTTGATCGCGCCACCCTTGGCGCGGGCCACGGTCTTCCCAGCGTCCTGCGTTCCTTCCTCCTCCTCGGCCGTAGCCCCGGTCACTGCGGTCAGGGCGACGGCCGATCCTTCCTTCTCGCACGGCTCGGAGCTCTTGGCATTCGTTGGTGTTGTGGGTGTGGAGGTCGTGGTACACACAGTACCGGCTGCCGTTGGAAGGTTCGGGCTGATCCCTGCCCCGCTTGGTGTCTGGTTCTGCCGCGAGCACGACAGCCCCCTTGCGCTTCACATCCTTGGCCTTGGGCTTCTTTTCTTCTGGGTCTGCGGCAGGCAGCTCGAGGAGGGAGAGACACCCTTCCTTGGCCCTAGTGCACTTGGTTGCCAGGTTGAACAGTTCCAAGGAAGTTCATAGGTCTTCATGCATCGCCAGCTCCTCCTTCATCTTGACGTCACGCACGCCGTCGGAGAAGGCCGAGATGATGGCCTCCTCAGTCACCTTGGGAATCTTGAGGTGCGCGTTGTTGAAGCGCTGGATGTACTTCTGCAGGGTCTCCCCGGGCTATTGCTTGATGCAGCGCATGTCACTCACGCGGGTGGCCGGTCGCGAGTGCCTTGGAAGTTGGCGATGAAGCGGGTGCGCATATCGTCCCAGGAGGAGATTGTGCCTGGAGCCAGGTTCAGGAGCCAGGTGCGGGCCCCGTCCTTGAGTGCCATGGGGAACCAGTTCGCCATGACCTTCTCGTCTCCGTTGGCAGCTTCGATGCCCAGCTCGTAGAGCTGGAGGAACTCCATAAGGTCAGCCGTGTCGTCGTAGCGAGGAGGCAAGTCTGGATTGAACTTGCCGGGCCACGCGACGTTGCGTAGCTCGGCGGTGAAGGCGCGGCAGCCTGTTGTGGCCACGGGAGGCCTTGGATGACGGGGAGCTTGGTCTTGCATGTCCCCACGCACTGCAGCTGGGAGCAGCGCGGGGTCTTGACGCGCGGGAGCAGGAGCATGGTCGCGACGTGCTGGAGCAGGGAGCGTCCGGGCAGCTTCTTACGGGCGAGGGACTTCTTGACAGCTCTGCTCTTGCTGCGCTGGCGCCTGACGGAGCGGGTTCCGCCCAGGGGCCACACGCCTTGGAGCCATGGCGCCTTCCTGAGGAGGAGGCGGCCGGGGTGCCGCCGGAGCTTCATTGCCCGCGCGGGGCGGGGTGCGGTGCAGCGGAACGGACGGCGCAGGAGAGCCCCCTGTGGCGCAGACGAGCTCGGCGATGCGGTCGAGCCATTCTTCGTAGACGTCGTCGACGGGACGGTAGCGCAAGAGCTCGTTCACCGCGATGAGTGCAGCCCGAGCCTCCATGGATGCGCAGAGCGCGCGGGACGAAGAACCAGCTGGGGTGAGCGAGGGAGTTGCGGTGCAGCCGTCTTGCCGCACGGACGGATGCTGGGACAATGCTTGCTGCTCGTCCCCCGCCGGGCCGGTGGCGGTGTTGACGGCAGGTGACGGGGAACGGCGAGGACGCCTGCCGACAGGGGCCGTCTAGGTGACGCAAGCAGCCAGCGCGGCCCGGCGCTCGGCGCGGGCCCGACGAGCGTTAGACATGGGCGTGATGGTCGGAGGAGAACGGGGTGGTGGAAGACGAATCCCGGCGCACTCCTACCTGGCGCGCCAAATGTCGGATTTCGGGTTCCGGCGGACCCTTGAGGTTTGAACACTGGGGTGCGCGCGGAGACTTCGCCTCCTACCTACCTACACCCCTCCGCCTTGCTAGGATCTAAACTATGGAAAGAACAACACAAGAGACACAGGTTTATACTGGTTCGGGCCACCGTTGTGGTGTAATACCCTACTCCAGTGTGTGGTGTGGTGGATTGCCTCTTGGTCTGATGATGATGAACAATACAAGGAAGAACAGCCTCGCGAGGGTCTGTTCTTGGCTGGGGCGATGAACTGCTGGGAGGAGCTCAGTCACCTTTCTCTCTCTCTCTCTCTCTCTCTCTCTCTCTCTCTCTCTCTCTACCGGATCTTCTCTATCCTTCGATCCCCCAGCCAGCTCTCTCTTTTCTTCTAACCTCCCCTCTCTTTGCTCTGTGGGTGGCTAGTCCTATTTATAGAGGCCCTGGTCCTCTTCCCAAATATCAAGCGGGAAGGGAGCCAACAATGGCGGGCTAATTTGAAGGGGGACAGCTAGTATCAGCTATCCTGACAAAAGTAGTCTTCGCCTGCGCAAAGCTCTGGTGATGACGCCGTCTTGGGCTCCACGGTGACCTCCGTCTCGTAGTCCTCCTGGTCTTGGTCTCGTTGCACCGAAACGGCAACCTTTGCCTGATGCCTCGGTACTCTGCGGCTACGCTTGCCCCCTTTGCACCAAAGAGGAAGGGAGGACACTGCGCGGGCTAGCACCTGCCTGGCGCCCCCGGTCGTCATGGCTTGCGTCACGGGCACCTCGTGAGGTACCCCGCCTTGATCTCTCCGCCTCCTCGTGAGCTAGCCTGACGAGGCCGCGCCTGAGGAAGCTCCGCGTCGTCCGCCCCGCGAGGCTTGGCCCCTCGCGAGGGTCTTGGGTTTGTGTTGGTGAAGATGGGCCGCGCTAGGCCCCCCTTTGAGCCACGCCGCAGGCCGCAGGCAGGAAAGTCTGGGGACCCCCATTCCCAGAACGCCAACAGATTCCTTTTACTCCTCAGTCCCTTGGTCACTCTGGTGAGGCCTCCTGACATAGATGTTTTGTCTTTCCTCTCCTCAAATTTCACGAAAAAATTAGGATCACACGGGTATCTTGGAATCGTTACGATATTCTTGTGACAAGAACATTGTTCTTGGTGCCTCCTGACATTTAGGGGTTGTGGTAGTGTCCCAGGGAGTTGAGCTCCGAGGTGTTGTCGTCACAACTTTATCGTTGCAGTTCTGGAATACCTGAGTTCGCTGACATCAAAAATCTCTTTTATGCAGTTGTTAGTGAGATAACCTCGACACCACCCAGTACTGGGGCAGGAGTTCAGGAGTATTGCCATAGCTCGTATAACGAATTCTTTTTGAAGGTTCAGGTACACGATTTCTGGAGTTTTCTTGGTTATGTGTTTACGGATGGATACAGTTGGAGCATAGGGCTTGTTAGTTGTGTGATATACCTTGTGCCTCCCTGTATCCCCAACACCATATTGCATAACCAGAAAGTTTCGGGAGTTTATAGGTGGGAATTCAAGTAGCTCTAGTATTTCTTCCCGCAGATATTTGGTTTGTGATTAGGTAATCCTTACCACTTATTTGTTCCAGTCGTACCTTGTTGTTTCATTCATCAACCTTTATCTAAGTGGCTTCTCAACTTAATGGGTGTGTGATGTTAACTTTGTAATTCATTCGTTCAATCCTTGTTCGAATGGTTATTGTGAAGACTATATATTGCAATTTCTATTCGTTGATTCAGCTTGTCTATCTGTCTATCGAGATTCTAACGGATGTCACCCTCTTCAGGATGGCTCCTCCAACGCGTTTAAATTCGGACCGCAAGGAAGGGAGTCAGGCGAACCCTCCACCTCCGCCTCCGGAGGCATGGCAAGCTGCCATGGTCGCCACCAACGCCAACACCCAGATGGTTTTGCAAATCTTGCAAGAGCGCAACCAAGGCCAACGCAACCAAGGAAATCAAGGTCAAGGACAATTCAACAATCGGCCTCACTTTGCTACCCTCAACTAGTTCCTTGCAAATCAGTCGAAGTCTTTCAGCAACTGTGTCGAGGCCACGAACGTCGATGATTGGGTCGTGGACATCTGCAAGCATTTTGAATATAGCAATGTCAAGCCTGAGGACTTTGTGAAGTTCGCTTCGTTTCAACTCAAGGATCAAGCTGCTGATTGGTATCAACAATACAAAGATTCCAGAGGAGGTCGAGTGATTACTTGGGATAATTTCTATCGAGACTTCAAAGCTCATCATATTCCAACAAGTGTTGATGAGAGTAAGCGGGAGGAGTTTCGCAATCTCAAGCAAGGAAGCATGTCTGTGTACCAATACAACATCCAGTTTCAGAAACTTGCTCGTTTCGCAAGGCAAGACGTTCCTGATGAAAAGAGCATGATCTATCATTTCAGAGGTGGCCTCAAAGAAGATCTGCAGTTAGCTCCCGTTCTTGTTGAGCCTACTAAGTTCGATCAATTCTATAACATGGCCCTCAAGCAATAAGGTGCTCAGCTCAAGTGTGAGGCCTCAAAGAAGAGAATCAGGGATGCAGTTCAGTCTTCTTCTTCCTCACAAGTGGCAGCTAAGCAACAGAAGTTCTGGCATCCGCCCCCTCGTCCGTTTCATCAGCCCTACCAGCAGAAGAACAAAGGTGGCCATGGATCTTCCCAACCACCCAACCGAGGCTATCAGAACAAGTCCCGGACTCAAGCTCCAAGGTCAAGTGCTCATTATCATCGTCCGTTCTTAGAGGTGACTTGCAACAAGTGTCAGCAGAAAGGTCACTATGCAAACAAGTGCTTCAACCAAAGGCACCTTCAGCCTCCTCCTCCTGTGAGATCTTCTAGCAGTGCAGTGGTCAAGCATAATCCCAAGCATGCTAAGGTGAACATGATGAATGCAGCTCAGGTAGAGTATTCTTCAGATGTGATCATGGGTAACTTTTCAGTTAACTCCATTCCTGCAAAAGTCTTATTTGGTATTTGTGCATCGCATTCTTTCATGTCATACCCATTTGCATCGGAGCACAATGTTGACACAGAGATTTTGTCCAAATTTATGCAAGTTGTTTCTCCGGGAAAGCTTATGACTTCTAGTTTGGTTGCTCCCAATGTATCTGTCCAGTTGGGAAACTATAAATTTCTGGCTTCTCCAATTGTTCTTGGTGACTCGGTATGGATTGGCTTTCTTAGCACAAGGCTCAACTTGATTGTGCTGCCAGGGACATTCAATTGACACACTCTTCTGATGATGTGATCATCTCTGCCGCTCGTGACGAAACCATTCGACTGCTTTCTCTCAATGAGAAGGGTGAGTTGGATGCAATTTCTCATATTCCAGTCATTTGTGAGTACCAAGACGTCTTTACAGAAGAGCTTCCAGGAATGCCTCCTCACCGGCCAGTTGTGTTCGTTATCGATCTTGAGCCTGGTACTGAACCCGTTTGCAAGCGTCCATACAAGCTTGGACCAAAGGAGTTGAAGGAATTGAAGAAACAGCTCGATGAACAAGAGCATCTGGGTTTGATCAGACCGAGTTCATCTCTCTGGGGTTGTGGTGTTCTTTTTGTCCAAAAGAAGGATGGAACGGACCGACTTTGCATCATTTACTGTCCATTGAACAAGAAGGCAATCAAGAACAAGTATCCACTTCCCAACATCAATGAGCTATTCGAGCAACTTAAAGGTTCTAAAGTATTCTCCAAGCTTGACCTCCATATGGGTTATCATTAGATTCACATTCGTTAACAAGATATTCCCAAGACAGCATTCAGAACAAGTTTTGGTTCTTATGAATGTATTGTCATGTCTTTCAGCCTTGTCAATGCTCCTCCAACGTTCTCTCGCATGATGAACTTCATCTTCAACCCCTACACAAATGAATTCGTCTTAGTGTATCTCGACGATTTCCTGGTCTTCTCCAAGAATAAGAAGGATCATGCCAAGCATTTGCGATTGGTGCTCGACAAGCTTAGAGAGTATCAATTCTATGCGAAGTTCTCCAAATGTGAGTTTTGGCCTGATGAAGTTCTTTATCTTGGTCATATCATCTCCGCCAAGGGCATTGCTGTTAATCCAGAAAATGTTTCTGCAATTGTGAACTGGGAACCTCCTCGGAATGTCAAGCAGCTCCGCAGTTTTCTTGGACTTGCTAGCTATTGCCGAAGATTCGTTGAGAATTTCTCAAAGATTGCAAAGCCTCTTTCCAACCTCCTCTAGAAGCATATCAAGTATGTCTGGACTCCTGAGTGTGACGTTGCTTTCAACACTCTTAAAGAGAAGCTAGCCTCAGCTCCTGTCTTAACTCCTCCTGACGAATCCAAGCCATTCGGAGTTTTATCTAATGCCTCATTGCAAGGTCTTGGTGATGTGTTAATGCAAGAGAAGAAAGTTGTGGCTTATACCTCTCGCCAGTTTAAGCCCAACGAAAGGAACTACCCCACTCACGATGTTGAGTTGACGGCAGTTGTCCATGCATTAATAACATGGAGACATCTCTTGTTGGGAAGGCAAGTGGACATTTTCACCGATCATAGGAGCCTCAAGCATATCTTCACTCAACCCAACCTCAACCTCAGGCAAACTAGTTGGGTCAAAATGATTCAAGAGTACAATCCAAGTATTGAATATACTCTAGGCAAGGCCAATGTGATTGCAGATGCTCTCAGCAGAAAGGCTTACTGCAACAGCTTAATTCTCAAGCCATTCCAACCGGATCTTTGTGAAGCTTTCCGCAAGCTCAATCTCCAAGTTGTTCCTCAAGGTTTTATTGACAACCTTCAAGTCACTCCAACTTTGGAAGACCAAATCCGTGAGGCACAACTCATTAATACCATGGTGAAGAAGGTGAAACGCGGTATTGCCAAGGGCTTACCCAAATACAAGTGCTACCGCATTGATGACAAAGACATTTTATTCTTCAAGGACCGGATTGTGGTTCCTAAAGGTGATCTAAGGAAGGTCGAAATGAACGAGGCGTACAATTCTCTTCTGTCCATTCATCCAGGCGGTTCGAAGATGTACCATGACCTCAAGCAGTCGTATTGGTGGACTCGAATGAAGCGAGAGGTTACTCAATTCGTGAATGAATGTGATGTGTGTCGAAGGGTGAAAGCAGAACACTAACGACCCGCTGGTCTCCTCCAACCTCTTGCTATTCCAGAATGGAAGTTTGACCATATTGAAATGGACTTCGTTACTAGATTTCCTAAGTCCAAGCGTGGGAATGATGATATTTTCATTGTCATAGCCAAGCTTACAAACGTGGCTCATTTCCTTCCAATCCAAGAATCTATCACAGCAGCTCAGTTGGCAGAGCTATACAACTCCATAATTGTCTCCTTGTGTAGTATTCCGCAATTGACATCTTCAGACCGCGGAAGCATTTTCACTTCTAAGTTCTGGGACTCCTTCCAGAAGGCCATGGGCACCAACATTCGCTTCAGCACAGATTTCCATCCTCAAACAAGTGGCCAAGTCGAGCGAGTCAATCAAATCCTCGAAGACATGCTCATGTAGCGACCAGACCTCAAACAGTCTGATCTCTGTGCTCCGGTGTCATCCCTGGATCAGTAATGCTGACACCACACAGTACTCGAAGGATTTATATCAGAGTAGCAATCACACACTTATTACATCGAGTGTCTCAAAAGAGAACTTATTACAATAAATATGGCTTAAGGCCATCTAATAACGATAACAGCGGAAGGCTTGGAAGATAAGTGAGTCCATCAACTCCAACGGCATCACTGAGTATAGAACCACGACCTAAAATCCTCAATCATCGTCTGAAAAGTCTGCAACATTAACGTTGCAGCCCGAAAATGGGTCAGCACATGGAATATGCTGGCAAGGCAACACATAGAGAGTAATGGAATGCAACAGCTATACTATATGCATATTTGGCTGGTGGAAAGCTCTATGGTTACAGTTTTTGCGTAAAGCCAATTTTTCCCTACTTCAAAGGAATAAATTTAATTACTATCATGGTTGTTGTTAAACATTGAGAATGGTTGACAGCATTCTCAATCCCAATTAAATAACATCATTAAACCCAACAAAATTAATTTTTGAGTAACATGTTGAGATTCACATGATAATCCAGGTACTAGATACTCAAGATTTGTCCATAACCGGGGACACGGCTAACCATGATTAGTCTGTTACACTCTGCAGAGGTTTGCGCACTTTTCCCCACAAGACTCGATCGCCTCCATTGGATTTCTCGCACTACATGGTGTTTGAGAAACGGATGACCGAGACATAGTCTTTCAGAAGCGCTAGCACCTTACGATCGGGTAGACCGTACCACCTACATCCCCTACATCTGCTAGTCTACCACTGTAAGAGTTCGCACAACTTAATCAACTATGCCAGAGCCCATAATGGCTTGTGGCTGCACACGGAAGTTTCTAGTATGAATAATCTCATGATCCCTTTGAGCCTGGGTGGCGGTCCAAAAGAAAAATAGGCAAGTCCTGGGATACCCAGGTGCCTCAATCCACCCAGATGTGTGTTTAGGTTGCCACCTTAGATAAACCCTTAATAAACAATCTCACATCTGTCATGGATATCACTCACCCAATCCTAATCATGCAATGTGTGAGGATTGATCTAATGCAATAAAACTGGGTTGTAGAAAAGGTATGATCAAAGTGTTACTTGCCTTGCTGATGATCCGCGATACCTAGAGATTCGAAGTAACAGGCGGCGCACTCCGGGTATTCTATCGCAGACAAACAAACAAGCATACAATAAGTACTCATCTAATGCACGGGTAAAACTCAAATAGAAGATCTAACCAGAAAGTTCAACTTAAGAACCCTGGTTTGCAAAAGAATCAAATCGAACGAAGCAAAAGAAATCAAACGGCGAAAGAAAACAACTTCGTTCTAGTAATCTGGATCTAAGGCAAATTTTACAGTAGCAAAAACTTGTTTAAGTTGATTATTAGGAAAGAGGGTTTCGAGACGAAACTCCAGGCGCTTGAATCGCCTGATTCCGATAAACGAGCGAAAAGTTATACTAAAACAAAAATCGGATCAGAAATCGCGATCAGAAAATAACCGCGGAAAAATCCGACGAAAAAGAAAAACGACGAACAGAATTTTTTTTAAACGGCACGGATTTCGAGGGCGGCGAACTTCGGGCGACGCGCGGCTCCGGCGGATCGGCGGCGGGGCGGCGGCTGGGGCGCGCTAGGGTTAGGGTTTCGGGGCTCGGCGGCTGGGCTCTCTCGGGCTAGGGCGGCGGGTTATAAAGGCCTCGGCCGGCGGTGTCCTGGCCGAGTATGGCCCATAGTCGGTTCCGCGTTTTTTTTAAATAATTCCGCTCGGAAGAAAAATAAAAAGAAATACTAAATGGACTCCAAAAATCACGAAATAAATTTTTCGGGTTTCTAAAATCAAGCCCGATAAAGTAAACATTTATCTGGGCCCAAACTACAACTTTGAAAAACGCGCATTTTTCCTAAATTCAAATAAAAATACCGAAAAACTCCGAAATAAATCTTATTTGATTTTTTATTAAATCCTCAATATTTCTATATTTTTGGGAAATTCATTTTATTCCCTCTCTCATATTTTTGTAATAGAAATAATTGATGATAAAATAAATAAAATCAAATGATCCTGTTTACATAATTTGAGAAAAGTCAAATATGTAAATAACGAAATCCCCAACTCTCTCCGTGGGTCCTTGAGTTGCTTAGGATTTTCTAGGATCAAAACCAAAAGCAAAATAAAACATGATATGCATGATGACCTAATGTATAACATTCCAAATTGAAAATTTGGGATGTTACAAACCTACCCCCCTTAAGATGAATCTCGCCCTCAAGATTCGGGTTGGCTAGAAAATTGGTGAGGGTGGTCTTTGAGCAAATCTTCCTCTCGCTCCCAGGTGGCTTCATCCTCCGTGTGGTGGCTCCACTGAACTTTGCAAAACTTGATAACCTTGCTGCGAGTGACTCGGCTGGCAAACTCAAGAATCTTGACTGGTTTTTCCTCATAGGTCAAATTGTTATCCAACTGAATTGCTTCCAATGGCACTGTGTCTCTCAAAGGTATGTCAGCCATCTTCGCGTGACACTTCTTCAACTGAGAAACGTGGAACACATCATGAACTCCTGTTAATCCTCCTGGCAATTCCAACTTGTAAGCCACTTCTCCCATACGCTCCAAAACTCGATATGGTCCTACAAATCGTGGCGCTAACTTCCCCTTAACTCCAAAGCGCTTAATCCCTCGAAGTGGGGATACTCGAAGATAAGCTCTGTCTCCAACTTCGTAAACTGTCTCCTTGCGTTTAGAATCTGCGTAGCTCTTCTGCCTGGACTGGGCTACCTTGAGCCTATCGCGAATCAACTTCACCTTCTGTTCAGACTCTTTAATCAGATCTGGTCCAAACAACTGGCGGTCTCCAACTTCGTCCCATGACAACGGTGTCCTGCACCTCCTTCCGTACAAAGCTTCGAAAGGTGCCATCTTCAAACTGGTCTGATAGCTATTATTGTAAGAGAACTCTGCATATGGCAAATTATCGTCCCAACTAGATCCATAATCTAGCGCACAAGCTCTCAGCATATCCTCCAAAATCTGATTGACTCTCTCAGTCTGTCCATCTGTCTGCGGATGAAAAGCTGTACTAAATTCTAGCCTAGTACCCAAAATCTCATGCAACTGCTTCCAGAACTTTGAGGTAAACTGGGTTCCTCTATCTGATACGATGCTCCTCGGAACTCCATGCAAACATACGATCCTGGTCATGTATATCTTTGCCAACTTAGCACTCGTGTAAGTGGTCTTTACTGGGATGAAATGAGCTACCTTCGTCAATCGATCAACTACAACCCAAATTGAGTCATAGCCTGAACGAGTCCTTGGTAATCCCGTGATAAAATCCATGCCTAGCTTATCCCACTTCCAGTCGGGTATCGGCAATGGTCGCAACAATCCTGCTGGCTTCTGATGCTCTGCCTTTACTCTCTGACATACGTCACAAATTGCTACATACTCCGCAATATCCTTCTTCATTCCGGTCCACCAGAAAATATCCTTCAAATCCAAATACATCTTGGTATTTCCTGGGTGAATCGAATACGGTGAATCATGTGCCTCTTGCAGAATCAACTTTCTGATCTCCGGGTCATTGGGTACATAAACATGGTCTTCAAACCATAGGGTGTCGTGCTCATCCTCACGAAATCCTTTAGCTTTTCCTTTGCTCAGTTTCTCCTTTATAGCGGCAATCTCTTTGTCAGTTTTCTGAGCTTCTCTGATTCTATCCATCAAAGTTGACTGAATTTCCAACATTGCTACATAGCCTCTCGGAACTATTTCCACACATAGTTCACAAAGATTTTCTGCTAACACCTCGGGTATTTCTCCCGTTATTAACGTATTGACATGACTCTTACGGCTTAATGCATCAGCTACTACATTAGCCTTCCCGGGATGATAATGCAATCTCATATCATAATCCTTGATGAGCTCCAACCATCTCCTTTGTCTGAGGTTCAACTCCTTCTGTGTGAAAATGTACTTCAAACTCTTATGATCCATGTACATCTCACAATGGTTTCCAATGAGGAAATGTCTCCATGTCTTCAATGCATGCACTACGGCTGCTAACTCCAAATCATGCGTAGCATAATTCAATTCGTGGGGCTTCAGTTGTCTTGAGGCATACGAAACAACTCTCCCTTCCTGCATAAGCACTGCTCCAAGTCCTCGACGTGAAGTGTCGCAATACACCTCAAAATCCTTGGTCTGATCTGGCAAAATCAACACTGGTGAGGTAACCAAGCGTTTCTTCAACTCCTGGAAACTAGCCTCACACTCCTCAGTCCATTTGAACTTAGTATCCTTCTTCAACAACTCCGTCATAGGCTTCGCAATCTTTGAGAAGTTCTCAATAAATCTTCGGTAGTATCCTGCGAGTCCAAGAAAACTCCGGATCTCTCCAACTGTTGTTGGGGCTTCCCACTATGTTACGGTTTCAACTTTAGCGGGATCTACTGCTATACCTTCTCCGGATATAACGTGTCCGAGGAATCCTACTTCCTTCAACCAAAACTCACATTTGTTGAACTTGGCATATAATTGGTGTTCTCTGAGCTTTCCAAGTACCAAACGCAAATGCTCCTTATGCTCCTCTTCATTCTTCGAATATACCAGGATATCATCAATGAACACTACGACGAACTTATCCAAAAACTCCATAAACACTTTGTTCATCATGTTCATAAAATAGGCAGGTGCGTTAGTCAGTCCAAATGACATAACGGTATACTCATACAGTCCATATCTTATGGTGAATGTTGTCCTCGGAATATCCTGTTCTCGAATCTTCAACTGATGGTACCCTGATCGCAAATCGATCTTGGAAAACACTTTAGCTCCTTGCAATCGATCAAACAGATCATTGATCATTGGTAGCGGGTACTTGTTTTTGATTGTTACTTCGTTCAATCCTCGATAATCAACAACCATCCTTAACGATCCATCCTTCTTCTCCACTAGAAGTACTGGTGATCCCCAAGGCGAAGAACTTGGGCGAATATATCCCTTATCCAGTAACTCCTTAATCTGCTTCTTAATTTCCACTAAATCCTATGCTGGCATCCTATATGGTCTCTTCGATATTGGCCCAGTGCCTGGCAAAAGCTCAATCAAAAACTCAATGTCTCTATCCGGTGGCATGCCTAGCAACTCTTCGGGAAATACATCAGGAAAATCCTTTACCACTGGTACTTCCTCCTGCACAACTCCTGATAAGGAATTTACTTGTGTCCTCTTTGGCACATGCCGGGATACATACTTGATCCTTCTCCCTTCTGGTGTGGTAAGCAAAATTGACTTACTAGCACACTCAATATTCCCTTCATACTTTGATAACCAATCCATGCCTAATATCACATCCAATCCTTGAGATTCCAATACTATTAGGTCTGAGGGAAAAACGTATTACCAATCCTTAATGGTAACCGATCACACCATAGACTTGCCACATACTCTGCTCCTGGCGAGGTTACTAACATGGGTGACCTAAGGGCTTGGGTTGGTAGGTTATACTTATCCACAAATCCCCTTGATATGTATGAATGCGATGCACCAGTATCAAAAAGAACAAGTGCAGTAAATGACTTAACCAAAAACTTACCTATTACTGCATCGGGCTGAGCTTCAACCTCCTCCACATTAACGTGGTTCACCTGTCCCCCGTTAAAAGGGTTCGGCTTCTTTCCAGAACTTCCATTGCCGTTTTGGCCTTCAGGACATTCATTTGCATAATGTCCTGGCTTCGAACACTTATAGAAAGTGACGTGGCTCAAGTCCTTCTTGGCTGGGGTTGATGGGGTGCTGCGGTTATGGCCATTGCTTCCTCCATTCCCATTACCATTCTTGGTGCCATTTTGATTGTGCGAGCTACCTACTCCATGGGTATGCTGAAAATGTCCTCCCGGTCTAGGGGTAAAGCGAGGCTTCTGCTGAGCTCCTGAATTATACTTTCCTTGTCCATGCTTCCTCTTGCGGTTCTCAATTTGCTGCTGCTTCCCTTCAATCATAAGAGCACGATCTACCAACTCCTGGTAGTTGTTGAAGGTGGCTACCATCAACTGCATACTCAACTCATCATTCAGTCCTTCCAGGAATTTCTCCTGCTTAGCTGCATCCGTAGCAACGTCATCTGGGGCATAACGTGCTAGCTTACTAAACTCCTCCACATACTGGCCAACTGTCCGTCCTCCTTGGCGCAAGTTACGAAACTCACGCTTCTTCATGGCCATTGCTCCTGCTGAAACATGGGCAGTACGAAAAGCGTGCTGAAAATGGTTCCATGTGACAGTGTCGACTGGGAAGGTGGCTGTGAAATTCTCCCACCAGGATGCTGCGGGTCCTTCTAACTGATGTGTAGCAAACTTCACCTTCTCCGCATCTTTGCATCCTGCTGTGGTCAACTCCCTAGCTATCTTGCGGAGCCAATCATCTGCTACTATCAGCTCGGTGCTACTGGAAAACACCGGCGGATTCAGCCTAAGAAAACGGGCTAATTGGTCAACAGGTGGTGGTGGTGGTGGTGGGTTGTTGTTGTTGTTCCCCTGATTCTGATTCTGAACTAGTAACTGCATCAGGGTGTTCTGCTACTGGATCAACTGGGTGAGCTCCGGCGGAAAGGCAAATCCGGGGTCACGTCTCGGAGGCATCTGAGGGTTTAGAAAAGATGAGATATAAGAATAGAGGGGGTCTAAAGAGAAAACACTACCCATATGCACATGAGGAAAAAGCAAACAATTCACTTCAATCAATCAAACAAGGGCATACAATCGATCTAACTATTAAAAAGTGCTCGGACTACTAAATTTACATGGTGGACCACTACTACTGATGAGGTGGTCTACTAGAAATATTCTACGGTTGTAGACTCCATGATATCTGCTCCTGCTTCATCAACATAGTCATCATTGCTACTATCTTGTTCCGAGTCGGTGCCGTCAATGATGATGTAGTCTTCCGGGCTAATCTCCTTGGGTTCCTCGTCTTCATCTACTGGTGTCGGGCCTCCCATAAATACTGCTAGCTTCATAGTTAGGTCGGCATTCTTATCCACCAATACTTCAATTTCTTCTTCATAATCTTCACGTGTAACCTTGAGTTCTTCCTCCAGTTCCTTGATTCTAGTCTTAGCCTTCTTCAGATCTATCATGTCGGTGCACATCTGATTCTCCTGTCGTCGAATGTGCTGATTTAACTCCTGAATAAAAGCTGCAATTGATCTATATTTCCTGGTGCTGATCATCTCCCAGTGTTCATCTCGGCGCCCACAAATCTGGTAGATAGTATCCTTGAGATCCTTGCGGTAGACTTCTCCAATGCGTCCCATGGCGATGTGAGCTGCCATACTCTTTCCTAGATTCCAAGTTGGTGCATCAAAAGAAAACTCTATGGGCTCAGTGACTGGCATGAACGTCCTTCCTGGAACTTGAACTTGAATCATCCAGCGCTCTTCTTCAGGTAAAGTGGCATTGTAGGTTCCCGTGAAGCTTGGTATTCCTATGTTCAGGTATCTAGTGACTTCCTTCAAGTGGCGTCCAAAGGGTGTGTCCTCATCTGGTTGGGTGAACTTGTTCCTTACATCCGCCATCCTAAAGAGTAGAAAAGATGAGAAGTCAGAAGAGAAGAGAGTGAGTAGTGATCTAGGTCTTTAGCTTAGTGGTCGTGTCCTACAGTCAGCGTGTGCTCTGATACCATCTCTGTGGCGACCAGACCTCAAACAGTCTGGTCTCTGTGCTCCGGTGTCATCCCTGGATCAGTAATGCTGACACCACACAGTACTCAAAGGATTTATATCAGAGTAGCAATCACACACTTATTACATCGAGTGTCTCAAAAGAGAACTTATTACAATAAATATGGCTTAAGGCCATCTAATAACGATAACAGCGGAAGGCTTGGAAGATAATTGAGTCCATCAACTCCAACAGCATCACTGAGTATAGAACCACGACCTAAAATCCTCAATCGTTGTCTGAAAAGTCTGCAACATTAACGTTGCAGCCCGAAAACGGGTCACCACATGGAATATGCTGGCAAGGCAACACATAGAGAGTAATGGAATGCAACAGCTATACTATATGCATAGTTGGCTGGTGGAAAGCTCTATGGTTACAGTTTTTGCGTAAAGCCAATTTTTCCCTACTTCAAAGGAATAAATTTAATTACTATCATGGTGGTTGTTAAACATTGAGAATGGTTGACAGCATTCTCAATCCCAATTAAATAACATCATTAAACCCAACAAAATTAATATTTGAGTAACATGTTGATATTCACATGATAATCCAGGTACTAGATACTCAAGATTTGTCCATAACCGGGGACACAGCTAACCATGATTAGTTTGTTACACTCTGCAGAGGTTTGTGCACTTCTCCCCACAAGACTCGATCGCCTCCGTTGGATTTCTCGCACTACATGGTGTTTGAGAAACGGATGACCGAGACATAGTCTTTCAGAAGCGCTAGCACCTTACGATCGGGTAGACCGTACCATCTACATCCCCTACATCTGCTAGTCTACCACTGTAAGAGTTCGCACAACTTAATCAACTATGCCAGAGCCCATAATGGCTTGTGGCTGCACACGGAAGTTTCTAGTATGAATAATCTCATGATCCCTTTGAGCCTGGGTGGCGGTCCAAAAGAAAAACAGGCAAGTCATGGGATACCCAGGTGCCTCAATCCACCCAGATGTGTGTTTAGGTTGCCACCTTAGATAAACCCTTAATTAACAATCTCACATCTGTCATGGATATCACTCACCCAATCCACGTCTACTAGCATAGCATGGCATAATAAGTAAACTTAGAAGTAACTCCCAAAGGTTTGATAATGAACAGGTAATAGGTACTACCTCATCTACTTCCCATCCCACAGTTTAATTAGATCCTAATCATGCAATGTGTGAGGATTGATCTAATGCAATAAAAATGGGTTGTAGGAAAGGTATGATCAAAGTGTTACTTGCCTTGCTGATGATACGCGAAACCTAGAGATTCGAAGTAACAGGCGGCGCACTCTGGGTATTCTATCGCAGACAAACAAACAAGCATACAATAAGTACTCATCTAATGCACGGGTAAAACTCAAATAGAAGATCTAACCAGAAAGTTCAACTTAAGAACCCTGGTGTGCAAAAGAATCAAATCGAACGAAGCAAAAGAAATCAAACGGCGAAAGAAAACAACTTCGTTCTAGTAATCTGGATCTAAGGCAAATTTTACAGTAGCAAAAACTTGTTTAAGTTGATTATTCGGAAAGAGGGTTTTATTCAACGAAAAAGAAAAATGACGAACAGAATTTTTTTTAAACGGCACGGATTTTGAGGGCGGCGAACCTCGGGCGACGCGCGACTCCGGCGGATCGGCGGCGGCGGCGGCTGGGGCGCGCTAGGGTTAGGGTTTCGGGGCTGGGCGGCTGGGCTCTCTCGGGCTGGGGCGGTGGCTTATAAAGGCCTCGGCCGGCGGTGTCCTGGCCGAGTACGGCCCATAGTCGGTTCCGCGTTTTTTTTAAATAATTCCGATTGGAAGAAAAATAAAAATAAATACTAAACGGACTCCAAAAATCACGAAATAAATTTTCCCGGGTTTCTAAAATCAAGCCCGATAAAGTGAACATTTATCTGGGCCCAAACTACAACTTTGAAAAACGCGCATTTTTCCTAAATTCAAATAAAAATACCGAAAAACTCTGAAATAAATCTTATTTGATTTTTTTATTAAATCCTCAATATTTCTATATTTTTGGGAAAGTCATTTTATTCCCTCTCTCATATTTTTGTAATAGAAATAATTGATGATAAAATAAATAAAATCAAATGATCCTGTTTACATAATTTGAGAAAAGTCAAATATGTAAATAACGAAATCCCCAACTCTCTCCGTGGGTCCTTGAGTTGCTTAGGATTTTCTAGGATCAAAACCAAAAGCAAAATAAAACATGATATGCATGATGACCTAATGTATAACATTCCAAATTGAAAATTTGGGATGTTACAGCTCAGGGCTTGTGTCATCTCTTTCGGTATGACGTGGGAAGATTGTCTTCCATATGCCGAGTTCTCCTACAACAACAACTTCCAAGCAAGTTCGGGCAAGGCCCCATTTGAAATTCTCTACGGAAGAAAGTGTCGTACTCCTCTCAATTGGTCAAAGACTGGTGAACGCCAACTTCTTGGCAATGACTTGATCATGGAAGCTGAAGAAATGTGTAAAGTCATCCGTGAAAATCTCAAAGTCGCGCAATTGCGCCAGAAGAGTTACTATGATAGCAAGCACCGTGACTTGGCTTTCGAGATCAGAGACCATGTCTACCTCTGCGTATGAAAGGCACTCGTCGCTTCGGTATCAAAGGGAAGCTTGCCCCAAGATACGTGGGTCCTTTCAAGATCATTGGCAAAAGAGGCGACCTCGCCTATCAACTCAAGCTTCCATCCAACTTCGCAAATGTGCACGATGTGTTTCACGTGTCATAGCTTCGCAAGTGCTTCAAGACGCCTGAGCGCACTATCAACTTCGAAGAGATTGACCTCCAAGAAGACTTGTCTTATCATGAGCATCCCGTTGCTATTCTTGAAGAAACCGAGCGCAAAACTCGCAATAAGTCAATCAAATTCCTGAAAGTGAAGTGGTCACACCATTCCGACCGAGAAGCCACCTCTGAGCGCGAGGATCACCTCTATTCCAAATATTCGGAGTTATTTCAGTCCTAGATCTCGGGACTAGATCCTCTTGTAGTGGTGGAGTGTTGTAACACCCCGGATGTAACTTTCCATATTTGTAACTCCAACTCTTGCCATTTCCGGCTATGTGATATGATACTCCCTTCGGGGTTGGGTTTTTGTCTTTGTTTTGCATTTTTGTTCTTGTCATGCATTTCATCTCATGTCATCATGTGCATCTCATTACATTCGTGTTTGTCTCATGCATCCGGTCATTTTCCCCGTTGTCTATTTCGCAATCCGACACTCCCACATGTACCCGTTGCACCCCTCAAATCTCGTTTCGTGAGCGGGAGAAAAACGTTCTTGGAATGGGTCGAGATTTGTCGAGTGGCCTGGTATATCACCGGTAGGCTGATTGTCAAATTTTGTTCCATTAGGAGGTTGTTTGATGCCCCAATGATTAACCGAGTAACCGGAAAAGCCCCTCTCTTGTTGCATCCCAACACCCCTCCAAAACAGCCCACTAACCCATCTAAACCCCCTCCATGCTCTCCGTCATTGGATCATGATCTTGTGGGCGAAAACCGCATCTCATTTGGACACTCCTGGCTCCCTCTACCTATAAATATGCACCCCCTCTTCCAAATCATGGATGAAACCCTAGCTCCACTCCCCGCGCCGCCGGACGTGTCCGTTCACGCCGGACGAAACTGGCACCACCACCCTGCCACTCACAACATGCCATGTGGCATCACCGCCGCCACCGCCGCCGCGCCCCGCCTGAGGCCGGCACGCCTTCCCCTTCCCCCCCCCCCCGTCTGACCCACATCGCACGCGCTGCGGCCCGCTTCGCCCGCGCGCCGCCCGCCACCCGGGTCAACGCGCCCCCATCGCCGTAACTCGCTGCACCTTTGCCCATACCTCGCCGCCGACTTCGCCGGCGAGCACTGCGCCGCCCCGTGCACCGCGTCGCCGCTCGTCCTTGCCGCCCCGCCGTGCGCGCTGCAGCTCCGGCCACCGGATCCGACGCCGGCTTGCCGGATCCGCTCCTCCACGGACCCCCTCAAGCTCCGGCCACCTTCCCCACCACTCCGGTGAATTCATCTAGCGATCCCCGAGAACTGCGCCGGAACCCTAGATTTGGAAAGGTTGACCTCGATTTTCTTCCAAGTCCTAGAATTTTCAACATCATGTGCCCCTATTCATCATGCCATACCTCCATGCTCATAACTCCATTTTGCATGCATGATATATCAAAATGTTCATCTCATGATGCTCTTCATGTTAGTGTCATTTTCATGTATGTTACTGTCCATATTGATGCCCTAATCCTCGTTGCAAAAGTGCTATATGATGATGTCTGTTGGAATTTAACAGAACTTGATGATTTGTCATTTTCGTTGCATTTTGTGTGTGCATCCGATGAGCTTGATGTCTACATGTTTTATGAGATCCATCATGCCAAATTTACAGTGAGATTAACAGCGTCTAGCATCTAACATTCAGCGCTACACCAACATGCACGGGGCCTCAGTCTAGAATGCGCGTACCGTGGGAGAAGCTGACCGCCGTGCGTCTCGACACGAATGTCACTAGCGGTGGCGATGCTGACCGCCGTGCGTCTCCACAAGAACGTCGCCAGCGGTGGCAGCATGGCTAGAGGACGACGGTCTATGAGAGTGTACTTTGGGAGCGAGAGGATCGCGTGCGTCCCCTTGACGAACCGCGGTGCCGATGTATCGGCGTGGCGGGGAGGGCGGCTTTGGCGGAGCGAATGGAGTGGAGGGGGCGGGGGGAGGGGGTTTAGGGAATATTATTGGCTAGTTGGCCGAAGGGTGGTTGAATTTGGGATTTGGGGAAATATTTTGGGGGGGGTGGGGTTTCGTGCGTTCCATTTGCGTGAGCTGTGTGCAGGACCGAACGTGTGTGGGGTGCAATGCGACTGCGACAGGGTTGTTGTGAGTGTACCGCCTTTTTTCCTTTTAAACTTGGTGCTTCGCCCCCTCAAAAAAAAACTTGGTGCTTCCTACGATCCATCGATACTACTACTAGTAATCCAGTAATCCCGACTAAAATGGCGCGGTCGGGTCTTTTCCCGCGCGATATGCTGGGAGGTTGGCTTAGTTGGGTTGTTTAGGACAAGTAATGCTACACCTACGTAATCCCAGGTACGTAATTAACGTAATGTGAAGCGTGTGGGCTGTTGATTGTAGATCGGGGGAGGGAGGGGCCCACCATCGTGAAAATTAGGGAGGAGAGAGAGAGAGGCACTTTACGTTAACCCTTTCGTAGGTACCCGTAGTTGTAGAAAGATTTGAAATGCGTGAATGTGTAGTGGACGTACTATTGGAGTGCCTAAGATAAATTGTGTATGTAAACCCTATGTGTTTATTTACTTCGCATGTTAGCTTTGTCTCGGGTCAAACCTTCTAAGTTTATACACACAAAAACGAATTGTCGTTCCATATAGTCCTACAATATATCTTACTATTATTTGAAAGTTCATATACACCGGACGAGATTAATGCAAACACTACAGATTTTCATTACATTTCGAACTTTGATAGGATAGAAAAATAAAAGAAACCCGACCCTACACCTATTCTACGGTGGCGACGAATGTCCTCCATCTGCGATCTCCATGTACATGGGCGGGGTTCAAGACTCGTGAAGTGAAGGTGCGGTCTCCGACGAGGAAGAGTAGAACACGGGAGACGGACCAGTCAGTTGGCACACCATGCCCTGCCGCCTCCCATGCCCTACTCATCCTCGGAGGAGTCCCCGACCTCGGCGGTGCCGGACGTTGGACGACGTCAAGTAGGCTACGTGGCTGACGATGCTCCAGTCATCGGCCACCAGCATGGCCACCGCTTGTGCGGTCGCCTCCACGTCCGGCTACGCCACTATTGCATCGTGAGCGACGACTTGAGAGAGGGCGGCAACCTCGAGCGAGGGCGGCGATGTAACACCCATGATGCGGCTATATCTCCCACGTGACGGAGCACGACTTAGAGGCATAGACGCATTGTAGGCATGTCACAAGAGGGGTAATCTTTACACATCCCATGTACAGAATAAGAAAGAGATAAAGACTTGGCTTACAATTGCCACTTCACACAATACATGAATATAGCATTACATCATCCAGAATACAAACAAGGTCCGACTACGGAACTAAATAAAGAAAAACCACCCCTATTGCTAGGTCCCCGATCGCCCCAATTGGGCTCCACTACTGATCAACTAGAAACGAAACAACACAACGAACACGATCTTCATCGAGCTCCTCCTTGAGCTCGGTTGCGTCATCTGCACGGTATACCGGCACCTAGAACTGGTTTTGGAAGTAAACTGTGAGCCACGGGGACTCAGCAATCTCACACCCTCGAGATCAAGACTATTTAAGCTTATGGGTAGGATAGGGTAATGGGGTGGAGCTGCAGCAAGCACTAAGCATATATGGTGGCTAACAAACGCAAATGAGGGCAAGAAGAGAAGCAAAGCACGGTCGTAAACTAGAAGTGATCAAGAAGTGATCCTGAAACTACTTACGTTCATGCATAACACAAGAACCGTGTTCACTTCTCGGACTCCGCCGAGAAGAGACCATCACGGCTACACACTCGGTTGATGCATTTTAATTAAGTTAAATGTCAAGTTTGCTACAACCGGATATTAACAAATTCCCATCTACCCATAACCGCGGGCACGGCTTTCGAAAGTTCAAAACCCTGTAGGGGTGTCCCAACTTAGCCCATCACAAGCTCTCACGATCAACGAAGGATATTCCTTCTCCTAGGAAGACCCGGTTAGGCTCGGAATCCCGGTTACAGGACATTTCGACAATGGTAAAACAAGACCAACAAAGCCGCCCGGATGTGCCGACAAATCCCGATAGGAGATGCACATATCTCATTCTCAGGGCACACCGGATGAGCAAGACGTAGGGTTGTCATAGACCCTGGTTGCCCAGGGGGCGCCGGACATCGCTCAGGTCGGACCAACACTTAGAGAAGCACTGGCCCTGGGGGGTTAAAATAAAGATGACCCTCGGGCTCCGGAAACCCAAGGGAAAAGGATAGGTTGTTAGTGCAAATGTAAAATCAAGGTTGGGCCTTGATGGAGGAGTTTTATTCAAGGCGAACTGTCAAGGGATTCCCATAATACCCAACCGTGTAAGGAACGCAAAATCAAGGAACATAACACCGGTATGACGGAAACTAGGGTGGCAAGAGTGGAAAAAAACACCAGGCATAAGGCCGAGCCTTCCACCCTTTACCAAGTATATAGATGCATTAATTAAGTAAGAGATATTGTGATATCCCAACAATAACCATGCTCCAACAAGGAACAAACTCCGTCTTCACCTGCAACTTGCAACGCTATAAGAGGGGCTGAGCAAAGCGGTAACATAGCCAAACAATGGTTTGCTAGGAAAGGTGGGTTAGAGGCTTGACATGGCAATATGGGAGGCATGATATAGCAAGTGGTAGGTATCGCGACATAGAAAAAGCGCGAGCAACTAGCAAGCAAAGATAGAAGTGACTTCAAGGGTATGGTCATCTTGCCTGAAATCCCGCAAGGAAGAAGAACGAGTCCATGAAGAAGACAAACGGACGAAGTCGAACGAATCCTCACAAACGCGACGTTATCAGAACCAACCCGAAGAAGCAACACCGGAAAGAAGCAAACAACATGGTAAACAACCATCACATAAACAAGGCATGATGCACAACCAAGTATGATGCATGTCCAGTTTAAATATGCATGGCATGGCAAAGTGCACAAACAACACTACAAGTTAAGTGGAGCTCAATATGCATCGGGATGCATATTGACAAAATACCACATCAATTGTTTAGTTCACTCCCGGTTAGGTATTCAACAATATTAAATGTTGGTTAACACATGGCAAGAGATGAAGCATAATAAAACTACCTATCTAGGCAAATTTAAATGAGGCCGGAACAACAAACAACAAGTCCGGAAAATCCTCATGTGCATATTTTTAGGTTTGGTACTGTTCTTCCCTAAACACAATTTTAGAGTCATTAAACATGCAAAACAAGTACACCATGTTAAACTAGGCATTTTTCTACCCCATTTACAGATAGAGTTTATTAGATTTGTAGCTACGGTTATTTAGTTATGAATTAAAGCATTTTAGCATGATATTTATGCAAAATAAAGCAAACATCATTTTAAACATTTTTTAACATGGATGAAAGTTGGATATTATTAAACTAGACAAAATTCTAAGCAAGTTTCATATATTGAGTTTTTACATGTGATGCATAGTTTGTGAGATATTAAATGTATGAACATGAGGGGTTGTCTGTAAAACTGCCAAATCCCTGGAAAATTAGGAAAATCGCTGGACGAAAAAAAACACGTAACGGGCTGGATCTGGAACAGAGCTGGGGAGCTGCTCACATTGGGCCTCGGCCCGTTCGGAGAGGAGACATGTTGGTGGAAAGGCTGGGCCTCAACGCCTTGCTGGGCCACGAAGAGGCACAAGCCGAGGCCGGCCCAGGCACTCGATCAGGACGTAGCGGCGGCTGGTCAACGCGCAGGGCGCGCTTGAGACGAACAGGAGGCAGCGCACTCCTCGTCAGGAACAGATGAAGACGGCGATGACAGGGCATGCCGGCGAGATGCGGGAGTGGATCCGGGCGAAGAGGGCCTTGGCGCGGCGCCGGGTGAAGGGAGGGCGGATGAGGCAGGGAGCTGCGGCTGCGCAAAGGCTGGCATGCTCCGGCCAACAAGGACGAATGCCTCGCACGATGCAGAGGAACGGGCGTCAGAAGCCGGCCTTGGCGAGACGACAGGGTCAGTAGAGCGCCGGGGTCGCGAGTCAACAGAGGAGGTGCTCGGCTGGGTCAACAAAGGCGCGAGGCAGAGGAGCAGGACTCCGGCGACGAGGCAAGGCGGCGACCACAGACTTGGAGCTCCAGGCATCGGTGTACATGGAGGCTTGGTGCAGTTCGGGCGTAGAGGAGCAGCGGTACTAGTAGCCTACTCCGGCGAGGTACTTGGCAGGGCGGCGGGGTCTAGACGACGGGAACGGCACAGAGGAGGTCGCTGGTGGCGGGGGCTCATCCTAGATCCGCGCGACGAGGAGGAAGACGGGGCGTGGTCGAGCTCATGCTTGACATTGAGGAAGAGGAGGCGCTCGGGCTGCGTCTGCGGACGAGGCGATGGACGACGGCTAGATCCGGGCAAGGGAAATCGGGGACGAAAGGTTATGGTCGACTGAGCACGGCGGGGAAGGAAGCGCGAGGCGGCGGCGAGCACGGGAGGTGCAAAACCTTGCACCAGCGACCAGGACAGCAGGGGCGAGCTCCGTTCGTTTCCTGGCAGAGGAGAAAAACAAACGAGGGAGGGAGAGAGTTTAGAGGAGGTAAGAGAGGAAAACAGGGGAGAGGAAAAAGGAAGCCGGCAGCGACTCATCTGCTGGGTTTTTGCTAGCGACGAATGGTGACGCGGCAGCGGTTAGGGACAAAGGAGCTGCGTGCGACCGGACTTGCTCAGGATGGATGGGAGGCAGAGGCATGCGAGGCCGTGGCCTCGATCCATCCTGGATCGGGCACCAACTGGTTGCGGGGAAGATCGAGCATGGGGGGGAGGAGGAGGCAGACCGAATGTTGGATCGGGGGCGGATGAGACTGGTTGGTTCGGCGCTGAAAACAAAGGGAGTGGCGGCGGCGTGGGGATTGGATGGATGGGACAAGGTCCCTAGAATTTAGGGTTAGGGGCTATATATAGCATGTAGGTGAAAGGAAAGGGATTTGGATTATCGGATCGAAATCCGACGGACAAGAATAAATTTGCTAAGGAGTCCAATAAATAAAACAATGATATTTTGTAGATGTTTGGGGATGTTCCGGACCCAACGGTGACGACTCCCCGGGTCGGGTTCGGGACAACTTCCGGGCGCGCGTGAGGGATTCGATGCACTGCGCAGAGAGGGTTTTCGGACCATGCGATCGCATCGGACGACTCCAGACACGAAGAGGGGTAGGTGGATGGACTAGGTGGGTTGTGGCGAGGCTGAGAGGAGAGAAGAGAGAGAGAGGGCCCGGCAGCAGTTTTCGGAGACCGAAAACGTCCGACGTTAGACCGGCTATACTGCCGCTATAGTTATTCGTTGGGGCATCAAACGGACTCCGAATGCGATGAAACTTGGCAGGCGGCCTACTGATAACAAAACAACACCGCACGCCAACTTTAATCCCATTCCGAGAACATTTTCTGGCCACTTATAAAATAATATTTTGGACGTGCCGCGGGCGCGTGCAAGTGTGTCTGGGCTCAGAACGGACAACGGAAGGAACTAGGAGACCGGGAAAGATGCAAGTTTTGAAAACATGATGATGCAATGCACATGATGACATGATAAGATGCAACACACAAGCAAATGACATGGTAACGACGGCGAATAACTGGCAGACACCTGGCACATCGGTCTCAGGGCGTCACAGGCGACCTCGAGCTTCATCCCCGAAGACAAGCTCTCCTGCAAAGCGTTGGCGCTCGCGGTCAGGCAGAAAACCCCTTATTATCTTGAAAGCAACCACATCCCTCCGTCACCTCATCAAAACAGCCTGAGAAATATATTTTGAGTGAAAAGTACTCCCTTTGTTCCTAAATATTTGTCTTTCTAGAGATTTCAATAAGTGACTACATACGGAGCAAAATGAGTGAATCTACACTTCAAAATATGTCTATATAATCTGTATGTGATAGTCCATTTGAAATCTCTAAAACGATAAATATTTAGGAACTGAGGGAGTAATATATTAGGAGTATATGAAAACAAGAGCGATTTCTTTCAAGTTTGTGAACAAGTACTACTATTCTACTACTTTGGATCCGTCGCAACGCACGGGCACATTGCTAGTAAAAGGAAAAGCCCTGTCGCGTTTGTGTCGCACTCCCCCCACACACGCCCGGGAATCGGGAGTACTCCATGGCCCGTCCAGCACGACACATAGCTTAGGGAAGGCGTGTTGCCTAGCATTTTCACTTTAATGTGGGACTGCCGTTGAGCAAACAGACTATTGGCAAACCGCACCCCGCCCGCCGCCGGGTTGGAAAACAGAAACGTGGGGAAGATCTAGCTGTAGCACGGAAGCCAAGAAATTTGTTGTCAGATGGGGCTCATTGATAGAGTAGGAGCATTCCGTACTACTCTACTCCTACTAGTACCAAGTTTGTACTATACAACTAGTACTACCACTATACAGCTAGTAGGTATGTGCACGACACAGCATCGTAGGAACAAAAAATGGGAAGATCTTGTTTTGGGTGATTTATCTTGTTTTTAGTCAACGTAGTATGAATAATATGATGTTGGGGGCACCTATGAAGCTTATGTGGCTTGGTTGCATGGCTATGAAAGGTTAGAGAAAAATAAATAGATAATGTGTTTAGAGTGCACTCCACTAAATAGATATACTTTGGATCCATTGCAATGGGCTGGAACATCTATATCTATACCCCCTATATAGTGTGTGAATAACTTTGAAAGTTGGTCGTTGGATGAAGCCAATCCGACGGTACAAAGATGGCAAATTCGAGCACTACTGGCCGTTGGATATCATCTACATTCCACCAGATTCTGCCACATGTAGAATCTAGAAGACTCCATGGTTGAACTTCATTCATGACTAACTTTGTCACAAGTAAGCTTAGGCAAAGTGTGTCTGCCACAAAAAATGTGGCTAACAAAATGGCCACCACAAGTGTGGCAAGATTTGGCAAGAAGTTGAGTCTATGACATGTGGACCATGTAGCTAGAAAAGTGTGGCAAGCCACAAGTGTAGCAATGAACCAAACACATGCCTGGAGTGTTTGGTAGGGTGTATGAAGGGTGCATGATCCCAAGAGTTCCCTTCTTGACCCACTTTTGGGTGTTTGGTAGAGTGTATGGGGGTGCATGAGTCCACACTAGCTTAGCACAAATACACTAGAAGCATGCATGAAGAGAGCATACATGAAGAGGGGTGTTGAGTTGAGCATGCATGAAGAGGGAACAACTATGCTGAGACGAGAACGCAACCAAACACACTTGTGGCACACCTAAGCTTAGGCGTGGCAACCTTAGGCTGCAAACCAAACATATATACCCCTATATAGTGTGTGAATAACTTTGAAAGTTGGTCGTTGGATGAAGCCAATCCGACGGTACAAAGATGGCAAATCCGAGCACTACTGGCCGTTGGATATCATCTACATTCCACCAGATTTTGCCACATGTACAATCTAGAAGACTCCACATGTAGAAGCATAATGCACAAACCACCAGAATCTCATGCATGTAATGCACGTGTACCTTACTAGTAGTTGGGAGTAGTACTAAGAAACAAATTCCGGGTTTGGCACGAGCTCGTATTGCAGGAGCACCAAAAGGCCTGCCGCAGGAGTTACATTTCCCTGTCGGGGCCCATGGGACCGAACTTCAGTGGCTTACTGCCCGGCCTATGAGTCAATGACATGCGGACCTTAAATGCGGCTGGCCCACATGTCATTCTCATGGTGGTGGTGTGGTTCGCGACTCACTCGTTCGAGATGAACCGGCCGGTGGTGGCATGGTCGTGGCGAGGGTGCCACAGCTGGGCGTCGGGGCGTTACGAGGCGTAGATGGCCACACCAGCAGGTACTACCTGTAGTATAGAAGTACTCCAGCCGAGGGTTGATGCCCGGGATGAAATGTGTCACAACCACTGGATGAAAATTCGATGGTGCGGGAGTACGGATCGGAGCACAGCAGCGGAGCAGGCAAACCGCGTCCAGTTGGGTGTAGCTGTGGTAGAAAGTTGATGGTCACCGCAGTTCAGCTGGCCCGCATGTCATGCACAGAAAGGCAGAGGAGCGGAGGGGCCGAGAGGGATGAGGCGCACATCGGGGGGATGAGGATCCCCTGACGTGAACAATCCTACCATTCTTTCATTGACATGTGGGACCCCCAAGTGTGGGTCCCACCTATCAGCGAAGGAAAGGCAGGGTAAGGCAGTGATAGCCACGTTAGAGGATCCATGTCCACGTCGGGGGACATCGTGCTTACAGGTAGGGTTGGAGCGGCGTCGTGGGAATAGTGTGTGGGTGTGGCAGTGGTAGAAACAAGAAACGTGATGGTCACCGTGGTTCAACTTCCATGGACAAGCTGACATGTCTGCTTACACATGTATATCAAAACTAGAGTGTTTATATTTCAAGCACGTGAACAATTATTATTCTACTACTTTGGATCCATTGCAATGCACGGGCCAGCACATTGGTAGTAGTAGTGTCTATCTCTATCTCTAGAGGCCTTCCCTCGTTCATCCTTTTCTCTCACAAGATAAACTGCTCATACAAATGCATCTTGATGTTCCCTGGAATGCACGAGGATGTTTCCTTGGGGGTCTCTCCAGCGCAGCATGGCCGTAGTTGCAAGCTGACACCCCTTGAGATGCCGACGTTGAGGGGCACTTGGATTTCCTTCGATGAGCAGGTAAGATGAGTATGATCACGTAGTAAATGCATTCTAAAGACTACTTCCGTGTCCATTTCCTAATTCTCCCCCTGCCCACTGCTTCACAGGTTAGGCTCGGTGCGAGTGGAGATTGGCTTGCATATCTACGGGAGGGTACCAACATCAATTTGCGCAACATTTACAACGGTGACACCGTTCCCGTAGAACCTTTGTCCAACATTGGGATCAGCCATGCAACGGGCCACCGCATGAATTGGTACAATGGAACCACGGTGAGATCGAATAAGATAGCACGGACCTTGCAAGGTGGACCATGCTGTCTGCAGCCGATTTGTTGACGTACGAGTACGAAGATGTTGTGCTCCTTTCTAACCGCATCTTCGCGGTGACAAACCAGGGGACTTGTTTCGTATGGGACACATCCTACGATATACTCCCTCTCTCCCAATTTATTTGTTTTGAATCTTTTCGTTTTATAAGTTCCAAATTCAAATTTAGAGCTCCCCATCACATGTTGAGATTACAATGTCCATTAAATCATTGTGTGCATGTATAGTAAAGAAACAAATCTCGAGTTTGGCACAAGTTCGTGCAACGGTAGCACCAGCCTGGCGCAGGAGTTACATTTCCCTCTCAGGGCCCTCGGGACTGAGCTTCAGCGCCTTACTACACTTGCCTTTGAGTCAATAACATGTGGACTCAATAGGTGGCTGGTCCACATGTAATGCTCCCAAAGGAAGAGGGGCAGTGGGGCCGAGAGGGGTGAGCCGCAGGTCGGGGGACGTGTGGTGTCATGGGTTCGTGCAGCGTCATGGGAATCGCGTGTGGCTGTGGTAGAAACTTGATGCTCGCCGCATTTAAGGTGGCCCACATGTCATGCACACAAAGGCAGAGGGGCGGTGCGGCCTAGAGGGGTGAGGCGCACGCCAGGGGATGTGGTGCCGTGGGTTGGAGCGGCGTCGTGGGAATCACGAGTGGTAGTCGATGAAACGTGATGGTCGTCGTAGTTGAACTTCCATAGACAAGCTGTCATGTCTACGGACACATGCATTGCATAGCGATCACTGGAAGGAGTAGTAGAGAAAGCTAGGTGGATAAATGGTTCCTTATAGTTAAGCGGACCCACGCTACTACTTGTTCCAAAGACATGCACACCATCGAAATAGTCCATCTATATCAATATACACCGAGAGGAAATAATTTTTTTGTACAAGAGAGGAAATAGTTCATCCATCCATAATACCCTGCTGCTGGTGCAGCCTTATCTTCTTCTTCTTCTTGTTGTTCTCATTTTCTGTGGGAGACGACTTCGCAACAAGCTCTTTGGACCTTGCAGCTATCTCGAAACTCACATGGGCATCGAGGGAAGCATATTTTATCCGCTCGTACGTCAAGGGATAATTCTCCATCCAGACGACCTTAATGCCACCGTCTCGTCAGCCTTGTGAAGATTTGTACCGAGCACAAAATTTGCTACGTCGAATAGGGATGGTGTCTGTTTATCGCAATCTTCTACAGGAATTTTGATTCTGGTTTGTACGTCAGCGATGCTTTTCAAATCAAGGTTGTATGGCTCCAGCTTCTGTTTGTCCCCTTCGATGGCTGCCCCACAGAAGTATATGTCCACACGAGACAAGAAATCGTGAAGCTCACCTGGTATGGAGGGTGCGTGTATGATGTGGTACACCAAAACATCATCTTCGAGGCACAGCGGAAGGACGGCGGCGCGTTGGATCTTCCCAGTGGCACGCTCCATGTACTCTGTGTCGAGACCGATGACCCTCTTCTCTACCTTTTCGAGGGAGTTGGATAAATTGTTGATCCACTTCCGAACAACCCTTGGGTGGACAGTGACGGTGGCAACTATGCTCAACGAGCCTTCGACGAGGACATGTTGGACGCTAAAAACCTGCATCTCGATCTCTTTCGCCATTTGGACCGCTGGAACGGAGGGCTATGCTTTGGAGAATTAGGATTGGATGGCTAGTCTAAATGAAGTAGTAGATGATTATTTAAAGAGGTTAAAACAATGTGAACTCAGTGGGGTTTGGATGCAAATGAAGACGAAGGGGAGGTGAAGAAGCCAAGGAAAATCGGTACCCGATGGAGAAGTAAATGGGAGAAGTGGCGTGCAGGCAGTTGATTAGACAGCTACGTAGACTAAACGAAAAGGCTATGCGGGTAGACTGAGGAGTCGTACATGTTCGTGTACGTGTCCATCCTTCATGATAGGTGGGACCTATCCAAACAGATAAAAAATGTGGCGTAGCTGGTTCAGATGGATATTGGCGCGTGCGTGGGAGACACAACATTCTCTGGTTAAGGAATACACGGTTATCCTCATCAAAAAAGAAAAGGCCCATCTTCGCGCTTCTGCATGCATGAGAATCTGGTTCTGCTCGCAATATGGACGATACCTAGAGGATGAAGTGAACAGGCATGCTAGCACGGGAGACCTATTTCCACTATACAGTACTGGAGTACTCATGTTCCTACTACTACTACTACTACTACTACTACTACGGTCCTCACAGTGAAGTGACAACACCCTGTGCCTGACACTAGTCCAGGCGGCATGTTTGGGTTACCAAAGTCAGCCTCACCCTGTGCACTGTGTCGTCTGTCACCGTCGTTGTACAGCACATTAGCATGCCTCGCCTCATCTCCCTCTCCCCTCCCATAGCACCGCTCCATCTCAGAAGTCCACCATGGCCGAACGCGGACCGTGCAGCATCCATATGAGCCGCGATTGGAGCAGTCTCCCCAGTGACATCCTTAACCTCTGTTGTTCATGTATGGATATGTTGAGCGCCCTGCGGCTGGCTGCATGCTCGAGGGACATGCACACGGCCATCATCGAAGCGAGGCCTAAGCTTTTCAAGACACCCTGCTTGCTGCTATCTGGTCTTGCGAGATTGGCTCACCATGATACGGAGGCGTACATGATTCCCCTCGACTTCAATCCGATCTCCATTAGCCGAAACTTCTTTGCAGGTATGTAGTGGGTCGTCGTACGTCATTTCCCTCGACTTCGATCCGATCACCATCGCCCGAAACTAGTTGGAAGGTATGTACTGGGTCGGCATGAACTCCCACTAGGTGGCTGCCTTCAGAGAAGGGGAAGACGGTAAAAAGTTGGTGCTCGTGAACTTCTAGACCTCCCATGAGATTATCCTTCCTCCATTGGATTTTATAGAGTTTTACCATCGCGGTCCAAGTCATCTAGATTACCATGTCAGTTGGATGGATCTTGTTTTGCAGAAGATTGTAATCTGCCAAGTGCCCACATGACATGCGAATTACGTAGACTTCAAGCTAATTGCCTTGTTCGACCGTGGGCTCGCCTATCTTTACGCCGGTGCCTTCTTTAGCTGGAGAGAACTCAGCTCGCAGTGGATCATCGTCAAAGCTGACACACACTTCTATGATGCTATTGAACACGATGGCATCATCTACGTGATCGACAAAGCAGATGGCACCACGTATTGCTGGGACGGCGCGTGTAAGTTGTTTCCATCTCATGTCAATGATGACGCCATGACACTGTTTGAACTTTTTGTGATGATTGGCATATCCCTGTTTGAGTAGAATTTGAGTAGAACTATGGCAATGTATTAGAGACACCGTAAATCAGCTATATTTGAAATGAGTTAATTCATGCGATTGTGACCATGTCATTACAGCCAATTTATACCCCTGAATAATCAAACGGTTAGGAATATATGGATATTCTCCTTATTTTACACTAATCTATATACTACTACTAAATATGAGTGTGTATCGGTGGACATGTTAGTTTCCTCATTTTCATGATCTAGAAACATGCACCACACTGTTGGTTTCATCTAACCATACATTAGGGAAGTAAATGTGCATATGGAGAACTCTATATTTGGAAGTAGTGAAATCCTGTAATGCTTACCATGTGTGCATACCTATATTTGCCCTTCAGCAATCAATGGCTAGAATAATATCCTCACAAAAATTTTGCCCACCGAACACGAGTATATAACAATGCATGGCATGTTAGTTACCTTGAAGAATTTTTTTGTGAGGATAGAACATGATTACATAACATGCATGACATGGTAGTTTCCTGTGAAGAATCGATTGCGAGATAACAAGTGTATAACCATGCATGGCACTTCTATATTTTCAAACCCAGTATATATTTCCCTATATTTTCCTCCTAGTTTCGACAGGGACATATCAATGTTGTTTCTTGTATTATCCTACTCATACTCTCAACAATGCTGATCTTACATTAACAATGCCTGTCCTTTTTGATATGATGCAGTGTCCCTACAGTTACTGCCCTTTGTAATCAGACCACCTTTGCCAAAAACAGGGAAGCACAACTGGTTCCTCGCTCGATCAGACGACGGCAAAAGACTGATGATCATTCGGACACATGAGCCGAAAAAGTTATATTGCAAAAAAACCATTGTATACAAGCACCGTGAAATATGTGAGTATCCGGACAATGCCTGTTATGTCTATGAGTAGGATACCAGCTTGTTGGGGCCTTCAGGATTTTTTAGTTGGAGGCGGGTAAACAGCCTTGGTTCACACTCTCTGTTTCTCGGACTCAATTATCCGATTAACCAGGAGATCACTGTTGGCAAGGACCTTGATGGCAGAGAGGCTCTGTTTGCTATGGAAAACTGTGTCTACACGGTAAGCCCTAGGAGTTCGGGAGCAAAATCCCCTGATTGTCAACGATACAGCCTGCAGCCAAAAGAAGGTGAGAATGACAAAGGCATCCGGATTAACTTTGATCCTTGGATGTAACAATTACGATAGGCAGTGATGTGGTTCAAGCCTTTAGGTTGATAGGTAATTGGGCTATTGCGTCAAAAGGGTGGAGTACTGGTGTCTCCGGATCATTGGTCGGTGAAGCGGGGCTGCAAATTATGATGGTGTTGGATCATCTCTTCGAATTACTTTGTTGTCTTTGTTGCTTGTTCTGGATGGGTAGTTCTTTCTCTTTTTTATGCATATTCCTTGTCATTTGGTCATCCTCATCTATGTCACTCTTACTATGTAATGGTTGCCTCTGTTTAGAATGTCACTCTCATCTGGATCACGAGAGTCTGAGCGCTGCAGATGGGTGCATTTTGGTGGTGTAGCAAGACTTCTTATGAACTATCATGTCTTGCTTTTTATGTCAGTAGTAGTCACTATTTAGTGTTTGAATGTTGTATATATCGTTGTTTCGAACTGTTTATTGTCTCGAACTACTGGTGGGCTAAATGAGGGCATCACCATTCTCCAGTGTTCAGAGTGTATCTCCTTTTTTCAAGTTATATAATTTGAGCTCAGTGTCTTTTCGATGATGTACACTTGTTTGGGCCAGTGAGGTGTCATTGAATATGGGCCGAGTAGTAACACAATGCCAAACAGGTCAATTATGACTCTCTGGCCGGGCTCTCAAAAGATCCTCAAAAAAAAGGTCGGGCTCTCCAAAAAAGAAAGAATAAGGACTCTTAGGCCGACATATGGGCGCCACCGGTGTTTTCGGGCGCTTGCGCGTCGAGAGCATATTGGCGCGTGTTCGAAATACATGCTACCTTTTCATACCCAATCGCCCGCCCCTCCCCCACCTCTGGAATCTCGATTCCTACTCCAGTTCCCCCAAATCCCCCTCCTGTACTCCCTGTACTCAAGCGCACTATCATGTCGCTGGTCAACGCGGATCTCCGAGCCGGAGATCCTGAGGTCCGTCCTGCCTTCGGTCGCTGCGTGCTGTCGCTCAACAGTGGCATGGCGGCGCTTGACGACCAGTTTGCCGACAAAGTGCTGATGGTAACCATCAACGGCGACCGGCCTCCTGTCTTGCCCGACGACCTTGTCAAAGCTCTTGGCATTGCGCACGGCATCCAAATAAGTGGCTTGCTCATCAAAGTCTGTCCGCCACGGGCTGATTTCTTCGTCAGGTTCCAGACAACTTTCGACTACAGTCGTGTGTTCGAATCTTCCCGGCGTTTGTTCTGCGATGGCGCGCTTGTGAGCTTTGATCAGTGGCACCCAGGATGGGGCTCGGTGCCCTCTGAGCTTGAGTTTTTAACAAAGCTTACCTTCCATGGCATGCCTCGACGTGCTTGGAACAGCGAGTCCATGAATGAGCTTATCAACGACCTTGGAGGTGAGCTCGTAAGTATGTTTGTTCCTCCAGACAGCTGGGTTCTGACGGTTATGGCATGGATGAAGAAGCCGTCCACCATGCCGAAGGTGATTGGTGTTGAGATACCGGTGCAGGAACCGAGGTTGTACTATTCGTCGCCACCAGGGCCGCCGCGGACCACGTTAGGGATGTACCTGTATAGAGTGTTCATGCATGTCGAAGAAGTGGTCAATCCATCAATCGAAGTCCTGCCGCCGCCGTTGTTGCCAGGGTCCATCGACGACGTCCATTACTGGAGTCAACGTCAGACTTTCCCCGTGTTGCTCGGAACGATGGATGGCAAAGGGCCTACTCCATCGCGCGGCGGAGGCCATTGCTTGTTTGGGAGAAGAGGCAGGGATGGCTGCCTGGATGTGCTCTAATTTGAGGTAACAACTGAATCTTGTTAGATACTAGTTAAATCCGAGCTATGAGTGTGAAGCACTGATGTGTCAATACATTTGATTGTGACCTGTTCTAATTTTGTACCTGAACTTTTTTGAGAAAGGGTTGTACGTCAACTTAATGTGCTAGTAGAATTTATTGTGTTGTATGTCTGTTTTGTTTGCACAACATTCAAGATATTTCCCCGTCATTGATAAAGACGATGAACCATTATGTACGAGTTCGTTGGTTTCAACATAGCCCTAACCGTAGCGATCCACTACTTCCGTCCTGATTGTGCCTCCTGCGTGAAATTTTTGTATGCAAGTTCGGTGTGCTATGATGTTCTATATGATTGTGTCAACTATATAAGTTTTTACTGAGCATCAGCAATGCATATGGCTGAAAGATGTATTTATGAGCATCAACCGATGGGTCTCTCTCTCACACACGCACACACGCACAAGTGGGACCCGTTGAATTATTTCTTTGCTCGTGACAGCTTTTAATTAGGTTCCACTGTAATCTAAATATTTTCTTAAGTTATTAATTGAGCTCAGTGACATCAAAAAGTTGTACAGAAGCCTTGTTTGGGCCTTTCCGGCATCGCTAAATGTGTGCTGAGTAGCCATGTTAGGTTGTATTGTACTACACAGGCCTTTTTTTCAACATCAACAATGCAACTGGGTCGACAGTTGTACACAATATCCGGGTCAACATGTTATTCTCCGCCCCGCTGGGCTGCAAACTTTACTAGGAGGTATGCATTAGGCTTAACAAGAAAATGGACTTTAAGAAATAATAAATGGGATGTAATTATAATAAACGGGCAGTAAAACGCGTAATTAGTTAAAAAATATATTATTATTGGAATTTGAAAATTTTAATTTCATTACTTGTTGCACGCGCAATATTTTGTTGTATTTTAACGTAATACAACTTTATTTTGAAACTATATTTAATCTGACTAGATATTTCGGATAAAAATATTTCGGATCCCATAAAAATGTGGGAAATTTTTTTGAATTCTGTTTTGAGCAGTTGGTTGAAATTATTAATCTTTTTTTTAGGAATGGTTGAAATTATTAATCGTTGTCCTAGCTAGAAAATGGGATGTACTTTTAACAAACTGTAAATGGGCTGTAGTAAATTCCATTAGAATTAAAAAATGGGTTGTACATTCTTACAAATCGCAAATGGGCTATATGCTCTCTGCCACACACTTGTGGGCCTTCTAAGTTGATGCGTCCCCTAAAAAAACTAAGTTGACGCGTATGGAAGGCTTTGTCAACAACATACGGATCTGGCAACTGTGGTCGTTGGATGTCCATCCAACGGATGTCGTGCTTCTTCTTTAATCTCGGATATTCTTTCTTCAGCCACCCAAAAAATGATTCCTCCCCCTGACATCTGGGGCGCACCGTTTTGGTGGCTGACCTGTGGGCCTACTAAGTTGACGCGTACCAAGGGCTTTGTCAACTTAGTCAATATAAACGATTCTAGCTGCAGTGACCATACGATGTCCATCCAACGGCCGTAGTGCTTCTTCAACCTCCGGTCTTGTTGCTCGAGCCGCCCAAAGCAGCGCCGGTCGTGTCGCGTGCTCCTGCCTCCCGTGGCTAGCTGTGATGCCGTACAGGCCTCACCGCCCCCTACTACTCCCACCGCTGGCCAGGCCATCCCTCTACTCACCCACACCCCCTGTTATTCTGCAGCAAGGGCAGCCTCACACCACAGCGAACCAGTGAACCCTCATACTCCTCTACGTGTGGGCATCCACTGCCGCGTCTTCCCCGGCTCCGCATCGTCCCCTTCCTAGGCCTCGCCATCGTCCACCACCCTGGTGCTCTCGGCGTGGCATGGTCAACGTGGTCAAGGAACGGCTTCCATCGGACGTGGACTGTACGTGGAGAGGCTGACAGCTGGGTCCACGGCTGCAGCAAGGAAGTGCCTCCATATTACACGGAAAATAATGATTCCTCCACCTGACAGCAGGGACCCACCGGACGGGCAACCATATTTCACGAAAAAAACGTTTCCCCCTGACTGCTAGGACCTACCAGCTACATCTTTGCACGCAACGAAGTGCGTCCGGGCAAAAAAACGATGCGCCCCCTGACTGCTGGGACCCACCAGCTACATCTCCGCACTCAAGGAAGTGCCTGACAGTCGGGACCCACCTGGTCGAAGCGTACGTAGCATTGTCATTCCGGTCGCGAACGCGTACGTACATACTAGTCGATGTAGAAGCGCGCACGTGTAGTAGTAGAGGAACGCACATAGCATGTACACGTACGTACAGCGACTGGTGTGCAAGAAAGAAAATACAGCCATGTACGTACATACGGGCGGGGTCTCGAACGCCTACTCGTGCCTACGTATGGTCAGGGCTCGTCTACCTGGCTGGGTCGGAACGGAGAAACTGCGTCATCGTCGCCCGCAAAAAAACAACAGCGTCATCGTCGTGTTCATGGGGAGGCAACGGAATGCGTCGTGTTCATCGGGAGGCAACAGAACGCATGGGAGCCAACCGGCTTGGATGGAACAGCCGATGGAAACGAGGCCTGGCGTACCCCGGAACGGAGGAAACGACCTTGTGTTCGACCGGCCACGTTCGAAACGGGATCTTGTTCATCGGGAGGGGTCTGGCATACCACAAAACGGAGGAAACGGATCTCCTCCAGTCGAAATGGGATCCTGTTGATTGGGAGGGGTTTGGCGTACCGCAAAACGGAGGAACCAGACTGGTGTTGGAGCGCTATGGTCGAAGCGGGGGTCCTATTCATCAGGAGGGGTGTGGCGTACCGCAAAACAGGACTCCACGGGATACTGTTCATCTCCACCGTCGACCCCCTCCAGCCTCCACAGGCTGCTGTTCATCCACCGTCGACCTCCTCCAGCCTCCACCTGTGACTGTTCATCCACGGGCTCCTGTTCATCCAGCCTCCACCGCGCGCTACTCCACCGGCTACTGTTCAACCAGCCCTCTCCACACGGGCTCCTGTTCAACCACCCCTCCACAGGCTACTGTTCATCTAGCCCTCCACCGTCTACTGTTCATCCAGCCCTCCACGGGGAAGTCCTGTTCATCCAGCCCTCCACGGGGTCCTGTTCATCCAGCCCCAACCGGCTCGATCGATCGGGGTCCTGTTCATTCAGAGGCAACACCATGGGGTCCTGTTCATCCACCCCCACCGGGAACTGTTCATCCAACCCCCCCCCCCCCCGCCCCAGCAACGCTCACAGTTCATCCAGAGGTAGCATCGATCGGCTTCAGTTAGCATCAGTAGCAAAGGAATCGCTCGATCGGGTTTAGTTAACAACCATCGATCGATCGCTCAGGCTTAGTAACGCATAGCCTACAGTGCAATCTATCGAGTTCAGTAGGCGAACGCCTCGCACCCACGCGCGTGCGTGTATGAGAGAAACGCACAAACCTCCATGCATCGCTCGGCCCCAACCACCCACCGTAACCGGTAACACCCCGATATTTTCCTCGCCCTCGCATCTACCACGGTTTTTTCCGTCATGGACGGCCCAAAGAATGTCATGCAGCTATGTCTCCGGCCCGCCCAGGATGAAAAGCCCATTTTCTGTCATGAATTTTTGTCATAGAAGTAGGAGCCCACCACATCTATGATGATACCGGGTTTTGTCACAATTATCGTCATAGAAGTGTCATAAGTATGACAGAAAAAAATTCGTTCGGCCCAAAATGTCTCGGATGTGTCTTTTTTTTGTAGTGCTAGTTTGGACTATAAGCACTTCCACTTATCCATATTTGCTAGCCACACCGTGCATTGCCCGTTCTCACCTCGAGACTTGATGCAAACTTCGTTAGTGCATCCAAACCCCGTGATATGATACACTCTATCACAAATAAGCCTTATATATCCTTCCTCAAAACAACTACCATACCTTCCTATTATGGATTTCATAGTCGTTCCAAGAAATATTGCCATGCAACTTCCACCATCATCATATACATGACTTGAGCATCATTGTCATATTGCTTTGTGTGATCATATGGAGCTGACATGCTATTTGTCGCAAAGTCACCATTCATCATTGTTATAAATGTTATGCTAGATCATTGCACATCCTAGTACATTGCCAGAGGCATTCATATGTAGTCATATTATCCAATTTATCGAGTTGTAAGCAATTTAAAGTGTGATGATCATCATCATTAGAGCATTGACTAAGTGAGGAAAGAATGGCGGAGACTTATGAGTCCTTGAAAAAGTGGGGATGAGGTCCATGAGACTGTTCTTAAAAAAGAGACAAAATGAGAGGAAAATAGATAAGGGACAGTGCTACTATCCTTTTACCACACTTGCGCTTCAGAGTAGCACCATTTACTTCATATAGAGAGTTTGCATGATTTTCACTTTCATATACTAGTGGGATTTTTCCATTATAGAACTTGTCTTGTATATTCCGATGATGAGCTTCCTCAAATGCTTTAGGTATCCATGAGCAATCAAGTTGGAGGCACACCCACTTAGTTTAATACTAGAGTGCTTTCATACACTTATAGCTCTAGTGCACCCATTGCATGGTAATCCCTACTCCTTGCATTTCATCGATTGTAAGCCACTCCATCTGCCTTGTTGGTGGGAGTATAAACCCCAATGATCATTCTCTTTGCCATCCAAAGTGCTAAGTCCATGGCTCACTCTCAAGTATTGCATGGAAGTTGAAAAGGCAGAAGCAAGAAAAAGTATTGATTCAATTGTTTGGTTTGGCACTAGGGTGTTCATAATAGATATCTTTGTGTTAGGAAGACCGAGCTATGCCATGCTTACATGGTTAAATGAGTAGGGATGACATTCTTTGGCACATCTATTTTGGAGGGCAATGATTATATATTGTTATTCATGTGTATTATTATTTTAATGTCAAATTGATAGACTATTTCCCTGAATCACTCGCTTCCCAATATTCATACCACAAATGAATACATGATCAAAGAAACATGCTAGGTAGCATTTCACATCAAAATTCTGTTTTTGTCATTTACCTACTCAAGGACAAGGAGCAATTAAGCTTGCGGATGTTGATATGCCTCTAACGTATCTATAATTTTTTATTGTTTCATGTTATTATATTATCATTCTTGTATGCTTTATATGCCATTTTATATTATTTTTATGGACTAACCTATTAACTTAGTGCCCAGTGCGAGTTCCTGTTCTCACCTATTTATTTGTTTCACAGAAAAACCATACCAAATGAAGTCCAAACACGATGAAACTTTACGGTGATTTTTTAGACTGCGAGAGACCCTAGAAGCTTTGGAGAGAGACCAGAGAACACACGACGGAGCCACAAGCTCACCAGGCATGCCCTTGGGGGAGCGCCATCAGCACGTGTGGTCCCTTGAGCACCTCCTTGACCTTATTCTTGGCCTATAAATTCCCATATATTCCAAAACCTCTAAAGCGATACACGAAACAATTTTATCGCTACTGCAAGATTTTGTTTTCCGTAATCCTATTTGGAGGCCTTTTCCGGTACTCTTTCAGAGGGGGAAACCATTGGGGAGGCAATCTTCATCGACCTTGATGCCTCCATGATGTGTGAGTAGTTCCTTCAGGACCTATGGGTCCATAGCAGTAGATAGATGGCTCTCTCTTTCTCTCTCTATTTTGATCTTTAATACAATGATCGCTCACGGGGTCCTGTATCGGGGGTAGCTGACGCCCAAGAGCCCGACCTCATCAATCACAAGGGGCTACCAGGCCCAAGACACAGCGCAAACCCTAGGAGGCAGGACGACCTTCTTAACGCCCAATACTAGAAGGCGGTAGCGCCCCAGCTTGCATTTGTCATGTAAACCCTAGACCTCTCCTATCTATAGAAAGGGAGGTCTAGGGTACTCATCAATCATCTATCTTCAGATAGGAGAACTCTCATAGAAATCTCATACACCATTGTAACCCCTCGCACGAGGTATCCTAGAGACATGGGTCAGCAATTCCCAAGAATTCAGCCGCAGCGGAGACCCCCCCCCCCCGACAAAGGCTGGCAGGTCAGCCTCAAGGCTGAACGCATAAAACCACCTCTTCTGGCAGACCCCCATCAATCTGGGAAGGTTCATGGGGAAGAAGGACGAATGAGGATGCAGCTGAATGCTGGCCTCACTAGTGTCGCGAACGGAGTCGCCGCTCATCTGACCCTTGACACAGAAAAAACATCGGAAGAGGGCGAAATGGGGACGGCCTCGAGAAAGCACTCGCGGAATGTGATGAAGTTTGCGATATGAAGGAAGTTGGTGGGGTTGAGGTGGTGGAGTTGTATGCCAAGAAAGAAGGGGAGCCCCGACACAAAGGGGTGCAGAGGAAAACTGAGACCACGCCCAAAGAAGTCGAGATGGAGGACGCACACGCTGTCCGGCATCTCTGGGAATTCCTCCGTAGAAAGAGGAATCCAGTACTGGAGGTCGGATGGGAAAGTCCCCTCCGCCTATAGCTTTTGTACGTCCTAGTCCGAGATTATGAAGCGGATCCACCGGCTGGTGAAGACCTCGACGCGGGGTTATGGCTTGGTGGCAGCGCAAGGGCCTTCCGCATGTTGCTTCTTCTCCGCTTCCCTGGTCGCTCGAACGCTGCCGGCCTCGGTCGAGGAGCCTAAATGACTCACCTCTCATTTCGTGGGGGAGGATATGGCGTGCCTAGAGACGATGAATGTCGCTATGGCGGTGGAACAAAAATGCAAGGAAGGAGAAGTGCAGGGAAGAAGAGGCACGAGGAAGCGGCTGAAGGTGAAATGACGCCTTGTTGCCCCAACGCTCTTATGACCCCCACCCCATGGGTGAACCGGAAATCAAGTCGGACCTGGGCACTACATACCCCCATGACCTGTGGGTGGTTCTCATTCATGTCTTGCAGGCACGGGAATCAAGGCCAAGTTACCGCAAAAGACATATGCCAACCTGTTTTCAATCTCTTCGCTGGCGCAACGGTTCAGATAAAAGATAGTGGCCCCCACCTATCAAACCAAAGTCAGGGCAGGGAGGCCTAAAGGCTATGGCTTCTTTGACCACATGGTATCCCCAAAAGGCAGGCATCCGACCTCCCTCGAGCCATCAAGACCATAACACTGCAACCGTACTCCAGGAAGAAGACGCAACGAAGGAGCCCACCGGAGATCTCGCGAACCTCATTGTGACCTCTGCCACGCTCAAGGGCTACTGACGGGGTCCTGTACCGGGGGTGGCTAATTCCAAGGATCCCAACCTCATATACTACAAGGGTGCCCAATGGGCCCACAATGTAGTGCCAACCTTAGAGGCCAAATGACCTTCTTGATGCCTAAGACTAGAGGACGGTGGCGCCCCAGATCGCATCTAACATGCCCCAGATCGCATCTCACATGTAAACCCTAGGCCTCCCCTGTCTATATAATGGGAGGTCTAGGGTTCCTCTTAATCATATATCTTCAGATAGGAGAACTCACGGTAGCAACATCATACACCATTGTACCCCCTTGCACGAGGTATCCCTCCACTATGAATAACCAAAACTAGAAGGACGTATGGTATTACTCTCCGGAGGCCCGAACCTGGATAAACCCCTTGTGTGACCTCCGATCCAGGACTTCCAGCTGCACTTGGAACGCTACCGAGGGGTGTGACGAAAATCTTATCCGTCATCGCCCGAGGTTTGTGTGGAGAGGTCCCCTATGTGTAGTTGTGTGAGCAATGGTCATTTTCTTATATGCCTGCTGCTATCTCTATTGTAGGTCCTTTCTCGGCCATCCAGATTGATGACGTGGAGAAACGGCTTCGGGAGGTTGCCTCTGTTGCAGAGTAGATGACCGTCGCGCTCGGGATTGCTGCTCGTACTTTATTTGCTAGGCATCCTGACTTGACATCTGACCTTGAGGTCGTCCTCAAGTTTCTAGTGGATCCCTCCAATCAACTTGATGATTTGATGTGCTTTGCTACATTTGAAGGGGCTCCTCAAGTACTGGCTGGCGTCCGGGCTCATTATCCCAACGCCGACCTATGGTCGATTGTGAGACCTCCCGCTGGAAGTCCGAATCCACACTTGTTCCTGCAAGAATTGTCAAGGAAGCCAAATGTGCCGCCGGGGTCTGCCCCTGCAGAGTATTATTAAAAGGCATCCCGATGCGGGTAGCTTATAAAGCAAAATTTGAAGTAAAACTGATAAGGGTATTGTTGAGTACTTTATTGTAACAATTCATTTGACGTTATTTAGAACCTGCCATTTGTTGTGTTGTATGACTTCTTACGCTGGGAGAACGTATGCGCTCGACCAAATATTCGTTGGTCATTGGCACTATGCACTGGCGTTGGCGGCAAGCTCTAGGTCGGTTCTATGCATATGTTAAGATTTGTCTGAACTCTAGCAGCTAGGTTAGACCGTAAGCCTGTTGACCTTCTGCCTTTATGGCAGGAGGTCAGTATACCATGAATGCAACCCCCCATACTTGTACTTTGAAGGGTCACTGGATGCGGCACTTACTGCTGAGCAACGAGGGGGGTCCGAAAAACAATGCAGCGCCCGCGAGTCACAAATAAGGAAATCTCTCGTACCATCCACAAAGAGTTCCAAGGGAGTTTCAATAATTTGTGATTTGTTTACTTCATTTAGTGATCATACGGTGTAACAAAATAGAAGTGTTTGGGTAACAAATCACATACATGTAAACAGGGAAAATTTTGGACATTGCAAGGGAGAAGAAATTGGTCATTGAAACATGCACAAATTTCATTTAAATTTTATAATTTTTACAGACATAAACCCTACATAGCTACTAACAAAATAACTAGTTTATAAACCAAATCTACTGCCACCACTAGTGATCATCATCGTCCACATCAGAGCCACTGCCGTCGTCGAAGACGTTGTTGTAGGGTGAAACCCTAGAGGGGATCTTTTCACACTTGGAGGGGGGAAAGAGCAAGAACACAAGGAGGAAATAACTCTAACAAACCCAAAATAACACATCCACTAGAGTAGCATACAAGAGATCCACAAGCATACATGAACAATTCAAGGAAAATAGCACTAGGGTAAAAGTTCTTCCCACTAAGTGAGGTCTTGATATCCAAGAGGATCCTCTCCAAGAGGAGGGCTTGATCTCCAAGAGGAGCTTTTCCAAGAGGAGGTCTAGATCTCCTAGAGGAGGAAGATGAGCAAAGCTCTATCTTTTGTGTTTCTAATACTTTGCTAACCTCTCTAATGTGCTAGGGGAGGAGTTTATATAGCCTAGGGACGAATTGTGAGGCAGAGGGGGATACAAGGGTCAAAAGACCCAAAATGCACGCAGGCATACGGAGGGGTCCGGGCACCCAGACCTGTCAATCGCTGGCGCAGGGGGTGGCCAGGTACCTGGGGTAGGATCGGCCGGGCACCCAAACCGGTCAGGGCCTCCGCCCGGCTGGTAGCTACAGGGGTCGGGCACCCGGGGGTGGTTGCTGGCGCCCAGGCGAGGGAGAGTAGGCACCTAGGGCCAAAGAGGTTAAAACAATGTGAACGCAGTGGGGTTTGGATGCAAATGAAGACAAAGGGGAGGTGAAGAAGCCGAGGAAATTCGGTTCCCAATGGAGAAGTAAATGAGAGAAGTGGCATGCAGGAAGTTGATTAGATGGATAGGTAGACTAAACGAAAAGGCCATGCGGGTGGCTGAGGAGTCGTACCTGTTCGTGTACGTGCCCATCCTTCATGATACGTGGGACCTATGCAAACAGATAAAAAATTTGTCGTAGCTGGTTCAGATGGATATTGGCGCGTGCATCGGAGACACAACATTCGCTGGTTAAGGAATACACGATTATCCTCATCAAAAAAGAAAAGGCCCATCTTCGCGCTTCCGCATGCATGAGAATTTGGTTCTGCTCGCAATATGGATGATACCAAGAGGATGAAGTGAACAGGAATGCTAGCACGGGAGACCTATTTCCACTATACAGTACTGGAGTACTCATGTTCCTACTACTACTACTACTACTACTAGTAGTAGTAGTAGTAGTAGTAGTAGTAGTAGTAGTAGTAGTAGTAGTAGTAGTAGTAGTAGTAGTAGTAGTAGTAGTAGTAGTAGTACAACTGTGGTACACTTGATGGTCAAAATACTATTCATCCGGTCCTCACGGTGAAGTGACAACACCCTGCACCTGACACTAGTCCAGGCGGCATGTTTGGGTTACCAAAGTCAGCCTGACCCTGTGCATTGTGCCATCTGTCACCGCCGCTGTACAGCACATTAGCATGCCTCGCGTCGTCTCCCTCTCCCCTCCCATAGCACCACTCCATCTCCAGCTGTCGGATTTCGGGTTCCGGCAGACCCTTGAGGTTCGAACACTGGGGTGCGCGCGGAGATTTCGCCTCCTACCTACCTGCACTCCTCCGCCTTACTAGGATCTAAACTAAGGAAAGAACAACACAAGAGACACAGGGTTTATACTGGTTAGGGCCACCGTTGTGGTGTAATACCCTACTCCAGTGTGTGGCGTGGTGGATTGCCTCTTGGGCTGATGATGATGAACGATACAAGGAAGAACAGCCTCGTGAGGGTCTGCTCTTGGCTGGGGCGATGAACTGCTGGGAGGAGCTCAGTCACCCCTCTCTCTCTCTCTACCTGATCTTCTCTATCTTTCCAACTCTCTGGCCAGCTCTTTTTCCCCGGCCTCCAGCCTCCTTTGGCTCTGTGGGTGGCTGGTCCTATTTATAGAGGCCTTGGTCCTCTTCCCAAATATCGAGCGGGAAGGGAGCCAACAATGGCGTGCTTATTTGAAGGGGGACAGCTAGTATCAACTATCCTGACAAAAGTGGTCTTCGCCTGCGCAAAGCTCTGGTGATGACGCCGTCTTGGGCTCCACGGTGACCTCCATCTCGTAGTCCTCCTGGTCTTGGTCTCGTTGCACCGAAATGGCAACCTTTGCCTGATGCCTCGGTACTCCGCGGCTGCGCTTGCCCCCTTTGCACCAAAGAGGAAGGGAGGACGCTGCGCGGGCTGGCACCCGCCTGGCACCCCCGGTCGTCATGGCTTGCGTCACGGGCACCTCATGAGGTACCCCGCCTTGATCTCTCCACCTCCTCGTGAGCCAACCTGACGAGGCCGCGCCTGAGGAAGCTCCGCGTCGTCCGCCCCGCGAGGCTTGGCACCTCGCGAGGGTCTTGGGTTTGTGTTAGTGAAGATGGGCCGCGCTGGGCCCCCCTTTGAGCCACACCGCAGGCCGCAGGTAGGCAAGTCTGGGGACCCCCATTCCCAGAATGCCGATAGTAGCCCCCGGGCCCAAGGCGCACCCGGACTTGGCCGTGCAGGGAGGCGGAAGGGCAAGGGCGAAGCGCCGCGGGCCCTAACAGCCTGTGGCCTTGGGCGCCGCGTGGCGGTTGGTTGGTCGTGGGCGTCTCCACTTCCCCATGGCGCCTCGGCAACTGCACGGATTGGACAAGTCCCTGCATGCAAAGTGGGTCATGATTACCTGTAATCATGGAGGTCGGCGGTTGGCCTTCACCGGCCATAAGTACGGGACAGCGTGCGCCCTTCCAGTCCATCCCTTCTTGCTTCTCCTTCTTCCTGATCCTTGCTCCGTCTTGCTGCGATGGCTCCGATCCGCTGGTTCTCGGCGGCAGAGAAGCGAAAAGCTCCCCGAGAGGAGCCAGACCCACTCCCGTCGAAGAAACGGCTCGTCCCCCGTGGACCAGACGAAGGGGCCCTTCAGGTGGTGTCGAGGCCTTGGTGCGAGCGGGTGCCGCCAGGGTTCCCGCTGCCATTTTACGCCCACGTCGAGGGCCCCGAAGGAGCTGATGTTGACCGCCATGGGTGGCGCCACCGTCGGCGCCGACGGGTCACGAAGGTGTGGGTCGTCCCCCCTGGGGTCCACACCGAGGGCTCCTCCCGAGAGTTCGTGCTCCACGTCGCCATTCCTCTTCAGTCTTGGATCCGCCTTCCTCCCTTCTTCGCCTCCATCATCCCACAGGGGGAGCCCCTGGAGCTCTGGCTGCAGCACGCCGGCTGCAGCAACCCTCGTGACCGAGGCAGAGGTCGCGGTCGTTGCCCCGGGCGAGGTCTTCATGACTCGGGGCTGGAGAGAGATCGCCCGGGTTTGCAGGGTAAGGGGCGTCTTCGCGGTCCACTTGGATTACGACGGTGCTTCGATGATGCTCTTCAAGGTCTTCAATGTGAGCGGGCACCGGCTGGAGTGCTGCCTAGGGGAAGGTGGCCCGGCCCCTGCCGTGATGAGGACCGGGCCCGCCAACCGCTCCCTTGGCGGCTCCTCAGGCGGTGGAGGCGTCGGAGGCTCCAGCGATTCCGGCAACCTCTTCGCGACTCCGGAGACGAGCGACGACAGCTACGAGCCCCCGAGCCAGCGCCGCTCCTGGAGCAGGGTAGGCTCGTCAGGCCGCCGCCGTCTCTGATCTGGATGGGGTTGGCGTCGGTGCTTGACGGCCCACAATTGATGGTGGCATCTTTTGTAGGGTCATGCGTAGTTTCTGTCCCTTTAGGATCTGTTCCTTGCGAGGAATCAAAAACGCGCCCCGTGGGGGCTTGTAAGGTGCCTGTGATCCTATTTTGTTAATATAACCCTTGTCGTAGAATTGCGCGAGTTGCTCATTCCGTCTTAGCTCAGTCCTCCCTTTCGAACCTCACGAGGGCTTGGTGCTCTGCGCTGACAGGTCCCAATCCCAAGGCGGCTTCAGCCGTCTGTAACACCCCGAGACCGACGCTCCAGAAGACTTCCAGCTATTCCGAGTTTCGCCGTGTGTTTCTTTTGTGCTTGCTCTTTTACTTTTGCATTGCATCATGTCATCATGTCATTAACCTTTGCATCTCAACTCAACTAACAAATTGCATAGATGGTTGATCTATTTAAATCAAGGGAAGGGTGAATTCTCTTTATAACATATCGTCCCAATATTAGGGAGCTATACTAAATATTTCTTTAATTTGGAAATCACCATAACACACTTGCATATTATCCCAATGCCTTTGTTATCTTAATTCTTGGTTTCCAACCTTGACATATATTATTTCATCATATTCCGGAGCTCCACCAAGAATCCGAACATTTTTGGACCTTTTTTCACCCACTTCCTATTCAAATTATTTGAATTTAAATCAAATGAGTTTGAATTTAAATCTTTCTATCATGGTCTTTTCTATTTTCTTGGAACAAGCATATTTTTGCGAGTCTGGGAAAATATTCCGCGTGCACAAATCCTTCCTCTAATCTTTTCTTTTCTCTCCTTTCTTTCTTTGCGGTTTTCTGTTTTCTAGGGTTTTTTTTACAAAGGACTTAAGGGAGAGAGAGAGCCCAGCCAAGTTCTAGGCCCATTTGCGCCTAGGCGCAGCCCCTTTCTCTACTGGGCCGGCCTCCAAGGCCCAGCCTGTGCCCTCCTTAACCTAGCTCCAGGCCTACCTTCTCCCCTCGCGCCGCCACAGGAGAGCTTCGCTCTCTCCTGATCCCCTCCTTCTCGTTCCCTTCCGCCGCCAGCCTTGCACACACACCTGCAACCACTCCCTCTCAATCCCCATGGCCTCTCCCTTTTTCCCTCGCTCCCGCAGCTCCGTGCGCCTTCCAGCGCCCGACCCAGCGCCGTTGGAGAAGCCGTCCTCGTCCGTCGCCCCGACTCCAAGCCCCGCCGCGGCGCCCTGCGTCGCCGGAGCCCCGCGCCAAGACCTCCCCTGCCTCGTCTTGTCTAGGGCGAGGAGGACGACCCGCATCACCTCCTCCCGTGCTCGATGCCACAGGTGCACCAAGGGTGCCTCCCATGATCCGCCGTTGCCCGCTGCTGCTTCGTCCACTGACCTCCGCCTCCAGCCATCGCGCATCGCCTCTGCCTCCGGTGGCCGTGGCACCTTGCTGCGTCGCTCAAATCACGCATGCGCCCTCTGCTGCATGCATCCCCATGGAGCTCCGCCGCCCCCTGTCTCGCCTGCAGCCGTCTGCCGCAACAGAGGCCGCCGTACTGCCATCTTACACCGCCCGTTGCCATCAACCTCTCCACCTGCGTCCTGCAAGCTCTCGCCGCTGCCCCGAGTGTCCCTGCCTCGAGCACGTGCTGGCTTCGGATCCGGTCAAGCGCACTGACCCGCCGCTGCCATGGCCTTGCATCCATCTGGCTCTGTTTTTTTTCATGGAGTCACTGTACCATGGCCACAAACGAGACCCATCGGACATCACCAAGACTCGCTGCGTTGACTATATCGGTGCCGCTCCAGGCCATCGCTTTGTACTAGCACTACGTTGAGAAAACCCGGATACGCCAAGACTCGGGCTGACAAGTACCACAACGTCCGTCGATCGCCAAGTACCCCTTCGTTTCGTCGAGACTGGCAAGTTCGAGACCATCAAGTACCCCGACGCTCATCACCATGCACGACTACAACATCAAGGGAACCACTACCCTCGACTCAGGGACGCCAAGTACCTCTACGACCCGTGTATGACTACATGATTTCACCAAGTACCCCTCGGATGCGCCAAGTTCGACTACATGGACCACCAAGTCTCTCTACCGATGACTCGAACGACTACGAAACGCCAAACGTGTACCACTACCGTCGACCCTCGGAGATCCCTTGGACGTCAAGTTCCTCGTCGTGACCCTGAACATCTACAAATCGTGTACCACTACTTCCATTACAACCCGTGAACGACTACTTCCCTCAACGTTTTTGAACCGCCTCTAAATGCACGCTTCGAAGGTATAACCCTGAGACGACCACTGTGGGCCGAATGCATGTGTTGTATGAGATGCACCGTTTGCACCGTGTCCAAATTGTCACTCGTTTTCCATGCCACTAACTCATGGGAACCCGGTAGTCGGGATCACCCCACCATCTCTAGCATGTTCTGCGCATCCGCACACTTCTCCTTTGCATCGGTATCTCAATCGAGTTACCGGTACTGGAACACTGTCGTGGCACCGTTATCGTTATCGTTGCCGTGGCGCCCTTTTTCCTTCCACCACGGTGACAAATGCTTCATAATATGCTCTTATCAACTTATTCATAAATATTGCATAAAACTTGCATGTCATCCGCATCATGATAACAACTTCAAGAATGTTTAAATTGTTGTTTGCATTAATTTACTAATGCATATGGGGATTTACCGAATTTGTTGTTTGCTATATCTGGCCCCATTTAAATTGGTTAGATAGATAATCCCTTTATGTTTCACCTCTTGACATGCTTAACAACATTTAATATTGTTGAGTACCTAACCGGGAGTGAACTAAATAATGGGATGTGGTGTTTTGTCAATATGCATCCCGTTGCATATTGAGCTCCACTTAATTTGTAGGATTGTTTGTGCTTTTGCCATGCCATGCTTCATTAAACCGGACATGCATCATACTTGTTTGCGCATCATTTCATGATTATGTGTTGGTTGTTTACTATGTTGTGTGCTTCTTTTCCGGTTGTTGCTTCTTCGGGTTGGTTCTGTTAACGTCGCGTTTGTGAGGACCCGTTCGTCTACGTTCTGTTTGTCTTCTTCATGGACTCATTCTTCTTCCTTGCGGGATTTCAGGCAAGATGACCACATCCTCGAAATCACTACTATCTTTGCTTTGCTAGATGCTCGCTCTTTTGCTATGCCTATGCTGCGATACCTACCACTTGCTTATCATGCCACCCATATTGTTGAACCAAGCCTCTAACCCACCTTGTCCTAGCAAACCGTTGTTTGGCTATGTTACCACTTTGCTCAGCCCCTCTTATAGCGTTGTTAGTTGCAGGTGAAGATTGAAGTCTGTTCCTTGTTGGAACATGGAGATGTTGTTCCTTGTTGGAACATGTTTACTTGTTGGGATATCACAATATATCTTATTTAATTAACGCATCTATATACTTGGTAAAGGGTGGAAGGCTCGGCCTTATGCCTGGTGTTTTGTTCCACTCTTGCCGCCCTAGTTTCCGTCATATCGGTGTTATGTTCCCGGATTTTGCGTTCCTTACGCGGTTGGGCTATTATGGGAACCCCTTGACAGTTCGCCTTAAGTAAAGCTCTTCCAGCAATGCCCAACTTTGGTTTTACCATTCGCCACCTAGCCTTTTTTCCCTTGGGTTTCGCGGACTCAAGGGTCATCATTATTTTACCCCCCGGGCCAGTGCTTCTCTGAGTGTTGGTCCAAACTAGAGTCCTGTGCAGCGCCCCCTCGGGGAAACTCGAGGTTTGGTTTTATTTGTATGGAGCGCTCATCTGAGTATGCCCTGAGAACGAGATATGTGCAGCTCCTATCGGGATTTGTCGGCACATTCAGGCGGTGTTGCTGGTTTAGTTTTACCCTGTCGAAATGTCTTGTTGTACCGGGATACCGAGTCTGATCGGAACGTCTCGGGAGGAGGTCTATTCCTTCTTTGACCGTGAGAGCTTGTCATGGGCTATGTTGGGACACCCCTGTAGGGATTTGAACTTTCGAAAGCCGTGCCCGTGGTTATGGGCAGATGGGAATTTGTTAGTGTCCGGTTGTAGATAACTTGAACCTTAACTTAATTAAAATGAGTCAACCGCGTGTGTAACCGCGATGGTCTCTTTCCGGCGGAGTCCGGGAAGTGAACACGGTGTTAGAGTTATGCTTGACGTAGGTTGTTCTAGGATCACTTCTTGATCATAGTTCTCGATCGTGCTTTGCCTTCTCTTCTCGCTCTCTTTTGCGTATGTTTAGCCACCATATATGCTAGTCGCTTGCTGCAGCTCCACCTCATACCTTTACCTTACCCATAAGCTTAAATAATCTTGATCGCAAGGGTGCGAGATTGCTGAGTCCCTGTGGCTCACAGATACTTCCAAAACCAGTTTGCAGGTGCCGATGAGACCGTGCAGATGACGCAACCAAGCTCAGGAGGAGCTCGATGTAGATCTTGTCCTTTGTGTTGTTTCGTTTTAGTTGATTAGTAGTGGTGCCCAGTTGGGGGTGATCGGGACCGTGTCGCATGTTGGGTTATCTTTTATTTTGGCGCCGTAGTCGGGCCATGAGTGTTTGGATGATGTAATGTTATTTATGTAATTGTGTGAAGTGGTGATTGTAAGCCAACTATGTTTCTTTTCCCATATTGTATTACATGGGTTGTGCGAAGATTACCTGACTTGCGACATTGCTTTCAATGCGGTTATGCCTCTAAGTCGTGCTTCGACACGTGGCTGATATAGCCGCATCGAGGGCATTACAAGTTGGTAATCAGAGCCTTCCCCGACCTTAGGAGCCCCATTGCTTGATCGTTTTTAGCGGCCGAGTTGTGTCTAGAAAAATGTTTTGAGTCATTTAGGAATTATATATCGGACAGTTTAGGAATTCTTTTTACTTCCCAGTCTCTTCATCGCTCTGGTAAGGCATCCTGACGTAGAGTTTTGACTCTTCTCTTCTCAAATTTCACTAAAAAAATTTAGGATCACGCGGGTATCTTGGAATCGTTCCGATGGTTTTATGACGAGAACATTGTCTTGGTGCCTCCTGTCAGGGGTTTTGTGGAAGTGTCCCGGGGAGTTGAGCTCTGAGGTGTTGTTGTCATAATTTTATCGTTGCAGTTCTGGAATACCTGAGTTTAGTACGCCGACATCGAAAATCTCTTTTATGCAGTTCGTTGGTGAGATAACCTCGATGCCACCCAGTACTGGGGCGGGAGTTCGGGAGTATCGCCATAACTTGTATAACGGATGCTTTTCGAAGGTTGAGGTAGATGGTTTCCGAAGGTTTCTTGGTTATGTGTTGAAGGATGGATACAGCTGGATGTAGGATTTGCTAGTTTGGGTGAGATATTTTGCTTCCCCTGTATCCCCAACACCTGATTGCATAACCGAAAAATTTTCGGGAGTTTCATAAGTGGGAATTCAAGTAGCTCTTAGGATATCTTTCCGACAGATGTATGATATGAAATTGGGGTTCGACGTCTAGTGGTCCGCCTATTCACGATCGGTTTTACAGTGGTCTCGCTGTGTCTTAAAGAGTCCTTGGCTATGCCGACTCCGGGATGCTTCGTATGTCATGTGCACTGCCCTGTACATGATGGTGCTGTACGATCGAGCCCGTGTAGACCCCACCACGAAAACTTCGGACAAAATCTCTATCATATGTTTGTTCTGGCTTATTCTGCAAGGCAATCCTTTGTTTTGTTTTGAGTTGTGGTATTCGAGTTGCTTCAATGTCAAGTGTTGATTCCATACCTTCCCCAAATGGTGTTCTCATACTCCGATGTGAATACTAATCCTTCTCGATAATCGAGATTGTCATGTCAATTCTTTTCAACCGGTGTGCTTCTCTTCTAGTGGATCCGAACATTTCAATATCCGCAAGATCCAATCTCAGCTTTCTCAACGGTGTCGTTTTCTTCCATCCCATGTTGCCTTTGTTTTCCCACCCACCCACCCTTTTTCTTCGAGGACTCGGATTTCTTTATCAAGTATCCATTTTATTATGGAAGTCTCTCCATTCTTCTTCCTTCATGTTCTTACCCGGTGATGCTCATGAAGATTTTAACGAAGTTTCTAGTTCACCATTATTCATTCTTTTTGTTCTCCGGTGGAACCAATTCAAGCTTTCGGTGTTGATCATATTCTTTTCCTTATTTCAATGTTTTCTCATGCCGGTGCAATTCTTAATCATTCACCTCTTGCTATTCTATTGTCCCGGAGTGCTCAAGATATCTCAGAAGGCTCGTTTTTTTTTCATTCAAGATCAGTTCAGTCTATTTTGAGGTTGTTATCTCTTTCAAGTCATTTAATTCAACCGGTGCAATATCTTTCAAGTAATCATTCCAACGGTGTTTATTTTGAGTGGGCCCTAACCCACAGGTCTTTTCCCAGGATCTTACCTAACTCTTCTTATTTTTCCGGAGCTTTCAAATTCTTTTCTAAAGTTTGACGTAAGAATGATTTACCATCAGTCAAATGTACTTCTCCAAGATCTTTCAAATTCTTTTCATCGTTGGTTCAACTTTTCCATTCTTCATTCTGGAGTGTCTAAATAATTCATGGTGGTGTTCCTCATCGTAATTCTCTGCATTTGGAGACCGAAGAAGATTTTCTCTCAATCTAGCTCCATTCTCTTCAAGATTCGTGATTCTAGCTTGTTGTCATCCTCTCATAATTGTTTTCGATTGTGAGATCTCTTTTCACCCATCCGGAGTAATTCAGGGTATTTTCAGTTTGATTCTTCGGAGCCCATCGTCTCATAATTATTCATTCTCAGCTTTCAACTCTCTTTCTTTAAATCTTACCGGTACATCAGTCAAGTATCCTCTAATCAGTATGTGAACTATTCGTCCTCTTGTATCTAAATTCTCTCAAGCAACTTCTTTCAATTTCTAATTCTTCCCGGTGCTTCTTTATTTTTCTTCTTCGTTCATTTTCAATTCTTATGGTGGTTCTTTCAAGAGTTCCTCTTCCTTCGTTTATCATATTAATTCATTCGTGGTTTCAATTCTACCGGCGGTTCGTTGAAGACCTTTCTCAAGTTTGCGCTATATCTATATTAATTCTTTCAACGAGAAGAAGTAATATGCCAAATCCATTGTTTGTCATCAATTTAATTGGTGAAGGATACGCATAATGAAATTCTTATTCTTGTTTCATCCATATGTAAATCTTTTCTTCTGGAGTTTGTTCACGATGATCAAATTCTTGGTTTCAAGTGCTCGTCTTTCTTTCCCGGAGTTCCAAGCTCTAATTATCTCGTCGCATAGCTCCATCTAAATCATTGCAAGGATTCACTTGGTGTTTTTAACTTCTCTTTCCTTCCGTTTGATCATTCTTTTGTTTACCGGAGTTCTTCTTGAAGGTTCTACATGATGGATTCTTCAAGGATTTAATCCCTTCTCTAAGTTTTCATCGAGATTCTTTTCTAAGAAACTCAAGCTTTCTTCATATTGTAATCCTGAGTGCATTTCTGTCTATCGTATCATTGGAGGTGGTATTATGTCATTCTTGATAATTTGAGTTCATGTTTTCATGATTCACATGCTGTCAAGATTGGGATATTTTAAATCCATCAACCTATTCGTTGGAATTGTCCTGGGTTATATTTCACCTACATCCTTCCCTAAGGTTTTTTGCTATCTATGGTGCTTATAAAGGACCCAAGTTCTTCCTTTATCCTCCCAGTGATATAGCTTTCCCGTCTCCTTGTTCATACCAATCCAATTCTTTTTTCCGTTAGTGGCAGAATTTCACCTCATAGTTTTGAGATGTTTTCCATAAGACCATATCAAGCTTATTCTTTTCGTTGTTGGTTTTCCAACAACTCCGTTCTAGCATTTTCCGCAAGCGTGCTCCCTTGAGATCTTGTTTCACTTCGTTCATCCCATTCCATTCTTACTTTTGTTCCGGAGGCAGTGTTTTGTAATGTCATCAAGTATCTTCCCATCTTACCAAGTTCTTATTCAATTCCTTTTCTTTCAATCCGAGTGCTGCCCGAAGTTGTTCTCCCTTGTTCCTCTTTTCTAATGGAGTGTTTTCAACTTCGTTCATCTCCGTTGCATTCTTTTCTCGATATGGCTTAATCTTTTCAAGGTTCTTTGGTTTCACTCGTTTGTCAAAGAAGCAACTTAGTCTTACCTCTTCTCTTTCTCTTCCGATGTCCCTCCGGTGCCATTCTAGATCTCGGGACGAGATCCTCTTGTAGTGGTGGAGTGTTGTAACGCCCCGAGACCGACGCTCCAGAAGACTTTCGGCTATTCCGAGTTTCGCCGTGTGTTTCTTTTGTGCTTGCTCTTTTACTTTTGCATTGCATCATGTCATCATGTCATTAACCTTTGCATCTCAACTCAACTAACAAATTGCATAGATGGTTGATCTATTTAAATCAAGGGAAGGGTGACTTCTCTTTATAACATATCGTCCCAATATTAGGGAGCTATATTAAATATTTCTTTAATTTGGAAATCACCATAACACACTTGCATATTATCCCAATGCCTTTGTAATCTTAATTCTTGGTTTCCAACCTTGACATATATTCTTTCATCATATTCCGGAGCTCCACCAAGAATCCGAACATTTTTGGACCTTCTTTCACCCACTTCCTATATAAATTATTTGAATTTAAATCAAATGAGTTTGAATTTAAATCTTTCTATCATGGTCTTTTCTATTTTCTCGGAACAAGCATATTTTTGCAAGTCCAGGAAAATATTCCGCGTGCACAAATCCTTCCTCTAATCTTTTCTTTTCTCTCCTTTCTTTGCGGTTTTCTGTTTTCTAGGGTTTTTTTACAAAGGACTTAAGGGAGAGAGAGAGCCCAGCCAAGTTCTAGGCCCATTTGCGCCTAGGCGCAGCCCCTTTCTCTACTGGGCCGGCCTCCAAGGCCCAGCCTGTGCCCTCCTTAACCTAGCTCCAGGCCTACCTTCTCCCCTCGCGCCGCCACAGGAGAGCTTCGCTGTAACATCCCAAATTTTCAATTTGGAATGTTATACATTAGATCATCATGCATATCATATTTTCATGCATTTTGGTTGATCCTAGAAATTTCACGCAACTCAAGGACCTTCGGAGAGAGTTGGAGATTTCGTTATTTTCATATTTGAGAGTTTTCTCAAATTTGAAAAGAGGATCATTTGATTTATTTATTTCATCTTCAATTATTTTTCCAATATCAAAAATATAAGAGAGGGAATAATATGACTTTCCCAAACTTGGGAAAAATGAAGATTTAATGAATAAGTCAAATTTCGGATTTTTCCGGTGTTTATTCGCATTTTATTTGGATAGGGAAAAATGCGTGTTTTCAAAAATTGCATTTTAGGCCCGGAGAAAAGTTCATTTTGTTCGACTCATTTTTAGGAGTCGGGGAAAATTTACTTTAGAGATTTTGGAGTTCGTTTAGTTTAGTTTTCTTTTGTTTTTCTGAGCGCGAATCTAGTAAAAAAAGGACCAAGGCCAGCCGGGCCAAAGGCCCAGCCAGCCGGCCGCCTCCCCAGCCAGCGCACGCGCTAGGCCGCCGCCTCCCTCGCTCTAGGCCGAGTCCCAGAGGGACTCTAGGCCGGTTAGCCCCCCTTTCCTTGTTTTGTTTTCCCTCTTTTGCTTGCCCCCTACCGCAAGTAATCCCCCCCACCTATATAAATACACCCCAAACCCCCCCTCTCCTCACATCAATCCCAAGCCCCTCTCCTCCTTAGCCGCGCCCCACCCCGCGCCCCTCACCCGCCGCCGCCCTATAGCCGCCGTCGCCGCCGTTCGCCGGAGCCTCGCTGAGGTTGTCCCGCGCCGTGTCTCTTTTTCTCCCCTCGGTTTAGTTTTTCTTCTAAACTGTTCTGGTTCTTTCTTAACCGTTCCGGTTTTCTTTCGTTCTTTGTTTCGGTTTTCTTTTCCGAAAACCCTAGATCGGTTTTTGTTCTTCTTTCGGACCGTTCGTCTCAACGAACGTGATCACCGATTATTCCCCGGTTAACGACGCCCGTTCGTTTAACCGTTCGTCTCTTTCTTTTCGTCGGATTTATTCCGCGATCGTGATCTCAGATCCGATCTTCGTTCTAGTCTTTCTTCTCGCTCGTTTATCGGAATCAGGTGATTCAAGCGCCTGGAGTTTCATTTCGAAACCGCCGTTCCATCTAATCAACTCAAACAAGTTTTTGCCCTGGTAAAATTTGACCTAGTTTCAACTTGCTAGAACCGAGTTGTTTTCTTCCGCCATTTGTTTTCTGTTTCTTTGTTCGGTTCGTTCTTTCTTTGCAACCGGAGTTCTTAAGTTGAACTTTCTGGTTCGTTCTCTTGTTCGAGTTTTGCCTGTGCATTAGATGAGTACTTATTGTGTGCTTGTTGTTTGTCTGCGATAGATCACCCGGATTGCGCCGCTTGTTACTTCGAAACCCTAGGTCTCGCAGATCATCAGCAAGGCAAGTAACACTTTGATCATACCTTTTCTACAACCCATGTTTTATTGCATTAGATCAATCCTCTCACATTGCATGATTAGGATCTAATTAAATTGTGGGATGGGAAGTAGATGAGGTAGTACCTATCACCTGTATTATTATGAAACCTTTGGGAGTTACTTCTACGTTTGCTTATTATGCCATGCTATGCTAGTAGACGTGGATTGGGTGAGTGATATCCATGACAGATGTGAGTTGATAATTTTAATGGTTTATCTAAGGTGGCAACTTAAACACACATCTGGGTGGATTGAGGCACCTGATGTCTATCAGGACTTGCCTATTTTTTTCGGACCGCCACCCAGGCTCAAAGGGATCATAAGATCATTCATGCTAGTAACTTCCGTGTGCAGCCACAAGCCATTATGGGCTCTGGCATAGTTGACTAAGTTGTGCGAACTCTTACAGTGGTAGACTAGCAGATGTAGGGGATGTAGGTGTACCGGTCTACCCGATCGTAAGGTGCTAGCGCTTCTGAAAGACTATGTCTCGGCCATCCGTCTTCTCAAACACCATGTAGTGCGAGAAACCAAACGGAGGCGATCGAGTCTTGTGGGGAAAAGTGCGCAAACCTCTGCAGAGTGTACAAACTAATCATGATTAGCCGTGTCCCCGGTTATGGACAACTTGAGTATCTAGTACTTGAATATCATGTGAATCTCAACATGTTACTTATAATTAATGTTGTTGGGTTTTAATTGTTCACTTAATTGGGATCGGAATGCTGTCAACCATTCTCGATGTTTAACAACTACCATGATAGTTAAATAAATTTATTCCTTTGTAGTAGGGAAAAACTGGCTTTACGCAAAACTGTAACCATAGAGCTTTCCACCAGCCATATATGCATATAGTATAGCTGTTTCATTCCATTACTCTCTATGTGTTACCTTGCCAGCATATTCCATGTGCTGACCCGTTTTCGGGCTGCAACTTCTCATGTTGCAGACTTTTCAGACGACGAGTAAGGTGCTTTTAGGTCGTGGTTCTATACTCAGTGATGCCATTGGAGTTGATGGACCCATTTATCTTCCGAGTCTTCCGCTGTTATCGTTATTAGATGGCCTTAAGCCATATTTATTGTAATAAGTTCTCTTTGAGACAATGATGTAATAAGTGTGTGATTGCCACTCTGCTAGAAATCCTTCGATGTACTATGTGGTGTCAGCATTACTGATCCAGGGATGACACCGGAGCACAGAGCACTTGATCCATTCGGGTCGGGTCGCTACAGAGATGGTATCAGAGCACACGCTGATTGTAGGACACGACCACTAAGTTAAAGCCATAGATCACCATTCTTTTCTCATTTTCTAAATCCTCATCTTTTCTACTCTTTTAGGATGACGAACGCGAAGATTAAGTACGCTCAACCGGATGAAGGCACATCTTTTGGGTTTCACCTGAAGGAAGTCACCAAGTACCTGAATATTGGATTACCAAGCTTCACGGGAACCTTCAACGCCACTCTGCCTGAAGAGGAGCGCTGGAAGATTCAAGCTCACGTTCCGGGAAGGACATTCGCGCCAATCACGAAGCCTATAGATAGTGTTTTCAATGCACCAACCTGGAGTCTCGGAAGGAGCATGGCAGCTCATATCACCATGGGACGCATTGGAGAAGTTTATCAAGAAGACCTCAAGGACACTATCTACCAGATTTGCGGACGCTGAGATGAACAATGGGAGTTAGTCAGCACCAAGAAGGATAGATCCATTGCATCTTTCATCCAGGAGTTAAACCAGCACATTCGACGCCACGAGAACCAGATGTGCAATGATATGATAGAGTTGAAGAATGCAAAGGCAAGGATCATCGAGCTAGAAGGAGAACTGAAGTCTACACGCAAGGACTACATGGACGAGATCGTAGCTCTAGCAAGACACAATGGCGATCTTAAGCAGGAGATTGAAGAACTCAAGAGGAAGTTAGCATCCAAGGAGGACGACGAGTATGTCGCATGTCCGGACAACTACATCATCATCGACGACACCGATTCGGATCCAAGTGAACCCGACTTTGAAGACGAAGCTAGAGCAGATATCATGGAGTCTTCCACTGGTTCAAATTTCTAGATGACCACCAAATAGTAGTAGTATTCCCCCATGTAAACATTATAGTCGAGCACTTTTGCGATAGTTTTAGACCGATTTGTAAGCCCTTGTTTGATTGAATGAAGTGATTTTGTGTGCATTTGCTCATGTGCATTGGGGTAGTGTTTTCTCTTTAGACCTCACTCTATTCTTAATTCTCGTCTTTTCTAAACCCTCAAATGCCTCCGAGACGTGACAATGGATTCCCAACGGAGCTCACTCAGTTGATCCAGCAGCAGAATCAGTTGATGCAGATGATAGTCCAGAACTTGAGTATCTAGTACTTGAATATCATGTGAATCTCAACATGTTACTTATAATTAATGTTGTTGGGTTTTAATTGTTCACTTAATTGGGGTCAGAATGCTGTCAACCATTCTCGATGTTTAACAACTACCATGATAGTTAAATAAATTTATTCCTTTGCAGTAGGGAAAAACTGGCTTTACGCAAAACTATAACCATAGAGCTTTCCACCAGCCATATATGCATATAGTATAGCTGTTTCATTCCATTACTCTCTATGTGTTACCTTGCCAGCATATTCCATGTGCTGGCCCATTTTCGGGCTGCAACTTCTCATGTTGCAGACTTTTTAGACGACGAGTAAGGTGCTTTTAGGTCGTGGTTCTATACTCAGTGATGCCGTTGGAGTTGATGGACCCATTTATCTTCCGAGTCTTCCGCTGTTATCGTTATTAGATGGCCTTAAGCCATATTTATTGTAATAAGTTCTCTTTGAGACAACGATGTAATAAGTGTGTGATTGCCACTCTGCTATAAATCCTTTGATGTACTGTGTTGTCTCAGCGTTACTGATCCAGGGATGACACCGGAGCACAGAGCACTTGATCCATTCGGGTCGGGTCGCTACATTCGCTCTCTCCCGATCCCCTCCTTCTCGTTCCCTTCCGCCGCCAGCCTCGGACACACACCTGCAACCACTCCCTCTCGATCCCCATGGCCTCTCCCTTTTTCCCTCGCTCCCGCAGCTCCGCGCGCCTTCCAGCACCCGACCCAGCGCTGTTGGAGAAGCCGTCCTCGTCCGTCGCCCCGACTCCAAGCCCCGCCGCGGCGCCCTGCATCACCGGAGCCCCGCGCCAAGACCTCCCCTGCCTCGTCTTGTCTAGGGCGAGGAGGACGACCCGCATCACCTCCTCCCGTGCTCGATGCCGCAGGCGCACCAAGGGTGCCTCCCATGATCCGTCGTTGCCCGCTGCTGCTTCGTCCACCGACCTCGGCCTCCAGCCATCGCGCATCGCCTTTGCCTCCGGTGGCCGTGGCACCTTGCTGCGTCGCTTAAATCATGCCTGCGCCCTCTGCTGCATGCATCCCCATGGAGCTCCGCCGCCCCTGTCTCGCCTGCAGCCATCTGCCGCAACAGAGGCCGCCGTACTGCCATCTTACACCGCCCGTCGCCATCAGCCTCTCCACCTGCGTCCTGCAAGCTCTCGCCGCTGCCCCGAGTGTCCCTGTCCTCGAGCACATGCTGGCTTCGGATCCGGTCAAGCGCACTGCCCGCTGCTGCCATGGCCTTGCATCCATCTGGCTCTGTTTTTTTTCATGGAGTCACTGTACCATGGCCACAAACGAGACCCATCAGACATCACGAAGACTCGCTGTGTTGACTATATCCGTGCCGCTCCAGGCCATCGCTTTGTACTAGCACTACGTTGAGAAAACCCGGATACGCCAAGACTCGGGCTGACAAGTACCACAACGTCCGTCGATCGCCAAGTACCCCTTCGTTTCGTCGAGACCGGCAAGTTCGAGACCATCAAGTACCCCGATGCTCATCACCATGCAAGACTACAACATCAAGGGAACCACTACCCTCGACTCAGGGACGCCAAGTACCTCTACGACCCGTGTATGACTACGTGATTTCACCAAGTACCCCTCGGATGCGCCAAGTTCAACTACATGGACCACCAAGTCTCTCTACCGATGACTCGAACGACTACGAAACGCCAAACGTGTACCACTACCTTCGACCCTCGAAGATCCCTTGGACGTCAAGTTCCTCGTTGTGACCCTGAACATCTACAAATCGTGTACCACTACTTCCATTACAACCCGTGAACGACTACTTCCCTCGACGTTTTTGAACCGCCTCGAAATGCACGCTTCGAAGGTATAACCCTGAGACAACCACTGTGGGCCGAATGCATGTGTTGTATGAGATGCACCGTTTGCACCGTGTCCGAATTGTCACTCGTTTTCCATGCCACTAACTCGTGGGAACCCGGTAGTCGGGATCACCCCACCATCTCTAGCATGTTCCGCGCATCCGCACACTTCTCCTTTGCATCGGTATCTCAATCGAGTTACCGGTACTGGAACACTGTCGTGGCACCGTTATTGTTATCGTTGCCGTGGCACCCTTTTTCCTTCCACCATGGTGACAAATGCTTCATAATATGCTCTTATCAACTTATTCATAAATATTGCATAAAACTTGCATGTCATCCGCATCATGATAACAACTTCAAGAATGTTTAAATTGTTGTTTGCATTAATTTACTAATGCATATGGGGATTTACTGGATTTGTTGTTTGCTATATCCGGCCCCATTTAAATTGGTTAGATAGATAATCCCTTTATGTTTCACCTCTTGACATGCTTAACAACATTTAATATTGTTGAGTACCTAACCGGGAGTGAACTAAATAATGGGATGTGGTGTTTTGTCAATATGCATCCCGTTGCATACTGAGCTCCACTTAATTTGTAGGATTGTTTGTGCTTTTGCCATGCCATGCTTCATTAATCCGGACATGCATCATACTTGTTTGCGCATCGTGTCATGATTATGTGTTGGTTGTTTACTATGTTGTGTGCTTCTTTTCCGGTGTTTGCTTCTTCGGGTTGGTTCTGTTAACATCGCGTTTGTGAGGACCCGTTCGTCTACGTTCCATTTGTCTTCTTCATGGACTCGTTCTTCTTCCTTGCGGGATTTCAGGCAAGATGACCATACCCTCGAAATCACTACTATCTTTGCTTTACTAGATGCTCGCTCTTTTGCTATGCCTATGCTGCGATACCTACCACTTGCTTATCATGCCACCCATATTGTTGAACCAAGCCTCTAACCCACCTTGTCCTAGCAAACCGTTGTTTGGCTATGTTACCGCTTTGCTCAGCCCCTCTTATAGCGTTGTTAGTTGCAGGTGAAGATTGAAGTCTGTTCCTTGTTGGAACATGGAGATGTTGTTCCTTGTTGGAACATGTTTACTTGTTGGGATATCACAATATATCTTATTTAATTAACGCATCTATATACTTGGTAAAGGGTGGAAGGCTCGGCCTTATGCCCGGTGTTTTGTTCCACTCTTGCCGCCCTAGTTTCTGTCATATCAGTGTTATGTTCCCGGATTTTGCGTTCCTTACGCAGTTGGGCTATTATGGGAACCCCTTGACAGTTCGCCTTAAGTAAAGCTCTTCCAGCAATGCCCAACTTTGGTTTTACCATTCGCCACCTAGCCTTTTTTTCCCTTGGGTTTCGCGGACTCAAGGGTCATCATTATTTTACCCCCCGGGCCAGTGCTTCTCTGAGTGTTGGTCCAAACTAGAGTCATGTGCAGCGCCCCCTCGGGGAAACTTGAGGTTTGGTTTTAGTTGTATGGAGCGCTCATCTGAGTGTGCCCTGAGAACGAGATATGTGCAGCTCCTATCGGGATTTGTCGGCACATTCGGGCGGTGTTGCTGGTTTAGTTTTACCCTGTCGAAATGTCTTGTTGTACCGGGATACCGAGTCTGATCGGAACGTCTCGGGAGGAGGTCTATTCCTTCGTTGACCGTGAGAGCTTGTCATGGGCTAAGTTGGGACACCCCTGCAGGGATTTGAACTTTCGAAAGCCGTGCCCGTGGTTATGGGCAGATGGGAATTTGTTAATGTCCGGTTGTAGATAACTTGAACGTGTCTCTCCCCTCTCGCCTTTGCTCCCCTTTATGCTCTACGTCCTCGGGTCCCGGCCCTCGAGCGAGTCTCAGCCGTCGCTGGTATGCCAGGTCGCGATGCCGTGGTCAAGGCGAGAGGGTGAGGGCTGGAGAGCCAGTAGGAGCCCTGAGTCGCGATGCTCAGGCACCCCCCCTTTAACGTGCAAGCGGTTCGCGCGGACGAGAGCGAAGGAGACACCACAAGGGCCTCGCCTAACGCAGCTCCTTCGGGAGGTCCTGCAGGTCCATCATAGAAAAAACAAGGGGTTGCCGTGACAATTGACAGTCAGCCATTGGTTGCTTCCGAGGGGTAGTGAGGCACTGAAGGCTTGACGAGGTGATGCTATGCGGGGCTGCCGCGGCCAGAGCTCAGCCATCCAGGTTTGTCGGTGTTGCAGGGACGGACCCATGCGCAAGCGTCGTGCCGTTTGGGAGCAGCTCCGTTAGTTGGCGTCAGCTGAGCAGGCAACTAGGTAAAACACATTAGCCGCGATGGAGTGGATTCGTTCGGATAGATGCTGGGAATGCAGACATCACTCGGTCAGGCCCGAGCGACTTGGGGGTTCATGCAGCCCGAGGGGCGGCCCCAACAAGGTAAGCTAACAACATGGAATAAAAAGGGATACACGCCGCAGGGACGGACCCACGCGGACTGGGAATAATGCAGCCCTGGGGGGCGCTCCCAGCTGGAAATAAAACTCGAAAAGATGTTACCTGATGATGTTGAGGACAAAGGAGCGTTGGTGTAGCAAGCTCGGTGGGCTGCGGGAGCCGATCCTCACGAGCCCCCAAGCCCAGGGGCCTCAGGAGGCTCTGGAGGTGCTGGCGGCTCCTCACGGGCCATCTCCATCACTCCCAGGGCTGCGGACCGCCTGGCCTCCCGTGCCTCCGTGATGCCCCTCATGAGGCGCTGGTACGTGTCAGCCGCGTTCGGCAAACCGTAAGGCATCCGAACGTAGTTGTGGGGTGGGCCTCCGCAGCGCCCCACTCGCGAGGGCCAGAGGCGCTCCAGAGAGGCGACTCGGTTGAGCCCTGGTATGTCGATGCAGACGCGCAGCCCACCATCCTCGCCTGGATGGGGAGCCACTGCTGGTAGGCGGCGGCCACCTTTCATGACTCTTGACTCTTGTAGCTCCTGAATGGCCTTGCTGACGAACTCCTGAGGGTCTGGATCTCCTTGCCTTGCTCCTTCTTGAGGGAAACGTGCTCCGAAACACGCCTCCATGTGGTGCCCAAGCGCCTCCCTCGTGACCCTGGCTAGGTCGGTGGCCCTCCAGGGGAGAGCCCCCGAGCCCTGCCTGAGGAGGGCGCCGGGCGCGCTTTCCTATGCGATGGAAGGAGGTTCCCCCCGGGCAGGCACGGGCCCAGAGGGGCCTGCCTCCTGAGTGGTCGGGCCGGACGATGTCTTCTTCTTCTTAGGGGCGGTCTCGGGAGGCCTCCTGCTTCCACGATCCGGGTCTTCCCGTGACGCGGCCTGAAAGGCTCGTTCCAGGGAACACACCGCGTCCTTCTCTTCACAGGGCACCGTGATGACTCCGCCGCTTCCTGGCATCTTGAGGACGTTGTAGCCATGGTGAGTTACGGCCATGAACTTGGCCAGCGCTGGGTACCCAAGGATGGCGTTGTACGGCAGGAGAATGTGAGCGACGTCGAAGTCGATTAGCTTGGTGCGGTAGTTGTCGCATGCCCCGAAGGTGACAGGGAGGCGGACCTGCCCAATCGGGACCGTGGAGCCGTCGGTGATACCGGAGAAAGGCTTGGTTGGCTGAAGCTGGCTGTAGGGCACTTCGAGGTTGTTAAATGTTTCCACGGACAGGACGTTGAGCCCTGCCCCGCCATCGATGAGGGTCTTGGTGACCACCACGTTGCTGATGATTGGGGAACAAAGCATCGGGAGGACTCCGGCTGTAGCCGCACACTTGAGCTGATCTGCTGAGCTGAACGTGATGGCGCATGCCGACCACCTGAGAGGGTGTGTGGCTTCGAGCCTGGGGAGGACTGCGTTCACCTCGTGGGCGAACTGCTTGAAGATGTGCTGAGAGGCTGGGGCTTGTGCCCCGCCCAGGATGCAGGCGATCGCGCGCGGCTCCAGGAAGCCCCCAGCCCCCTCATCCTGGTGGCGGTCTTCGTTTCTCCTTGGCTACGGTGGCAGTGGTGGGAGGCCTGCATTGCCTTGCGGGCAATCCTCGCGAGGCTGATCCCTCCAGTCTCCCTCGAGAGGCTGATCTTGCCAGCGATCCTCGCGAGGTTGATCGCGCCACCCTTGGCGCGGGCCACGGTCTTCCCAGCGTCCTACGTTCCTTCCTCCTCCCCGGCCGTAGCCCCGGTCACTGCGGTCAGGGCGACGGCCGATCCTTCCTTCTCGCACGGCTCGGAGCTCTTGACATCCGTTGGTGTTGTGGATGTGGAGGTCGTGGTACAGACAGTACCGGCTGCCCTAGGAAGGTTTGGGCTGATCTCTGCCCCGCTTGGTGTCTGGTTCTGCCGCGAGCACGGCAGCCCCCTTGCGCTTCACATCCTTGGCCTTGGGCTTCTTCTCTTCTGGTTCTGCGGCAGGCAGCTCGAGGAGGGAGAGACGCCCTTCCTCGGCCCTGGCGCACTTGGTTGCCAGGTTGAACAGTTCCAAGGAAGTGCACAGGTCTTCATGCATCGCCAGCTCCTCCTTCATCTAGACGTCGCGCACACCGTCGGAGAAGGCCGAGATGATGGCCTCCTCAGTCACCTTGGGAATCTTGAGGCGCGCGTTGTTGAAGCGCTGGATGTACTTCTGCAGGGTCTCCCCGGGCTGTTGCTTGATGCGGCGCATGTCGCTCACGGCGGGTGGCCGGTCGCGAGTGCCTTGGAAGTTGGCGATGAAGCAGGTGTGCATCTCGTCCCAGGAGGAGATTGTGCCTGGAGCCAGGTTCAGGAGCCAGGTGCGGGCCCCGTCCTTGAGTGCCATGGGGAACCAGTTCGCCATGACCTTCTCGTCTCCGTTGGCAGCTTCGATGCCCAGCTCGTAGAGCTGGAGGAACTCCGCAGGGTCAGCCGTGCCATCGTAGCGAGGAGGCAAGTCTGGCTTGAACTTGCCGGGCCACGCGACGTTGCGTAGCTCGGCGGTGAAGGCACGGTAGCCTGCTATGGCCACGGGAGGCCTTGGATGACGGGGAACTTGGTCTTGCATGTCCCCACACGCTGCAGCTGGGAGCAGCGCGGAGTCTTGACGCGCGGGAGCAGGAGCATGGTCGCGACGTGCTGGGGCAGGGAGCGCCCGGGCAGCTTCTTGCGGGCGAGGAAATTCTTGACAGCTCTGCTCTTGCTGTGCTGGCGCCTGACGAAGCGGGTTCCGCCCAGGGGCCACGCGCCTTGGAGCCATGGCGCCTTCCTGAGCAGGAGGCGGCCGGGGCGCCGCCGGAGCTTCACTACCCGCACGGGGCGGGGTGCGGTGCAGTGGAACGGACGGCGCAGGAGAGCCCCCTGCGGCGCGGACGAGCTCGGCGACGCGGTCGAGCCATTCTTCGTAGACGTCGTCGACGGGACAGTAGCACAGGAACTCGTTCGCCGCGATGAGTGCAGCCCGAGCCTCCATGGGCGCGCGGAGCGCGCGGGACGAAGAACCAGCTGGGGTGAGCAAGGGAGTTGCGGTGCGGCCGTCTTGCCGCACGAACGGATGCTGGGAGATGCTTGCTGCCCATCCCCCGCCGGGCCGGTGGCGGCGTTGACGGCAGGTGACGGGGAACGGCGAGGATGCCCGCCGACAGGGACCGTCTGGGCGACGCGGGCAGCGAGCGCGGCCCGGCGCTCGGCGCGGGCCCGACGAGCGTCAGACATGGGCGTGATGGTCGGAGGAGAACGGGGCGGTGGAAGACGAATCCCGGCGCACCCCTACCTGGCACGCCAAATGTCGGATTTCGGGTTCCGGTAGACCCTTGAGGTTCGAACACTGGGGTGCGTGCGGAGATTTCGCCTCCTACCTACCTGCACTCCTCCGCCTTACTAGGATCTAAACTATGGAAAGAACAACACAAGAGACACAGGGTTTATACTGGTTCGGGCCACCGTTGTGGTGTAATACCCTACTCCAGTGTGTGGTGTGGTGGATTGCCTCTTGGGCTGATGATGATGAACGATACAAGGAAGAACAGCCTCGCGAGGGTCTCCTCTTGGCTGGGGCGATGAACTACTGGGAGGAGCTCAGTCACCCCTCTCTCTCTCTACCTGATCTTCTCTATCTTTCCAACTCTCTGGCCAGCTCTTTTTCCCCGGCCTCCAGCTTCCTTTGGCTCTGTGGGTGGCTGGTCCTATTTATAGAGGCCCTGGTCCTCTTCCCAAATATCGAGCGGGAAGGGAGCCAACAATGGCGGGCTAATTTGAAGGGGGGCAGCTAGTATCAACTATCCTGACAAAAGTGGTCTTTGCCTGCGCAAAGCTCTGGTGATGACGCCGTCTTGGGCTCCACGGTGACCTCCGTCTCGTAGTCCTCCTGGTCTTGGTCTCATTGCACCGAAATGGCAACCTTTGCCTGATGCCTCGGTACTCCGCGGCTGCGCTTGCCCCCTTTGAGCCACGCCGCGCCTGTGGAAGCTCCGCGTCGTCCGCCCCGCGAGGCTTGGCCCCTCGCAAGGGTCTTGGGTTTGTGTTAGTGAAGATGGGCCGCGCTAGGCCCCCCTTTGAGCCAGGCCGCAGGCCACAGGCTGGCAAGTCTGGGGACCCCCGTTCCCAGAACGCCGACAGTAGCCCCGGGGCCCAAGGCGCGCCCGGACTTGGCCGTGCAGGGAGGCGGAAGGGCAAGGGCGAAGCGCCGCGGGCCCTAACAGCCTGCGGCCTTGGGCGCCACGTGGCGGTTGGTTGGTCGTGGGCGTCTCCACTTCCCCATGGCGCCTCGGCAACTGCACGGATTGTACAAGTCCCTGCATGCAAAGTGGTTCATGATTACCTGTAATCGTGGAGGTCGGCGGTTGGCCTTCGCCGGCCATAAGTACGGGACAGCGCGCACCCTTCCAGTCCATCCCTCCTTGCTTCTCCTTCTTCCCGATCCTTGCTCCGTCTTGCTGCGATGGCTCCGATTCGCCGGTTCTCGGCGGCAGAGAAGGGAAAACCTCCCCGAGAGGAGCCAGACCCACTCCCGCCGAAGAAACGGCTCGTCCCCCGTGGCCCGGACGAGGCGGGGGCATACCCAGGCGGCAGGGAAGGACGGCGCCGGTGGAGAAGCATATTGCCATGCCCGAGGCGGGGCTTGACGGGTCGAGACGGGGTCCGGCAACCGGGCAATGGGGGCGCGCTGGCGATGATGGGGATCGGGCGCGGCGGCGCTAGGAAAACGAGGAGTGGAATCGGGAGAGGGTTGCGTGTGGGGATCGGCTAGGGTAAGCAGCGGGGCTAATTGGGCCTGGCCTTGGGCCGGCGCGAGAGGGAGGGAGGCCCAGGAGGGCAGTGGTGCAGGCCTGGCCAGGGGTGCAGGCCGCCTCTCTCCCTAAATATCTCTCTTTTCCCATTTAAAAAGAAAACAGAAAAGAGAAGGAAAAGAAAGAGAAGGTTAGGATGGAAACTGGGCATGGGGATAATTTTACTGGACTCGCAAAAATGATCTTGATCCAAGAAAAGTATAAATGGGCATGTACCAAGTTTGAATTGGAACTCGTTTGAATTAAATTCAAATGAGTTTGAATAAGAAGTGGGCGTTAGAAAGGTCCCAAAATGTTGAGATTTTTGGAAGACCTCCGGAAAAAGATAAAGAATTTATGGACGAAGTTTGAGGAGAAAACTCGAAGCGGAAAAGACATGTGATTATTGCAAGTGTGTTATAGGTGATCCCAAACTAATGGAATATTTCGTTATAGCTCCCTATAATATTGGGAGGATATGTTATAAAGAGAAATCACCACGTGAATTCCCTCGGTTTAAATGGATCAAAGATCCATACGATTTATTTAGTTGATTTGAGATGCAAAGATTAATGACATGATGGCATGATGACATGATGCAATGCACATGATGCAAAGATGAAAGCAACAAGCAACAAGCAAATCACCCAGCGAATCTCGAAAACCCTGGAAGGCACATGAAGCTCCTGTCTTGGGGCATCACAACACACCACCACTACGAGAGGATCTCGTCCCGAGATCTAGAATGGCACCGGAGGGACAAAGGAAAAGACAGAGAAGAGGTAAAACTAAGTTGCTTCGTTGACCAATGAGTGAAACCAAAGAATCTTGAAACGGTTAAGCCTTTTCGAGAAAAAGAATACGACGGAGATGAACGAAGTTGAAAACATACCGTTAGAAAAGAGGAACAACGAACCTTGCGAAAGCCTTGAGGTTGAAGGGAAGATATATATTGAAAACACTCCGGTTAAGGAAGGGGATCAAGGAAAACCAAATTTGGGCAGCACTCCGGTTGAAAAGAAAGAAATTGAATAAGAACATGGTAAGATGAGAAGACACTTGATGACATTACAAAACACTGCCACCGGAACGAAGGGAAACAATATCTTGAGAGAGCACGGTTACACCAAATGCTAGAACAGAGTTGTTGAAAAACCAACAACGAAAAGAATAAGTTTGATATGGTCTTATGGAATACAACTCGAATTATGAGGTGACAACCTGCCACTCACAGAAAAAAATTGGATTGGAATGAACAAGGAGACGAGAAACTTATCACCGGAAGGATATATGAAGAACTTGGATCCTATATGAGCACCATTATAGCAACAATCCTTAGGGAAGGCTTTAGGTGAAATATAACCCAAGATAACTCCAAAGACGAGATTGGTGGATTTAAAATATCTCATTCTTGACAACATGTGAATCATGAAAAATGAACTCAGATTATCAAAAATGACATAATACCATCTCCAAAGATACGGAAGAAAGAATTGCACTCCGGATAGCAAGATGAGAATGCTTGAGCTCCTTAGAAAAGAATCTCGATGAACACTTCGAGAAGGAATATAAAACCTTGATGAACCATCATGTAGAACCTTGATGAAGTACTCCGGTAAACAAAAGGATGACGAAAGAAAGGGAAGTTTAAAACAGAAGGTGAATCCTTGTAATGATTTAGATGGATCTTCGCGACGAGATAATGCGGAAAATCTAGGAACTCTGGAAAAGAAAGATGAAGCATCTCGAACTGAGAATGTGATATGATGAACCTCCGGAATAAAGAATTAATCTCTTGGATGAAACAAGAATAAGAATTACCTTATGCTCATCCTTCACCAATTAAATTGATGACAAATAATGGATTTGGCATACTACTCATTCTCGTATCAAGGATTAAGAGAGATATAACATAAACTTGGGAAGATCTTCAACGAACCACCGTAATAATTGAAACAACGAATAAATTGATATGATAAATGAAGGAAGAAGAATCTTGAACGAACCACCGTAAGAATTGAAAAAGAACGTATAAAAGATAACGAATCACCGGGAAGAATTTGCAAATGAACGAAGATGCTTGAGAGAATCTAGATACAAGTGAACGAAGGGATCACGAACTGATTAGAGAATATTGAATGATGCACTGGTAAGATTTGGAGAATGATAGCTGGAAGCTGAGAATGAATAAACCTGAATAGATGGACTCCAGATAGGTGAAAGGAATTCTCAAAATCAAAACAATTATGAGAGGGTGGCCTCGAACTAGAACCACGAATCTTGAAGAGAAAAGAGCAAGATTGACAGAAAAATCTTCTTCGATCTTCGAATGATGAGAATGACAACGAGAAACGCCACCATGAATAATTTAGACACTCCGGGAGAATCAAAAGCGAAGGTGTTGAGCCAACTATGAAAAGAATTTGAAAACGATCTTGGAGAAGACATTTGACTGATGATAAATCATTCTAACGTCAAACTTTGAAAAGAATTAGCGAATACCTCCGGGAAAATAAGAAGAGTCAGGTAAGATCCTGGAAAAGACTTGTGGGTTAGGGTCCACTCAAAAGAAACACCGTTGAAATGATTTGAAGAGAGAGATTGCACCGGTTGAGTTACATGGCTTGAATGAGATAACCATCTCGAAATAGGTTGAGCGGATCTTCGATGACAAGACGAGCCTTCTGAGATATCTTCAGCAATCCGGAACAATAGAATAGCAAGCGGTGAAAGATTATGAGGTTTACCGTTATGAGAAGGCATTTGAAACGAGGAAAAAGATATGACCAACACCGAAAGCTTGAATTGGTTCCACCGGAGAAGAAAAGATCGAAGAATACAACACTTGAAGCTCCATTAGAATCTTCATGAGAAACACCGGATAAGAATATTTATGGAAAAGAATGGAGATACTTCATAACCGATAAGATGGATACTTGATTGGGAAATCTGAGTCCTTGAAGAAAAAGGGGTGGGTGGGTGGGTGGGAAACAAAGACAACTTGAAGACGGATGAAACAAATAACGTTGATGAAAAACTGAGATTGGATCTTGCGGATGTTGAAATGATCGGATCAACTTGAAGAGAAAACACGCCGGTGAAATGGATTGACAAGACAATCTTGATGATCAAGAAGGATTGGTATCCACATCGGAGTATGAGAACACCATTTGGGAAAGGTATGGAATCCACATTTGACTTCGAAGCAACTCGAATACCACAACTCAAAAACAAAAAACAAAGGATTGGCTTGCAGAATATGCCGGAACAAACATATGATAGAGATTTCGTCCGAAGTTTTCGTGGTGGGGCCTACACGGGCTCGATCGTACAGCACCATCATGTACAAGGAAGTGCACATGACATACAAAGCGTCCCCGAGTCGGCATAGCCAAGGACTCTTTAAGACACAACGAGACCACTGTAAAACCGACCGTGAATAGGCGGACCACTAGACGTCGAACCCCAATTTCATATCATACATCTGTCGGAAAGATATCCTAAGCACTACTTGAATTCCCACCTATGAAACTCCCGAACCTTTCCGGTTATGCAATCAGGTGTTGGGGATACAGGGGAAGCATAATATCTCACCCAAACTAGCAAATCCTACATCCAGCTGTATCCATCCTTCAACACATAACCCAGAAAAAAAACTTCGGAAACCATCTACCTCAACCTTTGAAAAGCATCCGTTATACAAGTTATGGCGATACTCCCGAACTCCCGCCCCAGTACTGGGTGGCGTCAAGGTTATCTCACCAACGAACTGCATAAAAGAGATTTTCGATGTCAGCGTACTAAACTCAGGTATTCAAGAACTGCAACGATAAAATTATGACGACAACACCTCAGAGCTCAACTCCCCGGGACACTTCCACAAAACCCCTGACAGGAGGCACCAAGACAATGTTCTCGTCATAAAACCATCGGAACGATTCCAAGATACCCGCGTGATCCTAAAAAAAATTTAGTGAAATTTGAGAAGAGAAGAGTCAAAACTCTACGTCAGGATGCCTTACCAGAGCGATGAGGAGACTGGGAAGTAAAAAGAATTCCTAAACTCTCCGATATATAATTCCTAAATGACTCAAAACATTTTTCTAAACACAACTCGGCCGCTAAAAACGATCAAGCAATGGGGCTCCTAAGGTCGGGGAAGGCTCTGATTACCAACTTGTAACGCCCTCGATGCGGCTATATCTCCCACGTGTCGAAGCACGACTCAGAGGCATAACCGCATTGAAAGCAATGTCGCAAGTGAGGTAACCTTCGCAAACAACCCATGTAATACAATAAGGGAAAAGATACATAGTTGGCTTACAATCGCCACTTCACACAATTACATGAATAAAGCATTACATCATCCAAATACAATCAAGGCCCGACTACGGAACCAAAATAAAAGAAGAACCCCAAATGCGACAAGGTCCCCGATCGACCCCAACTGGGCTCCACTACTGATCAACTGGAAACGGGACAACACAAAGGACAAGATCTTCATCGAGCTCCTCCTGAGCTTGGTTGCGTCACCTGCACAGTTCAACGGCACCTGCAAGCTGGTTTTGGAAGTATCTGTGAGCCACAGGGACTCAGCAATCTCGCACCCTCGCGATCAAGACTATTTAAGCTTATGGGTAAGGTAAAAGGTATGAGGTGGAGTTGCAGCAAGCGGCTAGCATATATGGTGGCTAACATACGCAAATGAGAGCGAGAAGAGAAGGCAAAGCACGGTCGATAAAAGTAGGATCAAGAAGTGATCCTAAACAACCTACGTCAAACATAACTCCAACACCGTGTTCGCTTCCCGGACTCTGCTGGAAAGAGACCATCACGGTTACACACGCAGTTGACTCATTTTAATTAAGTTAAGGTTCAAGTTATCTACAACCGGACATTAACAAATTCCCATTTTCCCATAACCGCGGGCACGGCTTTTGAAAGTTCAAATCCCTGGAGGGGAGTCCCAACTTAGCCCATGACAAGCTCTCACGGTCAACGGAGGAATAGACCTCCTCCCGAGCCATTCCGATCAGACTCGGTATCCCGGTTCTTCAAGACATCCTCGACAATGGTAAAACAAATCCAGCAAAGCCGCCCGATGCGCCGACATCCTAATGGGAGCTGCACATATCTCGTTCTCAGGGCAACACCGGATAGGTCAAGCTACGAGTAAAACCAGCCCTCAAGTTTCCCCGAGGTGGCCCCGCAGGCTGCCCATTTCGGACCAACACTTAGACAAGCAGTGGCCCGTTGGGTTAAAATAATGATGACCCTCGGGATGCGCAACTCCCAAGGGAAAAAGGCTAGGTGGCAAATGGTAAAACCAAGGTTGGGCCTTGCTTGAGGGGTTTTATTCAAAGCGAACTGTCAAGGGGTTCCCATTATAACCCAACCGCGTAAGGAACGCAAAATCTGGGAACATAACACCGATATGACGGAAACTAGGGCGGCAAGAGTGGAACAAAACACTAGGCATAAGGCCGAGCCTTCCACCCTTTACCAAGTATATAGATGCATTAATTAAATAAGATATATTGTGATATCCCAACAAGTAAACATGTTCCAACAAGGAACAACATCTCCATGTTCCAACGAGGAACAAACTTCAATCTTCACCTGCAACTAACAACGCTATAAGAGGGGCTGAGCAAAGCGGTAACATAGCCAAAAAACGGTTTGCTAGGACAATGTGGGTTAGAGGCTTGGTTCAACAATATAGGAGGCATGATAAGCAAGTGGTAGGTATCGCGGCATAGGCATAGCAAAAGAGCGAGCAACTAACAAGCAAAGATAGAAGTGATTTCGAGGGTATGGTCATCTTGCCTGAAATCCCGCAAGGAATAAGAACGAGTCCATGAAGAAGACAAACAGACGTAGTCGAACGAATCCTCACAAACGCAACGTTATCGGAACCAACCCGAAGAAGCAACACCGGAAAGAAGCAAACAACATAGTAAACAACCATCACATAATCATGGCATGATGCACAACCAAGTATGATGCATGTACGGTTTAAATATGCATGGCATGGCAAAGGGCACAAACAAAACTACAAGTTAAGTGGAGCTCAATATGCAACTCCGTTGCATATTGACGGAACACCACATCAATTATTTAGTTCTCTCTCGGTTAGGTACTCAACAAAATTAAATGTTGGTTAACATGGCAAGAGGTGAAGCATGAGTAAACTAAACATTTAGGCAAGTTTAAATGAGGCCGGAACAACAAACAACAATTCCGGTAAATCCTCATATGCATTTAGCAATAAAGCAAACAACAGTCTTAACATTTAAATGTTATTATCATGATGCGAATGACATATGCAAGTTTTTAGCAATTTTTATGAAAAGTTGACAAGGGCATATTAAGAAGCATTTGTCAACGTGGCGGAAATGAAAAGGGGAGCCACGGCAACGATAACGAAACGGTGCCACGGCAACATTCCGGTTCCGGTAACTCGATTGAGATCCCGGTGCAAAGAAAGTGCGACGGGAGCGTGACATGCGATAGAAGGTGGGGTGCTCCCGGTTACCGGGTTCCCACATGACGGTGACAAGGTAAAAGAGGACAACGTGCACCGACAAATCGAGCATGGTGCAAGCACGAGCATCTCATACATCACACATGCATTCGTTCATGGCGGTCGTCTCGGGGTTATACCTTCGAAGCGTGCGTTATCGGAGCAATTCGGGTCAAGCGGTGTAGTCGTTCACGATCGTCGTGGGAAGTAGTGGTACTCGGCCATGGTAGAGGAAGTAGTTGTTCACGCGACGGTAATCGAACTTGACGATACCGTTACACGGGTCTTCGGCAATGGTAGTGGTACCCATTTTGTAGTCGTGCACATTCCGTAGATGTTCGAGGTCACGGCGAGGATCTTGACGTCCATGGAGTCTTCGAGGGTCGACGGTAGTTGTACTCGGGTCGGCGGCGACTGTAGTTGTTCTATGCATCGGGCTTCAAGGTACTTGCCATTCTTAGCGGTTCCCAAAACGAAGGTAGATGAACAATACGCGTCATCGTGGTACTTGTGGTCGTCGGACTTGCTGGTTTCACTTCGACGGTAGTGGTACACTTGTCGGCGAGGTGCTTGGCGCATCTAAGTCATCAGGTACTTGGCGGTCTCGGTTTTGACCGAGATGAGACAAAATGGCGACGGTGCACGATGAGGAGGGTCCTACAACAACAGGGGGTCGACGGCGGCGCAACACGAGAAGAGCAGCAGCAGGACAAAGTGGACGGCATAGGCCTTGGCCTGGAGCAAAGGAGGCGGAGCTTCTAGAGGCTGGAGAGGCCACGGGCGTCAGGCGCGCGATGCCATAGGGAGGTTTGCGAGGGGCCATGTCGAGGAGGCAGAGGCACTGCAAACTGCAGCAGCGGCCGCGATCTTGGAGCACCCCCACCGGAGGACGAGGCGGGGCATACCCAGGCGGCGGGGAAGGACGGCGCCGGTGGAGAAGCATATTGCCATGCCCGAGGCGGGGCTTGACGGGTCGAGACAGGGTCCGGCGACCGGGCAACGGGGGCGCGCTGGCGATGATGGGGATCGGGCGCGGCGGTGCTAGGAAAACGAGGAGTGGAATCGGGAGAGGGTAGCGTGTGGGGATCGGCTAGGGTAAGCAGCGGGGCTGATTGGGCCTGGCCTTGGGCCGGCTCAAGAGGGAGGGAGGCCCAGGTGGGCAGTGGTGCAGGCTTGGCCAGGGGTGCAGGCCGCCTCTCTCCCTAAATATCTCTCTTTTCCCATTTAAAAAGAAAACAGAAAAGAGAAGGAAAAGAAAGAGAAGGTTGGGATGGAAACTGGGCATGGGGATAATTTTACTGGACTCGCAAAAATGATCTTGATCCAAGAAAAGTATAAATGGGCATGTACCAAGTTTGGATTGGAACTCGTTTGAATTAAATTCAAATGAGTTTGAATAAGAAGTGGGCGTTAGAAAGGTCCAAAAATGTAGAGATTTTTGGAAGACCTCCGGAAAAAGATAAAGAATTTATGGACGAAGTTTGAGCAGAAAACTCGAAGCGGAAAAGACATGTGATTATTGCAAGTGTGTTATAGGTGATCCCAAACTAATGGGATATTTCGTTATAGCTCCCTATAATATTGGGAGGATATGTTATAAAGAGAAATCACCACGTGAATTCCCTCGGTTTAAATGGATCAAAGATCCATACGATTTATTTAGTTGATTTGAGATGCAAGGATTAATGACATGATGGCATGATGACATGATGCAATGCACATGATGCAAAGATGAAAGCAACAAGCAACAAGCAAATCACCCAGCGAATCTCGAAAACCCTGGAAGGCACATGAAGCTCCAGTCTTGGGGCATCACAACACAACACCACTACGAGAGGATCTCGTCCCGAGATCTAGAATGGCACCGGAGGGACAACGAAAAAGAAAGAGAAGAGGTAAAACTAAGTTGCTTCTTTGACCAATGAGTGAAACCAAAGAATCTTGAAACGGTTAAGCCTTTTCGAGAAAAAGAATACGACGGAGATGAACGAAGTTGAAAACATACCGTTAGAAAAGAGGAACAACGAACCTTGCGAAAGCCTTGAGGTTGAAGGGAAGATATATATTGAAAACACTCCGGTTAAGGAAGGGGATCAAGGAAAACCAAATTTGGGCAGCACTCCGGTTGAAAAGAAAGAAATTGAATAAGAACATGGTAAGATGAGAAGACACTTGATGACATTACAAAACACTGCCACCGGAACGAAGGGAAACAATATCTTGAGAGAGCACGGTTACACCAAATGCTAGAACAGAGTTGTTGAAAAACCAACAACGAAAAGAATAAGTTTGATATGGTCTTATGGAATACAACTCGAATTATGAGGTGACAACCTGCCACTCACAGAAAAAAATTGGATTGGAATGAACAAGGAGACGAGAAACTTATCACCGGAAGGATATATGAAGAACTTGGATCCTATATGAGCACCATTATAGCAACAATCCTTAGGGAAGGCTTTAGGTGAAATATAACCCAAGATAACTCCAAAGACGAGATTGGTGGATTTAAAATATCTCATTCTTGACAACATGTGAATCATGAAAAATGAACTCAGATTATCAAAAATGACATAATACCATCTCCAAAGATACGGAAGAAAGAATTGCACTCCGGATAGCAAGATGAGAATGCTTGAGCTCCTTAGAAAAGAATCTCGATGAACACTTCGAGAAGGAATATAAAACCTTGATGAACCATCATGTAGAACCTTGATGAAGTACTCCGGTAAACAAAAGGATGACGAAAGAAAGGGAAGTTTAAAACAGAAGGTGAATCCTTGTAATGATTTAGATGGATCTTCGCGACGAGATAATGCGGAAAATCTAGGAACTCTGGAAAAGAAAGATGAAGCATCTCGAACTGAGAATGTGATATGATGAACCTCCGGAATAAAGAATTAATCTCTTGGATGAAACAAGAATAAGAATTACCTTATGCTCATCCTTCACCAATTAAATTGATGACAAATAATGGATTTGGCATACTACTCATTCTCGTATCAAGGATTAAGAGAGATATAACATAAACTTGGGAAGATCTTCAACGAACCACCGTAATAATTGAAACAACGAATAAATTGATATGATAAATGAAGGAAGAAGAATCTTGAACGAACCACCGTAAGAATTGAAAAAGAACGTATAAAAGATAACGAATCACCGGGAAGAATTTGCAAATGAACGAAGATGCTTGAGAGAATCTAGATACAAGTGAACGAAGGGATCACGAACTGATTAGAGAATATTGAATGATGCACTGGTAAGATTTGGAGAATGATAGCTGGAAGCTGAGAATGAATAAACCTGAATAGATGGACTCCAGATAGGTGAAAGGAATTCTCAAAATCAAAACAATTATGAGAGGGTGGCCTCGAACTAGAACCACGAATCTTGAAGAGAAAAGAGCAAGATTGACAGAAAAATCTTCTTCGATCTTCGAATGATGAGAATGACAACGAGAAACGCCACCATGAATAATTTAGACACTCCGGGAGAATCAAAAGCGAAGGGGTTGAGCCAACTATGAAAAGAATTTGAAAACGATCTTGGAGAAGACATTTGACTGATGATAAATCATTCTAACGTCAAACTTTGAAAAGAATTAGCGAATACCTCCGGGAAAATAAGAAGAGTCAGGTAAGATCCTGGAAAAGACTTGTGGGTTAGGGTCCACTCAAAAGAAACACCGTTGAAATGATTTGAAGAGAGAGATTGCACCGGTTTGTTACATGGCTTGAATGAGATAACCATCTCGAAATAGGTTGAGCGGATCTTGGATGACAAGACGAGCCTTCTGAGATATCTTCAGCAATCCGGAACAATAGAATAGCAAGCGGTGAAAGATTATGAGGTTTACCGTTATGAGAAGGCATTTGAAACGAGGAAAAAGATATGACCAACACCGAAAGCTTGAATTGGTTCCACCGGAGAAGAAAAGATCGAAGAATACAACACTTGAAGCTCCATTAGAATCTTCATGAGAAACACCGGATAAGAATATTTATGGAAAAGAATGCAGAGACTTCATAACCGATAAGATGGATACTTGATTGGGAAATCTGAGTCCTTGAAGAAAAAGGGGTGGGTGGGTGGGTGGGAAACAAAGACAACTTGAAGACGGATGAAACAAACAACGTTGATGAAAAACTGAGATTGGATCTTGCGGATGTTGAAATGATCGGATCAACTTGAAGAGAAAACACGCCGGTGAAATGGATTGACAAGACAATCTTGATGATCAAGAAGGATTGGTATCCACATCGGAGTATGAGAACACCATTTGGGAAAGGTATGGAATCCACATTTGACTTCGAAGCAACTCGAATACCACAACTCAAAAACAAAAAACAAAGGATTGGCTTGCAGAATATGCCGGAACAAACATATGATAGAGATTTCGTCCGAAGTTTTCGTGGTGGGGCCTACACGGGCTCGATCGTACAGCACCATCATGTACAAGGAAGTGCACATGACATACAAAGCGTCCCCGAGTCGGCATAGCCAAGGACTCTTTAAGACACAACGAGACCACTGTAAAACCGACCGTGAATAGGCGGACCACTAGACGTCGAACCCCAATTTCATATCATACATCTGTCGGAAAGATATCCTAAGCACTACTTGAATTCCCACCTATGAAACTCCCGAACCTTTCCGGTTATGCAATCAGGTGTTGGGGATACAGGGGAAGCATAATATCTCACCCAAACTAGCAAATCCTACATCCAGCTGTATCCATCCTTCAACACATAACCCAGAAAAAAAACTTCGGAAACCATCTACCTCAACCTTTGAAAAGCATCCGTTATACAAGTTATGGCGATACTCCCGAACTCCCACCCCAGTACTGGGTGGCGTCAAGGTTATCTCACCAACGAACTGCATAAAAGAGATTTTCGATGTCAGCGTACTAAACTCAGGTATTCAAGAACTGCAACGATAAAATTATGACGACAACACCTCAGAGCTCAACTCCCCGGGACACTTCCACAAAACCCCTGACAGGAGGCACCAAGACAATGTTCTCGTCATAAAACCATCGGAATGATTCCAAGATACCCGCGTGATCCTAAAAAAAATTTAGTGAAATTTGAGAAGAGAAGAGTCAAAACTCTACGTCAGGATGCCTTACCAGAGCGATGAGGAGACTGGGAAGTAAAAAGAATTCCTAAACTCTCCGATATATAATTCCTAAATGACTCAAAACATTTTTCTAAACACAACTCGGCCGCTAAAAACGATCAAGCAATGGGGCTCCTAAGGTCGGGGAAGGCTCTGATTACCAACTTGTAACGCCCTCGATGCGGCTATATCTCCCACGTGTCGAACCACGACTCAGAGGCATAACCGCATTGAAAGCAATGTCGCAAGTGAGGTAACCTTCGCAAACAACCCATGTAATACAATAAGGGAAAAGATACATAGTTGGCTTACAATCGCCACTTCACACAATTACATGAATAAAGCATTACATCATCCAAATACAATCAAGGCCGACTACGGAACCAAAATAAAAGAAGAACCCCAATGCGACAAGGTCCCCGATTGACCCCAACTGGGCTCCACTACTGATCAACTGGAAACGGGACAACACAAAGGACAAGATCTTCATCGAGCTCCTCCTGAGCTTGGTTGCGTCACCTGCACAGTTCAACGGCACCTCCAAGCTGGTTTTGGAAGTATTTGTGAGCCACAGGGACTCAGCAATCTCGCACCCTCGCGATCAAGACTATTTAAGCTTATGGGTAAGGTAAAAGGTATGAGGTGGAGTTGCAGCAAGCGGCTAGCATATATGGTGGCTAACATACGCAAATGAGAGCGAGAAGAGAAGGCAAAGCACGGTCGATAAAAGTAGGATCAAGAAGTGATCCTAAACAACCTACGTCAAACATAACTCCAACACCGTGTTCGCTTCCCGGACTCTGCTGGAAAGAGACCATCACGGTTACACACGCAGTTGACTCATTTTAATTAAGTTAAGGTTCAAGTTATCTACAACCGGACATTAACAAATTCCCATTTTCCCATAACCGCGGGCACGGCTTTTGAAAGTTCAAATCCCTGGAGGGGAGTCCCAACTTAGCCCATGACAAGCTCTCACGGTCAACGGAGGAATAGACCTCCTCCCGAGCCATTCCGATCAGACTCGGTATCCCGGTTCTTCAAGACATCCTCGACAATGGTAAAACAAATCCAGCAAAGCCGCCCGATGCGCCGACATCCTAGTGGGAGCTGCACATATCTCGTTCTCAGGGCAACACCGGATAGGTCAAGCTACGAGTAAAACCAGCCCTCAAGTTTCCCCGAGGTGGCCCCGCAGGCTGCCCATTTCGGACCAACACTTAGACAAGCAGTGGCCCGGGGGGTTAAAATAATGATGACCCTCGGGATGCGCAACTCCCAAGGGAAAAAGGCTAGGTGGCAAATGGTAAAACCAAGGTTGGGCCTTGCTTGAGGGGTTTTATTCAAAGCGAACTGTCAAGGGGTTCCCATTATAACCCAACCGCGTAAGGAACGCAAAATCTGGGAACATAACACCGATATGACGGAAACTAGGGCGGCAAGAGTGGAACAAAACACTAGGCATAAGGCCGAGCCTTCCACCCTTTACCAAGTATATAGATGCATTAATTAAATAAGATATATTGTGATATCCCAACAAGTAAACATGTTCCAACAAGGAACAACATCTCCATGTTCCAACGAGGAACAAACTTCAATCTTCACCTGCAACTAACAACGCTATAAGAGGGGCTGAGCAAAGCGGTAACATAGCCAAAAAACGGTTTGCTAGGACAATGTGGGTTAGAGGCTTGGTTCAACAATATAGGAGGCATGATAAGCAAGTGGTAGGTATCGCGGCATAGGCATAGCAAAAGAGCGAGCAACTAACAAGCAAAGATAGAAGTGATTTCGAGGGTATGGTCATCTTGCCTGAAATCCCGCAAGGAATAAGAACGAGTCCATGAAGAAGACAAACAGACGTAGTCGAACGAATCCTCACAAACGCAACGTTATCGGAACCAACCCGAAGAAGCAACACCGGAAAGAAGCAAACAACATAGTAAACAACCATCACATAATCATGGCATGATGCACAACCAAGTATGATGCATGTACGGTTTAAATATGCATGGCATGGCAAAGGGCACAAACAAAACTACAAGTTAAGTGGAGCTCAATATGCAACTCCGTTGCATATTGACGGAACACCACATCAATTATTTAGTTCTCTCTCGGTTAGGTACTCAACAAAATTAAATGTTGGTTAACATGGCAAGAGGTGAAGCATGAGTAAACTAAACATTTAGGCAAGTTTAAATGAGGCCGGAACAACAAACAACAATTCCGGTAAATCCTCATATGCATTTAGCAATAAAGCAAACAACAGTCTTAACATTTAAATGTTATTATCATGATGCGAATGACATATGCAAGTTTTTAGCAATTTTTATGAAAAGTTGACAAGGGCATATTAAGAAGCATTTGTCAACGTGGCGGAAATGAAAAGGGGAGCCACGGCAACGATAACGAAACGGTGCCACGGCAACATTCCGGTTCCGGTAACTCGATTGAGATCCCGGTGCAAAGAAAGTGCGACGGGAGCGTGACATGCGATAGAAGGTGGGGTGCTCCCGGTTACCGGGTTCCCACATGACGGTGACAAGGTAAAAGAGGACAACGTGCACCGACAAATCGAGCATGGTGCAAGCACGAGCATCTCATACATCACACATGCATTCGTTCATGGCGGTCGTCTCGGGGTTATACCTTCGAAGCGTGCGTTATCGGAGCAATTCGGGTCAAGCGGTGTAGTCGTTCACGATCGTCGTGGGAAGTAGTGGTACTCGGCCATGGTAGAGGAAGTAGTTGTTCACGCGACGGTAATCGAACTTGACGATACCGTTACACGGGTCTTCGGCAATGGTAGTGGTACCCATTTTGTAGTCGTGCACATTCCGTAGATGTTCGAGGTCACGGCGAGGATCTTGACGTCCATGGAGTCTTCGAGGGTCGACGGTAGTTGTACTCGGGTCGGCGGCGACTGTAGTTGTTCTATGCATCGGGCTTCAAGGTACTTGCCATTCTTAGCGGTTCCCAAAACGAAGGTAGATGAACAATACGCGTCATCGTGGTACTTGTGGTCGTCGGACTTGCTGGTTTCACTTCGACGGTAGTGGTACACTTGTCGGCGAGGTGCTTGGCGCATCTAAGTCATCAGGTACTTGGCGGTCTCGGTTTTGACCGAGATGAGACAAAATGGCGACGGTGCACGATGAGGAGGGTCCTACAACAACAGGGGGTCGACGGCGGCGCAACACGAGAAGAGCAGCAGCAGGACAAAGTGGACGGCATAGGCCTTGGCCTGGAGCAAAGGAGGCGGAGCTTCTAGAGGCTGGAGAGGCCACGGGCGTCAGGCGCGCGATGCCATAGGGAGGTTTGCGAGGGGCCATGTCGAGGAGGCAGAGGCACTGCAAACTGCAGCAGCGGCCGCGATCTTGGAGCACCCCCACCGGAGGACGAGGCGGGGCATACCCAGGCGGCGGGGAAGGACGGCGCCGGTGGAGAAGCATATTGCCATGCCCGAGGCGGGGCTTGACGGGTCGAGACAGGGTCCGGCGACCGGGCAACGGGGGCGCGCTGGCGATGATGGGGATCGGGCGCGGCGGTGCTAGGAAAACGAGGAGTGGAATCGGGAGAGGGTAGCGTGTGGGGATCGGCTAGGGTAAGCAGCGGGGCTGATTGGGCCTGGCCTTGGGCCGGCTCAAGAGGGAGGGAGGCCCAGGTGGGCAGTGGTGCAGGCTTGGCCAGGGGTGCAGGCCGCCTCTCTCCCTAAATATCTCTCTTTTCCCATTTAAAAAGAAAACAGAAAAGAGAAGGAAAAGAAAGAGAAGGTTGGGATGGAAACTGGGCATGGGGATAATTTTACTGGACTCGCAAAAATGATCTTGATCCAAGAAAAGTATAAATGGGCATGTACCAAGTTTGGATTGGAACTCGTTTGAATTAAATTCAAATGAGTTTGAATAAGAAGTGGGCGTTAGAAAGGTCCAAAAATGTAGAGATTTTTGGAAGACCTCCGGAAAAAGATAAAGAATTTATGGACGAAGTTTGAGCAGAAAACTCGAAGCGGAAAAGACATGTGATTATTGCAAGTGTGTTATAGGTGATCCCAAACTAATGGGATATTTCGTTATAGCTCCCTATAATATTGGGAGGATATGTTATAAAGAGAAATCACCACGTGAATTCCCTCGGTTTAAATGGATCAAAGATCCATACGATTTATTTAGTTGATTTGAGATGCAAGGATTAATGACATGATGGCATGATGACATGATGCAATGCACATGATGCAAAGATGAAAGCAACAAGCAACAAGCAAATCACCCAGCGAATCTCGAAAACCCTGGAAGGCACATGAAGCTCCAGTCTTGGGGCATCACAACACAACACCACTACGAGAGGATCTCGTCCCGAGATCTAGAATGGCACCGGAGGGACAACGAAAAAGAAAGAGAAGAGGTAAAACTAAGTTGCTTCTTTGACCAATGAGTGAAACCAAAGAATCTTGAAACGGTTAAGCCTTTTCGAGAAAAAGAATACGACGGAGATGAACGAAGTTGAAAACATACCGTTAGAAAAGAGGAACAACGAACCTTGCGAAAGCCTTGAGGTTGAAGGGAAGATATATATTGAAAACACTCCGGTTAAGGAAGGGGATCAAGGAAAACCAAATTTGGGCAGCACTCCGGTTGAAAAGAAAGAAATTGAATAAGAACATGGTAAGATGAGAAGACACTTGATGACATTACAAAACACTGCCACCGGAACGAAGGGAAACAATATCTTGAGAGAGCACGGTTACACCAAATGCTAGAACAGAGTTGTTGAAAAACCAACAACGAAAAGAATAAGTTTGATATGGTCTTATGGAATACAACTCGAATTATGAGGTGACAACCTGCCACTCACAGAAAAAAATTGGATTGGAATGAACAAGGAGACGAGAAACTTATCACCGGAAGGATATATGAAGAACTTGGATCCTATATGAGCACCATTATAGCAACAATCCTTAGGGAAGGCTTTAGGTGAAATATAACCCAAGATAACTCCAAAGACGAGATTGGTGGATTTAAAATATCTCATTCTTGACAACATGTGAATCATGAAAAATGAACTCAGATTATCAAAAATGACATAATACCATCTCCAAAGATACGGAAGAAAGAATTGCACTCCGGATAGCAAGATGAGAATGCTTGAGCTCCTTAGAAAAGAATCTCGATGAACACTTCGAGAAGGAATATAAAACCTTGATGAACCATCATGTAGAACCTTGATGAAGTACTCCGGTAAACAAAAGGATGACGAAAGAAAGGGAAGTTTAAAACAGAAGGTGAATCCTTGTAATGATTTAGATGGATCTTCGCGACGAGATAATGCGGAAAATCTAGGAACTCTGGAAAAGAAAGATGAAGCATCTCGAACTGAGAATGTGATATGATGAACCTCCGGAATAAAGAATTAATCTCTTGGATGAAACAAGAATAAGAATTACCTTATGCTCATCCTTCACCAATTAAATTGATGACAAATAATGGATTTGGCATACTACTCATTCTCGTATCAAGGATTAAGAGAGATATAACATAAACTTGGGAAGATCTTCAACGAACCACCGTAATAATTGAAACAACGAATAAATTGATATGATAAATGAAGGAAGAAGAATCTTGAACGAACCACCGTAAGAATTGAAAAAGAACGTATAAAAGATAACGAATCACCGGGAAGAATTTGCAAATGAACGAAGATGCTTGAGAGAATCTAGATACAAGTGAACGAAGGGATCACGAACTGATTAGAGAATATTGAATGATGCACTGGTAAGATTTGGAGAATGATAGCTGGAAGCTGAGAATGAATAAACCTGAATAGATGGACTCCAGATAGGTGAAAGGAATTCTCAAAATCAAAACAATTATGAGAGGGTGGCCTTGAACTAGAACCACGAATCTTGAAGAGAAAAGAGCAAGATTGACAGAAAAATCTTCTTCGATCTTCGAATGATGAGAATGACAACGAGAAACGCCACCATGAATAATTTAGACACTCCGGGAGAATCAAAAGCGAAGGGGTTGAGCCAACTATGAAAAGAATTTGAAAACGATCTTGGAGAAGACATTTGACTGATGATAAATCATTCTAACGTCAAACTTTGAAAAGAATTAGCGAATACCTCCGGGAAAATAAGAAGAGTCAGGTAAGATCCTGGAAAAGACCTGTGGGTTAGGGTCCACTCAAAAGAAACACCGTTGAAATGATTTGAAGAGAGAGATTGCACCGGTTGAGTTACATGGCTTGAATGAGATAACCATCTCGAAATAGGTTGAGCGGATCTTGGATGACAAGACGAGCCTTCTGAGATATCTTCAGCACTCCGGAACAATAGAATAGCAAGCGGTGAAAGATTATGAGGTTTACCGTTATGAGAAGGCATTTGAAACGAGGAAAAAGATATGACCAACATCGAAAGCTTGAATTGGTTCCACCGGAGAAGAAAAGATCGAAGAATACAACACTTGAAGCTCCATTAGAATCTTCATGAGAAACACCGGATAAGAATATTTATGGAAAAGAATGGAGAGACTTCATAACCGATAAGATGGATACTTGATTGAGAAATCTGAGTCCTTGGAGAAAAAGGGGTGGGTGGGTGGGAAACAAAGACAACTTGAAGACGGATGAAACAAACAACGTTGATGAAAAACTGAGATTGGATCTTGCGGATGTTGAAATGATCGGATCCACTTGAAGAGAAAACACACCGGTGAAAAGGATTGACAAGACAATCTTGATGATCAAGAAGGATTGGTATCCACATCGGAGTATGAGAACACCATTTGGGAATGGTATGGAATCCACATTTGACTTCGAAGCAACTCGAATACCACAACTCAAAAACAAAAAACAAAGGATTGGCTTGCAGAACAAGCCGGAACAAACATATGATAGAGATTTCGTCCGAAGTTTTCGTGGTGGGGCCTACACGGGCTCGACCGTACAGCACCATCATGTACAAGGAAGTGCACATGACATACAAAGCGTCCCCGAGTCGGCATAGCCAAGGACTCTTTAAGACACAACGAGACCACTGTAAAACCGACCGTGAATAGGCAGACCACTAGACGTCGAACCCCAATTTCATATCATACATCTGTCGGAAAGATATCCTAAGCACTACTTGAATTCCCACCTATGAAACTCCCGAACCTTTCCGGTTATGCAATCAGGTGTTGGGGATACAGGGGAAGCATAATATCTCACCCAAACTAGCAAATCCTACATCCAGCTGTATCCATCCTTCAACACATAACCAAGAAAAAAAACTTCGGAAACCATCTACCTCAACCTTCAAAAAGCATCCGTTATACAAGTTATGGCGATACTCCCGAACTCCCGCCCCAGTACTGGGTGGCGTCGAGGTTATCTCACCAACGAACTGCATAAAAGAGATTTTCGATGTCAGCGTACTAAACTCAGGTATTCAAGAACTGCAATGATAAAATTATGACGACAACACCTCGGAGCTCAACTCCCCGGGACACTTCCACAAAACCCCTGACAGGAGGCACCAAGACAATGTTCTCGTCATAAAACCATCGGAACGATTCCAAGATACCCGCGTGATCCTAAAAAAAAATTTAGCGAAATTTGAGAAGAGAAGAGTCAAAACTCTACGTGAGGATGCCTTACCAGAGCGATGAGGAGACTGGGAAGTAAAAAGAATTCCTAAACTCTCCGATATATAATTCCTAAATGACTCAAAACATTTTTCTAGACACAACTCGGCCGCTAAAAACGATCAAGCAATGGGGCTCCTAAGGTCGGGGAAGGCTCTGATTACCAACTTGTAACGCCCTCGATGCGGCTATATCTCCCACGTGTCGAAGCACGACTCAGAGGCATAACTGCATTGAAAGCAATGTCGCAAGTGAGGTAACCTTTGCAAACAACCCATGTAATACAATAAGGGAAAAGATACATAGTTGGCTTACAATCGCCACTTCACACAATTACAAGAATAAAGCATTACATCATCCAAATACAATCAAGGTCCGACTACGGAACCAAAATAAGAGAAGAACCCCAAATGCGACAAGGTCCCCGATCGACCCCAACTGGGCTCCACTACTGATCAACTGGAAACGGGACAACACAAAGGACAAGATCTTCATCGAGCTCCTCCTGAGCTTGGTTGCGTCACCTGCACGGTTCAACGGCACCTGCAAGCTGGTTTTGGAAGTATCTGTGAGCCACAGGGACTCGGCAATCTCGCACCCTCGCGATCAAGACTATTTAAGCTTATGGGTAAGGTAAAAGGTATGAGGTGGAGCTGCAGCAAGCGGCTAGCATATATGGTGGCTAACATACGCAAATGAGAGCGAGAAGAGAAGGCAAAGCACGGTCGATAAAAGTAGGATCAAGAAGTGATCCTAAACAACCTACGTCAAACATAACTCCAACATCGTGTTCGCTTCCCGGACTTTGCCGGAAAGAGACCATCACGGTTACACACGCAGTTGACTCATTTTAATTAAGTTAAGGTTCAAGTTATCTACAACCGGACATTAACAAATTCACATTTGCCCATAACCGCGGGCACGGCTTTCGAAAGTTCAAATCCCTGGAGGGGAGTCCCAACTTAGCCCATGACAAGCTCTCACGGTCAACGGAGGAATAGACCTCCTCCCGAGACATTCCGATTAGACTCGGTATCCCGGTTCTTCAAGACATCCTCGACAATGGTAAAACAAATCCAGCAAAGCCGCCCGATGCGCCGACATCCTGATGGGAGCTGCACATATCTCGTTCTCAGGGCAACACCGGATAGGTCAAGCTACGAGTAAAACCAGCCCTCAAGTTTCCCCGAGGTGGCCCCGCAGGCTGCCCATTTCGGACCAACACTTAGACAAGCAGTGGCCTGGGGGGTTAAAATAACGATGACCCTCGGGATGCGCGACTCCCAAGGGAAAAAGGCTAGGTGGCAAATGGTAAAACAAAGGTTGGGCCTTGCTTGAGGGGTTTTATTCAAAGAGAACTGTCAAGGGGTTCCCATTATAACCCAACCGCGTAAGGAATGCAAAATCTGGGAACATATCACCGATATGACGGAAACTAGGGCGGCAAGAGTGGAACAAAACACCAGGCATAAGGCCGAGCCTTCCACCCTTTACCAAGTATATAGATGCATTAATTAAATAAGATATATTGTGATATCCCAACAAGTAAACATGTTCCAACAAGGAACAACATCTCCATGTTCCAACGAGGAACAAACTTCAATCTTCACCTGCAACTAACAACGCTATAAGAGGGGCTGAGCAAAGCGGTAACATAGCCAAACAACGGTTTGCTAGGACAAGGTGGGTTAGAGGCTTGGTTCAACAATATAGGAGGCTTGATAAGCAAGTGGTAGGTATCGCGGCATAGGCATAGCAAAAGAGCGAGCAACTAGCAAGCAAAGATAGAAGTGATTTCGAGGGTATGGTCCTCTTGCCTGAAATCCCGCAAGGAAGAAGAATGAGTCCATCAATAAGACAAACAGACATAGTCGAATGAATCCTCACAAACGCAACGTTATCGGAACCAACCCGAAGAAGCAACACCGGAAAGAAGCAAACAACATAGTAAACAACCATCACATAATCATGGCATGATGCACAACCAAGTATGATGCATGTACGGTTTAAATATGCATGGCATGGCAAAGGGCACAAACAAAACTACAAGTTAAGTGGAGCTCAATATGCAACTCCGTTGCATATTGACGGAACACCACATCAATTATTTAGTTCTCTCTCGGTTAGGTACTCAACAAAATTAAATGTTAGTTAACATGGCAAGAGGTGAAGCATGAGTAAACTAAACATTTAGGCAAGTTTAAATGAGGCCGGAACAACAAACAACAATTCCGGTAAATCCTCATATGCATTTAGCAATATAAAGCTAACAACAATCTTAACATTTTAAATGTTATTATCATGATGCGAATGACATATGCAAGTTTTTAGCAATTTTTATGAAAAGTTGACAAGGGCATATTAAGAAGCATTTGTCAACATGGCGGAAATGAAAAGGGGAGCCACGACAACGATAACGAAATGGTGCCACGGCAACATACCGGTTCCGGTAACTCGATTGAGATCCTGGTGCAAAGAAAGTGTGACGGGAGCGTGACATGCGATAGAAGGTGGGGTGCTCCCGGTTACCGGGTTCCCACATGACGGTGACAAGGTAAAAGAGGACAACGTGCACCGACAAATCGAGCACGGTGCAAGCACGAGCATCTCATACATCACACATGCATTCGTTCACGGCGGTCGTCTCGGGGTTATACCTTCGAAGCGTGCATTATCGGAGCAGTTCGGGTCAAGCGGTGTAGTCGTTCACGATCGTCGTGGGAACTAGTGGTACTCGGCCGTGGTAGAGGAAGTAGTTGTTCACGCGACGGTAATCGAACTTGACGATACTGTTACACGAGTCTTCGGCAATGGTAGTGGTACCCATGTTGTAGTCGTGCACATTCCGTAGATGTTCGAGGTCACGGCGAGGATCTTGACGTCCATGGAGTCTTCGAGGGTCGACGGTAGTTGTACTCGGGTCTTCGACGACTGTAGTTGTTCTATGCATCGGGCGTCAAGGTACTTGCCGAGGTACTTGCCATTCTTAGCGGTTCCCAAAACGACGGTAGATGAACAATACGTGTCGTCATGGTACTTGCGGTCATCGGACTTGCTGGTTTCACTTCGACGGTAGTGGTACACTTGTCGGCGAGGTACTTGGCGCATCTAAGTCATGGTACTTGGCGGTCTCGGTTTTGACCGAGATGAGACAAAATAGCCATGGTGCATGATGAGGAGGGTCCTACAACAATAGGGGGTCAACGGAGGCGCAACACGAGAAGAGCAGCAGCAGGACAAAGTGGACGGCATAGGCCTTGGCCTGGAGCAAAGGAGGCGGAGCTTCTGGAGGTTGGAGAGGCCATGGGCGTCAGGCGCGCGATGCCATAGGGAGGTTTGCGAGGGGCCATGTCGAGGAGACAGAGGCACTGCGAACTGCAGCAGCGGCCGCGATCTTGGAGCACCCCCACCGGAGGACGAGGCGGGGGCATACCCAGGCGGCGGGGAAGGACGGCGCCGGTGGAGAAGCATATTGCCATGCCCGAGGCGGGGCTTGACGGGTCGAGACGGGGTCCGGCAACCGGGCGACGGGGGCGCGCTGGCGATGATGGGGATCGGGCGCGGCGGCGCTAGGAAAACGAGGAGTGGAATCGGGAGAGGGTAGCGTGTGGGGATCGGCTAGGGTAAGCAGCGGGGCTGATTGGGCCTGGCCTTGGGCCGGCGCGAGAGGGAGGGAGGCCCAGGAGGGCAGTGGTGCAGGCCTGGCCAGGGGTGCAGGCCGCCTCTCTCCCTAAATATCTCTCTTTTCCCATTTAAAAAGAAAACAGGAAAGAGAAGGAAAAGAAAGAGAAGGTTGGGATGGAAACTGGGCATGGGGATAATTTTACTGGACTCGCAAAAATGATCTTGATCCAAGAAAAGTATAAATGGGCATGTACCAAGTTTGGATTGGAACTCGTTTGAATTAAATTCAAATGAGTTTGAATAATAAGTGGGCGTTAGAAAGGTCCCAAAATGTTGAGATTTTTGGAAGACCTCCGGAAAAAGATAAAGAATTTATGGACAAAGTTTGAGGAGCAAACTCGAAGCGGAAAAGACATGTGATTATTGCAAGTGTGTTATAGGTGATCCCAAACTAATGGAATCTTTCGTTATAGCTCCCTATAATATTGGGAGGATATGTTATAAAGACAAATCACCACGTGAATTCCCTCGGTTTAAATGGATCAAAGATCCATACGATTTATTTAGTTGATTTGAGATGCAAAGTTTAATGACATGATGGCATGATGACATGATGCAATGCATGTGATGCAAAGATGAAAGCAACAAGCAACAAGCAAATCACCCAGCGAATCTCGAAAACCCTGGAAGGCACATGAAGCTCCGGTCTTGGGGCATCACAACACTCCACCACTACGAGAGGATCTTGTCCCGAGATCTAGAATGGCACCGGAGGGACAACGGAAAAGAAAGAGAAGAGGTAAAACTAAGTTGCTTCTTTGACCAATGAGTGAAACCAAAGAATCTTGAAACGGTTAAGCCATTTCGAGAAAAAGAATACGACGGAGATGAACGAAGTTGAAAACATACCATTAGAAAAGAGGAACAACGAACCTTGCGAAAGCCTTGAGGTTGAAGGGAAGATATATATTGAAAACACTCCGGTTAAAGAAGGGGATCAAGGAAAACCAAATTTGGGCAGCACTCCGGTTGAAAAGAAAGAAATTGAATAAGAACATGGTAAGATGAGAAGACACTTGATGACATTACAAAACACTGCCTCTGGAACGAAGGGAAACAATATCTTGAGAGAGCACGGTTACAACAAATGCTAGAACAGAGTTGTTGAAAAACCAACAACGAAAAGAATAAGTTTGATATGGTCTTATGGAATACAACTCGAATTATGAGGTGAAAACCTGCCACTCACAGAAAAAGATTGGATTGGAATGAACAAGGAGACGAGAAACTTATCACCGGAAGGATATATGAAGAACTTGGATCCTATATGAGCACCATTATAGCAACAATCCTTAGGGAAGGCTTTAGGTGAAATATAACCCAAGATAACTCCAAAGACGAGATTGGTGGATTTAAAATATCTCATTCTTGACAACATGTGAATCATGAAAAATAAACTCAGATTATCCAAAATGACATAATACCATCTCCAAAGATACGGAAGAAAGAATTGCACTCCGGATAGCAAGATGAGAATGATTGAGCTCCTTAGAAAAGAATCTCGATGAACACTTCGAGAAGGAATATAAAACCTTGATGAACCATCATGTAGAACCTTGATGAAGTACTCCGGTAAACAAAAGGATGACGAAACAAAGGGAAGTTTAAAACACAAGGTGAATCCTTATAATGATTTAGATGGATCTTCGCGACGAGATAATGTGGAAAATCTAGGAACTCTGGAAAAGAAAGATGAAGCATCTCGAACTGAGAATGTGATATGATGAACCTCCGGAATAAAGAATTAATCTCTTGGATGAAACAAGAATAAGAATTACCTTATGCTCATCCTTCACCAATTAAATTGATGACAAATAATGGATTTGGCATACTAATGATTCTCGTATCAAGGATTAAGAGAGATATAACATAAACTTGGGAAGATCTTCAACGAACCACTGTAATAATTGAAACAATGAATAAATTGATATGATAAATGAAGGAAGAAGAATCTTGAACGAACAACCGTAAGAATTGAAAAAGAACGTATAAAAGATAACGAATCACCGGGAAGAATTTGCAAATGAACAAAGATGCTTGAGAGAATCTAGATACAAGTGAACGAAGGGATCACGAACTAATTTGAGAATATTGAATGATGCACTGGTAAGATTTGGAGAATGATAGCTGGAAGCTGAGAATGAATAAACCTAAATAGATGGACTCCAGATAGGTGAAAGGAATTCTCAAAATCAAAACAATTATGAGAGGGTGGCCTCGAACTAGAACCACGAATCTTGAAGAGAAAAGAGCAAGATTGACAGAAAAATCTTCTTCGATCTTCGAATGATGAGAATGACAACGAGAAACGCCACCATGAATAATTTAGACACTCCGGGAGAATCAAAAGCGAAGGGGTTGAGCCAACTATGAAAAGAATTTGAAAACGATCTTGGAGAAGACATTTGACTGATGATAAATCATTCTAACGTCAAACTTTGAAAAGAATTAGCGAATACCTCCGGGAAAATAAGAAGAGTCAGGTAAGATCCTGGAAAAGACCTGTGGGTTAGGGTCCACTCAAAAGAAACACCGTTGAAATGATTTAAAGAGAGAGATTGCACCGGTTGAGTTACATGGCTTGAATGAGATAACCATCTCGAAATAGGTTGAGCGGATCTTGGATGACAAGACGAGCCATCTGAGATATCTTCAGCACTCCGGAACAATAGAATAGCGAGCGGTGAAAGATTATGAGGTTTACCGTTATGAGAAGGCATTTGAAACGAGGAAAAAGATATGACCAACACCGAAAGCTTGAATTGGTTCCACCAGAGAAGAAAAGATCGAAGAATACAACACTTGAAGCTCCATTAGAATCTTCATGAGAAACACCGGATAAGAATATTTATGGAAAAGAACGGAGAGACTTCATAACCGATAAGATGGATACTTGATTGAGAAATCTGAGTCCTTGAAGAAAAAGGGGTGGGTGGGTGGGAAACAAAGACAACTTGAAGACGGATGAAACAAACAACGTTGATGAAAAACTGAGATTGGATCTTGCGGATGTTGAAATGATCGGATCCACTTGAAGAGAAAACACACCGGTGAAAAGGATTGACAAGACAATCTTGATGATCAAGAAGGATTGGTATCCACATCAGAGTATGAGAACACCATTTGGGAAAGGTATGGAATCCACATTTGACTTTGAAGCAACTCGAATACCACAACTCAAAAACAAAAAACAAAGGATTGGCTTGCAGAATAAGCCGGAACAAACATATGATAGAGATTTCGTCCGAAGTTTTCGTGGTGGGGCCTACACGGGCTCGATCGTACAGCACCATCATGTACAAGGAAGTGCACATGACATACGAACCGTCCCCGAGTCGGCATAGCCAAGGACTCTTTAAGACACAACGAGACCACTGTAAAACCGACCGTGAATAGGCGGACCACTAGACGTCGAACCACAATTTCATATCATACATCTGTCGGAAAGATATCCTAAGCACTACTTGAATTCCCACCTATGAAACTCCCGAACCTTTCCGGTTATGCAATCAGGTGTTGGGGATACAGGGGAAGCATAATATCTCACCCAAACTAGCAAATCCTACATCCAGCTGTATCCATCCTTCAACACATAACCCAGAAAAAAAACTTTGGAAACTATCTACCTCAACCTTTGAAAAGCATCCGTTATACAAGTTATGGCGATACTCCCGAATTCCCGCCCCAGTACTGGGTGGCGTCAAGGTTATCTCACCAACGAACTGCATAAAAGAGATTTTCGATGTCAGCGTACTAAACTCAGGTATTCAAGAACTGCAATGATAAAATTATGACGACAACACCTCAGAGCTCAACTCCCCGGGACACTTCCACAAAACCCCTGACAGGAGGCACCAAGACAATGTTCTCGTCATAAAACCATCGGAACGATTCCAAGATACCCGCGTGATCCTAAAAAAAGTTACCGAAATTTGAGAAGAGAAGAGTCAAAACTCTACGTCAGGATGCCTTACCAGAGCGATGAGGAGACTGGGAAGTAAAAAGAATTCCTAAACTCTCCGATATATAATTCCTAAATGACTCAAAACATTTTTCTAGACACAACTCGGCCGCTAAAAACGATCAAGCAATGGGGCTCCTAAGGTCAGGGAAGGCTCTGATTACCAACTTGTAACGCCCTCGATGCGGCTATATCTCCCACATGTCGAAGCACGACTCAGAGGCATAACCGCATTGAAAGCAATGTCGCAAGTGAGGTAACCTTCGCAAACAACCCATGTAATACAATAAGGGAAAAGATACATAGTTGGCTTACAATCGCCACTTCACACAATTACAAGAATAAAGCATTACATCATCCAAATACAATCAAGGTCCGACTACGGAACCAAAATAAAAGAAGAACCCCAAATGCGACAAGGTCACCGATCGACCCCAACTGGGCTCCACTACTGATCAACTGGAAACGGGACAACACAAAGGACAATATCTTCATCGAGCTCCTCCTGAGCTTGGTTGCGTCACCTGCACAGTTCAACGGCACCTGCAAGCTGGTTTTGGAAGTATCTGTGAGCCACAGGGACTCAGCAATCTCGCACCCTCGCGATCAAGACTATTTAAGCTTATGGGTAAGGTAAAAGGTATGAGGTGGAGCTGCAGCAGGCGACTAGCATATATGGTGGCTAACATACGCAAATGAGAGCGAGAAGAGAAGGCAAAGCACGGTCGATAAAAGTAGGATCAAGAAGTGATCCTAAACAACCTACGTCAAACATAACTCCAACACCGTGTTCGCTTCCCGGACTCTGCTGGAAAGAGACCATCATGGTTACACACGCAGTTGACTCATTTTAATTAAGTTAAGGTTCAAGTTATCTACAACCGGACATTAACAAATTCCCATTTTCCCATAACCGCGGGCACGGCTTTTGAAAGTTCAAATCCCTGGAGGGGAGTCCCAACTTAGCCCATGACAAGCTCTCACGGTCAACGGAGGAATAGACCTCCTCCCGAGCCATTCCGATCAGACTCGGTATCCCGGTTCTTCAAGACATCCTCGACAATGGTAAAAAAAATCCAGCAAAGCCGCCCGATGCGCCGACATCCTAATGGGAGCTGCACATATCTCGTTCTCAGGGCAACACCGGATAGGTCAAGCTACGAGTAAAACCAGCCCTCAAGTTTCCCCGAGGTGGCCCCGCAGGCTGCCCATTTCGGACCAACACTTAGACAAGCAGTGGCCCGGGGGGTTAAAATAACGATGACCCTCGGGATGCGCGACTCCCAAGGGAAAAAGGCTAGGTGGCAAATGGTAAAACCAAGGTTGGGCCTTGCTTGAGGGGTTTTATTCAAAGCGAACTGTCAAGGGGTTCCCATTATAACCGAACCGCGTAAGGAACGCAAAATCTGGGAACATAACACCGATATGACGGAAACTAGGGCGGCAAGAGTGGAACAAAACACCAGGCATAAGGCCGAGCCTTCCACCCTTTACCAAGTATATAGATGCATTAATTAAATAAGATATATTGTGATATCCCAACAAGTAAACATGTTCCAACAAGGAACAACATCTCCATGTTCCAACGAGGAACAAACTTCAATCTTCACCTGCAACTAACAACGCTATAAGAGGGGCTGAGCAAAGCGGTAACATAGCCAAACAACCGTTTGCTAGGACAAGGTGGGTTAGAGGCTTGGTTCAACAATATAGGAGGCATGATAAGCAAGTGGTAGGTATCGCGGCATAGGCATAGCAAAAGAGCGAGCAACTAACAAGCAAAGATAGAAGTGATTTCGAGGGTATGGTCATCTTGCCTGAAATCCCGCAAGGAAGAAGAACGAGTCCATGAAGAAGACAAACAGACGTAGTCGAACGAATCCTCACAAACGCAACGTTATCGGAACCAACCCGAAGAAGCAACACCGGAAAGAAGCAAACAACATAGTAAACAACCATCACATAATCATGGCATGATGCACAACCAAGTATGATGCATGTACGGTTTAAATATACATGGCATGGCAAAGGGCACAAACAAAACTACAAGTTAAGTGGAGCTCAATATGCAACTCCGTTGCATATTGACGGAACACCACATCAATTATTTAGTTCTCTCTCGGTTAGGTACTCAACAAAATTAAATGTTGGTTAACATGGCAAGAGGTGAAGCATGAGTAAACTAAACATTTAGGCAAGTTTAAATGAGGCCGGAACAACAAACAACAATTCCGGTAAATCCTCATATGCATTTAGCAATAAAGCAAACAACAGTCTTAACATTTTAAATGTTATTATCATGATGCGAATGACATTTGCAAGTTTTTAGCAATTTTTATGAAAAGTTGACAAGGGCATATTAAGAAGCATTTGTCAACGTGGTGGAAATGAAAAGGGGAGCCACGGCAACGATAACGAAACGGTGCCACGGCAACATTCCGGTTCCGGTAACTCGATTGAGATCCCGGTGCAAAGAAAGTGCGATGGGAGCGTGACATGCGATAGAAGGTGGGGTGCTCCCGGTTACCGGGTTCCCACATGACGGTGACAAGGTAAAAGAGGACAACGTGCACCGACAAATCGAGCATGGTGCAAGCACGAGCATCTCATACATCACACATGCATTCGTTCACGGTGATCGCTCGGGGTTATACCTTCGAAGCGTGCGTTATCGGAGCAATTCGGGTCAAGCGGTGTAGTCGTTCACGATCGTCGTGGGAAGTAGTGGTACTCGGCCGTGGTAGAGGAAGCAGTTGTTCACGCGACGGTAATCAAACTTGACGATACCGTTACACGGGTCTTCGGCAATGGTAGTGGTACCCATTTTGTAGTCGTGCACATTCCGTAGATGTTCGAGGTCACGGCGAGGATCTTGACGTCCATGGAGTCTTCGAGGGTCGACGGTAGTTGTACTCGGGTCGTCGGCAACTGTAGTTGTTCTATGCATCAGGCTTCAAGGTACTTGCCAAGGTACTTGCCATTCTTAGCGGTTCCCAAAACGAAGGTAGATGAACAATACGCGTCATCGTGGTACTTGCGGTCGTCGGACTTGCTGGTTTCACTTCGACGGTAGTGGTACACTTGTCGGCGAGGTGCTTGGTGCATCTAAGTCATCAGGTACTTGGCGGTCTCGGTTTTGACCGAGATGAGACAAAATGGCGACGGTGCACGATGAGGAGGGTCCTACAACAACAGGGGGTCGACGGCGGCGCAACACGAGAAGAGCAGCAGCAGGACAAAGTGGACGGCATAGGCCTTGGCCTGGAGCAAAGGAGGCGGAGCTTCTAGAGGCTGGAGAGGCCATGGACGTCAGGCGCGCGATGCCATAGGGAGGTTTGCGAGGGGCCATGTCGAGGAGGCAGAGGCACTGCGAACTGCAGCAGCGGCCGCGATCTTGGAGCACCCCCACCGGAGGATGAGGCGGGGGCATACCCAGGCGGCGGGAAAGGACGGCGCCGGTGGAGAAGCATATTGCCATGCCCGAGGCGGGGCTTGACGGGTCGAGACAGGGTCCGGCGACCGGGCGACAGGGGCGCGCTGGCGATGATGGGGATCGGGCGCGGCGGCGCTAGGAAAACGAGGAGTGGAATCGGGAGAGGGTAGCTTGTGGGGATCGTCTAGGGTAAGCAGCGGGGCTGATTGGGCCTGGCCCTGGGCCGGCGCGAGAGGGAGGGAGGCCCAGGAGGGCAGTGGTGCAGGCCTGGCCAGGGGTGCAGGCCGCCTCTCTCCCTAAATATCTCTCTTTTCCCATTTAAAAAGAAAACAGAAAAGAGAAGGAAAAGAAAGAGAAGGTTGGGATGGAAACTGGGCATGGGGATAATTTTACTGGACTCGCAAAAATGATCTTGATCCAAGAAAAGTATAAATGGGCATGTACCAAGTTTGGATTGGAACTCATTTGAATTAAATTCAAATGAGTTTGAATAAGAAGTGGGCGTTAGAAAGGTCCCAAAATGTTGAGATTTTTGGAAGACCTCCGGAAAAAGATAAAGAATTTATGGACAAAGTTTGAGGAGAAAACTCGAAGCGGAAAAGACATGTGATTATTGCAAGTGTGTTATAGGTGATCCCAAACTAATGGAATATTTCCTTATAGCTCCCTATAATATTGGGAGGATATGTTATAAAGAGAAATCACCACGTGAATTCCCTCGGTTTAAATGGATCAAAGATCCATACGATTTATTTAGTTGATTTGAGATGCAAAGATTAATGACATGATGGCATGATGACATGATGCAATGCACATGATGCAAAGATGAAAGCAACAAGCAACAAGCAAATCACCCAGCGAATCTCGAAAACCCTGGAAGGCACATGAAGCTCCGGTCTTGGGGCATCACAACACACCACCACTACGAGAGGATCTCGTCCCGAGATCTAGAATGGCACCGGAGGGACAAAGGAAAAGAAAGAGAAGAGGTAAAACTAAGTTGCTTCTTTGACCAATGAGTGAAACCAAAGAATCTTGAAACGGTTAAGCCATTTCGAGAAAAAGAATACGACGGAGATGAACGAAGTTGAAAACATACCGTTAGAAAAGAGGAACAATGAACCTTGCGAAAGCCTTGAGGTTGAAGGGAAGATATATATTGAAAACACTCCGGTTAAGGAAGGGGATCAAGGAAAACCAAATTTGGGCAGCACTCCGGTTGAAAAGAAAGAAATTGAATAAGAACATGGTAAGATGAGAAGATACTTGATGACATTACAAAACACTGCCACCGGAACGAAGGGAAACAATATCTTGAGAGAGAACGGTTACAACAAATGCTAGAACAGAGTTGTTGAAAAACCAACAACGAAAAGAATAAGTTTGATATGGTCTTATGGAATACAACTCGAATTATGAGGTGACAACCTGCCACTCACAGAAAAAAATTGGATTGGAATGAACAAGGAGACAAGAAACTTATCACCGGAAGGATATATGAAGAACTTGGATCCTATATGAGCACCATTATAGCAACAATCCTTAGGGAAGGCTTTAGGTGAAATATAACCCAAGATAACTCCAAAGACGAGATTGGTGGATTTAAAATATCTCATTCTTGACAACATGTGAATCATGAAAAATGAACTCAGATTATCAAAAATGACATAATACCATCTCCAAAGATACGGAAGAAAGAATTGCACTCCGGATAGCAAGATGAGAATGCTTGAGCTCCTTAGAAAAGAATCTCGATGAACACTTCGAGAAGGAATATAAAACCTTGATGAACCATCATGTAGAACCTTGATGAAGTACTCCGGTAAACAAAAGGATGACGAAAGAAAGGGAAGTTTAGAACACAAGGTGAATCCTTGTAATGATTTAGATGGATCTTCGTGACGAGATAATGCGAAAAATCTAGGAACTCTGGAAAAGAAAGATGAAGCATCTCGAACTGAGAATGTGATATGATGAACCTCCGGAATAAAGAATTAATCTCTTGGATGAAACAAGAATAAGAATTACCTTATGCTCATCCTTCACCAATTAAATTGATGACAAATAATGGATTTGGCATACTACTCATTCTCGTATCAAGGATTAAGAGAGATATAACATAAACTTGGGAAGATCTTCAACGAACCACCGTAATAATTGAAACAACGAATAAATTGATATGATAAATGAAGGAAGAATAATCTTGAACGAACCACCGTAAGAATTGAAAAAGAACGTATAAAAGATAATGAATCACCGGGAAGAATTTCCAAATGAACGAAGATGCTTGAGAGAATCTAGATACAAGTGAACGAAGGGATCACGAACTGATTAGAGAATATTGAATGATGCACTGGTAAGATTTGGAGAATGATAGCTGGAAGCTGAGAAGGAATAAACCTGAATAGATGGACTCCAGATAGGTGAAAGGAATTCTCAAAATCAAAACAATTATGAGAGGGTGGCCTCGAACTAGAACCACGAATCTTGAAGAGAAAAGAGCTAGATTGACAGAAAAATCTTCTTCGATCTTCGAATGATGAGAATGACAACGAGAAACGCCACCATGAATAATTTAGACACTCCGGGAGAATCAAAAGCGAAGGGGTTGAGCCAACTATGAAAAGAATTTGAAAACGATCTTGGAGAAGACATTTGACTGATGATAAATCATTCTAACGTCAAACTTTGAAAAGAATTAGCGAATACCTCCGGGAAAATAAGAAGAGTCAGGTAAGATCCTGGAAAAGACCTGTGGGTTAGGGTCCACTCAAAAGAAACACCGTTGAAATGATTTAAAGAGAGAGATTGCACCGGTTGAGTTACATGGCTTGAATGAGATAACCATCTCGAAATAGGTTGAGCGGATCTTGGATGACAAGACGAGCCTTCTGAGATATCTTCAGCACTCCGGAACAATAGAATAGCGAGCGGTGAAAGATTATGAGGTTTACCGTTATGAGAAGGCATTTGAAACGAGGAAAAAGATATGACCAACACCGCAAGCTTGAATTGGTTCCACCGGAGAAGAAAAGATCGAAGAATACAACACTTGAAGCTCCATTAGAATCTTCATGAGAAACACCGGATAAGAATATTTATGGAAAAGAATGGAGAGACTTCATAACCGATAAGATGGATACTTGATTGAGAAATCTGAGTCCTTGAAGAAAGAGGGGTGGGTGGGTGGGAAACAAAGACAACTTGAAGACGGATGAAACAAACAACGTTGATGAAAAACTGAGATTGGATCTTGCGGATGTTGAAATGATCGGATCCACTTGAAGAGAAAACACGCCGGTGAAAAGGATTGACAAGACAATCTTGATGATCAAGAAGGATTGGTATCCACATCGGAGTATGAGAACACCATTTGGGAAAGGTATGGAATCCACATTTGACTTCGAAGCAACTCGAATACCACAACTCAAAAACAAAAAACAAAGGATTGGCTTGCAGAATAAGCCGGAACAAACATATGATAGAGATTTCGTCCGAAGTTTTCGTGGTGGGGCCTACACGGGCTCGATCGTACAGCACCATCATGTACAAGGAAGTGCACATGACATACGAAGCGTCCCCGAGTCGGCGTAGCCAAGGACTCTTTAAGACACAACGAGACCACTGTAAACCGACCGTGAATAGGCAGACCACTAGACGTAGAACCCCAATTTCATATCATACATCTGTCGGAAAGATATCCTAAGCACTACTTGAATTCCAACCTATGAAACTCCCGAACCTTTCCGGTTATGCAATCAGGTGTTGGGGATACAGGGGAAGCATAATATCTCACCCAAACTAGCAAATCCTACATCCAGCTGTATCCATCCTTCAACACATAACCAAGAAAAAAAAACTTCGGAAACCATCTACCTCAACCTTCGAAAAGCATCCGTTATACAAGTTATGGCGATACTCCCGAACTCCCGCCCCAATACTGGGTGGCGTCAAGGTTATCTCACCAACGAACTGCATAAAAGAGATTTTCGATGTCAGCGTACTAAACTCAGGTATTCAAGAACTGCAACGATAAAATTATGACGACAACACCTCGAAGCTCAACTCCCCGGGACACTTCCACAAAACCCCTGACAGGAGGCACCAAGACAATGTTCTCGTCATAAAACCATCGGAATGATTCCAAGATACCCGCGTGATCCTAAAAAAAATTAGTGAAATTTGAGAAGAGAAGAGTCAAAACTCTACGTCAGGATGCCTTACCAGAGCGATGAGGAGACTGGGAAGTAAAAAAGAATTCCTAAACTCTCCGATATATAATTCCTAAATGACTCAAAAAAATTTTCTAGACACAACTCGGCCGCTAAAAACGATCAAGCAATGGGGCTCCTAAGGTCGGGGAAGGCTCTGATTACCAACTTGTAACGCCCTCGATGCGGCTATATCTCCCACGTGTCAAAGCACGATCAGAGGCATAACCGCATTGAAAGCAATGTCGCAAGTGAGGTAACCTTCGCAAACAACCCATGTAATACAATAAGGGAAAAGATACATAGTTGGCTTACAATCGCCACTTCACACAATTACAAGAATAAAGCATTACATCATCCAAATATTGTCAAGGTCCGAATATGGCACCAAAATAAAAGAAGAACCCCAAATGCGACAAGGTCCCCGATCGACCCCAACTGGGCTCCACTACTGATCAACTGGAAACGGGACAACACAAAGGACAAGATCTTCATCGAGCTCCTCCTGAGCTTGGTTGCATCACCTGCACGGTTCAACGGCACCTGCAAGCTGGTTTTGGAAGTATCTGTGAGCCACTGGGACTCAGCAATCTCGCACCCTCGTGATCAAGACTATTTAAGCTTATGGGTAAGGTAAAAGGTATGAGGTGGAGCTGCAGCAAGCGACTAGCATATATGGTGGCTAACATACGCAAATGAGAGCGAGAAGAGAAGGCAAAGCACGGTCGATAAAAGTAGGATCAAGAAGTGATCCTAAACAACCTACGTCAAACATAACTCCAACACCGTGTTCGCTTCCCGGACTCTGCCGGAAAGAGACCATCACGGTTACACACGGAGTTGACTCATTTTAGTTAAGATAAGGTTCAAGTTATCTACAACCGGACATTAACAAATTCCCATTTGCCCATAACCGCGGGCACGGCTTTCGAAAATTCAAATCCCTGGAGGGGAGTCCCAACTTAGCCCATGACAAGCTCTCACGGTCAACGGAGGAATAGACCTCCTCCCGAGACATTCCGATCAGACTCGGTATCCCGGTTCTTCAAGACATCCTCGACAATGGTAAAACAAATCCAGCAAAGCCGCCCGATGCACCGACATCCTGATGGGAGCTGCACATATCTCGTTCTCAGGGCAACACCGGATACGTCAAGCTACGAGTAAAACCAGCCCTCAAGTTTCCCCGAGGTGGCCCCGCAGGCTGCCCATTTCGGACCAACACTTAGACAAGCAGTGGCCCGGGGGGTTAAAATAACGATGACCCTCGGGATGCGCGACTCCCAAGGGAAAAAGGCTAGGTGGCAAATGGTAAAACCAAGGTTGGGCCTTGCTTGAGGGGTTTTATTCAAAGCGAACTGTCAAGGGGTTCCCATTATAACCCAACCGCGTAAGGAACGCAAAATCTGGGAAAATAACACCGATATGACGGAAACTAGGGCGGCAAGAGTGGAACAAAACACCAGGCATAAGGCCGAGCCTTCCACCCTTTACCGAGTATATAGATGCATTAATTAAATAAGATATATTGTGATATCCCAACAAGTAAACATGTTCCAACAAGGAACAACATCTCCATGTTCCAACGAGGAACAAACTTCAATCTTCACCTGCAACTAACAACGCTATAAGAGGGGCTGAGCAAAGTGGTAACATAGCCAAACAACGGTTTGCTAGGACAAGGTGGGTTAGAGGCTTGGTTCAACAATATAGGAGGCATGATAACCAAGTGGTAGGTATCGCGGCATAGGCATAGCAAAAGAGCGAGCAACTAGCAAGCAAAGATAGAAGTGATTTCGAGGGTATGGTCATCTTGCCTGAAATCCCGCAAGGAAGAAGAACGAGTCCATGAAGAAGACAAACAGACGTAGTCGAACGAATCCTCACAAACGCAACGTTATCGGAACCAACCCGAAGAAGCAACACCGGAAAGAAGCAAACAACATAGTAAACAACCATCACATAATCATGACATGATGCACAACCAAGTATGATGCATGTACGGTTTAAATATGCATGGCATGGCAAAGGGCACAAACAAAACTACAAGTTAAGTGGAGCTCAATATGCAACTCCGTTGCATATTGACGGAACACCACATCAATTATTTAGTTCTCTCTCGGTTAGGTACTCAACAAAATTAAATGTTGGTTAACATGGCAAGAGGTGAAGCATGAGTAAACTAAACATTTAGGCAAGTTTAAATGAGGCCGGAACAACAAACAACAATTCCGGTAAATCCTCATATGCATTTAGCAATATAAAGCAAACAACAGTCTTAACATTTTAAATGTTATTATCATGATGCGAATGACATATGCAAGTTTTTAGCAATTTTTATGAAAAGTTGACAAGGGCATATTAAGAAGCATTTGTCAACGTGGCAGAAATGAGAAGGGGAGCCACGGCAACGATAACGAAACGGTGCCACGGCAACATTCCGGTTCCGGTAACTCGATTGAGATCCCGGTGCAAAGAAAGTGCGACGGGAGCGTGACATGCGATAGAAGGTGGGGTGCTCCCGGTTACCGGGTTCCCACATGACGGTGACAAGGTAAAAGAGGACAACGTGCACCGACAAATCGAGCATGGTGCAAGCACGAGCATCTCATACATCACACATGCATTCGTTCACGGCGGTCGTCTCGGGGTTATACCTTCGAAGCGTGCGTTATCGGAGCAATTCGGGTCAAGCGGTGTAGTCGTTCACGATCGTCGTGGGAAGTAGTGGTACTCGGCCATGGTAGACGAAGTAGTGGTTCACGCGACGGTAATCGAACTTGACGATACCGTTACACGGGTCTTCGGCAATGGTAGTGGTACCCATTTTGTAGTCCTGCACATTCCGTAGATGTTCGAGGTCACGGCGAGGATCTTGACGTCCATGGAGTCTTCGAGGGTCGACGGTAGTTGTACTCGGGTCGTCGGCGACTGTAGTTGTTCTATGCATCGGGCTTCAAGGTACTTGCCGAGGTACTGGCCATTCTTAGCGGTTCCCAAAACGAAGGTAGATGAACAATACGCGTCATCGTGGTACTTGCGGTCGTCGGACCTGCTGGTTTCACTTCGACGGTAGTGGTACACTTGTCGGTGAGGTGCTTGGCGCATCTAAGTCATCAGGTACTTGGCGGTCTCGGTTTTGACCGAGATGAGACAAAATGGCGACGGTGCACGATGAGGAGGGTCCTACAACAACAGGGGGTCGACGGCGGCGCAACACGAGAAGAGCAGCAGCAGGACAAAGTGGACGGCATAGGCCTTGGCCCGGAGCAAAGGAGGCGGAGATTTTGGAGGCTGGAGAGGCCATGGGCGTCAGGCGCGCGATGCCATAGGGAGGTTTGCGAGGGGCCATGTCGAGGAGGCAGAGGCACTGCGAACTGCAGCAGCGGCCGCGATCTTGGAGCACCCCCACCGGAGGACGAGGCGGGGGCATACCCAGGCGGCGGGGAAGGACGGCGCCGGTGGAGAAGCATATTGCCATGCCCGAGGCGGGGCTTGACGGGTCGAGACGGGGTCCGGCGACCGGGCGACGGGGGCGCGCTGGCGATGATGGGGATCGGGCGCGGCGGCGCTAGGAAAACGAGGAGTGGAATCGGGAGAGGGTAGCGAGTGGGGATCGGCTAGGGTAAGCAGCGGGGCTGATTGGGCCTGGCCTTGGGCCGGCACGAGAGGGAGGGAGGCCCAGGAGGGCAGTGGTGCAGGCCTGGCCAGGGGTGCAGGCCGCCTCTCTCCCTAAATATCTCTCTTTTCCCATTTAAAAAGAAAACAGAAAAGAGAAGGAAAAGAAAGAGAAGGTTGGGATGGAAACTGGGCATGGGGATAATTTTACTGGACTCGCAAAAATGATCTTGATCCAAGAAAAGTATAAATGGGCATGTACCAAGTTTGGATTGGAACTCGTTTGAATTAAATTCAAATGAGTTTGAATAAGAAGTGGGCGTTAGAAAGGTCCCAAAATGTTGAGATTTTTGGAAGACCTCCGGAAAAAGATAAAGAATTTATGGACGAAGTTTGAGGAGCAAACTCGAAGCGGAAAAGACATGTGATTATTGCAAGTGTGTTATAGGTGATCCCAAACTAATGGAATATTTCGTTATAGCTCCCTATAATATTGGTAGGATATGTTATAAAGAGAAATCACCACGTGAATTCCCTCGGTTTAAATGGATCAAAGATCCATACGATTTATTTAGTTGATTTGAGATGCAAAGATTAATGACATGATGGCATGATGACATGATGCAATGCATGTGGTGCAAAGATGAAAGCAACAAGCAACAAGCAAATCACCCAGCGAATCTCGAAAACCCTGGAAGGCATATGAAGCTCCGGTCTTGGGGCATCACACCCTGAGTCGCGATGCTCAGGAGGTCCCCTTTGGCGCCCAAGCAGCCGTTGTTTGGTGAGAAAGGAGAGCGGCGTCGCTAACACGGGGTAGCATTAGGTGCGGGGATGGTGCCACGGCAGCTGGCGCTTCCGGGTGAAGACTTATCTCGAGGATCAGGGGCCGCTCTCTAGTGTGTCACTGGGTCCGTGCATCGGCAGGCGCGAGGTTGCTCGTTGAGGTCCTCGCATGTCTCTCCCCTCTCGCCTTTGCTCCCCTTTCTGCTCTACGTCCTCGGGTCCCGGCCCTCGAGCGAGTCTCAGCCATCGCTGGTATGCCAGGTCGCGATGCCGTGGTCAAGGCCAGAGGGTGAGGGCTGGAGAGCCAGTAGGAGCCCTGAGTCGCGATGCTCAGGCACCCCCCCCCTTTAACGTGCAAGCGGTTCGCGCGGACGAGAGCGAAGGAGACACCACAAGGGCCTCGCCTGACGCAACTCCTTCGGGAGGTCCTGCAGGTCCATCACAGAAAAAACAAGGGGTTGCCATGACAATTGACAGTCAGCCGTTGGTTGCTTCCGAGGGGTAGTGAGGCACTGAAGGCTTGACGAGGTCACGCTATGTGGGGCTGCCGCGGACAGAGCTCAGCCATCCAGGTTTGTCGGCGTTGCAGGGACGGACCCATGCGCAAGTGTCGTTCCGTTTGGGAGCAGCTCCGTTAGTTGGCGTCAGCTGAGCAGGCAACTAGGTAAAACACATTAGCCGCGACGGAGTGGATTTGTTCGGATACATGCTGGGAATGCGGACATCACTGGGTCAGGCCCGAGCGACTTGGGGGTTCATGCAGCCCGAGGGGCACCCCCAACAAGGTAAGCTAACAACATGGAATAAAAAGGGATACACACCGCAGGGACGGACCCACGCGACCTGGGAATAATGCAGCCCTGGGGGGCGCTCACAGCTGGAAATAAAACTCGAAAAGATGTTACCTGATGATGTTGAGGACGAAGGAGCGTTGGTGTAGCAAGCTCGGTGGGCTGCGGGAGCCGATCCTCACGAGCCCCCAGGCCCAGGGGCCTCAGGAGGCTCCGGAGGTGCTGGCGGCTCCTCACGGGCCATCTCCATCCCTGCCAAGGCTGCGGACCGCCTGGCCTCCCGTGCCTCCGTGATGCCCCTCATGAGGCGCTGGTACGTGTCAGCCGCGTTCGGCAAACCGTAAGGCATGCGATCGTAGCTGTGGGGTGGGCCTCCGCAGCGCCCCACTCGCGAGGGCCAGAGGCGCTCCAGAGAGGCGACTCGGTTGAGCCCTGGTATGTCGATGCAGACGCGCAGCCCACCATCCTCGCCTGGATGGGGAGCCACTGCTGGTAGGCGGCGGCCACCTTTCATGACTCTTGACTCCTGTAGCTCCTGAATGGCCTTGCTGACGAACTCCTGAGGGTCTGGATCTCCTTTCCTTGCTCCTTCTTGAGGGAAACATGCTCCGAAACACCCCTCCATGTGGTGCCCAAGCGCCTCCCTCATGACCCTGGCTAGGTCGTTGGCCCTCCAGGGGAGAGCCCCCGAGCCCTGCCTGAGGAGGGCGCTGGGCGCGCTTTCCTATGCGATGGAAGGAGGTTCCCGTCGGGCAGGCGCGGGCCCAGAGGGGCCTGCCTCCTGAGTGGTCGGGCCGGACGATGTCTTCTTCTTCTTAGGGGCGGTCTCGGGAGGCCTCCTGCTTCCACGATCCGGGTCTTCCCGTGACGCGGCCTGAAAGGCTCGTTCCAGGGAACACACCGCGTCCTTCTCTTCACAGGGCACCGTGATGACTCCGCCGCTTCCTGGCATCTTGAGGACGTTGTAGCCATGGTGAGTTACGGCCATGAACTTGGCCAGCGCTGGGTACCCAAGGATGGCGTTGTACGGCAGGCGAATGTGAGCGACATCAAAGTCGATGAGCTCGGTGCGGTAGTTGTCGCGTGCCCCGAAGGTGACAGGGAGGCGGACCTACCCAATCGGGGCCGTGGAGCCGTCGGTGATACCGGAGAAAGGCTTGGTTGGCTGAAGCTGTCTGTAGGGCACTCGGAGGTTGTTAAATGTTTCCACGGACAGGACGTTGAGCCCTGCCCCGCCATCGATGAGGGTCTTGGTGACCACCACATTACTGATGATTGGGGAACAAAGCATCGGGAGGACTCCGGCTGTAGCCGCACACTTGAGCTGATCTGCTGAGCTGAACGTGATGGCGCACGCCGACCACCTGAGAGGGCGCGTGGCTTCGAGCCTGGGGAGGACTGCGTTCACCTAGCGGGCGAACTGCTTGAAGATGCGCTGAGAGGCTGGGGCTTGTGCCCCGCCCAGGATGCAGGCGATCGCGCGCGGCTCTTGGAAGCCCCCAGCCCCCTCGTCCTGGTGGCGGTCTTCGTTTCTCCTTGGCTGCGGTGGCAGCGGTGGGAGGCCTGCGTTGCCTTGCGGGCGATCCTCGCGAGGCTGATCCCTCCAGTCTCCCTCGCGAGGCTGATCTTGCCAGCGATCCTCGCGAGGTTGATCGCACCACCCTTGGTGCGGGCCACAGTCTTCCCAGCGTCCTGCGTTCCTTCCTCCTCCCCGGCCGTAGCCCCGGTCACTGCGGTCAGGGCGACGGCAGATCCTTCCTTCTCGCATGGCTTGGAGCTCTTGACATTCGTTGGTGTTGTGGGTGTGGAGGTCGTGGTACACACAGTACCGGCTGCCCTTGGAAGGTTCGGGCTGATCTCTGCCCCGCTTGGTGTCTGGTTCTGCCGCGAGCACGGCAGCCCCCTTGCGCTTCACATCCTTGGCCTTGGGCTTCTTCTCTTCTGGGTCTGCGGCAGGCAGCTCGAGGAGGGAGAGACGCCCTTCCTCGGCCCTGGCGCACTTGGTTGACAGGTTGAACAGTTCCAAGGAAGTGCACAGGTCTTCATGCATCGCCAGCTCCTCCTTCATCTTGACGTCGCGCACGCCGTCGGAGAAGGCTGAGATGATGGCCTCCTCAGTCACCTTGGGAATCTTGAGGCGCGCGTTGTTGAAGCGCTGGATGTACTTCTACAGGGTCTCCCCGGGCTATTGCTTGATGCGGCGCATGTCGCTCACGGCGGGTGGCCGGTCGCGAATGCCTTGGAAGTTGGCGATGAAGCGGGTGCGCATCTCGTCCCAAGAGGAGATTGTGCCTGGAGCCAGGTTCCTGAGCCAGGTGCGGGCCCCGTCCTTGAGTGCCATGGTGAACCAGTTCGCCATGACCTTCTCGTCTCCGTTGGCAGCTTCGATGCCCAGCTCGTAGAGATGGAGGAACTCCGCAGGGTCAGCCGTGCCGTCGTAGCGAGGAGGCAAGTCTGGCTTGAACTTGCCGGGCCACGCGACATTGCGTAGCTCGGCGGTGAAGGCACGGCAGCCTGCTGTGGCCACGGGAGGCCTTGGATGACGGGGAACTTGGTCTTGCATGTCCCCACGCGCTGCAGCTGGGAGCAGCACGGGGTCTTGACGCGCGGGAGCAGGAGCATGGTCGCGACGTGCTGGGGTAGGGAGCGCCCGGGCAGCTTCTTGCGGGCGAGGGACTTCTTGACAGCTCTGCTCTTGCTGCGCTGGCGCCTGACGGAGCGGGTTCCGCCCAGGGGCCACGCGCCTTGGAGCCATGGCGCCTTCCTGAGGAGGAGGCGGCCGGGGCACCGTCGGAGCTTCACTGCCCGCGCGGGGCGGGGTGAGGTGCAGCGGAACGGACGGCGCAGGAGAGCCCCCTGCGGCGCGGACGATCTCGGCAACACGGTCGAGCCATTCTTCATAGACGTCGTCGACGGGACGGTAGCGCAGGAGCTCGTTCGCCGCGATGAGTGCAGCCCGAGCCTCCATGGGCGGGTGGAGCGTGCGGGATGAAGAACCAGCTGGGGTGAGCGAGGGAGTTGCGGTGCGGCCATCTTGCCGCACGGACGGATGCTGGGACGATGCTTGCTGCTCATCCCCCGCCGGGCCGGTGGCGGCGTTGACAGCAGGTGACGGGGAACGGCGAGGATGCCCGCCGACAGGGGCCGTCTGGGCGACGCGGGCAGCGAGCGCGGCCCGGCGCTCGGCGTGAGCCCGACGAGCATCAGACATGGGCGTGATGGTCGGAGGAGAACGGGGCGGTGGAAGACGAATCCCGGCGCACCCCTACCTGGCGCGCCAAATGTCGGATTTCAGGTTCTGGCAGACCCTTGAGGTTCGAACACTGGGGTGCGCGCAGAGATTTCGCCTCCTACCTACCTGCACTCCTCCGCCTTACTAGGATCTAAACTAAGGAAACAACAACACAAGAGGCACAGGGTTTATACTGGTTCGGGCCACCGTTGTGTTATAATACCCTACTCCAGTGTGTGGTGTGGTGGATTGCCTCTTGGGCTGATGATGATGAACGATACAAGGAAGAACAGCCTCGCGAGGGTCTGCTCTTGGCTGGGGCGATGAACTGCTGGGAGGAGCTCAGTCACCCCCCCCCCTCTCTCTACCTGATCTTCTCTATCTTTCCAACTCTCTGGTCAGCTCTTTTTCCCCGGCCTCCAGCCTCCTTTGGCTCTGTGGGTGGCTGGTCCTATTTATAGAGGCCCTGGTCCTCTTCCCAAATATTGAGCGGGAAGGGAGCCAACAATGGCGGGCTAATTTGAAGGGGGGCAGCTAGTATCAACTATCCTGACAAAAGTGGTCTTCGCCTGCGCAAAGCTCTGGTGATGACGCCGTCTTGGGCTCCACGGTGACCTCCGTCTCGTAGTCCTCCTGGTCTTGGTCTTGTTGCACCGAAATGGCAACCTTTGCCTGATGCCTCGGTACTCCGCGGCTGCGCTTGCCCCCTTTGCACCAAGAGGAAGGGAGGACGTTGCGCGGGCTGGCACCCGCCTGGCGCCCCCGGTCGTCATGGCTTGCGTCACGGGCACCTCGTGAGGTACCCCGCCTTGATCTCTCCTCCTCCTCGTGAGCCAGCCTGACGAGGCCGCGCCTGAGGAAGCTCCGCGTCGTCCGCCCCGCGAAGCTTGGCCCCTCGCGAGGGTCTTGGGTTTGTGTTGGTGAAGATGGGCCGCGCTGGGCCCCCCTTTGAGCCACGCCGCAGGCCGCAGGCAGGCAAGTCTGGGGACCCCCGTTCCCAGAACGCCGACACCAGCTCCGTCTCCATCTCCATCTCATTGTGCCCCCGTGTACTGTTGCCTCGCTCGCACCGACAGCCTTCTCCCCCGTAAATCAAGCCCCCAAAAAACCCCACCTTCCAAACTCCACCATGGCCGAACGCGAACCGCGCAGCATCCATATGAGCCGCGATTGTAGCAGTCTCCCCAGTGGCATCCTCGACCTCTGTTGTTCATGTATGGATATGTTGAGCACCCTATGGCTGGCTGCATACTCGAGGGACATGCACACGGCCATTGTCGAAGCGAGGCCTAAGCTTTTCAAGACACCCTGCTTGCTGCTATCTGGTCTTGCGAGATTGGCTCACCATGATACGGAGGCGTACATGATGCCTCTCGACTTCAATTCGATCTCCATTAGCCGAAACTTCTTTGCAGGTATGTAGTGCGTCGCCATACATCATTTCCCTCGCTTCCAATCATCACCTTCTTGAATGCGTATTTGGTAATAGCCACTTTTAAGATCAATTTTTGAGAAAATGGTGGCACCGTTAAGCTCATCTAGCATATCATCAAGGCAAGGAATGGGATGCCTATAACGAACAGTGATAGCATGGGTCTACAATCGGAGCACATGCGAAAACTACCGTCTTGCTTAGGCACAAGGATAACCGGAACGGCACAAGGGCTTAGGCTTTCTCGTACATGATAGTTGTCGATGAGTTGTTGTACTTGTCGTTGGATCTCCTTAGTCTCTTCGGGGTTGACGCGGTATGGAGCCTTGTTTAGAAGAGGTGCATTGGGGATGAGGTCGATCCTATGTTCAATGCCACGTAGAGGAGGAAGGCCGGGAGGTAGCTCTTCGGGAAAGACATCCTCAAATTCTTGCAACAAGTTAGGGAACACTAGAGGAAGAGGATTAGGAGTGTTAGTATTTGCCACCTCATCTTTGCATAGTAGGACATAGTGGATGACACTCGATGGGTTTTCACACACTTATCTCAACTCTCTTTTTGTGGCTAGGACGACTAAGTTTCTCTCTCTTGGCGAAGAGCCGCTCAATTTGGGCTTGTGGCGCTCACTTTCTTTGTGGTGGTTCACTCTCTCACTAGTTTCTCCATGATGTGTGGATGCTTGCTTGTCGGCGATCACTTGGCTCGGTGACATTGGTCATAGTACGTACTCCTTGCCCTTCATCTTGAAGCTATAGTAGTTAGTTCTTCCATTGTGGATGACGCCGCGGTCGAATTGCCAAGGTCTTCCCAAAAGAAGATGGCACGCGGACATAGGAACCACATCACACTCCAAGGTCTCCTCGTAGGCGCCGATCTTGAAGGAAACTTGCACCGTATGCTCCACTTGAATAGTGCTGGGGTCGCTTAGCCATTGCACTTGTAGGGATGAGGATGTTTCTTCTTGACCAATTGCAGCTTGGAACATAGCTCTTCACTTGCCAAGTTGTGACAACTTCCTCCATCGATGATGACTTTCACGGAATGCACGTTGATGCCGGCCTTGGTGTGGAAGATGTGGCACCGTTGGTCTTCTTATTGGTGGTGTTGTAGCATCAAGACCTTGGAGACCACGAGAGAGGGACTTGAATCATTGTCACAAAACACTTGATCATCTTCATTCATGCGCCGGTGCATGTCCACGTTCTCAAGGGCTTCCATTTCTTCTTCACTCATCGAGTCGTATGTGCCATCATCGTTGGAGATCATGGTTCGCTTGTTGGTGCATTCAAAGGACTTTTGTCCTCGACCACCACATGTGAAGAACTTGACTGAACTTGTCTTGACAGGGTCATTTGGTGGCACCGAAGATGGGGGGGTCTTGGATTTTTAGGTGCTTGCCGGAGGACGAGTCGAGGAAGGCGTAACTTGCTTGGAACTTGACTTGTCGCCGGTACTTGGTGATGCTCTAGTTGAGGTAGGAGGTGCCGAAGTCGTGGGAGCTTGAGTGTAGGATCCATAGGTCTTGGACGAGTACTTGGCATATTTGAAGTCATCTTGCACTTGTCGCTCGGTCTTGGTCGCTTGATGGAATAGCTCGAGAAGGTTGGAGTATGGTTGGAAGTCGGCAATTCGCTTGATTGGGTGGTTGAGGCCATTCAAGAAGCGTGCCATAGTTTGCTCATCATCTTCCTTGACATTGTCTATTGTCATGGCAATCTCCATTTCTTGGTAGTATTCATCCACCGTCTTCATGCCTTGCTTGAGGAGTTGCAACTTCTTGAAGAGATCACGTGTCGCAGGATATCCGCGGCCACCTATGGGACTGCGAGGCTCCTTTATGGTTCAGCAGGGGGACGTCGCGTTGCACAAAGAGCAATGTACCTAGGTTCAGGCTGCCGCGAGGCGTAAAACCCTACTCCTGCTTTGGTGGATTGATGGTGGAATGGAGGTGGTGAAGCATAGTACACTTGCCCGGCAGGGGTTGCCTTAGGGCAATAGCGACTACGTGTGTATGGGGGAGTGGGTTCATCAACTTTCCAACCCTTTCTACGGTTGCCATGGGCCTCCTTTTATAGATTAAGGGGTCACCACAATGGCAAAGTAGTCATTATGCACTGATATGATAGCAAACAATGCTATCATACCTAACTCTGCGGGCTGACAGGGCGCATTAAATGCACCACTTAGTGTCACATCACTGGTTGCCCGGCAAGGCTTACCGGGCTATCTTGCCAACTTCGTGCCTGTTCTCTCGACACATCATAGGACAAGTGTCGTCTGTAGGTTTCTTCTGTAGGAAATGGCTACCACTTAATCGCCTTGCGGCTTGACACCACACTGATGGACGACGTGGGTCGTGCGGGAGTGGTTGGTGAGGTGGTTTTGCCTCTGCGAGCCCCGGCAGGCCCTGCCAGGGTGTCTTGGCCATCTACTTCTGGGGGTGGCCTTGCCCCTTGCTGGGCTCGCCTGACTGGCAAGGGAGGCCCTTCTCTTGGCGATATCTTGCTTCTCTGGCTTGGCCTTAGTCTCTCCGAGTTGGATGCTGGTTCTTCCGAATCTCTTGGTTTCTTGTACTCTGGTCTGGTCTTGGCTTGTCCGTGCACGATTCAGGGGAAAATGCATACCACTGTATATTTTCCCCGACATCACGGGTGTAGTGTGTAGGCACGAAGCAAGCTCTCATGACATCCTTCATTTTTGTCCAAGTTGTGATTGGGGGTTCGCCTCTTGTTTGTCATCGCTCGATCACTTGTTCCCTCCAAATGAGGACGTAGTCTTGAAACTCGAGGGAGGCCATGGCGATCTTCTTTTCCTCATCGTACTTGTGGAGGTGGAATATCTTCTCCACCTTCAATGCCCATGAAAGATATTCTTCGGGGTCGTTGCTTCCGGAAAACTTGGGCATGGTGAACTTGAGCTTGTTGTAGCGGAGTTCTTGATCGTAGTGGTAGTTTTGATGTTGCTCTTGACGAGGAGGAAGGTCCTCGAGATGTCTCTCTTGTCATGGAGGAGGATGAGTCATGTGCACTTGGTTTCTTCTTTCTTATTGCTCTTCCAGTCAAGCAGCTTCTTCTTGTCGTGCTTGGCGAAGTGCTTCTTCTTATTCACGGACTTGGCACTCTTCGACGGCTCTAGTGGCCTCATTGAGTGTGCGTTGAGCTTCGAGTGCTTGAGCTTCACATTTGAGGGCTTGTGCTACACGACGCTCTTGTGCTTGCTGAATGCCATCACCGTCTTGAGGTGGTTGACATTGCACTTATGGAGGTATTTTCTCTTGCTCCATTGCTTCTTGCGCTTGTTGTTGTGCCCTTTCATGTGCTCGGACTCGGTCTTGTAATCCATTGCCTTGGAATGGATTTTCTTGAGCTTGGCGATCTTGGGGATCATCACATCGAGGAAAGCGAGCTCGTGGAGGACTTGCATCGTAAGAGGAGTAGTCTGAAGATTGCCGACTTGAGCGGTGGCTTGAGTGGCACCGTCTTAACGAAGATGTCGAGGAAGACGGGCGTCTCACGATCATGTTGCGAAGTTCTTCCATTTGTGTGGTGAACTTGGCGTCAATGTAGTCGCGGTTCCTTGCTTCCGATTGACGAAGGTCGGTGGCGAGTTGCTCAAGGCGTTCACCCAAGGCTTCACTTTCTTGATGGAGAGCTCATTCCGCGACGAAGAAGTGGCTCTTGGTGAAGTAGTCGTGATCATCACCTTGCTCCTTGAAAAGTGGGTTCGCCAAAGAACTTGGCCTATCCATCATAACCAAGTGGGGTGAGTCGGAAAATGAGAGAACAATACAAAAGTTACCTTTTCCGAGGATTGTGGATGTATCAAGTATCGCTCAATGTAATGCCACAATAGGACAATTGGTACCAGGTTTGTTTCTCACACCTAGACAAGTAAAGCTTATGGAGTAGCTCGGTTAGGAATGTGGCAAAAATTTCAAGAAGATGTTAGTCAAGATATCGATAAGGTTGAGAAGGTTCATAAAATTGCAAGTAAATAAAATAGATCAAAGCCAAGAATATCACTAGGAACGCACACACGGATGGTAGATGGGATCCGCACAACCAAGGAGTGAGCTCCAAAAGTGTAATCACGAAAAATGCTCTTGTTGTGCGAATTCTAGAGAGACGCTAGCTCGATTGCTCAAATGGGCAAGATACGCTTGTGCACCAACCTATGAGAGAAACGTGTCGTCTTCAATCCCAACTATGCTATGTATGTTGTGACCAGTATGATATGTCAATGAAAAATGGCTCAATGCTATTGCTTACAATCTCTTTGTTTCTCCTCTTTGGCTTAAAAGCTTTTCTTTCTTTTTTATTTTTTTCACTATGATCGATGCTCGAGCCAAATATGATATGAGACACGTTTGTAAGATATGCATAGGAGAGACTTAGGGCACAATGATGATAGCAAGATCACTACGGTGCACAATAGCGTGGCCCGGCAATTCTCAACTTGCTAATCTCGATGAGTTAGTGACGGAAAATGGCTCGGGTTATCAATGCAAAAGCAAGAAAAAGAAGTAGGTGTCGTCGAGGTTACCATCCTTTCTTACGGTTAGCGGTGTCAACGGTGACGATCGTTGGTGAAGATGACTCTGAGGTGATGATGAATGGCAGTGATGTGGATGTCACATGTTCCTAAGTAGTCGAAACACCTTAGGGAAACCGCAACTCAAAATCAGTCAAATGCGGAAGGTGGGTGCTTTTATGATGAATTTTTTATGGGGGCTAATGGTGGTGGTAAAGATATATGTCAATGGGCGATGTCAAGAGCTTCCAAACGAGCTAAAGAACACGAAAAACGGACTTGGGAGTTGGAAGTTATGGCCAAAACGGAGTTGTAGTTGGGCCGATTCGGGCGATGCGGGCACCCAGGGGTGGGAGGTGTGGGTGCCCGTGGTGGACCGGGGCAAATGGCCCGGGGGTGCAGGTGCCCAGGGGTTCAAGGTGCGTGTTGGGGAACGTAGCATGCAATTTCAAAAAAAATCCTACAATCACGCAAGATCTATCTAGGAGATGCATAGCAACGAGAGGGGAAGAGTGTGTCCACGAACCCTCATAGACCGAAAGCGGAAGCGTTAGGTTAACGCGGTTGATGTAGTCGAACATCATCGCGACCCAACCAATCAAGTACCGAATATACGGCACCTCCGATTTCAGCACACGTTCAGCTCGATGACGTCCCTCGAACTCTTGATCCAGCAAGGTGTCGAGGGAGAGTTTCGTCAGCATGACGGCATGGTGACAGTGATGGTGATGTGATCCGTGCAGGGCTTCGCCTAAGCACTACGTGAATATGACCGGAGGAGTAAACCGTGGAGAGAGACGCCGCACATGGCTTGGAACAATTGGTGTATCTCCAAGGGGTGCCCTGCCCATGTATATAAAGAAGGGAGAGGGAGGAGGCTGGCCCTAGGGGCGCGCCAAGTGGGGGGAGTCCTAGTAGGATCCCCCCCCCCCCTCTTATTCATTCTCATGGAGGGGGAAAGAGGGAAGGGAGAGGGAAGAGGAGAAGGAAAGGAGGCACGCCCCCTCCCATAGTTCAATTTGGCCTCCTCATGGGAGGGGGGCGCGGCCACCCCTTGTGGGCTGCCTCCCCTCTCCCCTATGGCCCATGTAGGCCCATTACATTCCCCGGGGGTTCCAGTAACCCCTCGGTACTCCGATAAATATCCGAAACATCCCGAAACCATTCCGATGTACAAATACTATCGTCCAATACATCAATCTTTACCTCTCGACCATTTTGAGACTCCTCGTCATGTCTATGATCTCAACCGGGACTCCGAACAATCTTCGGTCACTAAAACGCACAACTCATAATATAAATCATCATCGAACGTTAAGCGTGCAGACCCTACGGGTTCGAGAACTATGTAGACATGACCGTGACTCATCTCCGGTTAATAACCAATAGTGGAACCTGGATCTCATATTGGTTCCTACATATTCTACTAAGATCTTTATCGATCAAACCGCAATAACAACATACGTAATTCCCTTTGTCATCGGTATGTTACTTGCCCGAGATTCGATCATCGGTATCCTTATACCTAGTTCAATCTTGTTACCGGCAAGTCTCTTTACTCGTTTCATAATGCATCATTCCGCAACTAACTCATAGTCACATTGCTTGTAAGGCTTATCATGATGTGCATTACCGAGAGGGCCTAGAGATACCTCTCCGATACTCGGAGTGACAAATCCCAATCTCGATCAATGCCAACCCAACAAACACCTTTGGAGACACCTATAGAGCATATTTATAATCACCCAGTTACGTTGTGATGTTTAATAGCACACAAGGTGTTCCTCCGGTATCCGGGAGTTGCATAATCTCATAGTCAAAGGAATATGTATAAGTCATGAAGAAAGCAATAGCAATAAAACTTAAACGATCATTATGCTAAGCTAACGGATGGGTCATGTCCATCACATCATTCTCTAATGATGTTATCCCGTTCATCAAATGACAACACCTGTATATGGTTAAGAAACTTAACCATCTTTGATTAACGAGCTAGTCAGGTAGAGGCATACTAGGGACACTTTGTTTTGTCTATGTATTCACACATGTACTAAGTTTCCGGTTAATACAATTCTAGCATGAATAATAAACATTTATCATCATATAAGGAAATATAAATAAGAACTTTATTATTGCCTCTAGGGCATATTTCCTTCAGTCTCCCACTTGCATTAGAGTCAATAATCTGGATTACATTGTAATGATTCTAACACCCATGGAGTCTTGGTGCTGATCATGTTTTGCTCGTGGAAGAGGCTTAGTCAACGGGTCTGCAACATTCAGATCCGTATGTATTTTGCAAATCTCTATGTCTCCCTCCTTGACTTGATCATGGATGGAGTTGAAGCGTCTCTTGATGTGTTTGGTTCTCTTGTGAAATCTGCATTCCTTCGCTAAGGCAATTGCTCTAGTATTGTCACACAAGATTTTTGTTGGACCCAATGCACTAGGTATTACACCTAGATCAGATATGAACTGAAGGAAATATGCCCTAGAGGCAATAATAAAGTTATTATTTATTTCCTTATATCATGATAAATGTTTATTATTCATGCTAGAATTGTATTAACCGGAAACATAATACATGTGTGAATACATAGACAAACAGTATGTCACTAGTATGCCTCTACTTGACTAGCTCATTGATCAGAGATGGTTAAGTTTCCTAACCATAGACAAAGAGTTGTCATTTGATTAATGAGATCACATCATTAGGAGAATGATGTGATTGACTTGACCCATTCCGTTAGCTTAGCACACGATCGTTTACTACGTTGCTATTGCTTTATACATGTTCCTATGACTATGAGATTATGCAACTCCCGTTTACCGGAGGAACACTTTGTGTGCCACCAAACGTCACAATGTAACTGGGTGATTATAAAGGTGCTCTACAGGTGTCTCCGAAGGTACTTGTTGGGTTGGCGTATTTTGAGATTAGGATTTGTCACTCCGATTGTCGGAGAGGTATCTCTGGGCCCACTCGGTAATGCACATCACTATAAGCCTTGCAAGCATTGCAACTAATGAGTTAGTTGCGGGATGATGTATTACGAAACGAGTAAAGAGACTTGCCAGTAATGAGATTGAACTAGGTATTGAGATACCGACGATCGAATCTCGGGCAAGTAACATACCGATGACAAAGGGAACAACGTATGTTGTTATGCGGTTTGACCGATAAAGATCTGCGTAGAATATGTAGGAGCCAATATGAGCATCCAGGTTCCGCTATTGGTTATTGACCGGAGACGTGTCTCGGCCATGTCTACATAGTTCTCGAACCCGTAGGGTCCGCATGCTTAAAGTTCGATGACGGTTATATTATGAGTTTATGTGTTTTGATGTACCGAAGGAGTTCGGAGTCCCGGATGAGATCGGGGACATGACGAGGAGTCTCGAAATGGTCGAGACGTAAAGATCGATATATTGGACCACTATATTCGGACATCGGAAAGGTTCCGAGTGATTCGGGTATTTTCGGGAGTACCGCGGACTTACGGGAATTCGTATTGGGCCTTAATGGGCCATATGGGAAAGGAGAGAAAGGCCTCAAAAGGTGGCCGCACCCCTCCCCATGGGCTGGTCCAAATTGGACTAGGGAGGGGGGCGCCCCCTTCCTTCCTTCTCCTTTTCCCTTCCCTTTCCTACTCTCCTACTCCTACTACTTGGAAGGGATCCTAGTTCTACTAGGAAAGGGGGAATCCTACTCCCGGTGGGAGTAGGACTCCCCTAGGCGTGCCATAGAGAGGGTCGGCCCCTCCCCTCCTCCACTCCTTTATATACGTGGCTAGGGGCACCCCATAGACACAACAATTGATCTCTTGATCTCTTAGTCGTGTGCGGTGCCCCCCTCCACCATAATCCACCTCGATCATATTGTAGCGGTGCTTAGGCGAAGCCCTGCGTCGGTAGAACATCATCATCGTCACCATGCCGTCGTGCTGGCAAAACTCTCCCTCAACACTCGGCTGGATCGGAGTTCGAGGGACGTCATCGAGTTGAACGTGTGCAGAACTCGGAGGTGCCGTGCGTTCGGTACTTGATCAGTCGGATCGTGAAGACGTATGACTACATCAACCGCGTTGTGCTAACGCTTCCGCTTTTGGTCTACGAGGGTACGTGCACAACACTCTCCCCTCTTGTTGCTGTGCATCACCATGATCTTGCGTGTGCGTAGGAAATTTTTTGAAATTGCTACGTTCCCCAACATGAACTCCTTCATCTAGACTCCTTCATTTGCTGCTTCCGAAGCAGCTATGTACTCCACTTCACACGTAGATCCCACCACGACGCTCTGCTTGGAACTGCACCAACTGACAGCTCCACCATTCAATATAAATATGTATCCGGTTTGTGACTTAGAGTCATCTGGATCAGTGTCAAAGCTAGCATCGACGTAACCATTTACGACAAGCTCTTTGTCACCTCCATAAACGAGAAACATATCCTTAGTCCTTTTCAGGTATTTCAGGATGTTCTTGACCGCTGTCTAGTGATCCACTCCTGGATTACTTTGGTACCTCCCTGTTAAACTTATAGCAAGGCACACATCAGGTCTGGTACACATCATTGTGTACATGATAGAACCTATGGCTGAAGCATTGGGAATGACTTTCATTTTCTCTCTATCTTCTGAAGTGGTCGGGCATTGAGACTGACTCAACTTCACACCTTGTAACACAGGCAAGAACCCTTTCTTTGACTGGTCCATTTTGAACTTCTTCAAAACTTTATCAAGGTATGTGCTTTGTGAAAGTCCAATTAAGCATCTTTATCTATCTCTATAGATTTTGATGCCCAATATATAAGCAGCTTCACCGAGGTCTTTCATTGAAAAATTCTTATTCAAGTATCCTTTTATGCTATGTAGAAATTTTGTATTATTTCCAATCAACAATATGTCATCCACATATAATATTAGAAATTCCACAGAGCTCCCACTCAATTTCTTGTAAATACAGGCTTCTCCAAAAGTCTGTATAAAACCATATGCTTTGATCACACTATCAAAACGTATATTCCAACTCCAAGAGGCTTGCACCAGTCCATAAATGGATCGCTGGAGCTTGCACACTTTGTTAGCACCTTTAGGATCGACAAAACCTTCTGGTTGCATCATATACAACTCTTCTTTAAGAAATCCATTAAGGAATGCAATTTTGACGTCCATTTGCCAAATTTCATAATCATAAAATGCGGCAATTGCTAACATGATTCGGACAGACTTAAGCATCGCTACGAGTGAGAAGGTCTCATCGTAGTCAACTCCTTGAACTTGTCAAAAAAACTTTCACAACAAGTTGAGCTTTGTAGACAGTAACATTACCATCAGCGTCAGTCTTCTTCTTGAAGATCCATTTATTCTCTATGGCTTGCCGATCATCGGGTAAGTCAAATAAAGTCCATACTTTGTTCTCATACATGGATCCCACCTCAGATTTCATGGCCTCAAGCCATTTCGCAGAATCTTGGCTCATCATCGCCTCCTCATAGTTCGTAGGTTCATCATGGTCTAGTAACATGACTTCCAGAACAGGATTACTGTACCACTCTGGTGCGGAACGTACTCTGGTTGACCTACGAGGTTCGGTAGTAACTTGATCTGAAGTTTCATGATCATCATCATTAACTTCCTCACTGATTGGTGTAGGCATCACCGGAACTAATTTCTGTGATGAACTACTTTCCAATTCGAGAGAAGGTACAACTACCTCATCAAGTTCTACTTTCCTCCAACTCACTTCTTTCGAGAGAAACTCCTTCTCTAGAAAGGATCCATTCTTAGCAACAAATATCTTGCCCTCGGATCTATGATAGAAGGTGTACCCAACAGTCTCTTTTGGGTATCCTATGAAGACGCATTTCTTCGATTTGGGTTCAAGCTTATCAGGCTGAAGCTTTTCTCACGTAAGCATCGCAACCCCAAACTTTGAGAAACGATAGCTTAGGTTTCTTGCTAAACCACAGTTCATATGGTGTCGTCTCAACGGATTTAAATGGTGCCCTATTTAACGTGAATGCAGTTGTCTCTAAAGCATAAACCCAAAACGATAGTGGTAAATCGGTAAGAGACATCATAGATCGCACCATATCTAATAAAGTACAGTTACGATGTTCGGACACACCATTACGTTGTGGTGTACCAGGTGGCGTGAGTTGCGAAACTATTCCACATTGTTTCAAATGAAGACCAAACTCGTAAGTCAAATATTCGCGTCCACGGTCAGGTCGTAGAAACTTTATTTTCTTGTTACGATGATTTTCCATTTCACTCTAAAATTCTTTGAACTTTTCAAATGTTTCAGCCTTATGTTTCATTAAGTAGATATACCCATATTTGGTCAAATCATCTATGAAGGTCAGATAATAACAATACCCGCCACGAGCCCCAACACTCATCGGACCGCATACATCGGTATGTATTATTTCCAATAAGACAGTGGCTTGCTCCATTGTTCCGGAGAACGGAGTTTTAGTCATCTTGCCCATGAGGCATGGTTCGCAAGCATCAAGTGAATCATAATGAAGTGATTCCAAAAGCCCATCAGCATGGAGTTTCTTCATGCGCTTTACACAAATATGACCTAAACGGCAGTGCCACAAATATGTTGCACTACCATTATTAACTTTGCATATTTTGGCATCAATATTATGAATATGTGTATCAATACAATCGAGATTCAACAAAAATAGAGCACTCATCAAGGGTGCATGACCATAAAAGATAGTACTCATATAAATGAATAACCGTCTCGCATCAAACAAGATTCAGCTATGATGTTCATGCTCAACGCTAGCACCAAATAACAATTATTCAGGTCTAAAACTAATCCCGAAGATAGATGTAGAGGTAGCGTGCCGACGGCGATCACATCTACTTTGGAACCATTTTCGACGCGCATCGTCACCTCGTCCTTAGCCAATCTTTGTTTAATCTGTAGCCCCTATTTCGAGTTGCAAATATGAGCAACAGAACCAGTATCAAATACCCAGGCGCTACTGCGAGCATTAGTAAGGTACACATCAATAACATGTATATCAAATATACCTTTCACTTTGCCATCCCTCTTATCCGCAAAATACTGGGGGCAGTTCCGCTTCCAGTGACCAGTCCCTTTGTAGTATCACTCAGTTTTAGGCTTAGGTCCAGACTTGGGCTTCTTCCCGTGAGCAGCAACTTGCTTGCTATTCTTCTTGAAATTCCCCTTCTTCCCTTTGCCCTTTGTCTTGAAACTAGTGGTTTTGTTAACCATCAACACTTGATGCTCCTTCTTGATTTCTACCTCCGCAGCCTTGAGCATTGCGAAGAGCTCGGGAATAGTCTTTTCCATCCCTTGCATATTATAGTTCATCATAAAGCCTTTATAGCTTGGTGGTAGTGATTGAAGAACTTTGTCAATAACACTATCATATGGTAGATTAACTCCCAGCTGAGTCAAGTGGTTATGGTACCCAGACATTCTGAGTATGTGTTCACTGACAGAACTATTCTCCTCCATCTTGCAGCTATAGAACTTGTTGGAGACTTCATATCTCTCAACTCGAGCATTTGCTTGAAATATTAACTTTAACTCCTGGAAAATCTCATATGCTCCATGACGTTCAAAACGTCTTTGAAGTCCCGATTCTAAGCCATAAAGCATGGCACACTGAACTATTGAGTAGTCATCAGATTTAGTTTGCCAGACGTTCATAACGTCCGGTGTCGCTCTTGCAGCAGGCCTTGCACCCAGCGGTGCTTCAAGGACGGAATTCTTCTGTGCAGTAATGAGGATAATCCTCAAGTTATGGACCCAGTTCGTGTAGTTTCTACCATCATCTTTCAACTTAGCTTTCTCTAGGAACGCATTAAAATTCAAGGGAACGGTAGCACAGGCCATTGATCTACAACATAGATATGCAAAAACTATCAGGACTAAGTTCATGATAAATTTAAGTTCAATTAATCATGTTACTTAAGAACTCCCACTTAGATAGACATCCCTCTAGTCATCTAAATGATCACGTGATCCATATCAACTAAACCATGTCCGATCATCACATGAGATGGAGTAGTTTTCAATGGTGAACATCTCTATGTTGATCATATCTACTATATGATTCACGTTCGACCTTTTGGTCTCTGTGTTCCGAGGCCATGTCTGTACATGCTAGGCTCGTCAAGTTTAACCCGAGTATTCTGCACGTGCAAAACTTTCTTACACCTGTTGTATATGAACGTAGAGCTTATCACACCCGATAATCACGTGGTGTCTCAGCATGATGAACTATAGCAACGGTGCATACTCAGGGAGAATACTTATACCTTCAAATTTAGTGAGAGATCATCTTATAATGCTACCGCCGTACTAAGCAAAATAAGATGCATAAAAGATAAACATCACATGCAATCAAAATGTGTGACATGATATGGCCATCATCAACTTGTGCCTTTGATCTCCATCTCCAAAGCACCGTCATGATCTCCATCGTCACCGGCTTGACACCTTGTTCCATCATAGCGTCGTTGTCGTCTCGCCAATTATTGCTTCTACGACTATCGCTACCGCATAGTGATAAAGTAAAGCAATTACATGGCGATTGCATTTCATACAATAAAGTGACAACCATAAGGCTCCTGTCAGTTGCCGATAACTTTTACAAAACATGATCATCTCATACAATAACTTATATCACATCATGTCTTGACCATATCACATCAGAACATTGTCGGCGTTCTGGGAACGGGGGTCCCCAGACTTGCCTGCCTGCGGCCTGCGGCGTGGCTCAAAGGGGGGGGCCCAGCGCGGCCCATCTTCACCAACACAAACCCAAGACCCTCGCGAGGGGCCAAGCCTCGTGGGGCGGACGACGCGGAGCTTCCTCAGGCGCGGCCTCGTCAGGCTGGCTCATGAGGAGGCGGAGAGATCAAGGCGGGGTACCTCACGAGGTGCCCGTGACGCAAGCCATGACGACCGGGGGCGCCAGGCGGGTGCCAGCCTGCGCAGTGTCCTCCCTTCCTCTTTGGTGCAAAGGGGGCAAGCGCAGCCGCGGAGTACCGAGGCGTCAGGCAAAGGTTGCCATTTCGGTGCAACGAGACCAAGACCAGGAGGACTACGAGACGGAGGTCACCGTGGAGCCCAAGACGGCGTCATCACCAGAGCTTTGCGCAGGCGAAGACTACTTTTGTCAGGATAGCTGATACTAGCTGTCCCCCTTCAAATTAGCCTGCCATTGTTGGCTCCCTTCCCGCTCGATATTTGGGAAGAGGACCAGGGCCTCTATAAATAGGACCAGCCACCCACCGAGCTGAGGGGGTTGGAAGGAAAGAGAGGGGTTTCGATCAGAAAGAGAGAGAGAGAAAGGTGACTGAACTCCTCCCAGCAGTTCACCGCCCCAGCCAAGAACAGACCCTCGCGAGGCTGTTCCTCCTTGTATTGTTCATCATCATCAACCCAAGAGGCAATCCACCACACCACACACTGGAGTAGGGTATTACACCACAACGGTGGCCCGAACCAGTATAAACCCTGTGTCTCTTGTGTTGTTCCTTCCATAGTTTAGATCCTAGCAAGGCGGAGGAGTGCAGATAGGTAGGAGGCGAAATCTCCGTGCGCACCCCAGTGTTCGAACCTCAAGGGTCTGCCGGAACCCGAAATCTGACATCTGGCGCGCCAGGTAGGGGTGCGACGGGATTCGTCTTCCACCACCCGGTTCTCCTCCGACCATCACTCCCATGTCTGACGCTCGTCGGGCCCGCGCCGAGCGCCGGGCCGCGCTCGCTTCCCGCGTCGCCCAGACGGCCCCTGTCGGCGGGCATCCTCGCCGTTCCCCGTCACCTGCCGTCAACGCTGCCACCGGCCCGGCGGGGGACGAGCAGCAAGCATCGTCCCAGCATCCGTCCGTGCGGCAAGACAACCGCACCGCGACTCCCTCGCTCACCCCAGCTGGTTCTTCGTCCCGCGCGCTCCGCGCGCCCATGGAGGCTCGGGATGCACTCATCGCGGCGAACGAGCTCCTACGCTACCATCCCGTCGATGACGTCTATGAAGAATGGCTCGATCGCGTCGCCGAGCTCGTCCGCGCCGCAGGGGGCTCTCCTGCGCCGTCCGTTCCGCTGCACCGCACCCCGCCCCACGCGGGCAATGAAGCTCCGGCGGCGCCCCGGCCGCCTCCTCCTCAGGAAGGCGCCATGGCTCCAAGGCGCGTGGCCCCTGGGCGGAACCCGCTCCATCAGGCGCCAGCGCAGCAAGAGCAGAGCTGTCAAGAAGTCCCTCGCCCGCAAGAAGCTGCCCGGGCGCTCCCTGCTCCAGCACGTCGCGACCATGCTCCTGCTCCCGCGCGCCAAGACCCCGCGCCGCTCCCAGCTGCAGCACGTGGGGACATGCAAGACCAAGCTCCCCGCCATCCAAGGCCTCCCGTGGCCACAGCAGGCTGCCGCGCCATCATCGCCGAGCTACGCAGCATCGCGTGGCCCGGCAAGTTCAAGCCAGACTTGCCTCCTCGCTACGACAGCATGGCTGACCCTGCGGAGTTCCTCCAGCTCTACGAGCTGGGCATCAAAGCTGCCAACGGAGACAAGAAGGTTATGGCGAACTGGTTCCCCATGGCACTCAAGGACGGGGCCCGCACCTGGCTCCAGGCACAATCTCCTCCTGGGACGAGATGCGCACCCGCTTCATCGCCAACTTCCAAGGCACTCACGACCGGCCACCCGCCGTGAGCGACATGCGCCGCATCAAGCAACAGCCCAGGGAGACCCTGCAGAAGTACATCCAGTACTTCAACAACGCACGCCTCAAGATTCCCAAGGTGACTGAGGAGGCCATCATCTCGGCCCTCTCCGACGGTGTGCGCGACATCGAGATGAAGGAGGAGCTGGCGATGCATGAAGACCTATGCACTTCCCTGGAGCTGTTCAACCTGGCAACCAAGTGCGCCAGGGCCAAGGAAGGGCGTCTCTCCCTCCTCGAGCTGCCTGCCGCAGACCCAGAAGAGAAGAAGCCCAAGGCAAAGGATGTGAAGCGCAAGGGGCTGCCGTGCTCGCGGCAGAACCAGACACCAAGCGGGGCAGAGATCAGCCCGAACCTTCCAAGGGCAGCCGGTACTGTCTGTACCACGACCTCCACACCCACGACACCAACGAATGTCAAGAGCTCCGAGCCTTGCGCGAAGGAAGGATCGGCCGTCGCCCTGACCGCCGTGACCGGGGCTACGGCCGAGGAGGAGGAAGCAACGCAGGACGCTGGGAAGACCGTGGCCCGCGCCAAGGGTGGCGCGATCAACCTCGCGAGGATCGCTGGCAAGACCCGCCTCGCGAGGGAGGCTGGAGGGATCAGCCTCGCGAGGATCGCCCGCAAGGCAACGCAGGCCTCCCACCGCTGCCGCCGCAGCCAAGGAGAAACGAGGACCGCCACCAGGACGAGGGGGCTGGGGGCTTCCAGGAGCCGCGCGCGATCGCCTGCATCCTGGGCGGGGCACAAGCCCCAGCCTCTCAGCGCATCTTCAAGCAGTTCGCCCGCGAAGTGAACGCAGTCCTTCCCAGGCTCGAAGCCACGCGCCCTCTCAGGTGGTCGGCATGTGCCATCACGTTCAGCTCAGCAGATCAGCTCAAGTGTGCGGCTACAGCCGGAGTCCTCCCAATGCTTTGTTCCCCAATCATCAGCAACATGGTGGTCACCAAGACCCTCATCGATGGCAGGGCAGGGCTCAACGTCCTGTCCGTGGAAACATTCAACAACCTCCAAGTGCCCTACAGCCAGCTTCAGCCAACCAAGCCTTTCTTCGGTGTCACCGACGGCTCCACGGTCCCGATTGGGCAGGTCCGCCTCCCTGTCACCTTCGGGGCACGCGACAACTACCGCACCGAGCTCATCGACTTCGACGTCGCTCACATTCGCCTGCCGTACAACGCCATCCTTGGGTACCCAGCGCTGGCCAAGTTCATGGCCGTAACTCACCATGGCTACAACGTCCTCAAGATGCCAGGAAGCGGCGGAGTCATCACGGTGCCCTGTGAAGAGAAGGAAGCGGTGTGTTCCCTGGAACGAGCCTTTCAGGCCGCGTCACTGGAAGACCCAGATCGTGGAAGCAGGAGGCCTCCCGAGACCGCCCTTAAGAAGAAGAAGACATCGTCCGGCCCGACCACTCAGGAGGCAGGCCCCTCTGGGCCCGCGCCTGCCCAGGAGGAACCTCCTTCTATCGCATAGGAAAGCGCGCCCGGCGCCCTCCTCAGGCAGGGCTCGGGGGATCTCCCCTGGAGGGCCACCGACCTAGCTAGGGTCATGAGGGAGGCGCTTGGGCACCACATGGAGGCATGTTTCGAAGCACGTTTCCCTCAAGAAGGAGCAAGGCAAGGAGATCCAGACCCTCAGGAGTTCGTCAGCGAGGCCATTCAGGAGCTATAGGAGTCAAGAGTCATGAAAGGCGGCCGCCGCCTACCAGCGGTGGCTCCCCATCCAGGCGAGGATGGTGGGCTTCGCGTCTGCATCGACATACCAGGGCTCAACCGAGTCGCCTCTCTAGAGCGCCTCTGGCCCTCGCGAGTGGGGCGCTGCGAAGGCCCACCCCGCAGCTATGTTCGCATGCCTTACGGCTTGCTGAACGCGGCTGACACGTACCAGCGCCTCATGAGGGGCATCACGGAGGCACGAGAGGCCAGGCGTTCCGCAGCCCTAGCAGGGATGGAGATGGCCCATGAGGAGCCGCCAGCGCCTCCGGAGCCTCCCGAGGCCCCTGGGCCTGGGGGCTCGTGAGGATCGGCTCCCGCAGCCCACCGAGCCTGCTACACCAACGCTCCTTCGTCCTCAACATCATCAGGTGACATCTTTCGAGTTTTATTTCCAGCTGGGAGCGCCCCCCCCCAGGGCTGCATTATTCCCAGGCTGCGTGGGTTCGTCCCTACGGCGTGTATCCCTTTTTTATTCCATGTTGTTAGCTTACCTTGTTGGGGGCGCCCCTCGGGCTGCACGATCCCTGAGCCGCTCGGGCCAGGCCCAGCGGCATGTATCACATTTGCGTTTATTTCCAATCACGCGTTAGACCCACCATGCTTGATTATTTGATGCCGGTCCACGGCACCTCTTCTTCTCCATGCCGACCACTTGCACGTTAAAGGGGGGGTATCTGAGCATCGCGACTCAGGGCTCTTACTGGCACTCCAGCCCTCACCCTCTGGCCTTGTCCATGGCATCGCGACCTGGCATTCCAGCGACGGCTGACACCAGCTCGAGGGCCGGGACCCGAGGACATAGAGTGCTGACATCTAACCAAATTTGCAGGGACACATCACAAGATAAGGCCCAGTGCCAGGCGCAACCCGCCTAGAGGTAGGGCCCCGTGAGTCCCGCGCTGGCTCACGGGTGCCCAGATACACCTCGCCAGGCCCTACTGTGCCAGCCACGTGTCAGGGCGGGGCTGTACACGCCCTGGGGGCCCCTCCCGGAGGGGCCCCCCTCCCACGTACCAGTGGAAGCACCATGCTCCGTGCTGGCTGACGACATTGCCGAGGAGCGGCTATGCCCGTACACATACGATAGCGCCATGCTCCACGCTGGTGATAAACAACTGAGGGTGGCCCCCGGGCCGCACCAACCTCAGGGAGCCCAGAGCTCAGTGTCTAGCCTCATCGTAATGCCTCCCCTCGGGAGTGCCGCGCGAGGGGGCTGGGCACGGGGGTTGCGCCTGGGTCACACCCAGACGCACGCCGCCCAGCCAGGTCCCCCCGGGCCTGGTTCATCGCGTGTCTCTCCCCGAGCGGAGCCAAGGTACGAAGGCCGTTTGAGCGTCAAGGGGGACTCCTGAGCATCGCGACTCAGGAGCCTAACTGGTCACGTAGCCCCTCACTCCGTGGCCCCGTCCTGGTTTCCGGTCGGGACCAACGCTGGGTGAGGTACGCGCGCGGCCGGGCTCTGCAGACGTAGAACGGTAGATCCACCCACATCACACCTCCCTACTTGCTGTTCGTGCACCAAGGGGGACTCCTGAGCATCGCGACTCAGGAGCCTAACTTGTCACGTGGCCCCTCACTCCTTGGCCCCGTCCTGGTTTCCGGTCGGGACCAACGTTGGGTGAGGCATGCGCGGGGCCGGGCTCTGCCGGCGTAGAACATGAGCAAGTAGGAAGGAAAGGCGCAAATTTCAAGAAATTCAAAAGCAAATATTACAGTCCACACTATTATCTCAATGCCAAACGCAAGTTTAAACGCCTCCCCGAGGCATGATACATGTGCAGGAATTAAAGGCAGGACAGGAGCCGCGACGGAGTCACTTGTTGGCGGTGGAGCAGCGCGGATTGGGTACGCCTCACGGAGCGGTGGAGTCGGCAGCGCCTTGCTTCGGCTTGGTGTTGAAGGCCCGGAACCTCCCCAGCAGGGCCTCTGCACGACCCTTCACGGCCTCGGCAGCGGCAGCGGCATGCTCGCCGCTCACTGGCTCCAGCAGGCTATCGAGGTCGACACCGGGATCGCGAAGGTAGATGTGGGTGAGGACCCGCGTCAGTGCTGCAGAAGACAGGACACGTGCCTCGGCCTCGGCCGTGGGGCCAAGGCCAAGGGCGACATCTTCAAGAGCATGAACCAGGAAGGGAAGCAGCTTGGCGGGGCCATCCTCGGCGCCAGCCAGTGGGCTCTCCAGGCCACTGTCGTAAAGCGTCCTCAGTGAGGAGCGAGCCCTCGCCTCCATCTCCATGAAGGCCACGCGGTCCTCGGCAAGAACCAGGGCCTCGTCGTCCAGCTTGGCCTTCCTCGCCCCAACTCCTGCTCCAGCGCGCCTAGGCGGTCGCGGCGTTTCTTAAGCTTGACCTTCCTCTCCTCAAGAGCCGCCTCGCGAGCCTTCACGCCTTCTTCCTGCTCTTGGCGAAGGCGGACCTCGTTCGTGAGCTGGTCCCGCAAATCTTGCAGTTCGCCCTCCAGCGCCTTGCAACGTCCACGGACGCCGACCACCTCCGCCAAGGCTGCGTCACGAGCAGCCTTCGCCTCAAGGGCGGCCTGCTTCTCCTCGTCGCATGCCGTCGAGGCCTGGACCAGCGCCGCCCGAATCGAAGCGTCGGAGCGAACCCATCCTGAAGCCAGCTCCAAGCGCCCGGCCACCAAGCGGGGGTCGGCGCCAAGAAGATCCTGACGCATTCGGTCCAGCTCAGCAACAGCACGATCCAGAACGGCAGAAGGAGTCGGAGAGACAGCAGCCGGTGGAGTAGGAGGAGAAGGCGGCAGCGCGGCCACAGCATCCTGAGGCGGAGTCTGCCGCGCCCCGACAGCTGTAGTGGCGACGGCAGGCAAGAGCACCTCGGGAGCCACTTGGGCCATGGGGGCTGAGCTCGCCCCAGCCGGCTCAGCCAGGCCTCGCGAGGACGACCGGGCAGAAGCCTGTGCGTCGCGGTCACCCTCCTTCGCGGGCAGAAGCGCTGCCATGGATGGAACCTCGGGAGTCCCCTTCGGCTTCTTTGCTGCGGGCGCCAGCCTATCCAAGAAATGCGGACGTCAAGCCTCAGAAGCAGAGCAAGAAATAAAGACAAGAATTGAATGCTTACGGGTCGTCGCTAGTGAGCTCAAGCGGCCTCCGGCCAAATTTGAAGCCTGAAAGCCAGCTGGAAGGGCGCGCGCTGTTCCGTACTTATGGCCGCGAAGGCCAACCGCCTACTTCCACGATTGCAGGTAATCATGACCCACTTTGCATGCAGGGACTTGTCCAATCCGTGCAGTTGGTGAGGCGCCATGGGGAAGTGGATACGCCCACGTCCAATCAACCTCCACGCGGCGCCCAAGGCCGCAGGCTGTTAGGGCCCGCGGCGCTTCGCTCTTGCCCTTCCGCCTCCCTGCACGGCCAAGTCCGGGCGCGCCTTGGGCCTGGGGGCTACTGTCGGCGTTCTGGGAACGGGGGTCCCCAGACTTGCCTGCCTGCGGCCTGCGGCGTGGCTCAAAGGGCGGGGGCCCAGCGCGGCCCATCTTCACCAACACAAACCCAAGACCCTCGCGAGGGGCCAAGCCTCGCGGGGCGGACGACGCGGAGCTTCCTCAGGCGCGGCCTCGTCAGGCTGGCTCATGAGGAGGCGGAGAGATCAAGGCGGGGTACCTCACGAGGTGCCCGTGACGCAAGCCATGACGACCGGGGGCGCCAGGCGGGTGCCAGCCCGCGCAGTGTCCTCCCTTCCTCTTTGGTGCAAAGGGGGCAAGCGCAGCCGCGGAGTACCGAGGCGTCAGGCAAAGGTTGCCATTTCGGTGCAACGAGACCAAGACCAGGAGGACTACGAGACGGAGGTCACCGTGGAGCCAAAGACGGCGTCATCACCAGAGCTTTGCGCAGGCGAAGACTACTTTTGTCAGGATAGCTGATACTAGCTGTCCCCCTTCAAATTAGCCCGCCATTGTTGGCTCCCTTCCCGCTTGATATTTGGGAAGAGGACCAGGGCCTCTATAAATAGGACCAGCCACCCACCGAGCTGAGGGGGTTGGAAGGAAAGAGAGGGGTTTCGATCAGAAAGAGAGAGAGAGAGAAAGGTGACTGAACTCCTCCCAGCAGTTCATCGCCCCAGCCAAGAACAGACCCTCGCGAGGCTGTTCCTCCTTGTATTGTTCATCATCATCAGCCCAAGAGGCAATCCACCACACCACACACTGGAGTAGGGTATTACACCACGACGGTGGCCCGAACCAGTATAAACCCTGTGTCTCTTGTGTTGTTCCTTCCATAGTTTAGATCCTAACAAGGCGGAGGAGTGCAGGTAGGTAGGAGGCGAAATCTCCGTGCGCACCCCAGTGTTCGAACCTCAAGGGTCTGCCGGAACCCGAAATCCGACAAACATGCCCTACAAAAATAAGTCGGGCGTCCTCTACTTTGTTGTTGCAAGTTTTACGTGGCTGCTACGGGCTTCTAGCAAGAACCGTTCTTACCTACGCATCAAACCACAACGATTTTTCGTCAAGTGTGATGTTTTAACCTTCAACAAGGACCAGCCGTAGTCAAATTTGATTCAACTAAAGTTGGAGAAATAGAAACCCTCCAGCCACCTTTATGCAAAACAAGTTGCATGTCTGGCTGTGGAACCGGTCTCATGAACATGGTCATGTAAGGTTGGTCCAGGCCGCTTCATCCAACAATATCGCCGAATCAAAATAAGACGTTGGTGGTAAGCAGTATGACTATTATCGCCCACAACTCTTTATGTTCTACTCGTGTATATCATCTACGCATAGACCTGGCTCTGATACCACCGTTGGGAACATAGCATGCAATTTAAAAAAAATCCTACGATCATGCAAGATCTATCTAGGAGATGCATAGCAATGCGAGGGGAAGAGTGTGTCCACGTACCGTCGTAGACCGAAAGCGGAAGCATTAGGTTAACGCGGGTGTTGTAGTCGAACGTCTTCACGATCCAAACGATCAAGTACCGAACATACGACACCTTCGAGTTCAGCACACATTCAGGTCGATGGCGTCCCTCGAACTCTTGATCCAGCAAAGTGTCGAGGGAGAGTTTCGTCAGCACAACGGCATGGTGATGGTGATGTGATCTGCGCAGGGCTTCACCTAAGCACTACGTGAATATGACCGGAGGAGTAAACCGTGGAGAGAGACGCCGCACATGGCTTGGAACAATTGGTGTGTCTCCAAGGGTGCCCTGCCCACGTATATAAAGGAGGGGAGGGAGGAGGCCGGCCCTAAGGGGCGCGCCAAGTGGGGGGAGTCCTACTAGGACTCCAGTCCTAGTAGGATTCGGCCCCCTCTTATTCCTTCTCATGGGGGGGAGAGGGAAGAGGAGAAGGAAAGGGGGGTGCACCCCCTCCCGTACTCCAATTCGGACTCCCCATGGGAGGGGGGCCCGGCCACCCCTTGTGGGCTGCCTCCCCTCTCCCCTATGGCCCATGTAGGCCCATTACTGTCCCCAGGGGGTTCCGGTAACCCCTCGGTACTCCGATAAATATCTGAAATGTCCCAAAACCATTCCGGTGTCCAAATACTATCATCCAATATATCAATATTTACTCCTCGACCATTTTGAGACTCCTCGTCATGTCCGTGATCTCATCCGGGACTCTGAACAATCTTCGGTCACCAAAACATACAACTCATAATACAAATCGTCATCGAACGTTAAGCGTGCGGACCCTACGGGTTCGAGAACTATGTAGACATGGCCGAGACTCATCTCTGGTCAATAAACAATAGGGGAACCTGGATGCTCATATTGGTTCCTACATATTCTATGAAGATCTCTATCAGTCAAACCGCAATGACAACATACGTAATTCCCTTTGTCATCGATATGTTACTTGCCCGAGATTCAATCGTCGGTATCCTTATACCTAGTTCAATCTCGTTACCGGCAAGTCTCTTTACTCGTCCCGTAATGCATCATTCCGCAACTAACTCATTAGTCACATTGCTTGAAAGGCTTATCGTGATGTGCATTATCGAGAGGGACCAGAGATAACTCTCGACACTCGGAGTGACAAATCCTAATCTCGATCTATGCCAACCCACCAAACACCTTCGGAGACACCTATAGAGCATCTTTATAATCACCCAGTTACGTTGTGACGTTTGATAGCACACAAGGTGTTACTCCGGTATTCGGGAGTTGCATAATCTCATAGTCAAAGGAATATGTATAAGTCATGAAGAAAGCAATAGCAATAAAACTTAAACGACCATTATGCTAAGCTAACGGTTGGTTCATGTCCATCACATCATTCTCTAATGATGTGACCCCGTTCATCAAATGACAACACATGTCTATGGATAGAAAACTTAACCATCTTTGATTAACGAGCTAGTCAAGTAGAGGCATACTAGGGACACTTTGTTTTGTCTATGTATTCACACATGTACTAAGTTTCCGGTTAATACAATTCTAGCATGAATAATAAACATTTATCATGATATAAGGAAATATAAATAACATCTTTATTATTTCCTCTAAGGCATATTTCCTTCAGTGCGGGCACCCGGGGGTGTCGGATTTGGGCAAAAAATTTTGGGAGATGGTAAAATTCCATGGATTTCGTGGTGGGAAGGGTGGGGATTGATGGGTAGGGGCTAGATCCAGTTGCCAAACAACAAATTCATGGACCAAAACAACCAAATCTCACAAGATCCAACAAATTGCAAGAAAGAAATGTGGGGCTATTTTTGTGGGGATTTTCGGATTTGGACAAAAAAAAACAAAATCAAGCTAGCAAATGGGGGGATGGGACTCCAAGATATGAATCAACCTTGCTCATGATACCAAGATGTTGTAGGGTGAAACCCTAGAGGGGATCTTTTCACACTTGGATGGGGGAAAGAGGAAGAACACACAAGAACACAAGGAGGAAATCACTCTAACAAACCCAAATAACACATCCACTAGAGTAGCATACAAGAGCTCCACAAGCATACATGAACAATTCAAGGAAAATAGCACTAGGGTAAAAGTTCTTCCCACTAGGTGAGGTCTTGATATCCAAGAGGATCTTCTCCAAGAGGAGGGCTTGATCTCCAAGAGGAGCTTCTCCAAGAGGAGGTCTAGATCTCCTAGAGGGGCAAGATGAGAAAAACTCTCTCTTTGTGTTTCCAATACTTTGCTAACCTCTCTAATGAGGTCGGGGAGGAGTTTATATAGCCTAGGGACAAATTGTGAGGGAGAGGGGGATATAAGGGTCAAAAGACCCAAAATGCACGCAGGCATACGGAGGGGTCCGGGCACCCGGGGTAAAGGGGTCCGGGCACCCGGATCGGCTAGTGGCTGGCGCACGGGGGGTGGCCGGGCACCCGGGGTAGGATCGGTCGGGTACCCGGACTGGTCAGGGCCTCCGCCCGGATGGTGGCTGTAGGGGTCGGGCACCCGGGGTGGCTGCTGGCGCCCAGGCGAGGGAGACCGGGCACCCGGGTCGGCTGCCTATTCCCAAGTGGGTGGACGGGCATCCGGGGCTGGAGGGAGGGGCACCCGAGGCAGCGCCTAGGCCGTGGGAGGCGGGCACCTGGGGCTGTAGGCTGGGCACCCGGGGCCGGCTGGGAGCAACAGCCAAGAGAGGCCGGGCCTCCGGTGCCCAGGTGGCCGGGCACCCGGAGTGTCCAGGACTTCTCCTTCTTCCTTCTTCTTGGCCCTTTCTTCCTTCTCATCGTCCATATGTGCTCGGGTCTTCGTGCTAGCCTCGTCATGATCATCACGTTGGTACCTAAGCATGCATAACACTTTCGTTTGAGGTAGGACCCAACTCTCATGTGAATTTGAATGGAGCTCGAAGAGGAAGGAGTTAACCTCGGTTTCGATGACGCGTGCATGTGCCCTTGTCATTGGTCCTCTCGGTGCTTGCGTTGGTGATGGAGTGTCCATGTGGATGGACGAGGGATGCTCTGCATCAGACGTCCTCGTCATCGTCCTTGTCATCGTCATGCTCACAAGGTCAATGGTGACGTCGATCACCGAGGCGACCACCACCTGTTGCAGCCCCAACGTGTCGACCGGGTCATCGGGTGGTGTTGCGACCCCTTTGTCAATTTGCGCAGCGTCTGTAGGAGCCCCTGCGGGTCCGCAGGGTCGCCGCGCTCGCTGACCACCGCCCCCATGTACTCGGCCAGCGGCGGCGGCTCCGGCTTCGGCACGAACAGGGGGCCGCCAGAGCCCGTCCCAGGCTCGGGATTGGGCACGAGCAGGGGGCGCGCGAGCTCGTCCCATGCTCGGGCTATGGGGCTAGCGGGGGGCTGCCGCGGTGGGAGCTTGTCCCCTTCCCTGGCTCGGGCCTTGGAACCCAGAGGGCCCCGCCGCTGCTGGCACCGCCGCCACCTCCCATATACATGGGCGTGGACCACGGCATGAATCGCGGCGTAGACCACGGCATGGATCGCGGAGTGGACCACGGCATGGATCGCGGCGTGGACCGCGGCGGCGAAACCTAGTACGTCGAGGCCAAGCTGTGCATGGCATGTGGTCGTGACGTCGGGAAAGGCACGCCCTTCCCAGAAGGCATACCTCTCGTCGATGTTGTTGCGTGAGGGCGGGTAGTGGCCATCGTCGTAGCGCTGGATGCGGGCGGCGTTGTCCTCTCTTAGGATCTGCGTCCACCGCTGGTTGTTAGGCGCATAGCGTGGTTCAAACCGCTCCTCCGGTGGCAGGCCTTGGCGAAACATGCGTATTGCGCGTGACATGGCCGGCATGCCGACAGTGGGGACAGGCTCCACTGCGAGCCCCCTAACGCTTAGGTCCCATCCGGTCAACGGGCGCGTGTCCGACGACACCATGACGCCTTAGCGGGCAAGGAGCGGCGCTTCGTCGACCCTGAGGGTGCGCGACATGCCAGGAATGAACAGCACGTGGCGTCGTCCCCAACTGCTTCTTCCCGCACCACCATCGTGGATGGCCATTGTTGCGGCAGCAGAAGGAGAGGCGGCTAGGGTTTGCTGGAGGCGCGCGACGGAGAAGGCTGTGGGCCGATGAGGGGAGGGGAGGGGCCGAGGGGATTGGGACGGGAGTGGGTGATGAGGGGAGGGGAGGGGCCGAGAGGATTGGGACGGGAGTGGGTGATGAGGGAAGGGGAGGGGCCGAGGGGATTGGGACAGGAGTGGGTGAACGCTGGTGCGCCACGCGCGGCTATAAAAATGCATTAATAGGCACTGACAAGCACATCGGCGACACGACTCCTCGTATAGGAAACCACACGTTGCGTACTCCCCGTGTATGAAAGCACCGACGTGACCACGATGTGACTACTCATGCATGCGGACACGCACACCACACGCACACGGCCAATTGTGAGAGCGCCATGTGGCACAGTGTGTTCCACTCGTCAACAACAACGGCGGCTAACAGTTACCTTGACTAACAGCAAGCCCCCAATTGGCATTGATGAGTGTGGGTGGCACGGTGAAGGGGGGAAACAAGCAAAAAGAGTTGGCTTAGGCAAAACTGAGGACTAAGCAGTGAGGGGCACAGAAATAGAAATCCCTTTGTCAAAGATTGCTTTTTAATGTTCGCTCTCGCGTACGAAGTTAGGGTTGGAATTCGAGCCGAGTCGAGCCAGCTCTTCTCGACTCGCTAGAGCTTGTTTCGTTAACGAGCTAGCTCGACTCGACTGGTTATTATAACGAGCTCAAATCCAAGATTGGCTCGACTTGTATAACTCGCGAGCTGGCTTGTTTAGCTTGTTAAGCTCGTTAAAGATATGAACATAAAACCATCAAATATTATAAAAATGATTATGTATGTATTAAACATATATATCACTAACAATAGTAATTTCCTTGTAACGCATGAGTCTCTTAGGCGGTTGGGCCTTCAACGACTAGACCTTGTGTTGTGTGCCTAGGATATATGGTGCTGAGTGGCTGATCTTTTTTTTGTATTGGAAGTGGCTGATCTTTTGTACCGAGCCTAACGAGTTACAAGAGTACTTGTGAGATTGGCTTGTTTAACTTGGTCTATAAACGATCTTAAACTAAAGGTTGGCTCGACTCGTTATTCTTCGAGTTTGAGTCGATTCAAGCCGAGTCACGAGCTACTCGTTTAGCTCACGAGCTTCGAGCTTTTTTTCCAGCCTTAATGAAGTCCATAACTGATGCAACTCATCCTGCAGAGTACGCACACAGATACTCAACTTTGGAGGTGATATTCATTCAAGATTGCAGCAACCTGACTGACTTGTTCTCTGTCTTTAACATTGTTTAGACAATAACAGATAAACCATCCTATACCCATCTACAGAACAATAGAATCACAATGCACAAGCCCAAGAAGGCTCTCTTCTAGTATGTTATTTGTATGTCGATGGTTAACAATAAATGATTGACACAGTCAAAGAGTGCAACTCAACTTTCTCTCAGTCCCACCATAGGATTATACCTGTCGACTCAAATAAAAGTATGCCTTGCCAACACCAGAAGGGGCTTCATCTAAAAACTAAAAGAATCAGCAATGAATGAATTCTTGACACAAAAGAAATGCTCAAATTAACAGATAATGAAATTGGACCAAGACTGGGCTATTTTTCTTCAGGTCAATTAACGCGCAGTCTGAAATCCTAACTTCGAAATACTTCACTGCTCTGAAAAATTGGACAGGATGTCAAATTATGATTTTGGGATACAAGTGTTATTTTCTGCTCAATTCTTCAACTGTTGTGTTATCAAAACGGATGTTTCTACTTGAACACACACACACACACACACACACACACACTACAAAGACAAAAAGGAAGTCTAATCAAAGGAACATGTGCTAAGCAGTGTCATTTTTCCAGAGATAAGATGTCATAATTTATGAATAGTTCCTAGTCTATTTCCAACCTTGGCCACAGTAGTGACATGTCAATTTGGCGCGGCAGGTTACTTGTGTTGATTTAAAGCAAAATGAGCACAACAAGCCCAGATCAACAATGTCAAGTTTCTTAAATTCTGAGTTTACAGTCAAAGCTAGTTATTGTGGATCTTCAGGTCAAACGTTCCAAAAGCAAATTGTCAATTACCTCTTGCACAGTGCATCTAGTCCATGGAATTCACAGCTCTTTCAATAGCTTATCAACAGTTCTTTTAATTGCAGTTCAAGAACCAGTGAAGTCTATTGAAATTAAATACCAGTTCGGTATGTAAAAGTAAGGTTGTTGACCTGTTATCTTTAGGTGGGACAAGATTAATTTGATCTAATATTTTGGTCAAACGCTTTCTGGAAAGCCCTAGAAGTATGTTATTAAAGAATAGTGTAAGAACTTATGATATTGAAGATCAATCCAGTACCTTTGAGAGAGCAATAAAACATGAACCCAGTGTGTGTTGAATGATCCATGTAATATGTAACTCCGGTGTCTAGTAGGATACATCATGTGTGGGTACAAGCCTCTGATTGGGCGCATTTTACACTGCTGATGGAAACTTTGCTCAGCGGTGTTGCACGACTGGTGAATGTAGCAGTATATTATCCCCTGGTAGACAATTCTTCTGCCAACATTACATATGTTTGATTGCTTGGTCTGCAGTTCCTCTGCTCTAATTTGGATACCATGTCACGGCATATATCTGAATGACCGTTTCTTATCAGGCCATCAATAATTACTTTCCACACAATTTCATCAGGATTGTAGTCTTCCCATCTACCGTTTCCAAAAATTTCTTCAGCCATATGAGCTTGTCCTTCACTAATAAGCCCGCAAAGTAGGTGCTGATAGGACATCAGTTGTGGTACAAAACCACGACCAATCATGGAGTGAAGCAACGCCCATGCATCGGAATACTGTCTTGATTTGCATAAACATGTAATGAGAGCAGTGTAGATGTCCTCATTCAAAGAAAGATTATCATCTTTGATACGAGAAACCAATGATGTCACCTCTTTCGATATTCCATCTTCAGAAAACCTCTCCAGAATTGCAGAATAAGTATCTGTGTTAGGAATAATATCATTCTTCTTCATTATCTCAAACAATTCAAAGATATCAGTAAGCCTGGTGGTCTTCCATAAACCAGCTACATTCAAAGGCACACCTTCTGCTAGCCTCCTTTGTACAAGATGTCTAAGCAAGATCAAATAAGTAAACTGGTTTGGCATAGAAGCAACATTTTTCATATGCTTCAAGATTGAGACTGCGCAATCTGTCTGTCCAATACTTGCATGCCCATCCATCAACGTGTTATACGCAATTGTATCTACAGTGACCGCACTTCTGTTCATCTCACTGACAACATTTTCGGCTTCAATGAGTCTTCCTTCATTGCAATAAGCACGCATAGATGTGGTATAAGTAACTGCATCAGGATTGCAACCCAGTGAAACCATTTGACCCCAGATTTTTGTGGCCAATCCATAGTTCCTCTCCTTGAATAGCTTGTCAATTACAATGGTATAGTTGACCGTCGTGAGCTTAACACTCTTTTTTAGCATCTCATCTATAAAGGACAAACCCTCTTGTGATCCCTTCATCTTGCATAGGTATTCTATGAACGGACTGTATGTATAGGTATCCGGCGTGCAACCAGCTGAGACCATCTTTTCCAGTAATGACCATGCAACATCAACTTGATCACATTTGCATAACCCGTCTATCAATGAATTGAATGTCACCAAATTAGGTTTTATGCCTCTTCCTTCAAGGCTATCAAAAAGGGAGCAAGCTTGATCGATCCTCCCATTCTTGCAGAGAGCATCCACCAACGCATTGTAAGTGTATATATCAGCAGCTAAACCATCTCCTTCCATCAAACGAAGTAGCCGGAAAGCATTCTCTATATGCCCATAAACACATTCGGCCCGAATTAACAAATTGTATGTCACAACATCTGGTTCTACTCCATGTGCTCTCATCCGATTTAACAAAGCCATTGCATTGTGCACCTTACCCCCCTTGCAGAACCCCCACACCAGTGCATTGTATGTCCACACGTTCGGCTTGCACCACCTCAACTTCATCGTCTCAAACACCCTCACTGCATCACTCATCCTCCCCTCCTTACAATCACTCATCCTCCCCTCCTTACAATAGCCATTGACCACCGCGGTGCATGTAACAACAGATGGCACCAACCCTTTGTCAGACATCTCCTCCAGCATTTCCTCAGCCTCCACAACCCTTTGCTCCCTACAGCATAAATCAATCGCGGCTGCATAAGTGCAAGTACTTGGCCGCCACCCCAATTTCTTCATCCTCTGCAGCATCTGGAGCGCCTCCTCCCCCGCCCTGCTTTACACAGCCCCTTCACCAAGACCGCATATGTATGCATGTCCGACAGCTCCATCTTCATGAACAAGTCCAATGCCTCGTCAATCCTCCCCTCTCACATGACCCCTCAATCATTGCAGCATAGGATACCACGTCCCGCGGGAATCCTCTCGAAGGCATTTTATCGAACAGATCACGAGCAGCGTCGATCTGGTGGGTGCGGGAGTAGCCCACGATCAAGGAGTTGAATGTGTAGGCGTCGGGGTGCCAACCAGAGAGGACCATGAGGCTGAGGTATCGGAGGGCGCGGGGCAGGTCGGCTCTGCGGCAGAGGGAGCGGATGAGGATATTGTAGGTGACGCCCGTGGGGGCAGGCGGCGAGTGGAGATGCATGAGAGCGAAGAGGCGGAGGATGAGCGGGGTGAGTGCGAAGCGGGAGAGGTGGGTGAGGAGAGAGCCGAAGGAGCGGTCGAAGAGGGGGCGGAGCGGGGGCGGGGAGAGGGAGTGGACGCGGAAGAGGATTGGGAGGGAAAGGCTGAGAAGGTGGCGGGAGGGCGCCGCGGCGCGGGCGGTCGCGGTGGCGAGACGAACCGGGAGTGGGACGTCGGGCATCTGGGGGAGGGACGGAGCAAGGAGAGCAGGGAGATGCGGCAGGGAGGGGTGTAGGTACCAGTTTGGAGCGGAGAGGGCGGCGGAGAGGTGCGCCAGAAGCGCGGCGGGAGTGGCCGAGGAGGTCGGCAGAGGTTGGGAAGCCGCCATGCGAGGTGTTTGCGCGGAGATGAAAGAGAAGGACGCTGTGGCGGCGGCGGTGAAGCCGGTGGCATATCAGAAGTCAGCACCACACGACTACTCACGGCGCCGTCGCCATTGTTGGGATCTCATCTCGTTCCCAGTGCGGTTGCAGTTATCAGCCGCCTTATCTGCCCTCAGTTACGCTTAATTAAGGCCGTCAGTTCGTCCCTCACATCACAGAATACTCGTCGTGCCCCCGCAGCATCTTTTGCAAGACAGACATAAACCGCTCCATCGCATCATAGATCTGGCGAGCGGCGGTTGCCGGCAAACGCTTGCAGCACAGCCAATGTCGAGGTGGACCCGCAATGAATATCGCTGGTGGTCGCCGCTGCTGCCGTGGTGGAGCTGCAATGAAACATGGCCGGTGGTGGTCATCGCTGCTGCGATGGAGCATTACTTGGTCGCGTGATGCCGCGGTGGAGTTGCAATGAAACATGGTCGGTGGTCGCCGCTGCTGCGATGGAGCATTGCTTGGTCGCCCGATGTCGTGGTGGAGCTGGAATGCAACATTATCGGGGGCTCGTGCAGCTGCGATGGAGCATCGTTGGGCAGCCGACAGCATTGGCAGCGCCGGCGAGAATTGTGTTGCAGGACCGGCAGCCGACGACCGTCGCATCATAGGCTCATAGCACCGTCGAACGCTGCATCGCAGCACAGGTAACCACCACGGGCCGCATAGCAGCGCAACGCCGGCGAGGGCTGCATTGCAGCGCCGGCGGCCGACGACGAGCTCCGCGTCGCAGCGCCGGCAGCACCGCCAGATGCTGCTTCACAACACTGGCAACCATCGACGGGTGCTGCGTCGCAGTGCCGGAGCATCTCTATAGTGTCGCGAGTGTTTCATCACAACATCCGATGTGTTGCGTCCCAACATGGCCGCCGGCTTTGCATCGTATATTCTTTAGGAGCTTGGGCGGCAGAGCTTCGTGAGGAGAAGGACGAGAGGGTAGAGACGAAGAAAGTGGATCATGTTTTAGGAGAGAAGGAGAAGAAACAGGTGGCCCACGCTCGCGGAAGAGAAGGAGATAAGGTTTGGTAGTTGGTGGCTGACGTGAGTTTGTAGGATCGAAAGTAAGTCTAGAGGGGGTGATTAGACTACTTCACCAAATAAAAATCTAGCATTTTCCCAATTTTAATTCTTGGCAGATTTTAGCAACTTAACACAAGTCAAGCAAACAACCTACAGATGCAATTCTAAGAGTATAGTAGCGGAATGTAAAACAATTGCATATGAAGGTAAAGGGAGGAGTTTGGAGGGAGCAAACGCAATGTAGACACGGAGATTTTTAGCGTGGTTCCAATAGGTGGTGCTATCGTACATCCATGTTGATGAAGACTTCAACCCACGAAGGCTAACGGTTGCGCGAGTCCATGGAGGGCTCCACCCACGAAGGTACCACGAAGAAGCAACCTTGTCTATCCCACCATGGCCATCACCCACAAAGGACTTGCCTCACTTAAAGGAAATATGCCCTAGAGGCAATAATAAAGTTATTATTTATTTCCTTATATCATGATAAATGTTTTTTATTCATGCTAGAATTGTATTAACCGGAAACATAATACATGTGTGAATACATAGACAAACAGAGTGTCACTAGTATGCCTCTACTTGACTAGCTCGTTAATCAAAGATGGTTATGTTTCCTAACCATGGACAAAGAGTTGTTATTTGATTAACGGGATCACATCATTAGGTGAATGATCTGATTGACATTACCCATTCCATTAGCTTAGCACCCGATCGTTTAGTATGTTGCTATTGCTTTCTTGATGACTTATACATGTTCCTATGACTATGAGATTATGCAACTCCCGTTTACCGGAGGAACACTTTGTGTGCTACCAAACGTCACAACGTAACTGGGTGATTATAAAGGTGCTCTACAGGTGTCTCCAAAGGTGCATGTTGGGTTGGCGTATTTCGAGATTAGGATTTGTCACTCCGATTGTCGGAGAGGTATCTCTGGGCCCTCTCGGTAATGCACATCACATAAGCCTTGCAAGCATTGCAACTAATGAGTTAGTTGTGAGATGATGTATTACGGAACGAGTAAAGAGACTTGCCGGTAACGAGATTGAACTAGGTATTGAGATACCGACGATCGAATCTCGGGCAAGTAACATACCGATGACAAAGGGAACAACGTATGTTGTTATGCGGTCTGACCGATAAAAGATCTTCGTAGAATATGTAGGAGCCAATATGAGCATCCAGGTTCCGCTATAGGTTATTGACCGGAGACGTGTCTCGGTCATGTCTACATTGTTCTCGAACCCGTAGGGTCCGCACGCTTATGGTTTCGATGACAGTTATATTATGAGTTTATGCATTTTGATGTACCGAAGTTTGTTCGGAGTCCCGGATGTGATCACGGACATGACGAGGAGTCTCTAAATGGTCGAGACATAAAGATTGATATATTGGAAGCCTATATTTGGATATCAGAAGTGTTCCGGGTGAAATCGGGATTTTACCGGAGTACCGGGAGGTTACCGGAACCCCCCGGGAGGTATATGGGCCTTAGTGGGCTTTAGTGGAAGAGAGGAGAGGTGGCCAGGGCTGGGCCTCCCCCCCTAGTCCGAATAGGACAAGGAGAGGGGGCCGGCACCCCCCCTTCCTTCTCTCTCTCCTCTTTCCCCTCCCGAATCCTATTCCAACTAGGAAAGGGGGGGAATCCTACTCCCGGAGGGAGTAGGACTCCTCCTGGCGCGCCCTCTCCTGGCCGGCCGCACCCCCCTTTGATCCTTTATATACGGAGGCAGGGGGCACCCCTAGACACACAAGTTGATCCACGTGATCATATTCTTAGCCGTGTGCGGTGCCCCCTTCCACCATAGTCCTTGATAATATTGTAGCGGTGCTTAGGTGAAGCCCTGCGACGGTAGTACATCAAGATCGTCACCACGCCGTCGTGCTGACGGAACTCTTCCCCGACACTTTGCTGGATCGGAGTCCGGGGATCGTCATCGAGCTGAACGTGTGCTAGAACTCGGAGGTGCCGTAGTTTCGGTGCTTGATCGGTCGGGCCGTGAAGACGTACGACTACATCAACCACGTTGTGATAACGCTTCCGTTGTCGATCTATAAGGGTACGTAGATCACACTCTCCCCTCTCGTTGCTATGCATCACCATGATCTTGTGTGTGCGTAGGAATTTTTTTGAAATTACTGCGTTCCCCAACAGTGGCATCCGAGCCTAGGTTTTATATGTTGATGTTATATGCATGAGTAGAACACAAGTGAGTTGTGGGCGATATAAGTCATACTGCTTACCAGCATGTCATACTTTGGTTCGGCGGTATTGTTGGACGAAGCGGCCCGGACCGACATTACGCGTACGCTTACGCGAGACCGGTTCTCCCGACGTGCTTTGCACAAAGGTGGCTAGCGGGTGACAGTTTCTCCAACTTTAGTTGAACGAGTGTGGCTACGCCCGGTCCTTGCGAAGGTTAAAATAGCACCAACTTGACAAACTATCGTTGTGGTTTTGATGCGTAGGTAAGATTGGTTCTTGCTTAAGCCCGTAGCAGCCACGTAAAACATGCAACAACAAAGTAGAGGACGTCTAACTTGTTTTTGCAGGGCATGTTGTGATGTGATATGGTCAAGACATGATGCTAAATTTTATTGTATGAGATGATCATGTTTTGTAACTGAGTTATCGGCAACTGGCAGGAGCCATATGGTTGTCACTTTATTGTATGCAATGCAATCGCGCTGTAATACTTTAATTTATCACTAAGCGGTAGCGATAGTCGTGGAAGCATAAGATTGGCGAGACGACAACGATGCTATGATGGAGATCAAGGTGTCGCGCCGGTGACGATGGTGATCACGACGGTGCTTCGAAGATGGAGATCACAAGCACAAGATGATGATGGCCATATCATATCACTTATATTGATTGCATGTGATGTTTATCTTTTATGCATCTTATCTTGCTTTGATTGACGGTAGCATTATAAGATGATCTCTCACTAAATTATCAAGAAGTGTTCTCCCTGAGTATGCACCGTTGCGAAAGTTCTTCGTGCTGAGACACCACGTGATGATCGGGTGTGATAGGCTCTACGTTCAAATACAACGGGTGCAAAATAGTTACACATGCGGAATACTCAGGTTATACTTGACGAGCCAAGCATATACAGATATGGCCTCAGAACACGGAGACCGAAAGGTCGAGCGTGAATCATATAGTAGATATGATCAACATAGTGATGTTCACCAAAGAAACTGCTCCATCTCACGTGATGATCGGACATGGTTTAGTTGATTTGGATCACGTAATCACTTAGAGGATTAGAGGGATGTCTATCTAAGTGGGAGTTCTTTAAGTAATATGATTAATTGAACCTAAGTTTATCATGAACTTGGTACCTGATAGTATCTTGCTTATTCATGTTTGATTGTAGATAGATGGCCCGTGCTGTTGTTCCATTGAATTTTAATGCGTTCCTTGAGAAAGCAAAGTTGAAAGATGATGGTAGCAATTACACGGACTGGGTCCGTAACTTGAGGATTATCCTCATTGCTGCACAGAAGAATTACGTCCTGGAAGCACCGCTGGGTGCCAGGCCTGCTGCTGGAGCAACACCAGATGTTATGAACGTCTGGCAGAGCAAAGCTGATGACTACTCGATAGTTCAGCATGCCATGCTTTACGTCTTAGAATCGGGACTTCAACGACATTTTGAATGTCATGGAGCATATGAGATGTTCCAAGAGTTGAAGTTAATATTTCAAGCAAATGCCCGGATTGAGAGATATGAAGTCTCCAATAAGTTCTATAGCTGCAAGATGGAGGAGAACAATTCTGTTAGTGAGCATATACTCAAAATGTCTGGGTATAATAATCACTTGATTCAATTGGGAGTTAATCTTCCAGATGATTGCGTCATTGATAGAATTCTCCAATCACTGCCACCAAGCTACAAGAGCTTCATGCTGAACTATAATATGCAAGGGATGAATAAGACTATTCCCGAGCTCTTCGCAATGCTGAAAGCTGCGGAGGTAGAAATCAAGAAGGAGCATCAAGTGTTGATGGTCAACAAGACCACTAGTTTCAAGAAAAAGGGCAAAGGGAAGAAGAAGGGGAACTTCAAAAAGAATAGCAAGCAAGTTGCTGCTCAAGAGAAGAAACCCAAACCTGGACCTAAGCCTGAAACTGAGTGCTTCTACTGCAAGCAGACTGGTCACTGGAAGCGGAACTGCCTCAAGTATTTGGCGGATAAGAAGGATGGCAAGGTGAACAAAGGTATATGTGATATACATGTTATTGATGTGTACCTTACTAATGCTTGCAGTAGCACCTGGGTATTTGATACTAGTTCTGTTGCTAATATTTGCAACTCGAAACAGGGACTACGGATTAAGCGAAGATTGGCTAAGGACGAGGTGACGATGCGCGTGGGAAATGGTTCCAAAGTCGATGTGATCGCAGTCGGCACGCTACCTCTACATCTACCTTCGGGATTAATATTAGACCTAAATAATTGTTATTTGGTGCCAGGGTTAAGCATGAACATTATATCTGAATCTTGTTTGATGCGAGACGGTTATTCATTTAAATCAGAGAATAATGGTTGTTCTATTTACATGAGTAATATCTTTTATGGTCATGCACCCTTAAAGAGTGGTCTATTCTTATTAAATCTCGATAGTAGTGACACACATATTCATAGTGTTGAAACCAAAAGATGCAGAGTTGATAATGATAGTGCAACTTATTTGTGGCACTGCCGTTTAGGTCATATCGGTATAAAGCGCATGAAGAAACTCCATACTGATGGGCTTTTGGAACCACTTGATTATGAATCACTTGGTACTTGCGAACCGTGCCTTATGGGTAAGATGACAAAAACACCATTCTCCGGTACTATGGAGAGAGCAACAGATTTGTTAGAAATCATACATACAGATGTATGTGGTCCGATGAATGTTGAGGCTCATGGCGGATATCGTTATTTTCTCACCTTCACAGATGACTTAAGCAGATATGGGTATATCTACTTAATGAAACACAAGTCTGAAACGTTTGAAAAGTTAAAAGAATTTCAGAGTGAAGTTGAAAATGATCGTAACAAGAAAATAAAATTCCTACGATCTGATCGTGGAGGAGAATATTTGAGTTACGAGTTTGGTGTACATTTGAAACAATGTGGAATAGTTTCGCAACTCACGCCACCCGGAACACCACAGCGTAATGGTGTGTCCGAACGTCGTAATCGTACTTTACTAGATATGGTACGATCTATGATGTCTCTTACTGATTTACCGCTATCGTTTTGGGGATACACTCTAGAGACGGCCGCATTCACGTTAAATAGGGCACCATCAAAATCCGTTGAGACGAAACCTTATGAACTGTGGTTTGGCAAGAAACCAAAGTTGTCATTTCTGAAAGTTTGGGGCTGCGATGCTTATGTGAAAAAGCTTCAACCTGATAAGCTCGAACCCAAATCGGAGAAATGTGTCTTCATAGGATATCCAAAGGAAACTATTGGATACACCTTCTATCACAGATCTGAAGGCAAGACTTTTGTTGCTAAATTCGGAAACTTTCTGGAGAAGGAGTTTCTCTCAAAAGAAGTGAGTGGGAGGAAAGTAGAACTTGACGAGGTAACTGTGCCTGCTCCCTTATTGGAAAGTAGTACATCACAGAAACCTGTTTCTGTGACACCTACACCAATTAGTGAGGAAGCTAATGATGATGATCATGAAACTTCAGAACAAGATACTACTGAACCTCGTAGATCAACCAGAGTGAGATCTGCACCAGAGTGGTACGGTAACCCTGTTCTGGAAGTCATACTACTAGATCATGATGAACCTACGAACTATGAAGAAGCGATGGTGAGCCCAGATTCCGCAAAATGGCTTGAAGCCATGAAATCTGAGATGGGATCCATGTATGAGAACAAAGTATGGACTTTGGTTGACTTGCCCACTGATCGGCAAGCAATTGAGAATAAATGGATCTTCAAGAAGAAGACTGATGCTGACGGTAATATTACTGTCTACAAATCTCGACTTGTCGCAAAAGGTTTTCGGCAAGTTCAAGGGATTGACTACGATGAGACCTTCTCACTCGTAGCGATGCTTAAGTCTGTCCGAATCATGTTAGCAATTGCCGCATTTTATGATTATGAAATTTGGCAGATGGATGTAAAAACTGCATTCCTGAATGGATTTCTGGAAGAAGAGTTGTATATGATGCAACCAGAAGGTTTTGTCGATCCAAAGGGAGCTAACAAAGTGTGCAAGCTCCAGCGATCCATTTATGGACTGGTGCAAGCCTCTCGGAGTTGGAATAAACGCTTTGATAGTGTGATCAAAGCATTTGGTTTTATACAGACTTTTGGAGAAGCCTGTATTTACAAGAAAGTGAGTGGGAGCTCTGTAGCATTTCTGATATTATATGTGGATGACATATTACTAATTGGAAATGATATAGAATTTCTGGATAGCATAAAGGGATATTTGAATAAGAGTTTTTCAATGAAAGACCTCGGTGAAGCTGCTTACATATTAGGCATTAAGATCTATAGAGATAGATCAAGACGCTTAATTGGACTTTCACAAAGCACATACCTTGACAAAGTTTTGAAGAAGTTCAAAATGGATCAAGCAAAGAAAGGGTTCTTGCCTGTGTTACAAGGTGTGAAGTTGAGTCACACTCAATGCCCGACCACTGCAGAAGATAGAGAGAAAATGAAAGATGTTCCCTATGCTTCAGCCATAGGCTCTATCATGTATGCAATGCTGTGTACCAGACTTGATGTGTGCCTTGCTATAAGTCTAGCAGGGAGGTACCAAAGTAATCCAGGAGTGGATCACTGGACAGCGGTCAAGAACATCCTGAAATACCTGAAAAGGACTAAGGATATGTTTCTCGTTTATGGAGGTGACAAAGAGCTAATCATAAATGGTTACGTCGATGCAAGCTTTGACACTGATACAGATGATTCTAAATCACAAACCGGATACGTGTTTACATTAAACAGTGGAGCTGTCAGTTGGTGCAGTTCTAAACAAAGCGTCGTGGCGGGATCTACGTGTGAAGCGGAATACATAGCTGCTTCGGAAGCAGCAAATGAAGGAGTTTGGATGAAGGAGTTCATATCCGATCTAGGTGTCATACCTAGTGCATCGGGTCCAATGAAAATCTTTTGTGACAATACTGGTGCAATTGCCTTGGCAAAGGAATCCAGATTTCACAAGAGAACCAAGCACATCAAGAGACGCTTCAATTCCATCCGGGATCTAGTCCATGTGGGAGACATAGAGATTTGCAAGATACATACGGATCTGAATGTAGCAGACCCGTTGACTAAGCCTCTTCCACGAGCAAAACATGATCAGCACCAAGGCTCCATGGGTGTTAGAATCATTAATGTGTAATCTAGATTATTAACTCTAGTGCAAGTGGGAGACTGAAGGAAATATGCCCTAGAGGCAATAATAAAGTTATTATTTATTTCCTTATATCATGATAAATGTTTATTATTCATGCTAGAATTGTATTAACCGGAAACATAATACATGTGTGAATACATAGACAAACAGAGTGTCACTAGTATGCCTCTACTTGACTAGCTCGTTAATCAAAGATGGTTATGTTTCCTAACCATGGACAAAGAGTTGTTATTTGATTAACGGGATCACATCATTAGGTGAATGATCTGATTGACATGACCCATTCCATTAGCTCAGCACCCGATCGTTTAGTATGTTGCTATTGCTTTCTTCATGACTTATACATGTTCCTATGACTATGAGATTATGCAACTCCCGTTTACCGGAGGAACACTTTGTGTGCTACCAAACGTCACAACGTAACTGGGTGATTATAAAGGTGCTCTATAGGTGTCTCCAAAGGTGCATGTTGGGTTGGCGTATTTTGAGATTAGGATTTGTCACTCCGATTGTCGGAGAGGTATCTCTGGGCCCTCTTGGTAATGCACATCACATAAGCCTTGCAAGCATTGCAACTAATGAGTTAGTTGTGAGATGATGTATTACGGAACGAGTAAAGAGACTTGCCGGTAATGAGATTGAACTAGGTATTGAGATACCGACGATCGAATCTCGGGCAAGTAACATACCGATGACAAAGGGAACAACGTATGTTGTTATGCGGTCTGACCGATAAAAGATCTTCGTAGAATATGTAGGAGCCAATATGAGCATCCAGGTTACGCTATTGGTTATTGACCGGAGACGTGTCTCGGTCATGTCTACATTGTTCTCGAACCCGTAGGGTCCGCACGCTTAAGGTTTCGATGATAGTTATATTATGAGTTTATGCATTTTGATGTACCAAAGTTTGTTCGGAGTCCCGGATGTGATCGCGGACATGACGAGGAGTCTCGAAATGGTCGAGACATAAAGATTGATATATTGGAAGCCTATATTTGGATATCGGAAGTGTTCCGGGTGAAATCGGGATTTTACCGGAGTACCGGGAGGTTACCGGAACCCCCCGGGAGGTATATGGGCCTTAGTGGGATTTAGTGGAAGAGAGGAGAGGTGGCCAGGGCTGGGCTGCGCACCCCCCTAGTCCTAATAGGACAAGGAGAGGGGGCCGGCGCCCCCCTTCCTTCTCTCTCTCCTCTTTCCCCTCCCGAATCCTATTCCAACTAGGAAAGGGGGGAATCCTACTCCCGGAGGGAGTAGGACTCCTCCTGGCGCGCCCTCTCCTGGCCGCCCGCACCCCCCCTTTGATCCTTTATATACGGAGGCAGGGGGCACCCCTAAACACACAAGTTGCTCCACGTGATCATATTCTTAGCCGTGTGCGGTGCCCCCTTCCACCATAGTCCTCGATAATATTGTAGCGGTGCTTAGGTGAAGCCCTGCGACGGTAGTACATCAAGATCGTCACCACGCCGTCGTGCTGACGGAACTCTTCCCCGACACTTTGCTGGATCGGAGTCCGAGGATCGTCATCGAGCTGAATGTGTGCTAGAACTCGGAGGTGCCGTAGTTTCGGTGCTTGATCGGTCGGGCCGTGAAGACGTACGACTACATCAACCACATTGTGATAACGCTTCCATTGTCGATCTACAAGGGTATGTAGATCACACTCTCCCCTCTCGTTGCTATGCATCACCATGATCTTGCGTGTGCGTAGGAATTTTTTTGAAATTACTGCGTTCCCCAACATCACTAGGGTAGATCTTCACGAAGTAGGCGATCTCCTTGCCCGTACAAACTCCTTGGTTCAACTCCACAATCTTGACGGAGGCTCCCAAGTGACACCAAACAATCTAGGAGACACCACTCTCCAAGAGGTAACAAATGGTGTGTTGATGATGAACTCCTTGCTCTTGTGCTTCAAATGATAGTCTCCCCAACACTCAACTCTCTTTCATAGGATAGGATTTGGTGGAAAGATGATTTGAGTGGAAAGCAACTTGGGAAGGCTAGAGATCAAGATTTATGTGGTTGGAATGAAGTATCTTGACCTTAACACAAGTGTAGGTGGTTCTCTCTCAGAAAATGTATGTTGGAAGTGTAGGCATGTTCTGATGGCTCTCTCTACGAATGAAGAGTGGGTGGAGGGGTATATATAGCCTCCACACAAAATCTAACCATTACACACAAATCACCAAACTCGATGGGACCGAATCATACAACTCAGTCAGACCGATTTAGTTCATAATGGGACCGTTAGGGTTTTCGGTGGGACCGACATGTCAACTCGGTGGGACCGATATCATTAGGGTTAGGGCATAACGTAATCTCGGTGAGACTGATTACACAAACTCGGTTAGACCGATTTTGGTAATAGACTAACCAGAGAGTTGGTCAGGCAAACTCGGTGGGACCGATTCGCTCTCATTAAGCAACACCTCACCCCCTCTTGATAGTATTGGCTTTTTCTATGGACTCAATGTGATCTTGGATCACTTAAAATGAAAAATGTAGAGTCCTGAGCTTTGAGCTTGGGCCAATCCTTTGTCCTTAGCATTTTGAGGGATCCACTTTCTAATCCATGCCATACCAATCATTGAGCTTTTCCTGAAATATTTATCTTCAAGTAGCATTAGCTCAATGAGCTATATGTTGTTAAGAATTACCAAAACCACCCGGGGATAGTTGCACTTTCAATCTCCCCCTTTTTGGTAATTGATGACAACATATAGATCAAAGCTTCGACAAATGATTATAAGATTTATAAACATCGTCGCTTTGAGAAGTATGTGATAAGCAAGAGCTCCCCCTAAATTTGTGCATTATTTAAAATTTGCTTTTGAATGCAAATGCACAATCGATTAGGATCATGGGTTACTCTTCCATGTTACATACATCTTGGTGGAGCGCTTAAAATGATAGAAATTAAAAGCATGCACTCATCACCAAGAAAGTGAATGATCATATATGGAATATAAAGGATAGCATCATTCAACCAAACATTAATGTAGCATATGATGAACCACATGATCATATAAGTATCTTACAAGGACATAAGGTATCTCACACAAGCACACAATAAAAGTAGTTCAACCAAAATAGCAAGAGAGATAAAAAACAAGACACTCTCTCTCGAAGCCTATGATCTATACATTTTTCTCCCCCTTTGGCAACAAGTTACCAAAAAGTTTGAAAATGCATAGTGTTATACGTCTCTCAGGCTTGGTCTTCAGGAGGAGGTGTGGATAGAACTCCAAGGACGAAGGCTTCCGATGAAGTAGTTAGAGCTGCTGGAGTGGGTGCTGGAGGTGGCACTGGAGCTATAGCTGCTGGTGCTGACACTGAAGCTCTAGCATCTGAGACTGGCACTGCAGCAGACCTTGGACCTCGTGGCACATGCTTGAAAGCATCAGTGGTTGCTTTTCCTCTCCTCTCCTATGCTTCCTCCTAAAGCTGCTCAATTGCAGTCTGAATCTCAGTCACCTTCAGATCAAGATCATAGAATTTTGTTTCCATAATCCTCTTCAGGCTCTCCTGATTCTGAGTCAGGGTGGCCAAGCCCTTCTCAATCCTCAGCGTAGCTTGAATCAGATATCCAAGCTAATCTTGCTTGCTCTTCAGGAATACTTGAGATGCCTCTTCAGCAGTTGGCATCCTTGCAACTTTCTCTGCCCTTGCCTTCTCTCTTGTCTCATGTGCTTGCACAGATGATGGATCTTCCTCAGTCATCACAATGGTATTGTCTTCAAAATCAGGATATATGGGTAGATGCTCCTTATCTAGCAAATAAGTTCATGTGCCCATCTTAGAGTTGATGAGCTCCTGAATGTGTGGATCATACCCATAACTTCTCTTCTGGTCAGCAGCAGTCCTCTTGATTGTTTCTACCATTAAGCTCATAACCTTGAACTTCTGAGGGACATCAAACAGTTGGAGCAGATTGATAGAATGCCCTCTGATCATCTTGTGATCTCCTGACTTGGGTAGCAGAGTGTGCCTCAAGATCTAGTTGATCATAGGCAGACCAGACAACAAGAAATGCACAGATCCAAGCTTGTGAGTTTCCAAAGCCTTGTCGGGGATCTCCTTGTACATGTTTGCCATGGAGTTGTGGTCTTTCTTCTTCTTGGCATATACATCCAAGTCATCTTCATGCTCTGCAGGGGCATTCAGCTTAGCCCATTCATCAACTGTGGACTGGTACCTGGTATCCTCAAACATCCAAACTATCCTCCCATCTAGATAGAAGTGGGCAGTGGAGTAGAACTGCATGATCAACTCATCATTCCACTTGGTGAGCTTTTGTCCAATGAATTCATCAACTCCACATGCCTTAAAGCTGTCATACACTCCAGGGAAGTGATCTTCATTTTTCCGTATGAACTCCCAGTCCATCCATTTCATGTCACACACTATGGGCTTCTTGTCAAGCAGAATGGTTTCATAGAAATCTTGTTGTTCCTTTGTGTGAAACTTGTAATCCACAATAGTTATCCTCCTGACAGCATATGGGTCAGACTGTCTTCATAACCTCAATCCTGCATCTTTTCTGATGTGCATATCCTCAACAACTGGATGAGCATCATTATGGTCAGGAATTTTGGGCTTCAACTTCCACAAAACATGGGATTCATCATCCTCTTCTTCAGCAGCTTCAGGCACTGGGGCCTTGTTCTTTTCCTCAGCTGGTATACTCCTGGTGTTCCTCTTGGGTTTTGGAGGTTTCTGAGCAGCAGCTTTGGGAGCAGGTTTGGACTTAGATGGAGCAGCCCCTGACTTGATTGCATCTCCCATAAGCTTCTGAGCCTTAGGAGCTGGTGCAGCATCCTCTTCCTCTTCATCTGAACCTCTCATTATGGGTGATCTGCCAAGCACTCTGGCAGTGGTCTTCTTGACCCTTTCCTTCCTTTTCTTCCCTTCTCCAACTACCTCTTCAGTTGGCTTGGGGGTTTCAGCAGTGGATGCTCTGGCCTTAGACATAGGAACTCTCTTTGCTGGTGCCTTCTTATGCATCCCTGGCTTAACTGCAGTAGCTGAGCCATACTCCTTTTTCAGCACCTTTTTCCTTGAAGTGGCCTCATCCTCAATGTCCACATAATCCTCATCCTCAGATTCTGAGGTTTTCTTTTTCCTGGATCTGGTTGATGCCTTAGGTAAGTTACTTGGAGTGCTCCTGCTTCCATCATCAGAAGAGCTGGAGGGACTAGTGCCCTCACTCATCTGAACCCGTTCTTCAGATTTGTTCTGGCCGTCACTTTGATCAGACATCTTGCAGGCAAACTGTCAGCAGATCCTACGAATAGGTTGTAGATGAGGTAGAGTAGATGAGCATCACAAAGTACAGAGGTTTTCCAAAATAATTGAGTCAAAAATCTTAGTTTTAGTTCTCTACAGAAGTGATCTCGGAGCTACCGAATTGACCAACTCGGTGATACCGAAGCAACACTTGGAACCTAAACTAGTGGACTCGGTAGGGCCGAGTCACTGTTCTGTGGCACCGAGATTGCTAGGGTGAAAGGACCGAGAAGAGGTGTCTAGAGGGGGGATTAGACACTAAGGCGTTGTTTGGATAGGTAGTATATACAAAACCGGATCTCCACAAACCAAGGAAACGGTGTAACAAACTAAAATCCTGTTTGGCAACTCCAACTAATCCGCGTATGCCGAAAACTTAGTTTTCGAAAAACCCAGATTTTAGGTATATGGAAAAACGCTATTACTTGTTTTTCCACAAACACGATTTACATAATCTGGATTCCAACAGAAACAGAGCGCGCTTGCTGGCCGGGACGAAGGGAGCATGACGAGGGCGCTTAGCCCGATGACCTCGGGGAGTAGAGCAATCGCTCGCCGGCGGCTGCGTGTGGAGCCATGCAGGCCGGAGGGGACGCGAGATGTAGTCGGCGGAAGAGTTAGTACAGGGGGATGACGAACTCGGGGACCAGCGGAAGCCCTCGCCGGTGGCTGCATGCGGAGTCGTGCAGGGGGATGACGAACTGGGGACCAACGGAAGCCCTCGCCGGCGGCTGCGTTTAGAATAAGTGGAGGTCGGAGGGGAAGCCACTGGATGAAGGGTCAGTGCAGGGGAGGGCGACAAGCTCGGAGGCCAACGGAAGCCCTTGCCGTCAGCCGCGCGTTGAGTTAGTGGAGGCCGTGGGGAGGCAAGAAGTAGCCCGGAGAGATGATCTCCGAGACCAGGGGAAGCGCCCGCTGGAGGTCGCACGCGGAGTCATGGAGGCCGGAAGAAACTACAGCAGCAGTCTGGATGGTGGACTCGTACGGTATGATGTCAAGGTTGGAAGTCTCGTCAATGGCAATGCAAAGAAGGTCACAGGTGAGGAAGGATAAGACTAATGTTTGCTATCCAAACACAAAACTCTACAGACCCAGTTTATTAATTTTAGAACCCAAACAAAGTTTGCTGTAAACACATTTTCCACAAAAAGGATAGCAAAACCAGTTTTCCTAGAAATTAGCTAAAAACTCGTTTTCTATAATCTTATCACTAATACTCAGTATCCAAACAACCACTAAGTACCAAAAGTTGCAGTTTTTAAATTCTTTAGGTTGAAGTGGATTTTAGGCACAAGTTTAACAAACACAATACATATCAAGAAAGCATGCAACAAGTAAATGAGCAGCGGGAAGTAAAGCATGCAACTTGCAAGAATGTAAAGGGAAGGGTTTGGAAGATTCAAGCGCAATTGGAGACATGGATGTTTTTGTCGTGGTTCCGATAGGTGGTGCTATCGAACATCCACGTTGATGGAGACTTCAACCCACGAAGGGTAACGGTTGCGCCAGTCCATGGAGGGCTCCACCCATGAAGGGTCCACGAAGAAGCAACCTTGTCTATTCCACCATGGCCATCGCCCACGAAGGACTTGCCTCACTAGCGGTAGATCTTCACGAAGTAGGTGATCTCCTTGCCCTTACAAACTCCTTGGTTCAACTCCACAATCTTGTTAGAGGCTCCCAAGTGACACCTAGCCAATCTAGGAGACACCACTCACCAAGAAGTAACAAATGGTGTGTTGACGATGAACTCCTTGCTCATGTGCTTCAAATGATAGTCTCCCCAACACTCAATTCTCTCTCATAGGATTTGGATTTGGTGGAAAGAAGATTTGAGTGGAAAGCAACTTGGGGAAGGCTAGAGATCAAGATTCATATGGTAGGAATGGGATATCTTTGTCTCAACACAAGTGTAGGTGGTTCTCTCTCAGAAAATATAGGTTGGAAGTGTAGTTTCATTCTGATGGCTCTCTCCACTAATGAAGAGGAGGTGGAGGGGTATTTATAGCCTCCACACAAAATCTAACCATTACACACAACTTGCCAATCTCGGTGGGACCGAATAGTTAAACTCGGTCGGACCAATTCAGCAAAGCTAGTGACCATTAGGGTTTTCGGTGGGACCGACATGCAACTCGGTAGGACCGATATGGTTAGGGTTAGGGCATAACGTAATCTCAGTGAGACCGATTACACAAACTCGGTGGGACCGATTTTGGTAATAAGCTAACCAGAGAGTTGGTCAGGTAAACTCGGTGGGACCGATTCGCTCATTTCGGTGAGACCGAAATGTTACAAAAGGGAAACAGAGAGTTTACATTGCAATCTCGGTGGGACCGATCATAAGTTTCAGTGAGACAGAAAGTATTGCAATAGGCAACAGAGAGTTTGCAATCCCATCTCGGTGAGACCGATTTGTCTAGGGTTTGTGGCAGTGGCTATGACATCTAAACTCGGTGGCGCCGGATAGAAAGAATCGGTGGGGTCGAGTTTGACTTTTGGTTTAGGTCATATGTGGATGTGAGAAAGTAGTTGAGGGCTTTGGAGCATATCACTAAGCATTTGAGCAAGAGCCTCATTAAGCAACACCTCATCCCTCCTTGATAGTATTGGCTTTTCCTATAGACTCAATGTGATCTTGGATCACTAAAATAGAAAATGTAGAGTCTTGAGCTTTGAGCTTGAGCCAATCCTTTGTCCTTAGCATCTTGAAGGGGTTTCACATCCTCTAGTCCATGCCACTTCACTATTGAACTTATATGAAACATACTAGATAAAAATGTTAGTCCAACAAGAGATATGTCGACATTAATTACCAAAACCACCTAGAGAGCACTTGTGCTTTCAATCTCCCCCTTTTTGGTAATTGATGACAGCATACATCAAAGCTTTAGATCAAGATATTGAGAGTAGTAAGTAAAGCTTTGGAAAGACATGTAACTTGCATAGGCTCCCCCTACATTTATGCAATCATGTGAATATGGAATATAGGAGCATGTGAATGCATAAACATGACAGAGTAAGCAATGTGTTACATGTATCTTGGCTATATGCATCAGAGCAAATGATGAAAATATGAGAAATGTACCTTCATGCTCATGAGTCCTTCTTGCAAACAGTGTGTACATCAGCAAGAAATTCTCATTCACATGACTGTGATGCATATACTTACCTTGTGGTCTTGAGTTGGCTTAGGATGAGATGAACCTGCGTAAACAAGGTTAGATAACACAGATACACCTACTGGCCAGAGCAAACAAGAGAAACCACAAGAGTACCAAGACTGGGATGACATGTAGAGTGAGTACTAAGTACCATATTGGATAAAGACATGTCCCCAAAGGTAAAGATATGCAATCAATTCAAGTATTTCCGTCCCTTAGATGTCTTGCTCCCCCTGAATCTAACATGGGATATTGGGAGAAGATAGGGAACAGAAAATCAGAGCAAAATCAGAGCTCAAAGGAAATAAACAGAGCTAATGCAATCGAACAAATATGAACATGTCTTTCCCCTCTTGAAGACATGTGACTTCTCTCCTCTTGAACATCAAGCATCTGGGGTCTCTTTCTTCCCTGGAGTATTCTCTCCCCCTATAATATGATTAAGCTTTGATGTCATGATCTCTCTCTCCCCCTTTGACATCAATTTCCAAGAAGGGTTCTTCTGGATTTTTTTGTCATGATGGGTTTGGTCCTTGAGTCACAGAACAAAGCAGCAATTTGAGTAGGATGCTGGTCGAGGACAAGATTCATTGAGTGAAGCTGGATCAAAAAGAACTCAGAAACAAGTGGCAAGATGTTTTTCCTGTAGTGAAATCGGTAGCACCGAGTTTGGTGCTTCGGTGGCATTGAAAGGGTTCGGTTGGACCAAAGTAAACAACCCGGTGTGACCGAGTTCATCGCAGAGAAAAAACTTGTCACCTCAGCTCACTAGACAAGTAATATCTCACAAGGATTTGCAAGGAATTTAATGCAGAAAATGTAGAACAGAAAATAAAAGAGAAGAAACTAAAAAGAATCTAGATGAAGAGGGAAACAAATATGCATGAGATAAATGCAAGAGCACAGAAAAGAACACAAGAGAACTTCATCTAGAATTGGGCGGTGACAAAGTCACCTATGTTAGAGTATATTGACTTAGGAGTCAAGTGAGATCACTTGATCTTTGGTCATACTCATCGTTTAAGCTCAAAATGGGGTTACCATTTTTCGTTAAAGCATCTTGATGTATCCACATCTTGTTGAGTTGCTTTATCCCATGACTTGGAGTAAAGCTTCTCTAAGATGGAATAACATACCTTGGGTGGTGGTGTTGATCATGATCATGTAGTTGAACTTGTGTGGGTTTCTCAAGGTTGATGTAGCTCATCAAGAGTTGGGAGCATCACTTGAAGTTTGAGTTCATCCACCTACATGGTTTAGTTTTTGCAAGGAAGAGCACTTGTGTATCCAAAATGACAATCATGATAGAATTTGTCAAAGGATATGTTTGAATGGTTGCGTGCTTCCTTGTCTTCATCCACCATTGTGTAGCGACTTGGTGATATAGAAATTGCTCAAGATGTGAGTGAGTTGCAATCTCATAGGTTTCGATTCATCCAAGTACCTACACGGGTTAGATAGCATGCAAGGTGCAAATATATCCAAGACATAAGATAGTCAACATAAGAGAAATATCAAGGATTAGTCATAGGCTCATGCCTTGCATGTATTAAATGGAGTTCCTACTCCAAGTTTGAAGCATCAATGATGTTCAATTCACCTCTTAACCTGCAAAACACTTTCTCATCAAGTGGTTTGGTAAATATATCCGCTAATTGCTTATCGGTGCAAACATGCTTAAGATTAATGTCCCCTTTGGCAACATGATCTCGAATGAAATGATGACGAACTTCAATATGCTTAGTTTGAGAATGTTGCACGGGATTGTGAGCAATTTTAATAGCACTTTCATTGTCACATAGCAATGGAACATGTTTCACATATATTCCATAATCTTTAAGAGTTTGGGTCATCCAAAGTAATTGAGCACAACATGATCCAGCGGCAATGTATTCTGCTTCGGCGGTGGATAAGGATACCGAGTTTTGTTTCTTGGAGGACCAAGATACAAGAGATCTACCAAGAAATTGACAAGTACCCGAAGTGGACTTTCTATCAGCCTTGTCACCGGCATAGTCCGAATCGGAGTAGCCAACAAGATCAAAGGAAGCCCTCTTTGGATACCAAATGCCAAAAATTTGGTGTATGGATTAAGTATCTCACTATCCTTTTCAGAGCCTTAAGATGACATTCTTTAGGAGAGGCTTGATATCGTGCACACATGCACACACTTAGCATAATATCGGTACGTGAAGCACATAGATATAACAATGAACCAATCATAAAGCTATAAACCTTTTGATCAACCAGTTCACCATCTTTGGTTAAATCAAGATGTCCACTAGTAGGCATGGGTGTAGTCATACCTTTGCATTCTTGCATATTGAACTTCTTGAATAAGTCATTGGTGTACTTCATTTGATATACAAAGGCGCCTTCCTTAGTTTGCTTGATTTGCAAACCAAGAAAGAATTTGAGTTCACTCATCCTCGACATCTCAAACTTCTCTGACATTAGCTTTCCAAACTTTTCACTAAAATGAGGGTTAGTTGATCCAAATATAATATCATCGACATAAATTTGGCATACAAATAGTTCTCCATTAACCCTTTTAGTAAAAAGAGTAGAATCTATTTTTCCAATTTCAAAGCCTTTTTCAATAAGGAACTTGGTCAAGCATTTATACCATGCTCTAGGAGCTTGTTTAAGACCATAAAGAGCTTTGTGAAGTTTGTAAACATGATTAGGTTTCTTAGGATTGACAAATCCGGGAGGTTTCTCAACATAAACTTCCTCCTCAATTTCACCATTTAGAAAAGCACTTTTAATGTTCATTTGGTACAAGGTGATATCATGATGATTAGCATAGGCAAGTAAGATGCGAATGGACTCAAGTCTAGCAACGGGGGCATATGTCTCACCATAGTCCATACCTTCGACTTGAGTGTAGCCTTGGGCGACTAGCTGTGCTTTGTTGCGGACGACTTGACCATCTTCATCTTGCTTGTTGCGAAACACCCATTTGGTACCAATGATGTTGTGGTTGTTGTCGGGCTTTTCAACCAATGTCCACACTTGATTTCTCTCAAAGTTGTGTAGTTCTTCATGCATGGCATTTATCCAATCCGGATCTTCCAAAGCTTCTTCAACCTTCATAGGTTCAATGCGAGAGATGAATGAATAGTGTTCACAAAAGTTAGCTAAACGAGTTTTTGAGCGAGTGATTCTCCCGGTTTGGATATCATTGTAGATTTGCTCGACGGGATGATCTTTAGCAATTCTTGCTCGAACTCATGAAAGCTTTTGCTTGGATCTTGGTTGAACATATTCTTCATCTTGTTCTTCTTCTTGGCCTTTGAGGGAGTCCTGGATTAGGGGGTGTTCGGATAGCCGGACTATACCTTCAGCCGGACTCCTGGACTATGAAGATACAAGATTGAAGACTCCGTCCCGTGTCCGGAGGGGACTTTCCTTAGCGTGGAAGGCAAGCTTGGCGATACGGATATGAAGATCTCCTACCATTGTAACCGACTCTATGTAACCCTAACCCTATCCGGTGTCTATATAAACCGGAGGGTTTTAGTCCATAGGACAACATACACATCAACAATCATACCATAGGCTAGCTTCTAGGGTTTAGCCTCCTCGATCTCGTGGTAGATCTACTCTTGTACTACCCATATCATCAATATTAATCAAGCAGGACGTAGGGTTTTACCTACATCGAGAGGGCCCGAACCTGGGTAAAACTTCGTGTCCCTTGCCTCCTGTTACCATCCGGCCTAGACGCACAGTTCAGGACCCCCTACCCGAGATCCGCCGGTTTTGACACCGACAGCCTTCTTCGTTGTTGACGTTGTCGTTCTCTTGTCGTGGTGGAGAAGGAGGTTGTTGGCGTTCATCTTGATGCACTTCCTCGTTTTCTTCATCTTGATGTGTCCCACTTTTGGATGCTTCCGTATCAACTCTTGGTTCACCTTGTCGTGAGCTAGAAGCTTCCACTTGGATGGACGAGGTACTCTCCTTCTCCTCCATTGGACGAATCTTGCCAATAGGAAAGTCTTGGATTGCTTCCGAAGGGTCTTTGTCTCCTACATCAATTGACAATTGCTCTACTTGTGAGCCGTTAGATTCATCAAACTTCACATCCACCGTCTCTTCAACCTTTGGGGTGAAATTATTGTAGACACGGTATGTGTGAGAGTTTGAGCCATAACCAAGTAGAAAACCTTCATGAGACTTAGGAGAAAATTTAGAGCGACGATGCTTATCAAGAATGTAGCACTTTGAGCCGAATACTTAAAAGTATCCAACTTGGGGTTTGTTACCGGTGAGGAGCTCATATGCCGTCTTGCCGAGTAGCTTGTGAAGATACAAGCGATTTGTAGCATGACAAGCTGACTCAACCGCTTCTGCCCAAAAGTGTTTTGGCATCTTGTACTCATCAAGCATCATTCTTGCCATCTCAATAAGAGTCCGGTTCTTCCTCTCAACGACTCCATTTTGTTGAGGTGTGTACGTAGCCGAGAACTCATGTGAAATCCCTTCTTCGTCAAGAAAGGTATCCACATTTGCGTTCTTGAACTCTGTTCCGTTGTCGCTTCGAACCTTCTTGATCTTTAGGTTAAATTGATTTTGGGCCTTGTAACACCCCGGATGTGTTTTACCCAATATGTAATCCAACTCTTGCCGTTTCCGGCCTTAAGTTATTTTATTTTCTCGGGTTCGGGTTTTTGTATCCGTGTGTTGTTATCGTTGTCATGCATCTCTTATCATGTCATCATGTGCATTGCATTTGCATACGTGTTCATCTCATGCATTCGAGCATTTTCCCCGTGGTCCGTTTCGCATTCCGGCGCTTCGTTCTCCTCCGGTGGTCATTTCTACCTTTCTTTCGTGTGTGGGGATTAAACATTTCCGGATTGGACCGAGACTTGCCAAGCAGCATTGGTTTACTACTGGTAGGCCGCCTGTCAAGTTTCGTGTCATTTGGACTTCGTTTGATACTCCAACGGTTAACCGAGGGACCGGAAAGGCCTCGTGTGTGTTGCAGCCCAACACCCTTCCAATTTGGCCCAAAACCCACCTAAACCTCCTCCATCATCTCGGTCGTTCGATCACGATCGCGTGGCCGAAAACCGCACCTCATTTGGACTCTCCTAGCTCCCTCTACCTATAAATATGTGATCCCCTCCCCAAAAATCGCGGTACAAACCCTAGCCCTCTTCCACCTCCAGCCGCCGGACGTGTCCATCCCGGACCGGACGTGTCCAGCCGCCGCCCCCCGACGAATCCGCCGCCGCCACTTGTCCTCCCTGTGCCTCCCCAGCTGCGCGGCCCACCAGGCCCATCGCGGGCCCGCGCGAGCCCACGGCCGCCGCCGCCTACCTCCCCGCGCCCGAGGCGTCTGCCTCGCGCCTCGCCGCGCGCCGCCTGGCCGCCGGCGACGCTCCACTGCGCCGCCGTTGTCTTCCTCCCCGCCGGCCGCCGCGCAACCCCGCCGCCGCAGCAGCTCCGGTGACGCGCGGCGTCTCCACCCGCGCCGGTGACCGCGCCCGCGGCCCTTCCTCGCCGCCTCGCCGCGCTGACTCTAGATCCGGCCGGCCCCGTCCTCGCCGGCCTTCTCCATGCCGTCCTCCTTCTTCGTCTCCGGCAAAACTCCGGCGAAGATCCGGCCGCCTCGATTCCCGCGTCGGGTGAACACTAGATCTGGGGGTAGTAATTTCTACCAAGTCCCCGTTTTCCTGATTCAAATGCTCATGTTCATCGCATCGTTACTTTGCATCCGTAGCTCCGTTTTTAGCATATAGCATATCAAAATGTTCGTCTCAGAGAGTAAATCATTTCATTCCATTGCATCATTTTCATTTGAGTTCATCTTAATGCCCGAAATGCTGTTGGAAGAGTGCTACTTGAGAAAATTGTCAGATCTGCTGCTCCATGTAGATATTTGTCATTTTTGCCATGATTATTGTGTGCATGATATGCCCCTGAGTTCTACATATGTTTTGTTAAGGGTTTTGCCATCTTTCCAGAGGTGCAACCCATGTATTTTTGTGATGTGTGTGGTGACTAGCACAAGCTTGCAAAGTGAGGCACTTGGTAATTCTGTTTTCAGGGACTTAGCATTTCCACCAAGTCCTTAAGCTATTTATCTCAATATGTCATATGTTCATGTTGTTTCCTAGTGATCCGTGCCTCTTTTGAGGATGATCAGTAAGGATGTTTTGTTAATCTTGTAGTGCTCTATCTTTCCATGTCTTTTTTTTAAATTATGGAGCATCCCAGCTTGAGTCAATCGAGCTCTACTTTTGCTATTTCGTGAATCTGGGCAGATTATCTACTTGTTAGCGATTTTGCCGATGATGTTGTAGTTGATCCGTGCATGCTATGTTATTGTTCTTGCCATTTCTAGCTTGAATTTTGTGTATTCTTGATGGATGTATGCTTAGTTTGTCATGAATTGCTCTGTAGTGAGTGCATCGAGCTCGTAAACATGCCTACTTGATATCTGTTTCAGCATGCTCCAGTTTTCACTAAGTCTGAGAACTGATTATATTTTTGCCATGTTCACATGCTTGCAAATGTATTTTCTGATCCCTTTTGGCTCAAGGCCACTAAGGGACTTTTGTTAAGCTCTTTGAGTAGCTCCATGCCATGCTTTACTTTGCCATGTTCAGGTCCTGTAGCATGTAGTTTTGTTGCTTCGAAGAGTGCTATCTGATCTGAAATTTCAGACAAGTGTTAATTTCACTATGTCTGAAATCTGTTTGGCAAATGCATTTTTGCCATGCTTGTTTGAACCTGTTAATGGATGAATTGGCTGTAGCTCAGTGCCAGACTTTTGTTAAGCATCTTGAATGCCTCCCTGTAATGTATTTTGATGCCATGTTTGGGTGCTGTAGCATGTTCATCTTGTTGCATTTAGATGGCTACTTGCTGTAAATCACAGAACGTGGCCATATTTGAATCGCTTGCCATTTCCAAACCGTAACTCCGATTCCGGCGTTCTTTATATCGTTTTCAAGCGATTTCATCTCATCTTTCCAGTGGCACACTTGGATTTCCATGTTGAGGCCAGGTTCATGCTTTCCGTGTCACATCTTGCATATGCATCCCGCATCGCATCCCGCATAGCATACCATCTTTGCATCATATTGTTTGAGCTTTGCACGTGGTTGATTGTGTTTCGTTTGCTTGTTTGTCTTGTTTGGGTAGAGCCGGGAGACGAGTTCGCTAACGGGGAGCCCGTTGAGTTTGCTTTCGAGGATCCAGTCAAGTCTGACAACTTTGCAGGCAAGATGATCATACCCTCGAAATCACTACTATCTTTGCTTTGCTAGATGCTCACTCTTTTGCTATGCCAATGCTACGATGCCTACCACTTGCTTTCAAGCCTCCCAAATTGGCATGTTCAGCCTCTAACCCACCATGTCCTAGCAAACCGTAGATTGGCTATGTTACCGCTTTGCTCAGCCCCTCTTATAGCGTTGCTAGTTGCAGGTGAAGATTAGAGACCGTTCCTTGTTGGAACATTATTTACTTGTTGGGACATCATTATATTATCTTGTTATCCTAATGCATCTATATACTTGGTAAAGGATGGAAGGCTCAGCCTCTCGCCTAGTGTTTTGTTCCACTCTTGCCGCCCTAGTTTCCGTTATATCGGTGTTATGTTCCCGGATTTTGCGTTCCTTACGCGGTTGGGTTATAATGGGAACCCCTTGATAGTTCGCCCTGATTAAAGCTTTTCCAGCAATGCCCAACCTTGGTTTTGCCATTTGCCACCTAGCCTCTTTTTCCCTTGGGTTTCCGGAGCCCGAGGGTCATCTTATTTTAGCCCCCCCTCGGCCAGTGCTCCTCTGAGTGTTGGTCCAAACTAGAGTCCTGTGCAGTGCCCCCTCGGGGAAACTCGAGGTTTGGTTTTAGTTGTATGGAGCGCTCATCTGAGTGTGCCCTGAGAATGAGATATGTGCAGCTCCTATCGAGATTTGTCAGCACATTCTGGCGGTGTTGCTGGATTTGTTTTAACCTGTCGAAGTGTCTTGAAGAACCGAGATACCGAGTCTGATCGGAACGTCTCGGGAGGAGGTCTATTCCTTCGTTGACCGTGAGAGCATGTCATGGGCTAAGTTGGGACTCCCCTGCAGGGATTTGAACTTTCGAAAGCCGTGCCCGCGGTTATGGGCAGATGGGAATTTGTTAATGTCCGGTTGTAGATAACTTAAACCTTAACTTAATTAAAATGAATCAACAGTGTGAGTTACCGTGATGGTCTCTTCTCGGCGGAGTCCGGGAAGTGAACACGGTGTTGGAGTAATGCTTGTGCCGGTTGTCCTCTAGTTTCACATTCGCGCTTTGCCTCCTCTTCTCGCTCTCTTTTGCGAACAGGTTAGCCACCATATATGCTAGTCGCTTGCTGTAGCTCCACATAGTTTACCTTGCCTTACCTATAAGCTTAAATAGTCTTGATCGCGAGGGTGCGAATTGGTGAGTCCCTGTGGCTCACAGATTACTATTAAACCAGATGCAGGGCCTGATGATTCCGCTCCAGGTGACGCGCTTGAGCTCAAGTGGGAGTTTGACGAGGACTCTCAACGATACTACGTGTCTTTCCCTGATGATCAGTAGTGTTGCCCAGTTGGGGGTGATCGGGACCGTGTCGCATGTTGGGTTATCTTTTATTTTGGCGCCGTAGGCGGGCCATGAGTGTTTGGATGATGTAATGTTATTTATGTACCTTCATTGACGTGGCGAGTGTAAGCCAACTATGTTATCTCCCCTTTTATTATCTATATTATTACATGGGATGTTGTGAAGATTGCCTAACTTACGACATATGCCTTCAATGCGATTATGCCTCTAAGTCGTGCCTCGACACGTGAGAGATATAGTCGCATCGAGGGTGTTACAGGCCTTCCTAGAAGAGTTTTTGAAGATCTTTTGGACCTGCAATTTTTCATCAAGAAAGAACACACATGTAAATCTTGAAAAATCATCAACTATGACTAGTCCAAATGAGTTACCACCGAGACTCTTGTAGGCATTTGGACCAAAGAGATCCATGTGAAGTAGCTCGAGTGGTCTTCTCGTGGTCATGATGTTCTTCGCCCGATGACTTCCTCCAACTTGTTTCCCTACCTGACAAGCACTACAAAGTCTATCCTTGTCAAATATAACATCTTTTACTCCAAGGATATGATCACCTTTAATAAGCTTGTCAAGGTTTCGCATACCAACATGACCTAATCGTCTATTCCATAACCAACCTTTAGAGGATTTAGCAATTAAGCAAGTTCTAGGTTGAGCCTTTTTAGTGAAATCAACAATGTAAAGATCACCTCTACGTATTCCGGTAAAGACCATTTTACGATTGTCTCTACGAAGCACTTGTCAATCTACCTCAGTAAATAGGACATTGAAACCGAAATCAGCAAGCCTAGATACTGAAAGTAAGTTGTACCCAAGAGATTCGACGAGCATGACATTTTGTATGGAGCTATCATGTGAGATGGCCACCTTACCGAGGCCAACCACCTTACCCTTTGAGTTATCACCAAAGGTGACATATTTTCGAGGGCCGTCGTTTTCAGCAAGCTCACGGAACATATCTTTATCTCTAGTCATATGATTAGTACATCCACTATCAAGAACCCATTCCTTTCCTCCATCCATGTAGCCGCGAAGATTTGCCATAAGACCAAAGTGTCTCATTGCATCATTAAGATCATAGTCACTGTCATCATCATCCTCATCAGAGTATCCATGTTCAACATCATCTTGTGATTGATCAATTCCTAGAGAGGGTAATTCATTAGATAAATGATCATTTCTTGTAATGCTCATGATGTGGCTATATCTCCGACGTGTCGGAGCACGACTTAGAGGCATAACCGCATTGCAAGCAATGTCGCAAGTGAGGTAATCTTCACACAACCCATGTAATGAATAAGGAAAAGAGATACATAGTGGGCTTACAATCGCCACTTCACACAATACATGAATAAAGCATTACAACATCCAGATACAAACAAGGTCCGACTACGGAACCAAAATGAAAGAAGACTACCCCAAATGCTACACAGATCCCCAATCGTCCCAACTGGGCTCCACTACTGATCAACTGAAATGAAACAACATAATGAACGAGTTCTTCATAGAGTTCCTCCTAAGCTCGGTTGCGTCACCTGCAAGCTATCATCGGCACCTGCAAGCTGGTTTTGGAAGTATCTGTGAGTCACGGGGACTCAGCAATCTCACACCCTCGCGATCAAGACTATTTAAGCTTATAGGAAGGGTAAAGGTATAAGGTGGAGCTGCAGCAAGCGACTAGCATATTTGATGGCTAACATACGCAAAAGAGAGCGAGAAGGGAAGGCAAAAGCACGGTCGAGAAACTATGATCAAGAAGTGATCCTAGCACAACCTATGTTCAAGCATAACTCCAACACCGTGTTCACTTCCCAGACTGTAACACCCCGGATATGACTTTCCCAATATGTATTCCAACTCTTGCCGTTTCCGGCCTTAAGTTATTTTATTTTCTCGGGTTTGGGTTTTTGTCTCCGTGTGTTGTTGTCTTTTCATGCATCTCATATCATGTCATCATGTGCATTGCATTTGCATACGTGTTCGTCTCATGCATTCGAGCATTTTCCCCGTTGTCCGTTTTGCATTTCGGTGCTTCGTTCACCTCCGGTGGTCATTTCTACCTTTCTTTCGTGTGTGGGGATTGAACATTTCCGGATTGGACCGAGACTTGCCAAGCGGCCTTGGTTTACTACTGGTAGACCGCCTGTCAAGTTTCATACCATTTGGACTTCGTTTGATACTCCAACGGTTAACCGAGGAACCGAAAAGGCCTCGTGTGTGTTGCAGCCCAACACCCCTCCAAGTTGGCCCAAAACCCACCAAAACCTTCTCCATCATCTAGAGCGTTTGATCATGATCGCGTGGCCAAAAACCGCACCTCATTTGGACTCTCCTAGCTCCCTCTATGCCTATATATACCCCCCATTCCAAATCTCGGATCCCCTCTCTCTAAACCCTAAAAAAAATCGCCCGCCACCGCCGGACATGTCCGCCGCCTGAACGGACACGCCGCTGCCGCCGCCCGCAGCCAACCGGGGGCCGCCACGTGGCGCGCCGCCACCCACAGCCACGCCGGCCCGCGCGGCCCGTTGCGAGCCCCTGCGGCCCAGGGAGCCGCCGCCCGGCTGCCATTTCCCCGCCACCCGCGCCTCCTCGCCCGCCGCCTTCTTCTCCGTCATCGGCACCCTCCGGCCACCGCGCCAGGTCACCGGTGACCCGACCCAGCAACTCCGGCCGCCGGAGACCGACGCCCCCGCGCTGCCGCACGCCCGAGGAGCTCTGGCCTCTCTCCGGCCTCCTCCTCCCACGCCCCATGTACCTCCCCGCTCCGGCCGATGACATCTCCGGCGGGCTCGAGCGAACTCCGGCCGGTCATCCTCGGGACGCGCGCCCCTGCTACAGTGCCACCCACGCCGGATCCAGATCTGGATCGGATCCGGTTGACTTTCTTCGCCCGAAACCCTAATATTTGCTCCTGTTCATCGTGCTATAACTCCGCATCCGTAGCTCCATTTTGGGCATATAGCATATCAAAATGTTCGTCTCAGAGAGTACATCATTTCATGTCATTGCATCATTTTCATTCGAGTTCATCTTGATGCCCGAAATGCTGTTAAAAGAGTGCTATTTGACATATTTGTCAGATCTGCTGCTCCAATTAGTTATTTGTCATTTTTGCCATGATTATTGTGTGCATGATATGCCCATGAGCTCTACATATGTTTTGTTAAGGGTTTTGCCATCTTTCCAGAGGTGCAACCCATGTATTTTTGTGATGTGTGTGGTGACTAGCACAAGCTTACAAAGTGAGGCATTTGTTAATGCTGATTTCAGGGACTTAGCATTTCCACCAAGTCCTTGGCCTGTTTATCTCATATGGCCATATGTTCATGTTGTTTCCTAGTGATCCGTGCCTCTTTTGAGGATGATCAGTAAGGATGTTTTGTTAATCTTGTAGTTATCTATCCATCCATGGCTTTGTTTGCAATTATGGAGCACCCTAGCTTGAGTCAATCACGCTCTACTTTTGTCATTTCGTGAATCTGGGCAGATTGTCTACGTTAGCGATTTTGCCGATGATGTTGTAGTTGATCCGTGCATGCTATGGTATTGTTCTTGCCATGTCTAGTTTGCATTTTGTATATTCTTGATGGGTGTATGCTTAGATTGTCATGACTTACTCTATAGTGAGTGCATCGAGCTCGTAAACATGCCTACTTGATATCTGTTTTCAGCATGCTCCAGTTTTCACTAAGTCTGAGAACTGATTATGTTTTTGCCATGTTCATATGCTTGTAATTGTATTTTCTGATCCCTTTTGGCTCAAGATCACTAAGGGACTTTTGTTAAGCTCTTTGAGTAGCTCCATGACGTGTTTTACTTTGGCATGTTCAGGTCCTGTAGCATATTGTTTTCATGCTCCAAAGAGTGCTATCTGATCTGAAATTGCAAACAAGTGTTAATTTCACTAAGTCTGAAATCTATTTGTCAAATGCATTTTTGTCATGCTTGTTTGAACCTGTTAATGGATGAATTGGCGGTAGCTCAGTGCCAGACTTTTGTTAAGCTTCATGAATGGATCCCTTCCATGTTTTTTGATGCCATGTTTGGGTGCTGTAGCATGTTTATCTTGTTGCATTTGGATGGCTACTTGCTGTAAATCGCAAAACGTGGTCATATTTGAATCGCTTGCCATTTCCAAACCGTAACTCCGATTCCGGCGTTCTTTATATCGTTTTCAAGCGATTTCTTCTCATCTTTCCAGTGGCACACTTGGATTTCCATGTTGAGGCCAGGTTCATTCATTCCCTGTCACATCTTGCATATGCATCCCACATCGCATCCCGCATAGCATACCATCTTTGCATCTTATTGTTTGAGCTTGCACGTGGTTGATTGTGTCCTTGTTGCTTGTTTGTCTTGTTTGGGTAGAGCCGGGAGACAAGTTCGCTAACGAGGAGCCCGTTGAGTTTGCTTTCGAGGATCCAGTTAACTGTGACAACTTTGTAGGCAAGATGATCATACCCTCGAAATCACTATTATCTTTGCTATGCTAGATGCTCGCTCTTTTGCTATGCCTATGCTACGATGCCTACCACTTGCTTATCATGCCTCCCAAAATTGCCATGTCAAACCTCTAACCCACCATGTCCTAGCAAACCGTTGATTGGCTATGTTACCGCTTTGCTCAGCCCCTCTTATAGCGTTGCTACTTGCAGGTGAAGATTGGAGGCCGTTCCTTGTTGGAACATTATTTACTTGTTGGGATATCATTATATTGCCATGTTATCTTAATGCATCTATATACTTGGTAAAGGGTGGAAGGCTCGGCCTCTCGCCTAGTGTTTTGTTCCACTCTTGCCCCCCTAGTTTCCGTCATATCGGTGTTATGTTCCCGGATTATGCGTTCCTTACGCGGTTGGGTTATAATGGGAACCCCTTGATAGTTCGCCTTGATTAAAGCTTTTCCAGCAATGCCCAAACTTGGTTTTACCATTTGCCACCTAGCCTCTTTTCCCTTGGGTTTCCGGAGCCCGAGGGTCATCTTATTTAAAGCCCCCGGGCCAGTGCTCCTCTGAGTGTTGGTCCAACCGAGCGATGTCCGGGGCTACTAGGGGCAACTCTGGGCTGGCCTACCCGACGTCTTGCTCATCCAGTGTGCCCTGAGAACGAGATATGTGCAGCTCCTATCGGGATTTGTCGACACATCTGGGTGGTGTTGCTGGATTTGTTTTAACCTGTCAAAGTGTCTTGAAGAATCAAGGTACCGAGTCTGATCGGAATGTCTCGGGGGGAGGTCTATTCCTTCATTGACCGTGAGAGCTTGACATGGGCTAAGTTGGGACTCCCCTGCAGGGATTTGAACTTTTGAAAGCCGTGCCCGCAGTTATGGGCAGATGGGAATTTGTTAATGTCCGGTTGTAGATAACTTGAACCTTAACTTAATTAAATGAATCAACAGTGTGAGTTACCGTGATGGTCTCTTCTCGGCGGAGTCCGGGAAGTGAACACGGTGTTGGAGTAATGCTTGCGCATGTTGTTCTCTAGTTTCTCGTTCACGCTTTGCCTCCTCTTCTCGCTCTCTTTTGCGAACAGGATAGCCACCATATATGCTAGTCGCTTGCTGCAGCTCCACATATATTACCTTGCCTTACCTATAAGCTTAAATAGTCTTGATCGCGAGGGTGCGAGATTGCTGAGTCCCTATGGCTCACAGATTACTTCCAAACCAGATGCAGGGCCTGATGATTCCGCTCCAGGTGATGCGCTTGAGCTCAAGTGGGAGTTCGACGAGGACTCTCAACGTTACTACGTGTCTTTCCCTGATGATCAGTAGTGGTGCCCAGTTGGGGGTGATCGGGACCGCATCGCTTGTTGGGTTATCTTTTATTTTGGCGCCGTAGTCGGGCCATGAGTGTTTGAATGATGTAATGCTATTTTTATGTACTTGATTGACGTGGCGAGTGTAAGCCAACTATGTTTTCTCCCCTTTATTATTTATGTTACATGGGATGTTGTGAAGATTGCCTAACTTGCGACATTGCTTTCAATGCGGTTATGTCTCTAAGTCGTGCCTCGACACGTGGGAGCTATAGCCGCACGAGGGCATTACAAGTTGGTCATCAGAGCCTTCCCCGACCTTAGGAGCCCCATTGCTTGATCATTTTAGCAGCCGAGTTGTGTCTAGAAAAATGTTTTGAGTCATCTAGGAATTATGTATCGGAGAGTTTAGGAATTCTTTTTACTTCCCAGTCTCCTCATCGCTCTGGTAAGGCATCCTGACGTAGAGTTTTGACTCTTCTCTTCTCAAATTTCACTAAATTTTTTTAGGATCACGCGGGTATCTTCGAATAGTTTCGATGGTTTTGTGACGAGAACATTGTCTTGGTGCCTCCTGTCAGGGGTTTTGTGGAAGTGTCCCGGGGAGTTGAGCTCTGAGGTGTTGTCGTCATAATTTTATCGTTGCAGTTCTGGAATACCTGAGTTTAGTACGCCGACATCGAAATCTCTTTTATGCAGTTCGTTGGTGAGATAACCTCGACGCCACCCAGTACTAGGGCGGGAGTTCGGGAGTATCGCCATAACTTGTATAACGGATGCTTTTCGAAGGTTGAGGTAGATGGTTTCCAAAGTTTTTCTCGGTTATGTGTTGAAGGATGGATACAGCTGGATGTAGGATTTGCTAGATTTGGGTGAGATATTATGCTTCCCCTGTATCCCCAACACCTGATTGCATAACCGGAAAGGTTTGGGAGTTTCATAGGTGGGAATTCTTGTAGCTCTAGTTCTTCTTCCACGGATTGGTTTGAGATTGGGATTTCTTACCAATTATTCGTTCTTGATCTGTACCCTGTTGATTTATTTCTCTACCTAAATTCTAAGTGGCTTCTCAATTTATGGATATGTGACCAATTCAAGAGGAATGCATTCGTTCATTTTGTTCGGATGTGAAGACTTTATGTTGCAATTTTCATTCCATTGGATTCAGCTTCATTTTATCTGTCAATGTGCTAACGGTGGTCAACCTCTTCAGGATGGCTCCCACTAAGAGCACCAATCAGAACCAGAATCAAGATCCGCCACCACCTCCACCTCCTCCGGAGGCATGGCAAGCTGTGATGGCCGCAACCAATGCAAACACACAGTTGATCATGCAAATTCTTCAAGAGCGCAATCAACGCAACCAAGGGAACCAAGGCAACAATCTGAATCACTTTGCTACACTCAACCAGTTCCTTGCTAACGGGCCAAAAACTTTCAGCAATTGTGTTGACGCAACTGATGCTGACGATTGGCTTGTGGATCTGTGCAAGCATTTCGAGTGCAGTAACGTCAGGCCTGAGGACTTCGTCAAGTTCTCTTCCTTCCAACTCAAAGATCAAGCTGCAGAATGGTCCAGCAGTACAAGGATTCCAGAGGTGGACGTGTTATTACCTGGGATGAATTCCCTCAAGACTTCAAAGCTCATCATATTCCCCAGAGCGTGGTTGAAAGCCAGCGTGAGGAATTCCGCAACCTGAAGCAAGGCTCTTTGTCTGTCTATGACTACAACAAGTTGTTTCAGAAGCTCACCCGCTTTGCTAAGCAGGACATCCCTGATGAGAAGAGCATGATATACCAGTTCAGGGGTGGTCTCATAGAAGAAATTCAGCTAGCTCTTGTTCTCTTTGAGCCCTTGAGGTACGATGAGTTCTACAACATGGCATTGAAGCAAGAGGCCGCTCAACTGAGGTGTGATGCTTCAAAGAAGCGAGTCAGAGATGCTACTCCTTCTTCCTCTACTCAAGTGGCCAAGCAGCAGAAGTATTGGCTTCCTCCTCCTCCATTCCGTCAGCCGTATCAGCAGAAGAGTAAAGGTGGCAGTGGATCTTCCCACCCACCCAACCCTGGCTTTCAGAACAAGACTTCGTCTCAAGCTCCAAGATCAAGTGCTCCGTATCACCGTCCGCTTTCAGAGGTCACGTGCAACAAGTGCCAACAGAAGGGTCACTATGCCAACAAGTGTTTCAACCAGAGGCGTCTTCCTCCTCCTCCTCCTGTGAGATCGGCAAGTACAGCTGTGGTCAAGCATAACACCAAGTCGGCCAAGGTCAACTTGCTGAATGCAGCTCAGGCAGAGGACTCGCCAGAAGTGATTATGGGTAACCTTCCTGTTAATGACATTCCCGCAAGAGTTCTTTTTGACACTTGTGCATCTCTATCATTTTTATCGAAGCCTTTTGCATCCATGCATGATGTGCATACTATTGATTTGCCTAAGCCGATAGCGGTTTCTTCTCCGAGTTTGTTCATGAACACCAAAATGATGGCTCCGGATGTTACTATCACCTTGGGTGATTACAAGTTTCTTTCTTCTCCTTTGGTTCTTGGTACCTCGGATATTGATCTTATTCTCGGGATGGATTGGCTTTCTAAGCACAAGGCACATCTTGATTGTGCAGCCATGCAGATTCAATTGACTCATTCGTCTGAGGATGTAATTGTCTTTGCCGCTCGGGATGATACAATCCGTCTGTTTTCTCTCAATGAGAAGGGTTAACTGGATGCCATCTCGCAGATTCCAGTCGTTTGCGAATATCAAGACGTCTTTCCAGAAGAGCTTCCAGGAATGCCTCCACACTGGCCAGTTGAATTCGTCATCGATCTTGAGCCTGGCACGGAACCAGTGTGCAAGCATCCTTACAAGCTCGGACCTGAAGAGTTGGAGGAGCTGAAGAAGCAACTCTATTTTCAAGAAAGAATGGGTCTCATCCGGCCTAGTTCTTCTCCGTGGGGTTGTGGTGTTCTTTTTGTGAAGAAGAAGGATGGAACGGACCGACTTTGTGTTGATTACCGTCCATTGAACAAGAAGACCATCAAGAACAAATACCCACTTCCCAACATCAACAAGCTATTCGAACAACTCAAAGGTGCCCAAGTATTCTCCAAGCTTGATCTCCGTATGGGTTATCATCAGATTCGAATCCGTGAGCAAGATATTCCCAAGACGGCTTTCAGGACAAGCTATGGTTCATACGAATACACTGTCATGTCTTTTGGCCTCGTCAACGCTCCTCCGACTTTCTCTCGCATGATGAACTTCATCTTCAATGCCTACACCAATGACTTCGTTTTGGTCTATCTCGACGACATTCTGGTTTTCTCGAAGAACAAGGAGGATCATGCCAAGCACTTGCATTTGGTGCTTGATAAGCTCAGGGAACACCAGTTCTACGCCAAGTTCTCCAAGTGCGAATTTTGGCTCAACGAGGTTCTTTATCTTGGTCATATCATCTCTGCCAAGGGCATTGCGGTGAATCCTGAGAAGGTGTCTGCAATTGTGAATTGGGAACCTCCTCAGAACGTGAAGCAACTTCGTAGCTTCCTCGGTCTCGCAAGCTACTGCCGAAGATTCGTTGAAAACTTTTCTAAGATCGCGAAGCCTCTCTCAAATCTTCTCCAGAAGCACGTCAAGTACGTTTGGTCTCCGGAGTGTGACATTGCTTTCAATGCTTTGAAAAAGAAATTGGTCACTGCTCCAGTTCTGACTCCGCCTGATGAATCCAAGCCGTACGAGGTCTTTTGTGATGCCTCTCTCCAAGGTCTTGGCGCAGTATTCATGCAAGAGAAGAAAGTTGTTGCTTATACCTCTCGCCAGTTGAAGCCCAACGAGAAGAACTACCCCACTCATGATCTCGAGTTGGCGGCAGTTGTGCAAGCTCTTTTGACTTGGAGACATCTCTTATTGGGAAGAAAAGTGGACATCTTCACTGACCACAAGAGTCTCAAGTACATCTTCACTCAGCCTAATCTCAACCTCAGGCAAACTCGATGGGTCGAGATGATTCAAGAGTATAATCCGAGTATCGAGTATACTCCAGGCAAGGCTAATGTGATTGCTGACGCATTGAGCAGGAAGGCTTATTGCAACAGCCTGATTCTCAAGCCTTATCAACCCGAGCTTTGTGAAGCTTTCCGCAAACTTAATCTGCAAGTTGTTCCTCAAGGTTTCCTCACCAACCTTCAAGTCTCTCCTACCTTGGAAGACCAGATTCGCCAAGCTCAGCTTCTTGATGCTATGGTGAAAAAGGTGAAGATTGGGATTGCCAAGAGTCAACCCAAGTACAAGTGCTACCGCCTTGATGACAAGGATACTCTCTTCTTCGAGGATCGTATTGTTGTGCCCAAAGGTGACCTTCATAAAGTGATCGTGAACGAGGCTCACAATTCTCTCCTCTCCATCCACCCTGGGAGCACGAAGATGTATCAGGACCTCAAGCAGGCTTATTGGTGGACTCGAATGAAGTGCGAGATTGCTCAATTCGTGAATGAATGTGATGTCTGCAGAAGAGTGAAGGCAGAACACCAAAGGCTAGCTGGTCTCCTCCAACCTCTTGCCATTCTAGAATGGAAGTTTGACCACATTGAAATGGACTTCGTGACTGGGTTTCCAATGTCCAAGCGTGGCAATGATGCTATATTCGTTGTCATCGACAAACTCACTAAAGTGGCTCACTTTGTGCCTATCAAAGAGTCAATCACCGCAGCTCAATTGGCGGAACTCTATACCTCTCGGATTGTCTCTCTGCACGGTATTCCACAAGTGATCTCTTCAGACCGTGGCAGCATCTTTACCTTAAAGTTTTGGGATTCGTTTCAGAAGGCCATGGGCACCAACATCCGCTTCAGCACAGCTTTCCATCCTCAAACTAGCGGTCAAGTCGAGCGTGTTAACCAGATTCTTGAAGATATACTCAGGGCTTGTGTGATCTCCTTCGGCATGAAGTGGGAGGATTGTCTTCCATATGCTGAATTCTCCTACAACAATAGTTTTCAAGCAAGTTCGGGCAAGGCCCCATTTAAATTCTGTATGGCAGGAAGTGCCGTACCCCTCTCAGCTGGTCCGAAACCGGTGAACGTCAGCTTCTCGGTAATGACTTAATCACAGAGGCAGAGGAAATGTGCAAAGTTATTCGAGATAACCTCAAAGCAGCCCAATTCCGCCAGAAGAGCTACTATGATAGTAAGCACCGTGATTTGGCTTTCGAGATCGGAGATCATTTTTACCTCCGCGTCTCTCCTATGAAAGGTACTCGTCGCTTCGGTATCAAAGGGAAGCTTGCCCCTGATACGTGGGACCTTTCAAGATTGTCAGCAAGAGAGGCGATCTCGCCTATCAACTAGAGCTTCCTTCAAACTTTGCAAATGTAAATGATGTGTTCCATGTCTCTCAGCTCCGAAAGTGCTTCAAGACTCCTGACCGCACCGTCAACTTCGAGGACATTGAGCTCCAAGAAGATCTCTCTTATCGTGAGCACCCAGTTGCTATTCTTGAAGAGACTGAACACAAGACTCGCAACAAGTCAATCAAATTCCTCAAAGTCAAGTGGTCACACCATTCCGACCGTGAAGCTACCTGGGAACGCGAGGATCACCTCCGTTCTGAGTACCCGGCGTTCTTTCAGTCCTAGATCTCGGGACGAGATCCTTTCGTAGTGGTGGAGTGTTGTAACACCCCGGATATGACTTTCCCAATATGTATTCCAACTCTTGCCGTTTCCGGCCTTAAGTTATTTTATTTTCTCGGGTTCGGGTTTTTGTCTCCATGTGTTGTTGTCTTTGTCATGCATCTCATATCATGTCATCATGTGCATTGCATTAGCATACGTGTTCGTCTCATGCATTCGAGCATTTTCCCCGTTGTCCGTTTTGCATTCCGGCGCTTCATTCACCTCCGGTGGTCATTTCTACCTTTCTTTCGTGTGTGGGGATTGAACATTTCCGGATTGGACCGAGACTTGCCAAGCGGCCTTGGTTTACTACCGGTAGACCGCCTGTCAAGTTTCGTACCAGTTGGACTTCGTTTGATACTCCAACGGTTAACCGAGGGACCGAAAAGGCCTCGTGTGTGTTGCAGCCCAACACCCCTCCAAGTTAGCCCAAAACCCACCAAAACCTTGTCCATCATCTAGAGTGTTCGATCACGATCGCGTGGCCGAAAACCGCACCTCATTTGGACTCTCCTAGCTCCCTCTATGCCTATATATACCCCCCCAATTCCAAATCTCGGATCCCCTCTCTCTAAACCCTAAAAAAATCGCCCGCCACCGCCGGACATGTCTGCCGCCTGAACGGACACGCCACCACCGCCGCCCGCAGCCAACCGGGGGCCACCACGTGGCGCGCCGCCACCCGCAGCCACGCCGGCCCGCGCGGCCCGCTGCGAGCCCCCGCGGCCCAGGGAGCCGCCGCCCGGCTGCCATTTCCCCGCCGCCCGCGCCTCCTCGCCCGCCTTCTTCTTCTCCATCGTCGGCGCCCTCCAGCCGCCGCGCCAGGTCACCGGTGACCTGACCCAGCAACTCTGGCCGCCGGAGCCCGACGCCCCCGCGCCGCCGCACGCCCGAGGAGCTCCGGCCTCTCCGGCCTCCTCCTCCCACGCCCCAAGTACCTCCCCGCTCCGGCCGATGACATCTCCGGCGGGCTCGAGCGAACTCCGGCCGGTCATCCTCGGGACGCGCGCCCCTGCTACAGTGCCACCCGCGCCGGATCCAGATCTGGATCGGATCCGGTTGACTTTCTTTGCCCGAAACCCTAATATTTGCTCCTGTTCATCGTGCTATAACTCCGCATCCGTAGCTCCGTTTTGGGCATATAGCATATCAAAATGTTTGTCTCAGAGAGTACATCATTTCATCTCATTGCATCATTTTCATTCGAGTTCATCTTGATGCCCGAAATGCTGTTAGAAGAGTGCTATTTGAGATATTTGTCAGATCTGCTGCTCCAATTAGTTATTTGTCATTTTTGCCATGATTATTGTGTGCATGATATGCCCATGAGCTCTACATATATTTTGTTAAGGGTTTTTCCATCTTTCCAGAGGTGCAACCCATGTATTTTTGTGATGTGTGTGGTGACTAGCACAAGCTTACAGAGTGAGGCATTTGTTAATGCTGATTTCAGGGACTTAGCATTTCCACTAATTCCTTGGCCTGTTTATCTCATATGGCCATATGTTCATGTTGTTTCCTAGTGATCCGTGCCTCTTTTGAGGATGATCAGTAAGGATGTTTTGTTAATCTTGTAGTGCTATATCCATCCATGGCTTTGTTTGCAATTATGGAGCACCCTAGCTTGAGTCAATCGAGCTCTACTTTTGTCATTTCGTGAATCTGGGCAGATTGTCTACGTTAGCGATTTTGCCGATGATGTTGTAGTTGATCCATGCATGCTATGATATTGTTCTTGCCATGTCTAGCTTGAATTTTGTGTATTCTTGATGGGTGTATGCTTAGATTGTCATGACTTACTCTGTAGTGAGTGCATCGAGCTCGTAAACATGCCTACTTGATATCTGTTTTCAGCATGCTCCAGTTTTCACCAAGTCTGAGAACTGATTATGTTTTTGCCATGTTCACATGCTTGTAATTGTATTTTCTGATCCCTTTTGGCTCAAGATCACTAAGGGACTTTTGTTAAGCTCTTTGAGTAGCTCCATTCCATGTTTTACTTTTCCATGTTCAGGTCCTGTAGCATATTGTTTTCATGCTCCAAAGAGTGCTATCTGATCTGAAATTGCAAACAAGTATTAATTTCACTAAGTCTGAAATCTGTTTGTCAAATGCATTTTTGTCATGCTTGTTTGAACCTGTTAATGGATGAATTGGCCGTAGCTCAGTGCTAGACTTTTGTTAAGCTTCATGAATGGATCCCTGCCATGTTTTTTGATGCCATGTTTGGGTGCTGTAGCATGTTTATCTTGTTGCATTTAGATGGCTACTTGCTGTAAATCGCAGAACGTGGTCATATTTGAATCGCTTGCCATTTCCAAACCGTAACTCCGATTCCGGCGTTCTTTATATCGTTTTCAAGCGATTTCTTCTCATTTTTCAAGTGGAACACTTGGATTTCCAAGTTGAGGCCAGGTTCATTCATTCCCTGTCACATCTTGCATATGCATCCCGCATCGCATCCCGCATAGCATACCATCTTTGCATCTTATTGTTTGAGCTTGCACGTGGTTGATTGTGTCCTTGTTTCTTGTTTGTCTTGTTTGGGTAGAGCCGGGAGACGAGTTCGCTAACGAGGAGCCCGTTGAGTTTGCTTTCGAGGATCCAGTCAACTCTGACAACTTTGCAGGCAAGATGATCATACCCTGGAAATCACTACTATCTTTGCTATGCTAGATGCTCGCTCTTTTGCTATGCCTATGCTACGATGCCTACCACTTGCTTATCATGCCTCCCAAAATTGCCATGTCAAACCTCTAACCCACCATGTCCTAGCAAACCGTTGATTGGCTATGTTACCGCTTTGCTCAGCCCCTCTTATAGCGTTGCTAGTTGCAAGTGAAGATTGGAGGCCGTTCCTTGTTGGAACATTATTTACTTGTTGGGATATCATTATATTGCCATGTTATCTTAATGCATCTATATACTTGGTAAAGGGTGGAAGGCTCGGCCTCTCGCCTAGTGTTTTGTTCCACTCTTGCCCCCCTAGTTTCCGTCATATCGGTGTTATCTTCCCGGATTATGCGTTCCTTACGCGGTTGGGTTATAATGGGAACCCTTGATAGTTCGCCTTGGTTATAGCTTTTCCAGCAATGCCCAACCTTGGTTTTACCATTTGCCACCTAGCCTCTTTTCCCTTGGGTTTCCGGAGCCCGAGGGTCATCTTATTTAAAGCCCCCCGGGCCAGTGCTCCTCTGAGTGTTGGTCCAACCGAGCGATGTCCGGGGCTACCAGGGGCAACTCTGGGCTGGCCTACCCGACGTCTTGCTCATCCGGTGTGCCCTGAGAACGAGATATGTGCAGCTCCTATTGGGATTTGTCGACACATCTGGGTGGTGTTGCTGGATTTGTTTTAACCTGTCGAAGTGTCTTGAAGAATCGAGGTACCGAGTCTGATCGGAATGTCTCGGGGGGAGGTCTATTCCTTCGTTGACCGTGAGAGCTTGACATGGGCTAAGTTGGGACTCCCCTGCAGGGATTTGAACTTTCGAAAGCCGTGCCCGCGGTTATGGGAAGATGGGAATTTGTTAATGCCCGGTTGTAGATAACTTGAACCTTAACTTAATTAAAATGAATCAACAGTGTGAGTTACCGTGATGGTCTCTTCTCGGCGGAGTCCGGGAAGTGAACATGGTGTTGGAGTAATGCTTGCGCATGTTGTTCTCTAGTTTCTCGTTCGCGCTTTGCCTCCTCTTCTCGCTCTCTTTTGCGAACAGGATAGCCACCATATATGCTAGTCGCTTGCTGCAGCTCCACATATATTACCTTGCCTTACCTATAAGCTTAAATAGTCTTGATCGCGAGGGTGCGAGATTGCTGAGTCCCTATGGCTCACAGATTACTTCCAAACCAGATGCAGGGCCTGATGATTCCGCTCCAGGTGATGCGCTTGAGCTCAAGTGGGAGTTCGACGAGGACTCTCAACGTTACTACGTGTCTTTCCCTGATGATCAGTAGTGGTGCCCAGTTGGGGGTGATCGGGACCGCATCGCTTGTTGGGTTATCTTTTATTTGGCGCCGTAGTCGGGCCATGAGTGTTTGAATGATGTAATGCTATTTTTATGTACTTGATTGACATGGCGAGTGTAAGCCAACTATGTTTTCTCCCCTTTATTATTTATGTTACATGGGATGTTGTGAAGATTGCCTAACTTGCGACATTGCTTTCAATGCGGTTATGTCTCTAAGTCGTGCCTCGACACGTGGGAGCTATAGCCGCACGAGGGCGTTACAAGTTGGTAATCAGAGCCTTCCCCGACCTTAGGAGCCCCATTGCTTGATCATTTTAGCAGCCGAGTTGTGTCTAGAAAAATGTTTTGAGTCATCTAGGAATTATGTATCGGAGAGTTTAGGAATTCTTTTTACTTCCCAGTCTCCTCATCGCTCTGGTAAGGCATCCTGACGTAGAGTTTTGACTCTTCTCTTCTCAAATTTCACTAAATTTTTTTAGGATCATGCGGGTATGTTCGAATAGTTTCGATGGTTTTGTGACGAGAACATTGTCTTGGTGCCTCCTGTCAGGGGTTTTGTGGAAGTGTCCCGGGGAGTTGAGCTCTGAGGTGTTGTCGTCATAATTTTATCGTTGCAGTTCTGGAATACCTGAGTTTAGTACGCCGACATCGAAAATCTCTTTTATGCAGTTCGTTGGTGAGATAACCTCGACGCCACCCAGTACTGGGGCGGGAGTTTGGGAGTATCGCCATAACTTGTATAACGGATGCTTTTCGAAGGTTGAGGTAGATGGTTTCCAAAGTTTTTCTCGGTTATGTGTTGAAGGATGGATACAGCTGGATGTAGGATTTGCTAGATTTGGGTGAGATATTATGCTTCCCCTGTATCCCCAACACCTGATTGCATAACCGGAAAGGTTCGGGAGTTTCATAGGTGGGAATTCTTGTAGCTCTAGTTCTTCTTCCACGGATTGGTTTGAGATTGGGATTTCTTACCAATTATTCGTTCTTGATCCGTACCCTGTTGATTTATTTCTCTACCTAAATTCTAAGTGGCTTCTCAATTTATGGATATGTGACCATTTCAAGAGGAATGCATTCGTTCATTTTGTTCGGATGTGAAGACTTTATGTTGCAATTTTCATTCCATTGGATTCAGCTTCATTTTATCTGTCAATGTGCTAACGGTGGTCAACCTCTTCAGGATGGCTCCCACTAAGAGCACCAATCAGAACCAGAATCAAGATCCGCCACCACCTCCACCTCCTCCGGAGGCATGGCAAGCTGTGATGGCCGCAACCAATGCAAACACATAGTTGATCATGCAAATTCTTCAAGAGCGCAATCAACGCAACCAAGGGAACCAATGCAACAATCAGAATCACTTTGCTACACTCAACCAGTTCCTTGCTAACGGGCCAAAAACTTTCAGCAATTGTGTTGAGGCAACTGATGCTGACGATTGGCTCGTGGATCTGTGCAAGCATTTCGAGTGCAGTAACGTCAGGCCTGAGGACTTCGTCAAGTTCTCTTCCTTCCAACTCAAAGATCAAGCTGCAGAATGGTCCAGCAGTACAAGGATTCCAGAGGTGGACGTGTTATTACCTGGGATGAATTCCCTCAAGACTTCAAAGCTCATCATATTCCCAGAGCGTGGTTGAAAGCAAGCGTGAGGAATTCCGCAACCTGAAGCAAGGCTCTTTGTCTGTCTATGACTACAACAAGTTGTTTCAGAAGCTCGCCCGCTTTGCTAAGCAGGACATCCCTGATGAGAAGAGCATGATATACCAGTTCAGGGGTGGTCTCAGAGAAGAAATTCAGCTAGCTCTTGTTCTCTTTGAGCCCTTGAGGTACGATGAGTTCTACAACATGGCATTAAAGCAAGAGGCCGCTCAACTGAGGTGTGATGCTTCCAAGAAGCGAGTCAGAGATGCTACTCCTTCTTCCTCTACTCAAGTTGCCAAGCAGCAGAAGTATTGGCTTCCTCCTCCTCCGTTCCGTCAGCCGTATCAGCAGAAGAGTAAAGGTGGTTGTGGATCTTCCCACCCACCCAACCCTGGCTTTCAGAACAAGACTTCGTCTCAAGCTCCAAGATCAAGTGCTCCGTATCACCGTCCGCTTTCAGAGGTCACGTGCAACAAGTGCCAACAGAAGGGTCACTATGCCAACAAGTGTTTCAACCAGAGGCATCTTCCTCCTCCTCCTCCTGTGAGATCGGCAAGTACAGCTGTGGTCAAGCATAACACCAAGTCGGCCAAGGTCAACTTGCTGAATGCAGCTCAGGCAGAGGACTCGTCAGATGTGATTATGGGTAACCTTCCTGTTAATGACATTCCCGCAAGAGTTCTTTTTGACACTGGTGCATCTTTATCATCTTTATCGAAGCCTTTTGCATCCATGCATGATGTGCATACTATTGATTTGCCTAAGCCGATAGCGGTTTCTTCTCCGAGTTTGTTCATGAACACCAAAATGATGGCTCCGGATGTTACTATCACCTTGGGTGATTACAAGTTTCTTTCTTCTCCTTTGGTTCTTGGTAACTCGGATATTGATCTTATTCTCGGGATGGATTGGCTTTCTAAGCACAAGGCACATCTTGATTGTGCAGCCATGCAAATTCAATTGACTCATTCGTCTGAGGATGTAATTGTCTTTGCCGCTCGGGATGATACAATCCGTCTGTTTTCTCTCAATGAGAAGGGTTAACTGGATGCCATCTCGCAGATTCAAGTCGTTTGCGAATATCAAGACGTCTTTCCAGAAGAGCTTCCAGGAATGCCTCCGCATCGGCCAGTTGAATTCGTCATCGATCTTGAGCCTGGCACGGAACCAGTGTGCAAGCGTCCTTACAAGCTCGGACCTGAAGAGTTGGAGGAGCTGAAGAAGCAACTCAATTTTCAATAAAGAATGGGTCTCATCCGGCCTAGTTCTTCTCCGTGGGGTTGTGGTGTTCTTTTTGTGAAGAAGAAGGATGGAACGGACCGACTTTGTGTTGATTACCGTCCATTCAACAAGAAGACTATCAAGAACAAATACCCACTTCCCAACATCAACGAGCTGTTCGAACAACTCAAAGGTGCCCAAGTATTCTCCAAGCTCGATCTCCGTATGGGTTATCATCAGATTCGAATCCGTGAGCAAGATATTCCCAAGACGGCTTTCAGGACAAGCTATGGTTCATACGAATACACTGTCATGTCTTTTGGCCTCGTCAACGCTCCTCCGACTTTCTCTCGCATGATGAACTTCATCTTCAATGCCTACACCAATGACTTCGTTTTGGTCTATCTCGACGAGATTCTGGTTTTCTCGAAGAACAATGAAGATCATGCCAAGCACTTGCATTTGGTGCTTGATAAGCTCAGGGAACACCAGTTCTACGCCAAGTTCTCCAAGTGCGAATTTTGGCTCGACGAGGTTCTTTATCTTGGTCATATCATCTCTGCCAAGGGCATTGCGGTGAATCCTGAGAAGGTGTGCGCAATTGTGAATTGGGAACCTCCTCAGAACGTGAAGCAACTCCGTAGCTTCCTCGGTCTCGCAAGCTACTACCGAAGATTCGTTGAAAACTTTTCTAAGATCACGAAGCCTCTCTCAAATCTTCTCCAGAAGCACGTCAAGTACGTTTGGTCTCCGGAGTGTGACATTGCTTTCAACGCTTTGAAAAAGAAATTGTTCACTGCTCCTTTTCTGACTCCGCCTGATGAATCCAAGCCGTACGAGGTCTTTTGTGATGCCTCTCTCCAAGGTCTTGGCGCAGTATTCATGCAAGAGAAGTAAGTTGTTGCTTATACCTCTCGCCAGTTGAAGCCCAACGAGAAGAACTACCCCACTCATGATCTCGAGTTGGCGGCAATTGTGCATGCTCTTTTGACTTGGAGACATCTCTTATTGGGAAAAAAGTGGACATCTTCACTGACCACAAGAGTCTCAAGTACATCTTCACTCAGCCTAATCTCAACCTCAGGCAAACTCGATGGGTCAAAATAATTCAAGAGTATAATCCGAGTATCGAGTATACTCCAGGCAAGGCCAATGTGATTGCTGACGCATTGAGCAGGAAGGCTTATTGCAACAGCCTGATTCTCAAGCCTTATCAACCCGAGCTTTGTGAAGCTTTCCGCAAACTTAATCTGCAAGTTGTTCCTCAAGGTTTCCTCACCAACCTTCAAGTCTCTCCTACCTTGGAAGACCAGATTCGCCAAGCTCAGCTTCTTGATGCTATGGTGAAAAAGGTGAAGATAGGGATTGCCAAGAGTCAACCCAAGTACAAGTGCTACCGCCTTGATGACAAGGATACTCTCTTCTTTGAGGATCATATTGTTGTGCCCAAAGGTGACCTTCGTAAAGTGATCGTGAACGAGGCTCACAATTCTCTCCTCTCCATCCACCCTGGGAGCATGAAGATGTATCAGGACCTCAAGCAGGCTTATTGGTGGACTCGAATGAAGCGCGAGATTACTCAATTCGTGAATGAATGTGATGTCTGTAGAAGAGTGAAGGCAGAACACCAAAGGCCAGCTGGTCTCCTCCAACCTCTTGCCATTCCAGAATGGAAGTTTGACCACATTGAAATGGACTTCGTGACTGGGTTTCCAAAGTCCAAGCGTGGCAATGATGCTATATTCGTTGTCATCGACAAACTCACTAAAGTGGCTCACTTTGTGCCTATCAAAGAGTCAATCACTGCAGCTCCATTGGCAGAACTCTATACCTCTCGGATTGTCTCTCTACACGGTATTCCACAAGTGATCTCTTCAGACCGTGGCAGCATCTTTACCTTAAAGTTTTGGGATTCCTTTCAGAAGGCCATGGGCACCAACATCCGCTTCAGCACAGCTTTTCATCCTCAAACTAGCGGTCAAGTCGAGCGTGTTAACCATATTCTTGAAGATATGCTCAGGGCTTGTGTGATCTCCTTCGGCATGAAGTGGGAGGATTGTCTTCCATATGCTGAATTCTCCTACAACAATAGTTTTCAAGCAAGTTCGGGCAAGGCCCCATTTGAAATTCTGTATGGTAGGAAGTGCCGTACCCCTCTCAACTGGTCCGAAACCGGTGAACGTTAGCTTCTCGGTAATGACTTAATCACAGAGGTAGAGGAAATGTGCAAAGTTATTCGAGATAACCTCAAAGCAGCTCAATTCCGCCAGAAGAGCTACTATGATAGTAAGCACCGTGATTTGTCTTTCGAGATCGGAGATCATGTTTACCTCCGCGTCTCTCCTATGAAAGGTACTCGTCGCTTCGGTATCAAAGGGAAGCTTGCCCCTAGATATGTGGGACCTTTCAAGATTGTTAGCAAGAGAGGCGATCTCGCCTATCAACTCGAGCTTCCTTCAAACTTTGCAAATGTAAATGATGTGTTCCATGTCTCTCAGCTCCGAAAGTGCTTCAAGACTCCTGACCGCACCGTCAACTTCGAGGACATTGAGCTCCAAGAAGAGCTCTCTTATCGTGAGCACCCAGTTGCTATTCTTGAAGAGACTGAACGCAAGACTCGCAACAAGTCAATCAAATTCCTCAAAGTCAAGTGGTCACACCATTCCGACCGTGAAGCTACCTGGGAACGCGAGGATCACCTCCGTTCTGAGTACCCGGCGTTCTTTCAGTCCTAGATCTCGGGACGAGATCCTTTCATAGTGGTGGAGTGTTGTAACACCCCGGATATGACTTTCCCAATATGTATTCCAACTCTTGCCGTTTCCGGCCTTAAGTTATTTTATTTTCTTGGGTTCGGGTTTTTGTCTCCATGTGTTGTTGTCTTTGTCATGCATCTCATATCATGTCATCATGTGCATTGCATTTGCATACGTGTTCGTCTCATGCATTCGAGCATTTTCCCCGTTGTCCGTTTTGCATTCCGGCGCTTCGTTCACCTCCGGTGGTCATTTCTACCTTTCTTTCATGTGTGGGGATTGAACATTTCCGGATTGGACCGAGACTTGCCAAGCGGCCTTGGTTTACTACCGGTAGACCGCCTGTCAAGTTTCGTACCATTTGGACTTCGTTTGATACTCCAACGGTTAACCGAGGGACCGAAAAGGCCTCGTGTGTGTTGCAGCCCAACACCCCTCCAAGTTGGCCCAAAACCCACCAAAACCTTCTCCATCATCTAGAGCGTTCGATCACGATCGCGTGGCCGAAAACCGCACCTCATTTGGACTCTCCTAGCTCCCTCTATGCCTATATATACCCCCATTCCAAATCTCGGATCCCCTCTCTCTAAACCCTAAAAAAATCGCCCGCCACCGCCGGACATGTCCGCCGCCTAAACGGACACGCCACCGCCGCCGCCCGCAGCCAACCGGGGGCCACCACGTGGCGCGCCGCCACCCGCAGCCACGCCGGCCCGCGCGGCCCGCTGCGAGCCCCCGCGGCCCAGGGAGCCGCCGCCCGGCTGCCATTTCCCCGCCGCCCGCGCCTCCTCGCCCGCCTTCTTCTTCTCCGTCGTCGGCGCCCTCCGGCCGCCGTGCCAGGTCACCGGCGACCCGACCCAGCAACTCCGGCCGCCGGAGCCCGACGCCCCCGCGCCGCCGCACGCCCGAGGAGCTCCGGCCTCTCTCCGGCCTCCTCCTCCCACGCCCCAAGTAGCTCCCCGCTCCGGCCGACGACATCTCCGGCGGGCTCGAGCGAACTCCGGCCGGTCATCCTCGGGACGCGCGCCCCTGCTATAGTGCCACCCGCGCCGGATCCAGATCTGGATCGGATCCGGTTGACTTTCTTTGCCCGAAACCCTAATATTTGCTCCTGTTCATCGTGCTATAACTCCGCATCCGTAGCTCCGTTTTGGGCATATAGCATATCAAAATGTTCGTCTCAGAGAGTACATCATTTCATCTCATTGCATCATTCTCATTCAAGTTCATCTTGATGCACGAAATGCTGTTAGAAGAGTGATATTTGAGATATTTGTCAGATCTGCTGCTCCAAGTAGTTATTTGTCATTTTTGCCATGATTATTGTGTGCATGATATGCCCATGAGCTCTACATATTTTTTGTTAAGGGTTTTGCCATCTTTCCAGAGGTGCAACCCATGTATTTTTGTGATGTGTGTGGTGACTAGCATAAGCTTACAGAGTGAGGCATTTGTTAATGCTAATTTCAGGGACTCAGCATTTCCACTAAGTCCTTGGCCTGTTTATCTCATATGGCCATATGTTCATGTTGTTTCCTAGTGATCCGTGCCTCTTTTGAGGATGATCAGTAAGGATGTTTTGTTAATATTGTAGTGCTCTATCCATCCATGGCTTTGTTTGCAATTATGGAGCACCCTAGCTTGAGTCAATCGAGCTCTACTTTTGTCATTTCGTGAATTTGGGCAGATTGTCTACGTTAGCGATTTTGCCGATGATGTTGTAGTTGATCCGTGCATGCTATGATATTGTTCTTGCCATGTATAGCTTGAATTTTGTGTATTCTTGATGGGTGTATGCTTAGATTGTCATGAATTGCTCTGTAATGAGTGCATCGAGGTCGTAAACATGCCTACTTGATATCTGTTTTCAGCATGCTCCAGTTTTCACCAAGTCTGAGAACTGATTATGTTTTTGCCATGTTTACATGCTTGTAATTGTATTTTCTGATCCCTTTTGGCTCAAGATCACTAAGGGACTTTTGTTAAGCTCTTTGAGTAGCTCCATTCCATGTTTTACTTTTCCATGTTCAGGTCCTGTAGCATATTGTCTTCATGCTCCAAAGAGTGCTATCTGATCTGAAATTGCAAACAAGTGTTAATTTCACTAAGTCTGAAATCTGTTTGTCAAATGCATTTTCGTCATGCTTGTTTGAACTTGTTAATGGATGAATTGGCCGTAGCTCAGTGCTAGACTTTTGTTAAGCTTCATGAATGGATCCCTGCCATGTTTTTTGATGCCATGTTTGGGTGCTGTAGCATGTTTATCTTGTTGCATTTAGATGGCTACTTGCTGTAAATCGCAGAACGTGGTCATATTTGAATCGCTTGCCATTTCCAAACCGTAACTCCGATTCCGGCGTTCTTTATATCGTTTTCAAGCGATTTCTTCTCATCTTTCCAGTGGCACACTTAGATTGCCAAGTTGAGGCCAGGTTCATTCATTCCCTGTCACATCTTGCATATGCATCCCGCATCGCATCCCGCATAGCATACCATCTTTGCATCTTATTGTTTGAGCTTGCACGTGGTTGATTGTGTCCTTTTTGCTTGTTTGTCTTGTTTGGGTAGAGCCGGGAGACGAGTTCGCTAACGAGGAGCCCGTTGAGTTTGCTTTCGAGGATCCAATCAACTCTGACAACTTTGCAGGCAAGATGATCATACCCTCGAAATCACTACTATCTTTGCTATGCTAGATGCTCGCTCTTTTGCTATGCCTATGCTACGATGCCTACCACTTGCTTATCATGCCTCCCAAAATTGCCATGTCAAACCTCTAACCCACCATGTCCTAGCAAACCGTTGATTGGCTATGTTACCGCTTTGCTCAGCCCCTCTTATAGCGTTGCTAGTTGCAGGTGAAGATTGGAGGCCGTTCCTTGTTGGAACATTATTTAATTGTTGGGATATCATTATATTGCCATGTTATCTTAATGCATCTATATACTTGGTAAAGGGTGGAAGGCTCGGCCTCTCGCCTAGTGTTTTGTTCCACTCTTGCCGCCCTAGTTTCCGTCATATCGGTGTTATGTTCCCGGATTTTGCGTTCCTTACGTGGTTGGGTTATAATGGGAACCCCTTGATAGTTCGCGTTGGTTAAAGCTTTTCCAGCAATGCCCAACCTTGGTTTTACCATTTGCCACCTAGCCTCTTTTCCCTTGGGTTTCCGGAGCCCGAGTGTCATCTTATTTAAAACCCCCCGGTCCAGTGCTCCTCTGAGTGTTGGTCCAACCGAGCGATGTCCGGGGCTACCAGGGGTAACTCTGGGCTGGCCTACCCGACGTCTTGCTCATCCGGTGTGCCCTGAGAACGAGATATGTGCAGCTCCTATCGGGATTTGTCGGCACATCTGGGTGGTGTTGCTGGATTTGTTTTAACCTGTCGAAGTGTCTTGAAAAATCGAGGTACCGAGTCTGATCAGAACGTCTCGGGAGGAGGTCTATTCCTTCGTTGACCGTGAGAGCTTGACATGGGCTAAGTTGGGACTCCCCTGCAGGGATTTGAACTTTTGAAAGCCGTGCCCGCGGTTATGGGCAGATGGGAATTTGTTAATGTCCGGTTGTAGATAACTTGAACCTTAACTTAATAAAAATGAATCAACAATGTGAGTTACCGTGATGGTCTCTTCTCGGCGGAGTCCGGGAAGTGAACACGGTGTTGGAGTAATGCTTGCGCAGGTTGTTCTCTAGTTTCTCGTTCGCGCTTTGCCTCCTCTTCTCGCTCTCTTTTGCGACCAGGATAGCCACCATATATGCTAGTCGCTTGCTGCAGCTCCACATATATTACCTTGCCTTACCTATAAGCTTAAATAGTCTTGATCGCGAGGGTGCGAGATTGCTGAGTCCCTGTGGCTCACAGATTACTTCCAAACCAGATGCAGGGCCTGATGATTCTGCTCCAGATGACGCGCTTGAGCTCAAGTGGGAGTTCGACGAGGACTCTCAACGTTACTACGTGTCTTTCCCTGATGATCAGTAGTGGTGCCCAGTTGGGGGTGATCGGGACCGTGTCGCTTGTTGGGTTATCTTTTATTTTGGCGCCGTAGTCGGGCCATGAGTGTTTGAATGATGTAATGATATTTTTATGTACTTGATTGACGTGGCGAGTGTAAGCCAACTATGTTTTCTCCCCCTTTATTATTTATGTTACATTGGATGTTGTGAAGATTGCCTAACTTGCGACATTGATTTCAATGCGGTTATGTCTCTAAGTCGTGCCTCGACACGTGGGAGCTATAGCCGCATCGGGGGCGTTACATAGACCCTGCCGAGAAGAGACCATCATGGTTACACACACGGTTGATGCATTTTAATTAAGTTAAGTTTCAGGTTTTCTACAACCGGAAATTAACAAATTCCCATCTGCCCATAACCGCGGGCACGGCTTTCGAAAGTTCAAATCCCTGCAGGGGTGTCCCAACTTAGCCCATCACAAGCTCTCACGGCACACTGGATGAGCCAGACGTCGGGTAGGCCTTCCCAGAGTTTCCCCTGGTGGCCCCGGACATCGCTTAGTTGGACAAACACTTAGAGAAGCACTGGCCCGGGGGGGGGGGGGGGTTAAAATAAAGATGACCCTTGAGTCGGCCGACCCAAGGGAAAGAAAAGGCTAGGTGGCAAATGATAAAACCAATGTTAGGCCTTGCTGGAGGAGTTTTATTCCAGGCGAACTGTCAAGGGGTTCCCATTATAACCCAACCGTGTAAGGAACGCAAAATCAAGGAACCTAACACCGGTATGACGGAAACTAGGGTGGCAAGAGTGGAACAAAACACCAGGCATAAGTTTGAGCCTTCCACCCTTTACCAAGTATATAGATGCATTAATTAAATAAGAGATATTGTGATATCCCACAACAATCCATGTTCCAACATGGAACAAACTCCAATCTTCACCTGCAACTAACAACGCTATAAGAGTGGCTGAGCAAAGCGGTAACATAGCCAAACAATGGTTTGCTAGGCCAAGGTGGGTTAGAGGCTTGGCTTAACAATATGGGAGGGATGATAATCAAGTGGTAGGTATCGTAGCATAGGCATAGCAAAAGAGCGAGCAACTAGCATGCAAAGATAGAAGTGATATCGAGGGTATGGTCATCTTGTCTGAGATCCCGCACGGAAGAAGAACGAGTCCATGAAGAAGATAAACAGACGTAGATGAACAAATCCTCACACACACGACCTTATCGGAACCAACCCGAAGAAGCAACACCGGAAAGAAGCAAACAACATAGTAAACAACCACCACATAAGCATGGCATGATGCACAACCAAGTATGATGCATGTCCGGTTTAATGATACATGGCATGGCAAAGTGCACAAGCAATTCTACAAATTAAGTGGAGCTCAATATGCAACGAGTTGCATATTGACGAAAAACCACATCAATTATTTAGTTCGATCTCTTTTATGTACCCAACAATATTAAATGTTGTTTAACATGGCAAGGGCTGTAGCAAAGTAAAACTACCTATCTAGGCAAGTTTAAATGAGGCCGGAACAACAAGCAACAAGTCCAGAAAATCCTCATGACCGTAATTATGGATTTGGTACCGTTCTGCCCTAAACCAAATTTTAGAGTTTTTAAACATGCAAAGTAAAGCCATCATGATAATCTAGGCATTTCTACCCCATTGACATATAAAGTTTATTAAATTCTGAGTTACAATTATTTAGTTCTGAAATAAAGCATTTTAGCATGGCAAGGGCAAAATTTAAACAAACAACTTTTTAAGCATTTTAAACATAGATGAAAATGGCAAATTATTAATCTACACAAAATTCTAAGCAAGTTTCATATATTAAATTTTTACATGTGATGCACAGTTTGTGAGTTATTAAATGGATGAAGTATGAGGGATTTTCTGCAAAACTGCCAACTCTGGATAATTAACTAAATACGCAGAACTGAAAAAAACATGACACGGGCCAGATCTACTGTGACTGGGCTACTCACATCGGGCCCTTGAGGCCTTCGGCCCGCGGAGGCTGGCAGGCTTGGCACGGGAACTGGGCCGCATGAACTGGCGAAGGGAAAATCACCGCTGCGCCTCGGCGCCATCGTGTCCCACGCGTGGGACTACGGAGTCAACGGGCACGGGTGAGCGTTCTCCTGCTCGATTCTGAAGAATAGGAACAGCAGCAGGCGCTAGCGATGTGGGAGACGATGCAAGGAGGCGTTCGAAGCAGAGGAGGCATGACGAGGGTGCACGGGAACCGGCCAGATCCGAAGCCAGGACGGCGAAGCAGAGGAGATCGGGGCCGGACGCGAACTTGACGGCGGCTGGGTAGAACGGCGACGAGGCGTGCACTGGTGCGGTCGACAGGGCACAGAGGAGGTCGCTGGCGACGGGGCTCCTCCTGTTGACAAACCAAGACAGAGGGAGCGATGTGAGGGAGAGGGAGATGAATGGAAGGAGGGAGAAGAGAAGAGATGGGCGGAATACTCATTTGGTGGTCAACGATGATGGCGTAGGACAGCGCCGGGCATGGGGTTGGGATCCGGTAGTGGCGTAGGTCCAAGGCGCGGGGTGGTTCATGGAGGAGCTCCTCTCCGGATCGAACTGGAAGGATAAGGCAGTAGGGCGCTGGTCTCTGACGAGGCTGGTCGTAGACGGCGGCCTCAGGCAGGGCAGCTCGGGCTCCTGGATCGAGAGGGGCACGGGAAATCGGGCGTCGTCGTGCTCTGCTCCCCGGCGAGCTCAGGAGAGGCCAAGGGGATCCACAGACGCGTGGGGCTGCTGATATGGTGCGAGGAGAAGCAGAGGCCTTGGCGCTCATGGGCGTGGGCGTGGGAGAAGGAGCTCGGGCTCCTGGTTGGTGGGTGGAGGAAAACGAGGAGCGGGGGATCCCGAGGGGATTTGGTGGAACAGCGGCGGCGGAGTGATTGGATGGATGGAGGGGACAGGATCCCTAGTTTCTAGGGTTGTCCACTATTTATATTGCAATGAGATTAGGCTAGGGGCTATTATCGCGGTTCTAAGACTGAGAGTAGAATAGGGGGGTAGGAATGTAGAGGCAAGATCCTAGCTATGGAGGAGTTGTACGCACGAGTTTTACGAGTTCAGGCCCTTCTCGGAGGAAGTAACATCCCTACGTCTCGGAGCCCGGAGGCGGTCGACTGAATATATGCGTGTGAATTACATAAAGTGCGAACCCCCGTCCCAGAGGAGGGGGGTGGCTTATATAGAGTGCGCCAGGACCCCAGCTCCCCTCCGTTACACAGGGTTCAATGCCCATAAAGGAGGAGCGTTACTGGTAACATGTGAAGTAAAGTGTTGTAAATGCTCATAAAGCTATGGTTTAAACCCTGACCGTTGCAGAGTGGAAGGTTTCTCATCTTCTGGTGGTCGAGTGTCTTCAAGGTGGTCGAGTGAGCACATCTTCATGGTCGAGTGGATGATGGTTTCTCTTCGGCTGCTTCTGATTCTTTGTAGAGATGTCCTTGGGGAGGGTATGTTGGATAGATCCATGACCCTACCCTAGGTACATAGCTTCATCATTAGCCCCCGAATGGATCAGGGTTTGAGTGAGGAAGGAGTTGGGGACACTTCCGACTCATTCTTTGTGCCATGAGTATATCTTGTTCTGGAACAGTGAGTTGATGGGACGCCGTCGACTCCTTTCGCAGTCGCCTTGGTCCATTCTTGGTTGTTGTCGAGTGAATTTTCACGGTAGAATTCCGAATGATAATGTAGAGGATGTTTGTCTTCAGTCTGGCAAGTTGCTCTGCTCTCTGCAGATTTCGCGGGATTCGAATTTTGGGAAGTGCGCCAGACGGGCGGAACCGTGGTTATCCGGACGGATTAGGCAAGTCTCCTCGATCCACGCGCCACCTTTTTCACCACGTACTGCGTGCGCGACTATTGCGGGATTTGTTTAGATCGTCTAGGTCCACCAGTCAGTCACTCGGGGAACGACCTTATAAAAGGCACCGGACCAGGCCTCTGCCCCGTGCGCTCCCATTCTCTCTTCTTCTTCCCCTGATCTCTCTGCCACGCTCGCTTCCGCTCTCGTCGCCGGACCCTCGCTCGAACTTGACCCGTCGCCATGGGGAAAGAGAAGACGGTGGCTCTGGAGCGCGCGAAGAAGGCGACCGCGAAGGCGAAGGGAAAAAGCCGAGGCGGATCCTCGTCGAGATCCGGCCTACCGCCGGGCTGGATCCAGGGCGACTGGATCCGTTCGACAATCACCCAGGACGACCTCGACGACGTGGTGGAAGGGGGACTGATCCCCCACAAGTCGACATGGCTCCCGGGGAACGAGACCGAGCCGCAGCCAAGGGAGGGTGAGTGTGTTCTCCTCGCCACCCACATAGATCGCGGATTCTCACTTCCTCCCCATCCTTTTTTCCGGGTTTTTTTGAACTTCTTTGGGGCTCAGCTCCACCATTTCACTCCAAACACCATAGTCTATCTGGCTGCTTTCGTGTCGATGTGTGAAAATTTCTTGGGCTGTCGACCGCACTGGGGTCTTTTCAAACACATCTTCACCTGCCACTCCCAGTCGGTCAAAAAGGCCAATCTGAGTGACGAGAGGACACAAGTGATCCAGATGTGCGGGGGTCTGGGGATCCATATGAGGAGCAAGAGTACCTTCCCAGCCATGATCCTTCCCGACTCGGTCCGGGGCTGGCAGTCGACTTGGTTCTACTGCAAGGATCAGCCGACCCCGGGACAGTCGACTGGACTTCCTCCCTTTTCTTTGGCTCGAGTGGAGAAGCCCGCCCCCCTGAAGGTGGTTCCATAAGAGAAGGCGCATGTCAAGGTGCTGGTCGAGCGGGTCATCCAACTCGTCCGCGACGGGGTGACCGGGATGGACCTGCTGGAGGTATTTCTCGGCCGACGCATCCAACTGCTTCAGGCACGCGATCATCCGATGTGGATGCACTCTGGGCTCGAGGATTCCACTCGGATCCACCTAGAGGATGTCAGTGAGGACACATTGGAGAAGTGGCTGATGGGGATCACCAGCAACAAAGACAACCCTCGGGGGGTCTAGGAGGGTGATTCCATTCGACCACTCGCATCAGCCGGAGCAGGTATGATTCTATTTTGTCAAGTATCTTTGTGATTCACTGTGCGACATCTTGTTGATGGTCGACTGAATTTCTTTTGATCGTTGTCTTTTCAGGCCCTCATCGACATGTACTCAGTGCCCAACAGAGTGCAGGAGCAAGACATCAAGGAAGAAGCGAGCGGGGGCGAGAGCGGCGAGGGGCACTCGAATGCCGAGGAGGACGAGGAGAGCGACAAACTGACTAATGACGAAGAAGTCAACTCGCCTCCTCGCAGGGAGAGGAGATCCAAACACGCTCACGACCCGGCGAGCGCTCCGGACTTGGTGGCCGCGCCGATTGGACAGTCTTCGAAGCGTCCTAGGACGTCTTCCCCAACGCTGGCTGAGAAGGCCCCGAAGCAGTCCAAAGTTGTGCCGCCTCCAGCGCCGAAAGTAGTGAAAGCCACCTCCTCCAAACTGCCAAAGGCTTTGCCTAGGATCAAAGTGACCGTCCCTACTATCTCCGGGTAATCATCTGACTTGTCCTTTTCGTCGAGTCGATTAACCGGACGTAACCGATTGAATGCGGGTCTTTGCAGCACTGCTACGTCAGGAACCTCTTCTCTCCAGTACCGGGACGAGGAGATGGAAGATGCGGTAACCTCCAACCCAGGTATAAACTCTTGTGATTTTGTTCTTGATTCCTTGGTCGATTGCGTTCTAGTGGTTCACTTGGGGTCGAATGATCTGCCTTGCAGCTCCACCCAACATCATCGATCTTCCAGATGACGATGAAGATGTAGCTCTTAAGCCCGGGAAGAGCAAGAAGGTAGCAGCTTGCAGGATGTCTCGGCAAGAACCAACTATGACACCTCCCGTCCGTCAACCTGAAGACGCGGGCAGGGCCTCTATGACCTTCGCTGCACCCTTGTCGAGTGAGCACCCCGCATCGTCGACTGCACCTATGATTCCTTCAGTCGTCCAACTCCACGCCACGGAGCTCCAAGCCACCGCACCTGGGTCGTCTGCTCACTTTTTCACCGGCTATCCCGTCCCGGACAACTAGTCGGAAGCAGCTGCGGAAGCCATCCGACAGGCTGACATGATGATGGAGCGGGTGAAGACGGTGCATGAGAACAGCTAGGTTGCCTATGACGCCAGTGCTGCTCTTCGGGCCAATGTCCAGGTGAGTAGACTTTCTGACTACTTTTGCTCTATGAGGATATGTTACCCGAAAAAATCTTATTCTACGCAATCTCCTGTTGTTTGCGTCGAATTAGGGCACCCATTGGGTGTTTTGTTGTTTTTGGTAGTTTCGTTCTTCCACTCGGTCTAGGCGAGTGGGATCTGAACCGGTGGGGGCATGCTAAGTGCACCCACTGGGTGTAGTCCCCGAGACCACGGTCGACTGCTGGCAGTCGACTGGGGTCTGAGTTCTACTTACCTTTCTTTTTCATTTCTTACACTCGACTCAGGCGGACCAGTCGAGTAGGATCCGAACCGGTGGGGGCACGCCAAGTGCACCCACTGGGTGTAGTCCCCGAGACTGCAGTCGACTGTGGTCTGAACAGCTTTTTTTCTTGGTTCTTAGTCAGTGGGGGCACGCCAAGTGCACCCGCTGGGTGTAGCCCCTGAGACCGCAGTCGACTGTGTGCAGCCGGCTGGGGTCTAAGCGAACTTCTTTAGGTTTTATTCACTCGGAAGTAAACAACCTTTGATCTTATCGACTGATCCTTCTTTTGCCTTCTGCAGAAGTCTTATACTCTTATTTCCAAGTTTGCTGAACTTGAGGATAAGCATAGGCAACTCAACCTCGACCTGGAATTGGCCCAGCAGAATCTGAAGAAAGCTCAAGGCGAAGCCGTTGGTATGGAAGGTAACTGACTGTCGACTGACTTTCAATATATTTCTTTGATCTCTTCTTTGATTCGATTGCTTCTTTTGTAGAGAAAATGAAGTTGGCTCTGGAGAAGAAGGACTCGGACCTCGCCGCCGTGCAAAAAGCAGCCCAAGATAAAACTGCTCTCGCAGACCAGAAGCTTGCTTCAATCGGAACGCTGGAAGGGGAGGTGAACAAACTGAAATCTTGTCTTAATGAAGCTAACCGCGAAGTGACCAGTCTGAAGAAGGACAAGGTTGTCCTGAATGAAAAGTTGGAGTCTGTGATCCGCAAGAGGAATGACACGGAAGCTTATCTGAGGACTCTTGCCAAGAAACTCTATCTCACGCTGGAAGGTATTTCTTTTAAACCGACTGTGTCGATGCTTGCGATCAGATCTTGCTCGGTCGATTCACTAATTTTTTGGCTGCAAAATTCTGCCAAGACTTCGACGAGGAAACTGGAAGGGTCGATACGGGTCTGGACCCTATCGCTTCTCCAATCTGCGACGAAACTGCAATGAACGTGCTCCGACTGGAGTCCCGTATCGCCAGCACCACAAGCTACCTCGTGCGCCTGAAGGAGGTAGTCTCCCGAATCGACTCATCGCTTTGGCCGAGGGCGATGCTTCAAAATGACCTGGAATCCCTGATGACTCGACTGAACGAGATCCCTGACCAAGTGCAAGAATGGAAGAAATCCTCCGCACGGTGTGGTGCTGACGTGGCGCTGTCCTTGGTGCGAGTCCATTGCAAGGAGGCTCGTGAAGACAAGCTGGGTGCGATCAAAGTTGCTAACACGAAAAAGCATGACTTCCAGTCCTTCATGGAGACTTTCATTGCTACCGCCACTCGGATCGCTGATGGGATCGACCTGGACTCATTCGTGGAGCCTGCCAGCCCTCCTCCGGCTGAGTGAACAAACTTATGAAACTTGAATCTACTTTAAATTTGCCTCGGAATGCCGAGTGATTGCTTTAACCGTTGAACTCCTTCGGGCTTGATGCCCGAGTACTTTTGATTTGCTGCTTGGAACTTTTAGGATTTATCCGAATTTGGTTTATCTCCGAATGTGCTTGCATTTGCCTTTGAATGGACTTTGCTCACTGCTCGGAATAGTCTTTGCGCTGGAGATGCAGCTCTGAGGTGGTGGCTCCAGTCGACCTGCGCTTCGTCGTCCTTGCAGATAGGGATGGAGCGGACGTTGTACTTGTGCCGTAGCTCCGAAGGAGAAGGTTGCAGTCGACCTGCACCTCGTCATCCTTGCGGATAGGGATGGAGCGTACGTTGTACTTGTGCCGTAGCTCCGAAGGAGAAGGTTGCAGTCGACCTGCACCTCGCCATCCTTGCAGATAGGGATGGAGTGTACGTTGTACTTGTGCCGTAGCTCCTAAGGAGAAGGTTGCAGTCGACCTGCACCTCGTCGTCCTTGCGGATAGGGATGGAGGGTACATTGTACTTGTGCCGTAGCTCAGAAGGAGAAGGTTGCAGTCGACCTGCACCTCGTCGTCCTTGCAGATAGGGATGGAGCATACGTTGTACTTGTCCCGTAGCTCCTAAGGAGAAGGTTGCAGTTGACCTGCACCTCGTCGTCCTTGCGGATAGGGATGGAGGGTACGTTTTACTTGTGCCGTAGCTCAGAAGGAGAAGGTTGCAGTCAACCTGCACCTCTTCGTCCTTGCGGATAGGGATGGAGCGTACGTTGTACCTGTGCCATAGCTCCCAAGGAGAAGGTTGCAGTCGACCTGCACCTCGTCATCCTTGCAGATAGGTATGGAGCGTATGAGTTTTTGAAAGACACAATTTGGTCCGAGTGATTACGGAAATACTCGGCACATGTCGTCGTGCTTTCAGACAACCAAGGTTTGAACAAAATCTCAATGGATTCCGACACTGCGCTTCCCGACTGATTGGGGTAAGTGCCCGCGTGGAGCAATTTGGTGACATTGGTTCATCTCTCGGAAGAGGTTAACTCGTGATCAAAGTATGGGTGTGTCATTAAATCCGGGCAACAGGATTGATGCATGGACTGTTCTCTCGGAGAGATGCCATTCTTTATCCCGGGGGAACGTCAATACGAGTCGGTTCTGGATCCAAATGTGTGAGTTTCACGCTTTGAGTCCTAGAAGAAGGCTCAAAACAGGTCCAACGGAGGAGCGTTAAACTCACCTTATAGGATTTTTTTGTAGTTTGACGGTAGTCTTTAGAACTTGTTTGTTTGTTGTTCATCACTCGGACTGGTCAGGCCGTATCGAGTGGAGATTACTCCAGTGGGGGCACGCTGAGTGCACCCACTGGGTGTAGTCCCAGAGACCGCCGTCGATTGCGGGCAGTCGACGGGGGTTTGAGAAAACTAAAAATCTTCTTAGCTGGTATCGATTGAACTTGTTCCTCTCCGACTTAGAGGTCGAGTAGTACTTGAGGATCTAGTATTGGTCTAGCTTGTTTCTCCTCGACTCGGAAGTCGAGTAATATTTGAGTGATCTGGAGCTGGTCTTGACCGAGCAAAAATGTTTCTTTCTGAGTTCTCTTCTAGTGGGGGCACGCTTAGTGCACCCACTAGGTGTAGTCCCCGAGCCTCTGTCGGACTAGATGAGTCGGGCAGAGGGTTTAAGTCTCCTGGTAAACCTCCATGCAGTCGACATGGTAAATATCTTTTAGGCTGAAATTGAGTGAATCTGATGCATCTTCAGACGCTTGACATGGTAAATAAGCTCAGCCTGGAGCTGAGTCAGTCGGACTGACCTTCGTGCACTCGGTACGGAGTAAATTCAGCCTGGAACTCGGTCAAGCAGGTGAATCTTCGTGCTCCCGGCACGGTGAATGAACTCGGCTTTGAAACTACCGACTGTAGAAAAAAGCTGGACACTCCAGGGAGTGGTCGTTCTAGTAGTACTTCTTATATTGACCGTTAGATTTTGTGTGAAAGGGGTATTTGTCTGAGTGGACGTGCTTCTCGACTGATCAGGGCATGTTAACTGCAAGGAAAAATTTGTTGGCACTTGTATGTATGGTCAGAAAGATATTCCTGATGTGATCAATGGGTCGATTGAATGGGCGTAACCCCGGAGGACAGCATGGACAACGGCTGTGCATAGCCCCCGAGTGATGTTTGAAAGAGGTAAGCTTGCTACAGAGTGTGATATGAGGTTTGATCATATGAGTAACTTAGTCATTCCCGTGCTGGGGGTGTAGAGGTAAAGACATGTCCAACTGATGGTGACGCGCGAGGTGGCCGAGGGGCGATGATGTGTACAACCGAGTGATGACGTGGGGCGGTCGAGTCATGCCGTGCGAGGTGGTCGAATGATGAAGACGTGCACAACTGTGTGGCAACGCGCGGGGCGGCCGAGTGGTGAAGAACTACGTGTCTAGCCAAGTGGTGACGCGCGGAGCGGCCGTATGGTGAAGGCATGCACAACCGAGAGGCGACGCACGGAGCGGACAAGTGGTGAGGACGTGCACAACCGAGTGGCAACGTGCGGGGCGGCCGAGTGAGGATGCGCGAGGTGACCGTGTGAAGGACTACGTGTCCAGCCAAGGGGCGACGCACAAGGCAGCCATGTGGTGAAGGCATGCACAATCGAGAGGCGACACGCGGAGCGGCCAAGCGGTGAAGACGTGCACAACCGAATGGCGATGTGCGGGACAGCTGAGTGAGGATGCGCGAGGTGGCCGAGTGAAGGACTACGTGTCCAGCCAAGTGGTGATGCGCGGGATGGCCGAATGACGACGCGTGGCGTGGCCAAGTGATGGCGCGCGGGCAGCCGAGTGAAAGATTGCGTGTTCAGCCAAGTGGTTGAAATTGTCTTCATAAGAGTTAGTCGGATGCTTTCGAAGCTAATGTAGTAACGAGGTCGGTGTAGTGTGGTTGCGATGCAACAAGACTGGCATGACAACTGAGTCTGGGTAGAAATGAAGATGGCGCACAGAGCGTCTGAGTGATTATACAACTTGTCAAAGTGGCGGATCGAATGCACTTGTTGAAGTGAAGGATCTGACAGGTGATGAAGTACTCAACTATTAAGGAGAGTGTCATTCAAAACTTGATGCAGCCCCCGAGTGCGGCGTAGCCCCCGAGCATACTGCAGGCTTCGACAATGGACATGTCGGAATACGAGAAATATAGTTTTGAATGGATGGTTTGCAATTCATCGAGTCGGGCTCGGGTAAAGATGATGAGAAGCTTTCGAGTGATGATCGAAAGAGGCAAACTCACAAAAGAGTGAAGTGTGAAATTTAATTACAAAAGGGACTTATCTGTCTCATGCCTGACGAGGTCTATATCATTGATACGATGAAGAGGATTCCACAGAGGGATTGGCTGGATGTGTTTGAAGTCAACAGAGCGACAAGGTCGGTGTTGTGGTGCGCTAGGACCAGTACGGTGACCGAGTTCGAGCAGCGATGAAGTTGGCGCATAAGGCCGTCGATTGATCGCATAACTTGTGTAAAAAATGGCACAAGCCAACGAAATAATTTCTCGAGGAAATTTGGTGTGTGCTGAAATGATTTGTGTGAATAACACCCATAGACACCCGCTGGGAGTGCGAGGAGCTTGCTAGTTAACTAGCAAGAGTCTGGAAGAGCGAAGGATCCGTTCGAACTTGTCGAAGTGAAGGATCCGACTGAAGTCATTGGAATACTGGCTCAAATAAAATGGAAGTGTAGTGTTTCGATTGAGTTGAAGCCCCGGAGGAGCGATGCAAACTCGAAATGAAGAACGACACATGGTGTTCGTGAATGATGTATGTGAAAAAATGGAAGTTGGACTCGGGAGTCACATAACCAGTACTAAGCAAGTATGTGAAAATAAGCAGCCGAGCGTAGAGGTACACTCGGTGGCATGGCCTCCGAGTGAACGTGATGTGTGAATTATGGGATACTCGGGAAGACGGAAATAATAGAATGTAAAATGACTTAGCTGACTGAAGGCGCGCGAGTGGCCGAGTGGTGATGAGGCAGCCAACCAAGTGGCGATGCGTGGGGCGGCCAAATGGTGATAAGGTGACTAACCAATGGTGACGCGCGGGGCGGCCGAGTGGTTATGAGGTGACCAACCTATGGCGACGCCCGGGGCAGCCGAGTGGTTATGAGGTGACCAACCGATTGGCGAAGCGCGAGGCGGCCGAGTGGTTATGAGGTGACCAACCAATGGCGACGCGCAGGGCGGCCGAGTGGTTATGAGGTGACCAACCGAGTGGCGACGCACGGGGCGGCCGAGTGGTGATGAGGTGACTAACCGATGGGGATGCGTGGGGCGGCCGAGTGGTTATGAGGTGACCAACCGAGCGGTGACGCGTGGGGCGGTCGACTAGTGATGAGGTGACCAACCGACGGCGACGCGCAGAGCGGCCGAGTGGTTATGAAGTGACCAACCGAATGGCGACACGCGGGGCGCCCGAGTCGTTATGAGGTGACCAACCAAGTGGTGACGCGCGGGGCGGCCGAGTGGTGATGAGGCGACCAACCGAGTGGCGAGGCGCGGGGCGGCCGAGTGGTGATGAGGTGACCAACCGATGGCGACGCACGGAGCGGCCGAATGGTTATGAGGTGACCAACCGAGTGGCGACGCGCGGGGCGGCCGAGTGGTGATGAGGTGACCAACCGAGTGGCGACGCGCGGGGCGGCCGAGTGGTGATGAGGTGACCAACCGATGGCAACGCACGGAGCAGCTGAATGGTTATGAGGTGTCCAACCGAGTGGCGACGCGCGGGGCGGCCGAGTGGTGCTGAGGTGACCAACCAATGGCGAGGCGAGGGGCGGCCGAGTGGTGATGAGGTGACCAACCGATGGCGATACACGGAGCGGCCGAATGGTGATGAGGTGACCAACCGATGACGACACACGGAGCGACCGAATGGTTATGAGGTGACCAACCGAGTGGCGATGCGCGGGGCGGCCGAGTGGTGATGAGGTGACCAATCAATGGTGACGCGCGGAGCGGCCGAATGATTATGAGGTGACCAATTGAGTGGCGACGCGCGGAGCGGCCGAGTGGTGATGAGGTGACCAACCGAGAGGCGACGCGCGGGGTGTATGAGTGAAGTATACGTGTTCCGCGAAATGACGATGCGCGGGGCATCCGAGTGATGTAGATGCGTCCCGCGGAGTGACACGAGCGGGTGTCCAAGTGAAATAGACGCGTGCCGCGGAGTGACGATACGCGGGACGTCTGAGTGGTGTAGACGCATCCCACGAAGTGGCGACGAGCGGGACATCAGGGTGATGGAGACGTGTGCCGCGAAGTGATAACGCGCGGTAAGTCTGAATGATGAAGACGCGTCCAGCCGAGTGACGAGTAAGGAGGACATGTCCAACCGAATGACCATGCATGAGGTGGCCGAGTCAGACAAGTTGATGAAGGCATGTCCAGCGGGCGATAGCGTGCGGGCGGCCGAGTGACGCTGGCATGTGCAGCTGAGCGACGGCATGTGGGTGGCCGAATCCACGTCCAACCATTGATGGATTGGCCCCACGTTCAGCGCATTGAAGGCGTTGCCCCACGTCTAGAATCTGCACGCCCGATCTGCATGCAAGAGGCATTAATGCTAATTAGCAGGAGTTAAAATCCCGTTAAGCATGCTAGGGCCGTTTCCCTTTTTCCACGGCCATTTACCCCCTGCATGCAGGAAATGAATGGGATGGAATTAAGATTAAAAAGAAAGAGGAAGGCGGGGCAGGGCTCCCTGGTCGGCCATGGCGGCCGTGCGCTCACGGATCCAGCGCAAGGTGAGGCGGCCTACGACAGATCCGAGTACAGGGCGGCGTTCTCCTGCGAGGCTACGCAGGCAGAGCTTGAGACGACGCTGAGTCGACCTAGCGACCGCCTCTTGCAGTCGACCACTTGGGGGAGCGCTGTGGTCAGGGACGTGGCTAGTCCCGGCGTCGGCGTCGCGTGGTAATGATTCCGACAATAAACGAGGGGTAGGATAAAGGAGCATGATCTATCAAGATGCATATGGGTGACACGATGGTTTTAGCGAGTTCGGGCCTCTCACGGTGGAGATAACAACCCTACGTCTCGTGCTCCGGAGAGGCTTTGTTTTATCTTAGTATGTATCCGGAGATTACAATGAGAGGAGAACGGATCCCCATAGTCCTGAGACTAATGGTGAAAGAGAGAGAGAGATGGAAGAAAAAAGCCCCCCAGTCTAGTGGTGGGGGTGTCTTATATAGAGTGCGCCACCCCCTCACCTCCTATGTTACAAAGTGGGGCTTGAATGCCATAATGCCAGCCCACTACCAAGCCCTCACTATGAGAATGATGCCGACTGCTTTGCTGCCTGTTGGTCTTTGTATATCCGAGTGAGTTGTACGGTCGAGTGGTGAAATGTCATCCGAGTGGATGGTATGCTGCTTGCTCGAGTGGATAGTATGCTGCTTGTCCGAGTGGATAATATGTGTGTATGAAATTTATCTGGACCCACATGTTTAGTGGACCCCATTCTTCATGATACTTCGACCCTTCGCGGGCCTACCTGTTATGTGTATCCCCAACATTAGCCCCCAAATCGATTGTGATTTTGAAGAACGAGTTTGTGAAAGACACAATTTGGTCCGAGTGATTACGGAAATACTCGGCACATGTCGTCATGCTTTCAGAGAACCAAGGTTTTAACAAAATCTCAATGGATTCTGGCACTGCACTTCCTGACTGATCGGGGTAAGTGCCCACGTGGAGCAATTTGGTGACATTGGTTCATCTCTCGGAAGAGGTTAACTCATGATCAAAGTATGGGTGTGTCATTAAATCCGGGCAACAGGATTGACGCATGGACTGTTCTCTCGGAGAGATGCCATTCTTTATCCCGGGGGAACGTCAATACGAGTCGGTTCTGGATCCAAATGTGTGAGTTTCATGCTTTGAGTCCTAGAAGAAGGCTCAAAACAGGTCCAACGGAGGAGCGTTAAACTCACCTTATAGGATTCTTTTGTAGTTTGACGGGAGTCTTTAGAACTTGTTTGTTTGTTGTTCATCACTCGGACTGGTCAGGCCGTATCGAGTGGAGATTACTCCAGTGGGGGCACGCTGAGTGCACCCACTGGGTGTAGTCCCCGAGACCGCCATCGACTGCGGGCAGTCGATGGGGGTCTGAGAAAACTAAAAATCTTCTTAGCTGGTACCGATCGAACTTGTTCCTCTCCGACTTAGAGGTCGAGTAGTACTTGAGGATCTAGTATTGGTCTAGCTTGTTTCTCCTCGACTCGGAAGTTGAGTAATACTTGAGTGATCTGGAGCTGGTCTTGACTGAGCAAAAATGTTTCTTTCTGAGTTCTCTTCCAGTGGGGGCACGCTGAGTGCACCCACTGGGTGTAGTCCCCGAGCCTCTGTCGGACTAGATGAGTCGGGCAGAGGGTTTAAGTCTCCTGGTAAACCTCCATGCAGTCGACACGGTAAATATCTTTTAGGCTGAAATTGAGTGAATCGGATGCATCTTCAGACGCTTGACATGGTAAATAAGCTCAGCCTGGAGCTGAGTCAGTCAGACTGACCTTCGTGCACTCGGCGCGGAATAAATTCAGCCTGGAACTCGGTCAAGCAGGTGAATCTTCGTGCTCCCGGCACGGTGAATGAACTCGGCTTTGAAACTACCGACTGTAGAAAAAAGCTGGACACTCCAGGGAGTGGTCGTTCCAATAGTACTTCTTATATTGACCGTTAGATTTTGCGTGAAATGGGTATTTGTCCGAGTGGGCGTGCTTCCGGACTGATCGGGGCATGTTGACTGCAAGGAAAAATTTGGTGGCACTTGTATGTATGGTCAGAAAGATATTCCTGATGTGATCAATGGGTCGATTGAATGGGCGTAACCCCGGAGGACAGCATGGACAACGGCTGTGTGTAGCCCCTGAGTGATGTTTGAAAGAGGTAAGCTTGCTACAGAGTGTGATATGAGGTTTGATCATATGAGTAACTTAGTCATTCCCGTGCTGGGGGTGTAGAGGTAAAGACATGTCCAACTGATGGTGACGCGCGAGGTGGCCGAGGGGCGATGATGTGTACAACCGAGTGATGATGCGGGGCGGTCGAGTCATGCCGTGCGAGGTGGTCGAATGATGAAGACGTGCACAACTGTGTGGCAACGCGCGGGGCGGCCGAGTGGTGAAGAACTACATGTCCAGCCAAGTGGTGACGCGCGGAGCGGCCGTATGGTGAAGGCATGCACAACCAAGAGGCGACGCACAGAGCAGACAAGTGGTGAGGACGTGCACAACCTAGTGGCGACGTGCGGGGCGGCCGAGTGAGGATGTGCGAGGTGACCGAGTGAAGGACTACGTGTCCAGCCAGGGGGCGACACGCGGGGCGGCCATGTGGTGAAGGCATGCACAACCGAGAGGCGACACGCGGAGCGGCCAAGTAGTGAAGACGTGCACAACCGAATGGCGATGTGCGGGACGGCCGAGTGAGGATGCGCGAGGTGGCCGAGTGAAGGACTACGTGTCCAGCCAAGTGGTGATGCGCGGGATGGCCGAATGACGATGCGTGGCGTGGCCAAGTGATGACGCGCGGGGCAGCCGAGTGAAAGATTGCGTGTTCAACCAAGTGGCTGAAATTGTCTTCGTAAGAGTTAGTCGGATGCTTTCGAAGCTAATGTAGTAACGAGGTCGGTGTAGTGTGGTTGCGACGCAACAAGACTGGCATGACAACTGAGTCTGGGTAGAAATGAAGATGGCGCATAGAGCGTCTGAGTGATTATACAACTTGTCAAAGTGGTGGATCGAATGCACTTGTTGAAGTGAAGGATCTGACAGGTGATGAAGTACTCAACTATTCAGGAGAGTGTCATTCCAAACTTGATGCAGCCGCCGAGTGCGGCGTAGCCCCCGAGCGTACTGCAGGCTTCGACAACGGACATGTCGGAATACGAGAAATATAGTTTTGAATGGATGGTTTGCAAATCATTGAGTCAGGCTCGGGTAAAGATGAGGAGAAGCTTTTGAGTGATGATCGAAAGAGCAAACTCACAAAAGAGTGAAGTGTGAAATTTAATTACAAAAGGGACTTATCTGTCTCATGCCTGACGAGGTCTATATCATTGATACAATGAAGAGGATTCCACAGAGGGTTTGGCTGGATGTGTTTGAAGTCAACAGAGCGACAAGGTCGGTGTTGTGGTGCGCTAGGACCAATACGGTGACCGAGTTCGAGCAGCGATGAAGTTGGCGCATAAGGCCGTCGAGTGATCGCGTAACTTGTGTAAAAAATGGCACAAGCCAATGAAATAATTTCTCGAGGAAATTTGATGTGTGCTGAAATGATTTGTGTGAATAACACCCATAGACACCCGCTGGGAGTGCGAGGAGCTTGCTAGTTAAGTAGCAAGAGTCTGGAAGAGCGAAGGATCCGTTTGAACTTGTCGAAGTGAAGGATCCGACTGAAGTCATTGGAATACTGGCTCAAATAAAATGGATGTGTAGTGTTTCGACTGAGTTGTAGCCCCGGAGGAGCGATGCAAACTCGAAATGAAGAACGACACATGGTGTTCGTGAATGATGTATGTGAAAAAATGGAAGTTGGACTCGGGAGTCACATAACCAGTACTAAGCAAGTATGTGAAAATAAGCAGCCGAGCGTAGAGGTACACTCGGTGGCGTGGCCTCTGAATGAATGTGATGTGTGAATTATGGGATACTCGGGAAAACGGAAATAATAGAATGTAAAATGACTTAGCTGTCTGAAGGCGCGCGAGTGGCCGAGTGGTGATGAGGCGGCCAACCGAGTGGCGATGCGCGGGGCGGCCGAGTGGTGATGAGGCGGCCAACCGAGTGGCGATGCGCGGGCCGGCCGAATGGTGTTGAGGTGACCAACCGATGGTGACGTGCGGGGCGGCTGAGTGGTTATGAGGTGACCAACCTATGGCGACGCGCGGGGCGGCTGAGTGGTTATGAGGTGACCAACCGATTGGCGACGCGTGGGGCGGCCGAGTAGTGATGAGGTGACCAACCGATGGCGACGCGCGGGGCGGCCGAGTGGTTATGAGGTGACCAACCGAGTGGCGACGCGCGGGGCGGCCGAGTGGTGATGAGGTGACCAACCGATGGCGACGCACGGGGCGGCCTAGTGGTTATGAGGTGACCAACCGAGCGGCGACGCGCGGGGCGGCCGAGTGGTGATGAGGTGACCAACCGATGGCGACGCCCGGAGCGGCCGAGTGGTTATGAAGTGACCAACCGAATGGCGACGCACGGGGCGGCCGAGTGGTTATGAGGTTAACAACCGAGCGGCGACGCGCGGGGCGGCCGAGTGGTGATGAGGCGACCAACTGAGTGGCAAGGCACGGGGCGGCCGAGTGGTGATGAGGTGACCATCCGATGGTGACGCACGGAGCGGCCGAATGGTTATGAGGTGACCAACCGAGTGGCGACGCGCGGGGCGACCGAGTGGTGATGAGGTGACCAACCGAGTGGCGACGCGCGGGGCGGCCGAGTGGTGATGAGGTGACCAACCGATGGCGACGCACGGAGCGACCGAATGGTTATGAGGTGACCAACCGAGGGGCGACGCGCAGGGCAGCCGAGTGGTGCTGAGATGACCAACCGATGGCGACGCGCGGGGCGGCCGAGTGGTGATGAGGTGACCAACCGATGGCGAGGCACGGAGCGGCCGAATGGTGATGAGGTGACCAACCGATGACGACACACGAAGCGGCCGAATGGTTATGAGATGACCAACTGAGTGGCGACGCGAGGGGCGGCCGAGTGGTGATGAGGTGACCAATCGATAGAGACACGCGGAGCGGCCGAATGGTTATGAGGTGACCAACCAGGTGGTGACGCGTGGAGCGGCCGAGTGGTGATGAGGTGACCAACCGAGAGGCGACGCACGGGGCGTATGAGTGAAGTACACGCGTTCCGCGAAATGAGGATGCGCGGGGCATCCGAGTGATGTAGACGCATCCCACGGAGTGACATGAGCAGGGCGTCCGAGTGAAATAGACGCGTGCCACGGAGTGATGATATGCGGGACATCTGAGTGGTGTAGACGCGTCCCACGAAGTGGCGACGAGCGGGACGTCAGGGTGATGCAGACGTGTGCCGCGAAGTGACAACGCGCGGAAAGTCCGAATGATGAAGACGCGTCCAATCGAGTGATAAGGAAGGAGGACATGTCCAGCCGAGTGACCATGCATGAGGTGGCCGAATCAGACAAGTTGATGAAAGCATGTCCAGCGAGCGATAGCGTGCGGGCGGCCGTGTGACGCTGGCGTGTGCAGCTGAGCGACGGCATGTGGGTGGCCGAATCCACGTCCAACCATTGAAGGATTGGCCCCATGTTCAGCGCATTGAAGGCGTTGCCCCACGTCTAGAATCTGCACGCCCGATCTGCATGCAAGAGGCATTAATGCTAATTAGAAAGAGTTAAAAACCCGTTAAGCATGCTAGGGCCGTTTCCCTTTTTCCACGGCCATTTACCCCCTGGCCCTGCATGCAGGAAATGAATGGGATAGAATTAAGATTAAAAAGAAAGAGGAAGGCGGGGCAGGGCTCCCTGGTCGGCCATGGAGGCCGCGCGCTCACGGATCCAGCGCGAGGTGAGGCGGCCTACAACAGATCCGAGTACGGGGCGGCGTTCTCCTACGAGGCTGCGCAGGCAGAGCTTGAGACGACGCTGAGTCGACCTGGCGACCGCGTCTTGCAGTCGACCGCTCGGGGGAGCGCCGTGGTCGGGGACGTGGCTAGTCCCGGCGTCGGCGTCGCGTCAGGGCCGTGCGTCCGCTGCGGGGTAGCGCTGTGGTCGGGGACGTGGCTAGTCCCGGCATCGGTGTTGCGTCGGGGCCATGCGTCCGCTGCAGGGATGTCCGTCGCGCATTTGAGTCCAGGTGTGTACTGCGAAGGCCTTCATCACGGAGGTCGCTGTTGAAAGATCGATTGGAGAAAAGGTTGGGCTTGTGGCCAGCATCTGTGCTCCCTTTTATTTTTCTCCTTTTGTTTAATCTGTATTATAGCAATAAGAAGATCCCAGGTGATCGTTCCTATAGGAAGAAAACCAACATATTTGTTAGATCGTCGATGATTAGGAATGCATCAAGTAGGACAGATTTTTCGGCCAATTTGCTCGTGAACCGTCCTGCATGTCCACGACGTTGGGTGAGGATGTATGTTTTCCCCGTCTTCTTTTTTCTTCTTTGGATTACTCACTGTAGAGATGAACAGTATGAACTGTAGGAATAGGAAATTAACATAGATGAATAAATAAAAAACCATCTGCATCACGGCTCGATAGACGCCATGCCCCACGGTGGGCGTTAAATGTCGTGGTTCTAAGACTGACAGTAGAATAGGGGGTAGGAATGTAGAGGCAAGATCCTAGCTATGGAGGAGTTGTACGCACGAGTTTTACGAGTTCAGGCCCTTCTCGGAGGAAGTAACAACCCTACGTCTCGGAGCCCAGAGGCGGTCGACTGAATATATGTGTGTGAATTACGGAAAGTGCGAACCCCCGTCCCAGAGGAGGGGTGGCTTATATAGAGTACGCCAGGACCCCAGCTCCCCTCTGTTACACAGGGTTCAATGCTCATAAAGGAGGAGCGTTACTGGTAATGTCTAAAGTAAAGTGTTGTAAATGCTCATAAAGCTATGGTTTAAACCCTGACCGTTGCAGAGTGGAAGGTTTCTCATCTTCTGGTGGTCGAGTGTCTTCAAGGTGGTCGAGTGAGCACATCTTCATGGTCGAGTGGATGATGGTTTCTCTTCGACTGCTTCTGATTCTTTGTAGAGATGTCCTTAGGGAGGGTATGTTGGATAGATCCATGACCCTACCCTAGGTACATAACTTCATCAGCTATCATGTCCCTACGATCGTAATCGGGCGTCTGAGAAAATATAGGTTAGGAAGTACGATTAACAAAACGGAGACAATTTGTAGATGTTTGGGGATGATCCGGATCCAACGGCGATGACAGTTCGGGTCGGGTTCGGGACAGCTTTCGGACGCGCGAGGGGGTCGATGCACCGTGCCAAGAGGGTTTGATGGACAAGGTCAAGTGTGTGGTTGGACTATGAAGAAAAAGGAAAGCAACCCGACAACCGTTTCCGGAGACCGAAAACATCCGACGTTAGACTGGCTACTACTGCCGCTATAGTTTAACGGTTGGGCTATCAAACGAACTCCGAATGCGATGAAATTTGGCAAGCAGTCTACTGACAACAAAACAACACCACACACCAACTTTCATCCCATTCCGAGACCATTTTTAGGCCACTTATAAAATAATATTTCGGACATGCCGCGGGCGCGTGCAAGTGTGGTTGGGCTTGGGACGGACAACAGACGGAACTGGGGAACCCGGACGGATGCATGTTTTGAAAACATGATGAAGCAATGCACATGATGACATGCCAAGATGCAACACGCAAGAAAATGACATGGCAATAATAGCGAATAACTGAAAGACACCTGGCGCAACGGTCTCGGGGCGTCACAACACTCCACCACTACGAGAGGATCTCGTCCCGAGATCTAGAATGGCACCGGAGAGAAACGGAAAAGGAAGAGAAGAGGTAAAACTAAGTTGCTTCTTTGACAAACGAGTGAAACCAAAGAACCTTGAGAGGTTGAACAAATTGAAAGAAAAGAATACAATGAAGATGAACGAAGTGGAAAACGCCCCGTTAGGAAAGAGGAACAAGGAACATCACGAGAACCCTGGAGGTTGAAAGACACGAGAAAAGGGTTGCAATGAACAAGAAGTACATGCAAGCACTCCGGTAGAAAACGAGAAGTACAAGGAACGATAAGGATCAATTATGACAACACTCCGGTTAACAAGATAGAAGGGATAAGAATGATATAATTTGGACAGCACTCCGACTATAAATGGAAGGAATCGAACATGATCTTGACAAGATGAGGATACTTGATGAGATCAACAACATACTAACTCTGGAACTATTGAAAGAATGGCACAATGGGTAAAAGATTTCAGACAGCACTGCGGTTGAAAAGTGAGGCAAAACTTGATAAGATGAGAGAACTTGAAAAGAGGGCATGGTACTCCGGTTAAATGGACAAGCACGAAAAGAACATGATATTTGACAAAACGAGATGATGGGTGAATATAGCAACAATACAAAGCCTCCGGAAGAAATGAAAGAATGCAAAGAAAAGAACGGAGAAGAAAAACAACATGTTCTACCTCAAATGAATTTGAGAGAGCATCCTTAAAAAGAAGGATTGAACAGAGTTGTTGGGAAATCAACAACGAAAAGAACAGGCTTGTTGAGGGCTTATGGAAAACATCTCGAGAACTTGCGGTGAAAACCTGCCACAAACGAAAACAATTGCTTGCTTGAGAGCGACGGAGAGATGAAAACATCTTTCATCGCGAGAATAGGAGGAAACTTGGATCATCGATAAACACCATAAATAGCAACATTCCTTAGGGAAGGTTTTAGGTGAAATATAACCCAAGATAACTCCAACGAAGAGGTTGATGGATTTAAAATACCTCGTTCTTAAGAACATGTGAATCATGAAACATGAACTCAAATTATCAAGAATGACATAATACCACCTCCAATGATATGAAAGAAAGAATTGCACTCCCGATTGCCAGATGAAGATGCTTGAGCTCCTCTAAAAAGAATCTTGATGAACACTTCGAGAAGGAATTAAATCCTTTATGAACCATCATGTAGCACCTCCATGAAGAACTCCGGTAAATAAAAGGATAACGAAAAGAAAGAGAAGTTGAAAACACAAGGTGAAACCTCGTAATGCTTTAGATGGATCTCCGTGATAATTAGAGCTTGGAACTCTGAGAAAGAAAAGATGAAGAAACTCCGAAGGAAGGAATTTATCACTTGGATGAAACAAGAATAAGAATTATGTTATGCGTATCCTTCACCAATTTAATTGATGACAAGAAACAGATTTGGCATACTACTCATTCTCGTAGAAAGGATTAAAATAGATATAGCGCCAACTTGAGAAAGTCTTCAACGATCCACCGGTATGATTGAAACAACGAATAAATTGATATGATAAGAAGGAAGAAAAATCTTGAACGACCCACCGTATGTATTGAAAATGAAAGTAGCAAAGGCACAAATCACCGAGTAGAATTGGAAAACGAATGAAGATGCTTGAGAGAATTTAGATACAAGTGAACGAAGAGATCCCGAGCTGATTAGAGAATACTTGAATGATGCACCGGTAAGATTTAGAGAATGAGAGCTGAAAGCTGGAATGGATAAATAATCCAAAATGATGGCCTTCGGATAATAAAAGTAAAAAGACTCCTGAAATGCTCCGGACGGATGAAAAGAATTCTCACAATCGCAAACAATTATTTGAGGATGGCATGAAGCTAGAACCACGAGTCTTGAAGAGAAAGGAGCAAGATTTAGAGGGAAACTCTTCTTCGGTCTACAAATGTTGAGAATGACGATGAGAACAGAACCATGAATTGTTGAGATACTCCGGGAGAATGAAAATCGAAGAGTTGAGCCATTGATGAAAGGAGTTATAAGATCTTGGAGAAACGAAACTAACTGATGATAATTCATTCTTACGTCAAACTTCAAAAAGAATTTAGGATAGCTCCGGGAAAATAGAGGAGTCAGGTAAGATCCTGGGAAAAGACCTGTGGGTTAGGGCCCACTCAAAAGAAACACCGTTGAAGGATTGCTTGAAAAGCAGATACCACCGGTTGAATAAACGACTTGAATGAGATAACAACCTCAAAATAAGTTGAACGGATCTTGAATGACAAGACGAGCCTTCTGAGATATCTTCGGCACTCCGGAACAAATGAATAGCAAGAGGTGGATGATTAAGAGATGCAATGGCATGAGAAAACATTTGAAACGAGGAAGAAGGGATATGATCAACACCAAAAGCTTGAATTAAAACCACCGGAGAAGAAAAAGAATGATGAATGATGATCTTGAAGCTCCGTTAGCATCTTCATGAGAATCACCGGATACGAACATTGACGAAAAAGAATGGAGAGACTTCACATCAATAAACTGGATACTTGATTAAGAAATCTTAGTCCTTGAAGAAAAAAGGGGTGGGTGGGTGGGAAAACAAAGACAACTTGGGACGGATGAAACAAACAACGTTGAGAAGAACTGATAATAGATCTTGCGAATGTTGACAAGATTGGATCCACTTTAAGAGGAGCACACCGGTTGAAAAAGAATTAACATGACAAACTCGATGATCGAGAGGGATTAGTATTCACATAGAAATATGAGAACACCGCTTAGGAAAGGTATGGAATCAACATTTGACTTCAAAGCAAATCGAATACCACAATCAAAACAAAACAAGGATTGGCTTGCAAAATAAGCCGGAACAAACATATGATAGAGATTTCGTCCGAAGTTTTCGTGGTGGGGCCCACACGGGCTCGATCGTACATCACCATCATGTACAAGGCAGTGCACATGACATACGAAGCGTCCCCAAGTCAGCATAGCCAAGGACTCTTTAAGACACAACGAGAGCACTGTAAAACCAACCGTGGATAGGCGAACCACTAGACATCGAACCCCAATTTCATATCATACATCTGTCGGAAAGATATCCTAAGAGCTACTTAAATTCCCACTTATAAACTCCCGAAACTTTTCGGTTATGCAATCAGGTGTTGGGGATACAGGGGAAGCATAATATCACACCCAAAACTAGCAAATCCTACATCCAGCTGTATCCATCCGTCAACACATAACCAAGAAACCTTCGGAAATCGTTTACCTCAACCTTCGAAAAGCATCCGTTATACGAGTTATGGCAAAACTCCCGAACACCCGCGCGAGGTTATCTCACCAACAACTGCCTAAAAGAGATTTTCGATGTCGGCAAAACTCAGGTATTCCACAAGTGCAATGATAAAATTGTGATGATAACACCTCGGAGCTCAAATCCCCGGGACACTGCCACAACCCCTAAATGTCAGGAGGCACCAAGAACAATGTTCTCGTCACAAAACCATCGGGACGATTCCAAGATACCCGCATGATCCTAAATTTTTTTAGTGAAATTTGATAAGAGAAGAGTCAAAACTCTACGTCAGGATGCCTCACCAGAGCGACGAAGGGACTGAGGAGTAAAAAGAATCCTACTCTCGGATATATATAATCCTATAAGACTCAAAACATTTTTCTAGACTCAACAACACCAGTGATTCGATCAAGCAGGGGGCTCCTAAAGTCGGGGATGGCTCTGATACCAACTTGTAACGCCCATGATGCGGCTATATCTCCCACATGTCGGAGCACAACTTAGAGGCATAACCGCATTGTAAGCAATGTCGCAAGTGAGGTAATCTTCACACAACCCATGTAATGAATAAGGAAAAGAGATACATAGTTGGCTTACAATCGCCACTTCACGCAATACATGAATAAAGCATTACAACATCCAGATACAAAGAAGGTCCGACTACAGAACCAAAATGAAAGAAGACTACCCCAAATGCTACACAGATCCCCGATCGTCCCAACTGGGCTCCACTACTGATCAACTGAAACGAAACAACATAATGAACGAGTTCTTTATAGAGCTCCTCCTGAGCTCGGTTGCGTCACCTGCAAGCTCTCCTCGGCACCTGCAAGCTAGTTTTGGAAGTATCTGTGAGTCACGGGGACTCAGCAATCTCACACCCTCGCGATCAAGACTATTTAAGCTTATAGGAAGGGTAAAGGTATAAGGTGGAGCTGCAGCAAGCAACTAGCATATTTGGTGGCTAACATACACAAAAGAGAGCGAGAAGAGAAGGCAAAAGCACGGTCGAGAAACTATGATCAAGAAGTGATCCTAGCACAACCTACGTTCAAGCATAACTCCAACACCGTGTTCACTTCCCAGACCCCGCCGAGAAGAGACCATCACGGTTACACACGCGGTTGATGCATTTTAATTAAGTTAAGTTTCAGGTTTTCTACAACCAGACATTAACAAATTCCCATCTGCCCATAACCGCGGGCACGACTTTTCAAAGTTCAAATCCCTGCAGGGGTGTCCCAACTTAGCCCATCATAAGATCTCATGGTCAATGAAGGATATTCCTTCTCCCAAGACAATCCGATCAGACTCGGCATCCCGGTTACAAGACATTTCGACAATGGTAAAACAAGACCAGCAAAGCCACCCAGATGTGCCGACAAACCCCGATAGGAGCTGCACATATCTCGTTCTCAGGGCACATCGGATAAGCCAGACGTCGGGTAGGCCAGCCCAGAGTTGCCCCTGGTGGCCCCGGACATCGCTCAGTTGGACCAACACTTAGAGAAGCACTGGCCCAGGGAGGGGTGGGGGTTAAAATAAAGATGACCCTTGAGCCGACCGACCCAAGGGAAAGAAAAGGCTAGGTGGCAAATGGTAAAACCAATGTTGGGCCTTGCTGGAGGAGTTTTATTCAAGGTGAACTGTCAAGGGGTTCCCATTATAACCCTACCGTGTAAGGAATGCAAAATCAAGGAACATAACACCGGTATGAGGGAAACTAGGGTGGCAAGAGTGGAACAAAACACCAGGCATAAGGCAGAGCCTTCCACCCTTTACCAAGTATATAGATGCATTAATTAAATAAGAGATATTGTGATATCCCACAACAATCCATGTTCCAACATGGAACAAACTCCAATCTTCACCTGCAACTAACAACGCTATAAGAGGGGCTGAGCAAAGTGGTAACATAGCCAAACAATGGTTTGCTAGGCCAAGGTGGGTTAGAGGCTTGGCTTAACAATATGGGAGACATGATAAGCAAGTGGTAGGTATCGTAGCATAGGCATAGCAAAAGAGCGAGCAACTAGCAAGCAAAGATAGAAGTGATTTCAAGGGTATGGTCATCTTGTCTGAGATCCCACACGGAAGAAGAACGAGTCCATGAAGAAGACAAACAGATGTAGATGAACGGATCCTCACACACACGACGTTATCGGAACCAACCCGAAGAAGCAACACCGGAAAGAAGCAAACAACATAGTAAACAACCACCACATAAGCATGGCATGATGCACAACCAAGTATGATGCATGTCCGGTTTAATGATACATGGCATGGCAAAGTGCACAAGCAATTCTACAAATTAAGTGGAGCTCAATATGCAACGAGTTGCATATTGACGAAACGCCACATCAATTATTTAGTTCGATCTCGTTTATGTACCCAACAATATTAAATGTTTTTTAACATGGCAAGGGGTGTAGCAAAGTAAAACTACCTATCTAGGCAAGTTTAAATGAGGCCGGAACGACAAGCAACAAGTCCGGAAAATCCTCATGAGCATAATTATGGATTTGGTACTGTTATGCCCTAAACCAAATTTTAGAGTTGTTAAACATGCAAAGTAAAGCCATCATGATAATCTAGGCATTTCTACCCCATTTACATATAAAGTTTATTAAATTCTGAGTTACGGTTATGTAGTTATAAAATAAAGCATTTTAGCATGGCAAGGGAAAAATTTAAACAAACAACTTTTTAAGCATTTTAAACATAGATGAAAATGGCAAATTATTAATCTACACAAAATTCTAAGCAAGTTTCATATATTAAGTTTTTACATGTGATGCACAGTTTGTGAGTTATTAAATGGATGAAGTATGAGGGGTTTTCTGCAAAACTGCCAACTCTAGATAATTAGCTAAATTCGCAGAACTGAAAAAAACATGACACGGGCCAGATCTACTGTGACTGGGCTTCTCACATCGGGCCCTTGAGGCCTTCAGCCCGCGGAGGCTAGCAGGCTTGGCACGGGAACTGGGCCGCAGGAACTGGCGAAGGGAAAAGCGTCGCTCGGCCTCGGCGCCATCATGGCCCACGCGTGGGACTACGGAGTCAACGGGCACGGGCGAGCATTCTCCTGCTCGATTCTGAAGAATAGGAACAGCAGCAGGCGCTAGCGATGTGAGAGACGACGCAAGGAGGCGTTCGAAGCAGAGGAGGCATGACGAGGGCGCACGGGAACCGGCCGGATCCGAGGCCACGACGGTGAAGCAGAGGATATCGGGGCCGGACGCGAACTTGACGGCGGCTGGGTAAAACGGCGACGAGGCGTGCACTGGTGCGGTCGACAGGGCGCAGAGGAGGTCGCTGGCGATGGGGCTCCTCCTGTTGACAAACCAAGACAGAGGGAGTGATGTGAGGGAGAGGGAGATGAATGGAAGGAGGGAGAAGAGAATAGAAGGGTGGAATGCTCATCTGGTGGTCAACGACGATCGCGTAGGACAGCATCGGGCATGAGGTTGGGATCCGATAGTGGCATAGGTCCAAGGCGCGGGATGGTTCATGGAGGAGCTCCTCTCCGGATCGAACTGGAAGGATAAGGCAGCAGGGCGCTGGTCTCTGACGAGCCTGGTCGAAGACGGCAGCCTCAGGCAGGGGAGCTCGGGCTCCTGGATTGAGAGGGGCACGGGAAATCGGGCGTCGTCGTGCTCTGCTCCCTGGCAAGCTCAGGCAAGGCCAAGGGGATCCACAGGCACGTGGGGCTGCTGATGCGGTGCAAGGAGAAGCAGAGGCCTCGGCGCTCGTGGGAGTGGGCATGGGAGAAGGAGTTCGGGCTCCTGGTTGGTGGGTGGAGGAAAATGAGGAGCGGGGGATCCCGAGGGGATTTGGTGGAACGGCGGCGGCGGAGTGATTGGATGGATGGAGTGGACAGGATCCTTAGTTTCTAGGGTTGTCCACTATTTATATTGAAATGAGATTAGGGTAGCATCTATCACGTCCCTACGATCGTAATCGGGCGGCTGAGAAAATATAGGTTAGGAAGTACAATTAACAAAACAGAGACGTTTTGTAGATGTTTAGGGATGATCCGGATCCAACGGTGACGACAGTTCGGGCCAGGTTCGGGATAGCTTTCGGATGCGCGAGGGGGTCGATGCACCGTGCAAAGAGGGTTTGATGGACAAGGTCAAGTGTGTGGTTGGACTACGAAGAAAAAGGAAAGCAACCCGGCAACCGTTTCCGGAGACCGAAAACGTCCGACGTTAGACCGGCTACTACTGCCGCTATAGTTTAATGGTTGGGCTATCAAATGAACTCCGAATGCAATGAAATTTGGCAGGCGGTCTACTGACAACAAAACAACACCGCACGCCAACTTTCATCCCATTCCAAGACCATTTTTCGGCCACTTATAAAATAATATTTCGGATGTGCCGCGGGCGCGTGTGTCGGGGGACTGATCCACGAACACCTATGGGACCGGTGGGCCGAGTCCCTTTTGGTTCGGCGGGGGCGGAGGTCGCACGAAGAGCAGATCGAGGCGAAACACACGAGCATTTTACCCAGGTTCGGGCCGCACAGATGCGTAAAACCCTACTCCTGCTTTGTGGTTTGTATTGAGTTCTTGCTCGGGAGCGTGTAGTGCTACAGTACACACCAGCAGCTAACGAGACCGAGCGTGAGTGTTCTGTTTTCCTGAACCCCCCTATACGTTGCGCATGGGCCTCCTTTTATATGCTCAAGGGGTCACCGACAGGTGGCAACGGAGACAAAGGGTAAAAATGGAAAGGTGCTGTGGTAGGTACAGCTACCTGCTACAGTGTATCATACCTAACCCTGACGGCAGGGGACAAGGGCATTAAATGCCCGTCTGCGTCGCCTAAAAAGTGCAAACGGGACCGTCAGGGGCGCCACCGCTCGCCATGATGGCAATCTTGTCAGCGCCGCTCGCCACCGTGCACCGCTGGCTGCACAGCCCCCCGCCTAGTACGCCTGGAAGGGTCCCAGAGCGACACGTTGGTGGATGTGCTGGAGCGCGGTCACAGAGTGGTGGCTTGCTACGGCAAGCGCCTTGCCGCGGTCGTTGTCTTGTCGCGTCCGGGAACTTGTCGCTCACCGGGCCTTGCCGGGACGCGTGGCGCGTCGTGACAAGTTCCTTGAAGTGCCTTGGTTGGCCTTCCCGGCAAGCTCCTCTTGCCGGGGTCTTGTCTCCTTGGCTTGGATACTTTGTCCTTGAATGGCTCCAAAGGAACCACGGAGGACCTTGGCGGTCACCTGGCAAGTCTTGCCGCGGGGTGCTGCGACTGCCCGTGCACAAGTTCGGGATACTAGGGTACCCCTACTCTAGTACACCGACAGGAGCCCCTGGGCCTGGGCCATACACGGTGCCGAGCGCTATTGGGCCAGGCCCAAAACAGGGCACGGGCACGCGCGGCCTAGGTTACGCCGTATCTCTCTCCGCATCCACCGCGCCCTCCCCGAACGGCACGCGTTGAATGCGGCGTCGTGGGAGAGATCGTGGGGGGATTCTTTATTTGGATATGCGGAATGTCCGCCCCCTCCCTCTTTATAAGCAGAGGAAACAGGGGTAGTTCGCTCATTCGCCAGTTGCTGCTTCAATCTCGGAAATCTCCGCCGCTCCCTTGTCTTCCCAAAGTCGAAAGAGAGCAGCGCTCCGCCCCCCATCGCCACCAGCACCACCAACGCCGTCGACCTCCTCCACCACTTCCGCCATGGCTCCAAAAGCCGACAAGGGGAAGGTTGTGAAGTCGACCGAGGCGCAGCGGCTTGCGGCGCTGCGAAAGGAGCGGGCGGTCTTCCCCCCCAAGCTCGCCGCGAGGGAGCTGAGGGAGAACTACTACCTCTTCTGGTCGACGGAGACGCGAGCGCATCCGCGCACGAAGGTACTTCCCGCCGCCGCTTGGAAGACGGGTCCAAACGGATACCCTTTCTTCGCCTTGTTCTTCTACTGCGGGCTCTGCCCGCCCTTCTCTGAGTTCTTCTGCGATATCATGAACACCTACGGGTTCCACCTCCTTGACTTCACCCCCAATGCCGTTCTGACCATGGCAGTTTTCGCACATCTCTGCGAAAACTTTGTCGGAGTCCATGCCAATGTAGCCCTTTTTCGCCACTTCTTTATGCCCCGAGTAGAGAGAGGAGAGCCTTTATCCGGCGGGATCGCCTGGATCTCAAGGGCCGGCAAGAAGGACACTTATCTAGAGGGAGAGTTCCGCGGCAAGTGGGAGGAATGGAGAGCAGACTGGTGCTGGATTGACGAGGAGAACCCGCAGCCATTCACCGCCCGGCGCCAAGCCCCAGTAGCACGCGGCAGCGACTGGAGTGACGTGGCCCCGGAAGATGACAGGCTGAAGATTGCTGTCACCCGGATCCTACGCCTCAGGCTTGCCGGGCTCACTGTAGGCGCTGTTGGCGCAGATTTTCTTCGCCGCCGCATCGCCCCCCTGCAGGAACGAGGGAGACCCGCCTGGGAGTTCAAGAATGCGGCGGATATCATGAGGCTGCGGCCGGGCCTCAACTTCAACTTCACTGTTCTGGAGCTCAACGCGATGCTCCAGGAGCTGTTCAAGTATGACCCCCAACATCCCGAAGTGTTCAGGTTGCCGGGGGGTGTCGTTCCGCTGTGCAACAACTCCGCGCTCGACCGCATCCGTGCAATGATGCCGCTGTGCGACTCGCATGGAATTGTCCCAACTTGGCAAGAGCCTGCAGACGATGTCGTGCAGCAATTCTTCGATGGCTTGGTAGAAGTGCCAATCCGCTCTGACGAGAACGATAGCCTCACCCACGACACCACCGATGCGGAGATGACACGCATCGCCACTAGGCTGGAAGAGGCGGCGGCAGCCGTAGCCGCGGGCGAATTTGGATTCACCGTGGAGGAGGCAGAGGCAGCAGAGGCGGCAAGCCGTGCCGAGCGAGGGGAGCCCGCCGGCGAGAAAGAGCTTGCCGGTCGTGGCGTCGAGTCGAGCGAGCCCACCAAGGATACGAGCGGCTCGCTGGAAATCAACTCCTCCTCCTCCTCATCTTCGAGTAGCTTGCCGCAAGCAGAGCCTCCATCCCCACCAAGAAGGCGTCTCCGCAAGGCCGGTGACGTAGCGGAGCGGCAGGCGGGTCAACAGTCGCCGCGCCGCGTGACACGCTCCATCGCGGCAAACACCGTTGCCGCGGGAGCACCTCATGGTGTGACGGCAACTGGAGCGGGGTCTAGCCGGACCACCGCTTCTGCTCCTGCCGCTTCTCACGCCGCGACGGCAACCGGAGCGGGGTCGTCTCAGACCACCGCCACCGTTCCCGCCAAGTGTCCAAGGGAAACTACTCCTCCGCCTCCTCGCGCCGGGCGTGAGCCGGATTTCGACTTCTCCGCGTTCAGCTCCGACGAGGAAGAAGAAGAGTAAGATGTTCTTGTTGTACTTGTAGTTCTTCAATTCTTGCTGTTTTGTCTTGTATCTCATTTGCTTTACTCTGAACTTGTTCCTTTTTAGGACTCTGGCCCAGAGAGCAGCGAAGAGAGCCAAGGTCCTGGTGATCGTCATCGAGGACGAACCCACTGCGACAGCAGGGGGTGCGCCCGAGACAACCTTGCCGGACCCGGCAACTTTTCTCCAGAGCAGCCCCCAGCGTAAGTATATGGTTTGCTTTCCGCCGTGAGGTGCGCATGGATACTCTGTCTTTGCTGATATCTGACTGTTGGTTTGCGTAGGAGCAGAGCAGCCCCACCAGGAGCCAAGGGAGAGTCCTCCGGCAAGGGAGAGCTTTCCGATAAGGGAGAAGTCTCCGGCAAGGTACAGCACCAGCGCCCCCCCGACGGCGGAGACCACGACTGCAGAACCCGGTACAGGTAATCCTTTCGCTGCAAGACTTCCCTTGGGTTCTTCTTCTTTTGATCTTCTTGGGTTTTTGCTTGACTCTTCTCCCTTTTCCGGCTGTCAGACCCATCTGCTACGGAGCCGATGGAGACCAAGGTTGCTGCCGACGACGTCGCTGCCACCGAAGAAGCAGCCGGTGCTGACGATCCCGCCGGCGCAGAGGCCGCCAAGGCTGCCGCCGCAGCAACTGGCGAGGAGTCTGGCGATCGCACTGATGGCCCTGAGGCCACAGGAGCGCCAGGCGCTATGTCAACCGCCGACCCGTCCGCCGCTGCCGCAGCGCCAGGCTCCGAAGAGCCCCAGCCAGGCGTCTACTTGAAGGCCGGCGATGGCGTCTTCATCAACCTCCCCTGGGCGTCAAGCTCCAGGGCGCCGGTCGAGGGAGAGATCTTCGACGGGGAGGTGCTCGCCTCCGCTGGGCTGAGGCTGGTTGACGCGCCGAGTAGCAGCAGCAACGAGCCTGAGGAAGAGTGGCTGCTGCGGAAGTTGTTGTCGCTCTACCGCGCACGGCAAGCCAAGCTGGAATCCCACGAGGCGCTTGTCGCGAAGGCGGGAGCAGACATCGAGAAGCGCGCGGAGGAGCTCCGGGGTCTCCACCAGGAAGCTCTCTGGTCCCTGGCGGAGGAGCGGGAGCAACTCGCTGAAGAGCAGAAGGCCTTCCTCCTCGAGAAGGCTGAAGTCAGAGAGCAACAGCAGCTTGCCGCTGAGAAGCTGTCTGCGCAGGAGGGCGAGCTGGCGCAGCGGAAGGTCAACCTTGACGCCCACAAGGAGGAGCTTGCCGCGCGTGAGGAAAAATTTGGCGGAGCCCTCAAGCAAGCGGAGGATGCTGCCGCAGCCGCCGAGGCCGCCAAGAAGGAGCTGGAGATGAAGGTGGCACAGCTGGAGGCCAATCTCAAGGCGAGCGTTGAGGAGCTTAGCGCCGCCAAGGACTCCAACGCAGATCTTGAGTTGAAGCTAACCACTTTGACCAAGACGCTGGACGGCGCCAAGGAGCAGGAGGTGGCCTTGAAGGAGGAGATCAAGGCCGACAAGGCGCTGCTGGAAAGTGCTGTCGCCGCCCAGAATGCTTTCAGGGAAAATGTGGAGCACTGGATGGAGAGCCTCGTGAGTGCTGCCGCAGATATTGACAGGGAGCTGGCGCAGCTGGGGGTGGAGGATCTTGGGTATCCCTCTGATGAGAACCTCCAAGCCAGCGCCAAGCTCACCTTGTTCTTCAAAGGCGTGGCGACGGCCCTTCAGCGGCTCCGGGAGAAGATCCCAAAGCAGCTGGCCGACGAGTCGCCAAGATCTGCGCAGGAGCTCTTCAGAGTGTTGGTGAAGGTGGCCTTCCGCAATCCGGGCCTCAACCTCACCAACTTCCTCAAGACCCTGCCGCCAGATGCTGATCTGGAGGCGCTCAAGACCCTTGTCGCACCCATTGTGGACAAGGTGAGCGGGATCAAGAGGATCGAGGGCGATCGCGTAGACTAGGCCGCCCGTTTCTTCTTTTCTTGTCGCTGTTTGTCATGTTATGAAAACAATCTGTTAGAGCCGCGACAAGCTATCTTTGTAATATAACTCTATTCCGGGTAATGATTGCAAAGTTATTCCCTTTACTTGATTCCTCCCTTTGTATGTTTTTTTACCCTACGCTTTTATGGAACTTGCCGGTGCAGCCACCTGAGCCGCGAGTGCTGAGTGCGGGACGTCAGCAGCCTGCTGGCGGTACCGCTACCGACAAGAAACCTTGTCGCAACTAGTTGCAGCTCACTTAAGTTGTTGAGCGGACTCGAAACAAAATAAGGGCGCAACTAGCTACGAGTTGGTTCCTCCGCGCACAGGTTTTCCATACAAAGTGCGGTCGTTCAAGGGAGATAACTTAAAAATTTTAAAAAAATCTGATTGCTCAAATTTTGGCAACTTAGCTTTTCTGTTGTTTGCTTCCCGGCAAGGCGAAACTTTCTTGAACGACGCCTGGTCCATACCATTATCTTCTCCTTTCCCCCCCGGCAAACTTGTGGGCGGGGGAACCTTCCTTTCCTTGAGAAAAAAGAAAGAAGAGAAAATAAAGATATGGAGCCTTACGGCTCGTTATTGCTTACCGGGGAGTAGGTGCTGCACAAAGTGTCAGATAACACATGCAAAAAATAGAAAGCATGAAATTGACACTATGTGCGGTGCACATGAGCTTTACTTATGCACGGGGTCTGCGCCCGGCTTTGTACAAAGGATTACATGCAACAGCGGCAAGACTTGTACAAAAGGTGGTTGCCGGAACAGGTTCCGGCAACCGCGCCTTACGGGTAAAACTTACGAAGATGCTCAATATTCCAGGAGTTGCTCACCGGAATGGCATCTTCGGTCTCAAGGCGGACAGCGCTAGGCCTAGTGACTCGTTTCACCCGGTAAGGGCCTTCCCACTTCGGCGTCAACTTGTTGGAATTCTTGGCGGACTGAACACGCCGAAGAACAAGGTCGCCTTCCTCGAGACTTCTGGCATTAACTTTGCGGCTATGGTAGCGGCGCAAAGCTTGCTGGTAGCGAGTAGCTCGCACAGCAGCCTGAAGACGATCTTCCTCAAGGAGTAGCGCGTCATCTTGTCGCAGCTGCTCTTGCTCAAGCTCATCATAGGCGAGCACTCGAGGTGACCCGTATACGAGTTCCATGGGGAGAACTGCCTCTGCTCCATATACTAGAGCGAAAGGTGTCTGGCCAGTGGCTCGATTTGGCGTCGTCCTGATCGACCAAAGAACCACCGGCAGCTCCTTGATCCAGTTTCTTCCGCACTTGTGCAGCCTGTCGAAAGTTCTGGTCTTGAGCCCACGCAGCACTTCAGCATTTGCCCTCTCCGCTTGACCGTTGCTTCTCGGGTGAGCAACAGAAGCGAAGCAGACCTTGGCGCCAAGATCTTGGACGTACTGCATGAAGGTGCGGCTCGTGAATTGCGTACCGTTGTCGGTGATTATCCTGTTAGGGATCCCGAAGCGGCAAACAATCGACCTGAAGAACTTGACTGCTGACTGTGCTGTCACCTTCCTCACTGGTTCCACTTCCGGCCACTTTGTGAACTTGTCGATTGCAACGTACAAGTACTCAAAGCCCCCGACTGCTCGGGGAAAGGGGCCGAGGATGTCGAGCCCCCAGACCGAAAATGGCCAGGATAAAGGGATCGTCTGGAGAGCTTGAGCTGGTTGGTGTATCTGCTTGGAATGGAACTGGCACGCTTCACACTTGGTTACTTGTGCAGTTGCATCCTGGAGGGCTGTCGGCCAAAAGAAACCTTGCCGGAATGCTTTGCCGACAAGTGCTCTTGCGCCAATGTGGTGTCCACATATGCCTCCATGTATCTCTGCCAACAGCTTTTGTCCGTCTTCCCGGTGAATACACTTCAATTTCACACCGTTGAGTCTTCTTCTGTACAGTGTCTTGTTGACAAACTGGTACATACTTGACTGCCGGGCTACTCTTTCCCCTTCTTCTTGCTCTTCGGGAAGTTCTCCTGTCTGAAGGAAACGGACAATCTGCTGCGCCCATGCTGGAGCTTGTGGCTCGACAACAAGGACTAAAGGCAAATCTGCTGCTGCGGGAACATCCGCTTCTACGGCGAGAACCTGCGGCTCTGCCGGAGCTTGACATTCCCCGGCAAGCTTGCCGGAGCAAAACTTGTTGGGAGCTTCTGCTTCAACGGAACAAACCCTAGGGCTTGCCGGAGCAGACTGCTCCTCAGCGCCTTTGGCGTTGATCTTGGGGACCTTCTTGGCGGCGGCTTCGGGAAGCTCTGCCGGAAAATAGTCACCAGAAATCAACTTCCTCTTCTTGCTCTATCCAGTTGATGGCGTTACGGACGGTTGAGTCAGCTTGAGCACAAAGATCCCTGGTTCCACAGGTAACTTAAGTGCGGCGCACTTTGACAGGTCATCGGCGATGGCGTTTTGAGCTCTTGGAACATGCTCCATCTGTAGGCCGTCAAAGTACTCTTCTAGCTTTCTCACTTCGTCGACGTAGGCTTCCATCAACGGACTCTGATAGCTCTTGTTCACTTGGCGGACGACAAGCTGCGAGTCACCCCTGACAATGAGCTTCTTGATCCCAAGGTCTGCCGCGATCCTGAGACCGGCAAGCAAGCCTTCATACTCTGCAGTATTGTTTGTTGCTTGCTCCTTGGGAAAGTGCATCTGGACTACGTACTTGAGGTGCTCTCCGGTGGGTGCGACAAGCAGCAGGCCAGCGCCGGCGCCTTGCAGCGAAAAGGCACCATCAAAGTACATCAACCACTCTTTGCTTGCTTCCTTGACGGGAATGCTCGTTTCTGGAATTTCTTCATCTGGTGTTGGCGTCCATTCTGCTATGAATTCTGCCAATGCTCTGCTTTGGATAGTTGAAGTACTCTCAAACTTGAGGCCAAAGCTTGACAGTTCCAGTGCCCACTCAACAATCCTGCCTGTCGCTTCTGGATTCTGTAGTATCCTCTTCAGCGGAAAGCGAGTGACAACTGTGATCTCATGTGCTTGGAAGTAATGGCGCAGCTTTCTCGAGGCCATGAGAAGGCCGAAAAGCAATTTTTGCACACCAGAGTACCTTGACCTAGCCCCCTGCAGAAGGGAACTGACAAAGTAAACTGGGTGCTGCACCATTCTCTTCTGTATCTCCTCGCGCGTCTGCGCAGATCCATCCTTGTCGGGACCAGAGCTTGCCGGGGAAGCCCCCTTCTTGTCGCTGGATGCGTCTGCCGTGGTTGCTGGCTCGTCATCTTCCTCCCTCTCCGCTACTAACGCAGCACTAACCACTTGATTGGTTGCCGCTATATACAGCAGCAACTTCTCTTGTGGCTTAGGTGCGACAAGTATTGGAGTGGAGGACAGGTATCTCTTCAAGTCTTGCAGCGCAGCCTCCGCTTCCGGAGTCCATTTCATTGGACCTGCCTTTTTCAATATTTTGAAAAACGGCAGGGCGCGCTCAGCAGACCTAGAGATAAACCTGCTGAGAGCAGCCACGCAACCGGCAAGTCTTCGTACATCCTTGACGCGCTTTGGTGCTTCAATCTGCTCAATGGCCTTGATCTTGTCGGGATTGGCTTTGATTCCCCGCTGAGACACGAAGAACCCGAGAAGCTTGCCGGAGGGGACTCCAAACACACACTTCTCGGGGTTGAGCTTGAGGTTGATCTTGCGCAGATTTGCAAAGGTCTCGTCTAAATCTTGAATCAGAGTTGCCTTGTCCTTGCTCTTGACCACTATGTCATCCATGTAGGCTTCCACATTTCTGTGTATTTGCGGATCAAGAGCGACATGGAATACCCTTGCAAATGTTGAACCAGCATTTTTCAAACCGAAAGGCATCTGTATGAAACAGTACGTGCCACATGGAGTAATGAATGCGGTCTTCTCCTCATCCTCTTCTGCCATGAAGATCTGATGGTATCCTGAATATGCGTCAAGAAATGAAAGCAAATCACATCCGGCCATGGAGTCAACAATCTGGTCAATGCGCGGCAAAGGAAATGGGTCTTTAGGACAAGCTTTGTTAACATCGGTAAAGTTGATACAAAGTCTCCATTTCCCGTTCGCCTTGCGCACGACTACAGGATTGGCTAACCACGTAGGATGGAGCACTCCTCTGACAAGGCCTGCTGCTTCCAACTTCTTGATCTCTTCTGCAATGAATTCTTGGCGCTCCACTGCTTGCTTCCTGACCTTCTGCTTGACGGGCCGCGCATGAGGACAAACGGCAAGGTGGTGCTCAATTACTTTCCTGGGAACACTGGGGATGTCAGACAGTTGCCACGCAAACACGTCGACATTCGCCCGCAGGAAAGCAATGAGCGCCCTTTCCTATTTAGGGTCGAGAGTGGCACTGATGGTGAAGGTACCACCAGTGCCATCCTCCTTGGCGGACACCTTCTTCGTCTCTGCCGGAGCTGCCATTGTCTTCTTACACTTGCCGGTGGAGCTCGATGGTGCGTCCTCGACGGCAGCGCAGCACTCCGAAGAGGTGCGCTTGCCGGAGTGGGCATCAGAACTCTTGCCGGACTTGGTCTTCTTCTTCCCCCCGGGAGCTTCAACGGTAGGTGACTTGTGATCTGCTGCGGCTGCCGCTTCCCGGTAGATCTTGTTGGCGCAGATAAGAGCATCCTTCTTGTCGCCAGGGACAGAGATGACGCTTATCGGGCCTGGCATCTTCAGCATGTTGTATGCGTAGTGAGAGGCTGCCATGAACTTGGCGAGTGCTGGACGGCCAAGTATCCCATTGTAAGGCAATGGAATATCGGCAACGTCAAAAGTGACCCTCTCAGTCCTGAAGTTCAGCTCGCTGCCAAATGTTACTGGCAACGTGACCTTCCCCTTCGGCTTGCTCCTTCCCGGGTTGATTCCTTGGAATGTGCCGGTCTCTTCCAGCTCGCTGTCAGGGATCTGGAGTTTCTGGAGTACAGCGGAGGAGATCAGGTTCAAGCCAGACCCGCCGTCAACTAGCATCTTAGTGACCTTGAGGTTGCGGATAGTTGGTGAAACCAACATCGGCAAGCACCCGACCACAGTTGTGCGATCAGGGTGGTCCTCAATGTCAAAGATGATAGGCGTGCTGGACCATTTCAGAAGCTTGCGTGACTCGATAGGTGGTTCCGCCGCATTGACTTCCCGCACCCACTGCTTGAGTTGGCGGTGTGAAGTATGCAGAGAAGCACCGCCGTCAATGCACAAGACCTCTGTGGCTTTCTGGAACTCCTGCTCGCTGGTCTCGACATCATCCATGTCTTCGTCGTCGTCGTCATCTTCATCCTTATCGCGGCCACGGGGAGTTCTGTCTCCTTGCCGCTGCTTGGCCTTGCCGCGGCGTCCTCCCCGGCCGGCGCGCTTCTTGCCAGATTCTCCAGTGCCTCCTTGGGCCCTCTCCTTGTCTCGTCGCTCGTACTCAGCCTTTTGTTGCTGGACAAGCTGCTTGACCTTCTTGCAGCTCTGGAGGTCATGGCCCTTGGTGCGGTGGATCTTGCAGTACTGCTTGTCGGTGCCGTCCTGCTTGTCGGCGACCGCCACAGCCTGGCAGTTGGTGCATGCGGCAATCTCCTTGCCGGAGCTACCAACTTTGGCTTTTTGGCGCCACCTTCATTGCCGGACTGCTCAACGACTAGCACATCTTTGCCTTTCTTCTTCCTGTTCCGCCGCTGGTTTTTCTTTGCCGGGGCAGCATCCTCGCTGTCAGATCCTCCTGCTCCTGGATTCTCTCCGAGGAGTTTCCTCCCTTCCTCAGCACGTGCACACTTGTCGGCCAGGGCATACAGCTCACTGACGTCTCTGATCTTGCACATCGCCATCTCCTCCCGCATCCTGCCGTTACGCACGTTCTGATGGAACGCGCTGATGACCGCGGCAGGGTGGACATCTGGGATGTTGTGCTGTACACGGCTGAATCTCTGAATGTACTTGCGCAGGGGCTCTCCTTCCTTCTGGGCGAGCAGATTAAGGTCACTCTCTTGGCCATGAGGTTTGTGGCCGCCTGTAAAGGCGCCGACAAACTGATGGCATAGGTCTGCCCAGGAGGATATGGAGTTGTCCGGCAAGTGCATGAGCCAGGACCAGCACTAGCGGGAAGTAGTTGGCAAGGATCTTGTCATCCCTCCTGCCGGCAGCCTGCACCGCGATGGTGTAGATGCTGAGGAACTCCGACGGATGCGACTTGCCGTCGTACTTCTCTGGTACGTCTGGCTTGAAATTCTTCATGCTGGGCCACTGGACTTGCCGCAGCTCACGAGTAAACGCAGGGCAACCTACCGCGTACGGCAAGTCTCCTGGTTCCCCTAGCACATGCATGTCGACAGAGGGCCCAGCGCGCTGGTCTGATTGACGTCGCGCTTCTCTTCGGCGCTCGATGCGAGTACGAGCGTCTTCTTGCTGTCATTCGTGAAGAACTTGGCGCTGATCGCGACGAGCTCGTGGATCTGATGACGCGGTGGAGTCGCTGTCGAGGTGGATCCGGCGAGTCGGCGATCTTGGCCTTCGGGGCGGAGAGTGCACAGTAGTTGCACCCCCACCGGTCTTGTCGCCACCGGCTCGTGCCTGGCTGACTCGCCGCGGCTGCGACGTGCTCGGCTGCCGTTGAGTGTCGCCGTTGGCGAAGCCGATGAGACTCTGGATGGTGGCCCTCCAGTCGTCAATCTTGTCTGCTGTTGGAGGGTAGTCTAGGAGCAGTTGAGCTCGCGCCAAAGCTTCTGCTGCAGTGGCGGGTGGTGGTGGCGAACGGTGCGAGGAGCGGGATATGCTCGGACTTCTAACTATGTTAGAAGGAGCAGTATCCCGTCCAGGCGACCGTGCCTCACTCGTGCTAGCATGTTGGCGTGCATGCTGGTCTTGAGCACTCCGAGATCCACCAGCTCGATCTTGGTCCAGCAAACGCATGGTACCGTGAGTACCATGACGCTGCCGGTCCCGTGCCTCCTGAGATGGGCGCGGTGCATGTACGGACGCCGAGGTCTTGGAGTGCGCCCGGTCGTTGTGGGAGCCGGCTACGCCGCCGATGGGCAGCGTAGCCTTGTCCTTGGACCTGGCAGCACCGTGAGCTCCCTCGTCGACGCCCGTTCTTCCGCCGGCGTCTGCCCCATCAGCCGTTTGCTCCGGTGGTAGCGGGGCGGACGGAGCAGCCGCCTCCGAAGCCTTCTTCTTCGGCGGCATGTCGATGAAGATGATGAAGATCTAGCTCGCGTGAACGCCGGATCTAGTTCACACAACCTCGACGCCCCCTACCTGGCATGCCAGAGATGTCGGGGGACTGATCCACGAACACCTATGGGACCGGCGGGCCGAGTCCCTTTCGGTTCGGCGGGGGCGGAGGTCGCACGAAGAGCAGATCGAGGCGAAACACACGAGCAGTTTACCCAGGTTCGGGCCGCACGGATGCCTAAAACCCTACTCCTGCTTTGTGGTTTGTATTGAGTTCTTGCTCGGGAGCGTGGAGTGCTACAGTACACACCAGCAGCTAACGAGACCGAGCGTGAGTGTTTTGTTTTCCTGAACCCCCCACTACGTTGCGCATGGGCCTCCTTTTATATGCTCAAGGGGTCACTGACAGGTGGCAACGGAGACAAAGGGTAAAAATGGAAAGGTGCTGCGGTAGGTACAGCTACCTGCTACAGTGTATCATACCTAACCCTGACAGCAGGGGACAAGGGCATTAAATGCCCGTCTGCGTTGCCTAAAAAGTGCAAAAGGGACCGTCAGGGGCGCCACCGCTCGCCACGATGGCAATCTTGTCAGCGCCGCTCGCCACCGTGCACCGCTGGCTGCACAGCCCCCCGCCACGTACGCCTGGAAGGGTCCCAGAGCGACACGTTGGTGGATGTGCTGGAGCGCGATCACAGAGTGGTGGCTTGCCGCGGCAAGCGCCTTGCCGCGGTCGTTGTCTTGTCGCGTCCGGGAACTTGTCGCTCACCGGGCCTTGCCGACACGCGTGGCGTGTCGCGGCAAGTTCCTTGAAGTGCCTTGGTTGGCCTTCCCGGCAAGCTCCTCTTGCCGGGGTCTTGTCTCCTTGGCTTGGATACTTTGTCCTTGAATGGCTCCAAAGGAACCACGGAGTACCTTGGCGGTCACCTGGCAAGTCTTGCCGCGGGGTGCTGCGACAGCCCGTGCACAAGTTCGGGATACTAGGGTACCCCTACTCTAGTACACCGACAGCGTGCAAGTGTGGTTGGGCTTGGAACGGACAACAGACGGAACTGGGGAACTCGGACAGATGCAAGTTTTGAAAACAAGACGATGCAATGCACATGATGACATGCCAAGATGCAACACGCAAGCAAATGACATGGGAACAATAGCGAATAACTGGAAGACACCTGGCGCAATGGTCTCAGGGCGTCACATTTCTATAGTTATCTTTATGAATTCTATAATAGCTCTGGAAATGATATTGCTAATGATTCCAACATCTCCTTTGGCACTCATAAGATTAGTAAGCTCAAATAAGCAGTCACCAAAATTGGGATCATTGGAACTCATCTTAATCAAGGCAATAGACTTATGGAGGATTTCATCTAGATCTTTGAAGGAATAATTTGGAAAGCGTTCCTCAAGAAATCTCCATATAGTGTAGGCACAATCAAGAGTAGGCAAACATTCAATCAAGTTTCTAGGCAAGCCTCTAGTGATAAGATTAACAGTTCTAAGGTTGCGGATCATGTCAATAGACTCATCAAGGGTAGGATGCAAAGGATCAACATGAGGTGCACAAGGGCTAGTAATGTACTTGTTCAAATGATATTCATTGAAAATCTCAAGCATTTCATTTTTCCACTCATGAAAATATTCTCCATCAAGAATAGGCACTCTGCGTCTAAGACTCCCCTAAGTAGACTCATCCATCTTCCTCCAATGGTGTTTAAACCAAAGCAATGGAGACCAAAGCTCTCATACCAATTGAAAGGACCGAGAAGAGGTGTCTATAGGGGGGGATTAGACACAAGTACCAAAAGTTGCAGTTTTTAAATTCTTTAGGTTGAAGTGGATTTTAGGCACCAGTTTAACAAACCCAATACATATCAAGCAAGCATGCAACAAGTAAATGAGCAGTGGAAAGTAAAGCATGAAACTTGCAAGAATGTAAAGGGAAGGATTTGGAAGATTCAAACGCAATTGGAGACACAGATGTTTTTGTCGTGGTTCCGATAGGTGGTGCTATCGTACATCCATGTTGATGGAGACTTCAACCCACGAAGGGTAACGGTTGCGCAAGTCCACGAAGGGCTCCACCCACCAAGGGTCCACGAAGAAGCAACCTTGTCTATTCCACCATGGCCATCGCCCACGAAGGACTTGCCTCACTAGCGGTAGATCTTCACGAAGTAGGCGATCTCCTTGCCCTTACAAACTCCTTGGTTCAACTCCACAATCTTGTCGGAGGCTCCCAAGTGACACCTAGCCAATCTAGGAGACACCACTCTCCAATAAGTAACAAATGGTGTGTTGATGATGAACTCCTTGCTCTTGTGCTTCAAATGATAGTCTCCCCAACACTCAACTCTCTCTCACAGGATTTGGATTTTGTGGAAAGAATATTTGAGTGGAAAGGAACTTGGGGAAGGCTAGAGATCAAGATTCATATGGTAGGAATGGGATATCTTGGTCTCAACACAAGTGTAGGTGGTTCTCTCTCAGAAAATATAGGTTGGAAGTGTAGTTTCGTTCTGATGGCTCTCTCCACTAATGAAGAGGAGGTGGAGGGGTATTTATAGCCTCCACACAAAATCTAACCATTACACACAACTTGCCAATCTCGGTGGGACCGAATAGTTAAACTCGGTCGGACCGATTCAGCAAAGCTAGTGACCGTTAGGGTTTTCGGTGGGACCTACATGCAACTCGGTAGGACCGATATGGTTAGGGTTAGGGCATAACGTAATCTCAGTGAGACCGATTACACAAACTCGGTGGGACTGATTTTGGTAATAAGCTAACCAGAGAGTTGGTCAGGTAAACTCGGTGGGACCGATTCGCTCATTTCGGTGAGACCGAAATGTTACAAAAGGGAAACAGAGAGTTTACATTGCAATCTCGATGGGACTGATCGTAAGTTTCAGTGAGACAGAAAGTATTGCAATAGGCAATAGAGAGTTTGCAATCCCATCTCGGTGAGACCGAGATCCCTATCGGTGAGACCGATTTGCCTAGGGTTTGTGGAAGTGGCTATGTCATCTGAACTCGGTGGCGCCGGATAGAAAGAATCGGTGGGGCCGAGTTTGACTTTTGGTTTAGGTCATATGTGGATGTGAGAAATTAGTTGAGGTCTTTGGAGCATATCACTAAACATTTGAGCAAGAGCCTCATTAAGCAACACCTCATCCCTCCTTGATAGTATTGGCTTTTCCTAGAGACTCAATGTGATCTTGGATCACTAAAATAGAAAATGTAGAGTCTTGAGCTTTGAGCTTGAGCCAATCCTTTATCCTTAGCATCTTGAAGGGGTTTCACATCCTCTAGTCCATGCCACTTCATTGTTGAACTTATCTGAAACATACTAGATAAAAATGTTAGTCCAACAAGAGATATGTCGACATTAATTACCAAAACCACCTAGGGAGCACTTGTGCTTTCAATCTCCCCCTTTTTGGTAATTGATGACAACATACATCAAAGATTTAGATCAAGATATTGAGAGTAGTAAGTAAAGCTTTGGAAAGACATGTAACTTGCATAGGCCCCCCTACATTTATGCAATCATGTGAATATGGAATATAGGAGCATGTGAATGCATAAACATGACAGAGTAAGCAATGTGTTACATGTATCTTGGCTATATGCATCAGAGCAAATGATGAAAATATGAGAAATGTACCTTCATGCTCATGAGTCCTTCTTGCAAACAGTATGTACATCAGCAAGAAATTCTCATTCACATGAATGTGATGCATATACTTACCTTGTGGTCTTGAGTTGGCTTAGGATGGGATGAACCTGCGTAAACAAGGTTAGATAACACAGATACACCTACTGGCCAGAGCAAACAAGAGAAACCACAAGAGTACCAAGACTAGGATGACATGTAGAGTGAGTACTAAGTACCACATTGGATAAAGACATGTCCCCAAAGGTAAAGATATGCAATCAATTCAAGGATTTCCTTCCCTTAGATGTCTTGCTCCCCCTGAATCTAACATGGGATATTGGGAGAAGATAGGGAACAGAAAATCATAGCAAAATCAGAGCTGAAAGGAAATAAACAGAGCTAATGCAATCGAGCAAATATGAACATGTCTTTCCCCTCTTGAAGACATGTGAGTTCTCTCCTCTTGAACATCAAGCATCTGGGGTCTCTTTCTTCCCTGGAGTATTCTCTCCCCTATAGATATGATTAAGCTTTGATGTGATGATCTCTCTCTCCCCCTTTGACATCAATTTCCAAGAAGGGTTGTGACACCCTCGATGCGATTATATCTCCCACGTGTCGAGGCACGACTTAGAGGCATAATCGCATTGAAGGCATATGTCGCAAGTGAGGTAATCTTCACACAGCCCATGTAATATAATAAGGGAAAGAGATACATAGTTGGCTTACAATCGCCACTTCACACAATTACATGAATAAGCATTACATCATCCAGATACAATCAAGGTCCGACTATGGAACCAAAATAAAAGAAGAACCCCAAATGCGACAAAGGTCCCCGATCGACCCCAACTGGGCTCCACTACTGATCAACTAGAACGAAACAACACAAAGGACAAGGTCTTCATCGAGCTCCTTGTGAGCTTGGTTGCGTCATCTGCACGGACTCATCGGCACCTGCAAGCTGGTTTTGGAAGTATCTGTGAGCCACGGGGACTCAGCAATCTCGCACCCTCGCGATCAAGGCTATTTAAGCTTATGGATAAGGTAAAGGTATGAGGTGGAGCTGCAGCAAGTGACTAGCATATATGGTGGCTAACATACGCGAGCGAGAAGAGAAAGCAAAGCACGATCGAGAATCTATGATCAAGAAGTGATCCTAGAACAACCTACGTCAAGCATAGCTCCAACACTGTGTTCACTTCCCGGACTCCGCCGGAAAGAGACCATCACGGTTACACACGCGGTTGATGCATTTTAATTTAAGGTCAACTTCAGGTTTTCTACAACCGGACATTAACAAATTCCCATCTGCCCATAACCGCGGGCACGGCTTTCAAAAGTTCAAATCCCTGCAGGGGTGTCCCAACTTAGCCCATCACAAGCTCTCACGGTCAACGAAGGAATAGACCTCCTCCCGAGACATTCCGATCAGACTCGGTATCCCGGTACAACAAGACATTTCGACAGGGTAAAACTAAACCAGCAACACCGCCCGAATGTGCCGACAAATCCCGATAGGAGCTGCACATATCTCTTTCTCAGGGCACACTTAGATTGTCCTAGGTACGGGTAGGCCAGCCCAGAGTTGCCCCTGGTGGTCACCGGCAGCTGACAGGTTGGACCAACACTCAGAGGAGCACTGGCCCGGGGGGTAAAATAATGATGACCCTTGAGTCCGCGAAACCCAAGGGAAAAAGAGGCTAGGTGGCGAATGGTTAAACCAATGTTGGGCATTGCTGGAAGAGTTTTACTTAAGGCGAACTGTCAAGGGGTTCCCATTATAGCCCAACCGCGTAAGGAACGCAAAATCCAGGAACATAACACCGATATGACGGAAACTAGGGCGGCAAGAGTGGAACAAAACACCAGGCATAAGGCCGAGCCTTCCACCCTTTACCAAGTATATAGATGCATTAATTAAATAAGATATATTGTGACATAGCATAGGAGTAAATTTAATTAAATCATTTTAACATGGCATAGGAGTAAATTTAACCAAACATCATTTTAAATATTTTAAACATGGATGAAAATGACATAGTATGAAACTAGATGAAATTCTAGTCATGTTTCATATTAAGTTTGTTTAATTTTGATGCATGGTTTGAGAGTTATTAAATGCATGAAGTTAGAGGGTTTATATGTAAAACTATAATTCCCCGGTTAAATAGCGAAATCGCAGAACTAGGAAAAAAACTGCACTGGGCCGAAACTAGCTGGCCCAACAACAGGAAAAAAAGGTGGGGCGTTGGGGGAGTTCTCACCATGGGCCAAGCCCAGTCGGTGAGGAGGCCGCAACAGAAGTTTGGCTGGGCCTGAGGCTGAGCGAGGCCCACCAGGGCGAGGGGGCGGCCTGGACGTCGTCCTTGTCTCGCGCCCGCACGAGCAGAGGACCATGGTGGCGGCGTAGAAATGCTCTGGCGAGGGTGGGTCCGGTGGCGCTCTCGAGGACTGGAACGGGTTGCTGGGCGGCGGATCCGGCCTCGGGGCGCCAGATCCGGTCGGTGGCGAGGCGAGACGACAGGGAGGCGCGGATCTCCACCGACGACGACGACCTGCGGGAGAGAGAGGATGAAGCAGGGAGGAGAGGGACAGGTCAGGGAGGAGCGAGAGGGCGACGGGGCTCCTGCCTGGGTTCGCCGGCGAGGGTGGTAGCTCCGGCAATGTCCCCGGTGAGGACGGGGCTGGACTTGTCGCCTGCGTGAGGAGGAGGTCGGGATCCGGGTTCCTCCGACGAGTGAGGCAGTGACGAGATCGGGTGTGCGGAGGCTTGCGACGGGCGGCTTAGGGCCCAGATCGGCAACGGTGGGCCAGATGCGGGCCTGCAGGGCCGCGGCGAAGTGGGGCACTGGGCAGGCGACGTGGAGGCCTGCGAGTGGCTGCGGGAGGCAGGGTAGGCGACGTGGCAGCGCCCGGTTGGCCAGGGCGACGCTTCAGGTGGCGGCACGGCCTTTGGCAACGCCCCAAGTGGCGACGGGGAGGTGGCTGCGCGCGGAAATCGAGGAGAAGGTGGCTGGCGGCTGCGGGGATCCCGAGGGGAAGGTTAGAAGTAGGTGGAGGGGGTTTAGGGTTCCAAAATTGGAAGGGGAAGGTCTATATATAGACAAGGGGGCTAGGTTAGGGGGATTAGCTCCGTTTTGGATCCGTTCGATCACCATCGGACGGTTTCAGATAGAGGGGGGGACTAGGTTGGTTGCAGCTGGGCTGTGGAGAGACCGTGGGCTGAGAAGAGAGAGAGAGAAGCAGAGCGGTCCGGCGACTGTTTCCGAAAACCGAAAACGTCCGACGAAAAGACCGGCTATACTGCCGCTATAGATTAACGGTTGGGCAAACAAACGAACTCCGAATGCGATGAAACTTGGCAGGCGGTCTACCTACACTATAACAAGACCGCACACCAACTCTCATCCCATTCCGAGAACATTTTCCGGCCACTTATAAAATAATATTTCGGACATGCCGCGGGCGCGTGCAAGTGTGTCTGGGCTCAGAACGGACAACGGACGGAACGAGGAGACCGGGACTGATGCAAGTTTTGAAAACATGATGATGCAATGCACATGATGACATGACAAGATGCAACACGCAAGCGAATGACAACGCAACAACAGCGCTGTCAGGACCCCGATTCCAAGTCACATCGATCTAGCCGGTAACACCTCATATCACTTGGCGGCCTCACGCACGGTATCCCACGGGTGACGCCTTACCATGGCCTGGGACCATTAACGCCTTTTGGCTCACGTATATGACAGTGTCGCTAGCATCCATATGACAGAGAACCCGGGCCGACATGGCTAGTCGTGAACCCAAAGCGGCACAGACCTATGGAGACAGGCATACATGAATCACATCGAACATGTCGGTCATCAACGAGTGATTCCGGGCTGTAGCACTGGACTAACAGGACTCCGGGAAACCCTGGGCTGTAGCAGGCTAGGCAGGACTCCGGAAGTCACCGTGTGACATTTCCCCGAAGGGACAGACATAGGGACGAAGTGAAACACATGCCGGCCAGTCAAGTGTCCTGAGCAGTAGTGCTGGGCTAGCAGGACTCAGGTGAACCGGGCTGTAGCGGACTACTATGGCTTGAGGAACACTAGACTACATTTCCCCATAAGAAAGGCTGTCAAGGATAAACAACTAGATTGTCGGATCCCACTCATACCAAGCATTTCAATCATACACACAATATGCCTGATATGAGTACATACAACATGGCATCACAACAAAACTCTACAACTCAAGTACTTTATTTAAAGGCTCCAGAGAGCCATACATAACATGTTCATACAGATAGGGGTCACATGACCCGACACTCAAGTCATACAAACATACAAGCACATGCGGAAGCAACTAGTTTGGGTACAGACTCTAGAAAGAAACAAGGCATCTCGAAGCCTGTCTATCTACATAGGCCCTCCATGGCCAGGGTCACCACCTGGGTGGCTAGTCACTCGTCGACGTCAAGGTCTACATAGAACCCATCGGAGGGGGCAGTGTTGTCGTCTGAAAACAATAAATAAGCAAAACATGAGTACAAAGGTACTCAGCAAGTCTTACATCAGAACCTACTATACATGCTTATTCTCAAGAAGGCGGTGGGGTTGATGCAGCAAGCCAGCTTTGACTCTTGGCTAAGCTATCCTACGGAACTTCACCAGTAAAATACTTTTCGCACACGAGTCCACTACTCACCAACACAATACTCCACCGGGGATCCTCCCTCTTCATCCTACGAGAGGGCCATCCTCGGTACTCACACTTTATCTTGAGTCTTTTAGTAGTATCCGTTAACTTGTCTATGAACTGTATATGCAACCAAGTAGTCCTTTACCGCAGACGCGGCTATTCGAATAGTTTTATACCCTGTAGGGGTGTACTTCATCACACATGTTTCCACCACTTAGCGTCTGCACACGACATGTGCTCGGCAGACTTCAAGCGAAAACCGACGTGGGTGTAGACCACGACCTGACTAACCTCACAAGTCTCTAGTCCAGGTTTATCGCCTATTCAGGTTCCATCCGCAAGGAAATCCAGCCGGGGTGTCCTCAACGGCCCCAAATGATGTGAACAGGGTTCCTGCGACACCAAACGGGTGACTCGGTACACCGTGCCACGGTGTATCTACCGCAACATAGCCCACCCCTAGGGTCAGCGCTACGCACGGCCGCCAACACGTGTCCTACAAACACCAGAAACTAGTTGCAACTCCTGGACAGAGGCGAGAGGGGTCAGTAAGTCGAGCGGGGTCATATTTCAGGGCCCAATGTGTGGTAGTAGCTGAATCTTAAATCACGCATACAGATCTCAGTGCTTAGGGACGGCCTCAATGAAACAACCCACCATGTACTCCTACATGGCCTCTCATCGATACCTTTACCAAAACATGTTCAACGCATCCCTCACATTACCGGCATAAGCATTTCACTCTAGCCCATCTCCCAGATGAACCAGACCTGACACAACTCTAAGCATAGCAGGCATAGCAAGGTAAGAATCACATACATGGCTCAATCAACTCCTACACATGCTAGTGGGTTTCATCTAGTTACTATGGCAATGACAGGTCATGCAGAGGATAAGGTTTCAACTACCGTAGCACACAGCAGTTTGAATCGAGTTGTCTTAATGCAGTAAACAAGAGCAGAAGCGAGAACATGGGTTTGTATCGGAATGATCAATGGTTGCTTGCCTGATGGAGTGGTAGTGGGATACTGCCCTTCAGTTGGATACTCGTGGATATCCTCGGAGGCAGAACCTACCACGAAGAACACATCGTAATACAATCAACACATGACGATATGCAACAATATGATGCATGCTATGACATGGCAATATGAACGTGTCTTGGCCTAATGCAAGTTATATTAGAAAGGAATGAACTCATTTGAATCAAAGATTCAAATATTAGCTCATTAAACATGGCCTTAATAGTGCTTTTCCTTATTCTGCCTAAACAGCAAGGTAACTTGTTTTGTCATGCATGAAACCATTACAGTTGGATAGATTGAATTTTTCTAATAATTTTTCATATATAATTTATCTCATTTGGAGCTATGGTTGAATTTCTATGAATTTTTGAAGTTTGAACTATTTTCTGGAATTTCCTGAATAAGAATAAATCCAGAAAATCAATTACTGCGTCAGCATTGCGTCAGGGTGACGTCAGCAGGTCAAAGGCGCCAGCCCAGGTCAAACCTGACTAGTGGGCCCCTTTTGTCAGCCTCTCAGCTAATTAGCAAAATTAGATTAACACTAATTAGTTGTCAATGGGGCCTGGGCCCACATGTCAGTGACTGATTTAATTAAAATTAATTAAGACTAATCCTAATTTAGTTAACCGACCAGCCCCACCTGTCATAGACTCAGGGGGGTCTTCCTGGGCCCACCCAGGGGCCAAACTGGGTCAACTCGCCGGCGGCTCGACGCCGGCGAGGCCCGAGACGGCGGAGGGCTTCGGATTTGGTCCTCCGGTGACCAAATCGACGGCGGAGACGTGCTACGCGTAGCTGGGGCTCGTGCGCATCTAGTGGGGCAAGTGGGAGGAGCTGGGGTGGAGCGAGCTCGCCGGAATCGAGCTCGTGGCGGCGGCCGGAGTTCGGGCGAGGTCGGTTTCGAGGCTACGGTGCATGGGAGGAAGAACTGGTGGTGGCTACGGGTCCCTGGTGCTGCGCTGAGCACGGTGAGGCGCTCGGACGCGTGCTTGCACGGCCGTAGCCACGACGGCAGCATGGCCGGCGGCAAGGAGCGCTCGGGCTCGGAGGGGGCGGTGGCTACGAGGCGTAATCGAGCACGGGAACTAGGGGGAAAGGAAGAGGAGCTCACAGCAGAGTCGGAGAGGGGGTCAGTGGGCTCGGGGAGGTCCTGGCGGCGGCGAATTCGACCGGAGATGGCTCGGGTGCCCGAGGTTGAAGACGAGGGCGAAGGCGGCGATGTAGGGCCTCCGGCGATGCATGGCTCGGTGGGGAGGACGAGGGAGTCGAGGCGGAGCTAATGGGCTCGTTGGAGGGGCGAGGGGGTGTCTGTGGTGGCAACTACGGCGATCGGCTGCGAGGTACGCGCTCGGCCGTCGCGGGAGAGAGAGAGGGAGACGAGGGGGAGAGTGAGCGAGTGCGAGAGGGAGACGTGGGGGGTCGCGTGGCACTTCAGGGCGTCTCCCGGGCGTCGGCGGAAGCAGGAGGTGGCCGGCGTGTGGCCGCGGGCGCCGGCCACGCGCTCCGCATCCTTCTGGCGCGAGGAGGACGACGACTGGCAGCGCCAGCAGGCTGGGCCGAGCCAGGTGGCTCGGCCAGCACAGGTAAGGCCCAGGTGGGCTTCTTTCTCCTCTTTTTTTATTTAGTTTCTATTTTCTATTTAACTACAACTGTTTAGCTTTAAATAAAATACTAAAACATTTCCAAAAATCCTGAAAATAAATGTGGCCTCTGTTTAGATTATTTCCAACAGGAAACATTTATTCCCAGAATTATTTGAGCATTTAGATTATTTTATAGCATTTAAATGCCCAAATTCAAATACTTATGATTTAATTCAATGACCTTCTGTTGACCTAGAAAATTGTGCACCAATTTTGCCAGAGGTTCTAACCTAAGACAAAGAGGGTGAACTTTTTAGAAGGGCATTTCAGGTTCATTGAAAATATTTTTAGTAAACCCTAGTTGTTTCCAAGGGGGGTGTGTTGGGGGTTCTGTCTTCCCCAATTCAAATTTAAGAGGAATTTAAACATGATGCACATTCTAATGCTTGAACTAGTTAGGGTGTAACAACTCACCCCCACTCAAAAGTATCTCGTCTCGAGATTTAGGATCCTCCAGGAAGAAGGTCGGGTACTCAAGTCGAAGACGATCCTCCCTTTCCCAAGTGGCTTCTTCCTCGGAATGGTGTGACCATTGAACCTTGAGAAACTTGATATTATGACGTCGAGTGGTACGCTCGGCTTGATCAAGGATACGAACGGGATATTCCCGATAAGAAAGGTTATCTTGTAGATCAAGCGTTTCGTGATCCACTCGACGGATAGGATCCGCGAAGCAACGCCTGAGTTGTGAAACGTGGAAGACATCGTGAACTCTGGAAAGACGCGGAGGTAGTTCCAATTGGTAGGCAACTTCTCCTCGTTTGGCAAGAATGCGAAAGGGTCCAATGTAACGAGGAGCCAATTTGCCTTTGATACCGAAACGATGGGTTCCCTTTAACGGAGTAACCCGAAGGTAGGCCTTCTCGTCGACTTCATAAGTCATAGGTTTATGTTTACGATCATATTGACTCTTTTGACGAGATTGGGCTGTTTTCAATTTCTCACGAATAACGCGAACCTGCTCTTCTCCTTCCTGAATCATATCCGGGCCAAAGAGCTGTCTTTCCCCGGTTTCTGATCAGTTAAGAGGCGTTTGACATTTTCGTCCATAGAGAACTTCGAAAGGAGCTTTGCCCAAACTAGCTTGATAACTATTGTTATTGGCAAACTCCGCGAATGGAAGGCATTTCTCCCAACTCATTCCGAACGAGATAACAGAAGCTCGGAGCATATCTTCCAGAATTTGATTGACTAGCTCTACTTGACCACTTGATTGAGGATGGAAGGCGGTACTAAAAGAGAGACGAGTTCCCATAGTATTTTGGAAGCTTTCCCAAAATCGAGAGGTGAAGAGACTCCCACGGTCTGAGTTAATTTCCAATGGAACACCATGAAGAGATACTATTCGGGAGATGTATAGATCAGCTAGCTGGCTAGCAGTGATACTCTCATGAACAGGTAGAAAGTGGGCTACTTTGGAAAGTCGGTCGATCACAACGAAGATGGCATTATTCCCTCTCTTGGTCCTGGGAAACCCAGTGATGAAATCCATACTGATTTTATCCCATTTCCATTCAGGAATAGCCAAAGGTTGAAGGGTGCCAGCAGGCCGTTGATGCTCTGCTTTAACACGACGACAGACGTCGCAGCTAGCAATGTATTGAGCGATTTCTCTCTTCATCCTAGTCCACCAAAACCTCTGGCGTAGGTCTTGATACATTTTAGTACTACCGGGATGAATGGTGAGAGGGGATTCATGAGCTTCCTTAAGGATCAACTGGCGTAGATGTTGTTTCTTGGGAACCACCAAACGGTTCTCGAAAAAGACAGCACCTCGCTCATCCATGGAGAAACATTTAGCAACTCCGCTAGCGATGTTTTCCTTAATCTGGGATATGCCCTTATCACGCTTCTGGGCAGCTATGATTTGATCCATAAGGGTAGGTTTCTCCACCAGGGTGGATAGGAATCCTCGAGGAACAATGTGAAGATTAAGCTTACGAAATTCCTCATGGAGAAGTGGTTGACTTTGTTGTAACATCAGGTTGTTACAATAGGACTTACGGCTTAGTGCATCAGCCATGACATTGGCTTTGCCTGGGGTGTAAGTTATTCCTAAGTCGTAATCCGAGATCAACTCGACCCAACGTCTGTGCCTGAGATTCAAATCTGGTTGGGTGAAGATATATTTCAAACTTTGGTGATCGGTGAAGATCTCGCAACGATTACCGAGAAGGTAATGTCGCCAGGTTTTAAGTGCATGGACTACAGCTGCAAGCTCTAGATCATGTGTGGGATAATTTTCCTCATGTGGGTGTAATTGCCGTGAAGCATAGGCAATTACCTGACGATCTTGCATGAGTATGCAACCTAGTCCTTGTCGCGAGGCGTCGCAATAGATAATAAAGTCCTTGGAGAAATCTGGTGGTACCAGAACGGGAGCAGATGTCAGGCGTCTTTTCTGTTCCTGAAAACCTAACTCGCACTGTGGAGTCCACTCGAACTTTTTATCCTTCTTGAGGAGTTCAGTTAGAGGTTTAGCAACCTTGGAGAAATTTTCGACGAAGCGGTGGCAATAGCTCGCTAAGCCAAGGAAGCTCCGAACTTGCTTAACCGTCTCAGGTGGAGTCCAATCAAGGACGGCTTGAACTCGCTCGGGATTGACAGCAATACCCTTACCAGAAATTACATGGCCTAGATAGGTCACTTCTGGCAACCAAAATTCACACTTGGAGAATTTGGCATAAAGGCGATGCTCTCGAAGTTTCATCAATACCAGCCTTAGATGTTCGGCATGTTCTTCTTCATTCTTGGAGTAGATGAGTATGTCATCGAGGTATACTACGACAAATTTGTCCAAGTACTCCATGAAAACCGAGTTCATTAACCGGGAAAAGGTGGCTGGGGCATTGGTTAAACCGAAGGACATCACGGTGTACTCGTATTGGCCATAACGAGTAACAAAGGCCGTTTTGGGAGTGTCCCCATTTCTGATTTTGATTTGATGGTAGCCCAACCTCAAATCCATCTTGGAAAAGACTGAGGATCCAGCGAGCTGATCATACAGATCGTTGATCCTGGGAAGCGGATATTTGTTCTTGATGGTGACCAAATTGACAGGTCGGTAATCCACAACCATTCGATCCGTTCCATCCTTCTTCTTGACGAAGAGGACGGGGCAAGCCCAAGGAGAGGAACTAGGACGGATGAAACCCTTTTTCAAGGACTCATCGAGTTGGTTCTTAAGCTCGGCTAGTTCTAAGGGTGCCATCTTGTAGGGTCTTCTAGAGATTGGAACGGTTCCTGGGACAAGGTCTATCACAAACTCAACATCCCTGTCAGGTGGAACACCTGGCAGTTCTTCTAGAAAAACATCCGGAAAGTCTCCGACTACCGGAACATCCTCAAGGTCTGGAAGAGGGTTAGCATTTAGAGAGTAAAGCTGGCGCTTGGCCACTCGAGTTAAGACATTGACTGTCTTGCCCGATGGGTGAGTAAGTTGAACGGTTCTAGTGGCACAATCGATCTTAGCATAATGAGCTGACATCCAGTCCATACCCAAGATGATATTTATGTTGGAGGACTTGAGAGCTATTAAGGATGCAAGGAAGACAAGTCTGTCGACAAGAATTTCGTTCCCATGGCTTACTCTAGAAGTTTGCCATTTGGAACCCGGGGTTTGAATTACCATGGAAGTGGGCATGTCACAGAATGTCGTGTTATGCAATCGAGCATAGCTCTCGGATATGAATGAATGAGATGCTCCAGTATCGAAAAGAACGGATGCCGGATGGCAGTTAACAAGGAGCGTACCAAGGACGACGTTGGGATCCTCATGAGCCTCCTCGGCTGAAACATAGTTGACATGGCCACGTGCAGTGGTGGCCGGCTTGGCATAAAATGTTTTCCCCGCTGGCTTACCACGGCCAATGGACTTCCCAGTTTGATTGGAGTTGTTGTTCTGGGGACACTCTCGGCTATAGTGACCCAGCTCTCCACACTTAAAGCATGTCACCACATTGGGGCGTGGAGCAGCATTAGCAGCGGGGCCACCATAGGGCTTGGGCGGTGCAAATTGCTGGTTGGGACGAGGCGCCTCAAAGGATGGCCTCGGGATGAACCTGGGTGGCAGTGCCGTGCTTGGGATCCACACCCGGCGCTTCTGAGCTCCCGAGCCGGATGAAGAGCCAAAATCACGGGAGTGCTTGCGTGAAGCGTCATAATCAGTCTGGCCTGTCTCAGCACTAATGGCTTTATTGACCAGCTTTTGAAAAGATGTGCACTCGTGCAGACGGAGATCGCGGCGAAGCTCAGGGCTAAGTCCCTTGCGGAACCTTGCCTGCTTCTTAGCGTCAGTAGAAACCTCTTTAGGGGCATAGCGTGCCAGATTCCCAAATTCACGACTATATGCATCCACAGTCAGTCTTCCTTGGGTGAAGTTGCAGAACTCCTCCCTCTTGCGATCCATGAGACCTTCCGGAATGTGATGCTCACGAAAAGCCTCACTAAATTCAGCCCAAGAAGTGATTTGGCCGACCGGGTGCATAGCTTCGAAGTTTTCCCACCAAAGGCTAGCAGGGCCTTCGACGTGATAGGCAGCATAGGTAACCTTGTCGGCTTCGGCTACGTTGGCAGAACGTAGCTTGTGGGTGATGCTGCGAAGCCAGTCATCCGCGTCGAGGGGCTCGATGGAGTGATTAAACTTTGGCGGGTATAGCTTGATAAAGTCATTGATTGACACCGAGTCATTTCGCGGGTGGCATGCAGTGTTCTGCTCAATCCGCTCTAGCAGGCGGTTAGTCTCACGCTTGTTTCTTTCCGCCTCTAGCATCACTTCGGCCAGAGAAGGCGGGTGAGGCAGATTCTCGCCTCTTGCTGCACTGGCTTCCCCCTGCTCCGGGGCAGCAGGGTTGCTGCGGGTGTTGACCATCCTAAGAGGAAACAAGACAACGGTTTAGACAAGGATGGCTCAAACTTAGCAAGGAAGTGCAGAATGTAATGGATAACACAGAATGCCGAGATGTTCATCCGTATGTCGTGGTAATATAAAACTTCCATATATATACCAACGGTCATACACATCATACATAGTTCAGTACAAGCCCAGGCTACAATACAACTATGATGAAAGACATTACATCTCATCAGAGGCATTCCAAGCTCCTATACATTATTTGTCTACACCTCCGGAATTGATTACACACAAAGTCATATTCCACAAGTCACACAGGACAGTGGAGATACAACTACTACAATACTAGTGGTACTACTACTAACTCAGACAGCTCCATAGTAGTTCTCATAGAAGTTGCCTCCGTAGCCTGGAAGTTCAACATGACCATCCGGGAACAGACAGTCCTGAGGAGCCTGTGGACCAAAGGGGCTAGGATGAGGTCTTGGACCAACAAACGGTGGCCTGCGGGGACCACGGGGTGGGGTGATGCCTCCCACATCACGCCAATCCACCATGTCTGGCAGAGCTGATCTCATAGGATACAGATCCCTTGTATCCATACATCCAGCTTGCACCGCAGGTGCAAACCGAGTCAATGTGGCCCAATGATCAGCACGGGTATTAAAAAGCTCCAACCTCAAGGCCCGATTCTCTCGGTCCTTATCTTCGAGCATCTCGGCACTGGTACGAGTTAATGAGTCCTCCTGAGTGGAGTCAGCATAGATAGCCTGAAGATACCCTTGCGCTCCCGGAAGTGAAGCTGGCATGTAACGGAAGTCGGTGTTCCGAAGCAGGCTAGTCCGGACTCGCAAGATGGTCATCATGGAATAGGCAGCATCCTGCACAGCCATCTCAACAGTAACCCCGAGTCCATAGGAATAGTGAAGGGGCTCGATAGATCCAGGATAAGAAGGAAATATCCTGACGGTGCAGAGATATTGGCTTTGATTAAAGTCGCGGAACTGCTCTTCGACGGTGTATTCGGGATACCAACGGTAGCCCGTCTCGATCATTACCCGGACTAACATAGTAGTATGACCGGGCACGTCGAGGCACCGGGTCAGGCGAACCACTTGATTTTGAACATGGTTGGCCATCTGAAAGCACAACCACAATGCAAAGGCATCAGAATTTCTAGGGAAAATTGGACAGCATAATAGCTGTAAATGCTCAGAAAAAGATTTGAGTCATTCACAACAGTTCGCAATACCACTCAACAACATCATATCAAGATTCTGATCCAATTAGCAACATACTCAAGTAGTAGAACTGAACTGGGGCTTGTAACAACAATCCTATAAGCTACTACGGATTAGTAACACGTGAACCTGATAGAAGAAGAGAGCCTAGTCCTTAACCCACGTTGAATGAGAAGAGAATGACTCAGATCAGAGGCATAGGTAAAGGAGTAAAAGAACCTTACGTTCCCTCCCACAATCAATTCCCCTACATATAACTAGAGCATTTCTAGACTTGACATCGACCAGTTTGGCTCAACGAACCTACAGGCAGTCCGGCTCTGATACCAACGCTGTCAGGACCCCGATTCCAAGTCACATCGATCTAGCCGGTAACACCTCATATCACTTTGCGGCCTCACGCACGGTATCCCACGGGTGACGCCTTACCATGGCCCGGGACCGTTTGCGCCTTTTGGCTCACGTATATGACAGTGTCGCTAGCATCCATATGACAGAGAACCCGGGCCGACATGGCTAGTCGTGAACCCAAAGCGGCACAGACCTATGGAGACGGGCATACATGAATCACATCGAACATGTCGGTCATCAACGAGTGATTCCAGACTTTATTTAAAGGCTCCAGAGAGCCATACATAACATGTTCATACAGATAGGGGTCACATGACCCGACACTCAAGTCATACAAACATACAAGCACATGCGGAAGCAACTAGTTTTGGTACAGACTCTAGAAAGAAAGAAGGCATCTCGAAGCCTGTCTATCTACATAGGCCCTCCATGGCCAGGGTCACCACCTGGGTGGCTAGTCACTCGTCGACGTCAAGGTCTACATAGAACCCATCGGAGGGGGCAGTGTTGTCGTCTGAAAACAATAAATAAGCAAAACATGAGTACAAAGGTACTCAGCAAGTCTTACATCAGAACCTACTATACATGCTTATTCTTAAGAAGGCGGTGGGGTTGATGCAGCAATCCAGCTTTGACTCTTGGCTAAGCTATCCTACGGAATTCACCAGTAAAATAGTTTCCGCACACGAGTCCACTACTCACCAACACAATACTCCACCAGGGATCCTCCCTCGTCATCCTACGAGAGGGCCATCCTCGGTACTCACACTTTATCTTGAGTCTTTTAGTAGTATCCATTAACTTGTCTATGAACTGTATATGCAACCAAGTAGTCCTTTACCGCGGACACGGCTATTCGAATAGTTTTATACCCTGCAGGGGTGTACTTCGTCACACATGTTTCCACCACTTAGCGTCTGCACACGACATGTGCTCGGCAGACTTCAAGCGAAAACCGACGTGGGTGTAGACCACGACCTGACTAACCTCACAAGTCTCTAGTCCAGGTTTATCTCCTATTCAGGTTCCATCCGCAAGGAAATCCGGCCGGTGTGTCCTCAACGGCCCCAAACGATGTTAATAGGGTTCCCGCGACACCAAACGGGTGACTCGGTACACCGTGCCACGGTGTATCTACCGCAACATAGCCCACCCCTAGGGTCAGCGCTACGCACGGCCGCCAACACGTGTCCTACAAACACCAGAAACTAGTTGCAACTCCTGGACAGAGGCGAGAGGGGTCAGTAAGTCGAGCGGGGTCATATTTCAGGGCCCAATGTGTGGTAGTAGCTGAATCTTAAATCACGCATACAGATCTCAGTGCTTAGGGACGGCCTCAATGAAACAACCCACCATGTACTCCTACATGGCCTCTCATCGATACCTTTACCAAAACATGTTCAACGCATCCCTCACATTACCGGCATAAGCATTTCACTCTAGCCCATCTCCCAGATGAACCAGACCTGACACAACTCTAAGCATAGCAGGCATAGCAAGGTAAGAATCACATACATGGCTCAATCAACTCCTACACATGCTAGTGGGTTTCATCTAGTTACTATGGCAATGACAGGTCATGCAGAGGATAAGGTTTCAACTACCGTAGCACACAGCAGTTTGAATCGAGTTGTCTTAATGCAGTAAACAAGAGCAGAAGCGAGAACATGGGTTTGTATCGGAATGATCAATGGTTGCTTGCCTGATGGAGTGGTAGTGGGATACTGCCCTTCAGTTGGATACTCGTGGATATCCTCGGAGGCAGAACCTACCACGAAGAACACATCGTAATACAATCAACACATGACGATATGCAACAATATGATGCATGCTATGACATGGCAATATGAACGTGTCTTGGCCTAATGCAAGTTATATTAGAAAGGAATGAACTCATTTGAATCAAAGATTCAAATATTAGCTCATTAAACATGGCCTTAATAGTGCTTTTCCTTATTCTGCCTAAACAGCAAGGTAACTTGTTTTGTCATGCATGAAACCATTACAGTTGGATAGATTGAATTTTTCTGATAATTTTTCATATATAATTTATCTCATTTGGAGCTATGGTTGAAATTCTATGAATTTTTGAAGTTTGAACTATTTTCTGGAATTTCCTGAATAAGAATAAATCCAAAAAATCAATTACTGCGTCAGCATTGCGTCAGGGTGACGTCAGCAGGTCAAAGGCGCCAGCCCAGGTCAAACCTGACTGGTGGGCCCCTTCTGTCAGCCTCTCAGCTAATTAGCAAAATTAGATTAACACTAATTAGTTGTCAGTGGGGCCTGGGCCCACATGTCAGTGACTGATTTAATTAAAATTAATTAAGACTAATCCTAATTTAGTTAGCCGACCGGCCCCACCTGTCATAGACTCAGGGGGGTCTTCCTGGGCCCACCCAGGGGTCAAACTGGGTCAACTCGCCGGCGGCTCGACGCTGGCGAGGCCCGAGAGGGCGGAGGGCTTCGGATTTGGTCCTCCGGTGACCAAATCGACGGCGGAGACATGCTATGCGTAGCTGGGGCTCGTGCGCATCTAGTGGGGCAAGTGGGAGGAGCCGGGGTGGAGCGAGCTCGCCGGAATCGAGCTCGTGGCGGCGGCCGGATTTCGGGCGAGGTCGGTTTCGAGGCTACGGTGCATGGGAGGAAGAACTGGTGGTGGCTACGGGTCCCTGGTGCTGCGCTGAGCACGGTGAGGCGCTCGGACGCGTGCTTGCACGGCCGTAGCCACGACGGCAGCATGGCCGACGGCAAGGAGCGCTCGGGCTCGGAGGGGGCGGTGGCTACGAGGCGTAATCGAGCACGGGAACTAGGGGGAAAGGAAGAGGAGCTCACAACGGAGTCGGAGAGGGGGTCAGCGGGCTCGGGGAGGTCCTGGCGGCGGCGACTTCGACCGGAGATGGCTCGGGTGCCCGAGGTTGAAGACGAGGGCGAAGGCGGCGATGTAGGGCCTCCGGCGATGCGTGGCTCGGTGGGGAGGACGAGGGAGTCGAGGCGGAGATAATGGGCTCGTCGGAGGGGCGAGGGGGTGTCTGTGGTGGCAACTACGGCGATCGGCGGCGAGGTACGCGCTCGGCCGTCGCGGGAGAGAGAGAGGGAGACGAGGGGGAGAGTGAGCGAGTGCGAGAGGGAGACGTGGGGGGGTCGCGTGGCACTTCAGGGCGTCTCCTGGGCGTCGGCGGAAGCAGGAGGTGGCCGGCGTGTGGCCGTGGGCGCCGGCCACGCGCTCCGCATCCTTCTGGCGCGAGGAGGAGGACGACTGGCAGCGCCAGCAGGCTGGGCTGAGCCAGGTGGCTGGGCCAGCACAGGTAAGGCCCAGGTGGGCTTCTTTCTCCTCTTTTTTTATTTAGTTTCTGTTTTCTATTTAACTGCAACTGGTTAGCTTTAAATAAAATACTAAAACATTTCCAAAAATCCTGAAAATAAATGTGGCCTCTGTTTAGATTATTTCCAACAGGAAACATTTATTCCCAGAATTATTTGAGCATTTAGATTATTTTATAGCATTTAAATGCCCAAATTCAAATACTTATGATTTAATTCAATGACCTTCTGTTGACCTAGAAAATTGTGCACCAATTTTGCCAGAGGTTCTAACCTAAGACAAAGAGGGTGAACTTTTTAGAAGGGCATTTCAGGTTCATTGAAAATATTTTTAGTAAACCCTAGTTGTTTCCAAGGGGGTGTGTGTTGGGGGTTCTGTATTCCCCAATTCAAATTTAAGAGGAATTTAAACATGATGCACATTCTAATGCTTGAACGAGCTAGGGTGTGACAAGCGAATAACTGGACGACACCTGACACATCGGTCTCGGGGCGTTACAACACTCCACCACTACGAGAGGATCTCGTCCCGAGATCTAGAATGGCACCGGAGGGACAACGGAAGAGAAAGAGAAGAGGTAAGACTAAGTTGCTTCTTTGACAAACGAGTGAAACCAAAGAACCTTGAAAAGGTTAAACAAATTCGAGAAAAGAATACAACGAAGGTGAACAAGGTCGAAAACACTCCGTTAGCAAAGAGGGACAAAGAACATTTGCGAAAAACCTTGAGGTTGAAGGGAAGATATATATTGAAAACACGCCGGTTAAGGAAGGGGATCAAGGAAGACCAAATTCGAACAGCACTCCGGTTGAAAAGTGATACAAGACTAGATAAGATGAAAAGAACTTGAGCAGAGGACACGACACTCCGGTTAAATGGATAAGCACGAAAAGAACATGATCTTTGACAAACGAGATGATTGGTTGAAAAGAGCAACATCACAATGACTGCGGAACGAAGGGAAACAAGATCTTGAGAGAGCACGGACACAACAAATGCTAGAATGGAGTTGTTGAAAACCAACAACGAAAAGAATAATCTTGATATGGTCTTATGAAATACATCTCAAATTATGAGATGACAACCTACCACTCACGGGAAGAAGAATTGGATTGATATGAACGAGGAGACGAGAAACTTATTTCACCGGGAGGATAAATGAATAACTTGGGTCATTTCTAAACACCATAGATAGCAACAATCCTTAGGGAAGGCTTTAGGTGAAATATAACCCAAGATAACTCCAATGACGAGATTGATGGATTTGAAATATCTCATTCATGACAACATGTGAACGAAGAAACATGAATTCAAATTATCAAGAATGACATAGCACCACCTCAAATAACATGGTAGAAAGAATTGCACTTCGGATATCAAGATGAAGAAATATTTGAGTTCCTCTGAAAAGAATCTCAATGAAAACTTCGAGAAGGAATTAAATCCTTTATGAACCCTCATGTAGAGCCTCCGTGAAGAACTCCGATTAAAACAATGATCACAAAGAAGTGAAGGATGAAAAGAATAAGGTTGAAACCTTGCAATGATTTAGATGGATCTCCGTGAATATTAGACCTTGGAACTCCAGGAAAGAAAGATGAGCACTTGAAACCAAGAATAAGTATGACGAACCACTCCGGAAAATAGGAATCGATGAAACAAGAATAAGAATTACATTATGCGTATCCTTCACCAATTTAAAATTGATGACAAGCAATGGAGTTGGCATACTACTTATTCTCGTAGAAAGGATTAAGATAGATATAGCGCAAACTTGAGAAGGTATTGAATGAACCACCGGAAGGGTTGAAACAACGAATAAATTGATTTGATAAGAAATAAGAAGAAATCTTGAACGAACCACTGTAAGAATTAAAATAAACGAAGTAAAGGGATGAATCACCGGTTAGAATTAGCAAATACACGAAGATGCTTCAGAGGATTTAGATACATGAGAACGATGAGATCATGAGCCGATTAAAGATCACTTGAACGAAGCACCGGTATGATTTAGAGTATGCGAGCTGAAAGCTGGACTGAATCAATCTTAGATGATGGGCTCCGGATAATCCGACAGAAAAAATACTCTGAATTACTCCGGATGAGTGAAAAGAATTCTGACAATCGAAAACAACTATGAGAGGATGGCATAATGCTAGAACCACGAATCTTGAAGAGAAAGGAGCAAGATTGAGAGAAAAAAATCTTCTTTGGTCTTCAAATGCAGGGAATGACGATGATAAACACCACCAAATTGTTGAGATCTCCGAGATTAAAATTGGAAAGGTAGAACCAACGATGAAAGAATTTGAAAGATCAAGGAGAAAGGCATTTGACTGATGATAACTCATTCTTACATCAAACATGGAAAAGAATTTGAGAGTAATGCCGGGAAAGTAAGAAGAGTCAGGTAAGATCCTGGAAAAAGACCTGTGGGTTAGGGCCCACTCAAAAGAAACACCGTTGAAATGATTTAAAAGAGAGGTTGCACCGGTAGAATTAAAAGACTTGAATGAGATAACAGATTCGAGATATCTTGAACACTCCGGAACAATTGAATAGCGAGAAATGAATGATTATGAGGTGCACCGGCACGAGAAAAGCATTTGAAATACAGAAAAGAATATGATCAACACCGAAAGCTTGAATTGAATCCACCGGAGAAGAAAAGAATTAAGGGTGATGACCTTGAGGCTCCGTTAGAATCTTCATGAGAATCACCGGATAAGAATATTGATGGAAAAGAATGGAGAGACTTCATAAACAATAAGGTGGATACTTGATTAAGAAATCTGAGTCCTCGAAGAAGAAGGGTGGGTGGGCGGGAAAACAAAGGCAACTTGGAGACGAGTGAAACAAACACCGTTGAGAAGACTTGAGTTGATCTTGCGAATGTTGAAGTGATCGGATCCGCTTGAAGAGAAACAACCGGTTAAAAGGATTGACAAAAACAATCTTGATGATCAAGAAGGATTGGTATTCACATAGAAATACGAGAACACCGCTTAGGAAAGGTATGGAATCAACATTTGACTTCGAAGCAACTCGAATACCACAACTCAAAACAAAACAAAGGATTGGCTTTCAGAATAAGCCAGAACAAACATATGATAGAGATTTCGTCCGAAGTTTTCGTGGTGGGGCCTACACGGGCTCGATCGTACAGCACCATCATGTACAAGGCAGTGCACATGACATACGAAGCGTCCCCGAGTCGGCATAGCCAAGGACTCTTTAAGACACAACGAGACCACTGTAAAACCGACCGTGAATAGGCGGACCACTAGACGTTGAACCCCAATTTCATATCCTACATCTGACGGAAAGATATCCTAAGAGCTACTTGAATTCCCACCTATGAAACTCCCGAACCTTTCCGGTTATGCAATCAGGTGTTGGGGATACAGGGGAAGCATAATATCTCACCCAAACTAACAAATCCTACATCCAGCTGTATCCATCCTTCAACACATAACCAAGAAACCTTCAGAAAACATCTACCCCAACCTTCGAAAAGCATCCATTATACAAGTTATGGCGATACTCCCGAACTCCCGCCCCAGTACTGGGTGGCGTCGAGGTTATCTCACCAACAAACTGCATAAAAGAGATTTTCGATGTCGGCGTACTAAACTCAGGTATTCCAGAACTGCAACGATAAAATTATGATGACAACACCTCAGAGCTCAACTCCCCGGGACACTTCCACTAAACCCCTGACAGGAGGCACCAAGACAATGTTCTCATCATAAAACCATCGGAACGATTCCAAGATACCCGCGTGATCCTAAATTTTTTTTAGTGAAATTTGAGAAGAGAAGAGTCAAAACTCTACGTCAGGATGCCTTACCAGAGCGATGAGGAGACTGGGAAGTAAAAAGAATTCCTAAGCTCTCCGATATATAATTCCTAAATGACTCAAAACATTTTTCTAGACACAACTCGGCCGCTAAAAACGATCAAGCAATGGGGCTCCTAAGGTCGGGGTGGCTCTGATTACCAACTTGTGACACGCTCGATGCGATTATATCTCCCACGTGTCAAGGCACGACTTAGAGGCATAATCGCATTGAAGGCATATGTCGCAAGTGAGGTAATCTTCACACAGCCCATGTAATATAATAACGGAAAGAGATACATAGTTGGCTTACAATTGCCACTTCACACAATTACATGAATAAGCATTACATCATCCAGATACAATGAAGGTCCGACTATGGAACCAAAATAAAAGAAGAACCCCAAATGCGACAAAGGTCCCCGATCGACCCCAACTGGGCTCCACTACTGATCAACTAGAATGAAACAACACAAAGGACAAGGTCTTCATCGAGCTCCTCCTGAGCTTGGTTGCGTCATCTGCACGGACTCATCGGTACCTGCAAGCTGGTTTTGGAAGTATCTGTGAGCCACGGGGACTCAGCAATCTTGCACCCTCGCGATCAAGACTATTTAAGCTTATGGGTAAGGTAAAGGTATGAGGTGGAGCTGCAGCAAGCGACTAGCATATATGGTGGGTAACATACGCAAAAGAGAGCGAGAAGAGAAAGCAAAGCACGATCGAGAATCTATGATCAAGAAGTGATCCTAGAACAACCTACGTCAAGCATAACTCCAACACCGTGTTCACTTTCCGGAATCCGCCGGAAAGAGACCATCACGGTTACACACGCGGTTGATGCATTTTAATTTAAGGTCAACTTCAGGTTTTCTACAACCGGACATTAACAAATTCCCATCTGCCCATAACCGCGGGCACGACTTTCGAAAGTTCAAATCCCTGCAGGGGTGTCCCAACTTAGCCCATCACAAGCTCTCACGGTCAACGAAGGAATAGACCTCCTCCCGAGACATTCCGATCAGACTCGTTATCCCGGTACAACAAGACATTTCGACAGGGTAAAACTAAACCAGCAACACCGCCCGAATGTGCCGACAAATCCCGATAGGAGCTGCACATATCTCTTTCTCAGGGCACACTCAGATTGTCCTAGGTACGGGTAGGCCAGCCCAGAGTTGCCCCTGGTGGTCACCGGCAGCTGACAGGTTGGACCAACACTCAGAGGAGCACTGGCCCGGGGGGTAAAATAATGATGACCCTTGAGTCCGCGAAACCCAAGGGAAAAAGAGGCTAGGTGGCGAATGGTAAAACCAATGTTGGGCATTGCTGGAAGAGCTTTACTTAAGGCGAACTGTCAAGGGGTTCCCATTATAGCCCAACCGCGTAAGGAACGCAAAATCCGGGAACATAACATCGGTATGACGGAAACTAGGGCGGCAAGAGTGGAACAAAACACCAGGCATAAGGCCGAGCCTTCCACCCTTTACCAAGTATATAGATGCATTAATTAAATAAGATATATTGTGATATCCCAACAAGTAAACATGTTCCAAACAAAGAACAACATCTCCATGTTGCAACAAGCAACAAACTTCAATCTTCACCTGCAACTGACAACGCTATAAGAGGGGCTGAGCAAAGCGGTAACATAGCCAATCAACGGTTTTCTAGGACAAGGTGGGTTAGATGCTTGGTTCAACAATATGGGTGGCATGATAAGCAAGTGGTAGGTATCGCAGCATAGGCATAGCAAAAGAGCGAGCATCTAGCAAGCAAAGATAGAAGTGATTTCGAGGGTACGGTCATCTTGCCTGAAATCCCGCAAGGAAGAAGAACGAGTCCATGAAGAAGACAAACGGTCGTAGTCGAACGGATCCTCACAAACGTGATGTTCACGGAGCCAACCCGAAGGAGCAAACACCGGAGAAGAAGCAAGCACCATAGTAAACAACCAACACATAGACATGGCATGATACACAATCAAGTATGATGCATGTCCGGTTAAATGAAGCATGGCATGGCAAAGTGCACAAACAAAACTACAAATTAAGTGGAGCTCAATATGCAACTCCGTTGCATATTGACGGAACACCACATCACTTATTTAGTTCGATCTCGTTTATATACCCAACAATATTAAATGTTGTTAAACATGGCAAGAGGGTGAAGCAAAAGAAAACTACACATCTAGTCAAGTTTAAATGAGGCCGGAAGCAATGAACAAAAATTCCGGAAAAACCTCTTGAGCATATTATAGATTTGGTACTGTTCTGCCCTAAACACAATTTTAGAGTTTTTAAACATGCAAAGTAAGGCCACCATGTTAAACTAGGCATTTTCCACCCCATTTACATATAAAGTTTATTAAAATCCGAGTTACGGCTATTTAGTTATGAATTAAATCATTTTAACATGGCATAGGAGTAAATTTAACCAAACATCATTTTAAATATTTTAAACATGGATGAAAATGACATAGTATGAAACTAGATGAAATTCTAGTCACGTTTCATATTAAGTTTGTTTAATTTGGATGCATGGTTTGAGAGTTATTAAATGCATGAAGTTAGAGGGTTTTTCTGTAAAACTATAATTCCCCGGTTAAATAGCGAAATCGCAGAACTAGGAAAAAATCTGCACTGGGCCGAAACTAGCTGGCCCAACAACAGGAAAAAAAGGTGGGGCGCTGGGGGAGTTCTCACCATGGGCCAAGCCCAGTCGGTGAGGAGGCCGCAACAGAAGTTGGGCTGGGCCTAAGGCTGAGCGAGGCCCACCAGGGCGAGGGGGCAGCCTGGACGTCGTCCTCGTCTCGCGCCCGCACGAGCAGAGGACCATGGCAGCGGCATAGAAATGCTCCGGCAAGGGAGGGTCCGGTGGCGCTCGCGAGGACTGGAACGGGTTGCTGGGCGGCGGATCCGGCCTCGGGGCGCCAGATCCGGTCGGTGGCGAGGCGAGACGGCAGGGAGGCGCGGATCTCCACCGACGACGACCTGCGGGAGAGAGAGGATGAAGCAGGGAGGAGAGGGACAGGTCAGGGAGGAGGGAGAGGGCGACGGGGCTCCTGCCTGGGGTTCGCCGGCGATGGTGGTGGCTCCGGCAACGTCGCCGGTGAGGACGGGGCTGGACTTGTCGCCGGCGTGAGGAGGAGGTCGGGATCCGGGTTCCTCCGACGAGTGAGGCAGTGACGAGCTCGGGTGTGCGGAGGCTTGCGACGGGTGGCTTCGGGCCCAGATCGGCAACAGCGGGCCAGATGCGGGCCTGCAGGGCCGCGGCGAAGTGGGGCACTGGGGAGGCGACGTGGAGGCCTGCGAGTGGCTGCGGGAGGCAGGGTAGGCGACATGGCAGCGCTCGGTTGGCCAGGGCGACGCCTCAGGTGGCGGCACGGCCTTTGGCAACGCCCCAAGTGGCGACGGGGAGGTGGCTGCGCACGGAAATCAAGGAGAAGGTGGCTGGCGACTGCGGGGATCCCGAGGGGAAGGCTAGAAGTAGGTGGAGGGGGTTTAGGGTTCCAAAATTGGAAGGGGAAGGTCTATATATAGACAAGGGGGCTAGGTTAGGGGGATTAGCTCCATTTTGGATCTGTTCGATCACCATCGGACGATTTCAGATAGAGGGGGGGACTAGGTTGGTTGCAGGTGGGCTGTGGAGACACCGTGGGTTGAGAAGAGAGAGAGAAGCAGAGCGGTCCAGCGACTGTTTCCGAAAACCGAAAACGTCCGACAAAAAGACCGGCTATACTGCCGCTATAGTTTAACGGTTGGGCTAACAAACGAACTCCGAATGCGATGAAACTTGGCAGGCGGTCTACCTACACTATAACAAGACCGCCCGCCAACTCTCATCCCATTCTGAGAACATTTTTCGGCCACTTATAAAATAACATTTCGGACATGCCGCGGGCGCGTGCAAGTGTGTCTGGGCTTAGAACGGACAACGGACGGAACGAGGAGACCGGGACTGATGCAAGTTTTGAAAACATGATGATGCAATGCACATGATGACATGACAAGATGCAACACGCAAGTGAATGACAACGCAACAACAACGAATAACTGGACGACACCTGACACATCGGTCTCGGGGCGTTACAAGGGTTCTTCTGGATTTTTTTGTCATGATGGGTTTGGTCCTTGAGTCACAGAACAAAGCAGCAATTTGAGTAGGATGCTGGTCGAGGACAAGATTCATTGAGTGAAGCTGGATCAAAAAGAACTCAGAAACAAGTGGCAAGATGTTTTTCTTGTAGTGAAATTGGTAGCACCGAGTTTGGTGCTTCGCTGGCACTGAAAGGGTTCAGTTGGACCGAAGTAAATAGCCCGATGTGACCGAGTTCATCGCAGAGAAAACACTTGTCACATTAGCTCAGTAGACAAGTAATATCTCACAAGGATTTGCAAGGAATTTAATGCAGAAAATGTAGAACAAAAAATAAAAGAGGAGAAACTAAAAAGAATCTAGATGAAGAGGGAAACAAATATGCATGAGACAAATGCAAGAACACAGGAAAGAACACAAGATAACTTCATCTAGAATTGGGCGGTGACAAAGTCACCTATGTTAGAGTATATTGACTTAGGAGTCAGGTGAGATCACTTAATCTTTGGTCATACTCATCGTTTAACCTCAAAATGGGGTTACCATTTTTCGTTAAAGCATCTTGATGTATTCACATCTTGTTGAGTTGCTTTATCCCATGACTTGGAGTAAAGCTTCTCTAAGATGGAATAACATACCTTGGGTGGTGCTGTTGATCATGATCATGTAGTTGAACTTGTGTGGGTTTCTCAAGGTTGATGTAGCTCATCAAGAGTTGGGAGCATCACTTGAAGTTTGAGTTCGTCCACCTACATGGGTTAGTTTTTGCAAGGAAGAGCACTTGTGTATCCAAAATGGCAATCATGATAGAATTTTTCAAAGGATATGTTTGAATGGTTGCGTGCTTCCTTGTCTTCATCCACCATTGTGTAGCGACTTGGTGATATAGAAATTGCTCAAGATGTGAGTGAGTTGCAATCTCATAGATTTTGATTCATCCAAGTACCTACACGGGTTAGATAGCATGCAAGGTGCAAATATATCCAAGACATAAGATAGTCAACATAAGAAAAATATCAAGGATTAGTCATAGGCTCATGCCTTGCATGTATTAAATGGAGTTCCTACTCCAAGTTTGAAGCATCAATGATGTTCAATTCACCTCTTAACCTGCAAAACACTTTCTCATCAAGTGGTTTGGTAAATATATCCGCTAATTGCTTATCGGTGCGAACATGCTTAAGATTAATGTCCCCTTTGGCAACATGATCTCGAATGAAATGATGACGAACTTCAATATGCTTAGTTCGAGAATGTTGCACGGGACTGTGAGCAATTTTATAGCACTTTAATTGTCACATATCAATGGAACATGTTTCACATATATTCCATAATCTTTAAGAGTTTGGGTCATCCAAAGTAATTGAGCACAACATGATCCAGTGGCAATGTATTTTGCTTCGGCGGTGGATAAGGATACCGAGTTTTGTTTCTTGGAGGACCAAGATACAAGAGATCTACCAATAAATTGACAAGTACACGAAGTGGACTTTCTATCAACCTTGTCACCGGCATAGTCCGACTCGGAGTAGCCAACAAGATCAAAGGAAGCCTTCTTTGGATACCAAATGCCAAAATTTGGTGTATGGATTAAGTATCTCACTATCCTTTTCAGAGCCTTAAGATGACATTCTTTAGGAGAGGCTTGATATCGTGCACACATGCACACACTTAGCATAATATCGGTACGTGAAGCACATAGATATAACAATGAACCAATCATAGAGCGATAAACCTTTTGATCAACCGGTTCACCATCTTTGGTTAAATCAAGATGTCCACTAGTAGGCATGGGTGTAGTCATACCTTTGCATTCTTGCATATTGAACTTCTTGAATAAGTCCTTGGTGTACTTCATTTGAGATACAAAGGTGCCTTCCTTAGTTTGCTTGATTTGCAAACTGAGAAAGAATTTGAGTTCACTCATCATCGACATCTCAAACTTCTCCGGCATTAGCTTTCCAAACTTTTCACTAAAATTAGGGTTAGTTGATCCAAATATAATATCATCGACATAAATTTGGCATACAAATAGTTCTCCATTAACCCTTTTAGTAAAAAGAGTAGAATCTATTTTTCCAATTTCAAAGCCTTTTTCAATAAGGAACTTGGTCAAGCATTTATACCATGCTCTAGGAGCTTGTTTAAGACCATAAAGAGCTTTGTAAAGTTTGTAAACATGATTAGGTTTCTTAGGATTGACAAATCCGGGAGGTTGCTCAACATAAACTTCCTCCTCAATTTCACCATTTAGAAAAGCACTTTTAATGTCCATTTGGTACAAGGTGATATCATGATGATTAGCATAGGCAAGTAAGATGCGAATGGACTCAAGTCTAGCAACGGGGGCATATGTCTCACCATAGTCCATACCTTCGACTTGAGTGTAGCCTTGGGCGACTAGGTGTGCTTTGTTGCGGACGACTTGACCATCTTCATCTTGCTTGTTGCGAAACACCCATTTGGTACCAATGATGTTGTGGTTGTTGTCGGGCTTTTCAACCAATGTCCACACTTGATTTCTCTCAAAATTGTGTAGTTCTTCATGCACGGCATTTATCCAATCCGGATCTTCCAAAGCTTCTTCAACCTTCATAGGTTCAATGCGAGAGATGAATGAATAGTGTTCACAAAAGTTAGCTAAACGAGTTTTTGAGCGAGTGATTCTCCCGGTTTGGATATCATTGTAGATTTGCTCGACGGGATGATCTTTAGCAATTCTTGCTCGAACTCATGAAAGCTTTTGCTTGGATCTTGGTTGAACATATTCTTCATTTTGTTCTTCTTCTTGGCCTTCTTCGTTGTTGACGTTGTCATTCTCTTGTCGTGGTGGAGAAGGAGGTTGTTGGCGTTCATCTTGATGCACTTCCTCGTTTTCTTCATCTTGATGTGTCCCACTTTTGGATGCTTCCGTATCAACTCTTGGTTCACCTTGTCGTGAGGTAGAAGCTTCCACTTGGATGGACGAGGTACTCTCCTTCACCTCCGTTGGACGAATCTTGCCAATAGGAAAGTCCTGGATTGCTTCCGAAGGGTCTTTGTCTCCTACATCAATTGACAATTGCTCTACTTGCAAGCCGTTAGATTCATCAAACTTCACATCCACTTTCTCTTCAACCTTTCGGGTGAAATTATTGTAGACACGGTATGTGTGAGTGTTTGATCCATAACCAAGTAGAAAACCTTCATGAGACTTAGGAGCAAATTTAGAGCGACGATGCTTATCAAGAATGTAGCACTTTGAGCCGAATACTCGAAAGTATCCAACTTGGGGTTTGTTACCGGTAAGGAGCTCGTATGTCATCTTGCCGAGTAGCTTGTGAAGATACAAGCGATTTGTAGCATGACAAGCTGTCTCAACCGCTTCTGCCCAGACGTGTTTTGGCATCTTGTACTCATCAAGCATCATTCTTGCCATCTCAATAAGAGTCCGGTTCTTCCTCTCAACGACTCCATTTTGTTGAGGTGTGTACGTAGCCGAGAACTCATGTAAAATCCCTTCTTCGTCAAGAAAGGTATCCACATTTGCGTTCTTGAACTCCGTTCCGTTGTCGCTTCGAACCTTCTTGATCTTCATGTCAAATTGATTTTGGGCCTTCCTAGCGGAGTTTTTGAAGATCTTTTGGACCTGCGATTTGTCATCAAGAAAGAACACCCACGTAAATCTTGAAAAATCATCAACTATGACTAGTCCAAATGAGTTACCACCGAGACTCTTGTAGGCATTTGGACCAAAGAGATCCATGTGAAGTAGCTCGAGTGGTCTTCTCGTGGTCATGATGTTCTTCGCGCGATGACTTCCTCCAACTTGTTTCCCTGCCTGACAAGCAGTACAAAGTCTATCCTTGTCAAATGTAACATCTTTTACTCCAAGGATATGATCACCTTTAATAAGCTTGTCAAGGTTTCGCATACCAACATGACCTAATCGTCTATGCTATAACCAACCTTTAGAGGATTTAGCAATTAACCAAGTTCTAGGTTGAGCCTTTTTAGTGAAATCAACAATGTAAAGATCACCTCTACGCATTCTGGTAAACACCATTTTACGATTGTCTCTACGAAACACTTGTCAATCTACCTCAGTAAATAGGACATTGAAACCGAAATCAACAAGCCTAGATACTGAAAGTAAGTTGTACCCAAGAGATTCGACGAGCATGACATTTTGTATGGAGCTATCCTGTGAGATGGCCACCTTAGCGAGGCCAACCACCTTACCCTTTGAGTTATCACCAAAGGTGACATATTTTCGAGGGCCGTCATTTTCAGCAAGCTCATGGAACATATCTTTATCTCTAGTCATATGATCAGTACATCACTATCAAGAACCCATTCCTTTCCTCCAGCCATGTAGCCGCGAAGATTTGCCATAAGACCAAAGTGTCTCATTGCATCATTAAGATCATAGTCACTGTCATCCTCATCAGAGTATCCATGTTCAACATCATCTTGTGATTGATCAATTCCTAGAGAGGGCAATTCATTAGATAAATGATCATTTCTTGTAACACCCATGATGCGGCTATATCTCCCACGTGTCGGAGCACGACTTAGAGGCATAATCGCATTGTAAGCAATGTCGCAAGTGAGGTAATCTTCACACAACCCATGTAATGAATAAGGAAAAGAGATACATAGTTGGCTTAGAATCGCCACTTCACACAATACATGAATAAAGCATTACAACATCCAGATACAAACAAGGTCCGACTACGAAACCAAAATGAAAGAAGACTACCCCAAATGCTACACAGATCCCCGATCGTCCCAGCTGGGCTCCACTACTGATCAACTGAAACAAAACAACATAATGAACGAGTTCTTCATAGAGCTCCTCCTGAGCTCGGTTGCGTCACCTACAAGCTATCATCGGCACCTGCAAGCTGGTTTTGGAAGTATTTGTGAGTCACGGGGACTCAGCAATCTCACACCCTCGCGGTCAAGACTATTTAAGCTTATAGGAAGGGTAAAGGTATAAGGTGGAGCTGCAGCAAGCGACTAGCATATTTGGTGGCTAACATACACAAAAGAGAGCGAGAAGAGAAGGAAAAAGCACGGTCGAGAAACTATGATCAAGAAGTGATCCTAGCACAACCTACGTTCAAGCATAACTCCAACACCGTGTTCACTTCCCAGACCCCGCAGAGAAGAGACCATCATGGTTACACATGCGGTTGATGCATTTTAATTAAGTTAAGTTTCAGGTTTTCTACAACCAGACATTAACAAATTCCCATCTGCCCATAACCGCGGCACAACTTTTGAAAGTTCAAATCCCTGCAGGGGTGTCCCAACTTAGCCCATCATAAGCTCTCACAGTCAATGAAGGATATTCCTTCTCCCAAGACAATCCGATCAGACTCGGCATCCCGGTTACAAGACATTTCGACAATGGTAAAACAAGACCAGCAAAGCCACCCAGATGTGCCAACAAACCCCGATAGGAGCTGCACATATCTCATTCTCAGGGCACACCGGATAAGCTAGACGTCGGGTAGGCCAGCCCAGAGTTGCCCCTGGTGGCCCCGGACATCGCTCAGTTGGACCAACACTTAGAGAAGCACTGGCCCGGGGGGTTAAAATAAAGATGACCCTTGAGTCGGCCGACCCAAGGGAAAGAAAAGTCTAGGTGGCAAATGGTAAAACCAATGTTGGGCCTTGCTGGAGGAGTTTTATTCAAGGCGAACTGTCAAGGGGTTCCCATTATAACCCTACCGTGTAAGGAACGCAAAATCAAGGAACTTAACACCGGTATAATGGAAACTAGGGTGGCAAGAGTGGAACAAAACACCAGGCATAAGGCCGAGCCTTCCACCCTTTACCAAGTATATAAATGCATTAATTAAATAAGAGATATTGTGATATCCCACAACAATCCATGTTCCAACATGGAACAAACTCCAATATTCACCTGCAATTAACAACGCTATAAGAGGGGCTAAGCAAAGCGGTAACATAGCCAAACAATGGTTTGCCAGGCCAAGGTGGGTTAGAGGCTCGGCTTAACAATATGGGAGGCGGATAAGCAAGTGGTAGGTATCATAGCATAGGCATAGCAAAAGAGCGAGCAACTAGCAAGCAAAGATATAAGTGATTTCGAGGGTATGGTCATCTTGTCTGAGATCCCGCACGGAAGAAGAAAGAGTCCATGAAGAAGATAAACGGACGTAGATGAACGGATCCTCACACACACGACGTTATCGGAACCAACCCAAAGAAGCAACAGCGGAAAGAAGCAAACAACATAGTAAACAGGCACCACATAAGCATGGCATGATGCACAACCAAGTATGATGCATGTCCGGTTTAATGATACATGGCATGGCAAAGTGCACAAGCAATTCTACAAATTAAGTGGAGCTCAATATGCAATGAGTTGCATATTGACGAAACACCACATCAATTATTTAGATCGATCTCGTTTATGTACCCAACAATATTAAATGTTGTTTAACATGGAAAGGGGTGCAGCAAAGTAAAACTACCTATCTAGGAAAGTTTAAATGAGGCAGGAACAACAAGCAACAAGTCTGGAAAATCCTCATGAGCATAATTATGGATTTGGTACTGTTATGCCCTAAACCAAATTTTAGAGTTGTTAAACATGCAAAGTAAAGCCATCATGATAATCTAGGCATTTCTACCCCATTTACATATAATGTTTATTAAATTCTGAGTTATGGTTATTTAGTTATGAAATAAAGCATTTTAGCATGGCAAGGGCAAAATTTAAACAAACAACTTTTTAAGCATTTTAAACATAGATGAAAATGGAAAATTATTAATCTACACAAAATTCTAAGCAAGTTTCATATATTAAGTTTTTACATGTGATGCACAGTTTGTGAGTTATTAAATGGATGAAGTATGAGGGCTTTTCTGCAAAACTGCCAACTCTGGATAATTAGCTAAATTCGCAGAACTGAAAAAAACATGACACGGGCCAGATCTACTGTGACTGCGCTGCTCACATCGGGCCCTTGAGGCCTTCGGCCCACGGAGGCTAGCAGGCTTGGCGCGGGAACTGGGCCGCAGGAACTGGCGAAGGGAAAAGCGCCGCTGAGCCTCGGCACCATTGTGGCCCACACGCGGGACTACAGAGTCAACGGGCACGGGCGAGCGTTCTCCTGCTCGATTCTGAAGAATAGGAACAGCAGCAGGTGCTAGCGATGTGGGAGACGACGCAAGGAGGCGTTCGAAGCAGAGGAGGCATGACAAGGGCGCACAGGAACCGGCCGGATCCGAGGCCATGAAGGCGAAGCAGAGGAGATCAGGGCCGGACGCGAACTTGACGGCGGCTGGGTAAAACGGCGATGAGGCATGCACTGGTGCAGTCGACAGGGCGCAGAGGAGGTCGCTGGCGACGGGGCTCCTCCTGTTGACAAACCAAGACAGAGGGAGCGATGTGAGGGAGAGGGAGATGAATGGAAGGAGGGAGGGAGAGGAGAAGTGATGGGCGGAATGCTCATCTGATGGTCAACGACGATGGCGTAGGACAGCGTCGGGCACGAGGTTGGGATCCGGTAGTGGCGTAGGTCCAAGGCGCGGGGTGGTTCATGGAGGAGCTCCTCTCCGGATCGAACTGGAAGGATAAGGCAGCAGGGTGCTGGTCTCTGACGAGGCTGGTCGAAGACGGCGGCCTCAGGTAGGGGAGCTCGGGCTCCTGGATCGAGAGGGGCACGGGAAATCGGGCGTCGTCGTGCTCTGCTCCCTGGCGAGCTCAGGCGAGGCCAAGGGGATCCACAGGCGCGTGGGGCTGCTGATGCGGTGCAAGGAGAAGCAGAGGCCTCGGCGCTCGTGGGCGTGGGCATGGGAGAAGGAGCTCGGGCTCCTGGTTGGTGGGTGGAGGAAAACGAGGAGCGGGGGATCCCGAGGGGATTTGGTGGAATGGCGGCGGCGGAGTGATTGGATGGATGGAGGGGACAGAATCCCTAGTTTCTAGGGTTGTCCACTATTTATATTGCAATGAGATTAGGGTAGCAGCTATCACGTCCCTACGATCGTAATCGTGCAGCTGAGGAAATATAGCTTAGGAAGTACAATTAACAAAACATAGACGTTTTGTAGATGTTTGGGGATGATCCGGATCCAACGGTGACGACAGTCGAGTCGGGTTCGTGACAACTTTCGGACGCACGAGGGGGTCGATGCACCGTGTAAATAGGGTTTGATGGACAAGGTCCAGTGTGTGGTTGGACTGCGAAGAAAAAGGAAAGCAACCCGGCAACCGTTTTCGGAGACCGAAAACGTCCGACGTTAGACCGGCTACTACTGCTGCTATAGTTTAACGGTTGGGCTATCAAACGAACTCTGAATGCGATGAAATTTGGCAGGAGGTCTACTGACAACAAAACAACACCGCATGCCAACTTTCATCCCATTCTGAGACCATTTTTCGGCCACTTATAAAATAATATTTCGGACGTGCCGCGGGCGCGTGCAAGTGTGGTTGGGCTTGGAATGGACTACAGACGGAACTGGGGAACCCGGACGGATGCAAGTTTTGAAAACATGATGATGAAATGCACATGATGACATGCCAAGATGCAACACACAAGCAAATGACATGGCAACAACAGCGAATAACTAGAAGACACCTGGCGCAATGGTCTCGGGGCGTCACATTTCTATAGTTATCTTTATGAATTCTATAATAGCTCTGGAAATGATATTGCTAATGATTCCAACATCTCCTTTGGCCATCGTAAGATTAGTAAGCTCAAATAAGCAGTCACCAAAATTGGGATCATTGGAACTCATCTTAATCAAGGCAATAGACTTAATGAGGATTTCATCTAGATCTTTCAAGTAATAATTTGGAAAGCGTTCCTCAAGAAATCTCCATATAATGTAGGCACAATCAAGAGTAGGCAAACATTCAATCAAGTTTCTAGGCAAGCCTCTAGTGATAAGATTAACAGTTCTAAGGTTGCGGATCATGTCAATAGACTCATCAAGGGTAGGATGCAAAGGATCAACATGAGGTGCACAAGGGCTAGTAATGTACTTGTTCAAATGATATTCATTGAAAATCTCAAGCATTTCATTTTTCCACTCATGAAAATATTCTCCATCAAGAATAGGCACTCTGCGTCTAAGACTCCCCAAAGTAGACTCATCCATCTTCCTCCAATGGTGTTTAAACCAAAGCAATGGAGACCAAAGCTCTCATACCAATTGAAAGGACCGAGAAGAGGTGTCTAGAGGGGGGGGATTAGACACTAAGTACCAAAAGTTACAGTTTTTAAATTCTTTAGGTTGAAGTGGATTTTAGGCACAAGTTTAACAAACCCAATACATATCAAGAAAGTATGCAACAAGTAAATGAGCAGCGGAAAGTAAAGCATGCAACTTGCAAGAATGTAAAGGGAAGGATTTGGAAGATTCAAACGCAATTGGAGACACAGATGTTTTTGTCATGGTTCCGATAGGTGGTGCTATCGTACATCCACGTTGATGGAGACTTCAACCCACGAAGGGTAACGGTTGCGCGAGTCCATGGAGGGTTCCACCCACGAAGGGTCCACGAAGAAGCAACCTTGTCCATTCCACCATGGCCATCGCCCACGAAGGACTTGCCTCACTAGCGGTAGATCTTCATGAAGTAGGTGATCTCCTTGCCCTTAAAAACTCCTTGGTTCAACTCCACAATCTTGTCGGAGGCTCCCAAGTGACACCTAGCCAATCTAGGAGACACCACTCTCCAAGAAGTAACAAATGGTGTGTTGATGATGAACTCCTTGCTCTTGTGCTTCAAATGATAGTCTCCCCAACACTCAACTCTATCTCACAGGATTTGGATTTGGTGGAAAGAAGATTTGAGTGGAAAGCAACTTGGGGAAGGCTAGAGATCAAGATTCATATGGTAGGAATGGGATATCTTGGTCTCAACACAAGTGTAGGTGGTTCTCTCTCAGAAAATATAGGTTGGAAGTGTAGTTTTGTTCTGATGGCTCTCTCCACTAATGAAGAAGAGGTGGAGGGGTATTTATAGCCTCCACACAAAATCTAACCGTTACATACAACTTGCCAATCTCGATGGGACCGAATAGTTAAACTCGGTTGGACCGATTCAGCAAAGCTAGTGACCATTAGGGTTTTCGGTGGGACCGACATGCAACTCGGTAGGACTGATATGGTTAGGGTTAGGGCAGAACGTAATCTCGGTGAGACCGATTACACAAACTCGGTGGGACCAATTTTGTTAGTAAGCTAACCAGAGAGTTGGTCAGGTAAACTCGATGGGACCGATTCGCTCATTTCGGTGAGACGAAATGTTAAAAAAGGGAAACAGAGAGTTTACATTGCAATCTTGGTGGGACCGATCGGAAGTTTCGGTGAGACAAAAAGTATTGCAATAGGCAACAGAGAGTTTGCAATCCCATCTCGGTGAGACCGAGATCCCTATCGGTGATACCTATTTGCCTAGGGTTTGTGGCAGTGGCTATGACATCTGAACTCGGTGGCGCCGGATAGAAAGAATTGGTGGGGGCGAGTTTGACTTTTGGTTTAGGTCATATGTTGATGTGAGAAAGTAGTTGAGGGCTTTGGAGCATATCACTAAGCATTTGAGCAAGAGCCTCATTAAGCAATACCTCATCCCTCCTTGATAGTATTGGCTTTTCCTAGAGACTCAATGTGATCTTGGATCACTAAAATAGAAAATGTAGAGTCTTGAGCTTTGAGCTTGAGCCAATCTTTTGTCCTTAGCATCTTGAAGGGGTTTCACATCCTCTAGTCCATGCCACTTCACTGTTGAACTTATCTGAAACATACTAGATAAAAATGTTAGTCCAACAAGAGATATGTTGACTTTAATTACCAAAACCACCTAGGGAGCACTTGTGCTTTCATAGGGTTTCTCAGAATCTTGAACTTGGTCACACTGATTTGCACGTTTCGGTCAGACCGAAAAGGGCATGTATGAGAGAAGAAGAATCCTGACTGTTTTCGTGGGGGTCATTTTTTCCTTCTTCTCCTTGTGCTAGACCTTTTCTATGCACTAGGGGAAGGAGGAATAAGGGTAAGGAGGAATAACGACCATCACCGATGGTCAAAAAATCAGTGAGGGAGTGTATCCACCATATATGAGAGAGGATGAAGAATCCTGACTGTTGTCGTGGGGGTCGTTTCTCCTTCTTCTCCTTGTGCTGGACCTTTGTTATGCACTAGGGGAAGGAGGAGTAACGACCATCACCGACGGTCGCAAATGTCAGAGAGGAATAAGTGAGGGAGCGTCTCCACCATATATGAGAGGACGAAAAATCCTGACTGTTGTCGTGTTGGTCGCTTCTCCTTCGTTGCCATGTGCTAGACATTTTGGTGTAATGCATTTGAGGATGAAGGGAGGAGCGACCATCACCGACGGTTGAATATATACACCACATGAGCTGAGAGTTTTCAGGAAAAGACTCGGCAGACCAATAATCAACTCGTGATGAATAATAATGATCTAATTTAGTTTTTGTAGTAAATATATTTAATTGTACAAGTTTAATCTTTGAATTATATGAACCAAGGAAATGTCGTCATAGGACAAAGAAAGTCTCCCGGGGGAGTGCGACTGGTGCAATGACCACCGGGGTCTGTGTGACAGGCCTCACCTGGACGAAGGTCGGCGCTTCAGCATTAAGCTCCATGAGACCTTCAATGTTGAAACGGTACACAATGATGACAAGTTTTTTTCGTAATTAAGCACGAATTCTACTACTTCAACGTGTAATTTTCGTATTTTACAATTCGACTTTATCCGATGCCATGCAAGATGCTATGTCTTGGAGAGGATGGATTTTGAAGATCATGAAAGTATGGAAACAAAGAGAATTTTCCTAAGGACCGATCATGGTATGGATTTTGTTGTAAATCTATGCAATTCTGAGAGCGTATCCCATTTTGGTTGCCCAAATTGGGAAGCACTTTGCAAGATGTATTATTTTCATGAGGGTGTGCTTGTCACCATGGATCTTGGTGATCCTAGTAGTAGTGCATGTTTTGTAGCTAGTAGTAGAGATGTCATTGTAAGATTTTTTACTATTATGACATCCGTGCATCTTTTGCATAAATTCTTCTAAAACTCAACTACATTGCTAACTACGAAGTCATTACTATGTTTTCCAACAGAAAATACCGAAGGATTGTGTGCCTCATCTGATGTTTTGGAAAGGTCGCCTTGATGTTTTGAACTTACGGCCAGGTCATCCTACGAATCACTCCTGTCCGTACCAGATTTCTAAAAGCGATGAAGACATGACAATCAAAGATTATAAAAAAATGTATGGTCAATCGTAGGGAGCTACTTGGAAGCAACATTGTGCAAAGTGCAAGAACTGGAGACATGATAATCTCCATTCTCCATAATGGAGAGTCAGGGCCTATCTTGCTTTATGCTATTTTACCTTAGAGAGGGTATTTAGGTCCTGGATAATACTCATGACCATGTTCTAAGAACAACTAAGTAGGATTGGTTAGATGACTATGATGATGATGAGTATGACTTGTTATTATGGTATCGAGTAGAAGTTGTATGATCGATGATGATGAGTAGGACTTGATATTATGATACAATGATGAGTTATTTATTATTATGATCGATAATGCATGATGCTAAGTTGTTATATGAGCATGATCAGTTATTATATATATATATGTATATATATATCTATAGGTGAAATGAACATGGATTAGATTCAAGTGGAGGCAACATGTGGTGCATGTCGAAAGTACTACTAATCCAAACTTGATCTAGTTTGGATTAGTAGTACTTTCGATGTGCACCACATGTTGCCTCCACTTGAATCTACTCCACGTTCATATCACCCACTTTTATATATAATAACTAATCATGGTCATAAAATCATATGATGAAAGTACTGTATATAAAACCACAACAAAAATAAGTTGTATTTTTAAAAATATATGAAAAGTTAGTAGAAACGCTTTCCCAAAAGAAATGCTACTGCTACTGACTATTATCAGTAGTGCTTTCCAATACAAGCGCTACTGCTCACTAGGAATAGCAGTAGCGCTGGCATTCCAGCGCTACTGCTAACAGTTAGCTGTAGTGCCTTAGTGGTAGCGCTTGTACAAGCTCTACTGGTAGCTACAAAACACGCGCTACTACTAGGGTTTTCCCTAGCAGTGTAACCCTTAACCACCAAAACTCAGCTCTTAACTCTCTCTAGATTCTTCTCTATTATGCTCCAAAGTTCCTGTCTAGAAACTTGCCAAGAGGCTACAGTCTCACCCAGTCGACCTGTGCTTAACTTAGATGCTTGGATCGACCTATCCTTGCAAAGACAACACCCCAGACATGAATTTAATGCTTGGCGTCACGTGATGCCAGAGTTCACGCGGTGACCGCGTGTGGACATAGTTCCAGACAGCTACTCGACGCGCTCCGAGTGTCGCCGACGTCTCCGTTTCGCTCGTGCGCTCGCCCGAGGACAAACCAGATCGCCACCAAGCGCATGCTACCTCGACTCATTGCCCTTGACCTCTCCCTACCGCTCGCCGATGCCGGAGTTCGCCGCAGCGAGCACGGGCACGACGTGGCCAAGTGCACAGTGCGCCCGTGCCCCTATGCTCGTCTCCACCCGTGCCTGGTGCTCGTCCCCGTCCTCCCACCGTGGCCGCATGAGTCGTGGATGCTTCCCCCTCTTTCACTGGCACCTCTCGTCGCCGTGCGCCGCTTCCAGAGCGTCCGGCGAGCTCTCGATCCCCGCCTCGGCTCCTCCTATATGTAGGACCCCCCGAGCTCATTTCTCCTCATCACCATGCTCCTCTACATCCACAACCCTCCTAGATAGCCGCGGCCCGGCAGGGTAGGCCTCTGGCCGCCGTTCCCCTCCTGAGCTCGCCGGTGACCCCCTTCCTCTGCCCCTCCCACTCCACTGCCTCTCGAGCTCCACCGACTGCTCAGGCGTGTTCCTGGTGGTCCACTAGTCCTAGCTAGTGCCACTGCAGCCACTGGAACAACCTCAGGACGCCGTTGTCTTCCTCTCCGACAAGCTCCGCCCACTGCAGCCGCTGGAGATGAATACGCCGACCTCTTCTGACCACCTGTCGCCATGTTTCAGGTATGAGCAGGTGCGCCAGGACCTCCTCTCTCGATCCCTCCCTTCCACGACGACCGTCGTGTCCTCCTTGCCGAAGAGAGCCCCAGCTACGAGCTGCCGTCCTCTGTTCTCTTCCCCTCCCTCAAAACCTGACGAGCAGGGCCCATTGTCAGCCTCTCCACTCGCGCCCAAAGCGGTACGAGTGGAGGCGTATTCACCAGAATACACCTTCGACGTCACCCCTCTCTGATTTTTTTTTCTAAAAATCAAATTTAATTCAGAAAATTAACCAAACTTTGACAAGCTATAAATTCTGTTCTATAAGTCCAAATGACATGATTCTTTTTGCATTGGTTTTATGTTGAAATTTTCTATCAACATGCAAAAGATGATATTTTTGCTTGCTGTGATTATTTTCTGCTGAATTAAACAATGTTATGTGACATTTTCTTTTGCTATTTTAATTATTTTTAGAGGAAGAAACTTGCCTTGAAAATCACTAGAGGGAGTGTGACCCTCCTTTGCACTAAGGCAAGCCATCACAAATATTTGCAAGAATGTTATTTCAATAACTATGGTTTTCACTTGAATGTGATTATTTTAAATGCATATAGAAAATTCATATAAAGTTATTTGATGCTAGTTTCATGTTCATGGTATATTGTTCTTTCATCAGTAGCATTTTAGTTGAATAAGTAAGTCTATGTAGTAGGGCAATGTGATGTTATGCTTGAGCTAGTTCATATCGGGATTATGTTAAAATGGTGGTTCATTGCATTTTCATGGCATACTATGACTTGGTAAAATTATTTGCAAGTTGAAACCTGATAATAAACCAACTTGAACATGTTGTTGATCGAGTCATGTTGCCACTGAATTGAGCTTCCTAAAGTGCAACCACATTTGCCTTTATGAGGGGGCCCTTTCTCGGTCTGTTGTTATGCCTCTCGCCGGTGCCTCCAACTAGGGAAGGTTATGCCTCTCGCCCGTTTGGGATGATTGTTTTGCTGCGACGGTGGCCGTTGGATGTCCGGAGTGGCATCGGGGCCACCCATGACTTAGCCCAAAGGGAAGTTGGTCAGAGTGGCCGGGAGAGTGTCATGGCAATAGACTGGTTCTGTCGGAACGCCATTGGTCCACCTGAATTGGAGTCCGAGGCCATGGGTTCCGTGGTGTGGGTACAATGTACTAACCTCTGCAGAGTGTGTATAACCCATCGATAGCCGTGTCCTTGGTCATGGACACAAGTTCATAGTAGGTCACACCGTGGATCAACAAAAGTATTAGAACTTGCACACTAAGTGAATTCTTGTGGCACTGGTTATGTTGGTGAAGTTGTTGAGACCATCGGGATGGTTTCGTTTGTGATCCAAAAGTGATCACCTTGATGTGATGAGGTTCGTGGTTACGAGGTAACCAAGATGGTAAGCGGGTCGGAAAGGCCCTGTTATGAGCACAATCACTTCATGAATAGCATGTTGAACTCTTGCATTAAACCTTCTTAGATATCATTGTTGTTGTTTTCCATTGTTGTTTGTTTGTGTGAGCTTGCAAGTACATTCAATGTACTGTCCTGGCATGTCATGCCAGTTTCAGGAGAAATCATATCGGAGTTGGAGTTGCATATCGCATCGTAGTCTAGACTGTGTCCACATCGGTGTCCCTGTGAGATGGAGTCCTTCTACCTCGTCGTCCCGCTGCCGCGTAGTCTTGTGATGTCGAGGCCCCTGTTCATGTCTACTAAATAATGTACATATGTTCAGTAGCACCGTGTGTGCCGCTTGGCCTCGCTACTTGATGTAATATCAAACTCTATGTTTCGCTAGTACCAATAAAGCGGTTGTATTTCTGTACCAATCTGTTGTGTGTTGCCATAAGACATGATCTATGGGCTGGCAATGCAAGGCCAACTGGTCGCTCTGAGCCGGGGTGCCACAACGGTTGGCATCAGAGTCGCGCTGCCTGTAGGGCATGCTAGACAGCTAACACGTTAGTTCAAATGGTAGGTAGTACCTCTGAGCGCCGGTAGTGCTTGTGTGCTTTTGGTTGTTGCATTGCATGCATATAGTTTATTTTATTACTAACTGACTAATGGTTGTGAGTGTAGATGGCTCCAGTACCGTATGCGTGTCAGTTGGAGCTGGCACCGTACACTTCGCCACACCCTCTTAGAAGCGTATGGCGTCGACTCTACCCTCACGGTGATGACCCAGTGTATTGGGTGTACCGGGAGCGCTTCGCAGCTTCATTATTCTAGTATCACGCGGTGGTTACTAACGAAGCTATGTACCTAGGGTAGGGTCATGGACCTGTCCAAACTGCCCTACCCAAGGACATCTCTAGAAGAAATGACCTTTCAATCGACTTGGAGGTGTTCCACTCGAAAGACTCAAAGACACTCGACCAAGAAGCGATCACTCGACCAAGACCAAACCACTCGACGGCCAGGAGACCTAAAGGCACTCCGCATGCTAACGGTCGGTTATTAAGTGGCCTTTATGGTCATCATAGCACTTTATTAAGGGCGTTACCAGTAACGCCCGACCTTAATGTATTTAAAACCCTGCATAAGTGAGGGCCGGAGGGGTCCGGCGAACTCTATATAAGCCACCCCCGCCTTAGTGTAAAGGGTTCGCACCCCTGTAAACCATACGCGCATAATCTAGTCGACCGCCTCCAGGCTCCGAGATGTAGGGCTATTACTTCCTCCGAGAAGGGCCTGAATTCGTAAACCTCGTGTTCTTACAACTTCTCCATAGCTAAGATCTTGCCTCTCCATACTTACCCCCCTACATTACTGTCAGACTTAGAACCATGACAGTTGGCGCCCACCGTGGGGCAGGTGTTTTAGCGATTTGTTGGAGGAGTTGCGATCTTTTCTGATCCGAATCATCATGGTTTCCGACGGAGTTTTGGTGGAGGGCCGCGAGATCCGTCTCGGCGCGCTCACGTTCATCGCCGACGACTCCGCTTGGCTTCAGGAGGCTCCGCTCGACGTGGACGCACTCCCTGTCCGCGGGGCAACGCACTTTAGCGCGTGCGTCCGCGGCGTTCTCTTGAGGCAACTGTCGACCCCCTACCGGTCGGCCCCTGTGCTGTCCTCCCTCCTCGTTTCCCGCCGGCGCAAGTGCTCCGGTCGGTCGAGACTTCAGCGGTGGGTGAGACACGCTGTGGCACGCCAGTCGGCCACCCCTCAAGTCGCGGCGATCGAGCCCAATGAATCCCTCTACGGCCTGTTCGATCTGTCGACTGGCACCGCAGAGACCGCATCCGAGTGCGATAGCAGTGATCCGGCGGCGGAGGTTCTGATGGTCGATGGACCGCCCAGTCCTCCCTGTTTTCCCCGCACCGACGGAGGCGCGGGTGGAGGCGACCCGTCGCGTCCCCATGAGGAATATCTCCCCGAGCCTCTCACGTCGCTGCAGAGAGAAGAACTTCGTCGCCGGAACATGGATGCACTGCACACTCCTATCGTCGGAGAAACCCCCGAGGCTCGTGCCTTGGAGGACGCGCGCCTGGCAAACTTGGTCGAGCGCACTCGACTGGAGAACCTCCAGCGAGCACTCGACGAGCGTGCACGACAACGGGTTCCCGAATCCAGTCGACGTCAGCTCTTTCCGCCCCCGCAGGTATATCGAATTCCGATTCAGAATTTAGCAGCTGCAGCCCGTATAGCAGAGTCGATTCAGCCATCCTAGTCGGAGGCTGGCAGAGGCTTGCTGCAGATCAGAGTGTTACTCCGGGCAGCAGGAGACCAGAATTCCGCTGTTTCTCAGTCGCGGAACATGATTCATAGCAGATCCGTTGCTGCAGACACAGTCCAGTCGGCTCATAGCCCAAGATCTCCCCCGAGGCGTGAGGGATGTGGAGACCAGCGTAATCAGCACGGGAACCGCGAGCAATATGATCACCGATTCGATCGTGATCATCGACGTTGAGTGCCCACCCCTCCCCCGAGGAGCGGGTCGTATGCGCCTGATAGCAGGATCACATGCCCCCTCGTAGTGTTGGGCGAAGGATTCCAGTCGACTCCAGGGAGCCAGGCTTTGATGCGAGATCCATTCTCGTTCAAGGTTTGGTCGACAGGAACAGAGCTCACCGAGAAGGTCATGACAGAGACGCGCCTACCAGCAGCAGAGCACATGTTTCGGGGCCAGAGTGCTTTAGTAGAGCCATCAGGGCCGCTGTGATTCCTCCCAACTTCAGGTTGGCGACTGGAATCAGCAAGTTCACTGGTGAGTCCAAGCCTGATACTTGGCTTGAAGACTACCGAGTGGCCGTCCAGATTGGCGGCGGCAATGATGAAGTGGCCATGAAGCACCTGCTTCTCATGTTGGAGGGCTCGGCCAGAGCTTGGCTGAACCAGTTAGCACCCAGCAGCATTTACACTTGGGAAGATCTCACCCGAGTGTTTGTCACCACATTTGAAGGAACATGCAAGCGACCGGCAGGGCTGACGGAACTGCGATCTTGCGTGCAGAAGCCGAATGAAACTTTAAGGGATTACATCCAGAGATGGATCACGTTACATCACACGGTGGAGAATGTGCCTGAGCACCAAGCAGTCTGTGCCTTCAAAGAGGGTGTCAAGTACAGAGAACTGAATCTGAAATTCGGTTAGACCGGAGATATGTCTCTGAATTGGATGATGGAAATTGCCACCAAGTACACTAATGGTGAAGATGAGGATCGACTCAGGAGTGGCAAGCTCAAGTCAGTCGCCCAAGAAACCGGAGGAAATTCCAATCAGAAACAGAAGCGGAAAGCCGAGCCAGCTGCTCCTGGGGAAGCCTTGGCTGTAACCCAAGGAAAGTTTAAAGGGAAACCCAAAGGACCTTGGAACCCCAAGAAAGTTAAAGACCAGGACGGAAATGATGTGTTGGATTTGCCATGTCTCGTCCACACCAAGAAAGATGAAGAGGGTAATTTCATTTACCTGAAAATACCACTCGACAGTGTTGACTCTTGATCCAGCAGTTCCAGGGCAAGCAGCCCAAAGATAAGGAAAAGGAGTCGGACAAAGTTGAGGACAAGGAAGATAGTGACGATGGATACCCCTAGGTCAATTCCACCCTGATGATTTTTACTGATGTTGAAAGCAAAAGTCGACTGAAAGTTATCAACCGAGAGGTGAATATGGTTGCTCCGGCGACACCCAGTTACCTGAAGTGGTCTCAAACTGCCATAACATTCGACCGGTCCGATCACCCAATGCACATCGGCACCCCTGGGAGGCAAGCTTTGGTGGTCGACCCAGTTGTTGAAGGCACTCGACTGACCAAACTCTTGATGGATGGTGGCAGTGGTTTGAACATATTATATGCCGAGACGTTGAAAGGGATGGGCGTTCCGATGTCCAGACTCAGTACCAGCAACATGAGTTTCCGTGGAGTCATTCCTGGGAAGAAGGCTGAATCACTCGGCCAGATTGCTCTTGATGTGGTTTTCGGTGATTCCAAGAATTACCGCAAAGAAAAGTTGATGTTTGAAGTTGTAGACTTCCAGAGTGCCTATCATGCTATTTTGGGCAGGCCAGCTTATGCACGCTTCATGGCCCGACCATGTTATGTGTATCTCAAGTTGAAGATGCCTGGCCCAAAGGTGTGATCACTATTACGGGCAATCAAAAGAAAGCGGAAGAATGTTTTCAGAAAGGTTCAAAGATCGCTGATGCTCAGATGGCGGTGGTGGAGCTGCAGGAATACCAGAAGACTGCTGACCCGAGTGATTTGTTGCGAGCCAAGAAGCCCGCCACAGAATCAGCTTTTCAGTCGTCTGGCGAAACGAAGACAGATCACATCCACCCGACCGATCCCAGCGCTGTTCCAACTCATATCTCAACAACACTCGACTCCAAATAGGAAGAAGCGCTCATCCAGTTCCTCCGTGAGAACTGAGACATTTTCGCATGGAAGCCTTCTGACATGCCGGGTGTTCCCAGGGAGCTGGCTTAGCACCGCCTAAGAGTCAACTCAAAAGTAAAACCTGTCAAGGAACATCTCCGACGGTCCGCCGTCCAGAAGAGAAAGGCTATTGGAGAAGAGGTGGCTCGGCTCTTAGCAGCAGAGTTCATCCGAGAAATCTACCACTCCGAGTGGCTCGCCAACGTTGTCATGGTCCCCAAGAAGGACAAGTCACTTCGCATGTGCATTGACTTTAAACATATCAATCGGGCCTGCACGAAAGATCATTTTCCTCTCCCCCGCATTGATTAGATAGTCGACTCGACTGCGGGATGTGAGCGACTGTCCTTTTTAGACGCTTATTCCGGGTACCATTAGATCCGTCTGTATGGACCTGACGAGATCAAAACAGCTTTCATCACTCCATCCGGGTGCTTCTGTTATGTTACCATGCCATTCGGCCTCAAGAATGCAGGAGCCTCATTCATGAGGATGATTCAAAAGTGTTTGCTCACTCAAATCAGTCGGAATGTGGAAGCATACATGGATGACATTTTGGTCAAGTCGCGGAAGGGTTCCGACCTACTGGCTAACCTTGCTGAAACCTTTGCCAATCTCAGGAGGTATGATATCAAGCTTAATCCATCAAAGTGCACATTCGGAGTTCCTGGCGGAAAATTACTCGGTTTTCTCGTTTCCGAATGGGGAATCGACGCCAATCCAGAAAAAGTCGGTACTATACTCCGAATGAAAAGTCCTGTGCGAGTGCACGACGTCCAGAACCTTAATGGTTGCTTGGCCGCTTTAAGTCGATTCATATCCCGTCTCGGTGAAAAGGCATTGCCTCTTTACCGATTGATGAAGAAGTCCGACAAGTTCGAGTGGACTCCCGAAGCTGATGCAGCGTTTGTAGAGCTCAAAGCTCTGCTCTCCACCCAGCCGGTGCTTGCTTCCCCAATCAGCAAGGAGCCTTTGCTGCTTTACATCGCAGCCACGGGACAAGTCGTCAGTATGGTACTTACGGTCGAGCGGGAAGAAGAAGGAAAAGCCTTCAAAGTTCAGCGCACAGTATATTATATTTCTGAAGTTTTGACCCCGTCGAAGCAAAGATATCCTCATTATCAGAAGCTTGTATATGGGATTCATATGACCACAAAGAAAGTTGCTCACTACTTCTCTGATCATTCCATTACAGTCGTCAGCGACGCTCCGTTATCAGAGATCCTGCATAACAGAGATGCAACTGGTCGAGTGGCAAAATGGGCGATTGAACTCCTTCCTCTAGATATCAAGTTCGAGGCAAAGAAAGCTATCAAGTCCCAGGCAATAGCAGATTTCGTCGCCGAGTGGATTGAACAGCAACTGCCGACTCAGGTTCACTCGGAGCATTAGACCATGTTCTTCGATGGTTCCAAAATGTTGAATGGTTCCGGTGCCGGGGTGGTGTTGGTCTCCCCTCGAGGAGATAAGCTCAGATATGTTCTTCAAATCCACTTTGATTCCTCCAATAACGAGGCGGAATATGAAGCACTTTTATATGGGTTGCGCATGGCCATTTCACTCGGCGTCCGTCGCCTCATGGTCTATGGCGACTCAGATTTGGTGGTTAATCAGGTGATGAAGGAATGGGATGTCAGAAGTCCAGCCATGACTGGTTATTGCAATGTAGTGAGAAAGCTGGAGAAGAAATTCAGTGGGTTAGAGCTTCATCACATTACCCGACTAAAAAATCAAGAAGTAGATGATTTGGCAAAAATAGGTTCCAAAAGAGAAGCCATTCCCAGCAATGTGTTTTTGGAACACATCCACACACCATCAGTTCAGGAGGATCCCTTCACTAAAGAGGCCCCGCAGCCAAAAAGTGCCACGGATCTGACTGAAGTTGAAGTTCCAGCTGTGGTCGGCCTGATCATGGAAGTCTTGGTCATCACTCCCGACTGGACAGTACCTTATATCGTGTACATCCTAAGGAAAGAACTCCCAGAGGACGAAGAAGAGGCTTGACAGATCGTCCGCCGATCCATGGCCTTTACAGTCATAAAGGGACAGTTGTATAGGGAAAGCGCGACTGGAGTCAGTCAGAAGTGTATAACACCAGAAGAAGGTCAGATGATCCTTGATGTTATCCACTTGGGAACCTGTGGTCATCATGCGTCCTCTCGGACCATTGTGGCTAAAGCATACCGAGCGGGATTTTACTGGACAAGGGCCAATGAAATGGCAAAAGAGATAGTCGACAAATGTGAAGGATGTCAGTATTACTCCAATATGTCGCACAAGCCCGCGTCAGCTCTGAAAACCATTCTACTCGTCTGGCCCTTCGCTGTTTGGGGGCTGGACATGGTTGGACCACTGAAAACGGGCAGGAGCGGCTTCACTCATGTGCTAGTAGCAGTCGACAAGTTCACCAAATGGATTGAAGCTAAGCCTATCAAGAATCTTGATGCTTGCACTGCTATCAGTTTCATCAGAGAGTTGATATTCAGATATGGAGTTCCGCACAGCATCATCACTGACAATGGGTCAAACTTCGATTCTGACAAATTCAGGGCCTTTTGCGCCTCTCAGGGCACACGAGTCGACTATGCTTCGGTTGCTCACCCTCAGTCCAATGGACAGGCGGAAAGAGCAAACGGTCTAATTCTCAAAGGACTGAAACCTCGGTTGATGCGCAATCTCAAGCACGCAGCAGGTGCATGGGTCGATGAGCTTCCATCAGTTCTTTGGGGATTGAGGACGACCCCGAACCGATCGACCGGAATAACCCCATTCTTTCTGGTCTACGGAGCCGAAGCAGTTTTGCCGAGTGACATGCTTCACAACGCCCCTCGAGTCGAGCTCTACTCTGAAGAAGAAGCAGAACAAGCCCGGCAGGATGCAGTCGACCTCTTGGAAGAAGAAAGAGAAATGGCCATGATCGGATCGACCAACTATCAGCAAGACTTGCGTCGATTCTGTGCTAGAAATGTGAAGAGTCGAGCCTTCCAAGAAGGAGACTTAGTCCTCCGAGTGGATCAGCAGAAACCACACAAACTCGCTCCTACTTGGGAAGGCCCCTTCATAGTCACCAGAGTCCTCCACAATGGAGCGTATCACCTCTATAATGTCGATCGCCAGATTGATGTGCCACGAGCCTGGAATGCGGAGCTTCTCCGCCCCTTTTATACTTGAATTCTCACTCGGATGAGATGTAATAAGAAAAAACTCCTGTAGTTTATTTATCAAAGACAAGATCGTTATAATTTTCTCAGCGATTGTTATTGTTTTTGTTTGCGTACGAAATCCCCCAGTGGGTGGCTTAGCTGCGAATCCGCTTCGCCTAAGTTCGTAAAAATAATTTCCTACCGAGTGGTGAGCCAGCCTCCCACTCGTGGGCTTAGCTGCGAACCCGTTTCGCCTAAGTATTTGAAAATCCTACCGAGTGGAGAGCAATCCTCCCACTCGGAGGCTTAGCTGCAGTCCAGTACTCGCCTAAGTTTTCTCACTCGGAGACTTAGCTGCAGTCCGGTACTCGCCTAAGTATTTAAAAAATCCCATCGAGTGGAGAGCAAACCTCCCACTCGGGGGCTTAGCTGCAGTACAGTACTCGCCTAAGTACGAAACACATCTCAACCCTCAAGGACGATGAGGTGCAGGTCGACTGCCACCTTCTCCTGGGGAGCTTCGCCACAAATACAATGTGCGCTCCATCCCGCTGTGCAGTAATGAGGTGCGGGTCAACTGCCACCTTCTCCCGGGGAGCTTCACCACAAATACAATGTACGCTCCATCCCGCTCTGCAGTAACGAGGTGCGGGTCGACTGCCGCCTTCTCCTGGGGAGCTTCGCCACAAATACAATGTGCGCTCCGTCCCGCTCTGCAGTAACAAGGTGCGGGTCGACTGCCACCTTCTCTCAAGGAGCTTCGCCACAAATACAATGCGCACTCCATCGCCGACCCGCAAGGACAACAAGGCACGGGTCGACTGCTTCCTTCTCCTTCGGAGCTGCGCTACAAATACAAAAGTTGTCTCGAATAAAGAACGGGTTCACTCAGCAGGGGATTCATGAAGATATTCAATGATAAACCAAGTTTAGATAAATCCTAAAGGTTTCGGACCACAGATCGAAGTGCTCGGGCATTCAGCCCAAAGTGTTTAACGGTTACAAAAACCACTCAGCATTCCGAGGCAAATTTAAGGTGAGGCATAAAGGTTTGTTCACTCCGCGGGAGGAGGACTAGCAGCCTCGACAAACTCGTCTAAGTCGACGCCGTCGGTGATCCGAGTGGCTGCAGCGATGAAAGTCTCCATAAAAGATCGGAAGTCATGCTTATGGGTGTTGGCGACCTTGATTGCTGCCAGCTTATCTTGCCGCACCTCCTTGCAATGGACGCGAACCAAAGACAGAACCACATCAGCGCCACACCGGGTAGAAGACTTCTTCCACTCCTGCACTCGGTTAGGGATTTCGTTAAGTCGAGTCATCAGGGACTCAAGATCATTTTGGAGCGTGGCCTCTGGCCAAAGTGCCGGGTCGATCCGTGACATGGCGACCTTCAGTCGAGCCAAGTAGTCCATGACATCGTCGATGCGGGATTCCAGTCGGAGCAGATTCATGGCAGTTTCATCTTTCACGGGAGAATTGATTGGATCCAAACCTGGTTCGATTCGCCCAGTCTCCTCCTCAAAGTTCTGGAAAAACTCTGCATTCACGATCCAAGAATAAGTCAATTTTCATATGCTGAGTCGACACAAAAAAATCAGTCGGAACAAAATGTGCACCTTCAAGCTTGATGAACAACTTCTTGGCAAGGCTCCTCAGATAGCTTTCCAGATCGTCCCTCCTGTGAGCGATGCCTTCCATCTTCTCGCCCAGGTTGAGGTTCTCCTTCTTCCAGCGCGAGCACACCTTGTTGGCTTCGTTCAGAGCAGATTTCAGCTTGGTGTTCTCTTCTTCCAACTAGCCGACCGAAGCCAGTTTCTGTTCAGCCAGAGCGGTCCTGTCGTCAGCCTCCTTTCGAGCAGCAGCCAAATCCTGACCCTTCTTCGCCAGAGCTTCTCTTAGTTTTCCTGCAAAGAAATGATGATTGATTCAGAAATAGCATAAGGGTACTCAAGCCTAAGACAGACCAGTCGACAAACTCGTCTTACCAGTGGCGCCGTCCTTGACCTTTTGCAGCTCTGTCTTGGCCAGCTCCAAGTCAAGGTTCAGTTGAATCTGCTGTTTCTCCAAGTCAGCAAAGCGAGCTCCAAGATCACAAGATTTCTGAAATCAAAGGGGAGAAGTTATTTTACAGCAAAAAACGACAAAGACAATAAGTACTAAGACTAGGGTCGACTGCCCGCAGTCCACCATAGTCTCGGGGACTACACCCAGTGGGTGCACTTTGCGTGCCCCCACCGGTTCTGATCCCACTCGACCAGCCCGCCCGATTCAAGTGCAGGGAGTAAAAAAAGGGGAGAGAAAGTAGAACTTAGACCACAGTCGACTGCAAGCAGTCGACCACGGTCTCGGGGACAACACCTAGTGGGTGCACTTGGCGTGCCCCCACCGGTTCTGATCCCACTCGACCAGATCGAGTGGAAGAGACATACTACCAGTTCGGTTTACACTCGACAAAATGCAAAGACTAGAGTCCACTGCCAGTGCACTCAGCATGCCCCCACTAGTTCAAAAATTCAATCGACGCACCCAGTGGGTGTACAAATGCAAAGATTTTCGGAAAGAGTCTTCAGATAGCATATCCTAACAGAACAAGCGGTGACCAACTAACCTGGACGTTGCTCAGGAGAGCCGAGCTGGCATCGTAGGTGGCTTGGCTGGCGTCCTGCACCGTCTTCATCTTCTCCATCATAATGCCCGCCTGGCGTATGGCCTCCCTGGCAGCATTCACCTCGTCCTCTGGGACATGATGGATCGCAAAAACTGAAGGCGGGTCGACAGGGGCCTGAGCAGTCGACGAGGAAGGCAAGGCACTCGACAATGGCACAGTGAAGGTAACAAAACCCCGATTGGCATCGCCAGCGTCCTGAACGACTGGCTCCGCCCTCGGCGTCGATTGTGGCACCTCGCTCGCAGGAGCTTGCCTATTTTTCCTTGCCAAAGGCCTCTCGGGCTCTTCATCATCATCATCATCATCAGGGAGGTCAATAATGTTAGGAGATGTTCAAAGTTCAATTGACAAAATCACATCACCCAATGGTACACATTGTAGTTGAATCGACCAAAATAAAGACAGTATGGCAGAAATCATACCCAGATTAGAAGTGACCGCATTCTCGATCACCTCATCATCATCCCTGTAAGCTGAGGTCCCGGAAGTAGCAGCGCTGACAGTTTCAAAGTTCATCCGGTTAAAACAAGAAAAACAAACAGCGCAGAGCGTCGAGTAAATATGAAGGGAGACACTCACGCGGAAGCGATGGGGATGTCAATCTTAATCTTCGGCAACGCCTTCCGAAGGTTCGGCTCTGCGACTTTGGGATGCTTTGACGCTTTTTCAGTCGGAGTTGGCAAAGAGGTCCGAGGACGCTTTGAAGACTGACCAGCTTGAGCAATCGCCTTTACACGGGCGCTTGGTCATTCTTGGTCAAGTTTAGACCGCCTCTCCCTGCGAGGAGGCGACTCGATTTCTTCTTCGTCACTTGGATCGTCGCTTTCTTCGTCTCCTCTACCGTCAGACTCCCATTCGCCACTATCGCCGCCGCTCACTTCTCCTTCCGGGTCCTGCTCTTGCTCTTCGTTGGGCATTGAATACATTTCAATAATGGCCTGAAAGAAAGCAGGAAGAACAAAGTCAGTCGACTCAGTATAGGCAGTTGCGCGAGTGAATTCAGATTACAAAAAAAAACTCAGAATCGGACCTTCTCTGGTACATGAGACTGGTCGAGTGGAGGAACTCTCCTAGCTCCCCTGGGGTTGTCCTTGTTTCCGGTCATGCCCGACAGCCACTTCTCCAGTGTGTCGTCATCGACCTCCTCCGGGTGAATCCGAGTGGAGTCTTCAAGACCCGAATACATCCACATCGGATGGTCTCGGGCTTGAAGAGGCTGGATGCGCCGCTGAAGGAAGACCTCCAAGAGATCCATACCAGTGACCCTGTCACGGATAAGCTGGACCACTCGCTCTACCAGCACCCTCACCTGCGCCTTCTCCTCCGGGAGCACCTTCAAAGGGGAGGGTTTCCTCACTCGGTCCATGGTGAAAGGAAGGAGGCTAGTCGACTGCCCTGGCGTCGACTGGTCTTTGTAGTAAAACCAGGTCGACTGCCATCCGCGAACTGAGTCGGGAAGAATCATGGCCGGAAAGGAGCTTTTCCCTCTCATCTAGACACCAAGACCCCCACACATCTGAATCACTTGAGTCCTCTCGTCACTCGGATTAGATTTTTTCACCGTCTAGGAGCGACAAGTGAAATTGTGCTTGAAAAGGCCCCAGTGAGGCCGACAACCCTGGAAATTCTCACACAAAGAAACAAAAGCGGCAAGATAAACGATTGTGTTGGGAGTGAAGTGGTGGAGTTGTGCCCCAAAGAAGTTCAGAAATCCCTGAAAGAAAGGGTGAGGAGGCAAGGAAAATCCATGGTCGACGTGGGTGGAAAGGAGAACGTGCTCACCCTCCCGAGGTTGCGGCTCGGATTCCTTCCCCCGGAGCCATGCCGATTCATAGGGAATCAACCCTCCTTCGGCTAGGTCGTCGAGGTCTTCTTCGGTGATCGTTGAGTGGATCCAGTCACCCTGGATCCAGCCCTTCGGCAGGCTGGTTCGCGAGGAGGATCCGCCCCAACTGGTCGCCTTCCCCTTCGACCTCGCTGTCGCCTTCTTCGCCCGCTCTAGAGCCGCTGTTTTCTCCTTCCCCATTGTTGCCGGCGAAACGCGTACGGAGCGGTGGCGCTGGGGCGAGGGCGAGCGCGGCGAGGGAGCGTGAAGAGGAGAAGAGATAATGGGGACGCACCGTTCGAAGAGACCCCGGTCCGACGCTTTATATGAGGCCGCTTCCGAGTGGCTGACTGGTAGGTCCGGACGGCCCTGTCAAATCCCGTAACGATCGCGCACGTGATACGTGGCGAAAAAGGCGGCGCGGGGATCGAGGCGGCCCCGCTCTATCCCATCCGATTACTATGGCTTCCCCCATCCCGCACGCTTCCCAAAATTCGGATCCCGCGAAATCTGCGGGCAGCAGAACAACTTGTCAGACGGAAGATCTCCTCCGCACCGTCACTCGGAGCCTTTCAAGTAAAGAAACTCACTCGACAAAAAGCTAAGAATGGATCAAGGCGACTGAAAAGGAAGTTGCTATCATCACTCAGGATTCATTGATCCGAAACCAGATATGCTCATGGCATGAAAAATGAGTCAGGAAAATTCTCAACTCCTTCCCCACTCAAACCTCGATCCATTCGGGGGCTAATGACGAAGCTATGTACCTAGGGTAGGGTCATGGACCTATCCAAACTGCCCTACCCAAGGACATCTCTAGAAGAAATCACCTTTCAATCGACTTGGAGGTGTTCCACTCGACAGACTCGAAGACACTCGACCAAGAAGCGATCACTCGACCAAGACCAAACCACTCGACGGCCAGGAGACCTAAAGGCACTCCGCATGCTAACGGTCGGTTATTAAGTGGCCTTTATGGTCATCATAGCACTTTATTAAGGGCATTACCAGTAACGCCCGACCTTAATGTATTTAAAACCCTACATAACTGAGGGCCGGAGGGGTCCGGCGAACTCTATATAAGCCACCCCCTCCTCAGTGTAAAGGGTTCGCACCCCTGTAAACCATACACGCATAATCCAGTCGACCGCCTCCGGGCTCCGAGACGTAGGCCTATTACTTCCTCCGAGAAGGGCCCGAACTCGTAAACCTCGTGTGCTTACAACTTCTCCATAGCTAAGATCTTGCCTCTCCATACTTACCCCCCTACATTACTGTCAGACTTAGAACCACGACAGTTACCTTGCATTGCAGTTCGACATCTGACACTTACACCCGTTCTTCTAGGAGTGGTTTCACTTCTACAACCACTCATGTTGTTCAGTTTGCTGCGTTTGAGATTCTCATTGAGTTACGCTATAACGAGATCCAAATGCAGACTCACCCAGGCTTCTACTACTAGCCATCCCTACACGATGACGGGCGTGTCCGTTTCCCTATTATTGATTCGGCGAGCGATAGTCCCTCTAGCCACCATTCCCGCTATATCACTGCTAGCTATCTTCTGGTCCATGAGCTGGCCCAAGAGCTGACTCATGCTCGTACTTCTTTGGTGGCTGCTAGGTCCAATTTCGTTCCACCTTCCATAGGGTTTACCCACAGTATTCCCCCTAGCTTCTAGCTCGCCAACTACCCCAGTTACTCCTTCGAGTAGCTCGGGCACCTCGAATGTGACTCCCCACAGTGCTCATGCCAAGTGGGATTCACTTCTTGCTACTCCCACAGCCCCTATGCTCCAGACTCATCCAGCACCCGCCCTTGAGGGAGAACCCTCGAGGCAGTGTCATCGTGTTACCTTTAACCCTGAGGTTTCCATTAACATCGTCAGTTCAGGATACGAGTCCGGGTCAGGAGAGGACCCAACAGGACCAGCAAAGCACTAGATCGCTAGAGTATCCAAGGTTGTCATGATGCTTGGATGTACGGATGTAGCCGTACCTGTCATGATGTTTCCTTCCATGTATGAGTGTAGTCGTACCCGTCATGATGTTTCCTTTCATGTATGAGTCTATGTATAATTATGTTGGAACTTTTCTCCGTTATTATTCGCCTTGGTTTCTTGTTGCCTTCTTTTCGGGTTTGCTGCTTGCTCTTCTTCCCCATTTATGGATGTTTCTCATCTCAATGCTTCGTATTGGGAAACAAAAATAGGATGGCAAGAGGAGGTAGCAGCAGTCAGGCAGGTGATGATACTCCTATTCGTCGCTCCGCCTGACAAGCAGGGCATTCCCCTGAACCATATCAGCCACCACCACCTCCTCCACCGCAACCACCTACCACAGAACAAATTATGAGAATGTTCAAAGAAAGAAGAAACCAAGATTTACTTGAATTACTGAGAAGTGTGTAGGCTATGCTTGGGTAGAAAAGAAATCAGTATGGCAATCACTCCAAACTATCAGACTTTCAATGGACTAAGCCTCCTAGTTTCAGTCAAGTTGTCGATCCTTTGGAAGTCGATTGTTGGTTGCAGACTATTGAGAAGAATCTTGAAATTGCCTTCACTGAAAAAGCCGAAAAGGTTCCATTTGCTACACATTATCTTGGAGGAGCTGCCACTATATGGTGGGACAATGCTAAAGCTATGTGGCCTGCAGACGATGAGATCACTTGGGACAAATTCAAGGACAATTTTCGCAAGTACCACATTCCCGCTGGTATCATGAAAGTCAATTAGCATGAGTTCCTCGCTCTCACTCAAGGAAACCTGTCAGTAAGTGAGTATCTGCATATATTCAATCACTTGGCTCATTATTCCCTCTATGATGTGGCCACTGAAGAAAGGAAGATCGATCTATTCCTTGAGGACTCAATCAGCACCTCCGATGCACACTCAGCATGTTCAACTTCCCCGACTTTCAAACTTTGGTAAACAAGGCCCTTATAGTTGAAAGGGAACACAAGCTGGTTCACAACAGTAAGCTAGTGTATAATGACCATAAACGCAAGTTTGAGCCCAAGAAGGATGGACAACCAATTTAGAAGGCTCGTACCTGACAGCAGGCTCAATTTGAGTTCAAACCAACTTGGCAGCAGAATACCAACAAGACCAACAACCAAGTCAAGAACATCGTGACCAATCCTATCCGGGAAGACTATCAACACAACAACACATGTTTCTCTTGGGTAGTCCGGACACTATGCAAAACAGTGTCCCAAAAACAACAAGCCGAAGCACCCCTCAAGTCTCAAGTCAACCACGTGGAACCTACACTGAGGAGGGGCTGATCCAAGGCCAGGTGCATCATCTCTCCGCCGAAGAAGCCCAAGAAAACCCCGAAGTGGTCATCGGTATGTTTCCTGTTAATAACATACCCGCAATAATTTTATTCGACTCAGGTGCTTCCCATTCCTTTATTACGCGGAGTTTTGTTGCCCAAAACAAGTTTTCTTGCTCTATTCTTGAGAAAAGAATGATGGTGCAATCCCCGGGATCCATGCTCAAAACAAATTTGGTATGCCGTGACTTGGAAATACGGATTTTTTGAGTCATGTTCCCTGGCACACTAGTAGTCATTGTGTCCAAAAGGCTGGATGTCATTTAAGGAATGGATTATTTGACAAAGCATCAGGTCTGTATAAATTGTGCAACAAGGGAAGTTACATTAACAAATCCGGCAAGATAGACAGCGAGGTTTGTGGCTCGTAGAACCATGCCTAAGAAGGAAATGGTTTTTGCAGCAATATCCTCAGATGTGGAAATAATACCAGTGGTCAGTGAGTTTCCAGATGTATTCCCTGAAGAATTACCAGGAATTCCACCAAACAGGGAACTCAAGTTTTCCATTGATCTTGTGCGAGGAACGACACCCATATGCAAGAAGTATTACCGGATACCTTCATCTCAACTAGTTGAGCTAAAGAAACAACTCGATGAGATGCTCAAGAAAGGATACATCCGCACCAGTTCTTCACCTTGGGGGTCACCTGCCATATTCGTGAACAAGAAGGATGGTAGTCTTCGGATGTGTATAGACTACCGTCAGCTCAACGATGTTACTATCAAGAACAAGTACTTGCTCCCCAGAATTGATGATTTGTTTGATCAACTGCATGGAGCTCAAATCTTTTCCAAGATTGATTTAAGGACTGGGTATCATCAACTCAAGATCAGGAAAGAAGATATTCCTAAGACCACATTCACCACTCATTATGGTCTATATGAATACACAACTATGTCATTTGGGCTAACTAATGCTCCTGCATTCTTCATGCATATGATGAACAAAGTGCTAATGGATTTCTTGGACAAATTTGTGGTGGTCTTTATCGATGATGTTCTCATATACTCCAAAGGAGAAGAAGAGCATAAACAACATCTCCGAGTAGTATTGCAAAGGCTTCGTGACCACCAGCTATATGCAAAATTCATTAAGTGTGAATTCTGGCTTAAGCAAGTCGGATTTTTGGGGCACATAGTCTCTGCTGAAGGAATAGCTGTGGATCCAAGCATAAGGATGTGGTAAAATGGCTAACACCCATGTCGGTGACAGAAATCAGAAGTTTTCTAGGGCTTGCTGGTTATTACAGTCGATTTATTGAAGGATTCTCCAAGATTGCTAAGCCCATGACAGAACTGCTCAACAAAGCCCAATAGTTCATATGGTCAGAGGATTGTGAGAAGAGCTTTAACGAATTAAAGACTCGTTTGACCTCAGCACCCATGTTGACACTTCCAGACATCTATCGAAGCTTTGATGTATACTGCGATGCATCTTGAAAGGGCCTAGGATGCATACTCATGCAAGATGACAAGGTTGTGGCTTATGCATCCAGACAACTATGACCACACGAAGGAAATTATCCTACTCATGACTTGGAGCTAGCAGCCGTTGTGCATGCCTTAAAAATTTGGAGGCATTATCTTATTGGCAAGCGATGCCAAATATTCACCGACAACAAAAGTCTCAAGTACATATTTACGCAACCTGATTTAAGTCTCCAACAAATAAGATGGCTTGATTTGGTCAAGGATTATGACCTCGAGATAAATTATCACCCGGGTAAAGCTAACATGGTCGCAGATGCTTTCAGCTGCAAGCCAGCCAAAGTCAATGCATTAATGACATCTTTGCCTCTCGAGCTACAAGAAGAAATGGCCCAACTCAATTTGATCATTGTGGGGGTTGATTGCACAAATATGATGGTAGTCACTCCCACTCTAGAAGAAGAAATTCGCAAAGCTCAGTCGGGAGATACGTTCTTGCAACACCAGGTCACCCAGAGAAAAGACGGCCAGACTCAAGATTTCCTGATGGATGAGCAGGGTACCCTACGATTTCGTGGACGAATATGTGTACCCAAAGTAGAAGAGTTAAGGGAGAAGATATTAAAGGAAGCACATGAATCCTCATACTCGATCCATCCCGAAGGTACCAAAATGTACGAGGACCTCAGGCAAACGTTTTGGTGAGATGGAATGAAGAAGGATATTTCATACTTCGCCTCCTGCTATGATATTTGCAATAGGGTTAAGGCGGAACATCAAAAACCTGTCGGGATACTTTAACCTTTGCCCGTTCCACAATGGAAATGGGACGATGTCTGCATGGACTTTATCACCGGTCTTCCAACCACCCCTCGTGGAAACAATGCTATATGGGTCGTGGTGGACATGTGAACCAAGGTGGCCCATTTCATTCCTATCCGGACCACATACCGTGCAAATCAACTGGCTCAACTCTATGTGTCCCGAATCGTCAGTTTGCATGGCGTACCTAGAACTATCACCTCAGATCGAGGATCCCTTTTTACCTCGGCATTCTGGTCACATCTTCACCAAGCCTTAGGGATATCGTTGAAATATAGCACAACTTATCACCCTCAGACAGATGGCCGGACAGAGTGAGTAAATCAAATACTTGAGGACATCCTCAGGGCATGTGCTCTCGCTCAAGGACCCAAGTGGGAAGACAACTTGCCCTACACCGAGTTCTCCTACAACAACAGCTATCAAGCCAGCCTCAAGATGTCACCATATGAAGCCTTGTATGGACACAAGTGCCGTACCCCCTTAAACTGGTCCCAGACCAGAGACAGTCGTATTTTCGAGACTGACTGAATGATGGAAGCTGAGAAGCAAGTCAGGGAAATCCGAGACAGATTACAACTAGCCAAGTCCTGACAAAAGAGCTACTATGATGCTAAGTACCGACAGATCAGTTTTGAACCTGGTGAATATGTCTACCTCCGAGTCACACCTATGAAAGGAGTCAAGAGATTTCAGACTCGGGGAAAGCATGCACCAAGGTATACCGGCCCATTCTAGTTATGTCCAAGGTTGGCACAGTGGCATATCAATTGGAACTTCCCCGAGAACTGTCAGAGATACATAATGTCTTCCACATATCACAGTTGCAAAGGTGTACCTCACCCCCTAAGAAACGGACTGATATGGGAGAAATAGAGCTTGCTAAGGATTTGACATATGAAGAGTTTGGATGAGATGGAAAGAGTCACCCGTAGCAAGTCGGTTAAGTTTTACAAAGTGCAGTGGGAACACCATACCGAAAGTGAAGCTACTTGGGAAAGAGAGGACTTTTTACGGACAGCTTATGCCGAATTGTTTCCTGAGAAACTGAATCTCAAGGACGAGATTCATCCTAAGGGGGGAGGTTTGTGACACCTTGGTTTTTGCCATTTTTCTTTTTCTGGTTTATTTGCATTTTTTATTTGAATTTGAGTTTTGAATCAACTCATTTGGACTTAATCACTTGGGCATTTCTTTGATTTTCACCCAAGTGACTCATCTCACTCTTAATCTCATCTCTTTCTCTTTGATATATCAAAATATTGCCATGGGAATATTTTTCTTAAATGAAAAATATTTATTTTCTCTCTGAAATAGTCTTTCAGTCACTTCTACTCCAAAGCATAGCTCTTTTGTCTTGCCCACAAAAATCTGAGAAAATTCCTAAATATTCTTTGGACCTTGTCACACCTCCCTATATAAAATATTTAATGGTTATTTGGAATATTTTTGCTATAGAAATTTTTTTCCGTTCTGTCCAGAAAATGCATGTTCTGAAGGAAGTGCATTTTTCCTTGATCCAATGGAGCTAAAAATTTAGGGCTTCATTACCCTCCTAAGTAGCCCTTAACCACAAAAACTCAGCTGTTACCTCTCTATAGATTCTTCTCTATTAAGCTCCAAAGTTTCTATCCAGAAACTTGCCAAGAGGCTACAGTCTCACCCAGTCGACCTGTGCTTAACTTAGATGCTTGGATCAACCTAGCCTTGCAAAGACAACACCCTAGACATGAATTTAATGCTCGGCATCGCGTGATGCCAGAGTTCACATGGTGACCATTGAGGGAGTCCTGGATTAGGGGGTCCTCGAATAGCCGGACTATATACTTTGGCCGGACTGTTGGACTATGAAGATACAAGATTGAAGACTTCATCCCATGTCCGGGTGGGACTGTCCTTTGCATGGAAGGCAAGCTTGGAAATTCGGATATGTAGATCTCCTACCTTGTAACCGACTCTGTGTAACCCTAGCCCCATCCGGTGTCTATATAAACCGGAGGGTTTAGTACGTAGGACAACAACAATCATAATCATAGGCTAGCTTCTAGGGTTTAGCCTGTACGATCTCGTGGTAGATCAACTCTTGTAATACTCATATCATCAAGATCAATCAAGTAGGACATAGAGTATTACCTCCATCGAGAGGGCCCGAACCTGGGTAAACATTGTGTCCCCTGCCTCCTGTTACCATCCGCCTTAGACGCACAGTTCGGGACCCCCTACTCGAGATCCACCGGTTTTGACACCGACATTGGTGCTTTCATTAAGAGTTCCACTGTGCCATCCCGATAAGGCTGGATGGCTCATCTTGTTGTCAAGGGCAACATCACCTTAGGGGGAGCCCTGGTTGTAGGCCAAACTCTCCGACTAGGTAGCTTTGTCATGACCGCCCCTCCGGCCATCGCGCCGACGATGACTTCTCGGGTCATCAAAAACAGCCTCCACGTCGGCTCGGAATTCACCAAGCAGATGGATCCAATAGAGCTCTCTTCTCTGAACGAGCTCTTGGATCGCATCGCCGCCCTGGGAGTCGCAACGGGCTATGATCGGATCGGGCTTAAACTCGACCAAAGGGAGATTAACTCTCAGCCGGTCACCCATCAGATAGCGGTGGTGGAGGAGCAGTGTAGCAATTCTTCCTCTATTTGGAGGACAAACTATGTCCGGATTCCCGAGCTCTCTGAGCCGGATACCCATCCATGGGAGGACATGGCCCAAGCTCCGAACTTAGAATCAGACAGCGGGCCAGAACTATTGGGCAACATCCCGGAGTCTGAACTGCCAAGCTCGGAAACTCCTCTGCCCCTGGGTCTCAGATTGGATCAGGTTTTTGACCAAAATCTACCCACCCACCTAGACTCAAGCGATATTTCCCACATTAGACAAGATCCCCAAGAGACGGTACATCACTATTGGGCCAGATTCCCCCTTGTAATGAGCAAGGTCAGGGACTGTCGCGAGGTATACGCAATTTCATTCTTTTGCAAAAATTGCACGTACAAGGGAATCCTCAACGCCATAAGTCGCCGTGACATAGCACACTTTGCTGACTTGGCGGCCATAGTACATAAGTATTGTGCGACGGAAAGAGCCTGGAAAACCCAAACAAAATTCTGGGACCCTCTGGCTATCACTAAACCCCCCGCCCGAACTAAAAGGGTGTACTCTCGTAAGTCACCCGATCCAATTACAAAGAAGACAAAGCCCATTACCGGGCTTGGAACTGTTTTGGAGGGATGGCTCAATGGGCCATGCAAAATTCGTATTACAGCGGATACCATGCCAACACATAGCCTTAGAGCAGGTTGGATACTCTGGCAGGTGGCCAAGAGCGGCGAGGATATCCTCACCAACAATACAACAGAGCACCATCCTTTGGAAAATAAAAATATAGTCTTGACTGTCTTCGAGACCTTCGCCTCAAATAATAGGTGCAAGCGAACACTCCACAGCCTTGCCGAAGTCTGCCACGTTGTAGCAATAAATCCATGGAACGAAACGGCCATAACCTTCAATGCCAGTGACGAACCTCAATTCCAAACAGCCCGAGCACCAGCCGCTTTGGTCCTTAGTCCAACTGTGGACGGCTTCCGGCTTACTAAAGTGCTCATGGACGGTGGCAGCGGATTAAACCTCATCTACGAGGAAATTCTTAGCAAGATGGAAATAGACAAGAGACGCATTGAGCAAAGCAGCACGACCTTCAGAGGAATCATCCCTAGTCGGGAGGCACGATGTGCGGGAAAAATCACACTAGATGTGGTATTCGGCACACCGGAGAACTATAGGTCCAAAGAAATCACATTCCAAGAGGCCCCGTTTAGTAGAGGATACCACATCCTTTTAGGGCAGGAGGCATTCGCGATCTTCCAAGCTATACCCCATTACGGGTACATGAAGCTCAAAAATGCCCGGGCCCAATGGAATAATCACTCTGGCTACTGATCCGGACATAGCACTCCGCGCCGAAAATAAAACTGCCGCACTAGCCCTCGAAGCGTTATCCGAACCCCTGGCGGCCGAAGAACTAACTGCGCTACGCTCCACAATGGACAAGGATGACGTGATACTCGACAAAAGACCCAAGTCCACCTCTTTTAAACCAGCGGACGAAATAGTCAAATTCCAGGTCCACCCAACGGACCCTACAAAAACAGCATCCATCGGGGCACAGCTGAACCCCACAAGAGACGCTGCACTTCGGGAGTTCTTGCGCGAGAATTGGGACATCTTCGCCTGGCATCCTTCAGACATGCCAGGAATCCCATGCAGGCTGGCCGAGCATAGCCTCAACATTCTAAAAGGGTTCAAGCCGGTCAAGCAGACTCTTCGGCGTTTCTCTGAGCCGAAGCGGCAAGCCATGGGAGAAGAGCTAGCCAAATTACTCGAGGCCGGATTAATTAGAGAAATAAAACATCCAGACTAGCTAGCAAACCTGGTGATGGTACCAAAGAAGGACAAATCTTGGCGCCTATGTGTCGATTTCAAGGACCTTAATAAGGCTTGCCCTAAGGATCCCTTCCCCCTCCTCCGCATCGATCAAATTATCGATGCTACCGCATGACACGACTCATTGTGCTTCCTCGACGCATACTCCGGATACCATCAAATTAAGATGGCGAAGTCCGATCAAGCAGCAACGGCATTCATCACTCCATACGACCCCTTCTGTTTCAACACCATGCCTTTCGGGCTCAAAAACGCCGGTGCAACCTATCAACGCATGATTCAGACATGCCCGGAAACACAAATCGACAAAACAGTGGAGGCATACATAGACGATGTGGTCATTAAAACAAGACACGTCGAATCCTTAATAGACGAATTGAGGCTCACGTTCGACAAACTCCGGACATATGACATCAAGCTCAATCCGGAAAAATGTGTTTTCGGCGTGCCCGCCGGAAACCTCTTGGGCTTCATCGTCTCCAACAGAGGAATTGAAGCAAATCCAGCTAAAATCCGAGCTTTGTCACAGTTAGCTATCCCAACAGACCTCGAACAAACCCAGAAGTTAACTGGATGCGTGGCTGCCTTAAGCCGCTTCATCTCCCAATTAGGAGAAAAGGCACTACCTCTTTATCGCCTTCTTCGACACACCGAACACTTCGAGTGGACGGATGCGGCCATGGCTGGATTGGAAGAAATAAAGGCTGTATTGGCCACCAACCCAATCTTGGCCACGCCAAATGTCTGCGAACCAATGCTGTTATATATAGCGGCAACACACCAAGTTGTAAGCGCAGTGCTCGTCGTCGAAGGAGAGACGGACGGACATAAGTTCCCGCTTCAAAAACTGGTATACTACGTATCCACCATCCTCACTCCATGCAAATTGCGGTACCCGCATTACCAAAAGATAGCATACGCAGTCTTCATGGCATCCCCAAAACTATGACACTACTTTCAAGAGTGTTCAATCACGGCGGCCTCCGAAGTACCACTCAACGACATAATAAATAACCGCGATGCCACGGGCCGGATTGCTAAATGGGCTATCGAGCTCCTCCCGTTCAACATAACATATAAACCACGGCGAGCCATTAAGTCACAGGTACTGGCTGATTTCGTCGCCGAATGGACGGAAGCCGAACTCCCTAAAGAGTACGACACGTACTCCAATTGGATCATGCACTTTGACGGCTCGAAGATGCTGGCTGGTCTGGGGCAAGCGTCGTCCTGACATCCCCCACCGGAGATACAGTCCAATACGTACTCCAAATATTATACACAGACTCCAACAATGCAGCAGAATATGAGGCCCTGTTGCATGGTCTTCGGATGGCAGTCTCCATGGGCATTCAACGCCTTGAGGTGTGGGGGGATTAGAACCTCGCAATATCTCAAATAAATGGAGGCTTACCACAACGCCGTCCTAAAAATGTCAGCTCGGTTTGAGGGCCTCGAATTCCACCATGTGGTCCAAGAAAACAATCAAGCGGCGAATATCCTCGCCCACATCGGCGCTAAGCGCGACCCTGTCCCACCTAATATCTTCTTGGAAAGGCTGTTTAAGACATCCGTGGTGTGGGATGGGGAGTCCGACAGTAACAGTCCAGATCCGGCCACAACACCAGACCCCGAACACTCTGACGTAATCGGAGGATCTGCCACAGAAATAACACCTTCGGCCCACGTGATTATGGCTGTCATCGCCTCGTGGACAGAACCCTTCTTGGCTTATCTAACTAGGCAAGAACTCCCTGATGACCCAAACGAGGCACGTTGCATTGTGCGGCGGTCTAAAGCCTACAAGGTCCACAAGGGAGAGCTTTATAAGAAAAGCCCTACAGGAGTACTTCAAAGGTGCATCTTCGAAGAGGAAGGACAACAACTTTTGGCAGAAATTCATGCTCGACTTGGCGGCCACCACGCAGCAGCTCGGGCCCTTGTAAGCAAGGCCTTCCGTACAGGTTTTTACTAGCCGACGGCCCGAGCGGACGCACAGGATCTCGTTCAATGTTGCGTCGGTTGCCAGCTTTTTGCAAACCAAAGCCATATGCCGCCTACCGCTCTCCAAACAATCCCCATTACTTGGCCCTTTGTGGTCTGGGGGCTTGATATGGTCGGACCCCTTAAAGGCGGAAGCCATAAGAAAAAATACCTCTTGGTTATGGTGGATAAATTCACCAAATGGATAGAGGCCAAACCAGTTAAAACGGCCGAGTCCGGACCAGTGATAGACTTCATATCCGGCGTTGTACACCGTTACGGTGTCCCCCACAGCATCATCACCGATAATGGCTCAAACTTTACAACCGATGATGTAGAAACTTGGTGCAGCAAAGTGGGCATTAAGCTCGATTATGCCTCTGTCTATCACCCGCAAACTAACAGTCAAGTCAAGCGAGCAAATGCTCTTATCATGAGCGGCATTAAACCCAGATTAGTGCGATCCTTGAAGGAATCAGATATGCACTGGGTGGAGGAGCTTGACCCCGTACTATGGGGGCTGTGGACCACGTCGAATCGCACTACCGGATACACACTGTTCTTTATGGTGTACGGCACAGAGGCGTATTGCACTGTGACATTATTCATGACTCACCTTGAGTGCGCATGTACGAAGAGAAAGAAGCCGAGCTTGATCGGTAGGATAGTTTGGACACCCTGGAGGAGGAGCGTGATGTGGCAAAAGCCCGCTCCGCACTCTATCAGCAACAGGCTCGGTGGTATCAAAGCAGGGAAGTACGGGCCAAAACTTATAACGTTGGCAAACTCGTTCTATGCCTACCGGAGAAGAAAAAGGACAAGCTCAAGCCCAAATGGGAAGGTCCCTTCGTCATCGACAAAGTTCTGACCGGTGGAGCGTACCGTCTGTGGGATGCATCAGACAATCGACTCGAGCCAAACCCATGGAACGCAACCAGACTCCGAAGGTTCTACGCCTAGCGCCGGTCTCTGTGTTCGTCTCCTTACCTCCATCAATTTTTTATATCGGTTATCAGTCTTTTCTTTCTTTCTTTATTCCCTTTTTCTTCACGGCCTTAAAAGGTTAAAATGTGTCTTGATTGCACAATGTTGACACGCTAAGCGTGCTTATTATACCTGGGGGCTTCCTATACAGAAGCTTAATATAACTATGTTCCGGGCTCTATGCCCCCCGCACATGTGTTACTTTTACACATGTACCTTTTCTTCGCCATTATATGCATCGATATGACTTAAGTTTTGGCCAAGTTGGGTTGCCTGGCTCTTGTGTTTGTGCCCTACGTTCCCGTTAATTCGGCTAGGGCATAAGGGGAGCACCTCTGCGATTGTTACTGCCGGGTCAGCCGGATGTGTACCTCAGACTGGGTGAAGCCGAAAGCTAGCGTTCTTAAGGGAATATTCAGTTGGTGGACAAAAGATGAATTTTATTTATTGTAATACATGCCCCCAGATGTCTATATCCCGCGTCTCTTTTCGCTATTCGGACATGCACATTAATGCTTGCGTTTCCATGGAAAGGAACCCTTAACGAAACTATTCTCCCTGGAAGATGTTTCTTACTATCCATGTAATATAACATAGCTAGTTGGGTACTTGTGTGTTCAAGCACTTATGACCCCTACGCCTAGTTTCCATGCATACCCCAGTTTTTACATAACCGAGCAGGTATTCGGCTACACTCTGGACTGTCGGGTTTGGAGGTTGAAGCGAAAAGGTCCACCATGACAAATGATTTACAATCCGGCTAGAGACAATATATGTCAATTGAAGTACACAGTCACTTAGACTGACTATATTCATCTTCTATACCATCCAACTGACTGTCTAGCCTACAATCCTGTTGGGAATACTTTGCGGCTAATTTAACCTGGTCATACACCAAACTGATGAGGATCTCTTTCCCATCTGACCCCACAGGTCCGACCTCGGCCATGTGGTTCGGGTCTGCCTTGGTATATCGCGTCTTCACCATGGCCCAAGCTTCCCTTGCACCTTGTCGCCAGGCTGATATCCTCCATAATCGGAAGCGCCGCCGCGCTCCTTGAGCATCTCTACAAGCTCCCCCATGCCTCCTGGCAGGGAGGCGGATGGCCACAATTCTTGGGCAATGCCCTGCATCACCTGCCGAACTTGTTCGTGCAGTTGTGAGAGCTCTGGCAGAAGATCACCCGCCGACCCGGGCATCTCCTCTGCGGGACGACCCGTCAGCATACCTACAGATATAACTCTGTTAGCCGGTTTCTTTACCGAACTCTATAATAGTTCGTTCAAGCACTTACTAAAAGTGCCGCGTCGAAGCCTCTTATTCTCCTTTACGGAGTCAGCAAACTGGGCCCGAACATCGTTCAGTTCAACCGCTAGCCGGGTATTGGCATCTTGGAGATCGTTTCTCTCCCACCTAACCTGCATAGGCACGCGCTCGCCAGCCTTTAGCTGTCATTGAGCATGTTGCTCATCCCCTCGCACGACCTCCGGATTCACTCCGGGATCATCTGCAGAATCTATTGTTAAATTTGCCTGCATGCCGAATACTAACTGGTACATGTCATTCTTTTAGATAGAAACAAGTGTTACCAGATGGGGCCTTTCCGGACTCCTTCATTGCGGCAACCGCGGCCCGTAGCTGGGCTTTGCACTCCTCCAGCTCTTGAGACAATTGGGAATTCTTCTCCGTAAGAACCTACACAAACAATGATCCTTAAATCAGTTGTGCCAACTGTTTCAAGTCTCAGGGCTACTGATATACATAATTATTAGATTTTCTTACCCGTATATCTCGTCCATGGCTCGGGCAAGACCATTTTGAGCAGCTTGGATGTACGCATCTCCTGAGTTGAAGGCATCGAACGCCTATTGAGAGAAACAAGCGTCACGGAGTATGGCCCGGCGACGCCTGTGATTCATGGCGCTCTCCACTTCGGAATGCGTAGCGAACAACCTATCCGCATCCTCTGTAGGAGGAACATCCGATGTTGGTCCCACATTAGCATTTGCCTCTAAGTCCGGCTCTAGAGCCCGGCTAGTGGAAGCTTGGTCAGCAGGCTCTCCGGATATGGTCCGGCGAGCGTTTTTCCTGCCAAGAACCATGGAAGCTATTATATTTTAAAAGACGACAAGCACGGAGCGGGGTTCTTTTTCATACCTTTGCGACGGTGTCTCAGTCCCGAACGCCTTCCTTTTAAGCCTACCCGGCAACGGTGCCCCTTGTTGGTGAGTCACCGCGGGTTCGGCATGGCATCCCGAGGGCCTTCCCTATAAGACACCATATGTGTGCGGTAGGAGAAGTGCGAAAAAAGGGGAATCCTTCTTGGAAGTTGGGACTTCGGTTTTATTTACATGCGATGCAGGGAGCAGTCCAGGATAATCGGCTATGATGGCCACCAAGGCACCGCTGCAGCTTAACTGATAGAACGTCCTGTCGATGAGCTCCACAAATGTGTCCGGATTTTCTTCGAGTCCGGGGTCGAGGGCCTGGTCAGGGTCCTCTGGTTGTGGAGGCGGGCTGTGGATCTCCCTTACATCTTTTTGCACTTCCTGCTATGAAATAGCAAGGTAAATACTTATGATGAAGAATGCGTGAAGGTCTGGAATAGAAAGTAGCAGCTCACCCAGTTTGGGGGGTTGTACATGGAGAACCCATCCCGTGGCTTGATGCGGATGAACTCCTCTTCCTCTCCCTTATATAGATCGGACAATATTTTCGCTAGAGTAGTGGTAGAGTCCGGTCCCCTACGACCGCAGCTGGTGGCATCGTCTTCTCCATTGAAGTGCCACATGGGTTGTCCCCGATATTAAAGTGGCTGCACCCCCCGCATTATACATACTGACATAACCTCGATTATTGTCAATCCTGATTTGGCCAGCGTCTTTATCCGGCCCATCAGGTAAAGGACCTCTCTGTCATCTTCCTCCTGGGGGTCCCGGGGGCGCCAGCTGCGGCCTTTCTTCAGAGGGGCGTTATTGAACTTAGGAAGGCCCATCCGAATAGGATCCGGAAGAGGGACGTCCTCCATATAAAACCACTCCGAAGGCCAGTCTTCGGATGTCTTCTTCGGAGTACCGGACAGGTATCCGGTCTCGGTGATGCACCATATCTCGGCCCTGCCCACTTGATATAGTGACCCCTCCTGTGTACGGGGTACGAGGCAGAATAGCCTCTTCCATAGCTCGAAATGAGCTTCGCAGCCCAAAAATGGCTCGTAAAAGGCAACGTAGCCAATGATGTGTAATATGGAGGCGGGAGTAAAGTTATGCACCTGGAGGCTGTAGAACTCGAGGAGCCCAAGGAGGAATGGATGGATTGGAAATCCAATCCCCCTTAGTAAGTAAGGGACAAGGCATACTCGCTCCCCCATGGATGGGTTGGGAAAGCTCTCCGCTTGCTCCCCACCGTTGTAAGTGGCAGGTCTGGCTTAAACAGGGACCATATACGCTGGAGGGAGAAACCCCTGGGCCTGTAACTCTACTAATTGACTATGGGTGTCAGGACCCTGATTCTAAGTCACACCGACCTAGCCTGTAACATCTCATTTCACTTTACGGCCTCACGCATGGTATTCCCACGGGGGTCGCCTTACCATGGCCCGGGACCATTTGCGCCTTTTGGCTCACGTATATGATAGTGTCGCTAGCATCCATATGACAGAGAACCCGGGCTGACATGACTAGTCGTGAACCCAAAGTGGCACTAACTTACGGGGACAGACATACTTGAATCAACATCGAGCATGTCGGTCAGCAGCGTGCGAATCCGGGCTGTAGCACTGGGCTAACAGGACTCCGGTGAACCAGGCTGTAGCAGGCTATGCAGGACTCCGGATGTCACCGCGTGACATTTCCCCGAAGGGACAGACACATGAACGAAGTGAATCACATGACGGCCAGTCAAGTGTTCCGGAGCAGTAGTGCTGGGCTAGCAGGACTCCGGTGAACCGGGCTGTAGCGGACTACTATGGCTCATGGAAGCACAAGACTACATTTCCCCATAAGAGAGGCTACCAAGGATAAACAACTAGGTTGTCGGATCCCACACATACCAAGCATTTCAATCATACACACAATATGCTCAATATGTGCAACACAACATGGCATCACAACAAGACTCTACGACTCAGAGTATTTATTCATTAGGCTCCGAAGAGCCAGATAAAACAAACATGGGTCTCATGACCCAACATTTAGAGCATACAAGTCAAAGCACATGCAGAAGCTTAACATGTCTGAGTACAAACTTCTACAACGAAAAAGGCTAAGAAGCCTGACTATCTACCAGATCCTGCCAAGGGCACAAGATCGTAGCTAAGGTAACAAGCTAAACTTCGAAGTCCACGTGATACTACTAGTGAGGATGAACTCTCTCTGCAAAACATAAATTAAGCAAACATGAGTACAAATGTACCCAGCAAGACTTACATCAGAACTAGCTACACATGCAACAGTATCAACAAGGGGGTGGTGGAGTTTGACTGCAGCAAGCCAGCTTTGACTTAGTGGCCAACCTGAACTACTACTGCAAATAACTCTTTGAGGTGGCGCACACGAGTCCACATATTCACCATATCAATACACCACTATGGATCCGCTCCCGTCTCCCTACGAGAACGCCATCCGTAGCACTCACGCTTATCTTGCGCATTTTAGAGTATCCACTTTCACTTGTCTATGAACTATGCAAGGGGTCTAAGTTTCCATATCCGTGGAATCCGGCTATTCGAATAGATAATGATAACCCTGCAGGGGTGTACTTCACACACGCTCTCGCCACTTATCGCCATGTACACGTCATGTACCTCGGCAACCTTCAAGCAGAAGCCGGGCGAGGGTGTCGGTCACGACCTTACTAACCACACAAGTCTCTCGTCTAGGTTTATCGCCTATTTGGGTTCCATCCGCAAGGAGATCCGGCCGGAGTGTCGCTCATGGCCCCAAACGATGTGTGCAGGGTTCCCAAGCCCACCATCCCGGTGCCACTTGGTACACCGTGCCACTGTGCCTAGCCTGTCCCAAGCCCACCTGTACCGTGTGCCACTTGGTAGACTACTAACACTACCTACAAACACTAGAAACTAGTTGCAACTCCTGGACAGAGATCGAGTTGATTAATAAGCCGAGAGGGGCCGAGTTACCGGAACCCAATGTGTGGTAGTAACTGTTCATGGATCACAAACACAGAACAAAGTTCCTGAGAACGGCTGCAATGAGACAACCCACCATGTACTCCTACATGGCCTCTCACCACTACCTTTACCAAATCGTGTTCACCACTTAGCTCACAAAAGTAGGACATGTTCACAACTTTCCAATTCATCCCCGATGAATCGGACCTGACACAACTCTAAGCAATAGTAGGCATGACAAACAAGCATGAATGAGTAGGCACATCAAGGCTCAAACAACTCCTACTCATCCTAGTGGGTTTCATCTATTTACTGTGGCAATGACAGGTCATGCAGAGGAAAGGGGTTCAACTACCGCAGCATGTAACAGTTGAATCGTTGTTGTCCTACTGCAGTAAAAGAGAGCAGGAGCGAGAGAGTGGGATTGTATCGGAATGAACAAGGGGGTTTTGCTTGCCTGACACTTCTGAAAATATTATAGCTCTTCATCGGTGTCATCGAACTCATCGTCGGGATATGCCTACCGAGAGGGGACAAGCACCGGCAATAGAGAAGAACACTATCAATGCAAATGCGACAGTATGATGCATGATCATGGCATGTATATGTGATGTTGTTTGTGCTAATGCAAACAACAACAAGTTCAATGGAGCTCATTTGAATCAAGGATTCAAATGCAACTCCAAACTTAAGCATTTTAAATGCCCTTTATGTGTTTTCATCTATACAGCAGGTTTAGGTCAGTTTTTCATGCATGAAACAAGTACAGATGGATAGATTGAATTTTTATGATAATTTTTCATATATAATTTATTTCATTCTAAGCTACGGTTGAATTTCTATGATTTTTAGAAGTTTGGGGTATTTTCTGAAATTTATAAATCATGTTTGATTTATTTTAATTCCAGAAAACTTTACTGCGTCAGCACCACGTCATCATGACGTCAGCAGGTCAACAGGGGTTAATTAAGGCATGGGGCCCATTTCTCAGTGAGCAAGGGGGGTTAATTAGGGGGTGATTAGCCCCTAATAGTGGTTGTCACCGGCGGCTAATCGCCGCCGAGCACACAGACGCGACGAAGTCGCCCTTCCGGCCAACTCCGGCGATGGATGGATGCGTGGCTGGGTTCTACGGGAAGCTGGCATCGCGGCGCGTCCGACCGTGGTCTCGGGAAGGCCCGAGGTGGACGGTAGCGACTACGACGACATCAATAACAGCGGCTGGGGCTCGGGCGTGCTTGGAGTCGAGGCTACGACGTGCTAACGGACGACCCGAAGCGCTTGAGAGGCTCTACGGTGTGCGGCGAGCTTGCTGGACATGCTGGGGTGACCAAATGGTCGCCGGAGCAACGCCAGGGACAAGCTCTTGCGGCGGTGGGTTTCAGTCGTTGGTGAAGCGGCAGCTACGGCGTGCAAACGAGAAAAGGGAGAGGGGGAGGAGGAGCAGCAGCTCACAGCGGTTGCAGCAGGCGTCAAATCGGCTCGGGGAAGCTCGGGAGGCGGCAAATCGACGGCGACGATCTCCGGTGGACGACGAAGGAAACGGCAGTGGTGGCGGTGTTGCAGCGCGTCGGGGGCCACGTGACTCGTCGAGGGGGTCCGGGATGTCGAGACGGAGCTCGCAGGCACGGCGAGGGGTCGAAGGGGAGGCGGTGGCCGCGACAACGACGAGCGGCGGCGACGGCTCCGCTAGGCTTTGGAAGAGGGAGTGAGAGCAGACGAGAGGAGGGCCACGGGGAAGAGTGAGAGGGGTCAGGGGGTTGCGTGGCGTGTTCAAGGCGTCGGGGGAGTGAAGCAGGTAGGGTGGAGGTGGCCTGCGCGTGGCCACCAGGCGACAAGCACGCGCCCCTGTCCTTCTGTCCAAGGAGGGAGACGACAGGGGGCAGCGGTGGTGGGCTGGGCCGCCAGCTACAGTACTGGGCCTGTTGGTGGGCGCCAGGTAAGCTTCTGCCAGGTAAGTCCCTCTCACCCTTTTTATTTTTGTTTTCTATTTTCTGATGTTTGTTTTGATTTGATCTAAATACCAAATCAATTTGAAACTTCATGCAAATAATTGTGTGAGCTAAGTGGTCTTATCCAAAGCCACACAACAATTTTCAGAATTATTGAACATATATTTCTTATATAATAAATATATATCCAATTCAAATAGTTATTGAATTAATTTCAAATGCCCCAAATAAATATTTTTGAGACTCCAAAAATATTGATTTGAATTTTACCTCTTGCCAATATTTTTACAGAATAACAGGAACATTTCCTTGGTCTCATTTGAAAAGATTTTTAATGCTGATTATTTCTGAAGTGACTTCTCAGGGTTTCAACTAACCTCAAATCAACTTTCAGAATTTAGACATGATGCATGGATGATCTCTTATGCAACTATTGCAAACAATTCTAGGGCTATGACAACTCACCCCCACTAAACAAGAATCTCGTCCCGAGATTCAAGACGTGAGGTAAGAAGACAGAGGGGACACAAAGCCGACATGATCTTCGTGATCCAATTTCCCTTCTCGGAGATGTTGATTCATTGCTCCAATTGATCTTGACGTCTTTGCTTTCGAGATCTTCATTGAACATGATGATGACGGAAAGAGACTCTACCAAAATCGATCTTCTGGAAGATCGAACAACTCACGATCAACTTATGGGGTGAGATGTAGGAACATCTCTCGAGCTGAGACACAAAACACATATCGAGAGGGTAGGAAAGAAACAAATGACAAGGTTTCAATTTGGCAGGCTACAAATCCACACTTGACTAAGATGGAGCATGAATTTCAAAGTAGCAAGGAGATAATTGCCATGATTTCGTAATGTGAACCTTAAGGAAGGTGACTCGTAGAATTATCCCCTTAGGTGGCAAAAGAATTACTTTTGATACAAAGATCATTGAAGCTCTTTATACCAGCCTAAGGCAATCACAATCGATCATTTGAAGGAGTCATAAAAAGATGGCATACTCACACTAGAATGGATGATGTGGACTACCTTGTTGAAGACAACGCAATGAGTGATTTTTGCTTATCATTGGAGATGGATGGACCCATGGTAAGCCCACTTTGAAGATAATCCTGAGTAGTAATTACCGAGAGGGCAACCCATGGTTGGATTGGCACAATGGGGTGCAAGCTGGGAACAAAATGCAAATGGTGGGAATGTTCCAACCATCATATCTGCCTGAGAAACAGGATACTTCAGACTCAACATGTCTGAAAAGAAGAGTTGCAACCCAAATCGACGAGATGATGTTGCGAGATTATCGGGAGATGAACTATGATAGCAAGCTCCAAGACATGAGCGGGTTCTGCTACTCGCATGTGAACACGCTGTCCCAGACAACACGACCACATAGTAGTCTTATAATAAAATACTATCGAGTTCAGGTGGGGAACCATCATTGAGGATATCGAAGTCTTGTGCATTACCATGGATTAGCACTTAACTCCTTCTCCTAGAACAAATCAGTCAGTGGCTTGGTGTGCTAGGGACACATATGGACTGGAGGTAGCGAGCCTATCAAACCATAGAATACTTCGCTCATGCATGACTAACTTGGGATGATTCCAAAGGAAGCAGAACAAGCTTTCTCGAATCCACGACGACAACTTGCATCGGATGCACATGAATTAGAGGAAGTCACATCTTTCAACCGGACATATGCTTCATGAACGGAACATGAAGATAATGCTTATAAGGTTTCCAATACTAGCTGGATGTTCAACACGAATCATGGAGAAGGTAGCAATGTTGATGATGGGCTCAACAACAATTCATCCAGGTTTCCATGGAGACGGAATTCCATAATTATGTGGACAAGTGATAGCATTGGTTAGACCAAAGATGTAATGGTGTATGCTCGAGGAGTCAACCACGAGTAAGACAACATTACGAATATCGTTGGTTCTGATTTGATTTGAGGATTGCCCACACTCAAATCAAAGTTTTGATAAGACAACAGATCCAACAACCGATCACGAGGACCACTCGATGGAGATATCGTCTTTCTTCAACATACTCACACACAGAAAAAGATATCCCTTGACACGAACTAAGTCAGACAAGCTTTTATCTTCCAACTCTCCAAGTTGTTGTTTAGCTTAACCAACTAGCTCAGGGGTATCCAACACAGATTCTTGGAGAAGGGGTGGTTACAAGAAACCAACTTGATCATGAACTCATCATAGCGGTCAGGTGACAACCTGGTGATACTTCCAAGAAGATATTTGGAAAATCACAACCCATGGATATGTTACTAAGCTCGAGAACAATCTTGCTTTTCAGGGCAAGACGATATGATCAACATAGCAAGGGTTTGACAAAATCCCAACTCATTGATCAAAGAGTGCACCAGAAATAAGGACTAGGTAGCATGATCAATCCTAGAATAGTGATTCAATAACCAACACGCTAAGAGTGAGAGTATTGTCCATTAACTACCAAGCAACGAGGTTGCTAGGAGTATTGATTTCACACCTCACAGTTCACTTGTCGGCATTCCGGTTACAACAACACGGGACCGAGGAATGGATAATGATGGCGAGAAGTATCACTTCGTCAAGAATTCATAAGAGGTGGCGCAATTCTCATGGCAATCCTGACATAAAGGGGGTAATACTCCGAGGTAGAGCAGAACAAAAGCTGGATTGGCATTTTGATCTGCAGAATACAACTACTTTGACCAATCCAAGAAATGGATGAGGTGCTGGAGTTTGTTTCTCCTAGTCATTCCAGAATAGAATGGCTTGACGGTCCACAAGAATAATAGGCATCGATGAACACGAATGCACAACTATTCCTGACTATCAAGTGATAGACTAGGGTCGGAATACAGCTGAGGAGGGTCAACTCAAAGGAACATATAACTTTCTGAGTTGTGGATGCATAGATTAGTATGTCGAACGAGTTCAACATATTTCTTCCGGATAACCCATGCAGAAAGGTAGAACTGGCAGAATCACAATTATGAATGGAGAAATCCTCAGGAGTACTCTAATGGTGATCTTTTGGTTCAAAGAACTTCTGCCTTAATGGTTCATGGTATTTGGAAGAAGGAAATACCACGGACCTCGAGGACTATCGCAAGGTTACTAATATCATAAAGGGACTAGCAAACACTATCAATAGGAGGTGAGTGGAGTGAATCTCGGGTTCAATACCCATAAATAGAATACCTACTAACTAATAACATCACGGAATGCTTTCGAGAATGATGGCCAGAATCATCACACTAGGAATATAAAGCATTGCAAAATTACTGGGTGGTTCCATAAGGCGCCTAGGGTCATAATAATGGCTTCAACATATATGTTGAGGCAATGGAGTACCTCAACTCAGCAATTAGTGTGGTTAATCTGGCCCAAAAGGACATCTAGAACGGGAGGAAGGGATTTGCAGATGCATCAGACTGTTTGGAAACCTGGGATGACTCAGACAGCATAACGGATGTAAATGCTCAAAATGATTTGAGACATCCTGCAAAATGGTGGTATAACCACTCAACATCACAATATCAAGGTTCTGAGGACAGCTATGAACATATGGAAGTAGTAGGAACTGAACTGAGGCTTGAACTCAACAATCCTAGGCAACTACGGTTTAGTAACACGTCATCCTGAGAGATAGAAGAGAAGCCTTGTTCTTAACCCCATAGAAAAGATAAGATGACTCAGATCAGAAGGTCATGAGGATAAGGAGTAAAAGAGCCTTACGTTCCCATCCACAATCAATTCCCTTAGATAACTAAAGCATTTCTAGACACGACTTCGACCAGCTTGGCTTGGTAATCCTACAGGCAGTCAGGCTCTGATACCAAATCTGTCAGGACCCCGATTCTAAGTCACACCGATCTAGCCTGTAACACCTCATATTACTTTGCGGCCTCACGCATGGTATTCCCACGGGGGTCGCCTTACCATGGCCTGGGACCGTTTGCGCCTTTTAGCTCACGTATATGATAGTGTCGCTTGCATCCATATGACAAAGAACACTGGCCGACATGACTAGTCGTGAACCCAAAGTGGCACTAACTTACGGGGACAGACATACTTGAATCAACATCGAGCATGTCGGTCAGCAGCGTGCGAATCCGGGCTGTAGCACTGGGCTAACAGGACTCCGGTGAACCAGGCTGTAGCAGGCTATGCAGGACTCCGGATGTCACCGTGTGACATTTCCCCGAAGGGACAGACACATGAACGAAGTGAATCACATGACGGCCAGTCAAGTGTTCCGGAGCAGTAGTGCTGGGCTAGCAGGACTCCGGTGAACTGGGCTGTAGCGGACTACTATGGCTCATGGAAGCACAAGACTACATTTCCCCATAAGAGAGGCTACCAAGGATAAACAACTAGGTTGTCGGATCCCACACATACCAAGCATTTCAATCATACACACAATATGCTCAATATGTGCAACACAACATGGCATCACAACAAGACTCTACGACTCAAAGTATTTATTCATTAGGCTCCGAAGAGCCAGATAAAACAAACATGGGTCTCATGACCCAACATTTAGAGCATACAAGTCAAAGCACATGCGGAAGCTTAACATGTCTGAGTACAAACTTCTACAATGAAAAAGGCTGAGAAGCCTGACTATCTACCAGATCCTGCCAAGGGCACAAGATCGTAGCTAAGGTAACAAGCTAAACTTCGAAGTCCACGCGATACTACTAGTGAGACTGAACTCTCTCTTCAAAACATAAATTAAGCAAACATGAGTGCAAATGTACCCAGCAAGACTTACATCAGAACTAGCTACATATGCAACAGTATCAACAAGGGGCTGGTGGAGTTTGACTGCAGCAAGCCAACTTTGACCCAGTGGCTAACCTGAACTACTACTGCAAATAACTCTTTGAGGTGGCGCACACGAGTCCACATATTCACCATATCAATACACCACTACGGATCCGCTCCCGTCTCCCTACAAGAACGCCATCCGTAGCACTCATGCTTATCTTGCGCATTTTAGAGTATCCACTTTCACTTGTCTATGAACTATGCAAGGGGTCCAAGTTTCCATATCCGAGGAATCCGGCTATTCGAATAGATAATGATAATCCTGCAGGGGTGTACTTCTTCACACATGCTCTCGCCACTTATTGCCCTGTACATGTCATGTACCTCGGCAACCTTCAAGCGGAAGCCAGGCGAGGGTGTCGGCCACGACCTGACTAACCACACAAGTCTCTCGTCTAGGTTTATCGCCTATTCGGGTTCCATCCTCAAGGAGATCTGACCGGGGTGTCGCTCACGGCCCCAAACGATGTGTGCAGGGTTCCCAAGCCCACCATCCGGGTGCCACTTGGTACACCGTGCCACTGTGCCTAGTCTGTCCCAAGCCCACCTGTACCGGGTGCCACTTGGTAGACTACTAACACTACCTACAAACACCAGAAACTAGTTGCAACTCCTGGACAGAGATCGAGTTGATTAATAAGCCGAGAGGGGCCGAGTTACTGGAACCCAATGTTTGGTAGTAACTGTTCATGGATCACAAACACAGAAATCAGTTCCTGAGAACGACTGCAATGAGACAACCCACCATGTACTCCTACATGGCCTCTCACCGCTACCTTTGCCAAATCGTGTTCACCACTTAGCTCACAACAGTAGGACATGTTCAACTTTCCAATTCATCCCAAATGAATCAGACCTGACACAACTCTAAGCAATAGCAGGCATGACAAACAAGCATGAATGAGTAGGCACATCAAGGCTCAAATAACTCCTACTCATGCTAACGTTGTTGTCCTAATGCAGTAAAAGAGAGCAGGAGCGAGAGAGTGGGATTGTATCAGAATGAACAATGGGTTTTTGCTTGCCTGGCACTTCTGAAGATATTATAGCTCTTCATCGGTGTCATCGAACTCATCGTCGGGATACGCCTACCGAGAGGGGACAAGCACCGGCAATAGAGAAGAACACAATCAATGCAAATGCGACAATATGATGCATGATCATGGCATGTATATGTGATGTTTTTTGTGCTAATGCAAACAACAACAAGTTCAATGGAGCTCATTTGAATCAAGGATTCAAATGCAACTCCAAACTTAAGCATTTTAAATGCCCTTTATGTGTTTTCATCTATGTAGCAGGTTTAGGTATGTTTTTCATGCATGAAACTAGTACGGATGGATAGATTGAATTTTTCTGATAATTTTTCATATATAATTTATTTCATTCTGAGCTACGATTGAATTTCTATGATATTTAGAAGTTTGGGGTATTTTCTGAAATTTATAAATTATTTATGATTTATTTTAATTCCAGAAAACTTTACTGCATCAGCACTGCATCGTCATGACGTCAGCAGGTCAACAGGGCACGGTCTAGGTCAAACCTAACCTGTGGGGCCCGTAGGTCATTGTAACAGGGCAGGAACAGAGGCTGACTTGTGGGGCAAGGTCAACAGCCACGTCAGCACGGTCAAAGCTGACGCGTGGGTCCCGCAGGTTATAACTAAACTAAGCAGAAATAAAGCTGGGGTTAATTAGGGCATGGGGCCCATTTGTCAGTGAGCAAGGGGGGTTAATTAGGGGGTGATTAGCCCCTAACAGTGGTTGCCACCAGCGGCTAATCGCCGGCGAGCACACAGACGCGGCGACGTCACCCTTCCGGCTAACTCCGGCGATGGATGGATGCGTGGCTGGGTTCTACGGGAAGCGGGCATCGCGGCGCGTCCGACGGTGGTCTCGGGAAGGCCCGAGGTGGACGATAGCGACGATGACGACATCAACAGCGGCGGCCGGGGCCAGGGCGTGCTTGGAGTCGAGGCTATGGCGTGCTAATGGACGACCCGAAGCTCTTGAGAGGCTCGACGGTGTGCGGCGAGCTTGATGGGCATGTTGGGGTGACCAAATGGTCGCCGGAGCAATGCCGATGACAAGGTCTTGTGGTGGTGGTTTCGGTCATCGGCGAAGCGGCAGCTACGGCGTGCAAACGAGAAAACGAAGAGGGGGAGGAGGAGCAGCAGCTCACAGCGGTTGCAGCAGGCGTCGAAGCGGGCTCGGGGAAGCTCGGGAGGCGGCGAATCGACAGCGACGATCTCCGGAGGCCGACAAAGGAAACAACAGCGGTGGTGGCGTTGCAGTGCGTCCGGGGCCTCGTGGCTCGCCGAGGGGGTCGAGAATGTTGAGATGGTGCTCGCAGGCACAGCGAGGGGTCGAGGGGGAGGCGGTGGCCGCGACAACAACGAGTGGCGGCGACGGCTCCGCTCAGATTCGGAAGAGGAAGCGAGAGCAGAGGAGAGGAGGGCCATAGGGAAGAGTGAGAGGGGTCAGGGGGTTGCGTGGCGTGTTCAGGGCGTCAGGGGAGTCAAGCAGGCAGGGTGGAGGTGGCCTGCGCGTGGCCAGCAGGCGGCAAGCACACGCCCGTGTCCTTCTGTCCAAGGAGGAAGACGAGAGGGGCATCGGTGGTGGGCTAGGCCACCAGCTACAGTACTGGGCCTGTTGGTGGGCGCCAGGTAAGCTTCTGCCAGGTAAGTCCCTCTCTCTCTTTTTATTTTTGTTTTCTTTTTTCTGCTGTTTGTTTTGATTTGATCTAAATACCAAATCAATTTGAAACTTCATGGAAATAATTATGTGAGCTAAGTGGTCTTATCCAAAGCCACACAACAATTTTCAGAATTATTGAACATATATTTCTTATATAATAAATATATATCAAATTCAAATAGTTATTGAATTAATTTCCAATGCCCAAAATAAATATTTCTGAGACTCCAAAAATATTGGTTTGAATTTTACCTCTTGCCAATATTTTTACAGAATAAGAGGAACTTTTCCTTGGTCTCATTTGAAAAGATTTTTAATGCTGATTATTTCTGAAGTGACTTCTGAGGGTTTCAACTAACCTCAATTCAACTTTCAGAATTTAGACATGATGCATGGATGCTCTCTTATGCAACTATTGCAAACAATTCTAGGGCTGTGACAATGGGGGATGGAACACTTCTTCCAATCACTTGGCTTAGGGCTACGGGAGCGAGAGGAGGAGCTGCGATGGCCGGCCATGATCGGATGGACTTTTTCCGGGCGCGCTCCGATGGATACTTGCTGTGGGGAGATGGTGTGATCTGGATCTGAGGATCCCCGTCTCTTTAAATACACGATTTACTCGCATGGTTAGGGTGGCAAGTGTAAAAATGCCCCGACTTCTCGCATTCGCTCGACACTTGGAGGATAGCCATTATTAGGCACAGAAGCCAAGGAGTGCAACATTCATGGGAAACCAGACACTAATCGACAGGTATTCGGAATTTGGAGAAGAACCCGCCTTGCAATGCCGAAGACAATCTACGCGCCGGACTCATCGTCATTGAAGCCTGGTTCGGGGGCTACAGAGGGAGTCCTGGATTAGGGGGTCCTCGGACAACCGAACTATATACTTTGGCCGGACTGTTGGACTATGAATATACAAGATTGAAGACTTCGTCTCGTTTCTGGGTGGGACTCTCCTTTGCGTGGAAGGCAAGCTTGGCAATTCAGATATGTAGATCTCCTCCCTTGTAACAGACTCTATGTAACCCTAGCCCCCTCCGGTGTCTATATAAACCCGAGGGTTTAGTTCGTAGGACAACAACAATCATAATCATAGGCTAGCTTCTAGGGTTTAGCCTCTACGATCTCGTGGTAGATCAACTCTTGTAATACTCATATCATCAAGATCAATCAAGCAGGATGTAGGGTATTACCTCCATCGAGAGGGCCCGAACCTGGGTAAACATTGTATCCCCTGCCTCCTGTTACCATCCACCTTAGACGCACAGTTCGGGACCCCCTACCCGAGATCCACCGGTTTTGACATCGACAATCGTGTGTGGACACGGTGCCAGGCAGCTACTCGATGTGCTTTGGTGCCGCCGATGTCTCTGTATCGCTCGTGCACTCGCCCGAGGCCAAACGAGCTCGCCACAAAGCGCCTACTACCTTGACTCATCGCCCTTGACCTCTCCCTGCCGCTCACCGATGCCGGAGTTTGCTGCAGCGAGCATGGGCACAACGCGGCCAAGTGAACAGTGCGCCCGTGCCCCTGTGCTCATCTCCACCCATGCCCTGTGCTCGTCCCCGTCCTCCCATAGTGGTCGCCTGAGTCATGGATGCTTCCCCCTCTCTCATTGAAGCCTCTCGGTGCCGTGCGCCACTTCCAAAGCCTCCGGCGAGCTTTCGATCCATGCCTCGGCTCCGCCTATATATAGGACCCCCAATCTCATTTCTCCTCATCACCGCACTCCTCTCTAGCCAGAACCCCTCCTAAATAGCCATGACTCGGCAGGGCAGGCCTCTGGCTGCCGTTCCCCTCCTGAGCTCGCCGGCAATCCCCTTCCTCTGCCCTCCCACTCCACTGCCTCTTGAGCTCCACCGACTGCTCAGGCATGTTCTTGGTGGTCCACTAGTCCTAGCTAGTGCCACTGGAGCCACTGGAACGACCTCACGATGCTGGTGTCTTCCACTCCGACGAGCTCCACCCATTGCAGCCGCCGGAGACGACCATGCCGACCTCGTCCGACCACCTCTTGCCACGTTTCGGGTACGAGCAGGTGCGCCAGGACCTCCTCTCTCGATCCCTCCCTTCCACGATGGCCGCCGTGCCCTCCTCGCCGAAGAGAGCCCTGGCGATGAGCCGTCGTCCTCTATTTCTCTCCCCGTCCCTCAAAACCTGATGGGCAGGGCCCACTATCAGCCTCTCCACTCTTGCCCGAAGCGGTACGAGTGGAGGCATATTCGCCAGAGTACGCCTTCGACGTCACCCCTCTCTGATTTTTTCTTCTAAAAATCAAATTTAATTTAGAAAATTGAGCAAACTTTGACCAGCTATAACTCCTATTCTATAAGTCCAAATGACATGATTCTTTTTGCATTGGTTTTGTGTTGAAATTTTCTATCAGGCAAAATATGATAATTTTTTGCTTCCTGTGATTATTTTCTGCTGAATTAAATAGTTTTATGTGACATTTTCTTTTTTTCTATTTTAATTATTTTCAGAGGAAGAAACTTGCCTTGAAGATCACCAAAGCGAGTGTGACCCTCCTCTGCACTAAGGCAAGCCATCAAAAATATTTGTAAGAATGTCATTTCAATAACTATGGTTTTCACTTGAATATGATTATCTTAAATGGATATAGAAAATTCATATAAAGTTATTTGATGCTACTTTCATGTTCATGCTATATTGTTCTATTATCAGTAGCATTTTAGTTGAATAACTAAGTCTATGAAGTAGAGCAATGTGATGTTATGCTTGAGCTAGTTCATATTAGCATATATGGTTCATTGCACTTTCATGGCATACTATGACTCGGTAAAATTATTTGTGAGTTGAAACCTGATAATAAACCAACTTGAACATGTTGTCGATCTTCCCAAAGTGCAACCACATTTTCCTTCATGAGGGGGCCCTTTCTCGGTCTGTTTTTATGCCTCTCGCCGGTGCCTCCAACTAGGGAAGGTTATGCGTTGGCGCTACCCTGGCCCGGTAGGCAGGTATAACCTTGTGAGCCCGTAGTTATTTTGGTACCATGTCCCCGTTTGGGACGATTGTTTTGCCACGACGGTGGCCGTTGGATGTACGGAGTGGCATTGGGGCCACCCATGACTTAGCCCAAAGGGGAGTTGGTCGGAGTGCCTGGGAGAGTGTCATGGCAACAAACTGGTCTCGTCGGAACACCATTGGTCCATCCGAATGGGAGTCTGAGGCCATTGGTTCCGTGGTGTGGGTACAGTGTACTAACCTTTGCAGAGTGTGTATAACCTATCGATAGCCGCATCCTCGGTCATGGACACAATTTCGTAGTAGGTCACACCGTGGATCAACAAAAATGTTAAAACTTGCACACTAAGTGAATCCTTGTGGCACTGGTTATGTTGGTGAAGTTGTTGAGACCACCGGGATGGTTTTGTTTGTGATCCGGAAGTGATCACCTTGATATGATGAGGTTAGTGGTTACGAGGTAACTAAGATGGTAAGCGGGTCAGAAAGGCCCTGTTATGAGCACAATCACTTCATGAATAACATGTTGAATTCTTGCATTAAACCTGCTTAAATATCATTGTTGTTGTTTGCCATTGTTGCTTTGTTTGTGTGAGCTTGCAGGTACATTCAATGTACTAACCTGGCGTGTCATGCCAGTTTCGGGAGAAATCATATCGGAGTTGGAGTTGCATATCGCATCGCAGTCTAGACCGTGTCCACATCAGTGTCCCTGTGAGATGGAATCCTTGTACGTCGTTGTTCTGCTGCTGCGGAGTCTTATCGTGATGTCGAGGCCGTTGCTCATGTCTACTAAATAATGTACATATGTTCAGCAACACCGTGTGTGCCGCTTGGCCTCACTACTTGATGTAATATCAAACTCTATGTTCCGCTAGTACCAATAAAGCAGTTGTATTTCTATACCAATTTGTTGTGTGTTGCCAAAAGACATGATCTCTACATGCAATGCAAGGCAAACCGGTCACTCTGAGCTGGGGTGCCACACGAGGTGGTCTACGTCATCTTGAATGCAGTCCAGCATTGCAGCTCGCCTGCAAGAACTGACGAGGACATCAATACCGTTGTTACACCCACAACCCCTGCTGCTATACAGATTGGACCAATTACTAGAGCTCGCGCCCCCCAATTAAATTATTAGGTACTTTTGTTTCATGGTAATGATTCTAATATTCATGAGAATATGATGCTGCCTAAGTTGGATACATTTGTTTTGCTTACAAATGAAGGCTCTGGCATGGATAAGATGGATGAACACTCAAGCAAGACCAAACATGGAGATGATGGCATGCACAAGGGGAACAAGAACGGAGTTACAAGTGATAATTTCAGGACTTTGAAGCCACCATAAGGAGTGCATGAAGCCTTGGACGAAATAGACAGGATGCCACATCATAAATTTCGTCCAGAGGCTATTATAGATGCTATGTCACCTTATTATTGGGCCAGGCCCATGTAATTTCGAAATACTTAAGTATAGGCTGTTTTTAGAGTCCGTATGTGTGGGGAAACAAGGGTTAGGGTTGGTTTCGGACCCCTCCTCCAAGGGCCACGAAATTCCCCCCTCTTCCTCCATATATATAGCCCTTAGGGCGTCATTTAGACATTGGGTTTTGTTTAGATTAAAAGTTTGCCATAGCTGCAACTTCGCATACTTCATTTGTATTCAATGACCAGACAAAGGCATCATAGAACCCCACCTTCATTAATAAAGCTTTCCTATTATATTCGCAATATCCAGGTTGCAATCTCAATTTCTTGCTTGTTCTTCATTTTCCCGCAGGAAACAGACCCTCGTGGTCAGGTTGATCATGCTCCGGCGTGGTCAATAACCCCTCGGAAGTTGGTTTAGCGATTGCTAAGGCGCGGCGTCTCGCATATTCGTAGTCGGATCGTCAAGGTCGACTCCCACAGAAAACGATAGCTACCATCTCATTGAAACATCGGGACACCTTCGCCTCTATCAAGTGGTATCAGATTCCCAGGTTGCTCGGTGAGATTTTACCGTTTTTCATAGTTTAGGTCGAGTCTGTTCTTCATACCTATAGTCCACTAAAAAGCCAAAAAAAATTAGGGTTATGTCATCATATCCGAACCAATCTGAGCCTTTGCATAGTCTTTTTAGAGTTTTGCTTTGTTGAATTTGCGGTTGCATCGTCGTGTCGAGTTGCTGGTCTTAGCGTCTAGTCCCTTAGAGTTTCGAGTTCTGTTCACAGGTTGTCACACCGCCGCCGCACCATCGTCATCATCATTTACATATACCACCACCCCACCATATATATCGCCGCTGCCATATACAACCACCAATCTGAGTCCACATATACCATCGCCATATACAACCACCAATCCGAGTCCTCATATACCATCGCCATATACCACCACTAATCCGAGTCCAGATATACCATCGCCATATACAACCACCAGTCCGAGTTCCACCAGACCCATCTCGCCACCAGTCCTAGTCCGAGTCCAGTATTTGTTGCTTTATTTTTGATTTATAGATCACGCCATACTATGAGTGTGATAGAGTAGGATTCCCGAACTCCCGTGTTACCCGCAGTAGAAAAATAGTTCCAGCTTAAAAAAAAACTAAGTCAGTAAAATTCTAGCTAGGCAATTTTTTAGACTGTTTGTAGACTTTTTCGAAAAAAATTTGTTGCGGAGCAAAAAAAATGCAAAAAAGTGAAAAAAAATTAGAGAGTGCTCCTCCCTTGTTTACGTGCCGCGCCGTGATTTTGTTCGTGTTCTAGGCTCGCGTCTCTAGTACGGTCTAGCCTAGGACCAGCACAGTACCATCGTTGAGCGTTTATTCAACTTTGCATATTTGAGTTGATTATTGCTGACCCTTTTTGCTACCTTATTATAAGCCTTCCTAGATCCGCATACATCTACGTCGTGCGTTTGACTCTCCCTGGTAATCGCTCTATCCAATCTTTGAGAGTCTTGACTATATCGGTTGCCAATCACCACCTGCTGCTGGGTAAGAACTGGTAAAAATTTGAGATTCGCTTGCCAGATTTGTGATACACCACCACCACCACTTCCTAGTAGTCTGTAGGATCATATTCTCATGTGTTTCTATGGCTGCTAACTATGGTAGGATCACAAGCCGATGAGACTGATTGGGAGAACATGACGAACAAAGAGCTACATGATAAATTTCAGCAAATGATGAGTGGACAGGTACAAGATGTGCTAAACAGATTCGAAGAGGTCGTGGAGAAGATTGATGGAATTGAGAAGACGTTCGAAACAAAGCTCGATAACAATTTTAATGAATTGCTCGCGCATCTTCCACAACCACCGCCAGCTGCACCTATCGCACCTCAACAACAACAACAACATCGCCTTCCAAATCAAGTGGGCTGAGTAGTGCGTGTTCCCATTGAGCCTGGTCAAACTTCTGGTGCCACTGCACCTCCTGTTGATGCTTCTATGGCTCATGTTGCTGCTGAGGAGGAGGATGATTACGTGGGCGACTACGAGGATGAGGTTGATCAAAATCAGAACTACGTGCAACCACCAGCACCAGGTCGTCCACATGCGAAAAATCGCAATGGCAGGGCTGCATTACCAGCTCAGGTACGAGATCATGACCATCTTCCTAAACTGAAATTGAATATTCCACCATTTGAGGGTAGATATGTTCCTGATATATATCTTACTTGGGAGTTAGAAACTGAACAACATTTTACATGTTCACAATATCCCAAGGAGATACGTGTTGCTGCTGCTGTTTGTGCTTTCACTAGTTTTGCATGTGTATGGTGGTCTGAACATTGTAGATTATATCCTATTCTAGCCACTTGGGCTGCCTTGAAAACTGCTATGCGTACTCCTTGGGTTCCACCATATTATCAACATGAATTAATTCAAAAATTGTAGCGCTTAAGACAAGGAAAAAATTATGTAGAAGAATATTATCAGGAATTATAAACTGGCATGATTAGATGTGGTATTGTTGAGGAGAATGAAGCTATGCTTGCACATTTTATGGGTGGATTAAATAGAGAGATTCATACCATTCTAGAGTATAAGGAGTATAATAATATCACTCATTTATTCCATCTTGCTTGTAAAGCTGAACGTGAAGTGCAGGATCAACAGGCATTGGCGCGGACTAACTTTTCTGCAGGTTGACCTTCATCATGGACACTGCGTGCATCCTCTACTTCCACACATTCTACTGCAGTGACACCTCCATCAGCAGTTACCTCCAGCCGTGATACAAGGAAGCAGGCACAACCACCATTATCTGCTAAGAGCACACCTATCGGGCCTGCACAGAGTTCTTCTTCTTCCATGGCATCAACAGGGCACACAAGTGATATTATTTGTCATCGTTGTAAGGGAAGAGGACATTTTACGAGAGAATGCAAATCTCAGCGTGTGATGATTGCTACTGAGGATGGTGGGTATGAGTCCGCTAGTGACTATGATGAGGAGACTTTGGCTCTTATTACACGTGAAGAACACAGTGGAGATGATTCTGAACATGAGACGCAATACATGGCTCTTGAAGATGCGGACATGTATGAATGTTTAGTTGCTCAATGTGTTTTGAGTATGTAGGTCACTCAAGCTGAGAAAAATGAGAGGCATAATTTGTTCCATACAAAGGGAGTTGTGAAGTAACGTTCTATTCGCGTCATCATAGATGGAGGGAGCTGCAACAACTTGGCTAGCATGGAGATGGTGGATAGGTTATCTCTCACCACAAGACCACATCCACATCCTTATTATATCCAATGGTTCAATAACAACGACAAGGTTAAGGTAACACGTACTGTTCGTGTGCATTTTAGTATCTCTACATATGCTGATTATGTTGATTGTGATGTGGTACCCATGCAAGCATGCTCCTTATTACTTGGTAGACCAGGGCTATTTGATAAAAACTCTGTACACAATGGTACAATAAATCAATATACTCTTGTTCATAAGGATAAACATATTACTTTTCTTCCTATGACTCCTGGTTCCATTTTGAAAGATGATATTAATAGAGCGAATAAAGCAAAACAGGAGCAAAACAAGAGCGAAAATCAGATTGTGGCAAAAGAATTTGAGCGACAAATGAAGCCTAATAATAAGCCATCTAGTTTTGCTTCTAAAATTAAATTGAAAAGTGCATGTTTACTTGCCACCAAAATCTGATATTGATGATCTAGATTTCAGCCAATCTGTTTGCTATTCTTTTGTGTCCAAAGAGGCATTATTTTCATTCGAGGACGAGCTTTCCTCTTTTCCTCCTGCTGTTACTAACATTTTGCAGGAGTTCGCTGATGTCTTTTTACAAGTCTTGCCACTGGAATTACCACCTATTCAAGGGATTGAGCATCAGATTGACTTAATTCCCGGTGCTTCACTACCAAACCGTGCACCATACTGTACCAATCCAGAGGAGACGAAGGAGATTATGTGTCAAGTCCAGGAGCTTCTCGACAAACGTTATATACACGAATCCGTTAGTCCTTGTGTTGTTCATATTATTCTAGTGCCGAAAAAGGATGGTACATTGCGTATGTGTGTTGATTGTAGAGGCATTAATAATATTACTATTCGTTATCGTCATCCTATTCCTAGGCTAGATGATATGCTTGATGAATTGAGTGGCTCTACAATATTCTCCAAAGTTGATTTGCAAAGTGGATACCATCAAATTCATATGAAATTGGAAGATGAATGGAAAATGGCATTTAAAACTAAGTTTGGTTTATATGAGTGGTTAGTCATGCCTTTTGGGTTAACTAATGCACCTAGTACTTTCATGAGATTAATGAACGAAGTTTTACGTGCTTTCATTGGACGATGTGTGGTAGTCTATTTTGATGATATACTGATTTATAGCAAATCTTTGGAGGAACATTTGGAACATTTACGTGTTGTTTTTATTGCTCTACATGATGCATGTTTGTTTGGTAACCTTGGGAAGTGCACCTTTTGCACCGACCGAGTATCTTCTTGGCTATGTTGTTACTCCACAGGGAATTGAAGTTGATAAAGCCAAGATTGAAGCTATTAAGAGTTGGCCGTAGCCCAAAATGGTCACACAAGTGAGGAGTTTCCTTGGCATCGCTGGTTTCTATAGGCGTTTTGTGAGAGATTTCAGAACCATTGTTGCACCTCTCAACGGGCTTACAAAGAAGGATGTGCCTTTTTTGGGGGTACCACACAGGAAGAAGCCTTCATGGTATTGAAAGATAAGCTGAAACATGCTCCTTTACTCCAACCTCCTGATTTTAATAAGACTCTTGAGCTTGAATGCGATGCTAGTGGAATTGGATTAGGAGGTGTGTTATTACAAGATGGCAAACCTGTTGCATATTTTTATGAAAAATTGAGTGGGCCTAGTCTGAATTATTCTACTTACGATAAAGAATTATATGCTCTTGTTCGGACTTTAGAAACATGGCAACATTATTTATGGCCCAAATAATTTGTTATACATTCTGATCATGAATCCTTGAAACATATTAAAAGTCAAGATAAACTGAATCATAGACATGCTAAATGGGTTGAATTCATTGAGACGTTCCCTTATGTCATTAAACACAAGAAGGGTAAAGAAAATGTTATTGCTGATGCATTGTCTCGTCGCTATACTATGCTTTCACAACTTGACTTCAAAATATTTGGTTTGGAGACCATCAAAGATCAATATGTGCATGATGTTAATTTTAAAGATGTAATGCAGAATTGTAAAGAAGGAAGAACATGGAACAAATTCGTTGTTAATGATGGATTTGTGTTCCGTGCTAACAAGCTATGCATACCAGCTAGCTCCGTTCGTCTTTTGTTGTTGCAGGAGGCGCATGGAGGAGGATTAATGGGATACTTTGGCTTAAAGAAGATGGAGGACGTACTTTCTACACATTTCTTTTGGCCAAAGATGAGACGAGATGTTGAGCGTTTTGTTGCTCGCTGCACTACATGTCAAAAAGCTAAGTCATGACTCAATCCTCATGGTATATATATGCTTTTGCCTGTACCTAGTGTTCCTTGGGAGGATATATGTATGGACTTTGTTTTAGGTTTACCTCGAACAAAGAAGTGGAGGGATAGCATATTTGTTGTCGTGGATAGATTCTCAAAAATGGCACACTTTATACCATGTCATAAAAGCGATGATGCTGTTAATGTTGTTGATTTGTTCTTTCGTGAAATTATTCGCTTGCATGGTGTGCCAAATATTATTGTTTCATATTGTGATACTAAATTTCTTAGCCACTTTTGGAGATGTTTATGGGCTAAGTTGGGGACTAAACTACTTTTTAGTACTACTTGTCACCCCCAAACTGATGGTCAAACTAAAGTAGTCAATAGAACATTGTCTACTATGCTTAGGGCTGTTTTGAAGAATAATTAGAAAATGTGGGAATAATGCTTGCCTCATATTGAATTTTCTTATAATCATTCGTTGCATTCTACTACTAAGATGTGCCCTTTTGAAATTGTGTATGGTTTCCTACCTCGTGCACCCATTGATTTGTTGCATCTTCCATCTTCGGAGAAGGTGAATTTCGATGCTAAACAACATGCTGAATTGATCTTAAAAATGCATGAGTTAACTAAGGAAAACATTGAGCGTATGAATGCTAAATATAAACTTGCTGGAGATAAGCGTAGAAACATGTTGTGTTTGCACCTGGAGATCTTGTTTGGTTACATTTGTGTAAGGATAGATTTCTTGATTTGCGTAAATCAAAGCTAATGCCACGTGCTGATGGTCCTTTTAAGGTGTTAGAGAAAATAAATGATAATGCATATAAACTTGAGTTGCCTGCAGATTTTGGGGTTAGTCCCACTTTTAACATTGCAGATTTGAAGCCTTATCTAGGTGAGGAAGATGAGCTTCTGTTGAGGACGACTTCATTTCAAGAAGGGGAGGATGATGAGGACATCAATACCATTGTTACACCCACAGCCCATGTTGCTATACATACTGGACTAATTACTCGAGCTTGCGCACGCCAATTAAATTATCAGGTACTTCCGTTTCTTGGTAATGATTCTAATGTTCATGAGAATATGATGCTGCCTAAGTTGGATACATTTGTTTTGGTTACAAATGAAGGGCCTGGCATGGATAAGAGCGATGACACTGGAGCAAGACCAAACATGGAGATGATGGCATGCGCAAGGGGAATGATAATAGAGTTACAAGCTATGATTTCAGGACTTTGAATCCACCATAAGGAGTGCATGAAGCCTTGGACGAAATATACAAGATGACACTTCATAAATTTCGTCCAGAGGCTATTATAGGTGCCGCGTCACCTTATTATTGGGCCAGGCCCATGTAATTTCGAAATACTTAAGTATAGGCTGTTTTTAGAGTCCGTATGTGTGGGGAAACAAGGGTTAGGGTTGGTTTCGGACCCCTCCTCCAAGGGCCACGAAATTCCCCCCTCTTCCTCCATATATATAGCCCTTAGGGCGTCATTTAGACTTTGGGTTTTGTTTAGATTAAAAGTTTGCCATAGCTGCAACTTTGCGTACTTCGTTTGTGTTCAACGACCAGACAAAGGCGTCATAGAACCCCACCTTCATTAATAAAGCTTTCCTCTTATATTCGCAATATGCAGATTGCAATCTCAGTTTCTTGCTTGTTCTTCATTTTCTTGTAGGAAACTGACCCTCGTGGTCAGGATGATCGTGCTCCAACGTGGTCAATAACCCCTTGGAAGTTGGTTTAGTGATTGTTAAGGCGTGACGTCTCACACGTTCATAGTCGGATCGTCAAGTTCGACTCCCACAGAAAACGGGAGCCACCATCTCAACGAAACATCGGGACACCTTCGCCTCTATCAAGAGCACACTAATTGGGGAATGTTCTCGTCAAACCAGTTCCAAGACCAACGACTGAAGATGACGAGCAACTCGGATAAACTAAGGTGCGACCAGACTTGAAGACTCGCTCAGGGGGCTACTAAGGGTGCCTCAGCTAGGGGGATTTTCACCATGTCGACTCTTGACCAGGTGGGTCGGGACGAGGACCCCTAGGTCAGTTCCATCCGATATATAAACCGAGGCTAGACTAGCCGATAGAACAATCTTAACCAATCATAGAGATGAGAAAGAACAATCTTGTGGTAGATCATCTATACTTTGTACTCCATCCCAAATTAATATAAACACAAGCAGGACGTAGGATATTATCCCTTCGGGAGAGCTCGAACTTGGGTAAAAACTCGTGACCTGGTTACCATCCTATCTGGACTACCAACTTAGGACTCCCTACTCGAGACTTGTCGGAATCGACTCCGTCACTAGGTCGTAAGAAAACTACTCACATATGTTCATGGTGGCAGCAAGGTTGATGAAGATGGCTCTGTTGCTGAATCCCCCCTTCGGCAGGGTGCTGGAAAAGCCTCTAGATTGGATCTCCCCTGAATATGAACTTGTGGCGACGAAAAAAATGACGAAAAATGGTACAGGGGGTTTTCTAGAAATATAGGATTTATAGGCGAAAAAATCAGCCTCAGGTGCTGCGTGGAGGCCTCAAATGGCCACCCTGCGTTGGCGGCCCCATGGCCACCTAGCTTGTTCGCGTCGAGGTTAAGGGCCCTTCTAGCACTTTCTAGAATCTTCATACTTAGGAAAAATCACTTTAAATCCCCATGGTATTTGTGCTCTATAAATATTGATTTTCTGAAAACACAAAAACATGGATAAACACCATCTCCCTGTAACATCCCAATTTTTCAATTTGGATGTTAATCATTAGGTCAGCATATGCATCCATGCTCTTTGCATTTTTATTTGATTTTATTTGAACATTTTGAACCTAAAAGACCTTAAGCAACTCAAGGACCATTTGAGAGAGTTGGAGGTTTTATAAAATAACCATTTTTGAATTTTTCAAAATTGGTAAATTTGGATCAAAGTGAATTTTTTTTTGAAATTATTCTTCCAAAATTATTTCCTAATAAATAAATATTGAGAGAAGATAATATGACTTCTTTAAAACAGAGGAAATGATGGAAATTAATTTTAAATAAAAATATATATTTCATTGGATTTTTATTTGTGATTTTATTTAATTAAATTAGGGGAAAAAATTGCATTTTATCCCAGAAAAATGTTCATGTTGTCCTAAATATTAGGATAGGACCGTGAAAATTATTTCTGGAAAATTTTAGGATTTTTATTTATTTTATTTTTAGATTTTTCCGTTCGGCGAAAATTATTGAAAAAAAAGAAGTTCCCGGGCCAGCCCAGCCGAGCCGGGCCTTGGCCCAGCAGGCCGCCACCACCTCCCTCGCGCCGCCGGACTCCGAAGGAGTCCGAGCCGGACTCTGCCTCCGCCGCCGTGCCCCCTCCTCCAAGCCGGCACCCCCCTCTCTCGCCTCAGCCCGCCGCACCTCGCCTCCCGCCGTAGCCATCGCAAGCCACCACCGCTTTGCGCCGCCGACACCACCAGCCACCGCCGCCGTCGACGTCGCTGCCGCCGGAAGTCGCCGCCGGTGGTTTGTTTTGCCGAACTGGTAAAAACCATAAAAACCACCAGGTTTTTTTATAAGTTTAGTTTATTTTTATAGATCGGTTTTTATTTTAGGGATCGCTAATTAGCGATTGTTCACCAGTTAGTTTCTTATAACAACCGATTTCATTCGTTTAGTTCTGTTAGCGAACGTTTGTTCCGTAGATTTTTCCTTTTCTATTTATTTTTCGTCCAGGGACCTATGCATAATTACTTTTATCGCAGATTAGTCCCTGATCTTCAAACCTTTGCTACTTTTTGCTAGTTTGTCCAAATTCAGTGAAACCAACGCCAAAATCTTCGTCTTGTTCCCCTCTGTCTAGATAATCAACTTGAAGATGATTTTGAAAATTTAAAATTTTGGTTTCAAGACGATTTGACTTTGAACTTCTTTTGATCGTAGTTCGAGTTTCGTATCTCCGATTCGATTGATTCTTTTTGCAAATCGAGGCTCTTCACTTGAACTTTCAGCCCAGATCTTTTCTTTTGGGTTTTACCTTTGCATCTTATGCTTGATGGTTATGTATGCTATTTTTCTCATGATAGAGTTTCCGGAGTGCGAGGCTTGCTACTGCAAATCACTAGGGTTTTCCGATCGTCAGCAAGGCAATTAACACCTTGATCATATCCCTTTATTGCCCGGTTTTTATGCATTAGTTTCAACCCTCAAACATTGTATGAGTAGGATTGATAACATGTGGGTATTTGGGAAGTAGTTGATGAGGTAGGAACCTATTGCCTTTTATTCAAACCCTGGGTGTTACTATGTTATGCTTACACTGCTATGCTATGCTCGTAGACGTGGTTTGGTTTTGAGAGAATTCATGAAAGTTGTGAGAGTTATTGTTAACTAAGGTTTAACTTAAGGTGCCTACTTTAATACACATCTGGGTGGATTGGTTGTGGGCACCTGGGGAATCCAGTGTTGTCCAAGGAGATCCCGGGGAATCCGTGTGATCATCCTATGGTTTGCCACCCAGGCTCGAAGGGATCATAATGTTATTCAGGATGGAAACTTCCATGTGCAGACACAAGCCATTATGGGCTCTAGCATAGTTGAGTATGTTGTGTGACCTCTTTCAGTGGTAGACTAGTAGATGTAGGGGATGTAGATGGTACGGTCTACCCGTCGTAAAGAGTTAATGCTTCCGAAAGACTATGTCTCGGTAATCCATTTCTCAAACATCATGTAGTGCGATAAATTTAATGGAGGAGATCGAGTCTTGTGGGGAAAAGTGCGCAAACCTCTGCAGAGTGTACAAACTAATCATGATTAGCCGCGTCCCCGGTTATGGACATCTTGAGTACATGGTACTTGAATTATTATGTTGATCTCATCACTTTGCTTAATTAATTTGTCGGGTTGTCAACTTTTAATTTGGGATTGAGTTGGGGTTACCTTCACAATGTTTTCAACAAACTTTGTAGTTAAATAAAATATATTCCTTTGTTGTAGGGAAAAATTAGCTTTATGCAAATGATAACCATAGAGCCTCCACCAGCAATATATGCATCTAGTGATAGCTGATATTTTTTCATTGCTCTATTGTGTTATCTTGCCAGCATATTCGATGTGCTGACCTACATAGGCTGCAACCTATTATGTTGCAGAATTTTCAGACGAAGAGTATGGTGTGCTAGGTCGTTGTCATGCACTCAGTTTTGCCGTGGAGTTGGATGGACTCTTCTACCTTCGAAGCTTCCGCTGTTATCTTATTTAGATGGCCTTTAGCCATATTATTGTAATAAGTTCTCTTTTGAGACATTTGATGTAATAAGTGTGTGATCGAAATCCTCGAGTACTGTGTGTGTCAGCAATACCTATCCAGGGATGACACTTAAGCACAGAGACTTGACCGTTTGAGGTCGGGTCGCTATAAGATGGTATTAGAGCACACGCTGACCGTAGACGCGACCACTAGGACAAACCACATGATACTCTTCCCTACTCATTTCTGACTCTTCTCCATTTTCTACTCTATGGATGGCAGATCGAAGGAACAAGTTCCCTCAACCGGATGACGACACCCCTTTCGGACGACACTTTAAGGAAGTCACTAGGTACCTGAGCATCGAAATACCAAGTTTCATCGGGACCTACACCGCCACTTTACCAGAAGAGGAGCACTGGATGATTCGAGTTCATGTTCCAGGAAGGACGTTCGCACCAGTTAGTGAGCCCATAGAGTTTTCCTTTGATGCACCAACCTAGAGTCTAGGAAAGAGCATGGCCGCCCATATCGCCATCGGACGCATCGGCGAGGTATACCATAAGGAGCTTAAGGACACCATCTACCAGATATGTGGACGCCGAGATGAGCAATGGGAGATGATTTGCACCAGGAAGGATAGATCCCTTGCAGCCTACATCCAGGAGTTAAATCAACACATTCGTCGTCAGGAAAACCAGATGTGTGCCAGCATGATAGACATGAAGAAGGTGATGACCCGGAACATGGAGCTAGAAGAGGAACTCAAGTCTACACGTGATGGATATGAAGAAGAAATTGCAGTACTACTGGAGAAGAATGAAGACCTGAAGAATAAGCTAGGGATATTCATGGGAGATCCCGAACCTAAGGAGGACAACCATCCTAAAGACTACATCATAATCGATGACACCGACTCCGACCCCGACAGTGATGATGATTATGAAGACAGCTGGAGCAGATATCATGGAGTCTTCTACCGATCAAAATTTCTAGTCGACTACCATATTATCAGTAGTATTCTCCCATGTATATAGTAATAGTCTGAGCTTTTGTAAGGTAGCTTAGATAGATTGTATGACCTTGTTTGAATTGAGTGGTGTGAAATGAATGTGCTTATCTCATGTGCATATGGGTAGTGAATTTCTCTTTAGACCTCATTCTATTTTGTTCTCACCCCTGTAAAACCTATCAGATGCCTCTGAGACATGACCCTGGATTTGTCTTCCCACAGGAGCTCACTCAGTTGATCCAACAACAGAATGCCTTGATGCAGTTGCTAGTCCAGAACCAAGGCAACAACAACAACAACCCACCGCCACCACCACCAGTTGACGCCTTAGCCCGTTTTCTAAGGTTGAATTCACCGGTGTTCTATAGTAGCACCGAGCCAATTGTAGCTGATGACTGGCTCTGCAGGATTGGAAGGGAGCTAACTACCGTAGGTTGCACAGATGCTGAGAAGGTGCGCTTTGCCGCACATCAACTGGAAGGATCCGTAGCCTCATGGTGGGAGAATTACAAAGCCACTTTCCCCATGGCCAATGTCACTTCGGATCAATTTCAGCAAGCCTTCCACACTGCACATGTCTCAGCTGGAGCTATGAGTATGCAGAAGTGTGAGTTTTGCAACTTACGCCTGGGAAATCGTGTTGTGGGGCAGTACGTGGATGAGTTCAGCAAGTTAGCTCGCTATGCCCTAGATGTGGCCACAGATGCCGCAAAGCAGAAGTTTATTGAAGGGCTGGACGATGAGTTGAGTACGCAGTTGATGGTGGCAACATTCGCCAACTATCAGGAGCTGGTAGACAGGGCTCTTATGATTGAAGGCAAGCAGCAGCAGATAGAGAGCCGCAAAAGGAAGTATGGACAGGGGAAGTATAACTCTAGAGCTCAGCAGAAGCCTCATTTTACCCCAAACTCGGGAGGACATACCCATCATAACCATGGAAGCCACACTCACAATGGAGGAAGTTCACATAACAACAGTGGCCATAAGAATGGAAATGGGAACGGAGGAAACAACAATCAGAACCGTTCCAACCCAGCAACACCTGCTAAGAAGGACCTAAGTCATGTCACCTGTTACAAGTGCGGGAAGACTGGACACTATGCCAATGATTGTTCTGAGTTGAAGAATAGTAACAGAAATGGAAGTTCTGGAAAGAATCCAAATCGTTTCACCAGAGGTCAGGTGAACCACATCAACATGGAGGAAGTTGAAGAGCAGCCCGATGCAGTTATCGGTAAGTTTTTGATTAAGTCATTTACTGCTCTCATTCTTTTTGACACTGGTGCATCACATTCATACATATCAAGGGGTTTTGTGGACAAGTTTAAATTGCCAACCTTAGCCCTTAGAACACCCATGTTAGTAAGCTCGCCAGGAGCGGAGTATATGGCCAGCCGATGGTATGATCGGTTACCATTACCCATTGGTAGCCATGTTTTTCCCTCAGACCTAATAATTTCGGAGTAACAAGGATTGGATATAATACTTGGTATGGATTGGTTATCAAAGTATGGATGAAACATCAACTATGCTAGTAAGTCGATACTACTCACCACCCCTGAGGGAAAGAGGATCAAGTATGTATCTAGGCATGCACCAAGGAGGACTCAAGTAAATTCACTTTCGGGAGTTGTTTAGGAGGAAGTGCCAGTAGTGAAGGATTATCCTGATGTATTCCCGGAGGAACTACCAGGCATGCCACCAAATCGAGATATAGAATTTTTGATAGAGTTGTTACCAGGCACCGGACTAATATCGAACAGACCGTATTGGATGCCTGCAAATGATCTAGAGGAAATTAAGAAGCAGATTAAGGAGTTCTTGGAGAAAGGTTATATTCAACCAAGTTCATCACCGTGGGGAGCCCCAGTGCTCTTAGTTGAGAAGAAGGATGGATCTTTTAGAATGGTTGTTGATTATCATGCACTGAATGAGGCGACGATCAAGAACAAGTACCCACTATCGATGATCAACGATTTGTTTGACCAACTACAAGGAGCCAAAGTATTCTCCAGGATCGATCTTCGATCAGGATACCACTAGCTTAAGATCCGAGAACCAGATATACCCAAGACAACTTTTACCATAAGGTATGGGCTATATGAGTACATGGTCATGTCTTTTGGATTGACTAACGCCCCTGCGTATTTCATGAGTATGATGAATAAGGTGTTCACGGAGTTTTTGGATAAGTTTGTGGTGGTGTTCATTGATGACATATTGGTGTACTCGAAGAATGAAGAAGAACCCAAGGAACATTTGCGCTTAGTTCTTGAGAAGCTCAGGGAACATCAAATATATGCCAAGTTCAGCAAATGTGAGTTTTGGTTGAAGGAGAAGGTATAGCAGTAGACCCTACCAAGGTTCAGTCTGTCACTGAGTGGTTGGCACCCACCTCAGTTGGAGAGATCCGCAGTTTTCTTGGACCCGCAGGATATTGTAGGAGGTTCATTGAGAATTTTTCCAAGATTGTGATGCCCATGACAGAGTTTTTGAAGAAGGACACCAAGTTCAAATGGACGGAGGAATGTGAGGCCAGTTTTCAGGAGTTGAAGAAACGTTTAGTTACAGCCCCAGTGCTAATTCTTCTAGATATACGCAAGGAATTCCAAGTTTATTGTGACGCTTCTCGCCAAGGACTTGGAGGTGTACTTATGCAAGACAGAAGAGTTATTTCATATGCCTCATGTCAGCTTTGACCTGATGAGTGGAATTATGCCATGCATGATTTGGAGTTAGCAGCCGTAGTGCATGCACTCAAGACCTGGAGACATTTTCTCATTGGAAACCATTGCGATGTATACACGGATCATAAGAGTTTGAAGTATATTTTCACACAGAAGGAGTTGAATCTCAAGCAAAGGAGATGATTGGAGCTCATAAAGGATTACGATATGAAGTTGCATTATCATCCAGGAAAGGCCAATGTTGTAGCAGATGCTTTGAGCCACAAGAGTTATGTAAATACTCTAGCAACCGGAGTTTTATCGCAGGAGTTAACTGACGATCTTAGAGAACTACGGATGGAGATAGTCCCGAGATGTTTTGTTGCATCTTTGGAAGTTCAGTCCACATTATTAGGAAAAATTCGAGAAGCCCAGAAGACTGATAAGGAGATTGCTGAAATAAATGAGAAGATGACTAAAGGAAAATCCAAAGGTTTTCGTGAGGACGAATATGAAACTTTATGGTTTGAGGATCGTATTTATGTGCCCAATGATGTGGAGACCAGGAAGTTAATACTTCAGGAAGCTCATGACTCGCCATACTTGATTCACCCAAGAAACACTAAGATGTATTTGGATTTGAAGAAGCATTTATGGTGGACAGGTATGAAGAAGGGTATTGCCGAGTATGTAGCAGTATGTGATGTGTGTCAGAGAGTTAAGGCAGAATAGCAGAAGCCAGCAGGGTTACTACAACCTATGGTGATACCCGAAGGGAAGTGGGATAAACTTGGCATGCATTTTTTCACCGGACTACCCAGGACCTGATCAGGTTATGACTCCATCTGGGTAGTAGTTGATCACTTGACCAAAGTGGCTCACTTTATCCCCGTTAAAACCACCTATACAAGCGCGAAGTTGGCCAAGATATATATGACCAGGATCGTATGCCTGCATGGAGTTCCGAGGACCATCGTATCAGATAGAGGAACACAGTTTACCTCCAAGTTTTGGAATTAGTTGCACCAGACTTCAGGTACGAGGATAGAGTTCAGTACAACCTTTCATCCACAGGCAGATGGACAAACCGAGAGAGTCAATCAAATCCTGGAGGACATGTTGAGAGCTTGTGCGCTAGACTATGGGTCTAGTTGGGATGATAATTTGCCTTACACAGAGTTCTCTTACAACAACAATTACCAGGCTAGTTTGAAGATGGCCCCTTTCGAAGCTTTGTATGGAAGGAGGTGCAGGACACCGTTGATGTGGGATGAAGTTGGAGACCATCAGTTGTTCGGACCAGATTTAATCAAAGACTCTGAAGAGAAGGTTAAGTTGATTCGTGATAGATTGAAGGTGGCTCAGTCCAGGCAGAAGAGTTATGCTGACACTAAAGGCAAAGATGCAATCTATGAAATCGAATACAGAGAATATCTTCGTGTGTCGCCACTGCGAGGAGTCAAACGATTTGGAGTTAAAGGAAAGTTAACCCCAACATTTGTAGGACCATATCGAGTTTTTGAACGTTTGGGAGAAGTGGCCTACAAGTTGGAGTTACCCAAAGGATTGTCAGGAGTTCATGATGTGTTTCACATTTCCCAGTTGAAGAAGTGCCATGCAGAGATGGCCGATATTCCTCTGAGAGATATGGTGCCCCTGGAAGCAATTCAGTTGAAGAGTGACCTAACTTATGAGGATAAACCCGTCAAGATTCTTGAGTTTGCCAGCCGAGTTACACACATCAAGGTTATCAAATTTTGCAAAGTTTAGTGGAGCCACCATACCGAGGAAGAAGCCACCTGGGAGCGAGAAGAAGACCTACAGAAAGACCACCCACACCTATTTTCTAGTCAACCCGAATCTCGAGGGCGAGATTCATCTTAAGGGGGGTAGGTTTGTAACATACCAATTTTTCAATTTGGATGTTAATCATTAGGTCATCATATGCATCCATACTCTTTGCATTTTTGTTCGATTTTATTTGAACATTTTAATCCTAAAATACCTTAAGCAACTCAAGGACCATTTGAGAGAGTTGGAGGTTTTATAAAAATTCCATTTTTTAATTTTTCAAAATTTGTAAATTTGGATCAAAGTGAATTTTTATTTGAAATTATTCTTCCAAAATTATTTCCTAATAAATAAATATTGAGAGAAGATAATATGACTTCTTCAAAACAGAGGAAATAATGGAAATTTAATTTTAAATAAAATACATATTTTATTGGATTTTTATTTGTGATTTTATTTAATTAAATTAGGGAAAAACTCATGATCATAAACTCAAGGACCATTTGAGAGAGTTGGGGGAAGCGATCGATGAAGCCGACACCACGAGCGTGTCCACCATGATGAGATGAAGCCCATTGTGTCACCCTCGTGCCTGGACGATCATGATAGGAGTCGCCAGCGTCGAGCCGAGCACCATCACTAAGGACGACAATTTTACCCGCGGGTACCGTACTCACATGGGCAGGGTAGGGCACACTTCTATACGCACGGGTAGTACCCGTACCCTATCTATTAAGTCATGGGTAGGGTAAAAGTATAGCTTTGTACCCGCGGGTTGATAACCCACAAGTATAGGGGATCGCAACCATTTTCGAGGGTAGAGTATTCAACCCAAATTTATAGATTCGACACAAGGGGAGGCAAATAATATTTGCAAGTATTAGCAGTTGAGTTGTCAATTCAAGCACACCTAGAGATTAAATATCTGGAGCAAAGTGATCAGTAGCATAGTAGTATGATAGTTTTATAGTAGTAATAACAATAATAGTGGTAACAGTAATAGCAGTAACAATTTTCTAGTAGTTGAAACATTAGCAACAATAGTAACTTAGCAAGAACAATATGTGAAAAGCTTGTAGGCATTGGATCAATGATTTGGTTGGATGATATTCATCATATAACAATCATAACCTAGGGCGATGTAAAACTAGCTCCATTTTGTCATTGTAATGTAGGCATGTATTCCGTAAATAGTCATACGTGCTTATGGAAAAGAACTTGCATGACATCTTTTGTCCTACCCTCCCATGGCAGCGGGGTCCATACGAAAACTAAGGGATATTAAGGCCTCCTTTTAATATAGAATCGGAACAAAGCATTAGCACATCGTGAATACATGAACTCCTCAAACTACGGTCATCATCGAAAAGTATCCCAATTATTGTCACCTTAGGGTTTACAGATCACAACACGTAACACGTGCATATGACTTGCAAGATCGGATCAAGAACATATATATAATGGTGATAACATAAATGGTTCAGATCTGAAATCATGGTAGTCGGGTCCTGGTGACAAGCATTAAGCATAGCAAAGTCATAGCAACATCATTCCCAAAACATAGTGGATATTAGGGATCAAGCCCTAACAAAACTAACTCGATTACATGACGAATCTCATCCAACCAACCACCGTCCAGCAAGCGCACAAAGGAATTACTCACTCCCAGCGGCGAGCATCATGAAATTGGTGATGGAGGATGGTTGGTGATGATGAAGACCGAAGACCCCCTCTTCGGAGCGCTGAACGGGCTCCAGATCTAGCCTCCCAATGAAGAACTGGAGGTCACGATGGCCCCGTATCGTAAAACATGATGAAACTTCCTCCTTTTCTAAGGAAGATGGGGAGCTCACCAGACGGCAATGGTGAGCTCCCTATCTTCCTTTGCCTTTTGATCACTCACTGACAGCTGAGATTAAATCTCATGCTGAATCGGTATGGGCCATCTAGGACGTGCAGCATGACTTATGATGCGAACGGATACGGGTCGATCTGGACTGTCTGATTTCACTTAAATCTAATAGTTGTGTTTTATTTAGTCCCAACTTGGTATCAGCCAAACGGGAGCTGCCACATGGCCTTGTTTATTTCTAATTCCATCTAAACAAAATAAATCACTATAACTTGTATAAAAACACATGTAACTTCAAACTCTTATAACTTTCTACCTCTAAGTCCAACTAGAGTGAATTTTTGTGAAGATTGATCATTGTGGAAATACCTTACCAATAGAACAATTTAAAATCACTGGTGAATAATTTGAATTTGAATTCTAAATAGAACTAAATATAAACATGTATAGGGTCTAAAATGAAAACTATAACTTCAATTTGAATGATTCTTTTTGCAAAATGATCCTTATAGCATAAACATTCAAACATGTTAACTTCTTTTCAAATTTGAGCATGATAAAATTTAGTTTGACTAGACTAGAAACAACAACTGAAAATGATGCCATGGCAACCTTTTTTCTATGCCATGTAGTTAATGTATTGAAGTCTATTACTATGTGTGCTTATGGATGTATATATGATTATCATGTGCAACTAAAAATGTATATATGATTTATTGTAATTTTGAAATGTGTAAAATATATTTAATTATTGGGATATTTTAAAAAATACCAAATAGTTACTATTGGTGTGTTGTTATTAGTGCACGCTAAAAATTTGTAGCACTAGTGGTGTGTGGCTTTGGTTGAAGCTACTAATGACCACCTATAATGATTATTTAAAAATAACAATTTTTATTAAACCATAGGACACTAGTATGATGGGTAGTTAGTGGAACGTGTTGTTTGTTGCACACCAATGATATATGTGTCACTAGTGACGTGTAACTACCGGCACACCACTAAGGAAACTAAGGGATATTAAGGCCTCCTTTTAATAGAGAACCGGAACAAAGCATTAGCACATAGTGAATACATGAACTCCTCAAACTACGGTCATCACCGGAAAGTATCCCAATTATTGTGACCTTGGGGTTTACGGATCACAACACACAACAGGTGCATATGACTTGCAAGATCGGATCAACAACATAGATAAAATTGTGATAACATAAATGGTTCAGATCTAAAATCATGGCACACGGGCCCTAGTGACAAGCATTAAGCATCACAAAGTCATAGCAACATCAATCTCAGAACATAGTGGATGCTGAGGATCAAGCCCACCATCGTCCAGGGAGCCTACGAAGGAATTACTCACTCCCGGCAGTGAGCATCATGAAATTGGTGATGGAGGATGGTTGGTGATGACGGAGACCGAAGATCCCCCTCTCCGGAGCCCCGAACGGGCTCCAGATCTGGCCTCCCGATGAAGAATAGGAGGTGGCGGCGGCTCCGCATCATAAAACGCGATGAAACTTCCTCCCCTAATTTTTCTCCGAAAATAGGAATTTGTAGAGTTGGAAATACAGTCAGCGGAGCCTCATGGGCCCACTACCCACCAGGACGCACCAGAGGGGGGTGGCACGCCTTGGTTCCTAGTGGGCAGTTGGGGCCCCCCTCATCTGGGTCTCAGTTGCAGTATTTTTTATTTATTCCAAAATAATTCTCCAAAAAGTTTCGTCCAATTCTAAGAACTTTTATTTCTGCACAAAAACAACATCATGGTAGTTCTGCTGAAAACAACGTCACTCTGGGTTAGTTTCATTCGAATCATGCAAATTAGAGTCCAAAACAAGAGCAAAAGCATTAGGAAAAGTAGATACGATAGAGACATATCAATCCCCCCAAGCTTAATCCATTGCTTGTCCTCAAGCAATTCAGTTGACAAACTGAAAGTGATAAAGAAAAACTTTTACGAACTCTTTTGTTCTTGTGTCTATATATACACTTAAATAACACCAAGGTTTTCAGCAAATATCATAATTAACCATGCAAGCAATAACTCTTAGAAATTATATTCATGCATATCAATGGCATAATCAACTAGCGAGCAATAATAAAATATTTCAAATGCCAACCTTTGTCAAAACAATCATGATATAATATGACAATAGTGGTATCTTGCTAGCCCTTTCTATGACCGCAAAACATAAATGCAGAGCACCTCCAAAGTTCCAGCAATGACTAAACATTATAATTCATGGTAGAAGAGATCCTGTCATGATGCATTCAATATTAACTATACACAATGCATGAGGATGACAATAGTGCTCTCAGGGATGGCGCTTGTTTGAGAAGGTGATGACTCAACATAAAAGTAAAATAACATGAAAGTAAATAGATACGCCCTTCACAGAGAGAAGCAGGGATTTGCAGTGGTGCTAGAGCTCGAGGCTTAAATCAGAGATAAATATAATTTTGGGAGGTATACCCTTCATGTCAACGTTACTGTCTTGGGAAACCACGGCCAACTATGGGACCAAGGGCCCCTTGCTAGTTCGGCAGGGGGGACGTCGCGTTGCACAAAGAGTAGACGAGCGCGGGGCAGCACGACAGAGATCACACATGCAATTTTACCGAGGTTCGGGCAGCCGTGAGGCATAAAACCCTACTCCTGCTTTGGTGGATTGATGGTGGAAGAATGGTGGTGGGACACAGTACACTTGCCCGGTAGGGGTGGTAATGGCTACACGCATATGGATGTGTGTGTGCAGTCCAACCTTCCAACCCTTTCTACAGTTGCCATGGGCCTCCTTTTATAGATTAAGGGGTTACCACAATGGCAAAGTAGTAATTATGCAATGATAAGATAGCAAATAGTGCTATCATACCTAAATCTACAGGCTGACAGGGCGCATTAAATGCATCGCTTAACTTCACATCATTGGTTGCCCGGCAAGCCTCGCCGGGCTGTTTTGCCAGCTTCATAGCTGCTCGCTTGACACGTCGCAAGACGGGTGTCGTTCTTGGGCATCTTTCGTAGAGAAAGGTTGCCAAGTGGCGAATGGCTGCCTCTTAGTCACTTTTGCGGCTTGACACCGCACTGATTGACGATGTGGGTCGTGGCGGAGTGGTTGGGTGAGGTGGTCCAGCCTTTGTGAGTCCCGGCGGACCCTGCCGGGATGTCTTGGATGTCTTCTTCCAGGGGTGGCCCCGTCCTTGTCGAGATTGCCTGCCCGGCAAGTGAGGTTTTTCTCCTGGTGGTATCTTGCTTCCCTGGCTTGACTTTGGTCCTCCTAGTCTGCAGGTTAGTCCTTCTAAGCTCTCGGTCTCTTGTATTCTGACTTGGGTTGGTGCCTCAATCCTGCTCCCGTGCCTGTGCATAGTTTGGGCAACAGACCCAGGGTTTGTTGCACCGACAGTTACAACCAAGAGTTTTCAATATCTTACATGCTAAACAAATTAGCGGCGGTTCCCAAGCGGTAAAAGTAAAGTTTACTCCCCTCCACCAACAAACACAAGCCATGGCTAACCGAATCCATGGGTGCCTTCCATACCAACAACAGTCCCAGGGGATTTTGTTTAATTATTTGTAATTTTTTAACAAGGGACTGGGCATCCCGATTACCGGCCCCTCTCGTGCAAGGACGAGTGAATAAACACTCATCATGAGAATAACCCGCTTAGCATGGAAGATACTGACCGCCCCCCGTCGCTCCATGAGCGGTCCAGGAACACAAAACAGATGTTCGTTTGAATTTTTAGAGGTGGCACATGCAAATTAACTTGGAACGACAGGGTAATACCTCATATAGGTAGATATGGTTTACTCATCTAGAATAACTTTGGTTTAAGGATTTTGATGCACAAGCAATATTTCCGCTTACTACAGGCGAAGCCTAGCAAATAGGTTGTGAAGCGGCCAGCTAAAGAGCAAACATGGTCATGAGCATGCACTATGAATAATTAACATTGAGTACTAGCATGACTAGGATATAAACACCATGAACATAAATATCGTAGAGGCTATGTTTGTTTTGATTGAACTACATGCGTGAACATGTGCCAAGTCAAGCCACTTGAAACATTCAAAAGAGGATGCCATATCATCATACTACATCACAATCATTTTAATGCATGTTAACATCTAAGATAAATTATTATTCGGTCCTAGATACTTAAGCATGGCATGAGCAACTATAATCTCTAATTGTCATTGCAAACATGTTGAATCATAATATGCAGAATCATGGATACTGAGTTAAACATATTTACAGAAACAAAAACAAGTTGAGTTCATACCTGCTTTTCCCTGCCACAGTCACTTCATCAAATATCGTCATTATTGCCTTTCACTTGCACGACCGAACGATATTAAAATAACAATAGTGCAAGAGTGCCATGGACTAAGCTGGAACCTGCGAATATTTTATTCAGAGGAGAAGACAAAATAATATGGGATCTTTGTTAGATCAACAATAATGCATATGAGAGCCACTCAACATTTTCATCGTGGTCTTCTCCTTAGTACGACTCAACAAAAGAAAAGAATTTCAAAGAAACACACTGAAATATTTTTGGAGTTTTTGATTTTTCTTAAGGAAAGCAAATTAGAGAAAGAAAACTAAAAACGAGAAAATCTATTGACAAGAAATGGGAAATCTTTTTGGGTTTTCTTTTAATACTACAACTAAATTAAACTAGAAAGAAAAATAAAAAAGAAGCACGAAATATTTTTGGATTTTCTCAAAGTTTTTCAAACAGACAAGAAGAAAGTGAGAAAATAAAACTAACATGGATAATACAATGAAAAAGTGTGAACATCAATAACTGAAATGAAATGTGTGAACATGAATGTAATGCCAGTGGAAATACGTACCCCCCAAGCTTAGGCTTTTAACCTTGTTTGGTAATCACCATTCGTAGTAGCCTTCCGGTCCCACGTGAAAGTGTTGTGGCGGCGGCACCTGAGCGTCCCATGCTACTTCTTGAGCTTGCGTTGGTTTTTCCCTTGAAGAGGAAAGGCTGATGCGGCAAAGTAGATATAAGTATTTCCCTCAGTTTGAGAACCAAGGTATCAATCCAGTAGTAGACAACGCACAAGTCACCAAATACCTGCACAAACAATCAAACAACTTGCACCCAACGCGATAAAGGGGTTGTCAATCCCTTCATAGTTACTTGCAAAAGTGAGATCTGATTGAGATGGATAAATGGTAAAGTAAATATTTTTGGTATTTTTGGTTTATAGATTAGAAAGTAAAAGATTGCAAAATAGTAGATCAGAAACTTATATGATGGAAAAAGGCCCGGGGGCCATAGGTTTCACTAGAGGCTTCTCTCAAGATAGAAAATAATACGGTGGGTGAACAAAATACTGCCGAGCAATTGATAGAAAAGCACAAACTTATGACGATATCTAAGGCAATGATCATGAATATAGGCATCACGTCCGTGTCAAGTAGACCAAAACGATTCTGCATCTACTACTATTACTCCACACATCGACCGCTATCCAACATGCATCTAGAGTATTAAGTTCATAAAGAACGGAGTAACGCATTAAGCAAGCTGACATGATGTAGAGGAATTAACTCAAGTAATATGATGAAAACCCCATCTTTTTATCCTTGATGGCAACAATACAATATGTGCCTTGCTGCCCCTACTATCACTGGGAAAGGACACCACAAGATTGAACCCAAAGCTAAGAACTTCTCCCATTGCAAGAAAAACCAATCTAGTTGGCCAAACCAAACCGATAGTTCGAAGAGAATCACAAAGATATCAAATCGTGCATATAAGAATTCAGAGGAGATTCAAATAATATTCATACACATGATAATCATAAACCCACAATTCATCGAATCTCGGCAAACACACCGCAAAAAATATTACATCGAATAGATCTCCAAGAACATCAAGGAGAACATGGTATTGATAATCAAAGAGAGAGAACAAGCTATCTAGCTAGCTACTAGCTATGGACCCATAGGTCTGTGGTAAACTACTCATGTTTCATCTAAAGGGCAATAGAGTTGATGTAGAAGCCCTCCATGATCAAATCCCCCTCCGGCAGGGTGCCGGAAAAGGTCCCTAGATGGGATCTCACTGGTACAGAAGGTTGTGGCGGTGGAAAAGTGTTTTCGTGGATGCCTCTGTTGGTTTGGTGATATATGGGAATATATATAGGCGCAAGAATTAGGACAGGAGGTGCACGAGGGTCCAACAAGGGTGGAGGCGTGCCCTCCGTCCTTGTGTCCACCTCGTGGCTCCTTCGACTTCATCTCCAAGTCTCCTGGTTGTTTTCTGGTCCAGGAAAAATCATCGCGAAGGTTTTATTCCGTTTGGACTCTGTTTGGTATTCCTTTTCTACGAAACTCAAAAATAGGGAAAAACAGGAAGTGGCACTGGGCTCTAGGTTAATAGGTTAGTCCCAAAAAATAATATAAAATAGCATATTAATGCATATAAAACATCCAAAACAGATAATATAATAGCATGGACAATAAAAAATTATAGATACGTTGGAGACATATCAAGCACCCCCAAGCTTAATTCCTGCTCATCCCCGAGTAGGTAAATGATAAAAACAGATTTTTTGATGTGGAATGCTGCCTAACATATTTATCCATGTAATTTATTTATTGTGGAATGAATGTTCAGATCCGTAAGATTCAAAACAAGAGTTTAATATTGACATAAAACAATAATACTTCAAGCATACTAACAAGGAAATTATGTCTTCTCAAAATAACATGGCCAAAGAAAGCTTATCCCTACAAAATCATATAGTCTGGCTATGCTCAATCTTCATCACACAAAATATTTAAATCATGCACAACCCCGATGACAAGCCAAGCAATTGTTCCATACTTTTGATGTTCTCAAAGTTTTTAAACTTTCACGCAATACATGAACGTGAGCCATGGACATAGCACTATAGGTGGAATAGAAGGTGGTTGTCGAGATGAGAAGAAGAAGAAGGAGATAGTCTCACATCAACTAGGCATATCAACGGGCTATGAAGATGCCCATTAATAGATATCAATGTGAGTGAGTAGGGATTGCCATGCAACAGATGCACTAGACCTATAAGTTTATGAAAGCACAAAAAGAAACTAAGTGGGTGTGCATCCAACTCTCTTGCTCACAAAGACCTAGGGCAATTTGAGGGAGCCCATCATTTGCATATACAAACCAAGTTCTATAATGAAAATTCCCACTAGTATATGAAAGTGACAATATAAGAGACTCTCTATCATGAAGATCATGGTGCTACTTTCAAGCACAAATGTGGTAAAAGGGTAGTAACATTGCCCCTTCTCTCTTTTCTCTCATTTATTTATTTGGGCCTTCTCTCATTTTTTTGGCCTCTTTTTTTCGTCCGAAGGCTCATCCCATATTGTGGGGGAATCATAGTCTCCATCATCCTTTCCTCACATGGGACAATGCTCGAATAATGAAGCTCATCACACTTTTATTTACTTACAACTCAAGAATTACAACTCGATACTTAGAAAAAAATATGACTCTATATGAATGCCTCCGGTGGTGTACTAGGATGTGCTATGAATCAAGAGTGACATGTATGAAAGAATCATGAACGGTGGCTTTGCCACAAATACGATGTCAACTACATGATCATGCAAAGCAATATGACAATGATGGAACGTGTCATGATAAACGGAACGGTGGAAAGTTGCATGGCAATATATCTCGAAATGGCTATGGAAATGCCATAATAGGTACGTATGGTGGCTGTTTTGAGGAAGGTGTATGTTGGGTTTATGGCACCTATGAAAGTTGTGCCACACTGGAGAGGCTAGCAATGCAGGGTGAGAGTGCATATAATCCATGGACTCAACATTAGACATAAAGAACTCACATACTTATTACAAAAATCTATTAGTTATCGAAACGAAGTACTATGCGCATGCTCCTAGGGGGATATATTGGTAGGAAAAGACCATCGCTCATCCCCGACCACCACTCATAAGTAAGACAATCAATAAATAAATCATGCTCCGATTTCATCACATAACGGTTCACCATACATGAATGCTATGGGAATCACAAACTTTAATGCAAGTATTTCTCAAACTCACAATTACTCACTAGCATGACTCTAATATCAACATCTTCATATCTCAAACCAATCATAAGAAATCAAACTTCTCATAGTATTCAATGCACTTTATATGAAAGTTTTTATTATATCCCTCTTGGATGCCTATCATATTAATACTAAATTTATAACCAAAGCAAATTACCATGCTGTTTAAAGACTATCAAAATAATATAAGTGAAGCATGAGAGTTCATCAATTTCTATATAATAAAACCACCACCGTGCTCTAAAAAGATATAAGTGAAGCACTAGAGAAAAATTGCCTAGCTCAAAAGATATAAGTGAAGCACATAGAGTATTCTAATAAATCACGATTCATGCATGTCTCTCTCAAAAGGTGTGTGAAAAAAGGATGATTTTGGAAAACTAAAAAGCAAATACTCAAATCATACAAGACGCTCCAAGCAAAACACATATCATGTGGTGAATAAAAATATAACCTCAAGTAAAGTTACCGATAGACGAAGATGAAAGAAGGGATGCCTTCTGGGGCATCCCGAAGCTTAGGCTCTTGGTTGTCCTTGAATATTACCTTCGGGTGCCTTGGGAATCCCCAAGCTTAGGCTCTTGCCACTCCTTATTCCATAGTCCATCAAATCCTTACCCAAAATGTGAAAACTTCACAACACAAAACTCAACAGAAAATCTCATAAGCTCTGTTAGTATAAGAAAATAAATCACCCCTTTTGGTACTGTTGTGAACTCATTATTTATTTATATTGGTGTAATATCTACTATATTCCAACTTTTCCATGGTTCATACCCCCCGTTAGTACCCATAGATTCATCAAAATAAGCAAATAACACATAGAAAATAGAATCTGTCAAAAACAGAACAGTGTGTAGCAATATGGATATTTCGAATACTTATGTAACTCCAAAAATTCCGGTAAACTAGGGAAACCTAAGCAATTTGTTTTTAATCTTCTCTAAAAAGAAATATTTTATCACGCTTCTGTTAAAATGAGAATTGTTTTCCTGAGCGCAAAAGTTTCTGTTTTTCAGCAAGATCGAATCAACTATCACCGTAAGCTATCCCAAAGGTCTTACTTGGCACAAATACTAACTAAAACACAAAACCACATCTAACCAGAGGCTAGATGAATTATTTAATGCAAAACAAAACCTAAAAGGCAAAAACAAAAATAAAATTGGGTTGCCTCCCAACAAGCTCTATTGTTTAACGCCCTTAGCTAGGCATAAAACATGAATAGATCTAGGTATTGTCATCTTCCCCCTTTTCGAAGCAAAGAGAGAATTTCTTATCCATGGCATTTATCTTTCTATTTTGTGAAAGCACATGGCAATTAATAGTAGAAGAAATTTTAAGCACGTTACGAAAATTTGCATCTAGACTAGCCTTCATCTCTTTGATTATTTCATTTTGATAAAAGCACATAAGAGCAGTTGATTCAACATTTTCTCTCTCGGGGTGCCCAAATATGGTTGTCATATTCTCAAAAGTATCAATGGCATCCCCTCCAAGAAAACCATTTTCAAATATAGAATCCAAAACTTGCTTAAAAGAAGGAGGTAAACCAACATAAAAGCTCTTCAAGTATATCTCAATCTGATATTGGGGAACATAGCTAGCTCGTATCCTCAACAGCCTATCCCAAGCATCTTTTAAAGATTCATCAAGAAAATAATGAAAAATCCCAGGGTCATCTTCATCAAAAATTTTGAAATTTTCCTTATAATCCCGGTAAGTCTTTCCGTAGCATCATTATTTATGAGCTTAGAAAGGACAGAGGGGCTATCGAAAGCATTAAAACTCGGGAGAAAACCCTTAGCCCTTTTGGAGCCGGTCATAGTGATAGAAAAGTGAACTTAAGAAAACACGAGAACAGGGAGAGGAAAGGCAAATCTTTTCAAAAATCATTTTAGAAGTGGGGGAGAGAAAAAAGAAAGGCGAATGCAAATACTGTAATGCAAGAGATGAGAGTTTATGATGGGTACTTGGTATGTCTTGACTTGGCGTAGATCTCCCCGGTAACGACGCCAGAAATTGGCAAGTTGATGGGAGACGAGTCTTGATTTGGCATAAATCTCCCCGGCAACAGCGCCAGAAATTCTTCCTGCTACTTCTGGAGCTTACATTGCTTTTTCCCTTGAAGAGGAAAGGTGATGCATCAAAGTAGAGATAAGTATTTCCGCCAGTTTGAGAACCAAGGTATCAATCTAGTAGGAGATAACGCACAAGTCACCAAATACCTGCCCAAACAATCAAACAACTTGCACCCAACATGATAAAGGGGTTGTCAATCCCTTCATGGTTACTTGCAAAAGTGAGATATTATAGAGATAGATAAATGGTAAAGTAAATATTTTTGGTATTTTTGGTTTATAGATCAGAAAGTAAAATATTGAAAAATAGTATATCGAAAACTTATATGATGGAAAATAGACCCAGGGGCCATAGGTTTCACTAGAGGCTTCTCTCAAGATAGAAAATAATACGGTGGGTGAACAACTTACTGCCGAGAAATTGATAGAAAAGCACAAAGCTATGACGATATCTAAGGCAATGATTGATAACCCAAAAGTATAAGGGATCACAACAGTTTTCGAGGGTAGAGTATTCAACCCAAATTTATAGATTCGACACAAGGGGAGCCAAAGAATATTTGTAAGTATTAGCAGTTGAGTTGTCAATTCAACCACACCTGGAGATTAATTATATGTAGCAAAGTTATCAGTAGAAAAGTAGTACGATAGTTTTTATAGTAGTAGCAACAACAATAGTAACGATAATAGTGGTAGCAGTGATTTTGTAGCAAGTGCAACAGTAACAAAAGCAGTAGTAACTTAGCAAGAACAATATGTTGGAAAATCATAGGCATTGGATCGGCGATTTGTTGGATGATATTCATCATCTGACAGTTACAACCTAGGGCGATACGGAACTAGCTCCAGTTCATAAATATAATGTGGGCATGTATTCCGTAAATAGTCATATGTGCTTATGGAAAGAACTTGCATGACATCTTTTGTCCTACCCTCCTGTGGCAGCGGGGTCCATAAGGAAACTAAGGGATATTAAGGCCTCCTTTTAATATAGAACCAGAACAAAGCATTAACACACGGTGAATACATGAACTCCTCAAACTACGGTCATCACCAAGAAGTGTCCCGACTATTTTCACTCCGGGGTTGCCAGATCATACCATGTAATAGGTGACCATAACTTGCAAGATCGGATCTAGAACATGGATATAATGGCGATAACATAAACAGTTCAGATCTGAAATCATGGCACCCGGGCCCAAAGTGACAAGAATTAAGCATGGCAAAGTCATAGCAACATCAATCCCAGAACATAATGGATACTAGGGATCAAACCCTCACAAAACTAACTCAATTACATGATGAATCTCATCCAACTCCTCATCGACCAGTGAGCCTATGAAGGAATTACTCTCTCCTGGTGGGGAGCATCATGGAATTGGCGTTGGAGAAGGGTTGGTGATGACGAAGATGGAAGATCCCCCTCTCTAGAGCTCGAAACGGACTCCACATCTGGCCTCCCGATAAAGAATAGGAGATGGCAGCGGCTCCGTCCTGTGAAACGTGATAATTCTTTCTCCCTGATTTTTTTCTGGAAAAATAGAATTTTATAGTGTCGGTTTCATGGTCTGCGGGGCCACCAGGTGGGGACAACCCAGCTGGGCGCGCCTGGAGGGGGTGGCGGGCCCTGGTGGTTTGTGCCCCTCCGGTGGTTCTTGGCTCCAGAAATTCTCTTTATTTGCATAAAAATTCCTCGCAAAGTTTCGTTCCAATCCGAGAACTTTTATTTGTGCACAAAAACAACACCATGGTAGTTCTGCTGAAAACAGCGCCAGTACGGGTTAGTTTCATCCAAATCATGCAAATTAGAGTCCAAAACAAGAGGAAAAGCATTAGAAAAAGTAGATATGATGGAGACGTATCAACTCCACCAAGCTTAAACCTTTGGTTGTCCTCAAACAATTTAGTTGATAAACTGAAAGTGGAAAAGAAAAACTTGTATGAACTCTTTTGCTCTTTTTTGCATAAATAAGCTTAAACAGCACCCAGGTTTTCAGCCAAGATTATAACTAACCATGTCAACAATAACTCTTAAGAAACATATTAACTCATATCAATGACATAATCAGCTAGCGAGCAATAATAAGATATCTCAAACAGCTACACATTGTCGAAACAACCATAATAAAATATGACAATAGTGGTAGCTCGCTAGCCCTTTCTGAGACCGCAAAACATAAATGTAGACACCTCCAAAGTCCAAGCAACGACTAAACATTGTAATTCATGGCATAAAAGATCCAGTCATGATGCACCCAACATTAGCTACACACAATGCATAAGCATGACAACAGTGCTCTCAGGTTCTGGCGCTTATTTTAGAATGTGATGACACAACATAAAAGTAGATAGATAGTCCCTTCGCAGAGGCAAGCAGTGATTTACAGCGGTGCTAGTGCTCAATTTTTTAAAATAGAGGTAAATGAAATTTCAAGAAATGCACCGTTCTTGTTTACTTCGCGACTATCAGTTATCGGTATCTTCCATCCTCAACATGTTAGCGGCGGTTCCCAAGCGATAAAGTAAAGGTTAATACTCCGTAGGAGTTTTTGTTTGATTATTTGTAAGCTCTATTCTTTTTGCAGTTTGGGACTGGGAATCCCTATTACCGCCCCTCTTGTGCAATAACGAGTGAATAAACACTCATCATGAGAATAACCCGCTTAGCATGGAAGATACAGACTACCTCCCGTCGCTCTATGAACAATCCGGGCACACAAAAATGATATTTGTTTGAAGTTTTTAGAGGTGGCACATGCAAATTTACTTAGGACGGTAGGGTAATACCACATATAGGTAGCTATGGTGGACTCATCTTGAATGACTTGGGTTTAAGGTTTTTGATGCACAAGCAGAATTCCCGCTTAGTACAAGCGAAGGCTAGCAAATAGGTTGAGAAGCGGCCAGCTAGAGAGCAACGACAGTCATGAACATGCATTATGCATAAGTAACATTGGATACTAGCATGAGTAGGATATGAACACCATGAACATAAATATCATAGAGGCTATGTTGGTTTTGGTTCAACTACATGCATGAACATGTGCTAAGTCAAGCCACTTGAACATTCAGAGGAGGATACCATATCATCATATTACATCACAATCGGTTTAAGGCAATGTTGACATCCAAGATAAATCATTATCCACTCCTAGCTACTTATGCATGGCGTAAGAAACTATAATCTCTAATTGTCATTGTAAACATGTTTGATCATAATAGGCTGAATCATGGATAGTAGGTTAAACATATTTACAAAAACATAACAAGTCGAGTTCATACCCATTTCTCTCTGCTAGAACCAGTTCATCAAATATCGTCATTACCGCCTTTCACTTGCACGACCGAACAATATGGAAATAATAATAGTGCAAGAGTGTTATGGACTAAGATGGAAGCTACAAACATTTTATTCAACAGGAGAAGACAAGGTAATATGGGTTCTTTGTTGGATCAACAGTAATGCATATAAGAGCCACTCAACAATTTCATCGTGGTCTTCTCCTCGGTATGTGTCGGTGTCAAAACCGGCGGATCTCGGGTAGGGGGTCCCGAACTATGCGTCTAGGCCGGATGGTAACAGGAGGCAAGGGACACGAAGTTTTACCCAGGTTCGGGCCCTCTCGATGGAGGTAAAACCCTACGTCCTGCTTGATTAATATTGATGATATGGGTAGTACAAGAGTAGATCTACCACAAGATCGGAGAGGCTAAACCCTAGAAGCTAGCCTATGGTATGATTGTTGTTATGTATCTTGTCCTACGGACTAAAACCCTCCGGTTTATATAGGCACCGGAGAGGGTTAGGGTTACACAAAGTCGGTTACAATAGTAGGAGATCTACATATCCGTATCGCCAAGCTTGCCTTCCACGCCAAGGAAAGTCCCTTCCGGACATGGGACATCTTCCCCTAATGTGAACATCAAAGAGACCAGGCGCAGGAAAATATGTATGCACAACGAAACTTTGATTAAACAACAATTTATAGGTGAAATTATGGGGTTCACCTCTAAGGATCTTATGACATTTCATAGTATCAAAGTCTAAATACTGCGTGGGTAAAATAGGGTCATATGGTAAAGGTGAAACACCCAGCTCTCTTGCTAAGCGTGTGGCATAAGTTCCACCATAAAAATAACCACTACTAGCATTGTGTTGCAATCTGCGTGTAACAATCGCTCCAAGATTATAACTTTTGTCACCGGTGAGAGCAGTGCGTATGAGACTCAAATCTGGAGCACGAAGTGTACTACAATCTTGTTTACCTACAATACATTTTCCATTAAATAATGCAATGTACTGGATTGCGGGAAAATGAATGCTCTTTATTCTACCTTGCATCACTCCCCTAGTTTCACCATAGAAAAGACTAGTCAAGAATGTTTCAAACTCAGATCTTGGTGGTTCATCAAGCGAACCCCAGAACAGGATTTCGCACTGGTGAGTGAATCTCTCTAATGATATGGTAAATGTGTTCTCATACAATTTAAATGACACCCTAGACCGACGGGGATGGAATTTAAATCCTTTGAGATAAGATTTAGTGAGAGCGAGGTGTTGATTGCACTTATCAGAAATGTAGAGACCTGTAACATCCCAAATTTTCAATTTGGATGTTATACATAGATCATCATATGCATATCATATTTTATTTTCATTTTGGTTGTGATCCTAGAAATCTTAAGCAACTCAAGGACCCAAGGAGAGAGTTGGAGGTTTCGCTTATTTTCATATTTGAATTTTCTCAAATTTGAAAAGAGGATCATTTTGATTTTAATAATTTTTCTCTCCAAAATATTTCCAATATTAAAATAAATGAGTGGAGATAATATGACTTCTCCAAATCAGAGGGGAATATCCGAGGAAATATTTTAAAATCAAATAAATATTTTATTTGGATTTTATTCGAGATTTTATTTGAATTAGAAAAAATATGCATTTTTCAAAATTGCATTCTTAGGCCAGAAAAATGTTCACCTCATTCTAAATATTTTATTTAGATGGTGAAAATTGTTTTTGGCATTTTTAGAATTTGTTATTATATTTTATTAGGATTTTTGTTTATGGCGGAATTAAAAAAACGTTTCGCCCGACTGGGCCAAAGGCCCAAACGAGCCGGGCCACCACCATCCTTCCGGAGCGGGAACCGCCCCGCCGCCGCCAGCCGTGTCCGACTCGGGCATGCCTCCCGAGGCCGGTGCCCCTCGCCCAAGCCACCGTGTCGCCGCCTCGCCCCCTCTTTATAAGGCCTCGCCCCGCCCCCTCTCCTCCCCACATCGCCAGCCGCCGCTGCCCGAAGCAGCAGTAGAAGCCAGCGTCGTCGCCGCCCGTGCTCGCCATCGCCTGTCATGCCGCACCGCCGCCCTGTGCCGATGCCGCCGTCTGCTGACCCCGCCCGACGCCCGCGTCGCCGTGGCCGCGCCGGAGCTACCGCTCGCCAGCGTTCGGATCCGCCGCTGCCGCCGGTTCTTTTGTCCGGTTTTCTTCGGATTATTTCAGTAAACCCTAGATCTAACTATGTTGTTTTATATAGATATGTTTTCTCGATTTTTTTTCTTCGGTTTAGCTAATTAGCGGACGTTTGCCCGAACGCCTCTGTTCGTGAACGTGTTCTTTCGTTTGTCCCTGTTAACGAATGTTCGTTCGTTAGTCTTTTATTTTTATTTTATTTTTAGCCAGGGACCTATCCGTGATTATTTATATCGCAGATTAGCCCCTGATATTCAAACCCTCGCAGTTTTTCAACCATTCGTCAAAATCTAGTGAAACCAATGCCAAAATCTTTGTCTCAAACCCCTCTTTCCAGTTAACCAACTTGAGCATGGTTGACAATTTAAAATTTGTTTGCAAGCAGATTTGAATTCGAACTTCTTTTGATCGTAGTTTGAGTTTCGTAGCTCCGAGTTGAGTGTTTCTTTTTGCAAATCGAAGCCCTTTCTTGTACTTTTGATTTGGATATTTTCTCTTGAGTTTTACCCTTGCATATATTGCTTGAGTGCTTATGTATGCTATCATTTGTTTGCGAGAGAATTCCCGGAGTGCGAAGCGTGCTACTATGAGTATTTAGGGTTTGCGGATCATTAGAAAGGCAAGTAACACTTTGATCATACCCCTTTATTACCCAGTTTTTATGCATTAGTTTAAACCCTCAAACATTGCATGGTTAGGACTTGATAACATGTGGGTATTGGGAAGTAGTAGTTGAGGTAGTACCTATTACCCTTTTTCATTCAAACCCTGGGAGTTACTTCTACGTTATGTTTATATTGCTATGTTATGCTCGTAGACGTCGTTTGGTTTGAGTGATTTATGATAGTTGTGAGCATTATTATGAACTAAGGGTTAATTTAAGGTGGCTACTTTAACACACATATGGGTGGATTGTTTGTGAGCACCTGGGGCAATCCAGTGCTGTCCAAGGAGATCACGGGGAATCCGTGTGATCATCCTATGGTCTGCCACCCAGGCTCAAAGGGATCATATTGTTATTCATGCTAGAAACTTCTGTGTGCGGCCACAAGCCATTGTGGGCTTTGTCATAGTTGAGTATGTTGTGTGACCTCTTTAAGTGGTAAACTAGCATATGTAGGGGATGTAGGTGGTATGGTTTACGCGTCGAAAGGGCTAATGCTTCTGAAATACTGTGTCTCGGTCATCCGTTTCTCAAACATCATGCAGTGCGAGAAATCAACGAAGGAGATCGAGTATTGTGGGGAAAAGTGCGCAAACCTCTACAGAGTGTACAAACTAATCATGATTAGCCGTGTCCCCTGTTATGGACATCTTGAGTATCTGGTGCTTGAATTATTATGTTGATCTTGTCACTTTATTTAATTAACTTGTTGGGTTAATGATTACTTTAATTGGGATTGAGATGCGGTTACCATTCTCTATGTTTATCAACTACCATGATAGTTAAACAAAATATATTCCTTTGTTGTAGGAAAAAATTGGCTTTTCACAAACAACATGAAAACCGTAGAGCCTCCACCAGACATATATGCATGTAGTTATAGCTGTTTCATGTTCATTTCTCTACAGTGTTATTTTGCCAGCATATTCCATGTGCTAACCCATTTTCGGGCTGCAACGTATTATGTTGCAAACTTTTCAGACAAAGAGTAAGGTGCTCTAGGTCGTTGTCATGCACTCAGCTATGCCGTTGGAGTTGATGGACTCGCTTTACCTTCGAAGCCTTCCACTGTTATGTTATTTAGATGGCCTTAAACCATATTATTGTAATAAGTTCTCTTTTGAGACTATCGATGTATTAAGTGTGTGATTGAAACTCTTTTATAAATCCTTCAAGTCTGTGTGTGTCAGCATTACCGATCGAGGGATGACACTTATGCACAGAGATTTGACCGTTTGAGGTCAGATTGCTACAAGATGGTATCAGAGCACACGCTGATTGTAGGACATGACCACTAAGATAAACCATACGTCACTCTTCTCTACTCATTTCCGACTCCACTCCATTTTCCACTCTATAGATGGCAGACCCAAGGAATTAGTTTGCTCAACTAGATGAAGACACCCCTTTTGGACGACACTTGAAGGAAGTCAGTAGGTACCTGAACATCAGAATACCAAGCTTCACCGGGACCTATGCCGCCACTTTACCAGAAGAGGAGCGTTGGATGATTCGAGTTCATGTTCCACGAAGGACATTCACGCCAGTTACTGAGCCCATAGAGTTTTCCTTTCATGCACCAACCTGGAGTCTAGGAAAGAGCTTGGCAGCTCACATCGCCATGGGACGCATCGTCTATGTTTATCACAAGGATCTTAAAGACACCATCTACCAGATATGTGGGTGCCAAGATGAGCAATGGGGGATGATCAGCACCAGGAGGGACAAGTCCATTGCAGCCTTTATCCAGGAGTTAAACCAACACATTCGCCGCCAGGAGAACCAAATGTGCGCCAGCATGATAGATCTGAAGAATGTGATGACTAGGAACATGGAGCTTGAAGAGGAACTCAAGTCTACACACGACAGATACAAGGAGGAAATCGCGGTGCATGTAGAAAAGAATGACGACTTGACGAGGAAGCTAGGAGTATTCATGGGAGACCCCGTTCCAGGAGGAGATGATGACCATCCCGAAGACTACATCATCATCGATGACACAGATTCCGACCCCAACAGTAGTGATGATGATTACGAAGATGAAGCTGGAGCAGATATCATGGAGTCTTCCACCGATCAAAATTTCTAGATGACCACCATATTATCAGTAGTATTTCCCCATGTATATAGTAGTAGTACGAGTTTTTGTAACGGTAGCTAGATCGATTGTATGCCCTTGTTTGAATTGAGCGGCGTGATATGAATGTGTTTGTCTCATGTGCATATGGGTAGTGTTTTCTCCTTAGACCTCATTATATTCTAATCTCTCCCCTCTAAACCCATCAGATGCCTCCGAGATGTGACCCCGGATTTGTCTTCCCACCGGAGCTCACTCAATTGATCCAATAGCAGAATGCCTTGATGCAACTACTAGTCCAGAACCAAGGCAACAACAACAACCCACCGCCACCACCTCCAGTTGACAACTTAGCCCGTTTTCTGAGGTTGAATCCGCCGGTGTTTTCCAGTAGCACCGAGCCGATTGTTGCTGATGACTGGCTACGCATGATTGGCAGGGAGTTGACCACCGCAGGTTGCACAGATGTGGAGAAGGTGCACTTTGCCGCACATCAATTGGATGGACCAGCAGCATCATGGTGGGAGAATTACACAGCCACTTTTCCCATAGCCAATGTCACATGGGATCAGTTTCAGCAAGCTTTACGCACATCCCATGTTTCAACTGGAGCTATGAATATGAAGAAGCGTGAGTTCCGCAACTTACGCTAGGGAAATCGTACTGTGGGGCAGTACGTGGATTAGTTTAGCAAGTTAGCTCGCTATGCTCCAGATGATGTGGCCACAGATGGCGTGAAGCAGGAGAAGTTTATGGAAGGGCTGAATGATGAGATGAGTATGCAGTTGATGATGGCAACATTCACTAACTATCAGGAGTTGTTAAACCGGGCCCTTATGATTGAAAGCAAACAACAGAAGATAGAGAGCCTCAAACGGAAGTATGGATAGGGGAAGTACAATTATGGAGGTCAGCAGAAGCCTCGCTTTACCCCTAACCCCGGAGGTTACACCCATAACCATGGAGGCCATACTCACAATGGCGGAAGTTCCCATAACCACAGTGGGCCTAAGAATGGAAACGGGAATGGAGTAAGCAGTAGCCAGAACCGCCCCAACCCAGCAACCCCTACCAAGAAGGACCTGAGCCATGTTACCTGTTACAAGTGCGGGAAGACTGCACACTACGTCAACGACTGTTCTGAGTTGAAGAAAGGCAATGGAAATGGAAACTCTGGGAAGAAGCCCAATCCATTCACCAGAGGTCAGGTGAACCACATCAACGTGGAGGAGGTTGAAGAACAGCCTGACGCAGTGATCAATAAGTTTTTGATTAAGTCATTTACCACACTTGTTCTTTTCGATACTGGTGCATCGCAGTCATACATATCAAGGGGATTTGTGGACAAGTTTAAGTTACCAACCTTAGCCCTTAGGTTTCCCGTGTTAGTAAGCTCGCCAGGAGCGGAGTATATGGCCAGCCGATGGTGTGATTGGCTACCATTAACCATTGGTAGCTATGTTTTCCCCTCTGACCTAATAATTTTGGAGTCTCAAGGATCGGATATAATATTAGGCATGGATTGGTTATCAAAGTATGGAGGAAACATCAATTCTGCTAGTAAGTCCATTTTTACTCACCACCCCAGAAGGAAAAAGGATCAAGTATGTATCTAGACATTCGTCAAGGAGGACCCGAGTGAATTCTCTTTCGGGGGTTGTTCAGGAAGAAGTGCCTGTTGTGAAGGATTACCCAGATGTATTTCCAGAGGAACTACCAGGCATGCCACCAGATCGAGACATAGAATTTTTGATAGAGTTTTTGCCAGGCACCGGACCAATATCAAAGAGGCCATACCAGATGCTCGCCAATGATCTGGAGGAAATTAAGAAGCAGATTAAGGAGTTATTGGAGAAAGGTTACATTCGATGAAGTTCATCCTCGTGAGGAGCCCCAGTGGTCTTGGTTGAGAAGAAGGATGGATCATTGAGAATGGTTGTTGATTATCGAGCATTGAATGAAAGGACGATCAAGAACAAGTACCCACTACCGATGATCAACGATTTGCTTGACCAGCTGCAAGGAGCTAAAGTATTTTCCAAGATCGATCTGCGATCAGGATACCACCAGTCGAAGATCCGAGAAAAGGATATACCTAAGACAGCTTTCACCATAAGGTATCGGCTATATGAGTACACATTCATGTCATTTGGATTGACCAACGCCCCTGCCTACTTCGTGAGTATGATGAATAAGGTGTTCATGGAGTTTTTGGATAAGTTTGCAGTGGTGTTCATGGATGATACTTTGGTATACTCGAAGAATGAAGAGGAACACAAGGAACACTTGCGCTTAGTTCTCGAGAAGCTCAGTGAACATCAGTTGTATGCCAAGTTTAGCAAGTGTGAGTTTTGGCTGAAGGAAGTAGGGTTTCTTGGACATGTTATATCAGGAGAAGGTATAGCAGTAGACCCCAATAAGGTTCAGTCCATAACTGAGTGGTTGGCACCCACCTCAGTTGGGGAGATCCACAGTTTTCTAGGACTCACGGGATATTATCATAGATTCATTGAGAATTTTTCCAAGATTGCGAAGCCTATGATGGAGTTGTGGAAGAAGGACACCAAGTTCAAATGGACCGAGGAATGTGAAGCTAGTTTTCAGGAGTTGAAGAAATGTTTGGTTATAGCCCCAGTGCTGATTCTTCCGGATATACGCAAGGATTTCCAAGTGTATTGTGGCGCTTCTCGCTTAGGACTTGGAGGATTACTTATGCAGGACAGAAGAGTTGTTTCATATGCCTCACGACAACTTCGACCGCGTGAGTTGAATTGTGCCATGCATGATTTGGAGTTGGCAGCCGTAGTGCATGCGCTCAAGACTTGGAGAAATTTTCTGGTTGGAAACAGATGTGATGTGTACACGGATCACAAGAGTTTGAAGTATATTTCCACGTAGAAGGAGTTAAATCTCAGGCAAAGGAGATGGTTGGAGCTTATAAAGGATTATGATATGAAATTGCATTATCACCCAGGAAAGGCCAATGTCGTAGCAGACGCTTTGAGCTGGAAGAGTTATGCCAATACCCTTGTAAGCGGAGGATTACCGCAAGAGTTAGTCAAGAATCTCAAGGAGCTTCGTTTGGAGATAGTTCCAAGAGGTTTTGTTGCAACAATGGAGGTTCAGTCTATATTATTGGGGAAGATTCGAGAAGCTCAAAAGGATCATAAGGAAATCGCTGAGATAAAGGAGAAAATGAGCAACGGAAAAAACAAGGGTTTCCGTGAGGATGAGCACGAGACCTTATGGTTTGAGGATCGTATTTATGTGCCCAATAATGCTGAGATCAGGAAGTTAATATTTTAGGAAGCTCATGGCTCGCCATACTCGATTCACCCCGGAAACACCAAGATGTATTTGGATTTGAAGGAGCGTTTCTGGTGCATATGTATGAAGAAGGATATTGCCGAGTATGTAGCAGAGTGTCATGTATGTCAGAGAGTGAAGGCAGAACATCAGGAGCCAGCAGGATTACTGCAGCCTATGCCGATACCCGAATGGAAGTGGGACAAGCTTGGCATGGATTTCATCACCGGATTACCCAGTACCCGATCGGGATACGACTCAATCTGGGTAGTAGTTGATCATTTGACAAAGGTAGCTCACTTTATCCCAGTGAAAACCACCTATACAAGCGCAAAGTTGGCCAAGATATATATGACCAGGATCGTATGTCTGCATGGAGTTCCGAGGACCATCATATCAGATAGAGGGAAACAGTTTGCCTCGATGTTTTGGAATCAATCGCACAAGACTTTGGGTACTAGACTAGAGTTCAGTACTGCCTTTCATCCACAGACAGATGGACAGATAGAGAGAGCCAATCAGATTCTGGAGGACATGTTGAGAGCTTGTGCGCTAGATTATGGATCTAGTTGGGATGACAATTTGCCTTACGCGGAGTTCTCATACAACAATAGTTATCAGGCTAGTTTGAAGATGGCTCCTTTCAAAGCTTTGTATGGAAAGAGATGCTGGACACCATTAATGTGGGATGAAGTTGGAGACGGTCAGTTATTTGGACCAGATATAATTAAAGGGTCTGAAGAGAAGGTTAAGTTGATTCGAGATAGACTGAACGTAGCTTAGTCCAGACAAAAGATTTATGTAGATACTAAGCGCAAGGAGGTAGTCTGTGAGCTTGGAGATCGAGCATATCTTCGTGTGTCACCACTCCGAGGAGTTAAACGTTTTGGAGTTAAGGGAAAGTTAGCCCTGAGATTTGTAGGACCGTGCCGAGTTTCAGAACATATGGGAGAGGTTGCCTACAAGTTGGAATTACCCGAAGGATTGTCAGGAGTTCCTGATGTGTTTCACGTTTCCCAGTTGAAGAAGTGCCATGTAGAGATGGACGATATTCCACTAAGATATACAATTCCCCTAGAAGCAATTCAATTGGATAGTGATCTGACCTACGAGGAGAAACCCGTCAAGATTCTCGAATTTGCCAGCCGAGTTACGCGCAGTAAGGTTATCAAGTTTTTAAAAGTTCAGTGGAGCCACCATACCGAGCATCAAGCCACCTAGGAACGATAAGAAGACCTATGGAAAGACCACCCTCACCTATTTTCTAGCCAACCCGAATCTCGAGGGCGAGATTCATATTAAGGGGGGTAGGTTTGTAACATCCCAAATTTTCAATTTGGATGTTATACATAGATCATCATATGCATATCATATTTTATTTGCATTTTGGTTGTGATCCTAGAAATCTTAAGCAACTCAAGGACCCAAGGAGAGAGTTGGAGGTTTCGTTTATTTTCATATTTAAATTTTCTAAAATTTGAAAAGAGGATCATTTTGATTTTAATAATTTTTCTCCGAAATATTTCCAATATTAAAATAAATGAGTGGAGATAATATGACTTCTCCAAATCAGAGGGGAATATCGGAGGAAAGATTTTAAAATCAAATAAATATATATTTGGATTTTATTCGAGATTTATTTGAATTAGAAAAAAAATATGCATTTTTCAAAATTGCATTCTTAGGCAAGAAAAATGTTCACCTTATTCTAAATATTATATTTAGACGGTGAAAATTGTTTTTGGCATTTTTATATATTTTTATATTTTATTAGGATTTTCGTTTATGGTGGAATTTAAAAAAAACGTTTCGCCCGACTGGGCCAAAGGCCTGGCCAAGCCGGGCCGCCGCCGTCCTTCGCGAGCGGGAACGCCTACCGAGCCCGGTGCCCCCTCGCCCTAGCCACCGCACCGCTGCCTCGCCCCCTCTTTATGAGGCCTCGCCCCGGCCCCCTCTCCTCCCCACATCGCCAGCCACCGCCACCTGAAGCAGCAGCAGCAGCCAGCGCCGCCACCCCCCGCGCTCGTCGTCGCCTACCGTGTTGCGCTGCTGAAGCTCCGCCGCCGTGCCGACGCCGCCGTCCATTGACCCCGCCCGACGCCCCGCCCCGCTGTTGCCGCGCCGGAGCCGCTGCCCGCCGCCGTTCGGATCCGCCGCCGCCGCCGGTTCTTTTATCTGGTTTTCTTCAGTTTATTTCGATAAACCCTAGATCTAACTAGGTTGTTTATATAGATCGGTTTTCTCAGTTTTTTCTTCGGTTTAGCTAATTAGCGGACGTTCGCCCGAATGCCTCGGCCCGCAAACGCATTCTTTCGTTTGTCCCTATTAACGAACGTTCGTTCGTTAGTATTTTCTTTTTATTTTATTTTCAGCCAGGGACCTATCCGCGATTATTTTTATCGCAGATTAGCCCCTGATCTTCAAACCCTCGCAATTTTTCAACCGTTCATCCAAATCTAGTGAAACCAACGCCAAAATCTTCGTCTCGAACCCCTCTTTCAAGTTAAACAACTCTAACATGGTTTTGACAATTTAAAATTTGGTTGCAAGCAGATTTGAATTCAAACTTCTTTTGATCGTCGTAGCTCCGAGTTGAGTGTTTCTTTTTGCAAATTGAAGCTCTTTTCTTGTACTTTCAATTTGGATCTTTTATCTTGATTTTTGACCCTTGCATCTATTGCTTGAGTGCTTATGTATGCTATCGATTGTTTGCGATAGAATTCCCGGAGTGCGAAGCGTGCTACTACGAGTCTTTAGGGTTTGCGGACCGTCAGCAAGGCAAGTAACACTTTGATCATAGCCCTTTATTACCCAGCTTTTATGCTTTAGTTTAAAACCTCAAACATTGCATGGTTAGGTCATGATAACATGTGGGTACTGGGAAGTACTAGTTGAGGTAGTACCTATTGCCTTTTTCGTTCAAACCATGGGAGTTACTTCTACATTATGTTTATATTTCTATGCTATGCTCGTAGACGTGGTTTGGTTTGTGTTATTCATGACAATTGTGAGTATTATTATGAACTGAGGGTTTATTTAAGGTGGCTACTTTAACACACATCTGGGTTGATTGTTTGTGGGCACCTGGGGCAATCCAGTGCTGTCCAAGGAGATCCCAGGGAATCCGTGTGATCATCCTATGGTCCGCCACCCAGGCACAAAGGGATCATATTGTTATTCATGCTGGAAACTTCCATGTGCAGCCACAAGCCATTATGGGATCTGGCATAGTTGAGTATGTTGTGTGACCTCTTTCAGTGGTAAACTAGCAGATGTAGGGGATGTAGGTGGTATGGTTTACCCGTCGAAAGGGCTAATGCTTCTGGAAGACTGTGTCTCTCTCATCCGTTTCTCAAACATCATGCAGTGCAAGAAATCAACGAAGGAGATCAAGTCTTGTGGGGAAAAGTGTGCAAACCTTTGCAGAGTGTACAAACTAATCATGATTAGCCATGTCCCCGGTTATGGACATCTTGAGTATCTGGTGCTTGAATTATTATGTTGATCTTGTCACTTTATTTAATTAACTTGTTGGGTTAATGATTACTTTAATTGGGATTGAGATGGGGTTACCATTCTCAATGTTTATCAATTACCATGATAGTTAATCAAAATATATTCCTTTGTTGTAGAAAAAAATGGCTTTTCGCAAAAACATGAAAACCGTAGAGCCTCCATCAGCCATATATGCATGTAGTTATAGCTGTTTCATGTTCATTGCTCTAGAGTGTTATTTTGCCAGCATATTCCATGTGCTGACCGGTTTTCGGGCTGCAACGTATTATGTTGCAGACTTTTCAGGCGAAGATTAAGGTGCGCTAGGTCGTTGTCGTGCACTCAGATATGCCGTTGGAGTTGATGGGCTCGCTTTACCTTCGAAGCCTTCTGCTGTTATCTTATTTAGATGTCCTTAAGCCATATTATTGTAATAAGTTCTCTTTTGAGATTATCGATGTATTAAGTGTGTGATTGAAACTCTGTTATAAATCCTTCAAGTATTGTGTGTGTCAGGATTACCGATCCAGGGATGACACTTATGCATAGAGATTTGACCGTTTGAGGTCGGATCGCTACAAGACCGAGCTCGACATTGTGAACATATTGCTCATATTCTTCCTTAATGCCCACACTCACCATATAATCTTTTCATGGCCATAAGCATGTTTTGGTGGTGGCATCTTGTATGGAACGTTCACTTGGTTCAACATATGATCGATGAGCGGAGCTACTACTAGAAGATGCCTCTGAGGATCTCCTCCTTGAAGAACTCCTTCCAAAAAGGTTCATCATATTCAGGTACAATTTTTTTCTGAAAAGAAATTGGGGTGACAAAAATGTGTCAACAAAACTTCACAATATTAATAGCAACTACTCATAGGGATGCATAGAGACCATAGCAAGCATTCAAACTACTTAGAACTCTAAGAATTCATCATGCAAGCTCATCTACAACAACACCAAGAGTAGCTAATTATTCATAATATAAGCCACTAAAGCAAAAAATAATTGGACCAATGAAGGAGTCACATACCAAGCAACAATCCCTCGAAATAGTTTTAGAAACGGAGCTTCGAGTAAAGAGATCAAAATCCGCGGGTTTGAGAGCAAGAACACGAGAGAGAGAGAGAGAGAGCAATGGTGATTTTTTTCTGGAGGTAGATGGCGATGTGGGATGAAGAGATAAGTGAGGGGCCCACGTGGGGCCCACAACCCGCCAGGGCGCGCTTGGGGTCGTGGCATGCCCAGGTGGGTTGTGCCCACCTGGTGCACCTCCCTCTGATATTATTTGCACCGGACATTCTTAAATATTCAGAAAAAAAATCGTATTAAATTTTGAAAGCATTCTGAGAACTTTTATTTTTTGGTCATTTTTTATTGCACGGGAAATTCAGAAAACAGAAAAAACATGACATTTTATTTTATTTGACTAATAAAAATAGAAAACAAAAGGTTGGGACATAAGGTAGTGCTCACTAAATTCATCAACTTCATACCTCTAAAAATGATCCATTAATAAGGTTGATCAAGTCTTATTAACAACCACTTTCGATTAGCATGAAACCGAAGAACTTTCGTAAAACACGAAGTTACCTCAACGGGGATATGAATGTACCCAATAATAAGCATTTCATATTTCTTTTTAACAGTAGGTAGAGGTAGTTGAAAACTTCCAATAGTGATTGTCGGAGATTTTTCAATAACATTAATACCATTCACATGGAATTGTTTCTTCGGAAAGTGCACCGTATGCTCATTACCATTGATATGAAAAGTGACCTTGCTTTTATTGCAATCAATAACAACCCATGTAGTATTCAAGAAGGTTCTAGCAAGGATAATCGACATGTTGTCGTCCTCGGGCATCTCAAGTATAACAAAGTCAGTCAAAATAGTAACATTAGCAACAACAACGGGCACATCCTCACAAATACCGATAGGTATGGAAGTTGATTTTTCAGCCATTTGCAAAGATATTTCAGTAGGTGCGAGTTTATTCAAATCAAGTCTTTTATATAAAGAGAAAGGCATAACACTAACACCAGCTCACAAATCACATAAAGCAGTTTTCATATAGTTCCTTTTGATGGAGCAAGGTATAGTTGGTATTCCCGGATCTCCAATTTTTTTAGGTACTCCATCTTTAAAAGTATAATTAGCAAGCATGGTGGGTATTTCGGCTTCCGGTATTTTTCTCTTATTGGTGATGATGTCTTTCATGTACTTTGCATAAGGAGGTATTTTTAAGATATCAGTCAAGCGAGTACGCAAAAGACTGGCCTAAGCATTTCAGCAAAGTGTTCAAATTCTTTGTCATCTTTGTTTTTAGTTGACTTAGGTGTAAAGGGCATAGGTTTTTGAACCCATGGTTCTCTTTCCTTACCGTGTTTTGTAGCAACAAAGTCTCTTTTATTATATCTTTTTTTCTTCGGTTGTAGGTTATCAAGATCAGCTACTGGTTCTATCTCAACACCATTATCTGGTTCTTTATTATTTGATTGAGTATCCTCATGAACATCATTATTATATTTTTAATTATCAAAAGGTGAGTGTTCACTACCAGATTGAGTTTCAGCATCAGAGATAAAAATTTCATTATCATTATCAGGAGGTTTTCCTACTTCAGGTTCACTAGAGGCATGCAAAGTCCTACCATTTTTCTTCTTCTTTTTTCTTTTTAGAAGGACTAGGTGCATCAGTGTTAACTCTTTGAGAGTCTTGTTCAATTCTTTTTGGGAGTGTCCCTCAGGATAAAGTGGTTCCTGAGTCATTCTACCTCCTCTAGTCATTACTCTAACAACATGATCATTGATATTATTATTCATTTCATCTGGCAACTCTCTTTGAGATTTAGGAACTAGTTCTAACTGCTTTGAACCATAGAAGCTATGCTTCCCCACACCTCTAACATCATTTGAGATCCTAAATAACAAGTCACTCAAGCGAGCAATTATATCAGAATTGTATTTCAATTGTTTCATAACATTTGCACTAAAGTGATCTTGCTTTCTAATGTAACTTTCAAAGTCATAAAGGCATTGGCTAGGGTGCATATTGTGAGGATTATCACTATCATTGAATTTCATTAGAGAATTTACCTCTACCACCTTAGGTGGTGGTGGTGTATCAAGCCCATGTATTTCTTTTATAGGAGGCAACTTTTTGATATCCTCGGCTTCGATACCTTTTTCTCTCATAGATTTCTTTGCCTCTTGCATATCTTCAAGACTAAGATATAATATACCCCTCTTCCTCGGAGTGGGTTTAAGCGGTGGTTCAGGAAGATTCCAATCATCATAATTTTTCAATATGTTATTCAATAATTCTTCAGCTTGCCCAATAGTTCGTTCCCTGAAAACACAACCAGCACAACTATCTCAAAAATCCCTAGAAGCATCGATTAGTCCATTATAGAAGATATCAAGTATTTCATTTTTCTTAAGAGGATGATCAGGAAAAGCATTAAGCAATTAGAGAAGCCTCCCCCAAGCTTGTGGGAGGCTCTCTTCTTCAATTTGCACAAAGTTAAATATTTCCTGAAAGGCAGCTTGTTTCTTATGAGCAGGAAAATATTTTTCATAGAAGTAATAAATCATATCCTGGGGAATAGGAACACATCCAGGAGCAAGAGTATTGTACTAAGCTTTAGCATCACGCTTCAATGAGAACAGAAATAATTTGAGAATATAATAATAGAAAATTTTCTCATCATCAACAAAAAGGGTGGCTATGTCATTCAACTTAGTAAGATGTGCCACAACGGTTTTTGTTCCATAACCATGGAAAGGATCAGATTCAACCAAAGTAATCAACTCTGGGTCGACAGAGAATTTATAATCCTTATCATCAACAAAGATAGGTGAAGTAGCAAACTGAGGATCACATTTCATTTTGGCATTCAAAGTCTTTTCTTTATACTTGCCTAATAATTTTTCTAGATCATCTCTATCCTTACAAGCAAGAATATCTCTAGGTGTCTCCTCATTCATAACATAACCTTCCGGTACCTTAGGAAATTCATTCAGTTTCAAGATTTTTAGTTTCAAGCTCTTCATCAGTTTCAACAATTTCATCAGTTTCAGCATTCTCAAAAGCTTTAGTTCTAGCAATTTGTTCATCAAGAAATCCACCTAGTGGCACATTATCATCAAGCAAGGTGCTAGCATCATCATAAATATCATTCATAGCAAAAGTAGCATCATCAATAACTTGCGACATATCTGGATTAATAGCATGTGGTGGTGTTGCAAGTTTACTTATAACAGAAGGTGAATCAAGTGCGGATCTAGATGGCAGTTCCTTACCTCCCCTCATCTTAGAGGGAAAAATCTTAGTCTTAGAATCCTTTAGATTCTTCATAGTGATAAATTGATAATAATCCCAAGTGACTCAACAAATATAGCTATGCTCCCCGGCAACGGCGCCCGAAAAATGTCTTGATAACCCACAAGTATAGGGGATCGCAATAGTTTTCGAGGGTAGAGTATTCAACTCAAATTTATAGATTCGACACAAGGGGAGCCAGAGAATATTTATAAGTATTAGCAGCTGAGTTGTCAATTCAACCACACCTAGAGATTAATTATCTGCAGCAAAGTGATCAGTAGTAAAGTAGTATGATAGTTTTGATAGTAGTAGCAACAACAATAGTAACGGTAACAGTGGTAGCAGTGATTTCGTAGCAAGTGCAACAGTAACAAAAGAAGTAGTGACTTAGCAAGAACAATTGTAGGAAAACCATAAGCATTGGATCGGCGATTTGTTGAATGATATTCATCATGTGACAGTTACTCACTCCGTTCCGAATTACTTGTCGTTAAAATGGATGTATCTAGATGTATTTTAGTTCTAGATACATCCATTTCTATGATGAGTAATTTGGAATGGAGGGAGTACAACCTAGGGCGATACGGTACTAGCTCCAGTTCATAAATACAATGTAGGCATGTATTCCGTAAATAGTCATATGTGCTTATGGAAAGAACTTGCATGACATCTTTTGTCCTACCCTCCCGTGGCAGCGAGGTCCATAAGGAAACTAAGGGATATTAAGGCCTCCTTTTAATAGAGAACCAGAACAAAGCATTAATACACGGTGAATACATGAACTCCTCAAACTACGGTCATCACCGGGAAGTGTCCCGACTATTGTCACTCCGGGGTTGCCAGGTCATAACACATAATAGGTGACTATAACTTGCAAGATCAGATCTAGAACATGGATATAATGGTGATAACATAAATAGTTCAGACCTGAAATCATGGCACCCAGGCCCAAAGTGATAAGCATTAAGCATGGCAAAGTCATAGCAACATCAATCTCACAACATATTGGATACTATGGATCAAGCCCTAACAAAACTAACTCGATTACATGATGACTCTCATCCAACTCCTCACCGACCAACATGCCTATGAAGGAATTACTTACTCCCGATGGGGAGCATCATGGAATTGGCGATGGAGAAGGGTTGGTGATGACGAAGATCAAAGATTCCCCTCTCCGGAGCCCCAAATGGACTCCAGGTCTAGCCTCCTGATGAAGAACAGGAGATGGCGGCGGATCCGTCTCGTGAAACGCGATAATTCTTTCTTGCTGTTTTTTCTGGAAAAATAGGATTTTATAGCGTCGATTTCATGGTCTGCGGGGACAAACCACCTGGGCGCACCTGGAGGGGGTGGCGCGCCATGGTGGGTTGTGCCCACCCAGGAGCCCCCTCTGATGGTTCTTGGATCCAGAAATTCTCTTTATTTGCATAAAAATTCCTCGCAAAGTTTTGTGCCAATCCAAGAACTTTTATTTCTGCACAAAAGCATCACCATGGTAGTTCTGCTGAAAACAACATTAGTCGAGGTTAGTTTCATCCAAATCATGCAAATTAGAGTCCAAAACAAGAGGAAAAGCGTTAGGAAAAGTAGATACGACGGATACGTATCAATGATCATGAATATAGGCATCACGTCTATTCCTTTTCTGCAAAACACAAAAGCAGGGGAAAAACAGGAATTGGCACTAGGCTCTAGGTTAATAGGCTAGTCCCAAAAATAATATAAAATAGCATATTAATGCATATGAAACATCCAAAGCAGATAATATAATACCATGGTTCAATCAAAAATTATCGATATATTGGAGACGTATTATCCCATTCCTGGGGCTCCTCCTCTGCCGCTACCTGGTTGTTCCGGTAGGCAATAATGTCCACTATAGGACGGTGTATCCGTTCCTAGCAATAGAATCGAACAAGGAAGGTGAAGGAAACGGTATAATATCATGGGTTTTCTCACTTAAAACCAGTTGTAATGAGTGCTGTTAAAAGAATCGGCAGCATCAGTAAATTGGTGAGCCACCATCGGCTGGTGATCTAGATAAACTTGGGGCAAAGAATAGTCATGGTGACGTATCTGAACATTAAAGTGACTCACTAAATGAGTGGAATAAATACCACCATTGATTTTTCCCTTAGTTATGCTAAGGTGCAGACGACGTGCAATAATAGCTCCTAGGTTAAAGGTGTGATCATTGTGAAGTGCACAACGTAAAATGGCGAGATCATGAGCACTAAGTATACTGCCCTTATCCCTAGCAACCAAATATTTCGTGATGAATAAAGCAAAGTAATGCATAGAAGGAAATTGCAGACTAGTGGCAGTGGCTTTCGACACGTCTCTTTCCTCACCCACTGTCAAAGTGAGGAGGAAGTACTCAAACTCTGCCTGTCGAGGCTCTCTTAATTCACTGTCAGATGGAATTAAACATATCTCACAAAATTCAGTGAGTGGTATCTGGCAGGTCTCAGAATATAAATTAAACCACACCGCAGGAGGTTCATGCCTATTTAGAAAATAATTTTTTTGCACAAAGGAGTTCGTGAGGGTGTGGTTTTTGTCACACTCATCCACAAGGAAGTTGGTTAGCCCGACATTTGCAATGAATTGCGAAAACTCTTGATGGAACCCGATCTCACCCATGAAGGCATTATGTGGCCATTCGCATGGCCGCACATCCGTTGTTCTCGGAGTGTTGAGGTCGCTATCCGATGATTCCCCAATGACTCCATTGGCACTCTTTTTGGAGGAATACTTCTGGAAGATATTCATCTTTTTCTATGAACAAAATTCTGAAATTTTTGAGTCACAGAATTTTGTCATCAAAACTTCACAAGATTGATAACAACTACTCATATGGATGCCTAGAGGCTATATCAAGCATTCAAACTACTTAGAACTCAAATAATTCGATATGCAAGCTCATTTACAGTAGCACCAAAAGTAGCTAATTACTCAAAATATAAACCACTAGAACAAAACTAGTTGGAGCAATGGAGGAGACACATACCAATATAGCTATGCTCCCCGGCAATGGCGCCAAAAAAAGGTCTTGATAACCCACAAGTATAGGGTATCACAATAGTTTTCAAGGGTAGAGTATTTAATCTAAATTTATAGATTCGACACAAGGGGGGCCAGAGAATATTTGTAAGTATTACCAGTTGAGTTGTCAATTCAACCACACATGGAGATTAAATATCTGTAGCAAAGTGATCATTAGCACAATAGTATGATAATTTGAGAGTAGTAGTAACAATAACAGTCGTAACGGTAACAACAATAATAGTTTTGTAGTAGTTGAAACAGTAGCAATAGCAATAGTAACTTAGCAAGAACTATATGTGAAAATCTCGTTGGCATTGGATCAGTGATTTGGTTGGATGATATTCATCATATAACAATCATAACCTAGGGCGATGCAAAACTAGCTCCATTTCGTCAATGTAATGTACATATGTATTCCTCAAATAGTCATACATGCTTATGGAAAAGAACTTGCATGATATGTCACTAGTACGCGTCGGTGCTATACAAACAGTTTTTAACCCCTTTCCGAGACGGCATTTGGAACCGTCGCCAAGTGAGTGTGGGCGATAGGGGGTCCTTCCCACACGACCTAGAAATCTTCGAGGATAGGCCTTCCTGGGACACAGGCTGGGGCCGTGTGCGATGAGGCGAGGCATCGAAACCCAATCATTTCCATAGGTATGTACATCCCACACGGTGAATCCTAGAAAAACATTTCCGTGTGTATGTACATCCCACACGGTGAATCCCAGAAAAACATTTCCGTAGGTATGTACATCCCACATGGTGAATCCCAGAAAAATGTTTCCGTGGGTATGTACATCCCACATGGTGAATCCCAGAAAAACATTTTCGTAGGTATGTATATCACACACAGTTAATCCAAGGAATACATTTCCGTTCTTATGTACATTCCACACAGTCAATCGAGGGAAAATGTTTCCGTTCATATGTACACCCAACACAGTTTTATGTGTATGCTCATGTGTGAAAGGTGTAACTATCACACATGATCTGCCTTGGTTAACTGTTTACTTTTATCAACTACATCACACACGATTTGATGAAGAAAACTGTGTGGCATTGGGCTATCCATCGCAAGCGCTTTTACTGCTAGAACCGTTTGCAAAGGTCCCTGACACATTTAGCAGGTTTATTAGTTTACAATTAATAATTCCAGTATTACGCAAATTCACATTTCATGTCGAATAGCTGTTTGCCAATTTCATATCAGGCACATAAATATACTATAACATCACAGTACTATAGCTACAAGAAAACAACACAGTACAACATATAGCTAGTTCAACTTCATAAGAACAATATATTCATTTCCCTAATTGAGATCATCCAGGCTTGTCTTATCCACCTCTGCTTTCAGTTCAGTAAGAACCTATTTTGCATGGGCCAACTAGGAAAGTGCCTCCTCCTTCGCCAACACCATCTTAGCAAAGTCTGATTTAAAAAAATCTAAGGTCATTCTCCACCTTCAACTTTTTATCCCACATCTTCAAATATTCTTCAGCATTGAAAATAGTTTCTCTGAGCCTACATCTGTTCTCTTCCTCATACATGCTCCAGAGCTTCGCTAGGCACATCTTCAAAGACTGTGGCCACTCTTGATCAACCCACTCCAGGTAAGAACACTTCCGTTCATCCTATAATATTTAAAACTAGATCAGTAACAATTGTAGGGGAAATGGGTTTATAGCAACATAGAAAATCACCGATGCTTATTTTGAAAAACTGAAGAAACATGTTAATTATGACATATCTTCGCAAAAAGATCAATGTGCAAATGAATTAATTGCTACTAAGACAACCACCAAATTCTAGAACATCAGAAGATATAATTAACTACAACAACGCTACAAGTTCTTACTCATGTACAATAAATAATAAATTGAACATTTTGTAAGGAAGGTAAATATAACTGCAACAACATAGCGACAGTGTTTGGATGACAACAAATTGATACTAACAGGTGTGTACATGCACAAATTTAGTAACATAGAACAAATATCACTAAGGCCATCCACTATGTATGCCAAAACTAGGGTAAAGACAACTGGTGCTACATCTCGCACCAGTGCCGTGCAGTGGCAAGCTGATGCAGCGGAAAAAAAATCAGAGACCCGAACTCCGGAGCACGTAGTTGCTCCGATGCCTAGTTCCTTCGTTCCATAAAGATATAGTATTTTACTGCTTGGCTGCTCGGATGTGTGGCCTAGAGTTGGCTGCACAAACTGCTGAAGTGGTGCCAAATAAATTTCTAATGATGCCGCTGATGAGATGGCAACAATTTAAGATACTAGGTACAAACTGTGACACTATCTTAGGATGCGTTTGGTTGAAGGTGTGGTATGAATGGGTTGGGCCGTGACAGTGTCTGAATCACATCTAACAAATGATTTGTAACAACGAAAGAGGGTCTAACCTTCTCTGCACATGCCAGAAACTTCCTCCCACTGTCCACAGATTCAAACGCAACTAGCTTCACGCATGGAGATTGATAGTGAGAACGAGCAGATAGATCTTCAGCCACCCCGCTCCATTTGTTGCCACTGATGGTCCTAGCGAGCTACAAGAGGAAGAAATGACTCAAATCAGCCGCCAGGTAAAAATCCTTCATTCCAAGTCATAGCCCGAGAGAGATAGAGAAGAGAGGCATACCCGGGTGGTGAAGGAGTCGTCGTCGGATGAGGAACCGCTGGAGAGGTCTTTTAGGAAGACCATGGTGACCCAGGCGGTAGGATGTGAGACAGTGAGAGCGAGGAAGCGGCTATAGCTTAGGAAGGAAGGAAAGAAGGAGGATACAGGGGAAATGTGACTTGTGGTCAGGGAGAAAAGGGGGTGAGGAAGGGGGAGGGGGTAGATATTTTTGCGGTAGGCCAAAATTTTGGAAATGTGGAGGGAAACTTTGTGCGTGGTGCCGCCGGTCCATTCACTTTGAATGATTGTGTGCATCGCAAACGAGTCTTCTGCTTTACGCGCATGGGATGAGTTTGATAATTCAAATTTTGGTGGAAATTTCCTCGGGTACGCCATTGCATAATTTAACATCGCTTGCTAATTTGGGCACACAAAAGAGCGTACAGCAGACAGACCACACTAACTGAATCGAGCAATTTTAGTAATTAAACAGAGCTAGTTGACCTAAACATTGCTCTAACAAAAGACCAACATTAAAAACAAAGCCTAAGTACGCATAATTTTAACAAATCTGCTGCCACGCCGCCCTATGCATCACCAGTGTGAGAAGAGACGTCGATGACTTGTCCTGGCGACATGGCGCCGTTGGTGGACTCGGCGTCCCCCCTACTGAAGTCGACCGCATCGTCATCCGCGTCATCGGCATCGCCCTCGAGGTTGTAGTACTCGTAGTAGTGGCTGTGCCAGAGCTCACGTTGGTACTCGCCGATTCCTCGACGGATAGACTCTTCTCTACCTCGACCTCAGCCACGCGCAACTCCTCCTCCCGGTGCTCCTCGATCTCCGCCGCCTCTTGCATCTCCAGCTCCCATTCGACGACCTCATGAGGAAGCAGGTGTTCCATGGCCACCATCGCCTTTCAGACTGGGTTGTATGCTAGAGTCTGAGGTGGCCTGGAATATCTTGGCATGTGCATCCTCGATCTTGGCATGGATGGCCTCGACTCGAGCCAGGGCGACATCAGCGGCACGGACGGCAGCTCGAGCGCTCTCGGCGTTTGCAGCCACCGTGGAAGAAGGAGCTGCAGCCGTCTCGGCTACCGCAGACGCCCTCTCGGTGGAAGCAGCCCTGCTCAATGCAGATGCAGTGGCACTCTCGGTGCAGGCGGCGGTGCTCGGGGGGGGGGGGGGGACGCGGCCATCGTACGGGCCTTCACGAAGTGTTTCCACGGCGTCATCTTTGCAAGCAGGGGGTGCGGGAAAGGGGATCGGATTTGCGGTTTCGGGGGTTGCCGCCACTAGAGCAGACAAGCCGGCAAAGCTTAAGGAGGGAGACTTAAATAGATTGAGATATTTTCATCGCAAACGGTTCCTAGAAAACAACTGTGTGTGATGTTGTAGATATTTTTTATTAGCTGTGAAAGACAAATTTGGAGTAAAGTGGCAACATATGGTGTTTTAAATGTACGAGAAATTTTGTAGTACTAATACAACTGTCATGTCAAATTTTGGAAAATTTCAGGGGTCATTTTACCTTTTAATGACCGTAATGGAAATTTGAACTACATGTACATGCAACAACTAACCATAACAGTTTGAAAACTCATATTTTGTGTACTTGAGTGCGATTTAATTCCATGTGCAGTAAATTGGAAGGAATGTTCAAACATATTTGTCTAACGGCTATGACACAATTAAGCATGGAGTGACATGGCATTTAATTCCAAAAAATTAAAAAAATATCAGAAACACACAAAACCTTGGTTGATGTAATGTCATGGCACCAAGATGATGTGGTAAAAAAATTGGCATGTTTGACGAAAGGTTGAACACACACCCCTCACAAACCGGAGCAACTCACTAGAAGGCTCATGGTTCCGAGAGGGAACAATGCATGTTTGATGACCAACTGGAGATAGCTACCTCTTATGTACTTCAATTTGTTTCTACGTTTAACGTGCATTACTATAACTGTAATGTGAAATTTTGGAAAATTCTAGGGGTCATTTGACCTTTTAAAGACATTTGAGTGATTCTCTAGCCATTTAATGACCGTAATTCAAATTTGAACTACATCTACATGCAACGGCTAACCATAATGGTTTAAAAAAAATCATATTTGTGTACTTGTGTGCGAGTTAATTCCATGTGCAGTAAATTAAGAGGAATTTTCAAACATATTTGTCTCACGACATGGACACATGGATATGTATGCATGGAGTGACATGGCATTTTAATTCCAAAAAATTTAAAAAATATCAGAAACACATGAAACCTTTGGTTGATGTAATGTCATGCGACTAAGATGATGTGGTAAAAAATTTGGCATGTTTGAAGAAAGTTTGGAGACACACCCCTCACAAACCGGGGCAACTCACTAGAAGGCTTGAGGTTCCGAGAGGGAACAATGCATGTTTGACGACGAACATGAGATATATAGATTCCTCTTACGGCCTTCAATTTTTTCTACATCTAACATGCACTAATACAACTGTAATGTGAAATTTTGGAAAATTCTAGGGGTCATTTGACCTTTTAAAGACATTTAAATGATTTTCTAGCCATTTAATGACTGTAATTAAAATTTGAACTACATCTACATGCAACGGCTAACGATACCGGTTTGAAAAATCATATTTGTGTACTTGTGTGCGAGTTAATTCCATGTGCAGTAAATTAGAAGGAATTTTCAAACATATTCGTCTCACGACATGGACACATGCACATGCATGCATGGAGTGACATGGCATTTTTATTCCAAAAAATAAAAAAGTATCAGAAACACATGAAACCTTGCTTGATGTAATGTCATGCAACCAAGATGATGTGGCAAAAAATTGGCATGTTTGACAAAAGTTTGGACACACACCCCTCACAAACCGGAGCAGCTCACTAGAAGGCTCGTGGTTCCGAGAGGGAAAAATGCATGTTTGATGACGAACGGGAGATATATAGCTTCCTCTTACGGCCTTCAATTTTTTTCTACGTCTACCATGCACTACTACAACTGTAATGTGAAATTTTGGACAATTCATTTCACCTTTTAAAGACATTTAAGTGATTTTCTAGCCATTTAATGACCGTAATTCAAATTTGAACTACATCTACATGCAATGCCTAACCAAAACGGTTTGAAAAATCATATTGTGTACTTGTGTGCGAGTTAATTCCATGTGTAGTAAATTAGAAGAAATTTTCAAACATACTTGTCTCACGACATGGACACATGCATATGATGCATGGAGTGACATGGAATTTTACTTCCAAAAAATTAAAAAATATCAGAAACATATGAAAGCTTGCTCGATGTAATGTCATGCCACCAAGATGATGTGGTAAAAAAATTGGCCTATTTGACAAAAGTTTGGACACACACCCTTCACAAACCAGAGCAACTCACAAGAAGGCTCGTGGTTCCGAGAGGGGAGAATGCATGTTTGGTGACGAATAGGAGATAGCTTCCTCTTACGGCCTTTAATTTTTTCTACGTCTAACGTGCACTACTACTACTGTAGTGTGAAATTTTGGAAAATTCTAGGGGTCATTTGACCTTTTAAAGACATTTAAGTGATTTTTTAGTCATTTAATGTCCGTAATTAAAATTTGAACAACATCTACATGCAACGCCTAACCAAAATGGTTTGAAAAACCATATTTGTGTACTTGTGTGCGAGTTAATTCCATGTGCAGTAAATTACAAGGAATTTTCAAACATATTGATCTCACGGCATGGGCACATGCATGGAGTGCCATGGAATTTTAATTCGAAAAAATTAAAAAATGATCAGAAACACATGAAACCTTGCTTGATGTAATGTCATGCCACCAAGATGATGTGGTAAAAAAATTGGCCTGTTTAACGAATGTTTGGACACACACCCTCACAAACCGGAGCAACTCAATTGAAGGTTCGTGGTTCCGAGAGGGAACAATGCATGTTTGATGAAAAATGGGAGATATCTTCCTCTTACGGCCTTCAAAAAAATTTCTATGTTTAACATGCACTAATACAACTGTCATGTGAAAATTAGGAAACTTTTAGGGGTCATTTCACCTTTTAAAGACATTTAAGTGATTTTCTAGCCATTTAATGACTGTAATTTAAATTTGAACTACATCTACATGCAACACCTAACCATAACGGTTTGGAAAATCATATTTTTGTGTACTTGTGTACGAGTTAAAAAATCATCAGACGATGTAAATATCTGGTGTTCAAAATAGAAAATGTAAAGATGTGGCAAGAAAACCGCCCCCCACACAATTGGCACTCTATCTCGCAGTTCGAGGTTTGGTAGGTGAGTGGCGGGGATCATTAATCAGAGACGGTTCTGCATTGGAAACCGTCAGCTATTATGTTCACACACGGATTTTGGCTATTATGTTCACACATGGATTTTCCCGCGGGAATCGTGTGTAATTCAAACTATAGTACTTGTAAATTTCGGCAACCGGCGTGTGTACTGTCCCCGTCGATCTAGATTCCGGCCGCCAATAAATACTACCTTGCTCACATCGTCCCACCTGCATTTTCATCTACATCCTCCCCTCGCCCTCTCTCTCAAATCTCTGCCATGGCGCCGCCGGTCTGCCCACGCACGGACAAGGAGTGGCCACCCCCCGAGGACGCTCACTCAAATAGCAGCGACGAGGACCCCTACACATCGTCGGATGAGGTTGCGCCGAACCCCCCAACTTTGTATTGGTTTTGGGGCCACTACAATCTTTGTCTGTGGAAGTCGCTGCCGCCGGTTGAAAAAGCCATGCAAGTGGCGTTCTAGAAGGAGATGGCAGAGGAGGAAGCCAGGTACCAGGCAGCCTATGAAGCCCGTGATGCCGCCTGAAAAAAGGAGGTGGAGGAGCTTTGGGGGCGGGCGCGTCGTCGTGCCGAGGAGGTGTATGAAGACGGGTACTTCGCGAGGAAGGTCATAGGCGCTGGGCGCCTCGTCGCTGTGTGGAGGTGGGCCGATAAGCTCCAGCATGCCACCGACGAGGAGCTCTGGTGGGCGCCAAATGAAATGGCAAGATCGTTTGCGTGTGTCCGCCAACAAGAGGCAGATCGGTACGTCAAGCGCTGTGAGGCGGAGGAGGTGGAGTACTTCCTCCGCACTGGGAAGACGCCGCGCACCAGGGAGCTACTGGCGAGGGGCTGCCGGAATACTGGCCCGAGGAGGGATTATTAGTTTTAGTATTGATCGTTTTCAATTTTATGCATTGTACCTAGTAGTTAAGTATCATCACGTATATGTGATGATTATATATATACATATATATATATATATGTATATATATATTCTGTGATGATCTAATGAACAATTAATATATATATATATATATTATGAATTCCATTTTCTATTTGTTTTTGCATACTAATTTGAATCTAGCTATTATCATCCACATATACAGAATGGAAAGAGTATATACACACATTAAAATAGAACATATAAGAACGGAAAATAGAGTACACACATTGAAACAGAGGAATGAACAGAGCAATACTATGATTGTTGTGAATACATAGCTATCCATGTCGGAATGACTCAACAAAATAAAACGCGTCCATGAGACCATGACCAGCAGCCCTTGTCTACGGTAGCTCTTGGCTCTGCCTGAACTCGTGCATGTGTTCTTCCAAGCGGCCGACACGCTCGCGGTACATCTGGAGTGCGATCTCGAGCTCCAAGTTGGCTATTTCATCAGAGATCACCAGCTCGGGGATGCGACGGCCATGATCCTCTACTTCGCACAGGTGGACACTTGGGCCAAGGAGGCGGTCGAGCCTACGGACCAGCGCGTTGGCATCTAGCAGGCCGTAGACAAGGCTCCCGGCGCCACCCGTGCGAATGGCGCGGCGGGAGTCCGGTGCAAGTACGGCGTAGCCAGCCTTTGGTGCAAGTACGGCGCAGCCAGCCTTTGGTGCAAGTACGGCGCAGCCAGCCTTTGGTGCAAGTACGGCGCTGAGGGCCTCTGCTCACTCCTGGTTAGGAATGGGGGTACTGACGGGACGTGTACCCAGCTGCGACACCGTGTCGATAGCAGGAAAGCGCCGATGGATCCGCTCTTGCCTTGCGGCGCACCGCGTCTCTCGCTCTGCGGCGCTCCAATGGTCTCACCGTGCAGCGAGCTGCAGCCTATTGGCGTGGAGGCACCTAGCTTGCTCTGTGGCGCGCCATCGATCATGTTGTGCGGTGAGCTGCAGCCTATCGGCGCTGACATGCCTATCTTGATCCGCGGTGCTCAAGCGCCATGCGCCAAAGGCCTGCTCAACCCTGGCGATGACGCGCATCACGGCGTTGTCTGTCGCATTGCCGGGGAGCGCCTCGGCCTCGACGGGCCGTGGCGCCTGCTCGTTTTCCTCGTCGACGAGGTTGATGGCAGAGGCGGCGCTTTAGTGGGTTGGCATGCTTGGAAAAGGTTGATGTGCTACAGGCTGCGCTTGTCACCTCCGTGCATCGCATGCTGCCTAGGTTTATGTGCAATATCGCTGGGTGGCGGGAAACATGTGGGGAAATGGCGGGAAATGGTGGCGTTTTCATAAAACACCATCAATTAATGGAAACTTAGCATAGAAGAAACATCGAGCTAGCACAAGAAGTAGATGATGATCAAATGAACACAGACCACACTAGGGAACACGTTGGTGATGAATTCATCAATCGCAAATGGTTGAATACTAGCAAGTGTTTGCCGACAACACACACGGCTTATTCCATCACAAACAGGTCAGATGGATCAACTGTATGCCATGTATCGCACATTGTCAAAAAGTAATGTGGTAGACCTTCTTTAACATGTCTTAAAACATAAAAAATAAGAAACAAGGACCTCGAGGTTAAATTAACTCATGGCTGCTCCGTCAACACAACTTCCCATCCAGTCACCCATCTGATGGCTGCTCCAGCCTAAGCACACTTAACTTGAGAGTTCTCTTACATGAGCAACTGGTGGAACAGCTTGTCCTTGCTGATATAGGATGCCTCTTCACATCCTTATGGCATATTCAGATGACCGCCTGTCCCCCAATGGCCAAAAGATGTTGTGTAGATAGATCATATCACATACATCTTATTAGAAGAAATCGTCTGTGTTATTATCGGTCTTCGCACACATTTCTAATTACTGACCTGTTTGGAGCATATCACACACATCTTGACATATTGAACCATTTTTGTTCTCTTGTCTCAACGCAAATAGTTCATCCGAGTGAACCGCATGCCGTATATCACACACACCTTGATCTGGCTGACCGTTTCTTTTGTGTTGCCGAATCACAAACAGTTCATCCGAGTGAACCGTATGTTGTATATCACACACACCTTCATCTGGGTTCCCATTTCTTTTGTTCCTCCTCGTCGCAAACAGTTAACTGAACTGAACCGTGTGTCCTGCATCGCACACACAACTAAAATCTAAACCTTGTTTGATGCATCCTCCATCGCAAATGTTTTGCACCTTTTTTGATGGTTTTTTTGCACCACCGTTTGCGATTATTGCATCACACACAATTTCATCGAAGGGTCTCTAATCGTAGTGTCATGTTAGCAACATCCTGCAGTAGTGTGTTTTGTCATACCCTCCCGTGCCAGCGGTATCCATAAGGAAACTAAGGGATATTAAGGCCTCCTTTTAATAGAGAACCGGAACAAAGCATTAGCACATAGTGAATACACGAACTCCTCAAACTACAGTCATCACCGAAAAGTATCCCAATTATTGTCACCTTGGGGTTCACGAATCACACACATAACAGGTGCATATGACTTGCAAGAACGGATCAAGAACATAGATATAATGGTGATAACATAAATGGTTTGGATATGAAATAATGGCACTCGGGCCCTAGTGACAAGCATTAAGCATAGCAAAGCCATAGCAACATCAATCTCATGTTAAATCGGCATGGGCCATCTAGGACATGCAACATCACTTATGATGCGAACCGGTATGGTTCGATCTGGACTGTCTGATTTCACTTAAATCTATCAATTGTGTTTTATTTAGTCCCAACACGGTATCAGCCAAACAGGAGCTGCCACATGGCCTTGTTTATTTCTAATTTTGTCTAAACAAAATAAATCACTATAACTTTTATAAAAAAACACATGTAACTTCAAACTCTTATAACTTTCTACCTGTAAATCCAACTGGAGTGAATTTTTGTGCAGATTGATCATTGTGGAAATACCTTACCAATAGAACAATTTAAAATCACTTTTGAATAATTTGAATTTGAATTATAGATAGAACTAAATACAAACTTGTATAGGGTCTAAATGAAAACTATAACTCCAATTTGAATGATTCTTTTTGCAAAATGATCCTTATAGCATAAACATTCAAATAGGTTAAGTGGTTTTCAAATTTGAACACTATAAATTTAGTTTGACTACACTAGAAAGAAAAACTGAAAATGCTGCCATGACAACCTTTTTTATGCCATGTAGTTAATGTATTGAAGTCTATTACTATGTATGCTTATGGATGTATATATGATTTTCATGTGCAACTAAAAATGTATATATGATTTATTGTAATTTTTTAAATGTGTAGAATATATTTAATTATTGCACTACAAAAAAGGACACATCTATGACATTTTGGGCTGAACGAAAAAAATTTGGTCATGCTTATGGCACTTCTATGATGATAATTGTGACAAAACTCGGTATCATCATAGATGTGGCGGGCTCCTACTTCTATGACAAAATATCATGACAGAAAATGGGCTTTTCATCCTGGGCGGGCCGGAGACGCAGCTGCATGACATTCTTTGCGCCGTCCATGACAGAAAAAACCATGGTAGCAGTGAGGGCGAGGAAAATATCGGGGAATTCACAGTTACGGTGGGTGGTCGGGGCCGAGCGATGCACAGAGGTTTGCGCATTTCTCTCGTACACGTACGCACGTGTGTGCGAGGCATTTGTGCTCTAACTGAACCCGAGCGAGGCGTTCTCCTACTGAAACCAAGCGATTGCACTGCAGGCTACACGTTACTGAACCCGAGCGATTGATCCCTGGCTGTTAACTGAACCCGATCGAGCGATTCCTTTGCTACTGCTGCTAACTGAAGCCGATCGAACCTGCTGCCTCTTGATGAGCAGTGAGCATTGTTGGGGGGGGGGTTGGATGAACAGTTCCCGATGGGGGGTTGGATGAACAGGACCCCATGGTAGTAGAGGCCGTTGCTGCTGGATGAACTGGACCCCGATCGATCGAGCCAGTTGGGGGTGGATGAATAGGACCCCGTGGAGCGCTAGATGAACAGGACCCCGTGGAGGGCTGGTTGAACAGTAGCCGATGGAGGGCTGGATGAATAGTAGCCCACGTAGGGGTGGTTGAACAGGACCCCGTGGAGAGGGCTGGTTGAACAGTAGCCGGTGGAGGAGCGGTGGATGAATAGGAGCCTGTGGATGAACAGTGGCTGGTGGAGGCAGGAGAGGAGATGCCGTGGATGAACAGTCGTGGTTGGAGGCTGGAGGAGGTCGACAGTGGAAATGAACAGTAGCCCGTGGAGTTCCGTTTTTTCGTACGCCACACCCCTCCCGATGAACAGGACCCCCGTTTCGACCGTAGCGCTCCAACACAAGTCCGTTTCCTCCGTTTTGCGGTACGCTGCACCCCTCCCGATCAACAGGACCCCATTTCAACCATAGGCACTCGAACACAAGTCCGTTTCCTCTGTTTTGCGGTATGCCATACCCCTCCCGATGAACAGGATCCCGATTCGACCATGGCCGGTCGAACAGAAGTTCGTTTCCTCCGTTCCGTGGTACGCCAGGCCTCGTTTCGATCGGCTGTTCCGTCCAAGCCGGTTGGCTCCACATGAACACGACGCAGTTTCTCTGTTCCGACCCAACCGGTTGGCTGCTGATGAACAGGACGTCGTTGCTGTCTCTCCATGTACACAAGCCTTGGCCGTACGTATGCGCGAGTAGGCGTTCGAGACCCCGCCCGTATGTACGTACGTGGCCCTATTTACTTTCTTGCACCCTGGTTGTACGTACGTGTACATGCTACGTGCTCGCCTCTACTACGACACGTGCCCTTCCTTACTGGGCCATGGTTCATCACTGCAGCCTGCAGACAGACCGATCGACCAGTATGTACGTACACGTTCGCGACCAGAATGACAATGCTAGGTACGCTTCGACCAGGTGGGTCCCAACTGTCAGGGAGGATAAGGAAGCACTTCCTTACATGCGAAGATGTAGCTGGTGGGTCCCAGCAGTCAGAGGGGAACATTTTTTTCGCGAAATACGGTGGCTCGTCCGGTGGGTCCCTGCTGTTAGGTGGAGGAATCATCATTTTCCGTGTAATAAGGATGCACTTCTTTGCTGTGGCCATGGACCCAGCTATCAGCCTCTCCACGTACAATACTCTTCCGATGGAAGTCGTTCCTTGACCACATTGACCATGCCGCGCCAAGAGCACCAAGGTGGTGGACGACGGCGAGGCCTAGGAAGGGGACGATGCGGAGCCTAGGAAGACGCAGCAGTGGATGCCCACACGGAGAGGAGTACGAGGGTTCACTGGTTTGGCTGCGGTGTGAGGATGTCGTCACTGTAGAATAACAAGGGGTGTGGGTGAGTAGAGGGATGGTCTGGCCAGCGGTGGGAGTAGTAGGGGGCGGTGAGGCCTTCGCAGCAGCACAGCCGGCCACAGGAGGTAGGAGCACGCGGCACGACCGACATTGGTTTGGGCGGCTGGAGCAAGAAGACCAGAGGTTGAAGAAGCACTAAGGCCATTGGAAGGACATCGTAAGGTCACTGGAGCTAGAATCATTCATATTGACTAAGTTGACAAAGCCCTCCGTCCCTGTCAACTTAGTAGTCCCACGAGTCAGCCTCCCACTATGGTGGGTCCCAGCTAGCAGGGGGAGTATTCATTTTTGTGTGCATAATAAGGAGGCACTTCCTTGCGTGCGAAAATATAGCTGGTGGGTCCGAGCTGCCAGCGGGGGGGGGAACGTTTTTTCATGAAATACAGAAGCCCTTCCAATGGGTCCCAGCTGTCAGGTGGAGGAATCATTATTTTGCGCGTAATAAGGAGGCATTTCCTTGTGTCAGGCCGTGGACCCAGCTGTCAGCCTCTCCACGTACAGTCCACTTCCGATGGATGTTATTCGTTGACCATGTTGACCACACCGTGCCGAGAGGACCAGGGCGGTGGACGACAGCGAGGACTAGGAAAGGAATGACATGGACCCGGGGAAGACCCAATAGTGGTTGCCCACGCGGTGGGGAGTACGAGGGTTTACTGGTTCGGCTGCCATCACCGGAAAATAACAGGAGGTGTGGGAGAGTAGTGGAAAGTCCTGGCCATCGATGCGGTAGGGTGGGGCGGTGCGGCCTGTTCGGCAGCACAGCGGGCCATGGGAGGCGGGAGCAGGCAGTCCCATCGACACTGGTTTGGGCGACTGGAGCAAGAAAATCTGATATTGAAGAAGCAGCAGGGCCGTTGGATTAACATCCAATGGTCACTGCTTCTAGAATCGTTTGTGGACTAAGTTAACAAAGCCTTTCGTACACGTCAACCTAGTAGACCCACAAGTCAGCCTCCAAATCCGTGCCAAACAGCATACAACATGAAATTTCTAGCCAGATTCAAATTAATTTTAAAACTAAGCATACCTTAATTTAAGTCCAATGAAATTTTACCCGCATAAAAACAATGAAATTTAAAATATCAAAATCTGAAAGAAAAAAGTATTTTGGAACTAATTGCATGTTTGTTGTATTTTTTCATTTTACAACCCATTCATTAGTAGTTATAGCCCATTTCTTCTTACTTATAGCCCATTTTCTTGGCAAGCCCGAATGCATCCCTCCTCGTCTTGAAAGATTTCCAGCCCAGCAGGGCGTAGAAAAGCAAGTAGGCCAACATTGGTTATTCTGCAAAAAACAAAATAGCTGGGCTAGCCATTTTCAGAAAGGAAAATAACAAACTGGGCAGGTCATGTGGTAAACATATGAAATAAAAGGCTGGGCTAGACGGGCCACAGCTCTCGCACATCCCAGTTGATACCCTTCTCCGTCCCAAAAAAACAAAATTACAGTGCACGGTGGGAGGCGGGAGCAGGCGGTCCAGCCACCACTGGTTTGGCTTTGGCAGCTGGAGGAAGAAGAGACTGGAGAAACACGATAGACGTTGAATGTCAATCCAATGGTCAAGGTTGGCACATTCATTTGTTGACTAAGCCGACACCAAGTAGCATACTTTTTATATATAGGAAGAAAAGAAAAACTTGGCTCGTTCGCCTGATAACATTCCCGAAACTGCGACCGTTCGATCTTGCGTCGCAACTAAAACTTCAAAAAATACGCGTTTGTCTGCCGTCCTCCTCCCAGGGAACGTTCGTCACATAAGTGACAAGCACCCTTGGTTTTCAACCAAGAGGTATTGGGTTCGAGTCCTAGGAACTCTCAATTTTGTTCTCCTTCCTTCCTTGCAAAAAAAGAGAGAAAATCAAAGACTTTAGAAGGAGTACAGAACAAGCTAGTGTACCAGTAAAGAGATGTTGTTGAGTTTCAGAAAAAAAAGAGATACGCGCTCCTGTAGCTGGTTCGAATCTAAACCTAGACTATGACTATATATGGTGCTATGCTACTCTGCAAGTAATGAAACTGACATATCCAATGTTCGCTTCTCCTCTTCTCTACTTACTCTACCTAGCATCAGAAGCTCTGGCCGCAGCAACCATGTCTGTTGGCTGCTCGTCCACCTGCTCTTCAGCAGGCAACCGCCAGATATGCGCCAAGTCGCCACCCGTACCATCTCCTGTGGGTCTCATCACAACCCCGCCGGCACACACACCGCAGCCGGATGCTCATCGCAACCCGCTACCGTTGGTGTGGTGCCACTGCTGCAAATCATGTAGAGTCATCCGTCGCGTCTCAACCACAATCCTCAACCCTGGACGAGTCTTCTACAAATGCCCGAATCATGGGGTGATAATATGTTTAAGTGTTGTTCTGCTGCTTTTATTTGCTGATTTTTTAATAATTGGTTGATGATCTTCCAATTTGATTCGTGCGGAAAAGGGAAGACTTGTGTGATTTTTATTTCTGGGAAGTTGCTGATGTGGGCGAATGCAACTACGCTGATTATTTGGTTAGCCGAGGAATACCAATACCAGCGAGTTGGGGTGTTGGACAAGTAACTGAAGGAATGACAGAAGAGGAAGATGCAGAGCAGAAGGTTAAAGATGTAGTTCCTCTGATCATGGCCAAGCAACAGCTGCTGAACGGCCTTGACAAAATGAGGAGATGAAAGAGCTTGTGAAGATAATGGGCAAAATCGTTGTGTTCTATAGGATGATTGTCTCTTTATTTGTAGTGTATGTAGCACTCGTGATGTATTCAGTGTCTATGACATGAGCACTTTGCTGAAACTAGTAATCAATGATACCTGTTTAGCAGGCTGGGTGTAGTGTTGTGAACATCTAATGATTTCTATTAATAAATTAGCAGAGGTCCTGTCAGGTCAGCTTTGTTCCCATTCGAAGACGTCGAGCAAATTATAGTCTAACAGCAAACTATGTCATGAAATTCAAGTTTCACAGTCAAATATGGGTACAACTAAACAACAATGTCATCATGTTTTAGTCATCATACAAACACCAAACACAAATCAACATACATCACAAGTGATATTCTCACAGCAAAAATACTAAACAACACGTTCATCAGGTTTCAGTTGTCATAGCAAACAAAATTTCACATAGTAAATAAAAAAATGTCTTCTGACAGGCAAATACAACAAAAGCAATCTAATCATCATCCGCAGCAGCAGCGTCAACATCTTCGCCATGTGTATCAGTCTAAATCGTAATTCCCCACAGTGTCATCTTCTTCTTCATCCTCAATGTACTCAAACGTTGGCTTCTTCTTGATCAACTCTTGTATGTCCACAGCACGATAGACAATCTTTTCGCCAGTGTCATTGACATGATGGTTCTCAAAGATATTAGGAGCATCTATGGAATCTTGTACATTAGGAGCAGTGTAAGCATCATATTGTTGCAACTTCACTAAACGAATTCCTCTGCTCGAACCTTTTGTAACATCCCAATTTTCAATTTGGATGTTAGTATTTAGATCATTAATATGCATTCATAATTTGTGCATTTTGGAATTTGTTTCATTTGAATTTTTGATTCAAGGGGCCTTAAGCAACTCAAGGACCAATTGAGAGAGTTGGGGGTTTCCCAAAAATCCATTTTTGAATTTTCAAAATTTGGCATATTGGATCAAAGTGATTTATTCAAAATATTTTTCGAATAAATTCAAATAAATAAAATAAAGAGAGAAGATAAAATGACTTATTCAAAAACAACAAGGAAAATATTGGAAATTGAATTTTGAATTTTGGATTATTTTATTTGATTTAATTTGCAAGTTTATTTATTTTATTTCGGAGTTTATTAGTACTCAAAATGAATTTTTAAAAACTTGCATTTTAGGCCAGAAAAATGTTCATAAGTTCATATATAAGGCCATATATTTATGTGAATTTTTTTGGAATTTTTAAAATTTTATTTATTATGTTTTTCGTATTTTTCGTATTGTGGAAAAATGTTTAAATTTTTTTGGACCGAACTGGGCTGAAGCCCAGCCGGCCCAGTCGTCGCGCCGCCTTCCTCCTCCCGTGCGCGACCTAGACTCGCCGGAGTCTGCCACGCCCAAGGCGCCGGCCACCCCTTCTCCAAGTCGGAGCACCCCCACACCTATTTAATGCGTAGCCCCCGACCCTCTCTGTCCTCCTCCTCAACCCGCAACCGCCCCGCCTCCCCTTGCAGCGCCGACCCACCGTCGCCTGCACCGACTTGTGCCGCTCGCCGCTGCCCCGCCACCGCCTGATCCACCGCCGTCGCCAGAGCCCCAAGCCACTGCCGGACACGCCAACGACCGAGCCCTGATCCGCCTGACCTGACCCACCGGTTTTCCTGGTCCGGTAATAAACCGACCCCGGTCCGATCCGTTTTTTCTGTTTTCGGGTTTTATTTTAAGACCCGGTTTATTATTTTATTTTAGTTATTTATTGAACATTTGCTCGTTAAGCTTCTGTAGCGAACGATTTCGTTCGTTAGTCTTCTATAGCAGACGTTCAAGCGACAGATTTTTCTTTTCCTGTTTTATTTTCGGCCAGGGACCCATTTGTGAATATTTTCTTTGCAGATTAGCCCCTGATATTCAAATCCTCACAACTTTTTACTCGTTTGTCCAAATCCAACGAAACCAACGCCAAATTCTTCGTTATGATTCCCTCTATCCAGATAGCCAACTTAAAAGTATTAGTGAAAGCTTAAAGTTTGATTTCAAACAGATTTAAATTTGAACTTCTTTTGATCGTAACTTGAGTTTCTTAACTCCGATTTAGTTGATTCTTTTTGCAGATCGAAGCTCTTAACCTAATTTTTTTTGTTAAGATCTAATACATATAATTTAGGTACTATTAGAAATTGTTTTATGTTTGATAGTGTTATTCACTTTTTTCCTAGTTTTCTGAATCTCTTTCTTCAGTTTTTTTTGCATCTTCATGCTTGAGTGCTTACATATGTTATTGCTTGCTCACGCTAGATTGTCCGGAGTGCCAAGAATAGAATTGTTAGGACATTGAGTGTGGAGTACTTCATCAAGTTTAACAGGCAAGTTTACACTTTTGATCATACCAAATCCTACGTTTTTATTATGCATGTAGTGCCCTCTATCAACACAGTAGTATGCATGTGTAGGACTACTATGCTATGTTAAACCCAGATAGGATAGCCCTATGCGTAGCCTGATCCTGATAGTCTTTTCTGCCACTTCAGGAATCATTATAGTGTAGTTATAACTTAGCCTTGTTATGGTAGACGTGGATTGGGTACCGTGTGATTCATGAAACTTGTGAGAGAACTTAAGCAATGACTACATTAATAACTTACATGTATTGTATTTCCTCGGAGCCTCTGCTATACCAATTAATCAATCACCTAGGTGGAAAGATTTGTCGGGACTTGTCAACAAGTATTGTATTTCCTCGGAGGCTCTGCATTACTTAGGAAAAAGTGGGGAATGCTGCCCAGGTTCAAAAAGGTTGGATATGTTTCATATCAAGTAGCTTCTGTGTGCAGCCACATTCCATTATGGGCTTTGGCATAGTTCAGTAAATTGTGGGAAACCTTTCCATGGTAGCCTAACAGATGTAGTGGAATTGTAGATATACCGGCCTATCTATCGGTTAAGGGGACCTCTTAAGAAAGACTGTATCTTGATCATTCAGTTCTCAAACGTCAGGCAGTGCGAGGAATTCAATGGAGGAGATCGAGTCTTGTGGGGAAAAGTGCGCAAACCTCTACAGAGTGTACAAACTAATCATGATTAGTCGTGTCCCCGGTTACGGACGACTTTGAGCAACTGGAGTTGAAACCTCTGGAAGATCTTCTCATCCCGAATAATTATTCTGGTGTGGGTTTAATTAAACCATGATCCCCAGGGGCTCTCATGGAAATAACAATTTGGGACCCTATGATCCTCGGAGGCTCTCATATGTGGGTTAAGTTGGAGGCAGTCCAATTTAACAATAGGTTAATAAAAATGTGAAGAAATAAATTTTGGCTAGTTAGTAGAAGTATGGCAAAATTGGCTTTATGCAAAATAAACCTTAGATCTATCCAGTTGTTATATCCTTGCATGTAGATGATACGTCTGTTTCCATACTTTGGGTGTGACTTGCCAATACATTCAATGTATTGACCCTTTGTGGCTGCAACGTTTCATATTGCAGATTTTTCAGACGCATAGTAGGGTGCGATAGGTCGTTGCTTTGCACTCAGTTTTCCGTGGAGTTGGTTGGACTCATTTACCTTCAAAGCTTTCGCAGTTATTTTATTTAGATGGCCTTCAGTCATATTGTTGTAATAAATACTCTTTTGAGGACCTCGATGTAATAAAGTGTGTGACTGAACTCTGTTATAATTCCTCAAGTACTGTGTGTGTAAGCATACCGATCCAGGGATCACACTTAAGCATAGAAACTTTGATCCATTGGGATCGGGTCGCTACAAGATGGTATCAGAGCACACACTGACTATAGGATGCGACCACTAGGAAAAGGAAAGCCATAGGATGAAAACTATATTTACAACTTCCTTATATATATATATATATATCTGTTGGTCTATACTCTTCTATATTTATTTCTACCTCTTCTCTATTTCAACAAGATAGATCATGCCCTTTTAAGACGAGCCTGACGAAGATGAAGCTAGAGTTGACATTGTTTTGAGGAGAACTAGTTTGACCACCACTACCAAGTAACGTGACACCTATAATCGATTCTACGGTAGTATGATGGGATCATATCTCTTATGGATATGACCTTACCTGTAGGTTTTGCTTGTATGGTGTGCCTTGTGTGAATGGTGTGATTTGGAATTTATTTGCCTCATATGAATATGGGTAGTGTAAATTCTCATTAGGCCCTCATTCTATTCTAAATTCTTATCCACTTTAAAGCCATCAAATGCCTCCAAGACGTGACCCCGGATCCAACTTTCCGCCGGAACTCAGCCAGTTGATCCAACAGAAGAATGCCTTGATGCAGATGCTCATCCAGAACCAAGGCAAAAACAACAACCCACCACCACCACCACAACCCCTTGTTCACAACCTTACACGTTTTCTGAAATTGAACCCACCTGTATTCAATAGCAGCGCTGAGCCGATTGTAGCAGATGACTAGCTCCACAAGATCGGAAGGGAGTTGACCACCACCGGTTGCACTGATGCTGAGAAGGTGCGCTTTGCCGCACACCAACTAGATAGACCCGCAACTTCATGGTGGGAGAACTACACCACCACCTTCCTCGTGGCCCATGTGACATGGGATCAATTCCAGCAGGCTTTCCGCACCGCACACGTCTCAACTGGAGCCATGAGTTTAAAGAAGCGTGAGTTCCGCAACTTACGCCAGGGAAATCATACCATGGGGCAGTATGTGGATGAGTTCAGCAAGTTAGCTCGTTATGCCCCAGATGATGTGGCCATAGATGCCGCAAAGTAGGAGAAATTTCTTGAGGGACTCAATGATGACCTAAGTATGCAGTTGATGGTGGCAACTTTCAACAACTATCAGGAGCTGGTAGACAATGCCCTCATTCTGGAAGGAAAGCAGCACCAGATGGAGAACCGCAAGAGGAAGCACGGACATGACAAGTACAACTCTAGAGCTCAACAGAAGTCTCGTACTTCATCAACTTCTTCGGGATACAATAATTCTGCAAGGGACGAGCATAATGGTCACAACCACCATAACCACATCGTCCCTCCTCGCGATGGAAATGGACACAACAACAATGGAGGAAACACTAGTCAGTCATCCAACCATTCGACACCCATGAAGGACATGAGTCAGATAAGATGTTTCAATTGCCAGGAGCTAGGACATTTTGCCAAAGATTGTTCGGAACCAAGGAATGAGAATAGAAAATCTGGAGAGAAGAAGCCTAACACCTTCAACAGAGGCCATGTGAACCACACCAGAGTGGGAAGAACACATAACAACCCAGCCTTTCGTAAGATTTGCAGTATGACCATTTTTCGGTATTGGTGCATAAATTCATTCATATCAAGGGAGCACGGGTATCAAGCATGGTTCAAGCAGGATATTTTACATGGAATTTTTTTGAGTACCCAACCCTAACCTATTGCTAGCCAACTCAAATCTCGAGGACGAGATTCATCTTAAGGGGGATAGGTTTGTAACATCCCAATTTTCAATTTGGATGTTATTATTTAGCTCATTCATATGCATTCATAATTTTTGCATTTTGGAAATTTTTTTATTTGAATTTTTGATCCAAGGGGACTTAAGCAACTCAAGAACCAATTGAGAGAGTTGGGGGTTTTCCCAAAAATCCATTTTTGAATTTTCAAAATTTGGCAAATTGGATCAAAGTGATCTATTAAAAATATTTTTCCAATAAATTCAAATAAATAAAATAAAGAGAGAAGATAAAATGACTTCTTCAAAAGCAGCAAGGAAAATATTGGTTATTGAATTTTGAATTTTGGATTATTTTATTTGATTTTATTTGCAAGTTTATTTATTTTATTTCAGAGTTTATTAGTACTAAAATGAATTTTTTAAAACATGCATTTTAGGCTAGAAAAATGTTCACAAGGTCATATATAAGGCCATATATTTATGTGAATTTTTCTGGAACTTTTAAAATTTTATTTATTTATTATGTTTTTCGTATTTTTCGTGTGTGGAAAAATGTTTTAAAAAACTTTCAGACCGAACTGGGCTGAAGCCCAGCCGGCCCAGTCGCTGCACCGCCCTCCTCCTCCCGTGCGCGACCCGGACTTGCCGGAGTCCGCCGCGCCAACGGCACCGGCTGCCCCTTCTCCAAGTCGGAGCACCCCCCACCTATTTAATGCACCGCCCTGGCCCTCTCTATCCTCCTGCTCAGCCTGCAGCCACCCCGCCTCCCTCACAGCGCCGACCCGTCGTTGCCCGCACTGAGCCACGCCACCGCCTGCTCGCCTAGCCGCTGCCGCACCGTCGCCTCACCGCTGCCGCACACCGCCGCCTCGCCTTGCCTCCCCCGATCCGCCGCCGCCGCCAGTCGCGCCGATGACCGAGCCCCGATCCGCCTAAGCCGACCCGCCGGTTTTCCCTATCAGGTAATAAACCGACCCCGGTCCGATCCGTTTTTTTAGTTTTTGGTTTTTCTTTTAAGACCCGGTTTATTATTTTAGTTTTGTTATTTATCGAATGTTTGTTTGTTAAGCTTCTATAGTGAACGATTTCGTTTGTTAGTATTCCATAGCGGACGTTCGTCCGATAGATTTTTCTTTTTTTGTTTTATTTTCAGCTAGGGACCCGTCCGTGAATATTTTCTTCGCACATTAGCCCCTGATCATTAAATCCTCACAACTCTTTACTCATTTGTCCAAATCCAACAAAACCAACGCCAAATTCTTCATTATGATTCCCTCTATCCAGCTAACCAACTTAACAGTATTTTTGATAGTTTAAAATTTGATTTCAAACAGATTTGAATTTGAACTTATTTTGATCGTAACTTGAGTTCCGTAACTCCGATTTAGTTGATTCTTTTTGCAAATCGAACCTCTTGACCTAAACTTTCTGTTAAGATCTAATCCACATAATTTAGGTATCGTTAGAAATTGTTTTCTGTTTGAAAGTGTTATTCGCTTATTTCTGAGTTTTCTGAATCTCTTTCTTTGGTTTTCTTTGCATCTTCATGCTTGAGTGCTTACGTATGTTATTGCTTGCTCACCCTAGATTGTCCTAAGTGCCAAGAGTAGAATTGTCAGGATTTTGAGTGCGGAGTACATATTCTAGTTTAACAGGCAAGTTTGCACTTTTGATCATACCAAATCCTATGTTTTTATTATGCATGTAGTGCCCTCTATCAACAAAGTAGTATGCATATGTAGGACTACTATGCTATGTTAAACGCAGACAAGATAGCCCTATTCTAAGCCTGATCCTGATAGTCTTTGCCGCCACTTTGGGAATCTTTATAGTGTAGTTATTTCTTAGCATTGCTATGGTAGACGTGGATTTGGTACCGTGTGATTCATGAAAGTATGAGAGAACTTAGGAAATGACTACATTAATAACTTACATGTATTGTATTTCCTCGGAGGCTTTGCAATACCAAATAATCAATCATTTGGGTGGAAAGGTTTGTCGGGACCAATCGACAAGTATTGTATTTCCTTGGAGGCTCTACATTACTCAAGAAAAAGGTGGGGAATGCCGCCCAGGTTCAAAAAGGTTGGACATGTTTCATATCAAGTAGCTTCCGTGTGCAACCACATGCCATTATGGGCTCTGGCGTAGTTGAGTAAGTTGTGGGAAACCTTTCCGTGGTAGGCTAGTAGATGTAGTGAAATTGTAGGTGTACCGGCCTATCTATCGGTTAAGGTGACCTCTTCAGAAAGACCGTGTCTCGATCATCCGGTTCTCAAACATCAAGCAGTGCGAGGAGTTCAACGGAGGAGATCGAGTCTTGTGGGAAAAAGTGCGCAAACCTTTGCAGAGTGTACAAACTAATCATGATTAGCCGTGTCCCATGTCACAGACGACTTTGAGCAACTAGACTTGAAACCTCTGGAAGATCTTCTCATCCCAAATAATTATTCTGGTGTGGGTTTAATTAAACCATGATCCCCAGGGGCTCTCATGGAAATAACAATTTAGGACCCTATGATCCTCGGAGGCTCTCATATGTGGGTTAAGTTGGAGGCAGTCCAATTTAACAATAGGTTAATAAAAATGTAAAGAAATAAATTTGGCTAGTTAGTAGAAGTAGGACAAAATTGGCTTTATGCAAAATGAACCTTAGAGCTATCCACTTGTTATATCCTTGCATGTAGATGATAGGCCTGTTTCCATACATTGGGTGTGACTTGCCAATACATTCAATCTATTGACCCTTTGTGGCTGCAACATTTCATGATGCAGATTTTTCAGACGTAGAGTAAGGTGCGATAGGTCGTTGTTCTGCACTCAGTTTGCCGTGGAGTTGGATGGACTCATTTACCTTCGAAGCTTCCGCAGTTATTCTATTTAGATGGCCTTCAGCCATATTATTGTAATAAATACTCTTTTGAGGACCTCGATGTAATAAAATGTGTGATTGAACTCTGTTATAATTCCTCGAGTACTGTGTGTGTCAGCATACCGATCCAGCGATGACACTTAAGCACAGAGACTTCGATCCATTGGGATTGGGTAGCTACAGCTTTGTAATACTCTCCAGTCATCACTACGTGCAAATGTGTCTTCCAAGAAAAATATCCGTGTTGCTTGATTTGCCAAAATAAAAGGCTCGTTGGCCTGGTACGCTGCCTTGACATTGATGGATTTGAAATAATCATTAGCTTTGGGTTTTGCGATCCTGGAAAACAGGTTATACCAACGACAACACAACATAACCACTCACCGATGAACCTCGAAACTGGAGATATACTTTAACTGAACAATGTCTGCTATGTTACCATACATTTTAGTTATCTGTCTGCCATACGTATCCGTGTTCATGATGGCACTGTTTTGTGTCTTCCTGCCTTCATCGCGTGCAAGGGTGTTGTAGCGCACATCTCCAACAACACAAGATTCATAATGTCTTACCCGAGTATCAGGACTCATTGCTAGTGCATAAAGGGCATCATTAACTGCCTGACCATCCTCCCACATCTTCTTAACCTATGGTTAGAAAATAGACAAGCTGATCATCTTATGTACTGAATATATTTAAAAAAACTAATAGTGTAATTCAAAAGCTTACATGGCTCTTGAACCATTTTGCAAATCCTTCCATAACCAGTTTGTCAATGTTTCTTGGAGTTTGCGGCAGTAACTCCTTTTTGTAGATGATGCACAACATAGTGATCGCGTCAAACATCTCAATATATAAGAATGTGCTGCAAGTTTAGTAGATTATAATGTATAAGCTGCAGTACTTAGAACTTACTTGATATAAGTTAGTATCTCAGGACAGTTATTTAACACATACCAAACCATTTTGTCCAAATTTTACCTCTTGCCAACTCTTCCCTATAGCTCGAACAGAACAATTGAAAGCATTGAGCCTGGGATTGTCTTCACCCACCACTTTGCTAAGCTGATCAGCTGTTTCAATGTATTTTTAGCAGAATGTCAATGCTTCTGTAGCAATGTAGGCCTCTACAATGGATCCCTAGGGTCTAGCTCTGTTCCTAACATAGCCCTTGAAAGTTCCTAGCCGCCTTTCAATAGGATACATCCAGCCATACACGTCTAAGTAGTGCCTCATTAGTTAAATGAACAACCAAATGCACCATCACATCAAAGAAGGCTGGAGGATATATCTTCTCAAGGTCGCATAGGATAGTTGGTATCTTGTCTCTAAGACGCTGCAAAGCATCTATCCTGATATTTCTACTGCAGAGTTCCATGAAGAATTGTCCCAACTCTGCAACTGCTCTGTATAAGTTAGGGCGGCCCAATCCTCTATGGATAAGAGGTAAAACCCTTTGAAGTAGGACGTCACAGTCATGAGTTTTCAACCCTTGTACCTTGTTTCCATCTGCATTGACTCTCCTTTCAGGGTTGGAAGCAAATCCATGTCGGAAACTCACACGTGATAGGATCTCGTAGAATTCTTTTCTTTTTACCTTGTCCAAGACATACACAGCTGGTGCCATATCCCGTGGTTTACCTTCATCTTGCACCTGCAAATCCTTTCTGATACCCAGGTGTGTCAAATCAATCCTAGATTTTAAGGTATCTTTCATCTTGCCTTCAATATTAAGAAGTGTGCCGATAATGCTGTCAGATATATTTTTCTTGATGCGCATCACATCAAGATTATGCCACAGATCCAAATCTTTCCAATACTCCAAGTCCCACAAAGTGGACCTGCGGGTAAACAATAATCTCTCTTTTGCCTTGCCACGCTTCCTTTTCCCGCTACCATTATCAGGATGGTTTCCTGGTGTAATATGCCTAACCTTCTCTAATTCCACTTGCAACTCATCGGTGGTGAGCCACTTTGGTGCATCACGGGTTTCATGCTTTGCATTGAACACATGTCTTCGATATTTTGTAGGACGCGGCTTGTCCTTGGCAAGGAAATGACGGTGTCCAATGTAACAGATCTTGCTAAGTATTGCGTATGACAGCGGATTCCTGTCACAGCGAACACATACATTGTAACCATGTGTCGTTCGGCCTGACATAGTGCCTTGATAACCCACAAGTATAGGGGATCGTTTGTAGCCTTCTTCGATAAATAAGAGTGTCGAACCCAACGAGGAGCTAAAGGAAGAACAAATATTTCGTCAAGTTCTATCGACCACCGATACAACTCTATGCACACTTGACGTTCGCTTTACCGGAAACAAGTATGAAACGATTTTGCAAGAATAAAACTACGAGTACCTTGCGAGAATAAAACTATAGATAAATTGTAAGGTAATAAAAGTGGATAGCTTTTGTCAACAAGAAATTCATTTGTCCCTAGGCAATCGATAACAAGTACCGGTAATAATTCTTGTAATTTTATATGAGGGAGAGGCATGATCTAACATACTTTCTCTACTTGGATCATATTCGCTTATGATTGGACCCCTAGCAAGCATCCGCAACTACTAAAGATCATTAAGGTCATGAAACCCAACCATAGCATTAAGTATCAAGTCCTCTTTACTCCCATACACCATAACCCAGTTATTCGCGTTTAGGCTGCTGTCACCCCCGCAACACCGACAATAAGCAAACCATGAACATATTGCAACACCCTACAGTGGGGCCCCCTCATGTTTGCGTGATACGGAGGGCACCAGTGGACAACACCATAAATAAAATATACAATCATACCAACCAAGATCACGATTAACCCACAGGACAAAACGGATCTACTCAAACATCATAGGATAACCATAGATGATTGGGAAATAATATTTGGAGTCGAGCATGATGTTTAAGTACAGATTACAGTGGGGATATGGGGTGTTACACCACTGCATAGAGTGGGAGAAAGTTGGTGTTGATAGTAGCAAGATTGTTGATGTAGATCGTCATCACGATCCTTGCCCCGGCGGCACTCCGGCGCCACCGGGAGAGAGGGGGAGAGAGCCTCCCTCCTTCTTCTTCTTCCTTGGCCTCCCCCTAGATGGGAGGAGAGTTCCCCCTCTAGTCCATGGTCTCCATGGTGGAGGAGGGGCGGGAGCCCCTCCGAGATTGGATCTCCCTCTCTGTTCTCTTCTGTTTCGCGTTCCCCAGATCTGGACGAAAACCGTTTCTTATATTATGGGAGATCCGTAACTCCGATTGCGCTGAGATTTTAACATGATTTTTTTCCAGATATAAGCTTCGTTGCGCCCAAAGTAGAGCTCCAACCAACGTTCGAGGAGGGATCAACCCACCATCACTTGCCTGGGGCCTCTAGCGCGCCCTGGTGTCTTGTGGGCTATGTGGGCCTCTGTTTGCGGTTATTCCAACTTTCAAAAATCACATATATTCCAAAATAATTATCCGTAAAATTTTATTGCATTTGGACTTCGTTTGATATGGATTTTCTGCGAGACAAAAAACATGCAAAAAACAGGAACTGGCACTAGCACTGGATCAATAGGCTAGTCCAATAAATCATATTAAAAGTTGCCAAAAACATGTGAAAGTTGTATAATATTGGCATGAAACAATCAAAAATTATAGATACGACAGAGACGTATCAGCATCCCCAAACTTAATTCCCGCTCGTCCTCGAGTAGGTAAATGATAAAAAGATAGTTTTTGATGTGGAATGCTACCTAGCATAAACTTGATCATATATCTAATCATGGCATGAATATTAATAAATAAGTGATTCAAAGCAATAGTCTATAATTTGACATAAAGACATCAATACTCAGGCATCCCAACAAACAATCATGTCTTTCAAAATATCAACGCTAAAGAAAGCTATCCCTACAAAATCATATAGTCTTGTCATGCTCTGTCTTCTTAACACAAAGTATTTATAATGCACCACCCCAATGACAAGCCGAGCAATTGGTTCATACTCTTTAATGCGCTTCATCTTTTTGAACCCTCACACAATACAAGAGCGCGAGCCATGGATATAACACTACAGGTGGAATAGAGTATGATGATAGGGGTAAATATAGTGAGGACAAAAAAGTAAGAGAGTCTCACATCGATGCGGCTAACCAACACGCTATGGAGATGCCCATCAATCGATGTCAATGCGAGGAGTAGGGATTGCCATGCAACGAATGCACTAAGAGCTATGAGTGTATGAAAGCTCAATATGAAAACTAAGTGGGTGTGCATCTTATCCTATAATGAGAAATTCCAACTAGTTTATGAAAGTGACAACATAGGAGACTCTCCATATGGAAAACATGGTGCTACTTTGAAGCACAAGTGTGGTAAAGGATACTAAGAGTGCCCCTTCTCTCTTTATTTTTTCTTTCTTTTTCTTTTTCTTTTTTTTCTTTATTTTTTTTCTCATTGTACGGAGTCTCATCCCGACTTGTGGGGGAATCATAGTCTCCATCATTCTTTCCTCACTGGGGCACTGCTCTAAAAATGAATAATGATGATCATCACACTTCTATTTACTTATAACTCAAAAGGAATAAAAATTACAACTTGATACCTATGACAAAGTATGACTCTATATGATTGCATCTGGCATGTACCAGGATGTGCAATGATCTAGCGTAACATGTATGAAAAATGATGAACGGTGGCTGATCCACAACTACTATGTCAGCTATATGATCATGCAAAGCAATATGACAATGAATGCTCAAGTCATCAAACGGAAGCGGTGGAAGTTGCATGGTATTATATATCGGAATGGCCATGGAAAAGCCATAATAGGTAGGTATGGTGGCTGGTTTGAGGAAGATATAATAAGGCTTATGTGTGATAGAGCGTATCATATCACGGGGTTTGGATGCACCTGCGAAGTTTGCACCACGTCTCGATGTGAGAAAGGGTAATGCACGGTACCGTAGAGGCTAGCAAATTGCGTAAATGTAAGAATGTGTATAATCCATGGACTCACATTAGTCATAAAGAACTCATATACTTATTGCAAAAGTTTATTAGAGTACTACTATGCATGCTCCTAGGGGGATAGATTGGTAGGAAAATACCATCTCTCGTCCCCCACTGCCACTCATAAGGAAGACAATCAATAATAAATCAGGCTCCAACTTCATAGCATAACGAGAGACTATACTTGCGTGCATCGGGAATCACAAACCTTAACACCAATATTCTTACTAACCACAACCATTTACTAGTACCTCCCACATATTCCATTCCTACATCGTAAAAACTAATGCAAGGAATCAAACATATCATATTAAGTGATCCATAAGTTTTATGTAGGATTTTATGACTAACCATGCAATTGATCAATTCCTTTTGACTCTCTAAATAGATATAAGTGATGCATGAGAGTTTAATTCTTTCTACAATAGACCATGCTCTAACAAATATAAGTGAAGCAAAAGATCATTCTACAAATAACGGTTTTCCATGTGAAGAGAAACAAGCAATCCAAACTTCAAATGATATAAGTGAAGCACATGAAGCATTCTATAAAGCCATACTCAAAAGATATAAGTGAAGTGCAATGAGCATTATATAAATAAACCATGGACTATCTCATACCAGAATGGTGCATAAAATAAAAATGAAAAATAAACACAAAAGACGCTCCAAGGTTTACACATATCACATGAACAAAACAAAGATGAAAACATATCGATACTTGTTGAAGAAAGATGGGACGCCTTCCAGGGCATCCCCAAGCGTAGACGCTTGAGTCTCCTTGAATGTTTACTTGGTGTGCCTTGGGAATCCCCAAGATTGAGCTCTTTCCTCTCCTCCTTCTCCTCATATCGAGACCTCCTTGATCTTTGGTCACTTCATCCACACAAAACTCAACAGAAAGCTCGGTAAGATCCGTTAGTATAATAAGGCAAATCACTACTCTAAGTACTGTTGCAAACCAATTAATATTTAATTTTTGCATTGCATCTACTGTAATATAACTTTTTTCATTGCTTATTCCACTGATAGAATCAATAGTTTCATCAAAACAAGCAAAACAATGCATCAAAAACAGAATATGTCTTAAACAGGATGGTCTGTAGTAATCTGAACATTCACCATAGCTCTGGTACTCCAAAAATTCTGAAACAATTAGGAAAAATAAAAATTTTGTATAGAAAGACTTTGCAAAAAGTTTTAGAAGCTTTTGACGTTCTAGTAAAAAATGTAAAATCGCGCACTACATCCAAAGTTTCTATTTCTGCACCACACATACCAACAAGCAATCTAAACATCCTAGGCAAATCTTGGCACGTTATTTTTTTCATAATAAAATGGAATTGTACAAGGGGATTATTATTTTTGTTCAAAAGTTTCTAGAATGCATGATTCACAAAGTTTCCAAGGGCATGAACAAAGTTCAAGGCATGCTCCCGCTTCCATGGTGCTTGTCTATCTCACTTTCACTTTTCTTTTTGTGAAGTTTTAAGTTCCCCTATATTTTTTGTTTTTAAACTGTATAAAAGCACTTACAAAAATAAATGACTCTCTAAAACTTCTGGGTTGTCTCCCTGGAAGCGCTTTCTTTAAAGCCATTAAGCTAGGCATAAAGTGCTCAAGTAATGAATCCACCTAGATCCCAAGGTATATCAAAGCCAATTTTAATTGACAATGTTTTGGCATTTAGTATTGAGCACAAAGCAACATATATCATGCAATGACGAAGTCTACCTCTCTTCCTATGCATCAGCATGTCATAAAAGAACAATTCATGCACATCAAGTAAAGGCCAATACATAGTATAACTAGTTTCTTGCAATTTTTCGTGTTGGAAACATAGAGAGGTGGAGATGTAGTTCCTCTCTCATAATAATTGCAAGTAGGAGCAGAAAACACATGCATATTATGTTCATCAAAATCATCATGTGTAGTGGTAAAAGGCAACCCATCAATGTAATCCTTAATAGGTGCAAATTTCTCCGATATAGTGTAGTTGGGAGAATTCAAAAATATAATAGGACTATCATGTGTGGGTGCAATAGCAACAATTTCATTCTTAATATAAGGAACTTGAAAGGATTGAGAAGAGGTGTCTAGAGGGGGTGAATAGACTACTTGACCAAATAAAAACTAGCCTTTTCCAAATTTTAGTTCTAGGCAGATTTTAGCCACTTAGCACAAGTCAAGCAATCAACCTACACATGCAATTTCAAGAGTATAGCAGCGGAAAGTAAACAATTGCATATGAAGGTAAAGGGAGGAGTTTGGAGTGTGCAAACGCAATTGGAGAGATGGAGATTTTTGGTGTGGTTCCGATAGGTGGTGCTATCATACATCCACATTGATGGAGACTTCAACCCGCAAAGGGTAACGGTTGTGCAAGTCCACAGAGGGCTCCACCCACGAAGGGTCCTAGAATAAGCAACCTTGTCTATCCCACCATGGTCGTCACCCACGAAGGACTTGCCTCACTCGGGTAGATCTTCATGAAGTAGGCGATCTCCTTGCCCTTACAAACTCCTTGGTTCAACTCCACAATCTTGACGGAGGCTCCCAAGTGACACCTAACCTATCTAGGAGACACCACTCTCCAAGAGGTAACAAATGTTGTGTTGATGATGAACTCCTTGCTCTTGTGCTTCAAATGATAGTCTCCCCAACACTCAACTCTCTCTCTCATAGGATTTGGATTTGGTGGAAAGATGATTTGAGTGGAAAGCAACTTGGGGAAGGCTAGAGATCAAGATTTATGTGGTTGGAGTGGAATATCTTGACCTCAACATAAGTGTAGGTGGTTCTCTCTCAGAAAATGTATGTTGGAAGTGTAGGCATGTTCTGATGGCTATCTCTCTGAATGAAGAGTGGGTGGAGGGGTATAAATAGCCTCCACACAAAATCTAACCGTTACACACAAATCACCAAACTCGGTGGGATTGAATCATGAAACTCGGTCAGACCGATTTAGTTCATAATGTGACCGTTAGGCATTTCGATGGGACAGACATGATCAACTCGGTGGGACCCATGTGCTAGGGTTAGGGTAAAGACTCAACTCGGTTTGACCGAGTACACAAACTCGGTGGGACCGATTTGGGTAATAAGCGAAACAGAGAGTTGGCCAAGCAAACTCGTCGGGACCGATTGCATATCTCGGTGGGACCTAAATTATTGCAATAGGCAACAGAGGGTTTGCAAGCCTATCTCGGTGAGACCGAGATCCCATCGGTGAGACCGAATTGATTAGGGTTTCTGGCAGTCGCTATGTCCAGAGAACTCGGTGGCGCCGGATAGATAGTTTCGGTGGGGCCGAGTTTGACTTTTGGTTTGGGACATATGTGGATGTCAGAAGGTAGTTGAGGGCTTTTGGAGCATATCACTAAGCACTTTGAGCAAGCAAGCCATTGAGCAACATCTCATCCCCTCTTAATAGTATTGGCTTTCCTATGGACTCAATGTGATCTTGGATCACTAAAATAAAATGTAGAGTCCTGAGCTTTGAGCTTGAGCCAATCCTTCGTCCTCAGCATCTTGAAGGGGTTCCACATCCTCTAGTCCATGCCACTCCATTGTTGAACTTATGTGAAACATACTAGGTAGAAGCATTAGTCCAACAAGAGATATGTTCTCATTAATTACCAAAATCACCCAGGGAGCACTTGTGCTTTCAATCTCCCCCTTTTTGGCAATTGATGACAACATACATCAAAGCTTTAGATAAAGATATAGAGAATAACAAGTAAAGCTTTGAAAAGACATGTAACATGCATAGGCTCCCCCTACATGTATGCAATCATGCAAATATGGAATATAGGAGCATGTGAATGCATAAGCATGACAGAGTAAGCAATGTGTTACATGTATCTTGGCTATATGCATCAGAGCAAATGATGTGAATATAGGAAATGTACCTTCATGCTCATGAGTCCTTCTTGCAAACGGTATGTACATCAGCAAGAAATCCTCATACACATGACTGTGATGCATGTACTTACCTTGTGGTCTTGAGTTGGCTTAGGAAGGAATGAACCTGAGTAAACAAGGTTAGATAACATAGATACACCTACTAGCACTACAAAAAAATACACTTCCATGATGATACGTGTTTGTCACAGTAGGTCGCTTTTTTTGTCATGCATGTACATCCATGACAAATTTATGACAGAATCAAGATAGTCATACCAGTGCTGTCATAGAAGTGTTCCATGACATTACCAAAATTATCATCACGGAAGTGTCCACTTCCATGACGATAAATCATGCGTCACAGAAGTGCTTTCGTCAAGGGTGACCGACACGTGGTATCCACCGTAACGAAACACCGTTAAGCTATCAGGTCGGGTTTTGGATCCGATAACCCATTAACAGCCCCGACCAATGGGGATTTTCCACGTGTAAAATCATCATTGGCTAGAGGAAACACGTGTCGGCTCATCGTCGGGACAGATGTCATCCACTCACTGGACAGAAGGCGCCTATGATACGTCGACATGTGGCACGACCCAACAAGTTTAAATGGGCCGGCCCAACTAAAGGCCCACAAGATTTTGCGGACCACAATGGGCCGGCCCAGCTAAAGGCCCACGAGATTTTGCGGACCATAATGGGCTGGCCTAGCTAAAGGCCCACAAGATTTTGCGGGCCATAATGGGCCGGCCCAGGTAAAGGCCCACAAGATTTTTGTGTGCCATAATGGGCCGGCCCAGATAAAGGCCCACAAGGTTCTTGCGGGTCATAATGGGCCGGCCCAGCTAAAGGCCCACGAGATTTCGCTGACATTAATGGGTGGGCCCAACTATAGGCCCACAAGATTTTGAGGACCCTAGTAGGCCGGCCAATTAACTGGTTGCCATGTTTTGGGCCAAATGCCGGCCCATATTTGATCTGGTCCATTAATGGCTTGCCACACTCCGGGCCTAATAGTGGCCCATATGAGATCCGGCCCGTTAAAAGCCTACCACGTTCTGGGCCAAATTACGGCCCAGATCAGATCCGGCCCTTTAAGAGGCTTTGGGCTCAATTATGGCCCATATCAGATTCGGCCCGTCAACTGGACACTATGCTTTTGGGCCCATTTGCTAAAGGCTCACTTAGTAATTCGTCCTGATATTAGTTTTGGCCTGTTAAGGGCCCGTTTAACATTTTGGCCATATATTAATTTTGGCCTGTTAAAAGCCCATCATATAGTTGGGCCTAACTACAGCCCGCTTTGCATACGGCCTGCTCGCAGCCGATATCTGATTAGGCCAAACAAGGACCCAGAAAATTTTGGCCTGTTAAAAGCCTAGGATTTGATTCGCACAATCATGGGCCGAGGTTCATTTCGGGCTGCTGCGTGACTAGTAGGAATTAAGAACAAACCTACTCTATACAATAAAGAAATTACGCATAGTAACTAAGAATAAACCTACACTACACAATAAAGGATTTAAGGTATATTACATCCACTGGGCAACAAAGTTCACCACCAGTGATCATAAAGCGCAACGAAGAAGCAGATTACAAAAACTGGACACCATTGCAGCGTAACAAAATAATACTGAACCAAGACCACTTCCAAGAGTGTTCAAGAAAGATTAGCCTTGCGAGGGAACTGCTGCGCAAGCTGCTAAGCAAGGCTGTGAGACCGGCCTAGCATGTCGGTCATAGCTTCTAGGTGTAGCTGTTTAGCGATGAGGTTCTCATTGGTGTTCTCCGCAATCTTTCTTAGAAATAGGACTTCAAGTCAAAGTTGAGTTGCAGAATGCCTTTCTGCTAGAACTTGGGACTGAAGAAGTCAAATTGAATCAGACAACAAATTCTGTGAGCTTGTCTGACTGTTAGCCTCAAGTAACTTGAACACTGCATCAAGACAAGACTTTGGGGTTGTCTCACTATCTTCAAGATGTTTTTCCTTCTTTGCTGCAATATATGTTGGGTTTGTCTCACAGCCTTCAGCAGACTTGTGCATGCCATCAGGCATATCACGCTGAAACAAAGTAGAGAGATGGCATGTTTTGCACGTGTATAAACAAAGATGATAACTGTTCTGTCAATTCTATCCAATTTCAAATTAGAAAATAAAGAGTATGTTCAAAAAATCAATAGCATAATTTGGCATTGTTCATAATGCGGGGAGCTTCACCACACTACTGGATTACCATGTCAACATAACAAGCATATATGAAGGGCAAACAAAATCATTGTATCTATTTTGGATAATGTGCATGGCATGTTGTTCATATCATCAGCCACATCAGTAAGATAAAACAGGAGATGACAAGGTGCAAACGTGGGCTGCTTCACCACACACTGGATTGTAGATCCACAAAAACAAGCATTCATATAGGGAGTATTAATTAATGTGCATGGTATGAATAAGCAATTTGGTTTTACAAGTAAAACTTAGAACTTACGGTTCTTACGAACATGCATTTTGGTAGAAACAGCAAACTAAACAGCAGTAAACGATAGGGAGTATGAGCAAATTAAACAGCAGTTGAGGATAAAGGCTTTAGAAGGACTGACTTACATTAATAGTTAACACCGGCATGGTGGAGGATGGTGGTGATGGATGTGGTGGAGGACGTCGGCGATGGATGGGGTGGCGGACGGAGGCTGGTGTGGGAATAGGGTGTTCTAGCACGGACAGTGTATGAATGGGAAAATGGAGGGAGAGGTACGGGGAACCATGTTTTTGGGACGCGCCTGTCTGAAATATTGGAAAGTTATGAACTTATCCCCCACTTTAAATTTGGACGTCTCGCCGGTTGGGGATAGGACGGTAATCTCGCATCTCCCAAATATTTGCTGGTAACTATTTCGGGCGAGGAGAGGATGTTTTGCCGCCCACGGTTGGCGCCCATGGTGTATGAACGGGGCTGACAGGTAGGGCGGTTATGTCATGTCTGATGGAAGTTACACATCTGTCCCTATTTAAAATATTAGCCTACATCTATTTCAGACGAGGAGAGGGTGTTTTGCCGCCCACCGTGTATGAATGGGGAATGGAGGGAGAAACAAAGGTCTTTCGGATGAGCTTGAATCAAATGAGTTTTGCCGCCCATGTTTGACGCCCACCGTGTTAGAACGGGCTCTGAGGCGGTCGTGTCACATCTAATTGAAGTTACTAACCTACCCCTATTTAGAGCAGTGGAAATCGGGCCGATGGATTGTTCGTGTAATGGGTAGACAGTAATTTCCATCTCCCAAACACTTGGCTTCGGGCAGCCGATGTGGGAGTGGACATTTTGCTGTTTCTTTCGAATTTTGGGACAATAAGCATCCACGTTTACCCTGGCAACTAAATTCAAATCCATTTTGTATTCCTATATGAATTTTTATAAATCATTCTGTGTGTTTTTATATATCTTCAAAAGGAAGACAAAGATGTATTCCACTATCATATATAAATATGTTTTACAAATGCCGATACTCAAATTCAGAAACTAGAATCCAGTTTAAGGTGAATTCGAATATTTGGAACACTTCATGTCCAACTCAAATGTCACACGCAGCATAATGTGTACTCCCATTTAGATATGTACACAAGCGATGTATCAAGATTCAAATACCGAGTCAATCAACCAAGAGTGTACGGAACTAACAAACATATAAACACTTATAGAGTATATGGATCAATAATATCAACTAACATACATAAGCCAGGCCGCTGTACTTTTTTTTGGCTACAACAGCATCCTTTTTTTAGCCAGCATCTTGGCCCTTTCCGATGCGTGCCACTTATGGTCCATCTATACTACTATTGCTGAATGCACATTCAGCCCGATTGGCATATTTGTAGGTCTAGCACAACAATCCAAATGAAATGTCTCCGAGTCTTATCAATTAATACAGACTTGTGCTCAAATAAAAATACAAACAAAAAAACAAAAAAACAATTATTACATGATCTCTAAAACAAATGGTTTGATTGATTACATGAACAGACAACACAAAGGTTATTCAAGTATGGCAAGAACATTTCACCTATGATTTACCAAGTAGGAATTTAATTTCCTTTTTTTCCTTCAGGACCTTAACAATCTGGTCAGTCTCAGCTTGCTTCGTTTTGAAATCCACCAAATATTTAATGGTTGTCTTGAGTACTGCTTGTGATTGTGCTGTTTGCTTCCTCAACATGTCAACTTCATCTCTAAGTGCAGAAGCAGAATCTCTTTCTACCACTAGTTTAGCCTCCAGAACATCAGCGGTTGGCAATTCATAATGCACGATTGGGCCGGTGCCACAGCTGTGGGATGATGCAACGTCCATGGGGACCTCGGTCTTTGATCTTGGGCTAACCTGTTTTGCCATTAAAGTTCCGATTGGATTCAGAAAAGTTGAAGTTAGCAAAACATCTCAACTGGGAGTTATAACAGCAAACCAGTTAAACAAACAAGAAATTAAAGAGTTTCAATTGGATGCTGAAAAGTAGTTATTAACATCATTGTAACCCGCTGTTGCAGCAACAAAGCAGTTAAACAAACAAGTAGATATTTAAGTTAAGGCAAACAGGTAATTCTTAACGGTAAGTATCAAACACATAGATAGGCGCAGTCTACAATATGATTAACAGGCTGTGCCATTATGTAATCAGTAGCAAACTAAATTAAGCCAAGCAACGTAATTGAACAATTTTGCAATAAGTGGCTAACTAAAATTCCGAGAAGCAGGTAACTGAACTTACGCTAGTTCTTTGTACATGCACACTCCAACTTCTTTTTCGCTTACAAGGTCGTACGAAGGAGTCCATGGCATCAATTGCTTGGATACGCAGTCCCAATACTTCTTTCTTCCCACACTGCATGGGTAAGTCAAATGGTTAATCTGGTAAGATGGTGCGTCCTTGATATGTTATATGAGGACGTGTAGTCAGACTAGTTGTAGCCAAACACATCACACTGGCTTTTACTGTATATTTCATGCGATTACTTTTGGCATATCGAGATCTAAGCAATCTACAATAGGATGAAAAGACTAGCATCCTTCATATTATTGGCGAACTCAGTTCATAGAAACAAGCAATTCAACCATTCTGTGGGTAAATCAAAAGCGCCACTGGAATATTTTTCACTATCCAATCATACACGCAAAAAGAGGTGACGCCACCATAGGGGCTGGTATGGGAGGCCGCCTCAGGTGGCTGGAAAGTGTGCACCTCGTTTGAGTCGTCCAGGTTGGCCCATGCTAGTTTTGTTCGTCCCAACGCACGAGCAAGCAATGTAAAAAATGAAGAAAAATGTTTCAATTTGGATGGGCCAATAACATAAGTGCAAGGCAGGCCCTATAGCAGGCTCGCGGCCCAAACGAGCGCCTCCCATATCGGTCGGCAGCAGGAAAAATCCCCATTCGATCACTCCAGCCTCCAGTCTGGTTCGCTCCTAACCTAGCCGCTGCTGGACAGACCGACACAGCACTTCTTCGCGCCCTCGTTGGAGGGCGGTCACCGGGCTTCAAGCGAACGGAAGGACAAGAAGATGAAGATCCAACCCTGGGTGTAGCCTGCGTGGGAGGCAGCGGCGGCAGCACGGGCATGGCATCGAGATTGCACAAACAAACAGTCGCAGCTTGCAAGAGTAGCATGCGCAACGAGCAGGTACATCACATCCTTGATTATATCTAATTCAACTCTTCAATTTCTAGCCAATAGTTAAACCTGACGGTGTTGTAAAACTGCTTGTATGTAGGGAATCTATGAGAAAATGAAACCAATTTCTACTTATTTTATAACTCCCCCAATCAATACTTAACTGACTGAATATGATGTATCTAATCAAGTTTCTGGTGCAAACATACAAGCTCATGTTGTTCTTGAGCCTGAAGTGTCTAATGAACAGTCTGCTAATGAAGGATTTGATGCAAACATTTTACATGCTCCTGGTGATGAGCATATAGTGTCTAATGAGGGATCTAATGCAAGCATTTTGCAAGCTCATTGAAGGATTTAGTGTCTAATGAGGGATCTAATGCAAGCATTTTGCAAGCTCATTTTGCAAATCTACTATGTTGAGAGAGACAGAGATTTGCAGGCATTGATGACAAGCAAATTATAGTGGATTTTCATAGCTTGAGGAAACATCGAGGCCATCTACCAGAAAGTCCCCGTATCATGACAACATAGCATAAATACTTTTCTAACCTGTTGTTTGAAACTATTGGCATACTCGTGCAGGATAGATATATTGATATGCAGTTTGCGCACTAGTTATACGTGCAATTACACTTTGATATTTTCAGCCAGAGAACGAATAATTCAAGAAGGTACAGACCATGTTCGTAGTCCTTGTACACCATGTTGCATTTTGTGTTTTTTGGTGCTTGCATCATTTAGTGTTTATAATATGAACTACTTTGGATCATTAGCTGGTTTTCAAAGTGCATGTAGCTTCACATTTCTCAAGTTATGTTGATTTCCGGAGTGCAAGTGCCTTCGTATTTTTTAAGTTAAATTTTCGCCCTGGTAACTTGAATTCGTGGATCAGCCACTGCACACAAATCATACACGAATGCCAGTATGAATTAAATGAAATGCAGGGACTTACACTAGCTCATTGTACAGGCTCACTGCAACTCTGCTTGCGCTTGGGATGTTCCATGTACAAGTCCATGTTACCACTTGCTTGGATGTGCAGGCCTTGTGCTCCTTGCATCCCCCTCTGCATTTTTGACACGGCGAATGGTTGATCAAATAAGAGGAATCGACCTTGATGTTGTACTAGAGGACAGATACTTACAAGGTTATACAGGTGTGCAGGATGTGTACCAGATCCCGTAGCGCCGTCATGCTTCGCTAAAATATGGATTTGATTATTTCAGATGATATCTCCAGAAGAAATAAGAGTTAAGGTCAGATTTGCATAGGCGTGTAAGCTAAGAGAGGAGTGAAAGGATATCCAAACATCGTTGAAATAGTGCACAAGGGAGTGATGTGTGGATACCTAGTTCGGGCCGGCGTTTGTGCATGCTCGCCTAGCTAGAGTGCGGGTCACTTCAGAGCCGTTGAGGGTATGCGCTCGCGTTGGCTGGCCGCGCACGGATGTAGATCTTGAGTGGCAGCGGAGTGCTACGATGCGGTGGACGAGACCGTTGGTGAAGCCCCAATAGCCTCAGGGGGCGTAGGTGCGACGATGTGCTTGGTGAAGTAGCCCCGGTGAGCTGCGAGACGGCGTCGGTGAAGCACGCCTGATGCAGTGCAACTCGGTGTCTATGAGGCACGTCGGTTGCGGCGGCCGACGTTGTCAGTGGACCACCCGGTGCGGTGGACGAGGGTGTAGATGAGGTAGCTCCGGTGCGGTGGTGAAGCGCGACCGTCGTCTTCGTCATCGTCGTCCGGCATAGAGGTGGGGAACGGTGGGGAAAGAGACGAGACAAGGGGCGATTCGAGGGTTGGCGGCGAATTAGGGATTTGAGCAATCTGGGCGCGGAAGGGGACGGTGGAGAAGAGAGATTTTGCAGGGCTGGAATTGGGGCCGCCAGATATTTCAATCCGAAAGGTGGAAGCACGAACTTATATTGTCGTCGTCCTTTTTTCGGCGGGGGCGGTGGGTGGCTGGGTGCGACGCGTCCGTCCGACACACGCGACCACCCCGACAGGACTATGCTTCGGTGCCTTAAGGCACCTGCCTTTGTGTCCATGACATATGGGCCCAACAGGTGGCTGGCCCACATGTTAGTGACCCAAAGGCAGTTGCCTTTAAGGCACCGAAGCAGCGTCCACCCCGACACGACCCTGGTTTGCCTGGTGCGCCTACATTTGAGAATGCAAACGAATCTTCTTTCATTTGCAAACGAATCTGTATGTATTACCATGCCCGTGTTTTCCTTGCAATAATTAGTCTTTCGAAACGAGATACTCCATCCGTTCACTTTTGTAAGTCATTTCAGACAACTTAAAATGAACTGTTTTGCACATTGTCTGAAATGTCTTCAAGGTCTTATAGAAGTGAACAGAGGGAGTACTATAAATTAATTAATGAGGAGTTATTTGAAAAAAATCGAAACGGTACCCACGCTAACGTGGATTAGAGTGTGTGTCACATAATTAGTTATTTGAATTAGAGTGTGTGTCACGTAGTTAGTCATTTGAATTAGAGTGTGTGTCACGTAGCGATCTCCAATTCTAACGTGGATTTCGCATTTCACTGTATCCACGCTACTATTTTAATACAAATTCATATGTATATGATGAACACCATGGTAGTGAGAAAACTTTTGGATATATTCAAACATATGACCTACAAAATAGCACAACAAATTGAGTCAATGTCAACTTTTCAAAACTTAGTATGGCACGAATTCAAAATAATTACCCGTATGCCTGGTCATCGGTTCAAATCTTACAATGTACACCGAATTGAAACATCGATATTAAGTCTCATACTATGTACATTCAAATGTTGTTTTTAGCCCCCCCCCCCCCCCCCGCACAAACGCTACATACTTCCTGTATCGGTCAATCTTCCTCTCCTAACCACCTTAGGAAGCTATCGGTTTCCAACACACGTTCATTCTTTTGTCTCCATGTTTCGATCTATAAGTCTCTCAACTACTCAACCCCTTTTTCCACTCTGTTACCAAATGTATTTACCTCACACACCCGCCATTGCACCCCATGCCGAGCTCTTTCTCTTCTCCCCCTCTCCCTCTCACCCTCTCGCGCTAAACACATGCATTGCCTATCTAGCCCCCAACCTCTCGTGCATGCGCACGCACGCACGTTGTATATCTAGGTCACTCCCTCGAGAATGTCTCAGTCTTTCTTCCGCATGGCGGGCCACACTTGCTCAATCTCGCTCTCTTTATCTGAGTCTCGTTTAACCTCGTTTTCTTTCACACACAAATGATATATCTCCCTGTTCGCGCCTCGATCGACACACTCTATACTCTCTCATGCAGATTGTCTATCTAGGTCAGTCCATCCAAGCCGCCACCACTCTTTTGACCTCATGGTGGGCCACGCTCACTCAATCTCTCTCTCTCTCTCTCTCCGTATGTCTCGATTGACCTCGCTCTTTCTCGGACAAAAACGATATATCACCATGTTTGTGCCCAATTCGACCTATTCACATTGTATACTCTCTCACGCACATCATCTATCTAGGTCACTCTCTCCAACCCGTCTCACTCTTTCGATCGCATGGTGACCCTATGTGATCGGTTGACCTTGCTTCCTCCCACGCACAAAATATATCTACACATCTGTGACTGGATCATCTCTCAAGCTCTATCTTACAGCCCTCACCCTTACCAAAAAGCTCAATCGGACAATATCTCTCCAGAGCATATATATTTGTTCAATGAATGTCGGACCACACTCACTTTGTCTCTCTATCTATATGTCTCTCGATTGACCTTGCTTTCTCACACCGTATCTTCCACGCGTTGAAGCTACTACCTCTCCATCCCTCGCAAAGCCGGAGCTATTTAAATTGCGAGGGGCACTCCAACCTTGGATTAATTTGCGTAGGCATTTATTCCGATCGGTTTAGATTATATTTTTGTAGCATTCTGCCCACAACTACTCCAATCACCATAGCGGGTAATTAAGCTACGGGGAGCACCTAATATGAGCACCGGGGAGCCGTTGGATCGAAGATGCAGCGGCACACACGAGGCCTGAATGTTTTACTTGCAAAAAATCATTTGGAGAGTTTGGAAATTGTGCATAATTACAAAGACTACTCCCAAGCCATTGGATCTCACTTCCAACGGTGTAAAAACTCGTATCACCATAGTATCTAAGCTGCAGGGTGGATGTGATATTCTATGCCGCTGTCATTTTTGTTCATAAACTTGCAAAAAACGTGCAACTCGTGTCGTTACTTGTCTAACCGCGCAAAGTGTTTGTTAAAAAAACCATCCTACACTGAAATATCAGAACAACACACGGGGGTCCCACTTGTCATTAATCAAATTTGGACCTAAAACTAACAAATCTGAAAGACGAGATTCGAACTGGCAACCTGGACTACAAAGCGTAAGTTGGTAGCCTAAAAAAACGAACGGTTGTTGGCTTTGTCCCATAACTTGATTTTATACAGTACTTGCATTGAGTAGAGTAGAGGGAGTGCCTCGTCAACACATGCATGACCGTTATCTCACTTACTGGTGGGTCCCAGGTCTGCGATCTCAATATCTCTTCTCTCGATCGTCTAACCTTTGCACGGGCACACACGAAGAGCAGCGCTAGCTTGCCGTGGTGTTATTACAACTAAAAAAACATGGAAAATAGAAGAATTGCCTAGAACAAGAGACGTTCTGGCTGGTCGAGACGGAGCTAACCACATCTATCCTTCGTGCCACGTTTGCATGCTGAAGCTGTGTGGCTAGTGGGGTGTTTTCAACCGACTGGCTGGGTCCCGAGGTCGAACCATAGGTACTACGTCTGATATAGTATATTTTTACACGCACATTTTTCCTCCGTGCCGAGACGTGGCACACCCTACCGCGCGGTTTCGGGGTCCTCCCGGGTGGTGCACGCATATATTCTTCCTGACGTGGGACACCCTACCTCGCGTTTTCTGGGTCATCCTCGGTCGTAGCGCCAAAGCAAGTAAATGAGTCGTCAAATCACGAAAGACTACCTTTCCCGCCGAGTACATCAGTGAAGCACGGTGGCTAGCTAGTTGGGCTAGTTCGACCGATTAGCTAGGCCGCCGCCACATTTGTTTTTTCACCCCTTTTTTTATCTACTTGCTGGCAGGTAAATTTAAATATCCACCGCGGCGTTGCTCTGGTGTTTGGGTGCGGCAGGATTTTTAATTATTTGATTGACGGGAGCAAACGCGGGAGGATTTTTAATTTTTTGATTGACGGGAGCAGGCGCGGCAGCAATTAGTCACGATGACTCTGCCTGTACCCACTGCTCCCTGATGTGAGAAGTCATCGACAGGTGTTTTACCATGGTGAAAACCAATAGATTCCCCGCTCCCTCCGCCTTCTCGTAGATTGCATTGCCTTTCAGCCGTTTCGCCCCCTTTGCTTCCTCTCCCCATTTCTTCTACCTGGTGCCATGGCGGTGCAGCAGATCACAGAGTCCGAGGTGAGGCTCCTGACACAGGAGCTCCATGCCAAGGATGCGGAGCTTAGGGCCAAGGACGTGGAGCTCCGTGAGCTCAAGGAGGAGAGGAGTGCGATGCTCCTTCGTTATGTGCGGGAGTTCACGGAGCTTCAAAAGCGGCAGGCGTCCACCACAAAGATGCTTGAGGCATCGGCGGCATTGCTGCAGAAAGCGGGAGATACGATAGGCCGTCAGGGGAGCCGGCCGGAGCGCGAGCGGGCCGATCGTGATGAGGTCCAGGATCGCCTGAGCCACTTGGTGAACCAAGTTGCCACACACGTGTTGCGGCTACACGATGCCTATCGTGCGACGATGCCGGCCGCCGGGATAAACACATTCGACCACCCGGTCGACTTCAATGAGCTGCGGCTTCCTGACCTAGTCTCCTTCTTCACATATATCTCCGAGGAGCTGAGCCGTCTCCGTGCGATGGTGGGGGCTGAGCTGGACAAGGAGGGGCTGCGGGCTGCCCTCGCCGTTGCCCGGCGAATCCTTTTAGGGCTCCGTCACTGGAATCCATTCGTGCCATTGGATGCCGTCTTTGACGAGCTGGCCCCCGTCGACCGGGAGCGGGCTCTGCGGGCGGTTGCACCCTGCATCACCAACGTCGCGCGCCTCGAGAAGCAGAGGGACTTCGGTGGTGTTTAGGCGCCCTCTACATGGGCATGTCCATGTCTCGGTGCAACATGACCGTTGGATCAAACTCAGACGGTGCAGATCAGTCACTGTAGCACAAAGCATGTGGGTGTGTTTGGTTGCATTCTCATCTCAATATAGTTGTTTCCTCTTCGTGTATTTTTGTCAACCTACTAGTGTGGACTCATGCACCCTTCATGCACTCTGCCAAACACCCAAAAGTGGGTCGAGAAGGGAACTTTTGCTCCCATCCCATGCACCCTTCATACACCCTACCTAACACTATTCGTGCTTCATATGGTTCATGTTTCATGGAGTACTGTAGCACCGTACTCTCCGTGCGCTGTGGACCTAGTTCTGTTAACATTGATCTCACCGTTCATTCTTGACCGGATAGTCGAAAAAGCGGTACTATGTTACATATAGGAGTAGTTGACATGCGCACAACATCATTTGTTATCGTCATATCTTACTACACTAGCAACAAGATTGTGTAGTACTGATGTATGAACCACTGCACATGCCTAGTAGTAGGAGCACTGTGTATGTTCAAGTGGCTGTCGTGTTTCACACTCCTCCGTCGTAAGAGTGGAAACGCTTGCTGTAATCATTTTTTTCTACTGAAAAATAGTGGACACACTCTACCGTGCGGATCCTCCTCCAGCCATGCACTAAATTACTCACTTTCGCCGACCTGTGGGACATCCAGCATCGGGGTCCACCAGCCATGCACTAAATTACTCCATAGTAGAGTGACAGTAGACTACCCCGATCGAAGCGCCGCACTAATGCCCAATGAGCCGTCAAATCACAAAACCCCCTCCTGTCCAGCAGTAAGTTGGACGGACGAAGCAACCATCATTTCATTCTTCTCTCTTAGCTTCCTCTCTACCCAACCCTTGCTTCTGCCTCATCTTGTTCCTCATTTCTTCAAGAAAACCCCGACCTGCTTCTGCCATTGTTATTCTCTCCCAAAAAAAAGGAAAGGTGAGCGCATCAATGGTGTTGGTTCTGGACAAGGCCGAGTCTTGCAACCCCGAGACTGATCCTATAACTCCCTCTCTTTTCTTCTTTTGGGTTTGTGATTATGGTTTCTTTTCTTTTATTTCTATTTGATAGTTTCTTGATGGACGCTGGAGCACCGGCCGAAGTGATGTCTATGGCTCCGGCCAAAACCGTCGAGGCTCATGGTATGAAGAAGTGCAAGCACCCCGCCGAGACTACCGCAGACAAGCTCAAAGCCATCGCCCTGTCCAAGCCTCCCTCTGCGGGATCCCTCATTAAGCAAGTCAAGGTAATATCTCTTTTTGACGATCTTTTTCTCGATCTTGATCGTGTTTTTTCATCTAACACGCAGTACTAGTACTAGTAGTACAACTTTCTGGGTGATCTTGCATGTGATTTTTGTGTGCCAAATGACAGTTCTAAATTCCTCTTTTGACCAAAACATGCGAGAGGTTGACACTGATTTCTTATAGATTACTTTCAACTACTCCCTCTGTCCCAAATTTCTTGTCTTAGATTTGTCTAGATATAGATGTATCTAATACTAAAATGTGACTTGATACATCCGTATCGAGACAAATTTAAGACAAGAATTTTGGGACGGAGGGAGTACTTTATGAACATCAATGCTACCTTTTAAGAGGGTATATTTTCCTCAGTAACTTGTGTTATGGATATTGCATGTAATCCCTCTACTCTCATGCCTTTGAAGACATGTTCTAGTGTCTTTGTTCACTCATTTCTGTGCGTATATGTAGTTATATATGGAGTATAATATCGAAAATCATCTTATATTTCTGAATGGTGGTAGTAATAAAATATGGTTTCTGTTTGAATTAGAACCAGGTCCTCGGTGGAGATGAAGTTCTCAAAGTCATGCCGTGTGAACTGGAAGACCTGATGATGAGTTCTACTGCAGAACTATCCAGCTGCTGTGTCCTTTTCGCCACGTGTCCTGAACTAGTGTTTTCCTGTAGCATTGTTGTCAGGCGTGTTCTCGAGGTTGTACTTGACCACAACAATTTCCTGGTTGTGCCTTCAATTACAAAGGGTGTGGTTCTTGGAAAGCTTCCCAACAAATCTGATGCGGCCCATCTTCATCATCATGTTTATGAGTGGAAAGACCACTCTGTTAGGTTCTCCAAGGTTGACAAGATGGTGATGGTGCATGTAGACATCTCACACGAAGTCCATGGCCTACTCAGTTATGCGGGGTTCATCCCGTAGGTCGGTGGCAAAAAATAGTCTGCAAAGTTTAGTTAGTGCAACTTTACTTGTCTGTAGTAAGCACTATTGTTCAGTACTTGATTTGTGTTTGTGAACCCTGTATTGTTTATTAGTACTGCCGCTTTTGATGTGTGGTCAGTCCTGAGAACGGTCTATGTTAATGTCTGTCCACTCAATTCAGTCTGTATATTTTGAAGTATCCATATCATATTTTTTGTGAGGATAGTCTATCAATTATGGTTACACTCCAATATCTGTTTGCATTGCAGGGTTTATCGCACCCACCAGGATTTCCAGCCCCATGGATGTTCGGTCCATACGATTTTCACGACCTTTGGACTATCCTGCTTGTGGGAGAAGGCGGGGCCCCTGCATGCCATGCATAATTGGACGATCAATCTTCTGTTTAGTACTTCAACATAGTGATTTCCTAGTAAGGATTCACTCGTGTCACATCAAGTAAATCTTATTGATTTACTGTCTAAATCTTATTGATTTAATGTCATATTTTCTTTCTTTTCCTGCAATTTTACTATGCAGGTTTTGCCATGTGACATTCATCATAGAATAAACCGTTTGGTTTGCTCTATGATGGCTATTTTTGCAGGTTTCACTTCTTATGTCGTGTCAGTAATAAAGGCACCGTCCATCACTTATATTACTGGAAAAAATGGATCAGTCTATTGTCTGAGTACAAGCTGAATCCCTATGATGAACTACAGTTTGGTTTAACAAAAACGCCACAATTAGTCCTTCTCGCGTTTAAAAGAAATGAAGAAATAGACTGGATCACGGTCACGGATCCTAGTCAAGTTAGAAAGCTGATCATAGTAGATCAGACACGACCGCCGGTGTCTTGCACAGATCGAGCACCGGCAGTTGCTCTAGCATTGACAGCGGCAGCAACTCAGTCAGATCCAGCTGAGGATTGGGCACCGACCACGTCAGTGGATCAGTCTGGTCTACCGGACGATCGGGCATCGACACCGGCACCTGCTCCGACACCGGCACCAGTTCTACAAGGAGCACCATCTCCAGTAGCAGCAGCGGCTTCGGCACCTGCACCAACACTTGCACTTGCATCTGCTCTGGCCTGTGTAGTTGCACTGGCAACAGACTGGGCTGCAGTTCGCACTTCATATACCAAAGTCCTTACAAAAACCGACATGTCCACCTTCTTGGTAAGCATTGGCTGCTCAAGTGCTTCGTTCTTTTTTCTTTCCATGTTGTTTCACATGATTCACTATGTTGATCTAACTGTTTGGGTATGTGTTCTTGTTTGCAAACAGAGAATTTCTAGAGCAACGAGGGAGTCGTTCAACAATCTGGGCGACCGCGGCCAAGTTTCTCTTACCATGTGCAGCCTTGGTGTGAATGAACCTGCTCAATATACCATAAGTACAAAGGATGGTCTCATGATGATTGATGCTAAAGGATGGTCAAGGTTCAAATCCAAATCATATCTTGCGGTAGGGGATGATGTCAAAATCGAACTTTCTCAGCAAGGAGAGCTGGTCCAAATCAACTTTGAAATTCTTCAGTAGCAGCACGCAACTGCCGAACGGATCTATCCTCCGAGAGATTTTGATGTAATAATTTGGCATGGTGAAACAAGTGTCCTGTGTGTATAAGTAGTACGATGGTATTATTTATCACGTGGTATATCATTGATAGAATTGCAAATCTGATTGCTGGTTAGGAACTATCGTTCGATTTCATTCCAACAACTGTCGTGCTTTATTCAATTTTGTGTATTCGTCTTGCGACAGCATCTAAAACCAGGGCCGTACCGATCACTTGCAATATGAAAAGCGCTGAGGTAGAACACATGGGGCCCCAAACATGCAGGGTTGGCCTGCGGCCCAAAGTCCAGAACTGTGAGCCTATCTGAGTATTATATTCTCAGCTGAACCCCCATAAAAAAGGCAGAACCCCCATAATGCCCGTGCGTTGCAGAGGGAGTATATTTCTCAGCAAGGTGAGCCTGTGATATAAAAGATTTGTATATTTCTTTACAGAACGAGTATCTCTTTGTCAAAAAATATATTTATGTGTAACTAGTTACTCCTGTCTTTCTACTTACTTTCACTGATATGTGGGGCAACCGGCAACGGGGTCCACGTGCCATATGCACAAATTAGAGTGCACAACTTCACGATAGACACACCCCGGTCGTAGCGCCACAGTAATGCCCAATGAGCCGTTAAATCACCACCCCCCCTTTCCAGCTTTAGCAGTAAGCTGGACGGACAAAGCGGCAATATTTAACTGGGCCTGAATCCCCTTCTCCCTCGTCTGCTTGTTCAGAGAAAACCCCCTCTCGGCGATTGCATAGGGTTTTCTCATGGAGAACCAGGTACAAATTCTTCATCCATCCCCGATAAACCCAAGTCCCTTGGTCGCAGGTAATCCTAGGATGGCAGCCGCCGCCGTTGATGCATTTTTCTTCCTACTGAATCTAGTGTGTTTCATTTGGAGTGCCCAAAGTGCGAGTACCCTACAGGTTTCTGTGCCCTCGGCGAGACACCACACTTGTTCCTTCTCATCCTAACACAACATTTTGAAGCGTGCACAGTATGTTCCTAGAATCCTCTTTTCTATCCGGGAGGGTGGGGTTTTTTTGAACATGTTGTGTTCTCATATTATTTTTCCTGTAGTGTATTATTTGCTCTGCCAGAACACATGTACTCAAGATGCTCGGCCTTGCCATAACTGAATACACTAGTTTAATGGTCACAGTGAAGACAAGCCATGGATATAAGTTCCGAGTTGGGTTTATGAACCAAGAAGATCGCTACTTTTTTTATGGCCAAACATGGATAAACTTTCTCAAGTGTTACAGACTGAAAGTTGGCGCACGAATGTTGATGGAAATAGCAGAACCTGGTCTCATCTTCACTGCGATCTTCCACCCCGGTGTCGTTCCAATTGTTCATCCATGTTAGTTTTGTATTTGGTTCTTGCTTGTTGCCTCGATTACTTCTTAATCCACCTATTCTGTCTAACTAATCACAATTTAACTTTAGAAGTAGCAACGAATCTCTCACGAAGATGCTACTTCTAACTAATATTTTCTTATAATTGGTGGCACGTGTAGGTTTTTTCAGAGTTAAGTAGTCTGCTCGTTTGTTACTCTGTAATAACTCGGCTATTACTAATGGCACTGAAGTTGACTGGATCGACATCCACAAGTTCCTACACTTTATTGATCGTCTTGAGGTCCTTGTGGGGTGTTTCAATGGTGGAAGGCCACGTGGGATATGTGTGCCACTGCTGCACTCGTTGGACAGGTCCAACTGTGTCGAGAAACTTATGGTACGAGCTGTTTTCTGTTATATATGTTGTTCATAAACTATTGCTTATACGCAGTTTTACAGCTGTGATCTTCTTGAAATAGGAACTATCGAGTTCTATTGTTCCTATACAGATGCCTGACCATGGTCGGGTCAGACTTGCGCTTGGTCACAACATGATGTTTATGTCGACCTACTAAATTCCCCTTGGAGGTGAAAAGATACTTATTCATGGGTGGTCTCAAATAATGAAGGCCCGTCCATCTTGGAGAGTAGGACAGAAGATTATGTTCATGCTTTTCCATGGCTCTAAAGCGAATATCCTATTTATTGACCACGTTGCGAGATGAAGCCGCTTTCAGAAGGTTGTGAATGCGCGGGGTGGCGCCTGGGCCTTGTCCTGGGGCTTGGCGGCCTCACCCTTGGTTAACTGTAGGCAAAGTAGCACTGTTCGAGGCTTGCTTTGTACGGTTTAACCTGTATAAGTACTCATACTGCTTTCAGCTTTGGTTATTAAGTGCCCCTGCTGGTTTCAGTTAAGGTTGTTAAGTACTCCTGCTGCTTTTACAGTCTGTTGTGTTTCTTCAGTCCTATCTTCCTCCAGTCGCCAAAACCAAACCAGCGCCGGCAGGGCCGCCTGCTTCCGCCTCCCACGGCTGGCTGTGCCTCAGCGCACGCATCGCCGCCCCACCGTCTCCTAAATCGCTAACGCCGACGTCCTCCGCGCGCTTTTGTGCGCTCGCCGCGGCGCCGCCCTCTCGCGTTGTCGACATGGTCTCCTAAACAACAGGAATCAACAGAAGTACGTGGAGAGGATGACAGTAGGGGCCCACCACGTCAGCGTATGGAAAAATAAAATGCTTCCTCCTAGTGTTTTCCTGACATCTGGGACCCACGACATTGTGAGCGTATATAGTCAATAGACAAGAGAACAGCACAAGATCGGCTGACACCTGGAACGTAGCTACTCGAGCAGTATTTTTTTGTTTGGTATTGTTGAGACGGAGCAGGGTTTGAACTGGGCTGTGGCCCGTCTAGCCCAGGCTTATATTTTATGTTCACCATGTGACCAGCCCAACAATTTTTTCTTTGTGAAAATGATCCCACTTTATTTTTTTTGAAGAATACCCAATCCAGGCCTACGTATTTTTCTACGCCCTGATGGGCTGCAACTCTTTCAAGACGCATGCAAATCTTGAAAGTAATATGAAATGGGTTGTAAATATAATAACAGATGACAAATTGGCAATTACATTACAATTTCTGAATTTTATTACGTTTTCAGATTCCTATTTCACTGGGCATTAACCTAATTTAAGTATATCTTCAAAGTACTTTAAATCTGGCTAGACATTTCGGTATTAAAAATAGTTTGGAACCCACAGAAATATGCGAAATTGGCCCTGGCCAACCAAAAAAACGACTGCAATAAATTACATAAGAAGTTGCCATGAGCTATATATAAATTATTAAAAAACAGGGAGTGGTCTGACTTGTGGGCCTGTTTAGTTGACGCGTATGCAAGATTTTTTTTGTCGTTATATACGTCACCAAACGATTCTAGCAGACGTAATCGTTGGATGTCAATCCAACGGCCGTCGTGTTTCTTCAATCTCTGATCTTCTTGCTCCAGCCGCCAAAGCAGCGCCGGCGGGACCGCCTACTCCCGCCTCCCGTGGCCGGCTGTGCTGCCGCACAGGCCCCAGCGCCCCGTACTACTCCCACCACTAGCTAGGGCATCCCTCTACTCACCCATACCCCCTGTTATTCTGCACCGACGGCAGCCTCACACCGCAGCCGAACCGGTGAACGCTCATACTCCTCTCCGCGTGGGCATCCACTGTCGCGTCCTCCCCGGCTCCGCGTCATCCCCTTCCTATGCCTCGCCGTCGTCCACCGCCATGGTGCTCTCGGCGCGGCGTGGTCAATATGGTGAACGACCAACTTCCATCGGAAGAGTACTGTACGTGGAGAGGCTGACAGCTGGGTCCACGGCAGCCGCAAGGAAGTGCCTCCTTATTACGAGGAAAATAATTATTCCTCCACCTGACAGCGGGGACCCACCATACGGGCAACTAGTATTTTGTGAAAAAATCATTCCCCCCTGACTGCTGGGACCCACCGGACGGGCCATCGTATTTCGCGAAAAAAACGTTCCCCCCGCTGTCAGCTCGGACCCACCAGAAGTGCCTCCTTATTACGCACAAAAAAATGAATACTCCCCTGCCTAGTTGGGACCCACCTTGGTGGGAGGCTAACCTGTGGGCCTACTAAGTTGACGGGGACGAAGGGCTTTGTCAACTTAGTCAATATGAACGATTCTAGCTCCAGTGACCGTACGATGTCCATCGAACGGCCGTGGTGCTTCTTCAACCTCTGGTCTTCTTGCTCCAGCCGCCCAAAGCACCGCCGGTCGTGCCGCATGCTCCTGCCTCCCCTGGCCGGCTGTGCTGCTGCGGAGGCCTCACCGCCCCCTACTATTCCCAATGCTAGCCAGGCCCTGCGGTGACGGCAGCCTCACACCACAACCGAACTAGTGAACCCTCGTACTCCTCTCCGCGCGGGCTTCCACTGCCGTGTCTTCCCCGGCTCCGTGTCGTCCCCTTCCTAGGCCTCGCTGTCGTCCACCGCCGTGGTGCTCTCAGCGCGGCATGGTCAATGTGGTCAATGACCGACTTCCATCGGAAGAGTACTATGCGTGGAGACGCTGACAGCTGGGTCCACGACCGCAGCAAGGAAGTGCCACCTTATTACGCGCAAAATAATTATTCTCCACCTGACAGCAGGGACCCACCAAATGGGCCACCGTATTTCACGAAAAAAAAAATGTTTGCCCCTGACTGCTGGGACCCACCAGCTAAATCTTCGCACGCAAGGAAGTGCCTGATAATCGGGACACACCTGGTCGAAGCGTACGTAGCGTTGTCATTCTGGTCGGGAATGTGTACGTACATATATATTGGTCGATGTAGAGGCGCGCACGTGTCGTAGTAGAGGCGCGCACGTAGCATGTAGACGTACGTACAGTGTCCAGGGTGCAAGAAAGAAAATACGGCCACGTATGTGTACATACGGGCGGGGTCTGGAACGCCTACTCGCGCATACGTACGGCCAGAGCTCGTGTACATGACTGGGTCGGAACGGAGAAACAGCGTCGTCGTCCTGTTCATGGGGAGGCAACGGAATGCGTCGTGTTCATGGGGAGGCAATGGAATGCGTCGTGTTCATGGGGAGGCAACGGAATGCATCGTGTTCATCGGGAGGGCTTGGACAGAACAGGCGATGGAAACGAGGCCTGGCGTACCGCAGAACAGAGGAAACGGCCTTGTGTTCGACCGGCCACGTTCGAAGTGGGATCCTGTTCATCGATAGGGGTGTGGCGTACCGCAAAACGGAGGAAACAGACCTCCTACGGTCGAAATGGGGGTCCTGTTGATCGGGAGGGGTGTGTCATACCGCAAAACGGAGGAAACGGACTTGTGTTGGAGTGCTACGGTCGAAATGGGTGTCCTGTTCATCAGGAGGGGTGTGGCGTACCGCAAAACGGGACTCCACAGGATACTGTTCGTCTCCGCCGTCGACCCCCTCCAGCCTCCACGAGCTACTGTTCATCCACCGTCGACCTCCTCCAGCCTCCACCTGCGACTGTTCATCCATGGGCTCCTGTTCATCCAGCCTCCACCGCGCGCTACTCCACCGGCTACTGTTCAACTAGCCCTCTCCACGGGCTCCTGTTCAACCACCCCTCCATGGGCTACTGTTCATCCTGCCCTCCACCGTCTACTGTTCATCCAGCCCTCCACGGGGTGGTCCTGTTCATCCATCCCTCCACAGGGTCCTGTTCATCCAGCCCCAACCGACTCGATCGATCGGGGTAGTGTTCATCCAGAGGCAACACCACGGGGTCCTGTTCATCCACCCCCAAGAGGAACTGTTCATCCACCCCCCCCCCCCGCAACGCTCACTATTCATCCAGAGGCAGCATCGATCGGCTTCAGTTAGCAGTAGTAGCGAAGGAATCGCTCGATCGGGTTCAGTTAACAGCCATTGATCGATCGCTCGGGTTCAGCAACGTGTAGCCTGCAGTGCAATCGCTCGGGTTCAGTTAGAGCCCAATGCCTCGCTCGGTTCAGTTAGAGCCAATCCCTCGCTCGGTTCAGTTAGAGCCAACGCCTCGCACACGCGTGTACGTGTACGAGAGAAGCGCGCATCGCTCGGCCCCCGACCTCCCACCGTAACCGGGAACTCCCCGAAATTTTCCTCGCCCTCGCTTCTACCACGGTTTTTTCTGTCATGGATGGCCCAAAGAATGTCATGCAGCTGCATCTCCGGCCCGCCCAGGACGAAAAGCCCATTTTCTATCATGATTTTTTGTCATAGAAGTAGGAGCCCACCACATCTATGATGATACCGGGTTTTGTCACATTATCATCATAGAAGTGTCATATGTATGATAGAAAAAAATTTCGTTCGGCCCAAAATGTCACGGATGTGTATTTTTTTTGTAGTGTAGCCAGAGTGAACATGAGAAACCACAAGAGTACCAAGACTTGGAGGACATGTAGAGAGTGAGTACTGAGTACTCTATTGGATACAGACATGTCCCCAAAGGTAAAGATGTGCAATGAATTCAAGGATTTCCTTCCCTTGGATTTCTTGCCCCCCTGAATCTTGCATGGGATATTGGGAGAAGATAGGGAACAGAAAATTAGAGCAAAGAAAAGAAACAGTGCTAATGCAAACAATCAAATATCAACATGTCTTTCCCCTCTTAAAGACATGTGACTTCTCTCCTCTTGAACACCAAGCATCTAGGGTTTCTTACACTCTCCCCTAAGTATTCTCTCCCCCTATGGAAATGAGTAAGCTTTGATATGATCTCTCTCTCCCCCTTTGACATCAATTTACAAGAAGAGTTCTTTTGGATTTTTGTTACAAATGGGTTTTGTCCTTGTGTCACAAAGCAAAGAAGCAAGTTGAATGTGATGCTGGTAGAGGAGAAGAATCATTGAGTGGAGCTGGAGCAAAAAGAATGCAGGAATCAAGTGGCAAGCTGTCTTTCCTGTAGTGAAATCGGAGGCACCGAGTTGTGTACTTCGGTGGCACTGAAAGAATTCGGTTGGACCGAAGGAAACAAATCGGTGTGACCGAGTCCATCACAGAGAAAACAATTGTCACCTCAGCTCACTAGGAAATTTAGATCTCACAAGGATTTGTAAGGAATTTGCTGAAAGATTTGCAATGAATTGGATGCAGGGAATGCAGAAGACAAATAATCAGAAAGGAAATCTAGATGAAGTTTTTTTTGAAAAAGGGGAAATAAGTATGCATGAGACAAATGCAAGAGCACAGAGAAACACAAGAGAACTTCATCAAGAATTGGTCGGTGACAAAGTCACCTATGTTAGAGTATATTGACTTAGGAGTCAAGTGAGGACACTTGATCATAGGTCATACTCATCGTTTAAGCTCAAAATGGGGTACCATTTTTCGTTTAAGCATCTTGATGTATTCACATCTTGTTGAGTTGCTTTGATCCATGTCTTGGAGTAAAGCTTCTCCAAGATGGAATAACATACCTTGGGTGGTGGTGTTGATCTTGATCATGTAGTTGAACTTGTGTGGGTTGCTCAAGGTTGATGTAGCTCATTAAGAGTTGGGAGCACCACTTGGAACTTGAGTTCATCTTCCTACATGGGTTAGCTTTGCAAGGAAGAGCACTTGTATATCCAAGATGACAGTCATAAAACTTAATGTAGAGTTTTTCAAAGGATACGTCTAAAGGGTTTCGTGCTTCTTTGACTTCAACCACCATTGTGTAGAGACTTGGTGATGTAGAAATTGCTCATGATGTGAGTGGGTTGCAATCTCATAGATTTAGATTCATCCAAGTACCTACAAGGGTTAGGTAGTATGCAAGGGTGCAAGTATATGCAAGACATATAAATAGCATCATGAAAGAAATATCAAGGATTAGTCAAAGGCTCATGCCTTGCATGCATCCAAATGGAGGTTTTACTCCAGGTTTGAAGCATCAATGATGTTCAATTCACCTCTCAAACGGCAAAAGACTTTCTCATCAAGCGGTTTGGTGAATATATCTGCCAATTGCTTATCAGTACGAACATGCTTAAGATCAATGTCCCCTTTGGCAACGTGATCTCGAATGAAATGATGACGAACTTCAATATGCTTAGTTCGAGTATGTTGCACGGGATTGTGAGCAATCTTGATATCACTTTCATTTTCACAAAGCAATGGAACATGTGTCACATATATCCCATAGTCCTTGAGAGTTTGGGTCATCCAAAGTAATTGAGCACAACATGAACCAGCGGCAATGTATTCCGCTTCGGCGGTGGATAAGGATACCGAGTTTTGTTTCTTGGAGGACCAAGACACAAGAGATCTACCAAGAAATTGACAAGTACCCGAAGTGGACTTTCTATCAACCTTGTCTCCGGCATAGTCCGAATCGAGTAACCAACAAGATTGAAAGAAGACCTCTTAGGATACCAAATGCCAAAATTTGGTGTGTGAATTAAGTATCTCACTATCCTTTTCACAGCCTTAAGATGACATTCTTTAGGAGCCGCTTGATATCGTGCACACATGCACACACTTAGCATAATATCGGGACGTGAGGCACATAGATATAACAATGAGCCAATCATGGAGCGGTAAACCTTTTGATCAACTGGCTCACCATCTTTGGTCAAATCAAGATGTCCACTAGTAGGCATGGGTGTAGTCATACCTTTGCATTCTTGCATGTTGAACTTCTTGAATAAGTCCTTGGTTTACTTTGTTTGAGAGACAAAGGTACCTTCCTTAGTTTGTTTGATTTGCAAACCAAGAAAGAATTTGAGTTCACTCATCATAGACATCTCAAACTTCTCCGACATTAGCTTTCCAAACTTTTCACTAAAATGAGGGTTAGTCGAACCAAATATTATATCATCAACATAAATTTGGCACACAAAAAGTTCTCCATTAACCCTTTTAGTAAAAAGAGTAGAATCTATTTTTCCACTTTCAAAGCCTTTTTCAATAAGGAACTTGGTCAAGCATTTATACCACGCTCTAGGAGCTTGTTTAAGACCATAAAGAGCTTTGTGAAGTTTGTAAACATGATTAGATTTCTTAGGATTGACAACGCCAGGAGGTTGCTTAACATAAACTTCCTCCTTATTTTCACCATTTAAAAAAGCACTTTTAATGTCAATTTGGTACATGGTGATATCATGGTGATTAGCTTAAGCATGTAAGGTGCGAATGGACTCAAGTCTAGCAACGGGGGTATATGTCTCACCATAGTCCATACCTTCGACTTAAGTGTAGCCTTGGGCGACTAGACGTGCTTTGTTGCGAACAACTTGTCCGCCTTCATATTGCTTGTTGCGAAACACCGATTTGGTACCGATGATGTTGTGGTTGTTGTCAGGCTTCTTAACCAATGTCCACACTTGATTTCTCTCAAAGTTGTGTAGCTCTTCATGCATGGCGTTTATCTAATCTGGATTTTCCAATGCTTCTTCAACCTTCATAGGTTCAATGCTATAGATGAATGAATAATGTTCACAAAAGTTAGTCAAATGAGTTTTAGAGCGAGTGATTCTCCCGGTTTGGATATCATTGTAGATTTGCTCGACGGGATGGTCTTTGGCGACTCTTGCTCGAACTCGTGGGAGCTTTTGCTTGGCTCGGGGTGGAACATCCTCTTCATCTTGTTCTTCTTCTTGGCCTTCTTCATTGTTGACATTGTTGTTCTCTTGTCGTGGTGGAGAAGGAGGTTGTTGATGTTCATCTTGGTGTACTTCCTCGTTTTCTTTGTATTGGTGTGCCCCACTTGTGGATGCTTCCGTATAAACTCTTGGTTCACCTTGTCGTGAGGTGGAAGCTTCCACTTGGACGGACGAGGTAATCTCCTTCACCTCCGTTGGGTGAATCTTGCCAATAGACATGTCTTGGATTGCTTCCGAAGGGTCTTTGTCTCCCACATCAATTGGCAATTGCTCTACTTGCGAGCTGTTAGATTCATCAAACTTCACATCTACCGTCTCTTCAACCTTTCGGGTGAAATTATTGTAGACACGGTAAGTGTGAGAGTTTGAGCCATAACCAAGTAGGAAACCTTCGTGAGTTTTAGGAGAAAATTTAGAACGATGATGCTTATCAAGAATGTAGGACTTTGAGCCGAATACTCGAAAGTATCCAACTTGGGGTTTCTTACTAGTGAGGAGCTCGTATGCCGTCTTGCCGAGTAGCTTGTGAACATACAAGCGATTTGTTGCATGACAAGCTGTCTCAAACGCTTCCGCACAAAAGTGTTTTGGAGTCTTGTACTCATCAAGCATCATTCTCGCCATCTCAGTAAGAGTCCGGTTCTTCCTCTCAACAACTCCATTTTGTTGAGGTGTGTACGTAGCCGAGAACTCGTGTGAAATCCCCACTTCGTCATGAAAGGTATCCACATTTGCGTTCCTGAACTTCGTTCCATTGTCGTTCTGAACCTTCTTGATCTTCACTTCAAATTAATTTTGGGCCTTCCTAGAGAAGTTTTTGAAGATCTTTTGGACCTGCGATTTATCATCAAGGAAGAACACCCACGTAAATCTTGAAAAATCATCGACTATGACTAGACCAAATGAGTTACCACCGAGACTTGTAGGCATTGGAACCAAAGAGATCCATGTGAAGTAGCTCGAGCGGTCTTCTCATGGTCATGGTGTTCTTCAGGGAGTGACTCCCTCCAACTCGTTTTCCTGCCTGACAAGCACTACAAAGTCTATCCTTGTCAAATATGACATATTTTACTCCAAGGATATGATCACCTTTAACAAGCTTATCAAGATTTTGCATGCCCACATGACCTAGCCTTCCATGCCACAACCAGCCTTTAGAGGATTTAGCAATTAAGAAAGTTCTAGGTTGAGCCTTTTTAGTGAAGTCAACAATGTAAAGATCACCTCTACGTATACCGATAAAGACGATTTTATGATTGTCTCTTCGAAATACTTGGCAATCTACTTTAGAAATAGGACATTGAAACCGAAATCAGCAAGTCTAGATACTGAAAGTAAATTGTACCCAAGAGATTCAACGAGCATGCTATTTTGTATGGAGCTATCATGTGAGATGTCCACCTTACCGAGGCCAACCACCTTACCCTTTGAGTTATCACCAAAAGTGACATAATTTCGAGGGCCGTCGTTTCCAGCAAGCCCACGAAACATATCTTCGTCTCCGGTCATATGATCAGTACATCCACTATCAAGAACCCATTCCTTTCCTCCAGCCATGTAGCCACTAAGATTACCCATAAGACCAAAGTGTCTCATCGCATCATCAAGATCATGGTCACTATCATCATCCTCATCATAGTATCCATGTTCAATATTGTCATGTGATGGATCAACTCCTAGAGAGGGTAATTCATTAGAAGTATGACCGTAACAATGTTCATCTCTATGGATTCTAATGGCTTCGGAAATGATATTGCTAATAATTCCAACATCTCCTTTTGCACTCATAATATTAGTAAGCTCAAATAAGCAATCACGAAACTTGGGATCATTAGAACTCATCTTACTCAAGGCAATAGACTTATGAAGAATATCATCTAGAATTTTCAAGGAATAATTTTGGAATTGTTCCTTAAGGAATTTCCATAAGGTGTAGGCATAATCAAAAGTAGGCAGGCTAGCAAGCAAGTTTCTAGGAAAACCTCTAGTGATTAAATTGACCGTTCTAAGATTACGGATCATGTCAATAGACTCATCAAGGGTAGGATGCAAAGGATCAACAATGCAAGCACAAGGAGTAGTAATGTACTTGGTCAAATGACATTCATTGAAAATCTCAAGCATCTTATTTTTCCACTCATGAAAGAACTCCCGTTCAAGAATAGGCACTCTACGTCTAAGACTCCCCAATGTAGACTCATCCATCTTCCTCCAATGGTGATTAAACCAAAGCAATGGAGACCAATGCTCTGATACCAATTGAAAGGATCGAGAAGAGGTGTCTAGAGGGGGGTGAATAGACTACTTGACAAAATAAAAACTAGCCTTTTCCCAATTTTAGTTCTAGGCAGATTTTAGCAACTTAGCACAAGCCAAGCAAGAAACTTACACATGCAATTCCAAGAGTATAGCAGTGGAAAGTAAAAACAATTGCATATGAAGGTAAAGGGAGGAGTTTGGAGTGTGCAAACACAATTGGAGACACGAAGATTTTTGGCGTGGTTCCGATAGGTGGTGCTATCGTACATCCACGTTGATAGAGACTTCAACCCACGAAGGGTAACAGTTGCGCAAGTCCATGAAGGGCTCCACCCACGAAGGGTCCACGAAGAAGCAACCTTGTCTATCCCACCATGGCCGTCTGTCGGCGTTCTGGGAACGGGGGTCCCCAGACTTGCCTGCCTGCGGCCTGCGGCGTGGCTCAAAAGGGGCCCAGCGTGGCCCATCTTCACCAACACAAACCCAAGACCCTCGCGAGGGGCCAAGCCTCGCGGGGCAGACGATGCGGAACTTCCTCAGGCGCGGCCTCATCAGGCTAGCTCACGAGGAGGCGGAGAGATCAAGACGGGGTACCTAACGAGGTGCCCGTGATGCAAGCCATGACGACTGGGGGCGCCAGGCGGGTGCCAGCCCGCGCAATGTCCTCCCTTCCTCTTTGGTGCAAAGGGGGCAAGCGCATCCGTGGAGTACCGAGGCATCAGGCAAAGGTTGCCATTTCGGTGCAACGAGACCAAGACCAGGAGGACTACGAGATGGAGGTCACCGTGGAGCCCAAGACGGCGTCATCACCAGAGCTTTGTGCAGGCGAAGACTACTTTTGTCAGGGTAGCTAGTACTAGCTGTCCCCCTTCAAATTAGCCCGCCATTGTTGGCTCCCTTACCACTCAATATTTGGGAAGAGGACCAGGGCCTCAATAAATTGGACTAGCCACCCACAGAGCAAAGGGGGCCGTGAGGTTGGAAGAAAAAGAGAGGGCGGAGAGGTTGGAAGAAAAGAGAGGGATCGAAGGATAGAGAAGATCAGGTAGAGAGAGAGAGAAGGGTGACTGAGCTCCTCCCAGCAGTTCATCACCCCAGCCAAGAACAGACCCTCGCGAGGCTGTTCTTCCTTGCATTGTTCATCATCATCAGCCCAAGAGGCAATCCACCACACCACACACTGGAGTAGGGTATTACACCAGAATGGTGGCCCGAACTAGTATAAACACTGTGTCTCTTGTGTTGTTCTTTCCATAGTTTAGATCCCAGCAAGGCGGAGGAGTGCAGGTAGGTAGGAGGCGAAATCTCCGCGCGCACCCCAGTGTACGAACCTCAAGGGTCTGCCGGAACCCGAAATCCGACATTTGGCGCGCCAGGTAGGGGTGCGCCGGGATTCGTCTTCCACCACCCCATTCTCCTCCGACCATCACGCCCATGTCTAACGCTCGTCGGTCCCGTGCCGAGCGCCGGGCCGCACTCGCTTCCCGCGTTGCCCAGGCGGCCCCTGTCGGCGGGCGTCCTCGCCGTTCCCCGTCACCTGCCGCCAACGCCGCCACCGGCCCGGCGGGGGACGAGCAACAAGCATCGCCCCAGCATCCGTCCGTGCGGCAAGACGGCCGCACCGCGACTCCCTCGCTCACCCCAGCTGGTTCTTCGTCCCGCGCGCTCCGCGCGCCCATGGAGGCTCGGGCTGCACTCATCGCGGAGCTCCTGCACTACCGTCCCGTCGACGACGTCTATGAAGAATGGCTCGACCGCGTCGCCGAGCTCGTCCGCGCCGCAGGGGGCTCTCCTGTGCCGTCTGTTCTGCTACACCGCACCCCGCCCCGCGCGGGCAATGAAGCTCCGGCGGCGCCCCGGCCGCCTCCTCCTCAGGAAGGTGCCATGGCTCCAAGGTGCGTGGCCCCTGGGCGGAAACCGCTCCGTCAGGCGCCAGCGCAGCAAGAGCAGAGCTGTCAAGAAGTCCCTCGCCCGCAAGAAGCTGCCCAGGCGCTCCGTGCTCCAGCACGTCGCGACCATGCTCCTGCTCCCGTGTCAAGACCCCGCGCCGCTCCCAGCTGCAGGGCGTGGGGACATGCAAGACCAAGCTCCCCGCCAGCCAAGGCCTCCCGTGGCCACGGCAGGCTGCCACACCTTCACCGCCGAGCTATGCAGCGTCGCGTGGCCCGGCAAGTTCAAGCCAGACTTGCCTCCTCGCTACGACGGCGCAGCTGACCCTACGGAGTTCCTCCAGCTCTACGAGCTGGGCATCGAAGCTGCCAACGGAGACGAGAAGGTCATGGCGAACTGGTTCCCCATGGCACTCAAGGACGGGGCCCGCACCTGGCTCCTGAACCTGGCTCCAGGCACAATCTCCTCCTGGGATGAGATGCGTACCCGCTTCATCGCCAACTTCCAAGGCACTCGCGACCGGCCACCCGCCGTGAGCGACATGCGCCGCATCAAGCAACAGCCCGGGGAGACCCTGCAGAAGTACATCCAGCGCTTCAACAACGCACGTCTCAAGATTCCGAAGGTGACTGAGGAGGCCATCATCTCGGCCTTCTCCGACGGCGTGCGCGACGTCAAGATGAAGGAGGAGCTGGCGATGCATGAAGACCTGTGCACTTCCGTGGAGCTGTTCAACCTGGCAACCAAGTGCTCCAGGGCCGAGGAAGGGCGTCTCTCCCTCCTCGAGCTGCCTGCCGCAGTCCCAGAAGAGAAGAAGCCCAAGGCCAAGGATGTGAAGCGCAAGGGGGCTGCCGTGCTCGCGACAGAACCAGACACCAAGAGGGGCAGAGATCAGCCCGAACCTTCCAAGGGCAGCCGGTACTGTGTGTACCACGACCTCCACACCCACAACACCAACGAATGTCAAGAGCTCCGAGCCGTGCGAGAAGGAAGGATCGGCCGTCGCCCTGACCGCAGTGACTGGGGCTACAGCCGAGGAGGAGGAAGGAACGCAGGACGCTGGGAAGACCGTGGCCCGCGCCAAGGGTGGCGCGATCAACCTCGCGAGGATCGCTGGCAAGACGCGCCTCACGAGGGAGGCTGGAAGGATCAGCCTCGCGAGGGAGACTGGAGGGATCAGCCTCGCGAGGATAGCCCGCAAGGCAACGCAGGCCTCCCACCGCTGCCGCCGCAGCCAAGGAGAAATGAGGACCGCCACCAGGACGAGGGGGCTGGGGGCTTCCAGGAGCCGTGCACGATCGCCTGCATCCTGGGCGGGGCACAAGCCCGAGCCTCTCAGCGCATCTTCAAGCAGTTCGCCCGCGAAGTGAACGCAGTCCTCCCCAGGCTCGAAGCCACGCGCCCTCTCAGGTGGTCGGCGTGCGCCATCACGTTCAGCTCAGCAGATCAGCTCAAGTGTGCGGCTATAGCCGGAGTCCTCCCGATGCTTTGTTCCCCAATCATCAGCAACATGGTGGTCACCAAGACCCTCATCGATGGCGGGGCAGGGCTCAATGTCTTGTCCGTGGAAACATTCAACAACCTCCAAGTGCCCTACATCCAGCTTCAGCCAACCAAGCCTTTCTCCGGTGTCACCGACGGCTCCACGGTCCCGATTGGGCAGGTCCGCCTCCCTGTCACCTTCGGGGCATGCGACAACTACTGCACCAAGCTCATCGACTTCGACGTCGCTCACATTCGCCTGCCGTACAACACCATCCTTGGGTACCCAGCGCTAGCCAAGTTCATGGCCGTAACTCACCACGGCTACAACGTCCTCAAGATGCCAGGAAGCGGCGGAGTCATCACGGTGCCCTGTGAAGACAAGGACGTGGTGTGTTCCCTGGAACGAGCCTTTCAGGCCGCGTCACTGGAAGACCCGGATCGTGGAAGCAGGAGGCCTCCCGAGACCGCCCCTAAGAAGAAGAAGACATCGTCCGACCCGACCACTCAGGAGGCAGGCCCCTCTGGGCCCGCGCCTACCCAGGAGGAACCTCCTTCCATCGCATAGGAAAGCGCGCCCGGCGCCCTCCTTAGGCATGGCTCGGGGGCTCTCCCCTAGAGGGCCACCGACCTAGCTAGGGTCACGAGGGAGGCGCTTGGGCACCACATGGAGGCGTGTTTCGAAGCACGTTTCCCTCAAGAAGGAGCAAGGCAAGGAGATCCAGACACTCAGGATTTCGTCAGCGAGGCCATTCAGGAGCTACAGGAGTCAAGAGTCATGAAAGGCGGCCGCCGCCTACCAGCAGTGGCTCCCCATCCAGGCGAGGATGGTGGGTTGCGCGTCTGCATCGACATACCAGCGCTCAACCGAGTCGCCTCTCTGGAGCGCCTCTGGCCCTCGCGAGGGGGCGCTGCGGAGGCCCACCCCACAGCTACGTTCGCATGCCTTACGGCTTCCCGAACGCGGCTGACACGTACCGGCGCCTCATGAGGGGCATCACGGAGGCACGAGAGGCAGGGCGTTCCGCAGCCCTACCAGGGATGGAGATGGCCCGTGAGGAGCCGCCAGCGCCTCCGGAGCCTCTCGAGGCCCCTGGGCCTGGGGGCTCGTGAGGATCGGCTTCCGCAGCCCATCGAGCCTGCTACATCAACGCTCCTTCGTCCTCAACATCATCACGTGACATCTTTCGAGTTTTATTTCCAGCTGGGAGCGCCCCCCCCAGGGCTGCATTATTCCCAGGCCGCGTGGGTCCGTCCCTGCGGCATGTATCCCTTTTTTTAATTCCATGTTGTTAGCCTACCTTGTTGGGGGCGCCCCTCGGGCTGCACGATCCCCAAGTCGCTCGGGCCTGACCAAGTGATGTCCACATTCCCAGCATCTATTTGAACGAATCCACTCCTTCGCGGCTAATGTGTTTTACCTAGTTGCCTGCTCAGCTGACGCCAACTAACGGAGCTGCTCCCAAACGGCACGACGCTTGCGCATGGGTCCGTTCCTGCAACGCCGACAAACCTGGATGGCTGAGCTCTAGCCGCGGCAGCCCCGCATAGCGTCACCTCGTGAAGCCTTCAGTGCCTCACTACCCCTCGGAAGCAACCAACGGCTGACTGTCAATTGTCATGGCAACCCCTTGTTTTTTCTATGATGGACCTGCAGGACCTCCTGAAGGAGCTTCGTCAGGCGAGGCCCTTGCGGTGTCACCTGCGCTCTTGTCCACGCGAACCACTTGCACGTTAAAGGGGGGGTGCCTGAGCATCGCGACTCAGGGCTCCTACTAGCTCTCCAGCCCTCACCCTCTGGCCTTGACCACGGCATCGCGACCTGGCATACCAGCGACGGCTGAGACTCGCTCGAGGGCCAGGACCCGAGGACGTAGAGCAGAAAGGGGAACAAAGGCGAGAGGGGAGAGACACACAAGGAACTCGCCGAGCAACCTTGCGCCTGCCGATGCACGGACCCGGCGACACACCAGAGAGCGGCCCCTGATCCTCGAGATAAGTCATCACCCGGAAGCGCCAGCTACCGTGGCACCATCCCCGCACCTAATGCTATCCCGTGTTAGCGACGCCGCTCTCCTTTCTCACCAAACGCCGGCTGCTTGGGCGCCAAAGGGGACCTCCTGAGCATCGCGACTCAGGGGCTCTTACCGGAATCCGGGTCGCTCACCTCCTGGCCTTGACCACGGCATCATGACCTGGCATGCCAGCGACGGCTGAAGCCGCCTTGGGACTGGGACCTGTCAGCGCAGAGCACCAAGCCCTCGTGAGGTTCGAAAGGGAGGACTGAGCTAAGACGGAATGAGAAACTCGCGCAATTCTACGACAAGGGTTATATTAACAAACAGGATCACAGGAACCTTACAAGCCCCCACGGGACGCGTTTTTGATTCCTCGCAGGGAACAGATCCTAAAGGGAACAAACTACGCGCGACCCAGCAAAAGACGCCATCATCAACAGTGGGCTGTCAAGCACCGACGCCAACCCCATCCAGATCAGAGTCGGCGGCGGCCTGACGAGCCCGCCTTGCTCTAGGAGCGGCACCGGCTCGGGGGCTCGTAGCTGTCGTCGCTCGTCTTCGGAGTCGCGAAGAGCTCGCCGGAGTCGCTGGAACTTCCGACGCCTCCACCACCTGAGGAGCCGCCAAGGGAGCGGTTGGCGGGCCTAGTCCTCATCACGGCAGGGTCCTGGCCACCTTCCCCGGAGCAGGACTCCAGCCGGCGCCCGCTCGCATCGAAGACCTTGAAGAGCATCACCGAAGCACCATCATAATCCAAGTGGACCGCGAAGACGCCCCTTACCCTGAAAACCTGGGCGATCTCTCTCCAGCCCCGAGTCATGAAGACCTCGCCCGGGGCAACGACCGCGACCTCTGCCTCGGTCGCGAGGGTGCTGCAGCCGGCGTGCTGCAGCCAGAGCTCCAGGGGATCCCCCTGCCGGACGATGGAGGCGAAGAAGGGAGGAAGGCGGATCCAAGACTGAAGAGGAATGGCGACGTGGAGCACGAACTCTTGGGAGGAGCCCTAGGTGTGGACCCCAGGGGGGACGACCCACACCTTCGTGACACGTCGGCGCCGATGGCGGCGCCGCCCATGGCGGTCAGCATCAGCTCCTTTGGGGCCCTCGACGTGGGCGTACAATGGCAGCGGGAAGCCCAGTGGCACCCGCTCGCACCAAGGCCTCGACACCACCTGAAGGGCCCCCTCGCCCGGGCCACGGGGGGCGAGCCGTTTCTTCGGCGGGAGCGGGTCTGGTTCCCCTCGGGGAGCCTTTCCCTTCTCTGCCGTCGAGAACCGGCGGATCGGAGCCATCAGAGCAAGACGGAGCAAGGATCGGGAAGAAGAAGAAGCAAGGAGGGATGGACTGGAAGGGCGCACGCTGTTCCGTACTTATGGCCGGCGAAGGCCAACCACCGACCTCCACGATTACAGGTAATCATGACCCACTTTGCATGCAGGGACTTGTCCAGTCCGTGTGGTTGCCGAGGCGCCACGGGGAAGTGGAGGCGCCCACGTCCAATCAACCACCAAGCGGCGCCCGAGGCCGCAGGCTGTTAGGGCCCGCGGCGCTTCGCTCTTGCCCTTCCGCCTCCCTGCACGGCCAAGTCCGGGCGCGCCTTGGGCCCGGGGTCTACTATCGGTGTTCTAGGAACGGGGGTCCCCAGACTTGCCTGCCTGCGGCCTTCGGCGTGGCTCAAAAGGGGGCCCAGCGCGGCCCATCTTCACCAACACAAACCCAAGACCCTCGCGAGGGGCCAAGCCTCGCGGGGCAGACGATGCGGAACTTCCTCAGGTGTGGCCTCGTCAGGCTGGCTCACAAGGAGGCGGAGAGATCAAGGCTGGGTACCTCACGAGGTGCCCGTGACGCAAGCCATGACGACCGGGGGCGCCAAGCGGGTGCCAACCCACGCAGTGTCCTCCCTTCCTCTTTGGTGCTAAGGGGGCAAGCGCAGCCGCGGAGTACCGAGGCATCAGGCAAAGGTTGACATTTCGATGCAACGAGACCAAGACCAGGAGGACTACGAGACGGAGGTCACCATGGAGCCCAAGAAGGCGTCATCACCAGAGCTTTGTGCAGGCGAAGACTACTTTTGCCAGGGTAGCTAGTACTAGCTGTCCCCCTTCAAATTAGCCCGCCATTGTTGGCTCCCTTCCCGCTCGAAATTTGGGAAGAGGACCAGGGCCTCTATAAATAGGACCAGCCACCCACAGAGCAAAGGGGGCCGGGAGGTTGGAAGAAAAAGAGAGGGCGGAGAGGTTGGAAGAAAAGAGAGGGATCGAAGGATAGAGAAAATCAGGTAGAGAGAGAGAGAAGGGTGACTAAGCTCCTCCCAGCAGTTCATCACCCCAGCCAAGAACAGACCCTCGTGAGGCTGTTCTTCCTTGTATTGTTCATCATCATCAGCCCAAGAGGCAATCCACCACACCACACACTGGAGTAGGGTATTACACCACAATGGTGGCCCGAACCAGTATAAACCCTGTGTCTCTTGTGTTGTTCTTTCCATTGTTTAGATCCCAGCAAGGTGGAGGAGTGCAGGTAGGTAGGAGGCGAAATCTCCGCGCGCACCCCAGTGTTCGAACCTCAAGGGTCTGCCGGAACCCGAAATCCGACACCGTCGCCCACGAAGGACTTGCCTTACTCGGGTAGATCTTCACGAAGTAGGCGATCTCCTTGCCCTTGAAAACTCCTTGGTTCAACTCCACAATCTTGACGGAGGCTCCCAAGTGACACGTAACCAATCTAGGAGACACCACTCTCCAAGAGGTAACAAATGGTGTGTTGATGATGAACTCCTTGCTCTTGTGCTTCAAATGATAGTGTCCCCTATACTCAACTCTCTCTCTCTCTCAGGATTTGGATTTGGTGGAAAGATGATTTGAGTGGAAAGCAACTTGGGGAAGGCTAGATATCAAGATTTATGTGGTTGGAGTGGAATATCTTGACCTCAACACAAGTGTAGGTGGTTCTCTCTTAGAAAATGTATGTTGGAAGTGTAGGCATGTTCTGATGGCTCTCTCTTCGAGTGAAGAGTGGGTGGAGGGGGTATAAATAGCCTCCACACAGAATCTAGCCATTACACACAAATCACCAAACTCGATGGGACCGAATCATGAAACTCGATCAGACCAATTTAGTTCATAATGTGACCGTTAGGCATTTCGGTGGGACAGACATGATCAACTCGGTGGGACTGATGTCCTAGGGTTAGGGTAAGGCCTCAACTCAGTTTGACTGATTGCACAAACTCGGTGGGACCGATTTGGGTAATAAGCTAAACAGAGAGTTGGCCAAGCAAACTTGCTGGGACCGATTGCATATCTCGGTGGGAACAAAATTATTGCAATAGGCAACAGAGAGTTTGCAAGCCTATCTCAGTGAGACCGAGATCCCATCGGTGAGACCGAATTGATTAGGGTTTCTGGCAGTGGCTATGTCAAGATAGATAGTTTTGGTGGGGCCGAGTTTGTCTTTTGGTTTGGGACATATGTGGATGTGAGAAGGTAGTTGAGGGCTTTTGGAGCATATAGCTAAGCACTTTGAGCAAGCAAGCCATTGAGCAACATCTCATCCCCTCTTAATAGTATTGGCTTTGCTATGGACTCAATGTGATCTTGGATCACTAAAATAAAATGTAGAATCCTTTGTCCTCAGCATATTGAAGGGGTTCCACATCCTCTAGTCCATGCCACTCCATTGTTGAACTTATGTGAAACATACTAGGTAGAAGCATTAGTCCAACAAGAGATATGTTGTCATTAATTACCAAAATCACCCAGGGAGCACTTGTGCTTTCAGAACTATAGCAAGTTCATCTCCATAAGCATAATTTGTCCTGGCATCTTGGCCACAAGCACAGCAAGCATCAAGTTCATCAAAAAAGGGATATTTCAAAAGAATCAATGGAATCATAGCAATTATCATAACATTCATCCTTCGGTAAGCATGAAAGGACATTAAATAATGTATGAGTTGAATAGTTACTCTCATTAGAAGGTGGGCACGGGTAGCTAATCCGCTCTTCCTCCTTTTGTTCTTTGCTCTCCTCATCATATTTTTCATCCAATGAGCTCACAATTTCATCAATTCCTTCTTCCATAGACTCCTGCAAAATATTAGTCTCTTCTTGGACAGCGGAGATTTTCTCAATAAATTCATCAATATTGGAATTGTATTTATAATTATCATAGCAATATTTAAGGATAGAAAATTTTTCAGGTCTATAAACTGAATCATCAAAGTCTTCAAACTTTTCAAACAAAGATTCAATTTCATAAGCACCCTTAAAAGCAACAAATTATTCTATTCGTTCCACATCATAGTAATAATATATACCATTAGCGTAAGAAGCCAATGTTTCATTATCATTAAATTTGCATGAAAAGGGAAGATGTGGAGCATTCACCCTAGAGCAACAAGTATAATCATATCTCTGGCATAAATTCCAAGCATACCAATGCAACATATGAATTTGATCCCATAATAGTTTCCCTTTTTGTGTCAAGCGATAATCCCTAAAGTATTCATGTTGATCCAACGTTACTCCCATTACGAAGTTGAATGGGTTTTCTCAGGATTATCAAAGTAGTGCATAATATTTTTCACATAACGAGCATCGAGGGTTTTAGGAGGTTCCCCATCTCCATGAGTAGTAACTACAACTATTTTTATATATTTTGTGTTCCATATCCATAACTAAAGATAGGGAACAACTTTGAACAGAAAATAAAAACTACTTCGTGATAAAGAGAACAAGCACACACGAGAATATTCAGCCCACGATATTGCTCCCCGGCAATGGCACTAGTAAAAAGGTCATGATAACCCACAAGTATAGGGGATCGTTTGTAGACTTCTACGATAAATAAGAGTGTCAAACCCAACTAGGAGCTAAAGGAAGAACAAATATTCCCTCAAGTTCTATCGACCACCGACACAAATCTACGTACACTTGGCGTTCACTTTACCGGAAAGAAGTATGAAACTATTTTGCAAGAACAAAACTACGAGTACTTTGTGGGAATAAAACTACAGATAAATTGCAAGGTAATAAAAGTGGATAGCTTTTGTCAACAAGAAATTCATTTGTCCCTAGGCAATCGATAATAGGTGCCGATAATCATTCTTGCAATTTTATATGAGGGAGAGGCATGAGCTAACATACTTTATCTACTTGGATCATATGCACTTATGATTGGACCCCTAGCAAGCATCCACAACTACTAAAGATCATTAAGGTCAAGAAACCCAACCATAGCATTAAGTATCAAGTCCTCTTTACTCCCATACGCCATAACCCACTTATCCGCGTTTAGGCTGTTGTCACCCCCGCAACACCGACAATAAGCAAACCATGAACATATTGCAACACCCTACAGCGGGGTCCCCTCATGTTTGCGCAGAAAGGAGGACACCGTAGGACAACACCATAAATAAAATATACAATCAGACAAACCAAGATCATGATTAACCCATAGGACAAAACGGATCTACTCAAACATCATAGGATAACCATAGATCATTGGTACATAATATATGGAGCTGAGCACCATGTTAAGTAGAGATTACAGCAGGGAGAAGGGGTTTTACACCATTGCATAGAGGAGGAGAAAGTTGGTGTTGACGTAGCAAGATTGTTTATGTAGATCTCTGTCACGATCCTTGCCCCCACGGCACTCCGGCACCACCGGGAGAGACGGGGAGAGAGCCCCCCTCCTTCTTCTTCTTGTTCCTTGGCCTCCCCTAGATGGGAGGAGAGTACCCCCTCTCGTTCTTGGTCTCCATGGCGGCAGAGGAGTGGGAGTCCCTCTGAGATAGGATCTGCCTCTCTGTTCTCTTCTGTTTCGCATTCCCCAGATCTGGCAAAAAACTGTTTCTTATATTCCGGGAGATCCATAACTCTGATTGTGCTGAGATTTTAACATGATTTTTTCCGGATATAAGATTTCTTGCACCCAAAGTAGAGCTCCAACTGACGTTTGAGGAGTGGCACAACCCACCACCATGTGCCAGGGGCCTCTGGTGCACCCTAGTATCTTGTGGGCTGTGTGCGCCTCTGTTTTCCATGATTCCAACTCCCAAAAATCACATATGTTCCATAGTGATTCTCCGTAAAATTTTATTGCATTTGGACTTCAATTGATATGGATTTTCCGTGAGACAAAAAAACATGCAAAAAACAGGAACTGGCACTAGGCACTGGATCAATAGGTTAGTCCAATAAATCATATAAAAAGTTGCCAAAATATGTGAAATTTGTATAATATTGGCATGAAAAAATAAAAAATTATAGATACGTTGGAGACGTATTGTAACACCCCCAGTGTCATGCTACAGTAATCCCCTATTGATGGTGCCATGTCATCACACTATTGTTGCTAATACTCACTTGATCCAAATAATTGTTCATGTTCAAACTCAAATTCAAAGTCAAAAATTCAATTTGCCAAACATGAAAACTAAAATGTTCAAAGTGTGGCAAATAAGCAATGAGTAATTGTCATGTTGGAACCAACCTCTTCTAAATTCCCAAAATGCCCATGGCAATTAATTCAGTGCTCCAGCAACATTTAAATTGGCCTTTTCAATTCCTAAAATTAATTACGCAGCTCCTTTTGACCCCAAACTTTTTGTTCCATCTCAAGGTATTATGTTAGTTTTATGTGCCAAGTTTTGTTCAAAAGAAAAGTCATTTGGTACTAAAACAAAATGCAAAACAGAGCAAATAAAATAAAACCAAAGAAAAGGAAAAGGGAAAAGTCGGGGGAGAGAGAGAGAAACCACCCCATCCCTGGACCGAACCCACCTGGGCCGGCCCACCTAACCCACCCGAGCCGGCCCACTCCCCCCTATCGTCTTTGCCCCTCCCCATTGTGTGTGCGACCGTGCCCACGGTCGCCACCGAATCCACCTCGCCGACCATGCTGCTACAGGCGCCGCAGGGAAGATAAGGACGCCAGCATCGGCACCCTGGCTTCTGCCAAGATCTTTCCCCGCCACGCCCGCTTCCCCCTCCTCTCCCTCGCTCTCTCTCGCTCGTTCTCTTCCACCACCGAACATGAGCGTCGCCGCTCGTCGTCGCCGTTGCAGCCACCGTCCTCCACACGTCCGTCCAACATGCCTGTTTGCTCCGCCGCCGTCCCCTACGCCGCCTGCCACATCAAGTTGGAGCTCTGAGCCCCTGCAGTGACGGCGGCGACTTCATCTTCCCCCTCGGCCACCTCGGATCACCGCCGCCGTTTGTCGTCATCGAGCCTTCCCCGCGCCCGCTTAGCACATCTGCAGCCCCCCTGTGAGCATCTCTCTCCTTCCCCTCACACCATGCGCTCGATTTTGAGCTCTAGCAACCGATTCGCTGTCGGCCGAAAACTTGCTCTGCCGCTCACCTCGCCGTCGTGGCCACAGCTCGCGCCGCTGGCGTCTGAGCACATCACCGTCCTCAACGTCTTTGTAGGAGGCCGTAGGACCCACCAGCTCTTCCCCTCGTGCCCCCCTACGTCTTTCCCGTCGATGCCGAGTTCCGGCCGCCGCTGTCGTCGATGCTGCGCCCTGCTCCGATCAACCCCAGCCCCACGACCACCGCCGTTGGATGCGCGAGGTCGACCGGAGCCGAACAAGCCTAGACGCACCTCTCCCCGTGCCCCGTAGCGCGCTCCCCATCTGCGCCCGAACCCCACCGCCGCCTCCACTCGTCGCCGGCGCAGTTCCGTCTAGTCACGAGCCCAGCCGACCTCACCACGTGATGTGGCGAGCTCTCCTCGTCCGAACGCGCCAAGTCCCGCGCCTAATGACCCCCTGTGGTGCGATTCTGGCGAAGTCCGGCGAGCCCCGCCGCTGTTTTGGTCGCCGGCGGCGAAACCCCGACGCCGCCAACGTGGCGCACCTGGGCCCCGCCCCTGGGTCGCTGACTAGTGGGCCCTGGGGTCCCCGTTGACTGGGTTGACCCAGTCAACGTGCTGACTGGGCAACCCCAGCCACTAACATGTGAGCCCCCCTCTGTTATATTAGTCTAATAATGTTTTATAAATAAAAATGATTAGTTAACCTAAAACACTCACTGACGCCCGGGGCCCACTCCCCTAATTGACCCTGTTAGTTTAGTTAATCCACTGTTAAGCCAACAGAGGCTGACATGTGGGTCCCAGTGGCCCCATTGGTCCTCTTTGACCAGTCAACCAGACTATTGACTGCTAAGATCACACCTATGTCATACTGATGTCATATTTCCTTTTCTGTTAGTTTGAATAATTCCAAAAAAGGCTTTAAACTTTAGAAATTCATAGTAAATAAACCGTAGCTCGGATGAAAATGTTTTCTACATGAAAGTTGCTCAGAAAAATCCAACGAATCCAAATGCGCGATCCTTTCACCTGTCACATGCCCCTAGCATGCTGAACATGGAACCGTCCCCTCTCTTTCATTTGTCCGAAATTCGTCAAACACCGGGGATTCATCCTTGGATGTTTATGCCCTCCGTTTGCAACGTGTAGTACTACGTTAGGGCAACCCTAGCTCTGCCCGTCGCCATGTTATGCCTTGTGATGCATTTATTGCTCTGTATTTACTGTTTCTTCCCCCTCTTTTCTCCGGTAGACCCCGAGACTGTTGTTGCCCCTGTGATCGACTACGTCGACGACGACCCCTCCTTGCCAGAGCAACCAGGCAAGCAAACCCTCCTTGAGCATTCCGATATCGCCCATTTCTTTCTCTCTCATGCTTGCATTAGAACTGCTACTGCTTTCTCTATGATCCTACTCTGATTCATAGCCTGTTGTTGTTACCTGCTTTCATACCTTACCTGCTTATCCTAAACTACTTAGTATAGGTTGGTTAGAGATCCATCAATGACCCCCCACCTTGTCCCAGTTGCCCCCCTTTATGTTTGATGACTCGATCAACGTGATCTAAGTCCAAGCCCTGACACCGCACATCACCCCCCTAGTTGAACAAAACTACAGAGTTACTATCGAGTGCTGAGGGTGAACCTCATACATCACTCCTGATGAGATCTCTGTAGTGTAGCTATATGGTCGAGGTCATCAAGGGTGATTTCCTCCTTAACCTCTTTCCATTACTGCTCTGTCGTGCAACCCCTCAAGTGTGAACCTCGAGGGTGGATCCTCTTACGTTCACCTTGATGACAACATCGAGTGGAATTCAACGGGGGTGATTCCTCGGGTTTTCCCCTTGGTGTTAGACACACAGTTACTATGATTACTATGACTTTGCACTGAGCCATGTTACTAAAGACAGGTCAGCCCTGAGCGGTACCTGCACGAGCTTAATAGCGAGTGATGTGGAGACGGGTTGACCTGGAGGGTTCCCGCGAGATACTTAGGAGGCGTGGCTGGGCATTCTTAGCCCTTGCCGCAAGTACTCGAGACGGGGCGACGAGGTCACATCGATCGTGAGTCTCTGCTCGTTACCACGTGCTCCTAATCCACTATGATTTGGATATTTGATCCGAGGGGCCTTTGGCCTGATAGCACTAACCATCACGTGGGCATAGTATGGGCGTTCTGCGTCGTATACATCAGCCGCAGCTTAATAGACATCAGTGATTGAGCGGCTCGCGCTGGGTTGGACTGCGTAAGCTCCTGCCATGTTGAATGAGGTACTAGGTCTGCTCACCGGCCGCCCACGCAATGTGCAGGAGTTCCCGGGGTGATGGCCCATGAACCCTGGGGGCATAGGGTTAGTCCGACGTGCTGGCCTCTCTATTAAGCCTAGGTCGGGTTGCGGCGTATTGTTTGGCCGAGGCCGGGCATGACCCAGGAAAGTGTGTCCGGCCGGAGTTAATCGAGCATGGTGGGTAAGTTGGTGCACCCCTGCAGGGAAGAAAACATCTATCGATAGCCTGCCCTACGGTAACGAACACTTGGAGTTGTATCCCGATCGATACAACTAGAACTGGATACTTGTGATGAGAACTGGATGGTGATGAGAATTGGAATGTGTTGACACTTGGATAGTATGGCTCTGGGATTGCTTTCTCGCAGGGAGTCGAGAAAGGATCTCTGGCTGAGGTTGATAACACTACTACTACTTTACATTATGTTTATCTGTACTCTTCTATATGCTGCAAGTTGCTTGAAGATGCTTGAAGATGCTAGTCTTCGATAGGCTAGGAATCCCATCTTTTCTGGCATTCTGCAGTTTAGTCCACAGATACAGCCCATTTTCCTTTGATACAGATGCATACTTAGTTTAGATCTGATGTAAGTCTTGCGAGTACTTTGGATGAGTACTCACGGATGCTTTGCTACCTCTTTTCCCCCATACCCGTTTGTTGCGACCAGATGACGGATCCCAGGAGCCAGACGACACCACTGATGACTACTGCTACCCCGAGGGTGACTAATACTATGTGATGGCCACTGACAACTTGAAGTAGTTAGGAGGCTCCCAGGCAGGAGGCCTTGCCTTTTCGATCAATGTTGCTTTTGTCCTAGCCTTCTTAAGGCAAAACTTGTTTAACTTATGTCTGTACTCAGATATTGTTGCTTCCGCTGACTCTTGTGTTTTCAAGCTTATGTATTCGAGCCCTCGAGGCCCCTGGCTTCTAATATAAAGCTTGTACTATTTTAATTTGTGTCTAGAGTTTTGTTGTGATATCTTCCTGTGAGTCCTTGATCTTGATCGTACACATTTGCGTGTATGATTAGTGTACGATTGAATCGAGGGCGTCACAAGTTGGTATCAGAGCCGACTGCCTATAGGTTGCCCCCTTTCCAACTCCTTGGCCGAAGTCGAGTCTAGTCACTACAAAACCTTTTACTAACATGGTTGTGTGTCTTACGGGCCCACGTCGCCATATGGGTGGTATTAGGATCTTTTATTCCTCGTCTATACTCTGGGACTCTTATCTCTCTTCTATTCGAGTTAAAAGGTTTTACTAACTCGAACATTAGGATCTCGTGATCACATCCGCCCAGAGAGCCCCTTATTTCAGATGATCGCCTGCTGCATCAAAAGATTTCGAAGATACTCTATGATATTATCTCGAGACTTTTTGCCTATTGCCTTTGCAATTCCCTACCACCGATATATCCTTATGGATAACTACATACACTTGTCATTCATACAATCATTCCTTGTTGCTCTTGTTGTTACAAGATGCCCTGAACTGCTCTCCTTTTTCCGAGAATCCTTTGAGCTTACTGCCTTGCAGTTCCTTGTCATCTGAATACCCCTACGGATTATTTTGTGCGCCTATCAAGTATCCGGCATCCTCAGTTGATCATGTATTTCACAAAAGTCTTCGTTTGTTCTTCTAAAAATCCTCAACAGCCTATTGTTCTTGAATTTCTTGCTTGCTTGCATTATGGTTAATACCATAAGTCTAGTAAATCTTATTTCCATCCTTTGTCATTATCATTTTGAGTCCGTTGATACAATATGTTGCGAATGCTCGTAATCCTCAATCAGATCCTAGAATTCATCCTTCCGTCTTAGACGTCATTTTAACATGTGCTGAATCTCAATCTATCAAATCGCCATCGATTGTACCCCTGTGGCTATTCTATCTATCCATCCCTAATCAGAGCATTCCTTTTGATCCCTTGTCTTGGAATTCGTAATTCCTTTGCATTTCAGCTTTGAGTTAGTCAGTTGTTTCTATAATCTGATCTCCTTGCATTCTTTCTTCCTATGGTTGAGTACCAATGCTGGTCCCTAGTGGACCACTAGATCCTTTGTTGGGTTTTATCCGACAACGTCCTTCATATTCCATAACCTTGTAGCCTTTTCCTCGGATACATAATGCCTTTGGTAAATTGTATCCCCTGCTTTTGTCAACCATGCTCCGCTACCGAGCTTGTCTTATTTATTCTTGAAATTTATGATATATGTTCCTAAGATGCCCCGATGGGTTGAACCTATGCCTTCCCTAATCTGTGTGAACTCGAATGTTATGCGGATTGTACTCTACTGGCTTTTCGTCAGATAAAATTTCAATACTACAGCTTCATCAAGAGAAAGAAGTAAAATGAAAGGTTATGCATTGTAGAAGTGGGAGTCGACCCTGAACCTTTGTGTTCATGCCCACGGACACGGTGTGGAACTTATCATGAAAGCTTCTTGCAAGGATATTTAATCATTTGAATAATTCTTCCGGTATCGTAAATTGGATCCCTTTCAGTTATGATCCCGACCATATTTCCTCCTTGATCCCATTTACCGGGTAATTTAAAATTACTTATCCTCTGCAAACCATTTTCCCCGTCCAACCTCTACTCCGATTTACCTTCTAGCATTACACCTAGTACTTGATACTGGGAAGCTTTATACCCCATCACATCATTCCTAGCCTGATCGGCTATATTTTATCATGATAACTTTTTAACTGTGCTACCTGGTCCTTATGCCCGGAGCAACTTCTGACGGTGAGCTAAGCTTACGTTGATCTTCCTCATCTTAGCATTTCACCTTGAACAACAAGCTTGACTTTGAGCTTGTGTCGAATCCGTGGTTCTCATAGCCTTTCACTTCATCCAGCCTTTTCTGCTCGGTGACATCTTCATGCAATCTCTCGACAAATGTGTCATGATCATCATCAACATTCTGAGCTTTTTCCAGGATATCAATCGGATTCATGGTAAGATATACAATCCTTCCCCTCAATGATTTATGTCATCATCGACAACATTCTTGCCTTCCCCAACACAAACTTGTTCATATAATTTTGGAAATACATCCTTTTTGGCATGTCGATGGATTGTGGCTGAGCCCGTCGGCCACACCCTCATCTTTTCACTGCTAAAATTGTAAGACTTATTTTCTAAGTTGTTTTCGATGGATCCTTGGTGTATCCAAATTCTGACCTTTGCTTGAAACCATGTCAATGCTATCTCAAAGCATGTATGTGGTAATCCAATCTCCAATAAGAACATTTGAAGCACGATACTAAATCTTCTTTATCAATTATCCAAACACCATTGTATGGGTAATGTCATGAAATTTCTTTCCCCTTACCTAAATCGTTTTAAACTTCTATCCTGTCATGGATACCATGCTCTGCTTGTCCTTGGGAAGGATATACCCCTGAAGTATGTGTTTAAACACATTTTCCTTTCCATTGTTGTGTTTAATCTGACAATTACATTTTCATTTCCATTGGTTTGATTAAACCTTATTGTGATCTATATTATATCAGGAGTAATATTTTCCTGCTTATGTAAACACCTCGTTGTATCACTCTGTCAGTAAGACCATGTTACTATTGTTGATGACATTCCGGTAGCCACCGATGGACGAGAACTTTGCCTAATGGCCCGCCTCGTTCAACGAGCATGATAATGGTTCTCTAAGTCCCTGGCCCTTAGTACCAACGTTGTTGCCGACATAACTGACAGGCTACCCTCTGACATGCCTCGCTATTATAACCGTGCAAGATGCCAGTACCCTTCCTACTTTTAACCCACATAGTGGGCCCATAACCCACAGTCCCACAGGATCGAAACCTGACTCTCCTGTGCCCCCTGTTTCTAAGGTTATTCCTCCTGTTTGGCTTCGTATCATGTCACGAGCCACCTTCCGAGGGATGATCTATTCCTGATGCTCTGAACCCCTTTCTCACACTCGGTTCAGGTATCAATCGTTTGTCCATCCGCTTGAAACTTCCTATTGTACCTTCATACTATTCTCTCGATGTATTATTAAGTTTCAACTCGAGAGATACTTCTTCTTCATTCCCTGAATTGTTCATCAGATAATTAACCCCATAAGAGTCACTTCTCCCGAAGTTACTCTTTAGTTCCCCTCTTAAATCTCAGGACGAGATTTCTTGTAGTGGAGGAGATTTGTAACACACCCAGTGTCATGCTAAAGTAATCCCCTATTGATGGTGCCATGTCATCACACTACTATTGCTAATACTCACTTGATCCAAATCACTGTTCATGTTCAAACTCAAATTCAATGTCAAAAATTCAATTTGCCAAACATGAAAACTAAAATGTTCAAAGTGTGGCAAATAATCAATGAGTAATTGTCATGTTGGAACCAACCTCTTCTAAATTCCCAAAATGCCCATGGCAATTAATTCACTGCTCCAGCGGCATTTAAATTGGCCTTTTCAATTTCTAAAATTAATTAGGCAACTCCTTTTGACCCCAAACTTTTTGTTCCATCTGAAGGTATTATGTTAGTTTTATGTGCCAAGTTTTGTTCAAAACAAAACTCATTTGGTACTAAAAGAAAATGCAAAACAGAGCAAATAAAAAGAAAATAAAAAATAAAAGGAAAAGGGAAAAGTCAGGGGAGAGAAAGAGCAACCACCTCCTCCCTGGACCGAACACACCTGGGCCGGCCCACCTAACCCACCCGAGCCGGCCCACTCCCCCCTGTCATCTTTCCCCCTCCCCACTGTGCGTGCGACCGTGCCCACGGTCGCCGCCGAAACCACCTCGCCAACCACGCCGCTACAGGCGCCGCGGGGAAGATAAGGACGCCAGCATCGGCGCCCTGGCTTCTGCCAAGATCTTTCCCCGCCTCATCCTCTTCCCCCTCCTCTCCCTCGCTCTCTCTCGCTCGTTCTCCTCCACCACCGAACGCGAGCGTCGCCGCTCGTTGTCGCCGCCGTGGCCACCGTCCTCCACGCGCCCGTCCAACATGCCTGTTTGCTCCGCCGCCGTCCCCTACGCCGCCTACCACATCAAGTTGGAGCTCGGAGCCCCTGTAGTGACGACGGCGACTTCATATTCCCCCTAGGCCACCTCGGATCGTCGTCGTCGTTTGTCGTCATCGAGCCTTCCCCGCGCCCGCTTAGCACATCTGCAACCCCTCCTGTACTCTCTCCTTCCCCTCACTCCACGCGCTCGATTTTGAGCTCTAGCAACTGATTCGCTGTCGGCCGAAAACTTGCTTCGCCGCTCACCTTGCCGTCGCGGCCACAGCTCACGCCGCTGGCGTCTGAGCACATCACCGTGCTCATGTCTTCGTAGAAGGCCGTAGCACGCACCAGCGTCTTTCCCGTCGATGCCGAGTTCCGGCCGCCGCTGTCGTCGACGCTGCGCCCTGCTCCGATCAACCCCAGCCCGGCGACCACCGCCGTTGGATGCGCAAGGTCGACCGCAGCCGAACGAGCCTAGCCGCACCTCTCCTCGTGCCCCGTAGCGCGATCCCCATCTGCGCCCGAACCCCACCGCCACCTCCACTCGCCGCCGGCACAGTTCCGGCCTGCCGCGAGCCCAGCCGACCACACCACGCGACGCGGCGAGCTCTCCTCGTCCGAACACGCCAAGTCCCGCGGCTAATGACCCCCTGTGGCGCGATTGCAGCGAAGTCCGGCGAGCCCCGCCGCTGTTTTGGTCGCCGGCGGCGAAACCCCGCCGCCGCCGACGTGGCGCACCTGGGCCCGGTCCCTGGGTCACTGACTAGTGGGCCCTGGGGTCCCCGTTGATTGGGTTGACCTAGTCAACGTGCTGACTGGGCAACCCCAACCACTGACATGTGGGCCCCCCTCTGTTATATTAGTCTAATAACATTTTATAAATAAAAATGATTAGTTAACCTAAAACACTCATTGACGCCCGGGGCCCACTCCCCTAATTGACCCTGTTAGTTTAGTTAATCCACTGTTAAGCCAACAGAGGCTAACATGTCGGTCCAAGTGGCCCCATTGGTCAACTTTGACCAGTCAACCGGACTGTTGACTGCTGACATCACACCTATGTCATACTGATGTCATATTTCCTGTTCTGTTATTTTGAATAATTCCAAAAAAGGCTTTAAACTTTAGAAATTCATAGTAAATAAACCATAGCTCGGATGAAAATGTTTTCTACATGAAAGTTGCTTAGAAAAATCCAACGAATCCAAATGTGCGATCCTTTCACCTGTTACATGCCCCTAGAATGCTGAACATGGAACCGTCCCCTCTCTTTCATCTGTCCAGAATTCGCCTAACGCCAGGGATTCATCCTTGGATGTTTATCCCCTCCGTCTGCAACGTGTAGTACTACGTTAGGGCAACCCTAGCTCTGCCCATCGTCATGTTATGCCTTGTGATGCATTGATTGCTCTGTATTTACTGTTTCTTCCCCCTCTTCTCTCCGGTAGACCCCGAGACTGATGTTGCCCCTGTGATCGACTACGTCAACGACAGCCCCTCCTTGCCAGAGCAACCAGGCAAGCAAACCCTCCTTGAGCATTCCGATATCGCCCATTTCTTTCCCTCTCATGCTTGCATTAGGACTGCTACTGCTTTCTGTATGATCCTACTCTGATGCATAGCCTGTTGTTGTTACCTTCTTTCATACCTTACCTGCTTTTCCTAATCTGCTTAGCATAGGTTGGTTAAAGATCCATTAGTGACCCCCACCTTGTCCCAGTTTCCCCCGCTTTATGTTCAATGACTCGATCAACGTGATTGATGTCCAGGCCCCGACACCACACATCACCCCCCCTAGTTGAACGACACTACAAAGTTACTATCGAGTGCCGAGGGTGAACCTCATACATCACTCCTGATGAGATCTCTGTAGTGTAGCTATACGGTTAAGGTCATCGAGGGTGATTTCCTCCTTAACCACTTTCCGTTACGGCTCTGTCGTGCAACCCCTCAAGTGTGAACCTCGAGGGTGGATCCTCTTACGTTCACCTTGATGACAACATCGAGTGGAATTCACCAGGGCTGATTCCTCGGGTTTTCCCCTTGTTGTTAGACACACAGTTACTATGATTACTATGACTTTGCACTTAGGCATGTTACTAAAGACGGGTTGGCCCTGAGGGGTACCCGCGCGAGCTTAAGAGCGAGTGATGTGGAGACGGGTTGACCTGGAGGGAGCCCGCGAGATACTTACGAGGCGTGGCCGAGCTTTCTTAGCCCTTGCCGCAAGTACTCGAGACGGGGTGACGGGGTCACATCGATCATGAGTCTCTGCTCATTACTGCGTGCTCCTAATCCACTATGATTTGGATATATGATCTGAGGGGCCTTTGGCCTGATAGCACTAACAATCACGTGGGCATAGTATGGGCGTTTTGTGTCGTATACATCAGCCGAGGCTTAATAGACGTCAGCGACTGAGCGGCGCACGCCGGGTTGGACTGCATAAGCTCCTGCCTTGTTGAAGGAGGTAGCTAGGTCTGCTCACCGGCCGCCCACGCAACGTGTAGGAGTTCCCGGGGTGATGGCCCATGACCCTTGGGGGCATAGGTTTAGTCCGGTGTGCTGGCCTCTCTATTAAGCCTAGGTCGGGTTGCGGCGTATTGTTTGGCCGAGGTCAGGCATGACCCAGGAAAGTGTGTCCGGCCAGAGTTAATCGAGCGTGGTGGGTAAGTTGGTGCACTCTTGCAGGGAAGAAAACATCTATCGATAGCCTGTCCTACGGTAACGGACACTTGGAGTTGTATCCCGATCGATACAATTAGAACTGGATACTTGTGATGAGAACTGGATGGTGATGAGAATTGGAATGTGTTGACACTTGGATAGTATGGCTCTGGGATTGCTTTCTCGCAGGGAGTCGAGAAAGGATCTCTGGCCGAGGTTGATAACACTACTACTACTTTACATTATGTTGATCTGTACTCTTCTATATGCTGCAAGATGCTTGAAGATGCGTGAAGATGCTAGTCTTCGATAGGCTAGCCTTTCACTTCTTTTCTGGCATTCTGCAGTTTAGTCCATAGATACAAACCATTTTCCTTTGATACAGATGCATACTTAGTTTATATCTGATGTAAGTCTTGCGAGTACTTTGGATGAGTACTCACGGCTGCTTTGCTCCCTCTTTTCCCCCATACCCGTTTGTTGCGACCAGATGACGGATCCCAGGAGCCAGACGACACCACTGATGACTACTGCTACCCCGAGGGTGACTACCACTACATGACGGCTGCTGACGACTTGAAGTAGTTAGGAGGCTCCTAGGCAGGAGGCCTTGCCTTTTCGATCAATGTTTCTTTTGTCCTAGCCTTCTTAAGGCAAAACTTGTTTAACTTATGTCTGTACTCAGATATTGTTGCTTCCGCTGACTCTTGTGTTTTCAAGCTTATGTATTCGAGCCCTCGAGGCCCCTGGCTTGTAATATAAAGCTTGTACTATTTTAATTTGTGTCTAGAGTTGTGTTGTGATATCTTCCCGTGAGTCCTTGATCTTGATCGTACACATTTGCGTGTATGATTAGTGTACGATTGAATCGACGGTGTCACACGTATCAGGCCCAAAGCCAGATAATCATGGATGCACCAAATTATAACAGCACGCAGAAAGAAATCAACTAGTGGGCTGCTATATATGTCTCGAGTGAGAACACCCCTCCATAGCTGTAGGAGTTCCTCCACAAGAGGCTCCATGAATAAATCAAAATCCTTTCCAGGACTTTTTGGACCTGGGATGAGCAAGGCCATCATGTAGTTTGATTCTTTGGTGCAAACATTTGGGGGCATGTTGTAAGGGATAACAAGCACTGGCCACATGCTATATGTGGCGCTCTGGTGGCAAAATTGGTTAAATCCAACTGAAGCTAAGCCAAGTATAATGTTTCTCGGGTCAACAACAAACTTTTTGTGTTTCTGATTGAAGCTTGTCCAGTTACTACCATGAGATGGATGGCTCATTACATTCTGATCTCCTTACTCCTGGTTCCTAGAATGTCACAGTACACGCTCTCTTGTTTCAGCATCATGAAACAACCTCTGCAATCTTGGTATAATGGGAAAATGTCTCAGAACATTATGAGGAATCCTCTTCACAACATCGCCATCTTTCCATTTTTATGATTTGCATTTTGGGCATTCACTTAAGTTGGCATAATCCTTCCGAAACAGAACACAACTATTCTTACAAACATGGATCATATCATATCCAATTCCAACTACACGAAGGAAATTCTTCATTTACTGTAGGTGTGTGGAAGCTCAGACGCATCTGGGAAAGATTTGCGGAAAGCAGCCAACATCGCATCGAATCATTTTTTGGTCATCCGCTCAGATGTCTTCACCTGAAGAAAGGTGACCATAGCTGAGAATACTGACAACTTATTTCCTAGGGTGACAGCCACATTGCATTGTTCCAACATGCCGGCCCACCGTTTTTCTTCTACAGGTGAAAGTTCACGAAATGCACGAGCATTTTGTAGCATTGTTTCAATGTTGGTCAAACTCATTAGCTCCGCCACCACCACCTCCTCCTCCTCTTCCACCTGAGCATAGTTAGTAACATTGATATTCACAACTTCACCATGATGAAACCACCTAGTATATGTGACCGACATCCCATACAAGTGTAGATGATTTTGCACAGTTGACTGGGGTCTTGTAACTGAATTCATACAACTGCTACACGGGCAGAGCACATCTGATTTCGGACCACTGTACTCAGATTTGATAAAGTTCATGAAGTTTTCAACCCCCTCGACATATGCAGCGAAGAATCTTCGAGCAGAAGTTATCCAAGTCATGTCCATCTGTTAGACATACAAATTTGTTCTTCTACTAGATATTACAGGAAAAACATATATGCTTTTTTATGAAGTCCAGAAAAAATACCTAGGTCGATGTCTAAACCTATGGCAAGATATTTGGACAAGCACATCTAAGTAACAAAATATACGTAAAGCTAATTTAGCAAACAGTTTGAGTGCTAAATTATGGCATGCTGTTTCAACAGTCAATGAGGCCGAGCACACAGTCATCGAAGTATCAAAGGCCATCTCAGCAACAAAGATCGAGTATAAAACGGTGTAGAGCTATTTCACCTAACAGATTGGCTACTAGACCATGGCAATCTACGTCACAATAAATATATGGCAGGATATTTTAGCAACTAATCAGGCTTGGCATGCCATCTCAGCTAAGCAGATTGAGTGCAGAACAGGGCAAGGAAGCTTCTTAAGAAGAGCATATTGACTAAAAACTACTTCGGCAAACAGTGAGATTAACAACGTCTATCAGCTAACATTCAGTGCTACACCGACACGCACAGGGCCTCAGTCTAGAATGCACGTACCGTGGGAGAAGCTGACTGCCATGCGTCTTCACATGAATGTCGCCAGCGGTGGCGGCACTGACCACCGTGTGTCTCCACAAGAACGTCGCCAGCAGTGGCGGCGCGGCTAGAGGATAGCAGTCTACGAGAGCGTACTCTGGGAGCGAGAGGATCGCCGTGTGTCCCCTCGATGCCGCGGCACTGACATATCGGCGAGGTGGGGAGGGCAGCTTTGGCGGAGCGAATGGAGTGGAGGGGGCCGGAGGAGGGGTTTGGGGAATATTATTGGGTAGTTGGGCAAACGGCGGATGAATTTGGGATTTGTGGGGGGGGGCAATTTGGGGGGGGGAGTTTAGCGCATGATCGGTTTCTCCAAGTGCAGTCCCACGTGTCAATGAAGAGGCAAGCCGAAGCGCTTTTTGTTTGCATGAGCCGCGTGCAGGACCGAACGTGTGTGGGGTGCAATGCGACCGCGACAGGGGTGCTGTGAGTGTACCGCCTTTTTTTCCTTTTAAACTTGGTGCTTCGCCCCCTCAAAAAAAAACTTGGTGCTTCATGCAATCCATCGATACTACTACTAATAATCCGGTAATCCCGACTAAAATGGCACGGCCGGGTCTTTTCCCGCGTGATATGCTGGGAGGTTGTCTTAGTTGGGTTTTTTAGGATGAGTAATGCTACACCTACATAATCCCAGTTACATAATTAACATAATGTGAAACATGTGAGCTGTTGATTTTAGATTGGGGAAGGGAGGTGAGGGAGTCCTGGATAAGGGGTTCCTCGAGTGTCCGGGCTATGCAACATGGGTCAGACTAATGGACCGCGAAGATACAAGGTAGAAGACTTCCCCCGTGTCCGGATGGGCCTCTCCATTGCGTGGATGGCAAGCTTGGCGTTCGGATATGAAGATTCCTTTCTCTGTAAACCGACTTTGTACAACCCTAGCCCCCTCCGGTGTCTATATAAACCGGAAGGTTTAGCCAATAAGAGGTAATCATAATCACACAAGCTAGACATCTAGGGTTTAGTCATTACGATCTCGTGGTAGATCAACTCTTGTAACCCCTATACTCATCAAAGTCAATCAAGCAGGACATAGGGTATTACCTCCATCTAGAGGGCCCAAACCTGGGAAAACACCGTGTCCATGTCTCCTGTTACCTTTGATCCTTAGACGCACAGTTCGGGACCCCCTACTCGAGATCTGCCGGTTTTGACACCGACATTGGTGCTTTCATTGAGAGTTCCACTATGCCATCGTCGAAAGGATCGATGGCTCCATCGATCATCTACAACAATGCTGCCGTGAAGGAGATTTTTCTCCCCAGCCAGATCTTTGTATTCGGTGGCTTCGCACTACGTGCCAACTCGGTTGGCCACCTAGAGCAGATCAACAGCTGCGCCCATGGTCACTGGATCAGTTTTGAATATCTGAACTTTGTCGCCGATATCCGAGGAGACTTGATCTTCCAAGGATTCGCGGCCCCAACCACCGCTCCGGCCTTAGATCCGGAGCGCGTCACCAGGTCCAAAGGCGGGAGTCTAGAGCCCGCCGGACCCTCTACGGCCATAGATCTCAACACTAGAGAATCGGAGAGAATAGTGTCACCGGTGGTCATCTCAAGGCCGGACTCTTCTCCGGACACTAGCTACGAACCCTCGATGTCCGCGTCATGCAAGCTTGCCCCGGGAACTTATGTCCCCATCCAAACCTCGCTCTTAAACGAGGCTTTGGACTTAATGCGGTCACTCGCCATCATAGAGGAACTGCTTCTGAATGACGCCCAACCCGGACTAGGGGCTGAAAATAGGGAATTTTACTTCCCACCCACCACCCACTTCATAGACACTGTAGATGATCTAACCGACATGCTCGACTACACCTCCGAAGACATCGACGGTATGGACGATGATGCCAGAGAGGAGTAGGTCAAAAACCCGTTGTTCACCGGACACTGGACGACCACTTCCTCATACGACGTGTACATGGTGGGCATACCTAAAGAAGGCGACGGCGATGATGAAAAGGATCCAGTCGAGGACAAACCTCCTGAGATACCACCAAAGCGCCGATGTCAGCAACGCTGCTCTAAATTGCATCGCGGAAAAGACAGCAATACCAGCACCGGAGACGATGACACTGCGGAGAATGCCGAAGACCAAGAAGATACCACCGAACCAACATCCGAACAGGATGATCGGGAGGACGGGAAAATTGACCACGACGATCAAGCAAGGAATGAAGACTCAGAGGATAGCAACTATATACCACTCTCCGAGGACGAGGTGAGCCTTGGCAACGAAGATTTCATCGTGCCAGAGGAACCTCTCGAACAAGAGCGCTTTAAGCGCCGGCTAATAGCCACTGCAAGAAGCCTAAAGAAAAAGCAGCAACAGCTTCAAGCTGACCAAGATCTGCTCAACGACAGATGGACTAATGTCCTGGCAGCCGAAGAATATGGCCTCCAACGCCCAACAAAGAGTTACCCGAAGCGTAAACTACTACCCCAATTTGACAATGAGGTGTTGGAGCCCATACCACCCGCGCGTAACACAGCTGACGGACCTGACCGACCACCATGTGGCCGGGACAGAACGACAACTCAAGCCGAACAGCAGCCCGTGCCACCTCATCATAAAAGGAGAGAAACAACAGCTCAGGGATACACTTATCACCTATGCCAGGAGCTGGACAACAGAGCCGGCCAGACCAGGTCAATCTACGGATCGAGGGGACATGCCCAAGCGCGAGAAGACGACCATTAGGCGAGGCGCGACAAACACAACCCCACCAGGGCCGAAAACCGCATACGGACTTCATCTAAACTGCACCATGACGTTGCCCGGTACTGAGGCGCTGCACACCCCCTATGCTTCACCGATGAGGTAATGGAGTACCAGTTCCCAGAAGGGTTTAAACCCGTGAACATCGAATCACATGATGGCACAATAGATCCTGCAGTATGGATTGAAGATTTTCTTCTCCACATTCACATGGCACGTGGTGATGATCTACATGCCATCAAGTACCTCCACCTAAAACTCAATAGGCCAGCACAGCACTGGCTGAACAGCCTACCAGAAAACTCTATTGGTAGCTGGGAAGACTTGGAGGACGCAGTTAGAGATAACTTCCAAGGTACCTATGTTCGGCCCCCAGATGCCGATGATCTTAATCTAGCAACCCGGAGAATCAGCCCGACAGCTCTGGACCAGGTTCTTAATAAAAAAGAACCAAATTGTGGATTGTCCGGACGCCAAAGCCCTCGTGGCCTTCAAACATAGCGTCCGAGATGAGTGGCTCGCCCGACACCTCGACCAAGAAAAGCAGAAGTCCATGGCAGCCCTTACCGCACTTATGACCCGCTTTTGCGAGGGAGAGGATAGCTGGCTTGCTTGTAGAAGCAATAGCACCAGCAACCCTGGCACCTTTGAACCCCTGGACGGAAATGACAAGCCACGATGCAACAAGCACAAGCATCAAAACAATAGTGAAGGGGACCCAAGACACGGCAGTCAACGCCGGATTCAGTGGTTCCAAAACCATTCAACGGAAGAAGCCATTCAAGTCAAACAGAGATGGCCCATCTAGTTTACACCGAGTACTTGATCGGCCTTGCCAGATTCATGGCACCCCCGATAAACCCGCCAATCACACCAACAGAAATTGTTTGGTCTTTAAACAGGCCGGCAAAATCAACGCCGAACACAAGGGGAAAGGGTCACCCAGCGACAACGATGACCAAGAGCCTCATCAACCTAACATGGGGGACAGAAGCAATTTCCCCATAAGGTAAAAACAGTGAATATGATATATGTCATACATATCCCTAAGAGGGAGCGCAAGCGCGCATTACGGGACGTCTACGCCATAGAGTCGGTCACCCCAAAATTCAACCCATGGTCGGCTTGCCCGATCACCTTTGATCGAAAGGACCACACAACCAGTATCCGTGATGGATGTTCAGCAGCTCTAGTCCTTGATCCACTCATCGATGGATTCCATCTCACGCGAGTCCTCATGGACGGCGACAACAGTCTCAATCTACTTTATTAAGACATTGTCCGCAAAATGGGCATCGATCCGTCAAGAATAAAGCCCACTAAAACTACCTTTAAAGGAGTAATACCTAGTATAGAGGCCCGCTGCACGGGCTCAATCACGCTGGAAGTTGTCTTCGGTTCACCGGACAACTTCCGAAGCGAAGACTTGACCTTCGATATCGTCCTGCTCCACAGTGGCTATCACACACTACTCAGACGAACCGCTTTCGCCCGCTTTAACGCGGTCCCGCACTATGCCTATCTAAAGCTTAAGATGTCCAGTCCACGTGGCATCATTACAATCAACAAAAACACGGAACGCTCCCTCCGTACTGAGGAGCATACCATGGCCATTGCGGCTGAAGTACAAAGCGGCCCTGTCAAGCCGCACACCTCATCGGCTATTAAGCCGCCGGACTCTATTACACAAGGCTGGCCAATTCCGCATGCTAACAGCTCGACAATTCAAGAGCTAGATTAGCAGCTTTGCCTCCATCGTTCGCCATGTATATCCACGAAAGCCGTACCGCGCATGCATAATTACACACTTAAAGTACCTTGGGCATCAGCGGAGGCACAATAGGAACATGCCTGTAGTATGGCTTGACCCTATACGGTCTTCCCCTTTTCTTTAATTATTTTCTATCTTTTACCACAGGTGCATCAAAACCTGCTCATCCTACGAACTCATAAGGACTCTCTCCGAGCCCGGTTCCATAGAAATAGTTGAAATCCATTCCTCTCAAGGAATCTTTTCTTACTCAGGTGAAAGCAACGCAGACGTGCGGCAGGAAGGTGCAAAGGACTTCATAGATCACAACTTCACTCAAGAACATGTATAAAGCCTTTTCCCTTAGCCTTAGACCCCCGACATGTAAAATGCCCTTGGTGATTATTGTACCCTCTGTCAGATTAGGTTTTGACGTATCAACCAGATTCCAGTAAACCAAATTCTTCTTCGGTGTCGTCTTTACTTATAGACTTTATTCTGTCTCTTTAGTTGTCTCATGCACACACCTTGGCACAAATTGCCAGGGGCTCTATATGGCAACACATGTGTTGCCAAACAAAAAGTCCGAACAGCTTTATAGCACAATTCGGTGTCCCGTGCTCGGCACTATATTCATCGGCTCCGAATCATGTCTTTGCTCAATAGTTGGGCTGCCCGGCTCCTGTGTTTGCTACCTTACGTTCCGTCTGATCGGCTAGGGTAGTAAAGGGAGAACTACTATGATAGTGTTTCCGGTTTGTCCGGTTAAGCACCTCAGTAGAGAAAGCTAAAAACTGACTGTCATGATGCGGCAAGAGCTGGTCAGCCACTCGACGACCTATTAAAATCTTTAGCGTTTTTTTTGCGAATTGCACGAAGGACTAATTTCCGGTCACATATGCAATGCATCCGCATTGGGATAGCTGCGTACACACGAGGGGCTACTTTGTAGACCCATCGTCAAACTCCTATGGCTAAGTGAGAGCAATAAAACCGCATAGTCTGATTGCCTGGTTCACCGCACTGACACCTCCTTCATGTACCAAGACGTTGGGATAAGTGTAGTCATGCGCAATTCCGAACACCCAAGTAGTATCTACATGGGGGTTGAAGCCGACGAATAGGAACTCTCATATATAAAAACGGCCACACAGGAGGATAAAACCCTTCATAAAGGCATGAATATATTATAAAAGCCTTAGTTCATAATATAAACTCCCGAATAGTTCGGACTCGTTCACTCGAACACTACATCCTTTGGGCATTGGACTTCTACAAGGCGGGAACCTTTTAGTACGTCCTCAAAATAGTGCTCCGGTGTGCGATGGTCCTTGCTTTCGGGTGGGCCCTCAACTGCCACCTTTTCGGCCTTCGTCTTCGCCCAGTGCATCTTCACACGGGCTAAGGCCATCCGCGCTCCTTCTATGCAAGACCACCTCTTGATGGCATCGATTCGGGGCAGCGCATCGACGAGATGCCGCACAAGGACGAAGTAGCTGTCCGGAATGGCTTCGGTCGGCCACAACCGGACTATGACGTCCTTCATGGCCGCGCTGGACATCTTATGCAGCTCCGCCCATTGTGCCATCTGGTTATTTAGCAGTGCGGGATGCTCCTGCCCCGCAAACTGTGACCAGAAAAGCTTCTCCGCTGCGTACTCCTCCTGGGCCCGGAAGAATTGGGCGGCGTCTGCAGCACTCTTCGGCAGATCCGCATATGCGTCTGGAGAACTCCATAGTCGATTAATCAAGGCATACCCCCGATCCCCAAATTTAGCCCGTAAAGGAAAGGGCTTACCTGCCGCTATCTGTCCGGCTTGATGGATTTCCTCGCGCACGCGCGCGACTTGGACCGCGCTTCCTTGGCATCTTGAAGCGCCTTGGCGAGTTCGGTCCCCTTCACCTTATTTTCCTGTTCTAAGGACTCGCACTTATGGGCGGTGTCATTGAGCTTCTGCTTCACCTCGGTCACCCATTCCTCAAAACGGCGCCAAGCGGCCTGTTCGGCCGTTAAGTCTGCAGCCGCTTTATCAGCGGCCGCCTTGCTTACCCTAGCTTGCTCCTTGGCTTGGGTAAGCTCACCCCTGATGGTTTCAACTGCGGTAGCACCATCTCCACAAACACACACATTGCAGCTCTATAAATCCCACAGAATACAGACATAAACATGCATAACATAAGAGTATCTCATACCTTGAGCTTGGTTGAGCCGCTTGTTAACAAGGACTAGGTTCTCATCAGCTCGCTCTAGTTTCTCTCTGGGAAATTTCCGCTGATTGGGCAGTTGCCGCTAACAGGGAGGCCTATTTTAATCCAAATAAAATTGCATGTTACCACCTGACAACTAACTATTGATCCTCTGGTCACTTTTCTTTCAAAGAACCGAACAGAGTCTCAGGGGCTACTATCTATATACACACACATTTCTCCTAAAAATGATCAAAAATATTACATTGCGTACCTCAAAGCCTGCTAGCAAGCTGGAGAAGGCTTCATTCAGCCCGTTCTTGGCAGACTGAATCTTCTCAGCCACCGTACCCATCAGGATGCAGTGCTCATTCAAGGCGGATGCACTTTGCAGTGTGTCCTCCGTGGTATTCGGCGCCTTTGGATTAACAAAGGACGCCACTCCCCTTCCCCTGCAGGGGTCGCTCACTAGACTCCGGAGCCGTATGGGTCTCCGGAGTAGTATTCGGCTGTGGGACGGATTGACCAGGCCCCTTGTCACCGGCCTTTGTAGGGGCCGTACCCCCAGTCCTTCGGCAGCCGAGGTGTTGCCCTCCGGCGCCGTTAAGTCGCCCCCCCCCACATCTCTTCGAGGTCTGGGGAGGGCCTATGCGATGACACCTCGGTGTCATCTGCCCTGGGCGGTGGGGAAGTTAGTGGAGGCGATTCGCTCTCCACCATCTCCGGCGGCAGATCCCCCGAGGATGAGGATTGCTGGGGGAGACAGCAGGCCAGACTAAAAAAATAGAACTTAGAGTTATCATCAGACTCCATAGAGATTGGATGTATGTGAAAAAATCCCGGACTACTTACAAGTAGGCTTGGGGCTTGGTCCAGCGACGGTGCTTCGGGATGGCCTCGGCGTCTGATTTCGATCCATCAGACATGGTAATCTTGTCCCTCTTGGATGCTTCGACCTACAGGTCTTCGGAGGCCGCCCTCTTCTTTCCCTTGCAGGGAAGATCTTCTTCTTCCTCCTCCTCCTCGTCGTCCTCGCCCTCGTGAGAGGACTGGGCATCAGCTTCTCCGGACAGTGCAGCTGAAGCACCCTCCTCTTTCTTCTTCTTCTTCTTCTTCTTCTTCTTTACCTTCTTTACCGTTGCCTGGTATGGCGCCGGGACCAGCATCCTCATTAGTAGAGGATCAGCTGGGTTTTCGGGGAGTGGAGCCGGACACCGGATCTGCTCCGCCTTCTTGGTCCAGACTTGTTTGGAGATGGACTACTCAATACTTCTCCTTCGGATGGATGCACCAATTGGTGTTCATAGGTTTTAGAATTTACCTCGGAGGCTGGATGATTGCAGTCGAGGCCGGTGTCGTCCGATGACTTTGGCCACGACTACTGCTTCTGAAAAAGCAGCTTCCAGATCACCTTATGAGTTGTGCTGTAGAACCATTGTAGGGTCCGCGGCCCTTCCGAATTGAACTCCCACATCTTGAGGGGCCGCTGCTGGCAGGGAAGTGCTCGTCTGATCAACATCACTTGGATCACATTAATGAGGGTAATGTCCTTCGCTATCATGCCTTGGACGCGTTTCTGTAGCAGCAACACCTCATTGACCGACCCCCAGTCCGGACCTTTGTCGGTCCAGGATGTGAGCCTAAGAAGCAGTCCGGATCTGAAGGGTGGAGCGGCTACCCACTTAGGGCCGCGGGGTTCTGTGATATAGAACCATTCCTGTTACCATATCCTGACGGTGTCCACAAAGACTCCCTTTGGCCAGTTTACTTTGGGGAGCTTGCTCACCATGGCGCCACCATAGTCCGCCTGTTTCCCATCGACAACCTTCGGCTTCACGTTGAAAATCTTGAGCCATAAGCCGAAGTGTGGAGGGACGCGGAAGAAGGCCTTGCACACGATGATGAACGCTGAGATGTGGAGGAATGAATTTGGGGCCAGATCGTGAAAATCTAGCCCGTAGTAGAACGTCAGACCCCTCACAAAGGGGTGGAGGGCGAATCCGAGTCCGCGGAGGAAGTGGGGGATGAACACCACCCTCTTGCTGGGCTCCGGAGTGGGGATGACATGCGCCTCCCGCAGCTCCATGATGTTCTCCTCCGTGACGGAGGCCCTGAGAGCCGGCCATGGTTGGAGGAGTTGCGGAGGGGAGAAAATCTTGGAACTTGGGTGCTGGAGCTCAAGGATGGGGAGGCAAAGAGAGAATGAGGCATGGGACGGAAGAGTTGGATTCTATCCACTTATATGGACTGCGAATATCAAGCATCCCCCTCCCTTGAGCCTTAAAACTCGCCTGTTCCCAAGGGGTCATGCGAACAGCACGGTTAGCTTACTAAAACTCGTATTGATGAGAATCCCACAATAAGGGGACACGATCTTTGCTTTGACAAGACGTGTCGATCGGAGTTGCACGTTAAAACGCCAGGCAGGAAGCCCAAAAACGGTTTGAAATGATAGCAGAGCTAAGCATGATGTTTCGCTGGAAAAAGTTGTCAATGAATGTATCTTATTTTAAGTATTATGCTTTTATGGTTGGAGGGTTAACCTCTTAAATAGATCCGGACATCGTTCTTGTTCATCAACTACTTTAAAGTATTCGGAGGAGGAACCCGCCTTGCAATGCCGAAGACAATATGTGCGCGGGACACATCGTTATTGAAGCCTGGTTCAGGGGCTACTGAGGGAGTCCTGGATAAGGGGGTCCTCGTGCGCCCGGGCTATGCAACATGGGCCGGACAAGGTAGAAGACTTTCCCCCGTGTCTGGATGGGACTCTCCTTTGCGTGGATGGCAAGCTTGGTGTTCGGATATGAAGATTCCTTTCTCTGTAAACCGACTTTGTACAACCCTAGCCCCCTCTAGTGTCTATATAAACCGGAGGGTTTAGTCCATAAGAGGCAATCATAATCATACAGGCTAGACACCTCAGGTTTAGCCATTATGATCTCATGGTAGATCAACTCTTGTAACCCCTATACTCATTAAAATCAATCAAGCAGGACGTTGGGTATTACCTCCATCAAGAGGGCCCGAACCTGGGTACACATCGTGTCCCTGTCTCCTGTTACCTTTGATCCTTAGACGCATAGTTCGGGACCCCCTACCCGAGATCTTCCGGTTTTGACACCGACAGGAGGGGCCCACCACCATGAAAATCATGGAGGAGAGAGAGAGGCAATTTACGTTAACCCTTTCGTAGGTTCCCGTAGATGTAGAAAGATGTGAAATGCATGAATGTGCAGTGGACGTACTATGTTAGCTTTGTCTTGGGTTAAACCTTCTAAGTTTATACACACAAAAAAGAATCACCATTCCATATACTCTTACAAAATATCTTACTATTATTGTGAAAGTTCATATACATTGGAAGAGATTAATGCAAACACGGCAGATTGTCATTACATTTTGAACTTTTGTAGGAAAGAAAAATAAAATAAACCCGACCCTAAAGCTATTCTACGGCGGTGACCGACATCCACCATCTACGATCTCCATGTACGGGGGCGGGGTTCAAGACCCGTGAAGGGAAGGTGTGGTCTCCGGCGAGGAAGAGTACAACATGGGAGACGGACCAGCCAGTTGGCACACCATGCCCTGCCGCCTCCCATGCCCTACTCATCCTCGAAGGAGTCCCCAACCTCGGCGGTGCCGGACATTGGACGGCGGCAAGTAGGACGCCTGGCTGACGGTGGTCCCGTCGTCGGCCGCCAACGTGGCCACCGCTTGTGCGGTCGCGTCTGCGTCCGGCTACGCCGCTATTGCATTGCGAGCGGCGACTTGAGCGAGGGCAGTGACCTCGAGCTTCATCCCCGAAGACAAGCTCTCCCGCAAAGCATTCGCACTCGCGGTCATGGTGGATGTGGAGTTTAGCTGGCTGTTGCCGCTTTAAGTAGCGCATTCCAGTGAGGCCAAGCATCCGGTTGCATCATTAAGTCGCCGGAGTTGGTTACTCGGGCATCGAGCCTCTTAACGAAGGCATACGAATGGACGACATGAATGCGGGCAGCTGGCGCTGGCTGGGAACACACCGCGCGATGGCGCGAGGGACGAGGGGTTTTGGTGTGCTAGGGTAGTCAGCTGTGGTCGTGGCAACATTGGAGATGCCCTTTCCTCACATGCGATCCCCACATTTCATTGAAAAAGCAAGACGACCCGGCATGGTCTTAGGTCCTGGGGATGCAGTTGGCCGCGCTACACCACTCCACGGGCGCATCGCGGCGCGCGCACTTTGGTGCCCTGTGCATCCTCAACGAGCTGGGTGTTGATCTGCTGGTCATGCCACAGCGCTAACGCCACCCTCGGCACACTATAGACGACCGTGTCCAGCGACGATGAGCGTGTCGCTCACCGCGGTTGTTGTGCCCGCACCGCCACGTTGCTGGCCCCCACGACCCACATGAACGGTTGCCGGTGGCGAGGAGGTCATGGGCCAGCTCCTCCATTGGACTAGTCTGTGCCACGTCGTCTCAATAGGTGTGCCCCACATGTCGGTTTCCCTATTTTCCCGGCCAAATTCGAGCGTCAGTGCTCTGTATTGCGCATTAGGCGCAGAACAGGTGTTTTTTGAGCCCTGGTTTAAATGTGGTACAATACCAAGTTGTTACCCTAGCCCCAAGTGTGGTGGTTTTGGGTACGGTACCACCCTTTTTATTTTTAGCTAGTGAAGCGTAACACTTGATTAAGTAGCCGGATGGTGTGCTAAATGTTGGGTTTCTTAGTAATTTCAAAAAATTTCCTATGCACACGCAAGATCATGATGATGCATAGCAACGAGAGGGGAGAGTGTTGTCTACGTACCCTTGTAGACCGCAACGGCAGCGTTGACGCAACATAGAGGAAGTAGTTGTACGTCTTCCGATCCGACCGATCCAAGCACCGTTACTCCGGCACCTCCGAGTTCTTGGCACACGTACAGCTCGATGACGCTCCCCGGGCTCCGATCCAGCAAAGCTTCGGAGATGAGTTTCATCAGCACAACGGCGTGGTGACGATGATGATGTTCTACCGACGCAGGGCTTCGCCTAAGCACTACTACGATATGACCAAGGTGGAATATGGTGGAAGGGGGCACCGCACACGGCTAAGGAACGATCACGAAGATCAACTTGTGTGTTCTAGGGTGCCCCCCTGCCTCCGTATATAAAGGATCCAAGGGGGGGTGCAGCTGGCCTAGAGGAGGCGCGCAGGAGGAGTCCTGCTCCTACCGGGAGTAGGACTCCCCTCCCGTTCCTTGTCCAACTAGGAGAGGTGGAGGGAGAGAAGGAAAGGGGGGGTGCCGCCCCTCCCTCCTTGTCCGATTCGGACTAGGGGGAGAGGGGGCGCGCGGCCTGCCCTGGCAGCCCCTTCCTCTTCTCCACATTAGGCCCATAAGGCCCATTAACCCCCCGGGGAGTTCCAGTAACCCCCCGGTGCTCCGGTTTTATCCGAAACTTCCCCGGAACCCTTCCGGTGTCCGAATATAGTCATCCAATATATCAATCTTTATGTCTCGACCATTTCGAGACTCCTCGTCATGTCCGTGATCACATCCGGGACTCCAAACTAACTTCGGTACATCAAAATGCATAAACTCATAATTACTGTCATCGTAACGTTAAGCGTGCGGACCCTACGGTTCGAGAACAATGTAGACATGACTGAGACAAATCTCCGGTCAATAACCAATAGCAGGACCTGGATGCCCATATTGGCTCCTACATATTCTACGAAGATCTTTATCGGTCAGACCGCATAACAACATACGTTGTTCCCTTTGTCATCGGTATGTTACTTGCCCGAGATTCGATCGTCGGTATCTAAATACCTAGTTCAATCTCGTTACCGGCAAGTCTCTTTACTTGTTCTGTAATACATCATCTCGCAACTAACTCATTAGTTGCAATGCTTGCAAGGCTTATGTGATGTGAATTACCGAGAGGGCCTAGAGATACCTCTCCGACAATCGGAGTGACAAATCCTAATCTCGAAATACGCCAACCCAACATGTACCTTTGGAGACACCTGTAGAGCTCCTTTATAATCACCCAGTTACGTTGTGACGTTTGGTAGCACACAAAGTGTTCCTCCGGCAAACGGGAGTTGCATAAGCTCATAGTCAAAGGAACATGTATAAGTCATGAAGAAAGCAATAGCAACATACTAAACGATCGGGTGCTAAGCTAATGGAATGGGTCATGTCAATCAGATCATTCAACTAATGATGTGATCCCATTAATCAAATAACAACTCTTTTGTTTATGGTTAGGAAACATAACCATCTTCGATTAACGAGCTAGTCAAGTAGAGGCATACTAGTGACACTTTGTTTGTCTATGTATTCACACAAGTATTATGTTTCCGGTTAATACAATTCTAGCATGAATAATAAACATTTATCATGATATAAGGAAATAAATAATAACTTTATTATTGCCTCTAGGGCATATTTCCTTCAGTCTCCCACTTGCACTAGAGTCAATAATCTAGTTCACATCGCTATGTGATTAACACCAATAGTTCACATCTTTATGTGATTGGTTCACATCTCCATGTGACTAACACCCAAAGGAATTACTAGATTCAATAATCTAGTTCACATCGCTATGTGATTAACACCCAAAGAGTGATCATGTTTTGCTTGTGAGAGAAATTTCAACGGGCCTGCCATATTCAGATCTGTATGTATTTTACAAAATTCTATGTCTACAATGCTCTGCACGGAGCTACTCTAGCTAATTGCTCCCACTTTCAATATGTATCCAGATTGAGATTTAGAATCATCTGGATCAGTGTCAGAAACTTGCATCGACGTAACCCTTTACGGCGAACCTTTTTGTCACGTCCATAATCGAGAAACATATCCTTATTTCACTAAGGATAATTCTGACCGCTGTCCAGTGATCTACTCCTAGATCACTATTGTACTCCCTTGCCAAATCAGTGCAGGGTATACAATAGATCTGGTACACAGCATGACATACTTTATAGAACCTACGGCCAAGTCATAGGGAATGACTTTCATTCTCTTTCTATCTTCTGCCGTGGTCGGGCTTTGAGTCTTACTCAACTTCACACCTTGTAATACAGGCAAGAACTCTTTCTTTGACTGCTCCATTCTGAACTACTTCAAAATCTTGTCAAGGTATGTACTCATTGAAAAAACTTATCAAGCGTCTTGATCTATCTCTATAGATCTTGAAGCTCAATATGTAAGCAGCTTTACCGAAGTCTTTCTTTGAAAAATTCCTTTCAAACACTCCTTTATGCTTTGTAGAATAATTCTACATTATTTCCGATCAACAATATGTCATACACATATACTTATCAGAAATGATGTAGTGCTCCCACTCACTTTCTTGTAAATACAGGCTTCACCGCAAGTCTGTATAAAACTATATGCTTTGATCAACTTATCAAAGCGTATATTCCAACTCCGAGATTCTTGCACCAGTCCATAGATGGATCGCTGGAGCTTGCATATTTAGTTAACACCTTTAGGATCAACAAAACCTTCTAGTTGCATCGTATACAACTCTTCTTTAGTAAATCCATTAAGGAATGCAGTTTTGTTTATCCATTTGCCAGATTTCATAAAATGCGGCAATTGCTAACATGATTCGGACAGACTTAAGTATAGATACGAGTGAGAAAATCTCATCGTAGTCAACACCTTGAACTTTTCGAAAACCTTTTGCGACAATTCTAGCTTTGTAGATAGTAACACTACTATCAGCGTCCGTCTTCCTCTTGAAGATCCATTTATTCTCAATTGCTTGCCGATCAGTGGGCAAGTCAACCAAAGTCCATACTTTGTTCTCATACATGGATCATATCTCAGACTTCATGGCCTCAAACCATTTCGCGGAATCTAGGCTCATCATCGCTTCCTCACAGTTCGCAAGTTCGTCATGGTCTACTAACATGACTTCCAGAACAGGATTACCGTACCACTCTGGTACGGATCTTACTCTGGTTTACCTACGAGATTTGGTAGTAACTTGATCTGAAGTTACATGATCATCATCATTAGCTTCCTCACTAATTGGTGTAGTAGTCACAGGAAGAGACTTCTGTGATGAACTACTTTCCAATAAGGGAGCAGGTACAGTTACCTCATCAAGTTCTACTTTCCTCACACTCACTTCTTTCGAGAGAAACTCCTTCTCTAGAAAAACTCCTAATTTAGTAACAAAAATCTTGCCTTCGGATTTGTGATAGGTGTACCCAACAGTCTCCTTTGGGTATCCTATGAAGACATATTTCTCCGATTTGGGTTTGAGCTTATTTGGATGAAACTTTTTCATATAAGCATCACAACCCCAAACTTTAAGAAACGACAACTTTGGTTTCTTGCCAAACCACAGTTCAGATTGTGTCGTCTCAACGGACTTAGATGGTGCCCTATTTAATGTGAATGCAGCTGTCTCTAATGCATAACCCCAAAATGATAGTGGTAGATCGGTAAGAGACATCATAGATCACACCATATCTAATAAAGTATGGTTATGATATTCGGACACACCATTATGCTGTGGTGTTCCAGGTGGCATGAGTTTGTGAAACTATTCCACATTGTTTTAATTGAAGACCAAACTCGTAACTCAAATATTTTACTTCTGCGATCATATCATAGAATTTTTTCATTTTTGTTACGATGATTTTCCACTTCACTCTGAAATTCTTTGAACTTTTCAAATGTTTCAGACCTTTGTTTCATCAAGTAGATATACTCATATCTTCTTAAATCATCTGTGAAGATCAGAAAATAATGATACTTATCGCGAGCCTCAATATTCATCGGACCACATACATCAGTATGTATGATTTCCAACAAATCTGTTGCTCGCTCCATTGTTTCGGAGAACGGCGTTTTAGTCATCTTGCCCATAAGGCATGGTTCGCAAGCATCAAGTAATTCATAATCAAGTGATTCCAAAATCCCATCAGCATGGAGTTTCTTCACGTGCTTTACACCAATATGACCTAAACGGCAGTGCCACAAATAAGTTGCACTATCATTATTAACTTCGCATCTTTTGGTTTCAATATTATGAATATGTGTATCATTAAGATCGAGATCCAATGAACTATTTTCATTGGGTGTGTAACCATATAAGGTTTTATTCATGTAAACAGAACAACAATTTATTCTTTTACTTAAATGAATAACCGTATTACAATAAACATGATCAAATCATATTCATGCTCAACGCAAACACCAAATAACACTTATTTAGGTTCAACACTAATCCCGAAAGTATAGGGAGTGTGCGATGATGATCATATCAATCTTGGAATCACTTCCAACACACATCGTCACTTCACCCTTAACTAGTCTCTTTTCATTCTGCAACTCCCGTTTCGAGTTACTACTCTCAGCAACTGATCCAGTATCTAATACTGCGGGGTTGCTATAAACACTAGTAAAGTACACATCAATAACATGTATATCAAATATACTTATGTTCACTTTGCCATCCTTCTTATCCGCCAATCACTTGGGGTAGTTCCGCTTCCAGTGACCAGTCCCTTTGCAGTAGAAGCACTTAGTCTCAGGCTTAGGATCAGACTTGGGCTTCTTCACTTGAGCAGCAACTTGCTTGCCATTCTTCTTGAAGTTCCCCTTCTTCCCTTTGCCCTTTTCTTGAAACTAGTGGTCTTGTCAACCATCAACACTTGATGTTTTTCTTGATTTCTACCTTCGTTGATTTCAGCATCACGAAGAGCTTGGGAGTTGTTTCCGTTATCCCTTGCATATGATAGTTCATCACGAAGTTCTACTAACTTGGTGATGGTGACTAGAGAATTCTGTCAATCACTATCTTATCTGGAAGATTAACTCCCACTTGATTCAAGCGATTGTAGTACCCAGACAATCTGAGCACATGCTCACTAGTTGAGCGATTCTCCTCCATCTTTTAGCTATAGAACTTGTTGGGGACTTCATATCTCTCAACTCGGGTATTTGCTTGAAATATTAACTTCAACTCCTGGAACATCTCATATGGTCCATGACGTTCAAAACGTCTTTGAAGTCCCGATTCTAAGCCATTAAGCATGGTGCACTAAACTATCAAGTAGTCATCATATTGAGCTAGCCAAACATTCATAACGTCTGCATCTGCTCCTGCAATAGGTCTGTCACCTAGTGGTGCATCAAGGACATAATTCTTCTGTGCAGCAATGAGGATAAACCTCAGATCACGGATCCAATCCGCATCATTGCTACTAACATCTTTCAACACAATTTTCTCTAGGAACATATCAAAATAAACACAGGGAAGCAACAACGCGAGCTATTGATCTACAACATAATTTGCAAAATACTACCAGGACTAAGTTCATGATAAATTTAAGTTCAATTAATCATATTACTTAAGAACTCCCACTTAGATAGACATCCCTCTAATCCTGTAAGTGATCACGTGATCCAAATCAACTAAACCATGTCCGATCATCACGTGAGATGGAGTAGTTTCATTGGTGAACATCACTATGTTGATCATATCTACTATATGATTCACGCTCGACCTTTCGGTCTCCGTGTTCCGAGGCCATATCTGTATATGCTTGGCTCGTCAAGTATAACCTGAGTATTCCGCGTGTGCAACTGTTTTGCACCCGTTGTATTTGAACGTAGAGCCTATCACACCCGATCATCACGTGGTGTCTCAGCATGAAGAACTTTCGCAACGGTGCATACTCAGGGAGAACACTTCTTGATAATTAGTGAGAGATCATCTTATAATGCTACCGTCAAACTAAGCAAAATAAGATGTATAAAAGATAAACATCATATGCAATCAAAATATGTGACATGATATGGCCATCATCATCTTGCGCCTTTGATCTCCTCCAAAGTACTATCATGATCTCTATCGTCACCGGCATGACACCATGATCTCCATCATCTTGATCTATATCAATGTGTCGTCACACGGTCGTCTCGCCAACTATTGCTCTTGCAACTATTGCTATCGCATAGTGATAAAGTAAAGTAATTATTTAGTGCTTGCATCTTATGCAATAAAGAGACAACCATAAGGCTTTTGCCAGTTACCGATAACTTTAACAAAACATGATCATCTCATACAACAACTTATATCTCATCACGTTTTGACCATATCACATCACAACATGCCCTGCAAAAACAAGTTAGACGTCCTCTACTTTGTTGTTGCAAGTTTTACGTGGCTGCTACGGGCTTAAGCAAGAACCAATCTTACCTACGCATCAAAACCACAACGATAGTTTGTCAAGTTGGTGCTGTTTTAACCTTCGCAAGGACCGGGCGTAGCCACACTCGGTTCAACTAAAGTTGGAGAAACTGTCACCCGCAAGCCACCTATGTGCAAAGCACGTCGGGAGAACCGGTCTCGCGTAAGCGTACGCGTAATGTCGGTCCGGGCCGCTTCATCGAACAATACCGCCGAACCAAAGTATGACATGCTGGTAAGCAGTATGACTTATATCGCCCACAACTCACTTGTGTTCTACTCGTGCATATAACATCAACACATAAAACCTAGGCTCGGATGCCACTGTTGGGTTTCGTAGTAATTTCAAAAAAATTCCTACGCACACGCAAGATCATGATGATGCATAGCAACGAGAGAGGAGAGTGTTGTCTACGTACCCTTGTAGACCGCAACGGAAGCGTTGACGCAACGTAGAGGAAGTAGTCGTACGTCTTCCGATCCGACCGATCCAAGCACCGTTACTCCGGCACCTCCGAGTTCTTGGCACACGTACAGCTCGATGACGCTCCCCGGGCTCCGATCCAGCAAAGCTTCGGGGATGAGTTTCGTCAGCACAACGGCGTGGTGACGATGATGATGTTCTACCGACGCAGGGCTTCGCCTAAGCACTACTATGATATGACCGAGGTGGAATATGGTGGAAGGGGGCACCGCACACGGCTAAGGAACGATCACGAAGATCAACTTGTGTGTTCTAGGGTGCCCCCTGCCTCCGTATATAAAGGATCCAAGGGGGGGTGCGGCCAGCCTAGAGGAGGCGCGCAGGAGGAGTCCTACTCCTACCGGGAGTAGGACTCCCCTCCCGTTCCTTGTCCAACTAGGAGAGGTGGAGTGAGAGAAGGAAAGGGGGGGCGCTGCCCCTTCCTCCTTGTCCAATTCGGACTAGGGGGAGAGGGGGCGCGCGGCCTGCCCTGGCAGCCCCTTCCTCTTCTCCACATTAGGCCCATAAGGCCCATTAACCCCCCGGGGGGTTCCGGTAACCCCCCGGTGCTCCGGTTTTATCCGAAAGTTCCCCGAAACCCTTCCGGTGTCCGAATATAGTCATCCAATATATCAATCTTTATGTCTCGACCATTTCGAGACTCCTCGTCATGTCCGTGATCACATCCGGGACTCCGAACTAACTTCGGTACATCAAAATGCATAAACTCATAATAACTGTCATCGTAACGTTAAGCGTGCGGACCCTACGGTTCGAGAACAATGTAGACATGACTGAGAAAAATCTCCAGTCAATAACCAATAGCGGGACCTGGATGCCCATATTGGCTCCTACATATTCTACGAAGATCTTTATCGGTCAGACCGCATAACAACATACGTTGTCCCCTTTGTCATCGGTATGTTACTTGCCCGAGATTCGATCGTCAGTATCTCAATACCTAGTTCAATCTCGTTACCGGCAAGTCTCTTTACTCATTCCGTAATACATCATCTCGCAACTAACTCATTAGTTGCAATGCTTGCAAGGCTTATGTGATGTGAATTACCGGGAGGGCCCAGAGATACCTCTCCGACAATCGGAGTGACAAATCCTAATCTCGAAATACGCCAACCCAACATGTACCTTTGGAGACACCTGTAGAGCTCCTTTATAATCACCCAGTTACGTTGTGACATTTGGTAGCACACAAAGTGTTCCTCCAGCAAACGGGAGTTGCATAATCTCATAGTCATAGGAACATGTATAAGTCATGAAGAAAGCAATAGCAACATACTAAACGATCGGGTGCTAAGCTAATGGAATGGGTCATGTCAATCAGATCATTCAACTAATGATGTGATCCCGTTAATCAAATAACAACTCTTTTGTTTATGGTTAGGAAACATAACCATCTTCGATTAACGAGCTAGTCAAGTAGAGGCATACTAGTGACACTTTGTTTGTCTATGTATTCACACAAGTATTATGTTTCTGGTTAATACAATTCTAGCATGAATAATAAACATTTATCATGATATAAGGAAATAAATAATAACTTTATTATTTCCTCTAGGGCATATTTCCTTCACTAAATGTAGGTGTCCATCTATTTGAAGGAATAATTGAGGTGTGCCCGGTTCATGCCCGCATTTAGGGGTCCAACTTACCATGTTCCGGCAGTATAAATATACTAGTCCCTGTGTACTCCCTCTGTTTTTATTTACTACGCATTTTAGCTTTGCTCAAAGTCAAACTTTGTAAACTTTGACAAAGTTTATAGACAGAAATAATAACATATACAATAACAAATCAATACCATTAGATTCATTACTGAATATATTTTCACATCATATAGATTTGCTATTGTAAATGTTCATATTTTTCTATAAATTTGGTCAAATTTTATGAAGTTTGACTTTAGTCAAACCTAATAAGTAGAGTAAATAAAAACGAAGGGAGTATCTTACTCCGTGACCAAGACGGAAGGGGAAAGGGGACAACTTATTGTTTATTTGAGCCGCTCAAGTATAATCATGTGGTGTTGCTTATTTCTCATTCCTCTCCAACCCTCTTCTCCATCGATCATGCTGCCCTCCGGTCGAGTCTATCCTCTCGCATGCCTCATTTGAACATTCCGCCGAGTACCGTCCCCATGTGGGCCTAGACCATGCTTGTATTTCCATTGTTGTAATTTGTCCGACGTGCATACAAACAAACAGTTCGTTTAAACTTTCACTTTGCCTCCACTACGTGTTGCTTCCCGTCTTAGTTTTGACATCCCATTCGGTTCATGCCCCCACACATCTTGACGAGATTGATTGATGTTGAGAGATCAATTGCGTGTCGTGCAAGGAGATAAAGGTTTGGTTTGTTTCTGTGATAGAAATGGCCCGCGAGGGGGGTCTATGGGGATCAGAGGGAGTATATTGTACGTTCATAAGAGAAACGAACGTATTGTACCCACCCTAGTCCTCTTTCAATCGATCTTCGGACCCCGAGATGAAATCGAGAGAGAACGAGTGGGTGCATGTGTGATACCTAAGGTGGATTCAAAATTTTGAACCAGTGATCATAGCATCCGCAAATCATATATAAAGGGTATTCAATGTTCGTTTCACTTTTGAACATACAATATACTCCCTTCGATCCTTTCTAGTTTACATATAAGTTTTATGTGTAATCAAAGTGTCTCTCTTTGATCAAACTTACAGAAACTCCCAATCAATATTGTTAGATTCGTACGTACTCCTAGATTTGAATTCAAACAGAGATGGTTTCCAATTTGTTTTCAACCACGTGAATGTGCTTGTTCTCGTGTATGCTCTTACTACTAGGATTTCGCCATGTATACCTAGTCCAATAGTGACTTTTTTAAGCTCCCTGTCCAATAGTACTAGTGGAGTACTGACAACATCTGTAGTAGAGTATGTAGTGCTCATAGCACTCCCTCCTTCCATTTATATAGGGCCTAAGAGCAAGTCAAATAAGGCCTAGTCAGTAGGCTATAAGACTTGCAATGTCATTAAAATCCTACTTGGAGGAGTGAGAAGAGAGGAGAGAGAGAGTGAAGCGGGCTCTTATTCTACAGCCTGGCTATAACACGTAGAACAAGAAAAAACAGTATGCATGCAACTCTCTTCCAATCATATACCTTGCTCATGCAAATATTAAATGCTTAGAGCCAACCGAATAGCCATTCTAAGAGCCAACCTATTTCTTAACCATGCAAAGATTAAATGCTTATATGAGTAGTATTTTTTATGATGGCTCTAAGTGAGGTGGCATCTCTTTATAGCCAACAGCCAGCTACATTATTAACCATGCTCTAATGCATTTTTCAAAACCGCCTTTAACTATTGACAAGATTAATAGTACATGAGATGTATAATATGAAAATTATATCATTGGAAGCTCCTTTCACCTATGAATTTGACTGTACGCTTTGTGTAAGTTGCATGTCATATATTATTACTCTAACATTTGGTCAAAGTTAGCCTCGAAAAACGCATTAGGCCCTGTATAGATGGAAGGTGGGAGTAGTAGTGGAAGTGGATCCTCTGACGTTGGTATCCCTACCTTACCCTCCCTTTCGGTCACTTACTGGGGGGCCCATGCTTGCTAGGACTCGCATGTCAGCTACTCAATGGGTTCGGCCATGTCAGGGGATCCTCATCCATAGTATACTCCCTCTATTTTTATTTACTCCGCATAAAACGGAGGGAGTAGTACTATAAATGACGCGGGCAGGGGAGGGGTAGGGACGTCGGTTTGCTCTCAACTGCGGTCCCACAAGCGAGCGAAAATGCAAGACAAAGCGCATTCCATTCGGTGAGCGACGCGGAGGGTCCAGCGTGTTAGGATGCAACACGAACGCAACAAGAGCGATGTTCAGTCAAAACCGATTAACCGGTCATCACTGGAACCATTATTCACATGAGAACCTTCGCTACTCGGCCTACGCCAGCCACCGCCCCAAAACCACACCTCCTCTCCAACCCATTCCCCCACCTTTCGATCCCCTAGCCCGCATCAAGTGTCCCCTAGTTCGTCGGAAAACCATGGTGCGCCGCAAGATCATGTACCGCAAGACATTGACGCCGGAGCACCACGCAGAAATCACGGCGGTGGTCGGCGCCACAGACCTCCATTCCCAAGATCGCTTTGCGGTGAGCCAATCCCCGAGTTCTCTGGAGCCAAGCTACGAGGAGGAGGAAGCCGATCCAATGTTCATGGCGGAGGTCGCGGCGCAAAAGGCCCCCGATGCGTATGAGACGGTGGACGTCGACTTCGTGCCTGCATCCGGGTCCCCCATGGTGAAGGCGGACAAGCGGTTCAACCTGGCGATACTAAAGGAGTACCGGGAGGCGGAGGCTCAACTCAATGCGTGTAGCGACCGGATTTTCGGGATATTAATTTCCCAGAAAATGGCCCTTGTGCTCACCAGCCCCAGGATTACTGTTAGCTGATGAGACACCAACTTGATACAGAAACTCCAAGAAAAATACAAAATGTGTAGTACAAGACCATTCTGGCCTATGAGTATAGCAAATGGTTTCTAGTGGTTGACGGCGGAAGCGGTTTGCGGTTCATCGGCGTCTATGGGACTCCATTTCCCACAAGAACAGCTGACCTGGATAACTCCTATCTTCGCGAGGCTGCTATCACCATTGCGTAGGTTCCAGGGCTGTCATCGCAACGCTCCTCTCCATGCAAGAAATATGGCCAAGACAATAGCCAGGGACACGCCAGTGAGTACTTTGAATGTACTCGCAAACATTATGAACACAGGTATAATATAACAAATGATAATCATGCTCTGAAATATTCTATGATCACAACGTCAGTCACAAGATAACAATTCATGATGCACGCAAGCAGGTTATTCATATACCACATGAATATGCAATAAGGGAGTAGAAATAGAATGCACCGATCGGGTGTCTAAAGCGACGCCTCGAAAGGATAATAATATAAAGCATGCCTCAGTCGGGAGTCTGAGCGACACCACATAAAGGGCTTATAAATAAAATAAATAATAAGCATGCCACGGTCGGGCATCTGTGCGACACCACATAAAGGGCTTATAAATAATTTAAATAACAAGCATGCCACAGTCGGGCGTCTGAGCGACACCACATAAAGGGCTTATAAATAATTTAAATAACAAGCATGCCACAGTCGGGCGTCTGAGCGACACCACATAAAGGGCTTATAAGTAATTCAAATAACAAGCATGCCACAGTCAGGCGTCTGAGCGACACCACATAAAGGAGTGTCGTTTTTGTATCAAACAACACACAACAATATTATGCCAGGGTTTAGAATGCCTGCCTTCAAGAGTATGCAAGTGGGGGTGCACTTCTCGAAAGTTGCTTCCCTCTCCAAAAATCCTATTTAAGAAAATTTCAAATTAACACATAGTTTCAAAACAGTACAAAAAAGTCGTTTGTAAAATTTTCAAATAAATATGAAAATAAACTAGACAAAATTTGAGAAAAAACAGAAAAATAATCAAATCAATTGGACTTATATTTAAAAAGTTACAGCCAGTCAAAGTTTAGTCAAAATCTATTTCTAATAAAAATCAGAAAAAGAAAACGGTTCGGGGAGTAATACGTTTTCGAATAGGAGGAAACATACTCTAGGTTTTACGCTTCCACTAAAGCCAGCGTGGGTCGTTGCTAGGTCACTAACAGTGGGTCCATCGGGCCCACTAGTCAGGTTTGACCAGTCGCCCGCGCCTTCTTTCTCCTCTGCCGGGCAGAGGCGGAGCTACGGCGATTGCCGCCATCGAACGGCGGCTCCCCACGGGATTCCGAGGGCAGGGATGGATCCGCCAGTCTAGGGCGGTCCTCCCAGTGGTCGAGAGGGCCGCGGGGACAAAGGGGGTCGCCAGCCGCGAGCTCCGCGGCGGACGGTGGCCTCTGGTGGATTGGGGTCTCGGGCTACGGTGGCTCCCGATCGTGTTTGAGAAGTGGGGTGGCTCCGCACGGTCGAGGGGAGGAGGATGGGAGCACAGGAGGAGTTAGGGGCCTCGGTCTTGGCCGGATTTTATCGAAATGTGGCGGTGGCCGGGCCTGCCAGATATGGGAGAGATGATGGCCTCTCGCCAACTCAGGAGGAGGGGGGCTCCTACTACTCGGACAGTGTTGCTGACGAGCCTAGGCGTGATCGGAAGGGCTATTTATAGCCCGGGGAGGTCGGTCCCCGCAGCTGCGGGTAAGAACGCCGGTGAACCGTCGTTCTGTTGCCAGCAGAGCGACGTGGCGGCGATGGGCGCTAGCGGACGGACTCATGGATGAGCTCGGGCTATTCAGGGGCGAGCTGGCGCGCTGGAGTGGCTCGGGTGGCACCGTCCATGGAAGGAGCCTGTTGCAGACGCGGGCATGCCGCCAAGGGAGCTCTGACGGCGGCGCTGTAGGGCGCCAGGGGTGGCTTGGAGGGTTCTGGCGAGCGGGTGAGGACAGGGATGGCCCTGCGGGCGAGCAAAGGCCAGGGCGCGGGGGTAAGGGAATGCAGCGGCTCGGTTGCGCGCACGCGTGCAAAATGTGCGCTCTGGGCGCGCCCAGAGCACGCACGCCAGGTGCTCGACGAAATGCCAACGTGTGTTAGAGAGCTCGAATGAGGCTGGTAGTTAACAGGTCTAGGTTAGAGGTAGGTAGGAGCTTAGTGGACAAGGTTGTCGGGTCAGGGGATCAAGTTCATAATGCAAACTAAAAACTATGTGAAATCTGTCCACGAACCCAGGGTGCTCGATAGAATGCCATGGGCATCTAGGCATCTCTTTGGGTGGCCAAAATCTCCAGATCATAGTCTCTTTCGATGATAAAGAGGGTGGCAAGGTTAGTTTGACGAAAACAAAAACTCCCTAGTGCAAGTTTTTGAGAAAACCAAATCTGGATAGGAAATAAACGGCATTATTGCATGGACCAAAAATATTCAAATGGTTCCCAAATCCTGGACTTAAGGGTTTGGTAGGGTGTACTTCAAGCAGGACAAATCCTAAGGCAACAAGGGCAAGATAAAATATGGTTGCAGTATAAATCACCTAACTGGACCAGAATGAAGATGAGGATGGTTTGCTCAAATTTTTCAAAGAACACCAATGGGTTTTTGCATAAAGTTGAATTATACACTACTACTAACATCCCCAAATTTTGGTGGAATTTACAAAGAAATATTTAAATAGGTTGTAGTGCAAATTACAAACTGGACCAGATTTGAAAACTTGGGGTAGCGCTCAAAATTTCCAAATGACTAAAAGAGAATTTTGCATAAAAGTGACGTGGGAACATCACATGACATCCCCAAATTTTGGTGGGGATTTTAAAGAAGTATTTGAAAGGGTTGTAGTGCAAATGGAACCCTAAAACTTATGAAAAATCATTTTTAAAGAAACAAAGCTGAGGGAAAATAATTGTAGAAATAATTCCACTGATAGAAGAAATGTTCTTGGGAAGATATACAAGTCCAACAATATTTTTGAAAGGTTTTCACTTGGGGTGAAAACTGCACAATTAGGAGAGAAGAGTGGTTCTAAATTAAAAGAAAAATCCAGAAAATAAAAATTTAATTTATAAATCATGGTTAAATTTTTGGGGTGTTACAACACTACCCCCTTAAGAAAAATCTCGTCCTCGAGATTTTCTAAGGGCTGTTTTGAAAAGAATTACTCCTACTATCTCAAAGTAATATCACAAAAATAACCATCCTACACATGCAATAAAATGTGGCTATAGTGAGTGGGCAATTAAGTGGTGTAAAACTACAGTGTGGAACACTGGCGCTGCGTGGAAAAATCCATTGTTGGGGGAAAACGAGAAATTCCTACTTTTGGTTATAGTAAATTTAGAATAGATATCTAAATTTTGAAAATACGCTGGTCATACCCGAGAGCATAGTGCTCTCTCTGGCTGACAGATGGACTCGGGGCCCACTGTCAATCTCTTCTTCTACCTCTGGCTCTCTCTTCTTCCTCTCTCTCGTGCACTTTCCCGCGCTTTCTCCACCGGCGACATTAACACGTAGGGCATCTAGGGCGTACTGCGGTAGTGCGCGGCACACTAGCTGCCGGTGCAGCATGCACTCACCTCGCGGGGTAGTGCACTGTCGGCACTGCTCGCGGATTCGCCTCTGAACACTAGCGATCGAGCGACGAGCGGCGTTGGTGGACTTCGCCCACCGTACACCGATCTTGAGCTATAAAATGACCGAGGTGCTCCTTTCTTCTTCCTCACACCTGGCCTCGCTTCTCCTTCTCCTTCCTTCTCCTCCATTCTATTTGCAGGAGCTCGAGACGAGGCTGTAATGGCGGAGGTGATGCCAGACTGGTACATGATCCTGATGTGCGGAGAGTTGGCGGCATTGCTGGGGTTCTCCGTGCTCTTGTGCATGATGATCCTCGATGATCGTCGTGATGCTGCTGCTCGAGTGTTAGCTCTCCGCGGTGGCGGTGATCATGAGGATTAAGAGCGGTGTCGGGTGCTAACTGTTGTCAGTGTGCTGGAGGCAACTTGCACCCGAACAATTACCCACAAATCTCTTCTTTAGATGCTGTGGTGTGCTAGGGAGGTGATCGGTTAGGTGCAAAATGTGCACGTGGATTTGCAATTAGTGCACGTGGTCGAGTGGTTGTGGTTGTGAGTCTGCTGTCGTGGTGCTGCATGAATAAAAATCTATGTTGTGAAGAGATATACGCTGCAAGAACTTAGGGAAAAATCTCACTTCAGAATTTACCGAGAGAGAAAACAGTTAATAAAATAAACATCACTAAAAACTACTCTCATTAATTGAAACCAAATATTTAATTCATCACACAAATTTAGGATACCACGCACAACTTACAACACATAACTAGATGCTGGGACAATAAACATAGCAGTGACGTCTACAATGAAAGCGGCAAATAGACAGGGTCCTGAGGAAACGTGTCTGGTACTGGGGCACACTCTTCTTCTATCAGGGGAAGTGGATTGACTAGTCGATGAATGCGTCTCTCCTGGTCAGGCCTCAGTGGTCTGCCAATAGCGATCTGAGGATTTAAATCAGTGAGGCTCTGGAGATAACCCATTACCCGCTGGGTCAAACGCTCTTGAGCGATGACATACTGGGCAAGGCTGGCCAGCACTGGGTCTCTCTCAATTCGTCCACCAGGAAAAGATGCTATTTCTCCGGTGTAAAAACTGGCGCTGTGTGGAAAAACCCATGGTTGGGGGAAAACGAGAAATTCCTACTTTTGGTTAGAGTAAATTTAGAATAGATCTCTAAATTTCGAAAATACGCTGGTCGTACCCGAGAGCACAGTGCTCTCTCTGGCTGACAGATGGACCCGGGGCCCATTGTCAGTCTCTTCTTCTACCTCTGGCTCTTTCTTCTTCCTCTCTCTCGCGCGCTTTCCCGCGCTTTCTCCACCGGCGACGTCTAGCACGTTGGGCATCTAGGCCGTACTGCGGTAGTGCGTGGCACGCTAGCTGCCGGTGCAGCGTGCACTCACCTCGCGGGCCAGTGCACTGTCGGCACTGCTTCTGGATTCGCCTCCGAAAACAGGCGATCGAGCGACGAGCGGCGCTGGTGGACTTCGCCCACCGTACACCGATCTCGAGCTATAAAATGACCAAGGTGCTCCTTTCTTCTTCCTCACACCTGGCCTCGCTTCTCCTTCTCCTTCCTTCTCCTCCATTTCTGTTTGCAGGAGCTCGAGACGAGACTCTAATGGCGGAGGTGATGCCGGACTGGTACATGATCCTGATGTGCGGAGAGTTGGCGGCATTGCTGGGGTTCTCCATGCTCTTATGCGCGATGGTCCTCGATGATCGTCGTGATGCCGCTGCTCGAGTGTTAGCTCTCCCCGGTGGCGGTGATCATGAGGATTAAGAGCGGTGTCGGGTGCTAACTGTTGTCAGTGTGCTGGAGGCAACTTGCACCCACAAATCTCTTCTTCGGAGACTGTGGTGTGCTAGGGGAGGTGATCAGTTAGGTGCAAAATGTGCACGTGGATTTGCAATTAGTCCACAGGGTCGAGTGGTTGTGGTTGTGAGTCTGCTGTCGTGGTGTTGCGTGAATAAAAATCTATGTCGTGAAGAGATATACGCTGCACCAACTCAGGGAAAAATCTCACTGCAGAATTTACCAAGAGCGAAAATAGTTAATAAAATTAACAGCAGTAAAAACTACTCTCATTAATTGAAACCAAATATTTAATTCATCGCACAAATTTAGGATATCACGCATAAGTTGCAACACATAAATAAAATTCGGGGAACAATAAACATAGCAGTGACGTCTACAATGAAAACGGTAAATATACAGGGTCGTGAGAAAACGTCTCTGGTACTGGGGCACACTCTTCTTCTATCGGGGGAAGCGGATTGACTAGTCGGTGAATGCATCTCTCCTGGTCGGGCCTTAGTGGTCTACCAATAGCGATCTGAGGATTTAAATCAGCGAGGCTCTGGAGATAACCCATTACCCGTTGGGCCAAACGCTCTTGAGCGATGACATACTGGGCAAGGTTGGCCAGCACTGGGTCTCTCTCAATTCGTCCACCGGGAAAAGATGCTACTTCTCCGGGTTCTACACTACTCTGGAAGTAATAATACCCCGTTCGCTGGCATAGGGTACCGCAAATCGAACGAGAGCAAGTGCTTCGTACGTAGCAGCTTCTATGGCCATTTGCGGAGTCGGCATAAATTTTCCCACGAAGGAGACTTCCGTTGGGTCTTGGTTTGGGTTTGCGGGAGGAATGTGCACCACTGCCCAATATTTCGAGGTGGAAGGGGTGATCCTCGATTTGAGCAACTCGTACTGGGGTGGATGGGTAGAACTCATTGTACTGCAGGTAAAGTCCCACAATATTTTAACAAAACTACCTGGGGTTGCATCTGGAGTTCTCAGATAAATACTAGGGCTTGGCATGACAAAGAAATGGTTGTGAGGGTTGTGCACAAGGTGAGGGGTACTTTGCAAGGTCACGAGGTGGCCTTTTATATAGCATCTGGGCTGGGTCATTTATCGCTGTGGGGGGGGTAACTAGCTTGTCGGTTCTGCTCTATGGGGTTAGGGTCAATGCCACAGATACACATATCTCACAAAACTGATGTATTACTGTGGGTGTCGTCGGGGTGGTTTTTGGTAGCTACGCCCGGAATTACAAAATGCAACCGTATGCCAACATACTTATGCATGGCTACTATTTAAAATAGGGGCGCACAAGCAGACAGTATTTAATTATGGCGATACAAGATCACACAATTACAGGGTGTGGGCATACTAAGACTTGGTACTAATCGAGTGACTTAGTCTACCATCTAAGCGAGCTTGCCTTGTGGACGTCGAGGCTTCTCCACGGGTTTCTCCGTCGGGGTTAGCTGGATGGAGTTGAGGGGCTGTAGGGTCGGGGTAGCGATGATGACTATCGCGGGGGTTGTTGGCCACAATCCCTTTGGAGCGTGTTCCCAAAAGGCGACGAAGCACTTCTGGGGACACCAAGGCATTTTGGTCAGTGGTTGGGGCAGACCTCAAGGACTCGATCGGTTGTCCGAACAGCACGACTGGGTTGTCGGTGTCGGGCTCATCTTCTCTTCTTGCCGGGGCTCGGCGGACCAGTTCTCCACGGGCTGCGATCAGATCAAGGGTGATTTGATTGAACAGTTCCTCTAGTGCACTTACATAGCGCACCAGATGCAATAATGCAGGATCCGTCTCGTGGTCTCCGTTGGCAACCTGGGGTGGCCTACCATACCCGTCACGGCTGGGGCAGTAGTAGAACGAGCGACAGTTGACTCTGGGCGACAAGTGTCGGAGTTGAACTATAGCCTCTCGAGCAGCTAGTTGGATGCTTGTGGCTCAAAGGAAGTTGTCCTTCCGGTGAACCTGTAGGGGCGTTTTGGCGATAGGCCCCTACCATAGACGTGCAAAGTGGCCCAGAATTGACGGCTCTCACCGCTCATGGGCCCTTGGTACACAACATACTATGGGGGCTCTTTTAATGCAAAGGCACGGCGGGTGAGGTTCGCTAGCACGGTCACAAAACCTCCAAGGTTGGCTGCTGTGGTCTCATTGTGAACAGTGGGACCAGGCATTATAGCTCGATTTGGGGTAGAGGCTGTGATGTGCTGGGTTGAGGCTAGCGTGCCCTTTTTATAAAAAGAGGGGACGGAGTCTTCCTTCGCACGCTTGCGAATGAGACATTTTAGGTGTCGGTCACTGGCGCGTGATCGACAGGCTAGGCTGATAGGTTGGGCACCGACTGCCAAAAGGTGTCGGGGTCACTGTGTGGCTATCTTACACGAGAAGCTTGGCTGGGGTTAGGTTAAGTTTTGGTGGGTTGGCTAACCTAGGTTTTTTCGACCTGGCTAAGATAGGATTAGCCAATGGTCAGCCTGGCTCTGATACCAAGGTTGTAGCGACCGAATTTTCTGGGAAATTAATATACTGAAAATCCGTTCACTACAAAATGGAGTCCCATAGACGCTGATGAACCGCAAACCGCTTCCGCCGCCAACCACTAGAAACCATTTGTTGTACTCATAAGCCAGAATGGTCTTGTACTACACATTTTGTATTTTTCTTGGAGTTTCTGTATCAAGTTGGTGTCTCATCAGCTAACAGTAATCCTGGGGCTGGTGAGCACAAGGGCCATTTTCTGGGAAATTAATATCCCGAAAATCCGGTCGCTACAACCTCAATTAGCATGGGATCACAAAAATTATAACGCGCGCAAACTAGGGGAGCTACCCCCTCGGCTCCAACCGGAAACACCCATGCCCCCGGACCATGTGGCATGCCTACCAGATGCAGCCGGTATCTTCCACCATGGCCTCTCTGTACGGTGTGTGCTAGGAAGGGGTTGACAACTTACTAAACCGTACCCTGCCTATGGCAGGGACAAGTGGTAGTACAAAACAAGTATGGGGGTTACTGGAACAAGACTCGATCTATGGTCCAGTCAGGAGGTTAAAGCATTTCCTACATGATAAGCATAAGAAAAATATTTCACACCAATCAGACAGAATCACCACTCATCATACCTCACCATGCCTTACCGGACATAACAGTCTCGACGAAGAATTAGAGACCAGCTCGTGTCTACCCAAGACAGAGACTTTCCCGGATTCCTCCCAGTAGGCATTGATACGTCTCCAACGTCTCTATAATTTTTGATTGCTCCATGCTATATTATCTACTGTTTTGGACTATATTTTCCACTTTTATATTATTTTTGGGACAAACCTATTAACCGGAGGCCCAGCCCAGAAGTGATGTTTTTTGCCTATTTCAGTGTTTCGAAGAAATGGAATATCAAACGCAGTCCAAACGGAATAAAATCTTCGGGAACGTGATTTTCTCACCGAACGTGATCCAGGAGACTTGGACCCTGATCCATGGAACAAAAGAGGCGGTCACGAGGGTGGGGGGCGCCCCTCCTAGGGTGCGCCCCCCTGCCTCGTGGGCCCCTCGTTGCTCCTCCGGCATACTTCTTCCTCCTATATATACACACGTACCCCCAAACGATCAGAACAGGAGCCAAAAACCTAATTCCACCGCCGCAACTTTCTGTATCCACGAGATCCCATCTTGGGGCCTGTTCCGGAGCTTCGCCGAAAGAGGGCCGTCATCACAGAGGGCTTCTACATCATCATAGCCTCGCCGATGAAGTGTGAGTAGTTTACCCCTGACCTTCGGGTCCATAGTTAGTAGCTAGATGGCTTCTTCTCTCTCTTTGAATCTCAATACAAAGTTCTCCCCCTCTCCTGCGGAGATCTATTCGACGTAATCTTCTTTTTGCGGTGTGTTTGTCGAGACCGATGAATTGTGGGTTTATGATCAAGTCTATCTATGAATAATATTTGAATCTTCTATGAATTCTTTTATGTATGATTGGTTATCTTTGCAAGTCTCTTCAAATTGTCCGTTTGGTTTGGCCAACTAGATTGGTAGTTCTTGCCATGGAAGAAGTTCTTAGCTTTGGGTTCGATCTTGCGGTGTCCTTACCCAGTGACAGAAGGGGCAGCAAGGCACGTATTGTATCGTTGCCATCGAGGATAACAAGATGGGGTTTATTTCATATTGCGTGAATTTATCTCTCTACATCATGTCATCTTGCTTAAGGCGTTACTCTGTTTTTAACTTAATACTCTAGATGCATGCTGGATAGCGGTCGATGAGAGGAATAATAGTAGTAGATGCAGAATCGTTTCGATCTACTTGTCACGGACGTGATGCCTATATACATGATCATGCCTGGATATTCTCATAACTATGCTCAATTCTGTCAATTGCTCAACAGTAATTTGTTCACCCACCATAGAATACTTATGCTCTTGAGAGAAGCCACTAGTGAAACCTATGGCCCCCGGGTCTATTCTCATCATATCAATCTCCATCACTTTAATCTTGCTTTGCCTTTACCTTTTACCTTGCATGTTTATACCAAAAATATTATATCTATCAGATCTCACTCTCGTAAGTGACCATGAAGGGCTTGACAACCCCTAATCACGTTGGTTGCGAGTAGCTATCGCTTTGTGCAGGTACGAGGGACTTGAGCGTGGGCTCCTACTGGATTGATACCTTGGTTCTCAAAAACTGAGGGAAATACTTACGCTACTCTGCTGCATCATCCCTTCCTCTTCGGGGAAAACCAACGCAAGCTCAAGATGTAGCAAGAAGGATTTCTGGCACCGTTGCCGGGGAGTCTACGCAAAAAGTAAACATACCAAGTACCCATCACAATCCCTATCTCTCGCATTACATTATTTGCCATTTGCCTCTCGTTTTCCTCTCCCCCCAATTCACCCTTGCCGTTTTATTGGCCCTCTCTCTCCCTATCTACCCTTTCTATTTGCCTCTTTTTGCCCGTTTGCTTTTTGTTTGCTCATGTGTTAGATCGCTTGTTTGTCGCGATGGCTCAAGATACTACCAAATTGTGTGACTTCACCAATAATGATGTTGAATCTTACCGATGCTGAATCTTGTGAAATTAATACTGCTTTGTTGAATCTTGTTATGAAAGATCAATTCGTTGGCCTTCCTAGTGAAGATGCCGCTACTCATCTGAATAGCTTCGTTGATTTATGTGATATGCAAAAGAAAAAAGATGTCAATAATGATGTCGTTAAGTTGAAGCTATTTCCTTTTTCGCTTAGAGATCGTGCTAAAGCTTGGTTTTCGTCTTTGCCTAAGAATAGTATTGATTCATGGAACAAGTGCAAAGATGCTTTTATCTCTAAGTATTTTCCTCCCTCTAAGATCATCTCTCTCAGAAATGATATTATGAACTTTAAACAACTTCATCATGAACATGTTGCACAAGCTTGGGAGAGAATGAAATTAATGATACATAATTGCCCTACTCATGGTTTGAATTTGTGGATGATCATACAAAATTTTTATGCCGGATTGAATTTTGCTTCTAGAAATCTTTTAGATTCGGCCGCGGGAGGCACTTTTATGGAAATCACATTAGGAGATTCTACTAAACTCCTAGATAATATTATGGTTAATTATTCTCAAAGGCATACTGAAAGATCTTCTAATAAAAAAGTGCATGCGATAGAAGAAATTAATGTGTTGAGTGGAAAGATGGATGAACTTATGAATTTTTTTGCTACTAAGAGTGTTTCTTCTGATCCTAATGATAGGCCTTTGTCTACTTTGATTGAGAATAACAATGAATCTATGGATGTGAATTTTGTTGGTAGGAATAATTTTGGTAACAACGCTTATAGAGGGAATTTTAATCCTAGGCCATATCCTAGTAATCCTTATAATAATTGTGGTAATTCCTACAAAACTCTTATGGAAATTATAATAAGATGCCCTCTGAATTTGAGAATAGTGTTAAGGAGTTTATGAATTCACTAAAGAATTTTAATGCATTGCTTGAGGAGAAATTGCTTAAAGTTGATGATTTGGCTAGAAACGTTGATAGAATTTCTCTTGAGGTTGATTCTTTAAAGCTTAGATCTATTCCTCCCAAGCATGATATCAATGAGTCTCTCAAAGCCATGAGAATTTCCATTGATGAGTGCAAGGAAAGAACCGCTAGGATGCATGCTTCCAAAGATGCCTTTATTAAAGCGTGTTCTTCCGATACCTATGAAACTCAAGATGAAGATCTAAAAGTTATTGATGTGTCGCCTATTAAATCTTTATTTTGCAATATGAATCTTGATGAAACTGAATATGATCTTCCTTTACCTACAAGGCATTCTAAAAATTCAGAGTATTTAGATCTTAATGATGAAATTGATGAAAGTGGGATTGAAAGAAATAAAAATTTAGATGTTGCTAAACCCACTATATTGGGTTTCAAGGAATTTAATTATGAAAGTTTCTCTTTAATTGATTGTATTTCCTTGTTGCAATCTGTGCTAAATTCTCCACATGCTTATAGTCAAAATAAAGCCTTCATCGAACATATTGTTGATGCCTTGATGCAATCTTATGAAGAAAAACTTGAGTTGAAAGTTTCTATCCCTAGAAAACTCTATGATGAGTTGGAACCAACTATTAAAATTAAAATTAGAGATCATGAGTTTTATGCTTTGTGTGATTTGGGTGCTAGTGTCCCTACTATTCCCAAGACTTTGTGTGACTTACTAGATTTCCGTAATTTTGATGATTGCTCTCTAAACTTGCATATTGCGGATTCCACTATTAAGAAACCTATGGGAAGGATTAATGATGTTCTTATTGTTGCAAATAGGAATTATGTACCCGTAGATTTCATTGTTCTTGATATAGATTGCAATCCTTCTTGCCCTATTATTCTTGGTAGACCTTTCCTTAGAACGGTTGGTGCGATTATTGATATGAAGGAAGGGAATATTAGATTTCAATTTCCATTAAAAAGGGCATGGAACACTTTCCTAGAAAGAAAGTAAAATTACCATATTAAACTATCAGGAGAGCCACTTATGGATTGCCTACCAAAGATGGCAATACCTAGATCTATCCTCGCTTTTATGCCTAGCTAGGGGCGTTAAACGATAGCGCTTGTTGGGAGGCAACCCAATTTTATTTTTATTCCTTGCCTTTTGCTCCTGTTTATTAATAAATAAATTATTTATCCTCTGTTTTGGTTGTGTTTTTTGTGTTTAATTAGTGTTTGTGCCAAGTAGAACCGTTGGGAAGACTTGGGGAAAGTCTTGTTGAACTTGCTGTAAAAAAACAGAAACTTTAGCGCTCAAGAGAACTGCTGTCATTTTTATTTGGAGAGTTATATTTAGTTAATTATTTTTGAAGATGATTAATAGATAAATTCCTCACTTCCATCAATTTATTTTAGAATTTTTGGGGTTGCAGATCTTGCGCTAGCTACAGATTACTACAGACTGTCCTGTTTTTGACAGATTCTGTTTTTCGTGTGTTGTTTGCTTATTTTGATGAATCTATGGCTAGTAAAATAGTTTATAATCCATAGAGAAGTTGGAATACATTAGGTTTAACACCAATATAAATAAATAATGAGTTCATTACAGTACCTTGAAGTGGTATTTTGTTTTCTTTCGCTAACGGAGCTCACGAGTTTTCTATTTTGAGTTTTGTGTCGTGAAGTTTTCATGTTTTGGGTGAATTCTTTTGATGGATCATGGAACAATGAGTGGCAAGAGCCTAAGCTTTGGGATGGCCATGGCACCCCCAAGATAATCCAAGGACACCAAAAAGTCAAAGCTTGCGGATGCCCCGGAAGGCATCCCCTCTTTTGTCCACTTCCATCGGTAATTTACTTGGAGCTATATTTTTATTCAGCAACATGATATGTGTTCAGCTTGGAGCATCTTGTATAATTTGTGTATTTTTGTATTATTATGCCACAATCATCCTTGCTGTACACACCTTTTTAGAGAGCCATACATGAATTAAAATTTGATAGAATACTCTATGTGCTTCACTTATATCTTTTGAGCGTTATAATTTTGCTCTATGTGCTTCACTTAAATCTTTTAGAGCACGGTGGTGGATTTTTTTTAAAGAAACTATTGATCTCTCATGCTTCACTTAAATCATTTTGAGAATCTCTTAATAGCATGGTAATTTTCTTAATAATAATATGCTTGGTATTCAAGATTTGTGAAACTTTCTTTTGAGTGTGTTGAAGACTAAGAAAAGATTGAAGCATGATAATTGTTTTCAGATATGGAGGTGATAATATTAAAGTCATGCTAGTTGAGTAGTTGTGAATTTAAATAATACATGTGTTAAAGTTTGTGATTCCCGTAGCATGCACGTATGGTGAACCGTTATGTGATGAAGTCGGAGCATGATTTATTTATTGATTGTCTTCCTTATGAGTGGCGGTCGGGGACGGGCGATGGTCTTTTCCTACCAATCTATCCCCCTAGGAGCATGCACGTAATACTTTGCTTTGATAACTTCTAGATTTTTGCAATAAGTATATGAGTTCTTTATGACTAATGTTGAGTCCATGGATTATATGCAAAATCACCCTTCCACCTTTGCTAGCCTCTCTAATACCGCGCACCTTTCGCCGGTATCATACAACTACCATATACCTTCCTCAAAACAGCCACCATACCTACCTATTATGGCATTTCCATAGCCATTCCGAGATATATTGCCATGCAACTTTCCACCATTCCGTTTATCATGACACACTCCATCATTGTCATATTGCATATCCCGGTACACCGCCGGATGCATTCACATAGAGTCATATTTTGTTCTAAGTATCGAGTTGTAATTGTTGAGTTATAAGAAAAATAAAAGTGTGATGATCATCATTATTAGAGCATTGTCCCAGTGAGGAAAGAATGATGGATACTATGATTCCCCCATAAGTCGGGATGAGACTCCGGACGAAAAATAAAAAAAATAAAAAAGGAGAGGCCAAAGAAGCCCAAATAAAAAAGGCCATAAAAAAGAGAAAAGGCCCAAATAAAAAAATGAGAGAAAAGGAGAGAAGGGACAATGTTACTATCCTTTTACCACACTAATGCTTCAAAGTAGCACCATGATCTTCATAGTAGAAAGTCTCTCATGTTATCACTTTCATATACTAGTGGGAATTCTACATTATAGAACTTGGCTTGTATATTCCAATGATGGGCTTGCTCAAAAAATTGCCCTAGGTCTTCATGAGCAAGCAAGTTGGATGCACACCCACTTAGTTTCTTTTTGAGCTTTCATATACTTATAGCACTAGTGCATCCGTTGCATGGCAATCTCTACTCACTCACATTGATATCTATTGATGAGCATATCCATAGCCCGTTGATACGCCTAGTTGATGTGAGACCATCTTCTCCTTTTTGTCTTCTCCACAACCACCATTCTATTCCACCTATAGTGCTATATCCATGGCTCACGCTCATGTATTGCGTGAAGATTGAAAAAGTTTTGAAAAAGTTAGAGTATGAAACAATTGTTTGGCTTGTCATCGGGGTTGTGCATGATTTAAATACTTTGTGTGGTGAAGATGGAGCATAGCCAGACTATATGATTTTGTAGGGATAACTTTCTTTGGCCATGTTAATTTGAGAAGACATAATTGCCTTGTTAGTATGCTTGAAGTATTATTATTTTTTATGTCAATATAAACTTTTGTCTTGAATCTTTCTAATCTGAATATTCATACCACAATTAAGAAGATTTGCATTGAAATTATTCCAAGTAGCACTCCGCATCAAAAATTCTCTTTTTATCATTTACCTACTCGAGGACGAGCAGGAATTAAGCTTGGGGATGCCTGATACGTCTCCAACGTATCTATAATATTTGATTGCTCCATGCTATATTATCTACTGTTTTGGACTATATTGGGCTTTATTTTCCACTTTTATATTATTTTTGGGACTAACCTATTAACCGGAGGCCCAGCCCAGAATTGCTGTTTTTTTGCCTATTTCAGTGTTTCGAAGAAACGAAATATCAAACGCAGTCCAAACAGAATAAAATCTTTGGGACCATGATTTTCTCACCGAACGTGATCCAGGAGACTTGGACCCTGCTCCAAGGAACAAAAGAGGCGGTCACAAGGGTGGGGGTGCCCCCCCTAGGGCGCGCCCCGTGCCTCGTGGGCCCCTCGTTGCTCCTCCAGCATACTTCTTCCTCCTATATATACACACGTACCCCCAAACGATCAGAACATGAGCCAAAAAACTAATTCCACCGCTGCAACTTTCTGTATCCACGAGATCCCATCTTGGGGCCTGTTCCGGAGCTCCGCCGGAAGAGAGTCGTCATCACGGAGGGCTTCTACATCATCATAGCCTCTCCGATGAAGTGTGAGTAGTTTACCTCAGACCTTCGGGTCCATAGTTAGTAGCTAGATGGCTTCTTCTCTCTCTTTGAATCTCAATACAAAGTTCTCCCCCTCTCCTGCGGAGATCTATTCGATGTAATCTTCCTTTTGCGGTGTATTTGTTGAGACCGATGAATTGTGGGTTTATGATCAAGTCTATCTATGAATAATATTTGAATCTTCTCAGAATTCTTTTATGTATGATTGGTTATCTTTGCAAGTCTCTTCGAATTGTCCGTTTGGTTAGGCCAACTAGATTGGTAGTTCTTTCCATGGGAGAACTGCTTAGCTTTGGGTTCGATCTTGCGGTGTCCTTACCCAGTGACAGAAGAGGCAGCAAGGCACGTATTGTCTCATTTCCATCGAGGATAACAAGAAGGGGTTTATTTCATATTGCATGAATTTATCTCTCTACATCATGTCATCTTGCTTAAGGCGTTACTCTGTTTTTAACTTAATACTCTAGATGCATGCTGGATAGCGGTCAATGAGTGGAGTAATAGTAGTAGAAGTAGAATCGTTTTGATCTACTTGTCACGGACGTGATGCCTATATACATGATCATGCCTAGATATTCTCATAACTATGCTCAATTCTATCAATTTCTCAACAGTAATTTGTTCACCCACCGTAGAATACTTATGCTCTTGAGAGAAGCCACTAGTGAAACCTATGGCCCCCGGGTCTATTCTCATCATATCAATCTCCATCACTTTAATCTTGCTTTGCTTTTTACTTTGCCTTTACTTTTTACTTTGCATCTATATACCAAAAATACCAAAAATATTATATCTATCAGATCTCACTCTCGTAAGTGACCGTGAAGGGCTTGACAAACCCTAATCGCGTTGGTTGCGAGTAGCTATCGCTTTGTGCAGGTACGAGGGACTTGAGCGTGGGCACCTACTGGATTGATACCTTGGTTCTCAAAAACTGAGGGAAATACTTACGCTACTCTGCTACATCATCCCTTCCTCTTCGGGGAAAACCAACGCAAGCTCAAGATGTAGCAGGCATGAAAGGCATACGAGGGTGATTACTATCAGAAGCATATCAAAATCCCAATAGCAAGGTATCATCATTATGTACTCATGAATATGATCATTGCACCACATAAAATACCGAATACTTCGCGTCGAGGTGGTGTCGTATTTGTGTCAAACAACACACAAGAATATTATGCCAGGGTTCAGAATGGTTGCCTTCAAGAGTATGCAAGTGGGGGTGCACTTTTCGATAGTTGCTTCCCTCTCCAAAAATCCTATTTAAGAAAATTTCAAATTAACACATAGTTTCAAAACAGTACAAAAAAGTTGTTTGTAAAATTTTCAAATAAATATGAAAATAAAATAGACAAAATTTGAGAAACAACAGAAAAAGAATCAAATCAATTGGACTTATATTTAAAAAGTTACAGCCAGTCAAAGTTTAGTCAAAATCTGTTTTTAATAAAAATCAGAAAAAGAAAACAGTTCGGGAAGTAATACATTTTCGAATAGGAGGAAACGTACTCTGGGTTTTACGCTTCCTCTAAAGCCAGCGTGGGTCGTAACTGGGTCACTGACAGTAGGTCCATCGGGCCCACTGGTCAGGTTTGACCAGTCGCCCGCGCCTTCTTTCTCCTCTGGCCAAGCAGAGGCGGAGCTCCGGTGATTGCCGCCGACGAACGGCGGCTCCCCACGGGATTCCGAGGGTAGGGATGGATCCGCCAGTCCAGGGCGGTCCTCCCAGTGGTCGAGAGGGTCGTGGGGACAAAGGGGGTCGCCGACGGCGATCTCCACGGCGGACGGTGGCCACTAGTGGATTGGGGTCTCGGGCTACGGTGGCTCCCGATTGTGTTTGAGAGGTGGGGTGGCTCCGCACGGTCGAGGGGAGGAGGATGGGAGCACGAGAGGAGTTCGGGGCCTCGGTCTTGGCCGGATTTTACCGGAACGTGGCGGTGGTCGGGCCTGCCGGAGATGGGAGAGATGATGGCCTCTAGCCAACTAGGGAGGAGGGGGGCTTCCTACTACTCGAACAGGGTTGCCGACGAGCCTTTGCATGATCGGAAGGGCTATTTATAGCCCCGGGAGGTCGGTCCCCGCGGCTGCGGATAAGAACGCCGGTGAACCGCCGTTCTGTTGCCAGTAGAGCGACATGGCGGCGACGGGCGCTAGCGGACGGACTCGTGGATGACCTCGGGCTGTTCAGGGGCGAGCTGGCGCGCTGGAGTGGCTCGAGCGGCACCATCCATGGCAGGAGCCTACTGTGGACGCCGGCGTGCCGCCAATGGAGCTCTGACAGCGGTGTTGTAGGGTGCCAGGGGTGGCTTGGAGGGTTCTGGTGAGCGGGTGAGGACAGGGCGTGGCCCTGCGGGCGAGCAAAGGCCAGGGTGCGGGGGTAAGCGAACGCGGCGGCTCGGTTGCGCGTGCGCGTGCAAAACATGCGCTCTGGGCGCGCCCAAAGCACGCACGCCAGGTGCTCAACGAAATGCCAACGTGTGTTAGAGGGCTCGAATGAGGCTGGTAGTCAACAGGTCTAGGTTAGAGGTAGCTAGGAGCTTAGTGGACAAGGTTTTCGGGTCAGGGGATCAAGTTCATAATGCAAACTAAAAACTATGTCAAATCTCTCCATGAACCCAAGGTGCTCGACAGAATGCCATGGGCATCTAGGCATCTCTTTGGGTGGCCAAAATCTCCAGATCAGAGACTCTTTAGATGATAAAGAGGGTGGCAAGGTTAGTTTGATGAAAACAAAAACTCCCTAGTGCAAGTTTTTGAGAAAACGAAATCTGGACATGAAATAAAGGGCATTATTGCATGGACCAAAAATATTCAAATGGTTCCCAAATCCTGGACTTAAGGGTTTGGTAGGGTGTACTTCAAGCAGGACAATTCCTAAGGAAACAAGAGCAAGATAAATTATGGTTGCAGTATAAATCACCAAACTGGACCAGAATGAAGATGAGGATGGTTTGCTCAAATTTTTCAAAGAACACCAATGGGTTTTTGCATAAAGTTGAATTATACACTACTACTAACATCCACAAATTTTGGTGGAATTTACAAAGAAATATTTAAATAGGTTGTAGTGCAAATTACAAACTGGAACAGATTTGAAAACTTGGGGTAGGGCTCATAATTTCCAAATGACTAAAAGAGATTTTTGCATAAAAGTGATGTGGGAACATCACATGACATCCCCAAATTTTGGTGGGGATTTTAAAGAAGTATTTGAAAGGGTTGTAGTGCAAATGGAACCCTAAAACTTATGAAAAATCATTTATAAAGAAATAAATCTCAGGGAAAATAATTGTGGAAATAATTCCACTGATAGAAGAAATGTTCTTGGGAAGATATACAAGTCCAACAATATGTTTGAAAGGTTTTTACTTGGGGTGAAAACTCCACAATTAGGAGAAAAGAGTGGTTCTGAATTAAAAGAAAATCCAGAAAATGAAAATTTAATTTATAAATCATGGTTAAATTTTTGGGGTGTTACAATGCGGAGCGAGCGCATGCCGCTGCCATCGAGGCTCTCCTGCAGGCGGAACCGGATGTCGTGCATGTGAACCGGGCGGCGGAGGTTCGACTTGACATGGAGCGCGCGGATGCTGCTGCCATCGAGGCCCTCCTGCAGGCGGAACCGGATGTCCTGGACTTGAACTGGGCAACGAAGGCTCAACTCGATGTGGAGCGCGCGGATGTTGCTACCATCGAGGCCCTCCTGCAGGCGGAACTAGACGTCCTGGACTTGAACCAGGCGGCGAAGGCTCAACTCGACGCGGAGCCCGCGGATGCGGCTGCCATCGAGGCCCTCCTGTAGGCGGGACCGGACGTCCTAGACTTGAACCGGGCGATGCTCTCGTCCGTGCAGAGCGCTCGCATGCTCCCCGTGAATGAGTAGCTGGAGGCCGAGGACAACCATGGTGCGGAGACACACGTCGGCAGCCAAAGACGACGAGGCCGTCTCGTTCCGCGAGCAGTGATAGTTTTTCTTTATGTTGTTGTTTTAGGGATCTTTTGTTGTGTAAAAACATATATTTATGCAAGTCACCTGACTTTCATCCTTTGAGTCAGTCGACCATTTTAGGCGGTTGGATTAATATCCTATGTCTCCTAACCCTTTTTCCTCACCTCTTCTTCTTCCCCAACAGACCACCGCACGGGCCGTACGGATCTTCCCCAACATGCGGTTGGATAAACATACTATATGAACGAAAATTATGTGTCAGCGGTAGAATGGCTGAGTTTGGTTAGATCACATGCAGTAGCACGTGTCAGTGAGGGTGCGTTCCCTTGGTTGGGTTTGTGGCCTGCAGGACCGACTATGTAAGGGTGTGGTGTGACCGTGGCGTGCAGGAGCGACTTTGTGAGGGTGCGGTGCGACCGCGACAACTGTCCACAAGTGTAACTCCTTTTCATTATGGAAACTTTAGGCAAGCTTGACAAAATGTGTGGTGAAGTAAGGCAATGCAAGGCCTAGACCCAAACAGGATACAAGTACGTACGTAGGAGTACTAGTGTTAAAAAATAAAGGCGGGGTTTTCCATCGCGGGATTAATCGATACAAATGCTCATTTGAAGTGTCAATTAATGCATTTTTTTTCTCCAAATCCCAAAGAGCTAACCATCTCACTCCTCATCACTTGATTAATGCAGCGCCATGCAAACCAACCTTCTCACTTCCTCATGCATGCAAGGGTATATTAATGTCCTTGGTTGCTAGTATGAGGCAAACCCCATCAATTTTGCCTCGGTTAGTGTTAGTGGCCTTTTGCAAATTGTAATTTTGATATACTGGCCTTGTGTACAAAAAAATGGAGGTAGTAACTATTTGACTTCCTTCCCCATTGCGGTGACATCGACGATATCTCGAACGTTGTGGTTTGGCGAAGTGCGTTTGACGGAGAACACCATTGAGGGAGACCACAGTAAGTCATTCGCAAGTGCCGCCTGCAAGCAGAGACAACCGCCTTATTTACATCCAGGAAGTCCGTTGAACCAAAGGACACATAAATGTAATAGTACTCCTCAATAGCGTCGTCCGTCCAGCTTAGTGCGGTGAGGTGGTTTCTCGAAGAAGACGATGGAGAAGCGGAGTTAGCGAAGAGTGAAATGACGGTTACTTCGTTTGTGCTTTGTGATTTGGCGCCTCAATGCTTTGTGATTTTTGAAAGAAGGGACAGGGGAGTAGAATTTGTGCTCTATACCGTACATGCGTCAAGGCACGCGAGAAAGAGGAGAGACGTTGCATTTTTCTATTCCTTCAATCAACCAATCAGGGAGCTTCGGTTACATATTTTTGGCTTTGGCAGCACCATCCACAATGGTTTCCATCAATGCCAAAAGCTATTTTCACATTTGGCTACACATTGTGGATGCCCTTAACCGTACCACTTGGTTTTGCTCCTGTGTGCTATCTATACAAATCTCAATTATATTGATCTAAAAAATCATAGAATCAAGATTAGTAAAAAGGAGGTGATTTTGTCGCGCGGATTTGGCAGGGGAGGTTTCTTATTTTTATAGGATGTTGGCTTGGTGGTTTTCTAACATGCGGTCCCATTGAGGGAGTCCTGGACTAAGGGGTCCTCGAGCGGCCGGCCTGTTGGACATGACCGGACTATTGGGCCATGAAGATACAAGATAGAAGACTTTCTCCCATGTCCGTATAGGACTCTCCTTTGCGTAGATGGCAAGCTAGGTGGCCGGATGTACTATTTCCTTTCTATGTAACCGACTTTGTACAACCCTAGTCTCCTCCGGTGTCTATATAAACTAGAGGGTTTAGTCCGTAGGGACAATCATAATCAGATAGGCTAAACTTCTAGGGTTTAGCCATTACGATCTAGTGGTAGATCAACTCTTGTAACCCCCATACTCATCAATATTAATCTAGCAAGACGTAGGGTTTTACCTCTATCGAGAGGGCCCGAACCTTGGTAAACATTGTGTTCCCTGTCTCCTGTTACCATCAACCTCAGACGCACAGTTCGGGACCCCTACCCGAGATTCACCGGTTTTGACACCGACATTGGTGCTTTCATTGAGAGTTCCACTATGACGTCGAAGTCAGGGTTGATGGCTCACCTTGTGATCAAGGACAACATCACCGCCGATGGAGCCCTGGCCTCAGGCCAAACCCTCCGGTTCGGTGGCTTTATCATAACCGCCTGTTCGGCCGGTGAGCCGACGATGACTTCTCGGGTCATCAAAAATCGCCTCTGAATTGACTCCGAATACTCCAAACAGATGGATCCAATAGAATTATCGTCCTTGAACGAACTCCTGGATCGCATTGCCGCCTTGGGGGTCGCTACAGACTATGGTCGGATTGGGCTTAAACCCGATCAGAGAGAAACCAAATCTCCATCAATCACCCATCAGATAGCGGTAGTGGAGGAGCAAAACAACAACTCTCCCTCTATACTGAGGACGAACTATGTTCGGATCTCCGAGCTCAAAGAGCCGGATACCTGTCCACGGAATGACATGCCTTGTCCTCCGAACTTGGAATCAGATGGTAGACCTGAAAAATCGGTCGATCTCCCGGAGCCCGAACTATTAAGCTCGGAAATTTCTCAAACTCAGGATCCCAAATTGGGTCAGGGTTCGGATTTAAATCCACCCACCCACCCAGATATACGCGATCTCACATACCTATGGCAGTGGTCTCAGGAAACAGTCCATCACTTTTGGGCCAGATTCCTCCTGGTCAAGAACAAGATCAAAGATTGCCGCGACGAAAACGTGATCTCAATATTCCGCAGTAATTGTACGGACAAAGGAATCCTCAATGCTATCAACCGCCGTTATGTATTACACTTCGCTGACTTGGCAACCATAGTACAAAAGTACTGCGCAATGGAAAGCGCCTGGAAAACTCAGGCAGCTCGTTGGGAACCACCAGCTCCAACTCAACCTTTCCTCCAGACAAAAAGAATGCACCCTCACGGGGCGGCTAACGCAGCAGTAAAGAGATCCAAACCCATGACGGGGCGCGGAACCGTTCTGAAGGGATGGCTCGATAGGCCGTGCAAAATACACACAACACCGGATACCATACCTACCCACAGCCTTGGAGCATGTTGGATACTCCGGCAAGTGGCCAAGAGTGGCGAGGATATCCTCACAAAAAATACCTTGGAACAACTCCCCCTGGAACACGACGACCGTAGAGTATTGATGGTCTTCGAGACTTTCACTTCAAACAATCGACGCAAAAGGGCACTCTGCGACCTAGCCGAAGGCTGTCAAGTCGCAACAATAAATCCTTGGAACGACATGGTCATAACTTTCAATGCCAATGATGAACCAAAAACCCGGTCAGTCCGAGCACCAGCCGCCTTGGTCCTCAATCCAATTGTGGACGGCTTTCGACTCACAATGGTGCTCATGGACGGCGGCAGTGGATTAAACCTCATCTATGAGGATACACTCAGTAAAATGGAAATAGACAGGAGCCGTATCGAGTAAAGTAGCACAACCATCCGAGGAATTATTCCCAATAGGGAGGCAGGATGCGCGGGAAAAATCACACTTGACGTGGTATTCGGCACGCCGGAGAACTATCGGTCCGAAGAGATAACCTTCTAAGTGGCCCCTTTCAACAATGGATACCACGCCCTGTTGGGGCGTGATACGTCTCCAACGTATCTATAATTTTTGATTACTCCATGCTATATTATCTACTGTTTTGGATGTTTAAGGGCTTTATTATACACTTCTATATCGTTTTTGGGACTAACCTATTAACCCAGAGCCCAGTGCCAGTTTCTGTTTTTACCTTGTTTTAGAATATCACAGAAAAGGAAAACCAAACGGAGTCCAATTGACCAGAAACTTCACGGAACTTATTTTTGGATCAGAAGAATCCCAGAAGACATGGAGTGCATGTCAGGGGATCTACGAGGAGGCCACGAGGCAGGGGGGCGCGCCCACCCCCCTGGGCACGCCCTCCACCCTCGTGGGCCCCTCGTGGCCCCCCTGACGTACTTCTTCCGCCTATATATCTCCATATACCCTAAAAACATCCGGGAGCACAATAGTTCGGGAGTTCCGCCGCCAGAAGCCTCCATAGCCACCGAAAACCAATCTAGACCCATTCCGGCACCCTGCCGGAGGGGGGAATCCCTCTCCGGTGGCCATCTTCATTATCCCGGTGCTCTCCATGACGAGGAGGGAGTAGTTCTCCCTCAGGGCTGAGGGTATGTACCAGTAGCTATGTGTTTGATCTCTCTCTCTCTCTCGTGTTCTTGAGGTGATACAATCTTGATGTATCGCGAGCTTTTCTATTATAGTTGGATCTTATGATGTTTTCTCCCCCTCTACTCTCTTGTAATGGATTTAGTTTTCCCTTTGAAGTTATCTTATCGGATTGAGTCTTTAAAGATTTGAGAACACTTGATGTATGTCTTTCCGTGCGTATCTGTGGTGACAATGGGATATCATGTGACTCACTTGATGTATGTTTTGGTGATCAACTTGCGGGTTCCGACCATGAACCTATGCATAGGGATTGGCACATGTTTTCGTCATAATTCTCCAGTAGAAACTTTGGGGCACTCTTTGAGGTTCTATGTGTTGGTTGAATAGATGAATCTAAGATTGTGTGATGCATATCGTATAATCATACCCGTGGATACTTGAGGTGACATTGGAGTATCTAGGTGACATTAGGGTGTTGGTTGATTTGTGTCTTAACGTGTTATTCTAGTACGAACTCTAGGGCTGTTTGTGACACTTATATGAATAGCCCGACGGATTGATTGGAAAGAATAACTTTGAGGTGGTTTCGTACCCTACCATAATCTATTCGTTTGTTCTCCGCTATTAGTGACTTTGGAGTGACTCTTTGTTGCATGTTGAGGCATATATAGTTATGTGATCCAATTATGTTATTATTGTTGAGGGAACTTGCACTAGTGAAAGTATGAACCCTAGGCCTTGTTTTAGCACATTGCAGTACCGTTTGTTCTCATCTTTATCATTAGTTACCTTGCTGTTTTTATAATTTCATATTACAAAAACCTTTATCTACTATCCATATACCACTTGTATCACCATCTCTTCGCCGAACAAGTGCACCTATACAATTTACCATTGTATTGGGTGTGTTGCGGACACAAGAGACTCTTTTTTATTTGGTTGCAGGGTTGCTTGAGAGAGACCATCTTCATCCTACGCCTCCTACGGATTGATAAACCTTAGGTCATACACTTGAGGGAAATTTGCTACTGTCCTACAAACCTCTGCACTTGGAGGCCCAACAACGTCTACAAGAAGAGGGTTGTGTAGTAGACATCAGGGCAAGATGCATCCACACGCTTTCAAGCCATACCTCATTCTGGGTATATGAATCTCAAAATGACTGGGCCCACCAGTATTATCACTCTCGCTAGTGATCCATATATAGCCCTCCATGATGAAAACAAAACAGCCTCCCTGGCCCTTGAGGCATTCTCTGAGGCCCTTGCGGCCGAAGAGTTAATTGCGCTACACTCAGCGGTGGATAGGGACGACGTAATTCTCGACAAGCGCTCCAAATCCACCTCCTTCAAACCAACAGATGAAATAGTCAAATTTCAAGTCCACCTGACGGACCCAAAGAAGACATCCTCCATCGGTGCACATGTGGATTCGATGGTGGACGCCGCACTATGAGCGTTCCTACGCGAGAACTGGGACATATTCGCCTGGAACCCTTCTGATATGCCAAGAATCACACGCAGGTTGGCTGAGCACAGCCTCAATATATTGAAGGGATACAAGAAAGTAAAGAAAACACTACGGCGCTTTTCCGAACCCAAATGACAAGCTATGGGGGGGAGCTTGCCAAGCTAATTGAGGCTGGATTCATCAAAGAAATAAAACATCCGGACTGGCTAGCAAACCTGGTGATGGTGCCAAAGAAGGTTAAATCCTGGCGCTTATGCGTCGATTTCAAAGACCTCAACAAAGCTTGTCCTAAGGATCCATTCCCCCTCCCCGCATCGATCTAATTATTGATGCCACTTCAGGGGATCGCTCACTATGTTTCCCCGACGCGTATTCCGGATACCATCAAATTAAAATGAAGGAATCTGACCAAGCCGCAACGGCATTTATTACCCCATACGGGCCTTTCTGCTTCAACACTATGCCCTTTGGGCTCAAAAAGTTCGGCGCCACCTACCAACGCATGATTCAAACATGCTTGGAGAAACAAATCTGCAAGACAGTTGAAGCATATGTGGACGACGTCGTCATCAAGACTAAGCGCGTCGATTCATTAATAGATGACTTATGTCTCACATTCGACAATCTCCGGACATATGACATTAAGCTCAATCTGGAAAAATGTGTTTTCGGCGTCCCCTCTGGAAAACTATTGGGCTTCATTGTTTCTAGTAGAAGAATCGAGGCAAATCCAGCCAAAATCCGAGCTTTATCACAATTGGCTACACCAACAGACCTTAAACATGTCCAAAAATTAGCTAGATGCGTGGCAGCTTTAAGCCGCTTTATCTCCAGACTAGGAGAAAAAGTATTGCTACTTTATCGACTTCTTCGACGCATCGATCACTTCGAGTGGACAGATGCAACAACGGCCAGATTGGAAGAAATAAAGGTTCTTTTAGCAAGCAACCCAATCCTAGCCGCGTCAAGCGTCAGTGAACCAATGTTATTATACATATCTGCAACACACCAGGTGGTGAGCAGTACTCGTCGTCGAACGACGGAGACAAATTCCCGCTCCAGAAGCCGGTATACTACGTATCCACTGTCCTAACTCCATGCAAATCCCGGTACCCTTATTATCAAAATATAGCATACGCGGTCTTCATGGCATCCCAGAAGCTACGACACTGTTTCCAAGAGTGCTTGATCACGGTGGCTTCCGAAGTTCCACTGAACGACATAATAAACAATTGCGACGCCACGGGCCGGGTTGCCAAGTGGGCCATTGAGCTCCTCCCATTCGATATAACATATAAGCCACGCCGGGCCATCAAATCCCATGTACTGGCAGACTTCGTCGCCGAATGGACAGAAGCCGAACTCCCTAAAGAGTACGACACATATTCCAATTGGGTCATGCACTTCGATGGTTCCAAAATGCTAGTGGGCTTAGGGGCGGGCATTTTCTTAACATCCCCCACTGGAGATACGGTTCAGTATGTACTCCAAATATTATACACAGACTCCAACAATGCAGCCGAATACGAGGCCGTATTGCATGGTCTTCGGATGGCTGTCTCCATGGGCATACAACGCCTAGAAGTGCGCGGGGACTTGAACCTCGCAATATCTCAAATAAATGGAGATTTCGATGCCAAGGACCCAAAGATGGCGGCCTACCGTAATGCCGTTCTCAAAATGTCGGCTCGGTTCGAGGGGCTCGTGTTTCACCATGTGGCTCGAGAAAGTAATCAAGCGGTGGATGTCCTTGCTCGCATCGGCGCCAAGCGCGACCCCGTCCAACCTAACATCTTTTTGGAAAGGATTTTCAAGCCATCCGTGGTGTGGCAAGGGGAGAGCGGCAACATCAGTCCGGATCCGACCATAAACCCAGACTCCGAACATACCGATATCATCGGAGGCTCAGCCACCGAAATAACACCGTCGGCCCATCTTATCATGGCAGTCATTGCCCCAAGGACCGAACCCTTCTTGGCCTACCTCAATAGGTGAGAGCTCCCTGAGGATCAGAATGAGGCTTGCTGCATTGTTCGGCGCTCGAAAGCCTATAAGGTCCACGAAGGAGAACTCTATAAGAAAAGTGCTACCGGAGTACTTCAAAGATGTATCTACGAGGAAGAGGGGCGCCAACTCTTGGCTGAAATTCATGTCGGTCTCGGCGGTAACCACGCTGCAGCTTGGTCCCTTGTAAGCAAGGCCTTCCGTACAGGTTTGTACTGGCCGACGGCCCAAGCAGATCCACAGGACCTTGTCCAACGTTGCGTTGGATGCCAACTTTTCGCCAACCAAAGCCATATGCCACCCAGTGCTCTACAAACAATCCCCATCACTTGGCCTTTCGCAGTCTGGGGGCTTGACATGGTTGGACTCCTTAAAGGAGGCAGCCATAAGAAAAAATATTTGCTAGTCATGGTACATAAGTTCACTAAGTGGATAGAGGCCAAACTAGTTAAAACGGCCGAAGTTGGACCAGTGATAGACTTTATATCCGGTGTTGTGCACCGTTACGGTGTCCCACACAACATCATCACCGACAACGACTCTAATTTTAAAGCCGATGACGTGAAATCCTAGTGTGTGAATCTAGGCATTAAGGTCGATTACGCCTCCGTCTATCATCCGCAAACAAATGGTCAAGTTGAACGAGCCGATGGTGTTATGATGAGCGTCATCAAACCCATGCTAGTGCGGTCTTTCAAAGAATCAGACAAGCACTGGGTTGAGGAGCTCGACTCTGTACTCTGGGGGCTGCGGACCACGCCCAATCGCACTACCGGATATACACCTTTCTTCATGGTGTACGGCGCAGAGGTTGTGTTACCCTGCGACATTATTCATGACTCACCTCGAGTTTACATTTATGAAGAGAGAGAGGCCGAGCTTGATCGGTAGGACAACTTAGATGCCCTGGAGGAGGAGCGCGACGTTGTGAAAGCCTGTTCTGCATTTTATCAACAGCAGGCCCGCAGATATCAAAGCACAGAAGTACGGGCCAAGACTTACAATGTTGGCGAAAACTTTCTATGCTTGCCAGAGAAGAAAAATGACAAACTCAAGCCCAAGTGGGAGGGTCCCTTCATCATTGACGAAGTTCTCACTGGAGGAGCGTACCGCCTGCGTGATGCATCAGACAACCGCCTAGAACCGAACCCCTGGAATGCGGCCAAAATCTGAAGATTCTATGCCTAGCGCAGAACCCTTCGTTTGCTTCCTCCACCCTATTGTTTACATTATTTTTTATCATCTCTTTTCGCCCTCTTTTATTAGCCTTAAAGATTTCGTGCAGCTAAACCATACACCTATGACGTACACATTCTCAAATGTGTACGTCCATTATGCCTGGGGGCTTCTTGCACAGAAGCTTATTATTGTTATTTTTCGAGCATCAAGCTCATCACATATGCATGTTTTCCTCACTTGTACCTTTTCTTCGCCATTATATGCATCGATATGACTTAAGTTTTGGCCAGGCTCGGTTCCCTATCTCCTTTGCTTATGCCCTACGTTTTCGTTAGTTTAGCTAGGGCATAAAGGGAGCACATTTGCGATTGTTACTACCAGTTCATCCGGATGTGTACCTCAGACTGGGTGAAACTGAAAGCTAGCGTTCTTAAGGGAATATTCGGTTGGCGGACTAAAGATGTTTTACATTTCTTACACTATGAACCCGCAGATGTTACTTATACTGTGATGTTTTCAATCACAGTTTGCACATGCATATTAACGCATGCACACCCAGGGAAAGTGAGGGAGTCCTAGATTAGGGGGTCTCCGGACAGCCGGACTATATCCTTTGGCCGGACTGTTGGATAATGAAGATACAAGATTGAATACTTCATCCCGTGTCCGGATGGGACTCTCCTTGGCCTGGAAAGCAAACATGGCGATACAGATGTGTAGATCTCCTTCCTTGTAACCGACTTTGTGCAACCCTAGCCCCCTCCGGTGTCTATATAAACCGAAGGGTTTAGTCCGTAGGACAACAACAATCATACCATAGGCTAGCTTCTAGGGTTTAGCCTCTACAATATCGTGGTAGATAAACTCTTGTAATACTCATATTATCAAGAGCAATCAAGCAGGACGTAGGGTATTACCTCCATTGAGAGGGACCGAACCTGGGTAAACATCGTGTCCCCTGCCTCCTTTTACCATCGGCCTTAGACGCACAGTTCGGGGCCCCCTACTCGAGATCCGCCGGTTTTCACACCGACATTGGTGCTTTCATTGAGAGTTCCACTATGCCGTCACCATAAGGCTTGATGGCCCCTTCGATCATCGGTAACGATGCGGTCCAGGGTGAGGTTTTCCTCCCCGGACAGATCTTCATATTCGGCGGCTTCGCACTGCGGGCCAACTCGCTTGGCCATCTGGAGCAGATCGAGAGCTACGCCCCTGGCCATCAGGTCAGGTTCGGAAACCTAAACTACACTGCCGAAATCAGCGGAGATTTGATCTTCGACCAATTTGGGCCCATGTCAGGTGCGCCGCACGATCACGACGAGCACGATCACAACTACTCCGGCCTTCAATCCGGAGCAAATTGAGCCATCCGAGGACGGAGGGATAGACCCCGCCACGGAGGCCACAATCTCAGTGGTGACGGAGCCGGATACTGACTTCACCCCTTACGAGAGCCGTGTGGCCGAACCACTGGATTCGTCTCCGGCCACGGACTCCGAGCCGCCTGCATCCGTGCCTATCGAATCCGATTGGGCGCCGATCATGGAGTTCACCTCCGCGGATATCTTTGAGCACTCACCTTTCGACAACATGGTAAATTCATTAAGGTCTCTCTCCTTGTCAGGATATCCTTGGCCGAACTATGTCCGACTAGTATGGGATGCGGACGACGAAGAAATTCGCTACCCACCCACCACCCACTTAGTAGCCTCCGTCGACAATTTAACAGACATGCTCGATTTCGACTCCGCAAACATCGACGGCATGGACGGCGATGTAGGAAAGGAATAGGAACTAGTGCCCACAGGACACTGGACAACCCCTTCATCACATGGCATATACATGGTGGATACACCCAAAGAAAATGATGACGAGGAACGGGAGGAGACTGCGGAGGATGACCCCTCTAAGAAGCAAACAAAGCGTCGGCGTAGGGGCCGCTCCAAATCCCGCCTCGGCAAAAACAGCAATAACAGTGCAAGAGAAAATAACACTCCAGTCGACTCCAAAGGAAACGACGACCACATTACCCCGGCGACAGAGCATGATGAAGCTGCAAACGGCGAACATAGTACGGATCCAATGTCAGAACACGGCAATGCCGAGGATAAACCTCATCAAACCCCCTCTGGGGAGGAAAATAGTCCGGACGAAGATGCACACATCATCCCGGAAACGCACTTGGAGCAAGAGAACCTCCGCAGAAGGCTTATTGCTACAGCGAGGAGTCTGAAGAAGGAGAAGCAAAGGCTTAAAGCCGAACAAAATACGCTCAACAACAGGTGGAAGGAAGTGCTCGACAACGAAGAAAAGTATGGTGGAGGTTACCACACAAAGAGCTTTCCAAAGCGCATTCTATTACCCGAATTCGACGATGAGGCCTTAGACCCCATACAGCTGAAAAATAAAACGGCCAACCGGCCGGATCAACCACCTTGTGACCGCGATAGAGTGGCTAACAAGGTCGCACATAAGTCAACACATGATCTACGTGAGGACTTGCGCCAAAAATCCAGTATGACCAGCGTGCTCCGGCACAAAATCAAAACTGAATACTACAACCGTCTGAACGCCATGATACATCCAAATATAGGGGCGTGGCACACCCCCTATGTTTCACCGATGAGGTGCTGGATCATGAATTCCTAGAAGGATTCAAACCAGTGAACATAGAGGCGTACGACGGGACCACAGGCCCTGGGGTCTGGATTGAGGACTTTATCCTGCATATCTATATGGCTCGTGGAGATGATCTCCATGCCATCAAGTACTTGCCCCACAAGCTTAAAGGACCAGCTCGGCACTGGCTGAAAAGCCTCCCCAAAAACTCAATTGGAAGTTGGGAGGAGCTCGAGGATGCTTTTCGGGTTAATTTTCAATGGACCTATGTCCGACCTACGGATGCAGACGATTTAAGTCATAATTCAACAGCCCGGAGAGTCAGCCCGAAAGCTTTGGAACAGGTTTCTCACTAAGAAGACCCAAATCATCGATTGTCCGGATGCCGAAGCCTTAGCAGCTTTCAAGCACAGCGTCCGAGACGAATGGCTCGCCAGACACCTCGGCCAAGAAAAACCGAGAACAATGGTAGCCCTGACAAGCCTCATGACCCGCTTTTGTGCGGGCGAACATAGCTTGTTAGCCCGCAGTAGCACCAGCGACCCAAGCACATCCGAAGTTAGGGATGGCAATGGAAAACCACGACGCAGTAAAAACAAGCGTCGAAATAAAGAAGACAGCCCAGATAATACGGAGGTCAACGCCGGATTCAGGAGCTCTCGACCAGGTCAGCGGAAAAAGCCTTTCAAAGGCAGCAGAGATGGACCGTCTAGCCTAAACAAGATTCTCGACAAACTATGTCAGATTCATGGCACCCCCGATAAACCTGCAAATCACACCCATAGAGAATGCTGGGTCTTCAAGCAGGCCCGTAAGCTAAACGCCGAACACAAGGGGAGGGAGACACCAAGCGAAGACGAGGATGAACCTCGCCAACAAAGCACTGGAGGACAGAAAAAAATCCCACCAGAGTTTAAAACAGTAAACATGATCCATGTGACGAAGAGGAGAAGCAAACATGCACTCCGAGACATACGCGCCATAGAGCCCGTCACCCCTAAGTTCAACCCCTGGTTGGCCTGCCTGATCACTTTTGATCGCAGGGATCATGCGACAAGCATCCGACATGAAGGATTGGCTGCCTTGGTGTTCGACACAATAATAAACGGATACCACCTCACACGAGTCCTTATGGACGGCGGCAGTGGTCTAAATATGATATATCAGGACACAGTCCGCAAAATGGGGATAGACCCGACAAAAATAAGCCACAGTAATACTACCTTCAAGGGAGTAATACCATGCCCAGAGGCCCGCTGTACGGGCTCTCTATTACTAGAGGTTGTATTCGGTTCTCCCGACAACTTCCGAAGCGAAAAGTTAACTTTCTACATCGCTCAATTCCGAAGTGGCTATCAAGCACTACTCGGAAGAGCGGCTTTCGCTCGTTTTAATGCAGTACTGCATTACGCTTCTCTAAAGCTTAAGATGCCTAGTCCACGTGGCACCATCACAGTTAGCGGAAATATTGAGCATTCTCTACGCGCGGAAGAATGTGCGGCGGCCCTAACAGCCGAGCACTAGACGGCCTCACCAACCAGAATAAATGACAGGTCGTCAAGACCACGGACACGGTTAGACGATTTCGGCACATCACTACATATACATGAGATTGGTTTGATGGTTAAACCCTCATAGATGGTACCAGGGGCTTCCCGCGTGTAATCAGGGCTAGTTCGGCTCAACTTGACTTATCTTGAATTTCAATGGTTTATTGATAACAACCAATTTTCTAGCACGACAACTTTGACCTAAGTTCTTCTCTTTTACAGATGACAATCGTGCTACACCCGTCCAGGACACGTGCAGTAGGGACCCGCTCAAAGGTTTCTTTTCAGATAAAGACCCTGCATAAACCTTTTTTACCGTCTCTTGTTGTTCACATCCTCCGGATACTCAATACAACCGAGAAGGATGCTGACGTTATTGGCATGTGGCCACGTTAGGATATTGCACGTACCTGGACACTCGGGGTTTATTATTAAGGCCATTGTTCTGCTCGGCATATGTTATAAAGACTGAATACCTTAGGGAGTTTTCGGCGTCGCGAGTTTGGCCTTATATGCATTAGCTCCGAATCATGTCTTTGGTCAAATGTTGGGTTTGCCCGGCTCCCATGTTTTGGTACCTTACGTTCCGCTATATCGGCTAAGGTGGCACTGGGAGAACTACTGCGATTGTGCCTTGGTTCATCCGGATGAGCACCTCAGTAGAGAAAGCCGAAAACTGGTTGTCATGATAAAGCGCGAGATTGGTCAACCACTCGATGACTTAGCCGAATCTTCAGGATTCCTCCGCATTAACGAAGGGCCGTTCCCCGGTCATGTACGTACGCGCCCCGTATTCAGACGAGTGCGGAGGTACTAGGGGTTATCTAGTAGTCCCGCCGTCCAACTCCTATGGCTAAGTGAAAGTGTTAAAGCAATATAGTATTATTGCCTCGTTCGCTGCACTGCCACCTCCTTTATGGACCAAGACATTGGATCAAGTGTGAATACGCGTTTTTTTGCGAACACCCCTGCATTATACGCGTGGGGGCTGAAGCCGGCGACAGCAAACTTTCAGGTTATATTCATATATACATAAACGGCCGCATAGGAGGCATCATAATACTTTGAGGCAAAAGTATAAACACAACCTTTATAATTCAATAAAACATTGTTTTTACAATGGGAATACATGTCACTAGAACATAATATTCTTCGAGCACTGAGCCTCTATCGAATGAGTGCCTTCAAGGCCTTCTTCAAAGTAGTGCTTGGCAGCTACTCGGCCCACGGCCGAACCCTGTGCTGCAATAGTGGTGGCCTCCATCTTTGCCTAGTATGTCTTGACACGGGCAAGTGCCATCCGTGCACCCTCTATGCACGGTGACCTCTTCATAGCGTCAATGTGCGGCACAACACCAAGGAATGGTTGCACTAAACTAAAGTAACTATTCGGCCTTGGCCCTTCAGGCCACAGATGATCCACAAAAGACATCATGGCAAGTCCGGACAACCTATGGAGCTCGGCCCACTTGGCCATTCACTCATTCAACAGCAGCGGACACACTGGAGCATGGAACTGTGACCAGAACAACTTTTCCACTTCACGATCATTTTGATCCTTGAAGTAATCGACCGCATCAGCAGCACTTGCTGCCAAATCCACGTATGCATCTGCAGAACTTCGTAGTTGATCAAGAGGGGCATACTTCGGATCTCCGAACTTAGTCCGCAACAAAAAGGGCTTCCTAGCCGCGATATCTCTAGCTTGACGCAGCTCCTCCTTCATCGCTCTGATTTTAGAGCGGGCTTCCTTGGCTGCCACCATTGCCTTCTCCTGGTCCGTCGCCTTCGCTCGACTTTCTTTTTCAAGAAGCTGGTAACTGCCAGCGGCATCTTTCAACTCAACGTCCATCTTGGCTATTCTTTCCTTGCTTTGGCAATGCACGGCCTGTTCGGCCCTAAGCTCTTCGACCGCCTTTAGAGAGGCCGCATCGCTATTTCTGGCTTGTTCCTTGGCTCGGGCAAGTTCCACCCGAAGGGTCTCCACGGTGGCAGCTCTATCTGCAGTCACAACATATTAAAGATACTGGCATCATGCTCCTCTTACTATGTGCTTATCACCAGAGAAATCACATACCCTGTGCCTCGTCAAGCCGCTTGTTCACAAGCACAATGTCGGCATCTGCCGCATCAAGTTGCCGCTTTAGCTCGGCAAACTCATCAGTCCGGCTAGCCACCGGACCTTCAGCCACCTGCACATGAAGGCGGTCTGATTATTACCTGGGACTATGATCCTCTGTTTGCCGCCGTTCTCGACGGCAACCAGAGTCTCAGGGGCTACTATCTGCATAGGGCACACCTAACGTGTGTGGTACTCTCAAAAACATACACTATTTCACGTACCTCAAAGCCTTTCAGTAGACTCGTAAAATCTTCATGCAACCCACTTTCGGCGGATGCAATCCTTTCAATCACCGTACCCATTAGCGTACGATGCACTTCTAAGATGGACGCTTGCTCCAGAAGATCCTTCGGTGCGTCCGACCACACACTGTATGGTTCCGGACTCTTTCGGTTGCTCTCTTTAGGAGCCGAATACTGGGAACTTCGGGTGGCCAAAGGATTACCCTCTGGCCTTGGCGGATCAGGAGAAACCCTCCGCGACGACACTTCAGGGTCGCCCGCCTCATGAGGTGGGGTGGCAGGGGGAGGTGTTTCGCTCTCCATCATCTCCGGAAGAAGATCCCCCAAAGACGAACTCTGTCGAGAAGGGCTACGATCCGAACTACAAGATATATGCTTCGATTTTTACTATTAACTACTTTTTGTTTACTTACAGCTCGGTAGAGGGCTGATCCCGTTGCGGACACTGTGCGGCAAGAGTACCCTCCGAGGCAGGACCCTCTGGCAGAGATTTCTTCCCCCGTTTGGAAACCTTTGTTTCTGGGTCTTCCGAGGTGGTCCTCTTCCTTCCTTGGGGAGAGGGAATTTCAGATTATTCTCCCTGGCTATCCTCCTTCGCGGAGGTGCTAACTCCCCTGGTTTGGACGAATAGTGAGGGAGGCCCGCTTTTAGCCTCTTTATTCCCCACTTTATCTTCCTCTGAGGGCGCCTAATAAGGCGCCAGCTCGAGCATTCTATCTAGTACTGGATTGGCCGAGCCTTCGGGAAGGGGGGCCGAACACCTGATCATTTTCGCCTTTGTTATCCAGTCTTGGTCAAAGAGCGACTTTTCATAATTATGTTATGATAAATAGAAAGACAGCGTGTTCGGCCATGGGATTACTTACTTGGGTATCGGGGCGATTACACCTCAGACCCGCATCCTCGGTGGTGTCCGGACACTCTATTTGGGGTCCGAAGAACAATTTGTACATCTCTTCGAGCGTCATGCCGAGGAAGTGTTGAATAGTTTGCGGTCCTTCCGGGTTGAATTCCCACATATGGAGGGGTCGACATTTGCAAGGCTGGACTCGACGAACTAGCATGACTTGCATTACCATGACTAGGCTGATATCTCTCTCAAGGAGATCTCGGATGCGACTCTGCAATATCGGCACATCATTTACTGCCCCCCAGTTCAGCCCCTTATTGATCCATGACGTCAGTTGTGGTGGAGAGCCCGAGCGAAAGGCAGGGGCGGCTACCCACTAGGCACTTCAGGTAGCTGTGATATAAAACCACTCCCGTTGCCATAAATCGGGCACCTCTGGGAAGGAACCCTCTGGCCACGGAACATCAGCACTTTTGCTTATTGCGGCACCTCCGCACTCTGCGTGACGCCCCTCGATCATCTTCGGCTTCACATTGAAAGTCTTGAGCCACAGGCTGAAGTGTGGGGTAATGCGAAGGAAGGCCTCACACACGACGATGAACGACGAGATGTGAAGGAGGGAGTCCGGGGCCAAATCATGGAAATCCAGCCCATAATAGAACATGAGCTCCCTAACAAAGGGATCCAGAGCAAGGCCTAGCCCACGAAGGAAGTGAGAGATGAACACAACAATCTCGTTGGGTTCGGGAGTGGGGATGACCTGCCCTCGGGCAGGCAGCCTGTGCAAGATTTCGGCGGTCAGATACCTGGCCTCTCTCAGCTTCTTGATGTCCTCCTCTGTGACAGAGGAAGGCATCCACCGACCTTGGAGGTTGGATCTGGACATGGTTGAAGGTCTGAAGCGCCTGACCTGAGCCTTGGGTGTTGGAACTCGAGGCGGGGGAAGGATTCGATTGAGCATGAGAGGGAAAAAAGGACAGGCCTTGGACTCTTTATAAAGAGGGTGAATATCAAGCGTCCTCCTCATGGTCGTTTGGGACTTGCCTAAAATCGAGGAGTCATACCAACAGGCTCAATTAGGCTACCCACGTTCGTATTGATGAGAATCTCGTAATAAGGGGAACACAATCTCTGCTTTGACAAGACGTGTCAAGAAAACCGCCTCGCGATATGTGCAATGCTAGTTGAGAAAAATGGTTCGAACAAAGACCAGGCCATGGCATAATGTCATGTTCCTAAACGTGTCAGCAGGTTAGATTTGTGGAAATATTATTCTCTCTACGGCGAAATGTGGAACTTGTTTTGCAGAGCCGGATACTATCCTTGTGTTCAAAATCTTCTATGGAATACTCAGAAGAAGAACCCGCCTTGCAATGCCGAAGACAAAACTGCACTCCAGACTCATCGTCATTGAAGCCTGGTTCAAGGGCTACTGAGGGAGTCCTGGATTAGGGGGTCTCCGGACGGCCAGACTATATCCTTTGGCCGGATTGTTGGATAATGAATATACAAGATTGAAGACTTCGTCCCATGTCCGGATGGGACTCTCCTTGGCGTGGAAGGCATGCTTGGCGATACGGATGTCTAGATCTCCTTCCTTGTAACCGACTTTGTGTAACCCTAGCCCCCTCCGAATGTCTATATAAACCGGAGGGTTTAGTCCGTAGGACAACAATAATCATACCATAGGCTAGCTTCTAGGGTTTAGCCTCTACGATCTCGTGGTAGATCAACTCTTGTAATACTCATATTATCAAGATCAATCAAGCAGGACGTAGGGTGTTACCTCAATCGAGAGGGCCCGAACCTGGGTAAACATCGTGTCCCCTCCCTGCTGTTACCATCCGCCTTAGACGCACAGTTCGGGACCCCCTACCTGAGATCCGCTGGTTTTCACACCGACAGAAAGGAACCCTTAACAGAACTATTTTCTCTAGAAGATGTTTCTTACAATCACAATGTAATATAACATACTTAGCCGGATACAACTTGTCTATTCAAGAAACTATGACCCCTATGCCTAGTTTCCATGCATACCCCGGTCTATTTTACCGCTCGAGTATTCGGAAACACTCCGCACCTTCTGGTCTAGAGGTCGAAGCGAAAAGGTCGGTCATGACAATCGTTTTATAATCCGGCTAGGAACAAATATATTAAGGAAAGTACATAGTCACTTGGACTCAAAAACTTCCTCCTCTATACGGTTCAACAGGCTGTCTAGCTTACAATCCTGTTGGGAATATTTGGCAGCTACTTCTACTTGGTCATATACCAAATTAACAGGAATTTCTTTCCCATCTGACCCTAGCGGTCCGACCCGGGCCATATGATTCGGATCAAGATTGGTATACCATGTTTTTACCATGGCCCAGGCCTCTCGTGCACCTTCCTGGCAGGCTTCCATAATAGAATATGCCTCCGTGCCCCTTTGAACAACTCCACGAGCTCCGCCATACCTCCTGGAGGAGAGGCGGATGGTCATAAAGCCTTGGCAACACTACACATTGCCTGTCGAACTCGCTCGTGCATCTGGGACAGCTCTTGTAGCAGGTTGCCTCGAGATTCGGACATTTCTTCCTCGGGACAGCCAGGCAGCATACCTGCAGACATAAATATGTCAGTTTCGACCCTCGCCGAATTATAGGGAGGCAGGTTTGAAAAGCATACTAAATATGCCGCCTTGTAGCCTCTTATTCTCCTTGACGGCGTCAGCTAGTTGGGCTCGAACATCTTTTAGTTCTTCGCCCAGTTGGGTATGGGAATCATGCAGCTTGTTCCTCTCATGCCTGACCCGCGTCAGCACACATTCGCCTACCGCATGTTGCCTTTTGGCATCTTGTTCACCAGCCTGGGCGTCCTTCAGTTTCCCTCTTAGTTGCTCTACTGCTTCTGTCAGCAGAAACACAACAATGTTAATATAGCTGGTATATGATTATACTTCTTTCCGCTGGGGAGAAACATTACCAGGTGGTGCCTCCTTGGATTTTTTCAATTTGGTGGTAGCCGCAGTTAGTTGAGTCTGACATTTTTCCAGCTCTTGAGACAACAGGCTATTCTTCTCCATAAGTGCCTGATTATACAATGATCCTTAAATCAGTTGTATCACCTGCTTTAAGTCTTGGGGGCTATTGGTGTATGATTATTAAATCTACACTTACCCGCATATCTTTTAGATGCTAGTCCATGGCTCTAGCAAGCCCATCCCGAGCAGCTCGGATGTATGCATCTGCTAAGCTAAAGGCATCGAATGCCTCCTTTGAAAAGCCGAGGTCACGGAGAACAGCCCTCCGACGATGATCATTCATGGCGCTCTCCACTTCAGAGTTCGTGACGGACATATCATCTAAATCCTCTGCGGAAGGATAGTTCGGCGCCACTCCCATGTTAGGCCCCGTCCTTAGGGGAGGGTCTGGAACCTGACTAGTGGAGGCACGACCGGCAGGATCCCTGGACATAGTTCATCGGACACTTTTCCTGATAGAATGCAGCGAATGGCATCACGATTTGATGTGGCGATCAGGAGATGTATTCTTGAAAAGAAAGCCTTACCTCTTTGATGAAGGTTCCGCCTGTAACGCCCCGGATGTAACTTACCATATTTGTACTCCGACTCTTGCCATTTCTGGCTCTAAGTTATGAGATTTCCCCGTGGTTGGGTTTTGTCTTCGTTTTGCATTTTTTCCATGTCATGCATCTCATGTCATGTCATCATGTGCATCGCATTTGCATACGTGTTCGTCTCAAGCATCCGAGCATTTTCCCCTTTGTCCGTTTTGCAATCCGGCACTCCTATGTCCTCCAGCGCCCCCTTTTGCCTCTTTTCGTGAGCAGGTGTTAAACATTCTCGGAATGGGACGAGATTTTCCAAGCAGCCTTGGTACACCACTGGTAGACCACCTGTCAAATTTCGTGCCATTTGGAGTCCGTTTGATACTCCAACGGTTAACCGGGAACCGTAAAGGCCTCATGTGTGTTGCAGTCCAACACCCCTCCAAAACTGCCCAATAACCCATCCAAATCCCCTCCATCCTCTCGGCCGTTCGATCACGATCGCATGGCCGAAAACCGCACTCCATTTGGACTCTCCTAGCTCCCTCTACCAATAAAAACACCTCCCCCTCCGAAATCCGGGTCGAAACCCTAGCTCCCCCCTCCTGCTCGCCGGACATGTCTGCGCGCCGCCGGACAGATTCCGCCGCCGCCCCGCACCAATCGTGAGCCGCCACGTGTCCCGCGCGCCCACCTCTGCCGCCGGCCCGGCGAGCCCGCAGCGGGTTTGCCCGGCCCGACCCGCCGCGCTCCTCCGCCCGTTCGCCCCGACGCTGCACGTCGCCCCGACGCCGTGCCGGACCTCGCCGGCGCCGCCCCACGCCATCTCCGGACTCCGCCGCGCCGCCCCGCTCCTTCCTCCACGCCGGCGACCACGCCGACCACCGCGCACCCCAGCTCCGACCCGGTGAACTCCTCCTCCGACAAGTCCAACTTCGGCGCCCACCGTCTTCCCTTTTCTCCGGCGAGAGCTCCGGTGAACCTCGGGTTCCGCGCGCGCCAGATCTGGATCTGGAAAACCCTAGGGTTAACTTCAAAATTCCTCTAAGTCATTTTATATTGCATTTTCAGCCCATGTTCATTGCATCATAACTCTGTGACCATAGCTCCGTTTTGTGCGTGCAATATATCAAAATGTTTATCACGCTGTGTTCTTCATTTTGTTCCATTGTGCCATGCTTGTTTGAGTCCATCTTGATGCCCAAATTTCTGATGCAAGAGTGCAATAAAATGCTAGTTCCTGTTACTTAACAGATTATGAGCATTTGTCATTTTTGCCACATTTATTGTGTGCTGCATATGGACATGAGTTCTACATGTGTTTTGGGCTATGTCATGCCAAGTTTACAGGGGTGTATGCCATGTATTTTTTTTGATCAATGTGGCGACTAGCACAAGCATGCAAAGTAGCTCTCGTGATATTGCTGATTTCAGAGACTTAGAATTCCACTAAGTCATTGCTCTGCTGTTATTTTTATGCTATGTGTTCATGTTGCTACAGAGGGATCCATGCTTCTTTTGAGTATGATCAGTAAGGATGATTTCGACATATGGTTATGCTCTATGCATCCATGCCCCTGTTTGCAATTATGGAGTGCCCTAGCATGACTTAATATTTCTCTAATTTAGTTATAAAATGTTCCTGGCAGATTGTTTACGTGTTAATCAATTTTGCCAAGGTTGTTGTAGTTGAACCATGGATGCTATGAGCTTGTTCTTGCATGATCATGTCTTAATATTGCTCTACTTTGGTTAGCTTCATGATCATGTCTTCTTGCTATTAGTATGCTTAGCTTGTCATGCAAGGCTTTGTGATGAGTGAATCGAGCTCGCAAAGATGCCTTCATAATTCTGTTTTTGCCATGTCCAGTTTTCTACTAAGTCTGAATCTGTTAAAGAAACTTGCTATGTTTACATGGGTACCATCATATCTTCTCATCCTTTTTGGCTTATGGTCAGTAAGGGACTTTTGTTATATGCTTCAAGCAGATTCATGCCAAGCCTTGTTTTGCTATGTTCTGTTCCCGTAGCATGATGATATCTTGCTCTAAACTTTGCTTCCTGGTGTTAATTCCTGGCATGTTAGTATTTTCACCAAGTCTGTGATGCTGATATCTTTTGCACTTTTGCCATGCTTGTTTGAACCTGCTCTTGTGTTATTTAGCCATAGCTCAGTGTTCATCTTTTGTCAAGCATCTTGAGTAGATTACTGCCATGTGCTTTGTTGCTATGTTGGAGTACAGTAGCTTAGTTTCTTGTTGCATACTACATGGCATCATGTTGTTAATCGCATAATTGTCTTATTCTTGTTTTGCTTGCCATTTGCAAACCATGCATCCAATTCTGTTGAACTTTATATCTTTTTCGACCGAAATCAACTCATCTTTCCAGCGGCGTATTTTTTTTGCCAAGTTCAGGCCTGGTTCGATCTTTTCCTTCCGGAGCACGCATATGCATTGCATATCACATCCCGCATATCATGCCATGTTTTGCATCATGTTGCTTGCGCATTGCACCGTGGTTGATTGTTGTTTCCTTTGCTTGTGTTCTTGCTTTGGGTAGATCCAGGAGACGATTGCGTGATCGAGGAACCCGTTGAGTATGCTTACGAGGATCAAGCTTACGTCAACTCGGAGAACTTTGCGGGCAAGATGACCAAACCCTCGAAATCACTTCTATCTTTGCTTGCTAGTTGTTCGCTCTATTGCTATGCCGCGATACCTACCACTTGCTATATCATTCCTCCCATATTGCCATGTCAAACCTCTAACCCACCTTGTCCTAGCAAACCGTTGTTTGGCTATGTTACCGCTTTGCTCAGCCCCTCTTATAGCGTTGCTAGTTGCATGTGAAGATGGAGTTTGTTCCTTGTTGGAACATGCTTATTGTTGGGATATCATCATTATATCTTGTTTAATTTAATGCACCTATACACTTGGTAAAGGGTGGAAGGCTCGGCCTTATGCCTGGTGTTTTGTTCCACTCTTGCTGCCAAGTTTCCGTCATACCGGTGTTATGTTCCTTGATTTTGCGTCCCTTACGCGGTTGGGTTATAATGGGAACCCATTGAAAGTTCGCCTTGAATAAAACTCCTCCAGCAAGGCACAACCTTGGTTTTACCATTTGCCACCTAAGCCTTTTTCCCTTGGGTTTCGCGGACTCAAGGGTCATCTTTATTTTAAACCCCCGGACCAGTGCTCCTCTGAGTGTTGGTCCAAACTAGAGCACCGTGCAGGGTCGTCCCTTGGCAACTTGGGTTACGTTGGCTCCTGTACTCTTAGCTTATCCGGTGTGCCCTGAGAACGAGATATGTGCAGCTCCTACCGGTATTTGTCGGCACAGCAGATGGTCTTGCTGGTCTTGTTTTACCATTGTCGAAATGTCCTGTAACCGGGATTCCGAGTCTGATCGGGTCTTCTTGGGAGAAGGAATATCCTTCGTTGACCGTGAGAGCTTGCGATGGGCTAAGTTGGGACACCCCTGCAGGGTTTTGAACATTCGAAAGTTGTGCTCGCGGTTATGGGAAGATGGGAATTTGTTAATATCCAGTTGTAGAAAACCTGACACTTAACTTAATTAAAATGAGTCAACAGCGTGCGTAGCCGTGATGGTCTCTTTTCGGCGGAGTCCGGGAAGAGAACACGGTCTCGTGTTATGCTTGAAAGTAAGTAGTTTCAGGATCACTTCTTGATCTTTATAGCTTCTCGAACGTGCTTTGCTTCTCTTCTCGCTCTCTTTTGCGTAAGATAGCCACCATATATGCTAGTGCTTGCTGCAGCTCCACCTCACTACCTTTTCCTACCCATAAGCTTAAATTGATCGCGAGGGTGTGAGATTGCTGAGTCCCCGTGACTCACAGATTACTTCCAAAACCAGATGCAGGGGCCGATGATGCCAGTGCAGGGGACGCTACTGAACTCAAGTGGGAGTTCGATGAGGATTCGGGACGTTACTATGTTTCCTTTCCGGACGATCGGTAGTGGAGCCCAGTTGGGGCAATTGGGAATCTATGCATTTGGGGTTGTCTTTATTTATGTTGGTTCCATAGTCGGACCTTGATTGTATTCTGGATGATGTAATGCTATATTTATGTATTGTGTGAAGTGGCGATTGTAAGCCAACTCTTTATCCCTATCTTATTCAGTACATGGGACGTGTAAAGCTTACCCCTCTTGCGACATGCCTACTATGCGGTTATGCCTCTAAGTCGTGCTCCGACACATGGGAGATATAGCCGCATCGTGGGTGTTACAAGTTGGTAATCAGAGCCTTCCCCGACTTAGGAGCCCCCTGCTTGATAAAATCGCTGACGTTGTTGAGTCTAGAAAAATGTTGAGTCTTATAAGTTTATATATATCGGAGAGTAGGATTCTTTTTACTCCTCAGTCCCTTCATCGCTCTGGTGAGGCCTCCTGACATAGAGTTTTCACTGTTCTCTCCTCAAATTTCACTAAAAAAATTTAGGATCACGCGGGTATCTTGGAATCGTTCCGATGGTTTTGTCAGGAGAACATTGTTCTTGGTGCCTCCTAACATTTAGGGGATGTGGCAGTGTCCCGGGGAGTTGAGCTCCGAGGTGTTGTCGTCACAATTTTATCGTTACAGTTCTGGAATACCTGAGTTCGCCGACATCGAAAATCTCCTTTATCCAGTTGTTGGTGAGATAACCTCGACGCCACCCAGTACTGGGGCGGTAGTTCGGGAGTATTGCCATAACTCGTATAACAGATTCTTTTCGAAGGTTGAGGTAAATGATTTCCGAAGGTTTCTTGGTTATGTGTTGAAGGATGGATACAACTGGATGTAGGATTTGCTAGTTTTGGGTGAGATATTATGCTTCCCCTGTATCCCCAACACCCGATTGCATAACCAAAAAGTTTCGGGAGTTTCATAGGTGGGAATTCATGTAGCTCTAGTATTTCTTCCCGCAGATATTTGGTTTGTGATTGGGTAATCCTTACCAATTATTTGTTCATATCCGTACCTTGTTCATTTTATTCTTCTACCTTTATCTAAGTGGCTTCTCAACTTTATGGAAGTGTGATCATTTAATTTGGAATTCATTCGTTCATTCTTGTTCGGATGTTAAGGCTATATGTTGCAATTTCGATCCATTGATTCAGCTTGAATATATGTCTTTCAAGATGCTAACGGATGTCACCCTCTTCAGGATGGCTCCTCCAACGCGTCAGAATCCGGAACCTCCACCTCCGGAGGCATGGCAAGTTGTCATGGCCGCCACCAAACGCCAACACGCAGATGCTCTTCAGTTGTTGAAATGCATTCTACTTAGTTTACACATCATAGCTATGAATATGCAATGTTGTCCTTTTTGTTACACATTCAATCGTCCTATCATGCGGTCGCCTTACATTAAAGTAGTGCTCATCAGCATCCTGCATCAATGAGTTCTTAAAAGCGAATTTTATTCATTTTCTTGTGGGTTTGACTTGAAAAGGCAATAAAACTAAGAAGCAGGAAGGAAAAAATAAGGCAGGGATTGATGGCGGTCTTCCAGCAAAACCGGCATCCCAGGTGCTTTCTCTAGCTTGGCAGTGTGATATTGTCTTGCATGTTGCATACGGTGTCTACCTTGCATTGCTTCTTACTTGTTGAAATGGCTTCTACTTAGTTTACACAAACAGTTGTGAATATGACATGCTATCCTATTTTTCGTACATATTCCATCCTGGTATCATGTGTTTGCCTTACATATCGCATTCTTTTCTAGTTTGTACTACTTCTAATTTGTTGAAATGGCACTTATGATGGGACAGTTTTAACTTGGTAGAGTGATATTCGTTGCATCTTTCATATGGTGTCTAGCTTTCATTGCTTCTAATTTGTTGAAATGTTACTGCTTAGTTTACACATCATAAGCTGTGAATATGCAATGGCACTAATGACGAGAGACCTTTAACTTGGTAGTGTGATGTTGTTTGCATCTTGCATATGATTTATTTCCTGTACTGCTTCACATTTGCTTAAACGCCAATTATGACAAGACACTGTTAACTTGGCAGAGCGATATTTGTAGCATCTTTCATATCGTGTATACCTTCCATTGCATTGCTTCTAATTTAGTGAAATGTCTTCTACTTAGTTTACACATCATAGTTCCAATTATCTCATGTCATCCTGTTTTTCGTACATATTACATCCTCCTATCATGTGGTTGTCTAACATCAAAGTTCAGTTTGTCTATATCACGCATCAATTTGTTCTGAAGAACTAAATTTTTATTCCTTTTTCTTGTCGGCTTGACTTAACATGGCACAGATAAAGAGGAAGGAACACAAAATAACAGGGGATGGTGTTAGTACTAAGGACACACGGAAACGGAAGCAGAATAATCATGTAGATTCTGCTGGTACTGATGGTGCAATAGAAGGTCAAAGTCCAGTGGAAAATTGTACAAACGGGGTATCCCGTGCTACACGAGCTGCAGAACAAGCCAAATAGAAAACCAATAGCTGCCACCTAACAGGCAGAGACAACCCTAATTGTTGCAACACCTTCCACAATACCACCAGCTACCTGAGTTACTCGTTCGGCAACTCAGCTAGCAGCATGTTCCCAAGATCCCTTGCCACCTGACACTACTTCCGAAGCACTCTTGACACAAGACGAGTTGGCAAGATCAGATGAACTTTGTGAGGTTCAATAGCAAGAAGGTAGTTGCTGGAGACAAGTTACATTTGCATGCTTCTTTATATGTAGTCTCGCAGTTTGATGTACACAAACACTTCCTATGTTCGTTGTTGGACTAGCACCTAGGCGCAAGAGGAAACAAACATCAAGGATAATGTTGGATAGGTTAACTAAATCTAGAGGAGGAAGAATGGAGATCCGTTTTGAGGCTGGTTTAAAAAGGCCACGTGATGCTACAGAGTGAACCAAGTTAGTATCAGAGGTGGCGGTTGCCATTAGGTGTCATGTACGTATCCTCCCAACATGGATTCAGTACAGAAATGACAAAGACGAAACCCAGTTCAACACCTTCCTCGACCATTTATCTGTAAGTATGGTTATGTATGGAAACTAGTAATATCATCTTGCTCTGTCCCATACTTTCTAGATTGCCGATAATGAGACTCCCATAATTTTCCACATACGAGGTTCAAGATGATGCAACCAGACAAGCTTTCACCCATGTTTTCAAGTCTGCCCTGCGACACTATCGGTATAACTTGAGGAAAACTCACTTTGAAGGCAAGGCTAATAGTGAACTTTCCCAAACATCTCCAGTGGAAATATATCGGATGAAGACTTGAGAGGCCTCGTTAAACACTGGTCTAATCCAAAGGATCAGGTACATTATATATATGTGATCAGATGGCATGTTGAACTACTATTTACGCATTTGCCTCACAAATCTATCTTCTTGTAGGTGAACTGCTCAAAGAACAAGGCCAACCATACAAAAGTGAAATTCCAACAGACGACAGGATCTCATAGCTATATTCCACACTGTGAGGCTCATGTAATTAGATGTTGTTTCACTCTTTTCGTTGTAACATATTATCAGATCTATATTGAGTTGTTCCACATGCAGAGGAAAGCCCATAGTGACCAAAAAGTACGTGAACCAAATGATGTGGAAATATTCAAGGACTGTCACACCAGCAAGACGAAGGGCATGACTACACTAGTCAAAGCCGCTGTTGTAAGTCCTTAATCCTCATGTCTTTTAACTACTACTTACTCTGACTTGTGCATTGAACTGTATGGTTTGCAGCCAATGTCTATTACTCTCTTCAATTTTATACACAATTGTCTTAGCGTATCATTGCACCTTACAAGGTTTAAAAGAGAGGAGTGATGTTCCTTTGATCTTGATCTGTAATCTAGTTCCGTGCTGGACTTTCCCACACAACGTTACAATTGCCTGTTTGTCCGTTCTCGGTTGTTTTGTGATATGAATGATGTCATACTATGCTTACCGTGTTATAAACTTTGTCTCTCTATCCTTAGCTGTCAATACAATGTGAAGAAATAGACAATACATTAGCCATGGTACATGGTCATATGTTTGGAACCTGGTTTTATTATGTACTTTGTAGTAAAATACAACTAATATTTTACATGGGTTCACCAGAATAAGTTTTGTATATAGACCAAAGCTATTATGTTTGGTTTTGTTGCCTCCTTAATATCTTCTGTTCTGGCACTACTAATGTAAAAACTCAACTTTTCAGCAAGCTATGGAAAAAATGGTGGATCTGCCACCTTCTGAAGGTGAAGAGGCAACTATAACCACAATGTCACCTCTTACTGCAGTGGCTCAGTAACTGTCCACTAACAGTTCCAAAAGCACATTCCTGCGTAATACTGGATTGGTTGTTAAGGCAATATTGTCCAAAATGCCTCATGATCAAGATATGCAAGCTCAAAACAATGTTATATCTGCGCTCCAGACACAAGTCCATTCCCTAACAGAGACCCTTTGTGAAACAAGGACAACCATTGTTCGATGTCGTCAAGATATGCATGGTTTTGAAACCAGACTATCAGACCTTTGCTATGTTGTTCAGGAGCCTAGGAGAAATGAAGGCGAAGGTTATGGTGCTCCATCGGACAATACAGCCTGAAAACGTAACAGTTAGGTCAAATGAACTGAGCTTCTGAACTTCTGGTGGTGCATTTATCTGCTAGACTGTTAACTTTTATGCCAACCTTCCTTTTGTTTTATGGTTGTAATTTGTTTTGTTGCGATACAAAATTTGTTCTTAACATGCAGCCACCGGCTAAAGAAAATAGCAAGCCATTTTTGTATAGTGTAGGGTGTTTCCTATATTTGCACTGGTGGCGAATTTGATGCCCAATGGATGTAATCTGTGCAATCACCTTAATAGCCTAGCGTTAGTTTCAGGCTTATTTATTTCCTAGTCTTCTTTTTCCCTGGTTTGCTAGTGGCCGCAACAACCATGGGCCATATACGGACCATGGTAACCTTGACCCTGCTACGGGCCGAAGGATCCATGGGCCTCCTACGGGCCGTCGGATAAATGTGCCTCCAACGGGCCATAGAATCGGTGGGCCTCGGGCCATCGGATAAATGGGTCCACATGGGCCGTAAACGGGCTTAATTGGTATCAGCCCAACATGGTAACGGGCCATTAACAGGTCGGAGGATAGCAAAGGCTTAATTTTGTCACAAACATAACGGGTCATTAATGGACCAGAATATAGGACGGGTTGGAAACGGTGCAACGGGTTAACAGACCACAAACGAGCCGAAAGTAACAGGCCGGAAGTAATCGAGGGTCGGAAAGGAGCCCAAGAACGTATGGGCTGTCAGTAGGCCGAAAGCTAACATGGGCCATTAGTTACTAGGCTGTAAAATGGGCTATTTCCGAACACACCGTCAATTGGCTTTTCATGGGCCGACCCGCTAAATTTTGACCAAGTCAAACAGGCCGGCCTTTGTAAGCTAAATGGGCCAGTGGTGGGCCATCGCACATGTCGACATATCATAGGCGCCTATCTGACCCAATGACGAGCTGACACGTGTTTCCTTCGGCCAATAAGAATTTTACACGTGGAAAATCCCCATTGGTCTGGGCTGGTAATGGATTATCAGATCCAAAAACGAACCCGATAGCTTAACGACGACCCGTTACGGTGGATGCCACATGTTGGTTACCCTTGACGAAAGCACTTCCATGATGCATCATTTATCATCATGGAAGTGAACACTTCCGTGATGATAATTTTGGTATTGTCATGGAACACTTGTACGACAACACATGTATGACTATCTTGATTCTGTCATAAAATCGCCATGGATGTACATACATGACAGAAAAAGGTGACCTACTGTAAGAAACACATATCATCCTCAGTAGTAATCATCACACGCTGAGATTTGCATTCTCTTGCATAATGACCTCTTCCCTTACAACGACGACAAATAATATCACTTGTGTGCCCTGTTGATGCCATGGAAGAAGAAGAGCTTTGTACAGGCCCGACAGGTGTGCTCTTGGTAGATAGTGGTGGTTGTGCCTGCTTTCTTGTATCATGATTGCAGGTGGCAGCTGATGGAGGTGCCGATGCAGTAGAATATGTGGAAGTAGAGGATGCACATGGTGTCCATGAGGAAGGTCGACCTGCAGAATAGTTAGTTTGTGCCAATGCCTGTCGATCCGTCACTTCACGTTCCACTTTACAAGCAAGATGGAATAAACGAGTGATATTATTACACTCCTTATACTCTAGAATGGTTTGAATCTCTCAGTTTAATACACCCATAAAATGTGTGAGCATACCTTCATTATCCTCAACAATACCACATCTAATCATGCCATTTTGTAATTCCTGATAATATTCCTCTACAAAAAAATTTCCTTGTCTTAAACGCTGCAATTTTTGAAGTAATTCACGTTGATAATATGGTGGAACCCAACGAGTATGCATAGCCGTTTACAAAGAAGCCCAGTAGTTGGAATATTTTTTTTGACTGTGAACTGTGGGGCAAAACCCCCACAGCAGATCAAAACTTCATTGAAAAAATAACAGATACAACAAGTTGATTACAAGGAGTAACTAGGTTACAAGGAAGAAGAAAAAAGAAAGCCCTACAAAACTAGCTTAGGGTGGGAGGTAAGAGATGCATTTGAGCAGGTCATCCTTGTAAGAAGCTCTGATCCTGTGCTGCATGAGGCTAATATCCTACCTAAAAGCAAACCTCCATTTATTGAAACTGGCCCTCTCATTTCTGAACACTTTGGCATTTCTGATGATCCAAATATGCCAGCAAGCAATGAATACCACTTCAGAAAAGAAAGGCCTAGCAAAACCTCTCCTTGCCTGAGTAACCAGCTCAATCATGGAGGTGCCAGCAGACCAATCAATTTGTAGATAATTCCAGACCCTTACACTGAAATTGCAATTGAAGAACAAGTAATCTCTGGTTTCCCTAGCCTGCAAAGGGCATAGCCTACAGTGGACTCCATCCTCCATGTGCCAGTGCCTTCTTTCAACCATATCCTTGGTGTTTAACCTGTCCATAATAAGCATCCAAGCAAAGACCTTGATCTTGAGAGTACAGGAGGATTTCCATATCCAACAGAGCAAAGGATTGAAGGACTCAAACTGAAAGGAGTGTGAGTAAAACATCTTCGGCTTGTAAAACTTGGAAGAGCCCTGCCAGAACCAACAGTCCTTCGAGCTGGGGTCTCTTCTATGTGAGTTCATTAAATCCTTTATCAGATTTAACTCATCAAAAGCTTGAGCTGATAAGGGAAGGTGAAAAAATTGGTGCAGATCCTGGGTGTTGAAAATTTCCTTAATTGAGACCCAGGGGTCCTTGGCAAAAGAGAAAAGCCTTGGGAATCTTGCCTATAAACTAGATGTTTCAGAGCCAAGGTTCCAGTTATCAGACCAAAAGAGAGCAGTGTCCCCTTCATTGATCTGCACCCAGGAGCAGTCCCTAAAATGCTGCATGACTTTGCAAATATCTCTCCACCAGAAGGAGCCACAATCATTTGTTCCCTGGGGCATTCTCTCAAAATAATATGAGTCCCAAACTAGAGATACCCAAGGAATTTGTCGTTTGTTCAAGAAATTACTGGCATGCTTGAGAAGGAGAGCCACATTCTGAACCCCCAGATTAAGAATACCAAGACCTCCTTTGTTTTTTGGCCTACATATGAGTTCCCAAGCCGCCAGAGAAGGGGCAGGCTCATCTATATGCTTTCTCCACAAGCACTGTCTTTGAATTCTTTCCAACTGCTTAAGAATACCAGCTGGGAGAGCAAGACTACCCATAAAGAAAATTGGTAAAGAGGATAGAGTAGTTGGAATATTATTCGGATATAATCTACGATGTTCAGACCACCACACACAAGCAAAACTAGTGAAAGCACAAAGTGTAGCAGCAACGCGTTTCTCCTCGGGATATTCTAAACATGTAAAATGTTGTTCGGTTTCTAACTCCCAAGTAAGATATATATCAGGAACGTATCTACCCTCAGGTGGTGGAATATTCAATTTCAATTTAGGGAGATGGTCATGATCTCGTACCTGAGGGGGAGCCCTACCATTGCCATTATTTGCATGTGGAAGACCTGGTGGTTGTGGTGATTTTGATCAACCTCATCCTCGTAATCTCCCGCATAATCATCCTCCTCCTCATCAGCAGCAGGAGCCACAGAAGTATCAACAACAGCACCAACAGTTTGGTCAGGCTCAAGAGGGACAGGGCTCGCTCGGCGGAGGGTTGTTTCGTGATGTGGAGGTAGTCGTCGTTGTTGTTGTTGTTGTTGTTGTTGTTGTTGCCGAGGTGCGGTAGGTGCAGCCAGTGGTGGTTGTGGAAGATGCGCAAGTAGTTCATTAAAAGAATTATCGAGCTTTGTTTGGAACATCTTCTCAAAGCCATTTATCTTATCCATGGCCTCATCAAAATTGTTTAGCACATCTTGCACCTGTTCAGTCATCATTTGCTGAAATTTATCATGCAACTCCTTATTCGTCATGTTCTCCCAGTCAGTCTCATCGACTTGTGATCTTGCCATGGTTAGCAGCAATAGAAACACACAAGAATATGATCCTACAGACTGCTAGAAAATGGTGGTGGTGGGGCGTCACAAATCCGTCAATCAAATCTCAAATTCTTACTAGTTCTTACCCAACAGCAGGAGGTGTTCGGCAACCGTCATAGTCAAAACTCTCAAAAATCTGATAGAGCGATTACCAAGGAGAGTCAAACACATGACATAGATGTATGTGGAGCTGGGAAGGCTTATAATATGGTAGCAAAAAGGTCAGCAATAATCAATTTAGAGATGCAAAGTTGAATAAATGCTTAACGACAGTACTGTGCTGGTCCTAGGCGAGACCGTGCTACAGACGCGAGCCTAGAACACTAACAAAATCACGGCGTTGCACGTAAACAAGGGAGGAGCACACTCTGGATTTTCTTTTTGTTTTTTTTGCACTTTCTTTCACTCTTTTTTTGCTCCACAACAATTTTTTTCTAAAAAGTCTATAAATGCTCTAAAAACTGCATAGCCAAAATTTTCCAGACTTAGTTTTTTTAAACTGGAACTATTTTTCTACTGCGGGTATCACGAAAGTTCGGGAGTCCTGCTCTGTCACGACTCGGAATATGGCGTGATCTGGAAATCCAAAACAGAGTAACAAAATACTGGACTTGGACTAGGACTGGTGGTGGATATGAATCTGGTGGAACTCGGACTGGTGGCGGCGATGAATCTGGTGGAACTCGGACTGGTGGCGGATATATGTTGTAGGTGGACTCGGATTGGCGTGATGGCGGCAGATAGGTGGTGGCGTATATGGACTCGGATTCATGGTGAATATGTGGTGGTGGTATATGGCAGCGGCGATGAAGTTGGTGCGGTGGTGGTATACGGCAGCAGCGATGATGATGATGCGGTGGTGATATATGGCAGCGGCGACGTGAAAACCTGTGAACAAGACTTGAAACTCTAAAGGACTAGACGCTAAGACCAGCAACTTGACACGATGATGCAACATCAAATTCAACAAAGCAAATACGAAAAAGATTATGCAAAGGCTCAGATTAGTTCGGATATGATGAACTAACCCTATTTTTATTTTTATTTTTCGTGGACTATAGGTATGAAGAACGTACTCGATCTAAACTACGAAAAAACTGTAAAATCGCACCGAGCAACCCAGAAATCTGATACCACTTGATAGAGGCAAAGGTTTCCCGATGTTTCGATGAGATGGTGGCTATCGTTTTCTGCGGGAGTCGACTTTGACGATCCAACTATGAACGTGCGAGACGTCGCGCCTTAGCAATCGCTAAACCAACTTCCGAGGGGTTATTGACCACACCAGAGCACGATCAACCTAACCACGAGGGTCTGTTTCCTGCGAGCAAACAAAGAACAAGCAAGAAACCGAGATTGCAATCTGGATATTGCGAATATAAGAGGAAAGCTTTATTAATGCAGGTGCGGTTTTGTGACGCCTTTGTCTGGTCATTGAACACAAACGAAGTACGCAAAGTTGCAACTATGGTGAACTTTAATCTAAACAAAACCCAAAGTTTAAATGGCGCCCTAAGGGTTGTATATATGGAGGAAGAGGGGGGAAATTTCGTGGCCCTTGGAGGAGGGGTCCGAAACCAACCCTAACTCTTGTTTCCCCACACATACAGACTCTAAAAACAACCTATACTCAAGTATTTCGAAATTACATGGGCCTGGCCCAATAATAAGGTGACGCAGCACCTATAATAACCTTTGGACGAAATTTATGAAGTGGCATCTTGTATATTTCGTCCAAGGCTTTACGCACTCATTATGGTGGCTTCAGAGTCCTGAAATCATCACTTGTAACTCTGTTCTTGTTCCCCTTACACATGCCATCATCTACATGCTTGATCTTGCTCCAACGATCATCCTTCTTGTCCAAGCTAGGCCCTTCATTTGTAAGCAAGACAAATGTATCCAATTTAGGCAGCATCATATTCTCACGGACATTAGAATCATTACCAAGAAACGAAAGTACCTAGTAATTTAATTGGTCCTATACATGTATCAGTAGGGGCTGTGGGTGTAACTTTGTTAGTGATGTCCTCATCAGAGAGGGTGATGGCAGTATCTAAGGGAGTAACAACACGGTCTTCAGAAAATATAGTGCTAACAGTTGATGCAGATAGAACCACGGTTGTACTTGCCCAAGAACCAGCCCCACCACACATAACCCAGACTCTCGCAGATTGTACCCCTACCTAGTTGGACAAAGAACTAGCTACACCCCTTCTAACCCCAACCCCAGCTGATAGTAACCCAGTTCAAGTTGACACAACACTGTCTCCACCACAGAGCACCCAAACACGAGCAGTTAGTAAGGAAACTGCAGTGCCCAAAGCATGAGGACCACCACTCAGAATCCCAACTCAACGCTTAAAGAAGAAGAAGAATTGTTCTTAGGTCAGGTTCTGTAGCTATGGTTCATACTCCTTTGCTCTTGCATCACTGTATTTACTCATACCAACTATTTTCAAATTTTAAGGCCGGAATTGAAACTCCAATGGTGCAACAAGTATGTTTTAAACTTGTTTCTTTAACTGGTTTGCTGTTTTAACTTGCTCTATCTTGATTTCAGTTTCAATTGAATAAACATTTATGTGCTCATGTCATGCACATTACAAGTATTGTTATTGCTCTGTAGTTTCCCACACTTATATTCTGTCTATTATGCTTTGTCTTGAACAAATATTATTTGAACTGTGCCACTATCTTGATTTGGCAACAAAAACTAGAATGATATAGACCATAAAGTGACCATGGTACATAGATATATGTTTGTTTCATGCTGTTATCCTGTCCACTTTACTACTGAATTGATTTACCAAAATGAGTTTCATATACACATGGTAAACATGTGATGTGTCTGTTTGTTTCTCTTTTGGAATGCGAACAAAATATTGGAGAACAGTACCCCGTTATGCAATGGTAAAGGAAGTAATGCAGATAAGGTTCAAGACAGTGAGACATCCCTGTTGGTCTCCAAGAAAGATGATAAAAACTATCTTGACGATAGTGAGACAACCCAAAAGTCCTGTCTTGATGTAGTGTCCGAGTTACTGGCCACTACTGTTGGCACAAGCTCTTCGAACTCGCTGCGTGAATCAGTTTGTCTTCTTGAGTCTCAACTTCAAGTTGAAAGACATCGATCAGATGTGCTATGACAGGCAGCTAAAGGACTGAGGAAGTCCCTGTAGAATTCAGATGCATACTTTCTGGTGCAACAGCAAGCGCTGGAGGATTTAAGCGCCAAACAAGAGAAAGTTAATAAGCTTGCTAACCATCTTGCTAGCATTATGGGTACCCAAGATATTGTTTCTTGAGCTCTTCTAAAGTGGTTTCAGTTCTGGACTTGTTTTGTTGTGGCGTTTATTTGCACTGTTCACCAACTTTGACAACCAGTGTACATGATATGCCGCTTTGTTTCCTATATGTGCACTAGTGGAGAACTTTGATGCCCAGTGGATGTAATATTTGTAATAGCCGTGAGAGCCTAGCGTAAGTTGCTTGCTTATTTATTTCCTTGTTGTCATGTTTATTTGTCTGCTTGTAGTCAGTGCAGTTCTTTTTCCGTGGTTTGCTAGTGGCTGCAATAACCTATTTTTAAAACTAGGCCACAATAACAATGGGCTACATATTTACTGTAGTTACCAAGGGCCTCCTACGGGCCATAGAAACAATGGGCCTTCCAAGGGCCATAGAAACAATGGGCCTTCTACGGGCCATAAAATCAATGGGCCTTCTACGGGCCATAGCATCAATGGGCCTTCTATGGGCCGTATGATCGATCGGTCAAACATGGGCCAATAATAGGCCACATTATGGGCCGTAAATGGGCTAGATTTGGAATCATCCGTTCATGGGCCGGCCATAACGGGTCGTCGTTAATCGGCCGTATTTGATGATGCTATGAAAATGGCCCAACGGATTAACGGGCCGCAAACGGGTCTATTGTAACCACGGGCTGAATTTGGCCCACAAGCAGAAAAGGCCAGTAACGGGCCGTAAGTAACCGAATGCTGGAAATGATCCCAAGAATAAATGGGCCTTGAGAAGGCAGAAAGACAACACGGGTTGGAAGTAGCCCAATGGAATAATGGGCCGTTAATGGGTATAAAGCTGTACACTATTCATTACGGGCCAAATTCACCATGGGTCATTAATGGGCCAAGAGTTACAAAGGGCCTCATATGGGCCAAAAGACATCATGGGCCATACATGGACCGGAAGTTACAATGGGCTGGAATCATATTGTATGGCCCAGATGAAGCTACTGGGCTTAATTCTGATAGGTCGTAACAGGCCGTGAGTTAGCGGGTCATAAATGGGCTATATACGAACAGGCCGTTAACAGGCTTTCCGTGGGCCGCCCATTACCTATTGACCAAGTCAAACGGGCCGGCCTTTTCACCGGAATGGGCCTCTGTTAGGTCGTGCCATGTGTCGATGTATCATAGGCACCTCCTGTCTAATGACGGGATGACATCTGTCCCAACGGTGAGCCAACATCTATTTCCTCCGGCCAATGAGAATTTTACATGTGGAAAATCCCCATTGGTCGAGGCTGTTAATGTGTTATCGGATCCAAAACTGGATCCGATAGCTTAACAATGACCTGTTACGGTGGATGCCACATGTCGGTTACCCTTGACGAAAACACTTCAATGACGCGCCATTTATCGTCTTGGAAGTGGACACTTCTGTGATGATAATTTTGGTAATGTCATGGAACACTTCTACGACAGCACAAGTATGACTATCTTGATTTTGTCATAAAATCGTCATGGATGTACATGCATGACAGAAAACGTGACGTACTGTGACAAACACATATCATCACGGAAATGTATTTTTTTAGTGTTGCCAACCATGGAGCTTGTCGGGCCATCGCCTTGCCGGCTCGGCCTCGCTGGCAAGGACTGCTTCTAGCGTTCTTTCTGTTCTTCTCCTTAACCAAGTAGGTCAACTTAGCTTTGAATCTTGGTCCTCTTCATGTGCTCCTTGATCTCTCAAAGAGCGGCTTCTCTGGCTTGGAAGCCTTCTTCATGTTTTTATGTTTAGACTTCGTTCTTCTCTGCAAACCCAGTTATGTGGGAGCTGCCACTGCATATGCATAATTCTGGGGTACTAAGGACCCTATTCTTAGTGCACTGACAAAGACAATCTTATCAGATATTATTAGCCCCACTCATGGTGCTTTTGTGCCTATCAGAATGATTACAGACAATATTTTAGTGGCATATGAGTGTTTTCGCACAATGAAGAAACAAAGCAGGCAAGGAGGGTCTGTGTGCTATTAAACTGGACATGCACAAAGCATACGACCGAGTTGAGTGGTCTTTCTTAAAGGAAATCATGCTGATACTCGAATTTCAAAAGGAGTGGGTGAACTTAATGTAACGACCGAACCTGATAAGATTGATTCTCTATGCTCCCTCTGCTAGTCCCTGGATCAATAGCTAGCACACACAATACAAGATGTAATATCAAGAATAAACCACCTGTCATAATATTACATCATAGATCCAGTATTTAATATAATACATACCTACGTAGCTCAAGCTAGCATACACACAAAATGCAGTAGAAAAGCAAATAAAATCTCCATGAAGCCCATCAACATCACAGGCAAATGTCGAGTATAGACATCATAACCCTACATCATATCACTCACTCGTCGTCTAAAATCTACAACATGAAACGTTGCAGCCATGAAGGGTCAATACTTTGAATGTATTGGAAAGTCACACAAGGAAAGATATAACAGACCTACATCTATATGCAACGTATATCAAGAGGATAGTGTAGTGGTTGTTTTGAAGAAAAGCTAATTTTCCCTAATATCTATATAATAGAAAAAAAATTAATTTTGTCTTGCTACATATAATACAAAAGGTTGAATTGGGCGCTCCAATTCCAACCTATCACAATTATTAAGTTTCCGACACTGTTTTTATTAAGGTATGATTTGTTAAGATCATCCAACAACTATAATGGTCTAGCTGCTCAATTTTGTCCATAACCGGGGACATGACTAATCATGATTAGTTTATACACTCTACAGAGGTCTATACACTTTACCCACTGGACTCGACCCGAAGATTGAGACGAAGTCTTTCAGAAGGAGTCTCCTAGTCCCAAAGGAGGCCCATCCCAACTATTATAACAACATCTTCTGGCACATCCGGGTAAGGCTTTCGCAACTAATCAACTAAGCTAGACCCCATAGAGAGACTGGACGGCACCCACTTATATTCAGAGTGTATAAACCATGATGTTCTTGAAACCACCCAGCAATACCGTTTTGGTGCACTTAGCCATGGACCATGTCCTTTGAAAAGGAACAAGAAATTCCATGATGTAACCCTGTCCGTCCAGAGGTGAATTCTATATTAAGTTTCTACTCAAGTTATTTTATAGTCCTCACATAATCTCGATTCATACACGAACCAATCCCTGTCTACATAGCATAGCCAGAATACACTACCACATCTACAATAAGGGCATACTAACTGCATCTCAATAGCAATAGTGTACTACCATAATATTCCTACACATGCATAATACGGTATTGTGATATAGAACTACATGCATAGAAAAATAATGGGATAAAGGATGGTCAAGGTGTAGCTTGCCTGGTACGTTGGATGAAGTTCATCGCACTCACAATTCCGGATAAGTCTACTCATCATGCTCCGAGAAATCTATCGTAAACGAAAGAATCCAAACCAATAACCATGCCATGAATAAGAACCAAAAGAACAACAACAAAATATGGCAAGGTTAAACAAAATCAATATAGATAGGCTTAATACTATAATATAGGTCTCGATGTGCTATAAGGGACAACTGAAGAAATCAACTCACAAGAGTCAATGCATGATCAAGATGATATATAAGATTATATCAGAGATAGTATGGAACATGGTCAAAAGTATTTGAAATTTGGGTTTACAGGATTTGACCAACAAGTATTTGGTACAAAGGTTCACACGCAAAAGGAATCAATTGAATAGGATATACAGTTTGCAAGATATGGCCTTCAGAAGGATGAATTAAAATTGGAATAGTTCAAACGTGTGAAATTTTGGTTCTACCATATTCTGCTGGTCACTACAAGTACATAGGAAAAGGAATCGATGAATTTCGATATACATACCAAGAGATCTTGCTAATTGAATTTAAGTGAAAAATCTCTAGAAACAAATGACAAAAAGAAACTCTGTTTTTTTCATGCTGCATCGGCTACTGTAGCACCCTGCCACATGTCCTGCTTGGATTGGCCGAAGGGGTTTGTGCACACGTGCTCATCGTGTACAGGGGAAGACAGTGGCGGTCTCATCATGAGTTGCGGTGCTCCTTTGACGGTTCTCTGACGAAGCCGGGGTGATGGGCTGTCACGACATTCAACGTGGGTGACGATGCTGTGATCAATGGCGATGGGACCATCCTCTACTAGTAATGCAGTGGCATTGGAGCTCTAGCATCGGCGGTGATCTTTGGTTCGAGGTCTTTACGCTCGGTTCGGTGCCACCTGTGTGAGATACTGGGTCAATGTGATAGAGGAGATCAAGGCAAAGAGGACAACGGGTAAAAGAGGTTCAAGGACCCTCTCTAGGCGACGGAAACGACGATGGTGGAGGTCAGCAGCGGCAGAACTCCGGCAAGATTGAGACGGCTCTGTAGGGTACAGGAGACCTCGAGTTTAGCAAAAATCGAACCAGATCAAGGTGGTGGATCAATATGAGCTGTCGGGTGTGGTCAAGGAGAGATAGATCGATCAAATCGATCGCATTTGGATCGGGATCCGGTCTCCAGGAAGAACACGACCCGAGCCAGAAGATGACATGCAGGCCAGGGCGGTCTGTTAGGGACACACTAAGGATCTCTCGATTACTCACTAAACATAGAGGATTTGATTACAAAATAGCCATTACAAGGAACTGAGAAAGAGGAAGGGAGAGAACTGGAGGTAGAAGAAGAGTCGCCGCCGGGTTTCGTTGATCCACTAGATACTTAGCTCATGGCCTCCCCCAAGGTATATATAGCTTGCAACCAGGCCATTGTGTTGGTCTGACGACGGGCCTGTAGGTGGGCTGGTTAGGAAAGGGACCTAACACCCCACCCCTCCTTGAAATGCGGCTTGACCCCAAGACGACGCCTACCCGGATCCATTGCACTTGATACTCTTCGACTTGGTCGAGTTGCCGATGGAGACACGATCGAGGGAGAGGCAGAGGAAGTAGTCATGGTCCGCAGGGCCTTGGTCGAAGCCAAGATAATACTTGTGGTCAACCGAACCTTGCACGAAGTCGTAAGTGATAGTGAACGTGATGACATCCCCCGCTCCTTGAAAATGTTCTTGATCAGAGTTGGCAGAGAATGCCATACCATCCATAGCTTCCACTCCCTTGCTAGCTGCCTACCATCAATATTAGAGTCTTGGACCAATGAATGTAAGAAGCCGGTAGGATGAAGTCTCCGGGTCCCATGATTTATGCACTTCGCTAATAGAGTACTAAACCCGAGTAGCAACAAAGGAATTGGGAAGAGCACCTGAGTAATGACAATGTAAGGAGTACCAGTTCAGGAACTTCATGTGATGGGCATCCAAATATGATGAGTTGAGTGGCCAGCTGGACTGTTCTCTTTAAAATCTTTCTTCAATGCTTATATTCATGGCCCCAGCAACAAACTCCCTCCCTAAAGATAATGGGCACTCACACACCAACGCCACCACCACAATCAGGTACAGACTGCTCATACATTGCAATATAGGCTTGCTGAGGTCAGGAATATCTCTTGGTACTATGGGGCAACAGCAAGCAAACTTCTCCAGATAAAATTCAGTGAAAGCATAAAGACGAGTGTTGGTGTCAAAAACGGCGGATGTCGGGTAGGGGGTCCCGAACTGTGCGTCTGAGGTTGATGGTAACAGGATACAGGGAACACAATGTTTACCCAGGTTTGGGCACTCTCGATGGAGGTAAAACCCTATGTCCTGCTAGATTAATATTGATGAGTATGGGGGTTACAAGAGTTGATCTACCACAAGATTGTAATGGCTAAAACCCTAGAAGTCTAGCCTGTATGACTATGAGTATGAGTCTCTGTCTCTATGGACTAAGCCCTTCGGTTTATATAGAAACCAGGGGGACTACAGTTGTACAAAGTCGGTTACAGAGAAAGGAATCTTCATATTGGGATGCCAAGCTTGCCTTCTACTCCAAGGAGAGTCCCATCCGGACACGGGTGAGAGTATTCAGTCTTGCATATTCACAGTCCATCAGTCTGGCCCACGTACCATAGTCCGGACGCCCGAGGACCCCCTAATCCAGGACTCCCTCAGTAGCCCCTGAACCAGGCTTCAATGATGAGGTGTCCAGCGTAAAATTGTTTTCGGCATTGCAAGGCGGGTTCCTTCTCCGAACACTCCAATACAGTCTGCGAACGCAACGCGGCTCTACAAAACAAATACCACACACCACCGCAGACGAAATAATATTTTGCGAGTCCAACCTGCTGACAATTTTTCTGTCGTTCCATGCTCCGAGACGCGGTTTCATTGGCATGTCTTGTCGAAGCAGAGATCGTGTCCCCTTATTGTGGGATCCTCATCAACACGGGCATGGGTATTCCAACCATCCGGTTGGCATGATTCCTTAAGAATAGGCAGGTTTCAAGGTCGAAGAGGAGGCGTTCGATAGTTATTACATTTATAAGGGACTAAGGCCCGTCTAGCTTGTTTACGCCAACCCTTTCCTCATCCTCTCCAACCTCGAGCTCCAGCGCCCAAGGTTTTGATTGTTTCAAGCTTCCCGTCATGGCCGGCCCCAGTCCTCAAGGTCGGTGGGTGCCCTCCTCCGTCACAGAGGAGGACATCACAAAGCTCCGGTCGACCAGTTACCTGACTAAGGAAATCCCCCACAGGCTTCCTGCTCAAGGGCAAGTTATTACTACTCCCAGATCCAGCGAGAGGATCGTATTCATCTCCCACTTCCTCCAAGGGCTAGGTTCGCCCTCCACCCCTTTGTTCGAGGGCTTATGTTCTATTACAGGCTATATTTTCACGATCTAACTCCGGACTCCTTCCTTCATTTCTCGGTGTTCATTATCACGTGTGAGGCTTTCCTCTGTATTCCCCCACACTTCGGCTTGTGGCTTAAGACCTTTAATGTGAAGCCGAAGGTAGTCGATGGGGGACGAGCAGAGTGCGGTGGTGCTATAGTGGGCAATCTTATCAACGCTCCCTGGCTAAAAGGATCCTTCACAGAATCTTCCGTCTTATGGCAGCGGGAGTGGTTTTACATCACTGAACCCTATGGCACCAAGTGGGCAGCTATACCTGCGTTCCGATATGGCCTCCAATTCAGCTTGCATCATGGGTCAATAAGGGGTTGTACTGGGGATGAACCGATGAAGTGCAGACTCTATAGAGCCGCATCCAGAGTCTCCTTGAGAAGAACACCGAACTCATCGACGTGATTCAAGTAATGCTAGTCCGTCGGGTCCTCCCATGCCAAAGATGGCCCCTCCGTATGTGGGAGTTTAATCCAGAAGGACCACAAACCCTTCAGCACTTCTTCGGTGCGACAAACAGAGGAATGTGGAAGTTATTTTTCGGGAAACGGAAACAGTGGTCGGATACTATAGAGGACGTCGGCCCTGACTTCAACCATCCGGATACCTCGGTAAGCACTTGACTCTCGAATACAGCTTAGATACGCACCTCATAATAAGATGCTGAGAAAACCATCTTCTTCCAGGGCTGGATAAAGAAGGCGGAGCGAATGAGGTGTTCGGCTCCTCTTCCCGAAGACTCAGCTAGTCCCGTACTAACAAGGATGTTGGTCCCGGCGCCATACCAGGTGCCGGTGGAAGAGGAGAATGAGGAGAGCGGGGGAGCCAAAGGTGGGTTCCATCCTGGAGGCAAACCACACACTATGCCCGGGGAGACTAGGGCTCCCTCTTCCGAAGACAAAAGAGAAGGAGAAGCTGACATCCCTTCTTCCTATGGTAAGAAAAGGGCCGCCTCCGAGAGTTGGGAGGTAAGGGCTCCTAAGTGGGGCAAAACGCCCCTGTCGGGTCGTTCAGGCTCGGAAGGTGTCGTTGTCGCACAATCCCTTCGTAAGGACAAGCCTCCAACCGAATCGTAAGTAAACAAAGATATTTTAAACATAGCCCGTTCCTTTTCTCTTTGCAAAGGTAACATCAAGAATATGCGTTTTGTAGTCCGGCACAGAGTCTTCCTCAACAATCCTCCTCCTCGGGGGACCTTCTACCAGAGATGATGGAAAGCGAAAAGCCTCCACAAGCTTCCTCGCCCAACAGGGCGGATGACATCGAGGTGTCGTCCCAGAGGGTCTCTCCCGATTAGGGGATAATGGAGCCAGCACTCTAAGGTGAGACTTCGGTCGCCCAGGGTCCGAAGTGTACGGTCCCTACAAGGGTTAACAATAAAGGCTCTGGACTATCCAGTTTACAGCCGGAGATGACTCTAGGGTCAAGTAAACATACCCTTTCAAAGGGAGTCTGTACTGTCAGAGCTGCTTCCGGGAATCCGAATGTGCCCGATACACTGACGGACATGTTACGGTATTCGTCAATCTCAGAGGAGCATCATACCTTTATGGGTATGGTGGTTGAGAGGATTCTATCCACGAAAAGCGGATTGAATGAAGCTTTCATGGGCCTGCTAAGAGGCTTTAAGGTATGTAATGTTATATTTTATATTATGCTCTATACACAAAATGCACCTATCTATGGAGAGTAGCCCCTGAGACTCTGGTTAGCACCCAAAGGTAGGCAATCAGAGTATCGAAAAATATGTCCTCAGGTAATAATTCAATGACTGGAAACACAGGCTGTTACCTCCATAACAAATGCCCACGCTACAGAGGTTGCAGGTTCGGAGCATAAGCTTGCTGTGGCGGATAACGACATCACGCTTATTAACAGGCGACTCGACGAGGCGCAAGGTATGTGTTAGAGTATGTATAGTAACATGAGCACGAAGCTAGAATTATGTTCTGAGACATGCATATCTGCAGATGGTGCTGCTGCGGTTGAGACCCTTCGGGTTGAACTTGCCCGAGCCAAGGAGTAAGCCCGGATAAGTGATGTGGCTGCCAAGAAGGCAGCTAATGAGTTAGAAGCCGGACAGGCTGCTTAGCGCTAGTGTGAGGAGAGAATGGACACTATGGCATGCGAGCTGAAGGAAGCCACTGTCCGGTGCGAATTCCTCGAGAAGGATAACAAGGCCAAAGGAGCCGATCTTGACAAGGCATTACAAGAGGCAAGAGAACCACGGTCTGAGTCTAGAGCGGCTCGGGAAGAGATCCGGCAAGTTGGGCAGATAGCGGCCGGTAAGCCTTTCTTATTATAGACTAAGTTCGGCGATCCAAAGTATGCCCCGCTTAATCAAATGTGGAGCTCCCCAAACGCCTTTTTGGACTTGCCGAAGAGTGCCTCCGATGCAGCGCAGTTTTACGAAGCGCGGGAAGGGAATGCAATGAAGAAGCTTTTTTGGTCACAATTCGGCACGCCGATGAACGAACAGATGGCCCAGTGGGCCGAGCTCCACAAGATATCCAGTTCTGCCATGAAGGACATCGTAGTCCGGTTGTGGCCGACTGAGCCAGTTCCGAAGAGTTATTTTGGTTTGGTACGGTGACTAGGTGATGCGGTGTCGCGTATCGATGGTGTTAAGCTGTTCACGTGCATTGAAGGTGCACGGATGGCCCTTGCCCGTGTGAAGATGTACTGGGCGAAGATGAAGGCCACCGATGTTGCAGCGAAAAGTCCACCCGAGGGCAGGGAGCATCACATGCCAGAGTATTATTTTGAGGATGTCTTAGAGGGTGCCCGCTTGATAGAGGGTCAGTGCTCGAAAGAGATGATGTTCGAGTGAAATGTATTGAAATTGTAAAAACAATATTATTATATTTTAAGATTATGCCTAGAAGTTGTGGCTCCTCCTGTGCGGCCTTTTTTGTGTAATCTGAAAGTTTTCCAGTCGTCGGCTTCAGCCCCTCGCATAAAATACGGGGGTGTTCGGAAAAGCACTTGATCACTCTTGATCCAACGTCTTGGTCCGTGAAGGAGGTGTCAATGCGGCGAACTAGGCAACATGACTATAGGGCTTTAGCACTTTCACTTAGCCATAGGAGTTCGACGATGGGTCTACGATATAGCCCCTGGTACGTACGCCGTTATCCGAATACGGTGCGTTACATGAGTGACTAGAAGAACGGTCCTTCGTGCAATACGGAAGGAATCGTGAAAGATTATAATAAGTCATCGAGTGGTTGACCAGCTCTCACCGCATCATGACAGTCAGTTTTCGGCTTTCTCTACTGAGGTGCTCATCCAGATAAACCAGGACACAATCGCAGTAGTTCTCCCTTTACTACCCTAGCCGATATAGCGGAACGTAAGGTAGTAAGCACAGGGTCCGGGCAACCCAACTATTGACCAAAGACATGATTCGGAGCTGATGCATATAAGGCCAAACTCGTGACGCCGAAGTGTGCTATAAAGCTGTTCGGACTTGTCGGCAATTCATTTGTTCCCATATCGAGCCCCTGGCAACCTGTGCCGAGGTGCGAGTGTGAAACAACCGGAGAAATTCAGCTTTTTTTAGAAAAAGCGAATACTGGATATGGATTTATGTTTATTGGGATCTGATCGATATGTCAATTGCCATTTTACAAATAATAATGCCTCGACCCAGGCTATTTGACATGTCGTGGTCAAAGGTTGAGGGAGAAGGCACTTTAGAGGCTCAAAATAGAGAGTGTGGTCTACAAAATTATTTGTACCTCCTGTCGCACGTCTCTGCCGCCTTGCCTCGGTTAAGGGATTCATTTAACAGGAACAACCTTGGGGTAAGTGTATGAAGCCGAACTCCGAAAGAGTCTGTGAGATGACCAATATTTTGCATCACCTGTGATAAGACAAAAAGATATAGTTAAAAATGAAAAGGAGGAAATGGGAGTGCTTGTAGGCTTGCCCATATTGTGCCTCCGCCGATGGCCAGGGTATTTTAAGTGCATAATTATGCATGCGCGGTATAAACTTCGCGTGATTGTGAGGTGAATGACGGTGGCTGAACTGCTAATCCTGCTCTGAGACAGATTGGTTCCATTTAATGGAAACCAGCGGCTTAATGGCCGATGAGTTGTGCGGCTTGACAAGGCCGCTTTGTGCTTCGGCTGTAATGGCCGTAGTACAATCCCCTATACGGAAGGAGTGTCCGGTATTTCCGTTTATTGTTACGACGCTGCACGGACCGGGCATTTTATGTTTTGTGAGGGCATAGAGTGGGACCGCATTAAATTGAGAAAAATCGATATGCCCCAGAAGTGTGTGGTAGCCACTGTGGAACGGGGCAATATCAAAGGTCAAGCCCTTGCTTCAGAAGTTGTTTGGCGAACCGAAAATGACTTCCAGTGTGACGGAGCCCGTGCAGTGAGCTTCTACGCCGGTTACTGCTCCTTTGAGGATTGTTGTGGTGGGTTTGATTCTAGAAGGATCAATGCCCATTTTGTGGACACTGTCTTGGTACAGTAAATTAAGGCTACTGCCGCCGTCCATAAGGACTTTCATGATGTGGAACCCATCAATGATTGGATCGATGATCAGAGTTGCTGATCCTTCAGGACGGGTATGACTAATTTTTGGGGGAACCCGCTCTATGGTGTTTGTGTCCCGTAGTGCGCGCGTGTGCTCCCCTGTAGGGGTGTGCGTCGCATATACCATATTTACGGTTTTCACTTCAGGGGGGATTGCTTCTGAACCCTGGTATTCGGCTGGCGAGTCTCTTCATCATTGCTGTCACTGGGCGGCCCCTTTCCCTTGTGTTCGGCTTTTAGCTTGCCGGCTTGTTTGAAGATCTAGCATCTTCTGTTAGTATGAGTAGCTAGTTTATCGGGGGTGCCATGAATCTAGCAGGGACGATCCAATATCTTATCGAGGTTGGATGGTTCGTCTCTATTTGGCTTGGATGGCTTTTTCCGTTGACAGGGCCTGGACCTGCTGAATCCGGCGTTAACTGTTGTGTCTTGTGTTATTCCATCATTATTACAACGCTTGTGTTTATTGCGTCGTGGATTTCCATTGCCGTCTCGGACTTCGGAAGTGCCCGGGTCGCTGGCGCCATTGCTCCTACGAGCGAGCCAGTTGTCTTCTCCTGCGCAAAAGCGGGTCATCAGAGTGGTAAGGGCTGTCATGGATTTTGGTTTTTCTTGACCGAGGTGGCGAGCGAGCCATTCATCTCGGACACTGTGTTTGAAGGCCGCGAGGGCTTCGGCGTCCGGACCACTGTTCAAGATATCTTTCGATATTTCGATAAATCTGCCGATTTATCGCTTACTGGTGTCTGATCGATAAGATAAATTGGCTGATAAATCATCTGATATGGCGATAAATTAGCCGATATACCGATAAACTGTCCGATTTACCCCTTATCATGGGTCGGCCGATAAGTTCCCGATAAGCGATATCCCCAACATTGGTCTGGACAATCTACAATTTGGTTCTTTTTAATTAAGAACCTAGTCCAGAGCTTTCTTGAGCCATCGTGACAAGCAAGCAATCCAACACACAAGCAAACAAGAAACAAGCAAAAAGAGACGAACTAGAGAAGAGAAGGGGAACGGAAGAACAGTGCAAATAAAACGGCAAGGGTGAAGTGGAGGAGAGGAAAACGAGAGGCAAATGCCAAATAATGTAATGCGAGGGATAAGAGTCTGTGATGGGTACTTGGTATGTCTTGACTTGTGCGTAGACTCCCCGGCAACGGCGCCAAAATCCTTCTTGCTACCTCTTGAGCACTGCGTTGGTTTTCCATTGAAGAGGAAAGGGTCATGCAGCAAAGTAGCGTAAGTATATCCCTCAGTTTTTGAGAACCAAGGTATCAATCCATTAGGAGGCCACACGCAAGTCCCTCGTACCTACACAAACAAATAAGAACCTCGCAACCAACACGATAAAGGGGTTGTCAATCCCTTCATGGTCACTTACGAGAGTGAGATCTGATAGAGATGATAAGATAATATTTTTGGTATTTTTATGATAAAGATTAAAAGTAAAGATTGCAAAATAAAAGGTAATAGAAATAGCTTGTTGACGGAAGATTAATATAATGGAGAATAGACCCGGGGGCCATAGGTTTCACTTGTGGCTTCTCTGAAGATAGCATAAGTATTACGGTGGGTGAACAAATTACTGTCGAGCAATTGATAGAAAAGCGAATAATTATGAGAATATCTAGGCATGATCATGTATATAGGCATCACGTCCGTGACAAGTAGACCGACTCCTGCCTGCATCTACTACTATTACTCCACACATCGACCGCTATCCAGCATGCATCTAGAGTATTATGTTCATAAGAACAGAGTAACACATTAGGTAAGATGACATGATGTAGAGGGATAAACTCAAGCAATATGATATAAACCCCATCTTTTTATCCTCAATGGCAACAATACAATACGTGTCATTTCCCTTTCTGTCACTGGGATCGAGCACCGCAAGATTGAACCCAAAGCTAAGCACTTCTCCTATTGCAAGAAAGATCAATCTAGTAGGCCAAACCAAACTGATAATTCGAAGAGACTTGCAAAGATAACCAATCATACATAAAAGATTTCAGAGAGGAATCAAATATTGTTCATAGATAGACTTTATCATAAACCCACAATTCATCGGATCTCGACAAACACACCGCAAAAAGAGTTACATCGAATAGATCTCCAAGAAGATCGAGGAGAACTTTGTATTGAGATCCAAAGGGAGAGAAGAAGCCATCTAGCTAATAACTATGGACCCGAAGGTTTGAAGTAAACTAATCACACATCATCGGAGGGGCCATGGAGTTGATGTAGAGGCCCTCCGTGATTGATGCCCCCTCCGGTGGAGCTTCAGAAAAGGCCCCAAGATGGGATCTCTTGGGTACAGAAGGTTGCGGCCATGGAAATAGGGTTTCATGGTGCTCCTGGATGTTTTTAGGGTATATGAATATATATAGGAGGAAGAAGTAGGTCGGTTGAGCCATGATGGGCCCACGAGGGGGCGCCTAGGGGGTAGGCGCGCCCCCTACCTCGTGGCCTCCTCGGTTGTTTCTTGACGTCCAGTCCAAGTCCTCTGGATAACGTTTGTTCCAAAAATCATGTTCCCGAAGGTTTCATTCCGTTTGGACTCCGTTTGATATTCCTTTTCTGCGAAACACTGAAATAGGAAAAAAAAACAATTTGCACCGGGCCTTGGGTTAATAGGTTAGTCCCAAAAATAATATAAAAGTTTATAATAAAGCCCATTAAACATCCAAAACAGAATATATAATAGCATGGAACAATCAAAAATTATAGATACGTTGGAGACGTATCAAGCGTCCCCAAGCTTAATTCCTGCTCGTCCTCGAGTAGGTAAATGATAAAAACAGAGTTTTTGATGTGTAATGCTTTCTAGAATTTTCTTCGATGTAATTTTCTCTATTGTGGCATGAATGTTCAGATCCAAAAGATTCAAGATAAAAGTTTAATGTTGACATACAAATAATAATACTCCAAGTATGCTAACCAAGCAATTATGTCTTATCAAAATAACATAGCCAAAGAAAGCTTATCCCTACAAAATCATATAGTTTGGCCATGCTTCATTTTCGTCACACAAAATGCTATCATCATGCACAACCCCGATGACAAGCCAAGCAATTATTTCATACTTAGCCTTTTCAAACTCTTTCAACTTTTACACAATCTATGAGCGCGAGCCATGGACATAGCACTATGGGTGGAATAGAATATAATGATTGAGGTTGTGTGAGAAGACAAAAGGGAGAAAGTCTCACATTGAAACGGCTAATCAATGGGCTATGGAGATGCTCACCGATTGATGTCAATGCAAGGAGTAGGGATTGCCATGCAACGGATGCACTAGAGCTATAAACATATGAAAGCACATCAAAGAAACTAAGTGGGTGTGCATCCAACTTGCTTGCTCAAGAAGACCTAGGGCATTTGAGGAAGCCCATCATTGGGATATACAAGCCAAGTTCTATAATGAAAAATTCCCAGTAGTATATGAAAGTGACAAAATAAGAGACTCTCTATCATGAAGATCATGGTGCTACTTTGAAGCACAAGTGTGGAAAAAGGATAGTAACATTGTCACTTCTCTCTTTTTCTCTCATTTTTTTACTTGGGCCTTCCTTTCTCTTTTTTTATGGCCTATTTTTTCGTCCGGAGTCTCATCCCGACTTGTGGGGGAATCATAGTCTCCATCATCCTTTCCTCACATGGGACAATGCTCTAATGATGATCATCACACTTTTATTTATTTACAACTCAAGAATTACAACTCGATACTTAGAACAAAATATGACTCTATGTGAATGCCTCCGGTGGTGTACCGGGATTGCGATGAATCAAGAGTGACATGTATGAAAAAATAAGCATGGTGGCTTTGCCACAAATACGATGTCAACTACATGATCATGCAAGGCAATATGACCATGACGATGCGTGTCATAGTAACCGGAACGGTGGAAAGTTGCATGGAAATATATCTCGGAATGGCTATGGAAATGCCATAATAGGTAGGTATGGTGGCTGTTTTGACGAAGATATAAGGAGGCTTATGTGTGATAGAGCGTATCATATCGCGGGGTTTGGATGCACCGGCGAAGTTTGCACCAACTCTCAAGGTGGGAAAGGGCAATGCACGGCACCAAAGAGGCTAGCAATGATGGAAGGGTGAGAGTGCGTATATTCCATGGACTCAACTTTAGTCATAAAGAACTCACATACTTACTGCAAAAATGTACAAGTCATCAAAACCAAGCACTACGCGCATGCTCCTAGGGGGATAGATTGGTAGGAAAAGACCATCGCTCGTCCCCGACTGCCACTCATAAGGAAAGCAATCAAAGAACACCTCATTCTTCAAATTTGTCACGCAACGTTTACCATACGTGCATGCGACGGGACTTGCAAACTTCAACACAAGTATTTCTCAATTTCACAATTACTCAACTAGCACACCTCTAATATTACCACATTTATATCTCAAAACAACTATCAAGCATCCAACTTCTCTTAGTACTTAAAATTCATAACCAAAGCAAATTACCATGCTGTTCTAAAGGACTCTCAAAATAATATAAGTGAAGCATGAGAGATCAATTATTTCTATAAATTAGAACCACTGCCGTGCTCTAAAAGATATAAGCGAAGCACTAGAGAAAAATTATCCAACTCAAAAGATATAAGTGAAGCACATAGAGTATTCTAATAAATTCCAATTCATGTGTGTCTCTCCCAAAAGGTGTGTACATTAAGGATGATTGTGGTAAACTAAAAAGCAAAGATTCAAATCATACAATACGCACCAAGCGAAACACATATCATGTGGTGAATAAAAATATAGCTCCAAGTAAAGTTACCGATGGATGAAGATGAAAGAGGGGATGCCTTCCGGGGCATACCCAAGCTTAGGGTTTTGGTTTTCCTTGGATTTTACCTTGGGGTGCATTGGGCATCACCAATCTTAGGCTCTTGCCTCTCCTTGTTCCATAATACATCAAATCTTTACCCAAAACTTGAAAACTTCACAACACAAAACATAAAAGAAAATCTCATGAGCTCCGTTAGTAACAGAAAACAAACCACCACTTCAAGGTACTGTAATTAACTCATTCTTTATTTATATTGGTGTTAAACCTACTATACTCCAACTTTTCTATGGTTCATAAACTCTATTACTAACCATAGATGCATCAAAATAAGCAAACAACACACGAAAAACAGAATCTGTCAAAAACAGAACAGTATGTAGTAATATGTAGGTTTTGAATACTTATGGAACCCCAAAAATTCTAAAATAAATTTTTGGACGTGAGGAATTTATCTATTAATCGTCTGCAAAAAGAATTAACTAAATATCACTCTCCAGTAAAAAATGGCAGCAAATCTCGTGAGCGCTAAAGTTTGTGTTTTTTACAGCAAGATCGCAAAGAGTTTCCCCAAGTCTTCCCAAAGGTTCTACTTGGAAAAAACACTAATTAAAAGCATCAAACCACATATAAACAGAGGCTAGATGAATTACTTATTACTAAACATAATAAAAAAGCAAGAAACAAAAATAAATTGGGTTGCCTCCCAACAAGCGCTATCGTTTAACGCCCCTAGCTAGGCATAAAAGCAAGGATAGATCTAGGTATTATCATCTTTGGTATGCAATCCATAAGTGGCTCTCATAATAGATTCATAAGGTAATTTAATTTTCTTTATAGGAAAGTGTTCCATGCCCTTCTTTAAAGGAAATTGGAATCTAATATTCCCTTGTTTCATATCAATAATTGCACCAATCGTTCTAAGGAAAGGTCTACCAAGAATAATAGGACATGAAGGATTGGAATCTATATCAAGAACAATGAAATCTACGGGCACATAATTCCTACTTGCAACAATAAGAGCATCATTAATTCTTCCCATAGGTTTCTTAATGGTGGAATCCGCAAGATGCAAGTTTAAAGAACAATCATCGAATTCACGGAAACCTAGAAAATCACACAAAGTTTTAGGAATCATGGAAACACTAGAACCCAAATCACATAAAGCATAGCATTCATGATCTTTAATCCTAATTTTAATAGTAGGTTCCCACTCATCAGGAAGTTTTATAGGAATATAAACTTCCAATTCAAGCTTTTATTCATACGATTGCATTAAAGCATCAATGATATGTTTAGTAAAAGCTTTGTTTTGACTATAAGCATGCGGAGAATTTAGCATGGATTGCAACAAGGAAATACAATCTATCAAAGAACAATCATCATAATTAAATTCCTTGAAATCCAAGATAGTGGGTTCATTGCTATTTAAAGTTTTGACCTCTCCCATCCCACTTTTATCAATTTTTGCATTAAGATCTAAAAACTCCGAATCATTGGGACGCATTCTAACTAAAGTTGACTCATCTCCAGTCCCATCATTATCAAGATTCATATTGCAAAACAAAGATTTAATAGGGGACACGTCAATAACTTTTAGATCTTCATCTTTATTATCATGGAAACTAGAACAACACGCTTTCACAAAAGCAATCTTTTTTAGCACGCATCCTAGCGGTTCTTTCTTTGCACTCATCAATGGAAATTATCATAGCTTTGAGAGACTCATTGATATCATGCTTAGGTGGAATAGATCTAAGTTTCAAAGAATCAACATCAAGAGAAATTCTATCCACGTTCCTAGCAAACTCATCAATATTAGACAACTTTTCTTCAATCAAAGCATTGAAACTCTTTTGCCAACTAATAAATTATTTAATATTAGATTCAAAATTAGAGGCAATATTATTATAATTTCCATAAGAATTGTTGTAGGAATTACCATAATCATTAGAGGAATTGCTAGGAAACGGCCTAGGATTAAAATTATCTCTATGCGCGTTATTACCAAAATTGTTCCTACCAACAAAATTCACATCCATAGATTCATTATTATTCTCAATCAAGGTAGACAAAGGCATATCATTAGGATCATAAGAAACACTCTTATTAGCAAACAATTTCATAAGTTCATCCATCTTTCCACTCAAAACATTGATTTCTTCTATAGCATGCACCTTTTTATTAGTACATCTTTCAGTATGCCATTGAGAATAATTAACCATAATATTGTCTAGGAGTTTAGTAGCTTCTCCTAAAGTTATTTCCATAAAAGTGCCTCCCACAGCCGAGTCTAAAAGATTTCTAGAAGCAAAATTCAATCCGGCATAAAAAATTGTATAATCATCCAAAGATTCAAACCATGTGTAGGGCAATTACATATCATTAATTTCATCCTCTCCCAAGCTTGTGCAGCATGTTCATGATCAAGTTGCTTAAAATTCATAATATCATTTCTAAGAGTGATGATCTTAGCGGTAAGAAAATACTTACAGATAAAAGCATCTTTGCACTTATTCGATGAATCGATACTATATTTAGGCAAAGACGAAAACCAAGTTTTAGCACAATCTCTAAGAGAAAAGGGGAATAGCTTTAGTTTAACAATATCATTATCCACATCTTTCTTGTTTTGCATATCACACAAATCAACAAAGTCGTTTAGATGGGTAGCGGCATCTTCACTAGGAAGGCCGGAAAACGGATCTTTCATGACAAGATTCAGCAAAGCAGCATTAATTTCACAAGATTCAGCATCGGTAAGAGGAGCAATCGGAGTGAAAATCACACAATTTAGTATTGTCTTGAGCCATCGTGACAAGCAAGCAATCCAACACACAAGCAAACAAGAAACAAGCAAAAAGAGACGAACTAGAGAAGAGAAGGGGAACGGAAGAAGAGTGCGAATAAAACGGAAAGGGTGAAGTGGGGGAGAGGAAAACAAGAGGCAAATGGCAAATAATGTAATGTGAGGGATAAGACTTTGTGATGGGTACTTGGTATGTCTTGACTTGTGCGTAGACTCCCCGGCAACGGCGCCAGAAGTCCTTCTTGCTACCTCTTGAGCACTGCATTGGTTTTCCCTTGAAGAGGAAAGGGTGATGCAGCAAAGTAGCGTAAGTATTTCCCTCAGTTTTTGAGAACCAAGGTATCAATCCAGTAGGAGGCCACACGCAAGTCCCTCGTACCTACACAAAAAATAAGAACCTCGCAACCAACGCGATAAAGGGGTTGTCAATCCCTTCACTGTCACTTACGAGAGTGAGATCTGATAGAGATGATAAGATAATATTGTTGGTATTTTTATGATAAACATTAAAAGTAAAGATTGCAAAATAGAAGGTAATAGAAATAGCTTGTTGACGGAGGATTAATATAATGGAGAATAGACCCGGGGGCCATAGGTTTCACTAGTGGCTTCTCTCAAGATAGCGTAAGTATTACAGTGGGTGAACAAATTACTATCGAGCAATTGATAGAAAAGCAAATAATTACAAGAATATCTAGGCATGATCATGTATATAGGCATCATGTCCGTGACAAGTAGACCGACTCCTGCCTGCATCTACTACTAGTACTCCACACATCGACCGCTATCCAGCATGCATCTAGAGTATTATGTTCTTAAGAACAGAGTAACACAAGGTAAGATGACATGATGTAGAGGGATAAACTCAAGCAATATGATATAAACCCCATATTTTTATCCTCGATGGCAACAATACAATACGTGTCGTTTCCCTTTCTGTCACTGGGATCGAGCACCACAAGATTGAACCCAAAGCTAAGCACTTCTCCTATTGCAAGAAAGATCAATCTAGTAGAACAAACCAAACTGATAATTTGAAGAGACTTGCAATGATAACCAATCATACATAAAAGATATCAGAGAAGAATCAAGTATTTTTCATAGATAGACTTGATAATAAACCCACAATTCATCGGATCTCGACAAACACACTGCAAAAAGAGTTACATCGAATAGATCTCCAAGAAGATCGTGGAGAACTTTGTATTGAGATCTAGAGAGAGAAGAAGCCATCTAGCTAATAACTATGGACCCGAAGGTCTGAAGTGAACTACTCACGCATCATCGGAGGGGCCATGGAGTTGATGTAGAGGCCCTCCGTGATCGATGCCCCCTCTGGTGGAGCTTCAAAAAAGGCCCCAAGATGGGATCTCTTGGGTACATAAGGTTGCGGCGGTGGAAATAGGGTTTCGTGGTTCTCCTGGATGTTTTCAGGGTATCTGAGTATATATAGGAGTAAGAAGTAGGTCGGTTGAGCCACGAGGGGCCCATGAGGGGGGAGGGCACGCCCCCTGCCTCGTGTCCTCCTCGTTTGTTTCTTGATGTCCACTCCAAGTCCTCTGGATCACGTTTGTTCCAAAAATCACGTTCCCGAAGGTTTCATTCCATTTGGACTCCGTTTGATATTCCTTTTCTGCGAAACACTGAAAAAGGCAAAAAAACAGCATTTGCACTAGGCCTTCGGTTAATAGGTTAGTCCCGAAAATAATATAAAAGTGTATAATAATGCCCATTAAACATCCAAAACAGAATATATAATAGCATGGAACAATAAAAAATTATAGATACGTTGGGGACGTATCAGGTTCTGGTAACACAGATCTCACTTGAGGTTGGGTGTGTGTGCGGCTCCAACTCCGCTGGTTCTGCGGCCTCCGTGGCGGGGTTGAGCCTCCCGTCCTTGGATGGCGTGATCTACTCCGGATCTAGAGCCGAAGCAGTTGCAGGTTCTATCTCCTGGGTGTGGTTCGATGATAGATTTAAGTCATGTTCATCATGGTGACAGGGAGCGGCTACTGCCGCGGTCTCGAATCCGTCTAAGATTAAGTCTCCATGGATGTCCGTGACATAGTTCAAGCTTCCAAATCTGACCTGATGCCAAGGGGCGTAGCTATCGATCTGCTCTAGATGGCCAGGCGAGTTGGTCCGTAGTACGAAGCATCCGAACGCGAAGATCTGTCCGGGGAGGAAAGTTTCTCCTTGGGCAATGTTGTTGTAGATGATTGACGGGGCCATCGAACCTCTTGACGATGACACAGCAGAACTCTCAATGAAAGCACCAATGTCGGTGTCAAAACCGGCGGATCTCGGGTAGGGGGTCCTGAACCGTGCATCTGAGGTTGATGGTAACAGGAGACAAGGAACACAATGTTTACCCAGGTTCGGGCCCTCTTGATGGAGGTAAAACCCTATGTCCTGCTAGATTAATATTGATGAGTATGAGGGTTACAAGAGTTGATCTACCATGAGATCGTAATGGCTAAAACCCTAGAATTCTAGCCTATATGAGTATGAGTATGATTCTCTGCCTCTACGGACTAAGCCCTCCGGTGTATATAGACACCGGGGGGGCTAGGGTTGTACAAAGTTGGTTACAGAGAAAGGAATCTTCATATTGGGACACTAAGCTTGCCTTCCACGACAAGGAGAGTCCCATCCGGACACGGGTTAGAGTCTTCGGTCTTGCATCTTCATAGTCCATCAGTTCAGCCCACGTACCATAGTTCGGACGCCCGAGGACCCCCTAATCTAGGACTCCCTCAACGAGCACACCATTCAACCACTTCCTGTGATTGCACTGTGCAACACGACTCCTCCTGATAACTTGCATCCAAATGAAACTTGATAGACGGCCATGGTGAAAGTGCAACTATCCCTGGGTGGTTTTGGTAATTCCTAACAGCATATAGCTCATTGAACTGATGCTATTTGAAGATGATCATTTTAGAAAGTTTAACGATTGGCATGGCATGGACTAGGAATGTGGACCCCTCAAAATGCTAAGGACACATATTGGCTCAAGCTCAAGACACTACATTTTCATTTTAGTGATCCAAGATCGCATTGAGTCCATAGGAAAAGCCAATACTATTAAAAGGGGATGAGGTGTCTCTTAATGGCTTGCTTGCTCGAAATGTTCAGTGATATGCTCCAAAAGCCCTCAACCACTTTCTTATATCCACATATGTCCCAAACCAAAAGTGAAGTTCGCCCCCACCAAAATTATCTATCCGGCATGGCCGAGTTCATTTGACATAGCCACTGCCAGAAACCCTAGTCACTTCGGTCTCACCGATAGGGATATCAATCTCACCGAGATGGGATTGTAAACTCTCTGTTTCCCTTCGTAATGTTTCGGTCCAACCGAGATGAGCGATCGGTCCCACCGAGTTCGCAATGCAAACTCTTTGTTTCCCTTCCTTAACATTTTGGTCTAACTAAAATGAGCTATTCGGTCCCACCGAGTTTGCCTGACCAACTCTCTATTTGCCTATTACAGAAATCGGTCTCACCGAGTTTATGTGATCAGTCTCACCGAGATTACGTTATGCTCTAACACTAATGAAATCAGTCCCACCGAGTTGACATGTCGGTCCGATCGAAAATCCTAACGTTCACATTTTGAACTAAATTGGTCTGACCGAGTTTTATGATTCGGTCCAACCGAGTTTGGTAAATTGTGTGCAATGGTTAGATTTTGTGTGGAGGCTATAAATACCCCTCTACACACTCTTCATTCATGGAGAGGGCCATCAGAATGTGCCTACACTTCCAGCATACATTTTCTGAGAGAGAACCACCTACTCATGTGTTGAGACCAAGATATTCCATTCCAACCACAAGAATCTTAATCTCTAGCCTTCCCCAAGTTGCTTTCCACTCAAATCATCTTTCTACCAAATCCAAATCCGTGAGAGAGAGTTGAGTGTTGGGGAGACTATCATTTGAAGCACAAGAGCAAGGAGTTCATTATCAACACACCATCTATTACCTTTTGGAGAGTGGTGTCTCCTAGATTGATTAGGTGTCACTTGGGAGCCTCCGTCAAGATTGTGGAGTTGAACCAAGGAGTTTTTACGGGCAAGGAGATCGCCTACTTCGTGAAGATCTACCCTAGTGAGGCAAGTCCTTCATGGGTGATGGCCATGGTCGGATAGACAAGGTTGCTTTTTCATGGACACTTCGTGGGTGGAGCCCTCCGTGGATTCGCGCAGCCGTTACCCTTCGTGGGTTGAAGTCTCCATCAACGTGGATGTACGATAGAAATAGCTATAGGAACCACGCCAAAAATCTCCGTGTCTACATTACGTTTGCTCCCTCCAAACTCCTCCCTTTACCTTCATGTGCAATGATTTACATTCCGCTGCTATACTCTTAGAATTGCATGTGTAGGTTGATTGCTTGACTCGTGCTAAGTTGCCAAAATCTACCAAGACTTAAAATTGGGAAAATGATAGATTTTTATTTTGTCAAGTAGTCTAATCACCCCCCCCCTCTAGACATACTTTCGATCCTAGAAGTGGTATCAGAGCTTTGGTCTCCATTTTCCTTGATTTCGATTGCTTTGGTGATCATAGCCTTGGTTTCACAACCTAGGAGAGTATGGCATCTAGCGAGGGAATTTACCACTTTAGAGGTCCTTACTTTGATGGTACTAATTTTTCTAGTTGGAAGCATAAGATGAAAATGCATATACTTGGAAAAAACCCCGCCGTTTGGGTTATTGTGTGTATTGGCTTGCAAGGTGAATTCTTCGATTGGAGAGAACCAAACCGTGAAGCTACCGTGGAAGAGTTTAAGATGTTGCAATACAACGCTCAAGCTTGCGATATCCTCTTCAATGGATTGTGCCCGAAAGGATTCAAAAAAATCAGCCGTCTTGAGAATGCAAAGGAAATTTGGGATACTTTGATTGATATGCATGAAGGTACCAACTCCATCAAGGAATCCAAATTGGATGCACTTCAAAGTCAACTTGACAAGTTAAAAATGAAGGATGGTGAAGGTGTCGCTAAAATGTACTCTAGGCTTGCTCTCATCACAAATGAGATTGTCGGCTTAAGAAGTGAAGAGATGACCGATAGATTCATCATCAAGAAGATCCTAAGAGCCTTGGATGGAAAATATGATACCGTGTGCACATTGATCCAAATGATGCCCAATTACAAAGATCTCAAGACAACGGAAGTGATTGGAAGAATTGCTGCTCATGAGATGTCACTCAAGGATAAAGAAGAGCTTCACAATAAGTCTAGTGGTGGTTAAAAAGCCTCATGTGACGCTCCTACATCATCAAGTGAGAAACAAACCTGCAATGAGGAATTGAGCCTAATGGTGAAGAATTTCAACAAGTTCTACAAGAGTAGAAACAAGGAAAGAAGTTCCAAGTCAAGGTCCTACAATGACAAAAGATCTTCGAGTCGTGAGTGTTATTGCTATAATTGTGGAAGACCCAGACACTACTCAAATGAGTGTACGACCCCCTACAAAAGAAGAGAAGATTCACCCAAGAGGAGAAGTAGAAGAGAAGAATCACCTCTAAGAGAGAGAAGGAGTAGAGATGATCGTTATGAACGAAGAACATCTCGGAGAAGCAAGGATTCGGAAAGGAAGGAGAAGTCATCAAGGAGCTACACAAAACGAAGACATCAAGCTCATGTTGGTGAATGGGTATCCGGTTCTGACTCCGACAATCACTCCGAGAGAAGTTATCACTCTGACTCTGAATATACTCAAGATGAAGGTGTTGCCAGTCTAGCAATTGTGTCAACCAACTCCTATGACATATTTGACTCAACAAATGAAGGAATTGGAAGATGCTTCATGGCTGAAGGCCCAAAGGTATCACACCCCGAGTATGTTGATTTCAATAGTGATGAAGATGATTTGCTAGGTGATGATGATTTACTTGTTGACAACTCTAGTGATGAAAACTATGATGAAATTGCTATTGATCATGCTAATCAAGATAAAATGAATGGTGATGATAAGAAGGAGATTGAGCGTCTAACTAAAGAACTAAACACTCTTAAGTTAGCTCATGAAACTACCATGGAAGACCATCGAGAACTTTTAAAGACTCATCAGAGGCTATGCTTTGAAAAGCTCAACCTTGAGCAATATCATGGGTTCTTAAAAGCAATCAATGACGATCTTCACAAGAAAAGTTCTTCTTACATTGCCAAGCATTTACTCTTGTCTACTTACATGCCACAAGTAAAAACTAGCAACAAGAGTAAGAAAGATTCTTCCTCTAGTAGTAACAATAATCATGTTAAATCCAATATTGTTGCTTCTAGTAGTTCTATTGATTCCACTAATGATTCTCTTAGCCAAGTTACACTTGAGCTAGAAAATAGCTTATTGAACAGAATTATAGAGGAAGGTGTTACAAGAGCCTTGCCGGGAGTAAGCAATTTGAGGAAATTGTACACAAGCAAGGAAGGCACTGGAAGAATCAAGGTGTTGGTTTTGAACGAAAGTTCAATGACAATGGAGTTGAGTGGGAAGAAGATCAATACCCTAAGACGAAGTTTGTTCCTCAACAAGAGAAGTATGATCTGACTTCTTTCAAGGGGACACAAGCTCAAGATGATCTTCCACCACAAGATCACAAGAAAAAAGGCAAGGACAAGCTTCAAGAGGAGATTGATGCATTTGAAAAAGCTCCCAAGGCCTTGTTCAAGTGGGTTCCCAAGAATACACCAGGTTCTACCTCATCAAGTACGACTACAACTCCAAGGATTCCCATCAAGATGATGTGGATCCCGAAGAAGAAGAACTAGAGAGTTCTTGAGTGTGACTCTGCCAACATACTTCACTCATATCATGTTGGCGAGGACAAGTGCAAACAACTTCCACATCTTGCACTAGTTCAAGGAGTCACAAACCCTCTTGTTGGTAAGACAAGGGACAAGGTAACCTAATGCTTTCATGGACATCATCTTGTGTGAAATTCATTCTATGTCCATGGATATGTTTGTTTGTTCCTTGTGGGACTAACCATGTAGGTATTGGAAGTGCAACTCACTACAATGGATTTCTCCAAATGATCTACATCAACTTTGAGCATCCACATGTTCAACAACTACATGAAGTCATCATCGACAAAACCCAAGGTTAGTTCATCCCTCTTAGGGGGATATCACATCTAGGGGGAGCATTACTCTAAAAATCGAGCTAAATCAACTCTAATGGTGTGAACACAACAATGCTTTATGTAAAAGTGGTAACCCCACTTGTGCTTAAATGATGAGTATGACCTACGATCAAATGTTCTCATTTGACTCCTCAGTCAATATATAGTCATTGACAATTGCTTGATAGATGCTAGAGTATTTGTGCATGCTTTGCCACATATTTCATTTGCCATTTTATTGTGTGAGCATGTTGATTGCATACTTTACTCATTCGAGGACATCCATTTGTTTCTTTGATTGTTTGGTGCCTTTTCTTTTGCCAAATGGATGGACAAGAATGCCTAAGAACTTCCACTAGCTATCTATGCTTTTCTCGTCTCAAACTCTATTCATGCTACATCACAAAGTTTTATCAAGTCAGATTCGAACCACTCTGTGTGAGGAGCACTCGGAGTCCCGATTCGTCATAGACTTAAACTTCCAAAACCTCTCTGTGCATTTCGGTCTGACCGATCCATCCACTTCGGTCACACCGAGTTCACTGAGTTGATCTAGGTTTTCAATCTCGGTGCAACCGATTAGAACTTTTCGGTCACACCGAGTTGTAGTAACCGCTTGCGATTCTGCCTCTCGGTGCCACCGAGTTGTTCCACTTGGTCACACCGACAGGGTGAGGATATATATACCAACGGGTGAGATTTTGGAAATTTCTTCAAAACCCCTCAGCCCGCGCGTGTCCTGCTCTGCCGCCTCAGGTCTCCGGATCGTCTTCTCATCGCCAGTGATCTCCCACCGCTAGTTTCCATCACCGTCAACGGATTTCAACGCTGTCGTTGCCACCGTAGCAAACTCATTGCCGAACTAGGGTATGAGTTTGACCCCTTGTGCATTATTATTACCTCCGATTCTAAGCACAAGGTCAATGTCATGTTTCTTAGCACATTTGAGATCATCCTGTCCAGCAGAACATCCCATAGATTAGATTTGATTCAAAAATTTAGGGTTAGGTTTCACCCGAACTCATCTCGGACCGACCGAGTTGTAGAAATCGGTCTAACCGATTTGGCTTAGGCCATAGCACTTGCACTTTTTGGTCTGACCAAAAGTTCCAAATCGGTGTGACCGAGTCAACTCTCAGTGAAACCCTAGCAATCTCGGAGTCACCAAAATATGTCTCGGTCTGACCGATTTCACTAGTTTAGACTCCAAAAGTTGCTTCGGTGTCACCAAGTTTAACAAATAAGTAGCTCCAAAATGCTTTCTGGGAAAACTAAAACTAAGTTTTTGACTCATTTGTGTTGCAAAACCTCTGCACTTTGTGATGCTCATCCACTCTACCTCATCTATATCTATTCACAGGGTCTGCTGTCAGTTTGCTTTGCCAGTATGTCTGATCAGAGTGATAGCTAGAACAAGTCAGAAGAGCAAGTGAACATTAGTGAGGGCACTAGTCCCTCTAGCAGCTATGATGATGGTAGCAGGAGCACTCCAAGCAATTTACCCAAAGAAGCTACTAGGCAGAGAAAGAAGAGGAATTCTAACTCAGAGGATGAGAAATATGTGGCTGCTAAGGAGGAAGTGAGCTCCAATAATAAAATGTTGAAGAAGGAATATGGAACTGTTGCTGCAACGAAACCTAGTTTGCACAAGAAGGCACCATCCAAGAGGATTCCCATGTCAAAATCCAGAGCCACCACTCATGAGACCTCTAAGTCAACTAAAGAGGCTGCTGGTGAAGGTAGGAAAAGGAAAGAGCGGGTCAAGAAGACCATTGCCAAAGTTATTGGCAGATCATCTATGATGAGAGATCCAGCTGAAGATGACGAAGAGGAATAGTATGCTGCACCAGCATCCAAGTCTCAAAAGCTGATGGGGGTGCCATCAAGTCTGGGGCTGCCCCTTCCAAGCCCAAGACTGCCCCCAAAGCTTCTGCTCAAGCTTCAAAGACTTCAAAGCCCAAGAGGAGCACAAGGAACATTCTAGCTGCTGAAAAGAACAAGGACCCGGTGCCTGAGATGGATGAAGAAGAAGATGTTGAAACCTAAGTGCTTAGGAAGCTCAAACCAAAAATTCTAGATCATGATGACAGCCATCCAGTGGAAGAACATATGAGCATCAAGAAGGATGCAGGTCTCAGACTTTGGAGACAAAGTGACCCTTATGTTGTGAGGAGAAAGACTGATGTGGACTACAGGTTCCATACCAAAGAGCAGCAACATTTCTATGAAACCATATTGCTTGACAATAAGCCCATAGTTTCTGATATGAAATGGGCTGATTTGGAGTACATCGATGAGAATAGGGATCATTTTCTAGGAGTGCATGAAAGTTTCAAGTCTTGTGGAGTAGATGACTTTGTGGGTCAGAAACTCACTAAGTGGAATGATGAACTTATTATGCAACTGTACTCCATAGCACACTTCTATCCAGATGGAAGAATAGTTTGGATGTTTGAAGGTACAAGGTACCAATCTACTGTTGATGAGTGGGCCAAATTGATCAATGCCCCTGAAGAGCATGAAGATGACTTGGATGTCTATGCCAAGAAGAAGAAAGACCACAACTCAATGGTGAACATATACAAGGGGATTCCAGACAAAGCTTTGGAAACTCATAAGATTGGGTCTATTCACTATTTGTTGTCTGGATTAGCTACAATCAACACCATTCTAAGGCATACTTTATTGCCAAAATCTGGAGATCACAAGATGATGAGAGGCCATTCATTTAACTTGCTACAACTGTTTGATGTGCCCCAAAAGTTTAAAGTTGTGAGCCTAATTGTGGAAACAATCAAGAGGACAGCTGTAGATCAGAAGAGATCTTGTGGGTATGCTCCACATATTCAGGTGCTCATCAACTCCAAGATGGGCACATGCACATATATTTTCGAGAATGAGCATCTACCCTTGAGACCAAATTTTCAGGACAACACGGTTGTCATGAATGAAGAATATCCCACTTCTGTGAAAGCAGAAGAAAAGAGAGAGAAGGCAAAAGCTAGGAAGGCTGCAAAGATGCCAAGTGTAGAAGAGGCATCTCAAGTGTTCCTAAAGTCAAAACAAGATCAGCCTGCTTATCTGATTCAAGCAAATTCGAGGATTGAGAAGGTCTTGGCCACCCTGAATCGAAATCAGGAGAGCTTGGAGAGGATAATTGAGACAAAGTTCTATGACCTTGATCTTAAAGTGACTGAGATACAGACAGCTGTTGAGCAGCTCCAAGAAGAAGCTGAGGAGAGGAAAGGGCAGGCTACCACAGATGATTTTCAAAGAGTGCCCAGAGGTTAGAGGTCTGCTGCAGTGCCCATGGCTGACACTAGAGCTACCACATCAGCACCAGTAGCCACAGCTTCAGTGCCACCTCTAGTTGCCACTCCACTGGCTCCAACAACTTCTACATATGCTTTCATCCTTGGAGTCCTCTCAACACCACCTTCTGAAGATCAAGCCTAGAGAGACACATAGCACTATGCATTTTCAAACTTTTTGGTAACTTTTTGCCAAAGGGGGAGAAATGTATAGATCATAGGTTTCGAGAGAGTGTGTTTTTGCTTCGTGTTTTTGCTTCTTTTATCTCTCTTTCTATTTGGTTGATACTCTTGTGTGTGCTTGTTTGATACTTTATGTCTATGTGTGGGATATTTGTATGATCATGTGTTTGATCATATTCTACCTTAATGCTTGCTTGGATGATATTATCTTTTATATCTCTTGTATGATCATTCACTTTGCTTGGTGATGAGTGCATGTTTTTACTTTCGATCATTTTGAGCGCTCCACCAAGATGTATGTGACATGGAAGAGTAACCCATGATCCTAATCGATAGTGCATTTGCATTCAAAAGAAAAAATTTAATAATGCACAAATTTAGGGGGAGCTCTTGCTTATCACATACTTCTCAAAGCGATGATGCATTTAAATCTTATTATCATTTGTCGAAGCTTTGATCTATATGTTGTCATCAATTACCAAAAAGGGGGAGATTGAACGTGCAACTGTCCCTGGGTGGTTTTGGTAATTCCTAACAACATATAGCTCATTGAACTAATGCTATTTCAAGATGATCATTTCAGAAAGTTCAATGATTGGCATGGCATGAACTAGGAATGTGGACCCCTCAAAATACTAAGGACACATATTGGCTCAAGCTCAAGACTCTACATTTTCATTTTAGTGATCCAAGATCACATTGAGTCCATAGGAAAAGCCAATACTATTAAAAGGGGATGAGGTGTCGCTTAATGGCTTGCTTGCTCAAAATGCTTAGTGATATGCTCCAAAAGCCCTTAACCACTTTCTCATATCCACATATGTCCCAAACCAAAAGTCAAACTCGACCCCACCGAAATTATCTATCCGGCTCTACCGAGTTCATTTGACATAGCCACTGCTAGAAACCCTAGTCACTTCGGTCTCACCAATAGGGATCTCGGTCTCAGCGAGATGGGATTGCAAACTCTCTATTTCCCTTCGTAACGTTTCGGTCCAACCGAGATGAGCGATCGGTCCCACCGAGTTCGCAATGCAAACTCTCTGTTTCCCTTTCGTAACATCTCAGTCCCACTGAAATGAGCGATTCGGTCCCACCGAGTTTGCCTAACCAACTCTCTATTTGCCTATTACAGAAATCGGTCCCAACGATTTTATGTGATCGGTCTCACCGAGATTACATTATGCCCTAACCCGAATGAAATCGGTCCACCGAGTTGACATGTCGGTCCCACCGAAAATCCTAACGTTCACATTTTGAACTAAATCGGCCTGAACGAGTTTTATGATTCGGTCCCACCAAGTTTAGTAAATTGTGTGTAATGGTTAGATTTTGTGTGGAGGCTATAAATACCCCTCCACCCACTCTTCATTCATGAAGAGAGCCATCAGAACGTGCCTACGCTTCCAGCATACATTTTCTGAGAGAGAGAACCACCTACTTATGTGTTGAGACCAAGATATTCCATTCCAACCACAAGAATCTTAATCTCTAGCCTTCCCCAAGTTGCTTTCCACTCAAATCATCTTTCTACCAAATCCAAATCTGTGAGAGAGAGTTGAGTGTTGGGCAGACTATCATTTGAAGAACAGAAGAAAGGAGTTCATCATCAACACACCATCTATTACCTTTTGGAGAGTGGTGTCTCCTAGATTGGTTAGGTGCCACTTGGGAGCCTCCGTCAAGATTGTGGAGTTGAACCAAGGAGTTTGTACAGGCAAGGAGATCGCCTACTTCGTGAAGATCTACCCTAGTGAGGCAAGTCCTTCGTGGGCGATGGCCATGGTGGGATATACAAGGTTGCTTCTTCGTGGACCCTTCGTGGGTGGAGCCCTCCGTGAACTCGCCCATCCGTTACCCTTCGTGGGTTGATGCCTCCATCGACGTGGATGTACGATAGCACCACCTATCAGAACCACGCCAAAAATCTCCGTGTCTGCATTGCGTTTGCTCCCTCCAAACTCCTCCCTTTACCTTCATGTGCAATGATTTACATTCCGCTGCTACACTCTTAGAATTGCATGTGTAGGTTGATTGCTTGACTTGTGCTAAGTTTCTAAAATCTGCCAAGACTAAAATTGGGAAAAGGCTAGATTTTTATTTGGTCAAGTAGTCTAATCACCCCCCCCCTCTAGACATACTTTTGATCCTACACATGGTCTAGGCCTGAACATGTGTCTGATGCATCTGTTCCTCACTCGCACATGTGACGTACACTCGTATGGCATAGCTCCACGCACGACAAGGGTACTGGACCAAATGTTTGTTCCTCCATACCAAGGAGCATCCTTGAGTTTCCATTGTAAGAGACAGTAAACATTTACATCTTGCTGGTTCCCAGCCTCCAATTACAATTTGCCAAATAAGCATGAGGCACTACTACACAAATACTTGCACTGAGTGCCCCCCCATATATATGTCAACATAGGTGGAAGTCATCCGGTGTTGTACTAAATTATCTTCATCTACTTTCAGATATGTTGGACCAGAACCAACTTCAAAGTAATCCCAGAATTTTTTAAACTCCTCGGTTGATATAAGATGTTGACACTCACAAGTTCCTGAAGCTTCACTGCTAGACATATGTAGTTTCATAGTGCTGAAATTGCCATTCCTACTGGCTCCCAGTTGTTGCACCATATAGCAGGAATACATATGTAGTGTCATAGTTGTAACGCCCCAAGACCAGAGCTGCAGATGCCTTCCTTGTTTTTCCGAGTTACGCCGTGGGTTTCATTTGTGCTTGCTCTTTTATTTTTTGCATTGCATCATGTCATCATGCCATCACTCTGTGCAACTCAAATAAATAAACCGTATGCATATTTAATCCATTTAAATCGAGGGAATTCACTTGTGATTTATCTTTATAACATATTAAAGCCTATCAATACTATTAGGGAGCTATGATAAAAATTATTCCTTTATTTTGGAATTCACCTTTACACACTTGCAAAATCCCAATGCTTTAGTCATCACGACTCTTGGCCAATAACTTTGCCATATGTCCTTTCGTCATTTTCCGGAGGTCCACCTAAATTCTCAACATTTTTGGGCACTTTAAAAAACATGTCCCAGTTCAAACCTTTTGAATTAAATTCAAAGGAATTTGAATTTAATCTTTCAAACTTGACCTTTTCTATTTTCCCGGACCGTGCACATTTTTCCGAGTCCATGGAAATTATCCCCGTGCCCAAATTCTTACTCTAACCTTCTCTTCTCTCTTTTCCCTTCTCTTATTTTCTTTGTTTTTGTAAAGGGAAAGAGATGGGAGAGAGAAGAGCCCGGCTGGGCCTCCCAGTCCAGCTGCAACCTGCCAAGCCGGCTCCATCCATGCTGGCCCATTTGGCCCAAGGCCTCCCGCAGCCCACTGCAAACCCTAGGCCTCCCACTCGATCCCCTGCGCCCGTCCTCCTCATTCCCTCGCGCCGCCAGGGAACCGCTCTTCTCGATCCCCTTTCTCCCTCTCGATTCTTTCCCTCGCTCGCTACCTCTCCTCTCCCTCTCTCTGGCACCCGCGCCCGATCCCATCACCTTCCATCGCGTGCCACCGCCTGGAGTTTCACCGCCGCCAAGCGCCGCCAGCTCCTCCTCCACCTCGACCTCCTCCCTGAGCTGGAGCCTCTCCTCCGTCCCTCTGTGCCGCCTCCCTTGCAGCGCCCATCTCCTCGAGCTGCTTCATCGCCAGCGCGCCCCCGTTTCCCGGTCGCCGGACCTCGCCGGCGCCATCCTCCGAGCGCCACCCCTGCCCCGCGCTCTACCTCCTCCCTCGGCTCCACGTCCGCTGCACCACCCTGGGTCTCCATCGGCGTTGGCCTCCTGCGTCGCCGGTCTGCCTCCCCATCCTTGCCAGAGCAAGCTCGTCGTCCGCCACCTCGCTCCCAAGGACACACCATCCTCGACCTCCTCCTAGCACCCGCCGACCACCTCTGCTCCGTTCCCTCCACTGCACCGCGGCCGGCCCTGCCTCCTTGTCGAGATGCCGGAGCGGTAGTCGCCCGAGCTCTCCCTCGAGCGTGCCTCGCTCCATCGATTCTTCTGTCTGAGCCCCATTGCCTACTGTCACGGGATCGTCAAGATGCAGGTCAACCCAATCAAGATCCCGCTAGCCTCCGCTGCCCTTGCCCGTTCCCGGCCGGTTCTAACCCCAGCGACCCATCCCCGTCGGAGTTGACGTCCACCACCAAGTCCCACGATGTACGGTGCCCGAACGTCAACAACAACGGCGCCAAGTTCCACCACCGACGACCGTTTTAGATACGTCAAGGCCCGGACCGACAAGTACCCCAACGTCATGTGTACAACGACCGTCGCCGAAGACCCGGGTAGCAAAAACGTCAAGTACCTATGACCAAAGAACGCCAAGTACCTCTCTGAAAACAAAAACATGGACCACTACGTACGGAGGCATCAGATCCGTCGAGTCCAACAACAAATGTGTACAACTATCGGTGACCCCGAACGACTACGAAACGTGAACCTCTACTTCCCCTCCAAAACGTGTCCCACTACCGTCGCCGTGATGGTGAGAACCTCTACCGTCGAACCTAGAGCATGCGAGAACGACTACTTCCTCTACTTCCTCTTCGAACCCGAACCGCTCCAAGAATGCACCTGGAAGGTATAACCGCCGAGACGATGACCCGTGGACGAAAGCATGTGTTGTATGAGATGCATGTTTAGTTGTGTGTTTTCGCCCGTGAACGTTAGTGGTTCCTCCTCGTTGCCATGCCGTCGCTGACTCGTGGGAACCCGATAACCGGGATCACCCCACCCTCTTTTGCACGCTCCCGCCACACTTTCTTTTGCACCGACGTCTCAATGAGTTGTCGGAACCGGAACGTTGCCGTGGCACCGTTTCGTTATCGTTGTCGTGGCACCCCTTTCTTTCTACCACGGTGACAAATGCTTCTTAATGCTCTTGTCAACTTCTAATAAAAATTGGATAAACTTGAACATGTCATCCGCATCATGTTAACAACTTTAAGATGTTTAAAATTGTTGTTTGCTTCAAATTGCTAAATAACATATGGGGATTTTCCGGAATTGTTATTTGTTATTTCCGGCCTCATTTAAACTTGCCTAGATAGGTAGTTTTCATTTGCTCCACCCTCTTGCCATGTTAACCAACATTTAGTATTGTTGAGTACCTAACCAGGAGTGAACTAAATAATTGATGTGGTGTTCCGTCAATATGCAACTCGTTGCATATTGGGCTCCACTTAACTTGTAGTTTTGTTTGTGCACTTTGCCATACCATGCCTCATTAAACCGACATGCATCATACTTGGCTGTGCATCATGCCATGTTTATGTGTTGGTTGTTTACTATGTTGTGTGCTTCTTTCCGGTGTAGCTTCTTTGGGTTGGATCCGATAACGTCGTGTTTGTGAGGATTCGTTCGACTACGTCTGTTTGTCTTCATCTTGGACTCGTTCTTCTTCCTTGCGGGATCTAACCCACCTTGCTTGCTAGTTGCTCGCTCTTTTGATATGCCTATGATGCAATACCTACCACTTGCTACATCATGCCTCCCATATTGCTAAGCCAAGCCTCTAACCCACCTTGTCCTAGCAAACCGTTGTTTGGCTATGTTACTGCTTTGCTCAGCCCCTCTTATAGTGTTGTTAGTTGTAGGTGAAGATTGGAGTTTATTCCATGTTGGAACATGATTATTGTTGGGATATCACAATATATCTTATTTACCTAATGCATCCATATACTTGGTAAAGGGTGGAAGGCTCGGCCGTATGCCTAGTGTTTTGTTCCACTCTTGCCGCCATAGTTTCCGTCATACTGGTGTTATGTTCCTTGATTTTGCGTTCCTTACACGGTTGGGTTATAATGGGAACCCGTTGACAGTTCGCCTTGAATAAAACTCCTCCAGCAAGGCCCAACATTGGTTTTACCATTTGCCACCTAGCCTTTTCTTTCCCTTGGGTTCTGCAGACTCAAGGGTCATCTTTATTTAAACCCCCGGGCCAGTGCTCCTCTGAGTGTTGGTCCAAACTAGAGCACCGTGCAGGGTCATCCCTTGGAAACTTCGGTTACATCGGCTCCTGTACGCTTAGCTTATCCGGTGTGCCCTGAGAACAAGATATGTGCAGCTCCTATCGGGATTTGTCGGCACAGCGGGTGGTATTGCTGGACTTGTTTTACCATTGTCGAAATGTCTTGTAACCGGGATTCCGAGCCTGATCTGGTCTTCCTGGGAGAAGGAATATCATTCGTTGACCGTGAGAGCTTGTGATGGGCTAAGTTGGGACACCCCTGCAGGGATTTGAACTTTCAAAAGTCGTGCCCGCGGTTATGGGCAGATGGGAATTTGTTAATGTCCGGTTGTAGAAAACCTGAAACTTATCTTAATTAAAATGCATCAACCACGTGTGTAGCCATGATGGTCCCTTCTCGGCGGGGTCCGGGAAGTGAACACGGTGTTGGAGTTATGCTTGACATAAGTTGATCTAGGATCACTTCTTGATCATAGTTTATCAACCGTGCTTTGCCTTCTCTTCTCGCCCTCATTTGCGTATCTTAGCCGCCATATATGCTAGTGCTTGCTGCAGCTCCACCTCATACCTTTTCCCTACCTATAAGCTTAAATAGTCTTGATCGCGAGGGTGTGAGATTGCTGAGTCCCCATGACTCACAGATACTTCCAAAACCAGCTTGCAGGTGCCGACGATATCGTGCAAGTGATGCAACAGAGCTCAAGGAGGAGCTTGATGAAGATCGTGTTTGTTATGTTGTTCCGTTTCCAGTTGATCAGGAGTGGAGCCCAGTTGGGACGATCAGGGATCTGTGTAGCATTTGGGGTAGTCTTCTTTTATTTTGGTTCCGTAGTCAGACCTTGATTGTATCTGGATGATGTAATGCTATATTCATGTATTGTGTGAAGTGGCGATTGTAAGCCAACTCTGTACCTCTTTTCCTTATTCCTTACATGGGTTGTGTGAAGATTACCTCACTTGCGACATTGCTTACATTGTGGTTATGCCTCTAAGTCATGCTCCGACACGTGGGAGATATAGCCACATCATGGGCGTTACAAGTTGGTAATCAGAGCCTTCCCCGACTTAGGAGCCCCCTGCTTGATCGAATCGCTAGCGTTGTTGAGTCTACAAAAATGTTTTGAGTCTTTTAGGATTATATATATGAGAGAGTAAGATTCTTTTTACTCCTCGGTCCCTTCGTCGCTTTGGTGAGGCATCCTGGCGTAGAGTTTTGACTCTTCTCTTCTCAAATTTCACTAAAAAAATTAGGATCATGGGGGTATCTTGGAATCGTTCCGATGGTTTCGTGATGAGAACATTGTTCTTGGTGCCTCCTGGCATTTAGGGGTTGTGGCAGTGTCCCGGGGAGTTGAGCTCTGAGGTGTTGTCGTCACAATTTTATCGTTGCAGTTCTGTAATACCTGAGTTTCGCCGACATCGAAAATCTCTTTTATGCAGTTGTTGGTGAGATAACCTCGATGCCACCAAGTACTGGGGCGGGAGTTCGGGAGTATTGCCATAACTCGTATGACGGATGCTTTTCGAAGGTTAAGGTAAATGATTTCTGAAGGTTTTTGGTTATGTGTTGAAGGATGGATATACATGGATGTAGGATTTGCTAGTTTTGGGTGAGATATTATGCTTCCCCTGTATCCCCAACACCTGATTGCATAAATCAGAAAGTTTCAGGAGTTTATAAGTGGGAATTCAAGAAGCTACTAGGATATCTTTCCGACAGATGTATGATATGAAATTGGGGTTCGACGTCTAGTGGTCCGCCTATCCACGATTGGTTTTACAGTGGTCTCGTTGTGTCTTAAAGAGTCCTTGGCTATGCTGACTCGGGGACGCTTCGTATGTGATGTGCACTGCCTTGTACATGATGGTGATGTAAGATCGAGCCCGTGTAGGCCCCCCCATGAAAACTTCAGACGAAATCTCAATCATATGTTTGTTCCAGCTTATTCTGCAAGTCAATCCTTTGTTTTGTTTTCAGTTGTGGTATTCGAGTTGCTTCGAAGTCAAATGTTGATTCCATACCTTTCCTAAATGGTGTTCTCATATTCCTATGTGAATACTAATCCTTCTGGATCATCGAGATTGTCATGTTAATTCTTTTTCAACCGGTGTGCTTCTCTTCAAGCGAATCCGTTCATTTTCAACATCCGCAAGATTCAATCTCAGCCTTCTCAATGGTGTTACCTTCATCCCTTCCAATTTGACTTAATTTTTCCCACCCTCCCATCCCTTTTTATTCAAGGACTCAGATGTCTTAATCAAGTATCCATTTTGGTCATGTGAAGTCTCTCCATTCTTTTCCGTCAATATTCTTATCCAGTGAGTCTCAAGAAGATGCTAACGGAGCTTCAAGTTCATCATTCTTCGTTTCTTTTGTCTTCTCCAGTGGATTCAATTCAAGCTTTGTATTGAGCATAGTCTTTTCATTTTTCCCAGTGCTTTTCGTATGACCGGTGCTCCTCATAATCATTCCCCGCTTGCTATTCAATTGTTCCGGAGTGCTGAAGATATCTCGAAGATTCATGTTTCCACTACGCATTCGATCAACCTATTCCAAGGTTGTTATCTCATGCAAGCCATTTATTTCAACCAGTGCAATCTCTCTTTTCAAGCAATCGTTCAACGGTGTTTCTTTTGAGTGGGCCCTAACCCACAGGTCTTTTTCCAAGATCTTACCTGACTCATCTAATTCTACCGGAGTTATTCTCAAATTCATTTCAAAGTTTGACGTAAGAATGAATTATCATTAGTCATATGTGTTTCTCCAAGATCTTTCAAATTCTTTTCATCGTTGGTTCAACCTTTCTAATTTCATCCCGGAGTATCTCAACAGTTCTTGGTGGTGTTTCTCCTCGTCATTCTTGGATTTTGAAGACCGAAGAAGAGTTTTTCCTCCATATCTTATCTATTCTCTCAAAGATTCATGGTTCTAGCTTGATGTCATCCTCTCATAATTGTTTTCGATTGTGAGAATTCTTTTCACCTATCCGGAGCATTTCATGATTTGTTTTCATTTCTTTCCTCCGAAGGCCATCACTTCAGAAGAATTATTCATTCCATCTTTTAGCTCTCGTTATCCAAATCTTACCAGTGCATCGTTCAAATATTCTCTAATCAGTTTGTGATCTATTCGTTTCACTTGTATCTAAATTCTCTCAAGTATCTTCGTTCATTTCGTAATTATTCCCGGTGTTTCTTTATCTTTTCTTCATTCATTTTCAATTCTTACCGATGGTTCGTTCAAGATTTCTCTTCCTTATTTATCTTATCAATTCATTCTTTGGTTCAAAGCCTACCGGTGGTTCGTTGATGCCTTTTCTCAAGTTGCGCCGTATCTATCTTAATCCTTTCTACGAGAATAAGTAGTGTGCCAAATCCATTGTTTGTCATCAATTTAATTGGTGAAGGATAAGCATAATGTAATTCTTATTCTTGTTTCATTGAGTAAATTCAATTCCTTATTCCAGAGGTTCATCATATCACATTCTTGGTTCGAGAGGCTTATCTTTTCTTTTCCAAGAGTTCCAAGCTCTCGCAATTATATCACCACGGAGATTCATCTAAATCATTGCAAGGATTCACCTTGTGTTTTCAACTTCTCTTTCCCTTCGCTTGATCATTCTTTTGTTACCGGAGTTCTTCATGGAGGCTCTACATGATGGTTCATAAAGGATTTAATTCCTTCTCGAAGTGTTCATCAAGATTCTTTTCAGAGGAGCTCAAGCATTCTTAGTCTTGCAATCCAGAGTGCAATTCTTTCTTCCGTATCATTGGAGGTGGTATTATGCCATTCTTGATAATTTGAAATTATGTTTCATGATTCACATGTTGTTAAGAATGAGGTATTTTAAATCCATCAACCTCTTCATTGGAGTTATCTCGTGTCATATTTCACCTAAAGCCTTCCGTAAGGAATTTTGCTATTTATGGTGCTGATAAATGACCCAAGTTCTTCTTTTATCCTCCCGGTGAAATAAGTTTCTCGTCTCCTTGTTCATATCAATCCAATCTATTGTTCCCGTTAGTGGCAGAATTTCACCTCATAGTTTTGAGATGTTCTCCATAAGCCCACTACAACCTTGTTCTTTTCGTTGTTGGTTTTCCAACAATTCTATTCGACCTTTCTCCTAAAGATGCTTTCAAGCTCATTCGAGGTAGAAGATTTTGTTCCCCTCTGTCCATTCCATTCCACTCTTTTATTTCTTCCGGAGGCATTATGATGTGCTCTCTTCGACCCAGCATCTTCTTTTGTCAAGATTACGTTCCTTTCCTTTACCTATCCATTTAACAGGAGTGTTGTTCCCTCTGCTCAAGTTCTTTTCTACTTATCTAGTTTTTGCCTCCCTTCTCAACAGGAGTGTTGTCCGAATTTGTTCTTCCTTGTTCCTCTTTCTTAACGGAGTGCTCTCAACTTTGTTCTTCTCCGTTGCATTCTTTCTTTCAATTTGTTCAACATCTCAAGGTTCATTTGCTTCACTCGTTTGTCAAAGAAGCAACTTAGTTTTACCTCTTCTCTTTCTCTTCCGTTTTACCCTCCGGTTCCATCCTAGATCTCGGGACGAGATCCTCTCATAGTGGTGGAGTGTTGTAACGCCCCAAGACCGGAGCTGCAGATGCCTTCCTTGTTTTTCCGAGTTTCACCGTGGGTTTCATTTGTTCTTGCTCTTTTATTTTTTGCATTGCATCATGTCATCATGCCATCACACTGTGCAACTCAAATAAATAAACCGTATGGATCTTTGATCCATTTAAATCAAGGGAATTCACTTGTGATTTCTCTTTATAACATATTAAAGCCCCTCAATACTATTAGGGAGCTATGATAAAAATTATTCCTTTATTTTGGCATTCACCTTCACACACTTGCAAAATCCCAATGCTTTAGTCATCACGACTCTTGGCCTCTAACTTTGCCATATGTCCTTTCGTCATTTTCCGGAGGTCCACCTAAATTCTCAACATTTTTGGGAACTTTGAAAAACCTGTCCCAGTTCAAACCTTTTGAATTAAATTCAAAGGAATTTGAATTTAATCTTTCAAACTTGACCTTTTCTATTTTCCCGGACCGTGCACATTTTTCTGAGTCCGTGGAAATTATCCCCGTGCCCAAATTCTTCCTCTAACCTTCTCTTCTCTCTTTTCCCTTCTTATTTTCTTTGTTTTTGTAAAGAGAAAGAGATGGGAGAGAGAAGAGCCTGGCTGGGCCTCCCAGCCCAGCTGCAACCTGCCAAGCCGGCTCCATCCGCGCTGGCCCATTTGGCCCAAGGCCTCCCGCAACCCACTGCAAACCCTAGGCCTCCCGCTCGATCCCCTGCGCCCGTCCTCCTCATTCCCTCGCGCTGCCAGGGAACCGCTCTTCCCGATCCCCTTTATCCCTCTCGATTCTTTCCCTCGCTCGCTACCTCTCCTCTCCCTCTCTCTGGCACCCGCGCCCGATCCCATCACCTTCCATCGCGCGCCACCACCAGGAGTTTCACCGCCGCCAAGCGCCGCCAGCTCCTCCTCCACCTCGACCTCCTCCCTGAGCTGGAGCCTCTCCTCCGTCCCTCTGCGCCGCCTCCCTTGCAGCCCCCATATCCTCGAGTTGCTTCATCGCCAGAGCGCCCCCGTTGCCCGGTCGCCGGACCTCGCCGGCGCCAATCCTGCCCCACACTGTACCTCCTCCCTCTGCTCCACGTCCGCTGCGCCACCCTGGGTCTCCATCCGCGTTGGCCTCCTGCATCGCCGGTCTACCTCCCCATCCTTGCCGGAGCAAGCTCGCGGTCCGCCACCTCGTGCCCAAGGACGCACCATCCTCGACCTCCTCCTAGCACCCGCCGACCTCCTCTGCTCCATTCCCTCCACTACACCGCAGTCGGCCCTGCCTCCTTGTCGAGCTGCCGGAGCGGTAGTAGCCCGAGCTCTCCCTCGAGCGTGCCTCGCTCCATTGATTCTTCTACCCGAGCCCCATTGCCTACTGTCACGGGATCGTCAAGATGCAGGTCAACCCCATAAAGCAATTCAAGATTCAGCAAGTTTCTTAGAAAATTGTTGTTAAACAGGTTGACGTTCCACTGGGAATGGAATAACAAAGGCTTTTGGCAGTTTGTGGATCGAGATGTGATTCGCTTTTTGAGTAATAGTTTCTTTCATTTGGTGTGCTCTTCCTGGAACCGGTAATAGGAAAAATTTGGTGCATTCTACTTTGCTGTTATGGTATTTACAATCCTTGAATTGTTTGAACCTGACTCTCATTATCTGTCTTCATGGTCTTGAGGGTATTTTGGATATCGTGGAGGTAACTGACGATGAATTCGTCTCTTGCCTCACCGATCTGAACACGGAGTTTCCGAAGCTACAAGAGTGCTTGGTTAAACGGTGCCATTAAGTTTCAACTGTCTTTAAACTTACTACTTCAAGTGCAATTATCAACTCCTTGCAAAATTGTTGGCTTTCTCATCTACAAAAGGCAACTCTGGTATGAAAGGAAACAGATAATTAGGTTCCACTCACTACGTCAACTAAAGCAACTGCATCTGGAGCACTTACCAGGGAAAATCGAATAAATAATGACGTAGTACGAGGGGATTTTTTTTCTAACTATTGCCATCCTGTGTTCAGTTCCCATTTCGTAGTAGGAGACAGACTCAAAGTCAATAGATTCCTGTCCTTTTCTATAGAAATAGGCTTGGTCAAGTGCTTAAAAAAGAGGTGACCCGAATGATTTCAATGAATTGCTATTTGGTCAGATTGGAACAATTGGATTCGAAAGGAAAGAAAGACTGTGAACGAAGAGGGCCGCCCATGATCGATTGGATTCGGCAAATAAAGTAGAGGGCCCGCCCGTGTCACCACCAGTCCACCGAACCAGCTGTAGATCGCTAACTCTCTTGTCGACGCCCGGAACTTATGTACGAGTTAAGAATGAATTGTTCCCGAGTAGAGAGGGCAGGATAAGGATTCAGTAAGAAGGAGAGTCTACTTATGGAAATGCCATCCTCTCTTTCCTCAGTAACGGAGTGACTAGCTACCCCGACTTTTTATTCCAGTTCCATTCTTACTGGTGCAGGAGTCCAAAGTGCATCTTCCAACTCCCTAACTGCGTCTTCCATGAAGTTCGGGAGACCCCTCACGTGCCGCTGCCCGTGAGACTCGCCTTTGTACACTTTGCGCACCGCTTCGACTAGACCCCGCTACTACCTCGTATCCAAATACCTGCGATCTAGCTCATTCTTTTTTAAGCCCTGCAAGCCTAATAGAACCTTGTTTCCTGGGCCAAGTCAGCCTATAAGTAAGTAGGGCTGAAGACAATTTGTTTGTTAGTTTTTCAATCTTCTTCCTTCTATGCTTAGAGTAAGTGGAAATGACCTCCTTGATCAGCAAGTAAGCGAGCGGTAGTTCAGTCTCCGACAAGTGAGGCCGAATAGCCCCAGGTGTCCTTTTCCTTCTAAACTAGCTGCTCTCGCTTGACTCTTCTAGTGAGCAAGCAAACTGGTCGGGGAACAGGGTCGGATCAAAGTAAGGAATGGGAATAGCACTCACTCGTTGAAGGTAAGCCAGAAACAGGGGTTGTCCTCTCCCTTACTTAAGTCCTAGTCCATCTTTTCGTGCCCCAAAGGGGAAGTCAAGCAATAATGAGGGAACTTGACCCACACCTGACGAAAGAGTTTGGTAGCTCGAAGGAAGCAGAAGCAAAACCTGCTTTCTTTCTGTCCCAACCTCCAAGGGTTCCTCCCTGTATGACATAGTCCATTGGATTGGGGCAATGGTACGCACCTATGTTTGGTGTCCCCTCTCTCACTTCCTCGTCAGATCCTGGTCCCAAAGGGCAATACATTGAGTCGGAAAGACGGGGGGCTTTCGTAAATTCCATTCTGTAGCCGAACTAGCCCCTGGATCAGCTCTCATAGTGGGAGAATCAGAGTCAAGTTAGGCGCAAAAGAGGGGGTTGACATCATTCGTCGTGATTGGATCAATCAGACTCCCCCACAGGAAATGCCAAGGGGCGCCCTTTCTCATTATCATCTACCGCCCATTTCTTCATCATCTGCTGCTGCCTTAAGTGCGTAAAGTAGGCTCAGCTTCTTAGGTTTCTAAATATCTTGTAGTAGCCGAAGGTAGTCCAGTCCGCTTGTTAGATTGAATTGAATCTTATATAACCTACGTAGCTAAAGAGAAAATCATAATAGTCTAAGTGGACCTCTCAAAGGTATAAATAAGTAGACATTAGTCTTACTGGTTCGGTCTTTTTCTTTTTTTGTTATGATGCCCACATTTCATACTTCTCAATTCTTATTTATTCAAGGGTTCGTATGTACTGAGTGACTCTAGGTCTATTCAGATGCAGCTTCAAGAGAGCTTTATTCGGCCTTTGTATGACCGTCTTCCCTTCCTGTCTATCTCCTTCGGTCAGGTAGTTCTGCTTCCGATGCCGGAGGAGCAGGGTGGGATAGAAGGGTAGTTTCTGAGTTCGAGATGTCTGAGCTTGGAGGTTCCGCTTCTCTAATGTGATAATAAAGCAACAAGCAACGCCGCTCCCGTGCGCTCATCCCTTGCTTGTTCTTGAGCGCTAGTCATTCATCCCTAGCTGGGTTCTTGGGATATCTTGATTCTCTTTATGATGATGTAAGGGTCGGCAACAATGAATAAGGAATCGATCGGAAGTTCGCGCCAATCGATCTTCTGTAGGAGTAGGAGGTAGCGCGAATCCCCTCTTTCTTCGTTTAGAAGAGTGCTGGACCTCCACAACGTCAAACCATAGAACACAGCTCCTTTCGGTCGAACCCTAGGAAAGACGACTTTACCTTTTTCGTAGATAGTCTGAGTTCGAGCTACTGTAGTCTCCCCCGTTGACCTTCTTTTTTAGATAGAATCCTCAATGAGTGGAAAGGACTCCCAAACTTGCTCCACAGTACTATACCATACAGAGCCGCGCCCTTGTGATATGATAAGAAGAAAAGGGGCCAGGCCGCCCTCTTTTCTTTTCCGCACCAAGCCTTCTTGTAAAATCGGGTGTATAGCTCAGTTGGTAGAGCATTGGGCTTTTAACCTAATGGTCGCAGGTTCAAGTCCTGCTATACCCAAAACAAAAAAAACCACTCTTGTATTCGTAAGGATGCATAGTAGCCTTCAAAGAGCACTCTTTGGCCTTGAGAAAAGCCCCTTTCTCATCAACATCTCGACTTCGCTCGTTGTTTGAGGTAAGTATAAAGGAGATCAGACTGGCTCGGTCATTGATAGGCCGGCCTTCTCCTTATTCAATGGATAGGGCGCGGGGGAAAGTCAAGTCAAGCACTAGTTAGTTGGGGTGGGACGCACCAAAGCAGCGTTCGTTGCACTAGCGCCTTATCTTTTGAAGCTAAACAGAGGCTCGAAAGACGGAGTACGTCCGAAGTCGTTGGCTGCCTTTTTGTAGTGCGCAAGTCAGAGTGAACTTCTTCTTCTGTTCTGCGAATCTACTAACGAGAACTGCCGTACAGTCCTATCTTTTTTTAAGAAAGATCGTAGATGAACGTTTCGTTTCGTTACCTAAGTAGTTGAGCAATTCATTCCAAGGTAAACAAAGAGGTATTTCCTTTTCTCGTTCAGTCCTTCTCTCCTTCCATCCCAGTAGGCCTATTCATGCTTTTTTGCTATCCATCTTGATCAAATAGAAGAAGGGGAAATTCAGACTAGGCAAAACACCTCAAAAAGTGAAAAAAAGATAAAACAACTTTCTTATTGTCAAGTAGTAAACCATAGTTCTCATCCTAGGAAACCATATCGATCATCGGTTCAGAGCTCCCAACTACGAAGCTCTTTTCTAGAGCGAGTCAACAATTCGTGGATCCATGGTTTGGATGAAGCTATGTACCCGGGTAGAGATGATTTGTCTCAAAGATGTTCCGCTCATCCAAGAATCTGAAACTTCATCTACATAAACTCATAAATAGCCCTTTCCTTTCTTTTCTTGACTTAAAAAGGTAATCAATCCTTTCTTTTCATCTTTTATCAAGTCTTCCTCTTCCTGATTGAGTCAATCAGGGATAGAAATTCGGATCAACTATGAGGAGTAGGGCTGCTGGGCAAGTGAATGAACTCTGTCCTAGGCATTTCCAATAAGTTCAGTGAAGTGAGGGCGAAGCCTTTTTTGAGAGGGAAAATACACTCCCAATGATATTCCATAATGGAAGGAATGAGTGGAAGATTTACTGGAAGAAAAAAATACGATACTTTTCTAGTCGTAGGTAGGGCTACCTATCTAGTTTCGTGCTTCGGGCGTACCAGATTCAATAGGCTAGGTTATAGCTGACAGATTTCTTTAAGAACTAGCCGCCTATAAGCCTCGCTAGTAGTATTCCTGCCCAGTGCCGGAGTAGTGACTACCCCCGTGACCCATCCCCGTCAGAGTTCACATCCACCACCAAGTACCATGACGTACGGTGCCCGAACGTCCACCACAACGGTGCCAAGTTCCACCACCGACGACCGTTTTGGATAAGTCAAGACCCGGACCGACAAGTACCCCAACGTCATGTGTACAACGACCGTCGCCGAAGACCCAGGTTGCAAAAACGTCAAGTACCTATGACTAAAGAACACCAAGTACCTCTCCGAAAAACGAACATGTACCACTACGTCCGGAGGCATCGGATTCGTCAAGTCCAACAACGAATGTGTACAACTATCGGCGCCCCCGAACGACTACGAAACATGAACCTCTACTTCCCCTCCAAAACTTGTCCCACTACCGTCGCCATGATCGCGAGAACCTCTACCGTCGAACTTAGAGCATGCGAGAACGACTACTTCCTCTACTTCCTTTACGAACCCGAACCGCTCCGAGAATGCACCTGGAAGGTATAACCGCCGAGACGATGACCCGTGGACGAAAGCATGTGTTGTATGAGATGCATGTTTAGTTGTTGTTTTCGCCCGTGAACGTTAGTGGTTCCTCCTTGTTGCCATGCCATCGTTGACTCATGGGAACCTGGTAACCGGGATCACCCCACCATCTTTTGCACGCTCCCGCCACACTTTTTTTGCACCGACGTCTCAATGAGTTGTCGGAACCAGAACGTTGCCGTGGCACCATTTCATTATCGTCGCCATGGCACCCCTTTCTTTCAACCACGGTGACAAATGCTTATTAATGCTCTTGTCAACTTTTAATAAAAATTGCATAAACTTGAACATTTCATCCGCATCATGTTAACAACTTTAAGATGTTTAAAATTGTTGTTTGCTTCAAATTGCTAAATAACATATGGGGATTTTCCGGAATTGTTGTTTGTTATTTCCGGCCTCATTTAAACTTGCCTAGATAGGTAGTTTTCATTTGCTCCACCCTCTTTCCATGTTAACCAACATTTAATATTGTTGAGTACCTAACCGGGAGTGAACTAAATAATTGATGTGGTGTTCCGTCAATATGCAACTCGTTGCATATTGGGCTCCACTTAACTTGTAGTTTTGTTTGTGCACTTTTCCATGCCATGCCTCATTAAACCAGACATGCATCATACTTGGCTGTGCATCATGCCATGTTTATGTGTTGGTTGTTTACTATGTTGTGTGCTTCTTTCCGGTGTTGCTTCTTCGGGTTGGATCCGATAACGTCGTGTTTGTGAGGATTCGTTCGACTACGTCTGTTTGTCTTCGTCTTGGACTCGTTCTTCTTCCTTGCGGGATCTCAGGCAATATGACCATACCCTCGAAATCACTTCTATCTTTGCTTGCTAGTTGCTCGCTCTTTTGCTATGCCTATGCTGCGATACCTACCACTTGCTACATCATGCCTCCCATATTGCTAAGCCAAGCCTCTAACCCACCTTGTCCTAGCAAACTGTTGTTTGGCTCTGTTACCGCTTTGCTCACCCCTCTTATAGCGTTGTTAGTTGAAGGTGAAGATTGGAGTGTATTCCATGTTGGAACATGATTATTGTTGGGCTATCACAATATATCTTATTTACTTAATGCACCCATATACTTGGTAAAGGGTGGAAGGCTCGGCCTTATGCCTGGTGTTTTGTTCCACTCTTGCCGCCCTAGTTTCCGTCATACTGGTGTTATGTTCCCCGATTTTGCGTTCCTTACGCGGTTGGGTTATAATGGGTACCCCTTGACAGTTCGCCTTGAATAAAACTCCTCCAGCAAGGCCCAACATTGGTTTTACCATTTGCCACCTAGCCTTTTCTTTCCCTTGGGTTCTGCAGACTCAAGGGTCATCTTTATTTAAACCCCCGAGCCAGTGCTCCTCTGAGTGTTGGTCCAAACTAGAGCACCGTGCAGGGCCATCCCTTGGCAACTTGTGTTACATCGGCTCCTGTACGCTTAGCTTATCCGGTGTGCCCTAAGAACGAGATATATGCAGATCCTATCAGGATTTGTCGGCACAGCGGGTGGTCTTGCTGGACTTGTTTTACCATTATCGAAATGTCTTGTAACCGGGATTCCGAGCCTGATCGGGTTTACCTGGGAGAAGGAATATCCTTCATTGACCGTGAGAGCTTGTGATGGGCTAAGTTGGGACACCCCTGCAGGGATTTGAACTTTCAAAAGCCGTGCCCGCGGTTATGGGCAGATGGGAATTTGTTAATGTCCGGTTGTAGAAAACCTGAAGCTTATCTTAATTAAAATGCATCAACCGCGTGTGTAGCTGTGATGGTCCCTTCTCGGTGGGGTCCGGGAACTGAACACGGTGTTGGAGTTATGCTTGACGTAGGTTGATCTAGGATCACTTCTTGATCATAGTTTATCGAACGTGCTTTGCCTTCTCTTCTCGCCGTCTTTTGCGTATGTTAGCCACCATATATGCTAGTGCTTACTGCAGCTCCACCTCATACCTTTTCCCTACCTATAAGCTTAAATAGTCTTGATCGTGAGGGTGTGAGATTGCTGAGTCCCCGTGACTCACAGATACTTCCAAAACCAGCTTGCAAGTGCCGACGATATCGTGCAGGTGACGCAACAGAGATCAAGGAGGAGCTCGATGAAGATCGTGTTCGTTATGTTGTTCCGTTTCCAGTTGATCAGTAGTGGAGCCCAGTTGGGACGATCGGGGATCTGTGTAGCATTTGGGGTAGTCTTCTTTTATTTTGGTTCTGTAGTCGGACCTTGATTGTATCTAGATGATGTAATACTATATTCATGTATTGTGTGAAGTGGCGATTGTAAGCCAACTCTGTACCTCTTTTCCTTATTCATTACATGGTTGTGTGAAGATTACCTCACTTGTGACATTTCTTACAATGCAGTTATGCCTCTAAGTCATGCTCCGACATGTGGGAGATATAGCCGCATCGTGCGTGTTACAATAGTGCTCATGTTCGGAACAACTGTCATTCCACTAGTGATCAGTAGCTTATCCTGCTGAAGTGCCATCGGAGCCAAAGTGTAAGCTAGCCACTCCTCAAAGAATAAATAGTTGAAACCAATGGTTAGAAGTGTAACTTGGTTGATGCGAACAATTTCTGTACTGTACTCACAATGGCCAATGTGGGAGTGTGTTAATGTATCCCTTCTCAATGCAAAATGAAGGCATTCCTTAAATCCCTCGTGACTCGAAAATTGCCAGTGCACTGTCATGCTCACAATCTGGGTTATATAGACAGGCTCATTAGTGCTCCAGAATTTATCAACACTAAAATTGGACACCCATGTCACGGGCTGCATCAAACTTGCAGTGCTTCTAGTAGTAATTCTCCTTGTATATCTTGACCGATGATTCAGTGAACTCCTTTCAGAATCTGCTATCACCTTACAATAGACTTGCACCAAATTAAAGAAGTTGAACCCATATTGTTGATTGTCTGTGTTGCACCATAAGATATTGTGGTTTAGCTCTACTGGATGCCAAGACATACATCCACAACCCTCACTCTACATAATATGAAAAGGTAACTGGGAAGGCCATTGTTGCTTGGAAAATGTGGATATATATTCCTTGTCATTGTCGGATTTAGGGTTCCGCAGACCCTTGAGAGGTTCGAACATTGGGTGCATGTGTAGAACTCGTCCTCCCCAACCTACCTGCTCGCCGATCCCACAGCCTAGCTCGACGAACCCAATGGACAAGAGACAGAAGAGTTTACCCAGGTTTGGGCCACCTTGCAGGGTAAAACCCTACTTCTTCTTTGTGGTGGATTGGCCTCGAGGGGCTGAGGATGAACCAGTACAGTGGAGAACAACCTCAGGAGGAGAGGTGTTCTTGCACTTGATGAGCTGGTGGGTGTGAGGACGATCGGAATGATCGGTCCTCCTCTATGGTGGTGCTGGCTAAGTCCTATTTACAGTGGCCTTGGTCCTCTTCCGAAATGTAAGGCGGGCAAGGATCACACAACGGCCAAATTCAAAGGGAGACAACTAGTACATGCTATCTTGACAAAAGTAGTCTTCGCCTACAAAAGCTCCTGGTTGTGACGCCGCGGTGGGCTCCTCGATGACCTCTGTCCTGCCGTCCTGGCGGTCTTGGTCTTGTTGCACCGGAATGGAAACCTTTAGCTGATCCCTCGGGACTCCGCGCATGCGCTTGCCTCTTAGCACCTAAGAGGAAAGTGGTACTATGTGCCCACTGGCGCCCGCCTGGCCTTCTTCATCATGGCTTGCGTCATCCGAACCTCACGAGGTGCACCTTGCATTGATATTTCCTCTCCTCAGGAGCCAGACTGGGGAAGCCACCTGAGGGACTCCTGGATTAGGGGGTGTTCGGGTAGCCGGACTATACCTTCAGCCGGACTCCTGGACTATGAAGATACAAGATTGAAGACTTCATCCCGTGTCCGGATGGGACTTTCCTTGGCGTGGAAGGCAAGCTTGGCGATGCGGATATTCGAGATCTCCTACCATTGTAACCGACTCTGTGTAACCCTAACCCTATCCGGTGTCTATATAAACCGGAGGGTTGTAGTCCGTAGGCAATCAACTCCATACACAACAATCATACCATAGGCTAGCTTCTAGGGTTTAGCCTCCTTGATCTCGTGGTAGATCTACTCTTGTACTACCCATATCATCAATATTAATCAAGCAGGAGTAGGGTATTACCTCCATCGAGAGGGCCCGAACCTGGGTAAAACAAAGTGTTCCCTGCCTCCTGTTACCATCCGGCATTGACGCACAGTTCGGGACCCCCTACCCGAGATCCGCCGGTTTTGACACCGACATTGGTGATTTCATTGAGAGTTCCTCTGTGTCGTCGCCTTTAGGCCTGATGGCTCCTTCGATCATCAACAATGATACGGTCCAGGGTGAGACTTTTCTCCCCGGACAGATCTTCGTCTTCGGCAGCTTCGCTCTGCGGGCCAATTCGCTCGGCCACCTGGAGCAGATCGAAAGCTACGCCCCTAGCCATCAAGTTAGGTTTGGAAGCTTAAACTACATGGCTGACATCCGCGGACTTGATCTTTGACGGATTCGAGCCACAGCCAAGCGCGCCGCACAGTCTCGCTGGGCATGATATAGCTCTGCCGCCGAACAGCGCCTTGGAGGCCGCCCATGCATTGGTTTTGACCATTGATTCGGAGCCTACTGCGCCGATCAAGGATCAGCGGTTGGACGCTGCCTTAGGGGCTGCGATCTCAGAGGCGATCGAGCCGAACTCCGGCCCCGCACTCCGCATGGCCCGTGACTCCGAGGAGCCGGATTCCTCTCCGAACTCCGAGCCCCCCGCGCCCCTGCCAATCAAATCGGATTGGGCGCTGATAATGGAGTTCACCACCACGGACATCTTTCAGCACTCGCCCTTCAGCGACATCCTGAATTCTCTAAAGTCTCTCTCTTTATCAGGAGAGTCCTGGCCGGACTACGGTCAGCGAGGGTGGAATACGGACAATGAGGAAATTCAAAGCCCACCCACCACCCACTTTGTAGCCACTGTCGACGATCTAACCGACATGCTTGACTTCAGCTCCGAAGACATCGATGGCATGGACGACGATGTAGGAGACGAACAAGAACCAGCACCTGTAGGGCGCTGGAAGGCCACCTCGTCATATGACATATATATGGTGGATACTCCAAAAGATGGAGATGGCGACGGAACAGTGGGGGATGACGCCCCCATGAAACAGCCAAAGCGCCGGCGTCAGCGGCGCCGCTCTAAATTCCGCCAAAGCAAAAACGGTGATTCCGGCGCGGGAGATAATACTACCCCGGATAGCGTCGAAGAACACCCACCTCAGCAAGATTCGGCACAGGAAGATGGAGAAGCCAGCCCTCATGAGAGAGCGGCAGACCGAGAGGTCGAGGATGATAACTATACGCCTCCCTCCGAAGACGAGGCAAGCCTCGATGACGACGAATTCGTCATACCATCAGACCCCGCCGAACAAGAGCGTTCTAAACGCAGGCTTTTAGCCACGGCAAGCAGCCTCAAGAAAAAGCAGCAACGGCTTAGAGCTGCCCAAGATTTGCTAGCTGACAGATGGACTGAAGTCCTTGCGGCCGAAGAGTATGAACTCGAACGCCCCTCCAAGAGTTACCCGAAGCGCAGGCCGCTACCCCGATCAGAGGAGGAAGCACCTACATCACCAGCGCATGACATGGCAGACTGGCCACCTCGCGGCCGCGACAGAGAGGCCTCTCGACCCTCCACCCAAGCCATGCCCCGACGCCGCTCAACTAAGGCACGGGAAAATGCGCCCGACCTGCGAGACATACTGGAGGATAAGGCAAGACAAACAAGATCGATCTACAGATCGCGCAGGCGCCCTACGGCATGTGACAATGATCTTCACTCCGGATACAACAAATCCGGCCGGGCCAAACACAACAGACATAGCTCTTCCGAGCTGCGTCGTGATATAGCCCAGTACAGAGGCGCCGCACACCCGCTATGCTTCACGAATGAAGTAATGGATCATAAAATCCCAGAGGGTTTCAAACCCGTAAACATCGAATCATACGATGGCACAACAGACCCGGCGTTATGGATCGAGGATTACCTCCTTCACATCAACATGGCACGCGGTGATGATCTACACGCCATCAAATACCTCCCGCTCAAACTTAAAGGACCGGCCCGGCATTGGCTTAACAGCTTGCCAGCGGACTCAATCGGTTCTTGGGAGGACTTGGAAGCCGCATTCCTCGACAACTTCCAGGGCACTTACGTGTGACCGCCGGATGCCGACGACTTAAGCCACATAATTCAGCAGCCAGAAGAATCGGCCAGACAATTCTGGACACGGTTCCTAACAAAGAAAAACCAGATAGTCGACTGTCCGGACGCAGAGGCCCTAGCAGCCTTCAAGCATAACATCCGTGACGAGTGGCTTTCCCGGCACCTGGGACAGGAAAAGCCGAAATCTATGGCAGCCCTCACGACACTCATGACCCACTTTTGCGCGGGAGAAGACAGCTGGCTAGCTCGCAGTAACAACTTATCAAAGAACCCTGGTAATTCGGATACCAAGGACAAAAGTGACAGGACACGTTGGAATAAGAAAAAAGGCCGCGTTAACAGCGACAGCAATGGGGACATGGCAGTTAATGCTGGATTCAAAGGCTACAAATCCGGTCAGTGGAAAAATCCATTCAAAAAGAATACTCAGGGCCCGTCCAGTTTGGACCGAATACTCGATCGCTTGTGCCAGATACATGGCACCCCCGAAAGGCCAGCCAACCACACTAACAGGGATTGTTGGGTGTTCAAGCAGGCAGGCAAGTTAAGGGCCGAAATCAGAGACAAGGGGCTGCACAACGACGACGAGGAGCCCAAGCCGCCGAACAACAATGGACAGAAGGGCTTTCCCCCACAAGTGCGGACGGTGAACATGATATACGCAACCCACATTCCCAAGCGGGAGCGGAAGTGTGTGCTACGGGACGTATACGCGATAGAGCCAGTCGCCCCAAAGTTCAACCCATGGTCCTCCTGCCCGATCACTTTTGATCGAAGGGACCATCCCACTAGCATCCGTCATGGCGGCTTCGCCGCATTGGTTCTCGACCCAATCATCGACGAATTTCATCTCACAAGAGTCCTCACGGACGGCGGCAGTAGCCTGAACCTGCTTTATCAGGATACAGTGTGGAAAATGGGCATAGATCCCTCGAGGATTAAGCCCACAAGAACGACCTTTAAAGGCATTATACCAGGTGTAGAAGCCAACTGTACAGGCTCAGTAACACTTGACGTGGTCTTCGGATCCCCGGACAATTTCCGAAGCGAAGAGTTAATCTTCGATATAGTCCCGTTTCGCAGTGGCTATCACGCCCTGCTCGGACGAACCGCATTTGCACAGTTCAATGCGGTGCCGCACTACGCATATCTCAAGCTCAAGATGCCAGGCCCTCGAGGAGTAATTACGGTCAACGGAAAAACCAAACGCTCCCTCCGTACGGAGGAGCATACGGCGGCTCTCCCAGCGGAGGTGCAAAGTAGCCTTCTCAGGCAATTCTCCAGTCCGGCCATTAAAAAGCCAGACACTGCCAAGCGCGCCCGGAGTAACCCACAGCAGGACCGCCTGGCACACTCTGAGCAAGCATAGCAATGCAGCCCCAACCCCAGCTGTCGCGACATAGCGAAACCAGTACCTCGCGTACATAACTACGCCCTTGAAATACCATGGGCACAGGGGAAGGGGCACAATAACGGCATGCCCAAAATACAGCTTAAAACGTACTAGGGGGTGCCAGATTCTTTTTTTAATTTTTTCTTACTTTCAGGACTCCATACTTCGGACGACCTGTTCGGCAATTCGACTGCCGCACAAACGATGCAAGATCTAGGGAGGCAGACAAGCCATGCCGCATTATGGAACTCCCAGATGGTCTCTGTTACGAGCGGTATACCTATTTTAAATACAATTCCGCGGCATGCCCCTGGTCAGGACATACTGAATAGTCCAATATCTTTTGCTTACCGCACTATTTGTATCGTTCGGCTTTGATAAATAGCCTCTCTATAAACAATGCTTAGCTTTTTGTCTATTTTTTGCATTACTCCCTTTTATATATGTTCATTAATGACATGTTGCACCCGTACACTATGGTACGGCAAGTACGCCAGGGGCTTCAGTACCCTTTAATATGGTGTGAGAAGTCCGTACACTTTCACAAGTGCAGCACCCCGAACTTATAGCACTATATGCATCGGCTCCGAATCATGATTTGGGTCAATAGTTGGGTTTGCCCGGCTCCTAGGTTTTGGTGCCTTACGTTCCGCTATATCGGCTAAGGTAGCACTAGGAGAACCACTGCGATTGTGCCCCAGTTGAGCTGGGTTAAGCACCTCAGTGGAGAAAGCTAAAACTGACTGTCATGATGAGGCGAGAGACCGGTCGCTGTTCGAGAGGTTTTTCGAGTCCCTAAAGACTTATGCCGCTTCGAGCGAGGAGCCGGATTTGTCCGGCCAAGGCATGGATAGCGCCCCGAACTCGGTCTTCTGAACTAGGGGCTTCGCCGAAATTTAAAATTATAAAGTTCTATGGCTAAGTGAGAGTGTTCAAGCATTATAGTCCGATTGCCTGGTTCGTTGTGCTGAGCGCCTCCCTCGAAGGACCCAACTATGGGAAAAAGAGCGCTCAAGTTTATCCCGAACACCCCAGCACTAGTGGCATGGGGGCAGAAGCCGACGACTGGCCATCTCTCAATTTTTTGATAAACGGCCGCACAGAAAATAATATTTTAAATTCAACAAGCATTGCTTAAGCGCCTATGAACAAGTTTTCAGCGCACAGGATAAAAACGAGCGAGTTTATTCAAAAATTACATCCTTGGTACATTCATCCGCCACAAGGCGGGCACCCGCAAGAACATCCTTATAGTAGTTCTCGGGCTTGCGATGCTCCTTCCCCGGCGGCAGCCCGTCCCTCACAAGCTTTTCACCGTCTAGCTTACCCCAGTGCACCTTTGCACGGGCAAGGGCCCTACGGGCACCTTCGATGCAAACGGAACGCTTCATGACCTCGAGCCTTGGACAGGCCTCCACCAGCCGCCGCACCAGCCCGAAGTAGCTCCCAGGCAGGGCCTCTCCGGGCCACAGTCGAACTATGAAGCCCTTCATGGCCTGTTCGGCCGCCTTGTGGAGATCGACCAGCTGTTTCAGCTGGTCACTCAAGGGCACAGGGTGTCCGGCCTCAGCATACTGAGACCCGAACACCTTCTCTGTAGAGCTACCCTCTTCAGCTCGGTAGAATGCGGCAGCGTCGGATACGCTGCGGGGAAGATTTGCGAATGCCCCTGGAGAGCTTCGGATTCGGGTAAGTAACAAGTAGTTTACTCTTATATTTCTTCTTTGCATAAAGAATGCCTTACCCGCTGCTATCTTTTTCACCTCCTCCAACTCTTGGAGGGCCTTTTGGGCTTCGTCCTTGGCAAACTTGGCAGTCTCAAGGGCCGCCGCGAGCTCGGACGCTTGGGTCTTTGACTCAAGCTCCAAACTCTCATGTTTTTTCATGAGAGCCTGAAGCTCTTGCTGCACCTCGCCGACCTGAGCCCCAAGTTTCTCTCGCTCGGTGCGCTCCGCGGCCGTTTTCTTTTCGGCCTCGGACAGCGCCTGCTTGAGGGTCGCCACCTCAGTCGTGGCCCCTATAATAAGCAGTGCAATCCTGTTATTTTTTGCAATCACGCCTCTCTACAGGCACTTTTTCTGTAAGGTATTTTCTTACCTTCTTTCTCCTTGAGCTGCCGCTTGGCAAGGCCGAGCTCTTGCTCGGTCCGCTCGAGGTCCTGCTTTAGGACACCCACCTCCACAGTCAGTGCGGCGGTGGATAGCAGCGAAGCCTGCATACGCATATTGACTCTTTTTGTTAGACTCCTGCGAAAATTAATAGATCCTCTATTCGGCTTTTCCTTCCGAACGCCAAACAGAGCATCCGGGGCTACTGTCTATGCGGTAATATTTTTACATATTTTTACTTACCTCGAAGCCTGTTAGAAGGCTAGCGCAAGCTTCAGTCAGTCCGCTCTTGGCGGACTGAACCTTCTGGATCACCGTACTCATAATAGTACGGTGCTCCTCGTCGATGGAGGCGACTTCAAGCACCTCCAGCAGATTGTCCGGCGCCTCCGGTTGGACGGAGGCTGCCGGCTCAGAAGGCTTGCTCCTCTTGGAAGGAGTTCGCCTGCCGCGGTCCAGAATTGTTGAAGATTCCGGCACGGTGTCCGGCTCAAAGACGGACTTGGAGCCCTGGGGGGTCTTGTCCGCTTTACTCCTGGAGTCCGGGAGGTTGCCTTGCGGCTCCTCCAGGACCACCTTCTCCTGCCCTGGAGCTTGTCGCGACGCCACTTCGGCGTCGTCCGCAGTGCGGGGGGAGACAGCGGGCGGAACGGAGTTCACGTCCGATGAATCCAGGGAGCCGCTCGACGACTCGTTGAGTTCGGCCCGGGGCGGGCTGCATAATTATGATCGACATTAGGGAAAGTTGTGCAACAAAGGAACATCATGAGTTATTTTGATATCCGAACTTACGATTTCGCTGGATGCTTGGCCCTGTTTGGCCACTCCTCTTTGCCCTCTTCGGCGTCGGGGGAGTAGTCCGGCGGAGGGGTCTTCCTTTTCCTAGACCCCTCGGCCTCCCTCGTTGGGGCGGCCTTCCTCTTCTCTCCTCCCTCTACTGGGGGGGAGAGTTTTCTTCTTCCTCCTCCTCGTTTTCGCGGGAGGAGGGCGTCTCGGACTCGTCAGATGATGAGTCCGACGCCACCACATTATGGGCACTCTTTCGAGTCCCCGTGGCCTTCTTCTTCTTGGCCTTCTTCTCCGGCACCACGTAAGGCGCCGGAACAAGTAGCTTCACTAGGAGAGCAGGGGCTGGGTCTTCGGGCAAGGGAGCCGGACAGTTAATCGATCCGGGCTTCACCCGCCAAGCCTGTCAAAGGTAAGGGAGTTTAGATCCCGCATAGAGTCAAACTATGAAAAAACTTAACATCCTGTAAAAGTTGAAAATAGCTTACCTCGCTAGCGTGACGCTGCGAGCTATATCCACGGTCCTCGGAAGCGAATGTGGGAGCCTCGGCGCCTTTGGTTAGCACCCTCCAGACGTCTTCATACGTCGTGTCGAAGAGCCTGTTAAGGGTTCGGTGCTGCGCCGGGTCGAACTCCCACAGATTAAAATCCCGTTGTTGACACGGGAGGATCCGGCGGACGAGCATAACCTGGACTACATTGACGAGCTTGATCGGCTTGCTCACCAGGGACTGGATGCATGTCTGCAGTCCGGTCAGCTCTTTTTCGTCGCCCCACGACAGGCCCGTCTCTTTCCAGGACATAAGCCGCGTGGGGGGTCCGGATCGGAACTCGAGGGCTGCGATCCATTTCGGATCGCACGGGTCAGTGATGTAAAACCACCACGATTGCCACCCCTTCAGGGTCTCCATGAAGGAGCCCTCGAGCCATAGGACGTTGGCCATCTTGCCCGCCATGGCGCCTCCGCACTCCGCCTGGCTGCCGCGCACCACCTTGGGCTTGACGTTGAAGGTCTTGAGCCAGAGGCCGAAATGGGGGCAGATGCGGAGGAAAGCCTCGCACACGAAAATAAACACCGAGATGTTGAGGACAAAGTTCGGGGCCAGATCGTGGAAATCCAGGCCATAGTAAAACATGAGCCCCCGGACAAATGGGTGGAGTGGAAAACCCAGTCCGCGGAGGAAGTGGGGAAGGAATACTACCCTCTCATGGGGCGTTGGGGTGGGGAGAAGCTGTCCCTCCTCAGGAAGCCAGTGCGCGATGTCTTTGGACAAGTATCCGGCCTTCCTTAGCTTTTTGACATGGCCCTCCGTGACGGAGGAGACCGTCCACTTGCCTCCCACTCCGGACATTGCTGGAGAAGGTTGAGGTGGGAAGTGCGGGCTTGGGCGCTGGAGCTCGAGTGCGCAGGAGATGGATAGGCAAAGGAGGAAGAAGGCGTAGGTAAAAAGGTGGATCCTTATCCCCTTATATGGGCGGATGCGGTTGTGCGTCCCCACCAGCCTAGTAAAACTCGCTTGTCTCCCAAGCGCCGTGATAAATGGCGCGGTTAGGGTTACCCACGTCCGTATTGATGAGAATCTCGTAAAGGGGGTACACGATCTCTGCTTTGACATGACGTGCCAAGGAAACCACCTCGCGAAACATGCTGAGGTGGAAAAGTAAAAACGATTCGAGTAAAGGACTTGGCCGTAGTGTGATGACGCACTGCGGAATACGTCGGCAGATTTGATTTGTGTTAATATTATTCTCTCTATGGAAATATGTGGAAATTTATTTTGCAGAGCCGGACACTCCTCTTGGTGTTTACAGTCTTCTATGAAGGTCTTGGAGGAGGAACCCGCCTTGCAATGCCGAAGACAATTTGCGCGCCGGACTCGTCGTCATTGAAGCCTGGTTCAGGGGCTACTGAGGGAGTCCTGGATTAGGGGGTGTTCGGGTAGCCGGACTATACCTTCAGCCGGACTCCTGGACTATGAAGATACAAGATTGAAGACTTCATCCCGTGTCCGGATGGGACTTTCCTTGGCGTGAAAGGCAAGCTTGGCGATGCGGATATTCGAGATCTCCTACCATTGTAACCGACTCTGTGTAACCCTAACCCTATCCGGTGTCTATATAAACCGGAGGGTTGTAGTCCGTAGGCAATCAACTCCATACACAACAATCATACCATAGGCTAGCTTCTAGGGTTTAGCCTCCTTGATCTCGTGGTAGATCTACTCTTGTACTACCCATATCATCAATATTAATCAAGCAGGAGTAGGGTATTACCTCCATCGAGAGGGCCTGAACCTGGGTAAAACAAAGTGTTCCCTGCCTCCTGTTACCATCCGGCCTTGACGCACAGTTCGGGGCCCCCTACCCGAGATCCGCCGGTTTTGACACCGACACCACCCCCCAGGGAGGTCTTGGTGTCGTCCGCCTCACGAGGCTTGGCCCCTCGCGAGGGTATTGAGTTGTCGATGCTGAGGTTGGGTCATACCGGGCCATTGACAGAGCCACGCCATGGGCTGCAGGCAGGCAAGTCTGGGTACCCCCATTCCCAGAACGTCGACAGTAGCCCCCGGGCCCAAGGCACGCTCGGACTTGGCTTTGAGGCGAAGCCAAAGGGCATTTGCGGAGCACCGCGGGCCCTAACCGCTTGGCTACCTTGGTCGATCTGTGGCGATTAATGGGACATGGGCACCCCCACTTCCCCACACAGCCTTGATATTCACCGGGCTCGGCAGCCACTATTACCCACGCAGCTCCGCCTTCATCGCTTGTTGTGCGCTCCCTTGGCTTCTCCACCTTCCCGAGAAACAGCAGCTCCTTTCAAGGATTCTATGCCTGCACCGGTCCTCCCCTGTCGCTACGGTGCCGCGGTTGAAGAAGAAGGGGAAAACCTGCGCTTCGGTCGAGCCTCCGCCAGCATTCGAGCCCGCCCTCGAGCGGTCGATGGTAGTCAATTAAGATGGGCTGGACAAGATTTGCCCAGCGCTAGCTACCAGTTCCAATGAGTGGAAGGCGACTATGGTTTGGCTTGCTTCCCGGGCCATGGTCGATATGGCAGCCACTGAGATCCCCATCCATCTTCATGTGCTCTTGGCTAGCCTGATCCCCCCTTTCTCTGATTTCTACAACGCCATACTCTCGCATTACCAAGTCCACGCGATGCATCTGGATCCTCAATCTATCATTCTCCTTGCCGTCTTCGCCTTCGTCTGCGAGGTCATGTTGGGCATTGCCCTTACGTGTCCTTGTTTCATCATTTCTTCTTGCTTCACCTGGTTGACGCCCGCTAGCACTCAGGGTGCATGGCCTTTCAGGTCGTAGTGGAGAGAGCCGGCTCGGGCATCGACTTCGAGCTCTCGCCAGCTATAAGTGGATTCCGGAAGCGGTGGGTGTTCGTGGATTTTGGCGTGCTCAACTTCGTGCTCTTGCTTCCACGGGTGTTGGCCGTACCCAGCTTCGGCTGGGGACACACAAAGCTCGTCGACCATCGGCTTGCTCATGTCTGGCGCCAGCTGGCTAGGTTGAAGAGGCTCGGGGTGACGGTGCCCATGGTGGTGAAGGAGTTCGTCCAGTGCCGCCTTGCTCCGCTTTAGCGTCATTCTCGACGGATGTGGGCCTTCACTGGAAGCAGGGATCACATGAGGCTCCAAGTGTCCGTGCTTCCTCCCGAGACATTGTGCACGGTGCTCGAGCTCTTGACGGGCAACCCAGTGCCAACCACGCTTCCGGAGGAGGGCTGCCTCTTGTACTGTTGCTCGAATAGGGAGGAGTTCGTGAAGCAGATGCCCCTTTTTGATGAGTGGGGGCTGTGCCTGGCTAGCATTCACACTTCATAAATTATTTCTTTTATCATTTACCTACTCGAGGACGAGTAGGAATTAAGCTTGGGGATGTTGATACGCCTCCAACGTATCTATAATTTATGAAGTATTCATGCTATTATATTATCTATTTTGGATGTTTATGGGCTTTACTAAACACTTTTATATTGTTTTTGGGACTAACCTATTAACCGGAGGCCCAGCCCAAATTGTTGTTTTCTTGCCTATTTCAGTGTTTCGAAGAAAAGGAATATCAAATGGAGTATAAACGGAATGAAACCTTCGGGAGAGTTATTTTTGGAACAGAAGCAATCCAGGAGACTTGGGGTAGTCGTCAGGGAAGCTTCGAGGAAGCCACGAGGCAGGGAGGCATGCCCTACCCCCTGGGCGCACCCCCACCCTCGTGGGCCCCTCGTGGCTCCCCTGACCGACTTCTTTCTCCTATATATGTCCATATACCCTAAAAACATCAGGGAGCAGAATAGATCGGGAGTTTCGCTGCCAGAAGCCTCCGTAGCCACCGAAAACCAATCTAGACCCGTTCCGGCACCCTGCCGGAGGGGGGAATCCCTCTCCGGTGGCCATCTTCATCATCTCGGGGCTCTCCATGACGAGGAGGGAGTAGTTCACCCTCGGGGCTGAGGGTATGTACCAGTAGCTATGTGTTTGATCTCTCTCTCGTGTTCTTAAGTCGGCACGATCTTGAAGTATTGCGAGCTTTGCTATTATATTTGGATCTTATGATGTTTCTCCCCCTCTACTCTCTTGTGATGAATTGAGTTTTCCCTTTGAAGTTATCTTATCAAATTGAGTCTTTAAGGATTTGAGAACACTTGATGTATGTCTTGCACGTGCTTATCTGTGGTGACAATGGGATATCATGTGATCCACTTGATGTATGTTTTGGTGATCAACTTGCGAGTTCCGCGACCTCGTGAACTTATGCATAGGGGTTGGCACACGTTCTCATCTTGACTCTCCGGTAGAAACTTTGGGGCACTCTTTGAAGTTCTTTGTGTTGGCTGAATAGATGAATCTGAGATTGTGTGATGCATATCGTATAATCATACCCATGGATACTTGAGGTGACATTGGAGTATCTAGGTGACATTAGGGTTTTGGTTGATTTGTGTCTTAAGGTGTTATTCTAGTACGAACTCTATGATAGATTGAACGGAAAGAATAGCTTCGTGTTATTTTACTACGGACTCTTGAATAGATCGATCAGAAAGGATAACTTTGAGGTGGTTTCATACCCTACAATAATTTCTTCGTTTGTTCTCCGCTATTATTGACTTTGGAGTGACTCTTTGTTGCATGTTGAGGGATAGTTATATGATCCAATTATGTTATTATTGTTGAGAGAACTTGCACTAGTGAAAGTATGAACCCTAGGCCTTGTTTCCTAGCATTGCAATACCGTTTGTGCTAACTTTTTTCATTAGTTACCTTGCTGTTTTTGTATTTTCAGATTACAAAAACCATTATCTACTATTCATATTGCACTTGTATCAGCATCTCTTCGCCGAACTAGTGCACCTATACAATTTACCATTGTATTGGGTGTGTTGGGGACACAAGAGACTCTTTGTTATTTGGTTGCAGGGTTGCTTGAGAGAGACCATCTTCATCCTACGCCTCCCACGGATTGATAAACCTTAGGTCATCCACTTGAGGGAAATTTGCTACTGTCCTACAAACCTCTGCACTTGGAGGCCCAACAATGTCTACAAGAAGAAGGTTGTGTAGTAGACATCAAGCAATTTTCTAGCGCCGTTGCCGGGGAGGTGGGTGCTTGAAGGTATATCTTTAGATCTTGCAATCGAATCTTTTAGTTTCTTGTTTTATCACTAGTTTAGTTTATAAAAGAAAATTTAAAAAAATGGAAGTGAGTTTGCCTCATACGCTTCATCTTCTTAATATTTTTCGTGAGAATGATGGAAAAGAAAATTGTGCTCAAGTGCTAGAAGAAGAAGTCTATAAAATGTTTGGCACTAAATCTTTGAATGATGAGCATGATTGCAATGTTGTTAGTATGAACTCCTTGAATATCCATAGTACTAATGATGATTGCACTAGTCATGATGAAAATGTCTCTTATAAGCATGTCAATTTTTCTGGAGTGCATAGAGTTTGCAAGTACACACCAAATAGGGAAGATAGATTTTGCAAGAGGCATAAGTATATGGAAACTAAGTGGTTGCAAGAAAGTCTAAATGTTTGTACTGAAAATTTAAACTTTCTTAGCCGTACTTGTGAACTTTGCAATGAACGTGGTCATTTTAAGTCTCCAATGCAAATTGTTTCATGATCGAATCGTGTCCAAGAATTGTGATGACTTGATTTCCCTTGCATATCATAATGAACTTAGTTTGCTTTTGGGTTATGAAGAAATGAAACATATAACTAAGGATCTCCAGAATTTGTCCTTGATAAAGTTCTTGATTTTGATCTAGAAGGAATTTGTATGTATTGTGCAGTGAATTGCATTGAAAATCCTTATATTGCCAATTACATAAAGACAAGAAAACAAATAGAAGATGAAGAGAATACCAACAAAAGGGAAGAGACTTCCCAACATCCTCCAATTATTTCTTATGATGAATCAGGTAACGAGGAGGAGCCTCCTATTCAACCAATCTCATTAATAAGTAGCTCAAAAAAGAGGGTTAAACCCACACATGATGTGAAGAAGAAAAAGAAAAGACAGAGAAGCAAAGGTAGAAAGGTATCCCTCCCAAATGATGTTGCTCCTATTACTCATCGTGATAATGATAATTGCTATACTATTGGTGCTATCCATACTATTAATGATGAGAGTGATTATGCTTATGATATGAAAAGGCCCAAGCTTGGGGATACTATGTTTTATGAGAATGACATGTTTGAGAATATATTTGCTGCAATTAATGTTTGTCCCAAGATTGGGGATGCTATGTTTAATGAAGATGATATTTCTAGCCTCCCAAGTTTTGATATGCAAATTTGTTATGATAATAGCATGCCTCCTACTTATGATGATTACATTGATGAAAGTGGGTTTGGAAGAGTGTCAACTTTAGGAAGTAATGATCGCACTATTTTGGAGGATGTTGAATCTTATTGTGATAATTATGAAAGTGGATTTGGAGAGGTCATGACTTTATTTAGTAATGATTCCACTATCTTGGAAGAGGTTTCAATTGATTATGATGAGAACAAAGTTGCTACTTATGATGATTATTGTGATGATACTTATGCTATAAAAACTAATGATGATTATATTTATAAAACTTTTCATGATTATGATTACCCCTTTTCTGAACATTACTCTTTTAATATGGAAATAATTTATAGTATTCAAGTTTCTTATGATACTCCCACTATTCCGAATGAAAAGAATTTTGCTTATGTGGAGAGTAATAAAATTTCTATGCTTGTGGCTTATGAAAAGAATGATTTATGTGATAGTTATACTGTTGAATTCATTCATGATGCTACTGAAAACTATTATGAGGGAGTAATTTATGCTTGTAGGAATTGCAATAATACCAAGTTTCCTCTCTATGTGCTTAAAGTTTTCAAGTTATGCTTGTTTTGCCTTCCTATGCTAGTTGAGTATTGTTCCCATAAGTTGCTTGATAACAAAATCCCTATGCATAGGAAGTGGATTAGACTTAAATGTGCTAGTCATATTCTTCATGATGCTCTCTTTATGTTTCAATTCTTATCTTTTATGTGAGCATCATTGAAATCATCATGCCTAGCTAGGGGCATTAAACGATAGCGCTTGTTGGGAGGCAACCCAATTTTTATTTTTGTTCCTGTTTAGTAATAAATAATTCATATAGCCTCTGTTTGGATGTGGTTTTATGCTTTTAATTAGTGTTTGTGCCAAGTAGAACCTTTGGGAAGACTTGGGTGAAGTCTTTGCGATCTTGCTGTAAAAAACAGAAACTTTAGCGCTCACGAGTTTTGCTGCCATTTTTTACTGGAGCGTGCGATTAGGTTGATTCTTTTTGAAGATGATTAATAGACAAATTCCTCACGTCCACCAGTTTATTTGATAATTTTATGAGTTCCATAAGTATACGTTTGATACAGATTACTACAGACTGTTCTGTTTTTGACATATTCTGTTTTTTGTGTGTTGTTTGCTTATTTTGATGAATCTATGGCCAGTAATAGAGTTTATGAACCATAGAAAAGTTGGAATACAGTTGGTTTTACACCAATATTAATTTATAATTAGTTCACAACAGTACCTAAGTGGTGATTTATTTTCTTATACTAACGGAGCTTACAAGTTTTCTGTTAGGTTTTGTGTTGTGAAGTTTTCAAGTTTTGGGTAAAGATTCGATGGACTATGGAATAAGGAATGCCAAGAGCCTAAGATTGGGGATTCCCAAGGGACCCCAAGGCATCCCAAGGCAATATTCAAGGACAGCCAAGAGCCTAAGCTTGGGGATGGCCCGGAAGGCATCCCCTCTTTCGTCTTCGTTCATCGGTAACTTTACTTGGAGCTATATTTTTATTCACCACATGATATGTGTTTTGCTTGGAGCGTCAATTTATTTTGTTAGGATTTTCTTGATGTCATTTAGAACGATGTTTTTCATCTTTTATTTCAATAAAAGTAGCATTGATAGCCTTTACTATGCCTATTTTACAAGTATACATGTTGCTGTTTGAAAACAGAAAGTTTACCGCTGTTGCAAAAATTCCCTAGAAAAGTCAGAATGTGATAAAATGTTGAAACCTTTTGCATAATAAGATATGATAAATTTAATACAATGTTAATTTTCTTTCATAATTTTTGGATCTAGGTAAGTAGGGATCTTGCTGCATTCTTTACAGACTGTCCTGTATAGGCAGATTGCTGTTATGTTTGCATTGTTTGCATATGTTTGCTTGTTTAATGATTCTATTTGAGGATATGACTTTGAGGATATGACTATTAAATATGCAGAGGCATTTCGTATGCAATATTGAATAATAATTTTAGTTATTTGCTATAGTAGAGTACGATAAGGTTTTTGCATTGGTATATACTAACTTATCTCACGAGTCCTTGTTGAGTTTTGTGTGGATGAAGCTTTTGAGATTTAGGCAGGCCGTGATATAGGAGGAATTAAGGAGACACAAAAGCTCAAGCTTGGGGATGCCCAAGGCATCCCAAGATAATACTTCAAGAAGTCTCAAGCATCTAAGCTTGGGGATGCCCCGGTTGGCATCCCACCTATCTTCTTCGACCACTATCGGTTAGTATCGGTTGATCCTAAGTTTTTGCTTCTTCACATGATGAGTGCTATCCTTGAATTGTAGTTTTATTTTGTTTTGCTTGGTGTTTGAATAATATCTCAAGATCTGAAATCCTTAAATGGGAGATGCTACCTCTTGAGCACTGTGTTGGTTTTCCCTTGAAGAGGAAAGGGTGATGCAGTAAAGTAGCGTAAGTATTTCCCTCGGTTTTTGAGAACCAAGGTATCAATCCAGTAGGAGATCACGCTCGAGTCTCAGGCACCTACACAAACAAATAAGAACCTCACAACCAACGTGATAAAGGGGTTGTCAATCCCTTCACGGTCACTTACGAGAGTGAGATCTGATAGATATGATAAGATAATATTTTTGGTATTTTTATGATAAAGATGCAAAGTAAAATAAACGGCAATAGAAATAGCTAAGTGTTGCAAGATTAATATGATGGAAGATAGACCCGGGGGCCATAGGTTTCACTAGTGGCTTCTCTCAAGAGCATAACTATTACGATGGGTAAACGAATTACCATCGAGCAATTGATAGAATTGAGCATAGTTATGAGAATATCTAGGTATGATCATGTATATAGGCATCACGTCCGCGACAAGTAGACCGAAACGATTCAGCATCTACTACTATTACTCCACACATCGACCTTTATCCAGCATGCATCTAGAGTATTAAGTTCATAAGAACAGAGTAATGCTTTAAGTAAGATGACAAGATGTAGAGGGAATGGCCAGCACCTCCACCACAAGCTCCGCCTGCTCTGTACAACTTCCAGGAGTGGTTGGCAAATGAGGGACTGCAGGTTCAGGATGGTATTCACCCTACTGATAACATGATGGACAGCCCAGCTGCTGCATGGAATGATTCTATTTCTCTTCACAGCAGTTCTGCATCCAGCTCGGGGTCTGAGGCCTTGGTTCTTGTCCCTGTTTCCATCATGCAAGCTCTGCAGAGAAACAGCTCTCTTGTTTTCAGTCCTGCTACTTCTCAAGACCTGGTGGCTCCTCAAGGTTTCACTGAAACAACTACTGGCTCTGAAACTCAATCGCACAATCTCCAGTTCAACATTCAGGTTTCAAATGCTGGTATTAACATCAATTTCTCTGAATGAACCCTTGTCATATGTTCATGTTACCAACTTCTTGTCAAGCAGAATCATGCCCACTTTGGCCACTTTTGGGCCTTGGGCACAGGGTTAAGGTATAAGGGCGGCTAGTCTGAATATCCAGCTTGTGATGACCATAACTGACAGTGGACAGATTGATGCTTCTGCTACTATCTCCTGCTTTGATGCAATAGGTACTTATAGTTCTTCCACTCAGGTTTGGCTCATTGACAATAGTGTGTCCTCCAATGCTCAGAACAGCAATGTGACTATAACTGAACTTCCTGAGATTCAGTCCTCTGCTGACATATCTACTGCCTCGCTGGTTCCTTCTGATGGCGTGGATCACTCTGACTCTGCCCTGGTATGCGGTGGATCCTCGGCCGGAGTGCCTAGGAGCAGACGCAGCAAATCCAAAGCCCCAATTCCTGTCTCACAAGTTCGACGCTGTAGCCGATCCAACAAGTACGATGGATTTAAAGTGCCTCTCATCACTGACAGCAAGGCCAAGACAAGAAAAGTTAAACCTAGGATCATCCCCAATGTGACATCTGCAGTGGTTATCACTGAACTGTTTGAGGATCAGGATGCCGATGTGCCACCAGCACTGTCAATCTCGGAGATTCAGACGATTGGATCTCACCAGTGTGCAATCCCTCCTGAAGAGCTTACTGAAGAAATGCTCCTGGATGAGCGGGCGGGTGGTCCCTCTAATGCTTAAGTTTTACTGCTTTTCATTTTAGCTTGTAATGGTACTCCTTTCAAATTGGAACATCCTCTGTTGGAACGTCCGGGGCCTAAACTCCGATCCTAAGCTTTTGGCACTTTCGAACGCTATTTCATCTAGTGGTTGTGCTGTGATTTGCTTGCAAGAAACTAAAAAGCCCTCCTTTGATAATATGTTCCTTAAATCTTGTTGTCCTAGAAGGTTTGATAAATTTGCTTACATACCCTCTCGAGGGGCCTATGGAGGTATTGTGACCATTTGGAACAGCTCCATCTTTACTGGTACAGTAATTATTGAAGAAGAATTTGCACTAGTTATCAAATTCAAGTCTACTCAGTCGGCCCAAGAATGTACTCTTGTGAATATCTATGGGCCTTGTCAAGGCGATTTACGTGTGGATTATACAAACTGGATTTTAAACCTAAATATCCCCACCACTGAAGATTGGCTACTCATTGGTGACTTCAATTATATTCGAAGCCCTACAAATCGTAATAAACCAGGAGGTAACATTAATGACATGATCACGTTCAATGATTTCATTAGATCTCAAAGCCTCATTGAACGTCCAATAAAAGGCAGAGCATATACCTGGAGTAATATGCAGGATGAGCCCTTGTTAGAACAACTTGATTGGTTCCTCACCTCTAATAACTGGACTCTTTCATACCCAAACACCATGGTTAAACCCCTAGGAAAACCTGTTTCCGATCACATTCCTTGTGTCATCACTATAGAAACATCTATTGTAACATCCCAAATTTTCAATTTGGAATGTTATACACTAGATCATCATGCATATCATATTTTCTTGCATTTTGGTTGATCCTAGAAATTTCACGCAACTCAAGGACCCTCGGAGAGAGTTGGAGATTTCGTTATTTTCATATTTGAGAGTCTTCTCGAATTTGAAAAGAGGATCATTTGATTTATTTATTTCATCTTCAATTATTTTTCCGATATCAAAAATATAAGGGAGGGAATAATATGACTTTCCCAAAATTGAGGAAAAATGAAGATTTAATAAATAGATCAAGTTTTGGTTTTGCCGGAGTTTTATTTGCATTCCATTTGGATAGGGAAAAATGCGCGTTTTCAAAAAATTTGCATTTTAGGCCCGGAGTAAAGTTCATTTTGTTCGACTCATTTTTAGGAGTCGGGGAAAATTTACTTTATTAATTTTGGAGCCCGTTTAGATTTTCTTTTCTGTGTTTTTCTGCGCGCGAAAACCGTTTAAAAAAAACTCCAGCAGGCCAGCCGGGCCAAGGCCCAGCTAGCCGCCGCTGCGCCCCAGCCTCCCAGCCGCGCGCGCGCCAGGTGCCAGGCGCCAGCGCCACCGCCTCTTGCTCTAGCCGAGTCCGGCTAGGGTTAGCCCCTCCCCTTTCCTTTGTTTAGTTTTCCTATTCCTACTCTATTTCTTGTCCCCTACCCCAAGTAATCTCTCCCATCCCCAATATAAATACCCCAACACCCCCCCCTCTAAACCCATCAAATCAAACCCCAAGCCCCAAGCCCTCCACCGCACCCCACCCCGCGCCCCTCACCCGCCGCCGTGCCACCCCACCACCGCGCCGCCGCCCTTGTGCCCTAGCGCCGCCGCCGCACCTTGCCCACGCCGCCGCCCTACGCCACGCCGCCGGAGCCCCTCGCCGGAGACCTCGCCGGAGGTTGCCCCGCGTCTCTTTTCCTCGGATCGTTTTCTTCTAATCGTTCCGATTCTTTTCTTCTCTTCTGATTCGTTTTCTAGATCGGTTTTTCGTTTCGGTTTTCTTCTCCGAAACCCTAGATCGGATTCGTTTTCTTTTCCGATTTAGTTGCTTTTGGACTGTTCGTCGGACCGTTCATCCTAACGAACGTGATCACCAGATTCTTCTAGGTTAACGAACGTCCGTTCGTTTAACCGTTCTTCTTTTTCTTCTCGTCGGATTTATTCCGCGATCGCGATCTCAGATCCGATCTTCGTTCTAGTTTATCTTCTCGCTCGTTTATCGGAATCAGGTGATTCAAGTGCCTGGAGTTTCGTTTCGAAACCGTTGTTCCGTCTAATCAACTTAAACAAGTTTTTGCCCCGGTAAAATTTGACCTAGTTTCAACTTGCTAGAACCGAGTTGTTTTCTTCCGCCGTTTGTTTTTCCGTCGTCTGTTCAGTTCTTTCTTTGTTTGCAACCGGAGTTCTTAAGTTGAACTTTCTGGTTCGTTCTCTTGTTCGAGTTTTACCTGTGCATTAGATGAGTACTTATTGTGTGCTTGTTGTCTATCTGCGATAGATCACCCGGATTGCGCCGCTTGTTACTTCGAAACCCTAGGTCTCGTGGATCATCAGCAAGGCAAGTAACACTTTGATCATACCTTTTCTACAACCCATGTTTTATTGCATTAGATCAATCCTCTCACATTGCATGATTAGGATCTAATTAAATTGTGGGATGGGAAGTAGATGAGGTAGTACCTATTACCTGTTTAGTATGAAACCTTTGGGAGTTACTTCTACGTTTGCTTATTATGCCATGCTATGCTAGTAGACGTGGATTGAGTGAGTGATATCCATGACAGATGTGAGTTGATAATTTTAATGGTTTATCTAAGGTGGCAACTTAAACACACATCTGGGTGGATTGAGGCACCTGATGTCTATCAGGACTTGCCTGTTTTTTTTCGGACCGCCACCCAGGCTCAAAGGGATCATAAGATCTTTCATGCTAGAAACTTCCGTGTGCAGCCACAAGCCATTATGGGCTCTGGCATAGTTGACTAAGTTGTGCGAACTCTTACAGTGATAGACTAGCAGATGTAGGGGATGTAGGTGTACCGGTCTACCCGATCGTAAGGTGCTAGCGCTTCTGAAAGGCTATGTCTTGGTCATCCGTCTTCTCAAACACCGTGTAGTGCGAGAAATCCAACGGAGGCGATCGAGTCTTGTGGGGAAAAGTGCGCAAACCTCTGCAGAGTGTATAAACTAATCATGATTAGCCGTGTCCCCGGTTATGGACAACTTGAGTATCTAGTACTTGAATATCGTGTGAATCTCAACATGTTACTTCTAATTAATGTTGTTGGGTTTTAATTATTTTTAATTGGGATTGAGAATGCTGTCAACCATTCTCAATGTTTAACAACTACCATGATAGTTAAATAAATTTATTCCTTTGCAGTAGGGAAAAACTGGCTTTACGCAAAACTATAACCATAGAGCTTTCCACCAGCCATATATGCATATAGTATAGCTGTTTCATTCCATTACTCTCTATATGTTCTTTGCCAACATATTCCATGTGCTGACCCGTTCTTGGGCTGCAACTTCTCATGTTGCAGACTTTTCAGACGACGAGTAAGGTGCTTTTAGGTCGTGGTTCTATACTCAGTGATGCCGTTGGAGTTGATGGACCCATTTATCTTCCAAGTCTTCCGCTGTTATCGTTATTAGATGGCCTTAAGCCATATTTATTGTAATAAGTTCTTTTTCAGACAACGATGTAATAAGTGTGTGATTGCCACTCTGCTATAAATCCTTCGATGTACCGTGTGGTGTCAGCATTACTGATCTAGGGATGACACCCGAGCACAGTAGACTTGATCCATTCGGGTCGGGTCGCCACAGAGATGGTATCAGAGCACACGCTGACTGTAGGACACGACCACTAAGTTAAAGCCATAGATCACCATTCTCTTCTCATTTTCTAACTCCTCATCTTTTCTACTCTTTTAGGATGACGAACGCAAAGATTAAGTACGCTCAACCGGATGAAGGCACACCTTTTGGATTGCACTTGAAGGAAGTCACCAAGTACCTGAACATTGGATTACCAAGCTTCATGGGAACCTTCAACGCCACTCTGCCTGAAGAGGAGTGCTGGAAGATTCAATCTCACGTTCCGGGAAGAACATTCGCGCCAATCACGAAGCCCATAGATAGTGTTTTCAATGCACCAACCTAGAGTCTGGGAAAGAGCATGGCATCTCATATCACCATAGGACGCATTGGAGAAGTTTACCAAGAAGACCTCAAGGACACTATCTACCAGATTTGCGGACGCCGAGATGAACAATGGGAGTTAGTCAGCACCAAGAAGGATAGATCCATTGCATCTTTCATCCAGGAGTTAAACCAGCACATTCGACGCCACGAGAACCAGATGTGCAATGATATGATAGAGTTGAAGAATGCAAAGGCAAGGATCATCGAGCTAGAAGGAGAACTGAAGTCTACACGCAAGGACTACATGGACGAGATCATAGCTCTAGCGAGGCACAATTGCGATCTTAAGCAGGAGATTGAAGAACTCAAGGGGAAGTTAGCATCCAGGAAGGAAGACATGTACGTCACATGTCCAGACAACTACATCATCATCGACAACACCGATTCGGATCCAAGTGAACCCGACTTTGAAGACGAAGCTGGGGCAGATATCATGGAGTCTTCCACCGGTTCAAATTTCTAGATGACCACCAGATAGTAGTACTATTCCCCCATGTAAACATTAGTTCGAGCACTTCTACGATAGTTTTAGATCGTTTGTAAGCCCTTGTTTGATTGAATGAAGTGATTTTGTGTGATTTTGCTCATGTGCATTGGGGTAGTGTTTTCCCTTTAGACCTCACTCTATTCTCAATTCTCGTCTTTTTCTAAACCCTCAGATGCCTCCGAGACGTGACCCCAGTTACCATTAAGGATTGGTAACTATGTTTTTCCCTCAGACCTAATAGTATTGGAATCGCAAGGATTGGATGTGATATTAGGCATGGATTGGTTATCAAAGTATGAAGGGAATATTGAGTGTGCTAGTAAGTCAATTTTGCTTACCACACCAGAAGGAAGAAGGATCAAGTTTGTATCCCGGCATGTGCCAAACAGGACACAAGTAAACTGCCTAACAGGAGTTGTGCAAGAGGAAGTACCAGTGGTAAAGGATTTTCCTGATGTATTTCCTGAGGAATTGCCAGGCATGCCACCGGATAGAGACATTGAGTTTTTGATTGAGTTATTGCCAGGTACAGGCCCAATATCGAAGCGACCGTACCGGATGCCAGCAAAGGATTTTGTGGAAATTAAGAATCAGATTAAGGAGTTATTGGATAAAGGTTACATTCGCCCAAGTTCTTCGCCTTGGGGATCACCCGTACTTCTAGTGGAAAAGAAGGATGGAACATTAAGGATGGTTGTTGATTATCGGGGATTGAATGAAGTAACCATCAAGAACAAGTACCCACTGCCAATGATTAACGATCTGTTTGATCGGTTGCAAGGAGCTAAAGTGTTTTCCAAGATCGATTTGCGATCGGGGTACCATCAATTGAAGATTTGGGAGCAGGACATACCTAAGACAGCATTCACCATGAGATATGGACTGTATGAGTATACCGATATGTCATTTGGATTGACTAACACACCTGCCTATTTTATGAACCTGATGAACAAAGTGTTTATGGAGTTTTTGGATAAGTTTGTCGTAGTGTTCATTGATGACATTCTGGTTTATTCAAAGAATGAAGAGGAGCATCAGGAACATTTGCGTTTGGTTTTGGAGAAACTAAGGGAACATCAGTTATACGCCAAATTCAGCAAATGTGAGTTTTGGTTGAAGGAAGTTGGATTCCTTGGACACGTTATATCTGGAGAAGGTATAGCAGTTGACCCCACTAAGTTTGAGACCGTAACCGAATGGGAAGCACCAACAACAGTTGGAGAGATCCGGAGTTTTCTTGGACTCGCAGGATACTACCGGAGATTTATTGAGAATTTCTCAAAGATTGCGAAGCCTATGACGGAGTTGTTGAAGAAGGATACTAAGTTCAAATGGACTGAGGAGTGTGAGGCTAGTTTCTAGGAGTTGAAGAAACGTTTGGTCACCTCACCAGTATTGATTTTGCCAGATCAGACCAAGGATTATGAGGTGTATTGCGACGCTTCACGTCGAGGACTTGGAGCAGTGCTTATGCAGGAAGGGAGAGTTGTTTCGTATGCTTCACAACAACTAAAGCCTCACGAGTTGAATTATGCCACGCATGATTTGGAGTTAGCAGCCGTAGTGCATGCACTGAAGACGTGGAGACATTTCCTCATCGGAAATCATTGTGAGGTGTACACGGATCATAAGAGTTTGAAGTACATTTTCACTCAGAAGGAGTTGAACCTTCGACAAAGGAGATGGTTGGAGCTCATCAAGGATTATGACATGAGATTGCATTACCATCCCGGAAAGGCTAATGTAGTAGCTGATGCATTGAGCCGTAAGAGCCATGTCAATACTCTAATGACGGGGAAAATACCCAAGGAGTTAGCAGAAAACCTTCGTGAGCTATGTTTGGAAATAGTTCCGAGAGGCTATGTAGCAGCATTGGAGATTCAGTCAACATTGATGGATAAGATCAGAGAAGCTCAGAAATCTGACAAGGAGATTGCTGCTATAAAAGAGAAATTGAGTGAAGAAAAGCAAAAGGATTTCGTGAGGATGAGCACGATACCTTATGGTTTGAGGACCGTGTTTATGTGCCCAATGACCCGGAGATCAGGAAGTTGATTTTGCAAGAGGCACATGATTCACCGTATTTGATTCACCCAGGGAATACCAAGATGTATTTGGATTTAAAGGAAACATTCTGGTGGACCGGAATGAAGAAGGATATTGCAGCCTATGTAGCAGTTTGTGACGTATGTCAGAGAGTAAAGGCAGAGCATCAGAAGCCAGCAGGATTGTTACAACCATTGCCGATACCCGAATGGAAGTGGGATAAGATAGGCATGGATTTTACCAGAGGACTACCCAGGACGAAAGCAGGCTATGATTCGATATGGGTAGTAGTTGATCGTTTGACGAAGGTAGCACATTTCATTCCAGTTAAGACCACTTACACCAGTGCTAAGTTGGCGAAGATATACATGACTAGGATCATTTGTTTGCATGGAGTTCCGAGGAGTATCGTATCAGATAGAGGAACCCAATTTACCTCAAAGTTTTGGAATCAGTTGCATGAAACTTTAGGAACCAGACTAGAGTTCAGCACAGCTTTTCATCCGCAGATAGATGGACAGACCGAGAGAGTCAATCAGATTTTGGAAGATATGCTGAGAGCTTGTGCACTAGATTATGGATCTAGTTGGGACGATAACTTGCCGTATGCGGAGTTTTCTTATAACAACAGTTACCAAACCAGTTTGAAGATGGCACCTTTCGAAGATTTATACGGAAGGAGGTGCAGGACACCGTTGTCATGGGACGAAGTTGGAGACCGTCAATTCTTTGGACCAGATTTGATTAAGGAGTCTGAACGGAAAGTTAAGTTGATTCGCGATAGGCTCAAGGTAGCCCAGTCCAGGCAGAAGAGCTACGCAGATTCTAAACGCAAGGAGACAGTTTACGAAACCGGAGACAGAATTTACCTTCGAGTATCCCCACTTCGAGGGGTTAAGCGCTTTGGAGTTAAGGGAAAGTTAGCACCGCGTTTCATTGGACCGTATAAGATCTTGCAACGTATGGGAGAAGTCGCTTATAAGTTGGAATTACCAGAGGGACTGTCAGGAGTTCATGATGTATTCCATGTTTCTCAGCTGAAGAAATGTCATGCCGAGATGGCGGAGGTACCGCTAAGAGATACCGTGCCACTCGAAGCGATTCAGTTAAAGGATGACCTAACATATGAGGAGAAGCCAGTCAAGATTCTTGATTATGCCAGTAGAGTTACTCGCAGCAAGGTTATCAAGTTTTGCAAAGTTCAGTGGAACCACCACTCAGAGGATGAAGCCACCTGGGAGAGAGAAGAAGATTTGCTCAAGGACAACCCTCACCTATTTTCTAGCCAACCCGAATCTCGAGGGCGAGATTCATCTTAAGGGGGGTAGGTTTGTAACATCCCAAATTTTCAATTTGGAATGTTATACACTAGATCATCATGCATATCATATTTTCTTGCATTTCGGTTGATCCTAGAAATTTCACGCAACTCAACGACCCTCGGAGAGAGTTGGAGATTTCGTTATTTTCATATTTGAGAGTCTTCTCGAATTTGAAAAGAGGATCATTTGATTTATTTATTTCATCTTCAATTATTTTTCTGATATCAAAAATATAAGAGAGGGAATAATATGACTTTCCCAAAATTGAGGAAAAATGAAGATTTAATAAATAGATCAAGTTTTGGTTTTGCCCGAGTTATATTTGCATTCCATTTGGATAGGGAAAAATGCGCGTTTTCAAAAAATTTGCATTTTAGGCCCGGAGTAAAGTTCATTTTGTTCGACTCATTTTTAGGAGTCGGGGAAAATTTACATTATTAATTTTGGAGCCCGTTTAGATTTTCTTTTGTGTGTTTTTCTGCGCGCGAAAACCGTTTAAAAAAAACTCCAGCAGGCCAGCCGGGCCAAGGCCCAGCCAGCCGCCGCTGCGCCCCAGCCTCCCAGCCGCGCGCGCACCAGGCGCCAGGCGCCAGCGCCGCTGCCTCTTTCTCTAGCCGAGTCCGGCTAGGGTTAGCCCCTCCCCTTTCCTTTGTTTCGTTTTCCTATTCCTACTCTATTTCTTGTCCCCTACCCCAAGTAATCTCTCCCCTCCCCAATATAAATACCCCAACACCCCCCCCCACTCTAAACCCATCAAATCAAACCCCAAGCCCCAAGCCCTCCACCGCACCCCACCCCGCGCCCCTCACCCGCCGCCGCGCCACCCCACCACCGCGCCGCCGCCCTTGTGCCCTAGCGCCGCCGCCGCACCTTGCCCACGCCGCCGCCCTACGCCACGCCGCCGGAGCCCCTCACCGGAGACCTCGCCGGAGGTTGCCCCGTGTCTCTTTTCCTCGGATCGTTTTCTTCTAATCGTTCCGATTCTTTTCTTCTCTTCTGATTCGTTTTCTAGATCGGTTTTTCGTTTCGGTTTTCTTCTCCGAAACCCTAGATCGGATTCGTTTTCTTTTCCGATTTAGTTGCTTTTGGACCATTCGCCAGACCGTTCATCCTAACGAACGTGATCACCGGATTCTTCTAGGTTAACGAACGTCCGTTCATCTAACCGTTCTTCTTTTTCTTCTCGTCGGATTTATTCCGCGATCGCGATCTCAGATCCGATCTTCGTTCTAGTTTATCTTCTCGCTCGTTTATCGGAATCAGGTGATTCAAGCGCCTGGACTTTCGTTTCGAAACCGCCGTTCCGTCTAATCAACTTAAACAAGTTTTTGCCCCGGTAAAATTTGACCTAGTTTCAACTTGCTAGAACCGAGTTGTTTTCTTCAGCCGTTTGTTTTTCCGTCGTCTGTTCGGTTCTTTCTTTCTTTGCAACCGGAGTTCTTAAGTTGAACTTTCTGGTTCATTCTCTTGTTCGAGTTTTACCTGTGCATTAGATGAGTACTTATTGTGTGCTTGTTGTTTGTCTGCGATAGATCACCCGGATTGCGCCGCTTGTTACTTCGAAACCCTAGGTCTCGCGGATCATCAGCAAGGCAAGTAACACTTTGATCATACCTTTTCTACAACCCATGTTTTATTGCATTAGATCAATCCTCTCACATTGCATGATTAGGATCTAATTAAATTGTGGGATGGGAAGTAGATGAGGTAGTACCTATTACCTGTTTAGTATGAAACCTTTGGGAGTTACTTCTACGTTTGCTTATTATGCCATGCTATGCTAGTAGACGTGGATTGGGTGAGTGATATCCATGACAGATGTGAGTTGATAATTTTAATGGTTTATCTAAGGTGGCAACTTGAACACACATCTTGGTGGATTGAGGCACCTGATGTCTATCAGGACTTGCCTGTTTTTTTCGGACCGCCACCCAGGCTCAAAGGGATCATAAGATCTTTCATGCTAGAAACTTCCGTGTGCAGCCACAAGCCATTATGGGCTCTGGCATAGTTGACTAAGTTGTGCGAACTCTTACAGTGGTAGACTAGCAGATGTAGGGGATATAGGTGTACCGGTCTACCCGATTGTAAGGTGCTAGCGCTTCTGAAAGGCTATGTCTCGGTCATCCGTCTTCTCAAACACCGTGTAGTGCGAGAAATCCAACGGAGGCGATCGAGTCTTGTGGGGAAAAGTGCGCAAACCTCTGCAGAGTGTATAAACTAATCATGATTAGCCGTGTCCCCGGTTATGGACAACTTGAGTATCTAGTACTTGAATATCGTGTGAATCTCAACATGTTACTTCTAATTAATGTTGTTGGGTTTTAATTATTTTTAATTGGGATTGAGAATGCTGTCAACCATTCTCAATGTTTAACAACTACCATGATAGTTAAATAAATTTATTCCTTTGCAGTAGGGAAAAACTGGCTTTACGCAAAATTATAACCATAGAGCTTTCCACCAGCCATATATGCATATAGTATAGCTGTTTCATTCCATTACTCTCTATATGTTACTTTGCCAGCATATTCCATGTGCTGACCCGTTCTCGGGCTGCAACTTCTCATGTTGCAGACTTTTCAGACGACGAGTAAGGTGCTTTTAGGTCGTGGTTCTATACTCAGTGATGCCGTTGGAGTTGATGGACCCATTTATCTTCCAAGTCTTCCACTGTTATCGTTATTAGATGGCCTTAAGCCATATTTATTGTAATAAGTTCTTTTTGAGACAATGATGTAATAAGTGTGTGATTGCCACTCTGCTATAAATCCTTCGATGTACTGTGTGGTGTCAGCATTACTGATCCAGGGATGACACCCGAGCACAGTAGACTTGATCCATTCGGGTCAGGTCGCCACATCTATACCAAAAAGTAACTTGTTCAGGTTTGAATCTTTCTGGGTGCAGCATCCTGGGTTTATGGAATTGGTTTCTGATGTTTGGACTAGACCAGCTAACTCTACAAATGCTGCCACAATTCTCTGCTGGAAATTCAAAATGCTAAGATATGAACTCAAGCACTGGAGTAAAAATATTTCGAAGCTTAACACTGCCATACAGAATTCTAACTCCACTTTGGCAGATCTTGATGCTCAAGAAAACGAAAGATCATTAACTATTCCAGAAAGCAATTTTAGGAAAATCCTGAAGAAGCACATCCTTCGGTTATTAAATTACCAGAAACAATATTGGAAGAAGCGATGTACCATCCGTTGGGTTAAATTTGGGGATGAAGACCCAAAATTCCTTAAAGCACTTGCATCCGAGAGATATAGAAGAAATGCAATCACTTCTCTTCGGCTTGATAATGGTACAACTGTGGAAGACCATGCAGGAAAAGAGGCCCTAATTTATCACACATACAAAGAAAGGCTTGGGACCTCTGGTAATTACCAAATGAAATTCGATCTTCCCAATATCATCAAAAGAAGAGAAGATTTGGATCAACTCACAGCACCTTTTTCAAGGCAAGAAATTGATGATGTCATAACAGAAATGCCAGCTGATAGAGCGCCTGGCCCGGACGGTTTCATGGGACACTTCATTAAATCTTGCTGGCACATCATTAAGGAAGACTTCTATAGGCTGTGTGACCAGTTCCATGAAGGGACTCTAAATTTGGAAAGCATCAATGAAGGCTTCATCACTCTCATACCTAAGGTTTCTTCACCTGAAATAGTAAATGACTTTCGGCCTATCAGTCTTTTAAATTGCTGTCTCAAAGTGATAACTAAGCTTCTTGCCAATCATCTACAAAAAATCATTCTAAAAATAGTTCATCGCAATCAATATGGTTTCATTAAGCGAAGAACTATATAAGACTGTCTCGCTTGGGCCTTTGAGTATATCCACCAGTGTCAAACCTCCAAGAAAAAAATCGTACTTCTCAAGCTTGATTTCGCTAAAGCTTTTGATACAATACAACACGGTGCTATGCTTCAAATTATGAAACATATGGGATTCAACGACAAATGGCTGTCTTGGATCACAAACATATTCTCCACTGGGAAATCCTCGGTACTTCTTAATGGTGTCCCAGGCAGACAGTTTGTTTGCAAAAGTGGTGTCCGACAAGGAGACCCCCTGTCCCCCCCTCATCTTTGTCATCGCCGCAGATCTGCTTCAAGCTGACATTAATGATGCGTTCCGACAGGGGAAGATCAGCCTGCCTTTTAATAGGCAGGGTCAGCATGATTACCCGGTTATTCAATATGCTGACGACACAATAATTATCATGCCAGTGTGCCCAAACCAAGTACACACTATGAAAGGGATCCTCAATGCTTTTGCCATCTCCATTGGACTCAAAATAAACTTTCATAAATCAACACTTATACCAATAAACTGTGAGGATGATCTTACAAGTGAGCTAGCTGGTATTTTTGAATGTAAGATTGGAAACATGCCTTTCACTTACCTTGGTCTACCCCTTGGCACTAATAAACCGTCCATTCAAGACATAATGCCACTGGTGTGCTCTGTTGAATGACGAATGACTTCTACTTTGGCGATGATGTCGTACGGAGAAAAGCTATCTTTGGTAAACACAGTCATCACCTCACTTACCATCTTCGCCTTATGCACGTTGAAGTTTCCCCCCAAAATTTTTGAGCTACTTGATAAGATCCGTCGGAAATGCCTCTGGACTAAGAAAACTGAGCAAGGGGAGAAATGCAACTCCTTGGTTGCCTGGGATAGGATTTGTCGCCCAAAAGATATGGAGGCCTTGGGATCATCAATTTGAAGATCCAAAGTGACGCCCTCCTACTCAAATACTTACACAAATTTTACAACCATCATGACCTACCTTGGGTTGACCTCATGTGGTCTACTTACTACTCCGACAAGATACCACATGCTTCTGACCCTTGTGGATCGTTTTGATGGCGAGATGTTCTTAAATTAACTCCAATCTATCGTGGCATATCCAAAGTGGAGGTTTACCGTGGCGACAAAGTACTCATGTGGAAGGATCTATGGCTTGAAGATATCTTATCTGACTCTCACCCAAGGGCATTCTCCTTTGCTCGAAATGAAGATATATCCGTGCAACAATTTCTCACTATCACCTCCCTCGATGAGGCGTTCCACCTTCCTTTATCCATGCAAGCGCATGATGAGGTCGGAAATATTCAACACCTTGTTGCCCACGTCACCTTAGACAATGGGCACAACATAAAGGATGTTTGGTCTTATATCTGGGGGACAACTGAATACACTACTAGAAGGTTCTATAAATTCTGCTTCAGAAATGTCAAAGCTCACAAAATGTACCATTGGTTGTGGAAATCCAAAGTTAGAGTCAAGATAAAAGTATTTGGCTGGCTTCTCCTCTCCGATCTCCTCAATACTAGAGACATGCTCAAGCGAAGGCATTATAATGTTGGAGACGATTTAAGCTGCCTCCTCTGTGGTCATGCCCAAGAAGATGTTGATCACATGATCCTCAACTGTCCATTTAGTAAACATTGCTGGTCCACACTTGGGTGGAATCCAGAACAACATACCACGCGACTACCCTGGTTGGAAACGGCCAAGAAAAACTGGAATAAACCTATGTTCATGGAGGCATTCCTTCAGGCATCTTGGAGTATTTGGAAGGAGAGGAATGACAAATTATTCAGACAAATCCACCCCTCCTACAACTCTTGGCTAGTTAGATTTAAAACAAACTTTGGTCTTCTTCAATATAAGGTCAAAGAAAATATGAAGGGCTTCATTTTCCTTTTATTAGACTCCCTTCCTTCTGACTAGTCTGCTTTTGCTAGTCTTGCCACCCCTTGCCACAAAGTGGCCAAGGTTGCCCCTTGTACACAACTTGTACAATGTAATGTAAATGTTTGAAAGGTAATATATATCATAGTGGGAGCCTCTCCCACTGTCACAGGTTTCAAAAAAAGATGTAGAGGGATAAACTCATGCAATATGATATAAACCCCATCTTTTTATCCTCGATGGCAACAATACAATACATTCCTTGTTGCCCCTGCTGTCACTGAGAAAGAACACCGCAAGATTGAACCCAAAGCTAAGCACTTCTCCCATTGCAAGAAAGATCAATCTAGTAGGCTAAACCAAACTGATAATTCGAAGAGACTTGCAAAGATAAACCAATCATACATAAAAGAATTTAGAGGAGATTCAAATATTGTTCAAAGATAAACTTGATCATAAACCCACAATTCATCGGATCTCGACAAACACACCGCAAAAGAAGGTTACATCGAATAGATCTCCAAGAGAATGGAGGAGAACTTTGTATTGAGCTCCAAAGAGAGAGAAGAAACCATCTAGCTAATAACTATGGACCCGAAGGTCTGAAGTAAACTACTCACACATCACCGGAGAGGCCATGGAGTTGATGTAGAGGCCCTCCATGATCAATGCCCCCTCCAGCGGAGCTCCGGAAAAGGCCCCAAGATGGGATCTCTCGGGTACAGAAGGTTGCGGTGGTCAAATTAGGTTTTCATGGTGCTCCTGGATGTTTGGGGGGTACGTGGACTTCTATAGGAGGAAGAAGTAGGTCGGTGGAGCAACGAGGGGCCCACGAGGGTGGAGGGCGCGCCCAGGGGGTAGGCGCGCCCCCTGCCTCATGGCCTCCTCGATTGTTTCTTGACGCCCACTCCAAGTCTCCTGGATCATGTTTGTTGAGAAAATCACGTTCCCGAAGGTTTCATTCCGTTTGGACTTCGTTTGATATTCCTTTTCTGCGAAACACTGAAATAGGCAAAACATCAATTTGGGTTGGGCCTCCGGTTAATAGGTTAGTCCCAAAAATAATATAGAAGTGTAAATAAAGCCCATTAACATCCAAAACAGATAATATAATAGCATGGAGCAATCAAAAATTATAGATACGTTGGAGACGTATCAAGCATCCCCAAGCTTAATTCCTGCTTGTCCTCGAGTAGGTAAATGATAAAAAAGAATTTTTGATGTGGAATGCTTTCTAACATATTTCTCAATGTAATTTTTCTTTATTGTGGCATGAATGTTCAGATCCGAAAGATTCAAGATAAAAGCTCAATATTGACATAAAAATAATAATACTTCAAGCATACTAACTAAGCAATCATGTCTTCTCAAAATAACATGGCCAAAGAAACTTCATCCCTACAAAATCATATAGTTTGGTCATGCTCCATTTTTGTCACACAAGAATGCTCTCATCATGCACAACCCTGATGACAAGCCAAGCAATTGTTTCACACTTTAGTAATCTCAAACATTTTTCAACTTTCACGCAATACATGAGCGTGAGCCATGGATATAGCACTATGGGTGGAATAGAATATAATGAACGGGGTTATGTGGAGAAGACAAAAAAGGAGAAAGTCTCACATCGACGCGGCTAATCAATGGGCTAGGAAGATTCCCATCAATTGATGTCAATGCAAGGAGTAGGGATTTCCATGCAACGGATGCACTAGAGCTATAAATGTATGGAAGCTCAACAAAAGAAACTAAGTGGGTGTGCATCGAACTTGCTTGCTCACGAAGACCTAGGGAACTCGAGGAGGCCCATTGTTGGAATATACAAGCCATGTTCTATAATGAAAAGTTCCCACTAGTATATGAAAATGACAAAGCAAGAGACTCTCTATCATAAAGATCATGGTGCTACTTTGAAGCACAAGTGTGGAAAAAGGATAGTAGCATTGCCCCTTTTTATTCTCCTTTTTTGGGCCTTCTTTTTCTTTTTTGGCCTTTCTATTTTTTTTATTTGGAACAATGCTCTATTAATGATGATCATCACACTTCTATTTATTTACAACTCAATGATTACAACTCGATACTAGAACAAGATATGACTCTATATGAATGCCTCCAGCGGTGTACCGGGATGTGCAATGACTCATGAGTGACATGTATGAAAAATAATGAATGGTGGCTTTGCCACAAATACGATGTCAACTACATGATCATGCAAGGCAATATGACAATGATGATGCGTGTCATAATAAACGGAACGGTGGAAAGTTGCATGGCAATATATCTCGGGATGGCTATGGAAATGCCATAATAGGTAGGTATGGTGGCTGTTTTGAGGAAGATATAAGGAGGTTTATGTGTGATAGAGCATATCGTATCACGGGATTTGGATGCACCGGCGAAGTTTTCACCAACTCTCAAGGTGAGAAAGGACAATGCACGGTACCGAAGAGGCTAGCAATGATGGAAGGGTGAGAGTGCGTATAATCCATGGACTCAACATTAGTCATAAAGAACTCACATACTTATTGCAAAAATCTACAAGTCATCAAAAACCAAGTATTACGCGCATGCTCCTAGGGGGATAGATTGGTAGGAAAAGACCATCGCTCGTCCCCGACCGCCACTCATAAGGAAGACAATCAAATAACACCTCATGTTTCAAATTTGTTACACAATGTTTACCATACGTGCATGTTATGGGACTTGCAAACTTCAACACAATTATTTCTCAAATTCACAACTACTCAACTAGCACAACTTTGATATCACTATCTCCATATCTCAAAACAATCATCAAGTATCAAACTTCTCTTAGTATTCAATGCACTTATATGAAAGTTTTTATTATGCCTAAAAGCAAATTGCCATGTTGTTCTAAAGGACTCTCGAAATAATATAAGTGAAGCATGAGAGATCAATTATTTCTATAAACTAAAACCACCGCTGTGCTCTAAAAAATATAAGTGAAGCACTAGAGCGAAAACTATATAGCTCAAAAGATATAAGTGAAGCACTAGAGCAAAAACTATATAGCTCAAAAGATATAAGTGAAGCACATAGAGTATTCTAATAAATTTCAAATCATGTGAGTCTCTCTCAAAAGGTGTATACAGAAAGGATGATTGTGGTAAACTAAAAGGCAAAGACTCAAATCATACAAGACGCTCCAAGCAAAACACATATCATGTGGCGAATAAAAATATAGCTGCAAGTAAAGTTACCGATGGACGAAGACGAAAGAGGGGATGCCTACCGGGGCATCCCCAAGCTTAGGATTTTTGGTGTCCTTTAATTTTACCTTGGGGAGCCATGGGCATCCCCAAGCTTAGTCTCTTGCCACTCCTTGTTCCATAATCCATCAAATCTTTACCCAAAACTTGAAAACTTCACAACACAAAACTTAAAAGAAATCTTCGTGAGCTCCGTTAGTAAAAGAAAACAAACCACCACTTCAAGGTACTGTAATGAACTCATTATTTATTTATATTGGTGTTAAACCTACTGTATTCGAACTTCTCTATGGTCTATAAACTCTTTTACCAGCCATAGATTCATCAAAATAAGCAAACAACACATGAAAAACAGAATCTGCCAAAAACAGAACAGCCTGTAGTAATCTGTAGCTAACGCAACTTATGGAACCCCAAAAATTCTAAAATAAATTGCTTAACGTCAGGAATTTATCTATTAATCATCTGCAAAAATAATTAACTAAATATCACTATCCAAATAAAAATGGCAGAAATTCTTGTGAGCGCTAAAGTTTCTGTTTTTTTACAGCAAGATCAAAAAGATTTTCCCCAAATGTTCCCAACGGTTCTACTTGGCACAAACACTAATTAAACGCAAAAAACAAAACCAAAACAGAGGCTAGATAAATTATTTATTACTAAACAGGATAAAAAAGAAAGGAATAAAAATAAAATTGGGTTGCCTCCCAACAAGCGCTATCGTTTAACGTCCCTAGCTAGGCATAAAAGCAAGGATAGATCTAGGTATTGTCATCTTTGAGTTTAATTTTCTTAGCGGAGTCATGCTCGAATCCGGGAGGTTCCTTAAACTTCCCTTCATATTCAGAAATGTTTAGATCTAAAGAATCCAACCGCTTATTGCAAAGGGTAATTAACATATTCATGCGGTGGAGATTTCTACTAGCACTCTTGAGAGGTTCAAGAGATTTTTGTAAAATTTTCGTTACTCCGCAAATCTTCTCAAAAACTTGTGTATCTTATTGGATATTATGTGGCCCCTTTTGTGGAGGTAGTGTTCCCACTATTCCCTCTAAATTTCATGAGCAATACTGGGATCCGTTTCAAAAATATTTCCTTTGGCAACGCAATCCAAGAGTTGTCTAAGGGACATATTTAATCCAACATAAAAATTGTGAAGCAAAATTCTAAAATTCACCTCTAGGATGCAATTACGATAAGATTCCATCATCCTAAACCACGCATCTTTTAAATTTTCTCCTTGCCTTTGTTTGAAGTGAAGAACTTCAAACTCTGGAGACAAAGGGGCAGATAAAGGACTAGCCATAACGACGAAGCAAGCAAAAAGAGACAAACTAGAAAAGAAAAAGGGGAGCTGAAAAAGAGGGCAAAGAAAACGGCAAGGGTGAAGTGGGGGAGAGGAAAACGAGAGGCAAATGGCAAATAATGTAATGCGAGGGATAAGAGTTTGTGATGGGTACTTGGTATGTCTTGACTTGTGTGTCGACTCCCCGGCAATGGTGCCAGAAATGGCTCTTTGTCGAGAGTCAAATATCGACTTGACTTGGGGAGAATCTCCCCGGCAACGGCGCCAGAAATCCTTGTTGCTACCTCTTGAGCACTGCGTTGGTTTTCCCTTGAAGAGGAAAGGGTGATGCAGTAAAGTAGCATAAGTATTTCCCTCAGTTTTTGAGAACCAAGGTATCAATCCAGTAGGAGATCACGCTCGAGTCCCACGCACCTACACAAACAAATAAGAACCTCGCAACCAACGTGATAAAGGGGTTGTCAATCCCTGCACGGTCACTTACGAGAGTGACATCTAATAGATATGATAAGATAATAGTTTTAGTATTTTTATGATAAATATGCAAAGTAAAATAAACGGCAATAGAAATAGCTATGTGTTGGAAGATTAATATGATTTAAGATAGACCCGGGGGCCATAGGTTTCACTAGTGGCTTCTCTCAAGAGCATAAGTATTACGGTGGGTAAACGAATTACTATCGAGCAATTGATAGAATTGAGCATAGTTATGAGAATATCTAGGTATGATCATGTATATAGGCATCACGTCCGCGACAAGTAGACCGAAATGATTCTGCATCTACTACTATTACTCCACACATCGACCGCTATCCAGCATGCATCTAGAGTATTCAGTTCATAAGAACAGAGTAATGCTTTAAGTTAGATGACATGATGTAGAGGGATAAACTCATGCAATATGATATAAACCCCATATTTTTATCCTCGATGGCAACAATACAATATGTGCCTTGCTGCCCCTGCTGTCACTTGGAAAGGACACCGCAAGATTGAACCCAAAGCTAAGCACTTCTCCCATTACAAGAAAGATCAATCTAGTAGGCCAAACCAAACTGATAATTCGAAGAGACTTGCAAAGATAAACCAATCATACATAAAATAATTCAGAGGAGATTCAAATATTGTTCAATGATAAACTTGATCACAAACCCACAATTCATTGGATCTCGACAAACACACCGCAAAAGAAGATTACATCGAATAGATCTCCAAGAGAATCGAGGAGAACTTTGTATTGAGATCCAATGAGAGAGAAGAAGCCATCTAGCTAATGTAGCGACCAGACCTCAAACAGTCTGATCTCTGTGCTCCGGTGTCATCCCTGGATCAGTAATGCTGACACCACACAGTACTTGAAGGATTTATAACAGAGTAGCAATCACACACTTATTACATCGAGTGTCTCAATAGAGAACTTATTACAATAAATATGGCTTAAGGCCATCTAATAACGATAACAACGGAAGGCTTAGAAGATAAGCGAGTCCATCAACTCCAATGGCATCACTGAGTATAGAACCACGACCTAAAAACTCCTTAATCGTCGTCTGAAAAGTCTGCAACATTAACGTTGCAGCCCGAAAACGGGTCAGCACATGGAATATGCTGGCAAGGTAACACATAGAGAGTAATGCAATGAAACAGCTATACTATATGCATATTTGGCTGGTGGAAAGCTCTATGGTTACAGTTTTGCATAAAGCCAATTTTTCCCTACTGCAAAGGAATAAAAATTATTTAACTATCATTGTAGTTGTTAAACATTGAGAATGGTTGACAGCATCCTCAATCCCAATTAAGCATCATCATTAAACAAAACCCAACAAAATTAATTTAGAGTAACATGTTGAGATTCACATGATAATCCAAGTACTAGATACTCAAGTTGTCCATAACCGGGGACACGGCTAACCATGATTAGTTTATACACTCTGCAGAGGTTTGCGCACTTTTCCCCACAAGACTCGATCACCTCCGTTTGGTTTCTTGCACTACATGGTGTTTGAGAAGACGGATGATCGAGACACAGTCTTTCAGAAGCGCTAGCACCTTACAATGGATAGACCGTTACACCTACTTTCCCCTACATCTGCTAGTCCACCCTGTAAGGGTTCGCACAACTTAATCAACATACTAGAGCCCATAATAGCTTGTGGCTGCACACGGAAGTTTCTAGTATGAAAAATCTCATGATCCCTTTGGGCCTGGGTGGCGGTCCATAAAGAAAAACAGGCAATCCTGGAATACCCAGGTACCTCAATCCACCCAGATGTGTGTTTAAGTTGCCACCTTAGATAAACCATTAATTAACAAACTCACATCTTTCATGGATATCACTCACCCAATCCACGTCTACTAGCATAGCATGGCATAATAGGCAAACGTAGAAGTAACTCCCAAAGGCTTGATAATATAACAGGTAATAGGTACTACCTCAACTACTTCCCATCCCACAATTTAATTAGATCCTAATCATGCAATGTTTGACCATTGATCTAATGCAATAAAACTGGGTAGTAGGAGGTATGTTCAAAGTGTTACTTGCCTTGCCGATGATCCGCGAAACCTAGAGATTCGATGTAACAGGCGGCGCACTCCGGGTATTCTATCGCAGACAAACAAACAAGCATACAATAAGTATTCATCTAATGCACGGGTAAAACTCAAATAAGAGATCTAACCAGAAGGTTCAACTTAAGAACTCCGGTTTGCAAAAAGAATCAAATCAAACGAAGCAACGGAAGTCAAACGGCAAAAGAAACAGGCTTCGTTTACTATTCTAGATCTAGGGCAATTTTTACAATGGAAAAAACTTGTTTAAGTTCATTAAACGAATAGAGGGTTTCAAGACGAAACTCCAGGCGCTTGAATCGCCTGATTCCGATAAACAAGCAAAAAGTTATACTAAAACGAAAATCAGATCAGGAATCGCGATCAGAAAAATCGTGGATTTAATCCGAGAAAAAGAAAAACGACGAACGTTCGCTAGAACGAACGAACGGACAAACGCTCGCTATTTAAATAAATTGGAAAACTGATCTATTTAAAAAACCAAAACTAAAAAAACGAACAAAACCGTCGGAAAAACCGAACAGTTTTACGGGAAAAACCGGCATCTAAAAAAAACTACCCGGCAACTCCAGCGAGAAATCCGGCGGTCGGCGGCGGGGCGGCGGCGGCGGCGGTCGGCGCGGTCGGCGGGGCGGCGGCGGCGACGCAACGGCGGTGGCTAGGGCGGGGCTGGGGCTAGGGTTTGGGGAGGCTCCGGGCTGGGCTCCCCGGCTTATAAAGCCCGATCGGGCCTAGTGTCCAGGTCAGACACGGCCCGTAGGTCGGTTGCGTTTTTTTAATTATTCCGCGCAGAGAAACAAATAAAAGAGATACTAAACGGACTCCAAAATTCTCGTAATAAATTTTTCCGGGCTTCTAGAATCAAGCCGCACAAGGTGAACATTTATTTGGGGCCTAAATGCAATTTTGAAAAACGCACATTTTTCCTAAATTCAAATAAAATAACGAAAAACTCCGAAATAAAATCTTATTTGATTTTATTATTAAATCCTCAATAATTCTTTATTTTGGGAAAGTCATTTATTCCCTCTCTCATATTTTTGTAATAGAAATAATTGATGATAACATAATTAAAATCAAATGATCCTATTCTCAAAATTTGAGAAAACTCAAATATGAAAATAACGGAATCCCCAACTCTCTCCGTGGGTCCTTGAGTTGCGTAGAATTTCTAGGATCAAAACCAAAAGCAAAATAAAATATGATATGCAATGATGATCTAATGTATAACTTTCCAAATTGAAAATTTGGGATGTTACAAACCTACCCCCCTTAAGATGAATCTCGCCCTCGAGATTCGGGTTGGCTAGAAAATAGGTGAGGGTGGTCCTTGAGCAGATATTCCTCTCGCTCCCAGGTGGCTTCATCCTCCGTGTGGTGGCTCCACTGAACCTTACAAAACTTGATAACCTTGCTGCGGGTGACTCGGCTGGCAAACTTGAGAATCTTAACTGGTTTCTCCTCATAGGTCAAATCACTGTCCAACTGAATTGCTTCCAATGGCACTGTGTCTCTCAAGGGTATGTCAGCCATCTCCGCGTGGCACTTCTTCAGCTGAGAAACATGGAACACATCATGAACTCCTGACAATCCTACGGGCAATTCCAACTTGTAGGCCACTTCTCCCATACGTTCCAATACTCGGCATGGTCCTACAAATCGTGGCGCTAACTTTCCTTTAACACCAAAACGCTTTATTCCCCGAAGTGGGGATACTCAAAGATAAACTCTGTCTCCGACTTCGTAAACTGTCTCCTTGCGTTTAGAATCTGCATAGCTCTTCTGCCTGGATTGAGCTACCTTGAGTCTATCGCGAATCAATTTCACCTTCTGTTTAGACTCCTTAATCACATCAGGTCCAAACAACTGGCAGTCTCCAACTTCATCCCATGACAACGGTGTCCTGCACCTCCTTCCGTACAAGGCTTCGAAAGGGGCCATCTTTAAACTGGATTGATAGCTGTTGTTGTAAGAGAATTCTGCATACGGCAAATTCTCGTCCCAACTAGATCCATAATCTAGCGCACAAGCTCTTAGCATGTCCTCCAAAATCTGATTGATTCTCTCGGTCTGTCCATCTGTCTATGGACGAAAAGCTGTGCTGAACTCTAGCCTGGTACCCAAAGTTTCATGCAACTGATTCCAGAACTTTGAGGTAAACTGGGTTCCTCTATCTGATACTATACTCCATGGAACTCCATGTAAGCATACAATCCTGGTCATGTATATCTTTGCCAACTTAGCACTGGTATAAGTGGTCTTTACCGGGATGAAATGAGCTACTTTCGTCAACCGATCAACTACAACCCAAATCGAGTCATAGCCTGAACGATTCCTGGGTAATCCCGTGATAAAATCCATGCCTAACTTATCCCACTTCCATTCGGGTTTTGGCAATGGCTGTAGCAATCCTGCTGGCTTCTGATGCTCTGCCTTTACTCTCTGACATACATCACAAACTGCTACATACTCCGCAATATCTTTCTTCATTCCGGTCCACCAGAAAATATCCTTCAAATCCAAATACATCTTGGTATTTCCTGGGTGAATCAAATATGGTGAATCGTGTGCCTCTTGCAAAATCAACTTCCTGATCTCCGGGTCATTGAGCACATAAACACGGTCTTCAAACCATAGGGTGTCGTGCTCATCCTCACGAAATCCTTTAGCCTTTCCTTCGCTCATTTTCTCCTTTATAGAGGCAATCTCCTTGTCAGTCTTCTGAGCTTCTCTGATTCTATCCATCAAAGTTGACTGAATCTCCAATGCTGCTACATAGCCTCTCGGAACTACTTCCAAACATAGCTCTCGAAGATTTTCGGCTAACTCCCTTGGTAATTCTCCCGTCATTAGGGTGTTGACGTGGTTCTTACGGCTTAATGCGTCATCTACTACGTTAGCCTTTCCGGGGTGATAATGCAATCTAATATCATAATCCTTGATGAGCTCCAACCATCTCCTTTGTCTGAGGTTTAACTCCTTCTGCGTGAAAATGTATTTCAAACTCTTGTGATCCGTGTACACCTCACAATGATTTCCAATGAGGAAATGTCTCCATGTTTTCAATGCATGCACTACGGCTGCTAACTCCAAATCATGCGTAGCATAATTCAATTCATGGGGTTTCAGTTGTCGTGAGGCATATGAAACAACTCTCCCTTCCTGCATAAGAACTGCTCCAAGTCCTCGACGTGAAGCGTCGCAATACACCTCATAATCCTTGATCTGGTCTGGCAAAATCAACATTGGTGAAGTAACCAAATGTTTCTTCAACTCCTGAAAACTAGCCTCACATTCCTATGTCGATATGAACTTGGTATCCTTCTTTAACAACTCCATCATAGGTTTTGCAATCTTGGAGAAATTCTCAATAAATCTCCGATAGTATCCTGCGAGTCCAAGAAAACTCCGGATCTCTCCAACTGTGGTTGGTGCTTCCCACTTGGTCACGGTATCAACTTTAGTGAGATCTACTGATATACCTTCTCCGGATATAATGTGTCCGAGGAATCCTACTTACTTCAACCAAAACTCAGATTTGCTGAACTTGGCATACAACTGATTTCTCTGAGCTTCTCAAGTACCAAACGCAAATGTTCCTTATGCTCCTGTTCATTCTTCGAGTAAACCAAAATATCATCAATGAACACCACGATGAACTTATCCAAAAATTCCATAAACACTTTGTTCATCATGTTCATAAAATAGGCAGGTGCGTTGGTCAGACCAAATGACATAACGGTATACTCGTACAGCCCATACTTGGTGGTAAAAGCCGTCTTGGGTATATCCTGTTCCCGAATCTTCAACTGGTGGTATCCTGATCGCAGATCGATCTTGGAAAATATCTTAGCTCCTTGCAATCGATCAAACAGATCATTGATCATTGGTAGTGGGTACTTGTTCTTGATCATTACTTCATTTAACCCACGGTAGTCAACAACCATCCTTAACGATCCATCCTTTTTCTCCACTAGAAGTACTGGTGATCCCCAAGGCGATGAATTTGGGCGAATGTAACCTTTATCTAGTAACTCCTTAATCTGCTTCTTAATATCCACCAAATCCTTTGCAGGCATCCTGTATGGTCTCTTCGATATTGGCCCTGTGCCTGGCAATAGCTCAATTAAAACTCAATATCTCTATCCGGTGGCATGCCGGGCAACTCTTCTGGAAATACTTCAGGGAAATCCCTTACCACTGGTACTTCCTCCTACACAACTCCTGTTAAACAATTTACTTGAGTCCCTTTTGGCACATGTCGGGATACATACTTGACCCTTCTCCCATCTGGGGTGGTAAGCAAAATTGTCTTACTGGCGCAATCGATGTTTCCTCCATACATCGACAGCCGATCCATACCCAGAATTACATCCAATCCTTGTGATTCCAAAATGATTAAATCCGAGGGAAACACATGCCTACCTATACTCAATGGCACTTGAAAACATCCTTGACTGGCCATATACTCCGCTCCTGGTGAGCTTACTAGCATAGGTGTTCTAAGAACCTTAGTGTGCAAGTTATACTTATCCACAAATCCCCTTGATATGTATGAATGTGATGCACCAGTATCAAAAAGAACGAGTGCAGTAAATGGCTTAACCAAAAACTTACCGATTACTGCATCTGGCTGCTCTTCAACCTCCTCCACGTTAACGTGGTTCACCTGTCCCCTGTTGAAAGGGTTCTGCTTCTTCCCAGAGCTTCCATTGCCATTCTGGCCTTCAGGACATTCATTGGCATAATGTCCGATCTTCTGACACTTAAAGCAAGTGACTTGGCTCAGGGCTTTCTTGGCTGGGGTTGATGGGTTGGTACTGTTCTGGCCGTTGCTTCCTCCATTACCATTACCATTCTTAGTGCCGTTGTGATTGTGCGAGCTACCTCCTCCATGGGTATGCTGAAAATGTCCTCCCGATCTAGGGGTAAAACGTGGCTTCTGCTGAGCTCCAGAATTGTACTTCCCTTGTCCATACTTCCTCTTGCGGTTCTCAATTTGCTGCTGCTTGCCTTCAATCATAAGAGCACGGTCTACCAACTCCTGGTAGTTGTTGAAGGTTGCTATCATCAACTGCATGCTCAACTCATCATTCAGTCTTTCCAGAAACTTCTCCTGCTTAGCTGCATCCGTAGCAACGTCATCTGGGGCATAATGTGCTAATTTACTAAAGTCCTCCACATACTGGCCAACTGTCCGTCCTCCTTGGCGCAAGTTGCAAAACTCATGCTTCTTCATGGCCATAGCTCCTGCTGAAACATGGGCAGTTCGAAAAGCTTGCTGAAACTGGTCCCATGTGACAGTGTCGAAAGGGAATGTGGCTGTGAAATTCTCCCACCATGATGTTGCAGGTCCTTCAAGCTGATGTGCGGCAAACTTCACGTTCTCCGCATCTGTGCATCCTGCTGTGGTCAACTCTCTAGCTGTCTTGCAGAGCCAATCATTTGCTACTATCGGCTCGGTGCTACTGGAAAACACCGGCGGATTTAGCCTAAGAAAACGGGCTAAGTGATCAACAGTTGGTGGTGGTGGTGGTGGGTTGTTGTTGTTGCTCCCCTGATTCTGATTCTGGACTAGCAACTGCATCAATGTGTTCTACTGTTGGATCAATTGGGTGAGCTCCGGTGTAAAGGTAAATCCGGGGTCACGTCTTGGAGGCATCTGAGGGTTTAGAAAAGATGAGATTTAAGAATAGAGGGGGTCTAAAGAGAAAACACTACCCATATGCACATGAGGCAAAAGCAAACAATTCACTTCATTCAATCAAACAAGGGCATACAATCGATCTAACTATCGCAAAAGTGCTCGGACTACTGTATTTACATGGTGGACTACTACTACTAATGAGGTGGTCTACTAGAAATATTCTTCGGTTGCACACTCCATGATATCTGCTCTGGCTTCATCAATATAGTCATCATCGCTATCATCTGGGTCCGAGTCGGTGTCGTCGATGATGATGTAGTCTTCCGGGCGAATCTCATTGGGTTCTTCGTCTTCATCTACTGGTGTAGGGCCTCCCATAAATATTCCGATCTTCTTGATCAGATCGTCATTCTTCTCCACCAATACTTCAATTTCTTCTTCATAATCTTCACATGTAGCCTTGAGTTCTTCCTCCAGTTCCTTGATTCTAGTCCTTGCCTTCTTCAGGTCTATCATGTCGGCGCACATCTGGTTCTCCTGTCGTCGAATATGCTGGTTTAATTCCTGGATAAAATCGGCAATTGATCTATCCTTTCTGGTGCTGATCATCTCCCAGTGCTCATCTCGGCGCCCACAAATCTGGTAGATAGTATCCTTGAGATCATTGCGGTAGACTTCTGCAATGCGTCCCATGGTGATGTGAGCTGCCATGCTCTTTCCTAGACTCCAAGTTGGTACATCAAAAAAAACTCTATGGGCTCAGTGACTGGCATGAACGTCCTTCCTGGAACTTGAACTTGAATCATCCAGTGCTCCTCTTCAGGTAAAGTGGCGTTGTAGGTTCCGGTGAAGCTTGGTACTCCTATGTTCAGGTATCTAGTGACTTCCTTCAAGTGGCGTCCAAAGGGTGTATCTTCATCTGGTTGCGTGAACTTGTTCCTTGTATCTGCCATCCTAAAGAGTAGAAAAGATGAGAGGTCAAAAGAGAAGAGAGTGAATAGTGATCTAGGTATTTAGCTTAGTGGTCGTGTTCTACAGTTAGCATGTGCTCTGATACCATCTTTGTAGCGACCAGACCTCAAACAGTCTGATCTCTGTGCTCCGGTGTCATCCCTGGATCAGTAATGCTGACACCACACAGTACTTGAAGGATTTATAATAGAGTAGCAATCACACACTTATTACATCGAGTGTCTCAATAGAGAACTTATTACAATAAATATGGCTTAAGGCCATCTAATAACGATAACAGTGGAAGGCTTAGAAGATAAGCGAGTCCATCAACTCCAACGGCATCACTGAGTATAGAACCACGACCTAAAAACTCCTTAATCGTCGTCTGAAAAGTCTGCAACATTAACGTTGCAGCCTGAAAACGGGTCAGCACATGGAATATGCTGGCAAGGTAACACTTAGAGAGTAATGGAATGAAACAGCTATACTATATGCATATTTGTAGAGATTCACATGATAATCCAAGTACTAGATACTCAAGTTGTCCATAACCAGGGACACGGCTAACCATGATTAGTTTATACACTCTGCAGAGGTTTGCGCACTTTTCCCCACAAGACTCGATCGCCTCCGTTTGGTTTCTCGCACTACATGGTGTTTGAGAAGACGGATGACCGAGACATAGTCTTTCAGAAGCGCTAGCACCTTACAATGGATAGACCGTTACACCTACTTTCCCCTACATCTGCTAGTCCACCCTGTAAGGGTTCGCACGACTTAATCAACATACTAGAGCCCATAATAGCTTGTGGCTGCACACGGAAGTTTCTAGTATGAAAAATCTCATGATCCCTTTGGGCCTGGGTGGCGGTCCATAAAGAAAAACAGGCAATCCTGGAATACCCAGGTACCTCAATCCACCTAGATGTGTGTTTAAGTTGCCACCTTAGATAAACCATTAATTAACAAACTCACATCTGTCATGGATATCACTCACCCAATCCACGTCTACTAGCATAGCATGGCATAATAGGCAAATGTAGAAGTAAGTCCCAAAGGCTTGATAATATAACAGGTAATAGGTACTACCTCAACTACTTCCCATCCCACAATTTAATTAGATCCTAATCATACAATGTTTGAGCATTGATTTAATGCAATAAAACTAGGTAGTAGGAGGTATGTTCAAAGTGTTACTTGCCTTGCCGATGATCCGCGAAACCTAGAGATTCGATGTAACAGGCGGCGCACTCCGGGTATTCTATCGCAGACAAACAAACAAGCATACAATAAGTATTCATCTAATGCACGGGTAAAACTCAAATAAGAGATCTAACCAGAAGGTTCAACTTAAGAACTCCGGTTTGCAAAAAGAATCAAATCAAACGAAGCAACGGAAGTCAAACGGCAAAAGAAACAGGCTTCCTTTACTATTCTGGATCTAGGGCAATTTTTACAGTGGAAAAAACTTTTAAGTTGGTTAAACGAATAGAGGGTTTCAAGACGAAACTCCAGGCACTTGAATCGCCTGATTCTGATAAACGAGCGAAAAGTTATGCTAAAACGAAATTCGGATCAGGAATCGCGATCAGAAAAATCGTGGATTTAATTCGAGAAAAAGAAAAACGACAAACGTTCGCTAGAACGAACGAACGGACGAACGCTCGTTATTTAAATAATCGGAAAAACCGATCTGTTTAAAAAAATCGAAACTAAGAAAAGAACAAAACTGTCGGAAAAAAACCGACGTCTAAAAAAACTACCCGGCAACTCCGGCGAGAAATCCGGCGGCGGCGGCGGGGCTCCGACGGCGGCGGCGGTCGGCGGCGGGGCTCCGACAGTGGCGGCGGTCGGCGGGGGCGGCGGTCGGCGGCGGGGCGGTGGCGGCGGGGCGGCGGCGGCGTTCGGCGGGGCGGCGACGCAGCGGCAGCGGCTAGGGCGGGGCTGGTGCTAGGGTTTGGGGAGGCTCCAGGCTGGGCTCCCCGGCTTATAAAGCCCGATCGGGCCTAGTGTCCAGGTCGGACACGGCCTGTAGGTCGGTTGCGTTTTTTTTAATTATTCCGCGTAGAAAAACAAATAAAAGAAATACTAAACGGACTCCAAAAATCCCGAAATAAATTTTCCCGGGATTCTAAAATCAAGCCGCACAAGGTGAACATTTATTTGGGGCCTAAATGCAATTTTGAAAAATGCACATTTTTCCTAAATTCAAATAAAATAATGAAAAACTCCGAAATAAAATCTTATTTGATTTTATTATTAAATCCTCAATATTTCTTTATTTTGGGAAAGTCATTTTATTCCGTCTCTCATATTTTTGTAATAGAAATAACTGATGATAAAATAATTAAAATCAAATGATCATATTCTCAAAATTTGAGAAAACTCAAATATGAAAATAACGGAATCCCTAACTCTCTCCATGGGTCCTTGAGTTGCGTAGAATTTCTAGGATCAAAACCAAAAGCAAAATAAAATATAATATGCAATGATGATCTAATGTATAACATTCCAAATTGAAAATTTGGGATGTTACAGCTAATAACTATGGACTCGAAGGTCTGAAGTAAACTACTCACACATCACCGAAGAGGCCATGGAGTTGATGTAGAGGCCCTCCGTGATCAAAGCCCCCTCCGGCGGAGCTCCGAAAAAAGGCCGCAAGATGGGATCTCTTGGGTACAGCAGGTTGCGGCGGTGGAATTAGGTTTTTGTGGTGCTCCTGAATGTTTGGGGGTACGTGGACTTATATAGGAGAAAGAAGTAGGTCGGTGGAGCAACGAGGGGCCCACGAGGGTGGAGGGCATGCCCAGGGGGTAGGCGCGCACCCTGCCTCGTGGCTTCCTCGATTGTTTCTTGACGCCCGCTCCAAGTCTCCTGGATCATGTTTGTTGAGGAAATCACGTTCCCGAAGGTTTCATTCGGTTTGGACTTCGTTTGATATTCCTTTTCTGCGAAACACTGAAATAGGCAAAAAAAACAGCAATTTGGGATGGTCCTCCGGTTAATAGGTTAGTCCCAAAATAATATAAAAGTGTAAAATAAATCCCATTAACATCCAAAACAGATAATATAATAGCATGGAGCAATCAAAAATTATAGATACATTGGAGACGTATCAGGAGAGTCTTCACATAGCTAAATAATTATTTAACTACTCATCGATCTTCACTTATATCTTTTTGGAGTAGTTTGTCATTTACTCGTGTGCTTCACTTATATCCTATGAGTAAATAGTTGAATGATTTGAATATATTAAATCTGAAATTTATATATGTTTCATATACTTATTCCATGGGGAGTAATGACTTCACATATAAGAAGTAGAGGTGGTAAATTTATTCAAGGTTAGCAAACATTGTATTGGTCACTTGAACAATTCATGAAAGAATATTGAAGGAATAGAGATTTCACATATAAATATACTATCTTGGACATCTTTTGTAATTGTGAGCGCTCATTAAAATATGACATGTTAAAAGGTTGATGTTGGACAAGGAAGACAACGTAATGGGTTATGTTTTCTTATATATGAAATAAAGTATATTGTCATGGATCATCCAACATGTTGAGCTTGCCTTTCCCCCTCATGCTAGCCAAATTCTTTGCACCAAGTAGAGATACTACTTGTGCTTCCAAACATCCCTTAAACCAGTATTGCCATGAGAGTCCACCATACCTACCTATGGATTGAGTAAGATCCTTCAAGTAAGTTGTCATCGGTGCATGCAATAAAAATTGCTCTCTAAATATGTATGATCTACTAATGTGTAGAAAATAAGCTTTGTACGATCTTGTGATGTGGAAGTAATAAAAGCGACGGATTGCATAATAAAGGTCCCTATCACAAGTGGCAATATAAAGTGACATTCTTCCGCATTAAGATTTTTTGCATCCAACTATAAAAGCGCATGACAACCTCTGCTTCCCTCTGTGAAGGGACTATCTTTTATTCTTGTCTTATACCTTATGCAAGAGTCGTGGTGATCTTCGTGTTATTTTACTACTTGAATAGATAGTTCAGAAAGGATAACTTTGAGGTGGTTTAGTACCCTACAATAATCTCTTCGTTTGTTCTCTGCTATTAGTGACTTTGGAGTGACTCTTTGTTGCATGTTGAGGGATAGTTATATGATCCAATTATGTTATTATTGTTGAGAGAACTTGCACTAGTGAAAGTATGAACCCTAGGACTTGTTTCCTAGCATTGCAATACCGTTTGTGCTCACTTTTATCATTAGTTACCTTGCTGTTTTTATATTTTTAGATTACAAAAACCATTATCTACTATCCATATTGCACTTGTATCACCATCTCTTCGCCGAACTAGTGCACCTATACAATTTACCATTGTAGTGGGTGTGTTGGGGACACAAGAGACTCTTTGTTATTTGGTTGCAGGTTTTCTTGAGAGAGACCATCTTCATCCTACGCCTCCCATGGATTGATAAACCTTAGGTCATCCACTTGAGGGAAATTTGCTACTGTCCTACAAACCTCTGCACTTGGAGGCCCAACAACGTCTACAAGAAGAAGGTTGTGTAGTAGACATCAGAAGTACATAGCCACAGACGAGTGAGTACCTTATCTTTGCGATTTCTTGCGTGTTGCGTCCTTTCCTGACAATGGCTCTTCCGGGTCCCTTTGGCTACAGTGGTGAGGCCTCCCGCGGCGCGGCCTCCACCGGTCCTTAGCTCACTCCTGGTCTTGAGCCCCCCACGTCTGACCACTACGCGAGGGCCACCTCAAGCTTCCCCAACAACCATCAGCGCGGAGGATGGGCTTGGCCGTGCACTGGAGCTCGTGTGCTGGCGCGGTGCCGTATGCCACGAGCTATTCCGGGAGGCGATGGGTGCGCTGAGCTGGCTCGGAGAAGAGCTTGTTGACGTTGATGCTCATCTTGAGATGGAGGACCTTTGCCTGGCGCACGAGTGGCACCAATTGAAGGTCACCATCAACCTTGGGCATCTTCAGCATGAGCACGCCAACGCAAAGGCCGTGGCGTCCTGTGCGACCGCACGAGAGGCCTGCGCCCGGGCCTTGGAGGAGGCCAGAGCGGCCGACCATCACCGTGAAGCTGCCGAGGAGCGTGAGCGGGAGCTCCAGGCCTCGAACGCTGCCCTTGAGCAGCGCATTGAAGCGCGTAGGGCCGTCTTGGCCGCTTCACTATGGGGAACATCTTCCAAAGAGAAGGACACCAAGAAACGCGAGGAGGCACTGGCGCTGGAGGCCTTGGAGCACACCCTGGAGCTTGAGCGGTTGGAGGTGAGGGAGCGCCAGGTGGCCACGGCTGAGGACATTATCACAACGCGGGAAGCCAAGATCCACGAGGTGGTCGATCGGAGGGCGGCGAAGGCTTGCGTGGATCTTGCCGACGAGTGTCACCTGAAGCTAGAGCTCTTGGAAGCCAAGGTTAAGGGCAGGACCCCCGCCCTTAAGGCAAAGTTGAACGAGGCGGAGCAGCACGAGAGGGCCGCCAAGGTAGCTCAGGCTTTGGCCCAGGCTGACTTGGCCTCCACACGCGCCGACTTGCTCTCACTCTAGGGGCAGATCGATGGTGTCGCGTCCCTCGCGAAGAAGAATGTGGATGCAGCATGCCGTCGGTGGACGCTGCAGTGCGAGCATGCTTCTATGCTCCAGGCCCTCAGGGTGAGGGCCAACCGAGCCTTGAGCACCATCTGCGAGGAGAGCGCCCCTCACCCGCGCGAGGAAGATTATGCTGGCCACCTCTGCTTCTTCACCGAGGTCGTGACCCGCCTGGACGACCGGGTCGGGAGGGCTCGCGCGCTCGTTGAGGAAAGGAGCCGGGGCCTCCTTGGGCGCGCATTCTCACACATCTTCAGTCACCTCTAGAACCTCGACCCCCACTTCGATTTTGATGATGCCATAGCCCCCATGCCCGAGGTTATCCGGGACAGCCTAGCGTACTGGGTGGACGATGATGTGGACGCTCTGGTCATAGAGTTCTCCCTCGAGGATGACGCGGCGGTGATCATGGCAGATGAAGATGGCGTGGATGACGATGATGAAGATGACGTCAGTGGCAGCGCAGGTACCACGGACAAAGGCGACCAGGACGGTACTAGAGGTAGCACGCCCAGTTAGGCCTACGTTCCTTCGCTTTGACTTGTACACATAAACTTGGACACGGCCCCGCAGGGCATTTTGGAGGGGGGAGCCCCTTGTAATGTATAAACCAACATCCTGTCTTTCTAAAGTAGGACTTGAAATGTTCTATCGCGAGCTTGTGAGCCCCTGAGCAGGGTTGTTGTTGAGACTTATCTTGATTTTAGTAGGCCTTGAGCGGGTCCTGAGGTCACAGATGTGCCTTCCTTCTGAGGCGAGCTCTTCGAGGCTCGCGAGGTTGTAGGTCTCCCGAGGGGCCTGCTGGCTCTCCCAAGAGAGCCTCGTGAGGAACGAATGTCGTACTACGGCAGGGTATGCACGCTATGATCCTGTGGTGATTGCATCCTTGGACTGGGGGCTTGCCGTCAGCTGGGCCAACCCGAGCGTGCTTGGCGTGCCATACCACGCCAAGCCCCCGCTGGGGAGGCACTCACTGAGGGGAGCAGGTGTGAGCCCCTTAGAAAAACATGCAACGAGAAAGCGAGAAACTGACACAAATCAAGAGAAAATTCCCCCCGTTTTTTGATAAACACGAAGAACTTCAAATCTTAGTCCAAAGGGTGGTGAATCGAGTTACAGAAGAAGGGACGAAAGCAAACAGCCATGTCCGACACCTAGCTAGTATTCTTGTCTTCTCACTAGCGCGGAGCTAAGTACTTTCACTGGATGTGAGCATACTCATTGGGGGACAGTGTCAACGGCCAGCGCAGAGCATGGTGCTTCCAATTGGAGGTGGGTGGGTGATACGTCTCCATCGTATCTATAATTTTTTATTGTACCATGCCAATATTATACAACTCTCATATACGTTTGGCAAATTTTTATACTATTTTTGGGACTAACATATTGATCTAGTGCCTAGTTCCAGTTCCTATTTGTTGCATGTTTTTTGTTTCACAGAAAATCCATATCAAACGAAGTCCAAACGGGATAAAAACTTACGGAGATTTTTTGGAATATATGTGATTTTTGGGAAGAAGAATGAACGTGAGACGATATCCGAGGGGGCATGAGGCAGGGGGGGCGCCCCTGACCCTTGTGGCCACCCCGTAAGGCGGTTGGTTCCCTTCTCTCACCACAAGAAAGCCAATATCCGGATACAAATCGTGTTAAAATTTCAGCCCAATCGGAGTTACGGATCTCCGGGAATATAAGAAATGGTGAAAGGCCAGAATCTGGAACACAGAAATAGAGAGAGACCGAGAGAAAGATCCAATCTCGGAGGGGCTCTCACCCCTCCGCCGCCATGGAAGCCATGGACCAGGGGGTAAACCCTTCTCCCATCTAGGGAGAAGGTTAAGGAAGAATAAGAAGAAGAAGAAGAAGAAGAAGAAGAAGGGGGGCTCTCTCCCCCTCTCTCCCGATGGCGCCGGAACGCCGCCGGGGCCATCATCGTGATAACGATCTACACCAACACCTCAGTCATCTTCACCAACATCTTCATCACCTTCCCCCATCTATCTACAACGGTCCACACTCCCGCAACCCGTTGTACCCTCTACTTAAACATGGTGCTTTATGCTTCATATTATTATCCAATGATGTGTTGCCATCCTATGATGTCTGGGTAGATTTTTGTTGTCCTATCAGTAATTGGTGAATTGCTATGATTGGTTTAATTTGTTTGTGGTTATGTTGCTGTCCTTTGGTGCCCATCATATGAGCGTGTGCGTGGATCACACCATAGGGTTAGTTGTATGTTGCTAGGACTATGTATTGGAGGGCAAGAGTGACAGAAGCTTCAACCTAGCATAGAAATTGATGCATACGGGTTGAAGGGGGACCAATATATCTTAATGCTATGGTTGGATTTTACCTTAATGAACGTTAGTAGTTGCGGATGCTTGCTAATAGTTCCAATCATAAGTGCATAGAATTCCAAGTCAGGGATGACATGCTAGCAGTGGCCTCTCCCACATAAAACTTGCTATCGGTCTAGTAACGTAGTCAATTGCTTAGGGACAATTTTGCCAATCCTACCACCACTTTTCCACACTCGCTATACTAACTTTATTGCTTCTTTACCTAAAACATCCCCTAGTTTTTATTTACGTGCTCTTTATATTCTTGCAAACCTATCCCGTTACACCTACAAAGTACTTCTAGTTTTATACTTGTTCTAGGTAAAGCGAACATTAAGCGTGCGTAGAGTTGTATCGGTGGTCGATAGAAGTTGAGGGAATATTTGTTCTACCTTTAGCTCCTCGTTCGGTTCGACACTCTTACTTATCGAAAGAGGCTACAATTGATCCCCTATACTTGTGGGTTATCAAGACCTTTTTCTGGCACCGTTGACGGGGAGTTATAGCGTGGGGTGAATATTCTCGTGTGTGCTTGTTTGCTTTATCACTAAGTAGTTTTTATTTTGTGCTCTTGTTTTCTACCTTTAGTTATGGGTAGGAAACGCAAAATACCAAAAAAAATTAGTGGTACCTACTGAACCAATGGTTGAAGAACCACTCAAAATCTATCACACTACTAAAGCTTTTTACTTGGATCATCTTCGATCCCTATGTGCTCGGGCTGAAACCCCAACTAGCTTAGTTGAGGGCAAATCTTTAGATGAGCATGCTTGTTATGTGTGACACCGCATATCTGAAAAAGGGAAACTTATACTGGATCAAATTCATCGTTTGAAGTGCTATGCTTGGAATTTATGTGAAATATATGATTGTACTTGTTGTTCTAAAGACCCTAAGAAACACCTTCCTTACCAATGTGAGTTTTGTGATAATGGAATCGTATCTTCATATACTAAGGGTGTTTATAATTACTATGATGTTCAACAAATTGAAGAATTTGTTGCTTTTAGGGTACTTGTGAAATTGCTTCTTTTATTGAAGAGTGTGATACTACTCTCTACAAATGTGAAAATTTGGCCATACTTAAATATTGCTATGATAATTATGCTTCTAATCCTTATATTAAACCATATATTGAGGACTCCTTCGCTGTCCAAGAAGAGACTAATATTTTGCAGGAGTCTATGGAAGAAGAAATTAATGACATTGTGGTCTCATTGGATGAAAAAGATGAGGAGGAGAGCGAAGAACAAAAAGAGGAAGAGTGGATTGATCACCCATTCCCACCATCTAATGAGAGTAACTCTTTATCCCATACATTGTTTAATTTCCCTTTGAATTTACCGAAGGATGAATGTTATGATGATTGTTATGATCCTGTTGATTCTTTTGAAATATCCCTTTTTGATGTTGCTTGTGGCCAAGATGGCAATATGAATTATGCTTATGGAGATGAACTTTCTATAGTTCCTTATGTTAAATTTGAAATTGTTGCTATTGCACCCATGCATGATAGTCCTATTATCTTTTTGAATTCTCCCGACTACACGATATCGGAGAAGTTTGCCCTTATTAAGGATTATATTGATGGGTTGTGTTTTACTATTACACATGATGATTTTGATAGATATAATATGCATGTGCTTGCTGCTCCTACTTGCAATTATTATGAGAGAGGAACTACATCTCCGCCTCTCCATGTTTCCAATATGATAAAATTGCAAGAAACTGTTTATACTATGCATTGGCCTTTACTATGTGTGCATGAATTGTTCTTTTATGACATGCCAATGCATAGGAAGAGAGTTAGACTTCGTTGTTGCATGATATATGTCACTTTGTGCTCACTACTAAATCAAAAATCATTGTTAATTAAAATTGGCTTTGATATACCTTGGTATCCGGGTGGATCCATTACTTGAGCACTATATGCCTAGCTTAATGGCTTTAAAGAAAGCGCTGCCAGGGAGACAACACAGAAGTTTTAGAGAGTCATTTATTTCTGTTGTGTGCTTTTATAAAGTTTAAAAACAAAAAATTAAAGAGGGGAACCTAAAACTTTTTCAAAAAGAAAAGCGCAAGCGAGAAAGACAAGCATTGTTAAAGTGGGAGCTAGCCTTGAACTTTGTTCATGCCCATGGAAACTTTGTGACCCTTGATTATGGAAACTTTTGAACAAAAACAATTATCCCCTTGTACAAATCCATTGTATCATAAAAATAATGTGCAAAGATTTGCCTTTAGGATGTTTACATTGCTTGTTGGTTTGTGCGGTGCAAAACAGAAACTTTGGCCGTAGTGAGTGATTTTACATTTTTTATTGGAATGTCAAACAGTTATGAAACTTTTTGCACTGTCTTTCTATAAAAAAATTATTTTTACAAATTTTTCAGAATTTTTGGAGTATCAGAAGTATGGTGAATGTTCAGATTACTACAGACTGTCCTGTTTAAGACAGATTCTGTTTTTGATGCATTGTTTGCTTGTTTTGATGAAACTATCGATTCCTATCAGTGGATTAAGCCATGGAGAAGTTATATTACAGTAGCTACAATGCAAAAACAAAATATTAATTGGTTTGCAATAGTACTTAGAGTAGTGATTTTCTTTATGATACTAACGGATCTTACCGAGCTTTCTGTTGAGTTTTGTGTGGATGAAGTGATCAAAGATTGAGGAGGTCTCAATATGAGGAGAAGGAGGAGAGGCAAGAGATTAAGCTTGGGGATGCCCAATTCACCCAAGTAAATATTCAAGAAGACTCGAGCATCTAAGCTTGGGGATGCCCTGGAAGGCATCCCATCTTTCTTCAACAAGTATCGGTATGTTTTCGGTTTCATTTCGTTCATGTGATATGTGCAAAACTTGGAGCGTCTTTTGCATCTAGTTTTCAATTTTATTTCATGCACCATGCTGGTATGAGATAGTCCATGGTTGACTAATAGAATTCTATTTGCACTTCACTTATATCTTTTGGGTATGGCTTTATAAAATGCTGCATGTGCTTCGCTTATATCATTTGAAGTTTGGATTGCCTGTTTCCCTACACATAGAAAACCGCCATTTGTAGAATGCTCTTTTGCTTCACTTATATATGTTAGAGCGTGGGCTTATCTTTTGTAAAAATAATTAAACTCTCTTGCTTCACTTATATCTATTTAGAGAGAGGACAGGAATTGGTCATTCACATGGTTAGTCATAAAATCCTACATAAAACTTGTAGATCACTGAATATGATATGTTTGATTCCTTGCAATAGTTTTGCGATATAAAGATGGTAATATTAGATTCATGCTAGTGGGTAATTGTGGATTGTAGAAATATTTCTGTGAAGTTTGTGATTCCCGTAGCATGCACGTATGGTGAACCGTTACGTGATGAAGTCGGAGCATGATTCATTTATTGATTGTCTTCCTTATGAGTGGCGGTCGGGGACGAGCGATGGTCTTTTCCTACCAATCTATCCCCCTAGGAGCATGCACGTAGTACTTTGTTTCGATAGCTAATAGACTTTTGCAATAAATATATGAGTTCTTTATGACTAATGTTGAGTCCATGGATTATACACACTCTCACCCTTCCATCATTGCTAGCATCCTCGATACCGTGCTTTGCTCCTTCTCACCTTGAGAGTTAGTGCAAACTTTGTCGGTGCATCCAAACCCCATGATATGATACGCTCTATCACACATAAGCCTCCTTATATCTTCCTCAAAATAGCCACCATACCTACCTATCATGGCATTTCCATAGCCATTTCGAGATATATTGCCATGCAACTTCCATCATCTTCATATACATGACTTGAGAATCATTGTCATATTGCTTTACATGATCGTAAGATAGCTAGCATGATGTTCTCATGGCTTTTCCGTTTTTTGATGTCATTGCTACGCTAGATCATTGCACATCTTGGTACACCGCCGGAGGCATTCATATAGAGTTATATATTTGTTCTAGATATCGAGTTGTAATATTGAGTTGTAAGTAAATAAAAGTGTGATGATCATCATTATTAGAGCATTGTCCCATGTGAGGAAAGGATGATGGAAGCTATGATTCCCTCACAAGTTGGGATAAGTCTCCGGACTTTATGAAAAATAAAATAGGCCAAAGAAGCACAGATAAAAATAAAAGAAGCCAAAGAAGCCCACCAAAAAATGAGAGAAAAAGAGAGAAGGGGCAATTCTACTATCCTTTTACCACACTTGTGCTTCAAAGTAGCACCATGTTCTTCATAGAGAGAGTCTCCTACGTTGTCACTTTCATATACTAGTGGGAATTTTTCATTATAGAACTTGGTTTGTATATTCCGATGATGGGCTTCCTCAAATGCCCGAGGTCTTCATGAGCAAGCAAGTTGGATGCACACCCACTTAATTTTCAGTTTGAGCTTTCATACACTTATATCTCTAGTGCATCCATTGCATGGAAATCCCTACTCCTCGCATTGACATCGATTGATGGGCATCTCCATAGCCCATTAATTTTCCTAGTTGATGTGAGACTTTCTCCCTTTTTTGTCTTCTCCACACAACCTCCACCATCATATTCTATTCCAGCTATAGTGTTATATCCATGGCTCACGCTCATGTATTGCGTGAAAGTTGAAAAGGCTTGAGAACATCAAAACTATGAAATAATTGCTTGGCTTGTCATCGGGGTTGTGCATGATTTGAATATTGTGTGTGGTGAAGATGGAGCATAGCCAAACCATATAGTTTTGTAGGGGTAACTTCCTTTGGCCATGTTATTTCGAAAAGACACGATTGCTTTATTAGTATGCTTGAAGTATTATTGTCTTAAGGAGTCACTTGTGTCTTAATATTCATGCCATGATTAGATTACATGATCAAGATTATGCTAGGTAGCTTTCAACATCAAAAAATATCTTTTTTTTCATGTACCTACTCGAGGACGAGCAGGAATTAAGCTTGGGGTTGCTGATACGTCTCCGTCTTATCTATAATTTTTGATTGTTCCATGCCAATATTATACAACTTTCATATACTTTTGGCAACTTTTTATACTATTTTTGGGACTAACATATTGATCCAGTGCCTGTTCCTGTTTGTTTCATGTTTTTTGTTTCATAGAAAATCCATATCAAACGGAGTCCAAACGGGATAAAAACTTACTAAGATTTTTTTTGGAATATATGTGATTTTTGGGAAGAAGAATCAACATGAGACGATGCCCGAGGGGACCACGAGGCAGGGGCGCGCCCCAGGGGGATGGGCGCGCCCCTGACCCTCGTGGCCACCCAGTAAGGCGGTTGGTGACCTTCTTTTGCTGCAAGAAAGCCAATATCCAGATACAAATCGTGTTAAAATTTCAGCCCAATCGGAGTTACGAATCTCCGGGAATATAAGAAACGGTGAAAGGCCAGAATCTGGAACGTAGAAACAGAGAGAGACAGAGAGATAGATCCAATCTCGGAGGGGCTCTCGCTCCTCCGCCACGATGGAAGCCATGGACCAGGGGGTAAACCCTTCTCCCATCTAGGGAGAAGGTCAAGGAAGAAGAAGAAGAAGGGGGGCCCTCTCCACCTCTCTCCCGATGGCGCCGGAACGCCGTCGGGGCCATCATCGCGATAACGATCTACACCAACACCTCCGTCATCTTCTCCAACATCTTCATCACCTTCCCCCATCTATCTACAGCGGTCCACTCTCCCGCAACCCGCTGTACTCTCTACTTGAACATGGTGCTTTATGCTTCATATTGTTATCCAATGATGTGTTGCCATCCTATGATGTCTGAGTAGATTTTCGTTGTCCTATCGGTAATTGGTGAATTGCTATGATTGGTTTAATTTGCTTTTGGTTATGTTGTTGTCCTTTGGTGCCCATCATATGAGCGCGCGCGTGGATTACACCATAGGGTTAGATGTATGTTGATAGGACTATGTATTGGAGGGCAAGAGTGACAGAAGCTTCAACCTAGCATAGAAATTGATGCGTATAGGATTGAAGGGGGGGCAATATATCTTAATGCTATGGATGGGCTTTACCTTGATGAACGTTAGTAGTTGCGGATGCTTTCTAATAGTTCCAATCATAAGTGCATAGAATTCCAAGTCAGGGATGACATGCTAGCAGTGGCCTCTGCCACATAAAACTTGCTATCGGTCTAGTAATGTAGTCAATTGCTTAGGGTTCGACCTTTAGGGAATATTTGTTCTACCTTTAGCTCCTCGTTGGGTTCAACAATCTTACTTATCGAAAGAGGCTGCAATTAATCCCCTATACTTGTGGGTTATCAGCGGGAGCCCCCGTGAGGCCTGAGGGCGGCACTCAGGAGACACCAGGGCGTGTACAGCCCCACTCATTTTTACGTGAGAGTGTCACGAGCGGAGACCCTCACAGGCGTGTGCCTTGCTTCATGTCGCCTGTCGAGGGCCCCGCCCTACGCCTCCCCCGACCACCGTTGGGGCATAAGGAAACCAGGACAAGACCAAGGGGCAAGGGGGACGCTGGCAGCGCCCTCGGCGACCGTGGGCCCTCTACCGGGGGGTAAGGGCTCGCCGGCACCTTCCCCGGCAGGGGACCTACCTCCGTGCAATGCCTTGCTCCATGCGGCGTGGGGGAGGCCCTGGCTCCGGGCCCCTCCCACGCAGCCCCAGTGCACCTCTCCTGCAGAGGGCGGAGCCATCGCCCTGGGGTCTCCGGCCACTGATATAGCCTAGTTCATCTGTTGTCCATGGTTAGCGTAAGCATGCTCCTGAGATACTGGCTGTATCCAACGGTTATTATCGTTGAAGGGGTCAGCGAAGCTTCCTGGCGCCTCATGGAAAGCATCAGCCTCTTGCATCCCTTCTGCCCAGCCTAGCTCAGGGAACGAGACGAGGCCTTCCCCTGGCGTGCACTCTTGGTCCATCATGGTGGGTATGTAGGCGTCCGAAGCCGCCGTGCCAGGGCTGTCACCCGGGTGCCCACGCCGTGGGCCACTAGGCCCGGCATCTGGCACTGATGGCCGTAGGGTGGCATCCCGGCACGGCTCCGCTGGGGACCGCTAGAGCTTGCCTCGCCTGGGGGCGGTGCGGTCGTGGTAGGATGAGCGGCGCTGCGGGCCATGTTGACGCAGACGAATTCCCAGGCGCACCGGGGGCGCGCGGGCACGGCGGGACCCGGCGCACGCCCCCGCCGCAACCTGAGGCGTAGGCAGGGAATAGAAGGGTGTCGCACCTCTGCAGGCGGCGTCTAGCAGCTCGGCGACCCGCTCCAGCAGGGCGTCATAGCCACCCTCCGCCAACTTGCAGCGTAGCAGCTCTCGCACTACGATGAGTGCGGTTCGCATGTTTACCTGCTCCCGATAGGTGTGTGGTGTTGTCGCCGCGGTGTAGCCCGAGGATCGTGTGGTGGCACGCGTACGCCGCGATGCGAGGGCGGACGGCGCCGGCCTGTGCCGCCCGCGTCCGGCGGTTTTAGGCGGTGCACGGGCCGCCTGGAGCATGGAGTGGAGGTCTTCTTCGGTGGACGGTGCTGCTCGGACGGGCCAAGCAGCCCAGTGCTCAGCATGAGCCCTCGGATCGTCAGCCATCGGAGCTGTGGGGCGATGGCGGGCCGACTGGAAGAAGAGAGGCTCCGACGCACCCCCTACCTGGCACGCCAAATGTCGGATTTAGTGTTCCACATACCCTTTAGAGGTTCGAACACTGGGGTGCGTGCGAAGAACTCGTCCTCCCCAACATGCCTGCTCACCGATCCCACGTCCTAGCTCGCCGAACCTAATGGACAAGAGACACAGCAGTTTACCCAGGTTCGGGCCACCTTACGGTGTAAAACCCTACTCCTACTTTGTGGTGGATTTGCCTCGAGGGGCTGAGGATGAACTAGTACAGTGGAGAACAACTTCCGGATGAGAGGTGTTCTTGTGCTCAATCAGCTGGTGGGTGTGAGGATGATCTTAATGATCCGTCCTCCTCTATGGTGGTGGGTAAGTCCTATTTATAGTGGCCTTGGTCCTCTTCCCAAGTGTAAGGCGGGAAGGGATCCCACAAAGTCCAAATTCAAAGGCAGACAACTAGTACATGCTATCCTAATGAAAATAGTCTTCGCCCGCAAAAGCTCCTGGTTGTGACGCCGCGGTGGGCTCCGCGAACCTCTGTGCTGGCGGTCTTGGTCTTGTTGCACCAGAATGGAAACCTTTAGCTGATCCCTCGGGACTCCGCGCCTGCATTTGCCTCCTTAGCACCAAAGAGGAAACTAGTACTCTGCGCCCGCTGGTGCCCGCCTGGCCTTGTTCGTCATGGCTCACGTCATCCGAACCTCGCGAGATGCACCTTGCATTGATATCTCCTCTCCTCGGGAGCCAACCTAGGGAAGCCGCCCCCCATGGAGGTCTTGGTGTCGTCCGCCTCGCAAGGCTTGGCCCCTCGCAAGGGTCTTGAGTTGTCGATGCTGAGGCTGGGCCATACCGGGCCGTTGACAGAGCCATGACGTGGGCCGCAGGCAGGCAAGTCTGGGTACCCCCGTTCCCAGAACACCGACAGTCATGTATTTTGGTTCCACTCCAGGAAACAGTAACTACTTTCAGACATCCTGAAACTGCTTCAGTTGCCCCACAATTTGTTACATTGATTCTTGAATCCAACCATACATGAACCCTTGTGCCTGCAAAGCTTGTAAACTCCCAATCATGCACTACGTCCTCGTTCCAAGAAGGCCATGGCTGCAAATCCACAAAATGACAAACAAAGTCCCCAACCGAGTGTGAACCATCCATCCTTGCAATTACCTGCTCCTTCTTGGCTGATGGTCAGGTGGTCACCACACATAGCTAGAGTTATTGGTGAAAGAGCTACCAGTGATGCCACAGAACAGGACAATGACTTCCTCCGTATTTCGCACATGAACAAGTGGCAGCCACGGTTGTGGCTCGGTTCCCCTCTGCAATGGTGGCTCGAGCAAGACTTTGCTATCTACCAGAAGATGAATGCCATGTGACCCATGGCCTGTGTGTGTAGTGGGCATCCGGTGCAGCAGGGGACCTGCAGGGTCGAGGTATGCAATGCTGGCTAATACTCCCTCCGTCCCAAAATAAGTGTCTCAACTTTGTACTAAAGATAGTACAAAGTTGTACTAAGCTTGAGACACTTATTTTGGGATGGAGGAGTATGTAGGTCGGTGCAATATTACTCTGTAAGAAGAAGCTCCACTCAACTGCCGTTGTGGGTGGAGAATTGTGCCGAACGCCTTACATGCGCCAGTGCGCCTGCCTGATGGATAGCATCCGGCTGCAGCGAGAGGCTCGACAAGCAACCACAGGGACCGATTGAGCAGGATGTGCGACCAGTGGAATCGGGGGTGGAGAAGAAACACTGGCGGTGAGGATGATGACGCCGTGATTTGCATCGCCCACTGCCATAGAAGCGATCCCGAGGGAAACTATGGAGGGTGTCGATGGAGGCATGAGTTCCGCGATGGCATCGTCGGAGGTGGCACCCGGCTCCTTGGCCGCGCTCTCCTACGGGCAACCCAGTGACGGTGGATCGTGGGTGCTCGTTGACATGCTGTCAGGGGTGGCCTCCACCCAAATGTACTTGCCAGTGTAGGAAGACGCTAGGGCGAACATGACGGCGACGTGGTTGGTGGTGTCGAGGGAGAGCTGGTGGTGGACTGTAGGCTCGGGCAGAGGACCGAGGATGCAGCCGAATTGAGTCGCGAGGTAGCACGGCGAGCTCAGCCGGCATGCCCTCGATCTTCTCTATCCATGACGCGAGATACCAGATCATCTGCTCCTTGGTGGACATGGACGCCAACTCCAGTGGTAAGACGGAGGGCATGGCGTCGTTGCCGGTGGAAAGGAGGAATCGAATGTGGAAGAAAAATTGAGGAAAATTGGGGATGGAAGGGTGGTGGCCTGGCTCTGTATACCAGATGTTAGGGATGCACTACAGATCTCTCGATTACTCACTACACATAGAGGATTTGATTACATAATAGCCATTACAAGGAACTGAGAAAGAGGAAGGGAGAGAACTGGAGGTAGGAGAAGATCCACCGCCGCCCGGTTTCGTTTATCCACTGGATACTTAGCTCGTGGCCTCCTCCAAGGTATATGTAGCTTGCAACCAGGCCATTGTGTTGGGCTGGCGACGGTCCTGTAGGTGGGTTGGTTAGGAAAGGGCCGTGACACGGTCAGTGGCAGAGAGCAACAAGAAAAAACAGAAAATAAAGAAGGATAGTGTACGTGGGTTGTTATCTGCATGAATGGGTCGGCCTGCCATCGTTGTGCTGGTGTTGCGCCTCTCTCAGCCTCACGTTGGGCAGAAAATAGAGATGAGCAACGCTGGGAGCCCAAACGAATAGTATACTCTGGGGAAATATATATTGTGCAGGAGGTGTATTTGGCGAAAAATAAAATACCGTATGACTTTCTAAAAATACCGCAACACATAGTAAAATGGTATATTGTAACGCCCACGATGCGGCTATATCTCCCACGTGTCGAGGCACGACTTAGAGGCATAACCGCATTGTGGTTTTGTCGCAAGAAGGGTCATCTTCACACAATCCCATGTAATGAATAAGAAAGGGATAAATAGAGTTGGCTTACAATCGCCACATCACACAATATTCAAATAATTCATACATCATCAGAGTACACTCATAGACCAACTACGGTCAAATCCAAATGAAAAGAAGATAAACCCAACTGCTAGATCCCCGATCGTCCCAACTGGGCACCACTACTAATCCATCAGGAAACGACACGTAGTAACGACCAAGGTCCTTGTCGAACTCCCACTTGAGTTTGATAGAATCACCTACACTGGTATCATCGGCACCTGCAACTGTTTTTTGTAGTATCTGTGAGTCATGAGGGCTCAGCAATCTTAAAACCCATGAGATCAAGAATATTTAAGCTTATGGGTAGGATATGGTAATGAGGTGGAGTTGCAGCAAGCGCTAAGCAAAGTATGGTGGCTAACCTATGAATGCAAGAGTAAGATGAGAAGCTACATAATGGTCATGAAGCTAGAAGTGATCAAGAAGTGATCCTGACTACTTACGATCAAACATAACCCACAACATGTTCACTTCCCGGACTCCGCCGAAAAGAGACCATCACGGCTACACACGCGGTTGATTCATTTTAATTAAGTCAAGTGTCAAGTTATCTACAACCGGATATTAACAAAATCCCATCTGCCATATAACTGCGGGCACGGCTCTCAAAAGTTTATACCCTGCAGGGGTGTCCCAACTTAACCCATCACAAGCTCTCACGATCAACGAAGGATATTCCTTCTCCCAAAAAGACCTGATCAGTCTCGGAATCCCGGTTACAAGACATTTCGACAATGGTAAAACAAGACCAGCAAGACCGCCCGAATGTGCCTACAAATCCTGATAGGAGCTGAACATATCGCATTCTCAGGGCACACCGGATGAGACATCCTACGAGTAAAACCAACTTTCGAGTTTCCATGAGGTGGCCCCGCAGTCTACTCATTTCGGACCAACACTCAGAGGAGCACTGGCCGGGGGGTTAAATAAAGATAACCCTCGGGTTTGCAACTCCCTAGGGAGAAGGTTAGGTGGTTGTTAGCCAAATGTAAAACCAAGTTTGGGCCTTGCTGGAGGAGCTTTATTCAAAGCGAACTGTCAAGGGGGTCCCATAACCCCAACCGCGTAAGGAACGCAAAATCAAGGAACATAACATCGGTATGATAGAAACTAGGGCGGAAAGAGAGGAACAAAACACCGAGCAAAAGGCCAAGCCTTCCACCCTTTGCCAAGTATATAGATGCATTAATTAAAATAAGAGATAATGTGATATCCCAACATATCCATGTTCCAACATGGAACAACCTGCAAGGCACCTGCAACTAGCAACGCTATAAGAGGGGCTGAGCAAAAGCGGTTGCTTAGCCAAACAACGGTTTGCTAGGAAGGTGGGTTAGAGGCTTGACATGGCAATATGGGAGGCATGATATAACAAGTGGTAGGTAGCGCGACATAGCGATAGAACGAACAACTAGCAAGCAAAGATAGAAGTGATATCAATGGTAATGGTCATCTTGCCTGCAAAGTTCTCAGAGTTGTCAAAAGCTTGCTCCTCGTTAGCGTACTCAACAGGTTCCTCGTACATGAACTCGTCGCCCGACTCTACCTAAAGCAAGAACACAAGCAACGGAACAACAATCAATCATGGTGCGATGCACAAGCAACATGATGCAAGACATGCCATGGAATGCAAGATATAATGTGCAATGCATATGGGTACTCCGGAAGGGAAAGGATGATCAAGGCATCAACTTGGCAAGCCAAGCATGCCGCTGGAAAGAGTGAGTGATTTCGGTCAAAGATATAAGGATCACCGGAAACGGATGCACGGTTTGCTAATGACAAGCAAAACAAGACGCAACAAAAAACTATACTACATCACTCCAACAAGACAACAAAGCACATGGCATTAAAGTACAAGTGAAGCTCTACAAATCATGAACAGTGAGCTCCTGCTAGAACTCACTAGAACAAGCTCAAAATAGCATGGCAAAAATGCAAATGATAACAGATTCGCAGACTTCGTGAAAGTACTAAACATGTCAAAACAGCATCATGTAGCAATGTTTAGAGCTAGCAAACAACATGCTACAGGAGCATATCATGGCAAAAAAAGGCATGGCATGCTAGTACTAAAGACGTAGAACAAAACTCCCTTACTGAACTTTAACGAAAGATGCATAGAAAATATGATAGCACCCATGCAAACATGGCAAGTTATATGATCAGTTTCAGACAGTAGAAAAATAGAGCATGGCAGGAATAGATTCATGATAGCAACTTTGCAAGCTCAGTCCACTCACCACAATGCATTTCATGGCATAAAAAGGTAACCAACAGTAAGTAGACATGTTCAAGAAGCTAAGAATGGCAAGAGCAACTTCATAGGGTACATGTATCAGTAGAAACACACATGGCAAAGTTGAACTTCATGTTAACAATGTGCCAGGAATAATATTTAGCAAAAGTAGAGCTTGGTAAAAACAAGCTAGGGTACTCCATAATTGCAACTAGAGGCATGAATGGATAGAGCAATACCACATCTTTAAAACACTCTTACTGAGCTACCTCAAAATATTCATGGATCTACTGGTAGCAACATGGCAACATAGCATCAAAATGTAACAGGAAATGACAGCAAAATAACTAAGTGTCTGAAATCAGCAACATCACATAGCCTACTTTGCATGCTTGTGCTAGTCACCACATAAATCATAAAAATACTAGGCTTCCACCACTGTAAATATGGCATGAATATGCTCATAAAACATGTAGACATGATGCACAAAAGATGCACACACAAAATGCACCGAAAAAGACAAAACAGCAAGTTATGATAAGTTCCAACAGTTTATATATATAGCACTCTTGCAACAGGGATTAACATGGCAATATGAACTCTAATATGAATGCAACCACCACCATCACGAAGAGCACAAAGAGTAAACTTTTATATATAACACATGTTCGTATGATGCACGGTTTATGAGATACAACAGCCACAAGATGCATATATGAAGAAAACACAGACAGTTTAAAAAGACTTGGAGAAAAAACTGGGCGCTCACATCACGGGCCAGGCCCATCGTGGGGTAGAAGCAAACCGGGCCGCGGAGCGGGCTGCGACCCATGAGAGGGCCAACGGCGGGCGGGTGACTCGATCGGGGCATCCCAATCCGCAAGGCGGCGGTGACGACGGGAGTGAACGACGGCGGCACCGGTCGGCGCTCCGGCGACGGGAGGGGCGGCCATGGACGGATGACGACGGGCACCAGGCGGGGCCATCGCGGATCCAAGCATGGGGTGGCCGGTGACGTTTGGGGGAGGCAGCACCGACATAGCTCCGGGCAGCTGCGGCGGGGAGCTCCGGCGAGGAGCTGCAGGCGCAGGCGACTCTGGGTGGCGGTTGGCGTGTGAAGGTGCGGAGCGGCGGAGGCAAGCGGGCTGAAGTGACGCGGCGCAACACGGAAGCCGAGGCAGCGGCTGGAGGCACGGACGGCGAGAGGGTGGCGATTCCGGCGACGGCGGGCGGTTGCGCCAGTGAGGCCGCGGCGCGCGGGCCTGGGCGGGCCGTGATGGCGGGGAGAGGAGCGTGGTGAGTAGGCGAGGGCAGCGGTGCGGACATGTCCGGCGGGGTACGGACGCGTCTGGTGGCGCGAGGATGAAGATAACTAGGGTTTCACTAGAAATTTCGGAGGGGGTGTTTATATAGGTAGAGGGATCTAGGAGAGTCCGAATGAGGTGCGGTTTTCGCCCACACGATCGTGATCCAACGACGGAGAGCATGGAGGGGGTTTAGATGGGTTAGTGGGTTGATTTGGAGGGGTGTTGGGCTGCAACGAGGGGCTTTTGCGATTACCCGGTTAACCGTTCGGGCACCAAACGACCTCCAAATGGAACGAAATTTGACAGGCGGCCTACCGTTGATGTACCAAGGCCACTCAACAAATCTAGACCCATTCCAAGAACGTTTTACTCCCGCTCACGAAACGAGATTTGAGGGGTGCAACAGGTGCATGTGGGAGTGTCGGATCGAGAAACGGACAATGGGGAAAAAGACCGGATGCATGAGACGAACATGAATGCAAATGAGATGCACATGATGACATGAGATGAAATGCATGACACGAACAAAATGAAAAACAAAGACAAAACCCAACCATGAAGGATATATCATATCACATAGCCGGAAATGGCAAGAGATGGAGTTGCAATTATGGAAAGTTACATCCGGGGTGTTACATATATCTATGTTAGAAAACAGTGAATAATTTTTCCAGGAAAAATGTTAAACATAAAATACATATAATATTTTTTAAAACATTGTTTTCACACTGATAAAATGTTGCATCAATTGTTTTTGAACTCCGAAGAAATATTCAAATAACATTTCAAGAATTTCCAACTCTTTTTAACATTGAATGAGTCATATTTCCTTCTCTCATATGAATTAATTTATGAGTTAGAATTGTTTCAAATTTGAAAATCCAAATAAAGAATATTCAGTTGTTTTATTTTTAAAAAATTAGGAAGTCATGTCATCCTCTGTCATATCCAAGTTGAAACGCTTTTGAATATTCTCAAAATTCAAAATAAGATCCAAAGGAATATTCGGTAAAGTCATTTTATTCCCTCTCATTTGAATATTCATTTTAACACCAAAAGTTTCAAATCCTAGTCAAAATTTAGTAAGAAAATTTTAATTAATCCTATTCAAATAATTAACATTCCAAAATTCATAATTTTGGGATGTTACACTTAATTCTGCAATGTGTATCCATTGTGGAGTACCGGGTTGGCTTCAATGTGGAAGAAACCGAGAGCTTTAAGCCTACTAGAGGATTAAGGCAGGGAGATCCCCTCTCTCCCTACTTATTCTTGTTATGTACAGAAGGTCTGACTGCCCTCTTGGCCCACACGGAGGAGAATGGAAGTATTTCTAGAGTGAAAGTTAGCAAAGATGCACCATCGATTTCCAGTATCCTCTTTGCAGATGATTCTTTGATCCTCATGAGAGCTAATGCCGTGAATGCTGAGACTTTGAAATCAGTTTTGGATTCTTATTGTGCCACTTCGGGGCAGAGGGTGAGTGTTGAAAAATCAAGCATCTTTTTAGTCCCAATACAGAAGTTGAAGACAAAGAGCAAATTTGTACAACTCTGAATATTTTAACTGAATCCATCAATGACAAATATTTGGGTTTGCCTGCCAATGTGGGTATGGACAAAAGTGATTGTTTTCAATTCCTAATAGATCATATTATTATGAGAATTAGTGGTTGGAAAGAAAAGTTATTATCCGCTAGAGGGAAGGAAATTCTCCTCAAATGTGTAGTCACTACTAGGGAAAACCTTATACACAGAAACTTAGCAGCAGTGCGGGACAGGAAGGGGCGCTACTGCTAATTAGCAGTAGTGCGGGCCATAAATAGGCGCTGCTGCAACCTAATTAGCAGTAGCGTGGCTCGGTAGAACTACTGCTAATGTAATAGTAGTAGCACACATTTTTTTTCTGGTCGCTACTACTAATTTTGAACCTGGCCACATGGCAGGCCCCACTTAGCAGTAGCGCGTATGCCAGAAGCGCGATGTTGCTATATTATTAGCAGTAGCGCATTTTATGCCTAGCGCTACTGCTAAGATGGAGCCATACCACCTTTATCCTCCCCCCTCCCCCATCCCCCCTCCTCTCTTCCTCACTTTCCCCTAGCTCCCACCTCCTCTCTCCCTCACTTTGCTTCTTCCTCACTACTTCTCCCCCCATTACTCTCCTTCTTCTACCTATCTTTCTCTCTCTTTATTACTCCTAGCTAACTATACACCACCTCCATTAGTGCATCTCCTTTCTCTTTTTTCCTTCCCCCTCCACTAGTTGAACTTGTCTCCTCCCAAACTAGCTAGCTAGGTAGATCTAGCATTTAGTGAAGTGAATTATGTAACACCCTAACTAGATCTAGCCTTGTCAAGAAGAGCTTTGTCCACTTTTGATCATTCCATAGGTGTGTGTGGTGAAACCTATCGACATCATCATCACCATGGTCAATCTCGAGATGGGCGATTAAAAATTTATGCTGCATCCATCTCCCAAAACCAAGTAAGAATGATGGATTCTACCTCCCCCATCTCATGATGGAGTTCAGAACAGATCACCAAAAGCTTCACATGACAAGCAGAAATGATGATCATATCCGCAAGTGGGTAGAACCTCATGGAGAAGCGGATTATAAACTTAGAGATGACTTCTTTCGCATCCAGATGGACATTGCGACGATCATCATGAAAGAAGTCATCGAAGAAAAGGGGATGTTCCACCATGGCCCTATAGCGCGAGTTGATGCCCGAACTCGCATAGGCATGCAAAGTCGGGACCTCACACCGTTCAGAAAGCTAGGGTCCATCCTCGATGATATGGAAGGATGGAACTTCTAGTGATTTATGATGCCGATGATGATGATATGTGTCGGTTGAACTTGTATAGTTTCTATAGCGATGAAACTTTGGGATGTCCACAGTCCCTGCTGAACTTGCATAACGATACTTTGTTAGTTTGGGTACGATGACCTGTGTACCTCTAGTTAATTAGTTTGCGTACTTTATGTCGCATCTAGTTGCTAACCCTTTCTTTTTTGTGTTGCTCAAGTATATTTTGTTGCATATGATTGTACATTCTCTTGATGAAGATGCATCTCTAACAGGTACCTAGATTCTTGATGGCAAAGAAGCAGTGTTATGTCGTGTACAACGGGAAGGTTTTGGGAGTGTACGACGAGTGGCCTGAGTGTCAGGCGCAAGTGGAGGGGGTCTCAAGCACCAGCCATAAAGGCTTCAAAAGTAGACAAGAAGCAGAAGCTTGTTACTTGAGGTTCACGCTAAGGCGAGAGATGACTCATAATCGCCGCCTCATATACTGCATAGTTCTGCTATCACTCATAGTGATATCTCTTCTCGCGTATATCATTGTTTAGATGGATGATGATGTAGTTGCAAGTATTCAAGACTTGTATCGCTATTTTCGAGATGATGACGAGAGACCACTTTGTGTTGTATGATGATTATGATGATGACATGATTTGGTGAGACTATTTGTATGTATATGCTATGATTACATTTTTGGTCTTGCAGCCATTGGTATGTGTATGATGATGACATTTGTATGAACTAAAGATTATTGTATAAAGCATGTTCAAATCCAAAACAAATATGCAGAAAAAAAATCAGAAACTAATAAAATTACTAGTAGCGAGGGGAGTAAAGTTAGCAGCAGCGTATCCTTACCAGTAGCGCGGCATAATACGAAGCGCTATAGCTATTAGCAGTAGTGCGCTGTTCTAGAACTCGCTGCTGCTGCGCATGTATAGCAGTAGCGTGGGCCAACACACGCTACTGCTATAGGTTAGCTATAGCGCTGTCTCAGTAGCGCGGGTGCCCGCGCTACTGCTATACCTAATACTCGCGCTACTACTAGGCTTTTCCCTAGTAGTGAGTACAAGCTATCCCCACATATGCAATGTCCGTCTATAAAATTCCTAAAAAAATTGCAAAGGAATCATTGACGCGATGGACCATTTCTGGTGGGTTGATGAGGACAATCAAAAGAGGATGCATTGGATGGCCTAGTGGAAGATGTGTGTCCCAAAAAATCTAGGAGGTATGGGCTTCAGAGATATACACTATTTCAACCTAGCATTGTTAGCTAAACAAGCGTGACGTCTTGTAGATAATCCTGATTCTTTATGTGCTACTATTTGAGAGCTAAGTATTTCCCTTACGGTGATTTGGTGAATGCAACTTTAAAAAAGGATGCGCCCTCACTTGGAAAAGTATTATGGCAGGAGTCAACTCTCTGAAACATGGTTATATATGGCGAGTTGGGATGGGCAAAATATTGATATTTAAGAAGACGCTTGGATTCCAAACTATCAAAATAGAAAAATTATTACTCCTAGAGTAGGGCATCTCCTATCTAGGGTTTCAGATCTTATTGATCCAGTCACAAGTTCTTGGGATGAAGATTTGGTGAGACAAACATTGTGGCCAATTGATGCTCAAAGAGTCCTCGCCATTCCGCTTTCGCTGCATAATATGTCGGATTTCATTGCTTGGAGCTACACAAAGAATGGTGTGTTCTCTATTTGGTCAGCTTATGTCATGGGAAACCACGGCCACCTATGGGGCCATGAGCCCCTTTTGGTTCGGCGGGGGGACGAGCACGTTGCACAAAGAGCGGAGAGCGTTGTGCAGCACGGCAAAGATCACACAGGCAGTTTTACCCAGATTCGGGCCACCGCGAGGCGTAAAACCCTACTCCCGCTTTGGTGGATTGATGGTGGATTGTGGTGGAAACGCAGCGCTCTTAGCCCGGCAGGGTTTCCTCGGGGTGAGAGCACCTACGCGCGTATGAGTGTACAGGGTCCGAATCCTCTCTATGGTTGCCATGGGCCTCCTTTTATAGATCAAGGGGTCACCACAGTGGCAAATCAGTCATTGTGTACTGATTAGATAGAAGACAGTGCTATAATACCTAACTCTGCAGACAGGGTAGAGCGCATTAAATGCGCCGCTTAGTGTCACATCAAGGCCTGCCCAAAAATCCTTACCGGGCTACTCGGCCAACTTCTCTCCTGTCTGCATGACACGTCGCTGGACGGGTGTCATTTGGAGGTGATTTCCGTAGGAAGTGGCTGCCATGTGGCAAGAAATAGCCACTTAGTCACTTGGGGGCTTGAGACCGCACCGATCGATGACTTGTGTTGCTGTGAGGTGGTGCGGTGGAGCCTTGGCGGGGTAGCTTGCCTCCGTAGGTCTCGACAGGACTGCGGGGACGGTCCTGATGTTTGCTTCCTGGGTAACCTTGCTCTTGCCAGGCTCGCCTGTCCGGCAAAAGAGGTCCTCCCTTAGTGGTGTCTTGTACTTTTAGCTTGACTTGGTCTTCTTGATCTACACTTTGATTCTTCAAAGAGCTGATCCCGTGTGCTTAGTATGGTCCTTGATGTTGTAATCGTGATCTTGGGCCTGTGCACGGTCTAGGCAACAAACCAAGGGTTTGTTGCACCAACAGGAGCCCCCGAACCTGGGTCGAACGCGCTGTCGGGCATCGTCGGGGTAGGCCCTAAACAGTGCACATGTGAGAGGGCAGTTGTTGCTTGTCCTTTGAGATTTTATTTGCTTCTTCATTAACCTGAGCCCAGGTCAGTTTCCGGTTTTCCCGTGTGTCGCATAACGGCAACTGCAGCGGGGCCACCTTTGTAATGGTCTGTGAATGACTTTAACGCACGGGTGAGTAACTGCCAATTCACTCTTCCCACCACGCCCTTATCCTCGGCCACGTATGCTGCATGCATTGAGTGGGGTAGGTAACGGAGGCGCGTGGAGCGGGAGAGCGTCAAGGTGGGGGCCCGGTCTTCATAGATTGGTGGAAAAGGACGGCGGTTACCCACCGAGGGATCGGCTCCTAGCCCCAGCCCGCTGCTACCTCTTGAGCATGCGTTGGTTTTCCCTTGAAGAGGAAAGGGTGATGCAGCAAAGTAACATAAGTATTTCCCTCAGTTTTTGAGAACCAAGGTATCAATCCAGTAGGAGACTACACGCAAGTCGCCTAGTACCTGCACAAACAATCAAGAACCTTGCAACTAACGCGATAAAGGGGTTGCCAATCCCTTCACGGCCACTTGCAAAAATGAGATCTGATAAAGATAATAAGATAAATATTTTTGGTATTTTTGTTGTAAAGATTGGAAAATAAAGATTGCAAAATAAATAGTAAACTAGAACTATAGATCGCAGACTTATATGATGTAAAGTAGACCCGGGGGGCATAGGTTTCACTAGTAGCTTCTCTCATGATAGCATATATTACAGTGGGTGAACAAATTACTGCCGAGCAATTGATAGAAAAGCGCATAGTTATGATGATATATAAGGCAATGATCATCAATATAGGCATCACGTCTGTGTCAAGTAGACCGAAACGATTCTGCATCTACTACTATTACTCCACACATCGACCGCTATCCAGCATGCATCTAGAGTATTAAGTTCATAAGAACGCAGTAACGCATTAGGCAAGATGACATGATGTAGAGGGATAAACTCGAGCAATATGATATAAAACCCATCTTTTTATCCTCGATGGCAACAATACAATACGTGCCTTACTGCCCCTGCTGTCACTGGGAAAGGACACCGCAAGATTGAACCGAAAGCTAAGCACTTCTCCCATTGCAAGAAAGATCAATCTAGTAGGCCAAACTAAACTGATAATTCGAAGAGACTTGCAAAGATATCAAATCATACATATAAGAATTCAGAGAAGAACCAAATAATATTCATAGATAATCAAATTCATAAACCCACAATTCATCTGATCTCAGCAAACACACCGCAAAAGAGTACTACATCGAATAGATCTCCAAGAACATCGAGCAGAACTTTTATTGAGAACCAAAGAGAGAGAAGAAGCCATCTAGCTAATAACTATGGACCCGTACGTCTATGGTAAACTACTCACACATCATCGGGGAGGCTATGGTGTTGATGTAGAAGCCCTCTGTGATCGAATCCCCCTCCGGAAGATCGCATGAAAAGGCCCCAAGATGGGATATGACAGGTACAAAAGGTTGCGGTGGTGGAAAAGTGGTTTCGTGGCTCTCCTGGATGTTTTTCGGGTACATGGGTATATATAGGCAAAAGAAGTATGTCGGTGGAGCTCCGTAGGGCCCACGAGGGTGGGGCACGCCTACCCTCCTGGGCGCGCCCCCTGCCTCATGGAAGCTTCACGGACTTCCAGACTTGTACTCCAAGTCTCCTGGGTTGCATTTGTTCCAAGAAAAATCCTCGCGAAGGTTTCGTTCCGTTTGGATTCCGATTGATATTCCTTTTTTGTGAAACACTGAAATAGGCCAAAAAACAGCAATTTGTACTGGGCCTTTGGTTAATAGGTCAGTCCCAAAAATAATATAAAAGTGCACATTAAAGCCCATTAAACATCCAAAACAGATAATATAATAGCATGGAACGATCAAAAATTATAGATACATTGGAGACGTATCAAGCATCCCCAAGCTTAATTCCTGCTCGTCCTTGAGTAGGTAAACGATAAAAAAATAGAATTTTTTATGTGGAATGCTGCGTAACATAATTTTCAACATAATTTTCTTTATTGTGGCATGAATATTCAGATCCGAAAGATTCAAGACAAAAGTTTAATACTGACATAAAAATAATAATACTTCAAGCATATTAACCAAGCAATTATGTCTTCTCAAAATAACATAGCCAAAGAAAGCTCATCCCTACAAAATCATATAGTTTGGCCATGCTTCATTTTCATCACACAAAATGCTCCCATCATGCACAACCCCGATGACAAGCCAAGCAATTGTTTCATACTTTAGTATTCTCAAACTTTTTTCTTCTTTCACGCAATACATGAGCGCGAGCCATGGACATAGTACTATGGGTGGAATAGAATATGATGATGGAGGTTGTGTGGAGAAGACAAAAACGAGAAAGTCTCACATTGACGCGGCTAATCAACGGGCTATGGAGATGTCCATCAATTGATGTCAATGCGAGGAGTAGGGATTGCTATGCAACGGATGCACTAGAGCTATAAATGTATGAAAGCTCAACAAAAGAAACTAAGTGGGTGTGCATCCAACTTGCTTGCTCACGAAGACCTAGGACATTTTAGGAAGCCCATTATTGGAATATACAAGCCAAGATCTATAATGAAAAATTCCCACTAATATATGAAAGTGACAAAATAAGAGACTCTCTCTCATGAAGATCATGGTGCTACTTTGAAGCACAAGTGTGGAAAAAGGATAGTAACATTGCCCCTTCTCTCTTTTTCTGTCATTTTTTTGGGCCTTCTCTTTTTCTTGGCCTTTCTCTCCTTTTTTTATTTCCTCACAGGACAATGCTCTAATATGACGATCATCACACTTCTATTTATTTACAACTCAAAAATTATAAATCGATACTAGAACAAAATATGACTCTATATGAATGCCCCCGGAGGTGTACCGAGATGTGCAATGATTCAAGAGTGACATGTATAAAAATTATGAGCAGTGGCTTTGCCACAAATACGATGTAAACTACATGATCATGCAAGGCCATATGACAATGATGGAGCGTGTCACAAAAAATTGAATGGTGGAAAGTTGCATGGCAATATATCTCGGAATGGCTATGGAAATGCAATAATAGGTAGGTATGGTGGCTGTTTTGATGAAGATATAAGGAGGTTTATGTGTGAAAGAGCGTATCATATCACGGGATTTGGATGCACCGGCGAAGTTTGCACCAACTCTCGAGGTGAGAAAGGGCAATGCACGGTACCGAAGAGGCTAGCAATGATGGTAGGGTGAGAGTGCGTATAATCCATGGACTCAACATTAGTCATAAAGAACTCACATACTTATTGCAAAAATATACAAGTCATCAAAACCAAGCACTACGCGCTTGCTCCTAGGGGATAGATTGGTAGGTGATACATCTCCAACGTATCTATAATTTTTGATTGCTCCATGCTATATTATCTACTGTTTTGGGAAATGTTGGGCTTTATTTTCCACTTTTATATTATTTTTGGGACTAAGCTATTAACCGGAGGCCCAGCCCAGATTTGCTGTTTTATGCCTATTTCAGTGTTTCGAAGAAAAGGAATATCAAACGCAGTCGAAACGGAACGAAATCAACTGGAGAAGCTATTTTTGGAACCAAAGCCACCGGATAGACTTGGACTCCACGTTAGGAGATACGGGAGGTGCTCACGAGGGTGGGGGGCACCCCACCCCTAGGGCGCGCCCCCTGCCTCATGGGGCCCCCGTGGCTCCTCCGACGTACTTCCTGCACCCATATATATCGTCGTACCCTAAAACTTCCAGAACAGAGAATAGATCGGAGTTCCGCCGCCAGAAGCCTCCGTAGCCACCAAAAACCAATCTAGACCCGTTCCGGCACCGTGCCGGAGGGGGCAATCCTTCTCCGGTGGCCATCTTCATCATCCCGGTGCTCTCCATGACGAGGAGGGAGTAGTTCTCCCTCAAGGCTGAGGGTATGTACCAGTAGCTATGTGTTTGATCTCTCTCTCTCTCTCGTGTTCTTGAGATGATACGATCTTGGTGTATCGCGAGCTTTGCTATTATATTTGGATCCTATGATGTTTCTTCCCCCCTCTACTCTCTTGTAATGAATTGAGTTTCCCCTTTGAAGTAATCTTATCGGATCGAGTCTTTAAAGATTTGAGAACACTTGATGTATGTCTTGCCGTGGATATCTGTGGTGACAATGGGATATCACGTGATTCACTTGATGTATGTTTTGGTGATCAACTTGCGGGTTCCTCCCATGAACCTATGCATAGGGGTTGGCACACGTTTTCATCGTGATTCTCTGGTAGAACTTTGGGGCACTCTTTGAGGTCCTTTGTGTTGGTTGAATAGATGAATCTGAGATTGTGTGATGCATATCGTATAATCATGCCCACGGATACTTGAGGTGACATTGGAGTATCTAGTTGACATTAGGGTTTTGATTGATTTGTGTCTTAAGGAGTTATTCTAGTACGAACTCTAGGGCTGTTTGTGACACTTATAGGAATAGCCCAACGGATTGATTGGAAAGAATAACTTTGAGGTGGTTTCGTACCCTACCATAATCTCTTCGTTCGTTCTCCGCTATTAGTGACTTTGGAGTGACTCTTTGTTGCATGTTGAGGGATAGTTATGTGATCCAATTATGTTAGTATTGTTGAGGGAACTTACACTGGCGAAAGTATGAACCCTAGGCCTTGTTTCCTAGCATTGCAATACCGTTTACGCTCACTTTTATCATTTGCTACCTTGCTGTTTTTATTATTTCAGATTACAAATACATTTATCTACTATCCATATACCACTTGTTTCACCATCTCTTCGCCGAACTAGTGCACCTATACAATTTACCATTGTATTGGGTGTGTTGGGGACACAAGAGACTCTTTGTTATTTGGTTGCAGGGTTGCTTGAGAGAGACCATCTTCATCCTACGCCTCCTACGGATTGATAAAACTTAGGTCATCCACTTGAGGGAAATTTGCTACTGTCCTACAAACCTCTGCACTTGAAGGCCCAACAACGTCTACAAGAAGAAGGTTGTGTAGTAGACATCAGTAGGAAAAGACCATCGCTTGTCCCCGACCGCCACTCATAAGGAAGGCAATCAAAGAACACCTCATGCTTCAAATTTGTCACACAACGGTTACCATACGTGCATGCTACGGGACTTGCAAACGTCAGCACAAGTATTTCTCAATTTCACAATTACTTAACTAGCATGACTCTAATATCACCATCTTCATATCTCAAAACAATCATCAAGTATCAAACTTCTCATAGTATTCAATGCACTCTATATGGAAGTTTTTATTATACCCATCTTGGATGCCTATCATATTAGACTAATTTTATAGCCAATGCAAATTACCATGATATTCTAAAAGACTCTCGAAATAATATAAGTGAATCATGAGAGATCAATAATTTCTATAAAATAAACCAGCACCGTGCTCTAAAAAGATATAAGTGAAGCACTAGAGAAAAATTATCTAGCTCAAAAGATATAAGTGAAGCACATAGAGTATTCTAATAAATTCCGATTCATGTGTGCCTCTCCCAAAAGGTGTGTACAGCAAGGATGATTGTGTTAAACTAAAAAGGAAATACTCAAATCATACAAGACGCTCCAACCAAAACACATATCATGTGGTGAATAAAAATATAGCCTCAAGTAAAGTTACCGATAGACGAAGACGAAAGAGGGGATGCCTTCCGGGGCATCCCCAAGCTTAGGCTTTTGGTTGTCCTTGAATTTTACCTTGGGGTGCCTTGGGCATCCCCAAGCTTAGTCTCTTGCTATGCCTTATTCCAAAGTCCATCAAATCTTTACCCAAAAACTTGAAAACTTCACAACACAAAACTTAAACAGAAAATCTCATGAGCTCCGTTAGTATAAGAAAATAAATCACCACTTTAAGTTACTGTAATGAACTCATTATTTATTTATATTGGTGTTAAACCTACTGTATTCCAACTTATCTATGGTTTATACCCCCCGCCCCCCGATACTAGCCATACATTCATCAAAATAAGCAAACAACACACGAAAAACAGAATCTGTCAAAAACAGAACAATATGTGGAAATCTGGAGGTTTCGAATACTTCTGTAACTCGAAAAATTCTGAAAAATTAGGAAGACATAAATAATTTGTATATTGATATACTTCAGTTGGAATTGGTATTTTATCGCTCTCTGATAAAAAATGTAAATTATTCTCGTGAGCGCATACTTTCTGTTTTTTCAGCAAGATCAAACAACAATCACCCAAGAAGATCCTAAAGGCTTTACTTGGCACAAACACTAGTTAAAACATAAAAAACACAATCACAACACAGGATAGATGATTTACTTATTACTAAACAGGAACAAAAAGCAAGGAACAAAAATAAAATTGGGTTGCCTCCCAACAAGCGCTATCGTTTAACGCCCCTAGCTAGGCATAAAAAAGAATAGATCTAGGTATTGTCATCTTTGGTATGCAACCCCTAAGTGGCTCTCATAATATATACATAAGGTAATTTAATTTTCTTTCTAGGAAAGCGTTCCATGCCTTTCCTTAATGGAAATTGGAATCTAATATTTCCTTCTTTCATATCAATAATTGCACCAATCGTTCTAAGGAAAGGTCTGCCAAGAATAATGGGACATGTAGGATTGCAATCTATATCAAGAATAATGAAATATATGGGCACATAATTCCTATTTGCAACAATAAGAACATCATTAATTCTTCCCATAGGTTTCTTGATGGTGGAATCCGCAAGATGCAAATTTAAAGAACAGTCATCAAATTCACGAACCTAACACATCACACAAAGTTTTTGGAATCGTGGAAACACTAGCACCCAAATCACATAAAGCATATCATTCATCTTAATTTTAATAGTAGGTTCCCACTCATCATAAAGTTTTCTGGGGATAGAAACTTCTAGTTCAAGCTTTTCTTCATAAGATTGCATGAAAGCATCAACGATATGTTTAGTAAAGGCCTTATTTTGATCATAAGCATGAGGAGAATTTAACATGGATTGCAACAAGAAAATACAATCTATCAAAGAGCAATTATCATAATTAAATTGCTAAATCCAAAATAGTGGGTTCATTGCTATGTAAAGTTTTGACCTCTTCAATCCCACTTTTATTAATTCTAGCATCAAGATCTAAAAACTCTGAATCATTGGGACGCCTTTTAACTAAAATTGACTCATCTCTAGTCCCATATTTATCAATATTCATAATGGAAAACAAAGATTTAATAGGAGACACATCAATCACTTTTAGATCTTCATCATTATTATCATGAAAATTGGAAGAACACGCTTTCATAAAGCAATCTTTTTTAGCACGCATCCTAGTGGTTCTTTATTTGCACTCATCAATGGAAATTCTCATGGATTTGAGAGACTCATTTATGTCATGCTTAGGTGGAATAGATCTAAGTTTCAAAGAACCAACATCAAGAGAAATTATATCCACGTTCCTAGCCAACTCATCAATCTTAAGCAATTTTCCTTCAATCAAAGCATTGAAATTCTTTTGCAAATTCATAAATTCTTTAACACTAGTCTCAAAATCAGAGGGCATCTTATTAAAATTTCCATAAGAGTTGTTGTAGGAATTACCATAATTATTAGAGGAATTAATAGGAAAAGGCCTAGAATTAAATTTTCCTCTATACGCGTTGTTACCAAAATTGTTCCTACCAACAAAATTCACATCCATAGATTCAGTATTATTATCAATCAAAGCGAACAAAGGCATATCATTAGGATCAGAAGTAACACTCTTATTAGCAAACAATCTCATAAGTTCATCCATCTTTCCACTCAAAACATTAATCTCTTCAATAGCATGAACTTTTTTACTAGTGGATCTTTCGGTGTGCCATTGAGAATAATTAACCATAATATTGTCTAGGAGTTTAGTAGCTTCTCCTAAAGTGATTTCCATAAAAGTGCCTCGCGCAGCCGAATCTAAAAGATTTCTAGAAGAAAAATTCAATCCAGCATAAAAAATTGTATAATCATCCATAAATTCAAACCATGTGTAGAGGAATCGGAGTGCTAATAAAATCATTGTTGTTGGTATTGGAAAAGTCACATAATTTAGTATTATGTTGAGCCATCGTGACAAACATATCAATCCAACACACAAGCAAACAAGAAGCAAGGAAAAGAGGCGAACGAAAAAGGGAGAATAAAACGGCAAAGGTGAAGTGGGGGAGAGGAAAACGCGAGGCGAATGGCAAATAATGTATTGCGATGGATAAGAGTTTATGATGGGTACTTGGTATGTCTTGGCTTGAGCGTAGATCTCCCCGGCAACGGCACCAGAAATCCTTCTTGCTACCTCTTGAGCATGCATTGGTTTTTCCTTGAAGAGGAAAGGGTGATGCAACAAAGTAACATAAGTATTTCCCTCAATTTTTGAGGTATCAATCCAGTAGGAGACTACACGCAAGTCGCCTAGTACCTACACAAACAATCAAGAACCTTGCAGCCAACGCGATAAAGGGGTTGTCAATCCCGTCATGGCTACTTGCAAAAGTGAGATCTGATAAAGATAATAAGATAAATATTTTTGGTATTTTTGTTGTATAGATTGGAAAATAAATATTGCAAAATAAATAGTAAACTAGAACTATAGATCGGAAACTTATATGATGTAAAGTAGACCCGGGGGCCATAGGTTTCACTAGTGGCTTCTCTCATGATAGCATATATTACGGTGGGTGAACAAATTACAACCGAGCAATTGATAGAAAAGCGCGTAGTAATCCCTACTCACTCACATTAATATTTATTGATGGGCATCTCCATAGCCCGTTGATACGCCTAGTTGATGTGAGACTATCTTCTCCATTTTCTCTTCTCCACAACCACCATTCTATTCTACCTATAGTGCTATGTCCATGGCTCACGCTCATGTATTGCGTGAAGATTGAAAAAGTTTGAGAACATCAAAAGTATGAAACAATTGCTTGGCTTGTCATCGGGGTTGTGCATGATTTAAATATTTTGTGTGATGAAGATAGAGCATAGCCAGACTATATGATTTTGTAGGGATAGCTTTCTTTGGCCATGTTATTTTGAGAAGACATAATTGCTTGGTTAGTATGCTTGAAGTATTATTGTTTTTATGTCAATATTAAACTTTTTCTTGAATCTTTAGGATCAGAATATTCATGTTGCAATAAAGAAAATTACATTTAAGATTATGTTAGGAAGCATTTCCACATCAAAAATTATGTTTTTATCATTTACCTACTCGAGAACTAGCAGGAATTCAGCTTGGGGATGCTTGATACGTCTCCAACGTATCTATAATTTTTTATTGTTCCATGCTATTATATTATCTGTTTTGGATGTTTAATGGGCTTTAATATGCACTTTTATATTTTTTTTTGGGACTAACCTATTAACCGAAGGCCCAGTGCAAATTGTTGTTTTTTGCCTATTTCAGTGTTTCGCAGAAAAGGAATATCAAATGGAATGAAACCTTTGCGAGGATCTTTTTTGGAACAAACGCAATCCAGGAGACTTTGAGTGGAGGTCAAGGAAGCAACAAGGCGGCCACGAGGTAGGGCAGCGCGCCCAGGGGTAGGCGCGCCCCCCACCCTCATGGGTCCCTCGTAGCTCCACCGACCTACTTCTTTCACCTATACATACTCGTATACCCTGAAAACATCTAGGGGAGTCACGAAACCACTTTTCCACCGCCGCAACCTTCTATACCCGTGAGATCCCATCTGGGGACCTTTTTCGCCGATTTGCCGGAGGGGGATTCGATCATGGAGGTCTTCTACATCAACACCATAGCCTCTCCGATGATGTGTGAGTAGTTTACCACAGACCTTTGGGTCCATAGTTATTAGATAGATGGCTTCTTCTCTCTCTTTGGTTCTCAATACAAAGTTCTCCTCGATGTTCTTGGAGATCTATTCGATGTAATTCATTTTGCGGTGTGTTTGCCGAGATCCGATGAATTGTGGGTTTATGATCAAGTTTATCTATGAACAATATTTGATTCTTCTCTAAATTCTTATATGGATGATTTGATATCTTCGCAAGTCTCTTCAAATTTTCGGTTTAGTTTAGTCTACTAGATTGATCTTTCTTGCAATGGGAGAAGTGCTTAGCTTTGGGTTCAATCTTGCGGTGCTCGATCCTAGTGACAGAAAGGGAACCGACATGTATTATATTGTTGCCATCGAGGATAAAAAGATGGGGTTCATATCATATTGCTTGAGTTTATCCCTCTACATCATGTCATGTTGCCTAATGCATTACTCTGTTCTTATGAACTTAATACTCTAGATGCATGCTGGATAGTGATACGTCCATTTTGCATCATGCTTTTATATCGATATTTATTGCATTATGGGCTGTTATTACACATTATGTCACAATACTTATGCCTATTATTTCTTATTTTACAAGGTTTACATAAAGAGGGAGAATGCCGGCAGCTGGGATTCTGGGCTAGAAAAGGAGCAAATATTAGAGACCTATTCTGCACAGCTCCAAAAGTCCTGAAACTTCACGGAAGACATTTTCAGAATATATAAAAAATATTTAGCGGAAGAAATTAACCAGGGGGCCACACCCTGCCCACGAGGGTGGGGGCGCGCCCTACCCCCTTGGGTGCGCCCCCTACCTCGTGGGCCCCTGGTGGCCCTTCGGTGGCCATCTTCTGCTATATGAAGTCTTTCGATGGGAAACAAATCATAAGCCATCTTCTCGGACGAAACTCCGCCGCCACGAGGTGGAACCTTGGCGGAACCAATCTAGGGCTCTGGCGGAGCTGTTCTGCCGGGGAAACTTCCCTCTCGGAGGGGGAAATCATCGCCATCGTCATCACCAACGCTCCTCTCATCGGGAGAGAGCAATCTCCATCATCATCTTCATCAGCACCATATCCTCTCAAAACCCTAGTTCATCTCTTGTATCCCATTCTTGTCTAGAAGTCCGGGATTGGTGCTAGTAGGTTGCTAGTAGTGTTAATTACTCCTTGTAGTTGATGCTAGGTGGTTTAATTGCTGGAAGATCATATGTTCAGATCCTATATGCATATTAATACCCCTCTGATTATGAACATGTTTATGCTTTGTGAGTAGTTACTTTTGTTCCTGAGGACATGGGAGAAGTCTTGCTATTAGTAGTCATGTGAATTTGGTATTCTTTCGATATTTTGATGAGATGTATGTTGTCTCTCCTCTAGTGGTGTTATGTGAACGTCGACTACATGACACTTCACCATTGTTTGGGCCTAGAGGAAGGCATTGGGGAGTAATAAGTAGATGATGGGTTGCTAGAGTGACAGAAGCTTAAACCCTAGTTTATGTGTTGCTTCGTAAGGGGCTGATTTGGATCCATATGTTTCATGCTATGGTTAGGTTTACCTTAATACTTTTGTTGTAGTTCCGGATTCTTGCAATAGAGGTTAATCATAAGTGGGATGCTTGTCCAAGTAAGGGCAGTACCCAAGCACCGGTCCACCCACATACTAAATTATCAAAGTACCGAACGCGAATCATATAAGAGTGATGAAAACTAGCTTGACGATATTCCCATGTGTCCTCGGGAGCGCTTTTCTCTATATAAGAGTTTGTCCAGGCTTGTCCTTTGCTACAAAAAGGATTGGGCCACCTTTCTGAACTTTATTTACTTTTGTTACTTGTTGCTCGTTACAAATTATCCTATCACAAAACTATCTGTTACCACTTATTTCAGTACTTGCAGAGAATACCTTGCTAGAAACCGCTTATCATTTCCTTCTGCTCCTCGTTGGGTTCGACACTCTTACTTATCGAAAGGGCTATGATAGATCCCCTATACTTGTGGGTCATCAAGACTCTTTTCTGGCGCCGTTGCCGGGGAGTTAAGCGCCTTTGGTAGGTGCAATTTGGTAAGGAAAAATTTATATAGTGTGCTGAAATTTACTATCACTTGTTACTATGGGAAGTAATCCTCTGAGGGGCTTGTTCGGGGTATCTTCACCCCGACCAGTAGAGCAAAGAGTTGCTCCTCAACCTACTGAACCTACTGAAAATGAAAATGTTTGCTTTGAAATTCCTTCGGGTATGATAGAAAAACTGCTAGCTAATCCTTTTTTAGGACATGGAACAAAACATCCTGATGAGCATCTAATATATGTGGATGAAGTTTGTGGATTATTTAAGCTTGCAGGTGTACCCAGAGATGTTGTTAAGGAGAAGGTCTTCCCATTATCTTTGAAGGGAGATGCATCGACATGGTATAGGCTATGTGATGATATGGGGTCTTGGAATTACAAACGACTGAAATTGGAATTTCATCAGAAGTTTTATCCTATGCATCTTGTTCATTGTGATCACAATTATATATATATAATTTTTGGCCTCGCGAAGGAGAAAGCATCGCTCAAGCTTGGGGGAGGCTTAAATCAATGTTATATTCATGCCCCAATCATGAGCTCTCAAGAGAAATGATTATTCAAAATTTATATGCTCGGCTTTCTGATAGAAATCGCACCATGCTTGATACTTCTTGCACTGGCTCTTTTATGATGAAGACTATTGAATTCAAATGGGATTTATTGGAAAGAATCAAACGCAACTCTGAAGATTGGGACCTCGACAAAGGTAAGGAGTCAGGTATGACACCTAGTTTTGATTGTGTTAAATTTTTTATGGATACCGATATTTTTCGTAAATTTAGCACTAAATATGGACTTGACTCTGAGATAGTAGCTTCTTTCTGTGAATCCTTTGCTACTTATATTGATATCCCCAAGGAGAAGTGGTTTAAATATAATCCTCCCATAGAAGTAAAAGTAGCTGCACCTATTAAAGTTGAAGAAAAGATTGTCACTTATAATGATCCTATTGTTCCTACTGCATATGTTGAGAAACCACCTTTTCATGTTAGGATAAAGGATCATGCTAAAGCTTCAACTGTGGCTCGGAAAAGCAATATTAAAACATATACACCTCCTGAGCAAGTTAAAGTTGAACCTAATATTGCTATTGTTAAAGATCTCTTGTCTGATAATATCGATGGGCATGTTATTTATTTCTGTGATGAAACTGCTAGAATTGCTAAACCCTGTGCTAAAGATAAACCTAGACCTGTGGTAGGCATGCTTGTTATTTCTGTTAAAATAGGAGATCATTGTTATCATGGCTTATGTGATATGGGTGCTAGTGCTAGCGCAATACCTCATTCCTTATACAAAGAAATTATGCATGATATTGCACCTGCTGAGATAGAAGATATTGATGTCACAATTAAACTTGCCAATAGAGATACTGTTTCACCAATGGGAATTGTTAGAGATGTTGAAGTCTTGTGTGGGAAAACTAAATATCCTGCTGATTTTCTTGTCCTTGGTTCCCCACAAGATATCTTTCGTCCCATTATATTTGGTAGACCCTTCCTGAACACTGTTAATGCTACCATAGATTGCAAAAGGGATGTTGTTACTATTGGTTTAGATGATATGACTCATGAATTTAATTTCTCTAAATTTAGTATACAACACCGTGAAGAAGAATTACCTAGTAAGGATGAAATTATTGGTCTTGCTTCTATTACCGTACCTCCTAGTGATCCTTTAGAACAATATTTGCTAGACCATGAAAATGACATGTTTATGAATGAAAGAAGGGAAATGGATGAAGTATTCTTTAAACAGGAACCTATTCTGAAAAACAATTTTCCTGTTGAAATCCTAGGGGATTCTCCTCCACCCAAGGGTGATCCCATGTTTGAGCTTAAACCATTACCTGATACTCTTAAATATGCTTATCTTGATGAGAAAAAGATATATCATGTTATTATTAGTGCTAACCTTTCAGAGCATGATGAAGAGAGATTATTGAAAACTCTGAAGAAGCATCGTGCTGCTATTGGGTATACTCTTGATTATCTTAAGGGCATTAGTCCCACTCTATGCCAACATAAAATTAATTTGGAAGAAGATGCTAAACCAGTTCATGATCATCAACGATGGCTGAATCCTAAAATTAAAGAAGTGGTAAGAAAGGAAATACTAAAGCTCCTTGAGGCAGGTATAATCTATCCCGTTGCTGATAGTCAGTGGGTAAGTCATGTCCATTGTGTCCCTAAGAAGGGAGGTATTACTGTTGTTCCTAATGATAAAGATGAATTGATTCCTCAAATAATTATTACAGGTTATAGGATGGTAATTGATTTCCGCAAATTAAATAAGGCAACTAAAAAGGATCATTACCCCTTACCTTTTATCGATCAAATGCTAGAAAGATTATCCAAACATACACATTTTTGCTTTCTAGATGGTTATTCTGGTTTCTCTCAAATACCCATGTCAGCCTAAGATCAATCAAAGACTACTTTTACATGCCCTTTTGGTACTTTTGCTTATAGACGTATGCCTTTTGGTCTATGTAATGCACCTGCTACCTTTCAAAGATGCATGATGGCTATATTCTCTGACTTTTGTGAAAAGATTTGTGAGGTTTTCATGGACGATTTCTCCGTCTATGGATCTTCTTTTGATGATTGCTTGAGCAACCTTGATCGAGTTTTGCAGAGATGTGAAGAAACTAATCTTGTCTTGAATTGGGAAAAGTGCCACTTGATGGTTAATGAAGGTATTGTCTTGGGGAACAGAGTTTCTGAAAGAGGTATTGAAGTTGATAAAGCCAAGGTTGATGCTATTGAAAAGATGCCATGTCCCAAGGACATCAAAGGTATAAGAAGTTTCCTTAGTCATGCCGGATTTTATAGGAGGTTCATTAAGGACTTCTCAAAAATTTCTCGGGCTCTGACTAATTTATTACAAAAAGATATACCATTTGTTTTTATGATGATTGTGTAGAAGCATTTGAAATACTTAAGAAAGCATTAATCTCTGCACCTATTGTTCAGCCACCTGATTGGAATTTACCCTTTGAAATTATGTGTGATGCTAGTGATTATGGTGTAGGTGCTGTTCTAGGGCAAAGAGTTGATAAGAAATTAAATGTTATTCAATATGCTAGTAAAACCCTAGACAATGCTCAAAGAAATTATGCTACTACTGAAAAGGAATTCCTAGTAGTTGTATTTGCTTGTGATAAGTTCAGGCCTTATATTGTTGATTCTAAAATAACTATTCACACTGATCATGCTGCTATTAAGTATCTCATGGAAAACAAAGATGCTAAACCTAGACTTATTAGATGGGTTCTCTTGCTACAAGAATTTGACTTACATATTGTTGATAGAAAGGGAGCCCGTTGCAGACAACTTGTCTAGGTTACAAAATGTGCTTGATGACCCACTACCTATTGATGATAGCTTTCCTGATGAGCAATTAAATGTCATAAATGCTTCTCATACTGCTCCATGGTATGCTGATTATGCTAATTACATTGTTGCTAAGTTTATACCACCTAGTTTCACATACCAGCAAAAGAAAAAGTTCTTCTATGATTTGAGGGATTACTTTTGGGATGACCCACATCTTTATAAAGAAGGAGTAGGTGATGTTATTAGACGTTGTGTACCTGAGCATGAACAGGAACAGATCCTACGCAAGTGTCACTCCGAAGCTTATGGAGGACACCATGCTGGAGATAGAACTGCACATAAGGTATTGCAATCTGGTTTTTATTGGCCTACTCTCTTCAAGGATGCCCGTAAGTTTGTCTTATCTTGTGATGAATGTCAAAGAATTGGTAATATTAGTAGACGTCAAGAAATTCCTATGAAGTATTCACTCGTTATTGAACCATTTGATGTTTGGGGCTTTGATTATATGGGACCTTTTCCTTCCTCTAATGGATATACACATATTTTAGTTGTTGTTGATTACATTACTAAGTGGGTAGAATCTATTCCAACTAGTAGTGCTGATCATAACACTTCTATTAAAATGCTTAAAGAAGTTATTGTTCCAAGATTTGGAGCCCCTAGATATTTAATGACTTATGGTGGTTCACATTTTATTCATGGTGCTTTCCGTAAAATGCTTGCTAAATATGATGTTAATCATAGAATTGCATCTCCTTATCACCCACAGTCTAGTGGTCAAGTAGAATTGAGTAATAGAGAGATAAAATTAATTTTGCAAAAGATTGTTAATAGATCTAGAAAAAATTGGTCCAAGAAACTTGATGATGCATTATGGGCCTATAGAACTGCATATAAAGATCCTATGGGTATGTCTCCGTATAAAATGGTTTATGGAAAAGCATGTCACTTACCTCTCGAACTAGAACACAAGGCATATTGGGCTATTAAAGAACTCAATTATGATTTCAAACTTGCCGGTGAGAAGAGGTTATTTGATATTAGCTCACTTGATGAATGGAGAACCCAAGCCTATGAAAATGCCAAGTTGTTTAAAGAAAAAGTTAAAAGATGGCATGACAAAAGAATACAAAAGTGTGAGTTTAATGTAGGTGATTATGTATTGCTATACAACTCTCGTTTACGATTTTTTGCAGGAAAACTTCTCTCTAAATGGGAAGGTCCTTACGTTATCGAGGAGGTCTATTGTTCCGGTGCCATAAAAATCAACAACTTCGAAGGAACAAATCCGAAGGTGGTGAACGATCAAAGAATCAAACATTATATCTCAGGTAATCCCATAAATGTTGAAACCAATGTTATTGAAACCGTAACCCGGAGGAATACATAAGGGACACTTTCTAGAACATTTCAGACTCCGAAAAGGAATAGGTATGTGGTACGGTAAGTAAATCGACTCCAAAACAGTTTTTAAGGCAATATTTCTCCGTTTTGGAATATTTAGAAAAATAGAAAAATAAGAAGCAGTCCGGTAAGGACACGAGGGCTCCACGACGGTGGAGGGCGCGCCCCCCTACCTCGTGGGCACCTCGTGTGCTCTCCGGACTCTGTTTTCGTACACGACAAGTATTTTGGTCGGTAAAATTCATTATATAATCTCCCGGAGGTTTTGACTCTGGTATCACGCAAAAATCTCATGTTTTTGCTTCGAGCTGTTTTTTTGACAGATCTAGGTCGTCATGTCGTCTTCAAGCGCCCCCAAGGACCAATTCTTCGAGAAGGTCATCAACCCCTACCTCGCAGAAGTGCTGAAACACCCTCAAACCATTGAGATGCGTGAGGGGTTGTTGCACATCCACGATGCTGAGGGACCAAGGAAGACTGGAAGCACGGAGGCAAGGCTCGAGGCATTGGAGCAAGAAGTTTTCAAGTGTCAGGAGATGGTGGAGCGTGGACTCGATTCCAATCACATCATGATCACGGAGTTCACCAACAACCACAAGCTGGACGTCAAGGACATTGGCGAGGCGATCTTCAAGCTTCATGAGAAAAACGAGCACCTCCAAGCCCAGATCTATGACCTGCAAAATCAAAACTGTGAGTATGAATATAAATTCAAGAGGATGAGTTTGGCTGCAGATTTGTGGTTCCAGGAGACTCGGTCATCCTTCATGATGGTGAGCCTATGCCTTGGAAGAAGGACGACAAGCCTACGCCATTAACAAAATCACCACCGTCTCCACCAACAAAGAAGAATTGAGTATCTGGTATGGGCTCTCCCCTTGGCAACTGCCAAGCTTGGGGGAGTGCCCCGGTATCGTATCGCCATCACTTTTATCTTTACCGTTTTTCTTAGTTCGATCCTTTTAGTAATATCTTGATCTAGTAGAATAAAAGTTCTTAGTGTGATATATTTGTGAGTTTTGCTTTATAATCCTTCTATGTAATCGAGTCCGTGAGCTATATAATAAAGATTAGTGTTGATTCAAGGGCTTGATTCTTTTGCCATGATCCTAAGTGAATAAAAGAAAAGAGAAGAAATAAAAAGAAACAAAGAGATCATATGGATCTCATGGAGAGTAATGAGCTCACATAGAAAGAGTATGATGAATAAAAGTTGTTGAGAGTTGACAAACCTAGTTTTGGTCATCGTTGCAATTAATAGGAAGTAATAAAGAAAGAGAGGTCTTCACATATAGATATACTATATTGGACATCTTTTATGATTGTGAGCACTCATTAAAATATGACATGCTAAAGAGTTGATGTTGGACAAGGAAGACAATGTAATGGGTTATGTTTTCTTACATCTGAGATAAATTATATTGTCATGGATCATCCAACATGCTTGAGCTTGCCTTTCCCCCTCGTGCTAGCCAAATTCATCGCACCAAGTAGAGATACTACTTGTGCTTCCAAATACCCTTAAACCAGTTTTGCCATCAGAGTCCACCGTACCTACCTATGGATTGAGTAAGGACCTCTAAGTAAGTTGTCATCGGTGCAAGCAATAAAAATTGCTCTCTAAATATGTATGACTTATTAGTGTGGGAGAAATAAGCTTTATAAGATAATGTGATATGGAAGAAATAAAAGTGACAGACTGCATAATAAAGGTCCATATCACAAGTGGCAATATAAAGTGACATTCTTTCGCATTGAGATTTTATGCATCCAACTATAAAAGCGCATGACAACCTCTGCTTCCCTCTGCGAAGGGCCTATATTTTACTTTTATCTCCTACCCTGCATAAGAGTCATGGTGATCTTCACCTTTCCTTTTTACATTTTATCCTTTGGCAAGCACAGTATGTTGGAAAGATCCTGGTATATATGGCTAATTGGATGTGAGTTTTCATGAACTATTACTGTTGACATTACCCTTGAGATAAGACGTTGGGAGGCAAAACTATAAGCCCCTATCTTTCTCTGTGTTCGATTGAAACTCCATACCCATAAGTATTGCGTGAGTGTCAGCAATTGTGAAAGACTATATGATAATTGAGTATGTAGACTTGCTGAAAATCTCTTATATATTGACTCTTTCCTATGTTATGATAAATTGCAATTGCTCCAATGACTGAGATTATAGTTTGTTAGTTTTCAATGAAGTTTACTATTCATACTTGAAATTGTGATTGAATTATTACTCTAGCATAAGAAATTATATGACAAGAATTATATAAGTTGCTGTTCTAAGAATGATCATGATGCCCTCATGTCCGTATTTTATTTTTATCGACACCTCTATCTCTAAACATGTGGACATATTTTTCGATTTCGGCTTTCGCTTGAGGACAAGCGAGGTCTAAGCTTGGGGGAGTTGATACGTCCATTTTGCATCATGCTTTTATATCGATATTTATTGCATTATGGGCTGTTATTACACATTATGTCACAATACTTATGCCTATTCTCTCTTATTTTACAAGGTTTACATAAAGAGGGAGAATGCCGACAGCTGGGGTTCTGGGCTGGAAAAGGAGCAAATATTAGAGACCTATTCTGCACAGCTCCCAAAGTCCTGAAACTTCATGGAAGACATTTTCAGAATGTATAAAAAATACTCAGCGGAAGAAATTCACCAAGGGGGCCACACCCTGCCCACGAGGGTGGGGGCGCGCCCCCCTACCTCGTGGGCCCCCTAGTGGCCCTCCGGTGGCCATCTTCTGCTATATGAAGTCTTTCGATAGGAAAAAACATAAGCCATCTTCTCGGACGAAACTCCCCCGCCATGAGGCGGAACCTTGGCGGAACCAATCTAGGGCTGTGGCGGAGCTGTTTTGCTGGGGAAACTTCCCTCCCGGAGGGGTAAATCATCGCCATCGTCATGACCAACGCTCCTCTCATCGGGAGAGGGCAATCTCCATCAACATCTTCATCAGCACCATCTCCTCTCAAAACCCTAGTTCATCTCTTGTATCCAATTCTTGTCTCCAAGTCCGGGATTGGTGCTAGTAGGTTGCTAGTAGTGTGTAATTACTCCTTGTAGTTGATGCTAGTTGGTTTAATTGGTGGAAGATCATATGTTCAGATCCTATATGCATATTAGTACCCCTATGATTATGAACATGTTTATGCTTTGTGAGTAGTTACTTTTGTTCCTGAGGACATGGGAGAAGTCTTGCTATTAGTAGTCATGTGAATTTGGTATTCGTTCGATATTTTGATGAGATGTATGTTGTCTCTCCTCTAATGGTGTCATGTGAACGTCGACTACATGACACTTCACCATTGTTTGGGCCTAGAGGAAGGCCTTGGGGAGTAATAAGTAGATGATAGGTTGTTAGAGTGACAGAAGCTTAAACCCTAGTTTATGTGTTGCTTCGTAAGGGGCTGATTTGGATCCATATGTTTCATGCTATGGTTAGGTTTACCTTAATACTTTTGTTGTAGTTGCGGATGCTTGCAATAGAGGTTAATCATAAGTGGGATGCTTGTCCAAGTAAGGGCAGTACCCAAGCACCGGTCCACCCACATACTAAATTGTCAAAGTACCGAACGCGAATCATATAAGCGTGATGAAAACTAGCTTGACGATATTCCCATGTGTCCTCGGGAGCGCTTTTCTCTATATAAGAGTTTGTCCAGGCTTGTCCTTTGCTACAAAAAGGATTGGGCCACCTTGCTGCACTTTATTTACTTTTGTTTCTTGTTGCTCGTTACAAATTATCCTATCACAAAACTATCTGTTACCACTTATTTCAGTACTTGCAGAGAATACCTTGCTGGAAACCACTTATCATTTCCTTCTGCTCCTCGTTGGGTTCGACACTCTTATGTATCGAAAAGACTATGATAGATCCCCTATACTTGTGGGTCATCAGATAGCAGTCGATGTGTGGAGTAATAGTAGTAGATGGAGAAACGTTTCGGTCTACTTGACACGGACATGATGCCTATGTTTATGATCATGCCTAGATATTCTCATAACTATGCGCTTTTCTATCAATTGCTCAGTAGTAATTTGTTCACCCACTGTAATATTTGCTATCTTGAGAGAAGCCACTAGTGAAACCTATGGCCCCCGGGTCTACTTTACATCATATAAGTTTCCGATCTACAATTCTAGTTTACTATTTATTTTGCAATCTTTACTTTTCAATCTATACAACAAAAATACCAAAAATATTGATCTTATTATCTTTATCGGATATCACTTTCGTAAGTGACCATGAGGGGATTGACAACCCCTTTATCGCATTGGTTGCGAGGTTCTTGTTTTTTTGTGCAGGTACTAGGCTACTTGCGTGTAGTCTCCTACTGGATTGATACCTTGTTTCTCAAAAACTGAGGGAAATACTTACGCTACTTTGTTGCATCACCCTTTCCTCTTCAAGGGAAAAGTAATGCATGCTCAAGAGGTAGCAGACGACGGGGACACCTCGGCGGCCACCTCGTCGGCGTTGGGCGAAAAGGCCACGATAAACCTCTTTTTGGCCATTGGCTCCTCGAGTTCCCCGGCACACAGGCAGAGGTTGAGGATGGAGGCGCCGGCGATGGCGGCGACCTACCAATGGTTTTGAGGGTGGTGTGTGTCTGTGTGAACGGAGGTTTTGGGGAGTGTGTGGTGTGTGGGGGGGGCAAGGTGGTGTATCAGGAAATACTGCGGCAACTGAAAATTTTACTAGGAGGGAGTAACAAGGCGGGGCTACTAAAAATTTGGATCAAGGGCGAGTAGATATTTTTGAGATTGTGAGGGATGCAAAGGCGGGAGTAAAATGCTGGGGCTACTAAAAATTTGAATCAAGGAACTGAAGCAGAATGGGAGTAACAGACATTGCACACGGTCCGCACATACTAATCATGTGCTATCAAACATTAAAACCTTTCAGGCGGTAGATATTTTCAAGATTACGAGGCAGTAATATTTTTGAGATTGCGAGGGATGCAGAGGCGGCAGTATTTGGGGAACGAGCTAGTGTGCTTGACACGCCGGCTGTGGACTATAGCCGACGCACCTTCTCGCGTAAGCCATTGGCATACTATACACCAACGGCGCTCCAGGATATTTTGTACTACATCTCACACGGTTGGTGATAATAAACTGTGTGGGATCTACTTGATTTTTCATCATGATTTGAATTACATAATGGGGTGACAGCGGCAATGGATGGTGTTTGAATTGCTAGACCTTTTTATCTGCAGTGAACATGCAACTATATGTGTGTCGTAAAAGAATTGGAATTATTCAGGGTTCGTTTGGACATTTTATACATTAAACTGGTTTTCTAGCCATTTCAGGTGCACAATTCAAAATTAAACTACATGCGGTGCATATAAATTGGTTGAAAATCAAATTTGTGTCCTTCGGTGCATCCTTAGGTCCCATGCAAGAAATGGCAATGAATTTCAAACACAAGGGCATTGTTGATTGGCAGCAAAACGTTGATATACCTGGTTTTAAATTCTAGTGAATCCAAAACTCGTCTGAAATTCTTGAAACTTGGCATGGTATCATGGAGCGGCATCAACATGCAGTGGTAAAGATTTTGTCCCATTTGGGGCAGGTTTGGGTATAAGCTTCTCACGAACCAGAGCTTCTCACAACAAGCCAGATGGTTTCGGTAGGGAACGTGCCACCTTCGGGGACAAAACGATATTCGTTGCCTCTCATTGCTTTCAAAAAATTTCTAGTGCTAACATAGAACAACAGGAGTGTTGTGTTAAGTTTCGGAATTTTTCGGGGTTCGTTTGGACATTTTTATACATTAACTGGGTTTTCTAGGCATTTTATGTGCATAATTCAAATTTGTAATACATGAACATGCTCCGGTGCATATAAATTGGTTCAAAAATCAAATATGTGCCTTGGGTGCATGCTTAGTTCCCATGCAAGAAATGGGAATGAATTTCAATCACCAGGGCACTGTTGATTGCCGGCAAAACGTAGAGATACCTAGTTTTTAAATTCTAGTAAATCCAAAACTCGCCTGAAATTCATGAAACTTGGAATGGTATCATGGAGCGGCATCAACATGCCATGGTAAAAAATTTGTCCCATTTGGGGCAGGTTTGTGTATAAGCTTGTCACAAACAAGAGCTTCTCACAACAAGCCTGATGGTTTCGGTAGGGAACATGCCACCTTTGGGGACGAAAATATATCTGTTGCCTCTTATTGCTTTCAAAAAAATTCTAGTGTCAACATAGAACAACAGGAGTGTTGTGTTAAGCTTTGAATTTTTTTTGAGGTTCGTTTGGACATTCTTATACATTAACTGGGTTTTCTAGGCATTTTATGTGCATAATTCAAATTTGAAATACATGCACATGCTCTAGTGCATATAAAATGGTTGAAAAATCGAATGTGTGTCCTTGGGTGCATGCTTATGTCCCATGCAAGAAATGGGAATGCATTTCAAACACCAGGGCACTGTTGATTGCCGGCAAATTAAACGTTGAGTTAAATTCTAGAAATACAAAACTCGTCTTAAATTCATGAAACTTGGCATAGTATCATGGAGCAGCATCAACATGCAGCGGTAAAAAATTTTGTCCCATTTGGGGCAGGTTTGTGTATAAGCTTCTTATAAACCAGAGCTTCTCACAACAAGCGTGATGGTTTCAGTAGGGAACGTGCCACATTTGGGGACGAAACGATATCCATGGCCTCTTATTGCTTTCAAAAATTTTATAGTGTCAACATAGAACAACATGAGTGTTGTGTTAATTTTGGAATTTTTTGGGGTTCATTTGGACACTTTTATACATTAACTGGGTTTTCTAGGCATTTTATGTGCATAATTCCAATTTGAAATACATGCACACGCTCCCGTGCATATAAAATGGTTGAAAAGTCAAATATGTGTCCTTGGGTGCATGCTTAGGTCCCATGCAAGAAATGGGAATGAATTTCAAACACCAGGGCACTGTTGATTACCAGCAAAACATTGAGATACCTGGTTTTTAAATTCTAGTCAATCCAAAACTCGTGTGAAATTCATGAAACTTGGCATGGTATCATGGAGCGGCACCCGACATGCCGTGGTAAAAAATTTGTCCCATTTGGGGCAGGTTTGTGTATAAGCTTGTCACAAACAAGAGCTTCTCACAACAAGCCTGATGGTTTCGGTAGGGAACGTGACACCTTTGGGGAAGAAACGATATTCATTTCCTCTTATTGCTTTCAAAAAAATTCTAGTGTCAACATAGAAGAATAGGAGTGTTGTGTTAAGTTTTGGAATTTTTCGGGGTTCGTTTGGACATTTTTATACAATTTTCTAGGCATTTTATGTGCATAATTCAAATTTGAAATCCATGCACATGCTCCCGTGCATATAAAATGGTTGAAAAAATAAAACTGTGTCCTTGGGTGCATGCTTAGGTCCCATGCAAGAAATGGGAATGAATTACAAACACCAGGGAACTGGTGATTGCCTTCAAAACGTTGAGATATTTTGTTTTTAAATTCTAGTAAATCCAAAACTTGTCTGAAATTCATGAAACTTGGCATGGTATCATGGAGCGGCACTCGACATGCCGTGGTAAAAATTTTGTCCCATTTGGGGCAGATTTGGGTATAAGTTTCTCACAAACCAGAGTTTCTCACAACAAGCTTGTTGGTTTCGGTAGGGAACGTGCCACCTTTGGCGACGAAACGATATCCGTTGCCTCTTATTGCTTTCAAAAAAATTCTAGTGTCAACATAGAAGAATAGGAGTGTTGTGTTAAGTTTTGGAATTTTTCGGGGTTCGTTTGGACATTTTTATACAATTCTCTAGGCATTTTATGTGCATAATTCAAATTTGAAATCCATGCACATGCTCCCGTGCATATAAAATGGTTGAAAAAATAAAACTGTGTCCTTGGGTGCATGCTTAGGTCCCATGCAAGAAATGGGAATGAATTACAAACACCAGGGAACTGGTGATTGCCTTCAAAACGTTGAGATATTTTGTTTTTAAATTCTAGTAAATCCAAAACTTGTCTGAAATTCATGAAACTTGGCATGGTATCATGGAGCGGCACTCGACATGCCGTGGTAAAAATTTTGTCCCATTTGGGGCAGATTTGGGTATAAGTTTCTCACAAACCAGAGTTTCTCACAACAAAGCTTGTTGGTTTCGGTAGGGAACGTGCCACCTTTGGCGACGAAACGATATCCGTTGCCTCTTATTGCTTTCAAAAAAATTCTAGTGTCAACATAGAACAATAGGAGTGTTGTGTTAAGTTTTGGAATTTTTCGGGGTTCGTTTGGACATTTTTATACATTAACTAGGTTTTCTAGGCATTTTATGTGCATAAATCAAATTTGTAATACATGCACATGCTCCCGTGCATATAAAATGGTTGAAAAATCAAATATGTGTCCTTGGGTGCATGCTTAGGTCCCATGCAAGAAATAGGAATGAATTTCAAACACCAAGGCACTGTTGATTGCAGGCAAAACATTGAGATACCTGGTTTTCATATTCTAGTAAATCCAAAACTCATCTGAAATTCATGAAACTTGTCATGGTATTATGGAGCGGCACCCGACATGCCGTGGTAAATTTTTTGTCCCATTTGGGGCAGGTTTGTGTATAAGCTTCTCACAAATCAGAACTTCTCACAACAAGCCTGATGGTTTCGGTAGGGAACGTGCCACCTTTGGGGACGAAACGATATCCGTTGCCTCTTATTGCTTTCAAAAAATTTCTAGTATCAACATAGAACAACATGAGTGTTGTGTTAAGTTTTGGATTTTTTCGGAGTGCGTTTGGACATTTTTATACATTAACTCGGTTTTCTAGGCATTTTATGTGCATAATTCAAATTTGAAATACATGCACATGCTCAAGTGCATATAAAATGGTTGAAAAATCAAATGTGTGTCCTTGGGTGCATGCTTAGGTCCCATGCAAGAAATGGGAATGCATTTCAAACACCAGGGCACTATTGATTGCCGGCAAATTAAACGTTGAGTTAAATTCTAGTAAATCCAAAACTCGTCTGAAATTCATGAAACTTGGCATGGTATCATGGAGCAACATCAACATGCAGTGGTAAAAACTTTGTCCCATTTGCGGCAGGTTTGTGTATAAGCTTCTTATAAACCAGAGCTTCTCACAACAAGCGTGATGGTTTCGGTAGGGAACGTGCCACATTTGGGGATGAAACGATATCCACGGCCTCTTATTGCTTTCAAAAAATTTCTAGTGTCAACATAGAACAACAGGAGTGTTGTGTTAATTTTGGAATTTTTTGGGGTTCATTTGGACATTTTTATACATTAACTGGGTTTTCTAGGCATTTTATGTGCATAATTCTAATTTGAAATACACGCACACGCTCCCGTGCATATAAAATGGTTAAAAAATCAAATATGTGTCCTTGGGTGCATGCTTAGGTCCCATGCAAGAAATGGGAATGAATTTAAAACACCAGGGCACTGTTGATTGCCAGCAAAACGTTGAGATACCTGGTTTTTAAATTCTAGTCAATCCAAAACTCGTGTGAAATTCATGAAACTTGGCATGGTATCATGGAGCGGCACCTGACATGCTGTGGTAAAAAATTTACCCATTTGGGGCAGGTTTGGGTATAAGCTTCTCACGAACCAGAGCTTCTCACAACAAAGCCTGATGGTTTCGGTAGGGAACGTGCTACCTTTGGGGACGAAATGATATTCGTTGCCTCTTATTGCTTTCAAAAAAATTCTTGTGTCAACACAGAAGATCAGGAGTGTTGTGTTAAGTTTTGGAATTTTTTGGGGTTCGTTTGGACATTTTTATACATTTTACTAGGCATTTTATGTGCATAATTCAAATTTGAAATACATGCACATGCTCCCGTGCATATAAAATGGTTGAAAAATAAATCTGTGTCCTTGGGTGCATGCTTAGGTCCCATGCAAGAAATGGGAATGAATTACGAACGCCAGGGAACTGTTGATTGCCGGCAAAACGTTGAGATATTTTGTTTTTAAATTCTAGTAAATCCAAAACTCGTCTGAAATTCATGAAACTTGGCATGGTATCATGGAGCGGCACCTGACATGCCGTGGTAAAAATTTTTGTCCCATTTGGGGCAGATTTGGGTATAAGTTTCTCACAAACCAGAGTTTCTCACAACAAAGCTTGATGGTTTCGATAGGGAACGTGCCACCTTTGGCGACGAAACGATATCAGTTGCCTCTTATTGCTTTCAAAAAATTCTAGTGTCAATATAGAACAATAGGAGTGTTGTGTTAAGTTTTGGAATTTTTCGGGGTTCGTTTGGACATTTTTATACATTAACTAGGTTTTCTAGGCATTTTATGTGCATAAATCAAATTTTTAATACATGCACATGCTCCCGTGTATATAAAATGGTTGAAAAATCAAATATGTGTCCTTGGATGCATGCTTAGGTCCCATGCAAGAAATATGAATAAATTTCAAACACCAGGGCACTGTTGATTACAGGCAAAACATTGAGATACCTGGTTTTTAAATTCTAGTGAATCCAAAACTCATCTAAAATTCATGAAACTTGTCATGGTATTATGGATCGGCACCCAACATGCCGTGGTAAAATTTTTGTCCCATTTGGGGCAGGTTTGGGTATAACTTTCTCATAAACCAGAGCTTCTCACAACAAGCCTGATGGTTTTGGTAGGGAACGTGCCACCTTTGGGGACGAAACGATATCCGTTGCCTGTTATTGTTTTCCAAAATTTTCTAGTGTCAACATAGAACAATATGAGTGTTGTGTTAATTTAGGAATTTTTGGGATTCGTTTGGACATTTTTATACATTAACTGACTTTTCTAGGCATTTTATGTGCATAATTCAAATTTTAAATACATGCACATACTCCAATGCATATAAATTGGTTGAAAAATCAAATCGGTGTTCTTGGGCGCATGTTTAGGTCTTATGCAAGAAATAGGAATGAATTTCAAACACGTGTTGATTGCCGGCAAAATGTTGAGATACCTGATTTTTAAATTCTAGTAAATTGAAAACTTGTCTGAAATTTATGAAACTTGGCATGCTATCATGGAATGGCACCCGACATGTTGTGATATTTTTCGTGTCCACTTTGAGAGAAGGCGCACTCGAATAACAGCCAACAAAGGCATTTTGAAAAAATAGCTGACACTTTAATATCTCAAATGTTTGTATAATTCAAACCGTGTGCATTCTGTTAACCATTCACGTGACCCCACGTGTCTTGGTTTTAATGGCTATAGGAGGTTTCATGCGGACGGCTGCTTGACTGAACGGGAGGCGTGCGAGCGTAGTCCGGTGCGCAGGCTCATCGGGAAGCATGCAAGTTGTTCAACGCAGGATCTTGTCATCTCTTCAACGCAAACTATTCAGATTACGATATGCAAATTAAAGCCGGACTTTGGCGCTAAGCCAAGAGACACTGCGATTTGTTAAAATATGCGGCTAAAAATCAACGGCACTATCTAATTTTTGCAACTAAAATTCAAAAATTAAGCATAGATTGCATTCATAGATTAAGCAGTCATTCTCATCGGGAAGTGAGACAGCCTTGGACCGCCACCCGCCTCGCTCCCACTGGTCTGTATTAATGGTGCAGCCGAGCGGCCGCACCCTCCATCCTTGCCACAGACACAATCCTCTCTCTCCGCCCGCATCCTCGACGCCGCTCTGAGTCCTCAGAGCCGTCAGTGTTTGAGGATGCCGCCGAAGCGCCCCATCGGAGGGAGTGGCGACGCCGGGGCTGCTGAAGCACCGGAGCACGACGTGAATATGGAGACAGAGGTTTCCGTCGTGCCGGCGAGGTGGAGAATGAGGCTGCCAACAAGCGGAGACGGGTCGAGAAAGAACCGCAAGCGACTCTAGCAGGCCTAGACTTCATCAACAACCTCCCCGATGATATGTTGAGAGTCATCATATCCCTCCTCCCAATCAAATATCGGGCGAGGATAGCCGCCCTTTCCCGGCGGTGGCGCCCCCTATGGCTCCTCACCCTTGTCGACCTCCTCGACGCTCACGAGCTCTGCCATGGCTATTGCCAAAGTATGGATGCGTCTCCCAGATTCTCGGCAGTCACCATGGCCCAATCAAAGGCCTTATCACGGGCAAGTTCCGTTCCAATGGCAAGGACCGAACCAAGCTTGACGAGTGGTTCTGATCCCCCGCCATAGATCAGCTTGAGAAGTTCAGTTTTAATGATGGGCATATGCGCTTGCTGCCAACGTCCGTGCTTCACTTCGCACCCACGCTGCACCTCGCCAAGTTCATGAACTGCCATCCCCCCTAATGATGTGCCCGCTCTTTTTCTACCACGACTAAAGCACCTCGAGCTCGTCACCGTCTGCATCCCAAAGGATGACATTAAGCGCCTGCTCCGCGACTGTACTGCACTCGAGTTCCTTCGTCTTCAGGCGATGAATTGGTCGAGTACCTTGCACATCATCTCCAGGACTCTCCAGACCATTTATGTTTGTTGCTCGTGCTGCAACGAGAGATCACAAAAGATGGACCACAATATGATCATTGAGGACATACCTTCACTTGAGAGATTACTTTACTTGATCAATAAGGTCCAACAAGAATCAATGTTATTTCTGCGCAGAAATTGACAGTGGCGGGCTACTCGTCTGTCAAATACTACTACTTTCAGGTACAACAATCGCCTTATACCTCTCCTTCTTGATATCAACATTATTTCTAGTTTTGAAGATGTATATTCGTCTGTCATCCAGCAAAGTTTCACCCAGATTCTGGGCATAGTGAAGGTTTTGGCACTAGAATCTGTCGGTCCTAATCTGGACCAAATTGTCAGTTGCCTGAGATGGTTTTCGTGCCTAAAAAAGCTGTATATCGAGGTGATATTCCTTTCCTGTTTAATGTTAACCATAAGGGAGTTCAATTTTTTGTACCTTTTATTTACAATAACAATGTACTATGATTTCTGAAGGAATTTTGGAGGATTTCACGACATAACCCCCCCCCCCCCCCCCCCCCTACCCATCATAACTTACCATGTCGTCATCTCAGCTCATCCGAATGAATTCCCACTAAACAAACAAGGGAATAAGCACATCTCTTAAATTCCCACATCTCAAACAAGGGATTGGAAATTAAATGTCGCGTCCTATATCTAATCTCGTCACAACTCCCTCGTCTAAATTTTCATTCTCCTTCAGAAAAGTACCAAACACGAATTCGTACTGCTGCACTATGGCAGTATGGCCCAAAATCCAAGACATCACGAAGCACATACATGCGACATTGCAATTCTTAACAAGTTGGCTGTAAAGGAAAATTAAGTGTGGCTCGTGTTACAAGCCCCTTGCACAAATCACATAATTCATCACTACCACACCATGAACAGAATAGGTTCCACCCGCAAAAAAAAGAAAAAAAAAGTACATCCGAATCTAAAATGTTAAGATATCTATTTATAAGGGCACAAAGACGATATGTTTTAGAATCGTCACAGATACAGTTCACGCCAGGGTTCTTGAATGCTCGCTGATTTCTCAACCCCTGTCTCAATGACAGTTTCTTTGGAGAACTCCAAGTTGATGTGCTTGGCTACGTGATCTCCCACGCGCTGCAGCACCTGGAAGTAACAATAGGCAGAGAGATTAGGTGAGCAAACAGGCACTGGAATCATAGGTATGTCAAGAAAGTCAACTTGGATAGAAAATTGTCAGGGGGTAGCACAAACAAACTTATGTAACAAACCAGACAGAATTGCCGTAAGACGAGTTCTTTCACAGCAAACAAACACTTTTTAGTATATAATTTTCTATTCAATATGGGTGGTGTGCATTGTGGTTTGTGAATTATTGCTCCATAGAAATATCATGGAGTTCAAATTCTTGTACAATTATAATACCACATATAAAACTAATAAACAAACCATTAGTTGACATTAGAGTAAACCTTCACAAACATCACTACACTCTTGCTTTCTATTTGGAAACAAGATGACATCAAGACTTTTCCTACTCAGTATACAACTTTTATATAGTTCAGCAGGTTCCAACATTAATGGTAGCTTCAAGGTAGCAGACCACATGTAAGCTTTTCACGACTGCAACCTAGTATGAAGTAGCTCTTAAATTTGCCACTAAAATTACCATAGCAATTTCCCGTTTCCTTTATTCTGTATAAAGTACCATTACTTTCCATGAAACTCCAGTAAAAGATAATGAGAAAATACAAAAATGGAAAGGGAAGTTGTACCTCAAGGTCAGAGTCTGAAGAACTTTTGCCTTGGTGCTGCCCACCTGGTGTGACAAGAACTGTGGGTATCTTCAATACCCGCACTATTTCCAGCAAACATTGTATTGGTTCACTACGTATTTGCAAAGATGGGGGAGGTTTAATACTTCCATCAACCAACAAGTGAGTAAACTCATTTGATGCCCCTATTTCAGCAGCGTGAAGTGTAGTTAACTGCCCAGTTTTGGTTGCATTAACCATTCCATGGAAACAGCCTGATGGTCTTGTGATGAATGGTACAATCAGAACGGGCTGGATGGAGGGAGCTTCAGAAGAAATCAATGCTAAAATCTCATTCATAGCACATGCAGCAACAGGAGGCCTATAGTCAGGCAGAACAAAAAAGGACACCTGCCAAAAATTAACAGGCTTGAATGTAGCTTGGATGTGGCGTCCATAAGCAGCTGTTTAAAATTCGATTTTAGTTGCAAGGAATAATGTTCCATGTCATAAAAAATAGGCCAAAAATATATTCAGTTCTTCATTAGCAAATGATCATCAAAGATGTGAAAGCCAATAAAAAGCCTTTTCCATAGGCAATGGAATACCACAAGTTGTTCCATTATTAGCATGAACTTACAGTGATAGTCAAATGGTATAAGCTAATTTTGAGCATTACATCCATGAAAAGAAGGGGAGCCCTGGCGCAGCGGTAAAGTGAATCTTGCAGAAATGTAGGAAAAGGCTGCATACAAAAGATCTGAAGTGGTCGGACCCTTCCCCGGACCCTGCGCAAGCAGGACCTACATGCACCGGGCTGCGGTTTTTTACGTCCATGAAAACAGAACTCTGTGCTAAATCATACTCTGAACTAATGTATCAAAGTGAAGTCATGGAAGTAAGGACATGGCCAGGGACAGAGCACAGCAACAAGTTGCTAAGGTTGCGGCAATGAAAGCATATGCTGGACCTAAAGAAGAATGACACTCCACTCCAAACACTTAGATACAATCGCACGATCAAAATCATACTCTGTTTCTCAGCAGCTAAGAGCATCTCTAGCAGACCCCTTAAACCGCGGAACTGAAAACGCGGTTTTCAGTTCGCGGAAAACGCATTTTAAGGGTTGGTTTGAGCTGCGGCCGAACAAACCCCTCAAACTTAAACTGTAAAACCGAATACTCGCTTATATTTTTTCCCCACGTCTTCTTCCTCTCGGCCGTGTCCACGGTCAGCTAGCTCGCTCCCACGAAGCCGGCAGATAGCGCATAAAAGGGCCAAATACGGAGCCGCCGGCGTCCAGGACGACTTGCACGAAGCTAGCTAGCTCGAATCAATCCAAACGGCCAAATATGGAGCCGCCGTCGCCGTAGCTAGCTCGAATCAATCCAGGAGCTAGCTAGCTAGCTAGCTGAATCGATTGAGCGGACGGAGTCGCCGTAGCTAGCTCCTCTGTCGGGAGAGACGCGGGCGGGCGGCCGGCGGCCGGGGGCCCGGGGCGGGTGGGTGGCGTCCGGTGCGGCGTGGAAGGCGGACACGGACGGGTCATGGAGATCTTTCCGTGGCAGTTGGGCTCCCGCCAACTTCTTTCTCCCAATACAGGGCACCGTAGAAGCGGACGCGGAAACTGTGTTTTTGCAGATCGGGAGTTGTTTTTTACCGCACCCCTTAAAAAAACTAAAGGTCAAAGGTGTATAAGGTGTCTGTTCGGGCTACTTCTTCCGTCCAAAACTGAAAACTGGCGGTTATTTTACAGTTCGGTGGGATATAAGGGGTCTGCTAGAGATGCTCTAAGTTTTCTCTGTCTCCAAATTACACTCACTGGCTCAGCAGATCAGCCCACCAAACACTTAAAGATGACATAACTTCCCAAGTTTCTGAACCCAACTGCTACACATTGCTCAACAGTTCAACAACTTGGAAAATTACACAGTTTCTACATTACCACATAAATCATCTTTCAGTTGAACTGGCGTTGGTCTGAAATATCTAACTGAAATCATGCGATCTCCTATGCGACAGCTCAAAGGGGAGGAGCTGATTTCCCAACAAATGTTTGTTCAAGGAAGCGTAGTCCTTTTATTCCAACATAAAAGGCTTTCCGTTTGGTTATATATGTAGTTTTGTAGCAAACGAATTGGATCTGTGAGATGGCGAGAAAACCCGCTTACCTGAGGAGAGCCACTGGAGTCAGAGAAGCTAACGAGCTCGCCAGAGGCCTTCTCGCCGTTGAGGCCGTACTTATCGAGAGGGAGATCGAAGGGCGAGGAACCCCTGCAAGGACATCCACCGATCAAGGGTAAGCTGACAGAAGGTGCACGTTTTTGGATGGTCTAGGTTAGGGTTTTCCGGGGCAACGAACCTCGTGAGCCCCGGCGACGGCCGGAGCGCGTCAGCGAGGGCTGCGCCGTAGCCCGCGGAGTCTCGGACGAGGACGACCACCCTGGAGGCTACCCTCATGGCCGCCACAGATAATCGATGGGACGGGGAGGAGTGAAGAAGGCTTCCTGGACTCGAGTTTTTCTTCGTCAAAGAAGCAACTCTGCAATCGACGACTCAGGGAAGAAGCAAAGCTAGACAAGATCGATTTGGGCCTTAGTGTGAAAGAAAACGATCAATTAGGGCCTTAGTATTTCATGGGCCGTCCGTACGAAATCAATGACTTTGGATTACCGGAGCAACTACTCCCTCCGTTCTAAATTACTCGTCGCAAAAATGATGTATCTAGAATTAAAATACATCTAAATACATCCATACCTACGATAAGTAATTCGGAATAGAGGGAGTAGTTGACAAGCGTTGCCTCACAACAATCATTTGCGGGTGGGCTGAGAGCGCGCTATTTGACGCACTCTCAGCCGCCGCCACGTGTCGTCCTCTGGCGCTCCTTCAGGATTTTTTTAATTTCCGCGTGTGTTTTCGGTTTTTTAAGCGGGTATTTTTTGGATTTTTTCGACTGTTCAGTTTTTCACCGGTTTTCCTTAGTTTTTGGATCAAAAAAGTTTTGAAAAGAATTTTTTTGTGAAAAAACACGTTTTTTTCTTCCACGAAATGCACGGTTTTGTTTCTGCGAGAGACACGTTTTTGCTTCTGCGAGAGGCACGATCGTGTCTCTCAGAAACGGAAAAAACACGATTTATGTTGGTTTTCTTCGGTGAGAGGCACGGTTTTGCTTTCGCGAGAGGCACGACCGTGCCTCTCGAAAACAAAAAAAAAACGTGTTTTCTGTTTTTTTTTCTTGGATGAAAGGCATGGTTTTGCTTTCGTGAGAGGCAACGTTGTGCTTTTGTGAGAGGCACGGCCGTGCCTCTCGAGAACGAAAAAACACATTTTTTGTTTTTTTTCTTCCGTGAGAGGCACGGTTTTGCTGCCGCGAGAGGCACAGTTGTGCTTTCGCGAGACGCACGACCATGCCAATCGGAAAACGAAAAAACATGTTTTCTGTTTTTTTTCTTTCGCTAGAGGCACGGTTGTGCTTTCGCGAGAGGCATGGTCGTGCCTTTTTCAGAAAGGGAAAAAATCATGCTCCTAGTTCATTTTTTTCATGAAAAAAAGTTTGTCAAAAACTATCAACATGGGATCTAGTTTTGAAGATCTCGACGCAAGGAATCCAACCGTGAAAACGGTTCGAGATTTGGACGCACAGTTGTGATGCCCCGACTTAATCATGCACTAATTATACACGCAAATGCGCACGATCAAGATCAGAGACTCACAGGAAGATATCACAACACAATTCTAGACACAAATTTAAAATTATACAAGCTTCATATTACAAGTCAGGGGCCTCGAGAGCTCAAATACATAAGCACGAATACAAACGAGTCAGCGGAAGAAACAATATCATCATCATCAACAACAACAACAACAACAATCGAAAAGGCTAGGCCTCCTGCCTGGGAGCCTCCTAACTAGCTACTCCTGGTTGTCGGCGGCCTCAACGTAGTAGTAGGCTCCGTAGGGGTAGTAGTAGTCGTTGGTGGTGGCATCTGGCTCCTGGGATCCGTCATCTAATCGCAACAATCGGGTATAGGGGAAAAGAGGTAGCAAAGCAACTATGAGTACTCATCCAAAGTACTCGCAAGACTTACATCAGAACTATGCTAAGTATGCATCGGTATTAAAGGAGTGGGGCTATATCTTTGGACTAAACTGCGGAATGCCAGAAGAGAAGGGAAGGCCTAGCCTATCGAAAACTAGTATCTTGAAGCATCTTGCAACATTAGAAGAGAGTAGAGTATCATAATATAAGTAATAAGTTTATTATAGCATCCATGCCCAGAGATCCTTCCTCGACTCCATGCAAGAAAGCAATCCTCGAGCCATCATATCCATTTCACATCTCCAGTATCCAGTTCTAGTTGTATCGATCAGGATACAACTCCGAGCGTCTGTTACCGTGGACACGGGTATTCGAATAGATATACTTCCATGCAGGGATGCACTGTAGGATCGAAAGTAGGTCTAGAGGGGGGTGATTAGACTACTTGACCAAATAAAAATCTAGCATTTTTTCCCAATTTTAAGTCTTGGCAGATTTTAGAAACTTAGCACAAGTCAAGCAATCAACCTACACATGCAATTCTAAGAGTATAGCAGCATAAAGTAAAACATTGCATATGAAGGTAAAGGAAAGGGTTTGGAGAAGGCAAACGCAATGTAGACACGAAGATTTTTGGCGTGGTTCCGATAGGTGGTGCTATCGTACGTCCACGTTTATGGAGACTTCAATCCACAAAGGGTAATGGTTGCGCGAGTCCACGGAGGGCTCCACCCACGAAGGGTCCACGAAGAAGCAATCTTGTTTATCCCACCATGGCCATCGCCCATGAAGGACTTGCCTCACTTGGGCAGATCTTCACGAAGTAGGCGATCTCCTTGCCCTTACAAACTCCTTGGTTCAACTCCACAATCTTGTCGGAGGCTCCCAAGTGACGCCTAACCAATTTAGGAGACACCACTCTCCCAAAGGTAATAGATGGTGTGATGATGATGAACTCCTTGCTCTTGTGCTTCAAATGATAGTCTTCCCAACACTCAACTCCCTCTCAAAAATATGATTTGAGTGGAAAGCAACTTGGGGAAGGCTAGAGATCAAGATTCTTGTGGTTGGATTGGAATGTCTTGGTCTCAACACATGAGTAGGTGGTTCTCTCTTAGAAAATGAGTAGTGGAAGTGTAGGCACGTTCTAATGGCTCTCTCTTGAATAGAGAAGGGGCGGAGGGGTATATATAGCCTCCACACAAAATCTAACCTTACACACATTTGACCCAACTCGGTCAGACCGAATAGGTGAACTCGATGAGACCAATTCAGTTCAAAATGTGAACTTTAGGATTCTCAGTGGGACCGACATGATCAACTCGGTGGGATCGATGCGCTAGGGTTAGGGCAAAACCTCAACTCGGTGTGACCGATTGCATAAACTCGGTGGGACTGATTTCAGCATTGAGCAAACCAGAGAGTTAGTGAGGCAAACTCGATGGGACCGGTCGCTCATTTCGGTAAGATCGAAAAGTTACAAAAGGGAAACAAAGAGTTTGCATTGCGAACTCGGTGGGACCGATCGCTCATTTCGGTAAGACCGAAACGTTACAAAGGGAAACAGAGAGTTTGCAATCCCATCTCGGTGAGACCGAAATCCCTATCGGTGAGACCGAACTGATTAGGGTTTCTAGCTATGGCTACGTCAAAGGAACTCGGTGGCGCCGAATAGATCAAATCAGCAGGGCCAAGTTTGACTTTAGGTTTAGGACATATTTGGATTTGAGAAAGTGGTTGAGGGCGTTGGAGCATATCACTAAGCATTTTGAGCAAGTAGACCATTAAGCAACACCTCATCCCCTTTTAATAGTATTGGCTTTTCCTATGGACTCAATGTGATCTTGGATCGCTAAAATAGAAATGAAGAGTCTTGAGCTTTTGCCAATATTTGTCCTTAGCATTTTGAGGGGTCCACATCTCTTGTCGATGCTATGCCAATCATTGAACTTTCTGAAATATTCAACTTGAATGGATATTAGTTCAATGAGCTATATGTTGTTATGAATTACCAAAAACACCCGGGGATTAGTTGCACTTTCAATCTCCCCCTTTTTCTGGTAATTGATGACAACATATAGATCAAAGCTTCGACAATTGATAATATGAATGAAATGCATCATCGCTTTGAGAAGTATGTGATAAGCAAGAGCTCCCCATAAATTTGTGCATTATTTAAAATTTGCTTTTGAATGCAAATGCACAATCAATTAGGATCATTCATGGGTTACTCTTCCATGTCACATACATCTTGGTGGAGCGGTCAAAGTGATATAATATAAAGAATATGCACTCATGACCAAGGGAAACTTCATTGATCATACACAAGTATTAAGATATCATCATTCAAGTACACATTAAAGCATAATATGATCAAACACATGATCATAAGAGTATCTCACACATGCACAAATATTGTAGCAAGCAACCGAACAAATATCAAGTAGCAAGAGAGGCAAACAAAAGGCAAAACACACACACACACACACACTCTCTCTCTCTCTCGAAGCCTAAGATCTATACAGTTTCTCCCCCTTTGGCAACAAGTTACCAAAAAGCTTGAAAATGCACAGTGCTATGCGGCACTCTAGGCACGATCTCCGGGATCTCCTGATGTGGTCTTCGGGCTGGTGGCTCCGGTGTGCTTAGATGGCATGGAGAGGATAGCATCTGCAAACGCTTTCGATGATGTTTGAGGAGCTGTAGGAGTTGCAATTGGAGGTACAACAGTGGCAGTTGCGGCAGGTGCTAAAGCAGTAGCTCTGGAGTCTCTGTCAATTGGCACAGCTGCAGACCTATGTGCTCTTGGCACTCTCTGAAAAGCATCTATAGTTGGCCTGTCACTCTTGTCCTCAGTGTCTTCCTGTATCTTCTCAACTGTGGTCTGGATGTCAGTTACCTTCACATCTAGATCATGAAGATTTATCTCAAAGATCCTCTAAAGGCTCTCTTGATTTCGAGTTAGGGTGGCTAGTCCTTTCTCTATTCTCACTGTTGCCTCAAGCAGATAGCTGAGCTGATCGCTTGGGAGCTGTCTTGGGCTTAGATGAAGCAGCCCCAGACTTGATTGCGTCCCCCATAAGTTTTTGTGACTTGGGCACTGGCTCTTCCTCTTCCTCATCATCCTCACCAGATTCTCTCATCATGGAAGGTTTTCCAATCACTCTAGCCATGGTCTTCTTGACCCTTTCTTTTCTTTTCTTTTCTTTTCTTTCCTCCAGCAACGTCTTCCTCTATTGATTTCATGGTTTCAAGAGTGGAGGCTCTGGATTTAGACATGGGCTTCCTCTGAGTAGGAGCCTTCTTATGCCAGGCTTGATGGCAGCAGCAGCTTGCTCCTTTTGAGCACTTTCTTCTTTGAGGTGACCTCCTCATCAACCACAAAGTCCTCATCTTCTGATTCTGAGGTTCTCCTCTTCCTCTACCTAGTTGCAGCCTTAGGCAGATTGCTTGGGGTGCTTCTGCTGCCCTCATTGAGATTTTCTTGCTCCTCTGACTTGTTCTGGCTGTCACTATTGTCTGACATGGCTGAAACTGACCCTGTGAACAAATAGGTATAAGTAGAGTAGATGAGCATCACCAAGCACAGCTATTTTGGCAAAAAAGTTGACTCAAAAACTTAATTCTAGTTTTTTGTAGAAAGCATTTCGGAGCTACTAATATGGCAAACTCGGTGACACCGAAGCAACTTTAGAGTCTAAACATGTGATTTTGGTCAGACCGAAACGCAGTTCGGTGACTCCAAGATGCTAGGGTTTCACAGAGAAAGTGAACTCGGTCACACCGATTTGTACACTTCGGTCAGACCGAGTAGTACATGTGCAATGACCTGGGCCAAATCGGTGAGACCGAATACTTCAAATCGTTCGGTCCGAGATGAGTTCGACGAAAACCTAACCCTAAGTTTTTGCATCAAAACTAATCTAGAGGAAGTTTTGGGTGGATAGAATGATCTCAATTGTGGCTAGAAACATGGCATTAACCATTGTGCAAGAGTTGGAGTTAAAGATTGCACAAGGAGATCGAGTCCATACCCTAACTTGGTGGCGAACTCGCTATGGCGACAACGGAGGTGGAGATTCCCGTTGATGGCGGCGGAGACCAGCGGCAGGAGGGCACTGGCGACGACAGAGACGATCCGGAGACCAGGAGGGGTGGCAAAGCTGGGCAGGCGTGGTTGGAGGTTTGATGTAATTTCCAAAATTCAACCCGCAGATATATATACCCAGTCACTATCAGTGTAATCGAGTGGAACAACTCGGTGGCACCGAGATGCAGAATTGCAAGTGGTTGGTGCAACTCGATGAGACCAAACTGTTCTAATCGGTTGCACCAGGGTGAAAACCTAGATCAACTCAATGAGTTCGGTGAGACCGAAAGGAATGAATTGGTCAGACCGAAGGCCATTAAGAGGTTTTGGAAGTTTAAGCCCTTGACGGATCGGTGGCTCTGAGTCCTCCTCACCCAGGGGGTCCGAATTCGACTTGATCAAACTTTCTGATGTAGCATGAATAGAGTTTGAGACGAGAAAATCATAGGTAGCTAGAGGGAGTTCTCGGGCATTCTTGTCCATCCATTTGGCAAAAAGAAAAGCCAAACAATCAAAACAACAAATGGATGTCCTAAAATGGGAAAAATATGCAACGAACATGCTCACACAACAAGACGGCAAATGAAATATGTGGCAAGGCATGCACAAACACTCTAGCATTTATCAAGCAATTGGCTATGACTAGGTCATCTATATATGAGTATATTGACTGAGGAGTCAAATGAGAACATTTGATCATAGGTCATACTCATCGTTTAAGCACAAGTGGGGTTACCACTTTTAAATAAAGCATTGTTGTGTTCACACCATTAGAGTTGCTTTAGCTCAATTCTTAGAGCAAAGCTCCCCCTAGATGTGATATCCCCCCTAAGAGGGATGTAATAACCTTGGGTTTTGTCGATGATGACTTCATGTAGATGTTGAAGATGTAGATGCTCAATGTTGATGTAGATCATTTGGAGCAATCCATTAGAGTGAGTTGCACTTTCAATACCTACATGGGTTAGTCCCACAAGGAACACACAAGGATATCCATAGACATAGAGTGAAATTCACATATGATGTTGTCCATGGAAGCATTAGGTTACCTTATCCCTTGTCTTACCAACAAGAGGGTTTGTGACTCCTTGAACTAGTGCAAGATGTGAAACTTGATTGCACTTGTCCTTGCCAAAATGAATATGAGTGAAGTATGTTGGCAGAGTCACCCTCAAGAACTCTCTAGTTCTTCTTGTTTGGGATCCACATCATCTTCATGGGAATCCTTGGAGTTGTAGTCGTACTTGATGAAGTAGAACTTGATGCAGTCTTGGGAACCCACTTGACCAAGGCCTTTGGAGCTTCTTCAAATGCATCAATCTCTTCTTGAAGCTTGCCCTTGCCTTTTAGCTTGTGGTCTTGTGGTGGAAGATCATATTGAGCTTGTGTTCCCTTGAAAGAAGTGTGTAACACCCACAATGCGGCTATATCTCCCACGTGTCGGGGCACGACTTAGAGGCATAGCCGCATGGTAGGCTTGTCGCAAGAGGGGTAATCTTCACACATCCCATGTATTGAATAAGAAAGGGATAAAGAGTTGGCTTACAATCGCCACTTCACACAATACATAAATAATTCATACATCATCCAAGGTACAATCAAAGGTCCGACTACGGAACCAAAATAAAAGGAAGACAACCCCAAATTCTAGATCCCCAATCGTCCCAACTGGGCTCCACTACTGATCATTAGGAAAGGAAACATAATAGCGACCCAAGTCTTCGTCGAATTCCCACTTGAGTTCGGTAGCATCACTTGCACTGGTATCCTTGGCACCTGTAACTGTTTGGAAGTATCCGTGAGTCACGAGGACTCAGCAATCTCACACCCACGAGATCAAGACTACTTAAGCTTATGGGTAGGAAAATGTAGTGAGGTGGAGTTGCAGCAAGCACTAAGCATATATGGTCGCTAACATACGCAAAAGAGAGCGAGAAGAGAAGCAACACAGCGGTCGAGAAGCTAGAAGTGATCAAGAAGTGATCCTGAAACTACTTACGTTCAAGCATAACACAAGGCCATGTTCACTTCCCGTACTCCGCTGAAAAGAGACCATCACGGCTACACACGCGGTTGATTCATTTTAATTAAGTTAAGTGACAAGTTCTCTACAACCAGATATTAACAAATTCCCAGCTACCACATAACCATGAGCACGACTCTCGAAAGTTTATACCTTGCAGGGGTGTCCCAACTTAGCCCATCACAAGCTCTCATGGTCAACGAAGGATATTCCTTCTCCCGGGAAGACCCGATCAGTCTCGGAATCCCGGTTACAAGACATTTCGACAATGGTAAAACAAGACCAGCAAAGCTGCCCGATGTGCCGACAAATCCCGGTAGGAGTCGCACGTATCTCGTTCTCAGGGCACACCGGATAGGTCAAGCTACGAGTAAAACCAACCCTCAAGCTGCCACGAGGTGGCCCCGCAAGTTGCCCATTTTGGACCAACACTCAGAGGAGCACTGGCCCAGGGGGTTTAAAATAAAGATGACCCTTGAGTCTGCAGAACCCCAGGGAAAGGTATATGGTGATAGGTAGGAAAATGTTAAAACCAAGGTTGGGCCTTGATGGAGGAGCTTTATTCAAGGAGAACTGTCAAGGGGTTCCCTGTAACGCCCCGGATACAACTTCCCATATTTGGACTCCGACTCTTGCCTTTTTTCCGGAGATGCGATATGAGATTCCTTCGTGGTTGGGTTTTGTCTTTGTTTTACATTTTGTCCATGTCATGCATTTCATATCATGTCGTCATGTTCATCGCATTTGCAAACGTGTTCGTCTCATGCATCCGAGCATTTTCCCCGTTGTCCGTTTTGCAATCCGACACTCCTATGTCCTCCAGCGCCCCCTTTTACCTCTTTTCGTGTGCGGGTGTTAAACGTCCTCGGATTGGTCCGAGATTTTCCAAGTGGCCTTGGTACACCACCGGTAGACCGCCTGTCAAGTTTCGTGCCATTTGGAGTCCGTTTGATACTCCAATGGTTAACCGGGGAACCGCAAAGGCCTCGTGTGTGTTGTAGCCCAACATCCCTCCAAAGTGGCCCAATAACCCATCCAAACCCCCTCCATCCTCTTGGCCATTCGATCACGATCGCGTGGCCGAAAACCACACTCCATTTGGACTCTCCTAGCTCCTCCTACCTATAAATATGTGATCCCCTCCATTTTCTCGCGCAGATGAAACCCTAGCCCCGCTCCCCTTGCACCGCCGGACAATTTATCTGCCACCGGATGTGTCCGCCGAACACGTCGTCCCGACCAATCACCGCGCGCCACGTGGGCAGCGCCTCCGTCTCGCCCACTCACCGGCCGCCACCTCACCCTGCCCTCCGCCGCGCCAGGCCCGCCGAGGCCCGAGGCCGGCCCGCCCCGGGCGCGACCGGCCCCGACAAGCCGCCGCTCGCCTGCCTCTCCACCGCTGCCGCCTGCTTGCACGCCCACCTCCCCTCACCGACGTTTGCCCCGCCGTCTGCCGCCTTGGCCGGCGACCGCCGCCGCAGTGCCTCACCGGCGCCGCTCTTCGCCGGCGCTACTCCGCCGCCCCCGACGCTCCTCCTCGCCGGCGCTGCAGCGCGTCACGGCGCGCTCGTGCCGGATCCGCCGCCCGAGCTCTCCGGCAAGCCCCCGCACTATTCTGGCGAGAACTGCAACTCCGGCGAACCTCGGCTTCCGTGCCCCAGATCCAGATCTGGAAAACCCTAGGTTGACCTCTTTTTTTCCCTAAGTCTGCTATATTTTCTAGCTCTATTCATCATGCCATAACTCTGTGACCGTAGCTTCGTTTTGTGCGTGCAATATATCAAAATGTTCATCTAGATGTGCTCTTCATTTTTTTCCATTGCACCATGCTTGTTTGAGTCCATCTTGATGCCCAAATTGTTGATGCAAGAGCGCTATAAAATGTTAGTTCCTGTTTCTTAGCAGAGTATGAGCATTTGTCATTTTTGCTACATTTATTGTGTGCTGCATATGGGCATGAGCTCTACACGTGTTTTGGGCTATGACATGCCATCTTTACAGGGGTATATGCCATGTATTTTTTTGATCAATGTGGTTACTAGCACAAGCATGCAAAGTAGCTCTCGTGATATTGCTGATTTCAGAGACTTAGAATTTCACTAAGTCATTGCTCTGCTGTTATTTTTATGCCATGTATTCATGTTGCTACAGTGAGATCCATGCTTCTTTTGAGTATGTTCAGTAAGGTTGATTTGGACATATGGTTGTTCTCTATCCATCCATGTCCCTCTTTGCATTTATGGAGTACCCTAGAACGACTCAATCTTGCTCTACTTTTGCTATAAAATGTTCCTGACAGATTGTTTACGTGTTAATCAATTTTGCCAAGGTTGTTGTAGTTGATCCATGCATGCTATGAGCTTGTTCTTGCTTTGGTTAGCTTCATGAACTTGTCTTCTTGCTGGTAGTATGCTTATCTTGTCATACAATTCCTTATGTTGAGTGCATCGAGCTCGCAAACATGCCTTCATAATTCTGTTGATGCCATGTCCAGTTTTTTGCTAAGTCTGAATCTGTTAATTAACGAAACTTGCTATGTTTACATGGGTGCCATCATATCTTCTGATCCTTTTTGGCTTATGGTCAGTAAGGGACTTTTGTTATATGCTTTGAGTAGATCAATTCCGTGCCTTGTATTGCTATATTCTATTCCTATAGCATGTTGTTTGCTTGCTCTAAACATTGCTTCCTGATGTTAATTCCTGACATCTTATTTTCACTAAGTCTGAGTAGCTGATATCTTTTGCATTTTTGCCATGCTTGTTTGAACCATCTCTTGTGTGATTTAGCCATAGCTCAGTGTTCATCTTTTGTCAAGCATCTTGAGTAGATCACTTCCATGTGCTTTGTTGCTATGTTGGAGTGCAGTAGCTTGTTTTCTTGTTGCATTCTAGATGGCATCGTGCTGTTAATCGCAGAATTGTGCCATTATTGTTTTGCTTGCCATTTGCAAACCGTGCATCCGTTTCCGGTGATCTTTATATCGATTTTGACCGAAATCAACTCATCTTTCCAGTGGCGCACTTGGTTTGCCAAATTGATGCCTTGTTTGTCCTTTTCCTTCCGAAGCACACATATGCATTGCATATCACATCCCGCATATCATGCCATGTTTTGCACCATGTTGCTTGCGCATTGCACCGTGTTTGATTGTTGTTTCCTTTGCTTGTGTTCTTGCTTTGAGTAGAGCCGAGAGACGAGTACGTGATCAAGGAACCCATTGAGTACGCTTACGAGGATCAAGCTTACGTCAACTCGGAGAACTTTGCAGGCAAGATGACCATACCCTAGAAATCACTTCTATCTTTGCTTGCTAGTTTCTCGCTCTTTTGCTATGCTGCGATACCTACCACATGCTTATCATGCCTCCCATATTGCCACGTCAAGCCTCTAACCCACCTTTCCTAGCAAACCGTTGTTTGGCTATGTTACCGCTTTGGTCAGCCCCTCTTATAGCGTTGCTAGTTGCAGGTGAAGATGGAATTTGTTCCTTGTTGGAACATGTTTATTGTTGGGATATCATTATTATATCTTGTTTAATTTAATGCATCTATATACTTGGTAAAGGGTGGAAGGCTCGGCCTTATGCCTGGTGTTTTGTTCCACTCTTGCCGCCCTAGTTTCCGTCATACCGGTGTTATGTTCCTTGATTTTGCATTCCTTACGCGGTTGGGTTATTATGGGAACCTCTTGACAGTTCGCTTTGAATAAAACTCCTCCAGCAAGGCCCAACCTTGGTTTTACCATCTGCTACCTAAGCCTTTTTCCCTTGGGTTCTGTAGACTCAAGGGTCATCTTTATTTTAAACCCCGGGCCAGTGCTTCTCTAAGTGTTGGTCCAACCTGAGCGATGTCCGGCGCCCCCTGGGCAACCAGGGTCTATGCCAACCCGACGTCTTGCCATCCGGTGTGCCCTAAGAACGAGATACGTGTGACTCCTATCGGGATTTGTCGGCACATCGGGCGGCTTTGCTGGTCTTGTTTTACCATTGTCGAGATGTCTTGTAACCGGGATTCCGAGTCTGATCGGGTCTTCCTGGGAGAAGGAATATCCTTCGTTGACCGTGAGAGCTTGTGATGGGCTAAGTTGGGACACCCCTGCAGGGTTTTGAACTTTCGAAAGTCGTGCCCGCGGTTATGGGCAGATGGGAATTTGTTAATATCCGGTTGTAGAGAACTTGACACTTAACTTAATTAAAATGAATCAACCGCGTGTGTAGCCGTGATGGTCTCTTTTCGACGGAGTCCGGGAAGAGAACACGGTCTCGTGTTATGCTTGAACATAAGTAGTTTCAGGATCACTTCTTGATCATTATAGCTTCTCGACCGTGCTTTGCTTCTCTTCTCGCTCTCTTTTGCGTAAGTTAGCCACCATATATGCTAGTGCTTGCTGCAGCTCCACCTCACTACCTTTTCCTCCCCATAAGCTTAAATAGTCTTGATCTCGCGGGTGTGAGATTGCTGAGTCCTCGTGGCTCACCAGATACTTCCAAACAGCTTGCAGGTGCCAATGATAACCATGCAGGTGACGCAACCGAGCTCAAGGAGGAGCTCGATGAAGATCGTGTTCGTTGTGTTGTTTCGTTTCCTTTCGATCAGTAGTGGAGCCCAATTGGGGCGATCAGGGATCTAGCATTAGGGTTTGTCTTTCTTTATTTGGTTTCGTAGTCGGACCTTGATTGTATTTTGGATGATGTAATGCTATATTCATGTATTATGTGAAGTGGCGATTGTAAGCCAACTCTTTATCCCGTTCTTATTCAGTACATGGGATGTGTAAAGATTACCCCTCTTGCGACATGCCTACCATGCGGTTATGCCTCTAAGTCGTGCTCCAACACGTGGGAGATATAGCCGCATCGTGGGTGTTACATTCCCATAACACCCAACCGTGTAAGGAACGCAAAATCAAGGAACATAACATCGGTATGACGGAAACTAGGGCGGCAAGAGTGGAACAAAACACCAGGCATAAGGCCGAGCCTTCCACCCATTACCAAGGCAAAGAGGAAGAAAAACAGAAGGAAGGGAAAATTACCATAGGCGGGGGGTTGGCACGGGAATACGGCTCCTTGCCAAACTGCCACTCCTCCGTGAGCTTGCAGTTCGCAAGGTAATTCACCATGTGAGCTACCTCTGCATGAGGCATCTCTTTGGTGCACAGCCGGCTTGGATCCCGATGAGCGCTCATCTGGCCTATCATGTGAGGGCGGCCCTGGAGCGGGAGCACCCAGCACGCCATGAAGGCGGACAGCAAGTCGGACCCGGTCAGGCCCTTCGACTGTACCATCACCCGGAGCTATGCAACGGCGGCTGCTCCCAAAGGTGACAGCGTCTTGGACCGGTACGACTAGTTAGGCCGCTTCCCAGTCGGCGGGCTGGCAACATAAGCCGGCGGGTTAACCCAGTCACCCTCCGCGAAGATGCTCTTCACGTAAAAGTACGACTACTTCACCGATTGGATCAGCGTGATGGGAGGAAATGGATTGTCGGCCCCCGGCCTCCGCACCGCGATGAAGGCGCTGCACTGAGCCGGCACCCCCGCGACGGTGGTGCCAAGCTTGGTGTAGAAGAACTCCCCCAGAGCTTGATGGTGGGGAGGACGCCGAGGAAGCCTTCGCACAAGGTGACGAAGGCGGACAGCAGCACCACCGTGTTCGGGGTGAGGTGGTGGGGTTGGAGATTGTAGAATTCGAGGAAGGCTCGGAGGAAGTTGCTCGCCGGCAGGCTGAGGCCACGCAGGCAGTGCGAGCGGAAGATGACCCGCTCGCCCTCCTCCAGCGCCGGCGACATCTCCCCCTTCGGCGCAAGACGAACCCCCACGTAGTCTGCGCGGGGCAGCCGCCGCGTCTGGCGGAGGAAGTCGATGTGGTCCTTGTTAACTGTGGAGCCGTCCCAGGCTCCGGCGCGTGCCATGAGGACGATGAGCAGACGGACGAGCTCGATGGAGACAAGCTGCGGCGGCGCTTCGACAGGGCTTGGGCGCTGCAACAAAGAGAAGGAGAAATGGAAGAAAGAGTGGGGCGGAGGGGCGCGCGTGCGTTCCCGCTTCCTCTCCTCCCCCTACTTATAGCCTATGGGCTACGAAGCCGAGGGGGTGGGCGTGGGAACGTGGGATTAACTATGCCCATGACCCCACACCCCCATCTTTACCGCGCGAATATCGCGCGCATTAACTTCTCGGAGAAGCCCAACCGCCTACCTCGGCCGCCGCGGATCCGCTAGCCGCCCGAGGCCCGGTGGTGGTGGTTCCGGCCTGCGGTCGCGCGCGTGGGCTGGTAGGCCGACCCGGCCAGCCAGCGCCACGTGGCATGCCCGCGGCAGACGGCAGGCAAAGAAGCTTATCAAGCACGCCCCCGATTCCCACCAATGCATTCCAAATCCCAGAAGGATCCAACCGGACGCAACCGATTCCCGCCGGCCGGCTCCACATGAGTCGGACGAAGCTTCCTTCAGGGCACCCAGAAGAGGAAACTATTGAGGCTCCCCAGCTCCTCAACCGTGGCCCCTCACCAGCTTCGGGGACTACTATCGGAGTAATGGGCCACAGGTAGCCTAACCCGAGCCCCCGAGCCTTTCAAGACAATGGGGCCGGCTGTGCCCCTCCAAGATGTCAAGATAAAGACTCTGCCTTCTGGCGGTTGGTTGGCCAAGCGGCCGACTGGTCGAGGGCGACCGAGTTCCGGAGGGCGGCATCCCAACGGGCCGACTCCTAGAGAGCGGCCTCCAGAGAGGCCAGCTCCTAGCAGTCGGCCCGTGGCACCCTCAAAGTCCGCACCCTCATCAAAGAGAAAAGACGGGTACGGCTACAGTGCAAGCCTCCCCCCGTATCTAGGGACGGGCATGGCCACAGTGCCCCGTACAGGCGGAAATCTCCGCACGATGCGGCACTGTTGCCTCTTCCCCCATACGTCACACCTGTCAGGTGGAGTCCTGTTCCCACGAAGGCCTGTCAGGTACGGTTTGCAGATGGTGGACCCTACCCGGCAGCCAGAGCCCTGAAGTCGGAGGAGGCTGGGGCAGCCGGACCTCGGAGGCGCCGGCTACCAACAAGTGGCCAATCCCTCCCTTGGGCCCCATACGCCATAAACCACATGAGACACGGTGTGGCGACAGTGATCACCCACCAGGCGGCGGGACTGTAGCCACGCCTTCCCGACCAAGCCTGCATCATTAGAGTTTCGGCTACAGTGATCAGAAGCCGGCAAGACCCATGAGCAGCGGGAGCGGCTTGTCGGCTCCGTACCAGACCAGGCGGCGGGCCCCAGCTGTCGGCCAAGAGGCTGGCCACCAGAGAGAATGACGACCGGGCCCTACGCCCGGCCAGATTACCATTGTACCCCTAGGGGGTAGGCCTATATAAACCCCCCAGGGCACCCATGCAAAAGGTTCGGCCCTATTAGGACTAGACTCATATCTAGAGGAGGAGAGAGCATGCCTTCCTTCTTCTACCTCTAGCAAACAGCTCGAGGAGCAACGTTGTACCACTTGTACATTAGTGATCATGCGGAGACCCCGCAGAGCAGGACTAGGGGTGTTACCTCCTAGGAGAGCCCCGAACCTGGGTAAAGTATGCCAGCGTTCGTGTCTATGCCTCATCCTGCTTCCAGGCACCAGCGACGTTCTACTCGCTCCCACCATGATAAGCCATCCTTTGGCATATGTCGCACCCAACCCGCGACAGGAGTGATAGCTTCTCTCGGAGTAGTTGTCGGAGTCGGAACCGGATACCCATTCACTAATATGAGCTTGATGTCTTCATCTTGTGTAGCTCTTTGATGACTTGTCCTTCCTTTCCGAATCCTTGCTTCTACGAGAGGGTCTTCGTTCATAATGATCATCTCTACTCCTTCTCTCTCTTGGTGGTGATTCCTCTCTTTTACTTCTCCTTTTAGGTGAGTCTTCTCTTCTTTTGTAGGGAGCCGTACACTCACTAGAGTAGTGTCCGGGTCTTCCACAATTGTAGCAATTGCGATAACGACTAGAAGATCTCTTGTCATTGTAGGACCTTGACTTGGAACTTCTCTCTTTGTTTCTACTCTTGTAGAATTTGTTGAAGTTCTTCACCATTAGGCTCAATTCTTCATTGAAGGCTTGTTTCTCACTTGATGTTGTAGGAGCATCACATGAGGCTTTGTAAGCATCACTAGACTTTATTGAAGCTCTTCCTTATCCTTGAGTGACATCTCATGAGCAACAATTCTACCAATGACTTCCGTTGGCTTGAGATCTTTGTGATTGGGCATCATTTGGATCAAGGTGCACATGGTATCATATTTTCCATCCAAGGCTCTTAGGATCTTCTTGATGGTGAATCTGCCAGGCATCTCTTCACTTCCTAAGTCGACAATCTCATTTGTGATGAGAGCAAGCCTAGAATACATTTCAGCGACTCCTTCACCATCCTTCTTTTTGAACTTATCAAGTTGACTTTGAAGCACGTCCAATTTGGATTCCTTGACGGACTGAGCACCTTCGTGCATGTCAACCAAAGTATCCCAAATTTCCTTTGCATTCTCAAGGCGGCTGATTTTATTGAATTCTTTGGGGCACAATCCGTTGAAGAGGATATCACAAGCTTGAGGATTGTATTGCAACATCTTCAATTATTCCGCAGTCGCTTCACGATTCGGTTCTCTTCCATCTTCGAAGAATTCACCTTGCAAGCCAATACACACAAATAGCCCAAACGGTGGGGTTATGTCCAAGAATATGCATTTTCATCTTATGCTTCCAACTAGCAAAATTAGTACCATCAAGGTAAGGACCTCTATGGTGGTAATTTCCCTGGCTAGATGCCATACTCTCCAAGGTTGTGAAACCAAGGCTATGGTCACCAAAGCTATGGAAATCAAGGCAAATGGAGACCAAAGCACTAATACCACTTGTAGGATGGAAAGTAGGTCTAGAGAGAGGGTGATTAGACTACTTGACCAAATAAAAATGTAGCCTTTTCCCAATTTTAAGTCTTGGCAGATTTTAGCAACTTAGCACAAGTCAAGCAATCAACCTACACATGCAATTCTAAGAGTATAGCAGCGAAATGTAAAATATTGCATATGAAGGTAAAGGGAAGGGTTTGGAGAAGGCAAATGCAATGTAGACACGGAGATTTTTGGTGTGGTTTCGATAGGTGGTGCTATAGTACGTCCACATTGATGGATACTTCAACCCACGAAGGGTAACGGTTGCGCGAGTCCACGGAGGGCTCCACCCACGAAGGTTCCATGAAGAAGCAACCTTGTCTATCCACCATGGCCATCGCTTTAACACCCTCGATGCGACTATAGCTCCCACGTGTCGAGGCACGACTTAGAGAGACAATCGCTTTGAAGGCATATGTCGCAAGTTAGGCAATATTCACAACATCCCATGTAATATGATAATAAAAGGGGACATAACATAGTTGGCTTACACTCGCCACGTCAATCAAGTACATAAATAACATTACATCATCAAAACACTCATGGCCCGACTACGGCGCTGAAATAAAAGAGAACCCAACATGCGACACGGTCACAATCACCCCCAACTGGGCACCACTACTGATCATCAGGAAAGGAAACATAGTAACGTTGAGAGTCCTCGTCGAACTCCCACTTGAGCTCAAGTGCGTCTCCTGGAGCGGAATCATCAGGCCCTGCATCTGGTGTAATAGTAATCTGTGAGCCACAGGGACTCAGCAATCTCGCACCCTCGCGATCAAGACTATTTAAGCTTATAGGTAAGGCAAGGTAAATATGTGGAGCTGCAGCAAGCGACTAGCAAATATGGTGGCTAACTTATTCGCAAAAGAGAGCGAGAAGAGGAGGCGAAGCGCGAGCGAGAAACTAGAGAACAACCTGCGCAAACATTACTCCAACACCGTGTCCACTTCCCGGACTCCGCCGAGAAGAGGCCATCACGGTAACACACTCAGTTGATTCATTTTAATTAAGTTAAGGTTCAAGTTATCTACAACCGGACATTAACAAATTCCCATCTGCCCATAACCGCGGGCATGGCTTTCGAAAGTTCAATCCCTGCAGGGAGTCCCAACTTAGCCCATGACAAGATCTCATGGTCAACGAAGGAATAGACCTCCTCCCAAGACGTTCCGATCAGACTCGGTATCTCGGTTCTTCAAGACACTTCGACAGGTTAAAACAAGACCAGCAACACCGCCCGAATGTGCCGACAAATCCCGATAGGAGCTGCACATATCTCGTTCTCAGGGCACACTCAGATGAGCCAGACGTCGGGTAGGCCAGCCCAGAGTTGCCCCTGGTAGCCCCGGACATCGCTCGGTGGGACCAACACTCAGAGGAGCACTGGCCCCGGGGGGTTAAAATAAGATGACCCTTGAGTCTGCAGAACCCAAGGGAAAGAAAAGGCTAGGTGGAAAATGGTAAAACCAAGGTTGGGCATTGCTGGAAAAGCTTTAATCAAGGCAAACTATCAAGGGGTTCCCATTATAACCTAACCGCGTAAGGAACGCAAAATCCGGGAACATAACACCGATATGACGGAAACTAGGGCGGCAAGAGTGGAACAAAACACTAGGCGAGAGGCCGAGCCTTCCACTCTTTACCAAGTATATAGATGCACTAAGATAACATAGCAATATAATGATATCCCAACAAGTAAATAAATGTTCCAACAAGGAACAGCCTCCAATCTTCACCTACAACTAACAACGCTATAAGAGGGGCTGAGCAGAGCGGTAACATAGCCAATCAACGGTTTGCTAGGACATGGTGGGTTAGAGGTTTGACATGGCAATTTTGGAGGCTTTAAAGCAAGTGGTAGGCATTGTAGCATTGGCATAGCAAAAGAGCGAGCAAACTAGCATAGCAAAGATAGTAGTGATTTCGAGGGTATGATCATCTTGCCTGCACAGTTGTCAGAGTTGACTGGATCCTCGAAAGCAAACTCAACGGGCTCCTCGTTAGCGAACTCGTCTCCCGTCTCTACCCAAACAAGACAAACAAGCAACAAGGATACAATCAACCACGTGCAAGGATCAAGCAATATGATGCAATGATGATATGCTATGCGGGATGCGATGCGGGATGCATATGCAAGATATGACAGGAAAAGCATGAACCTGGCCTCAACATGGAAATCCAAGTGTTCCACTGGAAATATGAGATGAAATCGCTTGAAAACGATATAAAGAACGGCGGAATCGAAGTTACGGTTTGGAAATGGCAAGCGATTCAAGAATGGCACCGGTCTGCGATTTACAGCAAGTAGCCATCTAAATGCAATGAGACGAACATGCTACAGCACTGAAACATGACAACAAAATACGTGGAAGGGATGAATTCAAGATGCTTAACAAAAGTCTAGCACTGAGCTACGGCCAATTCATCCATTAATAGGTTCAAACAAGCACGGCAAAACTGCATATGAAAAACAGATCTCAGACTTCGTGAAATTAACACCTGTCTGGAATTTCAGATCAGGTAGCACTCTTCGGAGAAGCAAAACTACATGCTACAGGACCTGAACATGGAAAAGTAAAGCATGGCATGGAGCTACTCAAATATCTTAACAAAAGTCCCTTAGCGACCTTGAGCCAAAAGGGATCAGAAAATACAATTGCAAGCATGTGAACATGGTAAAAACATAATCAGTTCTCAGACTTAGTGAAAACTGGCACATGCTGAAACATAACTCAAGTAGGCATGTTTACGAGCTCGATGCACTCACTACAGGGCAAGTCATGGAAAGACAAGCATACATCCATCAAGAAGGCACAAAATGCAAGCTAGACATGGCAAGAACAATAGCATAGCATGCACGGATCAACCACAACATCATTGGCAAAATTGCAAACAAGTTGACAATCTGCCCAGATCACAAAGTAGCAAAAGTAGAGCTCGATTGACTCAAGCTGGGGTGCTCCATAATTGCAAACAAGGACATGGACGGATAGAGCACTACAATATTAACAAAACATCCTTACTGATCATCCTCAAAAGAGGCACGGATCACTAGGAAACAACATGAACATATGGCATCATGAGATAAACAGATCAAGGACTTAGTGGAAATGCTAAGTCCCTGAAAACAGAATTACCAAGCGCACCACTTTGCAAGCTTGGACTAGTCACCCCACACATCACAAAAATACATGGGTTGCACCTCTGGAAAGATGACAAAACCCTTAACAAAACACATGTAGAGCATCAGGGCATAGCATGCACACAATAATCATGGCAAAAATGACAAAATCCTAAATGGAGTAGCAGATCTGACAATTAACTCAAGTAGCCCTCTTATAACAGCATTTCGGGCATCAGGATGAACTCAAATGAAAATGATGCAATGGAATGAAATGATGTACTCTCTGAGGTGAACATTTTGATATGCTATATGCATGAATCGGAGCTACGGATGCAAAGTTACGAGGCCGAGAACATGTGCACTTGAGCTAGGGTTTCGGAAAAAAAATCAACCGGATCTGGATTTGGATCTCGCCGGGCACTGTTCACCGGCGCCGGATTTGTCGGGGAGGCGGCCACCGGAGCGGATTCCGGCCGGCGTGGGTCGCCGGAGCGACGAGGGCGGCGGGCGCGGCGGCTTGGCGAGGCGGGGAGGATTGGCGGCAAGGCGACGTGGAGGCGGCGGAGCGGCGCGGCGGCGGCGAGCGGCCGGAGCTAAGGAAGAGGCGGCACGGCGGGGCACCCCGGCGCGACCCGGTCGGGAGGAGGAGCGGGCCGGCCCCGGGCCTCGCGGGCCGGCGGTGGGAGGCGGCGCGGGGAGGCCCCGTGGCGGCCTGTGACTGGCTGGGCGCGGCGGCGCGATTCCGTCCGCCCGGGACGGATGTCCGGCGGCGGCGCGAGGTGGATTTTTAGGGTTTCGGGGAGGGGGATCTGAGATTTTCGAAGAGTACCTATTTATAGACATAGAGGGAGCTAGGAGAGTCCAAATGAGGTGCGGTTTTCGGCCATGCGATCGTGATCGAACGCTCTAGATGATGGAGAAGGCTTAGGTGGGTTTTGGGCCAAATTGGAGAGGTGTTGGGCTGCAACAAACACGAGGCCTTTTTGGTCCCTCGGTTAACCGTTGGAGTATCAAACAAAGTCCAAATGGTACAAAACTTGACAGGCGGTCTAACGGTAGTAAACCAAGGCCGCTTGGCAAGTCTCGGTCCAATCCGGAAATGTTTAATCCCCACACACGAAAGAAAGGTATAAATGACCACCGGAGGAGAACGAAGCGCCGGAATGCAAAACGGACAACGTGATAGAGACATCCGGGACACAATTGTTAGAAGTCATTTGCTTGCCTGGAGACACAATCTTCAACGGAACAGGAATCCTTTCGGTCACAAAATCATGCTTGGCCACAAATGGAGTTGAAATAAAAGAAAGCGATGCACCAGTGTCAAAAAGAACTTTTGCAGGAACATCGTTAACAGGAAGGTTACCCATAATCACATCTGGTGAGTCCTCTGCCTGAGCTGCATTCAGCAAATTGACCTTGGCGTGCTTGGGGTTATGCTTGACCACAGCTGTACTTGCCGATCTGACAGGAGGAGGAGGAGGAAGACGCCTCTGGTTGAGACACTTGTTGGCATAGTGACCCTTCTGTTGGCACTTGTTGCACGTGACCTCTGAAAGCGGACGGTGATATGGAGCATTCGATCTTGGAGCTTGAGACGAAGTCTTGTTCTGAAAGCCAGGGTTGGGTGGGTGGGAAGAACCACTGCCACCTTTGCTCTTCTGCTGATACGGCTGACGGAACGGAGGAGGAGGAAGCCAATACTTCTGCTGCTTGGCCACTTGAGTAGAGGAATAAGGAGTAACATCTCTGACTCACTTCTTGGAAGCATCACACCTCAACTGAGCAGCCTCTTGCTTCAGTGCCATGTTGTAGAACTCATTGTACCTCAAGGGCTCGAAGAGAATAAGAGCGAGCTGGATTTCTTCTCTGAGACCACCCCTGAACTGATATATCATGCTCTTCTTATCAGGGACGTCCTGCTTAGCAAAGCGGGCGAGCTTCTAGAACAACTTGTTGTAGTCATAGACAGACAAAGAGCCTTGCTTCAGGTTGCGGAATTCCTCATGCTTGCTTTCAACCACGCTCTGAGGAATATGATGAGCTCGGAAATCTCGACGGAAATCATCCCAGGTGATAACACGTCCACCTCTGGAATCCTTGTACTGCTGGAACCATTCTGCAGCTTGATCTTTGAGTTGGAAGGAAGCGAACTTGACAAAGTCCTCAGGCCTGACATTACTGCACTCGAAATGCTTCCACAGATCCACAAGCCAATCGTCAGCATCGGTTGCCTCAACACAATTGCTGAAAGTCTTTGGCCCGTTAGCAAGGAACTGGTTGAGTGTAGCAAAGTGATTCTGATTGTTGCCTTGATTCCCTTGGTTGCCTTGATTGCGCTCTTGAAGAATTTGCATGATCAACTGTGTGTTTGCATTGGTTGCGGCCATCACAGCTTGCCATGCCTCCGGAGGAGGTGGAGGTGGTGGCGGATCGGGATTCGGAGTCGTGCGCGTTGGAGGAGCCATCCTGAAGAGGTTGACCACCATTAGCACATTGATAGACAAATATTGAAGCTGAATCCAACGGAATGAAAATTGCAACATATAGTCTTCATATCCGAACAAAATGAATGAATGCATTCCTCTTGAAATGGTCACATATCCATGAATTGAGAAGCCACGTAGAATTAAGGCAGAGAAATAAATCAATAAGGTATGGCTCAAGAATGAATAATCGGTAAGAAATCCCAATCTCAAACCAATATCCGTGGAAGAAGAACTAGAGCTACAAGAATTCCCACCTATGAAACTCCCGAACCTTTCCGATTATGCAATCAGGTGTTGGGGATACAGGGGAAGCATAATATCTCACCCAAACTAGCAAATCCTACATCCAGCTGTATCCATCCTTCAACACATAACCGAGAAAAACTTCGGAAACCATCTACCTCAACCTTCGAAAAGCATCCGTTATACGAGTTATGGCGATACTCCCGAACTCCCGCCCCAGTACTGGGTGGTGTCGAGGTTATCTCACCAACGAACTGCATAAAAGAGATTTTTGATGTCGGCGTACTAAACTCAGGTATTCCAGAACTGCAACGATAAAATTATGATGACAACACCTCAGAGCTCAACTCCCCGGGACACTTCCACTAAACCCCTGACAGGAGGCACCAAGACAATGTTCTCATCATAAAACTATCGGAACGATTCCAAGATACCCACGTGATCCTAAATTTTTTTAGTGAAATTTGAGAAGAGAAGAGTCAAAACTCTACGTCAGGATGCCTTACCAGAGCGATGAGGAGACTGGGAAGTAAAACGAATTCCTAAACTCTCTGATATATAATTCCTAAATGACTCAAAACATTTTTCTAGACACAACTCGGCTGCTAAAAACGATCAAGCAATGGGGCTCCTAAGGTCGGGGAAGGCTCTGATTACCAACTTGTAACACCCTCGATGCGACTATAGCTCCCACGTGTCGAGGCACGACTTAGAGACACAATCGCATTGAAGGCATATGTCGCAAGTTAGGCAATATTCACAACATCCCATGTAATATGATAATAAAAGGGGAGATAACATAGTTGGCTTACACTCGCCACGTCAATCAAGTACATAAATAACATTACATCATCCAAACACTCATGGTCCGACTACGGCGCCAAAATAAAAGAGAACCCAACATGCGACACGGTCACAATCACCCCCAACTGGGCACCACTACTGATCATCAGGAAAGGAAACATAGTAACATTGAGAGTCCTCGTCGAACTCCCACTTGAGCTCAAATGCGTCTCCTGGAGCGGAATCATCAGGCCCTGCATCTGGTGTAATAGTAATCTGTGAGCCACAGGGACTCAGCAATCTCGCACCCTCGCGATCAAGACTATTTAAGCTTATAGGTAAGGCAAGGTAAATATGTGGAGCTGCAGCAAGCGACTAGCAAATATGGTGGCTAACTTATTCGCAAAAGAGAGCGAGAAGAGGAGGCGAAGCGCGAGCCAGAAACTAGAGAACAACCTGCGCAAACATTACTCCAACACCGTGTCCACTTCCCGGACTCCGCCGAGAAGAGGCCATCACGGTAACACACTCAGTTGATTCATTTTAATTAAGTTAAGGTTCAAGTTATCTACAACCGGACATTAACAAATTCCCATCTGCCCATAACCGCGGGCATGGCTTTCGAAAGTTCAATCCCTGCAGGGAGTCCCAACTTAGCCCATGACAAGATCTCATGGTCAACGAAGGAATAGACCTCCTCCCAAGACGTTCCGATCAGACTCGGTATCTCGGTTCTTCAAGACACTTCGGCAGGTTAAAACAAGACCAGCAACACCGCCCGAATGTGCCGAAAAATCCCGATAGGAGCTCCACATATCTCATTCTCAGGGCACACTCAGATGAGCCAGACGTCGGGTAGGCCAGCCCAGAGTTGCCCCTGGTAGCCCCGGACATCGCTCGGTGGGACCAACACTCAGAGGAGCACTGGCCCCGGGGGGTTAAAATAAGATGACCCTTGAGTCTGCAGAACCCAAGGGAAAGAAAAGGCTAGGTGGCAAATGGTAAAACCAAGGTTGGGCATTGCTGGAAAAGCTTTAATCAAGGCGAACTATCAAGGGGTTCCCATTATAACCCAACCGCGTAAGGAACGCAAAATCCGGGAACATAACACCAATATGACGGAAACTAGGGCGGCAAGAGTGGAACAAAACACTAGGCGAGAGGCCGAGCCTTCCACCCTTTACCAAGTATATAGATGCACTAAGATAACATAGCAATATAATGATATCCCAACAAGTAAATAAATGTTCCAACAAGGAACAACCTCCAATCTTCACCTGCAACTAGCAACGCTATAAGAGGGGCTGAGCAGAGCGGTAACATAGCCAATCAACGGTTTGCTAGGACATGGTGGGTTAGACGTTTGACATGGCAATTTGGGAGGCTTTAAAGCAAGTGGTAGGCATCGTAGCATTGGCATAGCAAAAGAGCGAGCAAACTAGCATAGCAAAGATAGTAGTGATTTCGAGGGTATGATCATCTTGCCTGCACAGTTGTCAGAGTTGACTGGATCCTCGAAAGCAAACTCAACGGGCTCCTCGTTAGCGAACTCGTCTCCCATCTCTACCCAAACAAGACAAACAAGCAACAAGGATAAAATCAACCACGTGCAAGGATCAAGCAATATGATGCAATGATGATATGCTATGCGGGATGCGATGCGGGATGCATATGCAAGATATGACAGGAAAAGCATGAACCTGGAAAGATGAGATGAAATCGCTTGAAAACGATATAAAGAACGCCGGAATCGGAGTTACGGTTTGGAAATGGCAAGCGATTCAAGAATGGCACCGGTCTGTGATTTACAGCAAGTAGCCATCTAAATGCAATGAGATGAACATGCTACAGCACTCAAACATGACAAAAAAATACATGGCAGGGATGCATTCAAGATGCTTAACAAAAGTCTAGCACTGAGCTACGTCCAATTCATCCATTAACAGGTTCAAACAAGCATGGCAAAACTGCATATGAAAAACAGATCTCAGACTTAGTGAAATTAACACCTGTCCGGAATTTCAGATCAGGTAGCACTCTTCGGAGTAGCAAAACTACATGCTACAGGACCTGAACATGGAAAAGTAAAGCATGGCATGGAGCTACTCAAATATCTTAACAAAAGTCCCTTAGCGACCTTGAGCCAAAAGGGAACAGAAGATACAATTGCAAGCATGTGAACATGGTAAAAACATAATCAGTTCTCAGACTTAGTGAAAACTGGCACATGCTGAAATATAACTCAAGTAGGCATGTTTACGAGCTCGATGCACTCACTACAGGGCAAGTCATGGCAAGACAAGCATACATCCATAAAGAAGGCACAAAATGCAAGCTAGACATGGCAAGAACAATAGCATAGCATGCACGGATCAACCGCAACATCATTGGCAAAATTGCAAACAAGTTGATAATCTGCCCAGATCACAAAGTAGCAAAAGTAGAGCTCGATTGACTCAAGCTGGGGTGCTCCATAATTGCAAACAAGGACATGGACGGATAGAGCACTACAATATTAACAAAACATCCTTACTGATCATCCTCAAAAGAGGCACGGATCACTAGGAAACAACATGAACATATGGCATCATGAGATAAACAGATTAAGGACTTAGTGGAAATGCTAAGTCCCTGAAAACAGAATTACCAAGTGCACCACTTTGCAAGCTTGCACTAGTCACCCCACACATCACAAAAATACATGGGTTGCACCTATGGAAAGATGACAAAACCCTTAACAAAACACATGTAGAGCATCAGGGCATAGCATGCACACAATAATCATGGCAAAAATGACAAAATCCTAAATGGAGTAGCAGATCTGACAATTAACTCAAGTAGTCCTCTTCTAACAGCATTTCGGACATCAAGATGAACTCAAATGAAAATGATGCAATGGAATGAAATGATGTACTCTCTGAGATGAACATTTTGATATGCTATATGCATGAATCAGAGGTACGGATGCAAAGTTACGGGGCCGAGAACATGGGCACTTGAGCTAGGGTTTCGGAAAAAAAATCAACCGGATCTGGATCTGGATCTCGCCGGGCACTGTACATCGGCGCCGGATTTGTCTGGGAGGCGGCCACCGGAGCGGATTCCGGCCGGCGCGGGTCACCGGAGCGACGAGGGCGGCGGGCGCGACGGCTTGGCGAGGCGGGGAGGATCGGCGGCGAGGCGGCGCGGCCGGGCAGCGAGGCGGCGCGGTGGCGGCTGTGCGGCATGGAGGCGGCGGAGCGGCGCAGCGGCGGCGAGCGGCGTGGAGGCAGCGGTGAGCGGCCGGAGCTAAGGAAGAGGCAGCACGGCGGGGCACCCCGGCGCGGCCCGGTCGGGAGGAGGAGCGGGCCGGCCCCGGGCCTCGCGGGCCGGCGGTGGGAGGCGGTGCGGGGAGGCCACGTGGCGGCCTGCGACTGGCTGGGCGCGGCGGCGTGATTCCGTCCGCCCGGGACGGACGTGTCCGGCAGCGGCGCGAGGTGGATTTTTAGGGTTTCGGGGAGGGGGATCCGAGATTTTCGAAGAGGACCTATTTATAGACATAGAGGGAGCTAGGAGAGTCCAAATGAGGTGCGGTTTTCGGCCACGTGATCGTGATCGAACGCTCTAGATGATGGAGAAGGCTTAGGTGGGTTTTGGGCCAAATTGGAGGGGTGTTGGGCTGCAACACACACGAGGCCTTTTCGGTCCCTCAGTTAACCGTTGGAGTATCAACGAAGTCCAAATGGTGCGAAACTTGACAGGAGGTCTAACGGTAGTAAACCAAGGCCGCTTGGAAAGTCTCGGTATAATCCGGAAATGTTTAATCCCCACACATGAAAGAAAGGTAGAAATGACCACCGGAGGAGAACGAAGCGCCGGAATGCAAAACGGACAACGGGGAAAAAGCTCAAATGCATGAGACGAACACGTATGCAAATGCAATGCACATGATGACATGATATGAGATGCATAACAACGACAACAACACATGGAGACAAAGACCCGAACCCGAGGAAATAAATTAACTTAACGCCGGAAACGGCAAGAGTTGGAGTACAAATTGGGAAAGTTACATCCGGGGTGTTACAATCGCCCATGAAGGACTTGCCTCACTTGGGTAGATCTTCACGAAGTAGGTGATCTCCTTGCCCTTACAAACTCCTTGGTTCAACTCCACAATCTTGTCGGAGGCTCCCAAGTGACACCTAACCAATCTAGGAGACACCACTGTCCAAAAGGTAATACATGGTGTGATGATGATGAACTCCTTGCTCTTGTGCTTCAAATGATAGTCTCCCCAACACTCAACTCTCTCTCATAGATTTGGCTATGGTGAAAAGATGATTTGAGTGGAAAGCAACTTGGGAAGGCTAGAGATCAAGATTCTTGTGGTTGGATTTGAATGTCTTGGTCTCAACACATGAGTAGGTGGTTCTCTCTCAAAAAATGAGTAGTGGAAGTGTCAGCACGTTCTGATGGCTCTCTCTTGAATAGAGAAGGGGGTGGAGGGGTATATATAACCTCCACACAAAATTTAACCGTTACACACATTTGACCCAACTCGGTCAGACCGAATAGGTGAAATCGGTGAGACCGATTCAGTTCAAAATGTGAACGTTAGGATTCTCGATGGGACCGACATGATCTACTCAGTGGGACCAATGCGCTAGGGTTAGGGAAAAACCTCAACTCGGCGGGACCGATTTCAGCAATGAGCAAACTAGAGAGTTGGACAGCCAAACTCGGTGGGACCGATCACTCATTTCGGGAAGACCGAAACGTTACAAAAGGGAACCAGAGAGTTTGCATTGCGAACTCGGTGGGACGAATTGCTCATTTCGGTAAGACCGAAACGTTACGAAGGGAAACAAAGAGTTTGCTATCCCATCTTGGTGAGATCAAAATCCCCATCGGTGAGACCGAACTGATTAGGGTTTCTGGCTATGGCTATGTCAAAGGAATTCGGTGGCACCGCATATATCAAATTGGTAGGGCCGAGTTTGACTTTAGGTTTAGGACATATTTGGATTTGAGAAAGTGGTTGAGGTCTTTGGAGCATATCACTAAGCATTTTGAGCAAGTAGACCATTAAGAAACACCTCATCCCCTTTTAGTAGTATTGGCTTTTCCTATGGACTCAATGTGATCTTGGATCACTAAAATATAAATGAATAGTCTTGAGCTTTTGCCAATATTTGTCCTTAGAATTTTGAGGGGTCCACATCTCTTGTTGTCGGATTTCGGGTTTCGGAAAAACCCTTGAGGTTCGAATGCTGGGGTGCACATGAAGATCTCTCGCCTTCCTAGCTCACACTCGACACGATCTCACGGCCTAGCTCGACGAACCCAAAGAACACAAGACACAAGATTTATACTGGTTCGGGCCACCGTTGTGGTGTAATACCCTACTCCAGTGTGGTGTGGTGGATTGCCTCTTGGGCTGAGGATGAATAGTTACAAGGGAAAAACAGCCTCCTGAGGAGAGGTGCACTTGTGCTTGGTGAACTTGTGTGGTTGAGGATGATCTGGATGAGCTCCCCCTCTATGGTGGTGGCTAGTCCAATTTATAGTGGCCCTGGTCCTCTTCCCAAATATTGAGAGGGAAGGGATCCCACAACGACCAAATTTGAAGGGGACAACTAGTACAAGTTATCCTGACAAAAGTAGTCTTCGCCTGCCAAAGGCTCTGGTGGTGACGCCGTCTTGGGCTTCACGGTGACCTCCATCCTGCTGGTCTTGGTCTTGTTGCACCAATATGGAAACCTTTTCCTGATGCCTCGGGACTGCTCTCCTGCACTTGCGTCTTTAGTACCAAAGATGAAACAAGGACACTGCACGCACTAGCGCCCGCCTGGCTCCAGTCGTCATGGCTTGCGTCACAGGAACCTCGCGAGGTGTCCCTTGCCTTGATCTCTCCGCCCCTCGCGAGCCATCCTAGTGAGGCTTGCCCCTGAGGAGGTCTTGCATCGTCCGCCTCGCGAGGCTTGGCCCCTCACAAGGGTCCTGAGTGTTTGCTGGCGAAGATGGGCCGTACAGGGCCGCTGGTGGAGCCACACTGTGGGCCGCAGGCATGCAAGTCTGGGGACCCCCGTTCCCAGAACACCGACACTTGTCCATGCCATGCCAATCATTGAACTTTCTGAAATATTCAACTTGAATGGATAGTAGTTCAATGAGCTATATGTTGTTATGAATTACCAAAACCACCCGGGGATTAGTTGCACTTTCATGCACAAACTTACCCAACACGCTCGACTAACTCTAGTCGGGCACACCATTAGATCATACCCGGCCTCGGCTGATCGACACACCGTAGTTGTGTCCTACCTAGGCTCAACAGAGAGGCCATCATGCCAATCTACATCCTAAATGCGAAGGGGTCATGAATCAATCATCCTTTGCAATCCTGCGTGTTGCGAGGGTGACCCGGAGCACACCCACCCCATAATACAAGCTGCAGGTGGTTCCGTCCAACCGGGCGTGCGCCGCTAAATCGCTGACGTCAGTGAGCTTTCAGAAGGAACGCATGACGCAGAGTGCCCATACTTATTCCTGCTTGGTGGTTAGTTCGAAAAGGCCAGAGGCCCACTCAAATCACATATCCAAACTGTTAGTGTCTTGGGAGCACGCGAAGACGATCAACGATCCACGATATGTGGTCCTGTCACCCCGTCTCACGGACTTACGTCAAGGGCTAAGAATCACTGGACGTGCCTCGTAGAAATCTCGCGAGTACCCTCCAGGTTAACCCGACTCCACATCACTCTTCACATTTCTCTCGCAGGTACCCCTCGGGGCCGACCCGACTTCATCATGGTTCTGTGGTAAAGTCAAAGTAACCATGTGTCCATAAAACCAAGGGGGAATCTGAGGAATCACCCTCGAGGGGTTCCACCTGATGTAACCGTCAAGGTGAACTAGGAGGAATCACCGTCTCAGTTCAATCTTGATGTGTTGCACGACATAGTCGTTATCGAGAGTGGTGAAGGAGGAATTGCTACTTAAGCTTGCGTTGATTTTTTCCTTCAAGAGGAAAGGGTGATGTAGCAAACTAGACATAAGTATTTCCCTCAGTTAAGAACCAAGGTATCAATCTAGTAGGAGGCACAAGCAAGTCTCCAATATATGCACCTGCACAAACTAACAAACACTTGCACACAATGCGAAAAAGGGGTTGTTGATGACCCACAAGTATGGGGTATCTATCGTAGTCCTTTCGATAAGTAAGAGTGCCGAACCCAATGAGGAGCAAAAGGAAATGATAAGTGGTTTTCAGCATGGTATTCTCTGCAAGCACTGATATTATCGATAACAGATAGTTTTGTGATAAGGTAATTGGTAACGAGTAACAAGTAACAAGTGTAAATAAAGTGCAGCAAGATGGCCCAATCCTTTTTGTAGCAAAGGACAAGCCTGGACAATTTCTTATATAGAGAAAAGCGCTCCCGAGGACACATGGGAATTATCGTCAAGCTAGTTTTCATCACGTTCATATGATTCGCGTTCGGTACTTCGATAATTTGATATGTGGGTGGACCGGTGCTTGGGTGCTGTCCTTACTTGGACAAGAATCCCACTTATGATTAACCCCCATTGCAAGCATCCGCAACTACCATAGAAGTATTAAGGTAAACCTAACCATAGCATGAAACATATGGATCCAAATCAGCCCCTTACGAAGCAACGCATAAACTAGGGTTTAAGATTCTGTCACTCTAGCAACCCATCATCTACTTATTACTTCCCAATGCCTCCCTCTAGGCCCAAACAATGGTGAAGTGTCATGTAGTCGACGTTCACATGACACCACTAGAGGGATGACAACATACATCTCATCAAAATATCGAACGAATACCAAATTCACATGACTACTAATAGAAAGACTCCTCCCATGTCCTCAGGAACAAACGTAACTACTCACAAAGCATATTCATGTTCATAAATAGAGGGGTATTAATATGCATAATGGATCTGAACATATGATCTTCCACCAAGTAAACCAACTAGCATCAACTATAAGGAGTAATCTAGCAACCCACAGGTACCAATCTGAGGAGATATTTTCATGATACGGAGGTCAAAACCTTCGGGAGATTATATAATGAATTTTTACTGACCAAAAGAAGTATCGTGCAAGAAAACGGAGTCCGGAGAGCGCACGAGGTACCCACGAGGCAGGGGCGCACGCCCTCCACCCTCGTGGAAGCCTCATATCCTTTCCGGTCTGCTTCTTATTTTCCTATTTTTCTAAATATTCCAAAACGGAGAAAAATTGCCATTATAACTGTTTTGGAGTCGGTTTACTTACCGTACCACATACCTATTCCTTTTCAGAGTCTGAAACGTTCTGGAAAGTGTCCCTTATGTATTCCTCCGGGGTTACGGTTTCAATGATATTAGTTTCAACATTTATAGGATTACCCATTCCAGACCGTTTTTGAATAACAATACATAATCACCTACAAATCAATGAATAACAATACATAATCACCTACAAATCAATGATATTAGTTTCAACATTTATAGGATTACCCATTCCAGAATGATAATCACCTACCCCGGAGCTAGAACAAAATTCATGGAAAGAGAGAAGTTTTCCTGCAAAAAATCTTAAACGAGAGTTGTATAACAATACATAATCACCTACATTGAACTCACGCTTTTGTATCCTTTTATCATGCCATCTTTTAACTTTTTTCTTTAAACAGTTTGGCATTTTCATAGGCTTGGGTTCTCCACTCATCAAGTGAGTTAATGTCAAATAACCTCTTCTCATCGGCAAGTTTGAAATCATAATTGAGCTCTTTAATGGCCCAATATGCCTTATGTTCTAGCTCAAGAGGTAAGTGACATGCTTTGCCATAAACCATTTTATACGGAGACATACCCATAGGATTTTTATATGCAGTTCAATAGGCCCATAATGCATCATCAAGTTTCTTGGACCCATTCTTCCTAGATCTATCAACAGTCTTTTGCAAAATTAATTTGAGCTCTCTGTTACTCAATTCTACTTGACCACTAGACTGTGGGTGATAAGGAGATGCAACTCTATGATTAACGTCATACTTAGCAAGCATTTTACGAAAGGCACCATGAATAAAATGTGAACCACCATCAGTCATTAAATATCTAGGGACTCCAAACCTCAGGAAAATAACTTCTTTAAGCATCTTAATAGAGGTGTTATGATCAGCACTACTAGTTGGAATAGATTCTACCCACTTAGTAACGTAATCAACAATGACTAAAATATGTGTATACCCATTAGAGGAAGGAAAAGATCCCATATAATCAAAGCCCCAAACATCAAATGGTTCAATAACAAGTGAATAATTCATAGGCATTTCTTGACGTCTACTAACATTACCAATTCTTTGACATTCATCACAAGACAAGACAAACTTACGGGCATCCTTGAAGAGAGTAGGCCAATAAAAACCGGATTGCAATACCTTGTGTGCGGTTCTATCTCTAGCATGGTGTCCTCCATAGACTTCGGAGTGACACTTGCATAGGATCCGTTCTTGTTCATGCTCAGGTACACAACGTCTAATAACACCATCTACTCCTTCTTTATAAAGATGTGGGTAATCCCAAAAGTAATGTCTCAGATCATAGAAGAACTTTTTCTTTTGCTGGTATGTGAAACTATGTGGTATAAATTTAGCAACAATATAATTAGCATAATTAGCATACCATGGAGCAGTATGAGAAGCATTTATGACATTTAATTGTTCATCAGGAAAGCTATCATCAATATTTAGTGGGTCATCAAGAACATTTTCCAACCTAGAGAAGTTGTCTGCAACGGGGTTCTCAGCTCCCTTTCTATCAATAATATGCAAATCAAATTCTTGTAGCAGGAGAACCCATCTAATAAGTCTAGGTTTAGCATCTTTCTTTTCCATAAGGTATTTAATAGGAGCATGATTAGTGTGAATAGTTACTTTAGAATCAACAATATAAGGTCTGAACTTATCACAAGCAAATACAACTACTAAGAATTCTTTTTTAGTAGTAGCATAATTTGTCTGGGCATTGTCTAGAGTTTTACTAGCATATTGAATAACATTTAATTTCTTATCAACCGTTTTCCCTAGAACAACACCTACAACATAATCACTAGCATCACACATAATTTCAAAGGGTAAATTCCAATCAGGCGGCTGAACAATAGGTGCAGAAATCAATGCTTTCTTAAGTATTTCAAATGCTTCTACACAATCATCATCAAAGACAAAAGGAACATCTTTTTCTAATAGGTTAGTCAGAGCCCGAGAAATTTTTGAGAAGTCCTTAATGAACCTCCTATAAAAACCGACGTGACCGAGGAAGCTTCTTATACCTTTAATGTCCTTGGGACATGGCATCTTTTCAATAACATCAACTTTAGCCTTGTCAACTTCAATGCATCTTTTAGAAATTTTATGCCCCAAGACAATACCTTCATTAACGATAAAGTGGCATTTCTCCCAATTCAGAACAAGATTTGTTTCTTCACATCTCTGCAAAACTCGATCAAGGTTTCTCAAGCAATCATCAAAAGAGGATCTATAAACGGAGAAATCGTCCATGAAAACCTCACATATCTTTTCACAAAAGTCAGAAAATATAGCCATCATGCTTCTTTGAAAGGTAGCAGGTGCATTACATAAACCAAAAGGCATACGTCTATAAGCAAAAATTCCAAAAGGGCAAGTAAAAGTGGTCTTTGCTTGATCATCAACTGACACAGGTATTTGAGAGAAACCAGAGTAACCATCTAGAAAGCAAAAAATGTGTATGTTTGGATAATCTTTCTAGCATTTGATCAATAAAAGGTAAGGGGTAATGATCTTTTTTAGTAGCCTTATTTAATTTGCGGAAATCAATTACGATCCTATAACTTGTAATAATTCTTTGCGGAATCAATTCATCTTTATCATTAGGAACAACAGTAATACCTCCCTTCTTAGGGACATAATGGACATGACTTACCCACTGGCTATCAGCAACGGGATAAATTATACCTGCCTCAAGGAGCTTTAATATTTCCTTTCTTACCACTTCTTTCATCTTAGGATTCAGCCGTCGTTGGTGATTAATAACTGGTTTGGCATCTTCCTCCAAATTTATTTTGTGTTGACATAGAGTGGGACTAATGCCCTTAAGATCATCAAGAGTATATCCAATAGCAGCACGGTGCTTCTTCAGAGTTTTCAATAATTTTTCTTCTTCATGCTCTGAAAGGTTAGCACTAATAATAACAAGATATATCTTCTTTTCATCAAGATAAGCATATTTAAGAGTATCAGGTAATGGTTTAAGCTCAAACACGGGATCACCCTTGGGTGGAGGAGGATCCCCTAGGATTTCAACAGGCAAATTGTGTTTCAGAATGGGTCCTTGTTTAAAGAATACTTCATCTATTTCCCTTCTTTCGTTCATAAACATATCATTCTCATGGTCTAGCAAATATTGTTCTAAAGGATCATTAGGAGGCACAACAATAGAAGCAAGACCAATAATTTCATCTTTGCTAGGCAATTCTTCATCACGGGTTGTCTATGAAATTTAGAAAAATTAAACTCATGAGACATATCATCCAAACCAATAGTAACAACATCCTTCTTGCAATCTATCTTAGCATTAACAGTATTCAAGAAGGGTCTACCAAATATAGTGGGACAAAAGCTATCTTGCGGGGAACTGAGAACAAGAAAATCAGCAGGATATTTAAATTTCCCACACAAGACTTCAACATCTCTAACAATCCCAACTAGTGAAATAGTGTCTCTATTGGCAAGCTTAATTGTGACATCAATCTCTTCTATCTCAGCAGGTGCAATATCATGCATAATTTCTTTGTATAAGGAATGAGATATTGCACTTGCACTAGCACCCATATCACATAAGCCATGATAGCAATGATCTCCTATTTTAACAAAAATAATAGGCATGCCTACAACAGGTCTATGTTTATTTTTAGTATCAGGCCTAACAATTCTAGCAGCTTCATCACAGAAGTAAATAACATGCCCATCAATATTATCGGCCAAGATATCTTTAACCATAGCAATATTAGGTTCACCTTTAACTTGCTCAGGGGGTTTGTGTGTCCTAATATTACTTTTGTTGACTACAGTTGAAACTTTAGCATGATCCTTTATTCTAACAGGGAAAGGTGGTTTCTCAACATAAGCAGTATGAACAATAGGATCATTATAAATGATAGTCTTTTCTTCAACTTTAATAGGTGCAACTACTTTTGTTTCAGTGGGAGGATTATATTTAAACCACTTCTCCTTAGGGAGATCAACATGAGTAGCAAAGGATTCACAGAAAGAAGCTACTATCTCAGAGTCAAGTCCATACTTAGTGCTAAATTTATGGAAAACATCGGTATCCATAAAAGATTTAACACAATAAAACTTAGGTGTTATACCTAACTCCTTACCTTTGTCGAGATCCCAATCTTCAGAGTTGCTTTTAATTCTCTCCAATAAATTCCATTTGAATTCAATAGTCTTCATCATAAAGGAACCAGTACAAGAAGTATCGAGCATGGAGCGATTGTTGTCAGAAAGATGAGCATAAAGTTTTTGAATAATCATTTCTCTTGAGAGCTCATGATTTGGGCATGAATATAACATTGACTTAAGCCTCCCCCAAGTTTGAGCGATGCTTTCTCCTTCGCGAGGCCAAAAATTATATATATATATAATTACGATCACGATGAACAAGAGGCATAGGATAAAACTTCTGGTGAAATTCCAATTTCAATCGCTTATAGTCCCATGACCCCATATCATCACATAGCCTATACCATGTCAATGCATCTCCCTTCAAAGATAAAGGGAAGACCTTATTCTTGATAACATCATCGGGCATACCTGCAAGCTTAAATAATCCACAAACTTCATCCACATAGATTAAGTGTAAGTTGGGATGCAATGTTCCACCTCCTGCAAAAGGATTAGCTAGAAGTTTCTCTATCATACCCGAAGGAATTTTGAAGTAAACATTTTCATTTTCAGTAGGTCCAGTAGGTTGAGGAGCAACTATTTGCTCTACCGGTCGGGGTGAAGATACCCCGAACAAGCCCCTCAAAGGATTACTTTCCATAGTAACAAGTGACAATAAATTTCAGCACACTATATAAATTTTTCCTTACCAAATTCCACCTACCAAAGGCGCTTCACTCCCCGGCAACGGCGCCAGAAAAGAGTCTTGATGACCCACAAGTATAGGGGATCTACTGTAGTCCTTTCGATAAGTAAGAGTGTCGAACCCAACAAGGAGAAGAAGGAAATGATAAGCAGTTTTCAGCATGGTATTCTCTGCAAGCACTGAAATTATCGATAACAGATAGTTTTGTGATAACGTAATTGGTAACGAGTAACAAGTAACAAGTGTAAATAAAGTGGAGCAAGATGGCCCAATCCTTTTTGTAGCAAAGGACAAGCCTGGACAATTTCTTATATAGAGAAAAGCGCTCCCGAGGACACATGGGAATTATCGTCAAGCTAGTTTTCATCATGTTCATATGATTCGTGTACAGTACTTTGATAATTTGATATGTGGGTGGACCGGTGCTTGGGTGCTGTCCTTACTTGGACAAGCATCCCACTTATGATTAAGCCCCATTGCAAGCATCCGCAACTACAACAGAAGTATTAAGGTAAACCTAACCATATCATGAAACATATGGATCCAAATCAGCCCCTTACGAAGCAACACATAAACTAGGGTTTAAGTTTCTGTCACTCTAGCAACCCATCATCTACTTATTACTTCCCAATGCCTCCCTCTAGGCTCAAACAATAGTGAAGTGTCATGTAGTCGACGTTCACATGACACCACTAGAGGGATGATAACATACATCTCATCAAAATATCGAACGAATACCAAATTCACATGACTACTAATAGCAAGACTCCTCCCATGTCCTTAGGAACAAACGTAACTACTCACAAAGCATATGCATGTTCATAATCAGAGGGGTATTAATATGCATAATGGATCTGAACATATGATCTTCCAAGAAGTAAACCAACTAGCATCAACTACAAGGAGTAATCTAGCAACCCACAGGTACCAATCTGAGGTTTGGATACAAATATTGGATACAAGAGATGAACTAGGGTTTGAGATGAGATGGTCCTAGTGAAGATGTTGATGGAGATTGACCCCCTCCCGATGAGAGGATCGTTGGTGATGGTGATGGTGATGATTTCCCCCTCCCGGAGGGAAGTTTCCCCGACAGAACAGCTTCACCGGAGCCCTAGATTGGTTCCGCCTCGTGGCGGCGGAGTCTAGTCCCGAAAGCTTGCTTATGATTTTTTCCTCGACGAAAGACTCCATATAGCCAAAGATGGGCAACAGAGGGCCACCAGGGGCCCACGAGGCAGGGGGCGTGCCCAGGGGGTAGGGCGTGCCCCCCACCCTCGTGGCTGGTGGGTGGCCCCCCTCTGGTACTTCTTGCACTCAGTATTTTTTTATATATTCTAGAAATAACTTCTGTGAAGTTTCAGGACTTTTGGAGCTGTGCAGAATAGGTCTATAATATTTGCTCCTTTTCCAGCCCAGAATTCCAGCTGCCGGCATTCTCCCTCTTTATGTAAACCTTGTAAAATAAGAGAGAATAGGCATAAGTATTGTGACTAATGTGTAATAATAGCCCATAATGCAATAAATATCGATATAAAATCATGATGCAAAATGGACGTATCAGTTGTCAATCCCTTTAGTGTCACGAAAAAGAGTGAGATCTAATAGAGATAGGTATAGAAGATAAATAAAAGAGCAAACTAAAGTAAATATAAATAAATTCCAGCAAAGTATTTTTGGGTTTTTTTGTTTATAGATCTGAAAATATATGATGCAAAATAGACCCGGGGCCATAGGTTTCACTAGAGGCTTCTCTCTTGAAAGAAAACATATGGTGGGTAAACAAATTACTGTTGAGCAATTGATAGAAAAGCGCAAAGTTATGATGATATCTAAGGCAATGATCATGAATATAGGCATCACGTCCGTGAGAAGTAGACCAACTCCTTCCTGCATCTACTACTATTACTCCACACATCGACCGCTATCCAGCATGCATCTAGAGTATTAAGTTCATAAGAACGGAGTAACGCCTTAAGTAAGATGACATGATGTAGAGGGATAAACTCAAGCAATATGACGAAAACCCCTTCTTTTAATCCTTGATGGCAACAATACAATACGTGCCTCGCTACCCCTACTATGTCACTCGGTGAGGACACCTCAAGATTGAACCCAAAACTAAGCACCTCTCCCATTGCAGGAAAAACCAATCTAGTTGGCTAAACCCAACCGATAGTTCGAACAGAAATACAAAGATATCTTAATCGTGCATAAAAGAGTTCAGAGAAGGCTCCAATAATATTCATAGATAATCTGATCCTAAATCCACAATTCATCAGATCTCAACAAACGCACCGTAAAAGAGTATTACATCGCATAGAACTCCAAGAACAGCGAGGAGAATATTGTATTGAAGATCAAAGAAAGAGAAGAAGCCATCTAGATACTAGCTTTGGACCCATAGGTCTATGGTAAACTACTCACGCTTCATCGGAAGGGCAACAAGGTTGATGTAGAGGCCCTCCGTGATCGAATCCCCCTCTGATAGGGTGCCAGAAAAGGCCCCAAGATGGGATGTGACAGGAGCAGAGGCTTGCGGCAGCGGAAAAGTATTTTGGAGGACGCTTCTGATGTTTGGGGAATATTTGAGAATATATAGAAGTGAAACTAGGGTTGGAGGACTCTCGAGGGGCCCACAAGACTTGAGCCTTGTGGCCTCCTCGCGACTCTTCTGGCCCTCTCTCCAAGTTACGTAGGTGTCTTCTAGTGCAAGAAAAATCATCGTAAAGTTTTATTCCGTTTGGACTCCGTTTGACATTCCTTTTCTATAAAAGTCAAAAACAAGGAAAAAATAGAAACTGGCACTGGCACTGGGCTCTAGGTTAATAGGTTAGTCCCAAAAATAATATAAGATAGCATATTAATGCATATAATACATCCAAAATAGATAATATAATAGCATGGAACAATAAAAAATTATAGATATGTTGGAGACGTATCTAGCATCCCCAAGCTTAATTCCTGCTCGTCCTCGAGTAGGCAAATGAGAAAAATGAAATTTTTGATGTGGAATGCTACCTAGTATATTTATCAATGTAATTTTCTTTATTGCGGCAAGAATATTCGAATCCATAAGATTCAAAACAAAATTTTAATATTGACATAAAAAACAATAATACTTCAAGCATACTAATTAAGCAATCATGTCTTCTCAAAATTACACGGCCAAAGAAAGTTATCCCTACAAAATCATATAGTCTCGCTATGCTTCATCTTCATCACACAAAGTATTTCATCATGCACAACCCCGATGACAAGCCAAGGAATTGTTTCATACTTTTGATGTTCTCAAACTTTTTCGAATTTCACGCAATACATGAGTGTGAGCCATGGATATAACACTATAGGTGGAATAGAATATGGTGGTTGTGGAGAAGACAAAAAAGGAGAAAGTCTCACATCAACTAGGCAAATTAATGGACTATGGAGATGCCCATCAATCGATATTGATGCAAGTGAGTAGGGATTGCCATGCAACGGATGCACTAGAGCTATAAGTGTATGAAAGCTCAGAAAGAAACTAAGTGGGTCTCCATCCATCTTGATTTCTCATGAAGACCTATGGCAGTTTGAGGAAGCCCATCACTGGAATATACAAGCCAAGTTCTATAGTGAAAAATTCTCACTAGTATATGAAAGTGAAAAAATAGGAGACTCTCTATCATGAAGAACATGGTGCTATTTCAAAGCACAAGTGTGGAAAAAGGATAGTAACATTGTACCTTCTCTCTTTTTCTCCCTTTTTATTTTTTTTATTTTTTTGGGCTTCTTTGGCCTCTCTTTTTTATTTGAGCTTCTTTGGCCTCTTCTATTTTTATTGAAGTCTGGAGACTCATCCAAACTTGTGAGGGAATCATAGTTTCCATCATCCTTTCCTCACATGGGACAATGCTCTAATAATGATGATCATCACACTTTTATTTACTTACAACTCAAGAATTACAACTCGATACTAGAATAAAATACGACTCTATATGAATGCCTCATGCATAAGAGAACAATATGACAATGATGGTGTGTTTCATAATAAACAGAACGGTGGAAGTTGCATGGCAATATATCTCAGAATGGCTGTGGAAATGCCGTAATAGGTAGGTATGGTGGCTCTTTTGAGGAGGGTATATGGTGGGTTTAATGCATCGGCGAAAGTTGTGTGGTACTAGAGAGGCTAGCAATGGTGGAAGGCTAAGAGTGTGTGTAATCCACGGACTCAACATTAGTCATAGAGAACTCACATACTTATTGCAAAAATTTATTAGCCATAAAAGCAAAGTACTAATATGCATGATTCTAGGGGGATAGATTGGTAGGAAAAGACCATCTCTGGTCCCCGACCGCCACTCACAACGAAGACAATCAAAAAATAAATCATGCTCTGACTTCATCACATAATGGTTCACCATACGTGCATGCTTCGGTAATCACAAACTTTAACACAAGTATTTCTACCAATCCACAATTACTCTCTAGCATGACTCTAATATCACCATCTTTATATCTCAAAACAAATGCAAATAATCAAACTTCTCATATATTCAATGCTCTTTATATGAAAGCTTTTATTATATCCCTCTTGGATGCCCATCATCTTAGGACCAAATTCATCACCTAAGAAAATTACCATGCTGTTTTAAGACTCTCAAAATAATATAAGTGAAGCATGAGAGTTCATCAATTTCTACAAAATAAAACCACCGCTGTGCTCTAAAAGGATATAAGTGAAGCACTAGAGCAACTACCTAGCTCAAAACATATAAGTGAAGCACATAGGGTATTCTAATAAATTCATGATTAAAGAGTGTCCCTCTCAAAAGGTGTGTACAACAAGGATGATTGTGGTAAACTAAAAAGCAAAGACTCAACAAGGCGCTCCAAGCGAAAGACATATCATGTGGTGAATAAAAATGTAGCCTCAAGTAAATTTACTGATGGATTGAAGATGAAAGAGGGGATGCCATCTAGGGCATACCCAAGATTAGATGCTTGGTTGTCCTTGAATATTACCTTGGGGTGCCTTGGGCATCCCCAAGCTTAGGCTGTTGCCACTCCTTATTCCATAGTCCATCAAATCTCTACGCAAAACTTGAAAACTCCACAACATAGAACTCAACAGAAAACTCATGAGACCCGTTAGTATAATAAAATAAATCACCACTTTAGGTACTGCTGTGAACTCATTCTTAATTTATATTGGTTTTATATCTACTGTATTCCAACTTCTCCATGGTTCATACCCCGGATACTACCCACAGATGCATCCAAATTCTTCCTGCTACTTCTTGAGCTTGCATTGATTTTTCCCTTGAAGAGGAAAGGTTGATGCAGCCAAGTAGAGATAAGTATTTCCCTCAGTTAAGAACCAAGGTATCAATCAAGTAGGAGGCACAAGCAAGTCTCCAATATATGCACCTGCACAAACTAACAAACACTTGCACATGACACGAAAAAGGGTTGTCAATCCCTTCACGGTCATGAATAAGAGTAAGATCTAATAGAGATAGGTATAAAAGATAAATAAAAGAGCAAAATAAAGTTAATATAAATAAATTGCAGTAATGTATTTTTGGGTTTTTTGGTTTATAGATCTAAAAATATATGATGGAAAATAGACCCGGGGCCATAGGTTTCACTAGAGGCTTCTCTCTTGAAAGAAAACATATCATGGGTAAACAAATTACTGTGGAGCAATTGATAGAAAGCGCAAAGTTATGATGATATCTAAGGCAATGATCATGAATATAGGCATTACGTCCGTGACAAGTAGACCGACTCCTGCCTGCATCTACTACTATTACTCCACACATCGACCGCTATCTAGCATGCATCTAGAGTATTAAGTTCATAAGAACAGAGTAACGCCTTAAGTAAGATGACATGATGTAGAGGGATAAATTCAAGCAATAGGACAAAACCCCATCTTTTTATCCTTGATGGCAACAATACAATACGTGCATCGCTACCCCTACTATGTCACTGGGTGAGGACACGACACGATTGAGCCCAAAACTAAGCACCTCTCCCATTGCACGAAAAACCAATCTAGTTGGTCAAACCAAACCGATAGTTTGAAGAGAAATACAAAGATATATTAATCATGCATAAAAGAGTTCAGAGAAGACTCAAATACTATTCCTGGATAATCTGATCATAAATCCACAATTCATCGGATCTCAACAAACGCACCGCAAAAGAGTATACATCGGATAGAACTCTAAGAACATCGAGGAGACCATTGTATTGAAGATCAAAGAGAGAGAACAATCCATCTAGCTACTAGCTATGGACCTGTAGGTCTATGGTAAACTACTTACGCTTCATCAGAAGGGCAACAAGGTTGATGTAGAGGCCATCCATGATCGAATCCCCCTCCGGCAGGGTGCCGGAAAAGGCCCAAAGATGGGATCTCACGGGAACAGAGGCTTGCGGCGGCGAAAACATATTTTTGTGGACGCTTCTGATGTTTGGGGAATATTTGAGAATATACAGAAGTGGAATTAGGGTTGGAGGACTCCCGAGGGGCCCATAATCCTTCAGGGCGCCCCCTAGGGCACACCCATAAGGCTTGTGGCCTCCTTGGGACTCTTCTGGCCCTCTCTGCAAGTTACGTAGGTGTCTTCTGGTCCAAGTAAAATCATCGTAAAGTTTTATTCCTTTTGGACTCCATTTGATATTCCTTTTCTGTAAAAGTCAAAAACAAGGAAAAACGGAAACTTGCACTAGGCTTTAGGTTAATAGGTTATTCCAAAAAATAATATAAAATAGCATACTAATGCATATAAAACATCCAAAATAGATAATATAATAGTATGGAACAATAAAAAATTATAGATACGTTGGAGACGTATCAGGAATCACCCTTCGTAGACGATGGCCGATTAACTACACTATAGAGATCTTATCAGAAGTGCTATGAGGTATCACCCTTGCCACTCGATAGTAACCCTTCAGTGTCATACAATTAAGGGGGTGTTGGTGATGTGTCGGGCTCTAGATGTCGATCACATTGATCGAGTCACCGGTCATAAAGCAGGGCAACAGGGACAAGGTGAGGGGCCACTGGCGGATCACTAACCAACCTATACTAAGCATTTAGGATAAACAGGTAAGGTACAAAAGCAGGTTACAAAAGCAGGCTATGCATCAGAATAGGAGCAATCAATTACAGTAGCAAAATCTAATGCAAGCATGGGAGAGAATGGAATGGGCGATATAAGAATGATCAAGGGGGGTTTGCTTGCCTGGAAGCTCCGCTGAAAAGGTCTGGTCGTCCGGGGTGTAGTCGATGTCAGGAGCAGCGTCAGTCTCGATGTCTACTAGAGAGAAGAGGGGGAAGAAACTATAAATATAATGCAAACAGATGCATCACAATGCATGACACGGCAATAAGCAGTGCTAGGGGTGACCTAACGCGAGAAAACATCTGAGACTGCTTTCCAGGTATTTAGCATTCTTCGGACAGGTGAATCAGAGGGGAAGGATCCATGTTCATCATGCTAGAGGCATGTGGCGGGTGAGTGGATAGCATATTCAGATTCGTTATATTTTTCTGAGAAACTTTCATATATAAATTATTTTCATCCGAATTACAGTTTATTTTCTAAGTTTTAATCAATTTTTGAATTCTTGGAATTATTTAATAATTCAAAATTTAAACGGTAAAATACTATTTACACCCGCTATGGGCTAGCCACAGTGGATGACAGGTGGAGCCAAGTCAAAGTTGACTAGGCTAAAGTCAAACTGACATGTGGGCCCACAAGGTTAAACTCTAATCTAATCAGAAATATTTATTTGGGCTAATTAAACACACGTGCCCATGTGTCAGTCACACACATCCTAATTAAAAGGGTGATTAACCCCTAACAATGCTGCCACGTCAGCGTTAACCACCGGCGTTAATTCGGTGGCTCGACGATCACCGGCCGACCGATTCCGGCGGCCGTAGAAAGCGCGACCGGGCTCTGCAGGTTCAACGCGGTGAGGCACTTCTAGTGGTGGCACCGACACAGGCTGGGGCGGGATCTAGTAGCGCAACAATGATTAGTGCGGCGACCGAGGAGGGGTTAGGTGAGTGGGGCGGCCAAACAACAGCGGACCGCGGTGGGAGCAAGGCTAGGCGTGGCCCGGGCTTGCGGACGCAGCCAGGACGGGTGTGAGGCAGGGAAGGCAGGAACGGAGTAGGGTGCGTGAGGGAGTAGCAATGCGAGGGCGCGTCGGGCGCGGCGAGTGGATACATGACTGCTACTTCTTGAGCTTGTGTTGGTTTTTCCCCTGAAGAGGAAAGGGTGATACAACAAAGTAGAGATAAGTATTTCCCTCAGTTAGAGAACCAAGGTATCAATCCAGTAGGAGGTACAAGCAAGTCTCTGATCTATGCACCTGCACAAACAATCAAACACTTGCACCCAATACGATAAAGGGGTTGTCAACCCCGTCACGGTCAATTGCAAAGGTGAGATCTGATAGAAATGGGTAAAATAAAAGGTTACTAAATATTTTTGGTTTTGTGGGTTTATAGATATGAAAATAAAAGATTGCAAAATAGTAGACCAGGAAGCAAATATGATGGAAAATAGATCCCGGGGGCCATAGGTTTCACTAGAGGCTTCTCTCATGAAGGCAAATAATACGGTGGTTGAACAAATTACTGTCGAGCAATTGCCAGAAAAGCACAAAGTTATGATGATATCCAAGCCAATGATTATGCATGTAGGCATCACGTCCGTGTCAAGTAGACCGAAATGATTATGCATCTATGTAATGCCCAAGATGCGGCTATATCTCCCACATGTCGGGGCACGACTTAGAGGCATAACCGCATTTTGGTTTTGTCGCAAGAAGGGTCATCTTCACACAACCCCATGTAAACGAACAAGGAAAAAATAGTTGGCTTACAATTACCACATCACACAATGATCAAATAATTCATACATCATTCAGAGTACACAAATAGTCCGACTATGGACGAAACCAAATGAAAAGAAGACAACCCCAAATGCTAAATCCCGATCGTCCCAACTGGGCGCCACTACTGATAATCAGGAAACAAAACATAGTAACGACGAAGGTCCTCATCAAACTACCAGTTGAGCTCGGTGGCATCACCTGCACTGGTATCATCGACACATGCAACTGTTTTGGTAGTATCTGTGAGTCACGAGAACTCAGCAATCTCAAGACCCGTGAGATCTAGACTATTTAAGCTTATGGGTAGGATGTGGTTATGAGGTGGAGTTGCAGCAAGCACTAAGCGAATATGGTGGCTAACATACGAGTACAAGAGTAAGATAAGAAACTACGCAATGGTCGTAAGCTAGAAGTGATCAAGAAGTGATCCTGAACTACTTACATTCATACATAACCCAAGTGTGTTCACTTCTCGGACTCTGCCAAAAAGAGACCATCACGGTTATACACGAGGTTGATGCATTTTAATTAAATCAAGTGTCAAGTTCTCTGCAACCGGATATTAACAAATTCCCATCTGCCACATAATCGCGGGCACGGCTCTTGAAAGTTTATACTCTGCAGGGGTGTCCCAACTTAGCCCATTACAAGCTCTCACGATCAATGAAGGATATTCCTTCTCCCGGAACAACCCGATCAGACTCGGAATCCCAGTCATAGGACATTTCGACAATGGTAAAACAAGACCAGCAAGACCACCTGATGTGCCGACAAATCCCAATAGGAGTCACACGTATCTTGTTCTTAGGACACACCGGTTGGGCCAGACGTCGGGCTGGCTGACACCCTGGTTGCCCAGGGGGCACCGTACATCGCCCAGGTTGGACCAACACTCACAGGAACACTGGCTTGGATTGTTGAATTAAGATAATCCTCGGGTTAATCACTCCCTAGGAAATTTTAGTTGCTATTAGGCAACTGTTAAAACCAAGGTCGAGCCTCGCTGGAGGAGTTTTATTCAAAGCGAACTATCAAGGGGGTCCCATAACCCCAATCACCTAAGGAACGCAAAATCAAGGAACATTACACCGATATGACGGAAACTAGGGTGGCAAGAGTGGAACAAAACACCGAGCAAAAGGCCAAGCCTTCCACCCTTTGCCAAGTATATAGATGCATTAATTAAATAAGAGATATTGTGATATCCCAACATATCCATGTTCCAACATGGAACAACCTGCAAGGCACCTACAACTAGCAATGCTATAAGAGGGGATGAGCAAAAGCGGTAACATAGCCAAACAATGGTTTGCTAGGAAGGTGGGTTAGAGGCTTGACATGGCAACATGGGAGGCTTGATAAACAAGTGGTAGGTAGCGCGACATAGCGATAGAACAAACAACTAGCAAGCAAAGATAGAAGTGATATCAGGGGTAATGATCATCTTACCTGAAACCCCACTAGGAAGAAGAAAGATTCCATGAAGAAGACAACGGATATAGTCGAACGAATCGTCACAACTCCGGAATGAAACCGAAGCTAAGGAGAGGAGCAGACCGGAAAGAAAAAAACAACATGGTAAACACACAAGCATAAACATGGCATGATGCACAACCAGGGATGATGCATGTCCAGTTTAAATATGCATGGCATGGCAAACTGCACAAACAATACTACAATTAAGTGTGGCTCAATATGCGACGGGTTGCATATTGATGAAGCACGACATTCAAATATTTAGTTCGCTCTCATTTAGGTACCCAACAATATTAAATGTTGTTAAACATGGCAAGAGGTGAAGCATAATAAAACTAACTATCTAGGCAAGTTTAAATGAGGCCGAAAAAACAAACAACAATTCCAGAAAATTCCCATATCATTTAGCAATTTAATGTAAACACAATTTTAAACATTTTAAAATATTGTTATCATGATGTGGATGACATATACAAGTTTTATGCAATTTAAAAAAATGTCGACATGAGCATGATACGAGGCATTTGTCACCGTGGTGGAAAGAAAGGGTGTCACGGCGACGAATCCGAAAATGATGCCACAACAACATATCGGTTCCGGTAGCTCATGGAGATACCGGTGCAAAAGGAAGTGTGCGGATGTGCGGAACATGCTAGAGATGGTGGGGTGATCCCGGTTACCAGGTGTCCCATGTGTCAGTGGCATGGCAAACGAGGAACAACGTGCAACTTACAACTCGGACACGGTGCAAACATGAGTATCTCATCTATCACACATACATTCGTTCACGGGCGTCGTCTCTGGGTTATACCTATGAAGCATGCATTTACAGAGCGGATCGACTTCGTTGAGGGAAGTAGTGGTAGTAGACGTTCTCGTGACGGTAGTGGAAGTTGAGGTACACATCTCAAAGAGGAAGTAGTCGATCATGTTTCGTAGATATTCGGGGCCACAACGAGCAACTTGATGTTCATGGAGTCTTCGAGGGTCGACGGTAGTGGTGCACACGTTTTCGTAGATGTTCGGTGTCGTCGGTGTCGTGGTACTTGGTGACATGCACATGATGGTAGTTGTACATGTCCGAAGAGGAACTTGGTGCATCCAGGTTCTTCGGGCGTCATGGTACACATTGTCTTGTCGAATCTGAGCGACGATAGTGGAACTTGGCACATGCGTGTCGAATCCATGGTTATCGTGTCATGCTAGTTGCAACATTCATAAAGGTCTTGGCGTATCCAAGCAAGGCAAAAGGCCCTCGATTCAGTGGTGGTCGAACTTAGCGAAAACCATGAAGGGGTCTTGGCAGCTTGAGCAGGGGCCACCCGAACTCGGCGGGAGGCAGAGGCAGGGGCTCGTCCTCGTCCTCGTGCAGAAGCAAAGCGGAGGAGGCGAGAAGGGTGCGGGGAAGGCTAGCGGCGAGGACTTGGTGCGGAGGAGTGATCCAGTGAAGCAGCGGCGGCAACAGGAACTCGGCGCGGCAGCGAGAGCTCGCAGGGAAGGTCCGGGACGAGCAGGACGTGGAGGAGGAGGCAAGATGGCGCAGCGGTGGCCTGCTTGTCTTGGTCGGCGATGGCGCACGGGAGAAGAGCTTCGGCAGAGAAGCACAACGCTGCGGGGACAAGGTAGTAGAGGGCTGCGGAGTCGCTGGAGATGTTGGGGCGGCGGCGCGCGTGGAGGGCTCGGGTCCCTGTTGCGGCAGAGAGGCGGGGGCGCCTGGAATCGAGCGTGCGGTGGCAACAGGGAGCTCGTGGTCACCGAAGGCGGCACTCCGTCGAGCAGGGGAAGGAGGGAGAGATGGGGATCATGCAGAGGGCTGGTAGGGTCAGAGGGGATCGGGCACGGGGGCTCCTCCTTGGTGCAATGCGTGTGTGGCGGCGGCGTGGGAGGACGAGAGGGAGAGGGTGAGCGATAGAGCGCGGGGGATCGGGCTAGGTTAAGACAGGGGAGCGGCTGGGCCTTAGAGGCCAGCCCAGTAGAGAAGGAAGTGGCCAGAGGCCTGACTGTTTGGCTCTCACTCTAAAAAAATTAAAAACAAAACAGAGATAAGGGAGAAAAGAAAGGGAGGTTAGGGTTGGAGCTTGTGCAGGAGGGTATTTTTCTCGGATCGCAAAAATGCGATTGTTCCAGGAATAATAGAAGTGGGCATGACTGAAAGTTTAAATTCAAACACATTTGATTTAAATTCAAATGGTTTGAATAGGAAGTGGGGGTTTGGAAGATCCAAAAATGTTCAGGATTTAGGTGTTGCTCGGGAAAGTGATGAAAGAATTTAGGGCAAAGTCTGGAGACCGAACTTGAAGCAGAAAAGACACGAGATTATTTTGCAAGTGTGCTATGGTGATTCCAAAGTTAATGAAATATTTTATAATAGCTCCCTAATATTGGGAGGATAAGTTATAAAGACAAGTCACCTTTGTGAACATCCCTCGATTTAAAAGGACCAAAGATCCACACGATTTGTTTAGTTGAGTTGCAAAAATTAATGATATGATGGCATGACGACATGGTGCAATGCAAGAGATGACATGATGAATGCAACAAAGCAACTGAAACACACGGTGACAACGGGAATAAATGGAAGGCATCTGGAGCGTCGGTCTTGGGGTGTCACAATCTACTACTATTACTCCACACATTGACCGACTCCTGCCTTATCTAGAGTATTAAGTGCAAGAGAACAAAGTAACACATTAAGTAAGATGACATGATGTAGAGGGATTAACTCAAGTAACACATTACTGTCAAGGGGGTCCCATAACCCAAGTCGCGTAAGTAACGAAAAATTAAGGAACATAACACCAGTATGACGTAAACTAGGGCGGCAATAGTGGAACAAAACACCGAGCAAAAGGCCAAGCCTTCCGCCCGTTGCCAATTATATAGATGCATTAATTAAATAAGAGATATTGTGATATCCCAACATATCCATGTTCCAACATGGAACAACCTGCAAGGCACCTACAACTAGCAACACTATAAGAGGGGCTGAGCAAAAGTGCTAACATAGCCAAACAACGGTTTGCTAGGAAGGTGGGTTAGAGGCTTGACATGGCAATATGGGAGGCTTGATAAACAAGTGGTAGGTAGTGCGACATAGCGATAGAACGAACAACTAGCAAGCAAAGATAGAAGTGATATCGGGGTAATGATCATCTTGCCTGAAATCCCACTAGGAAGAAGAACGAGTCCATGAAGAAGACAAACGGATGTAGTAGAACGAATCCTCACAACTCTGGAAAGAAAACGAATCTAATGATAGGGGCAAACCGGAAAGAAACAAACAACATGGTAAACACACAAGCATAAACATGGCATTATGCACAACCAAGGATGATGCATGTCCGGTTTAAGTATGCATGTCATGGCAAAGTGCACAAACAATACTACAATTAAGTGGGGCTCAATATGCAATGAGTTGCATATTGGCGAAGCACCACATTCAAATATTCAGTTCGCTCTCGTTTAGGTACCCAACAATATTAAATGTTGTTAAACATGACAAGAGGTGAAGAATGATAAAACTACCTCTCTAGGTAAGTTTAAATGAGGCCGGAACAACAAACAACAATTCCGAAAAATCCCCATATCATTTAGGAATTTAATGTAAACACAATTTTAAACATTTTAAAATATTGTTATCATGATGCTGATGACATATAAAAGTTTTATGCAATTTTAAGAAAATGTTGACATGAGCATGATATGAGTCATTTGTCACCGTGGTGGAAAGAAAGGGTGTCACGGCGACGAATCCGAAAAGGATGCCACCTCAACATATCGGTTCTGGTAGCTCATGGAGATACCGGTGCAAAAGGAAGTGTGTGGATGTGCAGACCATGCTAGAGATGGTGGGGTGATCCCGGTTACCGGGTGTCCCATGTGTCGGTGGCATGGCAAATGAGGAACAATGTGCAACTTGCAACTCAGACATGGTACAAACACGAGCATCTCATCTATCACACATGCATTCGTTCACGGGCGTTGTCTCGGGGTTATACCTATGAAGCGTGCATTTACGGAGCGGATCAACTTCGTCGAGGGAAGTAGTGGTAGTAGACGTTCTCACGACGGTAGTGGAAGTAGTGGTACACATCTCAAAGAGGAAGTAGTCGATCATGTTTCGTAGATGTTCGGGGCCACGGCGAGAAACTTGATGTCCACAGAGTCTTCGAGGGTCGACGGTAGTGGTGCACACATTTTCGTAGATGTTCGGGGTCGTCGGTGTCATGGTACTTGGTGCCATGCACGGGATGGTAGTTGTACATGTCCGAAGAGGAACTTGGTGCATCCAGGGTCCTCAGGCGTTGTGGTACACATTGTCTTGTCGAATCCGAGCAACGGTAGTGGAACTTGGCGCATGCGTGTCGAATCCATGGTCATCATGTCATGCTACTTGCAATATTCAGAAAGGTCTTAGTGTATCCAAGCAAGGCAAAAAGCCCTCAGTTCAGCGGTGGTCGAAATTGGCGAAACCACGAAGGGGTCTTGGCGGCTTGAGCAGGGGCACCCAAACTCGACGGGAGGCAGAGGCAGGGGCTCGTCCTCGTCCTCATGCAGAAGTGAAGTAGAGGAGGCGAGCAGGGCGCAGGGAAGGCCAGCGGCGAGGACTTGGTGCGGCGGAGCGATCTAGCGAAGCAGCGGCGATAGCAGGAACTCGGCGCGACGGCGAGAGCTTGTAGGGGACGTCCGGGATGAGAAGTACGCGGAGGAGGTGGCAAGATGGTGCTACAGTGGCCTGCTGGTCTTGGTCGGCGACGACGCATGGGAGAAGAGCTCCAGCAGAGAAGCAGAGCGCTGCAGGGACGGGGTAGCAGAGGGGCGCGGAGGCACTGGAGATGTCGGGGCGGCGGCGCGCGTGGAGGGCTCGGGTCCCTATAGCGGCAGAGAGGCGGGGGCGCCTGGAATCGAGCGTGTGGTGGCAATAGGGAGCTCGTGGTCGCCGGCGGTGGCGCTCCGTCGAGCAGGGGAAGGAGGGAGAGATGGGGATCGGGCAGAGGGGTGGTAGGGTCAGAGGGGATTGGGCACGGGGGCTCCTCCCTAGTGCGATGTGTGTGTGGCGGCGGCGTGGGAGGACGAGAGGGAGAGGGTGGGCGAGTGAGAGCAGGGGATCGGGCTAGGTTAAGACAGGGGCGTGGCTGGGCCTTAGAGGCCGACCCAGTAAAGAAGGAAGTGGCCAGAGGCCTGGCTGTTGGGCTCTCACTCTAAAAAAAATAAAAATAAAACAAAGATAAGTAAGAAAAGAAAGAGAGGTTAAGGGTGGAGCTTGTGCAGGAGGGTATTTTTCTCGGGCTTGCAAAAATGTGATTGTTCCAAGAAAAATAGAAGTGGGCATGACTGAAAGTTTAAATTGAAACTTTTTTGATTTATATTCAAATGGTTCGAATAGGAAGTGAGGGTTGGGAAGGTCCAAAAATGTTCAAGATTTAGATTGCTCGGGAAAGTGATGAAAGAATTCAGGGCAAACTCTGGAGACCGAACTTGAAGCAGAAAATACACGAGATTATTTTGCAAGTGTGTTCTGGTGATTCCAAAGTTAATGAAATATTTTATAATAGCTCCCTAATATTGGGAGGAGAAGTTATAAAGAGAAGTCACCAGTGCGAACATACCTCGATTTAAATGGACCAAAGATCCATACTATTTGTTTAGTTGAGTTGCAAAAATTAATGATATGATGGCATGACTACATGATGCAATGCAAGAGATGACATGATGAATGCAACAAAGCAATTGAAACACACGGTGACAACGGGAATAAATGGAAGGCATCTGGAGCGTCGGTCTTGGGGTGTCACAACTCTCCTCCACTTACAAGCGATCTCGACCCGAGATCTAAGGATGGCACCGGGGAGAAACAGAAGAGTGAGAGGTAAAACAAAGTTGCTTATTTGACAAACGAGTGAAACCAATGAACCTTGAGAGGTTGAAAAAAAATGGAAAGAAAGAAGACAGTTGAGATGAACGAAGTTGGGAACACTTTGTTAGAAAAGAAGGAACATAAAAACACCATGAAAAACTTGGAGGTTGCAAAGATATGAATGACGAGCACGATGAACAAGAAAGAATTTGGAACGACTCCGGTTAAAACAAGATAGACAAAGAGTATGAGCAAAAGAATTTGGACATCACTTCGGTTGAGAAGAGAGGCAAGACTTGATAAGATGAAAAGAAATTGAGGAGATGACACAACTCTCCGGTTAAATGGATAAGCAAAGAAAAGAACATGATCTTGGCAAAACGAGATGATGGGACGAAGAGAGCAACACCAAAATGCCTTCGGGACGAAAGAATTGTAGCTGAATTATTGGAAGCAAAGAATGGAGACGAAAATGACAACCTCTACCACAATTGCACTTGGCGAGCATCCTTGTAAAGAAGGATTGAACGGAGTTGTTGGAAAATCAACAACGAAAAGAACAAGCTTGTTGTGGGCTTATGGAAAACATCTCAAAATTTTGAGGTGACAACCGGCCACTAACGGAATCAATTACTTTCATTGAGAACACCAAAGAGATGAAAAACTTCTTTCACCAAGAGGATATGAGAAAACATGGATCAATGATAAGCACCATAATAGCAACATTCCTTAGGGAAGGCTTTAGGTGAAATATGACATGAGAAAACTCCAACGAAGAAAATGATGGATCTAAAATACCTCATTCTTGACAACAAGTGAATCATGAAACACTAAGGGAAATTATCAAGAATGACATAACGCCACCTCAAGAGATAAGATAGAAAGAACTGCACTTTGGAATGCAACATGAAGAATACTTGAGCTCCTCCAACAAGTATCTTGACGAACACTCCAGAATGAATTAAATCCAAGATGAATCACCATATTGAGCCTTCATGAGAACTCCGGTAATAAAAGAATGATCCAACGAAAGGAAGGTTCAAAAGAATGAGAAGAAGCCTTGCAATGATTTAGATGGTGCTTCGTGACAAGGTAATTGAGATAGCTTGGAACTCTGGAAAGAAAAAAAGGGTGAACAACTTGGAACCGAGAATTTATTAATCATGAACAAACTCCGAAGGAAGGAATTAATCACTTGGGTGAAAGAAGAATAAGAATTATGTTATGCTTATCCTTCATCAACTTAAATTGATGGTAAGCAATGGATTTGGCATACTACTTATTCTTGTTGAAAGGATTAAGAGAGATATAGCGCAAACTTGAGGAAGGTCTTCAACGATCCACCGGGAGGAAAAATGAATGAATTTATATGATACCATGAGAAGAGGAATCTTGAATGGACCACTATAAGACTTTGAAGATGAACAAAAAAAGAGAACGAGACATCGGGCAAATTAGCAAACGAATGAAGATACTTGAGGGAATTCAGATACGAGAGAACGAAGAGATCATGAACTGATTAGAGGATAATTGAACGATGCACCGGCTGGTAGAATTGGGGAATGAGAGCTGAATGTTAAGAACGAATAAATCTACCGAAATGATGGCCTTTGGATGATCAAGAAACAAAAACAACACATGAAATGCTCCGGATGGGTATGAAAAGAATTTCTCACGATCAGAAAAATTATTAGGATGGCATGAAGCTAGAACCATGAATCTTCAAGAGAACGGACCAAGATTTAAGAGAAATTCTTCTTCGGTTAACTAGAAATATTCATCGTTTGCAGACTCCATGATATCTGCTCCAGCTTCATCAACATAGTCATCATCACTATCATGTGGATCCGAGTCGGTGTCGTCGATGTTGATGTAGTCTTCAGGGCGAATCTCCTTGGGTTCTTCGTCTTCTTCTACTGGTGTAGGGCCTCCCATAAATATTCTGATCTTCTTGATCAAGTCGTCATTCTTCTCCACTAGTACTTCGATTTCCTCTTCATAATCTTCATGTGTAGCCTTGAATTCTTCCTCCAGTTCCTTGATTCTTGTCCTCGCCTTCTTCACATCTATCATGTCGGCACACATCTGGTTCTCTTGACATCGAATGTGCTGGTTCAACTCCTGGATAAAAGCTGCAATTGATCTATCCTTCTTGGTGCTGATCATCTCCCAGTGCTCATCTCGGCGCCCACAAATCTGGTAGATAGTATCCTTGAGATCATTGCGGTAGACTTCTCCAATACGTCCCATGGCGATGTGAGCTGCCATGCTCCTTTCTAGACTACATGTCGGTGCATCAAAGGAAAACTCTATGGGCTCGGTGACTGGCATGAACGTCCTTCCTAGAACTTGAACTTGAATCATCCAACGCTCCTCTTCAGGTAAAGTGTCCTTGTAGGTTCCGGTGAAGCTTGGTACTCCGATGTTCAGGTACTTAGTGACTTCCTTCAGGTGACGTCCAAAGGGTGTATCTTCATCCGGCTGTGTGAACTTGTTCCTTGCATCCGCCATCCTAAAAGAGTAGAAAAGATGAGGAGCCAGAATGAGAAGAGTGAGTAGTGATCTAGGGCTTTAGCTTAGTGGTCGTGTCCTACAGTCAGCGTGTGCTCTGATACCATCTTGTAGCGACCAGACCTCAAACGGTCCAATCTCTGTGCTCTGGTGTCATCCCTGGATCAGTAATGCTGACACCACACATTACTTGAAGGATTTATAACAGAGTAGCAATCACACACTTATTACATCGAGTGCCTCAAAAGAGAACTTATTACAATAAATATGGTTGAAGACCATCTAATAACAATAATAGCGGAAGGCCTGGAAGATAAGTGAGTCCATCAACTCCAACGGCATCACTGAGTATAGAATCACGACCTAAAGGCACCTTACGCGTCGTCTGAAAAGTCTGCAACATGAACGTTGCAGCCCGAAACGGGTCAGCACATGGAATATGCTGGCAAAGTAACACATCGAGAGCAATGAAAGAATAAGGCTATACTACATGCATATTTGGCTGGTGGTAAGCTCTATGGTTACAGTTTTGCGTAAAGCCAATTTTTCTCCACTGCAAAGGAATAAATTTTATTTAACTATCATGGTAGTTGTTAAACATTGAGAGTGTAGACACCCTCTCAATCCCAATTAAGCATCTTCATTAAAACCCAACAAAATTAATTTAGAGTAACATGATGAGATTCACATGATAATCAAGTACTAGATACTCAAGATGTCCATAACCGGGGACACGGCTAACCATGATTAGTTTATACACTCTACAGAGGTTAGCGCACTTTTCCCCACAAGACTCGATCTCCTCCGTTGGGATTCTTGCACTACATGATGTTTGAGAAATGGATGACCGAGACATAGTCTTTCAGAAGCGCTTGCACCTTACGAACGGGTAGACCGTACCAACCTACATCCCCTACATCTGCTAGTCTACCACTGTAAGAGTTCGCACGACTTAGTCAACTATGCTAGAGCCCATAGTAGCTTGTGGCTGCACACGGAAGTTTCTAGTATGAATAATCTCATGATCCCTTTGAGCCTAGGTGGCGGTCCAAAAGAAAAAAACAGGCAATCGCTGGAATACCCAGGTGCCTCAATCCACCCAGATGTGTGTTTAGGTTGCCACCTTAAGTAAACCATTAATTTAAAAATCTCACATCTGTCATGGATACACTCACCCAATCCACGTCTACTGGCATAGCATGACATAACAAGGAAACATAGAAGTAACTCCCAAAGGTTTGATAATAAAACAGGTAATAGGTACTACCTCATCTACTTCCCAAACCCACAATTTAATTAGATCCTAATCATGCAATGGTGTGAGGATTGATATAATGCAATAAAAACTTGGTAGTAGGAGGTATGATCAAAGTGTTACTTGCCTTGCTGATGATCCGCAAAACCTAGCGATTCGAAGTAGCAAGCGGCGCACTCCGGGTACTCTATCGCAAACAAACAAGCATACAATAAGTACTCATCTAATGCACAGGTAAAACTCGAATAAGAGATCTAACCAGATAGTTCAACTTAAGAACTCTGGTTGGCAAAAAGAATCAAATCAAACGAAGCAACGAAAGACAAACGGCGAAAGAAACAAGCTTTGTTTACTATTCTGGATCTAGGTCAAAGTTTATAGAGGCAAAAACTTGTTTGAGGTTGTTAAACGGAAAGAGGGTTTTGAGACGAAACTCCAGGCGCTTGAATCGCATGATTTCGATAAACGAGCGAAAAGTTAAACTAGAACGAAAATCGGATCAGAAATCGCGATCAGAAATAATCGCGGAATAATCCGAGAAAAAGAAAAACGACGAACAGAATAATGAATGAACGTTCATTTTCTGGAACTAAAGGATGAACATGTTCGTTAAAATGAACGGACGAGCGAACGGTCGCTAAATAAATAAACCGGAAAAAACCGATCTATAAAAAAACGAAGCTAGGTTTAAAAAAAAACTGAATCGGTTTTTCTCAGAAAACCGGGCGGCGGGGCGGCTACCTCGGCTCGGTCCGGCGGGGCTTCGGGCGGCGGTGGTGGGCAGCAGTGGCGGCGGGGCGGCGGCAACAGCGGCAGCAGGCGGCGGCTGGCGGCGGCGGTGGCGGCGGGGCGGCGTGCGGCGCGGCTCGGCGGTGCGGGCAGGGCGGCTCGGCTGCTCGGGGCTCCCAGGGGGCCCCGGGGTGGCTATTTAAGGAGGGATGGGGGGCCTTGCTTGGGGAGGGGGTCGGCGGCGGAGGCGTGCCCGGCTCGGTCTCCCCGAGTCCGGCGGCAGCAGCGGCGAGGGAGGCGGTGGCCTGGCAGGCCGGCCTGGCTCGGCTGGGCCTTTGGCCCATTCGGGCGCGGGGTTTTTTTAAAAGAATTTCACCAAAACTAAGAAAAATTCTAGAAAAATAAATAAAAATCTAAAATTACCAAAACAAATTTTCACCGTCTAAATAAAATATTTAGAACAGGATGAACATTTTCTTGGCCCTAAATGCAATTTTTGAAAACGTGCAATTTTTCCTAAATTCAAATAAAACCACGAAAAACTCCAGAATAAAACCTTATTTGATTTTTTTATTAAATCCTCAATATTTATTTATTTTTGGAAAGTCATTTTATTCCCTCTCTCATATTTTTATAATAGAAATAATTGGAGATAAAATAAATAAAATCAAATGATCCTATTTTCAAAATTTGAGAAAACTCAAATATGAAAATAACGAAATCCCCAACTCTCTCCGAGGGTCCTTGAGTTGCGTAGAATTTCTAGGATCAACCCAAAAGGCAAATAGATATGATATGCAGTGATGATCTATTGTATAACATCCCAAATTGGAAATTTGGGATGTTACAATTTTGTTCTAGTATTGAGTTGTAATCCTTGAGTTGTAAGTAAATAAAAGTGTGATGATCATCATTATTAGAGCATTGTCCCAGTGAGGAAAGGATGATGGAGACTATAATTCACCCACTAGTCGGGATGAGACTCCGGACGAAAAATAAAAAAATAAAAAAAATAAAAAGAGGCCAAAAAAACAGATGGCCGAAAAAATGAGAGAAAAAGAGAGAAGGGGCAATGCTACTATCCTTTTACCACACTTGTGCTTCAAAGTAGCACCATGATCTTCATGATAGAGAGTCTCCTATGTTGTCACTTTCATATACTAGTGGGAAATTTTCATTATAGAACTTGGTTTGTATATTCCAATGATGGGCTTCCTTAAATGCCCTAGGTCTTCATGAGCAAGCAAGTTGGATGCACAGCCACTTAGTTTCTTTTTGAGCTTTCATAAACTTATAGCTCTACTCCATCCGTTGCATGGCAATCCCTACTCACTCACATTGATATCTATTGATGGGCATCTCCATAGCCCGTTGATACGCCTAGTTGATGTGCGACTATCTCCTTCTTTTTGTCTTCTCCACAACCACTTTCTATTCCACCTATAGTGCTATGTCCATGGCTCACGCTCATGTATTGCGTGAAAGCTGAAAAAGTTTGAGAACACCAAAAGTATGAAAAAATTATTTGGCTTGTCATTAGGGTTGTGCATGATTTGAATATCTTGCGTGATGAAGATGGAGCATAGCCAGACTATATGATTTTGTAGGGATAACTTTCTTTGGCCATGTTATTTTGAGAAGACATAATTTCTTTGTTAGTATGCTTGAAGTATTATTGTTTTTATGTCAATATTAAACTTTTGTTTTGAATCATATGGATCTGAACATTCATGACACAATAAATAAATTACATGGATAAATATGTTAGGTATCATTCCACATCAAAAATTCTGTTTTTATCATTTACCTACTCGAGGACGAGCAAGAATTAAGCTTGGGGATACTTGATATGTCTCCAATGTATCTATAATTTTTTATTGTTCCATGCTATTATATTACCTATCTTGGATGTTTTATATGCATTTATATGCTATTTTGTATGATTTTTGGGACTAACCTATTAACCTAGAGCCCAGTGCCAGTTTCTGTTTTGTCCCTTTTTTTGAGTTTCACAGAAAAGGAATATCAAACGGAGTCCAAACGAGCTGAAAATTTATGGTAATTTTTTATGGACCAGAAGAAGCCCCCGAAGCAAAAGAGTTGGGCCAGAAGAGTCCCGAGCCAACCACAAGGCTGGAGGGCGCGCCCTACCCCCCCCCCCGGGCGCCCCCCGTCCTTGTGGTTGACTCGTGGACCCCCTGACTTGAAACCGACGCCAAAAATTTCTATAAATACAGAAACCCCGAAAAGAATCCTAGATTGGGAGTTCTGCCGCCGCAAGCCTCTATAGCCACCAAAAATCAATCGAGACCCTGTTCTGGCACCCTGCCAGAGGGGGGGATCATCACCGATGGCCATCTTCATCATCCCGGCACTCTCCATGATGAGGAGGGAGTAGTTCACCCTCGGGGCTGAGAGTATGTACCAGTAGCCACTACAAAAAAAACACTTCCATGATGATACGTGTTTGTCACAGTAGTCACGTTTTCTGTTATGCATGTACATCCATGACGATTTTATGACAAAATCAAGATAGTCATACCTGTGCTATCGTAGAAGTGTTCCATGACATTACCAAAATTATCATCACGGAACTGTCCACTTCCATGATGATAAATTGCGCATCATAGAAGTTCTTTCGTCAAGGGTGACCAACACATGGCATCGACCGTAACGGGTCGCCGTTAAGCTATCGGGCCCAGTTTTGGATCTGATAACCCGTTAACAGCCCAGACTAATGGGGATTTTCCACGTGTAAAATTCTCATTGGCCGAAGGAAACACGTGTTGGTTCACCGTTGGACAGATGTCATCCACTCATTGGACAGGAGGCGCCTATGATACGTTGACACATGGCACAACCCAACAGAGGCCCATTCCGGTGAAAAGGCCAGCCCAGCTAAAGGCCCACCATGTTTATTCAGACACTAGTGGGCTGGCCCGTTAACAGCTTGCCATGTTTTGGGTCAAACAGAGGCCCATACCAGATCAGGCCCGTTCACAGCCTGCCGAGTTTTTGGGCCAAATTACGGCCCATATCAGATCAGGCCCGTTAACAAGCCAGTGTTCTTTTGGGCCCATTCTAAGATAGGTTTGTACTTCAGCTTGTTAAATGCCCATTTACCAGTTCGGCCCAATAATAGTTTCAGCCTGTTAGCTGCCCGTGGTGCATCTGGGATGTTGTCGGCCCGGTTTAACTTTAGACCATTTAATGGCCCATGCAGAAACTGGGCTATTTCTTGTCCGAAGTAACTTTAGGCCTCTTAACAGCCCGTAGTCTTCGTGGATAAATTTTAGCCCAACTGGCCTACCGGCCTGTTAATGGCCCGTGTAACCGTTGGGCCTAATTACAACCCGCGTTGAATCCGGCCTGCTTATAGCCCATCTGATAATGGCCCGTGACACTTTTGGGCCTATGGCCCGCGTGGATACCGGTCTGCTTAAAGCCCATAATTTATTGGGCCAAACAGGCCCGAGATATATTTTGGCCTATTAACTGCTCATCCTATTTGGGCCCAATGTGGGCCTTAGGCAGTTTCGACCTGTATTGGCCCATGAATTTTTCGGCTCAATGCTAGCCTAATCTAGGTTTTAGCCTGTTAGAAGCCCATGGTATTATCTGACCCAGTTGGCCACGTTTTGGCCCATATGAGTAATGGGCCGGCCTGAAGACCAATAAAACTGAGATCCACTAAACCTTCCGGCCTAAATTACAGCATACCGACCAAAGAATAAACCTAGACTATACAATAAAGAAATTACGGCATATTATATCAACTGGGAATCAAAGTTCGCTACAGGTGATAATAAAGCGCAACGTGACCGCGGATTACATACACTGGGCATCAAAGATTGCCACCAGTGCATATAAACGCGCTGACAAAAGAATATACAAAATTGAGAGCACTTCAGAAAGCACTAGGCTTGGCCAGGACAGGCCCCGCAAGCAGCCGAACAAGCTGATGAGACCTCAGTTGTGTCAACGATAGATGCTCCATCCCTAGCTGTATGGCACCATAGTGCGCACGACAGTCCTCTGACATCTTCATTGCATCTTTGACTTCAAGTCAGAGCTGAGCTGAAGCAAGCCTTCCTGCTTTAAGTTGAGACTGAAGAAGTCGAACTGATTGAGGCAGCGACTACACATAGGTTGTCTCAAACCTGCTGTTGAGTAGCTTCAACTCACTGTCTTCATCAAGACAGGACCTTGGGGTCATCTCGTTGTCCTCAAGATGGTTTGTCTCACTATCTTTCCTAAAGTTCTTCCTGGCATAAGAGATACGACTCTGAATGAGAAAAAAGGAGACATGTAACAGGTTTCACAATTATATAAGCAAATAAATGGATCTGTTCTGCATAAGGAACATGTTTTTACAACTACAATTTAAAACTAGTAGTTGTTGCAAACATCCAATCAGATGTAAACATCAAAGTAAACATCAGTGGAGGAAATGATGCCTATCCAAATCTATACTAGAACAAAGTTTGAAGGCTTGATAAGGATGAACATACATTACATGATAACACGGGCTGGACAAAGCCCTTCTCCATGTTGATGGAAGGATAATTCAATAAATTCCCCAAAGAAAATTGTTTATAAGCGTTGCCGTTATTCTACATTTTGCAAAGAGTAAATATAGATCAAATAATATTGGAAGAAACAGAGGATAATGAAGCTCAGGTGCAGACTGACGATACATAATCAAATAGCAATTAGTTAAGTACAGCGTTACAAGGCAAAAGGTACTGACAAGAGGAATGCAGACATCAACGTGTGCAGTGGCATTGGCTTTATTCAACATCTTGGTAAGAGTAAATGTAGATATGATAATTTGGAGAAAGTGGAGGGCAGGGCAGATAAGATGCAGAGTAATGCTAGACAATCAACTATCTTGCGATGCAAGTACAGTAATACCACCACCGCCCGTTGTTACTTGTCACTCAAATGGATGTATCTAGCACTATTAAGTTCTAAATACATCCAATTCATCAACAATTAATTTGATACAGAGGGAGTACATGACAACATGTACTTACATGAGCAAACCAAAACTTCATAACCATTGTGTTAATTCTACATTTATCTAGGAGTAAATATAGATCTGATAATTTCAAGCAAAGGGAGGATAAAGAAGCAAACATTTACAGTGATGCTACATAATCAAACAACAATGAGTGTAAGTATGCTGACAAAGGGCAAGAGATACTAACAATAGCAATGCAGAGCCCAGTATTGTTGTGAGATCCTATGATCCTTTGAGCAAGGACATTCATCTAAAATTAGTTTTCATACAAGAGAGAAGGTAAGGCACATGCAGAAATTTAGGAATTCAAATTTTGAATTGATATCATAGACAGTACTTGACGTTGGGCTCTCAGATGTTCTAATAGGGGTTTGGCCAGTGGAGTAGGGGTAAAGTGTGGTACAATTGCTCCTGCGTTTTCTGTGGCTATTGATCTATCTGATTTAACAGATGTCACTACCTTTTCCAAATACCTAGTTTGTACTCCTTGAGGATCTGCACTCACCCTCTTCCTTTTGGACATCTATTACGAAAGAACAACATTTGACTGGAAAAACATAGTATGACGACACATGGAATAGGTACAGAAAATGGATAGGTATGGCATATACTCATATATGATTCTTAAACTCATATACCAATATAACCTTGCCAAGTTAGAGCAAGCACCTTGATGGGTGAATAAGATAGGCCATCCTCCACCATGCCAAGTTTGTTAGCCAGTGGATTGTTCCGCAATATTCCTCTCGTGCGCCCATTCTCATATTCATTTTGATAATGTTCAATACCTGACATGCATGAAAATATAAAAACAAGTGAGATTATCTTTGTAATGCAGAAGTGATTCTCAATACTTCCTCCCTGTAAACCCCTTTGTGCTATCTCTACAATTCTTCTGAGAGATGCCATGCATGATGTAATTTGGTGTGGGAATTAATATAATGTGGCCTACTACTCAAAATATGAGAGCTCCAGAAGTGATGATACTTCGCAGATGACAGCTTCAACATATAGTAAAGATGAACAAGTCGACCTGACCTGACAGATTGAAAATATACTAAGGGAGAACAACTCGACCTGACCAGTCGACTACAAATGTCTCTGCTACTCTTCCCAACAAGGAACATACTTATTAAAGAAGAGAAGAGGATCATCTTAAAGAAGAGCAGAAGAGCAAGTAGATTGAAGATGTTACAAGTCTTTCTATACAATGTCTATGGCCCACCCATGATGAACCAGAGCGCATAGAGAAATATTATTCCTCCGGTCTCTCCATATGTGGCTCACATGCATTTCGAAACTGAAGTAGGAACATTTAGCTGACTAATTAAACATGTCTCTGTTTTACTAATATCAACATAATATCAGATTTGAATTTGTACAACTAAGCCTATTTATCTCGATGGGTGGAGCAGTGCTATTACGACACGAACCACATAGGATGATCGTGGTCATTATAAAATTGGGAAACTGTAAGCATGATGAGTACAGTGTTGACCATGGCAGTGGGATGGCAGATCTGAAGCTGCAAACCGTGAAAAGGGTAGTTAGCAACTGATGTTTGGTTTGAAATAACAACTACGATTTGGTATGGACAAGAAAGTACAGTCAACAAGTGACAAAGAAATGCAATTCTGCCGTCTCTCTATATGTCGTGACATGCATTTGGAAACTCAAGTGAGACCTTTAGCTAATCAACTAAATGTGTCTATTAACTAATATCAGTATCATATCACAATCATATTTGAACAACTAAGCTTTGGAATTTTGAGTGTTGTGTTGTTTAGCTTGAAGGGTGGAGTAATGCTAGTACGACAGAAATCACCTACGCAGATCATAGTAGAGTAGATAAAAGGGGAAAACCCTAAGCATCAAGAATAAAATCAGGAAAGTGGAACTAGCTGGACCGGTGGGTGGCGCACATGATTTTCGAAACGAATATAGGAACATTAGGTGATCAATTAAACGTTCTCTGTTTTAGTGATATGAGCATCATATCAGATTCATATTTCAACACCTAAGCTTTGGAATTATGAGTGGCATGTTGTTTCGCTTGATGGGTTGAGGTCTTGAGGAGCAGTGCTAGCATGACACGAAGCACCTATGATGATGGTAGTGAATATAAAGGGGGGAAACCATAAGCTTTACGAGTATAGTAACCGTGCCATGGCGGATCTGAAGGTGCAAACCAGACAAGGCTACTTCGCAACCAATGTTTGCTTTCAACTAGCCACTACGATTTGGTACGGACAAGAAAAGTACAGTAAACAATTTACGATCTATTTTTCGGGTGAAATCAAAACTTAAGCACATATAGACAAGTACCACCTCTCTTGCGACGCCGTGTAGGCCCCTGCTGATATGTTGAGGGTGCGATGGCTGTCAGCGGCGGGGAAGAAGCTTTAGACGGCAGACGATCGGGTCGGGGGATAAATCCTGTTGTTGTGGACGAGGCGGTCGTAGGAGCGACAATGACAAGGTGGACGACGGTGCCGATGAAGCGAGAGGACGGATGAAAGGATCCTAGTTCAGCGCCGTGGATGAGAGACGTCCATCTCTTGCAGTGGATGATGGGGTGGGGGTAGCGGCTCCGGCAAGGTGGAGGATGGGGTGGCAGACGGAGGAGGCTGGCCGTAGTAGGGAGGTTGTCGTGGCACCGATGGTGTATGAATGGGGAAATGGAGGGGGAGGGGGGATCTCAAACTTTGGGACGCGCTTGTCTGAAATGTGGGAAAGTTACGAACTTATCCCCCCGTTTAAAATTTTGGACATCATGTTGGTTGGGGATAGGACGGTAATCTCGCATTTCCCAAATATTTGCTGGTAGCGATTTCGGGCGAGGAGAGGGTGTTTTGCCACCCACGGTTGGCACCCACGGTGTATGAACGGGGCTGACAGGTAGGGCGGTTGTGTCACGTCTGAGGGAAGTTACACATCCGCCCCTATTTAAAATGTTTGCCTACATTGATTTCAGACGAGGAGAGTTTGTTTTGCCGCTCACCGTGTATGAATGGGGAAATAGAGGGAGATACACATGTCTATCGAACGAGCTTGAATCAAATGTGTTTTTCCGCCCACCTTTGGCGCCCATCGTGTCTGAATAGGCTCAGAGGCGGTCGTGCGACGTCTGATTGAAGTTACTAGTCTACCCCTATCGACATCAGTGTAAATCTGGTCGATAAGGATGTCAAGTGTCAGGGGTAGACAGTAATTTCCATCTCGCAAACACTTGCTTCGGGCAGCCCACAAATGATAGTGGGTGTTTAGCCGCTTCGTTCCAAAATTGGGGAATTAGCATTCATGTTTGCCCTGGGCCCTGGAAACTAAATTCTATTCCAATTTGTATTCGATTATGAATATCCACAGATAATTCTATGTTTTGTTATTTATTTCTTCAAAACCACAACAAAAATTTATTCCACCTTTATATATGATTATTATTTAGAAATGACGTGATCTTTGAATTCAATAGGTTGGGTAAACTTTGAGTCAAACAGTTATTTCATCCAATACAATATGCTCACACGAAAAACAGTTCACCTTATGTCAATCATACAAGTACTAAGGATTACCTCGCCAAAAAAATTTGGATTATTACAACACATGGCCAACATAGGGGGTCTTACAACATAATCCATTCAGAGACATGACACAACATGCATGGGATTACCCTGGGCTTCAGATAGCAGAAACAACAGGACTCCCTCCGTCTTCAAATGCAACATTCTTACTTCCTCCAATTCTTGGGTTGCTTGCATAATGCGTGCAGCTAATTGCATAATTTCCAGCCTCAAGATCAAGATTATCTCATTCATCGCAGCCACACCATCTCTTTCTGCCTCTAGTAGAGCCTCAAGAACTAGAATATATGTGCTCAGGCTGCTCTCTGGCGGTGTTGCTTCTGAACTGCTACCATCTGGTAACATGGATGGCGCACTGCTTCCACAAATAGATTCTGGGGCTGTACATTGTGTCCTAGTGTGAACGGCATCCTGGAAGGTTTCTGTCGTGGAATTGTCACGACAGATGTCCTAGTGTGAGTACTTAGTCGTGGAGCCTTCGCGTTGAGGTTAGCTTAAAGGGGTTAATCAGGACAAAGGACATGAGGAGTTTATACTGGTTTGGCCCCTTACGATGAAGGTAAAAGCCTAGTCTAGTTTGTAGTTGGTATTGCTAGGGTTTCGATGAGCAGGGAGCGAATACGCTTGACCTGGCTCTCGATCTCTTGTTTCTTGTCCTAAACCGCCGCTGGGTCGTTCCCTTATATACACGGGTTGACGCCCTGCGGCCCTTAGAGTCCTGGCTGGCTTATATGATGTATCCGTCTCGGTGACATTTCTTACATACCTTACAATACAAGCTTTACATACATGGAGGTTTATATATATGGGCCTTAAGCCGCCTTCAGGTTTGGGCCCTCTACTAAGCCTACCTATGAACCGCCATATGGCCTTGGGCGTCATTGTGATAAGTCATCATAGGGATGACCCGGCCCCTCCTAGGCAGGTCATACCTAATAGTTATATCCCCAACATTAGGCCCCAAGTTGATTTGAATTTGTTCATGTCAATCTCCAAGACTTAGAAAAATCCTTCCATATCCGCTGCAAAAATGTTATAACCCTCCGTGACGTCATCTCCAAGAATTTCGGGAACCCGCCACAACGTCATCTTTAACGGATCTTTATCTTAATGTCTTCTCGAAAATCGAGGCGTCCCATTAGCTGGATAACCATCATTCTGCCTCCTCATCTTTCACACCTGGCTGTTTTCTTGCCTCCTTATAAATAGGACCATGAGGTCATCTCGCATTCTTCTCCTTCTCCTTTCTTCCTCCTCACAACACATCATCCCGCACGAACCTTGACACCGTCGACCTCCGTCCTCGTCCTTGACTCCAGCCGCTGCATCGCCCTGAGTGGACCAGAGAACTGCGGCGCCACTCCGATGTTCTAACATCACCAGTAAGCCTTCCTTTCTTCATCACAAATCGGCCATTAGGGTTTGTCGGTGCTCGTCGATGTTCATCCGCGTTCGTCACCATCCTTCTTTTTCTTTGTTTAGATCCATATATTAGGTCCAAAAACCATGGGAATCTTGCACGGTAGTAGTTTTAGCACTTGTTTTAATACCAGATTATATCCCCACCATGACAGATCTCCTCTAGGGCTCTTCTGTTTTTCCACTGTCACCTTTTGTAGATGAATTTATTCCCTTTTTTCTAAACAACGGTAGATCCAAATTTGTAACCTCAATCTACGGAATCTGTTTGTCCCCATACTTAGCCAATTTTGCTTTCGTGAATTCTCGAATATCTTAGCCAATGCGGCTTACTCTGCCGGCTTATCTTTACTTCATATATCATTAGCCCTCGCTTAAGCTGCCATTATAAACACTAGTAAGCATGCACGTGCAACACATGCTGTGACTACTATTATGTTTAAAACTTCTCGTACATAAATCTTGTGTGCATCTTCATTCTTGATGTACTCGAGTCAGTACAGTAAAAATTGCTCCTTGTCTCCCTACCATCACATATATTAAGGCATTACCATGGGTAAGTAATGATAAGTACGCAAAAGTATTGCACTATTTGGTCTTGAATTGTATCCACCATCCAGTAGGAAGACACATTTCAATACAATTGTATTAGCATATGATTGTCATATTCTCCACAAGATAGTGTTTCTTTACAGTGATAATTGTGCCTTTAGTGATAATGTTCAACACGAGGTCTTCACTGACAAAGAGGTGCAAGTGGCATCTCACTTCGTCCTGCGAATCTATCAATCAGCTCATCGATTCTAGAAATTTAACGCTACATTTGTACTATGCTATTATCCACCAGCCCACCCCGCTTGCATCCCTAAGTGACATGGTACGCCTCACAAGAATTATTGCATGCGGATCCATTTCTTTCTCAATGTAGTGTTCCGGAGCTGAGCTTTCCTGGACAACATAAATTTTTGTTACCGAGTGGCTGGCCTGTAAAACAAGGTTGCTTAAATAATACTCCTTTTGTATAGGGCATAAAAAACGTCTTACATTTTATTACCGAGGGAGTAGAAGGCTTGTTTGGTTAGTTTTATGCATATTTTATTTGTTTTAATAAATTTTGTGCCAGGTGTGTGGCAAGACGCAACCGCTTTTGTGGTAAGCAAACTGCTCATCACAAGTGTGGCAAGATTTCTCAAAAAATGTATCCGCCGTCATGCCGTGTGGGTGCAGATTCAAGAAAATGTGGCGTGCCAAAATTTGGTAAAGAACAAATGCAAGCTTGTCAGAGTCAAACTTGTCTAACTCATATATGAAGCAAACTGTGGCAAGGAACAACAAAACACCACCTAATTTGTGTTCTGGTAGTGGCAAATCTAACATATGAATTATCGTTTTTTGCCCCTTGAGTATGGAATTGCTAAGCAACCACCAGCAAAAACTCTAAATGTGGATGATCATTTCATGAACAACATTAGGAACATGAATACTCCGCTTGGGTACTGCAGAAATGAATGTGCCGTGCTTTAGGAGTTCTATTTGGGCACTGCAGAAGTAATTAAATGATAAAACTAATGAAAATTTGATTGGCTTACATTTTTTCTAGCTTGACTTCCTTTACCCAGAACAGCACCAAAATATTTCTTTCAAAATTCAATCAGTAAGTCATAAATTCCAAATGGATCTACTGCAGTTAAAACAACACTGCACATCTTAATCCATGACATGTAAACAAAGTTGTCTGGTCACTGTAAAATTAACTGCCACGAAATATAAATATTCGTTATCTAGCGAACTTATCCCTTGTTCAGTCCTAACAAATAACAGGAAAATGAAAGAACTACCAGTACTGTTATATTGAGAACTCACATAGGAGAGGCCTGAAGGTTTGATCATGTAGAGCTGTGGCCCATCCCTGTCATAGTCTCCAAGAATAAATCCACAGCCAAAAAGCCTGAGACAGGAGTTTAAATTGTATCAAACTATCATGTAACATGTTGAGGGCAACAACCTTGTTTGGACACTTTTCCTGCCTTACCTGAGCCACCAGTAGAGTGTACAAGATGAACATAGCTAGAAGCACAATCAGCTAATTCGTTTGCAGGCATGGGTTCTCCGAATACCTTGGTGGATACAACTTAAAGTTACAATTCTATAAAAAGAATTTGGATGGTAATCAGAAGTCTAATAATTCTCACTTTTCATAATTGGCTGCTTCTGACTTTGCTCTTGAGACTATATTTTCTCAAGAGAACAATCTGAATATCCTTTTGTACAATATGAGCTAAACTTAGACCGCACACTTGTAAAATGCCATTTATTTAGGAACGGACTAACATACATATAGTCCATAACCAGTCAATGTGCGCTACTTGAGTACATTAGTCTCCTGCATTACGGCATGTATCGAGATGGGCATGACAAGGATATTCACACAATAGCTAGAGGCACCAAGAAAAGTCATCTCTGAAACTACTCTTCTACTGGAAATCTCACACATCACCCTGAATCCGCGACATGTTAACTGGATCACCTTCGGTTCCAGCAGATATTGGGACTTGATTGGAATAAAAACTCCCAAGAGCAACCAAAATTTATCAAATTCCAAGAAAATACCTGGGAGAAGGGGATGGTGTCCACAAGCAGTGCCTCCCACAGAAACTGCCTCTCATTTTCCTTCTCTCCCTTCCCATCCATGCAACACAAATGCCAACCTCCATTGTCAAAATCAATCCGTCGAACAACTGCAGAGCATCACAACAAACTGAACTGGAGGAAAACAACTTACAAATCGATGAGGGCGGAACCAAGCCCAGCGAACACGGCGTCAGTGCCTTTCGCATCAACACCGTGGAGGATCAACTCCTCACTTTCTCGCTGAGCGACTAAAGGACTCGAGCGGCACGGCAGCAGCGTCTACTGCGCGAGGAGGGAGATGGCGAGCACCCACCTACCCCCTCGCCTTGGCCTTCGGCTGCCTGCACTTTGAGGAAGCCGCATCCCAGCCCATCGATCGAATAATTCTTCCAATACATCCAACGCGCCAGCACCTCCGCAGGGCCCTCTGGCCACCTGCCCCTGTCACCGCTAAGCCAGGCAGCAACTCATGCCGGCGACGCGCATGCGCACTATCTCGCCGTCGGGGAAACTCCAGGCATGCGCAGCGCAGCCCGTGCCTCCATGTCGCCCGAGGAAGCCAGTGCTCGCAGCGCGCCTGCGCCAAGCCGGCAGGAGCCAGGTGCCCCGCCGCGGTGGCGCTGAGACGGGGAGGAGGTAGGGGTAGGAAGGAGCGGTGGCTAGGATTCTCCACCGAGCCGCTGGCGGCGCGGGGATCGCGAGTTGGAGAGACTTTTTTCCCCTGGTTTCCGTTGACGATCGCGGGAGCTGATGCGTTAAGATGCGATCACAAAGCAAGTTCCCGTAATTCGGGGGCGCGTGATTTGCGTGAGCGGACAGGGAAGTTGCGAATCGGGGGACTTTTCATTTGCAGGCAGAGTTTTCGTCCGCCAACTGAAACTGCTAAATGCACTTTTCGTGAGGGTTATTGTTATCTTGACGGTTAGATTTAAATGGATGTGTCTGATTTGATGGTTCTAATTAATTTGGGTTGTTGTGTGTAGATTAGGCTGGGTGCGTTTAGCGTTGAATATGTTCTCTTGTTTAATAGTAGTAGAGATGTATTGTAGTCGTTAACTTGCAACCCCATCAACTAATTTGAGCTGGCCAATTATTTCCTTTTAGATTGTCCTTTCACCATGCCGCTGAAGACGATGACAACTTGCAACTGGGTTCCTTCCACAGTCACCGACAGTACTTTGAAGGATTTTGTCACTGTGGGGTACTTACCAGAAAAAGTGTCATGCATTATCGTGCTCCTGACCTGGCTAAAGAGAGACCTTAGCCGAAGGATGGTGAAATTATCGTCTTCACTAATCATATGAACCGGGATTTCTCGCCGCCCGGCTCAAAATTCTTTAGAGATATTGTGCACTTTTTCAAACTTCATCCACAAGATATTGGACCCAATTCTGTATCAAACATCTGTAACTTCCAAGTTTTCTGTCAAGTTTACCTTTAGCCTATGATAACCCACAAGTATAGGGGATCGCAACAGTTTTCGAGGGTAAAGTATTCAACCCAAATTTATTGATTGGACACAAGGGGAGCCAAAGAATACTCTCAAGTATTAGCAGGTGAGTTGTCAATTCAACCACACCTGGAAACTTAATATCTGCAACAAAGTATTTAGTAGCAAAGTAATATGATAGTAGTGGTAACGGTAGCAAAAGGTAACAGTAGTAAAGGTAATGTTTTTGGTATTTTGTAGTGATGAGAGTAATAACAACGGGAAAGTAAATAAGCGAAGAACAATATATGTAAAGCTCGTAGGCAATGGATCGATGATGGAGAATTATGCCGGATGCGGTTCATCATGTAACAGTCATAACCTAGGGAGACACAGAACTAGCTCCGGTTCATCAATGTAATGTAGGCATGTATTCCGAATATAGTCATACGTGCTTATGGAAAAGAACTTGCATGACATCTTTTGTCCTACCCTCCCGTGGCAGCGAGGTCCTTACGGAAACTAAGGGATATTAAGGCCTCCTTTTAATAGAGTACCAGAACAAAGCATTAACACATAGTGAATACATGAACTCCTCAAACTATGGTCATCACCGGTAAGTATCCCGATTATTGTCACTTCGGGGTTAACGGATCATAACACATAATAGGTGACTATAGACTTGCAAGATAGGATGAAGAACTCTCATATATTGATGAAAACATAATAGGTTCAGATCTGAAATCATGGCACTCGGGCCCTAGTGACAAGCATTAAGCATAGCAAAGTCATAGCAACATCAATCTCAGAACATAGTGGATACTAGGGATCAAACCCTAACAAAACTAACTCGATTACATGATAAATCTCATCCAACCCATCACCGTCCAGTAAGCCTAAGATGGAATTACTCACGCACTGCGGTGAGCATCATGAAATTGGTGATGGAGGATGGTTGATGATGACGATGGCGACAAATTCCCTTCCCCGGAGCCCTGAACGGACTCCGGATCAGCCCTCCCGAGAGGTTTTAGGGCTTGGTGGCGGCTCCGTATCGTAAAACGCGATGAATCCTTCTCTCTGATGTTTTCTTCCCCGAAACACAATATATAGAGTTGGAGTTGGAGTCGGAGGAGCTCCAGGGGCCCACGAGGTAGGGGGCGTGCCCTAGGGGGCAGGCGCGCACCCCACCCTCGTGGACAGGTGGTGGGCCCCCTGGCCATCATCTTTTGCAGGTATTTTTTATATTTTCCAAAAAATTGCTTCGTGAAGTTTCAGGTCATTCTGAGAACATTTGTTTCTGCACATAAATAAAACCATGGCAATTCTGCTGAAAACAGCGTCAGTCCGGGTTAGTTCCATTCAGATCATGCAAGTTAGAGTCCAAAACAAGGGCAAAAGTGTTTGGAAAAGTAGATACGATGGAGACGTATCAACTCCCCCAAGCTTAAACCTTTGCTTGTCCTCAAGCAATTCAGTTGACAAACTGAAAGTGATAAAGAAAAACTTTTACAAACTCTGTTTGCTCTTGTTGTTGTAAATATGTAAAGCCAACATTCAAGTTTTCAACAAAGATTATAACTAACCACATTCGCAATAACGCTTAGGTCTCAAGTTTACTCATATCAATAGCATAATCAACTAGCGAGCAATAATAATAAATCTCGGATGACAACACTTTCTCAAAACAATCATAATATGATATAACAAGATGGTATCTCGCTAGCCCTTTCTGAGACCGCAAAACATAAATGCAGAGCACCTTTAAAGACCAAGGACTGACTAGACATTGTAATTCATGGTAAAAGAGATCCAGTCAAGTCATACTCAATGTAAACTAATAGTAATGAATGCAAATGACAGCGGTGCTCTCCAACTGGTGCTTTTTAATAAGAGGATGATGACTCAGCATAAAAGTAAATAGATAGGCCCTTCACAGAGGGAAGCAGGGATTTGTAGAGGTGCCAGAGCTCGGTTTTGAAATAGAGATGAATAATATTTTGAGCAGTATACTTTCATTGTCAACATAACAACCAAGAGATGGCAATATCTTCCATGATACACAAATTATAGGCGGTTCCCAAACATAATGGTAAAGTTTATACTCCCCCTTCCACCAATAAGCATCAATCCATGGCTTCCTCGAAATAACGAGTGCCTCCAACTAACAAGAGTCCCAGGGGGAGTTTTGTTTGCAATTATTTTGATTTAGTTTGCATAAAGCATGGGACTGGGCATCCTGGTGACCAGCCACTTTCTCGTGAGTGAGGAGCGGAGTCCACTCCACTTGAGAATAACCCGCCTAACATGGAATATACGGACATCCCTAGTTGATACATGAGCTATTCGAGCATACAAAACAGGATATTTATTTGAAGGTTTAGAGTTTGGCACATACAAATTTACTTGGAACGGCAGGTAGATACCGTATATAGGTAGGTATAGTGGACTCATGTGGAATAACTTTGGGGTTTAAGGGATTGGATGCACAAGCAGTATTCCCGCTTAGTGCAGGTGAAGGCTACCAAAAGACTGGGAAGCGACCAGCTAGAGAGCGACAACAGTCATGAACATGCATTAAAATTAATCAACACCGAATGCAAGCATGAGTAGGATATAATCCACCATGAACATAAATATCATGAAGGCTATGTTGATTTTGTTTCTACTACATGCGTGAACATGCGCCAAGTCAAGTCACTTAAATCATCCAGAGGAGGATACCACCCTATCATACCACATCATAATCATTTTAATAGCATGTTGGCACGCAAGGTAAACCATTATAACTCATAGCTAATCAAGCATGTCACAAGAAACTATGATCTCTAGTTGTCATTGCAAACATGTTTATTCATAATAGGCTGAATCAGGAACAATGAACTAATCATATTTACAAAAAAAAAAGAGGTCGAGTTCATACCAGCCTTTCTTATCTCAGTCAGTCCATCATATATCGTCATAATTGCCTTTCACTTGCACGACCGAAAGATGTGAATAATAATAATAGTGCACATGCATTGGACTAAGCTGGAATCTGCAAGCATTCAATAAACAGGAGAAGACAAGGCAATATGGGCTCTTTTGTCAGATCAACAAGTATGCATACAAGATCCACTTCAACAATTTAATTATGGTCTTTTCCTATCGACCCCAAACAAAAGAAAAGGAATAAAACTATTTACACGGGAGAGCTCCCAACAAGTAAAAGAAGAACAGGAAATCTTTTTGGGTTTTCTTTTTAATTACTAATACAGGCATGGAAAGTAAACTAATTAAAAACTACAACTAATTTTTTTTGGTTTTTCTTAAGGTTTATCAAACGCACAAGAAGAAAGCATAAAAAGGAAATTAAACTAGCATGGATGATACAATGAAACAGTATGAGCACCGACATCTAGCAATAAGTGTGTGAACATAAATGTAATGTCGGTGAGAAATACATACTCCCCCAAGCTTAGGCTTTTGGCCTAAGTTGGTCTATGGCCATGGCTGGCCTAGAGGATATCCATAATAATAGCTGGGGTCGTACTGTGATGCAGCGGCTATCGCCTCCTGAGCTGCAGCGTGGCGACGAGCGGCCTCCGCTCTCCTCTCGTACTCATCTGCCTCCTCTCTGGTAATAACATATCTTCCTTTTTCTTGATGATCAAAGAAGGCAGGAGCAGTGAGAGTAATATGGACAGCACGGCGTCTGTCAAAGATTAGTCAATACTGGAGAGGTGATTCATTCCTCTCGACAAACTGGTGGTGAACCATAGCATTAAAGTCTAGGTAAGCTGGTGGTAATTCAATATCATCTTCGCGTATGGCTACACCAAGAAAATTAGCTATGCGGGTTGCATAAATTCCTCCAAAGAAATCTCCATTAAATCTATTAAGATGCAACCTACGTGTAACAATGGCTCCGAAATTATAAGATTTGTCTCCTAACACAACACTCCTAAGAATACTGAGGTCAGAGACACACATGTGACATGCCTCATCTTTACCATTAATGCATCTACCTATGAAGAGATCAACATAATGTATAGCAGGAAAGTGAATGCTCCCTATGGTAGCTTTTGTTATATCTCAGATTCTCCCACAGTTATGCTAGCAAGAAAATCTCTAAATTCAGATTTGCGAGGATCCCTTATACTACCCCATTGTGGAAGTTTGCAAGGAGTGGTAGAATCCTCTAATTCCATAGTATAAATTTTTTTCATAAAGATCAAACATAATAGTTGGAGAATTATGTGAAGATGAAAATTCAAACCTCCTCACAAAGGTACTAGTGAGATTGTGATACCGGCTGCACTTCTCTTCCTCGAAGCTCACAAGATCGGCGTTACGCAAATATGCGTTGAATTCTTCCTTAATTCCTGCTCGATCCATAAAATTTCAGAAGGCCACTCACAAGGACGCCCTGGAGCGTCTCTTGGTGGCTCTTCATCAACATCACGCATTGCAAGCCTGGGTCCTTGCTTCCTTGAGGAACCACCTTGGAACATTTTCCTAAGCATTTTTCTTTCTCTGAAAAATTCTGAATTTTTTTAGTAACTTCAAAATAAAAGTAAACCAAACTCAATAATATTGATAGAAACTACTCCTGCAAGTGCCTAGGGCCTATATCATGCATCAAAACTACTTTTGACCATATAAATTTGACATGCAAGCTCAAGAACATGGTCACCTAGGCAGCACAAATTTGCAATGAATAAAGCACTAGAACAAAAACTAATTGGACCAATGGAGGAGTCACATACCAAGGAACAATCTCCCCAAGCAGTTTTGTGAGAGGTTCTTTGAGTAAGGAGATCGAAAATGGCAACAAAACAAGCTTGGACTCGGGTTTGAGCTGGTTATTCGTGTTTGGGGGAGGAAGGAGTGTGTGAGTGAAAGGATAAGTGGAGGAGGGCCACCATGGGCCCACGAGGCAGGGGGCGCACCCAGGGGGTAGGGCGCGCCCTCCACCCTCGTGGGCAGGTGGTAGACCCCCCCTGCTGTGTTCTCAGTGCCAAATATTCTCAAATATTCCAGAAAAAATCATATTTAAATTTCAGGGCATTTGGAGAATTTTTATTTTCGGGGTATTTTTATATTGCACGGATAATCAGATAACAGACAGAAAAATACTATTTGTATTTTATTTAATATAAATAACAAAAAGTAAAAGGAGGTATAAAAGGTTGTGCCTTCTAGTTTCATCCATCTCATGCTCATCAAAAGGAATCCACTAACAAGGTTGATCAAGTCTTGTTAACGAACTCATTCCGAATAACATGGAACCAGAGAAATTTCGAATAACACTATGTTACCTCAACAAGGATATGCACATCCCCAATAATAAGAATATCATATTTCTTCTTGACAGTAGGAAGAGGAAATTCAAAACCTCCAAATATAATCGATGGAATTTTTCCAATAGAGTTGATACTATGAACTTGAGGTTGTTTCCTCGGAAAGTGTACCGTATGCTCATTACCATTAATGTGAAAAGTGACATTGCCTTTAGTGCAATCAATAACAGCCCCCGCAGTATTCAAAAAGGGTCTTCCAAGAATAATAGACATACTATCGTCCTCGGGAATATCAAGAATAACAAAGTCCGTTCAAATAGTAACGTTTGCAACTACAACAGGCACATCCTCACAAATACCGACAGGTATAGCAGTTGATTTATCAGCCATTTGCAAAGATATTTCAGTAGGTGTCAACTTATTCAAATCAAAGTCTATGATATAAAGAGAGAGGCATAACACTAACAAGATACAAAGGTTTACTAGAAGCATGCAAAGTCCTATCATTTTCTTTTTCTTCCTTTTAGAAGGACTAGGTGCATCTATATTATTTCTCTGAGAATCTTGCTCAATTCTCATAGGGTGGCCTTCAGGATACAAAGGTTCCTAAGTCATTTTGCCACCTCTAGTCATAACTCTAACAGCATTATCATTATTCTTACTATTTAATTCATTGAGCAAATCATTTTGAGCTTTAAGTACTTGTTCTACTTGAGTGGTAACCATAGAAGCATGTTTACTAATAAGTTTAAGTTCACCTTTGACATTAGCCATATAATCACCTACGTGTTCAAGCATATTTTAATTGTATTTCAATTGCCTACCAAAATAAGCATTAAAATCTTCTTGCTTAGCCATAAATTTATCAAACTCATCTAAGCATGGGCTAGCAAACTTAGTAAATGGGATTTCAGCTTTATCATATCCATAGAGAGAATTTGCCTTTACTACCCGTGTCGGGTTATCAAGACCATGAGTTTCTTCAATATGTAAAAGATTAAGATCATATGTTTCTTCAACAGGTGGTAGATTAAGACCATGTATTTCTTCAATAGGAGGTAAATTCTTCACATCTTCAGCTTTAATACCTTTTTCTTTCATAGATTTCTTTGCCTCTTGCATATCTTCAGGACTGAGAAATAGAATACCCCTCTTCTTCGAAGTTGGTTTAGGAATAGGCTCAGGAATTGGCTTCGGAGGTGTCCAATTATTTTCATTTGTCAACATATTATTCAATAGAATTTCAGCTTCATCCGGTGTCCTTTCCCTGAAAACAGAACCAGCACAACTATCCAAGTAATCTCTAGAAGCATCGGTTAGTCCATTATAAAAGATATCAAGTATTTCATTTTTCTTAATAGGATGATCAGGCAAAGCATTAAGTAATTGGAGAAGCCTCCCCCAAGCTTTTGGGAGACTCTCTTCTTCAATTTGCACAAAATTATATATATCCCTTAAAGCAGCTTGTTTCTTATGAGCAGGGAAAAATTTAGCAGAGAAGTAATAAATCATATCCTGGGGACTACGCACACAACCAGGACCAAGAGAATTAAACCATATCTTAGCATCACCCTTTAATGAGAGCGGAAATATTTTAAGGATATAAAAGTAATGAGTTCTCTCATCAGTAGTGAACAGGGTGGCTATATCATTTAATTTAGTAAGATGCGCCACAACAGTTTCAGATTCATAGCCATGAAAAGGATCAGATTCAACCAAAGTAATTATATCAGGATCAACAGAGAATTCATAATCCTTATTGGTAACACCGATAGGTGAAGTAGCAAAAGCAGGGTCAGGTTTCATTCTAGCATTTAGAGATTGCTTGTTCCATTTAGCTAATAACCTCTTGAGTTTGTATCTATCTTTGCAAGCTAAAATAGCTAAAGAAGCTTCTTTATCAAAAACATAACCCTCAGGAATAACAGGCATGTCTTCATCATCAATTTCATCAGTATTATCAGATTCAATATTTTCAATCTCTCTAGCCCTAGCAAGTTGTTCATCAAGAAATTCACCAAGTGGCACAGTAGTATCAAGAATAGAAGTAGTTTCATTATAAGTATCATGTATAGCAGAAGTAGCATCATCAATAACATGTGACATATCAGAACGAATAGTAGAAGCAGGTTTAGGTGTCGCAAGCTTACTCAAAATAGAAGGTGAATCAAGTGTAGAGCTAGATGGCAGTTCCTTACCCCCCCCCCCCCCCCCCGTAGTTGAGGGATAAATCTTGGTTCTTGGATCTTTCAAGTTCTTCATAATGATAAGCAGATATAAATCCTAAGTGACTCAAAGAATAGAGCTATGCTCCCCGGCAATGGCACTAGAAAATAGTCTTGATAACCCACAAGTATAGGGGGTCGCAACAGTTTTTGGGGGTAAAGTATTCAACCCAAATTTATTGATTCGACACAAGCGGAGCCAAAGAATACTCTCAAGTATTAGCAGCTGAGTTGTCAATTCAACCACACCTAGAAACTTAATATCTGCAGCAAAGTATTTAGTAGCAAAGTAATATGATAGTAGTGGTAACGGTAGCAAAAGGTAACAGTAGTAAAGATACTGTTTTTTGGTATTTTGTAGTGATGATAGTAATAACAACGGGAAAGTAAATAAGCGAAGAACAATATATGGAAAGCTCGTAGGCAATGGATCGGTGATGGAGAATTATGCCGAATGTGGTTCATCATGTAACAGTCATAACCTAGAGTGACACAGAACTAGCTCCAGTTCACCAATGTAATGTAGGCATGTATTCCGAATATAGTCATACATGCTTATGGAAAAGAACATGCATGACATCTTTTATCCTACCCTCCCGTGGCAGCGGGGTCCTTACGGAAACTAAGGGATATTAAGGCCTGCTTTTAATAGAGTACTGGTACAAAGCATTAACACATAGTAAATACATGAACTCCTCAAACTACGGTCATCACCGGTAAGTATCCCGATTATTGTCACTTCGGGGTTAACGGATCATAACACATAATAGGTGACTATAGACTTGCAAGATAGGATCGAGAACTCTCATATATTGATGAAAACATAATAGGTTCAGATCTGAAATCATGGCACTCGGGCCCTAGTGACAAGCATTAAGCATAGCAAAGTCATACCAACATCAATCTCAGAACATGGTGGATACTAGGGATCAAACCCTAACAAAACTAACTCGATTACACGATAAATCTCATCCAACCCATCACCGTCCAGCAAGCCTACGATGGAATTACTCACGCACGGCGGTGAGCATCATGAAATTGGTGATGGAGGACGGTTGATGATGACGATGGCGACGGATTCCCTTCTCCGGAGCCCCGAACGGACTCCAGATCAGCCCTCCCGAGAGGTTTTAGGGCTTGGCGGCGGCTCCGTATCGTAAGACGCGATGAATCCTTCTCTCTGATTTTTCCCCCGAAACACAATATGTAGAGTTGGAGTTGGAGTCGGAGGAGCTCCAGGGGGCCCACGAGGTAGGGGGGCAGGCACGCCTCCCACCCTCGAGGATAGGTGGTGGCCCCCCTGGCCTTCATCTTTTGCAGGTATTTTTTGTATTTTCCAAAAAGTTGCTCCGTGAAGTTTTAGGTCATTCCGAGAACGTTTGTTTCTGCACATAAATAACACCATGGTAATTCTACTGAAAACAGCGTCAGTCCGGGTTAGTTCCATTCAAATCATGCAAGTTAGAGTCCACAACAAGGGCAAAAGTGTTTGGAAAAGTAGATACGACGGAGACGTATCAGCCTACTGTTGAACTATTTAGAGAATACTTCTACTTGAACCGCCATAATGAATAGACCAATGGTCCCAGCTTGGAACTTGGCGGGATTTCAATTCAACGCGGATGAGATGCCATCTTCCCTCTAGTAGTCTTGCCCAGCCATCCCAAGGACTGGAATCAAACATGGTTCTATTGCAAAGATACCTCACCGTGTGATGAAAATCCAATGCCGGGTTATCGCGCTAATCGCCTGGACGCCAAATACCAACTCCCTGATAAGCTTACTCCCGCCGAACGCAAGAAACTTGTCCCTACAATCCGAAGAGTACAAGCCTTGCTAGGAAATGGCTTGACCGGAGTTGACTTGATCCGCTGCTGGGTCGCATGGCGGATTAAACCTTTAAGCCGCCGACCCGGCTTAATGTATTCATACACCGAAGGAACTGATGAGCCCCTACGTCATAGCTCCCTGCGTCTGACCGAAGAAGCCATCGTTGAAATGGCAACCACACTCGTCAATAGCAAATACAAAGACTGCAGCTTAGTGGGTTTGAATCCTTTCTGCAAGCTTAACCCAGCGCCAGAGGTGAATCTTTTTGACTTCTTTTTTCCTCCAGTAGTTTAAATACCGCATGAACTTCAACATGTTATCTTTCCACAAGCCAAATCTAACTTCTGGAAGACCGTCAGAAAGTCTAAGGAGAAACCAACTGCCTCTGATTTACTCAAGCTGGATGAAACCTCTGTGTCGGAGGTAGTCCTTGACTCTCTTGGCCTGTTTTTTAACCACCTTATTGACAATGACTATTGCCAGGATGACACGGGGACCAGCCATGCAGTCAAAGATGAGGTAACGAATATTTCCCCCGACTCAGAACATTTACCAAGGCAGAAACTTTGGCGGGTAACCCAGAAAGTAAGGTTTTCACACCCCTTGGCTTATTTAGATCCTCATTTTCTTTTGAAACGACAGCAACATGAGAGCCGCCGCCAGACCCGGACCGGTGGAGATGATGATTTACCCTCCGGCTTACCGAATACCCCTCGAAAACGCCAAAATGAGGTTCTTTTTTAACTTGAACCCTTGTATTTACCAATGAGTTACCTTTATTAGACACTTAATTTTGATTCCATCCTTGCAGGAGATTTCTCGTTCCTCATCTGGCGACTCATCCCAAACTCAATTGCCGGCTTTCAAGACCGCCCCTGGGTAAACATAATTATCCTTCATCTGAACCTTTATATGCGCATCATTATACTGAATCGCCCAAATTCCTTTTAGCGGTCAAGCAAAGCCCAAAAGAGCAAAGGTGACAAAGCCGACCAAGGATCTTAAGATTGATGAACCGGAGCAGCCACCCCTTGTACCGGAACACTCTGAAGCACCGGAAGATCCTGCTGTCAACGCTCGACCGGATTTTCCCAAGCCGTCTGTTGACAAAACCATTCTTGATCCATCAACTGTTGAACTGTCAAGCTTAGCTAATCCGCCAGAGACTCACATTGATGATGTTTTAATCACTGGCACCAGATTTATTGAACCAGGGAATCCAACTGTTTTGGCGAGACACTCTGCCAAACAGGAAGTTATGGAAAGGTAGAAAGTAAGATTTGATGTCTCCCACTATGCTCATCTGAGTATTAGTGAAGTGCTATCTGGTTATCTCAGTCAAGTGCACTCCAGCCATGATTCAGAAATTGAGATGGTCAAACAGATGCACCAAAAATATGAGGTATGTTCTTCGACTTATATAAGTTATATACCCTGCCAGCCTCCAAGTCTTCTGATTATGATGAGATTGAATGGTCCGTAGACTTAAAAGACTTATAAGCCTCTGCCTAAACTCCCTCCAAGTTCGTTTACAACTAAACTGGATGCTGATAGTATTTCAGTTTGCATGTGTAGTCCCCAAGTGCCAGGTTCTCATGCTTGCAGCAACCTGGGACTTGAAATTGCCTTATGCTCATAAAAAACTTTAACCAGTGTAGCCCCCAAGGGCCGGGTCATTATGCAATAATGAATAGGGACTTTGTATGTATGATCATGTAGATTCACGCAGCAGTGTATAGCCCCCAAGGGCTGGCTCAGTAAGATAATACTAAGTTGGGACTTTATATATACTTCATTGAAAATAATATCATATGATGTAACCCCCACCATGGGGCTTGAACCCACGTCCATAAGGTTAAGAGCTTTGTACTCTACCAACTGAGCAATAAACATTTCAATATAATGGATTAAAGCTTGAGTACCTTAAATTTTTGATAGGAGCAATTGGTAGCCCCCAAGGGCCAGCTCATTATGATGTGATGAGTCGGGCCTTCAATAAGGTCAGTAAAAATGACTTTGCATTAGCCCCCAAGTGTCATGGTGCATGCTTGCAGTGACATGAGACTTGCATATTTGATGTAATCTCAACTTGAATAATGTAGCCCCCAAGTGTCGGGTCGTAAGCCTGCAGCGACTCGGGACTACTCCTTCCATTGTAAAATAAATTATATCCATTGATAAAATAATATCCATTGCGCTGAAGCGACTTTGAAAATCTCAATCATAATATTAGTTATTGATAACAATAATAAAAATCCAGCCATGTTGGCTATTAAAGATTTGAATAATGTAACCCAAAGATTCATAAGCACATGATTCCAATGGTGCAATCCAAATATATATTGGCGACTTAACATCCAATGCCAGACCGGGCTAATAAACACCAGATAATTTCTCATCATACACTGGCGACTTATAGTCAAAAGCCAGGCTGGGTTAATAAACATCGGATATTATCTCATACTGGTGACTTATAATCAAAAGCCAGACCGGGTTAATAAACACCGGATATTATCTCATACTGGCGAATTATAGTCAAAAGCCAGGCCGGGTTAACAAACATCGGATATTATCTCACACTGGCGACTTATAGTCAAAAGCTAGGCCGGGTTAATAAACACTGGATATTATTATGTCACAAAAGAAAAAATCTCAAAAAGACGTTCGAAGCAACAAACAACAGAAAATCCAAGGCTTTCATAGGCCGCCATGCCAAAATATCTTCTTCAATGAAACTAGCATTAGCCACTGGAATGTACGCGCTTTCCGTGAGCCGGCACCTACATTACCCAATCGACATTTTAACCCTGATAAGTTCAGTTCTTATTTAAAGATAGACTTATTAGGAGTACGCGGGGTCAGAGTAGCATCGTACATCACAGGCCGATTTATCCAAGTTTCAAGGAAGGCGGCTGTATCAGCCAGAGCTTCTCCTTACTTTCCGTAAACCGTGTCCTCTCATGACAAACCGACGTTGTAACCTTAACGAGTTCAGGGTCTTGTTTAAAAGATTGACTGTTAAGAGTTCGGCAGGTCAATCAGGATTACCTGATGGAGAAGCATCCGGCATACAGGTAGGATAACCCGAGTTTTTAGGTGAATACACTTGGCTTCCAAGCCTGGCTTTTATAGCCTATCACAAGGTTATGAAATCTTTGTTCTTTAAAACAAAGGAGCCCCCAAGCAATATTTTGAGCTATACTCAAGGGGTACCTATGTTTGAGTTGTGCTTTTGCAACAGACTCTCTTTGATCCCTTTAACCTGGGTAGTAAGTCCCCAAGTTTTTTATGTGGCCTATAAGCCGGATTAAAGGGTAATCATAACTTTGCTCTATAAAGCAAAAGCCCCCATGTGAATAATATGATAAGCCAATAAGGCAGGATAACCCATGTTTGAACCGCGCATCGTGGCAACAGGTCCTCTTCGGCAACCTTTAACTTTTGCAAGAGATAAATTCTTCTTGAACCAGATTTTGAAACCGGATTTGAGAGCTTCAGAGCTTTGTGGGAGAACAGATTTCCCTCGAACCAGATTTTAAACCGGAATTCTTCTTTTTGAGCCAAAAAATTTCTGACGGCCTTTAAATTTTCACCAATGAGGCAGTACTCCCGAGATCGGGTTTTTTTCCCTCCAATGATCCATGGTTCTTGAATTTGCTGAGTCATGTCATCGTAGCCCCTGAGTCTCAAGATGACTCGAGGAGTTGGCTTGAGATTTTTCATACTTGGCCCTGATATAAACCGGCATATAGCTGAACAACGGACCACTATCATATGCTGAAGCTGGAAGCAAGGTGGGAGTTAGTGATCTTCGCAACACTCATTGTATATCCTTGGCGTTGATAACGCAATGTGACTCCACGAAAACTTGAGGCTGATCGTGGCGGGTTAAAATGACTCCGTATGATTTATGTCAGTAATCCGGCTAGCGTTTCATCCCAGCTGGTTGTTTAACCAAAACGCAGTGGCGGTGATTTGTACACCTATCCAATGAACCATCTGGTGGAGGCAGAGGCTGACACTATGACCTTCTTCAGAGTTGTTGTAATAGACCGGGCAGCAGGAGCGGCGACTTGCACACGCTTGTTAACAAACTTGTGCACACAGGTGCGGCCCGGTGTGTTGATGTAGACTAGACTGCGAGGGACGGACAGGAAAGACAACCATAGCATCAGAGGCGGCTCAGACAGATGATTCAACCACGATGTTGTAAGCCGGTGCAGACAGATGAGCCAATCGTAGGTGCGGTAAACCACGCAGACAGGTGAGTTAATCACAGGCGCAGTCAGCCGTGCAGACAGGCGAATCAGCCGCATCATGTCGATGTAGATTAGGCCGCAGAGGCAACTTGCACATCCATTGAACAACGAGCAGGCGCGGGTCCGGTGAATCAATGTAACTTAGGCCATAGGGCGGCAACTCGCCCACGTTTATTGAACAACATGATGCAGATGAACGCTGGTATAAACCACTTTTGTAGTGAATAATTATTCTGCATGCGAAAATATATTGCCCGCCAGAGTGACTGCTCTCAGATGAATTAATATATGCTGAAAAAACAGAGAGGGTAAATACCACCTGGCATTCTCGTCAGATGAAGGCGGAACCAGCACCTTGAAAAGAACATTAGTGTTTTGGTTTGCACCCCTTTGTGTTGAATATTAATCCCGATGAAATACACTTGAAGATGTTTTTGGCATGAGGAAGTATAGCATATTTGTACTATTCATCAATCAGTACTACTTGTACTAGTATCTCCTGGCTGTTTTCTTTCCTGTTTTCTTCCTCACGTCGTTAGTTCCAGAGTCCATCTAAACATGCTAGTGGTCTCGCGGGCGGCGACTCGGTGATGGAGATGAATCAGCAATGGCGGCTCACGGGTGAGGCGGAGGCGCAGTTTGACCAAACCACAGCGGGGGTGCCGGCGCCGGCGGGTCAACGGAGCAGCTCCAAGGCGGGGCGGCTCACCCGCGGCGGATCACATCAGTGGATGAGATCCAGGGAAACCATACGGCCGAAGCAGCGACTCATGACTTCAGGCGGTTCATTGGCTGGCGGCTCTTGGCTATGAAAAATGGCGACTGACCCGGCCAAACGGGCTACTGCAACCGTAGCAAACCGCGGTGGAGGTGGACCGGTCGGCGAGGCTTCAGCAGTGGCTCGGCGTTAACCTGCCATCTCGGAGGCGGCTCGGCCACGGAGATGCTGGCTTGAAGACGACTGCGGCAGCTCGCGGCGACGGGAGGTCATGGCAATGACTTGGGGTCGAGCCTGATCCAACCCGACGACGACATGTAATGATGGCGGCTCATAGCAGCGAAGGCTACGACAGAGCGGACTCCGGCGACTTGGCGTGCAGCTACTTGTTGTAAGCGAGGCAGAGGCGCTTCACTGCGACGGCTGCGACTGAGGAGGCCCGCGACAGGCGGGTCACGGCAGCGGTGTCTTGGGCGCGCGGCAGGGCTTCAAGACAGAAGCAAGGCCGTGGACGTAAGCCCTGACAGCAGCTCAGGGCAGCGAGGCAGTCGGCGTGGCGACTCACCCGCGGCGGATCAACAGGTACAGGTCGGAGGTACTGGGCGGCTCTCTGCGGTGGCTCAATGGATGTAGGCCGGCAGCACATGGGCGGCTCTCTGCGGTGGCGGCTCAGAGGGCCGTGGTGAGTCCACGACGGAGGGGCGGACCGCGGTCATATGACCGACAGCTTATCATGGGGGGTGGTTCGACCGCAGCAGCGGGGCTGGCTTGGCGCAGTCGTAGTGAAGAGGTAGCTCGGAGCATCGGGGGTAGGCCGGCCATCCATAGAGGCGGCGAGGTCGCGGCAACAGAGGCAGAGAGTGGCGGATAGGCGGTACTCAGAGCGACGGCTCAATGGCGTGGCAACTCGTGGCGGCGGGCATGACCCGGCCGGAGAGGTTGCGAGCACCCGGCTCGGGGCGCACGGAGGAGCAGCGTGGCGACTTGTGGCGCAGCGGGGCTCTTGGAGACGGTAGCTTGATGATTCCTCACGAGGCCAAGGGGTGATTCCAGGCGCGGTGTTGAAGCAAAGTGAGGCAGATCCGGCCGTGGCAGCTTGTAGCTGAGGTGAAGCCGGGCGAAGCCGTTGCAGAGACAGAGTCGATTTGGCGGCTCGAGTAGGGCAAGCCGAATTGACTGCAACGGCGGTGGAGGGGGCCGCCCCGAGGTGGCTTGGCGCGGCCATGGCCGAAGAAAACCGCAGCGAGATGACTCAAAGCCGGAGCAAAGCGCAGCAACGGCTGCGGGCGGCTCACGCAGGTCGAGCGGCGGAGGCAAACCACAAAGGTGAAGCAGAGCTGGCGCAAGCCCTGCGGTGACTCGGCCGAGGTGAATGATGTAGCGCACGGACGCAGAGCCGGTGCGGGCGTGTGGAGGCACGGAGCGGGGGCGTCCGCTGGAAGGCGCTGGCGAAGCGAGCAGGAAACAGAGACGGACCGAATTCCTCTTCCGGGCCGTGGTCATTGGATAACCCACGTCCGGGTCGCTTGGTATCTTCTCTTTTTTTCAACCGTAGCTTGCGACTACCTTTTTGGTCTAGTAGATCCCATCAATCCGTGCGTGACTCTAGGGAGACTCTTTTGATCTACGTGCCTAGCACTCGTACGGCTAGATTCCTCGCTTTTTTCTTTCGGTAGTCCATGCGCTGTTTTGCCATTTCACACGGTAACTCTGCAAGTACTGCTCCAGGGAGATTATTTTGATGTATTTGACTTTGACCCAGAGTGCTATCCCCTGACTGTTTCAGCAACACATGATAGCAGCAGCGAAAGTTGACCTCCTGTCGGTTGCAGTGGTCTTTGGACAATCCACGCCTGGGTCGTGGTATTTTTCTATTCAATCATAGGACACCGGAAGCTCGCCGGAATAGATTTTTTTACTTAGCTCGCCCGTCTAAAGGGTAATAGATATCGATTTGTCTTCAAACTTGATGGATCACCGGGTCACGTTCATCCGCAACACAACGTGTAACCCTAATTTTCTCTTAGACTTAAATCTGAAAAATGGTGGATTTCTCGGTCTCCGAGTGAGATCCCTCCAAGAACTCAACACCACTGTGCGCAGACCCCACGGTGGGCGCCAACTGTCATGGAATTGTCACGGCAGATGTCCTAGTTTGAGGACTTAGTCGTGGAGTCATCGCGTTGAGGTTAGCTTAAAGGGGTTAATCAGGACAAAAGACATGAGGAGTTTATACTGGTTTGGCCCCTTACGATGAAGGTAAAAGCCTAGTCTAGTTTGTAGTTGGTATTGCTATGGTTTCGATGGGCAGGGAGCGAATACGCTTGACCTGGCTCTCCATCTCTTGTTTCTTGTCCTAAACTGCCGCTGGGTCATCCCCTTATATACACGGGTTGACGCCCTGCGGCCCTTAGAGTCCTGGCCGGCTTATACGACGTATCCGACTCGGTGACCTTTCTTACATACCTTACAATACAAGCTTTACATACAAGGCGGTTTATATCTATGGGCCTTAAGCCGCCTTCGGGTTTGGGCCCTCTACTAAGCCTACCTATGAACCACCATATGGCCTTGGGCTTCATTGTGATGAGTCGTCATAGAGATGACCCGGCCCCTCCTAGGCGGGTCATACCTAATAGTTATATCCCCAACAGTTTCCGCTGGACATAAGTAAGAGATAGTTATCGCATGATCCAGGCAGTAAGCTTACATGTTAAACGACATACGAATTATTGCCGAGCATGGCAGGCTATATTTAAATGGTTTGAAGCAGCATCGGCCGAAAAGAATTTAAAATGGTAAGATGAAACTAGGATGTAAGTGGCAAATAAACGACATCCGTCAGTCCCATCTAGTTAGCTTTTGCTAACTCCCTAGTTCATTTTCCTCGAAAACAAAAACTCTTTTGAACTATCATACCAGTAGTGGACTTTAATCGGGATTAAACGGGACCTAGTTGACATCCCTAGTTGAAAGGGAGTGTACCACTGCTATATTTAAGTTGCCAAGGCATTGATGTCTACTACACAACCTTCTTATTGTAGACGTTGTAGGGCCTCCAATGGCAGAGGTTTGTAGGACAATAGCAAATTTTTCTCAAGTGGATGACCTAAGGTTTATCAATCCGTGAGAGGTGTAGGATGAAGATGGTCTCTCTCAAGCAACCCTGCAACCAAATAACAAAGAGTCTCTTGTGTCACCAACACACCCAATACAATGGTAAATTATATAGGTGCACTAGTTCGGCGAAGAGATGGTGATACAAGTGCAATATGGATGGTAGATAAAGGTTTTGGTAATCTGAAAATATAAAAAACAACAAGGTAACTAATGATAAAAGTGAGCACAAACGGTATTGCAATGCGTTGAGACAAGGCCTAGGGTTCATACTTTTAGTAGTGCAAGTTACCTCAACAATAATAACATAATTGGATCATATAACTATCCCTCAACATGCAACAAAGAGTCACTCCAAAGTCACTAATAACGGAGAACAAACAAAGAGATTATGGTAGGGTATGAACCACCTCAAAATAATCCTTTCTAATCAATCTATTCAAGAGTCCGTAGTAAAATAACACAAAGCTATTCTTTCCGTTCGATCTATCATATAGTTCGTACTAGAATAACACCTTAAGACACAAATCAACCAAAACCCTAATGTCACCTAAATACTCCAATGTCACCTCAAGTGTCCATGGGTATGATTATACGATATGCATCACACCATCTCAGATTCATCTATTCAAACCAGCACAGAGAACTTCAAAGAGTTCCCCAAAGATTCTACCGAAGAGTCAAGACAAAAACATGTGCCAACCCCTATGCATAAGTTCACAAGGTCACAGAACCCGCAAGTTGATCACCAAAACATACATCAAGTAGATCACGTGAATATCCCATTGTCACCACATATAAGGACATGCAAGACAGACATCAAGTGTTCTCAAATCCTTAAAGACTCAATCCGATAAGACAACTTCAAAGGGAAAACTCAATTCATCACAAGAGAGTAGAGGGGGAGAAACATCATAAGATCCAAATATAGTAACAAAGCTTGCGATACATCAAGATCGTGCCACCTCAAGAACACAAGAGAGAGATCAAACACATAGCTACTGGTACATACCCTCAGCCCCGAGGGTGGACTACTCCCTCCTCATCACGGAGAGCACCGGGATGATGAAGATGGCCACCGGAGAGGGATTCCCCCCTCCGGCAGGGTGCCGGAACGAGTCTAGATTGGTTTTTGGTGGCTACAGAGGCTTCTGGCGGAACTCCCGGTCTATTCTGCTCTCCGATGTTTTTAGGGTATATGGATATATATAGGCGAAAGATGTCGGTCAGGGGAGCCACTAGGGGCCCACAAGGGTGGCGGCGTGCCCAGGGGGCAGGCGCACTTCACTGCCTCGTGGCCACCTCGAAGCTTCCTTGACTTCAACTCCAAGTCTACTGGATCACGTTCGTTCCAAAAATCACGCTCCCGAAGGTTTCATTCCGTTTGTACTCCATTTGATATTCCTTTTCTGCGAAACACTGAAACAAGGGAAAAAACAGAAACTGGCACTGGTCTCTGGGTTAATAGGTTAGTCCCGAAAATAATATAAAAGTGCATAATAAAGCCCATAAACATCCAAAACAGATAATATAATAGCATGGAACAATCAAAAATTATAGATACGTTGGAGACGTATTAGCATCCCCAAGCTTAATTCCTACTCGTCCTCGAGTAGGTAAATGATAAAAACAGAATTTTTGATGTGGAATGCTACCTAACATATTTCTCTAAGTAATTCTCTTTATTGTGGCAAGAATATTCAGATCCATAAGATTCAAGAAAAAAGTTTAATATTGACATAAAAATAATAATACTTTGAGCATACTAACTAAGCAATAATGTCTTCTCAAAATATCATGGCCAAAGAAAGCTATCCCTACAAAATCATATAGTCTGGCTATCTCTATCTTCATCACACAAAATATTTAAATCATGCACAACCCCGATGACAAGCCAAGCAATTGTTTCATACTTTTAATGTTCTCAAACTTTTTCAATCTTCACGCAATACATGAGAGTGAGCCATGGATATAGCACTATAGGTGGAATAGAATGGTGGTTGTGGAGAAGACAAAAAGGAAGAAGATAGTCTCACATCAACTAGGCGTATCAACGGGCTATGGAGATGCCCATCAATAGATATCAATGTGAGTGAGTAGGGATTGCCATGCAACGGATGCACTAGAGCTATAAGTATATGAAATCTCAACAAAAGAAACTAAGTGGGTGTGCATCCAACTTGCCGCGCTCCCCGCCACGCTCTCGCCTCGCACGCTCCTCTGGCTGCGGCCCTCCGACGAATCCAGCAGCGGGGGGATCTCGCGTCGTCGCAGCCTGCAACTGTTAGGCACGGGTTTGGCGGTGGCGATTCGGGACTCCTCGCCGCATCTCGATGGGGCTGCGCTTGGGGAAGAGAAGGAAATTCTCAGATCAACTGATGGATGGAGGAGACGGAGCCACGACGGATCTGGAGATTCGTCGATTACTAGCAGAAGTGACACGTCAGGAGCGCGCGATAGCTCAAGCTGCGAGGACGGCGGAGGAGGAGGCGCAGTCGCTCGCGGTGGCACGGATGAATCTCGCGCTGCGGGCTATGGCCAACACCACGGAGTTGGAGCGAGCCAGCATCTATGCGCTGGGGCGGGAGATTTCCTCGGCTCTGATTCTGCAGTGGGCGGAGGGGGAGGCGTCCTCTTCCTCGCGGCTGCAACGGAGGAGATTGAGGCCATTCCGAGGGGTGACGCGCTAATGGAGAATATTTCTCCAGTCAGTAAGCCCCCCCATGCTGCTCTTTTTCATACCTCAGCTGCTGCATCTCACCGAAGGTCGCCGCCTCCGCCTCCGTTCAACATGGCGCCCCCGAGAAGCCTGGTCAAGCATTCTAGGAATGGTAGACCTATGAGGTCCCGGGTGGTCAGCGACCTGGGGGTGGTTGGCAACAAGGCCCGCAATACTAGCCTCGCTACTATAAGGGAAAGCACCTTTCCCCAACCCCTCCACCAAGCCACTTTCGAGCCAGATCCAGGGGCGTCTAGGGTTCGTCGGTGACCGTGACACCCCCTCCCCCTTCCTTGTTTTGGGTGAGGAGAGATTAATTCGAGAGTGGCCAATTTTCTGCCAACGACTGCTTCCCTGCCGACGTTACTGATCATCGAATCAAGCTGAAGTCATTCAGTTTCTCTGCTGATTTCTGGTCTAAGTGTGAAGGGAGAGCAACTTATGCTGAGGTGATTTTTAAGATGGCTGGCGCTGGATCTGGACAGGGTGTGCGGGGAGGAAGAAACGCTGGTGGCAGGGGATGCTCTGATGGGATTCGTCCTCCAGCCTAGGTCGATCCTACCCCTCCCACTGCTCCCCCTGTTCGTCCCCCTTTGACTCAACTTCAACAAGCCCCTCTGATTTCCATCTACGCAAAGCCTCCTATTTTTCCTATGGCCTGAGGTTCGCAGCTGATGTATCCGCAGATGGGTCAGATGTTCCCAGGATATCCTCCCCCTGGGTTACAGCAGTATCCTGCTAACCCTTGGCCAAATCAACAACAATTCCAGTACCCGTTCATGGCTCCCAACCAATGTGCTCCCATGACCTATCCAAGGAGTCCAACAACATATGGCTGCTGGTAGTGGGTCTGTTTTTGGCAATGGGCAGGCTGGTCAGAGCAAGAACAAGAAGAAATAGAAGAATGCTGCATGGAAGAAACCTCTGAAATCTGACACTGGTCTTGATTCTACTCAAGCTGCTTTGCCTGTGGTTGAGCCTGACTCCCACAATGTTGATCCTAAATACATTGGGGTTGTCTGCTATAACTGTGGGATGCTTGGGCACTTTGTAGGTATGTGTCATGTACCCAAAAATTGCTTTATGTGCTCTGTTCCTGGTCACCACATGAATGCTTGCCCTAGGGGGTTTCTTTCATATTGAGGCTGGGAAAAAAGCAATAGTGACTAGCTGAACTTTGGTAATGTGGGTCTGGTTGTCATTGAAGAAGGTGAGATATCGGCTGAGGAACTAGGTGCTTGCTTCTCTAGTATGTGGAAAACTAATTGGCCTTGGCAGATAAGAGCCTATGACGATTCCCAGTACCTGGTCAGATTTCCACCCAACAAGAAGATCACTGATCTAGTGGCTTATGACTCCATCAACCTAAAGAAGCAAGGGGTGTCTATCTCTTTCAAAAACTGGCATGTAGAGTTACCTGCATTCGACTCCTTAACTGAGATATGGGTTGATATTGTGGGCCTTCCTCCTGTTTGGTGCTCTTGGGATGTAATAGCTCAAGTTGCTGCTACTCTAGGAGTCATCACCAATATAGATTGGCATGGTATCTTCAGAAGCTTCTATGAAGTGGTTAGAGTGCAGGTGGCTGTCAGAGACCCTGCTTTAATTCCAAGAGACAGACTATTTGAGATCCAACAAGATTTGTTCTTGCTTACTTTCAAAGTTGATGAGGAAGCTCTTGTGGATTCTGATAACCCTTCAGGCCCTTCTGATCACATAAAAGAGGAAAGAAGACAACAACAAGAAGCAGGGGGTGAGGAAGATTACAACAATGATGACCTGCTAGGAGAAGAGATGGAACATGATCTAGACACCAGCAGAAAGAACTCTAACATTAGACCCAGACCTGTCTCTGCTCCTGGTGGGTCGAGAAACAGAACCTACAATACGACTCTCCCTCCTCCTCCTGATATGCTTTCCAAAAAGGCTATAAATAATGACACCCCTTTGGAGAAATCAGTTTTCCTAAAGATCCAGGATGCGCCTCTGACTAAAAGTTACCTTCAAGCCATTAAGAGAACTCCAGTTGAAAATTTTGGCACTATTCTTCTTCCTGAATTTGAAGCTACTGTCAAGGATGGAGAGTCCCTTAAAGACTGTGCTACTACCTCTCGTGGGGGACTAATCCCTTGCCCTGCTCTAGCAGCTAGTCTTAAAGCTGGTGGAGACAAATGGGGGCCTGTTATATCCACTAGGATGAGTAACATGATTAAGAGAGATTAAGCAGGTGAAAAATCTGGAGATCCCCAGAGGTAATAAACCCAAAACCTTTCATAATTCCTTTGCTTGTCTAGACAATGATAATCTAGTTTCTAAGGCTCTCAAAGCTGGCATTGCTTTGGGAGATAATCCCTCCCATGTTGTCAATAATGTTGAAGCTATTAAGAAACTAGAGTTGGATAGACTTGGTAAATTTAAGGAGGACAATCCTGATATGTTCCTTCCTGGAGACATTGATGTCACTAAGGAAGATTACTGCTCTGATTATAATTCTGCCTCTTTTCTTGACACTTACCCTAACCAACACTCTGATCCACCTATGGATAATGAGTCTGATGATGCCTCCCCTTGGGTGGAGGTTATTAGTCAGAGGTCAAAAAATGTCAAGCTAAACTTATATCTAGGTTTAAATGATAGGTCTCTTCTGGAATGTGAGGGGCCTAAATGGGCCTCACAAAAACTCCAAGGTGCAGGAGATCATTAGAGCTCACTGTCCAGATTTTATATGTTTGTGTGAAACCAAAAAATTTAAGTTTAATATTACTTAGCTAGAGGCTATAGACTCTAGAAATGGTTTCATTTGGAATTGGCTTCCTGCTAATAACACAGCTGGTGGTATTTTGGTGGGAGTCAAAGAGGACAAGTTTGAGATCGTTACTTGTGATATCCACACTTTTAGTATCTCTTGTCTACTGAAGAACAAGTGTAATAACACTGTTTGGAGGATGATCTCTGTTTATGGTTCGGCTTATGATAATTTTAAGCTTGATTTTATTAATGAACTGCATAACCTCCTAGATGGCTGGGCTGGTCCCACAATTGTAAGAGGTGACTATAATTTGATTTGAGTTGCTGAGGATAAGAATACATGCCTGATTAACCAACATTGGGCTGATCTTTGCAATGACTGGATTAATAAAATTGGGCTCATTGAGATTAAGAATGCTGGCAGAAAATATAACTGGGCCAATAACCAGGACAACCTAGTCATGGCTTCTTTATACAGGGTTTTTGTTTCTGCTGACTGGGAAAGACTTTTCCCTGCTAGTCAGGTTAAAGCTCTTCGTAGGATTGGGAGTGATCACACACCCCTTATTTTCAATACTGATGCTATAGCTATTCCCAGGAATAAAGTTTTTAGATTTGAAAAATGGTGGCTAGAGGTTCCTGGTTTTGATGAGATTGTTCACAAAGCTTGGAACACTGAATGTCAGTTTTCCTCTACTATAGATATCTGGCAATTTAAAATTAGAACTACTAGGAAAGTCACCAAAAGGTGGAGCCTCAATTATGAGGCCTCTCAAAACAAGACCAAGCAAGCCTTGGTTGCTGAATATAATTGTTTAGACATTCTTGCAGAAACTCAACCTCTTTCCCCTAATTCTAAAGCTAGATTGAAAGTGATTGCAAGTGAGCTGAATGACATATGGAAGAAAGAGGAAATCAAGGCTAGACAGAGAGCTAGAGAGAGAGACATCAAAGAGGGGGACCTGAACTCTGACTACTTTCAAGCGCTAGCCAACCAGAAGGGGAGGAAGAAGTATATTGTTGTTCTGGAAACTGCTAATGGCCCAGTTGAAAATACTAAAGGTATCATCTCTAATGCAGTTGCCTATTATAAGAATTTATTTGGTTACTCCCCTTCCATCAATTTAAAGTTGATAGATGACTTTTCACACCAGTCCAGTATGGCCACTGCTGCACATATTGCTTATCTAGAAAAACCTTTTACTGAAGAGGAAATAAAAAATGCAGTTTTTGGCTCTTATGCTGAAGGTGCCCCTGGCCCAGATGGTTTTTCTTTTCTGTTTTATCAACATTTTTGGGATCTCATTAAGAGTGACCTATTTGCACTTTTTAGAGATTGGGAAAAAGGCGAGTTAGACTTATATATACTCAATTTTTCCCTCCTGACTCTGGTTCCAAAAGAAGCTAATGTTGTTTCTTTAGACAGATTCAGACCCCTAGCCATGATCAATTGCAGTTTCAAGATCTTTGCTAAGTGTGCTGCTAATAAGTTTGGTCCTGTCTGCAATGACTTGATTTCTCCTAATCAAACTTCTTTTATTAAAGGTAGGTTTATTTTAGAATGTAATGTGGCAGCCCATGAGGTGGTTCATGTTGTAGCTAGTAACCACCTCCAGGGGTTTTTCTTTAAGCTTGATTACGAGAAAGCTTATGACATGGTTAATACAGATATCTTATTAGATATGCTTAGGAGTAGAGGATTTTGCCCTAAATGGATGTATAAATTAGGTTCTCTGCTTCACAATGGATCTGTTGGGGTCAGGATCAATGACACCAATAGTGAGTTTTTCATTGCTGGCAAAGGTGTGAGACAGGGTGACCCTACCTCCCCTTTACTTTTTAATCTTGCTGCCAATATATTCACTAGAATACTAGCAAAGGCAGCCAACCAGCAATTGATTGTTGGAGTTTTTCCTCCTTCTAACCCAGCTGGTGTCATCAGTATGCAATATGCTGACGACACTCTATTGTTTCTTGATAATAACTTGGATCATGCTAGAAATCTAAAGTGGTTGGTTTCTTGTTTTGAGCAACTTTCTGGCATGAGGATCAACTTTCATAAGTGTGATCTGGTCCCTATCAGTATTGATAGGGATGAGGCTACTAGTTTTGCTCAGTCACTAGGCTGTAAACTGAGTGCTTTCCCTATTAAGTACCTCGGTGCCCCTCTCCACTATGCTAAACTTAGAAGAGAGGACCTCCAGCCTATGGTGGACAAAGTTATTAAGAGAGCCGCTAGCTGGAGAGGGAGACTTTTGTCGTTTGGTAAGAGACTGATTCTAGTCCAAGCCTGCCTAGCCAGCATCCCTTCTTATCTCATGGGCTATATTAAATTGCCCAAGTGGGCTATTAAGCTAATCAACTCTCAGCTAGCTCACTGCTTTTGGGATGATTATGAAGGACATCATAAATATCATCTGGCCAGCTGGGGATCTTTGTCTATGAAGAAAGCCTATGGAGGCCTGGGGATTACCGACCTCTCTGATATGAATTTATGTCTACTAGCTTCTTGGGTCAGTAGATATAATAGAGACGAGGGGATGATCTGGAAGAATATTATAGATGCTAAATATAACACCCAGTCCCCCAACATTTTTTCTTGTCCCTCCCTAGGTGCCTCACCCTTTTTGTAAGGGTGTTCTTTGGGATGCCCAAGCTAATAAGTTTGGGTACTCCTAGAGTATTGGCAATGGTAAGAAAGTTAGGTTTTGGGAGGATCATTGGTTTGGAACGGCCCCTCTAGCTACTCTCTATTGGGACTTATACAAAGTAGCCAATGAGCATGACTGCACCATAGAGAATGTGTGGGATGGTACTAACCTTAAAATTACTTTCAGGAGATGTTTCTCCAATGAGCTACTTTCTCTTTGGTTTGAGCTCTTGGAGATTGCTAAATCCATTGTATTTTCTGAGGCAGAAGATTCTTTAGTCTGGAACCTTAATTCCAGTGGGGTTTATTCTGTCAAATCCTTGTATAATGTAGTTAATTTTAGGGGTGTGTTGCCTAATAACACCCCTGCGGTTTGGAATATAAAGATCCCTGCCAGGATTCACATCTTTCTTTGGTTGGTGGTCAATAACAAGATACTGACTAGAGACAACTTGGGTAAAAGGAAAAATGTCCCTGACACCACTTGCCCTTTTTGTTCGATAAATGAATCCTGCCATCATTTATTTGTTGGCTGTGACATTGCGGTTGAATTCTGGAAAAATATAGCTAGTATTACTAGATATAGAGGGTCAACCAATATGATGTCCTTTGCAGACTGCTGGTCTAGAGGGAATAAAATGGCTGCTATTAATATTATTCATGCAGCCGGTCTATGGGCCATCTGGAATACAAGAATGATTTTGTATTTAATTGAGCCAAATGGACTAATATACAGGTACTCTGGCGAAAGACTGCCTCATATGCTGCTCGATGGGAACCGCTTGCTGCAGACCCTGTTAAAAAACAAGTCCAAGACATGGTGCGGGAGCTAGAGAACCTGATCAGAGCACCGCTACCGCTGCTATGGCCAGATCCAGGCTGAGGAGTTGTGGCGTCTTCTTCTGTTTTAGTTTTTAGTTTCTATTCCCTTAGCAGAGGAGGTGACTAGGTTTGTTCCTAGTTAAATATTTCTGATTCTGAGCCTGAGGCTTTTTCTCCTGTAATAGCTAGGCAGCTAGTCGCCCTCCTGTTCTTTTCTGCTTGTTTAGATTGCTGAAGGTTGTTTTGGACCTGGATATTGTATTCTGCTATGATTTCTTTGCTTTGCAATGGAATCAGGGATGAGCCCTCTTCTTCTAAAAAACTTGCTTGCTCACGAAGACCTAGGGCATTTTGAGGAAGCCCATCATTGGAATATACAAGGCAAGTTCTATAATGAAAGATTCCCACTAGTATATGAAAGTGACAACATAGGAGACTCTCTATCATGAAGATCATGGTGCTACTTTGAAGCACAAGTGTGGTAAAAGGATAGTAGCATTGTCCCTTCTCTCTTTTTCTCTCATTTTTTGGGCCTTCTCCTTTTTATGGCCTTTCTCTTTTTTTTCGTCCGGAGTCTCATCCCGACTTGTGGGGGAATCATAGTCTCCAACATCCTTTCCTCACTTGGGACAATGCTCTAATAATGATGTTCATCACACTTTTATTTACATACAACTCAAGAATTACAATTTGATACTTAGAACAAGATATGACTCTATATGAATGCCTCCGGCGGTGTACTGGGATGTGCAATGAATCAAGAGTGACATGTATGAAAGAATTATGATCGGTGGCTTTGCCACAAATACGATGTCAACTACATGATCATGCAAAGCAATATGACAGTACTGAAGCGTGTCATAACAAACAGAACGGTGGAAAGTTGCATGGCAATATATCTCGGAAAGGCTATGGAAATGCCATAATAGGTAGGTATGGTGGCTGTTTTGAGGAAGATATATGGTGGGTTTATGGTACCGGTGAAAGTTGCGCGGTACTCGTGAGGCTAGCAATGGTGGAAGGGTGAGAGTGCATATAATCCATGGACTCAACATTAGTCATAAAGAACTCACATACTTGTTGCAAAAATCTATTAGTTATCGAAACAAAGTATTACACGCATGCTCCTAGGGGGATAGATTGGTAGGAAAAGACCATCGCTCATCCCCGACCGCCACTCATAAGGAAGGCAATCAAATTCACAACTACTCACTAGCATGACTCTAATATCACCATCTCCATATCTCAAAACAATCATCAAGTATCAAACTTCACATAGTATTCAATGCACTCTATATGAAAGTTTTTATTATACCCATCTTGGATGCCCATCATATTAGGACTAGTTTCATAACCAAAGAAAACCACCATGCTGTTCTAAAGACTATCAAAATAATATAAGTGAAGTACGAGAGTTCATCTATTTCTTCAAAATAAAACCACCACTGTGCTCTAAAAATATATAAGTGAAGCACTAGAGCAAACAACAAACTACTCCGAAAGATATAAGTGAAGATCAATGAGTAGTTGAATAATTATTTAATTATGTGAAGACTCTCTAACATTTAATAATTCAGATCTTGGTATTTTATTCAAACAGCAAGCAAAACAAAAGAAAATAAAATGATGCTCCAAGCAAAACACATATCATGTGGTGAATAAAAATATAGCTCCAAGTAAAGCTACCGATGAACGAAGACGAAAGAGGGGATGCCTTCCGGGGAATCCCCAAGCTTAGGCTTTTTGGTTTCCTTGCATTTTACCTTGGGGTGCCTTGGGAATCACCAATCTTAGACTCTTGCCACTCCTTTATTCCTTAGTCCATCGAATCTTCACCCAAAACTTGAAAACTTCACAACACAAAACTTAACAGAAAACTCGTAAGCTCCATTAGTATAAGAAAATAAATCACCACTTAAGTACTGTTGTGAACTTATTCTAAATTCATATTGGTGTAATATCTACTGTATTCTAACTTCTCTATGGTTCATACCCTCCGATACTACTCATAGATTCATCAAAATAAGCAAACAACACATAGAAAACAGAATCTGTCAAAAACAGAACAGTCTATAGTAATCTGTAGGTTTCGAATACTTCTGTAACTCCAAAAATCTTGAGAAATTAGGAAGTCCTAGGAAATTTGTTTAATGATCTACTTCAGTTGGAATTGGTATTTTATCGCTCCCTGGTAAAAAATGAAAATTATTCTCGTGAGCGCATACTTTCTGTTTTTTACAGCAAGATCAAATAACAATCACCAAAGAAGGTCCTAAAGGCTTTACTTGGCACAAACACTAATTAAAACATAAAACCACATCTAAACAGAGGCTAGTTGAATTATTTATGAGAAAACAACTTATGGGAACAAGAATCAACTTGCATAGGAAGGAAAAACAAGCATAACTTTAAAACTTTATGCACATAGAGAGGAAACTTGATATTATTGCAATTCCTACAAGCATATATTCCCCCCTCATAATAATTTTCAATAGCATCATGAATGAATTCAACAATATAACCATCACATAAAGCATTCTTTTCATGATCTACAAGCATAGAAAATTTACTACTCTCCACATAAGCAAAATTCTTCTCATTCATAATAGTGGAGCAAACTCAACAAAATAACTATCATGTGAGGCATAATCCAATTCAAAACTAAAATCATGATGACAAGTTTCATGGTTATCATTATTCATTATAGCATACAAGTCATCACAATAATCATCATAGATAGCAACTTTGTTCTCATAATCAATTGGAACCTCTTTCGAAATAGTGGATTCATCACTAAATAAAGTCATGACCTCTCCAAATCCACTTTCATCAATATAATCATCATATGTAGGGGGCATGCTATCATCATAACAAATTTGCTCGTCAAAACTTGGGGGACAAAAAAATATCATCTTCATCAAACATAGCATCCCCAAGCTTGTGGCTTTGCATATCATTAGCATCATAGATATTCAAGGAATTCTTACTAACAACATTGCAATCATGCTCATCATTCAAAGATTTAGTGCCAAACATTTTATAGACTTGTTTTTCTAGCACTTGAGCACAATTTTCCTTTCCATCATTCTCATGAAAGATATTAAAAAGATGAAGCGTGTGAGGCAAACTCAACTCCATTTTTTGTAGTTTTCTTTTATAAACTAAACTAGTGCTAAAACAAGAAACAAAAAGATTTGATTGCAAGATCTAAAGATATACCTTCAAGCGCTAACCTCCTCGGCAACGGCGCTAGAAAAGAGCTTAATGTCTACTACACAACCTTCTTCTTGTAGACGTTGTTGGGCCTCCAAGTGCAGAGGTTTGTAGGACAGTAGCAAATTTCCCTCAAGTGGATGACCTAAGGTTTATCAATCCGTGGGAGGTGTAGGATGAAGATGGTCTCTCTCAAGCAACCCTGCAACCAAATAACAAAGAGTCTCTTGTGTCCCCAACACACCCAATACAATGGTAAATTGTATAGGTGCACGAGTTCAGAGAAGAGATGGTGATACAAGTGCAATATGGATGGTAGATAAAGGTTTTTGTAATCTGAAAATATAAAAACAGCAAGGTAACTAATGATAAAAGTGAGCACAAATGGTATTGCAATTCATTGAAACAAGGCCTATGGTTCATACTTTCACTAGTGCAAGTTCCCTCAACAATAATAACATAATTGGATCATAGAACTATCCCTCAACATGCAACAAAGAGTCACTCCAAAGTCACTAATAGCGGAGAACAAATGAAGAGATTATGGTAGGGTATGAAACCACCTCAAAGTTATCCTTTCTGATCGATCTATTCAAGAGTCCGTAGTAAAATAACACAAAGCTATTCTTTCCGTTCGATCTATCATAGAGTTTGTACTAGAATAACACCTTAAGACACAAATCAACCAAAACCCTAAGGTCACCTAAATACTCCAATGTCACCTCAAGTATCCATGGGTATGATTAAACGATATGCATCACACAATCTCAGATTCATCTATTCAACTAACACAAAGAACTTCAAAGAGTGCCCCAAAGTTTCTACCGGATAGTCAAGACGAAAACGTGCGCCAACCCCTATGCACAAGTTCACGAGGTCACGGAACTCGCAAGTTGATCACCAAAACATACATCAAGTGGATCACATGATATCCCATTGTCACCACAGATAAGCACGTGCAAGACATACATCAAGTGTTCTCAAATCCTTAAAGACTCAATCCGATAAGACAACTACAAAGGGAAAACTAAATACATCACAAGAGAGTAGAGGGGGAGAAACATCATACGATCCAAATATAATAATAAAGCTCGCGATACATCAAGATCGTGCCACCTCAAGAACATGAGAGAGAGATCAAACGCATAGCTACTGGTACATACCCTCAGCCCCGAGGGTGGACTACTCCCTCCTCATCATGGAGAGCACCGGGATGATGAACATGGCCACCGGAGAGGGATTCCCCCCTCCGGCAGGGTGCCGGAACGGGTCTAGATTGGTTTTCGGTGGCTACAGAGGCTTCTGGCGGCGGAACTCTCGATCTATTCTGCTCTCCGATGTTTTTAGGGTATATGGATATATATATAGGCGAAAGAAGTCGGTCAGGGGAGCCACGAGGGGCCCACGAGGGTGGGGGGCGCGCCCAAGGGGCAGGCGCACCTCCCTACCTCGTGGCCACCTCGAAGCTTCATTGACTTCAACTCCAAGTCTCCTGGATCATGTTCATTCCAAAAATCACGCTCCCGAAGGTTTCATTCCGTTTGGACTCCGTTTCATATTCCTTTTCTGCGAAACACTGAAATAAGGGAAAAACAAAAACTGGCACTGGGCTCTGGGTTAATAGGTTAGTCCCAAAAATAATATAAAAGTGCATAATAAAGCCCATAAACATCCAAAACAGATAATATAATAGCATGGAACAATCAAAAATTATAGATACGTTGGAGACGCATCAGGCATCTAAGTAGTTGAAATAATCTGAGAAAGCACTTAACAGTGTGGCCTCAAATAAACTACGAAGACAGTCTTATGATGAAGTTCAGAGGAAATGTTAAGGACTCAAATGAACTAGGCATGCATATCTTTATGATAGCACAACAGGCACTGCTGACATATTGGCCAACTCAGGTATAGCCTAACAAGTAACAAACAAGCATTCGACTCAAGCAATACAACAAAGCAGACAACTGAACTATTTGTAATTCTGAAGGATTACAGGTTGAGGGCACAAGCCAAGAAAGCAGCCCACATGCATTACATTTCACATGTAGTAAAACACACTGGCTTACCATATGTTGCTGTGAAGCCTCACTGCTATTGCAATGTTCTTGAAGATATCGTCAGCATCCCGTGGTTGCAAATCTAGTTGTTGTAGTTTATTCTACACCCTCTATTTAGGTAAAATTAATTTTAATCGCATGCACTCATTCGAATTGATCATCAATGGTTCATCTAAACTAATGAAAGAAGGGCGTGTGCTTACACGACAATATATCTGCTTCACTCTATTTTTATGCTTGTTCGAGGTGCCAGCACCAAAATAACAAATATTTTGCTTGATGGGGTTGGCAACTCCATAATTAATAGAAGCATCAAATTAGTCATGCAACTTGGGAAGATCAAGAACACACAAAAAAGTAATGAACAGAGGCTCGGAGCAGTGATGTAATAGCTAGCATCAGAAAATGTAGGGTAAAGCGAACAAAAAGCAGCGGAACCACATGCTAGTTTGTTGATGTGTAATTAAGCATAGAGAACATGAGGCATTCTGATGGAACCAACAGGTGGAATCAGAACAACACCATTATCATAAATATAGCGTGCATGAAGTAAAATAGTAGGCTGTGATATCTAGGAAGTACAGTAATACTTAGGACAAAACTAAAGCATATTAACTATATGTGCACTTGTATGTAATTTAGCGCATGCAACATGTTCACTGCCAGAAGTATGGCCCTACAGGTGCAAGCAGAATAACGCATCTCATGAAAAATTGAATGATGCCCTAAAGAAATTCAAAGGTGCGGTGCTTATGCTAAGAAAGTGAACGTAGGCGCCAGCGTTGGATAATAGTACCTGATTCTCGAAGGTGTATGGGTATCATTGTCATACTTGATAGCTAAGGATCGTCGATGGTGCTCATGTTGCGGTTGAGTTTGGGCCGGTTGTCACCGCCGCTAAAGCGGCTCCGGTGCTTCGGTTGCCGCGCCTGTTGACATACAAGAAAGCTCATATGTGGTAAGTGAACAATTGCATGATAAAGAAAAGAAAAACCGAAGGAGTACAAATCGAAATAACCTGATGAGGGTGCGGCGTCAGTAAAGTAGGGCCGGTGGAGTTGAATATGGCATCCGTGGAGCGGGTCCGGTGCGGTGGACGAAGGCTTCGGCGGTTGCGGTGTACAATGCTTTTGGTGAGGCGGATCTGTTACGGTGGACGAGGGATTGTATGAAGGACCAGCGATGGGGTGGACGAGGGAGTCAGTGAAGGGCCTACATTGTGGTGGCCGAGGGCGCCGGTTAAGAAGTTCCGGTGTGGTGGACCATGATGGCGGTCAAGGAGATCTGGAGCGGTGGACAAGCCAGTTGCTGAAGCGGCTCCAGTGAAGTGGTGAGTTGGCAGTTGGGGGTTCCAAGATGCGGAAGGTAGATTCGGTGGCTTGCCGTGGTTGGGGGGGGGGGGTCGGGGAGGAGAAGGGTAGGGGCTCTGGGAAGAATGGTGGGGGCAAAGAGGGGAAAACAATGGCGTTACCAAAGCAGCCTTTTTCCATTCATGTGGCATGGGTAAAACAAGAATATCACAGGGCTAAATTTTCGGGCGCGAGATATTTCGATGTGAGCGGGAAGTTTGAAAGCTTTTGGCGCCTGAAATTATAAGTGTTCTGCTCTTGTATGGCCGACTATGATATCATGGCCAAGAATTTATTTGTTTTGCACGCAAAAAAGTGCAAGTTTTGAAAATCAATGTCTCCAACTCGAAACTTAGATTGTCCATTCAATTCAAATACTGATCATTGGGCTAGTTCAAGCAAATACCATCATACGGTCCAATTCAAATGAAATTCCAAATGTGTTCATCCTAAATATGATGACACAAGCAAAAATGTGTATGTGTATGAATAAAGTGGATGATTATGAAGTTTGAACATGCACGTATGTGTATATCTCTAGGTTTGATATATGAATTTGAAATCACGAAATCCCGACTTAAAAAATGCACCTCCGTTTAAATGAATTACAAAAGCTAATGATGGAGTCGAATTCCAAAATTCCAATCTTAGGTTTGTAATTCTGGTACATCAACGTATATCACGCATGTTCAAAAGTATCATTATCTCATAGTCCAAACTGTGAAACAAATTGATCAACCATGAGTGCACAGACTATTGACCATATATATCACAATTACGCTAAAGTCCCTCAAATATAGACACCTCACTCTTTATCTGAAGCCAACCCCCACCCCCACCCCCACACAAGTCGTTCTCTCCCCTAGACACGAACACACAAGCACATTAACACCCCCCTCTCTTCCAAAGTCCGGACCCCAATATAGGTCTCTATCACTTTGTCTCTCGGGCATGCACACATCTCTTCCCCCACTCTCTAGGTCACCCGACATCTCTCTTCCCCAAGCACACACACTATGTAGAGTGTATCTTTCCCATACACACAAAACTTCACCCCAAACGTCTATCTCCCTAGTTATGTGTGGTTCTCGCACACTCACGTCACACACCACCCCACTGCAAACAAGCACACTTTGTCTCCTTGTGTACCACTCTCCTCTTTCTATCTCTCCCACATGCGGACCTGCCCCAGCTCCTTCCCTGTATACATATATGCCGTGACTCTTTCCATAGCTCCCTAATGTATTATTGTTCTCAATCTCGCACGTTGTTATCTACACCATCTATTCTAAATCTCTCATGAAGTCCCTATCACAAACACGATGACTCGATTCCCTTGCGTCTCCGTACATAGGCCAATTTCGAACAACATCAACATTGTCTCCCTATCTATACGCCACTTATGGACACAAATGACCCCTCTCTCCCCCCTCTCTTCCCCCCCGCTCTCTCTCTCTCTCTCCCTCTCTCTCTCTCTCTCTCCGTCGCTAGCTCTCTCTCTCTCTCTCGTTCTCGCACCCCTCTCCCACACACACTCGACGTCTCTTCCAAATAATCTGCTCCCCGCCTGCACCCATGCTATACCGCTTCCCTTATACTAGGTTTACATCATTAGTGGTCTCTCTACTCCACATAAACACTCGATGTCACACCATTCCCCCTTCCCCCTTCCCTTATACTAGGTTTACATCATTAGTGGTCTCTACTCCACATAAACACACTCCCTATGACACACAAACACGCGCACAAACACAAACAGACACGCACAAACACCCATCTATCCGGATCCTTCTTTTAAGACACACACCCTTGCATATTCTCTCCAGCTCTAGGTATGTATATACCCCCTCTCTCTAGCTCAGATGCACACCAAAATTCTCCATCTCTCTAACTCACACATCTCTCCCCATGTCTGCATGTGTATCTCACACACTCACTCTTTGATTATGTCTATGTGTCTCCATGTTACACAACACAAAGCCCCATGTACATGTATCCCTCTATCCACCACACAAAGAATCTCTTATCATTGCCTCAGTCTCTAGACATATCACACACGCACTCTCTCTCTCTATCTCTCTCTCGCAAACATGCTCAAGAAGGGTTTCCCCGTGAATAACTTACCGTCTATTCATCAACAATCGTGGCAGTACGGTGAACACGAGACATGAAAAATAATAAATCTACACGTGCGTAGACTACCTAGTATGACTACTAGGACTAGAGTCGTTGAATAGAATGTATGACTACCTAGTATGAATCTACACATGCTGAGTCGTTGAATAGAATGTAGATCCTAGTTTACGGAAACAAGTATCGGTAATACGTTTGTATCTCCATACTTATATTTCTTCTCTTATATAAAAATCGAGTTGGTGATGACCCCGTTGGCCTCCCGCCGTCCATCTCTCACCACTTCACGTCGGGGAAACTCGAGCTCGAATCAGGTAACTACTCGAAGTGGCGACAACTCTTTTACTTCATCAGCTATAAATACAACGTGCAGAGCCACCTCGACGTGGCCTCCCAACCGCTTCAGGAGAGCGTCGTCTGGCGCAACCATGACCTAACGATGGTCCTGTGGTTCTACGGGGTCGTCGCTGATGAGCTCATGGATGCCGTGGCGTCCAACCCTGTGCAGCATTAGCAGACAAAGCATGTGGAGATCGATCTTCACTTTGTTCAGGAGCGTGTGGCCTTAGGTGAAGTACGTGTCCAGCACGTGCCCACAAGCTCTCAGTTCACCGACATCTTCACCAAGGGTTTGCCGTCGACTGTGTTTGGCAAATTCCTCTCCAGCCCCAATGTCCGTGAGCCCCACGTTGTGGCTAGGGGGGGCGGTGTTGGAACACACATCCTCTCCCAGGCTCAGGTGGCTAACAACCATGACCGCGTCTGCCTCGCACGCCCAACAGGAGCGTGCACTTTATGCACCCACGCCCTTGCATGTAGGGCATGCTCGACGTGGTTCCTATAATGTAGCTAACAATCTCTCTCTCTCTCTCTCTCTCCCTCCTGTACTCACTCCCCTGTAACTGCATATAACCCCTCGAGGGCTGTGAATACAAATTGTGTGAGAGTCTAAGCAATTCAGCTATATGGCTTTGTACATAATGTGCTAGTACTCTACTACTCTGTAGCTTGTGGCGTTGCACGCATGGACTTCACTCCATTATCGGCTCTATAAAAGAAATTCCTCTTGACATGATTTTTTTGTTTTGAAACGGAGGCAAAAGCTTTTCCTCATCTCATTCATAAAGAAGGAACTATTAACAAAGTTTGACGAAATCCATTACACCTCCACAAATGGAAGCAAAAAGCCTAGTCTCGCTGTATCAGATAACTCAAAATGTTCTGCCCCCGCAGTAACCATCGCTGATAAACAGGCTGCTAGTGTGTGCATGAGAGGAGCGGCTAAGTAGGCCAGCTATGCGCTTGAATAGAGCATCAAGAGTACCCACTAAACAGGTGTACTTTACCTGCATTGATAGTACAACAATGGTTCTAGAGAATAGTACTACCCTCCACTGCCAACTGTAGCTCCTTGGCCTTGAGATTCAAGAGTTCAAAACTGGTGCACTATACTAGAAATATAGTACATCACACTACTAGTTGACAAAGTACTACTAGTATTGCTACAGTACGAGTACGAAGTAAATAATAGCCTCACCCCTTCGCCAAGGAACGATCGAGGAGCTATAGTTGGAAGGGACGAGGATCTGCGGTTATTACGCTCTTATATCCTCCTCGCCAGTTCCCCTCCCCCCGAAGAGAAGGCAGTTCGTCGCTGCTCCCATGGATTCGCCAGGCGGTTCTCCTCCTCGTCAGGGCTAGGAGACCTTGGACGATGATCCTCTGGGAGAAATCACACACCGCTCCGACGTCCTAACCGGCGCAAGACTCGGTGCTTCCTACACCAACTTTTTCAAGACGGTGCTTAAACATGCTTGGGAAAAGGCCATGATTGTTGGTCTTCCATGCGTCCTTGAGGAGAAGGTTCTTCTATGGGACAATCCTTTGAACAGTCCACTGCTCCCTAGCCATGGTTGCACGTTGACTCCGCTAGAGTTGCCGACGTTGTGAGGTAGTCGAATTTTGTCCGATGAGCAGGTCAGTCATGGAGTTTGATCATGTAGTACTTAGTTATTCCATTTCCATCCCGTAATTTCTCCACTGCCCACTGTCTTATATAGAGGTCTGGGTCGGTGCCAATGGAGATTGGCTTGCATACCTCCGGCCGGATACCACCATCATTTGCACAACATCCATAGCAGTGCAGTCGTTCCCGTAGACCCCTTCTCCACCATTGGGATCGGCCTTCCGGACTGGCTGGGCTTGAATATGTATGATGATGCCTACATGACATTTAAGAAGATAGCAATTGCGGACCCGCCGGCAAAGCGACGCGGCTACGATGATTACTATCTCATCGCGGTGTTCGACATAAGGATTGCCATCAATGCAAGAGGCAGTAACGGCAGAGGCTGGCACATGTTGGCTGCGGCAGATTTCTACCCCTACACGTTCGAAGACGCCATGCGCCATCTAGGAAGCATCTTCACGGTGACAAGCCAGGGGACTTATTTCATCTGGTTTCCATCCTATGGTACGGGAGATTACAAATGTGTAACGCCCATGATGCGGCTATAGCTCCCACGTGTCGAGGCACGACTTAGAGACATAACCGCATAGTGGTTTTGTCGCAAGAAGGGTCATCTTCACAAACATCCCGTGCAATGAATAAGATAGGGATAAATAGAGTTGGCCTACACTCACCATGTCACACAATACATAAATAATTAATACATCAACCAAATCCACTCATAGACCGACTACGGTCAAATCCAAATGAAAAAGGAAGATAAACCCCAAATGCTAGATCCCCGATTGTCCCAACTGGGCTCCACTACTGATCATCAGGAAACGAAACATAGTAATGACCAAGGTCCTCGTCGAACTCCCACTTGAGTTTGGTAGCATCACCTGTACTGGTATCATCGGCACCTGCAACTGTTTGGAAGTATTCTTGAGTCACGAGGACTCAACAATCTCACACCCACGAGATCAAGACTATTTAAGCTTATGGGTAGGATAAGGTAATGAGGTGGAGCTACAGTAAGCGCTAAGCAAAAAAATGGTGGCTAACATACGCAAATAAGAGTAAGATGAGAAACTACACAACGGTCGTGAAGCTAGAAGTGATCAAGAAGTGATCCTGAAACTACTTACGTTCAACCATAACCCAAAACCGTGTTCACTTCCCGGACTCCGCCGAAAAGAGACCATCACGGCTACACACGCGGTTGATTCATTTTAATTAAGTCAAGTGTCAAGTTCTCTACAACCGGATATTAACAAATTCCCATCTGCCACATAACTGCGGGCACGGCTCTTGAAAGTTTATAACCTGCAGGGGTGTCCCAACTTAGCCCATCACAAGCTCTCACGATCAACGAAGGACATTCCTTCTCCCGGAAAGACCCGATCAGTCTCGGAATCCCGGTTACAAGACATTTCTACAATGGTAAAACAAGACCAGCAAAGCCACCCGACTATGCCGACAAATCCCGATAGGAGCTGCACATATCTCGTTCTCAGGACACATCAGATAGGTCAAGCTACGAGTAAAACCATCCCTCAAGTTATCCTGAGGTGGCCCCGCAGGCTGCCCGTTTCAGACCAACACTCAAAGGAGCACTGGCCAGGGGGGTTAAAATAAAGATGACCCTTGGGTCTGCAGAACCCAAGGGAAGGTTATAGGTTGTTAGGGAAATGTAAAACCAAGGTTGGGCCTTGTTGGAGGAGTTTTATTCAAGGCGAACTGTCAAGGGGGTCCCATAACCCCAACCGCGTAAGGAACGCAAAATCGAGGAACATAACACCGGTATGACCGAAACTAGGGCGACAAGAGTGGAACAAAGCACCAGGCATAAGGCCGAGCCTTCCACCCTTTACCAAGTATATAGATGCATTAATTAAAATAAGAGATATTGTGATATTCCAACATAATCATGTTCCAACATGGAGCAATCTTCAACTTTACCTACAACTAGCAGCACTATAAGAGGGGCTTAGCAAAAGGGGTAACATAGCCAAACAACGGTTTGCTAGGAAGGTGGGTTAGAGGCTTGACATGGCAATATGGGAGGCATGATAAACAAGTGGTAGGTAGCGCGACATAGGGATAGAGCGAACAACTAGCAAAGCAAAGATAGAAGTGATATCGAGGGTAATGGTCAGCTTGCCTAGGCTCCCGCAAGGAAGAAGAACGAGTCCATGAAGAAGAAAAACAGACATAGTCGAATGGATCCTGACAAACGCAATGTTACTGGAACTATTAAGAAGAAGCACACCGGAAAGAAGAAAACAATATGGTAAACCAACAAGCATAATCATGGCATGATGCAAAATCAAGTATGATGCATGTCTGGTTTAAAGAGGCATGGCATGGAAAAGTGCAACAAACAATACTACAAATTAAGTGGAGATCAATATGCAACGAGTTGCATATTGACGAAACACCACATGCATTTATTTTGTTCTCTCTCGTTTATGTACCCAACAGTATTAAATGTTCTTAACATGGCAATAGGTGAAGCATAAGCAAACTACACATTTAGGCAAGTTTAAATGAGGCCGGAAATAACAACAACCATTCCGAAAAATCCTCATGTGCATATCTAGCAATTTTTAAACAAACAATATTTTAAACACTTTAACTGTTGTTATCATGATGCGGATGACATATGCAAGTTTTATAAAAAATGTTGACATAACAGATATGAAGCACTTTGTCGCCATGGCGGAAAGAAAGGGTGCCATGACAACGAATCCGAGAATGATGCCACGACAACATATCGGTTCCGGTAGCTCATGAGGATACCAGTGCAAAAGGAAATGTGGCGTGAGCGTGTCATGCAAGATGGTGGGGTGATCCCGGTAACCGGGTTCCCACGAGTTAGTGGAAAACGAGGAGGACCGATCAAGCGACAACTCGGACACGATGCAAACATAGGGTGCAGCTCACACAACATATCACATGCATACGGTCCACGGGCGTCGTTCGGATGGTTATACCTTCGAAGTATGCGTTTTGGGGCAGACGGGTTCAATGCGATGTAGGGGAAGTAGACGTTCTCAGGACGGTCATAGTGTAAGTAGTGGTACACATTTCGAAGAGGAACTTGACGGATTCGAATCCCTTCGGCGTTGTCGTGGTACTTGGCGGTCTCGGCGACGGTAGTCGTACATGTCTGGAGAAGAACTTGTTGTCTCCAAGTGGTCGAACTTGGCTTATCGAAGGGTAGTCTTACACGGGTCGTCGTCGGAAGTAGTCATTTACGTGGATACGGTAGTGGAAGTAGGGATACCCGGGTTGTAGTGGAAGTAGTCATTCTCGCGACGGTCTTGTCGGATCCATGGCGAGGGTAGAAGTACTCGCGATCTTGGCGACAGTAGTTGTGCATGTCAGCAGTAGTTAAACTTGGCGTATCCAGGGTCTTCGGGGTCGTCAGGTACTTGCGGTCTCGGTCAGGATAACAAACCATAGTCGAACTTGAGGTGGTCTTGGCGTAAGGGATTCACAACCTCGGGTTGATGGCACTTGTGCTTGGTTTCGAATCACATTTTGGATGTGTCCACGACAACACATCGTAGGTTCACCAGGTAACAACTTGGTGGGGTTCTAGCCATGTCGTTATGGTCTTGAAGAGGCAACATGGACAGCTTGAGGAGTCAACAAGGTCTGGACGACGTCGGGAGGCGCGTTGGTGGCGGGGAGGTGACCGGCGAGACCGGAGGAGCTCCTGCCCAGCACGGGAGCACACCTCCTAGTGGCTTGCAGGTGCTGCAGGAGGGAGGCGCAGGGTCGCGAGGTCGAGGCAGGGGGCTCGACAGCAGCGAACTTGGCGAAGCAGGGGAGGTCCGAGGCGCCAGGGAACCACGACGTCGGAGTGGATCCTGTCGGAAAAGAGGTCGGGGATGGCGAGGAGGTTGCAGGCCGGCGGCGACGGCTGTTGGGGCTTCACAGCGAGGCGGCCATGGCTGGCGAACCAGCGAGGAGGAGGCGGATGGCGGCGGAGCAGGGAACTTGGCACGACGACGGCAGTGGCGCGGCGCTGGTCGTGGTTGCCGGCGCGACTATACGGCACATACATCGTGGTAGGGAGGCGGCGAGCTTGAGGCCGAACGGAGGGAGGAGGAGGCGCGGGTGCGAGGAATGCAGTGGCGCTCGTTGGACGGAGCTTGTAGGCAGCGAAGTGGCCAGAGCAGGCAAGAGGTGGCTGCACGCGTGGGAGATCGAGAGGGAGGAGGGGGGTCGAGCGGATGGGGATGGGGATCGGGCTCCTCGTCCCTGTGTGTCGCGTGAGAGGCGGCACGAGGGAGAGAGATGGGATCGGGGGTTGAGGGGGTCGGGGCTAGGGTTAGCTAGGTTTAGGTGGGTCGGCCTGCTATGAGGCCCAAGTGGCAAGAGGCCTGGCTGGGCTGCTGCACTACTCCTCTCCCTCTCTCTGAGTTTCTCTTTTCAGAAAAAATTGGGAGAGACCAAAAAGAATCAAAATAAAAGGCCATGGAGAAGAATAAAATTGTGGGATATTTTTGTCAGGCTTTATGGAATATTTCGAACCCAACAAAAGTGGTTCCAGCAAAAGAAAAAAGGAGAAGTTAAATCCAAAATTATTTAACTTGCACCAAAGGAGTTTGAATGAAGTCTAGGATTTCGGAGTGTCCAAAAATGTTGCGAATTTAGACAGAGCCTTGATAATTGGGAAAATAAATTACGGGCAAGGTTATAGAGTCAAAACTTGAAGAAGGAAAGACCAAGGAATTTAGCATGCACGTGTGTTGTGGTAAATTCCAAATTAATGGAATATAATTTTATAGCTCCCTAATAATATTGGGAGGATATATGTTATAAAGAGAAATCACCATGTGCATTTCCCTCGATTTAAATGGATCGAAGATCCTTACAATTTATTTATAAGAGTTATAAGATTAATGACATGCTGGCATGATGACAAGATGCGATGCAAGAGGTGACATGATGAATGCAACAAGGCAAAACAAATCACACGACGAAGCTCGATATACATGGAAGGCATCTGAAGCACCCGTCTTGGGGCATCACAAAACGGAATGTATAAACCATCATTTGCATCCCTAACGGTACTCCACTATTTTGTAGGGACCAGTCATCCCCCGATCAAAATAAGGTCGCCAATCCTGGAAGTGTATTTGCATCCGCGAGTCGGTCTAACCTGGAACCTTGTAGCTAACTTTGGCATATTGGGATCAACTATCTTAGTAGTCGTTACCCATGGTACCACTGATGTGCAACATGGTCACACAATCTACCACTATCAGACCGTCACCATCTACCCAGGTATTCTATTTATTATTATATTTTTTAACCCTCTCGCCTTCTCTTTTATTGTTGTACTACTTAGTAGTACTAGTAGGAGTACTTTTTACATTAGAGGACGCGTATAGCTAGCTAGGCCCTTGAAGACTTGAACCCACTAGTTGCCACCATTTTTGTTTTTCCATGTCTTACTATCTCATCCATGTAGCCAAGAGTGGCTATATATAATAAGCCGGTTATTTTACTTCCTCTATACGGAGTAGTACTATTTGCTGCATACTATTACTGACCACCATATTTGAGCACAACATTATTATGCATAGGTCTTGACTATGTACATCACCATTTGTCCAGATCTGAGATGCCCCGTGTACTAGATGAACGACGCTGAGTTCGACCCCCGTGATGCTACGTGGGTGCTGATGAACACTCTTGGAGAGTACTCACTTTTCATTGGGGACAACTACCGCATTGTGAAGAAGATGCCACCTTCCGTGCACGACACCGAAGGCCTTCCGTTCATGAAGCATGGTTGTGTCTTTAGTGCGCACCGTCGGATGGACGGCATGCTGGGACACGCTATCCCTGATTTATGCCGCTTCAGCTTGGATGAGTCTCCATCGTGTGGAACCGGACTAGAAAGCTGCGACAACGATTCCCGTTGCCCACCGCTATGGATCATGCCATCCATGAAGAAGACCTGGGACTGGAACCTGGAGGAGGACATGTAGCCCATCTATAACATGTAAGTGGAGTATGGTAAATTGTGAACGGTAGCGCTGTGAATATATGTAGACTAGTCATGCACAAATTTATCACATGAATTGGAGATGAACTTGTGTGGCATACTGGCATTTGTCCTTTAGAATTTATTACTAGTAAATGTGTTATGTGTACATGCAACTTGTGTGGTTGATGAATGGGCGCCAACACGCTCTTTGAGAAAAAAAGGTGGCACAACTTTGGATATAGGTGACGTGGCGGCATCATACAGTAGCATCATTCACTATAGTTGTAGTATACTCCTACTAGGATGACAACTCCTATAAAACCTTGCGCTAAGCTCGTTGCCTCTTCGCGAGGTTCAACGGTTCATACTCATGTGAACCTTGCACTTGGCTCTTCGCCTCTTCGAAAGGTCCAACAATGATGATACTACAGTACAATATGCTTCTGGCAATCTGAAACCAATTTAACTACTACTCGTCCACCGCGAGGGCGAGGGTGAGGGAGAGGGAGAGGGAGACTGCGCTATAGTCAAAACCCTCTCCTCGTCCTGCGAGCCACCGCGCGCGTTGGCGAGGGAGAGGCGTAGTAAGCATGCTTCTCCTCATTCGGCAAGTTGACGGGACACATCAAAGCAGTACTAGTACTAGTCCATATTGCGTCCTTTCCGGTTAATATGGCTTAATTTGAAACGAGAAAATACACTGGTGGTCAATGTATGTAACAATACGCTCTTTACGGTTACTATATATAGTTTTGTGGTGATTATACAATCCCTAGCTCATCATAGAGCACTGTATTGCACCCTACTTACCGGCCACATAGTCGATGTGGCACTTTGTTGACTGGTTAAATTGTCACCTGGTTTCTAGGTCCCACCTATTAGTTGGCAGAGCAAAGAAATCAGTTAAACAAAACTTTATGCAGGCGTGGCATGAGTCCAACCCTTGCATGTGAACCACCATGGCTGTGTATGTGGGTGCATGCACGTGTACTCCCTCGGTCTTCCAACAAAGAGTGTACACCGGCTAAAAAACAAAGAGCGTACATCTAGACTTCCAATGCATTTAGCCTTTAATCTAAATCAATATTGATTGACTAATGCACCAACTTGTGCTCTAGCTATAGGCTACCACATGTCTACCCTTAATTACAACATGCAACAACCTTCATTTAATCTTCTTCTCTAAATGGTCGCATGCACACATAAGTCTGCTACTTTTGGGCGTTAATTATGCCCTGGTCAATGTTACATCTCTAAATGTACAGTCTTTCACAGACGTAGGGAGTAGGCTGAGCACTTGAGCGTGAGCGTGTGTGTTGCGTCGTGTGCTGTGTGCCGCATGGGTGCGTGAGTGTTGCGTGCGTCCATGTGCATGTGTGAGTGTTGCATGTCGCATGCATGCATGAATGCAAGAGGCTTTTACTCCCTCCCATTGCCATGTTCATATTTCAAGCTTCCTCTGTTCCCTCCATATGGTGATACTCCCTCTGCTCCCAAATACGGAGTATTTGTCTTTCTAGAGATTTCAAAAAGTGACTACGTATGGAGCAAAATGAGTGAATCTACACTCTAAAATATGTCTACATACATCTGTATGTTGTATTCCATTTGAATGTCTAAAAAGACTATATTTAGGAATGGAGGGAGTAGCAAATAAACATTAAGTTCTCTTGTTTTTCCCTCCTTGGTCACAGTGCACAACCAAAGATGACTTAGGCCCCTCCCAATGGTCCACTTTGTACAGGTTCTAAGGATGCCATGTAGGCAAAAAGTTTGATGTGGCAATGTAATTAAGAGAAGAGAGATGAGTGTGGTGACCCCAGGAAGAAACAATGCTAAATGCGAGAACCTAGGAAAAAGACTTAAAAGAAAGAATCCCACCAATGCATGAAGAACTTTCATTGCAAAATCATTAAATAAAAGATGCTTAGCACCAACAAGTTAAGCACCTATGAATTGGGGGCATTAGTTGCTAATTTTTTTAATGTGCTTAGCACCTCATGTAAGCAACAATGCATTGGAAGTAGATAGTCAAAGTTTGACACAAAATTAATGCATTAATTGAGTGTTTTTGCAAACTACAAAAAATATTCCACCACTCATCATCTACCTTGGTTGATGAGATTTTTGAATTGAGCCCTATAAACTGGAAAGGAGGTAGTACTAGTACTCCTACATTATTGGCACCGGGAGCCTTGGCCAATGTTTTATCTTGTTGGACAGGATGAACGTACATGCATAAGGATAATGTAGATAGGAAGTCTTCATGATACATTATTCCCCATCTCGGTTAGAGAGAACTATTCAACTAGTCTTCAAAGTGAAGTGACAATACACGCTGCAGCAGATGGGGCACTTAATTAATAAGCTGAACCAGCGTGTTGGTGTTACTAAATCAGCCTTACCCAGTACCACCATCATGTTTGCCAGTGGAGCACGCTTCCGCAAATACGCATATGCACCTCTCTCCTCCATTAACTGACATATGGGCCCTCTTGAGGTAGACCCACATGTCATTGGCGTAACTATTTAAACTCTGAAGGACGGTATATCTTGGTAGTAGTACTAGTAGAATTGAGATTTAATGCACTTTCTTCCCCGTCTTTCACTCTTCTCCTCCTCTCTTATTCTTCCTCCTCTCTTCCCCATCGTCGGCCGCACACCATTCCCCCGCTCACCGCTCGCCCGCCCGCACCATCTTCCTTGGTAGGTCGCGCGTACCATATCCCCCCGCTCCTTGCTCGGCCACACACGCCATCTTCTTTGCTCGCTCGCCCGAATCCACTTCCCTGCTGGCTTGCAGGCATCGAAAACCCCAATCACTCAGCACCCTAAAAATCCCTATGGCAGAACCGACTGACACGCAGGGCCACGATTGGAATTCCCTCCCCGATATTCTCTTGGAGCAGATCTGTAATCGTATGGACATGCTATCGTCCGCCCGGCCGCATGCTCGGTGTCTTTGTACCATCTACTCGTCTGCAACCGGCCGGATCTTTTCAAGACACCCTGCTTGCTGATGCCCGATCCTCGCAGGTGGTCCATACACCAACTTGACGATCCTACGGAGGTTGCCTGGTGCCCCTCGACATGCTACCACTACCCGTCCACCTGTCCTTCATGCGTGGCCACTACTGGGCGGGCATGAAGGCCAACTCGATCGTCCTCATCCACCAATCTGCTAGTCCGTGGTGTCTCGTGGATATCTACACCCAACGAGAGATCACCCTTCCATCATTGGATACCGCCGCCATCGAGCCTCGCGGCCCGCCGGACATTCCTGCCTACTACGCACGAGACGCGTCGAGCTTTTGGCTCGACCTCTTTTTGCTGAAAGTTGTAATCTGCGAAGTGCCCACGCCATCAGAAGACTACATGGATTACAAACTCATTGCCTTGTTCAA